>NC_141166.1:51792500-54292500 GCF_055505025.1 Bos grunniens | reverse complement strand
TCCTGATGCTGAGACAGATTGGGGGCAGGAGGAGAAGGGGATGACAGAGGATGAGATGATTGGATGGCATCACTGACTCAATGGACATGAGTTTGGGTAAACTCCAGGAGTTGGTGATGGACAGGGAGGCCTGGCGTGCTGCAGTTCATGGGGTCACAAAGAGTCAGACACTACTGAGCAACTGAACTGAAAATGAACTGATAATAGTTGTTTTCAATTATAAACTTATGAAACAAGATTTGAGATTTTGCTATTGGGCATATATTACTTGTGTGATGTCTTGGGGATGTATGTGAAGAATAATACTCTAAGAACTATGAAATCATTTAGAATCAGTCATAGGCATAAAAAGTCAAGGAGGTTGCTTTTGAAGAGAAATCTGTGTTATAAAATGTGTTAATATTAAAGATAGGTTCTGGGCAACTCAGTTTTATTGAGTTGGAGTCTAGAAGAGAAGAGATGATGATAGAGCCTGTATGGAGAATTGAGGCAGACTACAATCAGGCAGATAAGAAAAATATACTGCAGATAAACACTCAAACAAAATATAGATTTATATCCACAGGAATCAACTCTGGGAAAAGGCAACAGCAGACATATCTTGCTGTCATATGGTCATCTCAACTGCAATGGTTCCTTTGGCACCCATGAATCATTCAGTCTGTGAGGCAAAATGCTGCTTCTAAAGTAGCAACTGGTCATGACCTTGCAGTAGTGGCTATGCTGGCTGAGTACAGACTACATGTGTACGCTGAGTGGAAAAAGCCTCAGGTAACAAATCAGTCCTGCCAGCGCACATAAGCAGGATAGCAGCCCTGACAGCTCTTGTCCTAACACTTACGTATAAAGGATAGCATTGTGTGAAATACAAAAATGTACTTCTGGGACTTCCCTGACAGTCCAGTGGTTAAGACCACCTTCCAGTGAAGAGGGTGCTGGTTCGATCTCTGGTAAGGGAGCTAGGAGCCTACATTCCTCATGGCAAAAATCCAAAACATAAAAAAAAAATGTTGTAGCAAATGGAATAAAGATTAAAACAAAAAAGGTACTTCTGAAATTCCTAAATGAGGTAATATTGTTTGTGCATCTGTCAGATCATCTCCATATTTTTTTTCATGATTTTATATTTCAAGACAAAGTTTCTAAGAATTTTATATTTTAAAGAACTGCAATAGCTTTGAGGTAGTTTTTACTAGTGAACTTCTACACAATTTAGATGTGTCACAAACTGTTTCTTCCAAAAGAGCATTGGCTCACTTTTATACACAATGTGGTGTGTACACATAAAATGATATTGACTGTCTTCCTATATACAAGTTAATCAAGGAAAGAGAATCTATATCAGGAATTCTCTGAACTCTGGAAACTGTAATCATGCAGTCTACAAACAGTGTTTTTGTAATCAATTTTAAGCTATGAAAGCAATTGTGCATGAATTGTCAATGAGATTTATGGAAAAATAGTTGTTTCTTTTATGTATTTTAAAGTTAGATTAAAGATATGGTCACAATGTGTTTTGGAAAACTCAGAAAGTGTACAAAAGGTTTATGAGAAAGTGACTATTTAGATTTAATAAATAGTCACCACTTTTAAATGCAAATACATTAAACTGTTTGCAATTACATTTGTGTGTAATTATCCATAATTAATATAAATACTTGTTTACAGACTATTAAATACTTGACAGGGTTTGAAGCAGAAAACTGAAATTTTAACAGTTTCTGTCAATTGAGAGATGAGGTCACATCATCTTTTGAATTGTGCACTTTCATTGTAAATGTAACTCAATTTACAAAAGTTTATTTATATCTGCATTTCTTATAAAATAAATGTTTGTTTCAGGCAAAACTTGCTATCACTTTTTTGTTTCAAACAAAGGAGAAAATGTACCTTAAACATTTAATAAATGCATATTCAATATGAGTATATTCAGTGTCTATGAAATACAAGGCATTTGATGGCCACAGTAGTAAATTCAGACATACACACAGAGTACATAGTTAATGTTTTATAGAAACTTGCTTTCTAGAAGGATAATTAAAACATTTTGCTAAAATTACCATCAGTTCAGAACAAAATTTGAGTCATTTGTAGAGACATGGATGGACATGGAGAGTGTCATACAGAGTGAAGTAAGTCAGTAAAAGAAAAATAAATATATTAATGCATATATGTGGATATATGTGGAATCTAGAAAAACTGTATAGATGACTTTATTTGCAAGGTAAAAATAGAGACACAGATGTAGAGAACAAATATATGGATACAAAAGGGGAAAGGGGTGGGAGGAATTGGAATTTGGGATTGACAGATATACACTATTGATTGTTGTGTTTGTTGTTGTCCAGTCACTAAGTTATATCTGACTCTGTGTGTGTGTGTGTGTGTGTGACGCATGCACTGCAGTATCCCAGTCTCCTCTGTCCATGGGATTCTCCAGGCAAGGATACTGGAGTGGGTTGCCATGGCCTCTTCCAGGGAAATCTTCCTGACCTGGGGATTGAACCTGCATCTCCTGTATCTCCTGCATTACAGGCTGTTGCTTTACCCACTGAGTCAACTGGGAAGCCCAACACTATTGACACTATGCATAAAACAGATAACTAATGAAAACACGCTGTAAAGCACAGGGAACTCCACTTAATGCACTGTGGGGACCCAAATGGAAAGGAAATCCAAAAGGGAGGGGTTATATGTATATGTATGGCTGATTCATTTTGCTGTACAGTAAAAACTAACACAACATTGTAAAGTAACTATACTCCAATTAAAAGCAACTAAAAATAGAAAACTCCTATTAAGATGAATCAAAGAAAGGGTTATGAAATTAATGTGTAAGGAGTTAATTTTATTATTATTGGAATTTAAGAAAATATGATAAAGCAGGAAGCACGACTTTAATCTTTGTTACAAGAAGAAGATATTCCTATCTTCAAAATAGTTTAATTCCAGAAGACCAGTGACAATTCTAGGGAAATATAGTCACTCAAGTATTAGTAGGCACAGGGTCATAGGAAAGCAATTTGGTGACAAATTTGGGAATATCCAAGCTATATTTTTGATCATTGGTAATGGAGAACTATTGTTTTTGTTTGTTTGGTTTGGTTTTTATACGTATTTTTTATTCAGTTCTAGGCTTTGGAAAAAATGTCATTGAATTGCTATTTGAAGATGAAAAATCTGGACATATCAAGCACAGTCAAAATTTCATTACAACTTTCCAACTAATAAAGTAAATAGAAAATGACAGACTTGAGTTGGTAGAACAAAGCTATAAAATGTATTACTGAAGGGCTGAGGAAGAAGGACTATTCAAGGATGCCTTGATATTCCTCAGTGAATATTAAATGATTTAGGGGGAAGAAAAAGTGGATAGAATTCTAGACAGAATGTAAATACAGACTGTGGTCTTTTAAAGGATTGTAAGGGCAGAATCAGACTCAGAGAAGATATGGATTGGTGTCATCTGCATGGAAAAAATGATCAAGAAGATTTAATATTGCCACTTGTGAAGTCAAAATGGGTGCCTGGGGAGAATGAATAATTTCAGCAGTTTTGGCTTCATTTATCCGTATTTTCCTTCTTGAAACATTTTCTTCATAGAGCTGATGGGAACACATTTACTTACAGAAATCCGCAGCTACTGCAGAGCATTCTTGACTGCTTCCGCCCTGTAATAAATTTCAAAATATGCATTACCAGAGAATTCCCTTTGTCTGATGCAAGAAAGCTGTGTGAACAATGTTTAGATGCTGCCCTACCTGTCCACTCTAAACTTGTGAGTTTCTGAAACTCTGCTTCTGGAAACAGTGCTGGCAACAGTATGGCTTCCTTGGCTTCTCTCCTGCCATTCGCTTCACCCTGAGATTCATCTGAACAGACCTGGCCTGGTTCCAGAATCTCACAGATGGCCAGGTCCTAAATTCCAGTCACAGTGCCCCTTCAGTTGTTCTTTTTATCCTAGATTTGGAACAGATCTTATTGTTGCACATGACAAAGACCCTGTTTGGGTTTCTTATTGACCGTGTAATCAATTTTCTCTGTTAGATGACTTTTGTTAAAAATAGGTTGAATGGTTTCTGAAATTTTTCAAAAATGTATAATACTATTTTCATCAAGGGCTTTGTCCCCTGTCATGAGAATAAAAAAAAAAAAAAACTGTTAATCCTTACAGGGAATCAACATAAATTTGACACTGTTTAGAATGAAAGAAAATTGAGCACTTAATATCCAATCTACTTATTTTTTAAATGATGAAACAGATAATGAGAGTTCTATTTGTAGTGATAGGATAGACCTATGCTCTCTGTCAGAGAGAGAATTTTTCTTCATTTAAGGTGTGTTGATTGATTTAGTAGTAGAATCCAAGAATTTATGAGGACATTTCTCAAAAGGCAGCTATATTTCTATAGGTTGGAGTGTAGATGCAACAAATATTGGTAAAAATTGTTAATTAAAAAGTTTCATTTTTTTGTGCATTGGTGTGTTAAGAAAAATTAAGTTCTCAATTTTAATATTTTTAAAATGTAATTAAAGAAACACACAAAAAGGATAGCTTAAACAGTCACAGCTTTGAATATACTGTAGAAATTTTTAATTAATGGCTATATAAAGTTTCAATATCTGGAGATTTCATTGGATCTCATTAAATTTATGTTATAGAATAACTAGGCTGGAAGTGAAGACCAGTAGGTACTATTACAGTCATTTTTCCCCACAAAATTACATCCTATGTATAATGGCAGTTTATTCAGAGGGAGTGTATTGACTCCATAACCAAAAGTTCCATTAAACCCATTATGAGAGGTTGTAATTTTGTATTCAGAGATTCTTTAATAGTGATTATTGACCCATGAGAATGTAGTCATTATAAACTATAAAGATTTCTTTATCATTATAGTTACAGTTTTCTTAAAGGAGAAAAATACTAGGCAACAATAAGAGGAACTGGTATTGAGTATAGCTCCAAAAATTAGCCAAGATAGCAGCTTGAGTAATGCATTTAACTCTTCTAACCAACACCATCTTAGCTATGAACTGGGGCTGACATCATTTCTGATAGCCTCATGGAGCTTCTACAACTATAAATAAAAGCAACTTTATATGTTATATATAGAATTATACATATAGATATAATATTTATACAAATTACATAGATATTTTGGAGATACTATTATTGGCATTATTTTTTAATAGTTTCCATTATATTTACCTAATTGTTTTGGCATAAGGTTGAAGTAAAACTTTTATGTAGCTTCTAATTATAAATTTCTATATGATATTTGAGTCTGCTCTATAGAATAACTTTGACTTACACTGAATTTTTTCATTTTATTTCCTTATTTATACATATAAACAAATAAAATTATGAAAATACAAGAAACAAAAGGGATGTGTGAATGACAAAGTGAATTAATTTTTTTAATAAAAAATTTAATTTGTATATTTTGAGTGAAAGTACATATGTTGAAAACTTAAGAACTGTATCACATTTAAGACTATTTCATTTCTAGGGCACAACTAGTTTGAAGATACAAAAGAGTCTTTTGGCTATATTGACTGTTTTATGTATATATGTATACATATATATATTTGAATATATATATATATAACTTCAGATATAATAACTGTGAACCCAATAAAGATAGAAAATAACAGTTTGGTTTGTATTTCATTTGGGCTCTTTTAAATAATAAAAGCAGGTTTAAGTGATATTGGTAATTTTTTTAAAAACTTAAGTATTTCACCAACTCCTGCAGAAACAATGGAGATATTAGGTATTATCTGTTTACTAAATTAATCTTAATAATTTATTATTTCTTCTTTTTAAAATTTGTTCACTTAACAATTAATATGAAGTTCTTACTTGCTTACCCAGGCCACATGTTGTTCTTGGTGGTCAGAATGCAACATTGAATAAGGGACAAATGTCTCTGTTGTTCATGGATAACAGGTCTTCTCATCAAAGAGGAAGCAGTAGAGTTCAGCACTTTGAAGAAAAATAGAGAGTAAGAGTGTTGGGAGTATTATCTTAGTGTTTACATGTGAATTTTTAGGTGATGAAAATATAAACTTATCAGAACAAATTATGCAGACAATTTTCATTATCCTCAGTAATGAAGTAACAGACTGATACCATCAGAAACAGTCATCCAAAGCTATTAAGATAATCATTGATGAAAGGAATAGATACCTGTACTTGCTCTAATTTTGAGCACCTAATGTTATCTGTACATATGGAAACAAATTGAATAAAATCACAATGTCATGTATTATGATCTTATGTTCATAAAATTAAACATTTTCCCATGAAGCATTTATTTTGACTGCCATTGAGATGGAAAAATATAGAATATTTCAAGAAGAATTTCCTTCCTTTTACCCATTAATTTTAAATTATATATTATATGTAATATGTAAATGTCATTTTGGCATCTACTTCTGTTTCATTGACTATGCTAAGGCCTTTGACTGGGTGGATCACACAAAATTGGAAAATTCTGAAAGAGACGGGAGTACCAGGCCACCTTATCTGTCTCCTGAGAAACCTGTATGAAGGTCAAGAGGCAACAGTTAGAATTGGACATGGAACAATGGAATGGCTTAAGATTGGGAACAGAATACATCAAGGCTGTATATTGTCACCATATTTACTTAACTTATATGCAGAGAACATCATATGAAATGCCAAGCTGGACGAAGCACAAGCTGGAATCAAGATTGCTGGGAGAAATATCAATAACCTCAGATATGCAGATGACACCACCCTTATGACAGAAAGTGGAGACGAACTAAAAAGCATCTTGATGAAGGTATTCATGCCTGGAAAAACCCATGGACCGAGGAGCCTGGTGGGTGACAAAGAGTCAGACACGACTGAGTGACTTCTGTGTGTGTGTGTGTGTGTGTGTGTGTGTGAAGGTGAAAGAGAAACTGGCCTAAAACTCAACATTCAAAAAACTAAGCTCAAGATCATGGCATCTGGTCCCATCAGATCAGATCAGATCAGATCAGTCGCTCAGTCGTATCCGACTCTTTGTGACCCCATGAATCGCAGCACGCCAGGCCTCCCTGTCCATCACCAACTCCCGGAGTTCACTCAGACTCACGTCCATCGAGTCAGTGATGCCATCCAGCCATCTCATTCTCTGTTGTCCCCTTCTCCTCTTGCCCCCAATCCCTCCCAGCATCAGAGTCTTTTCCAATGAGTCAGCTCTTCGCATGAGGTGGCCAAAGTACTGGAGTTTCAGCTTTAGCATCATTCTTTCCAAAGAAATTCCAGGGCTGATCTCCTTCAGAATGGACTGGCTGGATCTCCAACCGGAAACAATGGAAACAGTGACAGACTTTATTTTCTTGGGCTCCAAAATTACTGTGGAGAGTGACTGCAGCCATGAATCTAAAAGACACCTGCTCCTTGGAAGAAAAGTTATGACAAACCTAGGGAGCATATCAAAAAGCAGAGACATTACTTTGCCGATAAAGGGTCTTTTAGTCAAAGCTTTGGTTTTTTCAGTAGTCATGTATGGATGTGAGAGTTGGACCATAAAGAAGGCTGAGCCCTGAAGAATTTATGCTTTTGGACTGTGGTGTTGGAGAAGACTCTTGCAATTCCCTTGGACTGAAAGGACATCAAACCAGTCAATCCTAAAGGAAATCAATCCTGAATATTCTTTGGAAGGACTAATGCTGAAGCTGAAGCTCCAACTCTTTGACCACCTGACGCAAGGGACCAACTCATTAGAAAAGACCCTGATGCTGGGAAAGATTGAAGGCAGGAGAAGGGGATGAGGATAACAGAAGATGAGATGGTTGGATGGCATCACAGATTCAATAGACGTGAGTGTGAGCAAACTTTGGGTGATGGTGAAGGACAGGCAAGCCTGGCATGCTGCAGTCATGAGTTCGCAAAGAGTTGGACATGACTGAGCCACTAAATAGCAGCAACAATACAATGTCATTTAAATAAAATGATATTATAGCCTTAAATATTAATTAAACTAAAATCAGTAATGCCTTAGGATGAATTGGAATCATGAGCAGCCACATCATTGATTTCCCAGTCAAAATCCTAAGGTACTTTCAACTTCCACACCTCAAAATAACGTGATAGATTAATTTTGTTAAAGACTTCTTTTTAGATTTCTAGCTCCAAGGTGTACTTCTTTATCTTCCTTCAAACTTCATGAGAAAACTGGTTGACAAAATGCAGCTATTAGCATGGGGCAGTTGGATAAACATTAAAAAAGAACAACTTACTTATCTGGACACCTAGTTTCTATACTAATATATTTGTGTCTCTTCATGGGAAAATGTAATTATATTGGCCTATAGTTTATTTTTTCAAATTAGGAGAGGTTATTAGATGAGAAATTTTACATATATTTAAATTTTTTTCTTAAATTTAATTAAACAAATATCATTATTTCTTGATAGTATCTAAGTAAAAGGAATAAGGCACATACAATCAAGCATTTAAAAAATGTTATAATAAGTATATTAGTAGGCAATATACACAGTCAAAATAAAAATATGAATATTTAAGTGGTACAAAATATGTATATTAATAAGTAGACACTTTTGAAATATATAAAATTACAGACTAGAAAACTAAAATACAGATATAAAATTCCCACATTAAACAATTAATGTAGGCAATATTTTTAATTTCTGAAAAACAAATAACATATATTTTTATACCTTTAAAATTTTCTCCAGGATACTATTTTGAGACAATGAATCATTATCAGAATAACATAAACAGCTTTTAGATTGATTAAACCATTTTGCAGTCTTAACAGAGCTAATAATTTTAATGTCAAATGAATAAACATAACAGTTTCCAGTGAGGAAATGGCCTTAATTGCCATTGCAATAGAAAGAAACAATTGCTAGACACCCAACATCATAGTGGAGAAATTGGTTTTGATGATAAAACTGATATTCCAATAACTGTTTATCAAAATATAAATGGACTAAATGCGCTATGTCAATTTTGTGTACATAGGCTGTCATTTTGAAATTAGAAAAATAATGATTAAAAGACTAATAAACATCCTTGTTTTTTCCTTTAAGTTTGTATATTAATGTTAGTTTGAAAATTGGGTAGACAAAAATCTGAATTAATGAATTGTCATATTTAGTTTTTATACATCATATTTTGATTAAAAATCATTAATATAATACTCTGCTTTTTAAGGCTATTTCTTCCTTAGAATCTATGGAAGATTACTGAATTTTAGTTTTCAGCATGCTTTTAAGAACGATAGTAATAAACTGCAAATAATATTAATCATTTTTTTTCAGATAGGTTTTTATTATTTAGTCATTGTACAGGAGACAAGGATCAAGACCATTCCCATAGAAAAGAAATGCAAAAAAAGAAAAATGGTTGTCTGGGCAGGCCTTACAAATAGCTATGAAAAGAAGAGAAGCGAAAAGCAAAGGAGCAAAGGAAAGATATAGGCATCTGAATGCAGAGTTCCAAAGAATAGCAAGAAGAGATAAGAAAGCCTTCTTCAGTGATCAACGCAAAGAAATAGAGGAAAACAACAGAATGGGAAAGACTAGGGATCTCTTCAAGAAAATCAGAGATACCAAAGGAACATTTCATGCAAAGATGAGCTCGATAAAGGACAGAAATGGTATGGACCTAACAGAAGCAGAATATATTAAGAAGAGATGGCAAGAATACACAGAAGAACTGTACAAAAAAGATTTTCACGACCCAGATAATCATGATGGTGTGATCACTGACCTAGAGCCAGACATCCTGGAATGTGAAGTCCAGTGGGCCTTAGAAAGCATCACTACGAACAAAGCTAGTGGAGGTGATGGAATTCCAGTTGAGCTATTTCAAATCCTGAAAGATGATGCTGTGAAAGTGCTGCACTCAATATTCCAGCACATTTGGAAAACTCAGCAGTGGCCACAGGACTGGAAAAGGTCAGTTTTCATTCCAATCCCAAACAAAGGCAATGCCAAAGAATGCTCAAACTACCGCACAATTGCACTCATCTCACACGCAAGTAAAGTAATGCTCAAAATTCTCCAAGCCAGGCTTTAGCAATAGGTGAACCATGAACTTCCTGATGTTCAAGCTGGTGTTAGAAAAGGCAGAGGAACCAGAGATTAAATTGCCAACATTCGCTGGATCATAGAAAAAACAAGAGAGTTCCAGAAAAACATCTATTTCTGCTTTATTGACTATGCCAAAGCCTTTGACTGTGTGGATCACAATAAACTGTGGAAAATTCTGAAAGAGATGGGAATACCAGACCACCTGATCTGCCTCTTGAGAAATTTGTATGCAGGTCAGGAAGCAGCAGTTAGAACTGGACATGGAACAACAGACTGGTTCCAAATAGGAAAAGGAGTACGTCAAGGCTGTATATTGTCACCCTGTTTATTTAACTCATATTCAGAGTACATCATGAGAAATGCTGGACTGGAAGAAGCACAAGCTGGAATCAAGATTGCCG
The DNA here is from genome assembly GCF_055505025.1 of Bos grunniens. NCBI lineage: Eukaryota > Metazoa > Chordata > Mammalia > Artiodactyla > Bovidae > Bos > Bos grunniens. Next base: position 54,282,019 of record NC_141166.1, on the reverse strand, counting down.
GGAGAAATATCAATAACCTCAGATATGCAGATGACACCACCCTTAGGGCAGAAAGTGAAGAGGAACTCAAAAGCCTCTTGATGAAAATGAAAGTGGAGAGTGAAAAAGTTGGCTTAAAGCTCAACATTCAGAAAATGAAGATCATGGCATCCAGTCCCACCACTTCATGGGAAATAGATGGGGAAACAGTGGAAACAGTGTCAGACTTTATTTTGGGGGGCTCCAAAATCACTACAGATGGTGACTGCAGCCGCGAAATTAAAAGACGCTTACTCCTTGGAAGGAAAGTTAAGACCAACCTAGATAGCATATTCAAAAGCAGAGACATTACTTTGTCAACAAAGGTCCATCTAGTCAAGGCTATGGTTTTTCCTATGGTCATGTATGCATGTGAGAGTTGCACTGTGAATAAGGCTGAGTGCCGAAGAATTGATGCTTTTGAACTGTGGTGTTGGAGAAGACTCTTGAGAGTCCCTTGGACTGCAAGGAGATCCAACCAGTCCATTCTGAAGGAGATCAGCCCTGGGATTTTTCTGGAAGGAATGATGCTAAAGCTGAAACTCCAGTACTTTGGCCACCTCATGCGAAGAGTTGACTCATTAGAAAAGACTCTGATGCTGGGAGGAATTGGGGGCAGGAGGAGAAGGAATGACAGAGGATGAGATGGCTGGATGGCATCACTGACTCGATGGACGTGAGCCTGAGTGAACTCCGGGAGTTGGTGATGGACAGGGAGGCGTGGCGTGCTGCGATTCATGGGGTCACAAAGAGTCGGACACGACTAAGTGACTGATCTGATCTGAAGTAAAAAAAGTTAAGTGAAGCATAACAAAAATCAAGGAATTTCCAGATTGCATATATATATGCACGAGTCCCTGGAAGCAATAAAGAGAACTACGGACTCTGGACATCTGATTCAAAATGTGATTGATGCATATATTTCCTCAGAACTACATAATACTATTTCATGTCTTCTTTTATGAGTCTGATATGTAATTATATTGAATTTACGTATTTGGTATTGATAATATATTCCATTCAAATGTGTCTGAATAAACTCATTAAATTAAATGTCAGTTTGGTTATGATGATTTTTAGAACATTTATAGTTTATAATCTGTTGATTATAAAACTTAGATAAAAAGGTCTTCCTTATTATGTATCTATTGCTATTGATAAGTAATGCAGTTGTCTACAGACGCTTAGAGCAATGAAGTAGTCTACTTTAATGACACGTTTTCCTTCAAATTTGACTGCTTTGAGGAGGAGAATAATTGGGCAAAAGGACTGAGTACTGAAGTTTCCAGGCATGAGCCAAAATATGAAGAATTTTTACCTTTAGGCAGCCTAAACTGTCATTCATGCACGACATTTTTCATTTAGTTTATTAGTTTAACATTTATTCTTTACCTACTCAATGACTAGTACTATCGTAACGCCAAGAGGCGTATGACCTATCCAAAGTTCTCAGTTTATGTGTTTACAAATGAACATTATATGACTCCTAGAGTATTTCTTGTAGTGACAAAAGTACAATTTCTTATGACATTCTTGTATTGAGCAGTCTTAATATGAATTTTCCTAGAGGAAAATGCCCAACACAGTGTGTTTTAGAATTGTGGCCCTCCAGAAGTTCCGCCTCTCTGTTTGGTTCAGTTCAGTTGTTCAGTCGTGCCCAACTCTTTGCGACCCCATGAACCACAGCAGGCCAGGCCTCCCTGTCTATCACCAACTCTAGGAGTTCAGCCAAACTCATGGCCACTGAGTTGGTGATGCCATCCAAACATCGCATCCTCTGTCGTCCCCTTCTCCTTCTGCCCCCAATCCCTCCCAGCGTCAGAGTCTTTTCCAATAAGTCAACTCTTCACATGAGGTGGCCAAAGTACTGGAGTTTCAGCTTCAACATCAGTCCTTCCAATGAATATTCAGGACTTATTTCCTTTAGGATGGACTGGTTGGATCTCCTTGCAGTCCAAGGGACTCTCAAGAGTCTTCTCCAACACCACAATTCAAAAGCATCAACTCTTTGGTGCTCAGCTTTCTTTATAGTTCAACTCTCACATCCATACATAACTACTGGAAAAACCATAGCCTTGACTAGATGAACCTTTGTTGACAAAGTAATGTCTCTGCTTTTCAATATGCTATCTAGGTTGGTCATAACTTTCCTTCCAAGGAGTAAGTGTCTTAATTTCATGGCTGCAATCACCATCTGCAGTGATTTTGGAGCCCAGAAAAATAAAGTTAGCCACTGTTTCCACTATTTCCCCATCTATTTGCCATGAAGTGATGGGAACCAATGCCATGATCTTAGTTTTCTGAATGTTGAGCTTTAAGCCAACTTTTTCACTCTCCTCTTTCACTTTCATCAAGAGGCTCTTTAGTTCTTCTTCACTTTCTCCCATAAGTGTGGTCTCATCTGCATATCTGAGATTATTGACATTTCTCCCAGCAATCTTGATTCCAGTTTGTGTTTCATTCAGCCCAGCATTTCTCATGATGTACTCTGCATGTATGTTAAATAAGCATACAGCCTTGACATACTCCTTTTTCTGTGTGGAACCAGTCTGTTGTTCCATGTCCAGTTCTAACTTGCTTCCTGACCTACATACGGGTTTCTCAAGAGGCAGGTCAGGTGGTCTGGTATTCTCATCTCTTTCATTATTTTCCACAGGTTATTGTGATCCACACAGTCAAAGGCTTTGGCATAGTCAATAAAGCAGTTCCTACCTCTCAGGCTAAACCAAATTCACCCTAGCATGCATGCTAAATCATTTCAGTCACATTCAACTCTTTGCAACCCTATGGACCATAGCCCTCCAGGCTCCTCTGTCCATGGGACTCTCCAGGCAAGAATATTGGAGTGGGTTGCCATGCCCTTTTCCGGGGAATCTTTCCAACCCAGAGATAGAACCTGAGTCTTTTTTATCTCTTGCATTGGCAGATGGATTCCTTACCACTAGCACCACTTGGAAAGCCCAAATTCATCCACTATTGTTCCTACCAGTTTATAGCTTTGGCAACTTTCATTCCATCTAAGCAAATCTCAGATGTGGTACCTCTCTAAAATGAGCTTGTGTTTAGGTGAGCTTGAAAAACTCTTCTCCAAATTTCATGATGGTCATTTATGTTGCAACTTGGTTCTCTGCTGCGTCCAATAAGAGTCATGGATTTTCAGTTTCTCCAGATTTTTCTTACTGCAAGATCAGGTAGGAGAAATTTTGAGTCTTTTGCATGTCTGAGTTGAAACTGGAATCCCACCTATTGCATTTTTTTTTCATATTCTGTGTTCTATGTTGTGATTTGTGATGGCCATTTTGCTTTCTGTTTATCATGTTATACTGAACTTACATGCTTATGGGTCTACATCTCCAACAAGGTTACAGGCTCCTCAAGGATACCATATATTAATTTATTTGTGTATTTAAAAAAGCTTAGAATAGAAGTAAACAAATATTTTGTGCTCTAATTCTCTTGTATTGGAAGTTTTAAATATTGATTTCAAGATATATGGCATTGACTTGACTGAAAATTTTCAACAGTGAAATTACCCTGATGGAAATGGTGTTTAACAAAAGTCATTCTGTCCATAATACCTACCATAGGTGTAAGAAAAGGGAAGTTATTTTAGTAATAAAGAGGTAATTGGTACCTGTACAAAAATAGACACATTGAAATTCCAGAAGAAATGACTGACTCAAGAATTATGCTCAAAGGTAAAACTATGACAGGAACATGCTTAATTAATGAATAAATATTTACTACATGTGTTCTATATCAGGACTTTAGAATTTCAAAAGAGGTATCTGAGGGCTTCCCTGGTGACTCAGTGGTAAAGAGATCATGGTTCAATCCCTGATTCAAGAGTATTCCACATGCTGCAGAGAGCTAAGCCTACAAGCCACAGCCATTGAACCTGTGCTCTAGAACCCAGGAGTTACCACTATTGAACCCGACGTGCCCTAGAGCCTGTGCACCACAACTAGAGAATAGCCACAACTAGAGAGAAGGTCACACAGTAACAAAGACTCAGCACATCCAAAAATAAGTAAATGAATTATAAAAAAGAGATACATGAGATTATACATTAATTAATGACAAACTGATCAAAGCACCAAAGTTGAATAAAGAGAATTGGAAGGAGCTCAGTAAAGGCTGGGGTGAAGAAAAGGTATCTATATGTTACAGATGTAGCTCAGGCGATAAAGAGTCTGTCTGCAATGCAGGAGACCTGGGTTCGATTCCTGGGTTGGAAAGATCCCCTGGAGAAGGAAATGGCAACCCACTCCAGTACTCTTGCCTGGAAAATCCATGGATGGAGAAAAAAAATAGTGCCATGAAAATTTCACATCACAACCCATAAAACACACTTTATAGTAATTATAAAACAGATATTGCTCCTGGCTTTACTTCAGACTGCCATGGAAGATTCTCTGAGAAGTTGATGTTTAAAGCAAGTCTCAAAGGATGAGTGGAATGAACACAGAAAGATCCAAGCTAAGTGAACTGAATGAAAAGTCTCAAAGGCTAGACATATCTTCAGATGCAGAGAAATGTACAGGATTCGAAGTTGCTGGATTATAAACACGCCTATGGAAGAAGTTGAGGGTGGACTACTGAGTATAAACTCGATTATGGAAAGTGTCTCATGTCACAAAAAGAATCTTGACTTTACTTCTTACATAAGAAAAGAGAAATGTTTTTAAAAAGGGAGTGACAAGATCATACTTGAGCTTTAGATTAATCATTTTGATAATTGTATGGTGAAGTAGTGAAGGAAACAAGGAAAATAAAAACATACTTGATTTAGTTGTCTAAATGAAAGGAAACATTAACAAGGAATATTTGTTTATTGAAAATTTCTTTCTCTCCTTTCTTTCTCATTCAACATGTTTCCTCTAGTGGATTAATTAGTTTCATTTCAAGAATTCTGAAACAATTGAGTTAGTACTTTCTATGTCTTGACATTGCTTTCTCAAGTGATAATCTATTAAGACATAGGTTTGCTTTGTTTCTTTATGTATCTTTGTTTACTGGTTTGTTGGAGAACATTCTAAGCATTGTATTACTTTAAATTAAATTATTTTAATGGTTCTTGCATGTTTTCATAAATTTCTTTTACAATTTAGCATTAATGCACATTCAAAATCCTTTCACTGAGCAGCATTCTTAAACAGTGCCATTTTGATGTTTAAACTATAGAGTGTATTGAGTATTATAATTTACTTAATCAAGAATATCAGTGCATATAATTAAAATTGGTTGTCTTATATTTAGAGATTGATACATAACTCATATTTTATCTGAAACCTATAGCCAGATATCTTGAATGGTGTTGATAGGTACAATAAACATCAGTACATAAATAAGATATGCTTGTACATTTTCTGAGAGCTGATGGTTCTGAATAAAATGTGATTAATATTTAGTTTAAGCTTGAAAATTATACTGTATTATGTTATTTTTATCTTATAAGACATAATGAAATAATGAAAATAAATAATATCTTATTTCTTTTTCCCCAAATTGAAACCAAGTAGCACAGACAAGATACTTATCACATTTATTCTCTGTCCCTCAATATATATGCTGCTGCCAAGTCGCTTCAGTCGTGTCCAACTCTGTGCGACCCCATGGACTGCAGCCTACCAGGCTTCTCCATCCATGGGATTCTCCAAGCAAGAACACTGGAGTGGGTTGCCATTTCCTTCTCCAATGCATGAAAGTGGAAAGTGAAAGTGAAGTCACTCAGTCGTGTCTGACTCTTAGCGACCCCATGGACTGCAGCCTACCAGGCTCCTCCATCCATGGGATTTTCCGGGCAACAGTACTGGAGTGGGGTGCCATTGCCTTCTCCCTCAATATATATAAATATGTATAAATTTACATATTTTAATCTGTTTGACAAGTTTGTGAGATTGATACAGATTTGCATATAATGAATTAGTCTTGTGAAAATTTTAGCTTTCCTGTTTTATTTTATTATATTGTACATGCTTTTTAGAAAGAAAAAATAGCCTTGTACTCATCCATAACAAAAGTCTTTTAATACCTATCATCAAAGACTTAGACACTAGTTAGTGCAAAGAGACTTCAATATACTTCCTCTTTGATCTCTAAATCCTTCAGTGACTACATTAACTTTTCTCTCCACTTCTATTCCACTTTAAATAGTGTCTCATTATTCAACAATAAGTCTTTTGAATGTCGCTGTAAATCAAATACACATGCTTTTGATAGTGCCATCATTAACAGGGATATTACTCATTGACATCTATGAACTTGAATTTATACAGTGCCCAGAATATCATTACAGCAGCCATGCAAATCATTATGTACTCAAGGCCTGAGGGAAATAAATCTGAGTCTTAAGAAAATTAGTCAGCAATTTGAAGTCCTTCAATGGTGCAGACAGCGTTTTTAATAAAATCCAAACTCCTTACAGAAGGCCCCTCATGATTTCAATCCTATCTAACTTCATCTCTTTCATTCCTTCCCTTTTGTCTAATCTTCAATCAAATTCTCTAATACTTTTGGAAGTCTATGCTTTGCATAGTCCTTCCCACTGCCAATAATGTCTCTCCCAACTTTTATTCCACTAGGATAATTTTTGCTATCCTTTCAAATGTCCACACAGAAGTAAATTTACTGCAGGATTATAATAATAGGGTGTATGCAAATAATCACACAGCACTAATGATATGACAATGAATAAAAGTACTCAATATCCTCAAGTGGCTATTCACTGGTAGATCTTTTGACTCTTCAGTCTGTGACAGATGCCCTTCTTCTATTCCCTCAGAATAATACTTGCATATTTCTATGACAGCACTAAATTCCTTAATTACACAATTCATCTATTTTTAAGAATCTCCAGTAAATTTGGAGGTGCACTGTAGCAGAGAATCTTTCATTCTCATATCCCAGAATCTAGCACAGGCACTGGCAAGCAGTAGATCAACTCCCAGTACTGATATTTATCAAAAACATTAATGCATAAATTAAATGAAGTGTCACAATAATAAATCAACATCTATAGGAGATATATATATATATATATATACATGAATTTTAAAGACTTACTTTATTTGCATGCAAGCATATTTTACATTTAACTACTGTAGATGTTGGCCACCTGATGAGAAGAGCTGACTCATTTGAAAAGACCCTGATGTTGGGAACAATTGAAGGCAGGAGGAGAAGGGGATGACAGAGGATAAGATGGTTGGATGGCATCACAGACTCAGTGGACATGAGTTTGGGTGAACTCCAGGAGTTGGTGATGGGCAGGGAGGCCTGGCTTGCTGCTGTTCATGGGGTCATGAAGAGTACACATGACTGAGCTACTGAACTGAACTTTAGATGTAAATATTTATAATTTCTTACCAATGAAGTGCAGTTTTTTTCACTGTAATGTGACTATGTTGTCATGTAATTAGTTGGAGGAGAAATAAACTGGAAGAAAGAGGAAATAATGTCCTTTTATGAGTCTCAGCTCCACATAATGTCCGTGACAGTCATTTAGTTAATATTTTTTATTTAAAATGGCTCATTTAAAAAAGTAAAAACTTATCTATAAAGAAGGCTTATATCTCTACCACACATGGAAAACTAGTAACATCTCTAATATTTTTATCAAGATAAATCTGTACTTAAAAAAAGAAAGAGAAAATAAGACTTGAATAAAAGAAGAAGGAAAAGAAAACTGAGAGAAAGAAAAGAGAGAGGGACGAGGCAGAGTGGATGATGGAAGAGAGAAATGATCAAATTGCTTTTGAGAGTAATAAATTGCCCCCATTTGAATCTGAACTGTTTTGCTGGTGATAGTGATAAATTCTCACAAGTCCCTTCTAAATACACATTTTATACAACTTGACAAAACATGACAGATTGGATCCTCCCACTTGTTAACGTAGGTATTTGCAATGAGAGAAGAGATGTCGCTGGTTCAAACTGTACTTATACAAGCTGAAGAAAAGTGGCAGCTTGGCATAAAATCAGACAGGGTTAATGATGGTGATGCTGGTGGGCTGACAAATGTGGACAATCTTTAAGCAGTTTGTTGAAAGGTTGGCTGGTGAAATGGTAGCAAAGTGATTCATTTGCTAAAAAGGAAAATAAAGTATAATTATTTATCCTAAATTATAACTAAGAAAACAAAACAGCCTTAGAAAATAGATTCTGTCTTAATTTGCAAATCCCTGGCTTTCAGAAGCAAAACAAACTTCTCCAAAGTAAATTCTTATCTTATGGGTTTAGCACTGACACACTAGGACAATTAGATCCAGTTTTTATTTCTCTCTTCTATAAATAATATAGTCTTTAATTTGAATTTTAGCTGACTTTGTTACTCAAAATGCTACATAGAAACCAACAAGAAAAAAATAGCTTGGTGATTTACATAAAGTGATGCATATTTTATTGTTCTATTTAAACCAGTACATGATAATTTTTACAGTGCTTCATTAACATATGCTTAAAAGTAATCTGACAGTTCTACACAGATGAGATTGGTTATAGAAGCATACCAATACAGAATGCTGCTGCTAACTGTGCTTTAATCATCACTAAATGGGTTAGTTGGGTTTATTAAATTATGAATCATATGCTGTTGCTTCATTTTTATATTATAGGAGAAACATATTCATAAATATCCAAACCATGTAAAATAAGAGAAATTCATGTGAAATATAAAAGAGAAAATCAAGATAGAATGTCGTAAATTAGGCCTACCTAACATTTGGAAGTAATTGTTCATCTATTCCAGAGGAGGCAATGGCACCCCTCTTCAGTACTCTTGCCTGGAAAATCCCATGGACAGAGAAGCCTGGTGGGCTGCAGTCCATGGGGTCGCTAAGAGTCAGACATGTCTGAGTGACTTCACTTTCACTTTCTTGCATTGGAGAAGGAAATGGCAACCCACTCCAGTATTCTTGCCTGGAGAATCCCAGGGACAGGGGAGCTTGGTGGGCTGCCTTCTATGGGGCCACACAGAGTTGGACACGACTGAAGTGACTTAGCAGCAGCAGCAGTAGTTCATCTATTCAAAGATGCTTATTTCCTAAATTTTAGCTTTTGAGTGGTAGCTTCTATGAAAAGAATTGTTAGTGTTAATCATGAATAACATGGCAACCCATTAATTAAAAAAAAAAAAAAAAAACTTTAAGGAAATTTCTGTTTGTGTCACTCTGCCTCACATGAAAACTAACAACATATTTTTCTGCTTCATGACCATGATGAATGACAATTATTTTGCCTAACAAATTTCGTTTTGCCACTGCCGACTAAGCCCTGTTATTACTAATCCAACTTAAACTATTAGCTATCTTAAAAGGGAGCAAGAAACAGGAATAGAAGTTATAGCACTGTATCCCACTTTATTTATAAACTCAGTTGATGAGTTATTTTCAACTATACCCAGTGTTACAAAATTTGTTAGAAGGACTTGATAGCACATTGGTTTAAATAGTTTCTGAAGAATATTTTTCTCAACAAATAGAATATCTGCTTTGGGAATTTTAAGAAAAACTTTAACAATTAGAGCTGAAAAATAAATGTGTTATTAATATTTTTCAGAAAAGTCTAGTGGTGAATACCACTAGGTTAGCTAACTTCCAGCTTGACTTGAGAAAGAAAGTATAAAATACGTAAATACAAAATCTTAAAGTTCATTTCCTTGTGGGAATGTTTTTCATTTCTTTTCTTTTTTTTTAAACCAGGTTTTGCTAATTCTTAAGGAAACTGAATTCTGTAAGGTAAAAAACAAGCTTCCTTGGTGGCTCAGATGGTAAAGAATTCATCTGCAACGCAGGAGACCTGGGTTCAGTCCCGAGGTTTGGAAGATCCCCTGGAAAAGGGAATGGCAGCCCGCTTCAGTATTCTTTCCTGGAGCTTTCCATGGTTAGAGGAGCCTGGAAGGCTAAAGCTCATGGAGTTGCAAACAGTTGGACACAACTGAGCAACTAACATTTTTAAGCTAAAGAGCAGAATACTTGAATTTCAGAATTTTTTCTGGATGACTCAATAGAATGTACACATTCCATTTTATTCGAATCCTTACATTCAGGCAGATTCTTTACTGTTTGAGTTACAGGGAAGACCTTAATATTATATAGGATTTACATAAATCATAAAGAGCAAAATATAAAACATAAATATAAAAGTTCTTTTACATGTATTACTTCATCTTCACAGACATGGAAGAAGTGGATAAAATATTTATTATAGTAATGTATTATACAAATCTATTCAAAATTATACATTTATGGTTTTTAATGATTATAAAGAAGTCTCACTAAAGCAAGAATTTTTAACACATTCATGAGAAATATACACAATGTTTATCTTGCCAAAAACCAATATTTTATATATTGATTTTATCTCACTGATTTTGAATGTGTAAATTGAAGTGCATTTTTTCTGAAGAACTTCTTTTTAAAAAATATTTATTTATTTGACTGAGCCATGTTTTAGTTGTAGCATGCAGGTCTTTAGTTGCGACACATGGGATCTAATTCCCTGATCAGAGAGCCAACCCAGGCCCCCCTCCATTGGGAGCATGGAATCATAGCCATTGTAATGTGAAGGAAGTCTCTCTAAAGAACTCTTTGATTACATAAGCCTTATTTGCCTTTTCTGTTGTTGTAAATACGATATTTTCTTTATTAACAACAATGAATATGAATCTAAACTGCCCATGTTCTTATATGTTTTTCTTTTCACTCTTTTTTTAAAAACTTTTTATTTTATATTGGAGTATAGCCAGTTAATGTTGTGATAGTTTCAGGTGGATAGCAAAGGGACTCAGCCATATATATACACATATCCATTCTCTCCCCACATTCCCCTCCCATCAGGCTGCCATATTACATTGATCAAAGTTCCTTGTTCTATACAGCAGGACCTTGTTGGTTATCACTCTAAATTTAGCAGTGTGTCCATCTACATGTCAATATACAATGTGTACATATGTATATAAAGAAGGCTGAATACCAAAGAATTGATGCTTTCAAATTGTTGTGCTAGAGAAGACTCTCAGTCCCTTGGACTCCAAGGAGATCAAACCAGTCAATCCTAGAGGAAATCAACCCTCAATATTCATTGGAAGGTTTATTGTTGAAATTGAAACTCAAATACTTTGGCCACCTGATGCAAGGAGCTGATTCACTGAAAAAGACCCTAATGCTGGGAAAGATTGAAGGCAAAAGGAGAAGGGGGTGACTGAGGATGAGATGGTCAGATAGCATGAGCAACTCAATGGACATGAGTTTGAGCAAGCTCCAGGAGATAGTGAAGGGCAGGGAAGCCTAGATTGCTGCAATCATGGGGTCCCAAAATGTCAGACACTACTTAGAGATTCAACAACAACAACAACATGTTGATCCCAAACTCCCTATCTCTTTCCTCCATTTCCTGCCCGCTGGCAACCATAAGTTCTTTCTCTAAGTTTTTCAAGTTCAATTTTCTTTTACCAATGAAAATATGATGAAAGAAAAATGTTTGTTATTATTTGTATTAACATATATTTAATTGTACTTGATCTTAGGAACTACAGGAGGTGACTGACACATGGATAAGATAGTCAACTATACACATAGAAACAAAGAAGACTAAAGATACTTTATAACCCTTCCTGTTTTAATATTTATTAAAATGTTGTTTCTGAACATATCTCTTATAAATAAAATATAATGTTCCAATAAATAGATAAGATTTAGTATATTAAAAATTTGAAATATAGTTTCCTTTTATCTGTTAGGTACAGGCTTGACAAATGATGAACAGTGCTCAATCTTCCTAATTAACTATCTTTATTACCATCCATATGGAAAAGAATTTCTCAAGTTTTTTTTTTTTTCTTGGTTAAGTGAAGAAAATCTTGGGGATATTAAGAACATTATATTGATTTATCAGTATTTATTCTAGATTACAGAAAATTTCCCTTTTCAGTTTCTTTTCATGGTAGAGCATGAATTACATTAATATTGAGTTTCAAGAAAAGTAAAAATTTGAGTTTTATACTGTCCTTTTCAATTGGGAAAATTTTATTGCCTAGCCTATTATTTGTCCCTACATTTTCCTATCTCTCTCATGAAGGTAAATTAAAAAATAATTTTTCTTTTCACCCAATACCTTTATTTTGCATCTAAGAACTTGCCCATGAAATTTTTGCAAAGTTTTAAGATGTATCATTTTTCTATTCAGCATTTAGTTGGTCATGACTTTCATTTCTCCTATCAGAAACAAATGCATTTTTATTTTCATGATTGGTAGTCCTCAAGGAGGTGTGTATCTTCTGAAGTGTGAATTTTACACCTCAGATTTCTTCTTGTTGATTTCCCAGCAGGCTGACAAATGTGCCATTTTGTCTTTTCTTTTCTCTTTTTGTTTCTCAGCTTTTTGTTTTAAGTTCCCATCTTACTGGCCATTAAAGGCATGCTATGAAAGGCATACTATTAAGCTTTAGTAACATATGTAACTGAATGGGAAAGCAGAAGACAAATCTATTTTGAAATTTATTCAAGATAGTAAGACATTCTTGCTTCAGTTAAGCATACATAAATTAATCTTGGAATAAATATTTATAAAAATTATGTTATACTTTTTTGTTGTTACATATATCTTAAACTGCACAATATCCATTTTGTTAAATGAAGTAAAAACCACTCCTGTGAACTCTCCATTAACTGTAATATGACCTCCTTTTTTGTGATATGTTTATAAAGTTTTACGCTATTTTCAATAATTATTTAATGAGTTTGTACTATGTTCTCTAAAACAAACAAGATCCATGTCCCATATAACTTTTATTAGTTGAGTAAAAAATAAAATGTATAGTATATTATTGATTATTATAATAATTACAATGATAATATGGCATATATCTAAGCATGAAAGAGCACATCATTTAAAAACACAACAATATAAGATGAATTTGTATGTAAACAAGTGTGGAATGTATCTGTGAGTGTGAGAGGGAGAGGAGAGGAGTGGAGGTGAGGAGGTCTATTGGGGAAAAGGTCAGAGGCAGCCATCATTTATTGAGCTCCTATACTGACACATGAAAGATTTCCTGGCATACAAAGCAGCCCAACTGGAAACAACAGCTTTTAAAGAAAATGAGTGCTATTCATTCTTTTATAAAATATATATCAGGATTTCCAGGAGAAATTTCAATAACCTCTGATATGTAGATGACACCATCCTTATAGCAGAAAGTAAAGAGGAACTGAAGAGCCTGTTGATGAAAGTGAAAGAGGAGAGTGAAAAAGCTGGCTTGAAACTCAACATTCAAAAAATGAAGATCATGGCATCCGGTCCCATCACTTCATGGCAAATAGATGGGGAAACAATGGAAACAGTGGGCTCTTGGGTTCTTGGGCTCCAAATCACTGCAGATGGTAACATGCAGCCATGAAATTAAAAGACTCTTGTTCCTTGGAAGAAAAGCTATGACAAATCTAGGGAGCATATTAAAAACCAGAGACATTATTTTGCCAACAAAGGTCCATCTAGTCAAAGCTATGGTTTTTCCATTGTCATGTATGGATGTGAGAGTTGGACCATAAAGAAAGCTGAGTACTGAAGAATTGATGCTTTTTAACTGTGGTGTTGGGAAAAGACTCTTGAGAGTCCCTTGGACTGCAAGGAGATCCAACCAGTCCATCCTAAAGAAAATCAGTGCTGAATATTCAATGGAAGGACTGATGCTGAAGCTGAAGCTCCTATACTTTGGCCATGTGATGCAAAGAACTGATTCATGGGAAAAATACGCTGATGCTGGGAAAGATTGAAGGCAGGAGGAGACGGAGACGACAGAGGATGAAATGGCTGGATGGCATCACTGACTCGATGGACATGAGTTTGAGCAAGCTCTGGGAGTTGGTGAAGTACAGGGAAGCCTGGCATGCTGCAGTCCAGGGGGTTGCAAAGAGTCAGACACAACTGAGGAACTGAGCTGAACTGACATATGGTGGGGTGGTGTTTCATAGTCCTGAAAAAACATTGAATATAATTTCTAACTCTGTAAGATATCCTCCTTTTTTTTACTCATGTTATAGTGTCTAAACTTATACCATAGTTGTACCATTCTCATATTTTTCATACCTTTAGTTTACACATGTCAATCACCTCCTGCAATTTTCCCCTTTTAAGATGTTATCTAGCCATAGTGCCTTGTTGACTGTGTCCTTGTTGTCAATTTCACTGCCACAAGAAAATCTGATTTACCCTCTGAGTAAAACGCATGTTACTTTCCAAGTTCTTTCAAACGTGTTTCTTTCAAACGTGTTCTCTTCTAGGCCTTCTGAAAGTATAAAATTATTTGTTTCTAGCTTATAAAATAATAGTGAACTTATTTCCTATCCTTTGAAACTTTTCTTAAGAATTGACCCCTTAAAATATTTAGAATATAGTATACCTCAATGAGGGCTTCACTTGTGGCTCAAATGGTAAAGAATCTGCCTGCAATGAGGGAAACCTGGGTTCAATTCTTGGATTGGGAAGATTCCCCTGGAGGAGGGAATGGCAACCTACTCCAGTGTTCTTGCTTGGAGAATCCCTGTGATCAGAGAAGCCTGGCGGGCTATGGTCTATGGGGTCTCATAGTTGGACACCACTGAGCAACTAAGCACAGCACATACCTCAAGGAAATCAGAATACATCTACCTAAGTACATAATATTTGTTAAGCAGACTAAAAATGATTTGGAGAGATTTAAATGCACTTAAACTAGAAGTAAAAGAATATTTCTTAATTAAATCCTTGTTAATTTTGAGTTCAACTTGGAAAAATTAATTCAAGAGTGATAATAGACTGAGATAATGATAGTTCAAGCTGTAGGCAAAATAGAAAGTAGGTGACATTTATTCTCCATTTGGTACTCTGCTTCTACATGAGCCATTTCTCCTATTAAAACTTACTAAATTTGTTCTGTATCAACTAACTCTGTAAGACATCAAATAGCTACCTTAAACATGAACCATGAAAATATATTAATGAAATAAGGCTAGAGATCTGCTTCTTGGGCTGCAGTTCATTGTTTATTTTAAAATACCATATTTTCCTTATTGTGAAAGTGATACATGTTCATTATAAAATATTTAGAAAATAAAGAAAACTATAAGAAAAGTATAAATGATTTATAATTCAACCAGCTGTCATAACCTCAGTTCAAGTTACCAAATGAATAATGTTCACATGCCTATGTAGGAATATTTTATTCAGAACTTCTGCAAATCACTGAATATACTCCTATATTACATTGTGTTGTCATGTCCCCATTTAATATTATCTAATATTATTTGTGGTACTTGTTAGCATTAAATTATATGGATCTTAAAAGCTTCATATAATTAGTAGCATTAGATTATTTTACTCTAATGTGGCTATAAAGTATGCCATATAATTAATAACACTGATGTTGATTCTAAGTATTTATCCTTATACATTGCTCAGAGGTTAGCACATTATATGTTGACAGTATATATTGATTTCACCCAAGAAATAGAATTGCACAACTGAAAAATCTATGGTTTTTATTTTTTATATAAAATTCTAGAGTGTTCAGATACTTCCATGTGACAATGCACTATAAATAACACTAAATAATATACTTCATTCTAATCTTTGACAATCTGGAGGCAAAATTTATCTCTTTGCTTTACTAGTATTAAAATCAAACATTTTTATTGCTTTAGTTTTAGTTTCATTGCTCTTCTTTTGTGAATTGCCTATGCATCTAGTTTGCTCATATTTTACTTGTTTCATTTATTGATTGATCTGAAAATGGTATTTTATTTCATATATTAATATTATGCATATTTTAAATTTATTTCCAATTTAATGCCTTGGTTTTATATATGAATCAAGCATAGCATAATTGCTTTTGAAAAATGATGTATCAAAAATAGTCATGAGCATGACTACAAAACAGTTAAGTTTTCCAGCTGCCTCCAAAAAGAAACTGTTACAATCTCTTACCTAATGACATGAATATAGCTGAGTATACCTAAAAATGACTATCTTTATCTATCTAGCTATAATCTATTTTTCTATCTTTCATGCTTCAATTATTTAAGATATCTATCTTGAAAAGGATATTTGGAAGACATGACCAGCTAAAGCCATATAGATTAGAAGACAAAAATGCTCTGTAAGTGTTCACAACAGTAATAATACTTATTCACCATATCTCCCCAGAATGTCTATAAAAATGTTGATTTTTAATAATCAATATATATTTAGAAATAAGCCATTATCACTTTTGCTGTTTGTTTTAATGAAGTGATTTTCAGTTATTGGGAGAATGGATTCATATGGTATATATCATTGTCCCAGGTGGCATAGTGATAAAGAATCTGACTCCCATTGCAGGAGATGCAGGAGAGGTGAGTTTGATCCCTGGGTAGGGACGATCCCCTGGGGTAGAAATGGCAACCCACTCCAATTTGGAAACTTTCACACACAGAGAAACCTGGAGGGCTACAGTCCATGGGGTTCTAAAAAGTCAGACATAACTGAGCGACTGAACGCATACACAGAAACACACACATCTCATTGTCTGTTAACCATAACTGGAATAATCAATATTATAAAAGTCAAGAAAATGGGTTTCTTTTATGTCACTTCTGAAAAAAATGGAATAAGCTTCTTCTAAAGAAAACACAAGTTTAAAGTTATAGAGTCTAATGTTTTTAATGCTAATCATCATAATACATTGGATATTTAAGTTAATTGCAAACTTCATTTTATTCTTATTTTGCTTTTCAGATTTTAACAGTAATAGCAACAAAGAAATAATCTACACTGAATTTTTGTAGCTCTCTTTCTCATCATAACACTTATTATACTTACTAACTAGAGGTGAAGTTGATTGGACACTTGGACCATCATATATATTATTCTGTATAGTCAATTCATTCAATAAATATTTCATGAGTATTTTAAAATAGCCATTATTCTATGCAGTTCTGGGAACAATAGGTAACAAAAGTAAAGTCTTGTACTCATGTAATGTATGGGCCAAAACTGATAGTAATTACATAATCATGTTAACAAATTTATAATTGTTGGCTGAGATAAGTGTTCTGATGAAAAGACACAGGATCTATATGAGCTAATAAAAAAGCAACATTACTTAGACTGTCAGTGGATTTGTGTGGGACCCAGATGATGCTGGGTGCTCCCCTGGTGGCTCAGATGGTAAAGAACCTGTCTGCAATGCAGGGGACCCAGGTTCAATCCCTGGGTCAGGAAGATTCCCTGGAAAAGGGAATGGAAATCCACTCCAGTATTCTTGCCTGGAGAATCCCAAAGACAGAGGAGCCTAGTGGGGTTTCAAAAAGTCGGACATGACTGAGCAACTAACACACACACACACACACACAAAATGATGCTGAACTATCAATACTAAGCTCCTCATATGCAAGTGTTACATTATATTTATCTTTGTATCTCCAATGACAAGTATAGTAACTAGCCATATATAGAGTAATCAAACCATTCAATCAGCTGACTTTCTGTAACAATAAAATTTTAAATGATTTTATTTAGTCAGAACTACAAGAAGTATTGCTATTATTAAAATTAATAGTCCAAAATAAGCTATCAAAAGGAAATACTGCTTATTGTTTTTAAAAATATCTTTTATAAAGAAACTATACAAAAATGAGATAACATACTGTCTCCAAAATGTTAAGAAAATATTTTTCTCACCTAAACCTATACAGCATAAAATATAATTTTTGAAGAATGACTAGAAAAAAATTCGTATTTACCATGTTCTGCCCAAACTTAAGTAACAAACTTCATTGTCCTCATGAGAACACCAGTCTTCACATATGAAGATTAATTAGAAGTGAAATTTCCTCTACACTAATCACATGCTATTCCTGTAAATGGTTATGGGATAGATTTATGAATGAGGATCACTGGTTACCCTGTGAAATATGATAAATAATAGTGCTTCACCCCACTCCATTACAGTGTATAATTTTTGGGTGAATGCTTACCATTGTGTAAAGGCTAACAAAATAGATAATAGAGAAAGGCAATTATATTATGGATTGATTTGTTTCTTTTGTTTGAATAGATAAGTGGTAGAAACTGAGTACTATAGATTAGATAACTAGGAGGTTACTGAGATAGCCTACTTCCTTCACATCATTTTGCTATTACTGTCAGTCACTTACTGAAATATAGCCACAGTCAGAGGAAGTTAGGAATCACTTAGCTTTAATGGAAAGGATACTCCCTTTGGGGAAAGGAGTTGAGAGGAGTGGGAAGGAGTAGGAAGGATCTAGAGGGAAAAAATTTATTTTATGCTATTAGATTAATGAATATAATCTATAGGCCTCAGGTCTAGAATCAAAAGTTAATGGACTAAAAGTGGGAGTAATTGGTTCAAATGTTAATGAACCTAAAATATCATCGAGCCTATTCAGATGTGCATTTTATGGTATTGCATATTGGCCTTTTGCATCATTTAAAAAATATGTTAGTTGTTGAAAGATGTGCTATTCATACCTTTTTAAGATATTTACAATTGTTCAATATCTCATGAACATCTTTAATAGCCATGCAAGTATGCTTTTTTACAGGATATATTCCAATAATAGTCACACTTTAATTTCTGTGGTTTCCTGTTTCAAGTGCTGCAGGCAATATTCACTCAGTTTCATCCAACTCTTTCAACCCCGTGAACTGTAGCCCACCAGGCTCCTCTCTCCATGGGAATCTCCAGGCTAGAATACTGGAGTGGGTTGCCATTCTCTTCTCCAGGAGATATTCCTAATCCAGGGATCCAATCCAGATCTCGTGCACTACAAGCAGATAATTTTCCATTTGAGCCCCTAGAGTTGCTGCTAATAGGCTGTTAATCCACACTACATAAATTGTGTTCAGTAAAATGACTACACAAGAGAGAAGACTATACACATAGACATCACCAGACAGCCAACACTGAAATCAGATTGATTATATTCTTTACCAACAAAGATGGAGAAGCTCTATATAGTCAGCAAAAACAAGACTGAGAGCTGACTGTGGCTCAGATCATGAACTCCTCATTGCCAAATTCAGGCTGAAATTAA
The DNA here is from genome assembly GCF_055505025.1 of Bos grunniens. NCBI lineage: Eukaryota > Metazoa > Chordata > Mammalia > Artiodactyla > Bovidae > Bos > Bos grunniens. The sequence goes on along the minus strand of NC_141166.1, from coordinate 54,262,928 downwards.
AGAAAGTGGGGAAAACCACTAGACCATTCAGGTATGACCTAGATCAAATCTTTTATGATTATACAATGGAAGTGAGAAATAGATTTAAGGGACTAGATCTGATAGAGTGCCTGATGAACTACGGACAGAGGTTCATGACATTGTACAGGAGACAGTTATCAAGACCATCCCCAAGAAAAAGAAATGCAAAAAAGCAAAATAGCTGTCTAAGGAGGTGTTACAAATATCTGTGAAAAGAAGAGAAGCAAAAAGCAAAGGAGAAAAGAAAAGATACACCCATTTGAATGCCCATTTGAGTCCCAAAGAATAGCAAGGAGAGATAAGAAAGAATTTCTCAGCAACCAATGCAAAGAAATAGAGGAAAACAATAGAATGGGAAAAACTAGAGAACTCTTCAAGAAAATTAGTGGTACCAAGGGAACATTTCATGCAAAGATGGGCTCAATAAAGGACAGAAATTGTATGGACCTAACAGAAGCAGAAGATATTAAGAAGAGATGGCAACAATACACAGAAGAACTATACAATAAAGATCTTCACAACCCAGTTAATCATGACAGTGTGATCACTCACCTAGAGCCAGACATCCTGGAATGTGAAATCAAGTGGGCCTTAGGAAGGAAGCATCACTAGGAACAAGCTAGTGGGAGTGATGGAATTCCACTTGAGCTATTTCAAATCCTAAAAGATGAATCTGTGAAAGTGCTGCACTCAATGTGTCAGCAAATTTGGAAAACTCAGCCGTGGCCACAGGACTGGAAAAGGTCAGTTTTCATTCCAATCCCTAAGAAAGGCAATGCCAAAGAACGCTCAAACTACCGCAATTACATTCATCTCAAACGCTAGCAAAATAATGCTCAAAATTTTCCAAGCCCGGCTTCAGCAATAAGTGAACTGTGAACTTCCAGATGTTCAAGCTGATTTTATAAAAGGCAGAGGAACCAGAGATCAAATTGCCAACATCCGCTGGATCATCGAAAAGCAAGAGAGTTCCAAAAACACATCTATTTCTGCTTTATTGACTATGCCCAAGCCTTTGACTGTGTGGATCACAATAAACTGTGGAAAACTCTGAAAGAGATGGGAATACCAGACCACCTGATCTGCCTCTTGAGAGACCTGTATGCAGGTCAGGAAGCAACAGTTAGAACTGGACATGGAACAACAGACTGGTTGCAAATAAGAAAAGGAATATGTCAAGGCTGTATATTGTCACCCTGCTTATTTAAATTATCTGCAGAGTAAATCATGAGAAATGCTGGACTGGATGAAGCATAAGCTGGAATCAAGATTGCCGGGAGAAATATCAATAACCTCAGATACGCAGATGACACCACCCTTATGGCAGAAAGTCAAGAGGAACTAAAGAGCCTCTTGATGAAAATGAAAGAGGAGAGTGAAAAAGTTGGCTTAAAGCTCAACATTCAGAAAACTGAGATCATGGCATCTGGTCCCATCACTTCATGGCAAATAGATGGGGAAACAGTGGAAACAGTGGCTGACTTTATTTTTCTGGGCTCCAAAATTACTGCAGATGGTGACTGAATCTATAAAATTAAAAGATGCTTACTCCTTGAAAGGAAAGTTCTGACCAACCTAGAAAGCATATTAAAAAGCAGAGATATTACTTTGTCAACAAAGTTCCGTCTTGTCAAGGCTATGGTTTTTTTCAGTAGTCATGTATGGATTTGAGAGTTGGTCTATAAAGAAAGCTAAGCACCCAAGATTTGATGTTTTTGAACTGCAGATGTTGGAGAAAGCTCCTGATAGCCCCTTGGACTGCAAGTAAATCCAACCAGTCCATCCTAAAGGAGATCAGTCCTAGGTGTTCATTGAAAGGACAGATATTGAAGCTGAAACTCCCATACTTTGGCCACCTGATGCAAAGAGCTGACTCATTTGAAAAGACCATGCTGGGAAATGTTGAGGGCAGGAGGAGAAGGGGACGACAGAGGATGAGATGGTTGGATGGCATCACCGACTCAATGTACATGAGTTTGAGTAAACTCTGGGAGTTGGTGATGGACAGGGAGGCCTAGCATGCTATGATTCTTGGGGCCTCAAAGAGTAGGGCAGAACTCAGCAAATGAACTAAACTGAATTGAAATTCACGATGATTATTTTTTTATAACTTAATTGAAAAGTATGCATTCAAATAAAACAAAATGCAGTCATGAAATTCAAGAATAATTACATTTTATGGTTGATTTAGAGTTCCTTTCTTGATTTTTGGAAGTATTAGTAACAAAATATATAATTTGTATTTATCAAAATCTTCTAAGCCTCAGTTGACATTTACATGTCTGTGTTTGTAAAGATAGGTTTTTTTATACCTTTAATATAAAAGGGTTTTTTTTTTTGTTTGTTTACAATTTATGTTAACTGTTACATAAAGCTTTTATAAAACTGAAAGTGTTAGTTCCTCAGTTGCGACTAACTCTTCGTGATCCCATGGACTGCATCCAGTCAGGCTGCTTAGTCCATGAGATTTTCCAGGCAAGAATACTGGAGTGCGTTGCCATTTCCTACTCCAGGGAATCTTCCTGACCCAGGAATCTAACCTGCATCTCTTACATTTCCTCCGCTGGTAGGCAGATTCTTTACTGCTCTGCCACCATGAAGTTGAGAAAGCTACAGGGAAGTAGTAACAATATCTGTTTTTCTTCTTTTTTTTTTTTCAGCCTCTGAATGTTCATTAAGATGAATTTCCAAAAACAAGCATCCATATTAGTGTGGGGGATGAGGGTGGGAGGAGAGGGAAGGATAAGGAGAAGGAATTCTGTTCTATTGGTAATAAAGCTTCAGATTCATCCCATTGTGAATTTAATTGTTCCCCAGGGACACGTGGTGCTTTAAAATCATGTACCATTTCTTCAATACGATATTGCTCTGTCCAGTGCCAGTTTGAGCTATCATCAGCTTCTTAAGGTTGCCGATGGTATCATCAGTATTGCATTTAATGCAGACCTTCTTCCCCAGAGGGTCCTTGCAAAAAGCCTCAGTCATACTGGATGGAGTTCCTATATCCCACTTGGGGCCCCATCCCCACTTCAGGTGGCCTGAAAGCCAAGCTGAGCTGCTTGCAGGCCAGGGGATCCTGGCAAGCTGGGTTCTACCACCTTTCCCTAACTCCAGACTCCTCTACTCCACCCCCTCATCTCTTGTTTTTCTTCTTTTAATGAGGTTTTTCTTACAGGAAAATTTGAAAGTATATTTTCTCATTCCTTCCATATTTAATACAGTCACATAGAGATAGCTTGCATGATTTTCTTGCACCCAAAGCAAATACTAATTCTCAGGTCTTTGTATTTTTTCAAATAGGACCATTAGAGTTCCCAATTATGAACTTGTCAACTACAAATTGGTGCTTACCAAGAGCATTGTGAATGACTGAACAGCAAAGGCATTTGCCATCTGCCACTATGGAGATTGAACTCTTTGCTGCTATAGCTGTTAATGTTCAACAACCCCTGAGGGAGTTCAGGGTGGAGTGAGACACTGTGCTCCAGGAAAACTGGTGGGGCAGGTCTTTAAAGAGTTGGATGTTTTTAGGAACAGATCTCATGATCTCAATTCTTGCATCTCCTCATACCTAGAGAAGCACTAAATTCTTTCGTGGTGACATCAGATCCTCATGAATAACAACAACAACAACAACAACAAAAAAACTTTGTAAAATTAGTGCTTCATGGTATTGAACGCCTCCTTCACCAAACTTTATATATTGACTTTCCCCCACTGCCATTTTGGAGCAGTCAGTCTCTCAGGCTATCTGAGATGCTCTCTCCTAGGCTGTGGTCCTCATTTGGTCCCAAATAAAACTTAACTCATAACTCTCAAGTTGTGCATCTTTTTTTAGACTACAAACTGTATTTACTATGCTATAGCTAGAAATTTGGCAAGTATATTCTAATGAAATATTGTAGTAGACCTGATTGTGGGTGCATGTTAAGTCTCTTCAGTTCAGTTCAGTTCAGTCGCTCAGTCGTGTCCGACTCTCTGAGACCCCATGAATTGCAGCACACCAGGCCTCCCTGTCCATCACCAACTCCCGCAGTTCACTGAGACTCACATCCATTGAGTCGGTGATGCCATCCAGCCATCTCATCCTCTGTCGTCCCCTTCTCCGCCTGCCCCCAATACCTCCCAGCATCAGAGTCTTTTCCAGTGAGTCAACTCTTCGTATGAGGTGGCCAAAGTACTGAAGTTTCAGCCTTAGCATCATTCTTTCCAAAGAAATCTCAGGGCTGATCTTCAGTATGGACAGATTGGATCTCCTTGCAGTCCAATGGACTCTCAAGAGTCTTCTCCAACACCACAGTTCAAAAGCATCAATTCGTCGGCGCTCAGCTTTCCTCATAGTCCAACTCTCACATCCATATGTGACCAGAGGAAAAACCATAGCCTTGACTAGATGGACCTTTGTTGGCAAAGTAATGTCTCTGCTTTTCAATATGCTATCTAGGTTGGTATGTGAAGTCAAGTGGGCCTTAGAAAGCATCATGATGAACAAAGGTAGTGGAGGTGATAGAATTCCAGTCGAGCTGTTCCAAATCCTGAAAGATGATGCTGTGAAAGTGCTGCACTCAATAGGCCAGCAAATTTGGAAAACTCAGCAGTGGCCACAGGACTGGAAAAGGTCAGTTTTCATTTCAATCCCTAAGAAAGGCAATGCCAAAGAATGCTCAAACTACCGCACAATTGCACTCATCTCACATGCTAGTAAAGTAATGTTCAAAATTCTCCAAGCCAGGCTTCAGCAATATGTGAACCGTGAACTTCCTGATGCTCAAGCTGGTTTTAGAAAAGGCAGAGGAACCAGAGATCAAATTGCCAACATCTGCTGGATCATCGAAAAAGCAAGAGAGTTACAGAAACACATCTATTTCTGCTTTATTGACTATGCCAAAGCCTTTGACTGTGTGGATCACAATAAACTGTGGAAAATTCTGAAAGAGATGGGAATACCAGACCACCTGATCTGCCTCTTGACAAACTTGTATGCAGGTCAGGAAGCAACAATTAGAAAAGGACATGGAACAACAGACTGGTTCCAAATAGGAAAAGGAGTACATCAAGGCTGTATATTGTCACCCTGTTTATTTAACTTATATGCAGAGTACATCATGAGAAACGCTGGACTGGAAGAAACACAATCTGGAATCAAGATTGCAGGGAGAAATATCAATAACCTCAGATATGCAGATGACACCATCCTTATGGCAGAAAGTGAAGAGGAGCTCAAAAGCTTCTTGATGAAAGTGAAAGTGCAGAGTGAAAAAGTTGGCTTAAAGCTCAACATTCAGAAAACAAAGATCATGGCATCCGGTCCCATCACTTCATGGGAAATAGATGGGGAAACAGTGGAAACAGTGTCAGACTTTATTTTTCTGGGTTCCAAAATCACTGCAGATGGTGACTGCAGCCATGAAATTAAAAGACACTTACTCCTTGGAAGGAAAGTTATGACCAACCTAGATAGCATATTCAAAAGCAGAGACATTACTTTGCCAACAAAGGTTCGTCTAGTCAAGGCTATGGTTTTTCCTGTGGTCATGTATGGATGTGAGAGTTGCACTGTGAATAAGGCTGAGCACCGAAGAATTGATGCTTTTGAACTGTGGTATTGGAGAAGACTCTTGATAGTCCCTTGGACTGCAAGGAGATCCAACCAGTCCATTCTGAAGAAGATCAGCCCTGGGATTTCTTTGGAAGGAATGATGCTAAAGCTGAAACTCCAGTATTCTGGCCACCTCATGCGAAGAGTTGACTCATTGGAAAAGACTGTGATGCTGGGAGGGATTGGGGGCAGGAGGAGAAGGGGACAGAGGATGAGATGGCTGGATGGCATCACTGACTCGATGGATATGAGTCTGGGTGAACTCCAGGAGTTGGTGATGTACAGGGAGGCCTGGCGTGCTTCGATTCATGGGGTCGCAAAGAGTCGGACACGATTGAGCTACTGATCTGATCTAAGTTGGTCATATATTTTCTTCCAAAGAGTAAACGTCTTTTCATTTCATAGCTGCAGTCACCATCTGCTGTGATTTTGGAACCCAGAAAAATAAAGTCTGACACTGTTTCCACTGTTTCCCCATCAATTTCCCATGAGGTGATGGGACCAGATGCCATGAATTTCGTTTCTGAATGTTGAGCTTTAATCCAACTTTTTCACTCTCCTCTTTCAGTTTTATCAGAGGCTTTTTATTTCTTCTTCACTTTCTTCCATAAGGGTAGTGTCATCTGCATATCTGAGGTTATTGATATTTCTCCCGGCAATCTTGATTCCAACTTGTGTATTTTCCAGCCCCGTGTTTCTCATGATGTACTCTGCAAATAATTTAAATAAGCAGGGTGACAGTATACAGCCTTGATATACTCCTTTTCCTATTTGGAACCAGTCTGTTGTTCCATGTCCAGTTCTAAACTGTTGCTTCCTGACCTACATATAGGTTTCTCAAGAGGCAGGTCAGGTGGTCTGGTATTCCCATCTCTTGAAGAATCTTCCACACTTTATTGTGATCCACACAGTCAAAGGCTTTGGCATAGTCAATAAAGCAGAAATAGATGTGTTTCTGTAACTCTCTTGCTTTTTTGATGATCCAGTGGATGTTGGCAGTTTGATCTCTGGTTCCTCTGCCTTTTGTAAAACCAGCTTGAACATCTGAAAGTTCACGATTCACATATTGCTGAAGCCTGGTTTGGAGAATTTTGAGCATTACTTTACTAGTGTATAAGATGAGTGCTACAGTGCAGTAGTTTTGAGCATTCTTTGGCATTGCCTTTCTTAGGGATTGGAATGAAAATTGACCTTTTCCAGTCCTGTGACCACTGCTGAGTTTTCCAAATTTGCTGGCATATTGAGTGCAGCACTTTCACAGCATCATATTTCAGGATTTGGAATCGCTCAACTGGAACTCCATCACCTCCACCAGCTTTGTTCATCATGATGCTTTCTAAGGCCCACTTGACTTCACATTCCAGGATGTCTGGCATAGGTAAGTGATCACACCATCGTGATTATCTGGGTCATGAAGTTCTTTTTTGTACAGTTGTTCTGTGTATCCCTGCCACCTCTTCTTAATATCTTCTGCTTCTGTTAGGTGCATACCATTTCTGTCCTTTATCGAGCCCATCTTTGCATGAAATATTCCCTTGGTATGTCTAATTTTCTTGAAGATATCTCTAGTTTTTCCCATTCTGTTGTTTTCTTCTATTTCTTTGCATTGATCACTGAGGAAGCCTTTCTTATCTCTTCTTGCTATTGTTTGGAACTCTGAATTCAGATGCTTAAATCTTTCCTTTTCTCCTGTGCTTTTCACTTCTCTTCTTTTCACAGCTATTTGTAAAGCCTCCCCTGACAATCTTTTTGCTTTCTTTTTGCTTTTTTGCATTTCTTTTCCGTGGGGATGGTCTTGATCCCTGTCTCCTGTACAATGTCATGAACCTCCATCCATAGTTCATCAGGCACTCTATCTATCAGATCTAGTCCCTCAAATCTATTTCTCACCTCCACTGTATATTCATAAGGGATTTGATTTAGGTCATACTTGAATGGCCTAGTGGTTTTCCCTACTTTCTTCAAATTAAGTCTGAATTTGGCAATAAGGAGTTCATGATCTGAGCCACAGTCAGCTCCTGGTTTTGTTTTTGTTGACTGTATAGAGCTTCTCCATCTTTGGCTGCAAAGAATATAATCAATCTGATTTCGGTGTTGACCATCTGGTGATGTCCATGTGTAGAGTCTTCTCTTGTGTTGTTGATAGAGGGTGTTTGTTATGACCAGTGCGTTTTCTTGGGAAAATGCTATTAGTCTTTGCCCTGCTTCATTCTGTATTCCAAGGCCCAATTTGCCTGTTACTCCAAGTGTTTCTTGACTTCCTAGTTTTGCATTCCATTCCCCTATAATGAAAAGGACATCTTTTTTGGGTGTTAGTTCTAAATTGTCTTGTAGGTCTTCATAGAACTGTTCAACTTCAGCTTCTTCAGCATTACTGGTTGGGTCATAGACTTGGATTACTGTGATAATGAATTGTTTGCCTTGAAAACGAACAGAGATCATTCTGTTGTTTTTGAGATTGCATCCAAGTACTGCATTTCAGACTCTTTTGTTGACCATAATGGCTACTCCTTTTCTTCTGAGGGATTCCTGCCCACAGTAGTAGATATAATGGTCATCTGAGTCAAATTCACCCGTTCCAGTCCATTTCAGTTCGCTAATTCCTAGAATGTCGACATTCACTCTTGCCATCTCTTGTTTGACCACTTCCAATTCGCCTTGATTCATGGACCTGACATTCCAGGTTCCTATGCAATATTGCTCTTTACAGCATCGGACCTTGCTTCTATCACCAGTCACATCCACAACTGGGTGTTGTTTTTGCTTTGGCTCCATGCCTTCATTCTTTCTGGAGTTATTTCTCCACTGATTTCCAGGAGCATATTGGGCACCTTCTGACATGGGGAGTTCCTCTTTCAGTATCCTATTTTTTTGCCTTTTCATACTGTTCATGGGGCTCTCAAGGCAAGAATACTGAAGTGGTTTGCCATTCCCTTCTCCAGTGGACCACATTCTGTCAGACCTCTCCATTATGACCCAGCCATCTTGGGTGGCCCCACGGGCATGGCTTCGTTTCATTGAGTTAGACAAGCCTGTGGTCCTAGTGTGATTAGATTGACTAGTTTTCTGTGATTATGATTTCAGTGTGTCTGCCCTTGATGCCCTCTTGCAACACCTACCATCTTACTTGGGTTTCTCTTACCTTGGACATGGGGTATCTCTTCACGGCTGCTCCAGCAAAGCGCAGCCGCTGCTCCTTACCTTGGATGAGGGATATCTCCTCACCACCACCCCTCCTGACCTTGAACGTGGAATAGCTCCTCTAGACTCCATGGATTGTAGCCCATCATGTTCCACTGTCAATGGGATTCTCCAGGCAAGATACTAGAGTGGGTTTCCATGTCCTCCTCTAGGGCATCTTCTCAACCTAGGAATGGAACCCAAGTCCTTTCTGTCTCCTGAGTTAGCTGGCAGGTTATTTACCACTAGAGCTACCTGGGTTTCTACCTAAAATTTTTTTTTTAATTTTTAAAAAAGGAGATCTGAAAAGATAAGTCAAAGGAATACCTTACAAATGCTTTAGTTTTGTGTCCTAATAAGGACAACGTATTAGACATCACACTGATCAACTTTTTAAGATATATGAGGATAGGGATTGAATATTTTTTTAACAGAACTAATTTCTCTTTAACAGAAATTCCCTCTTTATATTAATTTCTTCTATTACAATCAGTTGTGAAAAAAATTAACAATGAAGGATATACTTTTACATACTAGAAATGTTGATTTTCCATGTTTTACATCAATGTGTCCTATTAAAAGGAATAAAATTTGCATTTATTTTGCCTGTGAATAGTATAGGATTCTCTGTGGGGAATCTAACTAGTCAGATTTCTCTGGGATGTCCACAGGGACCTCCACCACAGTAATATCTCCCAGTCTAGCAGTCTGATTTCAATGAGGAGGCCCACTTCCCAAGTACTCAACTTATTGGACCAAAGTTGAAGCAACTCTTGCCTCTTCAACTCAGAAAGCTGAGTCAATCAGACCCTCTCTCCAAGGAGCTTAGAGTCAGAGCACATAGACCAGAGTTTGCTCTTGACTTCTTGTTGCTGATAATACAGGCTGCCTTCAGGAAAGAAGAACTGGCTTATCCCTAACATTAAGGGGACCCAGAACAAACCTATTAAGTTTTTGTTTGTTTTCTTTCTTGGCTCTGCATTTTATTAGGGTTGTTGTAAACTTTTGACTATTTTGTTGGTCAAATTTGATTCTCACACATTTTGCTTTGTTCTTTGGTGGATTCTCTGGTGGCTCAGCTGGTAAACAATTCACCTGCAATGCGGGAGACCTGGGTTCAATCCCTGGGTTGGGAAGATCCCCTGGACAAGGGAATGGCTATCCACTTCAGTATTCTGTCCTGAGAATTCCATGGACTACAGTCCATGAGGTCACAAAGAGTCAGAAATGACTAGACCACTTTCACTTGGTGATGCTGTGGGGGGGTCAGATCTTTGGAGTTATCTACTCTGGTGTTTTCATTAATTTCATACTATCTGCTTTGTGCTTTAAAACTATATTATTAGTTGCACATGATTTGAGAATTGAAATACTTAACTGTCAAGTTGACATTGTTATCATTTTAAACTATACATCCTCATCTCTAGTAGGGTTTCATAAGTGAAAGTTTTTTAGTTTATGATATAGTCATCAGATTTTCTTTGTCTCATGCTTACAGAGTACAACTTTTTCCACCCTTTTATCACCAAAGTGGGTCTTTATATTTAATGTGTGAATTTTGTATTTGTCATATGATTTGCACTGTATCTTACTCAATCTAAAATATTTTGCACTGAAGAGAAATTAAGGATATCTGCATAAATAGCAGGATCTATTTATAAGCAGGTTGAAGGATCCCAAACTGTTATGTCTTTCCAAATAAATTTTCTGTTCAATGCTATTTCATTAAAAATCTGAGCATGAGAAGCAGAAGTTTAACAAACTCATTTTTCAAATTTAGGGTTCTTTTGTTTTGTTTTGTTTTTTTTGTTCTTAGGAATTTTGCTATTCACATGGTAAAATTTGTGTTTATCTGTTTTTATCCTTCTTGGGGGGGCTTCCCAGGTAGTTCAGTGGTTAAAAAAAATCCACCTGCCAATACATAAGGCATAGGAGACATGGGTTTCACCCCTGGATTGGAAAGATGCCCTGGAGGAGGAAATGGCAATCCGCTCTAGTATTCTTGCCTGAAAAATCCCACAGACAGAGGAGGTTGGCGGGTTACCGTGCATAAAGTCACAAAGAGTGGTATGCGACTTGGTGACTAAGCACACACTCATGCATCCTTCTTGGGGTTCACAGAACTTGTTGCCTCTCTGGATTTATGCCCTTCATTATCTTTGTTCTTTTTCTTTCTTTCTTTATTTGGCTATGCTGCACAGCTTGTGGGATCTTAGTTCTCCGATGATAAATCATACTGAGCCCTAGGCAGTGAAAGCAGGGAGTCCTAACCACTGGACAGCCAAGGAATCCCCTATGCCCTTCAAAGTCTTTAGAAAATTTTGTCCTGAATGACTTCAAGTGTTTTGCTATATTTATTAATACATGTTATTTTTCACTATGATTCAAAACAAATAATTTTTATTGACTTGTTTTCAAGTTCACACATTTTTTTCTTCTCCTATTAGTGTATTATTAAAACTCAATACTAATGATACTTTTCATTTCTGCCATTTTCATTTTATTTTATTTTCTATTTTCCATTAAGTGTTCAGTATTTCTAATTGAGAATTTTATATGATTTCATTTTTCTCTCCTTTTTTGGCATATGAATTATCTTAATCTTTCCACTTTTTTTAAAGTGGTTGTCTTAGAACTTGCAATATTCTTTACAACTAAGTCAGGTTGGCTTTCCAGTAATACGATGCTGACTTTACAGTAATTTTATGCCATTCCACAAGCTAGTGCAAATACCATAGAATAATAAATTATTACTACTCTTATACCCTCTCACCCCTTGTATCATTGCTATCATTAATTTTATTTATTCATAAACTATAAAGTTATAATCATCAAATTATTATTTTAAAAAAACTTCAGAACAATTAAGAATAGGAAAAATAAAAGTTATTTTATTTATTACTCTTCCTATACTTTGCTTTTCTTGTGTGTATCCTCACACAAATCTCTCTCCCTCACTCTTTGTCTCAGCAATGATCCTATAGATAAATTTATAGAAGTTAAAATCCAAAATGATATGATTGTAGTGTGTATATGCATTACTTATTTTATAATTTAATCTTTACAATATTGGGAAACTAATTCACTTTTTCTACCAGTCAGCTATCTTTAGGGCAGTGGACACAATACTATAATGTGTTTGTATTTTAATACAACATATGTCTGTGTCAGGAAAAGTGTAAGTGAGGTTCTGGTTGGTTTACTTTCAGTGTCTGTAATATTAGTATGGTGGATTTTACTTTTTACTCTGTTGTTAGATTCAAACGGAGTGCTACTTCCTAACACTCTATGCATCTTTAAATAATAGTCATGTATGGATGTGAGAATTGGACTATAAAGAAAGCTGAGCACCGAAGCATTGATGCTTTTGAACTGTGGTGTTGGAGAAGATTCTTGAGAGTCCCTTGGACTGCAGGGAGATCCAACCAGTCTATACTAAAGGAAATCAGTCCTGAATCTTCATTGGAAGGACTGATGCTGAAGCTAAAACTCCAATACTTTGGCCACCTGGTGCAAAGAACTGACTCACTGGAAAAGACCCTGATGCTAGGAAGGATTGAAGGCAGGAGAATGACAGAGGATTAGATAGATGGTTGGATGGCATCACTGACTCAATGGACATGAGTTTGAGTAAGCTCCAGGAGTTGGTGATGGACAAGGAAGGCTGACTTGCTACAGTCCATAGGGTTACAAAGAGTCGGACATGACTAAGTGACTGAACTGAACTGAACTGATCTCTTTAAGCCTGCTTTATACTCCACAGAATAGTGATAGTATTACCTATCTTTCTTAGCTTTCTTAGAATTTAACTAAATATACTGCATACTGCATTTAGTACACTGCTTAATGCATTTAGTATATTGCTTTGCAAATATTAAACACTCAATACATGACTAATTTATAAGCAATGCTGTAATTATATTCACTGCTAATAGTAGACAAGCCTCATAATCATTTTACCATACCTTAGAGAAAAAAATTAAATGTGACATTTAAATAGAGTTTATCAGTTTTACTAACATAAATTAAGAGCTACCATCCATTTTTTAGACCTGGAAAGATGGATAAAATTACTCTAAATAGTCTGCATCTGAAAACATCGAGGGTTTTAATATCATAACTTGCATTTTGTGCCCATTTGGACTATTATAACTAAGAAGTGACAAATATGTAAACCCTCTATTGCATTGTTTGCTTCTTTTCACTTTCTTTACTTTTTTATCCTATGCCAGATTGAATGAGCTACTTCTGTCTAATTGATAAATGTAACAGTTTATTGGGCTAAAGGCTTAGAGGATTGCAATGAGAGACTTAAACTTCAGTGTTGAGATCCTGTTGTTGCTGTAGGCTCTTTTCAGTAGCAAGGTCACCCCAAGCATCACCTGCTTTCTTGGATGTGCAAACTCCTTGGCAGAAAAGGGGTTTTGAATTCTCATAGCTCGTCATATACAGAAACAATATTTCAGTATTTTGCATGTAACACACACACAAGTTTGTTGTTTTTTTTCTACCCAGCTGAGTTACATCTTCATTTTAACTAGTCTTGTTACATCTGCCTCTGTCAATATTTGTCCCTTGGCAGACTGGCACTAGAGACCCCTGTCCGTGTGTTAGCCATTCCCAGACAGGACACATACACAATATGAATTTAGCGATGTATCTGAACAAACTTTACTTGTTCTTTGTTCTTACCATGGTTTATAAAATTTTCTTGATTTTCCTCATGTATTTGTTGTCTTTTATTTCACTTTTTTCCCTTCAATTTTTTTCTAAGCAAATATATGTGTAATTTGTCTACAAAATATATTTTATCACAGTCTAGTTATTACCCCTTGTTTATTATTTATATTATAAATATTCCCTGGGGGTGGTTTTCATTTTTAAATGTGTTTTTTTGAAAAAATGGCATTATTATTAAAAAACAAGCAGTTAGGAAATGCACTAAACTAGACAGCTTAGAGGTCAAAGAGGTACAATTTTTAGCTGGCCCTTTCCTTGCATTTTTATATATAATGGAACTAGTACCTTTAGCTCTAGACTTCATCAACTCTTTGATGTACAATGCAAGCATCAGCTGGCAGAATGTGAACAGTTTCAGCCTTATCTGCTTACAAAAATTGGTATATATATTAGTAGTTGAAGACCCCATATTCTGTGGGTCAAGTTTAAACTCTATTTTAGATATTTAGACATTGGTTTCCAATAACCTCCCTCTTTATCCCTTTCGTTATACTGATTCAGGTTACCACTTGATATTTTTGCTTCATTTTTCTGTACCTTAGCATGATAATTCCTCTTTAAAATTGCAACTTCCCATGAACCTTAGCACTGGTGTGAAGAAAAGTAAAATCTCTCTTCTTTTTTGGCACCATGCAGTTTAGGATTTTCTTGACTCTTGAGTAACTCAGGAAAATTGATTTCCTGAGGGAGGCTCCACTGAGTTGTGGTAAAGAGCAAATTTGGGCCACAGGTTCAAGAAGTGACAGGAGGGGACAGTGGAAAGAAAGGTTATAAACAAGGAAATGTTTCAAGAAATCCCAAACCTGGAAACTGATTCAGACTGTTTGACATAAAAAGAGAGGTTGGGTACAGCCAAGGCTGAAAAACTCACCTGGTTACATGCTCATTAAGTCCCAGCTTCCCAGTGTTTTCCACTCTGCACAATTACAATAGATATTATTGTCCTCACCATTTTATAGATGACTAAGATATGCAGATGACACCACCCTTATGGCAGAAAGTGAAGAGGAACTAAAAAGCCTCTTGATGAAAGTGAAAGAGGAGAGTGAAAAAGTTGGCTTAAAGCTCAACATTCAGAAAACTAAGATCATAGCATCTGGTCCCATTACTTCATGGCAAATAGATGGGGAAACAGTGGAAACAGTGTCAGACTTTATTTTGGGGGGCTCCAAGATCACTGAAGATGGTGATTGCACCATGAAATTAAAAGATGCTTACTCCTTGGAAGGAAAGTTATGACCAACCTAGATAGAAGGTTAAAAAGCAGAGACATTACTTTGCCAACAAAGGTTCGTCTAGTCAAGGCTATGGTTTTTCCAGTGGTCATGTATGGATGTGAAAGTTGGACTGTGAAGAAAGCTGAGCACCGAAGAATTGATGCTTTAGAACTGTGGTGTTGGAGAAGACTCTTGATAGTCCCTTGGACTGCAAGGAGATCCAACCAGTCCATCCTAAAGGAGATCAGTTCTGGGTATTCATTGGAAGGACTGATGCTGAAGCTGAAACTCCAATACTTTGGCCACCTCATGTGAGGAGTTGACTCATTGGAAAAGACTCTGATGCTGGGAGGGATTGGGGGCAGGAGGAGAAGGGGAAGACAGAGGATGAGATGGCTGGATGGCATCACTGACTTGATGGACATGAGTTTGCATAAACTCAGGGAGTTGGTGATGGACAGGGAGGCCTGGCATGCTGCGAATAATGGGGTCACAAAGAGTAGGACACGAGTGAGTGACTGAACTGAACTGAACTGAAATCAAGTCACAGAGGGGAGTAACTTGTTGAAGTATGCAACTAATAGGAAATCAAGGAAAAATCTGAACGCTGGCAATTGACTGCCCCACAGAGGTGGTAGTGGTTTAGTCACTAAGTTGTGTTCGACTCATGACCCCATGTACTGTAGCCTGCCAGGCTTCTCTGTTCATAGGATTCTCCAGGCAAGAATACTGTACATGCTGTTAATCACCTTTTATATCAACTTATAAAGGAGTAATGGCAAAAATCAGGTGTGATAGCAAAAGTGAGTAGGAACAAAAAAACTATGTGGCACAGCAGTGATCAGACTGAAAAAGTAGTGACATGATGGTAAAGACACAGAAGACTGTCACAAACCTATCAAAAGGGGAGCAAAATAATTCATCATCAGAATCTAGGCACTTTTAAAAATAAAATAGGGCTATTAATTATGCTGAGTTTGCAGGCTTAATTCAGGACTATCCTAGGCAATCTGAATATGTAATCACTTAAAATATAATGTATAAATGCCTTCCCCAATATCTCAGGTGGTCAGTGTATCAATAGAAAATCGTTATGTTGATCTAACCAGTGGGAATAAGGCAAGAAATCACTGTTTTGTACTGTTTTTATGTAAACATTTTGTGCTGTGCTTGGGTTACCGGCTACATCTATTACAAGTTCTCAGACAATAATTTTTACACTTTCCAGAATATCCTTTTTAAAAGTTTATTTTAATGCTGCTCCCTTGATTTCTGTTTCAGGGTATGACAAGAAATAACCATACACAATCTCTTATTGCACCTGTTTAAAGATAGACTGTGACAAGTATATATTATGTCACATGGTATCCTCTCTAAAAATGTCACACTTGAAACATCTAGAAATTGATAATAGAAAAAAATCCTCTAAAAAATAGATGGGTTTAGTTTTCTCGTGAAATTATTTAACTCTTTCTTTTAATTTGGCCTGTTAAATATGCTGACTCTGTCTTCTAACCTGCAAAGTTGTATTCTCATGCACTCTGTCCTAATTTTCTCTGTATATTTATACTCCTTTTTGACTGAATTTTTGACTTCACTTTTATATTTAAAAATATAAGTGATTTTTTTGGCCCACAGCTTTAGAACTTTCCTGAAATGAGATTAAATAAAAAATCATAAGTATCTTTATGTTGTAGCAAACCAGTAGACTCTGAATACATCTTCATTCTGTAGACAACTGTTGATAATGTTCTTATTTTTAAAGATTTCTTTGCAGGGAATTATCTAAAATAATGCCCACTGATTGCTTCGTTAGTGCTTTTGTATGGCTGATTTACCTGTACTCTGTCCTCTAAATCAAAATAAGGGCAGCCTTGTTCAATTCTGGCCACTAGCTCCCCTAAGTGGGGAAGGGTGGCATAACAATGATCAGAAAATCAGATGTCAAATCATGATTAGCATAAAAGTCAGTAAGTCTTCCCAAGAGATCTCTTTTTACACCTCTTTAGATACAGTCTAAATGAAAACATGTTAGGAGAGATGTTTTCTCTCTCCTAACAGAAGAGAATAGGTCTTAGTGCATTTAATATAAAAATTCATAGTTTGTGTAAGAAAAGAAATTTTTTAAGGATTGAAATTTGCAAGAACATAAACCTGTGTCTGAGTGAATGTGTTATATATTAAACTGCAGTGAGCAGAGAGTTGTCAGCTGCACCTGATTCCAGGACAACCACAGCTTGAGAAGAGCCTGATCCAATGTGTCTCTGAACATACTGAATGACTTTCAGACACAGAAATTTAGTTTCTGTGTATAATGTTTATGGAATAATATTTATACGATACTGTGTGGGTTGATTGCTCAGTCATGTCTGACTCTGTGACCCAGTGGACTGTAACCCACCAGGCTCCTCTGTCCATGGAATTCTCTAAGTAAGAATACTGCAGTGGATAGCCATTCCCTTCCCAGGGGATCTTCTCAACCCAGACATTGCATCCAGGTCTCCTGCATTGCAAGCAGATTCTTTACTGTCTGAGCCACCAGGGAAGACCCTATGCCATACTAACATATATAAATAAAAAGAGCATGATTTCAAACATAATTAGACAGAAAAGGATTGGAGGGCAGAGAAGATATTAAAGAATTCCTCAAATACTGACAAAAAAAACTGTGTGTGGGAGAGCAGGTGCTGAATTGATCTACTCTTATTTGAAGGAATATAAATATAAAAAGACAAGTATGGATCTCATAAATAATTTTACAACCACTGAAAAAAGATAGAGGCCCTGAAGATACAGAGCAAAAGCACAAATAAAAAAATTGCTTTCTGTGGCAAACATAAAAATGTTATGATGGCAATATTTCCTTTAAAGATCCTAGGAATCAGGATAAGTGAGTAAACATAAAGAGAAGTAAAATGAGAAATATAGTGTCCAAACAGCATGGATTTCAAGTACGGATAGAAGGAATGTAGATGGCAGTTTTTTCAGAATAAAATAACAACAGTCAAAGACACAATAGAATATTTTTTATCTTCTAATATGCTTTAAAGGTATTTTATCAACATACTTAAACTAATTGAAACTTACAGTGTGTTGGTTGCTTAGTCATGTCTGACTCTGCGACCCCATGGACTGCAGCCTATCTGGCTTTTCTGTTCACGGGATTTTCCAGGCAAGAATACTGGAGTGCGTTGCTATTCCCTTGTCCAGGGGATCTTCCAGACCCAGGGATTGAGCCCATGTCTCCTGCATTGCAGGCGGATGCTTTACCATCTGAGCCACCAGTACATGGCCATACTAATCTTAATTGAAAAGCCAATTCTTTTTGCAAAATGAAACATTTATAGCAGATTTATGGTAAGAAAATATCTGCCCTTGTTTTTCAATTGTAATAAACATGCTAATATATGTCCCTGAGACACTTTTTTTTTTTTTCATTTCAACTGTAATATTAGGTAGATTAGGTGAAGATAGATAGGGAGTGAGATAAGTAGTTGGATGCATGAATGCATCAATGACAGACAGGTAGATAGAGTTTGTGGCTTGAGTTGTATTTCCCCAAAAGGTATGTTTGGGCTTCGCAGGTGGTGCAGTGGTAAAGAATCTGCAAGCCAATGCAGGAGATGCAAGAGACACAGGTTCTATCTCTGGCTTGGGAGGATCCCCTGGAGTAGGAAATGGCAACCCACTCTAATATTCTTGTCTGGAAAATTCCATGGACAGAGGAGCCTGGTAGGCTACAGCCCACTTTTTACATCCCCCACCTGTAGTGTATGAATATTCCACTTTCTCTACATCCTTATTGTCTCTATTCATTTTTTAATTTTAGCTATGATAGTGTCAACTAAAAATTAGTCGCAACCTGAAAGTAGAGAGCTATTTTGCTCTGAGCCAAGACACAGCATCTTAGTAACTCAGAAAACTCTTCCAAGGAGGGGGAGTCAGGCTGTACACAAGTTTGCAACAAAGGGAACAGTTAGTCTGAACATCAAAGATCAGATATCTAGTTAAGGAATTTAGCATTCTATGTATGGGAAGATGCAAGCCTCTGGGCTCACTGAATTCATTTCTTTAATTTGCACATGAGCTGCTGCTGCTAAGTCACTTCAGTCGTGTCAGACTCTGTGTGACCCCATAAACGGCAGCCACCAGGCTCCCCTATCCCTGGGATTCTCCAGGCAAGAACACTGGGGTGGGTTGCCATTTCCTTCTCCAATGCATGAAAGTGAAAAGTGAAGTCGCTCAGTCGTGTCCGACTCTTAGCGACCCCATGGATTACAGCATACCAGGCTCCTCCATCCATGGGATTTTCCAGGCAAAGTACTGGAGTGGGGTGCCATGAGCTATCTGGGGCCAAATCCTGTTTCCTTGTTCTCCTTAAGGAGTGGCAGATGTGTCAGGGAGCTGCTTCTTGCATTTCCGTGCCCCGCCGACCACTCCCCCTGTTCCTCAGCAATCAGCCTGGGTGATCGTGGCATCTTCTGGATCTCAGTTCTGAGAGCGTTCATTCACATTTGGAGGCCAGAAATCACTGATGGCTGTGACATTTCTTCTTTATTGATATGGCAGGAGATATTTTCATTTCACAATAGCATATATAGTCATACTTGATGGTAGTTTTAATTTACATTCCCCTAATGGCTAGTGATGCTATCTTTTTATATACTTATAAAAGTTTAAAAGATATAAAAATGTACAACCTCATTGGTTAAGTATCTGTTTATGTCTTTTGCTCAGTTTGTATGTGGGCTGCTTGTCTTTTTATTGGTGATTTTTGAGAATTTTAAAATACATTCTAGATACTTGTTTTTTGTTTGATATGTGGTTTGCATACATTTTATCCCAATCTGTTGTTTATATTGTTCTCATATTTACATAGTCTTGCTCAAGAGGAAAGTTGTTAATGTTGGGTGCAGTATATCCCATATTTTTACATATATCATGCTTTTGGTGTTAATTCTAAGAACTGTTTGGGAATCTCTAGATTCCCAGAAATTTCCTCCTAAGGTTGGCTTCCCAGGTTGCTCAGTGATAAAGAATCCACCTGCCAATGCAGGAGACATGGGTTCAATCCTTGGATGAGGAAGATCCCCCTGGAGAAGGAAATGGCAACCCATTCGAGTATTCTTGCTCGAGAAATCCCATGGACAGAGGAGCCTAGTGGGCTACAGTCCATGGGGTTGCAAAAGAGCTGGACATCACTTAGCAACTAAATAACAGCAAAAGTCTTTAGGCTTTTTAAATTTATCTTATTTTTTTTAAATAAATCTTTTTGCCCTGTCTTTGAGCTCATTGATTTTATCCTCTATTTTCTCTATTTTATTATTGAGCCCAATGAGCAAGTTTCTTATTTTATTTTTCTGTGATTTTTTTTTATTTAAAAAAATCAGTTCTGTGATTTTTTAAAATTTCATTCTTTTCCTTTCATCCATTTCTTTGCTTAGATTTTATAGTTTTTGTTTGAAGATCATTTGAAATTAGTATTGAAGCATTTTTAGGATGGCTGCTTTAAAATTCTTGTCAGATATTTCCAAAATCTTACTTATCTTGGCATTAAGTTCAGTTGATTATTTTTATTCAATTCATTTGTGATTTTCCTGAGTTTTTTTTATGGATACTTCTTAATAAACATCTTAGACATCTTGGGTATTAGGAGACTGTTGAAAACTGTTGGCTTTATTTAAACAACTTATTCAGCAAGCAATCAACTAATTTAGGTTTAGCATTCAGGTCTATGTCTACATTTGTGAACTGTGATTCCAATGAAACCTAATTATCAAGGTCTCTGTGGTGCTATTTTCATCTGCTTGGCTTAACTCTTACTGGTGGACCTCCCATTGTTTTTTGCTAGAACTATTTTCCAAGACGGATTTTGCTTCTAAGGCAAGGCTGCCTGGTACCTCTAGTGAGGAAAAGGTGTCACCAGCCAGGAGGACTTAAGAGTTCTTCCCAGATCTGTTAGCAGTTGTAGCATGATCTCTCCTGCTTTGAGCAGGGATAAAAAGTACATCCTAGGCTGTGTACTAGTGACCAGATCAAGTTTCCTGGTACTGCTTGCTTGCCTGGTACCTCTAATTGAGAGAAAATGACTATTGGGTTTATGGAGACAAAGGGATTTTCTGGACTGGGCATTCAATTTAGCTGGATCTTTCTTGCCTGCCTGTTCTAACACTGCCGCTTCCCTGTGTCCCTTGGTTGGGGAGGAGATTCTCAAGATCAGCAGTAAACAAAAGTGCTTCAAGAGCTGGATTTGCTCATTGTAGTGGGAGGTCTTTTGTAGGTGTGCCAGGGCCACATGCTGTCTCTGAGTATGGGAGAGGAATCTCAGTGCCTTAAGGGAAGATGTGCACTTTTCCTGACTTCCTATTCCTGGTTTCCTATTGCTAGCATGGGTTTCAAATTTTTCTCCTTCCTTGGCTCTTGAGTATTAAATTCTAGCTAGGGAAGTAGAATGTACACTTTAGAAAATATGTAATTAAGAAAATCTGCTTAGGCACATGCACAGCAAATAAATAGTATACTGGCTTCTATTAATTAAAAGTCAGAAATGTAAGAACATTTGTGTCATTGGATGTATGTCTTCATACAGTTCAATCAACTTCACTGCAGTTCTTTTTTAGTGTGTGTAGATCTAGCCAAATGTATTAGAGCTCACAAACAAGTGCAGTTTGATACAATTCAAGTTATATATGATGTGGGAGGATTAAGGACATTTTCTAATAATTCAATTTGTAGAGTAGTTCACTTTGAAATATTTAGTTTATTTTTTCATAAGTAACAGCCTTTAAGACTATTCCCTAAATGGATTGTAAACCCTTGATATACCAACACTTTTAGTTACTCTTCTCAACACAGTAACTGAGAGCTACTTTTATTACATAATGTCCTGAAAACATAAGAATAAAAATAGTTATTTACCTCTTGCAGTGTCAGTCACTCTTCTAAGTACTTTATATGAACATTTTACTTTAATTCATATAACTACCTTATGAATTAAATACTTTTTATCATTCTTTGTATATGAGAAACCTAAGGTACAGAAGTTAAGTAAACACCTTGCTGCTGCTGCTGCTGCTAAGTCGCTTAAGTCGTGTCCGACTCTTTGCAACCCCATGGAAGACAGCCCACCAGGCTCCCCCGTCCCTGGGATTCTCCAGGCAAGAACACTGGAGTAGGTTGCCATTTCCTTCTCCAATGCATGAAAGTAGAAAGTGAAAGTGAAGTTGCACAGTCGTGCCCGACTCTTTGGGACCCCATGGACTGCAGCCTACCAGGCTCCTCTGTCCATGGGATTTTCCAGGCAAGAGTACTGGAGTGGGGTGCCATTGCCTTCTCCGAAGTAAACACCTTACCAAGTTCAAATAGACGGTATTAGGGCTAGGATCCAAAGATAGGGATTGTGGCCCGTATTCTGGTCCTTATTTCTAGAAAAAAAAAACAAACAAAAAAACTACAAACAAACAAACAAAACAAACTTTAGATAGTAATTACCAAATTCAGGCAATTCTGGGGACAAATAGAATAATTTGTGAATAATATGTCCAGACCATATTTAAGAAAAATGATACAATTTGCCATAAGTAATTTGATACATTTCCTCCTTAAGATATGCAAAAAGAAATACATATATTGGTTTACCATGTTAATGCAATTTTTCTTATTAATCTGAGTATGAATATTTTGTTTTGTCAATGCCAAGAGTACTTTTGCATTTTGAGAATTTTTTATATAAGAAAGATAAATTCTTCAAGGGAGCTCTGATTATCTACTTTGCAGTTGCTGTTCAGTCACTAAGTAGTGTTTGACTCTTTGCAATCCCATGCACACCAGGCTTCCATGTCTTTCACCATCTCCCAGAGTTTGCTCAAACTTATGTCTACATTTTACAATAGTTATGGCTTGCATGGACATCCTGGGCTCCTTCACATTCAGCATCTGAGTATAGCACAATGCTTATCTCCTTTCAGGTATACATTTAACCTCTGGTATCTTGAAATTACTCATATGTCTAGCAAAAATGATGAGGGATTTTTTAAAGTGATCCTATGCAGTTTGATAACATTACTCTAAATCTTTCTAAGAACTTATGATGTTCTACTTTTGCGTTGAAGCTGTATGGGAGTTTAAAAGTATCTTTAAAGACACTGCTTATTGCCACATTTTAATTTGGTTTATTTTCTATTTTCTCATGCTAATGTTACAACCCAGCATAAAACATCTCTTTGTTGCTGGTTACTAGTAACTGACAATATTATCAAATCATACTGAATCACAGAAATGTTGTAGCCAAGTTGAAATCACTTGCGATTATTTGGACTAATCTATGTGTTCACTGATATATATAAGACACAGGTAAGAACATAATAAATGCTGAGTTTGTCATTATTACTGTGTCAAGGGGAAATGTATAAATTAGTAAAATTTGCTGAAGAAAAACAATTTAGCTAGAAAAATACATAGTTAAATATAGAATGATAACCATTCTTATTAATAACATAGTTTCTTAGAAAACATTTTACCAAGGAAAAGTCATTTAAATTTAAAAATTATTTTGCATTAATGAAATTCATAAAGATAAATGAGTAAAATTTACCTAGATTTTATGAACTAAACAATAATACTACACAATTAATTGTTCTCAGTGAGAACACTTTCACAGGCACCTATTTTTGTCACTTCCTGGTAAATTTCAAAGAGAAATATTGACAAAACATTTTAGGTTAGTAAATTCCATGATATCTGGTGTTTGCAAACATTGCCTATTATTCTTGATGAACTTTTGACTAATTGTGTAACCATAGCTCTCTCCTATAGGAAGAGGATGGCAGGACACAAATAATATAAATTAAGAGTCCTTATATACCAAATAAACATCTTTAAAATGTAACAGCTGACTGAAATAAGCAGGGTTATTTTCATATCTGGGTTTCCCTAGTGGCTCAAGCAGAAAAGAAACTGCCTGCAATGCAGGAGACAGAGGTTTAATCCCTGTGTTGGGAAGGTCCCCTATAGAAGGGAACAGCAATCCCCTCCAGTATTCTTGCCTGGAGAATTCCATAGAAAGAGGAACCTGATGGGTTACAATCCATGGGGTTGCAAAGAGTTGAATATGACTAAGCAACTAACACTTTCACTTCCACTTTTATTTTCATATCTGTAAGTCTGCACCTCCAATAGAACTTAATTTTCTTCTAGTTATGGACTTGAAACAAGGTGTTTCTAATGAAAAGAACTTTACAATCCTGTTTCATTTGATCTAAGTCAGTTTGTGAAATACCTTTATTGTTTCATCTAAAAGCAACAGGTTTGCAAAATACTTATCATCACAGGACCAAAGAAATTTTTCTTTGCTCATCCAAATTGTAGTTTACTGAGCTGCAGTATCATGGTAAATAATTCCAGTATTTGAAATTTAGACTTTAACAGGTGCAGTTATTCCAAGTTATCAGTATAGCCATAGTTTAGATACTAGGAAATAAAAAAAAATAATTAAATGTCATTATCCAAAAATAAATTTTAAGTATAATTTTTATTGTAATACTAAACCAAGGGCATTATATTTAAAATTAGATATTTATCGCTCAATTCAAAAATATAGGAGAAGGTAAATGATGAGAGTGAAATAATAGTCAAATGGAATAATAGTCAAATGGAACTATATCTGGTATTTTTTCTTTGTTTGTTTGGATCCTAGTTCACCAATCATGGATCAAACCCACATCCCCTACAATGGAAGCATGAAGTCTTAACCACTGGACCACCAGAGAAATCATGAGACTCTGCATCTTCTTTTAAATTAATCTTTATCAGAGTATAGTTGCTTTACAGTTGTCTGGTATTTTGTGGAAAGTCTATCTTTCAAATACTCAAAAGCAAAGTAAGTGTACTGCACTATTTATGACAATTACTTCTAATATTTTTGTTGCTCCAATCATCATTTTTTATGTCAAATGTTGACTAAAGACAAATCGTTGATAGAAATTTATTATGCCAACTCAGTGAACTCATTGTCATTGTTCAGTCACTAAGTCATGCCCCACTCTTTGCAACGCCATGGATTGCAACACTCCAGGGTTCTGTGTCCTCCACTATCTCCCAGATTTGCTGAAATTCATGTTTATTCAGTTGATGATGCTATCTAACCATCTTATCCTCTGCATCCCCCTACTAACTCATAGTTATACTTAAAAGTATGTCTATTTCTGGTATGGACGGGATAGGATACAGTGCTTCATTTCGGTGGCTCACTCATGTCTGGCTCTTTGTGACCCCATGGCATGCAGCCTGCCAGATTTCCCTGTCCTTCACCAACTCCTGAAGCTTGCTCAAACTCAAGTCCATCAAGTAAGTGATGCCATCCAACTATCTCATCCTCTGTGATCCCCCTCTTCTCCTGTCTTTAATCTTTCCCAGCATTAGGGTCTCATCCAATGAGTCGAATTTCAGCTTCAGTATCTGTCCTTTGAATGAATTTTCAGGACTGATTTCCTTTAGGATTGACCAGTTTGATCTCTTTACTGTCCAAGGAACTGTCAAGAGTCTTTTCTAACACCACACTTCAAAAGCATCAATTCTTTGGTGCTCTGCTTTCTTTATAGTCCAACACTCACATCCAAACATGATTACTGGAAAAACCATCAGATCAGATCAGATCAGTCACTCAGTCGTGTCTGACTCTTTGAGACCCCATGAATCGCAGCACTCCAGGCCTCCCTGTCCATCACCAACTGCCGGAGTTCACTCAAACTCACGTCCATCAAGTCAGTGCTATCATCCAGCCATCTCATCCTCTGTCGACCCCTTCTCCTCTTGCCCCCAGTCCCTCCCAACATCAGAGTCTTTTCCAATGAGTCAACTCTTAGCATGAGATGGCCAAAGTACTGGAGTTTCAGCTTTAGCATCATTACTTCCAAAGAAATCCCAGGGCTGATCTCCTTCAGAATGGACTGGTTGGATCTCCTTGCAGTCCAAGGGACTCTCAAGAGTCTTCTCCAACACCACAGTTCAAAAGCATCAATTTGTCAGTGCTCAGCCTTCTTCACAGTCCAACTCTCACATCCATACATGACCACTGGAAAAATCATAGCCTTGACTAGACAAACACTTTGTTGGCAAAGTAATGTCTCTGCTTTTGAATATGCTATCTAGGTTGGTCATAACTTTCCTTCCAAGGAGTAAGCGCCTTTTAATTTCATGGCTGCAGTCACCATCTGCAATGATTTTGGAGCGTCAGCTTTGACTAAATGGACCTTTGCTGGCAAAGTATGGACCTTGTCTGCTTTTTAATACTCTATGTTTGTCATAGCTTTTCTCCCAAGAAGCAAGCAACTTTTAATTTTATGGCTGCAGTTACCATTTGCAGTAATTTTGGAGCCCAAGAAAATTAAGTCTGTCACTATTTCCATTGTTTCCCCTTCTATTTGCCATGAAGTGATGGGTCTGGATGCCATGATCTTCATTTTTTGAATGCTGAGTTTTAAGCCAGCTTTTCCACTCTCTTTCACCTTCATCAAGAGTCTCTTTAGTTCTTTTTCACTTTCTGCCATAAGGGTGGTGTCATTTGCATATCTGAGGTTATTGATATTTCTCCTGACAATCTTGATTCCAGTTTGTGCTTCATCCAGCCCAGCATTTGGCATGATGTACTCTGCATATAAGTTAAATAGGCAGGGTGACAATATACAGCTTTGATGTACTCCTTTAACAATTGGGAACCAGTTCATTGTTCTATGTCTGGTTCTAACTGTTGCTTCTTTACCCACATACAGATTTCTCAGGAGCCAGGTAATATGGTCTGGAATTCCCATCTCTTAAAGAACTGGACTATAAAGAAAGCTAAGCACCGAAGAATTGATGCTTTTGAACTGTGGTGTTGGAGAAGACTCTAAGAGTCCCTTGGACTGCAAAGAGATCCAACCAGTCCATTCTAAAGATCAGTCCTGGGTGTTCATTGGAAGGACTGATGTTGAAGCTGAAACTCCAATACTTTGGCCACCTGATGTGAAGAGATGACTCACTGGAAAAGACCCTGATGCTGGGAAATATTAAGGTCAGGAGGAGAAGGGGATGATAGAGGATGAGATGGTTGGATGGCATCACCAACTCAATGGACATGAGGCTCGGCTAACTCTAGGAGTTGGTGATGGACTGAGAGGCCTGATGTGCTGTGGTTTGTGGGGTCGCAAAGAGTTGGACACGACTGAGTGACTGCACTGAACTAAACTGAACTGAAAGAATTTTCCACAGTCTTTATGATCCACACAGTCAAAGGCCTTAGCTTAGTCAATACAGCAGAAGTATATGTTTTTCTGGAATTCTCTTGCTTTTTTGTGATCCAGTGGATGTTGGCAATTTGATCTCTGGTTCCTCTGCCTTTTCTAAATCCAGCTTGAACATCTAGAAGTTTGCTGTTCACATACTGTTGAATCCTAGCTTGGAGAATTTTGAACATTACTTTTGTAGCATGTGATATGAGTGCAATTGTGCAGTAGTTTGAACATTCTTTAGCATTGCCTTTCTTTGATCTTGGAATGAAAACTGACCTTTTCTAGTCCTGTGGCCACTGCTGAGTTTTCCAAATATGCTGGCATATTAGAGTGCTTAGTAAAACTAATAACTGTGAAATAACACAGAAGACAAGTGGATGAGAACTCTGAAAGGTGGTAAGGCAGGGAAGTCCAGGGCTGGAAGAACAACAATGCCAAAATGTCTTCACATTCTCTGAACAAAAGAAACCCTGACTTGACATTTCCTGTCCCTCTACCTACAACAGAAATCAGGACAGGTAGGATCATCACTCCCATGATTCATCCAGCAGTCTCTCTGACAACACTAGGAAAATCACAGCATGTACGTATACACACACACACACACACACACACACACACACACAAAAGCTATAGTAATCAAGGCATTGTGGTATTTTCAGAAAGAAAAACTCATAGATAAATGGATCAATGGATCAGGGTAAAGAACTATAAAATAGATCCACACAAGTATAAACAATTAAATTTTGACACACAGGT
The DNA here is from genome assembly GCF_055505025.1 of Bos grunniens. Taxonomy (NCBI): domain Eukaryota; kingdom Metazoa; phylum Chordata; class Mammalia; order Artiodactyla; family Bovidae; genus Bos; species Bos grunniens. The sequence continues at coordinate 54,235,146 of NC_141166.1, read as the reverse complement.
ACTAAAACAATTCAGAGGAAGAAGGAGAATCTTTTCAATAAATGGTTTTGAAACAACTTATTATCTGTAGGTAAAAGTATGTACCCAATGTAAATCTCAGATCTCATACAAAAATTATGTATTTTTTAAACCTGGACTTAGATGTAAAATGTTAAACTGTAGTTTTTTTCTAAGAATAATAGGAGAATATACTTGAGATCTAAGTATAGGCAAATGAGTCTTAACCCATAGATTATTCAAATATTTTTCAACCTTAAGAAAGAAGGAAATATTAGCATTTGTGACAACTTGGGTGAATCTTAAAGATATTATGCAAAGTGCAAGAAGTCAGAGATAGATACTGGATGATTTCATTTATGTTTAGAATTTTAAAAAGTCAAACTTACAGGGTAGAAAATTGGTTGTCAGGAGCTGGAGGAGGGTGGGATGAATAGAAAGGCAAGCATTTATTGATGACTTACTAGCATTCAGAATTATTGACTGAAATAAAAATGTCTCTAGACATTTTGAGAAGAAAAGACTTAATACAAGAAATGAGGTCATAAAATAATCTCCAGGAGGACGAGAGGAACAGAAATTGAAAAAGGCTATGATACTGGTTTGACATCAATTACCACTGCCACAAGTTGGTGGCCACGATGTTGCCACTACTGCTGATGCCTTAGGCACTGTCATGACTTCGTCCCAACATGAAGGTGGTGATTAGGCATCCAGCCACTGAATATTTTGAGCCTGTCAGAATCAGTAGCCAATTGCCACAGCAGGAAGATGGCCTCTGTCTCACTTCTGCCTTCCAAATCTGTTATGGATTTATGTCCTTCTCCAAGCCTTAATCTCATTTAGGACTCAAAAAACAAAGTCTTCTGAGAAATATGTTTTGAGACTAAAGTGCCTGCTGTTCATAGGTCTTATAACAGGTGTGAAGGACACCACCTTATTTAATGTCCTGCTTTCAGCTAGTTTCACTTGTCCCATTAATTTTGCATAGAATTTATTTTATATTGTAGTTTTTCTTTGTCCATTATAAGTTGTTATATTGGCTACCAATCTTATCCACTAATATGCTGTATGAAAACAACAGATCATTGATCATTACTATATTATCAGAAACCAAAACAGATATATGATCATTGTTCTGTATATATTATTAAATAAATATGTGAATTTTTATTTATAACCCCAAATTCCCTTCATTTCACATTCAAGCAGCAGGGAAGCTTGCTAATAGATTAGTAACAAGAATTTATTTCCCCAATATCACTACTTTCTGCCCTCTCTTTCAGCTCCTTTGCTTCTTAATCAGGAAATGTTAATAAGATTTTCCTGACTCCCAAGAAGTCCACTAGTTTTGTGAGCCAAGACAGTCATTTGGTTTTCTTTCAATCCAACCTTGCCAGAACACTATAATTAGTACATGTTTGTCAGTTTCTGGGATGTGTGCATCAACATTCCTAGTTTAGAGCACCATGTCTTATAAGAGTAAGGCCATATTTGCCTCTTAAGGGCATTTCTTCTGTTTACCAGAGCATGATTCATTGTGCGTTCAGTACCCCCAAAATTTCTTACATGTGGTAAGTAAATAAATATTGGTCACTGAATGAATGAACAGACGTATGAATAAAATGAATATAAAAAATAAATGGGAGAATATACTTTGTTGGTTATGTTGCCAATTTTTCCAAGAAGCTTACTCCTCTGATGAATTTTCACTCCTTGAAAACTTTTCAAGCCTTTTGTCTACAGAAAAAAAGGGAAATTAATTTTTTAAATATTTCCTTTCTGCTCATTACTTATGTGACATTTTTAAGATATTTAAAAAGTATACTTATGTAGTTATTTAGTTATTTTTGGCTGTGCTGTGTCATCGTTGATGCATGTGGGCTTTCTCTAGTTGCCGTGAGTGGGGCTACTTTTTGTTGCACTAAGTGGGCTTCTCATTACAGTGGCTTCTCTTATTGTGCAGCATGAGTTCTATGAGGCTGAGTTGCTCCACGGCATGTGGAATCCTCCTAGATCAGGGATTGACCCAGGGTCCCTTGCATTGCCAGGCAGACTCTTAAGCACTGGACCACCAGAGAAGCCCTATAAAAGATAATTTATGGTGAATGATTGCTTGCTTGACTTACTTAAAAATAAAACAAAAACAGAAAATAAAGTGAACCGTATGGGGTATTTATAATGAAACACAAATTAATTTAAATATTATTTTGTAGGTTGATATCATTCTTTAATGAAATTAACGATTAAAGTCTATGTTTTAGGCTATAATATTTGATTATAAAATCACTATTCACCCAAGCCCAATGTGTAATGTGAAGTAAAATGGAAAAAAAAATGTCTGCTCTACTAAATTTATCTGAGTTTAAAACCTAGTGGCACTGCTGTACAAGGCATGGCAGTACAAGGCCTTTTTGAGATCTGGTTGCCTCTGAGACTGGCTGGACAATGTCAAAGTTAGGGAGAGCCACACTTGCCAGATTTCAGGTTAGCATTACCTCAAATACTAACTGTCTTTCTTTTTTCCTGAAATAAAAGACACAACATGGTCTTTTAACAATAATCTGAAAAAGTACGTAGTTAAAGTTATATATGATTCTTCTAATGGCAACCCACTCCAGTGTTGTTGCCTGGAGAATCGCAGGGACGGGGGAGCCTGATGGGCTGCCGTCTATGGGGTCGCACAGAGTCAGACACGACTGAAGCGACTTAGCAGCAGCAGCAGCAAAGCTTCTTGGCTTATTTATACCTTACCTGTCATTGTTGAGACCTGAGAAGAAGATCATTCTTATTAGTCCAAATGATGTTTTATGTGTTTGTCTTCCAAAATAAATAACTAATCTACCTCCTTATAATTATATTAAAATTAGCTTATTCTGTGGATTAAGAGACATCCATTGTAAATTGGTGGCCTCATAGTACAAACAGATGGGCTTCCCTGGTGATTCAGATGGTAAAGGATCTGTCTGCAATGCAGGAGATCTGGATTTGATCCCTGGGTTGGGAAGATTCCCCTGGACAAGGAATAGCCTACCCACTCCAGTATTCTGGCCTGGAGAATTTCACTATCAGAGGAGACTGGCGGACTACAGTTCATGGGGTCACAGAGTCAGACATGACTGGGTGACTGTGGCTGTTACTGCTAAGTCATTTCAGTCGTGTCTGACTCTGTGTGACCACATAGACGGCAGCCCACCAGGTTCCCCCGTCCCTGGGATTCTCCAGGCAAGAACACTGGAGTGGGTTGCCATTTCCTTCTCCAATGCAGGAAAGTGAAAAGTGAAAGCGAAGTCGCTCACTCGTGTCCGACTGTTCACGACCCCATGGACTGCAGCCTACCAGGCTCCTCTGTCCATGGGATTTTCCAGGCAAGACTACTGGAGTAGGGTGCCATGGGTGACTAACAGACATAAAAAAAAAAAAAAAAGTAGTGCAAACAGACACATTAGAGTGTAGTAAAATGCCAGCCTTGGACATACATTCACAGCTTGTGATTATTTTAATGGAAGGAGTTTCTTTGTGCTACTGCAGAACCCAAAATTTAGCTTATTTTCAGTCATTGTTTCATTGCCAAAGAAGCAAAATCAAGAGAACCAGAATTAAAGATATCTCATTTATTCTAAGATACTTAATTATAAAAACCATAAGAATTTTCAAAAATATTCAATAACAATCTTAGATAGCTTTCAGAACCTAGAACTTTTATCACATTTCTAGAGTCTAAAACTGTGCATTGGTTGAATGTAAGTAATATATATGTCCAGTAAATATTACCTTCTGAAAGTAGCTAACATTGTCTTTTTAACTAATTAAAAAAATAATTTGATGTCAAATTTGTTTTCCTTATATTTTAGAATATATAAGGAAATTGAGTTATTTATTCATAAAAGACATAATCTCATCAAATTTTATTACTCTTAAATGTTTCTGTGAGGTTTGTAGAAATTATATTTTTGATGATTGCCCATGTATGCTTTTTCTAGCAGAAAAGGTTCACCAAATGACATTTTAAGTATCTCCCACATTATTATAGATTAATTTTTCCTCAAATAAATTTTATTTGAAATGTCACTTAAAAGTGTAATAAGTGAAAATGAAAGAGAAAGAGCTATTTCTGACAGCACTAAATAGCATTCAACTATGGAGTCAGGGTGACTCCATAGCAATTCAAGAAGACAGAAAGAATTATTTTATACAATCACTATTTCTGATATTCATTTAAAAAACATTTTCTTCTCATATAGAAAATCCTATTATCAAGTCCTTGTAAAATAATTTTAATAGAGTATGCAAATAATCTTCAGTCATGACTTTATACTTTCTTCAAATAACTTCTTCTGCAGTATGTGGAAATAGAACTCCATATGTATTAGAACCACAAATTAAAAATGTGAAAATATAGTAGTTCCTACAGTTTAACTGCCTTGAGCCTGACATCTGGCAGCTACACTGCTGGGACTCTCCACTTGAGGGCAATTCTGGTCTCATTTTTAGGTTAGTGTAACATTTTTCCTGTGCAGTAACTTGTTGTGTCCATAGTACAAATTCCTCTGTGGTAGAAAAAAAAAAAAAAAGCCAAGCATGAACTAATGGCAAGGTGAGGGAGTTCATGAATAAAGCCATTCTCCATTATTCTTTCCCTCTCTCAAGAGTAACTCATGTTATATACAGCATACCACTGATAAATGGCATGAAGGATTGCAAAATTGTTCTTGTTTACTGTAGGTTATAATTTATTCTAGAATTTACTACTCTCTTAACTTTGATTTATCCTATATTTTAATAGTTTTATTATCATAAACTATTTTAAATAATTCCAGAAAGCTATAAATGAGTAAATCAACATTCAAAGTTTCTAGTTGCAAAAGATACTGCATGAATTAGTTTCCCCAAGATGAAATAATGTTAGAATATGCTGTATTTTATACTTCTGTTTGAAAATGCACAATAGCTAATAGCATAACAAAAGCTATGAGAAAATCTAAGTTTAAATTTCTCTTAAGTTTTGTTCACCAGAATTTTTAAAATTCAGTGGCCCTTTTGACATTGATTAGTTCCACATGGAAGAAGTTGGAAAACACTGGAATGAATAATTTGGTTAATTAATAATTGAGCAATTGTATACCTATAGAAATAAATTTTAGCATGATAGATTCAGTTCCTACTGAAATTTGATACAAGTACTAATAAAGGTAGTAAATAATGTCAGGTGACTTCAGGCATCTGCTTTACATATTCATGGGAATGTTGGAAGTAGGCTGTTATATTTACTTCCTATGAATGTTCTCGACAGGTACGGTCATTGTAGTCAATATTAAACCAGATAGACTAATAAGATAAATAATACCAGCTATTTTAAAAATATTTTGAATACAATACTCTAGTGTGGATCTAGATTAAAAAAAATAATCATCAAAATTATGGCATTGTGTCCTGTGTTATTCTTAAGATCCAGAGGAAAAAATCTCAATTTTCTCAATATTGGGATGCACATATACAATTTTAAATAGCAAGAATGTCTTTCAATAAATTGTGTATTCCATCTGTCACAGTCTCCACATTTTACCATTGACAACATGTGTGATACGATCTAAGAAATTGTTCCCAGCAGGTCCCATCATATTGAATAAGAGTTTCTTTTATAAGAGCAGGTTGTTAAATCAGCAACACTCCCAATTTCAGAATACTAATGAAAATCAACACTGAACTTACCACATGAGTGAAACTGATGGATTCCTGTAAAGAACTACATGTGTGAATTTAGAAACATAGTGAAAGCAATACAAATCATTTAAAGAAAAATAAAATAAAATAAGGAGTGGTTCTTTAGATTCTCTATTAAAATCTGATTCTATTGTAGAAAAAAATGTGACTTCCTCCTGTGCATCTTATTAATTTTTATAATTAACTCAATACACTTTTTGGTATTGTAGTAACTCTCAGTATACTTCAGAGTAGGAAAGAGTAGGAAAATCTCTTCAGACAAGCCCAGTTTAAATCAACTGCTACTGCTAAGTCGCTTCAGTCATGTCCGACTCTGTACGACCCCATGGACAGCAGCCCACGAGGCTCCCCTGTCCTTGGGATTCTCCAGGCAAGAACACTGGAGTGGGTTGCCATTTCCTTCTCCAATGCATGAAAGTGAAAAGTGAAAGTGAAGTTGCTCAGTCTTGTCCCACTCTTAGTGACCCCATGGACTGCAGCCTAACAGGCTACTCCATCCAAGGGATTTTCCAGGCAAGAGTGCTGGAGTGGGGTGCCATTGCCTTCTCCATTTAAATGAACTAGTCTTTGTCATTTTTTAATGACAGAATGAACTGATCAGTATGAGGAACTTTGGTTTATCAGATGGGTATTTACAAATTGGGCATTCCAGGTTGCACAGTAGTAACAATCTGCTGCCAGTGCTCATAGACATGAGACACAGGTTCTATCACTGAGTCAGGAAGATTCCCTGGGTAGGAAATTACAGCTCATTTCAATATTCTTTCCTGGAGAATCCTATGGACAGAGGAGCATGGCTGGCTACAGTCCATGTGATTGCAAACAGTTGGACATGGCTGAGAAAGGTCAGTTTTCATTCCAATCCCAAAGAAAGGCAATGCCAAATGTGCCAAACTACTGCACAATTGCATTCATCTCACATGCTAATAAGTAATGCTCAAAATTCTCCAAGCCAGGCTTCAGCAATACGTGAATGGTGAACTTCCAGATGTCCAAGCTGATTTTAAAAAAGGCAGAAGGCCCAGAGATCAAATTGCCAACATCCGCTGGATCATGGAAAAAAGCAAGAGAGTTCCAGAAAAACATCTGTTTTTGCTTTATTGACTATGCCAAAGCCTTTGACTGTGTGGATCACAATAAACTGTGGAAAATTCTGAAAGAGATGGGAATACCAGACCACCTGATCTGCCTCTTGAGAAACCTGTATGCAGGTCAGGAAGCAACAGTTTAGAACTGGACATGGAACAACAGACTGGTTCCAAATAGGAAAAGGAGTATGTCAAGGCTGTATGTTGTCACCCTGCTTATTTAAATTATATGCAGAGTACATCATAAGAAATGCTGGGCTGGAAGAATCACAAGCTGGAATCAAGATTGCCGGGAGAAATATCAATAACCTCAGATATGCAGATGACACCATCCTTATGGCAGAAAGTGAAGAGGAACTAAAAAGCCTTTTGATGAAAGTGAAACTGGAGTGTGAAAATGTTGGCTTAAAGCTCAGCATTCAGAAAATGAAGATCATGACATCTGGTCCCATCACTTCATGGGAAATAGATGGGGAAACAGTGGAAACAGAGGCAGACCTTATAACTTTGGGGCTCCAAAATCACTGCAGATGGTGACTGCAGCCATGAAATTAAAAGATGCTTACTCCTTGGAAGAAAAGTTATGACCAACCTAGACAGGATATTAAAAAGCAGAGACATTACTTTACCAACAAAGGTCCGTCTAGTCAAGGCTATGGTTTTTCCAGTGGTCATGTACGGATGCGAGAGTTGGACTGTGAAGAAAGCTGAGCGCCGAAGAATTGATGCTTTTGAACTGTGGTGTTGGAGAAGACTCTTGAGAGTCCCTTGGACTGCAAGGAGATCCAACTAGTCCATTCTGAAGGAAATCAGCCCTGGGATTTCTTTGGAAGGAATGATGCTAAAGCTGAAACTCCAGTATTTTGGCCACCTCATGCAAAGAGTTCACTCATTGGAAGAGACTCTGATGCTGGGAGGGATTGGGTACAGGAGGAGAAGGGGACAACAGAGGAGGAGATGGCTGGATGGCATCACCAACTCAATGAACATGAGTTTGCGTGAACTCTGGGAGTTTGTGATGGACAGGGAGGCTTGGTGTGCTACGATTCATGGGGTTGCAAAGAATCGGACACAACTGAGTGACTGAACTGAACTGAACTGAATATTTCACTAAAGGCAAGAATATTTTTATATATTTTATATGTATTACTTAGAATTATGCATGATAAATGATAGAGCCATAAAAAAGTAAGATTTCAAAACACTTACTTTGAGAGCTAAATAAAGAATTATTCAATAAAAAAGTACAGCACAATCATCTTCAAGAACTTTAGTCCCATATGCAAAGCTACATGTCTTGAGAATGTTGATGTATCAATAAATTGCAGTACAATTTCGTTTATAGTCATGAGAAACATAAAATCCATACTTCATTTTTTTGTTTTGTTTCTATTTACTACCAATTAATCTTCTGATACATCTTGATCTCTAAGGAATCTCCACTTAGAATAAGTCAACTTGACCTTATTAGTTTTGTTAATTGATAGCAATATTTTCTATCAAAAAAAAAATAAGTTGCCATTCTGATGTATATCCTAGTTTCTATGAGCTTGCCTAATGTAATTCTCCCATGGAATCATTTTTTTGTTTAACTTAACAAACCTAGTTTTGAATCCAATTTTGTGGCTACATGCCAGCAGTGCTTCTAAGTTTCTTGCACACACTCAGAAGCTGACCATTTTTCTGAAAATTCTCTGATCAGTTCTTACATTAAAAAACTTAGAGATGATTTTATTCTTTATCTTTACAACGGGGAAAAAAACATATACTAATTTTGGAACTTTCTGATCACATGTTAATTTCAGAGAAGAAAAGAGTTAGATAAAAAGAGGAAAAGCAACAAAAATATTTCTTTTGCAAGTTATTTTACTTTTTTATAATTTTATAGAAAACATAAGTGAATTCACTGCTTTTATTGCAGGAGAATCATAAAAAACATATTTATGTTTTAGAGCAGACATAAATAACAATAACACAAAGTAAAAACCACACTTATGTTTTTGTAAATAACTATTAGTACTATGAAATATAGGGCATCCCTGGTGGATCAGACAGTAAAGAAGTTGCCTGCAATGAAATAGATAAAGAGATGCGAGTTCAATCATTGGGTCAGGAAGAAACCCTGGAGTAGGAAATGGCTGCCCACTCCAGTAATCTTGCCTGAAAAGTCCCATGGACAGAAGAACCTGGCAGGCTACAGTCCAAAAGGTCACAAAGAGTCAGGCATGACTGAGTACACACACACACACAAACTATGATATGCATTTCTCCATACTGTACATATGTTGATTAACATGGTTGTATTGTATTCCAAGAGAACGGACTGGTCGTATCTTCCAATAACACAAGAGAAGACTCTACACATGGGCATCAGCAGATGGCCAACATCGAAATCAGATTGATTATATTCTTTGCAGCCAAAGATGGAAAAGCTCTATACAGTCAGCAAAAACAAGACATAGAGCTGACTGTGGCTCAGATCATGAAATCCTATTGCCAAATTCAGACTCCAATTGAAGAAAGTGGGGAAAACCACTACACTATTCAGGTATAACCTAAATCAAATCCCTTATGATTATACAGTGGAAGTGAGAAATAGATTTAAGGGACTGATCTGATAGACAGAGTGCCTGATGAACTATGGATGGAGGTTTGTGACATTGTACAGGAGACAGGGATCAAGATCATTCCCAGGCAAAAGAAACACACAAAAAAAGCAAAATGGCTGTCTGAGGAGGCCTTAAAAATAGCTGTGAAAAGAAGAGAAGCAAAAAGCAAAGGAAAAAGAAAAGATATACCCATTTGAATGCAGAATTCCAAAGAAGCAAGGAGAGATAAGAAAGTCTTCCTCAGCAATCAATGCAAGGAAATAGAGGAAAACAATAGAATGGGAAAGACTAGAGAACTCTTCAAGAAAATTAGAGGTACCAAGGGAACATTTCATACAAAGATGGGCTCAATAAAAGACAGAAATGGTATGGACCTGGCAGAAGCAGAAGATATAAAGAAGAGGTGGCAAGAATAAAGAGAAGAACTGTACAAAAAAGATATTCATGACCCAGTTAATCACAATGGTGTGATCACTCACCTAGAGCCAGACATCATGGAATGTGAAGTCAAGTAGGCTTTAGGAAGCACCACTACGAACAAAGCTAGTGGAGGTGATGGAATTCCAGGTGAGCTATTTCAAATCCTGAAAGATGATGCTGTGAAAGTGCTGCACTCAGTATGTCAGCAAATTTGGAAAACTCAGCAGTGGCTACAGGACTGGAAACGGTCAGTTTTCATTCCAATCCAAAAAGAGGCAATGTCAAAGAATGCTCAAACTACCGCACAATTGCACTCATCTCACATGCAAATTAATACTCAAAATTCTCCAAGCCAGGCTTTAGCATATGTGAACCATAAACTTCCAGATGTTCAAGCTGGTTTTAAAAAAGGCAGAGGAACCAGAGATCAAATTGCCAACATCTGCTGGATCATTGATAAAGCAAGAGATTTCCAGAAAAACATCTATTTCTGCTTTATTAACTATGCCAAAGCCTTTGACTGTGTGGATCACAATAAAGTGTGGAAAATTCTGAAAGAGATGGGAATACCAGACCACCTGACCTGCCTCTTGAGAAAACTGTAAGCAGGTCAGGAAGCAACAGTTAGAACTGGACATGGAACAACAGACTGGTTCCAAATAGGAAAAGGGGTATGTCAAGGCTCTATATAGTCACCCTGCTTATTTAACTTGTATGCAGAGTACATCATGAGAAATGCTGGGCTGGAGGAAGCACAAGCTGGAATCCAGATTGCTGGGAGAAATATCAATAACCTCAGATATGCAGATGACATCACCCTTATGGCAGAAAGTTAAGAGGAACTTAAAAGCCTCGTGATTAAAGTGAAAGAGGAGAGTGAAAAAGATGGCTTAAAGCTCAACATTCAGAAAACTAAGATCATGGCAACTGGTCCTATCACTTCATAGGAAATAGATGGGGAAACAGTTTAATCAGTGGCTGACTTTATTTTTCTGGGCTCCAAAATCACTGCAGATAGTGATTGCAGCCATGAAATTAAAAGACACTTACTCTGGTTGGAAAGTTATGACCAACCTAGACAGCATATTAAAAAGCAGAAACATTACTTTGGCAACAAAGGTCCATCTAGACAAGGCCCTAGTTTTTCCAGTAGTCATGTATGTATGTGAGAGTTGGACTGTAAAGAAAGCTGAATATCAAAGAATTGATGCTTTTGAAGTATGGTGTTGGAGAAGACTCTTGAGAGTCCCTTGGACTGCAAGGAGATCCAGTCAGTCCACTCTAATGGAGCTCAGTCCTGGGTATTCATTGGAAGGACTGATGTTGAAGCTGAAACTCCAATACTTTGGCCATCTGATGTGAATAGCTGACTGATTGGAAAAGACATTGATGCTGGGAAAGGTTGAGAGCAGGAGGAGAAGGGGACGACAGAGGATGAGACTGTTGAATGACATCACCAACTCAATGGACTTGATTTCAGTAGGTTCCGGGAGTTGATGATGGACAGGGAGTCCTGGTTTGCTACAGTTTATGGGGTCGCAAAGAGTAGGACACGACTGAGCATCTGAACTGAACTGAACTGATTGCATTCCAAAAATAATTGAAACTAATTACATATTCCATTTATTTTAAAGCAGCGTTATTTTAATGAAGGTTTTCTATGTACAATTATAAATATGCTTCTGTTCTTTTTGTTCAGTTGCTCAATTATATCCGACTCTTTGCAACCACATGGAATGCAGCATATCAGGCTTCCATGTCCTTCACCATCTCCGGGAGCTTGCCCAAATTCATGTCCATTGAGTCAGTGATGCCATTGAATCATCTTATCCTCAGTCCATCCGTGCTCCTCCTGTCTTCAATCTTTCCCAGCATCAGGGTTTTTTCTGATGAGTCAGTTCTTCACATCAGGTGGCCCAAGTATTGGAGCTTCAGCTTCAACATCCGTCCTTCCAATGAATATTCAGGGTTGATTTCCTTTAGGATTGACGGGTTTGATTGCCTTACTGCCTAAAGGACTTTAAAGAGTCTTCTCCAACACCACAGTTCAAAAGCATCAATTCTTTGGCACTCATCCTTTTTTACGGTCCAACTCTCACATCTGTACATGACTCCTGGAAAAACCATAGCTTTGACTAGATGGACCATTTTTAGCAAGGTAGTCTTTGTTTTTTAATATAGTGTCTAGGTTTGTCATAGCTTTTCTTCCAAGAAATAAGTGTCTTTTAATTTCATGGCTAAAGTCACCATCAGCAGTAATTTTGGAGCCCAGGAAAATAAAGTCTGTCACTGTTTCCAACATTTTTCCATCTGTTTGCAATGAAGTGATGGAACTCAATTTCATGATCTTTATCATTTTTACTTCTGTGGCTGCTTAGTCACTGAGTTGTGTCTGACTCTCTGTGACACCATGGACTCTAGCACACCAGGCTCCTTTGTTCATGGGAATTTTCCAGGCAAGAATACTAGAGTGGTTTGCCACGCCCTTCTCTAGGGGATGTTTCTAACCCAGGGTCTGAACCCAGTTCTCCCACATTTCAGGCAGATATTTTCACCATATGAACCACAAAGAAAGTTATATAACTTCAAGTATCAATGACATTTTAAGAACTGTGATTCACAAATTCAACTTTCAACTAACTTGACATGGTTCAGTCCTCAGTCGTGTCCGACTCTTTGCAATCCCATGGACTGCAGCACAACAGGCTTCCCTGTCCCTCACCATCTCCTGGAGCTTGCTCAAACTCATGTTTGCTGAGTAGGTGCTTTCAAATATCTTTACATAAATACTGAATGCTTAAACTGAATGTCAATGGCTAACTGGCCACCCTCTATTCTGAATGTGTACTTATATTCTAGGTACTGAATTTATCACATTTGTGTACAAAACAATTATTTCAGTTATACATATTTACTAAATAATTTTATTTGCAATTGCAATTAACAAATGGGTTAAATAAGTATAAAAATATATCTGTGAGAACATCTTTGAATATTTTTAAATAGTAATTTAAATAATAGAACATTACTAAATTATTATATAACTGCTTGTTATATAGGTAAGATATCTATAAAAGATTGATAAAAATTTGAAAAGCATCCTGAGGTTTCATTGAATATGGCTTTGTAACACTTTTAAGTGTTTGGTATGAGATTCTATAGCCTATGAATCTAAGTGCATTTTTGTAAAAACAAGAGAAAACAAAGCAGTGGTAAACTCTAATTAGAGTTTCATATACAAAGAATTAACATACAAAAAAAAAAGTCTTGGTCCTACAGCTGAGAGTTGATAGACACATTATTTGTTTTTGCCTAAGACTGTTAATGTAGCATTGTCAGAAACATAATTAACCTACTGATAACTTATCCAGATCATGTCAGACAAGAGGGCTACGAGTGTTGTCAAATTGTCCTCCAGAAAGTTTGAACAGATGTACACTTTTAAGAGTTGTATGGAAAGTAGGTTTCCCAATTCAGTTCAATTCAGTCGCTCATTTGTGTCCGACTGTTCACGACCCCATGGACTTCAGCATGCCAGGCCTCCCTGTCCATCATCAACTCCTGGAGTTTACTCAAACCCATGTCCATTGAGTCGGTGATTCCATCCAACCACCTCATCTTCTGTAGTCCCCTTCTGTTCCCACCTTCAGTCTTTCCCAGCGTCAGAGTTTTTTCAAATGAGTCAGTTCTTCACATCAGGTGGCCAAAGTATGGGAGTTTCAGCTTCAACATCAGTCCTTCCAATGAACATTCCAGACTGATTTCCTTTAGGATGGACTGGTTGGATCTCCTAGCAGTCCAAGGGACTCTCAAGAGTCTTCTCCAACACCGCAGTTCACAAGCATCAATTCTTTGGCACTCAGCTTCCTTTATAGTCCAACTCTCACACCCATACATGACTACTGGAAAAAACATAGCCTTGACTAGACGGACCGTTATTGGCAAAGTAATGTCTCTGGTTTTCAATATGCTGTCTAGGTTGGTCATAACTTTCCTTCCAAGGAGTAAGCGTCTTTTAATTTTTGGCTACAGTCACTATCTGAAGTGATTTTGGAGCCCAGAAAAATAAAGTCAGCCACTGTTTCCACTGTTTCCCCATCTATTTTTCCATGAAGTGATGGGACCGGATGCCATGATCTTAGTTTTCTGAATGTTGAGCTTTGAGCCAACTTTTTCACTCTCCTCTTTCACTTTTATCAGAGGCTCTTTAGTTCTTTTTCACTTTGTGCCATAAGGGTGGTGTCATCTGCATATCTGGTTATTGATATTTCTCCTGGCAATCTGGATTCCAGCTTGTGCTTCCTCCAGCCCAGCATTTCTCATGATGTACTCTGCATACAAGTTAAATAAGCAGGGTGACAATACGCAACCTTGATGTACTCCTTTGCCTATTTGGAAACAATCTGTTGTTCCACGTCCAGTTCTAACTGTTGCTTCCTGACCTGCATACAAATTTCTCAAGAGGCAGGTCAGATGGTCTGGTATTCCCATCTCTTTCAGAATTTTCCAGTTTATTGTGATCCACACAGTCAAAGGCTTTGGCATAGTCAATAAAGCAGAAATAGATCTTTTTCTGGAATTCTCTTGCTTTTTCAATGATCCAGCAGATGTTGGCAATTTGACCTCTGGTTCCTCTGCCTTTTCTAAAACCAGCTTGAATATCTGGAAGTTCATGGTTTACATATTGTTGAAGCCTGGCTTGGAGAATTTTTAGCATTACTTTACTAGCATGTGAGATGAGTGCAATTGTGTGGTAGTTTGAGCATTTTTTGACATTGCCTTTCTCTGGGATGAGTTTTCCCAATCCAGTGCCAATTCCCAGTATTGGCATAGTTGAATATTTGAAGACTGGATGAATGAAATATCTCCACCTGCTTTATTACAAGTTTTATTTATTTCTGAAAAAAATTTCATTAACACATGTGTTGTTAGTGGTAAAGAACCCACCTGCCAACGCAGGAGATGCAAGAGACAAGGATTCGCTCCCTGGGACAGGAACATCCCCTGGAGAAGGAAATGGCAACCCACTCCAGTGTTCTTTCCTGGAGAATCCCAGGGACAAGGGCTTGGTGGCTGCCATCTCTAGGGTCGCACAGAGTCGGACATGACTGAAGTGACTTAGCAGCAGCAGCAGCAGCAGCCAGTATTTGTGCCTGGAGAATTTCATGAACAGAAGAGCTTTCTGTGCAGGCTACAGTCCATGGAATAACAAAAAGTCTGACACTAGTGAGCAAATAACACACACACAGATACAGTGTGCATATGTCATCGTAGTTTTGAATTGCTTATTGATTTGTTCCAGCAGTATTTTTACAATTATTTTTATTTTTCCTGATATTTGAGGCTCATTTTATATTAAACCTTTAGGAACAAGAAATTTTAAAATTAATTTTCAGCTTTATTGAGATAGAATTGAAGTTGCATTGTGTAAGTTTAAGATATACTGTGTACTGTTTTGAAATATATTGTTCATTGTTGTTCAGTCTCTCAGTTTCGTCTGACTCTTTGCAACCCCATATACTGCAGCATTCCAGGCTCCCTTGTCCTTCACTATCTCTAACAGTTTGCTTAAATTCATGTCCATTGAGTCAGTGATACTATCTAAGCATCTCTTCCTCTGCTGCCCACTTCTCTTTTTGCCTTTGATCGTTCTCAGCATCACTGTCTTTTCCAAGGAGTCATCTCTTTACATCAGATGGCCAAAATATTGAAACTTTAGCTTCAGCATCAGTCCTTCCAATGAATATTTAAGGTTGATTTCCTTTAGGATTCACTGGTTTGATCTCCTTGCCTTCCAAGGGACTCTCAAAAATCCTCTCTAGCACAACAGTTCAAAAGTATCAATTATTTGGTGCTCAGCTTTCTTTACGCTGCAACTCTCACATGGCTACTGGAAAAACCATAGATTTGACTATATGTACCTTTATTAGAAAAGTGATGTCTCTGCTTTCAAATATGCTGTCTAGGTTTTTCATAGCTTTCCCTTAAAGGAACGAGCATATTTTAACTTCATTGAAATATTTATTTCATTGAAGTATTTATTGCAAAATAATTACTATAATCAGGTTAGTTAATACAACCATCACTCCCCATAGTTATATTTTTGTGTGGTGAGAATTTTTACAATCTATCTCTTAGCAACTTTCAAATATATTTGATACAATAGCTTTAACTGTAGTTACCATGCTATACATTGTGTTACATGTTACATCACCTCAGTCATGTCCAACTCTTTGTGACCCTATGGACTGTAGGCCTCCAGGCTCCTCTCTCCATTGGATACCCCAGGCAAAAATACTGGAGTGGGTTTCCATGCCCTCCTCCAGGATATCTTCCTGGAGGACACAAGGATCAAACCTGTATCTCCTGTGTCTACTGAATTACAGGTGGGTTCTTTACCACTAGCATTACCTACATTTATACCCCCAGAATAATTTCATTTTATAACTGGAAATTTATACTATTGGCCCACGTTTACCCATTTCCCCTACACACTATGTGTTTAATTTTTTACATTCCACATAAAATGGAAATCATATATTACCTGTTTTTCTCTGTCTGACTTATTTCACTTAGCCTAATGCTCTCAAAGATCATTCATGCCATCAAAAATGGCAAAATTTCTCTGTAATATATTTTGAAATCATGAAGTAGGATGTCTCCTACTTGCCTTCAATAGCTTTGGCTATTTACAGTCATTTCTAGTTCAACACAAATTTTAATTTTTTTTTTCTATTTCTGTAAAAGTGTCATTGGAATCTTAATAAGGATGGCATTGAATCTATAGATGACTTTGTGTAGTATGGCCATTTTAATAATGGTAATTCTTTCAATCCATGCTCACAGGATAACTCTCTATTTGTTTGTGTATTCTCCAAAGTTTGTGTGCATATCTTGTTGTTTTAAATGTATCTATCATTTACCTCCCCAGTTAAATTTATTTCTAAGTATTTTTCAGTTTTATATGACATTATAATGAGATTAAAAAAAATTTTTTTTCAGTTAATTCATTGTTCAGTTCAGTTCATTTCAGTCGCTCAGTCATGTTGGACTCTTTGTGACCCAATGAATCACAGCACACCAGGCCTCCCTGTCCATCACCAACTCCCAGAGTTCACTCAAACTAATGTCCATGGAGTCTGTGATGCCATCCAGAAATTTCATCCTCTGTCATCCCCTTCTCCTCCTGCCCCCAATCCCTCCCAGCATCAGAGTCTTTTCCAATGTGTCAACTCTTTGAATGAGGTGGCCAAAGTATTGGAGTTTCAGCTCCAGCATCAGTCCTTCCAATGAACACCCAGGACTGATCTCCTTTAGGATGCACTGGTTGGATCTCCTTGCAGTCCAAAGGACTCTCAAGAGTCTTCTCCAACACCACAGTTCAAAAGCATCAATTCTTTGGCTCTCAGCTTTCTTCACAGTCCAACTCTCACATCCACACATGACCACTGGAAAAAACATAGCCTTGACTAGACGGACCTTTGTTGGCAAAGTAATGTCTCTGCTTTTTAATATGCTGCCCTGGTTGGTCATAACTTTCCTGCTAAGGAGCAAGAGTCTTTTTATTTCATGGCTGCAGTCACCATCTGCAGTGATTTTGGAGCCTAGAAAAATAAAGTCAGAAACTGTTTCTACTGTTTCCCCATCTATTTGCCATGAAGTGATGGGACCGGATGCCATGATCTTAGTTTTCTGAATGTTGAGCTTTGAGCCAACTTTTTCACTCTCCTCTTTCACTTTTATCAGAGGCTCTTTAGTTCTTCTTCACTTTCTGCCGTAAGGGTGGTGCCATCTGCATATCTGAGGTTATTGATATTTCTCCCGACAATCTGGATTCCAGCTTGTGCTTCATCCAGCCAGAGTTTCTCATGATGTACTCTGCATACAAGTTAAATAAGCAGGGTGAACATATACAGCCTTGACGTACTCCTTTCCCTATTTGACAACAACAACGAGTCACTTGTTCTGTGTCCACTTCTAACTGTTGCTTTCTGACCTGCATACAGATTTCTCAAGAGGCATGTCATGTTGTCTAGTAGTCTAATCTCTTTAAGAATTTTCCAGAGTTTGTTGTGGTCCACACAGTCAGAGTAGAGAAGGCAATGGCAACCCACTCTAGTACTCTTGCCTGGAAAATCCCATGGACAGAGTTCCGTGGTAGGCTGCTGTCCATGGGGTCACTAAGAGTCGGACACCACTGAGCGACTTCACTTTCACTTTTCACTTCCATGCATTGGAGAAGGAAATGGCAACCCACTCCAGTGTGTTCTTGCCTGGAGAATCCCAGGGATGACGGAGCTTGGTGGGCTGCCGTCTATGAGGTCACACATAGTCGGAAAGGACTAAAGCGACTTAGCAGCAGCAGCAGCATCAGCAACACAGTCAGAGTGGGGATAGTATTGATTTTATTAATTTCTTCTCTAGTCTTTATTATTTTTACTCTTTTAGTCACTTTAGGCTTGTTCTTATTTTCTACTTCCTTTGAAGTGTAAATTTAGGTTGTTTGTGATCTTTGCTATTGTTGTTAATTTAGGTATTTATCTGTTGTTAATTTAGTCATTTATTGCTATAAACTTTCCTCATAAAACTGCTTTTGCACTACTCCATAAGTTTTGGAAAGTTGTGTTTTCATTTGTGTTTGTCTCAAAATATTTGAGTAATGTGAGCATTACCACAATCTGTTTAACCTGTCATCCTTGCAATATATTTGTATTTTTTTTCCAATTTGAGGCTATTATAAATTAATTGCTATAAACATTTATTGCTTTCTTTCTCTAAAACTGCAGTTTTTTTTCCGGTTTCCAGTTAAGGTGTAGTAATGGTTTGTGACTCCTTACTTTATTTGATAGGGTAAGATCTTGAATCCAGTGAACATAAAGTATGTAGTTACAATTTTCCTTCCTCCTGAAACATTAAAACTCCATTTTCAGCTAATAAGGATTAAACATATCTCAATTTCTCTGATGACCCTCAGCCAGCACATATTTCTCTGATGTTGTTATTTCTTTGTATTTATTAATTGGGAGATTTCTATTTCCTTGATCTCATTCAATTGGGAATTTCTACTTCATTAATTTCATCTAGCATTTCTGTGTCTTTGAAGCAGAAATATTAAGAAGAGGTGACAAGAATACACAGAAGAACTGTACATGAAAGATCTTCACAACCAAGATAATCACAATGGTGTGATCACTCAGACTCACCTAGAGCCAGACATCCTGGAATGCGATGTCAAGTGGGCCTTAGGAAGCATCACTATGAACAAAGCTAGCAGAGGTGATGGAATTCCAGTTGAGCTGTTTCAAATCCTAAAAGATGATGCCATGAAAGTATGGCACTCAATATGCCAGCAAATTTGGAAAACTCAGCAGTGGCCACAGGACTGGAAAAAGTAAGTTCTCATTCCAATCCCAAAGAAAGGCAATGCCAAAGAATGCTCAAACTACCGCACAATTGCACTCATCTCACATGCTAGTAAAATAATGCTCAAAATTCTTCAAGCCAGGCTTCAGCAATACATGAACCGTGAACTTCCAATTTTCAAGCTGGTTTTAGAAAAGGCAGAGGAACAAGAGATCAAATTGCCAACATCCGCTGGATCATGGAAAAAGCAAGAGAGTTCCAGAAAAACATCTATTTCTGCTTTATTGACTATGCCAAAGCCTTTGACTGTGTGGATCACAATAAACTGTGGAAAATTCTGAAAGACATGGGAATACCAGAGCACCTGACCTGCCTCTTGAGAAATCTGTATGCAGGTCAACAAGCACAGTTAGAAATGGACAGGGAACAGACTGGTTCCAAATAGAAAAAGGAGTACGTCAAGGCTGTATATTGTCACCCTGCTTATTTAAATTATATGCAGAGTACATTATGAGAAACTCTGGGCTGGAGGAAGCATAAGCTGGAACCAAGATTGCTGGGAGAAATATCAATAACCTCAGATATGCAGATGGCATCACTCTTATGGCAGAAAGTGAAGAAGAACTAAAGAGCCTCTTGAAAGTGAAAGAAGAGAGTGAAAAAGTTGGCTTAAAGCTCCACATTCAGAAAACTAAGATCATGGCATCCGGTCCCATCACTTCATGGGAAATAGATGGGGAAACAGTGGAAACAGTGTCAGACTTTATTTTTCTGGGCTCCAAAATCACTGCAGATGGTGATTGCAGCCATGAAATTAAAAGACGCTTACTCCTTGGAAGGAAAGTTATGACCAACCTAGACAGCATATTAAAAAGCAAAGACATTACTTTGTCAACAAAGCTCCATCTAGTCAAGGCTGTGTTTTTTCCAGTAGTCATGTATGGATGCTAGAAGCTGAGCATGGAAGAATTGATGCCTTTGAAGTGTGGTGTTTCAGAAGACTCTTGAGTCTCTTGGAGTGCAAGGAAATTCAACCAGTGCATCCTAAAGGAGATCAGTCCTGGGTGTTCACTGGAAGGACTGATGCTGAAGCTGAAACTCCAATACTTTGACCACCTGATGCAAACAGCTGACTCATTTGAAAGGACTTTAATGCTGGGAAGATTGAGGGCAGGATGAGAAGGGGACGACAGAGGATGAGATGGTTGGATGGTATCACTGACTCAATGGACATGGGTTTGGGTAGACTCTGGGAGTT
This sequence comes from Bos grunniens, assembly GCF_055505025.1. Lineage (NCBI taxonomy): Eukaryota > Metazoa > Chordata > Mammalia > Artiodactyla > Bovidae > Bos > Bos grunniens. The sequence continues at coordinate 54,214,687 of NC_141166.1, read as the reverse complement.
GGTGATGGACAGGGAAGCTTGGCATGCTGTGGTTCATGGGGTTGCAAAGAGTTGGGCACAACTGAGTGACTGAACTGAACTGAACTGAAGCAGATGAAGTTTAATATTCCATAATGAACAAATTACTCACGTTTGTTTCCTTTTTAACAGTTATCAATATCTAGTGGTCATGTTTATTAATTTATTACTATTTTGTGTGTATGTTTTTTTATCAGAAAGTAAGATTCATAAATACTAACACCTTATATACCTGGTTCTCAAATATATATATATATATATATATATATATTTTCATCATTTAGAAGAGTCCTTAGGCATAATAGGTATTTAATGAATATTTGCTGTTACTTTTGCTATTAGGCATTGCTAATTTTATTAATAACTTTATAAAAATCATTATTATTGCCATAAACAAGGCAAGTTGAAATTAATTTCTCTGCTTTTCCTTTCTTTTATCATTTAGAATCATTAGTTTTGTATTAGATATCTCTTCTGTTGAATTTCTTTCTTAGGAAATTAATAAAATATATTTTTATTATTAGGATAATTAATGTAAATAAATTTTAAAATGATAATTAATGCATATTTATATGTTGCTGATATTCACACATTTATACACATATCATTGTAATTAATAGTGTGGATAAATTATAACCCAAATACTACTGATCATTGATATATTTAAAAGTAAAATCAAAATTTTATAATGTTGTAACAAGTTTATTTCATCCCAGTAGTTTTATAGAGGAAAATGTTTTTTTAAAGAATCATGATGTAGAAAAATCTTTACTAAGTACAATGATATGAGAGTGAAAAAATAGGGGTGTATTATCTTTTTGTTATTAATCTTACAAATTTACTAACTGTAAAGCACAAGAAAAAAGCAAATAAATCTATACAGTGGTTTCTGGAAAGGAATGAAGGAACTATTTTTTACTCTATTTCAAATGCCAGAAATGATCGTGACTTGCTTGTCAATTTTAGGTCACCTGGAAAGGATATAGTAACTGTGAAGTCATAAATTCCTGGAGTGAAATTCATACAGAATGATTGAGGAGCACGCTTCAAGTGAATTGGCTCTAGTCCTAAGAACTATCTATTCAAATATAGAAGAGAACAAGTTAAAATATTTCATACATATCCATTATTTTTTTTTTTTTATTTTTACAAGCAATTTTCATGAACAGTTCAGTTCAGTTCAGTCGCTCAGTCGTGTCTGACTCTTTGCGACCCCATGAGCCGGAGCACACCAGGCCTCCCTGTCCATCACCAAATCCCAGAGTCCACCCAAACCCATGTCCATTGAGTTGGTGATGCCATCCAACATTTTATCCAAATTTATGAAATCTAATACAACACTTTATATAAATAGTGTTCAAAATATTTTTGAGGACAGTGAAGGTCACTATGTGGTTATAAATTATATAGATACATATAAAAGTAATATGGATAATTGGCAGGTAAATGTGCCATTTTCCCCAGACTAACCTCTTTTCTTTTATGTATTATTCACAATATATTTCAAGGGAATGAAGTGATTTTTCATTACATTTTGTTCTTATAAAATTTTTGCACATGCCATCAGCTTAGATCTAAGAATTTTAAATTGCCCCAAACTAGCTACGTAATAAATGCAATTCTTGAAATGAAAAATAGAATTTGATGGCATTAGTCACTTAAATTTTTCACACTTTCTAGGTATTGGGAATAATAAATATATCATAATTAGCAAAAGCAACCCAAGTTGCTAACTTGGGTTGCTTTTGCTAATCTTTTCGCCTAGGAGTCTTGATTTTTCTCGTCTTGCATTTATGCCTTTAATCCATTCTGAGTTTATTTTTGTATATGGTGTGAGAAAAATATTTTAATTTCATTCCAGAGACTTTTCATGATTGTGACCAGCGGTGCCATCAGAGAAGATTTATGAATTGTATGAAATACCCTGTTGTTATTGAGGATTTTTTTTAAAGGTGGAAGTTTGTATAAAGCAGAAGGTATACAGGATTCCTCTGTACCACCTTCTCAATTTAGGGGGTGGACCTAAAAATATTCCAAACAGTAGTCTTCATAGATTAAAAAAAAAATAAAAATAAAAACAAGTGATAGGAAACATGTCCATAATGAACCTGTAGCTCTGGGTGAGTAAATTTTGTGGCCAAATATTAAACCTGAAACTGGTTTTATCTACCAGGAAAATAGGAAGTGAAGAACACCAAAAGGAATGGCAAGTTTACAAGCAGAATTTAGAGGACATATGGATAGACTTAACATTTCAGAGTTGGTAAATAATCAAATTGTGGTCATTAAGAAAAAACTTCATAGAAAGATGGAGTTAATATCATGGTTGTCACACTCATTTTCAAGACCTCTGAAGGTGTCCAGTGGATCTTTCTGGCTCACAAAATAACTCCCAGAAAGCTTAAGGACATTGTGCCATAGAAATTGAAGGCACCAAAATTACTCATTACGTTTAGAGATAAAAAACTGTCTCTTAAAATAAAAAGAGAGAGAGAGAGAAAAAATTATGTGTGTGGTTCTGGTACATGAAGTTGACCTCAGTGTTTCACTCTTGAATTCCTGAATTTGCCACAAGATGACTTGTGGAGATTTTGTTTCAAGGAAGGTAAGGTACATGGTGAGAAACCCCAAATCTTATCTGCACTCTTTATCCAAGCCCAGGCATGCCCAGCTAGATTAAGTGACTTCAATATAATTTGAAAGTAGGAGAGCAAGAAATAAATGTTTGGTGCTATAAGGCAGTGAATTTTAAGAGGTGGTGATCTAGCAAATGCTTCCTGGCATAATAGCACAAATTAAAAATTTTAAATATGCCAAGTTTCTGTTTCATAATGTGAATACAAAGGTGTGTGAAAATTCATCTTGCCCTTGAAGAGATTTTAATCAAATGATTAATGATGTTGAAATAATATAACATTCTGTTTCATAGTAGGATTTTTGAGAAGTTGATGAAAGAATTAGATTCCTTAATGCAGGTTGCTTCTTCTTAAAAACTAGTTATTTTCTGAATGTGTCTGTCTCAATGCTTTTCCTTTTCTCTAAACCTGTGATTTAGCATCCCCACTCTGAATTACATGGTTTTAGGAATGTTAGAAATTTACATCTGCATTTTATCAAATCTTGATGAACAAGTAGACATCATACTCATGAAAATGACTTTTGCACAGCAGAGATCTCATGTATTACAAGCAAGTTCATAATTTTCTACTAGTGTGAGGATTATCTTCTTTCTAAATCCTTGACTGAGCAGGACCTCTAAGTTCTTTGTGCTAAGGTGCTTCATTCGTGTCTCTCTTGGTGACCCTATGGACTCTAGCCCACCAGGCTTCTTTGTCCATGAGATTCTCCAGGCAGGAATACTGGAGTAGGGTGCCATTTCCTTCTACATAATGCTCTTTGGGAGTACTTAAATACATATGTATTTATTATTATTCTAAACAGGAATGCATAAATAAAAATTTAAAAATGAACAGTAACTAAATTTATGAAAATTTAAGTCTGTTTATTTGCTTAGTTGTTCATGCCTTTGTATGGGGTTTTAGATTCTCAAAATGATTCTTTTACTTCTTTTTTATTTTTATTTTTTAATTTATTTTTAATTGAAGGAAAATTGCTTTACAATATTGTGTTGGTTTCTGCCATATATCAACATGAATCAGCCATCAGTTCAGTTCAGTTCAATTCAGTCGCTCAGTCATGTCTGACTCTTTGCGACCCCATGAATTGCAGCACGCCAGGCCTCCTTGTCCATCACCATCTCCCGGAGTTCACTCAAACTCATGTTCATCAAGTTGGTGATGCCATCCAGCCATCACATCCTCTGTCGTCCCCTTCTCCTCCTGCCCACAACCCCTTCCAGCATCAGAATCTTTTCCAATGAGTCAACTCTTTGCATGAGGTGGCCAAAGAACTGGAGTTAGCATCATTCCTTCAAAAGAACACCCAGGGCTGATCTCCTTCAGAATGGACTGGTTGGATCTCCTTGCAGTCCAAGGGACTCTCAAGAGTCTTCTCCAACACCACAGTTCAAAAGCATCAATTCTTCGACGCTCAGCTTTCTTCATAGTCCAACTCTCACATCCATACATGACCACTGGAAAAACCATAGCCTTGACTAGGTATTCTCAAAATGATTTAGTATAAATCTTAATAAAGAAGAATAAATTAAAGTAGTATATTTCTTATTGCAATGATGAAAAATCTTAGTAGACATTGAAATTAGTAGCTGTTGTATAATAAGTGCATTAAAATATACATGTGCGTATATTAATATATGTGTTACCTTCATTAACATATATTACCTATTACATAAATATATCATATATTTATCCCATTCTATAAATGATTTTTATAAAGTGACTGAAACATAAAATCCAAATGTTCTTCATTTCAAAGATTTTGTTTTTCTTTTCAAACTTATTTTTTTCATTTTTTATTCATCCTACATGGGCAATGGTTACATAATTAGATGAAAATATCTGTTGGAAATTATTTTGGCGATCATTCTTTATATGATAGAGCATATAAGTAGGATATTCTTCCATTTTTCAAAAAGGATAAGAAAAACCCATAATTTGTACTTTATTTTAGACTTTAACAGTTGTATTAGAGAATATTTATGCATCATGTTTAATGTATTAAATCATATGGATAGACTTGGAATGTTAAGTGAAAATGATAACGAATTTATCAATTATCTCAACCCTCCAACCTCTAAGTTTTTAATGTTTTCTTTTTAGAGACACAACAATCAAGATACTAATATATCAATGTCACCTGCACAATTAATTTAGTCTCAAGTTTCTAATATATTAATCGTCTTCATGATCTGTCATATATTGTACAGATTTAAGCTGGCTTTCTTCTTTTTATATTCTTAGTCATTTTTAGTTAAATGTTCGTGACACTTTCACATCATTAATGATACATTGTGTGTGTGTGTGTGTGCTCTGTCCCTCAGACATAGAGTGTAGCCCACAAAGTTCCTCCGTCCGTGGAATTTTCCAGACAAAACACTGAAGTGGGCTGCCATTTCTTCCTCCAGGGAATCGTCCAGACCCAGGAACTGAACCAATATTGACAGGCAAATAATTTACCACTGTGCCACCTGAGAAGACACTGTAAATCATTAAAGATAAGTCATATTTAACACCCTTAAATTTCTATATATTAGTTAGCAATTATTCCAAAGAAGAGAATGACAGTTCAAAAGTAAGGTCACCTTAGGGTAGTGGACGACCCCATGGAAAATAAGATTTCTCACAATCTTAAACGTTACTATAATTAATGTCCCACTCTTTTGAGTGGAGAGTTTATTTACTGTCTGGATTCAAGTTGACTGACATCTTTATTGATTAATTTTATTTTGTCAAAATACATATGTCTTTAAGCTATAAAATATTTTATATCAGTTAGTCTGAATTACTTTCTGAAAACAGCTGCAGGGTACAATGTTTAAAACAAAATCAATATTGAGTTGCCTCTTGTTGATAAATAATACTTTGCTGACCTCCACCACTCTGAATGGCTTTTGTTATTTTCCTGCTTGGCAAATAAGGCACAGGTGTTAAGGATACTCATTGTCAAATACTCCTTGGCTTCCGGAGGTCAACAGAAAAATGAAGGTAGTCAAAGAGTTGCCACCGGCTTATGTGCCAGCCTAGTGAGATCCCAGATTTAGGTTATGTTTATGTGACATTTATCTAATAAGGAAGGCCAAGCAGAATGATAAATGTTTTTCACTGTATCTGGGCAGAAATGGGTTTATAAACAAGCACCTGCCATAAATCACAAAAACAGCTTTGTAAAAAGTATCTAGAGACTAGATGTATCTTTATAATTACTTGAGACATTCTGTGTCCTGCTTTCATACCTTCCACTGTTCTTTTAGATAAACTCTTTAATCCTGCTTTAAACTCAAGTTATTTTTATTCTATTTAAGACATGGGTTATGGCCAGGACACATTTTGGGTAACTCCTTGATTATTCTATTGGGCTCTATAAATGTCTAGTATCATGGTTAGATGTCAATAATAAAATACCATAAGTGAACCTACCACCTTTCTGCCAATTTTCCAGCTCTGTCTTCCTCACTAGGTATCAGTCTTTTCTTTAAGATAATATTTGACCTTTTCACATGTGTATAGTAAGTTAGTGATTTCTGGATTTGGAAAGGCAAGTGTTCAAAGTCAATACCCTATTCACAATAATGGCCAAAAGATTTTATTTGGAAGTTTTAATCATGTTATCCAATAGGAAGAATAGAACAAATGAACACTTAATAAGAGAAATGACACCAAGAGGGTCAAAAATTTTTTTGGAAAAGTGTGATACGTTGAAAAGTAGTATATCTAGTCCTAGAAATTTTTCACTCTACAGTATTATCAACCATCAAGAAATGGTCTGAGTGCAAGAAAATACTCAATTCATAATAGATACAGCATAAAGAATAAAAGATTAGAGAGGACAAGAGCTTTCAACATAAGAGCAGATTGAATTTGACTTCCTTTAAAAATCTGTTTGTATTTCCTCCTGTGGCTACAATACTTAATTGATGCACAATTGCTCTAATAGTGTTTCTTCATATTGGTTTACAAAAGAACTTTGCAGTAATCATAGAACAGAAAGTGCAGAGCTACACAATAAATGCCTTAGCACTTGGGTCAGCCCATTTAATTTCTCTTTCAAATTCAATTGTTCACCTGCTGTGCTTATTAAATACAAGCATACTGTCTGTATTTGAATGCACTGGCTGTGTTATTTTGGCACTGTCTACCTACTGCTTTTGCCATTTCTAATAAGGGCTGCCTCTGTCGGAGGAAATCCCCAGAATATAAAGTAGGTATACTTTTTTCCACATGCATTGTTTAGTTATTTAAATTACCATATAACTAATTTATAATCATGGCATTGCTCCTGGCTAATCAACTTATTATTTTTATAGTAACTTGAGGAACAACATACACTGCCAAAGGGAACATTTTAAATTAGTTAGGTTCGTGAGTTATGTGAGTTACTTGGTTATTATGAATAATTAGGAACACTTGGATTTCAATACATTTACTGTTTGGACACTGAGATACTTGTTGATAGACTGATAGAAATAATGCATTTAAAAAGAACTCTTTATTTTAAGCAGGTCAGAAACAGCAAAGACAATCATTAAAAGTCTCTGAAAATTAATTAAAAAGCTTAAACAGGCTCCTGCTGCTCCTAAGTCGCTTCAGTCGTGTCCGATTCTGTGCGACCCTATAGACAGCAGCCCATTAGGCTCCTCTGTCCCTGGGATTCTCCAGACAAGAATACTGGAGTGGGTTGCCATTTCCTTCTCCAATGCATGAAAGTGAAAAGTGAAAGTGAAGTCTCTCAGTCGTGTCCCACTCTTAGCGACCCCATGGACTGCAGCCTACCAGTCTCCTCGGCCCATGGGATTTTTCCAGGACAGAGTACTGGAGTGGGTTGCCTTTGCCTTCTCCAAACAGGCTCCTCAGTCCAAGATATTCTCCAGGTAAGAATACCAAAGTAGATAGCCAATTACTTCTCCAGGGGATCTTCCCAGGGATTGAACCTGGGTCTCCTGAATTGCAGAAGAGATGGGAGTAAATCTTCTAACTTTGTGTTAGGCCGTGATTTCTTAGCTACAACACCAGAAACACAAGTGATAAGAGAAAAAATAAATAATTTGACTTCATCAATCTTTTAAAAAAATTGCTCTGAAAATATTACAGTCAAGAAGGAAAAATTTAAAAAGCACAAAGTGAAAAAATATTTCCAAATTATTTATGCTATTTTGGAATTGTATAAAGAATACAGAAAAATTTTTACAATAATATAAGAATAATCTAATTTATAGATGTACAAATAATCAATTGCAAAAGTGCAAATAATTATTTCTCCAAGAAGAATACAAATGTCCAATAAGCACATAAAAAATTGTATATAAGTAGTTATTAAGGAATGCAAATAAAAACCATAATGAGAAACCAATGCCATACTGTAAAGCAATTATCTTTCATTAAAATAAACACAATAAATTAAAATAATGAATATTAATCAAATATTTAAAATATTGAATATTAATATTAAAATAATCTATACATTAAATATTAAACTAATTAAAATAAATAAATTATAAAGTAAGCATAATGAAATACCAATTTACATCCACTGAGATTCCTATAATAACATAGAGAGTAACCACTGTTGGTATTATAAGATGACTGTGTTCCTCCCAAACTCATATGCTGGAGCCCTAATCCCCAGCATCTTCAACAATGACTTATTTGAAGATAGAGTTTTAAAGAGTTAATTGAATTAAAATGTGGCTGTTCCAGTCATCCCTAATGCAATATGACTGTTATTCTTATAAGAAAAAGAGATTAGAACACAGCACAGACCAGGAGACACTGGGTGCATGTGTGTAGAGAATCAGCCACAAAAAGAGGCAGCAAGAGAGTGTCCACCAGCAGCCAAGAAGAGAAACCTCAGAGGAAATCAACCCTGCTGGCACTTTGATCTTGGATTCCAGCATCAAGAACTATGAGAAAATAAACTTCTGTTGTTTTAACCACCCTTTCTGTTTTTCTTTTTTTTTTTCTTTTTATGAAAAGCTTGGCAAGGATGTAGAGAACTCTCATATACTGATGGAATGAATGTACAATAGTGCAGGCAGTTTGGAAAACATTCTAAATTTTCTCAAATTCTTCAATGTAACATTATCACCTGGCACAAAACTTCACTCCTAGATATATGCCCAACATAAGTGAAAACTTATGTCCATGCCCAAACATATACAGTTTCATAGAAACTTATCCAAATTAGCCAAAGGTAGGAACAACACAAGTGTTCCTCAACTGATGAATAAGGAAACAAAATGTGGTACATTCATATCATGGAATATTGTCCAGGAAGGGTTGAATGATATATTGATACATTCAGTAATATGGGTGAACCATGTTATACTAAGTGAAAGAAACAAGTAATAAAATACCACATGTAGTATAAATCCATCTTTTTAAAAATAATTTTACTTATTTATTTTTGTTTTGCTGCAAAACAATTTATTTATACTTTGTTTTGGGTCTTTGCTTCTGTGCAGGCTTCTCTCTAGTTATGGTGAGCAGGGGCTACTCTCTAGTTGCGGTGCATGGGCTTGTCATTTCAGTCACTTCTTCTGTTGTGGCGCACAGGCTCTGGAGTGTGTAGGCTTCAGCATTTGCAGCACATGGGCTCTAAAGCACAGGCTCAGAAGTTGTGGTACATGGGCTGAGTTGCTCTGCAGCATATGGGATCTTCTGGAATTAGGGATAGAACTGATCTCTCCTACATTGGCAGTAGTGTGATGAATATATTCTAAAATTAAATGATTCTTATAATTGTACAACTCTGTGAACACACTAAAAAGCATTGATTATATACTTTAAAATAATAGCATTTATGTTAAATTATTAAATCTTAATAAAGTGGTTGAAAACTACAATATTTGTCAAAATTCTGTTCAAAGGTGTAAAAAGCAATGCATTCTTATTTCAGATCTTGACAAATCTTTATTTTCTGAGTCAGCAAAAAATTATTAGTATCCATTGTGAAAGAAAAAACCTAGAGACCTGATCCATTTACTTGAGACCAAGAAGCTGAGTTTTTAAATATCTCATGGTTAAAAAAAGAAAATGCATGTCATGGCCTGCAAGGCAAATGAAGAAAAATAAACATTCCTCTGCTTGAGTTGAGACCTCATGGCTGTACAAGACATGCACTTATAAAGCTGTACTGAAAATGGACCAGCTCTCATAGGGACTAAAATTCTTGTTCAAATCATGTCAATCCTTGATAAGATTAAACGGATTTATGAATCCGGTGATTATATCCTAACCATCTCGCAGAGCACATTTAAATCCTCTCTAGAGTGAGAATTCACCATTCAGAACATTAAATTATATGTAATTTGTCATGCACAGTGTACTGACCAAAAGTAAAGAACACACAATAAAAATGACTCTTTGTGACCCCATAGCCTGTACAGTCTGTGAAATTTTCCAGGCCAAGATACTGGAGTGGGTAGCCTTTCTTTCTCCAGGGGATCTTCCCAACCCAGGGGTTGAACCCAGGTCTCTTGCATTGCAGGCAGATTCTTTACCAGCTGAGCCACAAGGGAAGCCCTAATTAAAGGGGAGGACTTCAAAATAACCATGTTTTTTATGTTAATTTAACTAAAAGACAAGGATCAATATTTTTAGGATAGAATTAGGGCACAATAAAATAAAAAGAATTAAACTGTAGAAGTTATATATTTAACTCAGTGAATAACTTAGTATTTTAGTCACAGCTTGTGAGAAAATTAGTGATATGGATGACAAAAGAAGAAAATTTCTGGACAGACACACACAAAAAAATGGATAATACAGAAAAAAGCATAATAGAACTTTTTTGCAATATCATGATACCACAATATATATTTATTCAGATTTCCAGGAGAAAGGGAATAAAAAACAGGGTTGATAGAAATCATGAAGGGATAAAGGCAGTGATGTCAGCCTCATGGTGGCATGAGATGCCTTCTTCTCCTCTTCAATCCACCACTAGCAAAACATCCATAACTCAAAAAGTTCCCTCTGCCCAACTCACCAGGACACCAGTGAGAGCCACACATCTGGGTATCTGAAGAAGAGTAGATTGGGACACATGGGGAGGGCAGAACCTAGGGAACACTAAAAGCAGTACCCACAATCCCAGTCCCTTGGTTGCAGCAGCTGAGCCCACAGTCCCAGCCAACCTGGTAGTAGTAGCAGAGGTGTTGCACACAACCAGAGCCTCCTGGTCACAGTGGTGCTCATGATCACTGGAAACCAGGCAGCAACAGTAGCAGGGCTCCTAACCCAGGTCCCTCCATCTGTGGAGGCACCTGTGACTCCAGCCTCCCTGCTTGTGGCAGAGGTGCCTGTAAACTCAACAACCCCAAACAAAATGAAGGCATCTATAACCCCAGCTCTTGACCCCTCTTGATTTTGACCCATCTTGACCAGCTCTTGACCCTGGGGTCTTCATGACCACAGGTCATGAAGGCATCATTATCCTACCCTCTTCCTTCCCCAGCTGCAGTAGCAGTGCCTGCACCCCAGATGACTTCAGAGGCAACAGAGGTGCCCACCTTCTGGTGCTTGATGATGAGGGCACTGAGGACAGCTCTTACAGAGGCAGTGGAGGGAGCAAGTACCAATTCTCTACTATAGACAGTCAACAGAAGATAAAAACAAACAAAAATCATGTGCTATAGCACCACCTACTGAAAAACAAAAGACAGGCTTCTAATTATCAATTATCAATCTATTGGATTGTTGGGGCTTCCCTGGTGGCTCAGACGGTAAAAGCATCTGCCTACAATGTGGGAGACCCAGGTTCAATCCCTGGGTCAGGAAGACTCCCTAAAGAAGGAAATGGCAACCCACTCCAGTACTCTTTCCTGGAAAATTCCATGGATGGAGGAGTCTGGTGGGCTACAGTCCATGTGTAGAGTCAGACACGACTGAGCAATTTCACTTTCACTTTCATTGGATTGTTAGAATCAAAGTAAGCAGAGCTTTGCCTAAGAAAAGTGTTTGCTACTTCCAATATGTCAGCAGAGAAATGACTCATCAGGAACCATGAAATACCATGGTAACACGGTACTACAAAAAGACAATGACAGGTCTCCAGAAACCAACCTTAAAGGCATGGAAGATTGTGAACCAACTGACAGAGAACTCAAAATAACTGTCGTAAAGAAACTCTATTAGTGACAAAAAAAAAAAAAAGCAGTTTTTTGAAGGCAATTCAGCAATAAAATTAATGAACCAAAGGAATATTTTACCAAAGAGATTAAAACTATAGAAAAGAACCAAACAGAAATTCTGAAGCTGAAGAATTCAATACATGAGATTAATGTTGCATTATTAGAAATCATTGAAAATAGAATGTATGGAAGAGAGAATAATCAGTCTCAGATAGAAATGATCCAGGAAGAGAAGTGAAAACTGAGATTTCAAAGGAAAATGAAGAAACTCTGTGAGAACTGTTTGACTTTATTAGAAAATGTCACATAAAATCAGTGGGTGTCTCAGAAGAAGAGAGGTTGAAGGGAGCAGAAAATGTATTTGAAGAAAGAATACCTGAGGACTTCTGAAGCCTATAAGCGAACAGGATGTATAAGTCCACAAAGTAATAGTACAGTAATTATCTCAATGCAAAAAGATCTTTCACAAGACACATATTATTAGAACTGTCAAAATTAAATGATAAAGAATTTTAAAGGAAGCCAAGGAAAAAAAAAAAAAAAAGCTGTTACCCTCATTAAGCTAGCAGCAGATTTCACAGCTGAAACTGCAAACCAGTTGAAAACAATTGACCCATGTATTGTATGTCTTGGATACAATTATCTGCATAATATATTTATCTTAATAATTGTTGTAATTTATTTTTATACCATTTCATTCCTCTACAGCTGTTGCAACAATTGTATTTAATAGCCATTATACAAATAATTTTTCAAGAGAAAGGCTGTGAAAATGGAAACAGTAATATTCTTTCTCTGTATTTTTATTTAATTCTGTACTGAGATCAGTGCCATAATTTGAGAAAATTAAACATATTTTTGGCTGAGCCTTAATCTGAGTAGTTTTATTTAGGCCTAAACAACTCTTTCAATGCCTATGACTAATCTTATGGCCATAGTATTATTATTATGTGCCAGTTGCTCAGTTGTGTCTGACTCTTTGAGAGTCCATGATCTGTCCATGGAATTCTCCAGGCCAGAATGCTGGAGTGGGTTGCCATTTCCTTCTCCAGAGGATCTTTCTGACCCAGAAATTGGACCCAGGTCTTCTGCATTGCAGACAGATTCTTTACCATCTGAGCTTGAATCTTACAATAATTTGTATAACAAATACTACTAATAATTAAAACGTATATAGTACTTACTCTGAACCAGAGTTTTAAAGATTTGCATTTCATCTCATCATCTCAGACACCCCACAACTATTATGATGCTCATTTTATAAATGAGGAGACTGAGGCACAGGAAAGTTAAGTAACATCCCTATGGCACACAGCTACTCAGTGTCTAAGTGAGATTCTAATTTAGGAAGTCCCAGTTCAAAATACACCTCTTCTAGTCTTAATCTCTCCCTAACATTTAAGGAGTGGTAAATACTGGCCTTTTAGAAATGGTGTTAAAATGTCAGTATACAGTCTGGCAGAAAGAGCAATCAGTTAGCACCCACCACCCCACCCCCTTTCAAGCTAGTTGATGGAGAGTACTTTATAACCTTTTAGTTCTAACCTTGACAGTCATAGAGACTTTGGCTTTTGTAGAAGACACCAAGAATACATCAATTTCCAGGAGGCATGTGAAAAGTTAAAAGGTGGCTTATAAATTGCAAATGAAATGCCCAAGTGTGTTCAGCACATTCATTATTGGATTCATGGATCACTAAGGCTTGGTTTTGTAGCTGAGAATCCTTAGATTTAAGGATATTTGGCAGAACTTAGCAGTCCAAATGTTGTGTAGCAGGTTTATCCCCTGCTGTATATTGAATTTCTAATTATTCTCTTTTCTGTCATCTGTTATTGGTTTGTTCTATCCTTCCGTGACTACACCTTTTAGATTTCCAAAATATCAGTGGGAGGTTTTTAATCTATCTGAAAGAATTCTGAAGATAGAATATAATATATAATATAAGGACACTGTACTCCTTCTCAAATGGAAGTTATCTCAGTGTCTCCTGGGATGTATCTTAATGATGTGTCTAAAAGATAGATATAATTGAGACCTTATTTAAACACTGTTCAGCTTGTGTTCAGAGCGCAAGTAAATTACAAAAACACTTCTACTGTGTAGTACAATATTAAGGAAAAAGAACTAAAAAATGGGAGATTGAAGCAGAAGAAGAGGAGAACAAATGTGATGGGGTACCTTCCAGCTCCTGCTGTGGGTATGTCAGATTGCTCCTTCTTGAAGGATTAGATAGAGACTGGCTTTATGAACTGCTGCAAAATTCATCTGGTTGGAAGAAGGGAGAAAACAACCCACCATTGTCCTACATTTCCCTGCCTCTCATGGATTCACATTTGCCCTACAGACATCCACTCTCCGCACTTCTAGATTGTACCACCCAAACTCTCCAGATAGCAAAGGAGGAAGCTGGTGGACTCTGGACAGGTGTTGCAGCACATGCTTGGCTCCTCTACAATAAGAATAATGCACAAAAGCTGTTCTTAGGCTACTCCAAGCCACAAAGCAAGTGATATCCACGCATCCGTGGTAGTAATTACTGAATACCATACACTAGAGTGAAGAAGGAAATGGAAACCCACTCCAGTATTCTTTCCTGGAGAATCTCATGGACAGAGGAGACTGGCAGGCTACAGTCCATGGGGTCACAAGAGTCAGAGATGACTTGGTGACTAAACCACCACCACCACACACTAGAGTACAGCCGTCCATGAGAGGAAAAAGGATAGGATAGTTCTCTAAAAAAGGAAAGGGTAAAGAAAGAAATACAACCTATCTCTCTACAGGTCTCCCAGGGAACAGTCAACAATTAAGACTCAGATTTTCATCTTGTATGCAGCGTAGAACTAAGAGGCCCTACAATCAAGAGATCCTCACCTCATGCTGGTGATACAGTGCCCCCAGACTAGTACTAACAGGATCAGCTTTCAGAATCAGGTATTAACTCACCTTGCAATAATCCCCTTTTCTATTCATCTACCTAAATCCTGACTACTGGTTTTTCCAGTAGTCCTGTATGGATCTGAAAGTTGGACCATAAAGAAGGTTGAGCACTGAAGAATTGATGATTTTAAACTTTGATGTTGAAGACTCTTGAGAGTCCCTTGGACTGCATGGATATCAAACCAGTCAATCCTAAAGGAAATCAATCTTGAATATTCATTGGAAAGACTGATGCTGAAGCTCCAATACTTTAAACACTGTTCAGCTTGTGTTCAGAGTGCAAGTAAATTACAAAAACACTTCTATTGTGTAGTACAATATTAAGGAAAAAGAACTAAAAAATGGGAGATTTTGGCCACCTGATACTTTGGCCACCTGATGCAAAGAACCGACTCATTAGAAAAGATCCTGATGCTGGGAAAGACTGCAGGAAGGGAGAGAAGGGGACGACAGAGGATGAGATGGTTGGGTGGCATCACTGCCTCAATGGACATGAGTTTGAGCAAGTTCCGGGAGATGGTGAAGGACAGGGAAACCTGGCATGCTGCAGTCCATGGGGTTGCAAAGAGTTGGGCATGACTGATGCCCAACTGAACTGAGCTACTGAACAACAACAAATCCCAACTACATTCTATCTTCTTACTTTTATGTCCATGCAAATATCAGATTCTACTCTTGAAATTTAATTTTACTATTAAGGAATAGTCCGATAAAAAAAGATCTCCCCCAAATTTACAACTAAATAAGAAAACCAGATTTTGTTTTTCCTTACAAAGGCTGAAGGGAGTAGAAGGTACACACATATTTCTACTTTGAGGTTTAGAAAAGTGTAAAATGGAAAAAATCACGAAAGAATCATAAATTACTAATACATTTATGAATATACATTCAATCTCAGAAGTAATAAGCAGTATGCAAATGCAAAAAGATATGTTTCTGCCCAAAGTTTGCTAACAATTATGTCAGGAAGCATATTGTTGATAGGCATACTTATTTGTGAGGATATTGAAGCATTTTTGGAAGAATCTGGCATCATATATCATATTTACAGATACAAATCCAAGACCATAACCTAAAATAGATATGTGTATTTGTGTGTGCATATGTAATATGTGATTATTGAATTACCATGTAATAATGATAAAATAAGTTGAAATATCTTCTATAGCCATTAGTAGGTGAATGATTTTTAGAATCACACTAGGGAAAACTAAGTAGGCAGCAATTCATCTTAATAGGACATGTCTATATGACTTTGATATGCAAAATATCCAAGAAAAACAGTGACTTGCTAAAAGCAATTAAGGTAAATTCAGAACTTCATTTGGGTTTTTTTTAAAAAAATGAGAATTTCATCTAGAGAAAATACAAGCTAAAAAATCCCATTCCTTTTGAAGATTAAAGACATGATTGTGTGTATTTGGATAGAAAGAGTTACAGAGGAATTCACATTTTACAATATATACTTTAACATCTTTTTTTACAGGAAATAAAATTTATGTATTATTTGTAAAATGTTAAAACTTATTGAAATGCAAAAATATTAGAATAGGTACCAATCACTAGACAGGGGTTGGCTCAGAGGACCTACCAACTGTCACTCCCAGAGGTTGTAACAGAATCTGGATACCTCCGCCTTTGCTCTGCAAGGCCCTTGGCACCTCCTGACTCTTGTAGACTAAAGGCTGACTTTCCACAGCATCAACCACGCTGTTATCCTGAGGTACTTTGGTGAGAGAGAGGGGGTTGTCTTACTGTGGGTGTCAGTTATTGCCCAAGATACTGGATCTGACCAGGGATTTGTCAGATGACATTCCTCAAGCAGTAACCTAAGTGAGAGCAAGTGGGACAGACACAAGCCTGGTTTCAGTACCCTATTTTGTTGTTTCAAGTGTGTGAAGCCTGCAGACTGCTCTGGTCCTCCACTCTGCCATTGAGCATATCATTGCCCTTCTGGGTGTTTATTTCTTCAATCAAAATAAGAACGAAGAAAAACAGATTCCTGGAACTAGATATGCAACACAAATATCTGTGCAGCAGAGTTGGGGGGATGACATTGGATCTCAATCTGGGGCTTATTTACAATATCTGTCTTTGACTATGAGTCCTACAGGCCAGGTTCTGCATTTAAGGATATTTTCACAACTACAGAAGAATGAGCTATGATCTTTTCCTGAAGAGTTTCCACAGGACCCAGCAAGACTCCTTTCACCCAGGATGCGTGCCTTGGACAAGGCTTTCTCTCCAGGTGGGAGGCTCAGAGGGCTCCTGAGGTCAAGGGCTGCATGAGCACCTATGGGTGATGGCACCTACTTGAGAGTCTCCCTCCATACATGCCCTCCACCAAGGTCAGCCTGTCTGTGCTTCCTGCCTTCTCTGAACACTGTCCCCCATCCTGGGAATGACCTCTGTGACAATTTCTGATCCACCTTAGGGATGCTGTTTGAAGCTGGAGTTAATAATAAAGTGGCTCAACACTGGAAGAAAGTGTTCCTCTCTCCTCTCTTGCTCCCTAGTCATCCATTCAGAAATTAACTACAAGGATTTGATCTTATTTCATATGAAACCCTAACCCAAAGAGGGCTTCCCTGGTGTCTCAGATGGTAAAGAATCTGTGTGCAATGCAGAAGACCTGGGTTCAGTCCCTGGGTTGGAAAGGTCCCCTGGAGAAGGAAATGGCTACCCACTCCAGTTGTCTTGCCTGGAAAATCCCATGGACAGCTGAACCTAGTGGGCAATAGTCCATAGGGTTGCAAAGAGTCAGACATGACTGAAGTTACTTAGCATACACTAACCCAAGAGACACTTTCATGACTAAACCAACATCCTCTCAACATCCTTCTGCACTGTGGAGAAACAGTGGGGACCATTTCTGTCCAACTCACGGTCAGGCCCAGCAACTAGCACAGCAGCAGATGGTGGGCACTGATTCAGTATTCATTGGGGATTATGAGTGAGTCCTGTGGGGAGGACTGAGATGATGCATCTTCAAGGTGGGTGCAGTTTTCCCTCTTGTAGATACAGGGATTCTGCTAACCAATACCTGAGTGTCTTGGAACTGAGCAGGACCTTTTGGGTCCTTTCCAAGAGAGCTCCCTCCCCAAATTCTCTGCCTTATCTTCTCTCTGAAGTTCCTAGATAATAGTATCTGATGCACATTTCCTGAATTGTTTGACAGATGCTAAAATCCCCATTGTTGACTCAGTGGACATGAGTTTGAGCAAACTTTGGGAGATAGTGAAGGACAGGGAAGCCTGGCAGTGCTGTAGTCCATGTGACTGCAGAGTTGGAAATGACTTAGTAACTGAACAACAACAAATCCCCCACCAAATGGAAGAATTTAATTGCTTGATGATCATGAGCAGGTAACTCCCAGATTTACTGGACTGAACATGTTAATCCCCGTGACACCATCCTGTTACCCAGTCATCAACCAGAGACTTGGCCACGAGGTGATCACACACTCTCAAACCCCTCTTCCTCACTTGCCCTTTAAAAATGCTTTGCTGAAATTCATCGAGGAGTTTGGGCTTTTTGAGCTCTTTGTTGTTGTTCAGTTTTGAGCAATAGTTGTTCTGAAATCATTGCTTGGCACTTGCAATAAACATTGAATTTTCCTTCAATACACATACCTGCAAATAGAATAAAAATAATGTCATTGACACCCCTGACAGCTTTAGAGGATTTTAACACCACATTCAAAATTCTGTCCCTTCGCAAGTCTATGAAAATAATAGATTATCATAGTAACCAATGGTAATCAGAAAAGATATTTGGTATTATTTTCAGATAATTTTTGACCCAGTATATGAATATGGTAAGTGTTTTATATAAATTTGAAAAGTCTGTGTTTTACCATAGTTTATTTGTTGAATATTTATTAATAGAGAAGCTATAAAATATCCAACAATATGTATGGATTTTAATGTTTCCTTTTATGTATATTTGGAAGCTATGTTAAAGTATATAATTCCTGAATTGGCTCTTTATAATTACAATTTTTTTCTTAATATTTAGTAGTTATATTTTTTGCCTTGATGTATCACCCTTTGTTGATAAGCATAGACATAGTAATATATCATCTTTTCATGCATCTTACCTTCAAAATATCTGTACCCTTATATTTAAAGTACATCTATAAACAGCATATGGTGGGGTTTTTTTGAAAATTCATAATGAGAAAATATTAATCCATGGCTTATAAGGTAAGTGTTCCATAAAATAATCAGATTGAAATCTAACACAGTAACATTCTTTTATTTTACTGTGAAATTAGCATAAACAGTTAATATGAAATTTAATAAAAACCCATAACCCTAAGGTGAAGATTCCAGTTCTGGGGAAGATAAATTAAACTCTCTGCAGCATTTCTCTTCCAGGGATTATAACTAAAACTTCTGGCCAAATGAAACACACCACACACATACATGCAAAATGCCTGAAGTTTCTGAAAAGTAAACAATAGCAGGGAAATTGGGAAAGGAAACTTTGGAAGAAAAGTAAAAATTTGAAGAAAGTTAAAAGTTTGAATGAAGTTAATTTTCTTTATTTTTATTTCTATTTTGCCTTCTTTTATTTCACAGCTGTGCCCTCAAAGGTGGACAAAATTCACAACTGGGTAGCCAGTAGCCTCCAAGAGAAGCCAGTATTTCTGAATCATGGGCAAGGAGAAAAGGGACCCATGAGTCAGACTGTGAAGAGAGAATCCATATTATTGTTATTATTTTTCCTTTGAGGTCTGCTGCAATCCCAGACCTGCACTGCCATTGCCACGGTGTAGGTGTAAGCACTTTAGAGAAAATCTGTGCTTCTGTATTGAAGAATCAGAAAAGGGATCATGGTTGTATGGAAAATATATAGAGTCTTGTTATTTGGTGATTGATTCAATGGTTGGTTAAATTTCTCTCTCTCACTGTTTTGCCTTAAAGATAGCATCATTCATGAAGAACTCTGGGACAGTGCTAAATGCTAAAACTTATGGAGAGGCAGATATACAGAACAGATTGTAGACAAAGTGGGTCTCAAGGAGAGTGGGATGAATGGAGAAAATAGCATAGACATACATGCACTGCTGCTGCTGCTAAGTCACTTCAGTTGTGTCCGACTCTGTGTGACCCGATGGATGGCAGCCCACCAGGCTCCCCCATCCCTGGGATTCTCCAGGCAAGAACACTGGAGTGGGTTGCCATTTCCTTCTCCAATGCATGAAAGTGAAAAGTGAAAGTAAAGTCACTCAGTCATGTCTGACTCTTGGCGACCCCATGGACTGCAGCCTACCAGACTCCTCCGTCCATGGGATTTTCCAGGCAAGAGTGGGGTGCCATTGCCTTCTCCGATACATGCACTACCATAACTATAAAATAGATAGCTGGTGAGCAGTTGCTGTATAACCCAGGGAGCCCAGCCTGGGGCTCTGTGATGATCTAGAGGTGTGGGATGCAGGGAGGGGAGGGAGGATCAAGAAGAAAGGAGATATATGTACATATGTGTATATATATTTATGTTTATATATATGTGTATATATATATATATATATATATATATTTATATGTATTTCCAGCCATAGCAACTGGTGAAAAAAAATCTCTTGAATGTGGAGAGCTTGGTGGAAATTCCAGAAATGAGGGCTCAGAAAAAGGAGGTCCCCTGGTCTGTGTGCAAGTGAATACAATATTAGGATCAGTTCCAAGCTACATGTGTGCAGAAATAACCCGAAGAACTACAGCAAAGTCTTTGAGAAATGAATTGCAATAGTGATACTGTTGAGTCCTAAATGGACCCTTGAGTGGAACATGGAGGGACAAGTTCAAATAGCACCCACCAACACTTTTAAAACTCAATTGCTGTTGGAGTCACTGCCACAGAAAGTCAGATGGCACTTTCATTCAGAACCCATCAGCTTGCCTGCCTACCAAAATGAAACTAGTAACATCCCAGAGGACTCTAACGGAGTCTCAAAACAACTATTCACAATGTCCCACTGTGAGGCAATATGCATGTTTCACCTGTGTTTTTGTGCTGCGGGGTGGAGGTTGGGGTAGGCAGGAACTATAAAACCAGGACAGAAGGTGTGGGGGAAGCTTATTTGAGGAAGTCTGAAATGAGCACTGTGGTGCTGGTAGGGAGAGCTCATGGACAGTGTTTTTAGTTGTAGCCTGAGAAGCAGAGAAGGGAATTTTACAGCTCAGAAAGTGTGGAAATCAACTTCTCTTTCTAATTTCTTCTCTTTTTCTCTATTGTCTTACAGCTCATAACAGTGATCCCTCTTAGTCCATGGCACTAGCCATTAAAAGGAGCAGCAGGAGTCATCATTCTGACACAGGGAAATATGACCCTCCATTTGGTTGAATTGTAGGAGCAAAAATCAAAATAGACAAAGTCACAAAAGGGCAAAAGTCCTTAGCTTGTCTTGAAAAGACAGAAAGCTCACCATGGTGACAAAGGTCAGGCTGATTAAAGTGAAAAATAAACCTCAAAAGCAAATGACCTTATGTATTAGGAAATGGGATAGAGACATTATTCTATAAAACTTCTTCTGTAATGAACTCATGACACCACCTGAAAACTCCAGGTTAATGCAGTAATCACTTGCACTAAGTCAATATCTGTGTGAAGAGAGAGTAAGAATAAAGGGCATTCATTGGGAGAAATAAGATTTGCATACAAGGATGAGAGGAAAGAGAATAAAATTTGGTAAAAGCCTAAGGGTAAGTTGTAGTTCTAGGAGAATCAGATGCCAAGGTAGGGTTACATATGTGGGAAACTTGGGTGTGGGTAAGGAGAGTTTTCAGAGCATAACAAAGTTTGATACCTGTAAAAAGAGAGAAGGAGTGAAGGATAGAAGATATTCAGACCACACTTCATTTCTGAAAAAACTCTCAACTAGCTGGTACTAGAATAGAAAAATGAGGTTAATAAGACTAACCACAACCCACATAACTGAAATCAACCTCAGGGTTATAACTTGCACTTATCTGCCCTGCAAAATCCATTTCAAACTTTCCTCAGCTGTCAACATAGCAGGTCTTGATGGTATGACCCAAAACATTATTATTCCTGAAGGCTCAGAGACCTTGGTGATTCTACTTAGGTCATGGTGGTCTCTGGACACAAGGAGTACAGGATGGCCTGGTGACAGATATAACTAGAATGTCCATAGGACAATGAGTATATTTCCTGGCAAGAGGACACCATCACTAGGCATTCTGATCTCTGACTGGGAAAAGTGCAAATTGTAGGGAGAGAAAGCAAAAAAGTCTCTAGTCAGTCACTGGAAAATAATGTAGGTTATTTTAATAATTATAATAATGTAGGTCAAAATAATGAAGTAGTTCATTCCTACCATCATCCTTGGTTCCCAGACCCATGTATTCTTCCTATTGGGGACAAAACTCATAAAGACATGTCTGATTTTGTGCCTGTACTGTGGCTGAGGTTGACATACCATTCTTGTAGAGTACTGTCTATGATCCAGTCCTTTAGAAGTTCATTCTATACATTTTGTGAGGCCAACTGAACCTAGATGGAGGAGGAGCCATGACTTTGACTTCATTTTTGTTTATAAAATTTGTGATTGTATAGAATTTGCTAATATTCTTTTACACACATAGCCCATGTATCAAAGCAATACAAAGAAAATTCTATAATTATAACATCTGGGGGCTTCCCTGGTGGCTCAGTGGCAAAGAATCTGCCTGCCAATGCAGTAGTTCAATCCCTGATCTAGGAAGATCCCGCATGCAGTGGAGCAACTAAGCCTGTGTATCATAACTACTGAGCCTGTGCTCTAGAGCCCAGGAGCTACAACTACTGAGGCCACATGCCAAAATTACTGAAGCCCATAAACCCTAGAGCTCGTGTTCCACAACAAGAGAAGCCACCATAATGAGAAACCTGTGTACCACAGCTACAGAGTGAACCTCGCTCGCCACAAGGGAAAAATCTGTTCAGCAATGAAGACACAGCACAGCCAAAAATAAATAAACAATTTTTTTTTTTTAAAAATTACAACATCTATAGACCAGACAAAGAACAAGTTATTTGGTCCATCTGTCAAACAAGCACATAATATACTATTCAGAAAAAAATTTGTAAAAATTTGTATTGTATTTTCCACTGGATAACTCATGACAGCTGTGAAAGTAAGATTCTTAGTAAATCTTTATGAAAATGCTTTCTCTACTGTAAGTTATTACATATATCAGTAATTGTAACACTCCTAATATATAAGTTATCAATTACCACACATGTGAATTTTAAAAGCATAGTTGCCTTTACAAAAGTTTAAAGAGGTTTATATTGATTTCCTTTATTAATTCCACAAAGGGGTCAGTTTCCTCTTTGTTTTATATTTTTAAAAAAGGCAGCACTGTTCTCCATAGTGGCTGTACTAGTTTGCATTCCAACCAACAGTGTAAGAGGGTTCCCATTTCTCCACACCCTCTCCAGCATTTATTACTTGTAGACTTTTGGATTGCAGCCATTCTGACTGGTGTGAAATGGTACCTCATAGTGGTTTTGATTTGCATTTCTCTGATAATGAGTGATGCTGAGCATCTTTTCATGTGTTTGTTACCCATCTGTATGTCTTCTTTGGAGAAATGTCTATTTAGTTCTTTGGCCCATTTTTTGATTGGGTCGTTTATTTTTCTGGAGTTGAGCTGTAGGAGTTGCTTGTATATTTTTGAGATTAGTTGTTTGTCAGTTGCTTCATTTGCTATTATTTTCTCCCATTCTGAAGGCTATCTTTTCACCTTGCTAATAGTTTCCTTTGATGTGCAGAAGCTTTTAAGGTTAATTAGGTCCCATTTGTTTATTTTTGGTTTTGTTTCCAATATTCTGGGAGGTGGGTCATAGAGGATCCTGCTGTGATGTATGTCAGAGAGTGTTTTGCCTATGTTCTCCTCTAGGAGTTTTATAGTTTCTGGTCTTACGTTTAGATCTTTAATCCATTTTGAGTTTATTTTTGTGTATGATGTTAGAAAGTGTTCTAGTTTCATTCTTTAACAAGTGGTTGACCAGATTTCCCAGCACCACTTGTTAGAGAGATTGTCTTTAATCCATTGTATATTCTTGCCTCCTTTGTCAAAGATAAGGTGTCCATATGTGTGTGGATTTATCTCTGGACTTTTGTGTGGAGATTCCTTAAAAAACTGGAAATAGAACTGCCTTATGATCCAGCAATCCCACTGCTGGGCATACACACTGAGGAAACCAAAAGGGAAAGAGACACGTGTACCCCAATGTTCATCGCAGCACTGTTTATAATAGCCAGGACATGGAAGCAACCTAGATGTCCATCAGCAGATGAATGGATAAGAAAGCTATGGTACATTACTCAGCCATTAAAAAGAATACATTTGAAGCAGTTCTAATGAGGTGGATGAAACTGGAGCCTATTATACAGAGTGAAGTAAGTCAGAAAGAAAAACACCAATACAGTATACTAACGCATATATATGGAATTTAGAAAGATGGTAACAATAAACCTGTGTACGAGAGAGCAAAAGAGACACTGATGTATAGAACAGTCTTATGGACTCTGTGGGAGAGGGAGAGGGTGGGAAGATTTGGGAGAATGGCATTGAAACATGTAAAATATCATGTATGAAACGAATTGCCAGTCCAGGTTCAATGCATGATACTGGATGCTTGGGGCTAGTGCACTGGGATGACCCAGAGGGATGGTAAGGGGAGGGAGGAGGGAGGAGGGTTCAGGATGGGGAACACATGTATACCTGTGGCAGATTCATTCTGATATTTGGCAAAACTAATACAATTTTGTAAAGTTTAAAAATAAAAAAATTAAAAAAAAAAAAGGCAGCAGAGAGATTGCCTAAGGAATATGAGCTGCAAATTGAATGAAGGCTATTACAATAATAACAACTATAACAGCAAACACTACATGTATATCTATGTTAAAAATTAGCTATATTGATATCTACAATTAGTCCCTCAATGAGAGTATAAGTCTTTAAATCCTAAAGAGAGACATTGCGAAGACAATGCCAGCAAAAGCACTACCTTAATGATGTGTCCTCATTTTTGCCTACTGGTGACATAGGCCACTCCAGTATTCTTGCCTGGACAGAAGAGACTGGCAGAATAGAGTCCTTAGAGTAACAAAGAGTCAGAGATGACTTTATCCACTAAACAGCAGCAGCAGATCTAGACTTAATCTTGGAAATTCCATATACCTAAAGTAAGACATGTCTAAGGCCAGCCACACTCCAGTTCATTTCAGTCAGTCAGTCATGTCTGACACTTTGTGACCCCATGGACTGCAGTACGCCAGGCCTCCCTATTCATCACCAACTCCTAGAGCTTACTCAAACTCTTGACCATCAAGTTGGTGATTCCATCCAGCCAACTCATCCTCTGTCATCCCCTTCTCCTCCTGCCTTCAATCTTTCCCAACATCAGGGTCTTATCAAATGAGTCATTTCTTTGCATCAGGTAGCCAAAGTACTAGAGATTCGGCATCAGTCCTTTCAATGAATATTCAGGGTTGATTTCCTTTATGATTGACTGGTTTGATCACCCTGCAGTCCAAGGGACACTCAAGAGTCTTACCCAAAACCATAGTTTAAAAGCATCAATTCTTTGGTGCTCAGCTTTCTTTATAGTCAAACTCTCACATCCATACATGACTACTGGAAAAAAATAGCTTTGACTAGCAGGACATTTGTTGGCAAAGTAACATCTTTGCTTTTTAATATGCTGTCTAGTTTTTTCATAGATTTTCTTCCAAGGAGCATCTTTTAATTTCATGGCTGCAGTCACCAACTGCAGTGATTTTGGAGCCCAAGAAAATACACTCTATCACAGTTTCCATTGTTTCCCCATCTATTTGCCATGAAGTGATGGGACCAGATGCCATGATCTCCATTCTTTCAATGTTGAGTTTCAAGCCAGCTTTTTCATTCTACTCTTTCACTTTCATCAGGAGACCCTAAGGTCCCTCTTCATTTTCTGCCATTAGGGTGGTGCCATTTGCATATCTGAGGTTATTGGTATTACTCCCGGAAATCTTGATTCCACCTTGTGCTTCATCCAACCTGGCATTTCACATGATGTACTCTGCATAGAAGTTAAATAAGCAGGGTGACAATATACAGCCTTGACGTACTCCTTCCCCAATTTGGAACTAGTCCATTGTTCCATGTCCAGTTCTAACTGTTGCTTCTTGACCTACATACAGATTTCTCAGGAGGCAGGCAGGTTCATTCCAGTAGCTCAGTTGTGTCTGACTCTGCAACCTCATGAACCGCAGCATGCCAGGCCTCCCTGTCCATCACCAACTCCTAGAGTCCACCTAAACTCATGTCCGTTGAGTTGGTGATGCAATCCTACCATCTCATCCTCTGTCGTCCCCTTCTCCTCCTGCCCTCAATCTTTCCCAGCATCAGGGCCATTTCAATGCGTCAGCTCTTCACATGAGGTGGCCAAAGTATTGGAGTTTCAGCTTCAGCATCAGTCCTAATAATGAACACCCAGGACTAACCTCCTTTAGGAAGGACTGGTTGGATTTCCTTGCAGTCCAAGGGACTCTCAAGAGTCTTCTCCAATACCACAGTTCAAAAGCATCAATTCTTCAGCACTCAACTTTCTTTATAGTCCAACACTCATATCCATATATGACCACTGGAAAAACCATAGCCTTGACTAGACGGACCTTTGTTGACAAAGTAATGTCTCTGCTGTTTAATATGCTGTCTATGTTGGTAATGACTTTCCTTCCAAGGAGTAAGCGCCTTTTAATTTCATGGCTGCAATCACCATATGCACTGATTTTGGAGCCCAGAAAAATAAAGTCAGCCACTGTTTCCTCTGTTTCCCTGTCTATTTGCTATGAAGTGATGTGACCGGATGTTACATCTGGTCTTAGTTTTCTGAATGTTGAGCTTTAAGCCAACTTTTTCACTCTCCTCTTTCACTTTCATCAAGAGGCTCTTTAGTTCTTCTTCACTTTCTGCCATAAGGGTGATGTCATCTGCATATCTGAGGTTATTGATATTTCTCTTGGAAATCTTGATTCCAGCTTGTGCTTCATTCATTCTACCATTTCTCATGATGTACCATGCATATAGGTTAAATAAGCAAGGTGACAATGTACAGCCTTGACATACTCCTATTCCCTATTTGTTGTTCCCTGTCCAGTTCTAACTGTTGCTTCCTCACCTGCATATAGGTTTCTCAAGAGGCAGGTCAGGTGGTCTGGTATACCCATCTCTTTCAGAATTTTCCACACTACTGTGATCCACACAGTCAAAGATTTTGGCACAGTCAATAAAGCAGAAATAGATGTTTTTCTGGAACTCTCTTGCTTTTTTCCTGATCCAGCAGATGGTGGCAATTTGATCTCTGGTTCCTCTGCCTTTTCTAAAACCAGCTTGAACATCTGGAAGTTCAAAGTTCACGTATTGCTGAAGCCTGGCTTGGAGAATTTTGAACATTACTTTACTAGCGTGTGAGATGAGTGCAGTTGTGCAGTAGTTTGCGCATTCTTTGGCAATGCCTATTTTGGGGATTGGAATTAAAACTGACCTTTTCCAGTCCTGTGGCCCCTGCTGAGTTTTCCACATTTGCTGGCATATCAAGTACAGCACTTTAACAGCATCATCTTTCAGGATTTGAAATAGTTCAGCTGGTATTCACATCTCTTGAAGAAATTGCCATAATTTGTTGTGATCCACACAGTCAAAGGCTTTAACATAATCAATGAAGCAAAATGAGATGTTTTTCTGGAATTCTCTTTCTTTTTCTGTGATCCAACTTATGTTGGCAACTTGATCTGCAATTTCTCTGCCTTTTCTAAATTCAATTGAATATCTGAAAGTTCTTGGATCATGTAGTGTTGAAGCCCAGCTTGGAAAATTTTGAGCATTGCTTTGCTATCATGAGAGATGAGTGAAACTGTGCAGAAGTTTGAATATTCTTTGGCATTTCTTTTCTTTGGGATTGGAATGAAAACTGACCTTTTCCAGTCCCGTGGCCACTGCTGAGTTTTCCGAATTTGCTGGCATATTGAGTGTAGCACTTTCACAGCATTGTCTTTTAGGATTTGAAATATATCAACTGGATTTCCATCACCTCCACTAGCTACACTCTAACTCAAAGCAAATTAATCTTTCCCCTGAAGTCCAGAATCTTTTTCATAAAGAGAGCTGAAAAAAATAAACTCAAAGGAAAGAAATAAATTCACTGAAAGAAAGATCCATGCATTTCTTCTTAAAACAACAGCAGTAGAGAAGAGACATCTACCACAAGATTCTTTTCCCTTGTATTCTTCCATGTCCATTAACTCAAAAGGTTCTATCAGTGTTTCTCAACCCTGCCACTAGACAATTTTGAGGAAATATTTTAAAAATTTCATTGCCCAGACCACAGTGAAGGCTGATAGTTTGAGATTATAATATCCTATATACTGATAGCCTACACTCAATTGTTTTAACACCCATTGTTGATATTTGAGTTCATGATTCTTTTAGGAATTGAAAAATTATGTTTTCCTCATTTGATTATTCTTCCTACATTTTTTTTTGTAAGCTGCAGTTGCAAAGAAGAGTTTTCCCTGCTTTGCATTTTCTCAAGTCATTATGTACCACCAAATACTCTTTTACTATTCAATATAATTCATTATTATGTTGACGTTCAAATTATGCCAGATTTGGCCAGTGAATCCCCTTCATTTAGCTTCTCTGTCCCTCTGACACATTCAGTAGGGTCAGAAACAAGCTAAGAATGTTCACTATCTCCACGACCACGTAACATTGTATTGACATTATTACTGATTCAGTTAAAAGAAAGCAAGCAATTATAGGCATGGGAACTGAGAAGCAGAATTTAAATAACTTCCATTTGCAAATTATATATTTTTAAAGCAGAAAATAAATTTAACTGTGAATTTAAGAGGTAAACATAAATCAATAGATTAAAACTAAAGATTTTAAAGAGAAAGAAATATTAAAACATCAGAAACTAGTAAAGAGAAAAACAGCAGTGACAGAGTTATATAATATATAAGCTATTTTTAAGAAGATCAATAAGAATGGCAAACTCTGAAATGTGTGTTAAGCAGGTATGACCTTATACCTGCTATAATGATGCAATATGGAAAACAGTTCGTTTCTTCTCCAATTTCTTCCTAAACCCTTGGGAATGTGCTGAGTTTCTTGCTTGCCCTTAGCAATAGAAACATAGCCAAAAGCTACAGAAGTAACTGGATGGGATTATAAGAATAAGAGAAACCTCAATAAAACAAATAAAGGATCTTGTGCTATCCTCAAAAGGATTAAGCCACCAGGAGTCTTTATGGGAATTTGATCAAATTATGACTGTTTCTCTGTAGCAGAAATTATTTCTAAGTCTTTATTTTTTTTTTTTAACTTTATATTGGAGCACAGCTTATTGGTAACTTCGTGTGAGTTTCAGGTTTACAGCAAAATGCTTCAGCTATACATGTATCTAGTTTTTTCAAAATTATGTTCTCATTTAGGCTATTACAGAATAATGAGCAGAGTTCCCTGTGCTATACTGTAGGTCCTTGCTGGTTATTTATTTTAAATGTAGTAGTGTGTACAGGTTAATCCCAAACTCCTAATCATCTATCCCTTCCCTCATCCTTCTCCCACAATAACCATAAATTCTTTCTTTAAGTCTTTGAGTCTCTTTCTGTCTTGTAAATAAGTTCTTTTTTTTTTTTTTTTAAGATTCCACATATAAATAATGTCATACATATTTTTCTTTCTCTGTATGACTTACTTCACTTAATATGATAATCTCCAGGTCCATCCATGTTGCTTCAAAAGGCATATTTCATTCTTTCTAATAGCTGAGTAATATCCCATTGCATATATGTACTCGAGTGTCCTTCTTCAAACAAGTAAATTGCACACTTTACCTACAGTAAGGTAGCTTTAAGTCTTTCTTTACTTACCTTCATTCTTGTTCATCCTTTCAAACCCTTAATAGATCTTATCAAGAAAAATTAGAGAATAATCAGATAAACAATCTTAAGACAGGTAAATGTTATTACTAAATAATGCATTGAATAATTGTAAGTTAATATTGCTAGTAATTTTAATGCAAAATAAATAAATACAAATTTATAAAGACTAAGACAAAAGCAAAATCTGAATATATTAATGAATATTAAATATGAAATAAAATTACATACCAATAGGAAAGTTGCATATCTTATTTCTTTTGAGGATGAGTAAATTTTGATATGAGCTTCGCAGGTGGCTCAGTAGTAAAGAATCCACCTGCCAATGTAGGAGATGTAGGTTTGATTTCTAGATCAGGAAGATCCCCTGGAGGAGGAAATGGCAACCCACTCCAGCATTCTTGGAGTGGGTCCTGTCCAAATACCTTGGACAGAGGAGCCTGGTGCTACAGTCCATAGTGGGCAAAGAGTTAGATATGACTGAGTGACTGAGCACACACACATGCAAATTTTGATATCAAGCTCAGCATGGGGAGAAAGTACAAGAGACAAATGTCAGGCTAATCTCACATTTAAACAGAGATGGCAACATTTTAAATAACACATTAGCAAATCAAATAGAGCAGTTTTTAAAAAGTAAATAGTGACTAAGTCTGACATATCAGAATACAGAAACATTTTAATATCTATATGACAGTAAAGGTAATATTGGTATGTACAGGAAAAATACATTTGATAAAATTTTACCTTAGTTCACATGTTTAAAATGAAACAAATTTTAGCAATCTAAAACTGAA
This sequence comes from Bos grunniens, assembly GCF_055505025.1. Lineage (NCBI taxonomy): Eukaryota > Metazoa > Chordata > Mammalia > Artiodactyla > Bovidae > Bos > Bos grunniens. Next base: position 54,184,218 of record NC_141166.1, on the reverse strand, counting down.
ACACTGAGGGTTCCTTTCCTCACCAGTTTAAACTACCCCATTAGTTTTCAGTTGTCTCAATCATGTCTAGACTGCACCAGCACCTAAACTTTGCAGGCTCCTTCTTCTAAGAAGGCCAAATCGTAAATGAGGAAGTTTCTATGTGCTCCTCTTTGTAGAACTGTTAGAGTGAGCCCCTCTCCTGAAGTTTTCTCTGTGGTGCATCCTGATAGGATTGGCCTACAAACAACTCTTTTGTGGAATGACAATAGAATGGTGATTACCCTGTTGCTTCTCTGCCTGAACATTTACCTAATAAAATGTATATTACATTTAAACTGTGGAGTGAGTATGTGACAGTGGTTCTATGCATGGTACCATAACTAAGCATTTATAAAATAAAACAAGGAAAAAAAATATATATGTCATTGCAAAAACAATTCCATGAATAAATCTACAAAAAGATATGTAAAATCTCTGAAGAAAATTACAAACTATTTTGAAGAATAATAATGAGAATTGAATAGATACGCATGGATACTAACATTCAAACTGCAAATTATAAAATGCTCCCTTAGAAATCTATACACCTATAAAAAAAACTCAACTTAGAAATTAATGTAAAAATTAAAAAAAAAAAAAAAAAAACTTGTACAGGTTCCATGGGTATGCTTAGTTTAGTTCAGTTCAGTTCAGTCGCTTAGTCATATCCGACTCTGCAACCCCATGAACACAGAAGGCCAGGCCTCCCTGTCCATCACCAACTCCTGGAGTTCACCCAAACCCATGTCCATTGAGTCGATGATGCCATCCAAACATCTCATCCTTTCTCGCCCCCTTCTCCTCCTGCCCTCAATCTTTCCCAGCATCAGGGTCTTTTCAAATGAGTCAGCTCTTTGCATCACGTGGCCAAAGTATTGGAGTTTCAGCTTCAACATCAGTCCTTCCAATGAATACCCAGGACTTATCTCCTTTAGGATGGACTGGTTGGATCTCCCTACAGTCCAACAGACTCTCATGAGTCTTCTCCAACACCACAGTTCAAAAGTATATATTCTTTGGCTCTCAGCTTTTTTTACAGTTCAACTCTCACACCCATACATGACCACTGTAAAAACCATAGCCTTGACTAGATGGACCTTTGTTGACAAAGTAACATCTCTGCTTTTTAATATGCTATCTAGGTTTGTCATAACTTTCCTTCCAAGGAGTAAGCATCTTTTAATTTCATGGCTGCATTCACCATCTGCAGTGATCTTGGAGCCCAGAAAAATAAAGTCAACCAGTATTTCCCCATCTATTTGCCATGAAGTGATGGGATTGGATGCCATGATCTTTGTTTTCTGAATGTTTAGCTTTAAGCCAACTTTTTGACTCTCCTCTTTCACTTTCATCAAGAGGCTCTTTAGTTCTTCTTCACTTTCTGCCATAAGGGTGGTATCATCTGCATATCTGAGGTTATTGATATTTCTCCCAGCAATCTGGATTCTGGTTTGTGCTTCCTCTAGCTCAGCATTTCTCATGATGTACTCTGCATATAAGTTAAATAAGCAGGGTGACAATATACAGCCTTGACGTACTCCTTTTCCTATTTGGAACCAGTCTGTTGTTCCATGTCCATTTCTAACTGTTGCTTCCTGACCTGCATATAGGTTTCTCAAGAGGCAGGTCAGGTGGTCTGGTATTCTCATCTCTTTCAAAATTTTCCACAGTTTCTTATGATCCACTCAGTCAAAGGCTTTTGCATAGTCAATAAAGCAGAAATAGATGTTTTTCTGGAACTCTCTTGCCTTCTCCATGATCCAGCAGATGTTGACAGTTTGATCTCTGGTTCCTCTGCCTTTTCTAAAACCAGCTTGAATATCTGGAAGTTCACAGTTCACGTATTGCTGAAGCCTGGCTTGGAGAATTTTAAGCAATACAACAAAAGAGTCCAAAATGCAGCACATGGATGCAATCTCAAAAACAACAGAATTATCTCTGTCCATTTCCAAGGCAAACTATTCAATATCACAGTAATCCAAGTCTATGCCCTGACCAGTAATCCTGAAGAACCTGAAGTTGAACATTTCTTCTATTAAGACCTACAAGACCTTCTAGAACTAACACCCAAAAAGGATGTCCTATTCATTATAGGGGACTGGAATGCAAAAGTAGGGAGTCAAGAAACACCTAGTGTAACAGGTTAATTTGGCCTTGGAGTACAGAATGAAGCAGGGCAAAGGCTAATAGAGTTCCGCCAAGAGAACACACTGGTTATAGCAAATACCCTCTTACAACAACACAAGAGAAGACTCTACACATGGACATCACCAGATGGTCAACACTGAAATCAGACTAATTATATTCTTTGCAGCCAAAGATGGAGAAGCTCTATACAGTCAGCAAAAGCAAGACTGGAAGCTGACTATGGCACAGATCATGAACTTCTTATTGCCAAATTCAGACTGAAATTGAAAAAAGTAGGGAAAATCACTAGACCATTCAGGTATGACCTAAATCAAATCCCTTATGATTATACAGTGGAAGTGAGAAATACATTTAAGGGCCTAGATCTGATAGAGAGAGTGCCTGATGAACTATGGACAGAGGTTTGTGACATTGTCCAGGAGACAGGAATCAAGACCATCCCCATGGAAAGGAAATGCAAAAAAGCAAAATGGCTGTCTGAGGAGGGCTTACAAATAGCTGTGAAAAGAAGGGAAGCAAGAAACAAAGGAGAAAAGGAAAGATATACCCATTTGAATGCAGAGTTCCAAAGAATAGCAAGGAGAGATAAGAAAGGCTTCCTCAGTGATCAGTGTAAAGAAATAGAGGAAAACAATAGAACGGGAAAGACTAGAGATCTCTTCAATAAATTAGAGATACCAATGGAACATTTTATGCAAAGATGGGCTCAACAAAGGACAGAAATTGTAGGGACCTAACAGAAGTAGAAGATATTAAGAAGAGGTGGCAAGAATACACAGAAGAACAGTATAAAAAGATCTTCATGACCCAGATAATCACGATGGTATGATCACTCACCTAGAGCCAGACATCCTGGAATGTGAAGTCAAGTGGGCTTTAGGAAGCATCACTACGAACAAAGCTAGAGGAGGTGATGGAACTCTAGTTGAGCTATTTCAAATCCTGAAGGATGATGCTCTGAAAGTATTGCATTCAATATGCCAGCAAATTTGGAAAACTCAGCAGTGGCCAAAGGACTGGAAAAGGTCAGGTTTCATTCCAATCTGAAAGAAAGACAATGCCAAAGAATGCTCAAACTACCGCACAATTGCACTCATCTCACATGCTAGTAAAGTGATGCTCAAAATTCTGCAAGCCAGGCTTCAACAGTACATGAACCATGAACTTCCAGATGTTCAAGCTGGGTTTAGAAAAGGCAGAGGAACAGTATGGAAAGGCAAAAACATAGGACACTGAAAGAGGAACCCCTCAGGTTGGTACGTGCCCAATATGCTACTGGATATCAGTGGAGAAATAACTCCAGAAAGAATGAAGGAATGGAACCAAAGCAAAAACAACACCCAGTTGTGGATGGGACTGGTGATGGAAGCAGCGTTCGATGCTGTAAAGAGCAATATTGCTTAGAACCTGGAATGTTAGGTCCATGAATCAAGGCAAAATGGAAGTGGTCAAACAGGAGATGGCAAGAGTGAATGTCGACATTTTAGGAATCAGCGAACTAAGATGGACTGGAATGGGTGAATTTAACTTAGATGACCATTATATCTACTACTGTGGGCAGGAATCCCTTAGAAGAAATGGAGTAGCCATCATAGTCAACAAAAGAGTCTGAAATGCAGTACTTGGATGCAATCTCAAAAACGACAGAATGATCCCTGTTCATTTCCAAGCCATGAGTATGCTAATATATAGTAAAAAAGAAAAGTATAATAGTGTGATTTAGAATGGTAAATATACACTTCAGATATGTGGTTACTTCTGTAAGAGAATCATGTCATTAGAGAGACACATGTAAATAATGAAATAAATCTAAATTTTTTTTCTAAAATGAAAAAATTTTGAGTTTAAAAGTCAAATATTAATTTTAAAAAACTTAATAATTTGTATATGGATGCTTATTATGTGCTTATAAAGATTTCTATACACTTGAAATATTTCACAATAAAATATTTTAAATAGTGGTACAAAGCTATATGAACTGAGTTCAAAATTTTTAGCTGAGATTTAACATCAAGAAAAGAGAGAATTAAATGACTCAGGTTATCTTTAAAAAAAAAAAAAAAAGACTTCATTATTTTAGAGCAAATTTAGTAGCAAAATCAAGGGGAACATATAGAGATAGTCTCTTTGCCCTGCTGCCCTCACACTTGCAGGACCTCCTCTATCATTAAAATATTCCATTAGAGTAAACTGTTGTAACTGATGAGTCCACACCAATGCATCATTATCATCCCACAGTTTTTACTACATCCCAAAGACCACAGTTTTTACTACAGTTTACCCTTGGTGTTGCATATCTCACGGAATTGAAAATGCATTGAGACCAGCTTGACAAGCAGGGTTTCCGAAAGCCCAATACGGTGAGAGAATGAGAAACGAGACACAAGAATTCAGAAGAAAGTGAGGATCAGGGGACCAACACCGCTCCAAGGTGAAGGTGCCGAAACTGAATCCAAGCCAGCTTGATTATACTTCCAGCCGTGAATGAAAGAATAAGTGGGGAGTTAACTATAACTCATGTGGCCTTCAGGGCCAAAGAACAAAATGATCATTAACCACTGAGTAATTAGGAAACAGTCATCAATAACAAATCAGTAACTAAGACTAATATTCTTATCTATAGATTTTCCACCAGATACGTAAAATATGTGACTCTGAGATGCCAGTTGAGAAACAGTCTGGGGGTCGGTTCTGACCCCAGGATCATATCTTGTTTTCAAGATTATGAACTGTTCCCTCTGGACTTGTTCCAAGAGTCTTATGCCTTATAGCATACAGTTTATCAATAATTATAAATTTCTTTTGTGGCCCTTGCTGGGGCCTACTTTTCTTTTATTCTTCCTGTCTCCTACACAAATGCATAATGATATATATCCTACTTGGTGGTCTCAAACTCAACAAGAAATCATGTATTGTTTTTGTTTTTTTTCCTCACCTAGATTTCTTAATTTCTTAGAGGACTACAGAACACTCATTGAATAATATAATGATATATAACAGTACAGTATAACAATGAATGAGAACAAAATCTGTATTTGAGATTTAAAATAATGCTAAAGGAGGAGTAGAAAGAACTACATGAATCTCATGGCCTTAATATTATGAATATAGATTGAATAGCAAATCAAGATTTTCCTGACCAAATTTCCTTGAAGACTCCAGAAGTCACTCTGAATACCATAATTAATAATAGTCTCAATAGGAGATATAACCTCAAATGCAAATTTTGCAGAAATGAACCATTTATGGTTGTATCATATTTCACCCATAATGAAATTTGATTATATAATTTTCTTAAAATACACTTTTATTAAATAGGATTTAGATGTTAGAATTATTGTTAGCTCTGGATGTGGCTTTCTGTTGATCTTTTTAACTAAAGGGTAGAGCTTTCAGAACCTTGAGAAATATATAATAATAAGCCATTCAAACTCACCTCAAATCCCAACCATCTTTGCAGACTTGACAGCTGCTGGAATGTAGCCAGGCTGCCAGAAATGAGGTGATGTAAATTACTATTGAACATGCTGCAAGAGTACAGACACTGGCATGAAGAAGAGTACCCAAAAAGTGACTCTGTGGGAATTATTCTGTCTTTGCAAATAGGGGTGATAGAGAAAGTAATTTTAAGTATAGAGACAAGACTGAAGCCCAGTAAAATAATCTTATTGTTCATATTGCATGCATCATTTTAATGGGAAACAAAAAACTTTTGCTTTCTCTTAATATTGCTGCTGCTGCTGCTGCTGCTAAGTCGCTTCAGTTGTGTCTGACTCTGCGCCACTCTATGAACTGCAGCCTACCAGGCTCCTCCGTTCATGGGATTTTCCAGGCAAGAGTACTAGAGTGGGTTGCCATTGCCTTCTCTTAATATTATCACTGGCAATTGTTTTTATTTAGGTCACTATGCATAAATAACTCTGGAGAAGGGAATGGCAGACCACTCCAGTATTCTTGCCTATAAAATCCCATGGACAGGGAGCCTGGAACAGTTCGTGGGGTCGCAAAGAGTCAGACACAACTGAGCAACTAATGTTAACACTGCATAATCCACACAAGTTTTCTTAGATTAATAAATTTATTCCCCTGTGTCCATAGTAACAATAAAAACAAAAATAATATTTTCATTATCATCTGGCATGTGTACTTTCCAGTGATAAAATTGAGCTAATTTAAAAAGAGTGATTTGTTTACATTCAAGTTTAGCATTTTTGAAAAATCACTGAATTCTGTTTTTCATAAAAGTTATTTTTTAAACTATTATTCCATGAGCTGACATGTTACCTAATCAAGGAAAAAATAAAATAAAAAAGTGGAGGAGTATGACATGTATGTTGATGCATAAGATTTTGATTCCTCTCTCTAGCAGAAAACACACTAATATTATTGAAATGTTAGAAAAATTGTAAATATGAGTGATAGAATTTCTGCTTTATATATTGCATTCTTTATTCTAATGAAAGATTTATAGCTTTTTTTGTCTCTTTGTAAAAAGGTGCATGTTGATATACGAAAGGCAACAAGTGTGCTTGTTAGAATCTTGCTTTTGGGGTAATTAATGATTAAGGATGTACACAACAAAAGAAAATTTTTGTGTTATTGCTAAGGCAGCAAATTCTGCCTGACATTTCTGCAGCACATCTTCCAATTAAGAAAGCAGCTGTCATACTGACTGAATTGATAATCTGTTTCTATGTCACCAGAGAATGAGAGAGTTCAAGTTTAGAAATTAATGTTTCCTTGGATTTTTGTCACTGACAACAAGGAAAATATTCATCTTGATTGTCTTTGTAGCTTTAGATAGTTATCTTGTTTTCTGTAGGTCTGAATTATTAAAACTGGTATAGGGTACAAATCTTTAAAAAATATGATAAAAACAAAGATTATTTATCTGTCTTCTGTCCTCTGTGAAGGCCAAAAATCAAAAAAGAATGGTGCATTCAAATGAAATGTCTATATGAAGGATTGTGAAGTTTTAGTCATACCAAAATTGATTCCAGAAATCACACTAAAGAAAGAATATAATAGTAAAGTTTACAAATCCTTCTGCTATGGATAGCACATACTTTCTCTACATTGGTCCCCAAATACTTCTAGTCTGTGTCTCCAGGTGCTTTTACAATACCACTGAAACTTAACATTGCCTCATATAACAGAAACACACACACACACACACACACACACACACACACACACACTGGATAGAGACTGAAGAAAAAAATTCAAGCTGTCTGCGTTTTCTAATATGCAAAACATTAATTTCTTTACTTTCTACCCATTTAAAAATGTTTTGTTACAGAGGGATGGTATGGGGAGGGAGGAGGGAGGAGGGTTCGGGATGGGGAACACATGTATACCTGTGGCAGATTCATTTTGATATTTGGCAAAACTAATACAATTATGTAAAGTTTAAAAATAAAATAAAATTGGAAGAATAAAAAAAATAAAAAAATAAATAAATTAAAAAAAAAAATAAAAATGTTTTGTTAGTTTCAAATCCAAATGCTGGTCTGATGACAGAGGACATCAGGAAGAATAAGATATAAATGATGGAAAATTAAGTGAAAATGTGAAGATGAAAGGTGAGAAAGAAGTAAAAACTGGATAAAAGAGAAGGAAAGAGAAGAGGAAACAGATAAAGAGTGAGGTAAAGAGAAGAAGAGAGAATAGAAAACAAGAGATGTTGAAAAACGGTGTGCTCCTAGGTCCTTCAGTTGGGGAATGTAATTTAGAAGACAGTAGAGAAAATTTTAAACTAAATTTTAATTTGGTCTAGAAAATTCATATTTCTTCCACTTAATACCTTAATATATCACTTCTCTTCAAATCAGCTTCTACCATTGCATCTCTCCATACTCTGCATATCACTCATTTGAGCTCTATCTAATATAAAACTTGTTGTTTAGTCAATAAATCATGTCCAACTCTTTGCAACTGCATGGACTGTGGCATGCCAGGCTTTCCTCTTCTTTACAGTCTCCCAGGGTTTGCTCAAATTCATGTCTGTTATGTCAGTGGTGCCATCCAATTATATCACTCTCTGTCACTTTCCCACCATCAGTGTCTTTTCCAAGAAGTTGGCTCTTCACATCATATGGCCAAAGTATTGGAGCTTCAGCTTCAGAATCAATCCCACCAATGAATATTCAGGGTTGATTTCGTTTAGGATTGAATGTTTTGATCTTTTGCTGTCCAAGGGACTCTCAAAAGTCTCCCCCATCACCACAGTTAGAAAGTACTAAGCCTTCTTCATGGTCCAGCTCTCACATCCATACACGACTACTGGAAAATCCACAGCTATGGACCTTTATCAGCAAAGTAACGTCTCTTCTTTTTAATACATTGTCTAGGTTTGTCACAGCTTTCCTTCCAAGGAGCAAGGTCTTGACAAATATCCGAACAGCAAAAGAAAATCAATTTAAAAAATCATCTCTAAAATTAAGGTATATGTCTATTTCTGGGATTATGAGAAAGTGAAAAAAGTGAAAGTCACTCAGTCACGTCCAAAAAATATTAATTTATTCAATAAAATTAACACATTTATATTAAGTGAATAAAGAAGTTTATAAATCTAAAAAATATGATTCTAAAAGTATAAGCAGAACTGTAAAGACACCCTGCTTATGGAGACTAGAGGTTGGACCTGTCATGATAAGGTGAGTTTGAAATTGAATATAATGTTTCCCTGCTGCTATAGTTGAACTCAGCGGTGAGCAGAAGGAATGTGACACATGATACTAAAAGCATCTGCCACAGAAGTTAAGAATGACAGCAAAGATGGCTTACCTGAGTAGCTGGAAAAATGAAACTACCAACAATTGAAATGAAAAAAGCAATACACAGGGCAGATTTTTGGACAGATTGAGTTTAAAGCATCTACTTTTGTTCAAATGGAGCTATCGAATGGTCAAAAAAATCTGGATTTCAAGGTCTATTGTGAACATATACATTTAAATGCCATGCTTAGTTACTCAATTGTATCTGACTTTTTGCAACCCTTTGAACTGTAGCCCACCAGACTCTTCTGTCCATGGAATTTTTCAGGGGACAATACTGGAGTGGGTTGCCATTTCCCCCTTTAAGGGATCTTTCCCTACCTATGTTTTGTCAAATAATCTGATTCTGACCTTTTCCTTGATGCTATCCATCCATTCCCCAACTCTTCAAATTTGACCAGTCAACTGACAGATGATGGTATCATTTATGTTTAGCTCCATTCTAGACTACCTTTAACTCATTTTTTGATTGACTTTAAGTTCTGGTTTCAAAATCTATCATGTTCTCTAGTGAAAAATTCCTGGCCTTAAAGAGCCCTATTCTTTGAGTTATTTTGCTAGACTGCCTGGAAATCAGGCAGATACAGGCTCATGCTTTGAGATTCCATATATCTATCACTGTTACAGAATGCATGTCCAATATTTGAGCTTCACTTCTGCCAAGAATTTAGATCCCTGTTCTCAATCCAGCTGGATCTCCTCTGATTGTCAGACATGGACCACTACTTTTATTTTATTCTGCCTATTCTCAGATCTTTGCCAATTGTTCTGCCACCTATATACTTGGTAGTGCATTATGGACCATTGATTATGGAGTGGAGAATGATCATACTTACTATTGCTTAAAAGAAACTCATTTTCAGCCATTTAAATGCATCTTTTAAAAAAATAAATAAAATAAAATAAAATGAAAAAAAATTAACTAAAAATTTTAGCTGTAAATATTTTCATTCCATTAGCCATTTTATCTCCTATAAGTTATTGTCTTTTAATTGAACTAAATGAATAACACAATTTAAGTAGACTATCAAATAATAAAATTTAGAAACATGTATAATATCATGTATGAAACGAGTTGCCAGTCCAGGTTCGATGCACGATACTGGATGCTTGGGGCTGGTGCACTGGGACGACCCAGAGGGATGGTATGGGGAGGGAGGAGGGAGGAGGGTTCAGGATGGGGAACACGTGTATACCTGTGGCGGATCCATTTTGATATTTGGCAAAACTAATACAATATTGTAAAGTTTAAAAATAAAATTAAAAAAAATAAAAAATAAAATTTAGTTCAAAATGTTACAGTATTCTACTACAAGAAACTAGAAATTAAAACCAAAATAAATCCAAAGTAATTGGAAAGAAAGCTTCCCAGGTGTCTCAGTGGTAAAGAATCCAGTTTCCAATGCAAAAGATGCAGGAAACCTGGGTTTGATCCCTGGGTCAGGAAGATTTCCTGGAGGAGGAAATGGCAATCTACCCCAGTATTCTTGCCTGGGAAATCCCATGGAAAGAAGAACCTGGTGGGCTATTTTCCATATGGTCACAAAGAGTCAGAAATAACTGAACAATTGAACACGCACACACACAAACATTTGGAAAGAAGGACATGATAAAGATACTAGCAGGAAACACTAGTTGAATTGAGGAAAATAATAGAGAAAAATCAATGAAACAAAAAAGATGAGTTTTGAAAAGATCAATAAGATTGATAAACCTCTAGTAAAACTGACAGCAGTATAAAGAGAAAAGACACAAATCACCAATACCAGGAATTAAATAGGGCATATCACCACAAAGACTGAAGCCATTTAAAATGATAGGGGAGGGATTTCCTTGCCAGTACAGTGGTAAAAATTCTGTGTTTCATGCAAGAGGTACAGGTTCAATTCCTGGTCAGGGAAATAAGATTCCACATTACATGCAGAATGGCCAAGACAATATAAAAATGATTAAACACAAAGAAATAAGGGAATGCTACAAGTAATAAAAGCAGTCACTAATAAACTAAACAGTTTAGATGAAACTCACAAATTCTTCAAAAACCAGACAACTAAAACAAAACCAATATGAACAAGATAAAATAGCTTATAGTTAGTAACTTACTTCGAGATTTCAAAACAAATCTCCAATTCTAGTTTCACTAAAAAGTTCTATTGAATGTTTCAAGAACAATTAACATTGTGTACAGTCTCTTCCAGAAAATAGAAGAGAATGGAATATGTATTCATTTCCCATTGATGCTATAACCAATTTTTACAAACTTAGTGGCTTAAAACACAGGTTTATTCTCTTATAATTCTGTGTCTTATGGGGTTAACATCCAGGTGTCATCAGAGTGAGTTCCTTCTGAAGACTCCAGGAGAGAATTTATTCCTTGGCTTTTAAGGCTTTTGGCAACTACCAACATTCCTCAGGTTGTGGTCATGTCACTATAACCTCTGCCTCCATCTTGGCATCATCTTCTCCTCCGAATATATCTAATATCCCTCTATCTCCACTTACAAGGACTCTTGTGATTATAAAACACTTAGGTATATGCTTAACAAAACATATGCAGACACTCTACATTGAAATCGCAAAATGTTAGTGAAAGAAATTAAAGAAGATCCAAATAAATAGAAAGGCATGCCATGTTTATGTATTGAAATCTCCATGTAAGAAAGATGTCAATTCTTGCAAATCCATCTGTAACTTCAAAGTGACTGCTTTTAAAATCCCTGAAAGTTTCACTTTGTTATTTTGTAAATAGACAGGCATAATCTAAAGTTTATATACGGAGACACAGGTCCCAGAATGGCTAAAACTATCTTAACAACAACAACAAAATGAGAAATATCACTCTCCCAAATATTAAGACTTATAATAATCTTAACAATATGGTGATGGAAGGGGGTTAAAAATATAAAACAATGGCATATGAGGGAGGACACAGAAAGAGACCCTTAAAAATATGTTCAACTAATTCTTTACTAAAGTGTAAAAAGAACTCAATGGAAATAGAAGAAGTGTTTTCAACACATGACACTGGAATAAATGAACGTGACCTGAATGTGAAAGTCTCTCAGTTGTGTCTAAGTGTTTGTGACCCCATGACCGATACAGTCCATGGAATTCTCCAGGCCAGAATACTAATGTGGGTAGCCTTTCTCTTCTCCAGGGGATCTTCCCAACTCAGGGATAGAATTCAGGTCTCCCACATTCCAGAGGCAAAAACAAGGACAACAAAAAACAAGAACAACATAAACTTCACATCTTATACAAAATTAACTCAAAATAGGTCATGGAGTTAAATGTAAAATTGTAAATCTTAGAGCAAAAAAGAAAAAAAAAAAAACTTTAGAAAAAGTTTTTGGGATAGCTAAGAAAAAGTTACTTGATTTGACACCAAATCCATGATCAATAAATGGAAGCATTGATGTCAGACTCCATGATAATTTAATATGTTTGCTCTGTAAACACCCATGTGAAAAGGAAAAAGACAATATACACACTAAGAGAAACTATTTAGAAACCACACATATGACAAAGGACTAGTATATAGAATGTACAGTTCAGTTCAGTTGCTCAGTCGTGTCTGACTCTGTCAGACCCCATGAACCACACAGCACGCCAGGCCTCCCTGTCTATCACCAACTCCCAGAGTTTACCCAAACTCATCTCCATTGAGTTGGTGATGCCATCCAACCATCTCATCCTCTGTCATCCCCTTCTCTTCCTGCCCTCAATCTTTCCCAGCATCAGGGTCTTTTCAAATGAGTCAGCTCTTCGCATCAGGTGGCCAAAGTATTGGAGTTTCAGCTTCAACATCAGTCCTTCCAATGAACACCCAGGACTGATTTCCTTCAGGATGGACTGGTTGGATCTCTTTGCAGTCCAGGGAACTCTCAAAATGTTACCAAGAAAGATCAAAAAATCCAATTAGAAAACAGGCAAAGGACATGAATAGACAGTTTACTTAAGAAGATAGGTAGATAATAAACACATAAGATATTTAACGTTACCAGCCATTAGGGAAATGTAAATTAAAACCACTATAAGATATTACTGCAAACCTATCAGAATATCTAAAATAAAAAATAAAAACAGCATACACCAAATGATATCAAGAAGTGGATTGCTCATACTTGTTGGTGAAAAACAATTTGACAACTTCTTTAAAACCAGTCATGTAATTGCCATATGAACCAGCAGTTTCATCCTTGGACATTTATTCCAGAGGAATAGAAGCTTGTGTTCACACATCAAACAAACAAAAAATCTCAAAGTTGAAACAAAAATTAAAGTTAAAGTTAAAATATAAATGATGCTTATACAAATTTTATTTGTAATAGCCAAAACCTGGAAATAACCTAGATGTCCTCCAACAGGTAAATGGTTAAGCAAACCATGGTATTTATATACCATGGGTACTACAAAGCAATAAAAAGAAACAAACTATTCATACTCAACAACTTGAGTGGATCTCTAGGGAATTATATTTACTGGAAAGTTTGGTGGGTGGTGGTGGTGATGGGGGCAGTGGTGGTAATAGAGTGAGGCCAGAGAGAAGTGGTTATGGTTATAAGAGGACAACAAGAGGAATCCAGGGGAATCCTTGTAGTATTGGGATTGTTCAGATCTTATTGTGGTGGTAAAGACTCAAACCTACATAAGGGATAAATTGTATAAATCTTAATACAGACATACACACACAAATACAAGCAAAACTGAGGAAATCAGAATAAGATGAATGAACTGTATCAATATCAGTATCTTGATCTGGGCTGGATGAAGCACAATCTGGAATCAAGATTTCAGGGGGAAATATCAATAACCTCAGATATGCAGATGACACCACCCTTATGGCAGAAAGCAAAGAACTTAAGAGTCTTTTGATGAAAATGAAAGAGGAGAGTGAAAAAGTTGGCTTAAAACTCAGCATTCAGAAAACTAAGATCATGGCATCTGGTCCCATGACTTTATGGCAAATAGACGGGGAAAGAGTGGAAATAGTGATAGACTTTTTTGAGGGGCTCCAAAATCACTGCAGATCGTGATTGCAGCCATGAAATTAAAAGACACTTGCTCCTTGGAAGAAAAATTATGACTAACCTGGACAGCATATTAAAAAGCAGAGACATTACTTTGCGGACAAAGGTCCAGCTAGTCAAAGCTATGGTTTTTCCAGTTGTCATGTATGGATGTGAGAATTGGCTATAAGGAAAGCTGAATATCAAAGAACTGATGCTTTTGAAGTGTGGTGTTGGAGAAGACCCTTGAGAGTCCCTTGGACTGCAAGGAGATCCAACCAGTACATCCTAAAGGAAATCAGTCCTGAATATTCATCGGAAGGACTGATGTTGAAGCTGAAACTCTAATATTTTGGCCACCTGATGCAAAGAACTGACTCATTTGAAAAGACCCTGATGCTAGGAAAGATTGAAGGCAGGAGGAGAAGGGGATGATAGAGGATGAGATGGCTGGATGGCATCACCAACTCAATGGACATGAGTTTGAGTAAACTCTGGGAGTTGGTGATGGATGGGGAGGCCTGGGTGTGCTACAGTCCATGGGGTCACAAACAGTTGGAGATGATTGAGTAACTGAACTGAACTGAACTGAACTGTTTGGCTAATATAATTTTGCAAAATGTTACCACTGGAGGAAATTCAGCAAATTATACAAGGAATTTATCTGTCTCATTTTATAATTGCATAGTAATCTACAATTATTGAAATAAAATTTTTAATTTAAAAATGTTGCAATACCTATAATAAACATTTAGTGAAAAAATCTAATTATCTGTCTCTTTTAGCACCATACTCTAAAACTGTCTTTATTTTTTACATGTAAATTTCTCAATGACTATCAGAGTTAAGTTATTGCTGTCCAATTTAGCATATATCCACCTTTGATAGAACAATCATTTAACCTAATGCTTTCTTAAACTGTATATTCTTGCTAGTAGAATGATATACAGTGATGAGTTTCTATATTTTTATCTATTCTTTCTCTTATGAAGCTTTTGTTAATCATTTAAAGTATATTCTTGGGATTACATTGTTTGAAAATTTAGTCAACTTGTAAGATATATGTCACCTATATCATATATCTAAAATATACTTTACTTCTTTTGCATTTAAACCATTTTATACATTTATATTTTAGAGTGCACTTACTTCACAATAGATTCGGTTTTTTTTCACTCTACTTTTTCAAAGTTTCTTCAGAGCTAAAAATTAAGATAAAGAACATAAGGGAATGAATTTATTTTCACCTATAAATGGTAGCAACTCATTATTAAAATCATATAGTCTTCTTTATAAAAAATTAAATGCTAATTAGGTGGGAGTTCAAGAAAAGGATAGTATTTATTCCAGTAATATTATACTAATATTTCAAAATAGCTCATTAAAATTAAACATGTGAAAAGATGCTCAACATCACTCATTATCAGAGAAATGCAAATCAAAACCACTATGAGGTACCATTTAACGCCAGTCAGAATGGCTGCGATCCAAAAGTCTACAAGCAATAAATGCTGGAGAGGGTGTGGAGAAAAGGGAACCCTCTTACACTGTTGGTGGGAATGCAAACTAGTACAGCCACTATGGAGAACAGTGTGGAGATTCCTTAAAAAACTGGAAACAGAACTGCCTTATGATCCAGCAATCCCACTGCTCGGCGTACACACTGAGGAAACCAGAAGGGAAAGAGACACATGTACCCCAATGTTCATCGCAGCACTGTTTATAATAGCCAGGACATGGAAGCAACCTAGATGCCCATCAGCAGATGAATGGATAAGACAGCTGTGGTATATATACACAATGGAGTATTACTCAGCCATTAAAAAGAATACGTTTGAATCAGTTCTAATGAGGTGGATGAAACTGGAGCCTATTATACAGAGTGAAGTAAGTCAGAAAGAAAAACACCAATACAGTATACTAACTTATATATATGGAATTTAGAAAGATGGTAACAATAACCCTGTGTACGAGACAGCAAAAGAGACACTGATGTATAGATCAGTCTTATGGACTCTGTGGGAGAGGGAGAGGGTGGGGAGATTTGGGAGAATGGCATTGAAACATGTATAATATCATGTATGAAACGAGTCGCCAGTCCAGGTTCAATGCACGATCCTGGATGCTTGGGGCTGGTGCACTGGGATGACCCAGAGGGAGGGTATGGGGAGGGAGAAGGGAGGAGGGTTCAGGCTGGGGAACACAGGTATACCTGTGGCAGATTCATTTCGATATTTGGCAAAACTAATACAATATTGTAAAGTTTAAAAATAAAATAAAATTTTTAAAAAAATTAAAAAAAGAAGGAAAAAATTAGCAACACAAAATAAATGATTTTAGACATGATACTTAGGCAATTTATTAACAAATATACTCATATCAGTTCTAAATATACATATGCTGACAAGCTCATTTTTTTGAAGTTTATATATGTTGATTCCTTAAATATCTGATGTTTGAGAGTGTCATTCTGTTTCTGTATTGATAATATATTGACTACTTAACAAAACAGACAAGTTCATTTACATATATTTTTATTTGCAGTTAGTTTCCTAAAGATGTGGTTTTCTAAAGATGTTCAGATTGGTATCTAGAAGCAGATACCAATACAGGTTTTGATGTGCAAGAAATTTATTGTCAGGAACTATCTGTGAAAGATAAAGAAGGACGGGGCAGAGAGAAGTAGAGAGATCCTTCAACAGTTCCTGCCACCTAGGAAAGAAAAAGATTATAAGAATAGGAAATATTGGATAGGAAATGACTCAAATTACAGCTGAGTTAGTACAAAGTTTTGGCCAGGTATATGGAAAGTCTAAACATTGTTTTCCATTAGAGGAATCATCTTTAAAGCAGGAATGGATTGGGTGCTTCTGTTTGGCTCATGCTCAGTTGACTAGGAACTGACAGCTTGATGCAGGAACTGCACAGTTGCTCAGTCTTGTCTGACTATTAGCAACCCTTTTTTGACTGCAGCCCACTAAGCTTCTCTGTCTATGGGATTTTTCAGGCAAGAATATTGGAGTGGGTTGTCATTTCCTCCTCCAGGGGATAGGCTTAAATTCTAAGTTGTGCTAGTTATTTTCTGTTTAATATTTTTCCTGTTTATATTCCTCCCTCCATTATCTTAATTATGGACTTCAGTCCTTCATCTTCTTATTCTTTTTTTAAATTTCAGTTCAGTTCAGTCACTCAGTCGTGTCCGACTCTTTGCGACCCCATGAATCGCGGCACGCCAGGCCTCCCTGTCCATCACCAACTCCTGGAGTTCACTCAGACTCACATCCATCGAGTCGGTGATACCACCCAGCCATCTCATCCTCTGTCATCCCCTTCTCCTCCTGCCCCCAATCCCTCCCAACATCAGAGTCTTTCCTACTGAGTCAACTCTTCGCGTGCGGTGGCCAAAGTACTGGAGTTTCAGCTTCAGCATCACTCCCTCCAAAGAAATCCCAGGGCTGATCTCCTTCAGAATGGACTGGTTGGACCTCCTTGCAGTTCAAGGGACTCTCAAGAGTCTTCTCCAATACCACAGTTCAAAAGCATCAATTCTTCGGCACTCAGCTTTCTTCACAGTCCAACTCTCACATCTGTACATGACCACTGGAAAAACCATAGCCTTGACTAGATGGACCTTTGTTGGCAAAGTAATGTTTCTGCTTTTGAATATGCTATCTAGGTTGGTCATAACTTTCCTTCCAAGGAGTAAGCGTCTTTTAATTTCATGGCTGCAGTCACCACCTGCAGTGATTTTTTTAATTTAACAAACTATAAACAGGTCTCCATATCTTAAGCATTTTCCCTGTTCATCTTACCACACTGCTAGTAGAGTTGTTGTTTAGTTGTTACATGATGTCCAAATCTTTTCGACCTCATGTTTTGTAACCCTCCAGGCTTCTCTGTCCATGGAATTTCCCAGGTAAGAAAACTGGAGTGGATTGCCACTTCCTTTTCCAGGGCATCTTCCCAAACCAGAGATTGAAGCTGTATCTTCTGCATTGGCAGGCAGGTTCTCTACTGCTGAGCCACCAGGGAAACTTTGTAAAAGAGACATTTTGCTTCAATTGCTTCAAGTGCTCAGTGGTTCTCCTTTACTAAATGTATACTCATGGTGAAAATATCCTTCACTGACCATGAATTTCCTATCTCCCTAACATTAACTTGATTTTGCAAGTTCTAAAAGATACCACTCTGCTTCATATTTCTGAACCTTCCCAGATGTTATTACTTCTTCTGGGATTATCTGTCCCATCCTGTTCTTTTAAAGCACATGGATGTTATAAACTCTAATCATCTTCTAGATCGTTATAAATTCTTCCAGATCCTATTATAATCTTTTCTATACTGTGAAGTCTTTCTTGATCAAAAACCTAATTTCTTAAGTGGTATTAGTATCTCCTTTTGAAACTACTCTTGTTGTCCATACTTAATTACAAGGCTGTTTCTTTCATCTGACTATAGAGATATTTATATAAGAACCTTGATTTATTCAGATTTGTATCTAAAGTGCTTAGCCCAGGGTGTGACATCAGATAGATGTATAATAATTATATGCTGGAGGAATTGATAAACAAATTTATATTTTTATGAAACAATGCTTTATTTTATGTGTTCTTTTACTACTTGCTCATGGGATTTACAGGAGAACTAGAAAAGATATCAACTTTCTTCTTTCCAGGTGCTGCACTGTTGAAAACTCATGACTAATTCATTATCAGAATTCTCAAATTTATGGCTTTATCTTTAGTGTAGCTTTTATACAGATGCATAATATACGTAATGGGAAGTATGTTTACACTTTCCATATGGAAGAGGAATATTGGATGATGAACCAGAAGCACAGTAACTCAAAGTGCCACTTGGTTGACATTTGAGCTAATCTTTCCTAATTTCACAAACATAAATTAACATGACACCTTATATTAATTTATTGTTATGGAAAAAGTGTAACAAACTCTACTGAATTCATTTATGATGATTTTTCTATTTATTTAGAAAGCATCTACATTTATTTAGTGGCCAAAACTATTAGACAAAACTATGTGTTAATTAACTCAATATGTAATTTCTTTTTAGCAGTCTGGCATATTACCATTGGACTTAACTTAGTATTTATGAAAGCTAATCACAGCAGACTCTCTGTTCTGTATTTCTTACTTAGTATTATCCTTATATTTAATTATTGAATTTTCTGTGAAAATATTTTCAAGCAGAAATTATACTGGATTGTGGGAGAGAAACCCTAAATGCCTTGCCATTTTGTTGCAGATTTCTGAATAAAATGCATTACTAGTTTTCTTATTTTCTTAACTATTTAGAAGTCAAAAGTTTTCAAATTTTCTAACCCAACAAAAATAGCCACTCATTGTGGCACCAGATTCAAATTACAAGCATCGAAATGTAATATGCCATTTAACTAAATGGCCAGTAGGTTACTTAACCAAAGGCATAATTGTTGGAAATAAAATAGTAAGCATTAGTGCACTTATTAGAGAGTAGTTTTAATTATATGTGGCATTATTAGCTCAAGCAACTAAATAGACAAGTTTCTCTGATGTGCAAATATTTAGAGAAAACAAATACAAGACAATTTAATAAAATTAACTATATGTGCCAGTTTGGTTTTCATTATCCACAATACTCGTTAACATGCTATATTGTAGTTAAGAGTCTTGTAAACTATTCACATTAACTGCTATTTAAAGATAATTAAATTATAAGATCAAGAGGGAAATAAGACTTTTTAAAGATAAACATATGTAAATTTTATTACTATAAATAGAAGCCTTAGATATCTACAGCTAGTGACCCCATTCTCATCCAACATTCATAGACCTAAAGTACCTTATTAAAAATACTTCATGCATTTCTCAAAGTTTAAATAACACAATACGTTTTCTTTTTCTGTTTAGGAAAGGAGAAAAGAATAGCTTTCATTTACTTTTATAGCAAATAAACACATACTTTTGTTTACACGATGGCACAGCGGCTTACACATAATTTTACTTAAAGAATCAGCCTGCCAATGCAGGAGACGCAAGAGATGTGGGTTCGATCCCTGGGTCAAGAAGTTCCCCTGGACTAGGAAATGGCTACTCACTCCAGTATTCAATAAACAGTGAAGCCATAGGGTGGCAAAGAGTCACACACAGCTGAGCATGCATGCACATATGTGTATTTGTACATTTTGGAATTAAAATATTTGAAAGCAACTTATTTATTTCCAAATTCTAACAAAGTTTACCTTAATTAATAGGAGATATTTTGAAAAAAAAAATTAGAGATACTGGCTATCATCTGCATTCTACATTTTTTTTCTTATTTGCAATAGATTTTCTGGTCACATATTTACTAGTGAAAACAAATTAATTGAATTGCCTAAACTGTCATTACAGAATTCACACACAAAAAAAGAAACTAAGGCTATAAACACATATTTTGAAGACAAACTATAGTGAAGACATTTGATTCTGTCAGGATTCAAACCACCATAGCATAAAGGGACAATAAAGAATTTATAATCCCCATAAGGACTATAGGCTGAGAATACATGTAATTTTTATATGTATTTTAGATGAGAGAAGTATATGTAACTAAAGATAGAATTGAGAAAAATCATA
Source organism: Bos grunniens (assembly GCF_055505025.1). Taxonomy (NCBI): domain Eukaryota; kingdom Metazoa; phylum Chordata; class Mammalia; order Artiodactyla; family Bovidae; genus Bos; species Bos grunniens. The sequence continues at coordinate 54,163,647 of NC_141166.1, read as the reverse complement.
GAAAGGGACAAATATAATCAGAATTCTTTATATTTATAAAATTGTTTACATTATACCAAAATAGCTCTAATATTTAAAGGTTAATGACTCAATAATTTCAGAAATATATAGTTTAAACTACATTCTCAATAGTCTTGCTTTTCAATGAATAACACCAATGAATATGAAGATGTAAGATCAATATGATACTTGACTAAATTCTACTTTCATTTACAGTAAAATCTATGTATAATATACCTTTGTACACAATTTATAAATGAAGATTATAATAATTAAGGCAGTTGCCAAAATTTTACAGACTGTAACTGACAGAGGTGGAAATAGAAATCATGTCTGTTTGATTACAAAGTGTTGTGTTTTAAGTTTTAAATTCTATTATGAATTTTATTCTTTATATATAGGGAGAATTAATATTAAAAACTAAGTTTAAACATATTTTAGCAATCACTAAGTAGAGTCCTATAAAAGAAGCAGTGCTTTGTTGTGTTGATTTAAAAAGCCTCATTAATATCATTCTGCTATGGATAAAATCAAATGTGAACAGCTTATTTATCATTCATTAATTCTGAAATGTCACTATTCATAACTTAAATCATTGTTTTCATAACACTCCAAGTATGCCATAAGGTAAAAGCTACAGAATTAAACTTTTGTGTATGTGAATTGTATTTGTTCTTTTTAGCTCTGATTTTTTCTCAGTACATGATCTATTTATTTAGAATTTGTGAAAACATGAATATCAGAAAATATTCAAAAGTCTTCATGATTTCCTGTATAGCACTACAGAAATGAGGTATATAACCAATTTCTTTTGGCATGTTAAATTTGAGGTTTAATTCTAATCTATTATCATGCATTGGAGAAGGAAATGGCAACCCACTCCAATGTTCTTGCCTGGAGAATCTCATGGACGGAGAAGCCTGGTAGGCTGCAGTCCATGGGGTCGCACAGAGTCGGACACGACTGAAGCGACTTAGTAGTAGTACAGTATGCTTAATAAGTTCTTTTTGGTCATACCTTCTACAAATAGCAACTCTAAAATTGTATAGAGTTAAAACGTTTTTTGAAAAGTAAAAAACATGAAAAACAGAAGCAGAAACAACAACAAAAATCCCTGAAGTCATGGGAGAAAGAACAAAAACAGGAGACAGATTCTGGAGAATAAGCAATCGGAATGGGATGGCTCACTTCTTTCTTTTCTTTTTTGACTAATGGAAGGCCAAGTTAGTGCAGGATATATTAATAGAAATATATAATTATAAGTATATCTATGTCAATATTTGTAAGGTATCTGTGCCTATACTATATATATTTTCAAATATTTATAACCACAGTATATCTATATATTTATAAAAGATTAAGTTCTACTATAACCACCCAATACTATTTCACTGCTAATTTCACTTCTAATGATTCTACTACTGTTGTCTTTTATCTCCTGGGAAGAAATGTTTAAACATATCCAATAAATCACATGGCTTGTAAGTAAATACTTTCAACGCCAAGTACAGGTATCCCTCACTTTTTGAAAGTTTGCTTTTACAAAAGACCTACGTTATGACCTCTTTTCACTAAGTAAAGGAAATTGAAAGTGGAAATTTGCTTTTACAGAAAGGATGAGAATTTAAAATAGCATTCACTTCTTGTTTGCAGCAGCTATTACTGAGGTAGCAGGTACCTTGAGCAGAGCTAGTGGCACCACCAGGCGCCTTCTCCAGGCGCTATACTCAGCATCTCAGCATCAAGCTACCATAGCTTTGAACTGTGTCTGTGAGCATCTGTGCTTCATCTTAGTTTATTTTGTGCATTTGTTATCAAGATGTATATAAGGTAGGACATCCCTTGTGGCTCAGAGGTAAAGAATCTGCCTGCCAATGCAGGGGACATGGGTTCTATCCCTGGGTCGGGAAGATCCACTGGAGACTACAATGGCAATCCAGTCCTGTATCCTTGCCTGGAACATCCCAAGGATGGTGTGGGGCCTGGTGGGCTATAGTTCATGGGGTTGCAAAAGAGATGGACATGACTTAGTAACTAAACAACAATGTATAAGGTAATTATTTCTTCACTTTGTACCATTTCAGCTTAGAAAAGTTTTCATAGGAATGCTCTGCTTTCAAATAGCAGGGGAAACCTGTACTGCATTTCTAGCCATTTTTGTATATTTTAAAAACATATTACCTATGATATATAGCTGAACTGCAAATGCTTCTATAGTTACTATAAAAATAAACAGATCCCAATAGCAATTCACTGCCCAGTGTGTGTCTACCATACTGTAGAGATTTGTCTTTATTATGTTTTTGACACAAGTAAAGAATGGGAAATAAAACAATCCCTAAAGCTCTTTTCTTAAAGACTTCAGGGCTTATTCAACACACACTCATAAAATTCAACCTCTCAGCAGGTGAGACTGATCTACAGTAACTTAGGAAGTAAAACAAGGACACACTTATCTAGGATGCAACATCCAAAAGCTAATCCTGGGATATTCTTTGACTTCTACAGCTTCAGTCTGTATTATGTTAATACATTAAGCTGTTATAATTTCATGAGGTCTTTTGTTACTTTTAGATATTTGTTTGGCTATTTCTGCTCTTTCATACTCAATAAGATGAGTGTTTATAGTTGTATGATCTATGAAAAAAGTTGAATATCTGAAATAAAGAATAGAAAAAAAGTAGTATATTGTTTTTAAAAATATATTTTGTCTAGACTTAGTACTTGTAAAAATAATATTAACATGCTAGGACAAAAATTGAGTTTATTTTTTTTATTAGGCAATTGTATTTGGCTGCAAATCAAATCCCCAAGATTTCAATATGACCTTACTATTGACCTTCACTATAAAATCACAGAAGTATCTCACCAGATTAAAATTCTTTATCAGAATTACATGTCATAATAAAGTCAGCAATTAAAGATATATTCTTGAGGAATGATAGTATAAAATGCTGCTATATGTAAAATTTTGTGCCCCTCCTTCCAATTCATATGTTGAAGTCTTAAACTGGCACCCACACTCTGTTCCCCCACCCCCATGTGGCTATATTTGGAGTAAGAAAGTGAAGTGAGGTTGTAAGGGTGGGGCTCTAATTTTATGGGATTAAGGTACTTAAAAAAAGACACATGGGAGAGCTTGCTCTCTGTGCAGGCAAAAAAGGAGTTATGTTAGAAACAGCTTGCAGGCAGCACCTGCAAGTCATGAGAAGAGACCTCAGAATGAAAACCACATTGCTGGCACCTTATTTTACAACAGTTTCCAGAATTGTGAGGCTAAATATCCATTGCTTAAGTCACCCAGTCTATGGTATTTTGTTAAAGCAGCTTGAGCTGACAAATACACTGTGTCTGCCAGAAGTAATAGCTTACCTAGTCTTTCACATTTTCAGCACTTGATGTATTTTTAAGATTTTGGCCTCCACTTTGCACTTTATTATGGATTCTTAACTGGTAACGATTTTTTTCACAGTTAGAAAAGATGTGTATCATCCCTCCAAAAGCCCATAGATTATCTCATACAAATTGGTGCTAAGAACCATCAACTGCATATTCCTATAAAACAATAAAATGGTTATTGTTCTGAAATTCACCACTTAGCCTTAAACTTGAACCTCTTACTATAATAGGGTAGATTCAATTTTATATTTTGTTATGTCAACACTTTATCATGTGTTCAGCAGGTTTTAATGATTCTGTTTTTTACTGTTGCTATTTATATTATATATGAAGTAATATTCAATGATTAAAACTTTTTTAAGCCTTATCTTAAGATTAAATATTGAGAAATTTAATATTTTTATTATTAGAAATGATACTGCAATAAAATTTTAGCTTTGCCTTACTTTGAATTATTGTTTTAAGGAAATGCACAGAATTATGGTACAAAGTGTCGTGTTACTGTATGATTCTGAGCAATTTAGAACCCATTAGCAGTACATGAAAGCAATTGACTTGATTTTAAATCACAAAATTTGGTATTATTCTCTTTAAAACATGTACACATAGTATCTTATACATGTAAGATGGAGGGAAAAATAACACATATCCTGGTATATAAGAACACAATACAAAACAAGTGAAAATGTGAGCAACTAAACACATCTAAAAACTGTATTGTAATACAAAACACACTATGGATAAATAAACTTTTTTTTTTTTTATGTCTGAAGATCAAGGAAGAAAAACTATACATCCACTGAGAATGAAACAAGAATTTGGGTTTTTTGTTTTGTGTTTGTTAAAAGAGGATGAACAATGTCATGGGAATGAAACGGTACAATCATATTTAGAGAGAATTGAATTGTTAAGTAAGTTAAGTATTATGTGAATTTAAAATAATCCAAAGTTAGGTATTCTTACAATGAATCAGGCCATAGTGGTATGAGGTTGATGGACTGAAACTTTTCAAGTGAAACTGATATAGCAGGATGTTTTTCCAAATCCAAATAATAGTTTAGTTTTATTTTCTAATACTTTTATTATAAATTTTTTCAAACAGTAAAATTGGCTGATACTGTGAAACTATGTGCTAACTAAATCAAGATTATTATTTTCCATATTTGGTTTATACACATATATACATTTTAACCAATAAAAGTAGACATCAGAAAAAGTCACCTGAAATTCAGTATGCATCTTCTAAAAAGATAGACTCTTCTTTCATAAACACAAGATATTAATTTTAACTGTCTTTTTCAAATAGGATTCTATCATAGTTGATGCACTGCTTTTGTTTCCTGAGACTCTTAGATCTCTCATATTTTTTATGACTCTGACTTTTTTATGTCTATTATATAATTTAAATTATTTTCTTCATCTGGATTTTGCTATATAAACTGAGAGTTATGTCCAAAAGCATAATCAGATTCAGATTAACAGTTTTGGACATGGATACTTCATAAATTATTCCACATTTTATACACCATCACATAAACAGATGTTTATGGTTAGGGTATATAATTAATAACAACGATAATTTGTTTTAAGATAATGACAAGAGAACCTCTCCATTGTAAAGATGTGTTTCCCTTTAAAATTGCAAGTATCCGACTCCCCTAGTGGTCTAGTGGTTAAGAATCTGCCTTCAAAAGCAGGAGGTTTTTTACTTGGTCTGGGAAGATCCCACATGCCAAGAAGCAACTAAGTCTGTGTACCACAACTACTGAGCCCACTTATTTTTCTCCATATTTAAACTTTTTTCAAAACAATATGAAGTAAAATCACACTATAATGTAAATAATAGTTTTAGAATCACCCCTATGTCTCAATGAATTTTAGGAAAAGCAAAGATCTAAAACAATGAGATGAAGAAATATCAAAAACCTGGGGGACAATGTGTCTTGGGTACAAATCCTTTTCTTCTTTTTTTCATTGTAATTCATTGTAGTGCTCCTATCAGTGTATATGTTATCCTACTTTTCTAGTTCCTCTATAAATCCCATGACCAAGGAGTAAAAGAAATACACAAATGATGGGAAATTGTCAAGACTGGTATTCTAGACTAACCTTTATCTTTCATTCACTCAAAAATTTTCAAATCCTTCCATAATAAATGAAATAATCCGATCCATTTTTATTTAAAACAACATAATCAATTGAATTTTTACTGTATTTCCTTTTTTTTTTCTGAAAGACTTTTTGGAAGAAAAATAAGTAACAGCATTCATTCAAATATTTGTACAATTCGAGCATTTGTTGATTCCCAACAAGCGATTATTACCTGGTTTAAACAACTATGATGTGTTCAGGTAAATCACTCAGTTTGTGCCCCTGAAAGAAAAGGCTGACAAATGTCAACATTAAACCTATCAATTCTAATTTACCTCCATTTGAGACAGCACTCTCTTGGCTAGGGTAGATTGGAAAACACTACAAAAGGATCAACAATTCATCACACAGAAAGGGATGACAGCTAAAGTCACCCAAGAACACATAAACACAGAGCTATCTTAATAACTTAACATTAATCATATACTCCTCTTCTTTATTAAAAGAACAGAGTATCCAAAAGTAGTCTTGCAGAGGAACATTGAGAAGAGGGAAATATGTAGAGGATCCTTTGGAAAATACTTATCCTCAGCAGGCTATGTAAGAGTGTTTCTGCATGTAATTGGAACTAATGATTCAATTACCCGGATGTTCAAACAGTGAAAGTTAAGTTAATTTTTTTCATCACTGAAAAGAACCTGACTATGTACCTATTCTCCAATGTAACACTTCTCTGTTATTGGAGAAAATTCTAAGTTACTTTGGTCTAAACTGAAAACTATGAATAAAGATGATATCCTGATAAGAATTTGTAAGGATTAAATGACACGTGCGAGTACCAATTATATAATGGGCACATAATAGATTTTCAATGATGGTAAGTTTCTTTCCTGCAATACATTTTCAAGAAACCTGTTGTTCACATCTTGCGATGTGACTTGTTCATGTCTTATGAAACCTAACACCTATATGCAATTAAGAGAACCAATCTCAGATGTAATTATAAGGGAACATCACTCTAAAAGTAAGCAATGAGGTGCACACAATTAATGTTACACCTTAAATTAAATAATAACTTAATTTTATTAAATTAAATAAGATTAGTTTTTATTAATTTTAAAATTACAGGACAGGAAAATAAGCCATACTACGTCTTAATATGTATATGTGTTTGTATTATGTTAAATTTTCTCTTTTGAATGTTTGTCTTATAATGCCTTTATATTAGTAGATAATCAGATATAATTTATAATAAATAAATGTATGTATATCATGAATATGTGTTAGTATTCTATTTTACTGTGAATAATAAAAAATTTTAAAGAGCACTGATTTAATTAGTATAAGCAAACACAAACTTTGGGAATACTTGTAAGGTTGCAAAGATATCCATTATAGACAATTGAAATTAATTGCCAAATTTCTATATATTACTAGAAATTTATTTCAAAAATGAGAATTAATTTATGAAAATAAAACAATTAATAACAACACACATAGAATACAAGCACCAAAATATCCCTGCCTGAATCTAATTAAACTGCTGACAACAAGAATACAAAGTAAATTGCTCCAGAGCTGGAATGAGAGGCATGTTCTGAAGAAAAGTAAACATGTCCAGAAATGAACATTTTTCCACAAGACTTCCTTGCCATTAAATATAGCGAGGAAAATAGCAAAACTGCAGGCTGTTGACTTAAAAAATAGTCACAACCTAAAAGTTGAGAGCTCTGTTTTATTCGGCAGAAATACTTAGGACTTAAGCCTGGGAGGCAGCATCTCAAATAATCCTGAGAGAACTGCTCTAAGGACACCAGGAGTTGGGGATGGGGGAGGAGTCAGATTAAACAGCAGTTTGTAACAAAGGACAGGGAGCCTGAACATCAAGAGATTATTGTGAATTAAAGAAAACCAGATATTTCAAGTTAAGGAATTTGGTTCTTTTCTTTGTATAGGAAGATGCAAGAGTCTGGGCTCAGTGAAATCATTCCTTTCATATGCATCTCAGCTACTGGGGCCAGTACCCTGTGATTTTTCACATCCTGAGTTTTTCAGGGCTCCTGGTAGGGAGTGGCTGCAGCCTGATGGCTGACAGATCACAGGTGTTCTTTTTCTTCTTGAGTGACCTGGAGCACTGGAATCTCTGATGACTGTGACATCCTTGTTTGTCGAGATTCCATGTCTCAAGACTAATGTTTACAGATTACATAACATAAATATTGGACCTCCTTCTGACTTTGAATCCTACTTAACAAATTATTACACTTTGATGAATTTGCTTTTTTGCAATGCCAGATCAGTAATTTTTCTTTTGGTTTTCAGGAAAAAATTAATACTGCATTCAAAGCAGAAAATACTGTAAATGAGCTTATCTACAAAATAGAAATAGATGTGGAAAACAAACTTATGGCTACCAGCATGAAAGGGATAAATTGGAAGATAGAGATTGACATATGCATACTACTGTATATAAAATAGACAACTAATAAGGACTTACTGTATAGCATAGGGAACTCTACTCAGTACTCTATAATGCCTATATAGGAAAAGAATCTAAAAATGACTGGATATATGTATATGTATGACTGATACATTTTGCTGTGCACCTGAAACTACCATAATGTTGCAAATCAACTTTAATCCATTAATTTTTTAATGGTTTTTCTAATATTACTTCTTGGATTTCTTTCCAGAGAAACATATGGACTAACATTTTTTTCTCTTTTGTGTCTCATAAATATATTGTCACCAAACCAAAGACATACTAAAACATCTAAATAAAATAAAACAAAGGCAGTATAATTTTTTAGGATTTAAGAAAGTTCAACACACCAGAACATATTACCATTGACCAAGGAAAAACATAACAAAGGCATAAATTGTATTTTCCTGCATTATCTCTGGTGGTAAAAATAATCTTTTTATATTCCTCATGTGTAATTCCCATTGGAATTAAACATAGACATAATTTTCTATGTTCCATGGAATATTTTTGGTACTTTCACAAAACTCTTCCTTCTACAAATTAGAGGTTCAGCAAGATAGGCAGATGTCTTTGTCTTAAGAAATGCTGTGCTCTTCTAGTTTGCATAGTATTAAATACAAACTGAAATAATATGATTTACATATCTGAAGATAGGTGAAAGGATAGATTCTAATAATGTCATATCTATTTATGTTGGCAAATAGTCTCTGTTTAGTTTATGCTAGCAATTTTAATACCAGTATAGTGCCAAGTGCATAGACTCAGACATCACCTCATTGACAGCATGTATTATAAATTTAAAGGTCCCATAATTAAAGGGGGAAAAAAATCATGCAGTGAGTTGCAGAGCACACATAACGCTCTAACTCTTTTTATGTCAGAGAAGGGTGCTCAGTCCACACATATTAAAATGTAAGCATCTTGGAATGGGCTTTACAAGAGGGTGCCTTCTCCAGAAGCGACAGTAATTGTTACAGAAAAGGTTGAAGGTGACCATGTATTAGAAAAACAAACCTTTTTGGTCAAGAAACTACTCTGGTTAAAAAAGAGAAGCCTCCTGAGTACACTGATGCCTAATCTTGTTTTCACCTGATTTAATGAAATTGAGGCTCCAAGATATTCTCTCTTAAAACAGCCACTCTTAAATAACTATAACTGTCGTTGTAATGCTGCTATCTCAAATTTAAGCTTCAGGGATCAAGAGTTGGCAGTGGCTTCTACTTAACAAATATCAATGCTATCAAGACCATTGTAACAATTTATAGTATATTCAAATTCATATTAATTTGCTAATTAGTAATGCCATATTTTGAAGATCTATGAATTTTATTGCCTTCACTTTCTTTGTTTGATTAATTTATTACCAGTGTATGTGATTAAATAAGTAATGTTAAACCATGAAAAATTTATTGAGATGAAAATAACTTTTCATACCATTTTATTACAAGTATTTTAAAATTTTAAAAATTTAAAAGTGTTGACAAGTAAAAGCAAATCATTCAACATTACAGAGATAAAAGTTATATATCAAAACAATAAGTAATAACAATTATTCATGAACTTATATTTTATAATTAAAGTTTTAGGCTTTTCTATATATTTTTGCAATATCAACACTTGCAATTTCATTGTAATGTCATTAAAAGAAGCACATATTTTAACTTTTGTCATATCATTAAAGGTATTAAAAACTTAAAATATTAGAATTTTAAAAAATAAATAAATTCTTGTTTTCTTTGTTGCCAGAGAAGGAGATAATGATAGTTTCCATACTTCTAGTAATCTATTATGTTAGTAGATTAAATGATGCTGTGCTGTGCTTAGTCATGTCTGAGTCTTGCAACCTCAGGGACTGTAGCCTGCCAGTCTCCTCTGTCTGTGGAATTTTCCAGGCAAGAATACTGGAATGAGTTGCATTTCCTGCTGCTGCTAAGTCGCTTCAGTTGTTCCCGACTCTGTGCGACCCCATAGACGGAAGCCCACCAGGCTCCCCCGTCCCTGGGATTTTCCAGGCAAGAACACTGGAGTAGGTTGCCATTTCCTTCTCCAATGCAGGAAAGTGAAAAGTGAAAGTGAAATCGCTCAGTCGCGTCTGACTCTTAGCGACCCCATGGACTGCAGCCCACCAGGCTCCTCCGTCCATGGGATTTTCCAGGCAAGAGTACTGGAGTGGGGTGCCATTGCCTTATCCGCATTTCCTACTCCCACCATATCTAATCTCACCCAGGGATTGAACCCATGTCTATTGCATCTCCTATATTGGCAAGAGAATTCATTATCACTGCACCACCTGGGGAACCCTGATTAAATGATATGTGCTGTATGTATGCTTAGTTGCTCAGTCCAGTCCAATTCTTTGCGACCCCATGGACGGCAGCCTGCCAGGCTCCTCCATCCCTGGAGATCTCCAGGCAAGAATACTGGAGTGAGCTGCCATTCCCTCCTCCAGGGGGTTTCTCAACCTGGGGATTGAACCCAGGTCTCCAATGTTGCAGGCAGATTCTTTACCAAGGAGCCACCAGGACTAAATGATATCCCCCCAAATTCATATCCACCTGGAACCTGAGAATGTGGCTTTACTTGGGAATAGGATCTATGCAGATGTAAATAAAGAGATAACGAGATGAAATCATATGACTGCTGTCTTTATAGGAGAAAAGAGGAGGAACTTCAAAATCAGACACACAGATAACACAGAGAAGAAAACAGTGTGAAGATACAGGCAGAGACTGGAGTGACACAGCTACAAAGCAAGGAACTCCAAAGACTGCCAGCAGTTACTAGAAGCTAGGAGTCATAGAACAAATTCTCCCCCAAAGCTTTCAGAAGATATCAACCTTGATTTACTTGATTTGAACTTCTGGCTTCCTGAACCATGAGATAATGTATTTCTATTATTTTAAGCAAGCGGGTCTTTTTTAACTCGTACAATTGTTTTAGGGCAGCCCTATGGGATCGCACAGAGTCGGAAACGACTGAAACGACTTCACAGCAGCAGCAGCAGCAGCAGGAAGCAAATATGATTACTTGATATACCTGGTATACCATGCCCTTATTACTTTTCTGCTTAATGCCTCATCTTGACTTGTCAATTATGCAACATATTAAATGTCCACTATGTTCACTGTTGTCATCAGGATTTTCTACTGCCAAATTACTCTTTTCTGGTGGTTGAACAGTTGAATTAACAGTTCCCCAGTAAAAATAAAATCTATCATTTAAATAGTCCAACCTTTTTCTATATAAAAATTCTAATATCTGTTTGATATCGTTATTCTTTAGAATATGTAAAAGACTTATTCATAATTAAAAAGATAAAATATTTAAAATATAAAGAATTAAATAAAAATCTCCTATGAGAGAAAGCAAGAAATGATAGATGGATAAGTAGACAGACATATAAGTAGACATGTAGGTAAATGAACAGTTTTATTTTCCATTTATATTTTTTCAAATTTGGGATCACCTTGTGTACATAGTTTTATAGCCTTAAAAACATGTTGAAAACACATTGTACTGAGAATATCTGTCTTGTGATTAGATTCACACTTCATGGTTTCAAAATATTTCCATCATATAGCTAAATCTTAACATTCTAATTACTGTATTCTTTTTTGGGTTAAATACATTTCATAGAAAGCATTGTCAAGATCTTGTCTGATCTTGCTCAAAGATAACTACCAAGAATTAGAATTACTTAACCAAATGGTAGAAAATCATAACAGATTTTAAAATTATTTTGCTTGTGAAATATTTTATTTTTCATTTACAGAATAGTCAGTTGTAAAGAAAGTCTTCCTAATGGGATCTTTAGCCAAAACACTAAGCAGTCTTATGACTGATGATACTTGGGCCAATCCAATTTAGTAGGCTGAGCCATCTTTCAGCATTCATTCTATGATAGCTATTTCTAGCAACAAGGTGGCAACATGTGTCACTTGATATTCATTGTTCACAAAGGTGCACAGTTGGTGCATATTCCTTCTGTATTCATCCTGGGGCCCAGTTCCTTCTAGGAGCTAACATAAATACCCTCCTTTGAGGCAGAGAGTAATATGGCTTTTTCCCATGACTTCACAATTTCAGGATACAAACATGGTTTCCACAGGCTCCATTTATCCCTATGCAGTTATTTTTGCTTATGGATTTTTTTTAAACCATAGTGTTACATAAAACTTTCTACAAATTTGTGTTCTTGATAGTAAAAAATAGTGTATCATAGTTTTGCTTTTAGAGGTCACTAATCACTTATTAGGGGAGGCAGCCTAGAGGAGCAACTCCACGTCCAAGGAGCCATGGCTGTGCAGGCACAGGAGGACCAATAGGAGCTACTCCACGTTCAAGGTCAGGAGAAGCAGCCATGAGGAGATACCTCTCATCCAAGGTAAGGACAGTGGCTGCGCTTTGCTGGAGCAGCTGTGAAGAGATACCCCATGTTCAAGGTACCCCATGTTTCTCTTACGAAACCCAATTAAGACGATAGGTGTTGTGAGAGGGCATCAGAGGGCAGACACACTGAAACCATAATCACAGAAAACTAGCCAATCTAATCACACTAGGACCACAGCCTTGTCTAACTCAATGAAACTAAGCCATGCCGTGTTGGGCACCCAAGATAGGAGGGTCATGGTGGAGAGGGCTGAGAATGTGGTCCACTGGAGAAGGGAATGACAAACCACTTCAGTATTCTTGCCTTGAGAACCCCATGAACAGTATGAAAAGGCAAAAAGGTAGGACACTGAAAGATGAACTCGCCAGGTTGGTAGGTGCCCAATATGCTACTGGAGATCGGTGGAATAATAACTCCAGAAAGAATGAAGGAATGGAGCCAAAGCAAAAACAACACCCAGTTCTGGATGGGACTGGTGATAGAGGCAAGGTTCAATGATGTAAAGAGCAATATGGCATAGGAACCTGGAATGTCAGGTCCATGAATCAAGGCAAATTGGAAGTGGTCAAACAGGAGATGGCAAGAGTGAACATCAATATTCTAGGAATCAGCAAACTAACATGGACTGGAATGGGTGAATTTAACTCAGATGACCATTATATCTACTACTGCAGACAGGAATCCCTCAGAAGAAATGGAGTAGCCAACATGATCAACAAAACAGTCTGAAATGCAGTACTTGGATGCAATATCAAAAACGACAGAATGATCTCTGTTTCCAAAACAAACCATTCAATATCACAGTAATCCAAGTCTATGCCCCAACTAGTAACGCTGAAGAAGCTAAAGTTGAATGGTTCTATGAAGACCTAAAAGATCTTTTAGAACTAACACCCCCAAGAGATGTCCTTTTCATGATAGGTGAAAGGAATGCAAAAGTAAGAAGTCAAGAAACACCTGGAGTAACAGGAAAATTTGGCTTTGGAATATGGAATGCAGCAGGGGAAAGACTAATAGAGTTTTGCCAAGAGAACGCACTGGTCATAGCAAGCACCCTCTTCCAACAACACAGGAGAAGGCTCTACACATGGACATCACCAGATGGTCAACACCAAAGTCAGATTGATTATATTCTTCGCAGCCAAAGATGGAGAAGTTCTATAAAGTCAGCAAAAACAAGACCAGGAGATTACTATGGCAAAGATTAAGAACTCCTTATTGCCAAATTCAGACTGAAATTGAAGAAAGTAGGGAAAACCACTAGACCATTCAGGTATGACCTAAATCAGTTCCCTTATGGTTATACAGTGAAAGTGAGAAATAGATTTAAGGGACTAGATCTGATAGATAGAGTGCCTGATGAACTATGGAATGAGGTTCTTGGCATTGTAGAGGAGACAGGGATCAAGACCATCCCCATGGAAAAGAAATGCAAAAAAGCAAAATGGTTGTCTGAGGAGGCCTTACAAATAGCTGTGAAAAGAATAGAAGCAAAAATCAAAGGAGATAAGGAAAGATATAAACATCTGAATGCAGAGTTCCAAAGAATAGCAAGAAGAGATAAGAAAGTCTTCTTCAGCGATCAATGCAAAGAAATAGAGGAAAACAACAGAATGGGAAAGACTAGAGATCTCTTCAAGAAAATTAGAGATACCAAGGGAACACTTCATGCAAAGATGGGATCAATAAAGGACAAAAAATGGTATGGACCTAACAGAAGCAGTAGATATTAAGAAAAGGTGGCAAGAATACACAGAAGAACTGTACAAAAAAGATCTTCATGACCCAGATAATCACAATGGTGTGATCACTGATCTAGAGCCAGACATCCTGGAATGTGAAGTCAAGTGGGCCTTAGAAAGCATCACTACAAACAAAGCTAGTGGAGGTGATGGAATTCCAGTTGAGCTCTTTCAAATCCTGAAAGATGATGCTGTGAAAGTGCTGCACTCGATATGCCAGCAAATGTGGAAAACTCAGCAGTGGCCACAGGACTGGAAAAGGTCAGTTTACATTCCAGTCCCAAAGAAAGGCAATGCCAAAGAATGCTCAAAATACTGCACAGTTGCACTCATCTCACACGCTAGTAAAGTAGTGCTCAAAATTCTCTAAGCCAGGCTTCAGCAATACGTGAACCGTAAACTTCCAGTTGTTCAAGCTGGTTTTAGAAAAGGCAGAGAAAGCAAAGATCAAATTGCCAACATCCTCTGGATCATGGAAAAAGCAAGAGAGTTCCAGAAAAACATCTATTTCTGCTTTATTGACTATGCCAAAGCCTTTGACTGTGTGGATCACAATAAACTGTGGAAAATTCTGAAAGAGATGGGAATACCAGACCACCTGACCTGCCTCTTGAGAAATCTATATGCAGGTCAGGAAACAATAGTTAGAACTGGATAAGGAACAACAGACTGGTTCCAAATAGGAAAAGGCGTTCGTCAAGGCTGTATATTGTCACCCTGCTTATTTAACTTATATGCAGAACATCAGAGAAACGCTGGGCTGGAAGAAGCACAAGCTGGAATCAAGATTGCCAGGAGAAATATCAATAACCTCAGATATGCAGATGACACCATCCTTATGGCAGAAAGTGAAGAGGAACTAAAAAGCCTCTTGATGAAAGTGAAAGTGGTGAGTGAAGAAGTTAGCTTAAAGCTCAACACTCGGAAAACTAAGATCATAGCATCTTGTCCCATCACTTCATGGGAAATAGATGGGGAAACAGTAGAAACAGTGTCAGACTTTATTTTTTCGGGCTCCAGAATCATTGCAGATGATGATTGCAGCCATGGAATTAAAAGAGGCTTACTCCTTGGAAGGAAGTTTATGACCAACCTAAATAACATATTGAAAAGCAGAGATACTACCTTGTCAACAAAAGTCCATCTAGTCTGGGCTATGGTTTTTCCAGTGGTCATGTATGGATGTGAGAGTTGGACAGTGAAGAAAGCTGAGCACCAGAAGATTTGATGCTTTTGAACTGAGGTGTTGGAGAAGACTCTTGAGAGTCCCTTGGACTGCAAGGAGGTCCAACCAATCCATTCTAAAGGAGATCAGTCCTGGGTATTCATTGGAAGGACTGATGCTGAAGCTCAGTGAACTCCAATACTTTGTCCACATCATGCGAAGAGTTGACTCATTGGAAAAGACCCTGATGCTGGGAGGGATTAGGGACAGGAGGACAAGGGGACGACAGAGGATGAGATGGCTGGATGGCATCACCGACTCTATGGACATGAGTTTGAGTGAACTCCGAGAATTGGTGGTGGACAGGGAATCCTGAACTGATGCTCTGTGATGTTCAATGTCAATGCGATTATTGTGTTGTAAGATTGTGGGGGCAAGTCTTCCCCACGTTTTATGGGATTCAGCCCATTTTATTTAATTGAAAGCCTGTTAGTCGCTCAGTCATGTCTGACACTTGTGACCCCTGCCAGGCTCCTCTGTCCGTAGGGATTCTCCAGGCAAGAATACTGGAGTGGGTTGACATTCCCTTTTCTAGGGGATCTTCCCGACCTAGGGATCAAATCCAGGCCTTTGGAGTGTCCTGCATTGGCAGGAGGATCTTTGGCATCTGAGCCACAAGGAAAGCCACTCAGTTCCTCTAAAAGCAGCCATAAAATTGGTGGTTTATTCCACAACCTTACCACAAAGAATAGAGAAGTTGTCCTTCCACTGGCTAGTGACACTATCATTACTTTTAGCTGTGCACCAAGGTAGAGTGAGATTTGGAGTTTATCATTCCTATGGATAGTTTACAGGGAGAAGTATACCTCTCACCCTCCAACTTTCCTGACTTTTCAGCTTTAACATATGTATACCATTGACTTTTGTATCTTAAAAACAGTATATATTTGGTCCTTAGCAGTGTTCATTATAATGGTAAATCATTAATGAAATGAGAATTTGATAAAAATTTCAGTTTTTTACAATCTGTAACTTATAAACAGATTATATTAATTCAGATGAATCTTTCATTCTAAGAATTTATTTTAATATTTGCATTTATTTTATAATCACAATCACAGAAATCATTTAAACTTAGTTTAATAATCACCATCAAGTTCCTGTTCTGTAATTTCTTGATTTATAGGTTATAATCCATATTTATGTACTCATGAAATGTTTTCAAATATTCTATCATGGGCATTAAAACTGGTTATTTTCTGCTTTTTTACCAGCTAAAAATGTATTTTTGTGGTAATAAATGAGAAAAATAACTAAGTTCCTTCTTTTCAAAACAAAGATATTGTTCCATTAAGCATTGACTATAGGAAGTCAGTGTGGCTTCTTTTGAAGTGATAAGGTACTAATCACTCATCTCTGAAGCTTAGATTTTTTAAAATATTATGCTTTTATTTTTCCATTTTACTAGGATGAAATTTCACCTAAGAGGGATTTCATTCATTCTGTATGGAATGTACTAAACACTAATTGACATATATGCAAATTATTTTAGCACCTAAGTGCTTTCCTCCTCTCTGATATCTTTATTTCTACTAGTTTTATTTTCCTATGAAGTTTAAACTTAATCTCAATATATAATTTATCTCATTATTTTTCATCAAAATTGCTGACATATAACCTATACAATTAAAAATATCAAATCAATGAATTCAAAGAGTTGTGCCAAATATATATATATGTGTAAACATTACACAATGGAAATATAGAATACTTTTTCACCACCAGAAAGATCTCTCATACCTATCTGCTGTAAACTCCTGCCATCCTAGGCCAATGTAATCATTGATATGCTTCTGATACTTTCGATTAGCTCTACCAGTTATATAATTCTATGCAAATGAATCTTATAGTATTCTGTATTTTGTCTGGCTTTTCTTGCTCAACATAATGGCTGCTATTTGAATTTCCCTAAAAGTTTTCTTTCACTCATTTTTTTTAATTTCAGCTTTTTCTCCACATTGTACCTGTATACTATTCATGTTATTTTATCTCAACCTTTCCTACTTCTTTTATCCTCTTAATCCTTTCTGCTTACATGCTCGGTTGCTTCAGTCATGCCTGACTCTGTGATTCTGTGTGACCCTATGGAATACAGCCTGCCAGCTCTTCTTTCCATAGAATTCTCCAGGCAAGAATACTGGAGTGGGTTGCCATTCCTTTCTCCAGGGGATCTTTCTGAACTAGGAACCTAGGGATCAGATGAACCTGCCTCTCATGTCTACCTCCATTAGTAGGCGGGCTCTCTACCCCTAGAGCCACCTGGGAAGCCCTAATCCTTTCTAGGTGTCTCAAAATACATTGTTGTTGTTGTTGTTGTTGTTGTTTTGCTTATTTTTGCAGCAAATACATATTTCAGAAATGTTATGCTTAGCTTGAAGGATTTTGAGCATTACCTTGCTAGCATGTGAAATGACTGAAATTGTACAGTAGTTTGAACACTCTTTAGCATATATTCTTTGGGATTGAAATGAAAACTGACATTATCCAGACCTATGGCCATTGCTGAGTTTTCCAAATTTGCTGGCATATTGAGTGCAACATTTTAACAGCATTATCTTTTAAGATTAGAAATAGCTCAACTGGAATCCCATCATTTCCACTAGCTTTGTTTGTAGTTTAGTTCAGTAGCTCAGTCATGCCCAATTCTTTGCAACCCCATGAACTGCAGCACACCAGGCCTCCCTGTCCCCAAACCCGGAGTTTATTCAAACTCATGTCCATTGAATTGGTGATGCCATTCAACCATCTCATCTTCTGTCATCCTGTTCTTCTCTGGCCTTCAACCTTTCACAGCATCAGCATCTTTTCAAATGAGTCAGCTCTTCACATCAGATGGCCAAAGTATTGGAGTTTCAGCTTCAACATCAGTCTTTCCAATGAACACTCAGGACTGATCTCCTTTAGGATGGACTGGTTGAATCTCCTTGCAGTCCAAAGGACTCTCAAGAGTCTTTTCCAACACCACAGTTCAAAAGCATGAATTCTTCAGCGCTCAGCTTTCTTTATAATCCAACTCTCACATCCATACATGACTACTGGAAAAACCATAGCCTTGACTAAACGGACCTTTGTTGGCAAAGTAATGTCTCTGCTTTTTAATATGCTGTCTAGGTTGGTCATAACTTTCCTTCCAAAGATTAAGTGTCTTTTAATTTCATGGCTGCAATCATCATCTGCAGTGATTTTGGAGCTCAGAAAAATAAAGTCAGCGCCTGTTTCCACTGTTTCTCCATCTCTTTGCCATGAAGTGATGGGACCAGATGCCATGAGCTTAGTTTTCTGAGTGTTAATTTTTAAGCCAACTTTTTCACTCTCCTCTTTCACTTTCATCAAGAGGCTCTTTAGTTCTTCTTCACTTTCTGCCATAAGGGTGGTGTCATCTGCATATCTGAGATTATTGACATTTCTCTTGGCAATCTTGATTCCAGTTTGTGCTTCATCCAGCCCAGTGTTTCTCATGATGTACTCTGCATATAAGTTAAATAAGCAGGGTGATAATATACAGCCTTGACGTACTCCTTTTCCTATTTGGAATGAGTCTGTTGTTCCATGTCCAGTTCTAGCCGTTGCTTCCTGACCTGCATACAGATTTCTCAAGAGGCAGGTCAGGCGGTCTGGTATTCCCATCTCTTTCAGAATTTTCCACAGTTTATTGTGATCCAAAGCATTGTTTTTAGTAATGCTTCCTAAGGCCTACTTGACTTCACACTCTAGGATGTCTGACTCTAGATGAGTGACTACACCCCCCCTGGTTATTGGAGTCATTAAGACCTTTTTTGTGTAGTTCTTCTGTGTATTGTTGCCACCTCTTCTTAATATCTTCTGTTTCTCTTAGGTCTTTGCCATTTCTGTCCTTTACTGTGTCCATCTTTGCATGAAATATTTCCTTGGTATCATCCAATTTTCTTGAAGATATCTCCAGATTTTCCCATTCTGTTGTTTTCCTTTATTTCTTAGCATCATTCAGTTAAGAAGGCTTTCTTATCTCTCCTTGCTAGTCTCTGAAACTCTTCATTCAGATGGATATAACTTTCCCTTTCTCCTTTGCCTTTCACTGCTCTTATTTTCTCAACTATTTGTAAGGCCTCTTCAGATAACCACTTTGCCTTCTTGCATTTCTTTTACTTGGGGATGTTTCAGTCACCATCTTTTGTAAAATGTTATGAATTTTTTCAATAGTTCTCAGGCACTCTGTCTACTGGATCTAATCCCTTGAAACTATATGTAATTTCCACTGTAAAATCTTAAGAGATTTGATTTAGGTCATACCTGAATGGTCAGAGCTTCGCTGGTAGCTCAGCTGGTAAAGAATCTGCCCGCAATGCAGGAGATCCTGGTACAATTCCTGGGTTGGGAAGATCCCCTGGAGAAGGGATAGGTTTCCCACTCCAGTGTTCTTGAGCTTCCCTGTTGGCTCAGCTGGTAAAGAATCCACCTGCAATGCAGGAGACCTGGGTTCAATCCCTGGGTTAGGAAGATCCCCTGGAGAATGGAACAGCTACCCACTCCAGGATACCCACCAGTATTCTGACATGAAGAATTCCATGGACAGAGGAGCCTGACTGGCTGCAGTCCATGGGGTCACAAAGAGTCAGACATGACTGAGGGACTTTCACTTTCACTAAATGTTTTAGTGGTTTCACCTAATTTCTTCAATTTAAGCCTGAAGTTTGCAATAAGGAGTTCATGATCTGAGCCACAGTCAGCTCCTGGTCTATTTTTTGCTGACTGTATAGAGCATCTCCATCTTTGGCTGTAAAGAATATAATCAATCTGGTTTTGTTATTGACCATCTAGTGATGCCTATGTGTAGAGCCTTCTCTTGTGTTGTTGGAAGAGGGTGTTTGCTTTGACTTTTGCATTCTCTTTGCAAAACTCTCATTTATTTTGTATTCCGAGCCCAAACTTGCCTGTTATTCCAGGGATCTCTTGACTTCCTACTGTTGCATTCCAATCTCCTATAATGAAAAGGACATCTTTTTCTGGTGTTAGTTCTAGAAGGTCTTTATGTCTTCATAGAACTGTATGTAGAGATAACACCTAACTATCTATTGCTGAGCAACAAATTGTTCCTAAACTTAGCAACTGAAAATAACAAATATTTATTATATCACAGTTTCTATAAGTCAAGAATTCTCCCATGGCATGGATTAGCTGCGTGCTTCTGATTCAAAAAATTTTGAGAAATGCATCTAAGCTATAGGCTGGAGCTGGAGCCTTATCTGAAAGCTTAGTTTGGGGAGATCTACTTTCCAACTCACTCACATGGAGGTTTGTAGGTCTCTGGTACAGTACTGGCCACAGATATCAAATCTTTGCCAAATCGATCTCTCTGAAGGGATGCACATAATATGAAAGTTAGTTTCCCTAACAATGAAGAATTCGGAGAGACAGAAAAAGATATCTCTCAAAGCAGTATAAGCCAATCTGAGAATTAGCATTCTGTAATATCTATCATATTTGATTCATTAAAAATGAGTTATTAAACCTAGATCCAACCCACAGTCAAGAAGAGGAGATAAACAAGGGCATAGCTATCATGAAATGGAGATCATTGAGGGCTATTTAGAGTCTGCCTACATACTCACACACAAAATGAACTGTTGGACTATTATTTCAGTCATACATTTGATATATAGGCTTTTACATTTTGAAGACTTGGGCTTTCCTGGTGGCTAAGTGGTAAAGAAATTGCCTGCAATGTAGAACACACGCGTTTGAGATGCAGGTTCGATCCCTGGGCTGGAAGATCCCCTGGAGAAGGAAATGGCAGCCCACTCCAGTATTCTTGCCTGGGAAATCTCAGGTAGGCTACAGTCCACTGGGGTGGCAAAGAGCCTGCATGGATTAGCGCAAACCACCACCACGTTTTGAAGACTTAAGGAGAAAAATTACAGATTTCTAAAAACATTGCTTTTGGAGTCTAGAAATATTTTCACCTTTTTTCTTCGCTTATTTCTAGGCATCCTTAAAAAACTTACACATGTGAAGAGCTCAACAAACTGCAATCAGAGCATTTTATCATGGCTTTCAGAAAGAAATTACCTCTAAATTATGCAAATTGCCTTAATCAACTGGATAAATATGAGTGTGAACAAAACGCGCAAAGTGTTGTTGGAAATTCATTGATATGCATGTTATCATATTCATCATTCTTTCTGTTAGTGAATAGCCTGTGAGAACCCCAGGAAAATATGGGTTTCATGTTTCAGTTTCTATTCTCTGCTATTTATCTATGCTTTGTTGTTTTATTATTGTTAGTGTCAGTCAATTTGATGACAATGTACATAAAGTCATGAAAAATATAAGTGGGTGTAATGTTGTTTATTGACTGATTATGTGAAAGAGTAGTTTGATAATGTTTGGAGTTTTTTCAGTTTTACTGATGAAGATGTTGACCTAATTTTTTTTTTTTTAATTAAAAGCAAGAATACACATACACAAACATTTTTAAAAAGAAAATAGTACACTATAAAAAAGCAATTTAAATATTACTAAAAAAAAGGTAATTTTGAAATCCTGAAAAATATACTGACTAAAGACACACACACAAAAAGATATTTTTAGTCTTATGATTCCACAAAAATAATCATTGTGATCAGAAAGAATATTTGCTTGGTTTAATTCATTATTATATCCAAATGAATAAGAATGGGAAGTTCTTGAGATTAACATTGCAAGATTATTTATAGAACATCCTCTTTCCCATTTTACAGACAGTGCATTATCCAAAAATATACCTTGAAATAATTGTTGATTCTAAAAATTATTTTATATACCCTTTCTCATGCATATAACTAAATTTCTATAACAAAAATTTTATTTTTTTTTAATTTCACATGTTGATCTTTTACAACTTATTATACTTAATGTTTTTATACAAAAGCCTTTGTTGTCTTTCTGGTTGTTTAGCCCTAAGTCGTACCTGACTCTTCTGAGACTTAGGACTGTAGCCCACCAGACTCCTCTGTCCATGGGATTTCTTAGGCAAGAATACTGCAGCTGGTTGCCATTTCCTTCTTCAGGGTATTTTCCTGACCCAGAGATCGAACCCACATCTCTTATGTCTCCTGCATTGGCAGGTGGACTCTTTACCACTGACCCAAATGGGAAGCCCACAAAAGCCCTTTATTTTATACAAAATTTGTTTTATACAAAAAGCACAATTTCGCAAGTATATATTTCAAAATTCCCAAACGTGAAGTCATTTTTGGTGGAGACTGTTTCACAATTTCTATTGTTTCCCTATAGTGGTGATTTAGTCGCTAAGTCATGTCCAACTCTTGCGACCCCATGGACTGTAGCCTGCCAGGCTCCTCGGTCCATGAGATTTTCCAGGCAAGAATATTGGAGTGGATTGCCATATGCTTCTCCAGCGGATCTTCCCGACCCAGGAACCAAAGCCGGTTCTTCTGCATTGCAGAGAGATTCTTTATGGGCTAAACTATGAGGGAAACCCTGTTTCCTTATAGTTCCTATCTAATTACCTACCACACAGCTCATCATTAGGATTCAGTTCAGTTCAGTCTCTTAGTCGTGTCCAGCTCTTTGCGACTCCATGAATCACAGCACGCCAGGACTCCCTGTCCATCAACAACTCCCAGAGTTCACTCAAACCCATGTCCATCAAATCGGTGATGCCATCCAACCATCTCATCCTTTGTCATCCACTTTTCCTCCTGCCCTCAATCTTTCTCAGCATCAGGGTCTTTTCCAATGAGTCAGCTCTTCGATTCAGGTGGCCAAAATATTGGAGTTTCAGCTTCAGCATCAGTCCTTCCAATGAACACCCAGGACTCATTTCCTATAGGATGGACCGGTTGGATCTCCTTGCAGTCCAAGGGACTCTCAAGAGTCTTCTCCAAACAACAGTTCAAAAGCATCAATTCTTCAGCACTCAGCTTTCTTTATAGTCCAACTCTCACATCCATACATGACCACTGGAAAAACCATAGCCTTTACTAGACAGACCTATGTTGGCAAAGTAATGTCTCTGCTCTTTAATATGCTGTCTAGGTTTGTCATAACTTTCCTTCCAAGTAGTAAGAGTCTTTTAATTTCATGGCTACAATCACCATCTGCAGTGATTTTGGAGTTCAGAAAAATGAAGTCAGCCACTGTTCTCACAGTTTCCTCATCTATTTGCCAGGAAATGATGGGACTGGATGTCATGATCTTAGTTTTCTGAATGTTGAGTTTTAAGCCAACTTTTTTACTCTCCTCTTTCACTTTCATCAAGAGGCTCTTTAGTTCTTCTTCACTTTCTGCCATAAGGGTGGTGTCATCTGCATATCTGAGGTTATTGATATTTCTCCCAGCAATCTTGATTTCAGTTTGTGCTTCATCCAGTCCAGCGTTTCTCATGATGTACTCTGCGTATAAGTTAAATAAGCAGGGTAACAATATACAGCCTTGACGCACTCCTTTTCCTATTTGGAACCAGTCTGTTGTTCCATGTCCAGTTCTAACTGTTGCTTCCTGACCTGCATATAGGTTTCTCAAGATGCAGGTCAGGTGTTCTGGTATGCCCATCTCTTTCAGAGTTTTCCACAGTTTATTGTGATCCACACAGTCAAAGGCTTTGGCATAGTCAATAAAGCAGAAATAGATGTTTTTCTGGAACTCTCTTGCTTTTTCCATGATCCAGTGGATGTTGGCAATTTGATCTCTTGTTCCTCTGCCTTTTCTAAAACCAGCTTGAACATCTGGAAGTTCACCGTTCACGTATTGCTGAAGCCTGGCTTGGAGAATTTTAAACATTACTTTACTAGCATGTGAGATGAGTGCAATTGTGCGGTAGTTTGAGCATTCTTTGGCATTGCCTTTCTTTGGGATTGGAATGAAAACTGACCTTTTCCAGTGCTGTGGCCACTGCTGACTTTTCCAAATTTGCTGGCATATTGAGTGCAGCACTTTCACAACACCGTCTTTCAGGATTTGAAATAGCTCAACTGAAATTCACTTTTCACTTTCATGCATTGAAGAAGGAAATGGCAACCCACTCCAGTGTTCTTGCCTGGAGAATCCCAGGGACAGGGGAGCCTGGTGGGCTGCTGTCTATGGGGTCGCACAGAGTTGGACAAGATTGAAGTGACTTAGCAGTAGCAGCAGCAACTGGAATCCATCACCTCCACTAGCTTTGTTCATAGTGATGCTTCCTAAGGCCCACTTGACTTCACATTCCAGGATGTCTGATTCTAGCTGAGTGATTAACATTAGGATTAACATGCTTTTAATATCCACAGGGAAACATAGTATTCAAGAAGACTTTGATGTTTAAAAGTTGGCATGAATTCTTGACCCTCAAAGAGAATTCTAACTGCATTTAGAATTCTAATAGATTGTAGTCTGATATGTTAGCATGCCAACGTTATTCCTACATGTTGCAGTAAGAAAGGAATAGGATGAATATAGGGTCAAGAGGTAGAACTTGAAACAGAGAAGAATGCATCTTGAGAGGATTTATTAATTGTTCTCGGGTTTCTATGTGGCTGGCTTAAAAATCATTTTACTTCTACCAGGGTCATAAGCTGCACATAACAAAATCATTTTTTCTTTTGGCAGGAGCTCTTAAATATGTTTCTTTCATGAAGAAACCATCATGTGCTACTGCTGCAACTTATATATTACACAGACTGACAGCATATTCAGAGATAGGTTCCTTGTTCAGCAAATTTTGCCCAGACCTCAGCACTGTATGAATTACTGTGCTTCTAAAAATTATTAGTATTGGGTCTACTTCTCAAGAGTGTGTTATTTATATAGTTTTTGATAAAGTATTCTCTCTGGGAGTGTCTTATCTTTCCTAGTTTGAGACTTAAATTGAATATTTCAATTACTAATGCAATAAAGCAAATAATAAAGTAGATGAATTTTTTAAATCAACTTTTTAAGTCATGAAATATAACCATACACATGAATATTTTTGCTCTCTGAAATTTTATCAGACATAATGTAATAATTTAGGAAAAGAAGAAACTGTAGTGTAGAATGAAAGGAGCAGCAAACTTACAGAGCAGAATTTAGGAAATACTACACACATACATTCAATTGGCTGATGAATTAAACATACTTTCTGTTAAAGATCAGTTTGGATATTGAATAACTTTAAAACTGAATCTGAAGAGACAAGATAAAAACACTCTTGTTGATTTATTTATTCAGCAATTTGTGATTATCCAGCAACATTTAACAAGTGTCTCCTATTTTTCTGGGTTGTTTTAAGCTAACTAGTGGAATAAGAGTATTTACAGGCTTGTGAGATAAAGAGCCAATAAAGATTATTTTTGACTTAGAACAATTTCCAAATTTGTAGACATGTCACATGGGACCCCGAGTGACTATGTCTTCTCTAAGATCTAGCCCACTCTGGTCATGTTTGCAAGCATTCAAGTAGAGCCTAGTTCCCACATGGTTTCAAGACTCTAGTCTTGGTTTCTGGGTTTCTGACTTGCACTTTACCTGCTTGACCCAGTGGGATCACAGGAAAGGTAACACCTAGTTGTTAGCAGAATATTCTCCCCATCTTCCATATGTGCCTCCTGCTACTTGGTTTAAAAAAACATAATTAAGCAACCAAACATTCAGGTTCTAATGCAGCCACTTATTAGTAGGACTTTGGAAGATTAAATAGAAGGCACTGGCAGTAAATCCTAAACCAGTCAATCATAAATCCTAAACCAGATAAAACTAGTCAATCCTGAAGGAAATCAGTCTTGAATATTCACTGGAAGGACTGATAATGGAGCTGAAACTCCAATACTTTGTCCACCTGATACAAAGAGCTGACTCATTGGAAAAAACTCTGATGCTGGGAAAGATTGAAGGTAGGAGGAGAAAGGAATGACAGATGATGAGATGGCTGGATGGCATTACCGCTCAATGGACATGAGTTTGAGTAAGCTCCGGGAGTTGGTGATGGACAGGGAAGCCTGGTGTGCTGCAGTCCATGGGGTCGCTCAGACACGACTGGCCAAGTGAACTAATTAGCAGTACTCACCTACAGCCTCTCAGGCTCAAAGACCATGTTGGTCTCAAGTTGGCACTCCCATTGTGGGATTTCTCCTATGATGGCTGGCTAAAGTTGTTATGGGAGTGACAGTTCTTTAGTTCAAGCACATACATTTCTTGGGCTCTCAACTTCATAGCTAATTTGAAGGGGAATGCAAGGGAATGGGGTGTAAAAACATCATCTGGATGAGAAAGATGTGATTGTGTCTCAATATTTTATAATCATTTTACATTTCTACCCTTAGAAATGACCATTTTTCAGCTTATAACTGGTAACAGGAAGATATTGCTCTCTCACAACTAGGGAGTCACTTTTGATTGATGTTTTTACATATAAGCCAAACTCATTTTAAGCAAGGGACTATTTTGGATCAACTACTGCTTTACTAAGAATAAATAAAAATCTGAAAACCAATAATGAGCACTATTCAGATCTACTTTCTTAATTCAATAATATATTCACAGCTAAACATTTTAACATTTTGCATCATTACAACTGCCTAAAGTATATGTATCTTTGCTGTTTTGCAATATGCTTGGTCTGAATTCTAAGTAATGACTCAAGAGATAGATTGTTTATCCTGGCATGTTTTCAGCTGGCTTTGGAGTTAATTTCTTATATGGTTGATAAGTTAGATAAGATAATGTAGATAAACTGCTTAGCACAATGACTGGTCCATAGTAAATGCTCACTGCATGTTTAGTTTGATCACAAATAGTAATCAAAGAAGATAATTTAAGGACTCTCTCTAGACATACTTTCATATTAATTTTTAATATATGCATGCATGAAAAGTTCACATCCTTTAACTCTCTAAATAATTCTCAGCTTCAAGCTAATAAAAGAGTTGACTGTTTTCATCCCAGACAGTTGGTAATCCTGAGACAATAGCCAAGCTAAAGTGGTGTCTGACTGTCTGTGCCCTCTGCAAGTGAAGGCAGAGTGTGAAGCATTTTTCACTTCTCCAAATCTCAGGGAACTCTGACTAGACTGTCAGTATGGTCTTTGATAAAAGGCAAATTGGAAGGATGGGGTACATGTAACCTAATAGAGTACTTTATCTTACAACAGGGAAAGCGCTTAACAATAAATCCTTTCCTACCCATACATCAGCAAGCCTAGGTAGCTTCTTTTAGTTGAGTAAAGAGGAACTAAATAAAGAATTTATTTTTATAAATTTCAGGTTCTATCTGATAGGATTTGCCATCTATAAGAAATTCATCACTGATGAACCTGGCCAGAACTGCTTGCAATCCTTTTATTTATTTATTTATTTATTTATTTATTTTTGAGAATTTTTTTCACATTTATATAAATACTTTCCCCTTGTTAATGTCATTGACTTTAGGGTGACTATTTTATATACCAATAAAAATTTAATATGTATGATATAGTTTATATTTATTATAAATATTTATATACATGTCCTTTAAATGATTCATTCCTAGGGCTAAGGTCTACAAAGTTTCAAACTTCATCAGAAGCAAAATTGTTTTTTGAAATTCATGAGCATTACAGCTCTTAAGAGTATGTTAGCAGCAAACTTTTAGTTAAAAAAATAAAAAGCTCATGATTTCTAAAGGAATGAAGTTAAGATTGAGAGAGAAAAATTACAGACACGCTTCAGAGATATTGGGGTTTTGTTCCAAACCACCAAAATAAAAAGTCACAAGACATTTTTGGTTTTTCAGTGCAGTTAAATATCGTTTTCATGATATTGTAGTCAATTAAGTGTATAACAGCTTTATGTCTAGAAAAACAATGTACATAACATAAAAAATATTTTACTGCTAAAAAATGCTATTGTCCAAGCCATCAGGGAGTCATAATCCTCTTGCTTCTAGAGGGTCTTGTCTCAATGTTGATGGCTGTTGACTGAACAGGGCTGTGGTTGCTGAAGGTTGGAACAGCAATTTACTAAAATAAAACAATGAAGTTTGCCACAATGACTAACTCTTTCTTTCACAAAGGATTTCTCTATAGTATGCAATGTTGTTTGATAGGATTTTACCCACAGAGAACTTCTTTCAAAGTTGGAGCTAATTCTCTTAAACCCTGCTGCTGCTTTAACTAAGTTTCTGCAATATTCTAAATCCTTTGCTGTTGTTTCAACACTTCACAGCATCTTCACCAGGTGTATATTCCTTCTCAGGAAACCACTTTCTTTGCTCATGCATAAGAAGCAACTCTTCAGCTGCACAAGTTTTATCCTGAGATTGCAGCAATTTAGCCCCATCTTCAGGCTCTACTTAAAATGTTAGTTCTTTTCTATTTCCACCACAGTTACCTTCCTCTGAACTTGAGCCCTTCAAAGTCATCCATGAGAGCTGGAGTCAACATCCTTAAAGCTTCTATTAAGGTTGATATGTTGACCTCTTCCTATGAATCACAATTGCTCTTAATGTCATCTAAAAGAGTGAATCCTTTCCAGAAGGTTTCCAATTTATTTTGCCCAGATCCATCAGAGGAATCACTATCTATGGCAGCTATAGCCTTACAAAATGTATTGCTTAAATAATAAGACTTGAAAGTCAAAATTATTCCTTGATACATGGGCTGTGAAGGATGTTGTGTTAGCAGGCATGAAAATAACATTAATCTGTTTGTATATCTCCATCAGAGCTCTTGGGTGACCAGGTGCATTGTCAATGACCAGGAATATTTTGAAAGGAATCTTTTTTTTCTGAGCAATAGGTTTCAACAGTGGGGTGAAAATATTCAGTAAACCATGCTGTAAAAACATGTGCTATCATCCGTTCTTCATTGTTCCATTTAAAGAGCACAGGCAGGGTAGATTTAGCATAATTTTTAAGGACTCTACTTTTTTTCAGAATGGTAAATGAACACTGGCTTCAACTTAAAGTGACCAGCGAGATTCATTAGCCTCTAGCAAGAGAGTCAGCCTGTTCTTCAAAGCTTTGAAGCCAGGCACTGACTTTTCTCTAGCTGTGAAAAGTATTAGATGGCATCTTCTTTCAACATAACAGGCTGTTTTGTCCACATTGAAAATCTGTTTTTTAGTGCTGTCATCTTCATTAATTGGCTAGCTGTTTGGTGCAAGAAGCCATAAGCTAGGAGAGCAGCATTACAGAACCATGACCTAATAGGGATTGCCACCTTAGTTCCACAGACTAATTTGCCAGAAACTCCTTCATATACTGAAGGTGAGACTCTTAAAGCTAAGAGTGAGGGCTTTCAAGAAGATCATATGGGGTGGTTCCAAAAGGAGGGACTCCTTTTTCTGCCTGGGAATCTCCAACGGAAGTTGGTTAACTCCTTACATGCCACTACTCATTTAGGAGAAAAGGCCCTCCAAATATTACTAGAAAGGTCCTTCAGAGGAACAGGCTTCCAAACAACTATAAGACAGGTGGTCTCCTCTTGTCCCACTTGCCAATTAAACAACCCCCAAGAAGCTCTAAGACCCCAGCTGGCCCAGCCCATCCAACGACGTGGGGCCTACCCAGGAGAGGACTGGCAGATGGACTTCACCCAGATGCCAGTTTCTCAAGGGTATAAATACCTATTAGTCATGATAGATTCATTCACAGGATGGACTGAAGGCTTTCCCACCCTGACCGAGAAGGCTAAGGAGGTGGTAAAAAAACTGCTCCATGAAATCATTCCAAGATTTGGTCTGCCCAGGTCATTACAAAGTGACAATGGGACATCATTTACTTCTAAGGTCACCCAAGGGGTCTCAAAAGCATTGGACATTACTTATTATCTCCATTGTGCCTGGAGGCCTCAATCTTCAGGAAAAGTAGAAAGAGCCAATCAATTCTTAAAATCAGCAGTAAAAAAGATAACTCAGGAGACCTCCCTGGGATGGAAGGAGGCTTTACCAATAGCTCTCCTCCGCACCCACATTGCCCCTAAGGAACAGGTTGGTCTTAGTCCTTATGAGATGCTATATGGGAGGCCTTTTGTTTATGTCAATGACCTCTTCCTAGATCCAGAGGTTCAGACCCTCCAGTCTTATACCATGGCCATTGGGCAATTCCAACAGGATATACGCTTGTGGGGTATGAAACCAGGACCCAAAAGATTCCAAAGAGTCACCACTATATGCTCCAGGAACTCAAGTCCTAATAAAAGTCTGGAAAGATGGGTCCCCAAAGGCTCAACTCCAGCCCACATGGAAGGGCCCCTACCCTGTAATACTTTCTACCCCCACAGCAGTCAAGGTACCAGGACATGACTCCTGGATTCACTACTCATGAGTCAAGCCATGGAAGAAAACAGAAGAGGACACTCAATACACCTGTGAGCCCCTGGGAGATCTCAGATACCTATTCAGAACTACCAATGAGTGGCATTCTAATGAACACCCCCAAAATCTGGTTTCTGGGGATAAGATTTCTCAGGATAACTCTAAGGAGCCAACACAGCTTGACAGAGACTGTACTCTAAGACAGACAGGAGATAGATCTTCTGATTCCTGAACAAAGAGGGACTTGAGCTATCCTGGCAATGTGAATTTAAAATTGACCAATGTCCCTACTAGTCCTTGTTATGCTATATTGATGATGCTTATGATTATTCCATGTACTGCCAATTGTCTAACCTGTTTTGTCTCTGCCCAGGTCAACCAGCTACAACATGCAGTGCCAGTTCAACAAAGATATAAAACTACAGCTGACCACAGAAAATATCACACACCCTTGGACACTGCTATAAGGACTCTGAGGCTTGAGACTAGCAAGAGGGGGAGGCCCAATACCCCTCGCCACCCCAGTTCAGCAGGAAGTAGCCTGAAAGACCTTGACGCCCCTATTCCCAAAGAATTGGGCCTCCCATCTCTTGAGGGGGGAATGTTAGGTAGGTAGAATAGGGAAAAGGAGTCCAAAATGGCGGTGGCTAAAAGACAAGGAAGGTCCAAGGACCAGAGTGAAAACTTCAGGCAGAACAAACAGCACTCCTGGCTAAACCCAATTTGCGTAGGGCAGGCCCAGGTCAAAGAAAAAACATATAAAAGGAGGAGCCAAAGAGCTTTCTCTTGGACTCTCTCTCCCGCGTGCGTGAGCTCTTTTCTCTCTCTCTCTCTCTCTCTCTCTCTTCCTCTCTTCCTCTCTCCCTCTCTCCCTCTCTCCCTCTCTCCCTCTCTCCCTCTCTCCCTCTCTCCCTCTCTCCCTCTCTCCCTCTTGCTATCTTCTAAATAAAATGGAGCTGTAACACTGAAAACAAACAAACAAACAAACAAATAAATAAAAAAGCTGTCTTAATGCAGATAATTATATATTTTTGTTTCTTTGGGGTCAATACCTAGAAGTGGAACTGGTGGATCAACTCCACTCAAAGATATGTTTAACTTTATAAAAAACTGAAAAACTTTTCCAAAGTGGATTTACTATTTACATCCCTTCCAGCAATATGTGAGAATCCCAGTTACTTCACATCTTAAACCAGAAGTATTATCAGTCTTTTAAAAATTTTACGTATCTAGCTGGGGTGCAATGTTAGCCTATTGTTGTTTTCATTTTTATTTTACTGGTACTAATTATGTTGAGCTTATTCTATTCTTTTTTTTCAGTTCATCCCTCATTTTTGTGAATTGCCTGATTTTCAATTGCTCTGCCCAATTTTATTGAATTGTTTTTCATTTTACTTTTCAGATATGTGATCTCTTTATATATTCTGCACATAAATGTTTATCTTTTCATAGATTATCTAAATTTTTAATTGAATGAACTTATTTTATTTTGATTTTACATATGTGCTTTTGGTGTCAAGTGTAAGTACTCTGTAGGCTCTTCATTTCCTTTTTTTAACTTATTAAACTGGCTGAAACTCCTAGGACAATGTTAAAAAGAGTAGTGGTGAGAGAGAACATACTTGCCTTCCTTCTGATTTCAGGGAGAAAGCATTCTGTCTTTCATCACTAAATACGACATTTGTTTAGGTGCTCTATATGTACTTTATCAAGTTAAAAAATTCCCTCTGTTCCTAGCTTGCTAAGAGTTTTTATTATGAATCATGTTGGGCTTAAGTGATTTTTCTTCATCAATTGACATGATCATTCTAGTTTTCTTCTTTAGCTGGTTGCTGTGATGATTATGTTGACTGATTTTTTAATGTTCAGTTCAGTCACTCAGTCGTGTCTGACTCTTTGTGACCCCATGGACAGGAGCGTGTCAGGCCTCCCTGTCCATCACCAACTCCCAGAGTTTACCCAAACTCTTGTCCATAGAGTCAGTGATACCATCCAACCATCTCGTCTGTCATCCCCTTCTCCTCCAACCTTCAATCTTTCCTGGCATCAGGATCTTTTCAAATGAATCAGCATCAGGTGGCCAAAGTATTGGAGTTTCAGCTTCAACATCAGTCCTTCCAATGAACATTCAGGACTGATCTCCTTTAGAATGGACTGGTTGGATCTCCTCGCAGTCCAAAGGACTCTCAAGAGTCTTCTCCGAACCATAATTCAAAAGGATCAATTCTTTGGTGCTCAGCTTTCCTTATAGTCCAACTCTCATATCCATACATGACTACTGGAAAAACCACAGCTTTGACTAGATGGACCTTTGTTGGCAAGTAATGTCTCTGCTTTTGAATGTGCTATCTAGGTTGGTCATAAATTTCCTTCCAAGGAGTAAACGTTATTTTAATTTCATGACTGCAGTCACCATCTGCAGTTATTTTGGAGCCCCCAAAAATAAAATCAGCCACTGTTTCATCTCTTTGCCATAAAGTGATGGGACCAGATGCCATGACCTTAGTTTTCTGAATGTTGAGCTTTAAGCCAACTTTTTAGAATGTTAAACAAGATTTTAAAATAAATTCCCCTTGGTAAAGTGTATAATTCTTATTATATATTCTTGGGTTTCATTTCTAATATTTTGTTGAGAATATTTGCTTCTATATTCATGGGAGATAATAATCTATTTTTTTTTTCTTTTTATAACACCTCAATCTGTTTTAGTATTAGGACTATTCTGATCCTGTAAAAATAGTTAAGGGTACAGACTGTGACAAGAGATTCTAATTGTATTAAAAATGTATGAAATAATCTCACTAAAGGTCATTGGGGAAATGTGCTGACTTCAGTAATTTTGGAAATGAAAGGAGCCTGGACTCTGTAAGAAAATAGTGAGAAGAAAGAGTTTATAGATAGTATATGCTAGTCAGTAAAGTTTTCCCACTGTGTGTAGTATCAGCAATTCTGATGTGCTGCTGCACATGCATGCTGGAACTGAATAATTGACTAAATGGATGGTGGATCAGCATCACAGTGTCTCACTGTTGGAGTGGAAATTTACAAATCAGCAAAGGAAAGAGGCTAGAATGATCTACGGGGTAATAGATCAGAGTTGGAAACTTCAGTAAGAATTCATGTTTAACTTAATATACATTTATGTGTGTATATATATGACAACTACATGTTGTGTGCTAAGTTGCTTCAGTTGTGTCCAATTTTGTGCAACCCTATGAAGAAGGCAATGGCACCCCACTCCAGTACTCTTGCCTGGAAAATCCCATGGGCAGAGAAGCCTGGTAGGCTGCAGTCCATGGGGTCGCTAACAGTCGGACACGACTGAGCGACCTCACTTTCACTTTTCACTTTCCTGTATTGGAGAAGGAAATGGCAACCCACTCCAGTGTTCTTGCCTGGAGAATCCCAGGGACGGGGGAGCCTGGTGTCCTGCCGTCTATGGGGTCGCACAGAGTTGGACACGACTGAAGCAACTTAGCAGCAGCAGCAGCATGGACTATAGCCTCAACAGACTGGTTCCAAATAGGAAAAGGAGTTCGTCAAGGCTGTATATTGTCACCGTGCTTATTTAACTTATATGCAGAGTACATCATGAGAAACGCTGGACTGGAAGAAACACAAGCTGGAATCAAGATTGCTGGGAGAAATATCAATAACTTCAGATATACAGATGACACCACCCTTATGGCAGAAAGTGAAGAGGAACTAAAAAGCCTCTTGATGAAAGTGAAAGTGGAGAGTGAAAAAGTCAGCTTAAAGCTCAACATTCAGAAAACAAAGATCATGGCATCCGGTCCCATCACTTCGTGGGAAATAGATGGGGAAACAGTGGAAACAGTGTCAGACTTTATTTTTCTGGGCTCCAAAATCACTGCAGATGGTGACTGCAGCCATGAAGTTAAAAGATGCTTACTCCTTGGAAGGAAAGTTATAACCAAACTAGATAGCATATTCAAAAGCAGAGACATTACTTTGCCAACAAAGGTTCATCTAGTCAAGGCTATGGTTTT
This sequence comes from Bos grunniens, assembly GCF_055505025.1. NCBI lineage: Eukaryota > Metazoa > Chordata > Mammalia > Artiodactyla > Bovidae > Bos > Bos grunniens. The sequence continues at coordinate 54,129,081 of NC_141166.1, read as the reverse complement.
TCCTGTGGTCATGTATGGATGTGAGAGTTGGATTGTGAAGAAGGCTGAGCACTGAAGAATTGATGCTTTTGAACTGTGGTGTTGGAGAAGACTCTTGAGAGTCCCTTGGACTGCAAGGAGATCCAACCAGTCCATTCTGAAGGAGATCAGCCCTGGGATTTCTTAGGAGGGAATGATGCTGAAGCTGAAACTCCAATACTTTGGCCACCTCATGTGAAGAGCAGACTCATTGGAAAAGACTCTAATGCTGGGAGGGATTGGGGGCAGGAGGAGAAGGGGATGGCAGAGGATGAGATGGCTGGATGGCATCACTGACTCGATAGACATGAGTCTGAGTGAACTCTGGGAGTTGGTGATGGACAGGGAGGCCTGGCGTGCTGCGATTCATGGGGTGGCAATGAGTCGGACATGACTGAGTGACTGAACTGAACTGAACTGATGGACTGTAGCCTACCAGGCTCCTCTATCCATGGGATTCTCCAGGCAAGAATACTTAAGTGGATTGCCATGCCCTTCTCAGGGCATTTTCCTGACCCAGGGACCATACCTGTGTCTCTTACATCTCCTGCATTGGCAGATAGATTCTTTACCACTAACGCCACCTGGGAAGCCCACATATAGTCTACATATACAAATAGATATATGTATATACATAGGTTAATATATGCACATATATTTATTTCCTCTGTTAGCTGAGAGCACAAAAAAAAACACCAATACTCCATTACTAACAATAAGCACACCTAGCACCCAAATCTTTGTTTCTAATACCAGTCTCCAATAAAAGAAACCAGGGCTCCTTGGAGAAATGGATATTTCTAAGAATGTGGTAGGAAACATATATAAGATGAGTCTAGAGCATCTGGTAGCAGCAGAAAGTAAGAAAGTGCACAAAAACAAACAAACTTTGTCGGGGTATGTCAAAGGGGCACAGGTGCCAACTAAAAGAGTTTTCATGAAGTTCAAAGCTGGAATACTTTGAGCAAACAAAATAAATAATAGAGTTTGTAACTGAATTATAACTCAAATTACAAAATACGTATTCATGAGTACATATTTATATAAGTAAATGATTAAATAAATAAATGGAGTAAAACCTCCCATTCTGAAGAATTCCAAATAAATTATGTAGACAATTCCATAGTAAAGTAAGAGGTCATAATTCCTCACATCTTAAATGTGGGATGTGACTTACTTCTAAAAAGCAGGGCATGGAAAGCAGAGAAAACAAGGGTAACTTTGTGAGAAAAACCTGACAAACACCATATCATTCATATATTTAAGACCAATATTACAGTCAAGAATGACATTGATAATAAACACTCTTGACACAATATGATGAAAAAGCACCTTAACACTATGATTTTCCTCCCCTAAACTCATACTCCAGTCTATTATAAGAAAAACATCATATAAATTACAATAAAATAAAGTTCTACAACATACCTGACCAGTACTCCTTAAAGCTGTCAAAGTCATCATAAACAAGAAAAGAAGGAGAAACTGTTATAGACATATAGAGCCTAAAAATATCATGACAACTAAATATAATATGAGTGAGATCCTAAAACAGAAACAGAGTAAAGCTAAGGCAATATCGATAAACTATGTAGTTTAGGTCATAATATAGCAATATTGCTTCACTAATGATAGCAAAAGTACCATACTGATAGAAAATATTATTAATAAAGCAATCTGACTTTAGAGGCATGTACAAGAATTGACTATACTCTGCTGTTTTTTTATCATAAAAAATAAAAATCATGGAATTGTTTGCTTAATTTTAAGTCAAATTGTATCAACATGAATCAAAACAATCTATAATAGTAAATATAAGATAATACATATGTTAACCACTATAAAATTATTTTATTAATGTATTAAAATACTTACCTAGGTATATTTTTTCTTCTTGGATGATGGTTACTATCAATATAGTTAATTCTCATGGCATCAGCATGTATTTCACTTTTTGTATACAACCACCTTTCCTCTCAAGCCTATAATATTTCCAGACTAAAACTTTAATCAGTGCCTTAGGTAAGCTTAGCATTCAAGGTTGTTCTGCAAGTTAATTAAAAAGAAATTAACAATAAAATTTTATTTAACACTTTGTTAAAATTAATCACTCTGTAATTAAATATGATTTGCTGAAAGAATGTTTGAAATGAGGCTTTAAAAATAGCTAAACATAAATCTAAGCCCTTCTACACACAATGCAACTGCTTTTGTCAAAAGTATAAACATGGCATGATATTTTTGCTGTTGTTTCACTTAAATACAAACCTGCAGGGTATATCTTTCTTCTAAAAAAATAACCATATAACCTGAATATGTTTTTATGAGAAAACAGACCACTTTTCATGTAGTTATTAGCATGTTGCAATTATTAGATTACTTTTCATAGAAGCTAACAGAAGTAACTTTTAGTTTTCAAAATATAATTAATATATTTTCATGTGCAAATTTAATTATTGCAGAGGATATCACATAAAGCAGAACAAAATTTAATTAAAATTGTATTGCCATTTGTTAAAAATTGTCACTGTATTAGTTTACTTTTGTTGTTGTTTAGTTGCTAAGTTGTATCTGACTCTATGATCTCATGGACTGCAGCCTGCCAGACTCCTCTGTCCATGGGATTTCCTGAACAAGAATACTGGAGTAGGTTGCCATTTCCTTCTCCAAGGGATCTACCCAACCCAGGAATCAAATCTGCGTCTCCTACAATGGCAGGGGTCTTCTTTACCCATAAGCCACCAAGGAAGCCCATTAGTTTGCTGCTGCTGCTGCTAAGTCACTTCAGTCGTGTCCGACTCTGTGCCACCCCAGAGACGGCAGCCCACCAGGTTCCCCCGTCCCTGGGATTCTCCAGGCAAGAACACTGGAGTGGGTTGGCATTTCCTTCTCCAATGAATGAAAGTGAAAAGTGAAAGTGAAGTCGCTCAGTCGTGTCCAACTCTTTGCGACCCCATGGACTGCAGCCCACCAGGCTCATCTGTCCACGGGATTTTCCAGGCAAGAGTACTGGAGTGGGGTGCCATTGCCATCTCCAATTAGTTTACTAGGGCTGCCCTAACAAAACAACACAGACTGGGTGGCTTATACAAGAGAAATTTATTTTCTCATAATTCTAAAGAAATCCAAGATTAAGGTATCACCAAGTTTGGTTTCTCCTGAGACCATTCTCCTGGGCTTGCTGTGGCTGATCTCCAAATATAGCGACAATGGAGATAAAGGCTTAAACATATGAATTATATGGGGACACAATTATATTCGTAACAGTTATCAAAATGAAAATACAAGTATTACCACTTTATAAATTAAACTGGCTTTGATGGCTGGATTTATCAAGGAATTAAACAATGAGTACAATTTTATTTTATTTTCTGTTAAAATTTTCTTTTCATCCAATATCAAATGTTCAATCACAGAATAATTTCTCACATATCCATTCAAAGTAAATCTATTTTCTATTTTTGCAAATGTTAAATGTTATATTATTAATTATTTAAATTAATTTATTTATTCAAAGTAAATCTCTCCACTTCTCTACCCACCCTTCTAATTTTTTCTGTGTCTTAATTTATTCTAAGATGTCCATAGTCTAAGATAAAGAATACAGATATTTTTCCAGCTTGACACATTGTTTTAAAAACTAGAGGTTATTTAATTTAAAAAAGGATGCACAGTTTTGGTTTTCAACTTTGCTCAACTCTGCAATCCCATGGATGTAGCTCACCAGGCTCCTCTGTCCGTGGGATACTCCAGGCAAGAAAATAGAGTGGGTTACCACACTCTTCTTCAGGGGATCTTCCTGAACCAGGTCTCCTGCATTGCAGGCAGATTCTTTACCATCTGAACCACCAGGGAAGCCCCTTTATGGCCACAGATAACACAAAATAATGTCATCATCATCATCAGTAACAACAACCACATTTTTTGTTTCTTATTCCTATGTTTTTGGATATGTATTTTTTTTGAGGTCTCTACATAAACCAACAGTTTTCTAAAATTATTTTTGAAATAGAGACTAGGAAAAGAAACTCATTATTGTAAATGTTAAACAATGATTTTGGAATAATTTTGGAAAGTATAGGTGCTATACTTTCAGCTATAGGCTGAAATTTGTGTAATTTGATTTTGTATAAAAATTGTGAATACTGTGATTTATAGGAAAATATATATTTGGTCATTCAGATTATATATAAGAAATATGCTTGGTCTTCATCCATAGTTCCTGCCTCACAGCTCTGGAAACCCTTGGAATTTACTGAACAATAAAAGCAACTAGTTAATATTTCTCTTGTACTTAGTTTCTGAAAATGACTTGGAAAGGAGACTTTTGGATCAACCCAAGGATGGGAGCTGGTTGTCAGAAGAACCAATCATGTGATTAAAAGGACTGGAACGTTCAGTACCATTCCCTGCTTTTGTGGGAGGAAAGAAGGGCTGGAGATTGAATTGATCACCATTGGCCAATGATTTAGTCAATCATGATTATGTACTGAAGCTTCCACAAAAACCGAAAGGACAGCTTTTGGGGCTTTTTGCTAAGAGCTTCGAAACTGGGCAACTACCAGCTTCCAAGGGCTACATTCCAGTTCCATGCTCCCGGAGGACAGAAGTTCTTTTCTTTAGGACCTCATTCTATGTATCTCTTCATCTGACTATTCATTCTTTTAATATCCTTTTATAATAAAATTTTAATCTAGTAAGTAAGAGTAAATGGATTTCCCTGAATTCTCTGAGCCATTCCAGCAAACTAACTGAAAGTAAGGAGAAGGTCCTGAGAATCTCTGATTCATAGCCAGTCGGTCAGAAGCCCAGGTAACAACCCTGTGACTCACCCTAGAGCTGGAGGGACTTTCTGTGGGATTCAGCCCTGTTGAATCTGATTCTGTCTTCAGATAGGCAATGAATTCTCTGAAATTTTACTGGAGGCTGAGAATTGCGGGTTGGTTTGGGAAAGCCTCTGCACACACGCGTATTGGAATTTGTTCAGGAAACCCTTGCTGTTTGTGTCTCCCTAAATGTATGTATTGAAATTCTAACTGGACTTTGGGAGGTGCTTAGGTTGTGAGGGAAGAGCCCTCATAAATAAATTCAATGCCCTTTTAAAAGAGGACCAAGAGACATCTTTCACACCTTTCCACCTTCTGTGTGTGTGTGCTCAGTAGTGTCTGACTCTTAGAGAGAGTCCCATGGACTCAATCCCATGGACTATACCCCTAGAGGCTCCTCTGTCCATGGGATTTTCTAGGCAAGAATACTGGAGTGAGTTACCATTTTATCTGAGGACACAGCAAAGCCACTGGCAATAAACCAGGGAGAGGGCTCTAACCACATCTTGACCATGCTGGCACCTTGATCATGGACTTCCAGCTTCCAGAATTGTGAAAATAAAATTTTGCTGTTTATACATCACCCAATCTGTCGCACTTTGTTACAACAGCCTAAAGGATTAAGGTAGCATCTATCCAGTTATTTTCATATATAAACTGCATCCTGTGTCTCAAATTTTTTGTGTGTAGTAACTTAAATCTTTCAGGAACTGCTAACTCTCTTTAACCAGTTTGTTTCTGATGTTATATTCATTGATGTTAGTACTTTTTGTCAAATTAGCAAGAAACAATATTTTTCCAGTGTTTACATATAATCTAATATTCATTATGCAAATGTATACCTTGCCTTTCATGAATTACTACTTTTTATCTAATATAATAACTATTTGTTTCAATTTGCTCCTTGAAGTCAAAATAATTCCAGTTTATGCTTCTGCTGATTTTATCACTTGTTTAATATTCTTCCCATTATATTTTTATTTGAAATTTTCTCAGTTCTTTCAAAAATAAGTGTAACAATAAGTGAAAATGCTATTTTTCAAGTGTACACAAATCAGAATTTAAATTCTCACTTATTTAATTGAAATATCCCAAAGTTCTCACCAAATTGATTTAAAATTTTTTGAGCTTAACAAGCATCTTTGAATAAACATTTTGTATCTCATTTGAATTTGAGTTAATATTCCAAATCTTTAAAAATAAAAGTTAGAGTCTTTAAATGTTGCCTTATGCATATTATAAGGTTTAGAGAACTTCCTAATGTGCAAACTATATCATTACAATTACCCACTAAAGATTCAACTTCAAGTGTGTTTAAAATACTCGATCTGTCATTGAAGTGAAAATAACACATAATTATTTCAAAATACCAACTAGTCAACAGCTTCAGGAGCTGTGCATTTTCTTCAATAAGATTAAAGCAATGAGCTGTGCACAACACATTATGCATAATTAAGGTTTTAAACAGTGCAAAGTCCTTTTTCTTCACCTTTCAAAACAGTTTTGTTGTCACTTGACTGGCACTGAATATTGTTCAAAAGCAGGATCCAATCATTCACAACTCCTTTCATTTGGTTGAATCAAGTAGTAGACAATTGTTTACTTTAATGAAAAATTTTAAAACCTCTCTCAGAAATTTCTGTCATAATAAAAGAGTTATTGTTCAGTTACTCAGTCATGTCTGACTCTTTGCGATCCCATGAACTGCAGCATGTCAGGCTTCTCTGTCCTTCACCATCTCCCGGAGCTTGCTCCAACTCATGTCCAAAGAGTCAGTGATGCCACCCGCCATCTTGTCTTCTGCCATCCCCTTCTCCTGCCTTCAATCTTTCCCAGCATCAGGGTCTTTTCTAATGAGACAGCTCTTCAAATCAGGTGGCCAAAGTATTGGAGCATCAGCTTCAGCATCAGTCCTTCCAATGAATATTCAAGATTGATTTCCTTTAGCATTGACTGGTTTGATCTCCTTGCTGTCCAAGGGACTCTCAAGAGTCTTCTCCAACACCACAGTTCAAAAGCATTAGTTGTTTATCAATCAGCCTTCTTTATGGTCCAACTCTCACATCCATACATGATTACAGGAAAACCATAGCTTAACTAGACAGAACTTGTGGGCATAGTAATGCCTCTGCTTTTTAATATGCTCTTTAGATTGGTCATAGCATTTCTTCCAAGGAGCAAACATCTTTTAATTTCATGACGGCAGTCATTATCTGCAATAATTTTGGAGACCAATAAACAAAGTTTGCCAGTGTTTCCATTGTTTTCCCATCTATTTGCCATGAAGTGATGGGACCAGATGCCATGATTTTAGTTTTCTGAATGTTGAGCTTTAAGCCAACTTTTTCACTCTCCTCTTTCACTTTCATCAAGAGGCTCTTTAGTTCTTCTTCACTTTCTGCCATTAGGGTGGTGTCATCTGCATATCTGAGGTTATTGATATTTCTCCCAACAATCTTGATTCCAGCTTGTGCTTCATCCAGCGGAGCATTTCTCATGATGTACTCTGCATATAAGTTAAATAAGCAGGGTGACAATATACAGCCTTGACATTCTCCTTTCCCAATTTAAATCAGTCCATTGTTCTATGTCTGGTTCTAACTGTTGCTTCTTGACCTCCATGCAGGTTTCTCAGGAGGCAGATGAGGTAGTTGGGTACTCCCATATCTTTAAGAATTTTCATTAATCATTAACTCATTAATATTTTGTGTCCAAGTTTATTTTACTGTTTATCTTCTACATTGATTTGTTTTATATTTTTCATTATTTTAATTACCTCTTCACTATTTCCAGGAAAACAAGTCACTATTTTTCACTTTAATAGTTTTTGAATTATTCATGCAACAATTCATCAGTTTTGGCTTTTGTTTAAATTTCTGTTAATTTGAAACTACCAATTTTTTAAAATTCTTAATATCAGAAATGAAAAAAATATAACAACTTTTTTCACACTTTCAAAATAATATTTAAGGTTTTATTTTATTTGTCCTTAAAGATACAGATATACTGATTATATTTGATTAAGATGGGGAAACAGTGGAAACAGTGTCAAACTTTATTTTGGGGGGCTCCAAAATCACTGCAGATAATGACTGCAGCCGTGAAATTAAAAGACGCTTATTCCTTGGAAGGAAAGTTATGACGAACCTGATAGCATATTAAAAAGCAGAGACATTAGTTTGCCAACAAAGGTCCGTCTAGTCAAGGCTATGGTTTTTCCAGTGGTCATGTATGGATGTGAAAGTTGGACTGTGAAGAAAGCTGACGGCTGAAGAATTGGTGCTTTTGAAGTGTGGTGTTGAAGATTCTTGAGAATCTCTTGGACTGCAAGGAGATCCAACCAGTCCATTCTAAAGGAGATCAGTCCTGGGCGTTCATTGGCAGGACTGATGCTAAAGCTAAAACTCCAATACTTTAACCACCTCATGCGAAGAGTTGACTCTTTGGAAAAGACTCTGATGCTGGCAGGGATTGGGGGCAGGAGGAGAAGGGGACAACAGAGGATGAGATGGCTGAATGGCATCACCGACTCAGTGGACATGAGTTTGAGTGAACTCCGGGAGTTGGTGATGGACAGGGAGGCCTGGTGTGCTGCGATTCATGAGGTTGCAGAGTCGGACACGACTGGGCGACTGAACTGAACTGAATGTATATACACCCCTGGAGAAGGGAATAACTACCCACTCCAGTATTCTTGCCTGGAGAATTCCATGAACAGAGAAACCTGGCAGGCTACAGTTCATGGGGTCGCACAGAGTTGGGCATGACTGAGTGACTAACATTTCCTTTTTTTCAGTTCATAATCCAAATAAGCCCAATATTCTATGCTCGAAGGAATCTTCATGCCTTTTGAAGGTTCTTACTGTACTTAGTCTGAAAAATCACCTGGAATATTATCTGTTTTGTTGAAATCAATTTACATTCTCATTAGAGCTTGGAAACTGTATTTTTCATTTTATCATTTAACTTTATGTTTTTGAAAAACATCTGTTGTTTTCATGACCTATCTTGTTTGAGGAGCCTTATAATAATCCTTATTATAATCACTTATTTTAAACAAGATAAACAAGATATAGTTCATTAGATAGTGTTTATATGTCATTCATCATAACAGGCCATCATGAAAGAATATGCTACTTTTCAAAGTCATTCCACTTATGAAAATTAGGCTATAGCTAATGTTTGTACATTCTCTATTGTGCTATTCTACACTTTCAATTGTGCTTTGCTTCATTTTTGCTGTTGTTGCTGTTTGGTCTTACAGAGTATCCTCATTCTTACAAATTTTTGAAAATTTCTTCTATTATTACTTATACTGTATGTACTTATTGTTTTATTGTCATAAATTTAGCATTTATATATATATATAGTCAATTGTGTTAAAGTACAGGCTTTGACATTTTCAGGGCCTATAGTATTTTAAGGTTACATTTGTATATCTTCCACGGAGATAGTTCTATTGTCATAATAAAAAAATAAACTAAAATTTAGTCACATACATTGGCAATTTAAGTAATTTTGAAAAGTGACACAACATATATATGTGTATCAACTCACTAGTGAATATGGGCAGTTTTTCAACTGTGACAATTGGTCCATCAGGTGTTTCTTATTGTTTTTCTCACAATTTTGTGGATTGTTTCATTTAAAACCCCGCATTACTTTACTAGAGGATTCATCAGATACTGAAGACCAGTCTAGTATGTTGGGATGTATAAAACATGAACCTTCACAGATAGACTTAATTCCTAACTGTACACTACTGTATATTTTCCTTTTATAGACATCAAGATATTGATAAATTCTCCTTTGCATGATCCTAATGCAATTTTAACATAGTTGTGTAAGATGCTATATATTACAGTAAACAGATTCCTATAAAGAGAGAACCTGTTTTAACTAAGCTTATAATATCTGCTTACAATTTATATGTCTGATGGTGATAAGAATTTTCCACACATTAAGATTATTCTTGCTTCTCTGCCTCCATCGACACATTTTCCATACTAGATGCCATAAGACATGTGAAATTGAAAAAAAAACACTCCTTTGCTATCCACCTGAAACTATCACAGTATTGTTAATCAGCCATGGTGTTGTTTAGTCACTAAGTCATGCCTGACTCTTTAGGGCACCATGGACCATAACCCACCAGGCTCCTCTGTCCATGGGATTCTCCAGGCAAGAATACTGAAGTGGGTTGCCATTCCCTTCTTCAGGAGATCTTCCCAACCCAGCGATTGGACCTGCATCTCCTACATTGGCAGGTGGATTCTTTACCACTGAACCACCAGAGAAGCCCTTAATTGGCTATACTTCAATACAAAATAAAAAGTTTAATTAATAAATAAAAATACAAATTACATGTTAAAAGAAAAAAAGACCACTGTCTCTGCATAATTGTGCCAGAATGAAGTCCTGAAAGATGATACTGTGAAAGTGCTGCACTCAATATGCCAGGAAATTTGGAAAACACAGCAGTGGCCACAGGATGGGAAAAGGTCAGTTTTCATTCCAATCCCAAAGAAAGGCAATGCCAAAGAATGCTCAAACTACTGCACAATTGCACTCATCTCACACGCTAGTAACATAATGCTCAAAATTCTGCAAGCTGTACATGAACATGTGCTTCAGCATTACATGAACTGTGAACTTCCAGATGTTCAAGCTGATTTCCGAAAAGTCAGAGGAACCACAGATCAAATTGCCAACATCTGCTGGATCAACAAAAAAGGAAGAGAGTTCCAGAAAAACATCTATTTCTGCTTTATTGACTATGCCAAAGCCTTTGATTGTGTGGATCACAAGAAACTGTGGAAAACACTGAAAGACATGGGAATACCAGACCACCTGACCTGCCTCTTGAGAAACCTATATGCAGATGAGGAAGCAACAGTTAGAACTGGGCATGGAACAACAGACTGGTTCCAAATAGGAAAAGGAATATGTCAAGGCTGTATATTGTCACCCTACTTATTTAACTTTTATGTAGAGTACATCATGAGAAACGCTGGGCTGGAGGAAGCACAAGCTGGAATCAAGATTGCTGGGAGAAATATCAATAACCTCAGATATGCAGATGACACCACCCTTATGGGAGAAAGTAAAGAGGAACTGAAAAGCCTGTTGGTGAAAGTGAAAGAGGAGAGTGAAAAAATTGTCTTAAAGCTCAACATTCAGAAAACTAAGATTATGGCATCTGACCCCATCACTTCATGGCAGATAGATGGGGAAACAGTGGAAACAGTGTCAGACTTTATTTTGGGGGGCTCCAAAATCACTGCAGATGGTGACTGCAGCCATGAAATTAAAAGACGCTTACTCCTTGGAAGGAAAGTTATGACCAAACTAGATAGCATATTCAAAAGCAGAGACATTACTTTGCCAACAAAGGTTTGTCTAGTCAAGGCTACAGTTTTTCCAGTGGTCATGTATGGATGTGAGAGTTGGACTGTGAAGAAAGCTGAGTGCGAAGAATTGATGCTTTTGAAGTGTGGTGTTGGAGAAGACTCTTGAGAGTTACCTGTACTGCAGAGATCCAATCAGTCCATCCTAAAGGATGTCAGTCCTGGGTGCTCATTGGAGGGACTGATGCTGCAGCTGAAACTCCAATACTTTGGCTACCTCATGCGAAGAGTTGACTCATTGGATAAGACCCTGATGCTGGGAGAGATTGGGGACAGGAGGAAAAGCGGACAACAGAGGATGAGATGGCTAGATGGCATCACCTACTCGATGGACATGAGTTTGAGTGAACTCTGGGAGTTGGTGATGGACAGGGAAGCCTGGGGTGCTGTGATTCCTGGGGTTGCAAACAGTCGGACACGACTAGCAACTGAAATGAACTGAACTGAAGGTGCATCTGGATGAGCCTATATTGTACACAAAGTATTTATAGAAGTCATTCCTACCCATAATGCTTAACAATAGATCAAATATATATGGCAGGTATTGGGAACCACATCAGTATATCCTGTTGAATCAAATTAAACATATTCAGAACCCCAATTCCACTTACACATATCAAGCGAGGTGGCCACTTCAACTAGTGTCTGATACACAAAGGAAACCTGATACAAAATGTATCTGCTACAAAATGGACAGAAGTCAGAATGGAAAGGAACTGTACTCTAACCAAGACATTTTATTAAATTTCTGTATTTTACAGAAACTTACGCATGTATCCATTTTTATGACCCCTTCTACATCTTTACAAAATGGTATAAAACACACAAAAAGGTAAAAGAAGGTAAGTGAACCTCAAGCTTCATTATTTTCCATGTAAATTAAGTTCAACAGTGTTATCAAAAAGTTTCCAGTTCTAATGTGAGAAATAAAATATTTAAAATGTTAGAAAATTATTAATCAGTAAAACCTTCTCTGAGTAGGAAATATTTTAACTGCTCTCTAAATGATGAAGATATGTCAGAGAGATGGCTAATATCTGTAGAAGCAGATGGAACAGGCAGTTCAGACACCCTGAGATTGTCCTCAAATCTAAAAGAAATCAGAAGATGGATCACAGTGATAGACCAGGGCTAAGATATGTCAGTTTTAGTGACACATGTGAAGGAGTTTAGGGAAGAAAGACAGAAATTACACCATCAGAGAGCTGAAGGGCTTTATAAGAGTGTGATAATAAAAATGCACCATAGAATCCCAGGCATATTTATCTGTTAACGTTACTAACTTTCTAATTTATTTCTGGATTAGTTTCAACTGGAGTTATCAATAAAATTTAAATAAAAAATAAAATTAAATTAAACATGCATTTTTTTTTTTTTTTTTTTTTACCATTAATGTTGTTACTTTAGAGGATTCCCTGGTGGCTCAGATGGTAAAGAATCTGCCTGCAATGCAGGATATCAAGGTTCAATCTCTGGATCAGGAAGATCCCTTGGAAAAGAGAAGGGTAACCCTCTCCAGTATTCTTTAGTGGAGAATTCCATGTACAGAGGAACCTGATGTGGTACAGTCCATGGGGTTGCAAAGAGTCAGACACAACTGAGTGACAAACATTTTCACTTGTTATTTTATATGCTTACAACTTGTATTTCATCATTCAAACATGATTTTACTCACTTAAAATATTGATTTATTCCAAATCTATATTTATGTAATCTAAGAACTAATATTTGGGAAAAGTGAGACCTGTATTATGAAATTAGATATTCAGTAGCTAATTATAATTTTTGCTATAAAATATTCAAACAAGATAATCAAATTAAAAAAAGGAAAATGTGTGAGACAAATAATATTAACTTGCATGCTTTCACTCTTCAGTTCAGTCACTCCCATGTGTCTGACTCCTTGCAACCCTATGGACTGCAGCATGCCAGGCTTTCCTGTCCATCACCAACTCCCAAAGATTACTCAAACTCAGGTCCATTGAGGCAGTGATGCCATCCTTCATCTCATCTTCTGTCATCCCCTTCTCCAACCTTCAGAATTTCACAGCATCAAGGTCTTTTCAAATGAGTCAATTCTGCACATCAGGTGGCCAAAGTATTGAAGTTTTAGCTTCAGCATCAGTCCTTCCAATGAATATCCAGGACTGATTTGCTTTAGGATGAACTGGTTGAATCTCCTTTTTATCCAAGGAACTCTCAAGAGTCTTCTCCAACACCACAGTTCAAAAGCATCAATTCTTCAGTGCTCAGCTTTCTTTATAGCCCAATTCTCACATCCATACATGACTACTGGAAAAACCATAGTTTTGACTAGATGGACCTTTGCTGGCAGAATAATGTCTCTGCTTTGTAATATGCTGTCTAGGTTGGTCATAGCTTTTCTTCCAAGGAGCAAGGGTCTTTTAATTTCATGGCTGCAGTCACCATCTGTAGTGATTTTGGAGCCCCAAAAAATAGTCTGTCACTGTTTCCACTGTTTCCCAATCTATTTGACAGGACATGATGGGACTGGATGCCATGATCTTAGTTTTCTGAATGTTGAGCTTTAAGCCAATATTTTTTAAAACATTTCCATGACTTATTTATTTTTTATTTTTGAATATAAATTTATTTATTTTAATTGGAGGTTAATTACTTTATAATGTTGTATTGGTTTTGCCATACATCAACATGAATCTGCCACGGGTGTACATGTGTTCCCCATCCTGAACTCCCCTCCCACCTCCATCCCCCTACTATCCCTCTGGGTCATCCCAGTGCACCAGCCCCAAGCATCCTGTATCCTACATCAAACCTGGACTGGCTATTCATTTCATATATGATATTACACATGTTTCAATGCCATTCTCCCAAATCTCCCCACCCTCTCCCTCTCCCACAGAGTCCAAAAGACTGTTCTATCCATCTGTGTCTCTTTTGCTGTCTCACATACAGGGTTATCATTACCATCTTTCTAAATTCCATATATATGCATTAGTATACTGTATTGGTGTTTTTCTTTCTGGCTTACTTCACTCTGTAGAATAGGCTCCAGTTTCATCCACCTCATTAGAACTGATTCAAATATACTCTTTTTAATGGCTGAGTAGTACTCCATTGTGTATATGTACCACAGCTTTCTTATCCATTCATCTGCTGATGGACATCTAGGTTGCTTCCATGTCCTGGCTATTATAAACAGTGCTGCGATGAACATTGGGGTACATGTGTCTCTTTCAATTCTGGTTTCCTCAGTGTGTATGCCCAGCAGTGGGATTGCTGGGTCATAAGGCAGTTCTATTTCCAGTTTTTTAAGGAATCTCCACACTGTTTTCCAAGTGGCTGTACTAGTTTGCATTTCTACCAACAGTGTAAGAGGGTTCCCTTTTCTCCACACCCTCCCTCTCCAGCATTTATTGCTTGTAGACTTTTGGATAGCAGCCATCTGACTGGTGTGAAATGGTACCTCATAGTGGTTTTGATTTTCATTTCTCTGATAATGAGTGGTGGTGGGCATCTTTTCATGTGTTTTTTACCCATCTATAGGTCTTCTTTGGCGAAATGTCTATTTAGTTCTTTGGCCCATTTTTGATTGGGTCGTTTTCACTCTTTTTCACTTTCATCAAGAGGCTCTTTAGTTCTTCTTCACTTTCTTCCATAAGGGTGGTGTCCTCTGCATATCTGAGGTTATTGATATTTCTCTTGGCAATCTTGATTCCAGCTTGTGCTTCATCCAGCCCAGAGTTTCTCACGATGTGCTCTTCATATAAGTTAAATAAGCCGGGTGACAGTATACAGCCTTGATGTACTCCTTTCCTTATTTGGAACCACTCTGCTGTTCCATGTCCCATGTTCTAACTGTTGCTTCCTGACCTGCATACAGATTTCTCAAGAGGCAGGTCAGGTGGTCTGGTATTCCCATTTATTTAAGAGTTTTCCACAGTTTTCTGTGATCCACACAGTCAAAGGCTTTGGCATAGTCAATAAAGCAGAAGTAGATGCTTTTTCTGGAACTCTCTTGCTTTTTTGATGATCCAATGGATGTTGGCAATTTTATCTCTAGTTCCTCTGCCTTTTCTAAATTCAGCTTGAACCTGGAAGCTCATGGTTCACATACTATTGAAGTCTGGCTTGGAGAATTTGAAGCATTACTTTACTAGTGTGTGAGATGAGTGCAATTGTGCAGTAGTTTGAGCATTCTTTGGCAGTGCCTTTCTTTGAGATTGAAATAAAAACTGACTTTTTCCAGTCCTATGGCCACTGCTGAGTTTTCCAGATTTGCTGATGTATTGAGTGCAGCACTTTCACAGCATCATCTTTTAGGATTTGAAATAGCTCAACTGGAATTCCATCACCTCCCCTCACTTTGTTAGTGGCGATTCTTTCTAAGGCCAACTTGACTTCACATTTAAGCATGTCTGGCTCTAGGTGAGTGATCGTACCATCATGATTATCTGAGTCATTAAGCGCTTTTTTTGTATAGTTCTTCTGTGTATTCTTACCACCTCTTCTTAATATTTTTTGCTTCTGTAGGTCCATATCATTTCTGTCCTTTATTGATACCATCTTTGCATGAAATGTTCCCTTGGTATCTCTAATTTTCTTGAAGAGCAATGAAATTAAAAGATGCTTACTCCTTGGGAGGAAAGTTATGATCAACCTGGATAGCGTATTCAAAAGCAGAGACATTACTTTGCCAACAAAGGTCCTTCTAGTCAAAGCTTTGGTCTTTCCAGTATTCATGAATGGATGTGAAAGTTGGACTACAGAGAAAGCTGAGCACTGAAGAATTGATGCTTTTGAACTGTGATGTTGGAGAAGACTCTTGAGAGTCCCTTGAACTGCAAGGAGATTCAACCAGTCCATCCTAAAGCAAATCAGTCTTGAATATTCATTGGAAGGACTGATGTTAAAGCTGAAACTCCAATACTTTGGCCACCTGATGCAAAGAACTGACTCATTTGAAATGACCCTGATGCTGGGAAAGATTGAAGGCAGGAGGAGATGACAGAGGATGAAATGGTTGGATGGCATCACTAACTTGATGGACATGAATTTGAGTAAGCTCCAGAAGTTGGTGATAGACAGGGAAGCCTAGCGTGCTGCAGTCCATGGGGTCACAAAGAGTTGGACATCACTGAGCAACTGAAATGAACTGATTAATTTATTTTGTAAATGATTTTTTATTATATTATTAACTTTTATAACTTGCATTTGTGTAATCTATAATTTCAGGTGGAGTAAATATCTCAAACAGACCTATTTGTAAAATAATTAAGAGATATTATAAAATAAATTTTTGATATGAGAATTTGCTATTTGATGTTTATTAATTGTATTGACAACAACTGAGGTTGCTTACTTATTTTCACAGTTTAGAGAGCAGAGTATTAGTTTGGAGATATGAGCATAAATAAATGTGTTAAAACCAATTTGTCAAGGAAAACATGAACTTTCATTTATTCATGTAATCAAAGTATTCTGTTATTTGACAGTCCTTTCCATTAAGGCTAAATTAAGAATACTGCAGAAGGTCATACATTTGTTCTTTGCAAATGTATTTGCTACCAAAAACTAAGAAAAGAGAAACATTTAAAAAGAAAAAAAGAAAAAAATTTAAATATGTTATACACACAACTAAATGAAAACCATTTCTATATAATACACATATAAATTATTTATGTACTTTCTCAGGTCGTGTTTATGGCTTAAAATTTTGAGGTTCTCAGTTTTATACATGTGTGTGTTTTTCAAAACTCACTCAAATGAACTTAATATCAATACATTCATCATGATTATTTAAAGACCAAAAAAGTAGATACCTCATGGAAAAGTGTCTCTAGAATTGTTTAGATTAGAGGAGAGAGGTGATTGTTTTATTATAAATCTTGTATTGTTCTTACTTGTAAATGATTTAGTACTTTTAAATAAAGAAAGAAGATTCAGAGACATGTACAAAGTGCAGTATTGAAGTAAATTAAATAATAAGAAGAAAGTTTTGTAGGCAGATGTGGTGAGCCTTTAAATACACTACTCTAATAGAAATAATTGATTTTTAAAATTGCATGTTTTCATCCTTTTGCTTTCCTGAGTATCTGGCCTTTGCCCTGGACTACCCTAGGAGTCCATCTGCTTTGAAGAAGATTAAAATTTGTTACAGCTGGGATGAAAGGAGAAATGCCCAAGCAATATTAATTTTCTGACATTCAAATTGGATTAAACACAAGCCAATAGCTTTGCAAGACAGGCTATTATCTTGAGAACAAATTTTCCAAATTCCTTTATTCTTCTTTCCCATATCAACAACTGTACTCTAGAGAACTAAAATAAATAAATAAATTTCCTTGTAGCCAAGAGAGGATGTGGGATTCACTATCAGCTAAGCAAAAAGAACAGAAGACAACTGAAAGCAAATTTAACTGCTTTCACAGCTTGAAAGTATTGAGAAATTCATGCGTGCAAAGTCATTTCAGTCGTGTGTGACTTTTTTCAACTCTAGGACTGTAGCCTGCCAGGCTCCTCTGTCCATGGGATTCTCCAGTCAAGAATACTGGACTGGTTGCCATGCCCTCCTCCAGGGGATCTTCCCAACCTAGGGACTGAACCTACATCTCCTGTGGCTACTGCACTGCAGTCAGATTCTTTACTGCTGAACCACCAGGGAAGCCCAAAATACATACTGGTTTCACAGTCAGGAATAAAAAAAAGCAGAATATGAGAATTGTGAGTTACATTTGCAGCTATACAGGAGGACTGTAGCATGGGAGACAGCATTTCAGATGGCTCTGAGGAACTGCTCGAGGTGAGAGGGAATCGGTACATATGTGATTTTGGAGAAGGAGGACACTTGCAGTCAAGCACACATTTTGTCAGAAGGTCACTGTTAGGCCCAAGGGGCAGATGTCTCCAGTAATTATTTTAGTGCTTTTCTAGATAACAGAATATACAAACATTTGGGCTCGTAAAAATCTGAAAATATCTATCTATAATTCTTTCTGCCAGTTTTTCCCAGAGCATGGAGTGCCCCATTCCTGATCTCCACCCTGAACTTCTTTCAGGATATATTGACAGTCAGTGACAGCAGGGGCCAGTGAATTAATCCTTGTAGAGGCAAATAGTAAGAGATGATTTTTAGTTGGCAGCACACATTTTTCAAAAGAGAGTGAAGGTTTTCATGAGTAAAAGAACTTCTGAGAGCAAAGAGAGGTGCAAATGGCCCTGCAGTTTAGGATCTGAAAAGAGACCCCTCCCTTCACAACCAACAGCTATCCACAGTGGGCCACAGCAATATTGCGGCAAAGTATATGATCATGCAGAGGTAAGCTCTAAGGTTTAGCTCTCTTAAGTTGCCTCTGACTTTTTGGTAATAAAAGAGATTGCAGAATTCCACAAGAGTTAGAGGGGATCTCCAGCAAGAAACCAAGGTGACACCAAGTCAGCTGGGAAGGGAAAACTATCCAAATGACTAAGAACTTTTATTGCAATTAGACACTGTTTACAAAAAGGATTAAGTTAATTATTAATTCAAAGATAATTTATAATTTGTGGGATTCAACATTATTTGTCTCCTTGTGAGCTAGTAAACAGATTAGGGTGCAGGAAGAAGGCCAAATAAGTCATAGAAAAATTTGGTTTTTAATAACAGTTTTCTGAACATTTGACTTTTAATCGAGGTAAAATTTGCACTCACTATATTCTCATTTTTAACCTCATTTCTTACCACATATTAAAGATCTATACCTTTTTCTATAACCATTCAACATTTAAAGAAATATTCAAGCTAACATTGGAAAAGGCAATGGCAACCCAATCCAGAATTCTTGCCTGGAAAATCCCATGGGTGGAGGAGCCTGGTAGGCTGCAGTCCATGGGGTCTTGAAGAGTCAGACATGACTGAGCGACTTCACTTTCACTTTTCCCTTTCATGCATTGGAGAAGGAAATGGCAACCCAGTCCAGAGTTCTTGCCTGGAGAATCCCAGGGACAGAGGAGCCTGGTGGGCTGCCCTCTATGGGGTCACACAGAGTCGGGCATGACTGAAGCAACTTAGCAGCAGCAGCAGCAGCAGAAAGCTAACATACAATTGCACTCATTTCACATGCTAGCAAGATAATGCTCAAAAGTCTCCAAGCTAGGCTTAAACAGTACATGAACTAAGAACTTCCAAATGTACAAGCTGGATATAGAAAAGATAGAGGAACTAGAGATCAAATTGCCAAAATCTGTTGGATCATAGAAAAAGCAAAATAATTCAAGGAAAATATCTACTTCTGTTTTATTGACTACGCTAAAGCCTTTGATTGTGTGGATCACAACAAACAGTGAAAATTCTTAAAGAGACTAGATCACCTTACCTGACTCCTGAGAGTCAAAAGTTTGTATCGGACATGAAAAAACATACTGGCTCAAATAGGAAAAGGAGTACGTCAAGGCTGTATATTGTCAGCCTGCTTATTTAAGTTATATGAAGAGTGCATCATGTGAAATGCTGGGCTGGATGAAGCACAAGCTGGAATCAAGATTGCCAGGAAAATATTAATAACCTCAGATATGCAGATTATACCACTCTAATGGCAGAAAGCGAAGAGAAACTAAAAAGCCTCTTGAAGAAGGTGAAAGAGGAGAGTGAAAAGCTGGCTTAAAACTAGAACTGCCTTATGATCCAGCAATCCCACTGCTGGGCATACACACTGAGGAAACCAGAAGGGAAAGAGACACATGTACCCCAATGTTCATCGCAGCACTGTTTATAATAGCCAGGATATGGAAGCAACCTAGATGCCCATCAGCAGATGAATGGATAAGAAAGCTGTGGTACATATACACAATGGAGTATTACTCAGCCATTAAAAAGAATACATTTGAATCAGTTCTAATGAGGTGGATGAAACTGGAGCCTATTATACAGAGTGAAGTAAGCCAGAAAGAAAAACACCAATACACTATACTAATGCATACTTATGGAATTTAGAAAGATGGTAATGATAACCCTGTATACGAGACAGCAAAAGAGACACTGATGTATAGAACAGTCTTTTGGACTCTGTGGGAGACGGAGAGGGTGGGATGATTTGGGAGAATGACATTAAAATATGTATAATATCATATATGGAACAAGTCGCCAGTCCAGGTTCGATGCACGATACTGGATGCTTGAGGCTGGTGCACTGGGACGATCCAGAGGGAGGGTATGGGGAGGGAAGAGGGAGGAGGGTTCAGGATGGGGAACACATGTATACCTGTGGCGGATTCATTTCGATGTTTGGCAAAACCAATACAATACTGTAAAGTTTAAAAATAAAATAAAATTTAAAAAAAATGCAACATTCAAAAATTGAAGATCATGACATCTGGCCTCATCACTTCATGGCAAATAAATGGGGAAACAATGGAAACAGTGACAGACTTTACTTTCTGGGGCTGCAAAATCACTGTGGATGGTGACTGCAGCTATGAAATTAAAAGACACTTGTTCCTTGGAAGACAAGTTATGACAAACCTAGACAGCATATTAAAAAGCAGAGACATGACCTTGCCAACAAAGCTCCATCTAGTCAAAGCTATGTTTTTTTCAGTGGTCATGTATGGATGTGAGAGTTGGACTATAAAGAAAGCTGAGCACTGAAGAATTGATGCTTTTGAACTGTGGCATTGTAGAAATCTCTTGAGAGTCTCTTGGACTGCTAGGAGATCAAACCAGTCAAATTAAAAGAAATCAACCCTGAATATTCATTAGAAGAACTGATGCTGAAGCTGAAATTCCAATACTTTGGCCACTTGATATGAAGAGCCAACTCATTGGAAAAGACGCTAATGCTGGTAAGAGTGAAGGCAGGAAGAGAACGAGATGACAGAGGATGAAATGGTTGGATGGCATCACCAACTCAATGGACATGAGTTTGAGCCAGCTTCAGGAGATGGTGAAGTACAGAGAAGCCTAGCTTGTTACAGTCCATGGGGGTCACAAAAAATTGGATACAACTTAGTGACTGAACAACAAGAATAATTTTCACCCTTTTGTTTCTTTATATTCCTCTTGATTTTTATACTTTTCCTGTAATCTGACTTTTGATCACATACCATTCTCTATAGTTTCCCAACACACTCCCCAAAATAGAAGAGACTATTTTTTTTGAAAATTGGCAAAGAAAGAACTTGAAAGTAATTATTTGAAAATTATTTTATTTTCTGTTTACCATAATTGTGGATTATTTTCTTTGTGTTGATTAGATAAAATATGTTTGGACAATTAGAAGCACTTTTTAATTAATTAGAATATGGTATCTTATAAAAGTGTTCATTAAAATCTAGTATCCAAGAATGGTTTCCCAGGTGGAACTAGTGGTAAAGAACCTGTCTGCTGATACAGGATATGTACAAGACAAGGATTAGATATCTGGATTGGGAAGACCTAGAGAAGGAAATGGCAACTCACTCCAGTATTCTTGCCTGGAGAATCTCATGGAAAGAGAAGCTTGGAGGACTACAGTCCATGGGGTTACAAAGACTCAGAGACAACTGAAGCAACTTAGCACAGCACAAAGTATGTAGTCTTATATGAGCATTACTGAATTCTAGCTTTCCTACAACTCGCTCACAGGCATGAAACCCAAAACTTACTGTCTTTTAGCTCTTGACAAATTTCTGAGAGAAGAAACAATATCAAATGAAAAGCTTATTCATGAATTTACTTGTTCCTTCATGAGTTTTATGTTACTTTAGTTTTAAGTACCATTATTAAATATCTGTACAGTTAGAAATAGAGCAAACATTAAAGCAGGAAGCCACAAAATACCTCTACTTGAGTCAGAGATTTGTGCTGGTAATGTTTTTTCAAAGTCAATATAAATTTAACTTCTCTTGACAGACTTCATTAACTTCATTTAAAAAATAAGTAAAATATTTTGTTATGCACTTACTCTAACAACAATGCCCCAGTTTCAATAAATTTGAGCACCTCCTCTCCTTCCAGCCCTAAGCAGAATCTTTATCATGTTTTTTATTCTCCTCAGGTTGTCACATGTTAATAATTCCTGTTGATACATCTTGAAGACATTGTGATTGCAACTTATGAAACTATCATTATAAAAAATGCAAATTCCATGCAAGAATGGCAATCCAGATGTTCATAGAGCCACCAGCATGCCATAAAAGAGCTCAGATGTATAAAGAGGCAGTCAATTTAGTCACTTCCATAACTAAGGACATACTTTGTCACCAGGCACCGAAGTAGCTTTGTTCATTACCATCATCTCACAAAATGTCACCAGGCTTCCAGACCTTGATTCTTCAGAGGTAAGAAACTGAATGGATAACCAATACCAAAGCCCAACTCTATTGACTTCCTTGAATTTCAGTTTTGTTCTGTTTATCTCCAAAGTAAAAGTATTTGTTGAGATTGAACTTCAAGTCTTTAAAGTCTGTGTGTGAGTGTATAAGTACATGTATATGCTTATGTGTATGTGCATGTGCTGGTATATGTGTGCAAGTATTTTTGTGTGGGGATGATAATAGATTTATTAATAGTTTTGCCTGTTTTTCTCATCTCCAAATCAGTGTTTAAACCCCTGGACCAGTTCTGAAATATTTTAATTTCAATTTCTTTGGGGGTTCTTTTTGTGTATAGAATAATTATTGTATTTCAGGGCACAATTTTCTCAAATTAAAAATTTCAATCATTATTAAAGTTGAAAGCTGTTGGATGTTTTACATATTTCTCTGGTTTTGTTTCATTTTGTATTCTACATGGCCCTCTTTATTACAATAGCAAAGATCTGAAGACTAGGTTTTGACCAAAGATAAAATAAATGCGTGCTTATTCCATCTTCAACAATCTCTTGAATAACTTGTCCCTTTTCAGGTTTCACAAAATATGAATAGCTAAAGGCTTTTTCTATAGCTTTGATAAAATATATTTTTATAACATTATCACTAGGCTATTCAATGCACTTAAAATAATAAATGTTATTTAGAGCAGTTTTAGGTTCACAGCAAAATTGAGTAAAAGGTAAAAGAGAGCTTTATTGTACCTTCTGCCCACAATCCCCATGCAACTTCTCCCACTATCAACCTCCCTCACCAGAGTAATACATTTATTAAAATCAATGAACATTTGTTGACATACTTTTATCACTCAAAGTCCATAGTTCACATTGGAGTTCACTGTTGTTATTGTACATACTATGAATTTGACAGATGTACCATAAAAAGTATCTACCATTACAATAGCTGCTCTAAATATCCCTGTGCAAAGTGTTTGGGTTTTTTTCATTTGTTTGTGTTTGTGTGTGTGTGTGTTTTTTGGTAATAAAAACAGATAACATGAGATCTTCACTTTTAACAAAATTTTAATTATGCAGTACAATATTGTCAATATCAACAATGTACAACAGATATAAAAAACCTATTAACCTTGCATAATTGAAGCTTTATTCCCATTGTACAGCCTTATCTATTTACACTTACTAATAGGTAATATCAACAATCAATATACTTTCTAATTCTATGAGTTTGACTATTTTTGATACCTTACGTAAATGGCTTATTTTATTTTGTATAATTTTCTCTATGTCTACTCACTTTGTGTGTAGCAGAATTTCCTACTTGTTCATGGCAGAATAATATTATGTTATATCTATATACCTATGTACACACATATATATATATAACACATGTGTAATACACATATGTGTGTATACACACATATGTACATACACACATGCTACATTTTTAATCCTTTGTCCAATGATGGACATTTAGCTAGTTTCTATGTCTAACTATCATGAATAAAGCTGCAACAAACATTGAGTGCATATATCTCTGTAATTTTTTTTTCAATAAATACTCAGGAGTGAGATTGCTATATCACATGTTAACTTTAATTTTAATAGTGAAACACCTGAGCTATTTAAAATCCTAAAACATGATACTGTTAAAGTTCTTCTATCAATATGTCAACAAATTTGAAAACTCAGCAGTGGCTACAGGACTGGAAAAGTTCTGTTTTCATTCCAATCCTAAAAAAGGTGATGCCAAAGAATGTTCAAACTACCATACAATTGTGCTTATTCCACATGGTAGCAAGGTAATGCTCAAAATCCTTCAAGCTAGGTTTCAGCAGTATGTGAACCGAGAACTTCTAGATGTAAAAGCTGGGTTTAGAAAAGGCACAGGAATCAGAGGACAAATTGCCATGGTACACTGGATCATAGAGAAAGCAAGGGAATTCCAGAAAAACGTCTAGTTCTTCTTCATTGACTACACTGAAGCCCCTATAGTCAAAGCTATGGTTTTGCCAGTATTCATTTACAGATGTGAGTTGTGATAGCTTATGGTGAATGATGTCGGATTCATGATCTCTGAAGAAGATTTAGCTTTGGGACCAGGGACCAGGCTAGATCACTCAAGAGCATTTGTGTAGCAGCATTTTATTAAAGTGAAAAAGGGACAGAGAAAGATTCTGACATAGACATCAAAAGGGGGATGGAGAGTGCCCCCTTCACTATTCTTTAGCAAGTCTTTATATATTTATTAAATTAGTTATTACAATAAATCAAAAGAACATCTCAAGTTTGTAAAAATTATATGAGACCCACTCCCACAATTTACATTTCAGGATAACAGGATTAAAACTTAATAATAGAAAGATCCTACCAGACTCACTTCCATAATATACATTCTAAGATATCAGCATTAGTTAGAAGGTTTTCAAGAAGGAGAATGTGTCCTCAAGCAGGATACATTGTTGTTATATCACAACAAACTGTGGAAAATTCTTAAACAGATGGGAATACCAGACCACCTGACCTGCCTCCTGAGAAATCTGTATGCAGGTCAGGAAGCAACAATTAGAACTGGACATGGAACAACAGACTGGTTCCAAATAGGAAAAGAAGTATGTCAAGGCTGTATTATATTGTCACCCTGCTTATTTAATTTATATGCAGAGTACATCATGAGAAATGCTGGACAGGATGAAGCATAAGCTGGCATCAAGAATGCTGGGAGAAATATCAATAACCTCACATATACAGATGACACCACCCTTATGGCAGAAAGCGAAGAAGAACTAAAGAGCCTCTTGATGAAAGTGAAAGTGGAGAGTAAAAAAGTTGGCTTAAAACTCAACATTCAGAAAACGAAGATCATGGCATCTGGTCCCATCACTTCATGGCAAATAGGGAGACAGTGGAAACAGTGACAGACTTTACTTTTGTGGCTCCAAATTCACTGCAGATGGTGACTGCAACCATGAAATTAAAAGACACATGCTCCTTGGAAGAAAAGTTATGACCAACACAGACAGCTTATTAAAAAGCAGAGACATTACTTTGCCAACAAAGGTCTGTCTAGTCAAAGCTATGGTTTTTCCAGTAGTCATGTATGGATGAGAGATTTGGTCTATAAAGAAAGCTGGGTGCCAAAGAACTGATGTTTTTGAACTGTGATGTTGGAGAAGACTCTTGAGAGTCCCTTGGACTTCAAGGAGATCCAACCAGTCCATCCTAAAGGAAATCAGTCCTGAATATTCATTGGAAGGATTGATGCTGAAGCTGAAACTCCAGTACTTTGGCCACCAGATGCAAAGAACTGACTCATTTTAAATGACCCTGATGCTGGGAAAGATTGAAGGAAGGAGGAGAAGGGGATGACAGAGGATGATATGGTTGGATGGCATCAGCAACTCAATGGACATGAGTTTGAATGAATTCTGAGGGTTGGTGATGGACAGGGAGGCCTGGCATGTTGCAGTCCATGGCATTGCAAAGAGTCGGCCATGACTGAGGAACTGAACTGAACTGGATGGAGTTTAAACTGTGTTGTTTGTTGTGTAATCATCAGTTCCAAGCTTAAAGACAAAAAAAAAAAAAAAAAAATTGTTGTATGTGACTAAGACTAAGGAATGAAGAGATTAAAAAAAAAAAAAAAAAGAAAGACATTTGTCCTTTCCTCTTCCTTGAGAATTCCAGACCCCTATCTCATCAGGGACCCCCATACTTCTTATCCACCTGCCTAGGAACTGACTCTCTCATTCCTCCCTTTTCTTTTAGGAAAGTATGTTGCCAAGGGAAAGAGGTGCTGTTTTTCTTCCATAAACTACTTCCAGCTGTTGAGGGGCATCATCCCTAAATTGTTGA
Source organism: Bos grunniens (assembly GCF_055505025.1). Lineage (NCBI taxonomy): Eukaryota > Metazoa > Chordata > Mammalia > Artiodactyla > Bovidae > Bos > Bos grunniens. The sequence continues at coordinate 54,102,711 of NC_141166.1, read as the reverse complement.
GGCAACATATTCTCCTAACCCTCATATTGAGTGTCTCTGATCCAGGGGCCCCAAGTAATAGTTGGAGGAGGCTGTAGCACTCGTAGGAGCTTGAAAACCATTTGTAACTTAAAAGCCTTCAGACAATTAGAAACAAATCCCATTTTTACAGTTACAGATGTAAGGCAAAATAATCATTAAACCAAGTTAACATATAATCAAAATGAAAAGTCACATTATGTCCATAGTTAAGGTACAATATGTTATAGCAGTCCATCTGAGGATTGTTAGATGTCATCAGATCAAGAAGAGGTATTTGCAAAGCTGAAGAAAGTACTTTCCTTGAAGCAGAGAAAGCCACCATGTTAAGCCTTTAATGAAGAGAAGAGTGAGGAGAGGAGGAGAGTGAGGGGAGAGTGAGGAGAGGAGGAGAGTAAGGAGAGGAGGAGATTGAGGAGAGTGAGGAGAGGAGGAGAGTGAGGAGAGGAGATGAGGAGAGTGCTTAGCAGACCCAGCAATTAGACAGATTGTGGAATGCAGCCTAGGAATGAGTCCAGACCGAAAGACATTGTCTTAAGGGTCAAATGGCAGACTGAGGACCTTTGGAGTCAGCAGAAGCAAGCCCACCTAGATTCTCAGTCCCATCTCAGTTACTGGCTCAAACAGTAGCTTGTTTGACTCAAAAGCTGGGTCAGGAATTAACCTCTCAGTAATGCCTGTTGAAAAGTTAAAGGTGAGGTACATAATTAATTTTAAGGCTTCAGGACCTATGACAATATTTGTGCACAAAAACAGTCTGTCATAGAGACAGTTCCTTCTTCTTAGGGACAGTTCGAGCCCTCATTAAAGCTATGGGTAGAATTTTAAACCAACTGTCTTGTGTTTCCTGAGTTAGTTTACATGAGTGTCTTTTAATAGTGTCATTAGCCTTTTCAACTTTCCTGAGGATTGGGGTCTCCAGGAACAGTGTAAGTGATATTCTATTCCTCAATCTTTTGACACCCCTTGAGTTACAGCAGCTTTAAAAGGGAAACATTGTCACTCTGGAGGCTCTGTGACAGCCCAAACCTGGGAATAATTTCATGGATTAAAATTTTTATAACTTCCTTAGCCTATTCACTATGGCAGGGAAAGGCCTCAATCCATCCAGTTAAAGTATCTACCCATACCTGTAAGAAAGAAATTCTGTTTGTTTTTGGCATATAAGTAAAAGGAACCACTGCCTCATTTATTATTCATAAATCTTGAACTAGTCTCCATTCATCATTTGACTTTTTCACACCCAAAGTAGGAGTGTTACATGGACTATTGCAGGGAATTAATAGCCCCCGGCTCCTTTAAATTTTCAATGATGGGTTTTAACCCTTCTTTAACATCTAAGGCTTAAATGGATACTGCTTTTGATGTGAAAATAGCTGAGGGTCTTCGAGCTTGATAAAGACAGGAACAGCATTTTCTCGGACTCTTTGCAACCCCATGGACTGCAGCACACCATGCCTCCCTGTCCATTACCAACTCCCAGAGTTTACTCAAACTCATGTCCATTGAGTCAGAGATACCATCCAACCATCTCATCCTTTGTCATGCTCTTCTCCTCCCACCTTCAACCTTTCTCAGCAACAGGGTGTTTGCAAATGAGTCTGTTCTTCACATCAGGTGGCCAAAGTATTGGCATTTCAGCTTCAGCATCAATCCTTCCAATGAATATTCAGGACTGACTTCCTTTAGGATGGACTGGTTGGATCTCCTTGAAGTCCAAGGGACTCTCAAGAGTCTTTTCCAACACCACACTTCAAAAGCATCAATTCTTTGGCGCTCAGCTTTCTTCATAGTGCAACTCTCACATCCACACATGACTACTGGAAAAAACATAGCCTTGACTAGACGGACCTTTTTTGACAAAGTAATGTCTCTGCTTTTTATTAAGCTGTCTAGGCTGGTTGTAACTTTTCTTCCAAGGAGCATGCGTCTTTTAATTTCATGGCTGCAGTCATCATCTGCAGTGATTTTAGAGCCCAAAGAAATAGTCTGTCACTGTTTCCACTGTTTCCCCATTTATTTGCCATGAAGCGATGGGACCAGATGCCATGATCTTAGTTTTCTGAATGTTGAGTTTTAAGCCAACTTTTTCACTATCTCTTTCACTTTCATTAAGAGGCTCTTTAATGCTTCTTCACTTTCTGCCATAAAGATAGTGTCGTCTGCATATCTGAGGTTACTGATATTTCTCCCGGCAATCTTGATTATAGTTTGTGCTTCCTCCAGCCCAGCGTTTCTCATGATGTACTCTGCATATAAGTTAAATAAACAGGGTGACAATATACAGCCTTGATGTACTCCTTTTCCTATTTGGAACCAGTCTGTTGTTCCATGTCCAGTTCTAACTATTGCTTCCTTACCTGCATACAGTTTTCTCAGGAAGCAGGTCAGGTGGTCTGGCATTCCCATCTCTTTCAGAATTTTCTGAAGTTTATTGTGATCCACACAGTCAAAGGCTTTGGTGTAGTCAATAAAGCGGAAGTAGATGTTTTCTCTGGAACTCTCTTGCTTTTTGCATGATCCAGCGGATGTTGGCAATTTGATCTTTGATTCCTCTGCCCTTTCTAAATCCAGTTTGAACATCTGGAAGTTCATGGTTCACATACTGTAAAAGCCTGGCTTGGAGAACATTAAGCATTACTTTACTAGTATGTGAGATGATTGCAGTTGTGCAGTAGTTTGAACATTCTTTGGCATTTCCTTTCTTTCAGATTGGAATGAAAACTGACTTTTTCCAGTCCTGTGGCCACTGCTGAGTTTTCCAAATTTTCTGGTATATTGAGTGCAGCACTTTCACAGCATCGTCTTTTAGGATTTGAAATAGCTCAACTAGAATTCCATTACCTCCACTAGGTTTGTTCGTAGTGATGCTTCCTAAGGTCCACTTGACTTCACATTCCAGGATGTCTGGCTCTAGGTGTAATCCTTAGTACAAAGTTTAAAATGAGTTGTTTGTTGTGTAATCATCAGTTCCAGGCTTAAAGAAAAAAAAAAAAATTATGTGACTTAAGACTAAGGAATGTAGTTTATGTGACAAGAGAATGGAAATCTTTTAAAATGAAAAGGGAAACACTGACCAGCAATGTAAAACTCTCCTAGAATTGTGAAGGGATACCTTTTGAGGCTTTTCAAACTTATAATAGGCGTATTTGTAGATAATAAAAATTATTCCAAAGCTGAAGATTTGTTTCATGTGAATTGGCTGTGTAAGTTATTTTCCCCACAAATGTTTAGCTATAGAAACTTTCCAGTTATATTATATATTCATGTATTCAGCTTCAGTATTTGACCTATGTAATCCCTTGACTTTTATCTTCTTTTTATATGCTATTGTTAATAACCTACATATGAACAAAAATATGCAGTTTATTAATAATGTACATGAGTTTAAAATTGATTTAACACAATTTCCCCTTGCAAATTTTTCTTTACATAACCATATTTAAAAATAAGTTTAGCTTACTTTTATATTATATTTTGCTTATATGACTATGGACTTCACTTGTGGCTCAGCTGGTAAAGAATCTGCCTGCAATGCGAGAGACCTGGGTTTCATCCATGCATTGAGAAGATCCCTGGAGAAGGGAAAGGTTACCCACTCCAGTCTTCTAGACTGGAGAATTCCATGGATCCACAGGGTTGCAGAGAGTTGGACACCACTGAGCGACTTTCACTTTCACTTTGCTTATATAAAATGTGTATTTTAAAATTTGAACTATGAAGCAAATACACATATGTTTACCAAATTTAAAATTCTTTTAACTTTAAATGTTTTTGCTTCCTACTTTTCTGTTTTAATTTTTCTTCACATACTTACTTCCACAAATACGGGAATTGAATTTTATGTTAGTGAGTAACACTGATGTACTTTCTAAGTTTTTGTTGGTGAATAATAAAAAGTTTTTATTATTCTTTAAATATTCAAAGAATATTTAAATTCTTTCTCTACAAAGCATCAGAAAATAAAAGATCATGAAATTATTACCTCCTAGGAAAAGTAAACATAGTCACTCAAATGAGTGAGCACTAATGAATTGATCTCAATTAAACTAAGGAGTTGAATATTGGAGTCCAGTGAAAGAAATACAATATTTTTATAAAAATACTGTCCATGATGAAAAGAGATATTATACATAATCACATATTAAAAATGTGGGAAGGAGATAAAATTAACAACTCCCTCCACATTCACAGGGGATATTTTTGGAACCTAATGGACTTTTATATAGTGTTCATTTTCCTTCTTAATTCTTAAATCATACTTGATTACTTCCTCATCACATTCAATCAGTTATCAAGTTTCCTTGATTCTACCAGTGAAATATCTTTCTCTCCCCTTCCCCAGTCAGTTCATACTTCTTTTGCTCCATTGGAGGTTCTTACTATATTTTATCACAGTTGAAATAATAACTTCTTTGCTACTCTCCAGATCCCTTGTATTGCCAAATTCCAGTCTTTCATATAATGAAAGAAAAGGCTATATAAATTTCAAATACCTACTGTTATTACTTAATTCTCAAAAAGACTCAGTTGTTTCTAAATGTTTACCAGAGAATAGCATAGTTCCTTTTGTGTTCTATCATAGCTAGGATATTATCATCTGCATCATCAAATATTCTTTCTTAAGTCCACTTTCTTAACTCCTGATTCACTTTCAAGTCTAGAGACTTTAAGTCCTCTTCCATTTACTCATGTTCTGTTTGATACTCTGTGTTGAATCCTGCAATCACAATGGTAAAGTGAAACTCAAAGTCTCTCAGTTGTGTCTGACCATTTGCAACCCCATGGACTGTAGCCTGCCAGGCTCTTCTATACATGGAATTTTCTAGGCAAGAATGCTTGAGAGGGTTGCCATGCCCTTCTTCAGGGGATCTTCCCAACCCAGAGATGGACCTCAGGTGTTCTGCATTTGCAGTGGATTCTTCACCATCTGAGCTATCAGGGAAGTTCACAACGGTAAACAAAATACCAGCTCTGTCATTGAGGATCATGCATGATCATGCAGGATCATGCAGGATCATTCATGAGACATCCATGTAAACAGGAATTTAACAATGTAGTTGATGGTGGAGGGGCGTAGAAACCAAGAGATCTGAGCTTGGAGAGTAATTGGCTGTTTCAGAAGCAAAGCCAAGTCAGGAAATGTGCTACAGGAAAAAAAAAAAAGAACACAATTCAAGTGTCCAGAAATTGTACTGAATAATTCTGAGAAGTCAGCAATCTCAAATTGCTTGCATTTGGGACTTGGCCAGCATCTTTCCTCCTCTTTGTAATTAGGATCTTTGGGCCATTTGTACCAGAGCCTTTGACTACAGACTAGCCAGTGATCTTGAGAAGAGTCTAGTCATGATTTAATACCCTGATCTACCATCAACTATTTATACAGTTTGCTATAGTTATAATAACCTCACTCAAAATAAAAAACGTTTGAAAATTCCCAAATGGACATTCAACTCAGTAGTGCTTAAAACTCCCATAATTATATTACATAATCAAATACAACTCAAAAGAAAGTAAAATTCTCAAAGCTTGGACTAATAGCTGAGCAATGCATTCTCAAATTAAAAGCAATACATATTTTCAGCCAATTTTCAGAAAAAACATGTCATAGGCATCCTCTAAACTCATTTTTGAAGATATGTACTCAAAATTAACATTTAATGTCTAAAGATTAATTTGAATAATTTTTATAAGAAAGTAATTTCATTTTTAACTGAGAAAGAATGATATAATAACAATATAATATGAAATATTTTTAAAGTGTCTCCCAAGATTATGCAAAGGTCACATGCATAAACTTGCTTTGTCAAGTAATTAACAATATATGGACTGTTTGTTTTTACCAAATAGAAATTTACATAGCCTGGAGAACTCTCTTCTTAAACAAACACATAGTCAAGGTCCTTGACTGTAATTTGAGGTCATAGCCTTTAGATGTGAAATGTTAAGTAACACACAAAAATCAATTCATTGAGCTAGTCATTAGTTTATTCACTCAACAGATACAACAATTAGAAGTATGGAAATGATTGTTCAGTCTATCACATCCAGTTCTTTTCTAGAAAATTATAATATGAAAATAAGCAGCATGTGTAAAATGATGTCTAATGCAGTCACACAAAAAATAAGGTTCCCTGGCCACTTCTATATAAAGGATGAAAGTGAAGTGAAAGTCAAAGTCGCTCAGTTGTGTCCAACTCTTTGTGACCCCATGGACTATACAGTCCCTGGAATTCTCTGGGCCAGAATACTGGAGTGGGTAGCCTTTCCCTTCTCCAGGGGGTCATCCTGACCCAGGGATTGAACCCAGGTCTCCCATATTGCAGGCAGATGCTTTACCAGCTGAGCCACAAGGAAAGCCCCATATAAAGGATGAAGGGAGCAAATGGCTTTGGAGCACTTGTTTTTTACTACTGTAGGAAAAAAAATCCTCTGAATGTCTTTTATTTTTAAGCCAGAAGGAGGCCAAAACCATTAGACCAATGGCTTGATACAGAGGCATGTGAAAGTTGCTCAGTTGTGTCCGACTCTTTGCAATCCCATAGACTTTAGCCCACCAGGCTCCTCTGTCCATGGAATTCTCCAGGCAAGAATACTGGAGTGGTTTGCCATGCCATTTTCCAGGGATCTTCCTGACCCAGGGATCAAATCTGGGTCTTCCGCATTGCAGGATGATTCTTTACTGTTTGAGCTAGTTGGGAATCTTGATACAGAGTCATAATTCACCTTAAAGGTGAGAACTAGTCATTTTGGAAGAGAAGAGTATATTTACATAAGAGCCAAAGAACTTCTTTTGAGGAAAATGGGCTAGATTTTGAATTTTCTTCTGTTGGGATCAATATTAATGAAACTTAGCAATGGACCAATGATGGTATAAAGAATCACTGATAGGATAACACGTGGAGGCAGAAAAAGTAACATCATGAGAGAAGACAAGAGTTAGAACATGGCCCAAAGTTTCCTCAAGGAAGACCAGCACCAATACATCAGGTACCTGTAGCTTGGAGCCTCCCCAGTCCCAGATACGTTAACAAAATTTGGACATAATGAATAGTCTGAACATGTGAGCATAAATCCCAAGTACAAACCACAGAAATCTCTGTATTTTCAATATAATTTGAAATATGCACAGATGATTTGAAGATATTTAGACAAATATTTACTCAATATGTTGAATAAGTTGCTTTTAAAAAGACTTTTTTTTTAAACTGGTTAGTTATAAGACTAACCAGTTTATGCAGATATATATTACCATAGAAAACTAATACCTGAATAACCAGTATGGCAATAATAAATTTCATCATAATAGAATAGAAATGTCCCTTCTGTTGCTGCTGTTTAGTAGCTAAGTCGTGGGTATTTGTAAGTCAAATGACAATTCACTATGTTGCATAAATCTTATTATTGAAATGAAAGGAGGGTCTGAGGGTTAAAAGAGAAATGAATCTATATGCATCTAAATGCATTTCTAAAAATGCACACTTTATATGATGCTTTATTGATTATTTTTAAGTTGACATGTTTTGTTTGTTTCTTGATCCAGTTATATTTTTAATACATCACTTATTCACCTGGGTCATGGATACCTAACACCTTAAAATGTACTGAGGGACTAGTAGTACATTAGGTTTCTTTTAAGAGACAGATGAGACATACATCCATAATAAGACACTTTTTAAAATGTTCTATTATTTTAGAAAATAAAACACAAAAAAATATCATCAGTGTTACATTAGTGGGTCTTGCAAAAATACTGTAACTTATAAAACTGGCAATTTTAATTAAGATTGCCTTAGCTTTACTCTGGATCATGGAAAAAGCAAGAGAGTTCCAGAAAAACAACTATTTCTGCTTTATTGACTATGCCAAAGCCTTTGACTGTGTGAATCACAATAAACTGTGGAAAATTCTGAAAGAGATGGGAATACCAGACCACCTGACCTGCCTCTTGAGAAATCTGTATGCAGGTCAGGAAGCAACAGTTAGAACTGGACATGGAACAACAGACTGGTTCCTAATAGGAAAAGGAGTACGTCGAGGCTGTATATTGTCACCCTGCTTATTTAACTTATATGCAGAGTACATCATAAGAAACGCTGGGCTGGATTAAGCACAAGCTGGAATCAAGATTGCTGGGAGAAATATCAATAACCTCAGATATGGAGATGACACCACCCTTATGGAAGAAAGTGAAGAAGAACTAAAGAACCTCTTGATGAAGTGAAAGAGGAGAGTGAAAAAGTTGGCTTAAAGCTCAGCATTCAGAAAACTAAGATCATGGAATCTGGTCCCACAATTTCATGGCAAATAGATGAGGAAACAGTGGAAACAGTAAGTGACTTTATTTGGGGGAGCTCTAAAACCACTGCAGATGGTGAATGCAGCCATGAAATTAAAATATGCTTACTCCTTGGAATGAAAGTTATGAACAATCTAGATAGCACATTAAAAAGCAGAGACATTACTTTGCCAACAAAGATCCATCTAGTCAAGGCTATGGTTTTTCCAGTAGTCATGTATGGATGTGAGAGTTGGACTATAAAGAAAGCTGAGTGCCAAAGAATTGATGCTTTTGAATTGTGTTGGAGAAGATTCTTGAGAGTCCCTTGGACTGCAAGGAAATCCAATCAGTCCATCCTAAAGGAAGTCACTCCTGGGTGTTCATTGGGAGGACTCATGCTGGAGCTGAAACTCCAATATTTTGGCCACCTGATGCGAAGAGCTGACTCATTTGAAAAGACGGTGATGTTGGGAAAGATTGAAGGCAGAAAGAGAAGGGGATGACAGAGAATGAGATGGTCGGATGGCATCACTGACTCAATGGACATGAGTGGGTAAACTCCGGGAGTTGGTGATGCACAGGGAGGCCTGGCGTTCTGCAGTTCTTGGGGTCGCAAAGAGTCGGAAATGACTGAGCGACTGAACTGAACTGCACTGAGTGAAGAATCAGATCATATTGCTAATTCCACAAGTTTCCAACTCCTAGAGTTTGTCACTTATTGTAATGAGTCTCAAATTCCCTCCATGTTTTACTCTAAGAAAGCATCTAGACATTGGGAGACATGCATCTTTTATAGGGCTCAAATGAGGAAGCTCACGTGTATTTTTATAAAAATGTACAATTTTAAAATAAGGTAAATAGAAAGTAAAGGACCAATAAGTAAAAATAATGAAATAATAGAATCATTATTAATTTTCAGTAGTAGTTTGTCTTAATATACTCTAAAATCTTGGAAGTTTAATTTAAAACAAATAAAATTAAGACCTTTAATTTCCTTTGTCTGGTTCAAAACTTTAACTTAATCAATTTGTCATGAAAATTTGTCATGAAAATTTCCTTAATGGAACAAAGTCAGAAAAATCAACCAAGTAAACACAATTTTTCATGATATTTTATTTTATATTCTCAAAGGTGACTAGTTTGAAGAAAGAAAATCCGTTTAAATGTAATAAAGAGAAAGTGACAATATTAAGGTAATCTTTAACAACCTAAGAGGAATGTGTTATCATACCTGGATGAAGAAAATAAAATGTAAATTCAAAATATATTAAAAAATGTCCTAAATCTGACTTTGCATATTTGAGTATGGAGTTAGTGTTATACCCATGCTGTTTGACAGGGCTGTCATCTATCTGTAAGACATTTTTTTTTAATGAAAATTATTTTAAAAGTTGCCTTCTCTGAGTGAAAAATTGTAACTATGATTTTTGTTTGGGGGAGATGGAGGAAATTTTTCAGAACTGATACAACCCTCTGCTGCAGACTGGGTTTTAGTCCAGAACTACCCAGCTATCTAGAGCCTTTGAACCCTGAGCTACCACATCCAGTAGTCTCCATTATTTCACTGCTCTACGCTGCTTTTTGAAGAGTTTATCATTATCATTGTGAAAAAAATTTTAAGAATAAAATAAATTATATTAAAGAGAACCTGCAATGGCACCCCACTCCAGTACTCCTGCCTGGAAAATCCCATGGATGGAGGAGCCTGGAAGGCTGCAGTCCACGGGGTCCCTGAGGGTCGGACCCAACTGAGTGACTTCACTTTCACTTTTCACTTTCATGCATTGGAGAAGGAAATGGCAACACACTCCAGTGTTCTTGCTTGGAGAATCCCAGGGACGGGGGAGCCTGGTGGGCTGCCATCTATGGGGTCTCACAGAGTCGGACATGACTGAAGTGACTTAGCAGTAGCAGTGCCTCTACCAGCCTGAGGTAACAAACATTCATTTTTTGTATAAGAACATCTTTTTAAAGCAAAACGTTATTACAGATATATTTAAGGTCTCTTTTTTTCTCCTTGCTTGGTACAATTTTCTTTCTTTAGGACAATCATTGTACATTTGGTGTAAATTTTTCTATTTCAGCTTTTTGGTCTCACACACATACATATTTGTAGTTGTATACATATATTCATGTGTTTCAGGGAGACATATTTAGATGCATCATATATTATTGATGCACAAATACATTTACAGATATATATTTACACATATATACTATGGATACAAATATGTATGTATTTATCCATTAATAAACTTTCATATTTAAACACACCAAGTACCAAAAGCATACTATAGTAAAAGACACACATCCTGAAACGGCAGGATTTTTTTAAAGAAAGAAGATCGAAAGACAGAGATGAATGAGATGGAAAGACACAAAGATACCGAGAGGATGTGTGTGTGTATTTGTTTGTGTGTGTGTGTGTTTAGATAGATGGAGAGAGAGAGAGAGAGACCATTGATCCTCATGGAATTGTTCCGTCTGGCAAGTTGGAAATCTGGAAATTTGTAGGGCAAGCTGGTTGCCTGCAGCTTCAGGTAAGAGCTGAAGTGGCAGTCTTGACTGGGAAGGCTGAAGGCTCAGACAGAATTTCTATGTTGCAATCTGCATGTGGAATTTCTTCTTTAGGAGACCTCAGTCTTTGCTCTTAAAATCTTCTGCTGATTGAATGAGACTCACCTATTTATAGAGGATAATGTGTTTTGTGGAAATCACCTTGAATTTTCAGGAATTTTTGAGTAGTATGAATATTTTCAAACACTAATTCTTCTAATTCAAGAACAAGCATATCTTTCTTGTCTTTTTCAATATCTTTTATCAAACTCTTATGGGTTCATTGTACAAGTTTTTCATTCTTTTTAAATTTATTCCAAAGTTTTTATTTTTTTTTTTTTGATGCTACTTGCATGAGATAACTTTCTTAATGAAACACATGTGCACACACCCCTCCTGATTTAAATGTTAATCTCACCTTAACCTTATTCATAGCAATATCTAGATTGATGTTTGACCAAACAACTGTGCACCACAGCCTAACCCAGTTTAGACATAATCTTAATCATCACAGCTCACCCTAAATGTACTAATTTAGTAATATTGCACAATATCTGAAGAGATGAAAGCAATTCTCAGTCATTCTCTGCAGAATTTCATCATTTACAAAAATAGACAGATCTATTTAGATTATAGTGAGGAAATATGTCAAAGGCAGAAATTCTTTTAGGAGACAACAGGTGATTAAAAAAAAAAAAAGCAAGTGAGAGAAATATAGAATATCACAGAGTTGTTGTTTAGTTGTTGAGTCATATCCAACATTTTGGGACCCCATAGACTGTAGCCCTCAAGGCTCCTTTGTCCATAGGATTTCCCAGGCAAGAATACTGGAATGAGTAACCATTTCCTTCTCCAGGGGATCTTTCCAACCCAGGGACTGAACGCACATCTCCTGCATTGGAGGGCAAATTCTTTGCTTCGCTGGTGGCTCAGAGGGTAAAGAATTCACTTACTATGCAGAATACCTGCATTCAATCCCTGGGTTTGAGAGATCCCCTCGAGGAGGGCATGGCAACCCACTGCAGTATTCTTGCCTGGAAATCCCCATGGACAGAGCAACCTGGAGGCCTACATTCTATGGGGTCCCAAAGAGTCGGACATGACTAAGTATAGCATAGAACAGCAAACCAGCTTTACAACAAATGCTAAAGGAACTTCTCTATATAGGAGACACACAAGAAGGAAAAGATTTACAAAAATAAACCCCAAACTTAAGAAAATGGTAATAGGACCATCAGTCAGTAAGTTCAGTTGCTCAGTCGTCTCTGACTCTTTGTGACCCCATGAACCGCAATACGCCAGGCCTCCCTGTCCATCACCAACTTCCAGAGTCCACCCAAACTCATGTCCATTGAGTCAGTGATACCATCCAATCATCATATATATCGATAATTACCTTAAATGTAAATGGATTTAATGCACCAACCAAAAGGCATAGATTGACCGGACAGATCAAACCATGTGCATGTATGCACTTTCGCTTACCACATCATTCTGCTTGACCCCCAAATTGTTTGTAATTATTTTATATTGTTAGGTTAATCATGTTCCCAGTATGGCATGAAATTGTAATTATTTTTTGTCTGGCTATGGATTGTGAAAATTGATAAATATATTTTACTATTGTGATTATGTAACTATTACTTATTAAATACCATTCTACCAAGATTGGTCAACAGAAAAATAATAGAATTCTATATCACCAAACTGAAAAAGTGAATGTGTTAGTCCCTCAGTCATGTGCGACTCTGTGACCCCATGGACTGCTGCCCACCAGGCTCCTCTGTCCAAGGGATTTTCCAGGAAAGGATACTGGAGTGATTTGCTATTTCCTTCTCCAGGGGATCTTCCCAAACCAGGGACTGAACCAGGGTCTCCTGCACTGCAGGAAGAGCTCCCAGGGAAGTCCAAAACTACCATTTAATAGAAAAACCTGTAATCACTTTTAAAAATCCAGATGCATATCAGAATTACTTTGAAATTTTTTGAAAAATACACATGTCCATGTATTGTTTTTTTCTCCTAAGCTCCAGATATGTTTCTAATGAGCAATCATATTTAAAAACAGCCAGGCTATATAATTATCTTTTACTTTTATCTGATTTGTTTCACTTTTCTATTTCATATTCAGTTTTCCCATTTCATTTAGTTTATGTGTTCCAATTTCTCCATCTCTTCTATTTTTTTGATGTTCTTTCTCAAGCATACTAGAAAAGCTTTTGTATACATATATATAAATAGTATGTATATCATATATATTTTATAAAAATTAAGAATTTTTGCCTAACTAAAAAATTTATGATATTTTTATTTCATTTGTTTGACTTAGTATGAATAGAATGCTAGATTTCTAATTTAAAAAAATTAAATATACAACAAGCAACAAAGTTTTACTCTATAGAGCAGGGAACTTTACTCAATATCTTGTAATAACCTATAATGGAAAATAATCTCAAAAATAATATATGTGTATATCTATAACTGAATCACCTGGCTGTGCACTGGAAACATTGTAAGTCAAATATATTCCAATAGTATGTGTGTGTGTGTGTGTGTGTGTGTGTGTGTATATATATATATATATATATATATATATATAAAGAAATATATGCATCAGTTTGTTGCCTTTTTTTTTTCCACTATTAGAGGCATTTCAAGTTATTTCTAATTTCTTTCATGCTTATTTTTAGCATATTTCTCCTATGTCTCCTTTTTACTACATTTTTATTTTATTTTATTTTTTTAATTTTATTTTATTTTTAGACTTTACATAATTGTATTAGTTTTGCCAAATATCAAAATGAATCTGCCACAGTGATCATAAGTTTAGCTCATTTATCTGTTTTCTGATAGCTTGAGAATTAACAGCCTTTATGTTTTATATCAGATAATCTAAATTGTTAAACCTATTTATCTGTTTTCTGATAGCTTGAGAATTAACAGCCTTTATGTTTTATATCAGATAATCTAAATTGTTAAACCTATACTTCAAGTTTTTACATTTCTTACCAAATATTATCCTATTCATTATATCCATCTTCTAAAATATTTTTGCATATATCTTACTATGTAAAAATGTAATTCATTGTCTAGCCAAAATAAAACTAGCTATTATTATTACTATTACTAATGGAGTTACTATTCCATTTATATACTACTGATAAATAATAAATTTGCAAACTGGTTTAGCAATTTTTTGACGAATTTTTTTTCTTCCACTCCATTTCTTCTGAGCTCACTCCTTGATGGTAAATATTCTATAACATTTACTTCACTAATTTCTACAGAGATAAATTGTTGAACTTGATGTTTATTCTACCACCGCCTTTGAAAAACTAAGTATCAAATTCTAGATTCAAAATTATGTGTTATTCCGGCTATTTTTGCTGTTGTCTTTTCACCACTCTTATTTTTGATGCAGAGCCTGCTGTCAATGAAAAATCACAAGAAATAAAACATAATTTTAAAGAATGCACTCAGTATAATGCATTATAACATGATGACATTTTCACTCATGAAGCATAAGGGAGACAATATTGTCCTATCAGTGGTAAATTAAAGCCCTACAAATGTATCATTAGGAAGATGTGGGACTAAGCCAAGAGATTTATATATGAAATAATAATCTTGGACCACTAAAAGCCCTGGATCAAAATGATCTGGCTAGGGTAGTCCTGTGAGAAAGAAAAATGTGATTATACAGTCTTCATAGAATATATAAACACACTCATATATATATAAATGTAACATCAGTCAGTCAGTCAGTTCAGTCACTCAGTCGTGTCCGACTCTTTGCGACCCCATGAATCGCAGCACGCCAGGCCTCCCTGTCCATCGCCAACTCCTGGAGTTTACTCAGACTCATGTCCATCGAGTTGGTGATGCCATCCAGCCATCTTATCCGCTGTTGTCCTCTTCTCCTCTTGCCCCCAATCCCTCTCAGCATCAGGGTCTTTTCCAATGAATCAACTCTTCACATGAAGTAGCCAAAGTATTGGAGTTTCAGCATCAGTCCTTTCAATGAACACCCAGGACTGATCTCTTTTAGGATGGACTGGTTGGATCTCCTTGCAGTCCATGGGACTCTCAAGAGTCTTCTCCAACACCACAGTTAAAAAGCATCAATTCTTCTGCGCTCACCTTTATGGCCAACTCTAGCATCCATATATGACTTCTGGGAAAAACATAGCTTTGACTAGATGGACTTTTGTATGTGCCTGCAATTCTAAACAATGTCAGTCATAAAATACTTCTCTCAGAAAATATTTTTATTGTCCTAACTACCTAACAACATTTGTGATTACTATTAATTTTAATGACATATAAATATTAAATTGGAACATTTTATTACTTTTTCTTTCATAAATATTTTATTCTACATGGAATTAAATTCTAATAACTGTCATTTATACAACTAACTCCCACTGCACACAAACTCAGCAACAGATATTTGTTTTGAGATTAAGTTCAAAGAGGTTGAGAATTGTTGAGTTTGCTTTTAGAGAAATATGGGTCTCTAGGCTTTTATGGTTCTTTATATTCCTGATTTTAAGCGGTGGTTTCAAAAGAAGCAATGATAGCATGGTAATTGTAAATGCAGAGAACAAAACTTGATTCACTTAAATCCTGTCATGAGATTGGGGTCACCTGAAATTATTTATGTTTATAATTTAAAACTGAATATAAACTGTAAGGTTCAAATATTGTTTTTGGTATTTGCAAACTTTTTAGTCTGTCTGTTAATATTAAATAATAGCTTTAAAAGCAAAATTTACTCTTTTAAGTAATTGTTTTTAAAATAATGCATCAAGAGCATATTTATTATTATTATAAGATTTTCCTGAAGATAATTTTGCTGCATTGAGAAAGGGGGGTGTTAATGCATATCTATCTCATGCTAGGAGTGCTACTGAAATTGTCATTCTAATATCTATCATATTATTAATTTTATTGGACAAGAAATATGTAAATAAATCAGATTATGGCATATTCTTCAAAGCAAAAATCAGCATGTAAGCTGTCTTAGTAAATGAGCAGCTGACTCTCCTGAGCAGTTTCCTGATCTTCCCTTGTCCCTTTCCTTCATAGTTCACCAATTAAAAGATGGGCAAAAGATCTAAACAGGTATCTACTATGTAAAAGAAGATATACAGATAAATGTATGACATAATGTTCATCATCACACTTCTTTAGGGAATTTCTAATTAAAATAACAAGATATTATTACACATCTATTAGAACGGCCAAAGTCCAAAACACTGACCACAGTGAATGCTGTTGGGGATGTGGAGCAATAGGAACCCTCATTCATTGCTGGTAGAAACACTGAATGGACCAGTCTCTGTGGAAGGAAGATGAGCAGTTTCTTACAAAGCTGTTCATACCCTTACCAGGAAATCTGAAAAGGTTAATCCCTCAGTTGTGTCCAACTCTTTGCGACTTCGTGGACTTCAGCCTACCAGGCTCCTCTGTCCATGGTATTGTCCAGGCAAGAATACTGGAGTATGTTGCCACACCTTTCTCCAGAGGAAGTTCCCAACCCAGGTATCAAACCCAGGTCTCCTGCACTGCAGGCAGATTCTTTACCATTTGATCTATCTGGGAAGCCTGGGTACCACCCAAATGAATTGAAATTTTAAGTCCACACAAAAACCTTCATGTGGATGTTATTTTCACTTGACTCAAAACTGACAAAACTTAAAAGTAACCCATATGCTTTTCAGTTGATGAATTGACAAATGAACTGTGTCTGGTTCATCCAGACAAGGAAATATTATTCAGCAGTAAAAGTAAATGAGCTATCAAGTCACAAAAAGACATAGAGAACTTTAAATGCATATTACCAAGTGAAGGAGGACAACCTGAAAAGTTGCCTGTATGATTCCAACTATGCAACATTCTGGAGACAGTAAAAAGATTAGTGGTTTCTAGCTGTTAGAGAGGAGAAAGGGATGAAGAGGAAGAGCCAGAGTATGTTTTGTGCTCAGTTGCTCAGTTGTGTCTGACTCTTTGCAGTCCTATGAACTGTAGCCCGCCAGGCTCCTCTGTCCATGGGATTTTCCAGGCAAGAACAGTGGAGTGGGTTGCCATGTCCTTCTTATGTATAGGGCAATAAAACTACCCTGCACTGCACTGTAGTGGTGGATACATGTCATTTTACATTTGTCAAACCTATAAAATATACACCAGTGGCAAACTTCAGAGGACTGTGGAATAAAGTTCTGTTAATACACTTTCATTGATTTTAACAAATGCACTGCTTTGTTAAGGGATTCCCATAAGCAGAGAGGTAATACCTGTGTGAGGACAAAGCCTATATGGGCACCCTCTGTACATTGTGTTCAATTTTGTTGTGAACCTAAAACTTCTGTAAGAGAAGTTTATTAATTTTAAAAATATATAAATAAAAGTAAAAAAGTGTTCACAAAAAGACATTTTCCAAATGTTACATGAGATTATGAGCAACATTTGGTTTCAGCATTTTAGAAAACCAGGCTTGCTTATGGTGAATATAGTGATTTAGAAAATGAGAAAAAACAGTGTTTTCAAAATGACTAAGGTGATGACTTGCTCTGAGTTGAGCTGCCTGTGTTGAGACCCCATGGAGACAGCACACCAATTTCCCCCTGCTGTGCTCTGCAACCAGCACCTTTCCCTCTAATCACAGAACTTCATACACACATGAATTTTTCTGTTATGAAATGGGAACCACAGCAGGCTTGTCATCAGGGATAAAATGCTCTAAAAAACTTTTGGATCTGGTTAAAAGAAAACTATTGGACACTATGGCTTTATAAAGGAAAAATAAAAAGAGTAAAGGGAAGAATAGATTCAAGGAAACAATGGCAACAGTTAACAGGTTTAGGTGATGTCCCTAAGAAACAGAGAAAAAGCTTTTCTCAGGGGAAGAAGAAAGTTAGTAAATATTAAAACATTCTTATGGAATTGTTAGAAATTGACATTGTTACTGTTCATAAAGGATGGAGACCTTATCTTTAACTCATAAAAATGTTACAGGAGTCCATGCTTTTTTTCTCCTGCTCATAGCATAATAATATAACCAGTTCTGTTGGGAATTAATTATCTGATAGCCTATATCAAAAAATTAATATTTTATTAATAAATTTTAATATTAAAATTTCTCTGTGTTATCTCTTAAATAACTTGATTTTTTAATTACCAGTTTGAAATATTCAACAAGTTGTATGTGAACATTTTTTGGTCTGGACTAGTACTCTAAAATTCTTTCATGAATCTGTTTCAAAATGAGTAATTTAAAAACTAATAACTGACACTGATTTCACTATATTCACTCAAATTAGACACAGGCATATACATTCACACACACACAGAGCTGTGGACTTTGTCCTTTAAAACATTTTCTCAAATTTTATTTTGCAATTTTGTTTCTTTTCCTCAGTATCTTCTGCTTTCAGATTCAGGAAGTCATATTTTTATGTTTGAATTTATGAACTTGTCAATTTCTAAACATCTTAGGTCATTTTATATAATTTCCTATCCTCATTGCCATATGCAAGTACCTAGCAATTTATTTCATTTGGAAATAATTATCACTTCTGTCAGAATATAAATGGATAATTAAAAAAAAAATTCTGTTGTCACAAACCCACTCTCCTTCCAAATTACCTGCCTTGATTGCCTTGCAAAAGTTGCAGTTATTACAACAATGCTCACATCCACTCAAATATAAATGTGCGTATGTGTGTGTGTCGGGGGGCAGTTCCTGGTGTCTCAGATGGTAAGGAATCTGCCTGCAACTACCTGCAATACAGAAGATCTGTGTTGGATCCCTGGATCTGATCCCTGAGTCAGAAAGATCCCCTGGAGAAGGGAATGCAATCCACTCCAGTATTCTTGCCTGGAAAATTCCATGGACAGAGGAGCCTGGTGAACACAATCCAAAGGGTTGCAAAGAGTCGGACACAACTGAATGACTAATGCTTTACTGTTTTTTTTTTTCTTTTAATGTGTGTGTGTATATAAATCTCGGAGAAGGCGATAGCACCCCACTCCAGTACTCTTGCCTGGAAAATCCCATGGGCGGAGGAGCCTGGTAGGCTGCAGTCCATGGGGTCGTGAAGAGTCGGCCACAACTGAGTGACTTCACTTATCACTTTCATGCATTGGAGAAGGAAATGGCAACCCACTCCAGTGTTCTTGCCTGGAGAATCCCAGGGACTGGGGGAGCCTTGTGGGCTGTCGTCTCTGGGGTCGCACAGAGTCTGACACGACTGAAGCGACTTAGCAGTAGCAGCAGCAGCAGTATATAAATCTGCATTTTTTAGTTTAACGGATACATCATTCTCTTCTGTTGCATGGGAGGAAAAAACAACCAGGATATTAAGTACAATTCTTAGGACATAGGACCTCTGGAATGTAGAAGATGGTTCTGAATGTGTACTCTGGATCTTCATGATCTAGGCTTTCATCCTGGCTCCTGCCTTTACCAGTAATCTTGCATAAGCTTCTTAAGTTATCCATATTTCAATTTCCTCATCTGAAATAGGGGCAATTTAGCACTTTGCTCCATATAATATACTTTGAATAATTACAGGGAGGACAGTTCAACATGGCAACATAGGAAGATCCTGAACTCATTTTCTCCCCTGAACACATCAAATCTTCAACTACACATGGAATAGTTGCCTCTGAAAAAGACCTGAAAATTGGATGAACAGAGCCTCTATAACAAAGAGGGAAAGGGCTGCATGGAGGCAGATAGGAGAGGCAGAAACACACTCTTGTCCCCTAATAGTCTATTCCACATGTATGGTGATCCACAATAGGGAGGGGACTCAAGAATACAGATTTTTTCTTAAGCATCAAGAGGCTTGTGCTCCACATTAGGCATCCCAACCATTACATCCTATTCAGGAGACACAAGGTTCCCAAATGCCTGACTTTGAAAATCAACAGGGATTACATCTTGAAAAACCACAGAAGTAAAAGGAATAAGGAACTCTCTTAAAGTCTCATGCCCAGACTCACTCATCTTGGTGTTTCCAAAACACCAGTTTGAAAGACACCAGCTTGGCTCAGACTATACATGAAGGAGACCACTTACTAATCTTAAAGTGAATGCCAGAGAGACAGGAATATGATGGGACTCTCCCCAAGGATGGGGACACTGGAGGGTTCCACTTTTACAGTCTCATTCTATCCCGCTAACGCTAGCAGTGTTGGGCACCATTGTGGAACTCTTCCTCTAACTTGCTAGTGTCAGGAAGCATGCTCCACTGAAATCCCTGCCCACCCTCATCCTGAAGTTTCATGCCACACCTGGGCCCGTGCCACAGCAGGCAGGGGCGGGGACGACTGTGCTTCTTGGTGCACTGAGCAACACTGAAGAGAAAAACTAAAATTTCTGCTAAAACTAGAAAGGAATTTAAAATATTATCATTTATAACCTGCAATGGTTTCTCCCAGACTAACTGCTACAGAGTAGAAATCTGATTTTGTGTTTTCCTTCTATTGAAGGAGCTCTATACATCATCTCTTGCCTGTTGCTTATCACAAAATAATTCACACATTAAATATGATTTAGAAATAAAAATGATTATTTTTTATAGTAAAGAAACAAGTTTAAGGAAAATATATTGACTGGAAATTTTCCTTGTCTGAAGTATTTCAAACATGAATTCACTTGTCTTTTTATTTCCCTGTCAAGCTGAGTTTCACTTACTTAAAATCAACTTCTCAATTTCCAGCTCCCAGAAGAACTTAATGTTCTGGTTGAGAGAACTTCATAAAGCTCAACTCAAAACCTAACTCTTTTCCAGTTTCAAAATATTTTTGTAAGAAAGTCCAGTGTCATCACTGTCTGGATGGCAATAAGAAAGGAAGGACAAGCTGCTATTGACCTGCCATCCAGAAGATTATTTTGATAAAAATTTGCAAATCACTCATGGTCCTGGGGGCATGTTATGGCACACATAATTTCTCAAATATAAATTAATTTATAAAACTAAAGAGCTAAAATCATGTTGAATGTGAATATATGTTTACATTAGAAGGCAAAATACATAAAGTGGATAAAATTTCCAAAAATATTTTAAGGTTGATAAATGCACTCTAAGTGTTTTGTTCTTTCCATCCTGTATTTTAATTTCTAGGATTTAGTGCTCTTAACACAGGGCCTATCTCATAGCTTAAGAGTTACATTTTAAAAATATATTCACTTATAAGTGTATTTTAATTAAATGGTTTAATAAATATGTTAATTAAATATTCCATAGGATTGAGTATACATCTATACTTATGCTAGAAGCACAGTATCTTGAGATTGGAAAAAGTGAGTTGTTCAACTTTATTCTTTTCAAGATTGTTTTCAGAAAATCTCACTAGCTGGCATTTCCACATAAATTTTAGAATCAGTTTGTCAATTTCTTTGATAGAAATTGTCTTGAATATATAGAGCATTGGGGAATTATTGCCCTCTTAACAACACTTAGTTGTCCTATCCATGGACGTAAGAGATTATTCAATCTATTTGGCCCTTTATTTTCTTTCAATATTGTTTTATAATATTCAGAGCACAAAATATATATTTCTGTTGTGAAATTTACTGTCAATTATTTTATTCATTTTTGAAATTGTATTATAATTTATTATATTTTTATTTTGACCCTTTATCATGCAAATTTATTGAGTTAATTGACACTGAGGATTTCTTTAAGCTTTTCTATGTATAAGAATATTTCATCTACAAACAAATTATTTCTTCATTTACAATGTGGATGAATTTTTATTTCTTTTTATTGCCTAATTACCCTTGCTGGAATTTACAGTACAACATAAAGCATAAATGACAAGAAAAGGTCTTGTTACTAACCATGGGGGAAAAGCAGCCTTTCACTGCTAAGTACAATGTTCAGTTTCAGTTCAGCTCAATTCAGTCGCTCAGTCGTGTCTGACTCTTTGCGACCCCATGAATTGCAGCACGCCAGGCCTCCCTGTCCATCACCAACTCCCGGAGTTCACTCAGACTCACATCCATCGAGTCAGTGATGCCATCCAGCCATCTCATCCTGTCATCCCCTTCTCCTCCTGCCCCCAATCCCTCACAGCATCACAGTCTTTTCCAATGAGTCAACTCTTTGCATGAGGTGGCCAAAGTACTGGAGTTTCAGTTTTAGCATTATTCCTTGCAAAGAACACCCAAGACTGGTCTCCTTTAGAATGGACTGGTTGGATCTCCTTGCAGTCCAAGGGACTCTCAAGAGTCTTCTCCAATACCACAGTTCAAAAGCATCAATTCTTCAGCGCTCAGCCTTCTTCACAGTCCAACTCTCACATCCATACATGACTACTGGAAAAACCATAGCCTTGACTAAACGGACCTTTGTTGACAAAGTAATGTCTCTGCTTTTTAATATGCTATCTGCGTTGGTCATAAGTTTCCTTCCAAGGAGTAAGCATCTTTTAATTTCATGGCTGCAATCACCATCTGCAGTGATTTTGGAGCCCCAAAAAATAAAGTCTGACACTGTTTCCACTGTTTCCCCATCTATTTCCCATGAAGTGATGGGACTGGATGCCATGGTCTCAGTTTTCTGAATGTTGAGCTTTAAGCCAACTTTTTCACTCTCCTCTTTCACTTTCATCAAGAGGCTTTTTAGTTCCTCTTCACTTTCTGCCATAAGGGTGGTGTCATCTGCATATCTGAGGTTATTGATATTTCTTCCGGCAATCTTGATTCTAGCTTGTGCTTCTTCCAGTCCAGCGTTTCTCATGATGTACTCTGCATATAAGTAAATAAGCAGGGTGACAATATACAGCCTTGACGTACTCCTGTTCCTATTTGGAACCAGTCTGTTGTTCCATGTCCAGTTCTAACTGTTGCTTCCTGACCTGCATACAAATTTCGCAAGAGGCAGATCAGGTGGTCTGGTATTCCCATCTCTTTCAGAATTTTCCACAGTTTATTTTGATCCACACAGTCAAAGGCTTTGGCATAGTCAATAAAGCAGAAATAGATGTTTTTCTGGAACTCTCTTGCTTTTTTCATGATCCAGCGGATGTTGGCAATTTGATCTCTGGTTCCTCTGCCTTTCGAAAACCATCTTGAACATCAGGAAGTTCACGGTTCACATATTGCTGAAGCCTGGCTTGGAGAATTTTGAGCATTACTTTACTAGCGTGTGAGATGAGTGCAATTGTGCAGTAGTTTTGGAGAAGGAAATGGCAACCCACTCCAGTGTTCTTGCCTGGAGAATCCCAGGGATGGGAGATCCTGGTAGACTGCCATCTATGGGATCGCACAGAGTCGGGCACGACTGAAGTGACTTAGCATTGAGCATTCTTTGGCATTGCCTTTCTTTGGGATTGGAATGAAAACTGACCTTTTCCATTCCTGTGGCCACTGCTGAGTTTTCCAAATTTGCTGGCATATTGAGTGCAGCACTTTCAGAGCATCATCTTCCAGCTGTTTGAAATAGCTCAACTGGAATTCCATCACCTCCACTAGCTTTGTGAGTAGTGATGCTTTCTAAGGCCCACTGGACTTCACATTCCAGGATGTCTGGCTCTAGGTAAGTGATCACATCATCGTGATTATGTGGGTCATGAAGATCTTTTTTGTACAGTTGTTCTGTGTATTCTTGCCACCTCTTCTTAATATCTTCTGCTTCTGTTAGGTCTAGTGTTAGCTATTTGTTTTTAATATATGCTCCTTATCAGGATGAAGTTTATTTATATTTCTAGTTTGTTTGTTTGTTTTAGTGTTTCATCATGAAAGGTGTTTTGACAAATGTTTTTCCTGCATCTTTCCTGGGATAAATATTTCTCCATTTATTGCATGATCTTAAGACAATTTCTAGAGACTAGAGGTGTGTGTGTTTGGGGTGGGGGAGTGTATGTATGGATGTATGTTTACATTTTCATCTGTTGTGATTGCTTCTCTGGGTGTCTCCCTCCTTGTATGCCACTTCTTTTTTATGACATCATTATGTATTTCTGTGCATAATTATCTATCTTTAATTAACATATGCCTTTTTCTACAGGTAGCTCAACATTACAGATCTACTGAATTACACTGGATATATAGTTTAGAACAGCTTTTGACCTTGAATGATGGAGTTAGTTTCTTTAAACATTCATTTTTTTTTATTCACAAAAATTATAATTATGCTATTTCCAGAAGAGAAATTTTACTAGAATTAAATCACATCATTCTCCTCCTGTATAATCCTCTGGTTTTCCAGCTTTCCTGTAAAGTGCGTACTTCTTGATTTAGAATATAACTGTGAATTATCTGGCCCAGGCCTATATCTTTGGTGACCTTTTTAGCCTCTAGCTTTCTTTTTTAATATGTTTTCAATTTTTCAAAGCTCAGTGCAGTGCTTCTGGAGGTATCATTTCATTGCCTGGCATGCATTTCCTCTATATATCTTTAATTCCCTTCAACTTTGAAAATTCACCATAAGTGTAAACTTACTGGAAACCTTATTAAGACCTCCCTCCAGTCTATCACCATCTGATTACTATAACTTTTCATAGTCCATATAAATCTTTAATTCATTTTGGATCTCTTTACTAGAATATAGTCAAGAACATTTTAATCTTCCAGCTGTATAACTCTTCCTTTGACCTCAGTATTTGGGTTACTGTATGTACTAAAAATGGACAAACAAATAAATCAACAAAACAAACCTTATTCTCCCCACCAAATCCTGTTATACGCAGAGTCCCTAAAGGCCCTCAGTGTTATTTTAGTGCAGTACTTTTTCTTCACTACAGGAGATCAGACAACTGAAAAGTTATGGAAACAGAATTTTTTTCTTTTTGGTTGTTCAAGTTGATCCTTGGTTCCTCTGCATCTGTAGATTTAACCAACAATGGGTCATGCAGTAATGTAGTATTTACTCTTGAAAAATATCTGGATATATATGAACCAGGACAGTTCAAACCTGTGTTATTCCATTGTCAACTGTTTAAGTATAGAGTTTTATAATTTGTAAATAATTTATTTTAAGCCACCTCATTTGATCCTTCACTAGACCTGAAGGGTTATTGTTGTTGTTGTTCAGTCACTCAGTCATGTCCAACTGTTTGTGATCCCATGGATAGCAGCACACCAGGCTTCCTTGTACCTTACTGTCACCCAGAATTTGCTCAAACTACCTTACTGTCTCCTAGAATTTGCTCAAACACATCCACTGAGTTGATGATGCCATCCAATGATCTCTTCTTCTATCACCCCCTTCTCCTCCTGCCTTCAATCTTTCCTAGCATCAGGGTCTTTTCCAATGAGTTGACACTGCACATCAGGTGGCCAGAGTACTGGAGCTTCAACTTCAGCATCAATCCTTCAAAAGAATATTCAAGGTTGATTTCCTTTAGGATTGGCTGGTCTGATCTCTTTGCTATCCAAAGGATTCTTGAGTCTTCTCCAGCACCACAGATCAAAAGCATCAATTCTTCAGGGCTTAGTGTCCTCCCAAAATACATATATTGCAATCCTTACCCTTCAAGATGATAGTATTAGTAGGTGAGGCCTTTGAGGGGTTTTTAAGTTATGAGAGTAGAACTCTCTTGAATGGAATACAACCTTATAGTCCCCAGAGATGTCCCCAGCCCCTTCCATCGCATACAAAGAGCAGCTGGCAAACCAGAAGACGTCCCTCCCCTGACCATTCTGGCACCCAAATCTCGAACTTCCAGTACCCAAAAATGTAAGAAATTAATTTTCATTGTTTATAAGCTGCCCAATTTCTGTTGTTTTGTCATAGTACCTCAAATGGACTGAGACAATTATAGTTCTTAGTATTCATTAACCAATTTCATATATTGATTAATATAAGGATATTAAAATTGTTAGGGAATAAATACCTTTTCTAAGATTTAGATTGCAGCCTGCCACTATATTAGGCTTCTCAGGTGGATTAGTGGTAAAGAACCCACCTGCCAATGCAGGTAAACTAAGAGATGCAGGTTTGATCCCTGTGCCGTGAGTATCCCCTGGAGGAGAACATGGCAACCCATGCCAGTATTCTTGCCTGGAGAATCCCATGGACAGAGGAATCTGGAAGGCTGCAGTCCATAGGGTTGCACAGAGTCGGACATGAATGAAGTGACTTAGCACAAGCACGTCACTATACTACTCCATTATAATCATATGCACCAAAGTATAGCCCAGCCTTTCTTTCCCAATGTTGAGAATATTTATGTTCTTCAAGTTGTATCTTTTATATTGCAAAACAAGATAACAAGGAGAAATGACAAATTAGAGCAGTGATTTAACTGATAATAAATCTTATTTTTCATCTAAAGGGCTTTCTAGCATGAAGAGAGTACACTTGGTTTGGGTTTGTTTGATACATTTAACGTCATCTTTACATTTTTCAAAAGCCAGCAGGAGTTTGTTTCTAGGAAAGAGAGAGCATCTCCCCTTCACAGCGAGACACATTCTTTTAGATAATCCTTAGAACAAGCTGATGCTGAAAAACCTGATGGCATGAGGGAAGAGACCCATGTTGGAAAGGGAATAGGGGTTGTTTACTAAGGGAAGAAATGCCAGTATCAGGTGCAACACTCATCTAACAGTAGGAATACTTGTTACATTAACAAGATTTACTGACAGACTCCATCTGTGTCTTCTCACCAAACAAGGTCACTCAGTCAGATACTACGGAGCCTAATGAGGAAAGTGCCAAGTCTCTGGAGTGATAATGGAAGTTCACTCTGACTTATGCCTCAGGCACTGGCAATATTTTTAGGTCTAGAAAATAAAATAAGGTACAGAAAAAGGTCATAATTTTTATCGAGCTGATCCACCTTGAAAAATAGCTGTTCATGTAACTGAGTACGTTGAGTATTTTTTTTTCTCTTTTCTGAGACTCAAGGTTAGCTTTCTATTCTTCTTCAAAGTGGTCCTTAAGGGTTTTAATATTTTACTTGGACATTAAATTTATATATGTTTTGGGGTTAAAGGGTCTCTTCCACAGCCTTTAAAAATGTTTGTGTCTAAGAAAGGAGCTATCTACAAAATTCTAAGCGGATGGTTGTGTTTTGGGAGGGTTATTTTGTTGTTGTTTGGTTTTGTTTTTTTGCAGGGGGGGTACATGTTAAATATTATTAGCTCTTTTTTTGCAGAAAAAAATCTCAAAAAAATTTTCTGTTTTTTGCATATCATGATATTTTTTTAAACTTGGAAATTAGTTACCTAAATTCATACCATAGCAATGGCCTTTAAATAGGTTTTTAACTTGGGCAAATAGTTTATCCTCCCTGAATCTTCATGTCCTTAATGGAAAAATAATGGATTTAGAATAAATAATCATGGAGATCACCTTCCAATGTAAATATTCTCCAGACTCATTAGGTATGCATGACTTTATGTACTCACAGAACAATTTCACTTCATCTCTCCAAATACAAATTTTATTTAGCCCTGGTTTGTTCACAACGCCTCATGATATTAGAACATGTTATCCAACTGCTACTTACTAATTTACCACTTCAAATTTATTTATAAAACCTTGAAGCATTTACTTCAACTTTATTCATTCCAAATTTCATTATAAAAATATGCAACTTTTCTTGATCTGCCATCTACTTTAACTCTTCTTAGATAAGATTCTTTCATTAAAAGCAAACCAACAAGCAGGAACCCACTGTGATATTACTGTCACAAAGCAATCAATTGCTTTACTTGCTATAATAAAACCAAAGGACACTAAAAGTATCCCATCTTAAACTTAATGGAAAGAAAGAATTTTCACAAAGACTAGGTCATAGATGATCCAGATTGATCAAAACCAAATCCAGACTCCTTCATTTGTAGATCTATAGCAGATCAATGGAGTAGAGGGCACACTAAAACAAATAGGAAGTTTTTTATTCAGCCAATATTTCTGAAAAACTACTATATGTAAGGTATTGTATTAGGGAAATAAGGAAAGACAAATTAGAGACTTTTGAATCTGAAGTATCCTTGATCTAGAAGATACCATAGAGTTTAAATGAGAATTGATAGATTAACTGTAGTTTTAATTTTTTTGGATTGTTTCCTTGAAATTGTAGCCCTGATAATCTTGACTAAAGAAGTAATATGTCTGAAGATTAAAATACGAGAATAATTATTAACTGTTAAGTATTATGAAGAAAGCAAAATGATCAGTGATAGAGGATAAGTAGATAAGAGAGTCTGCCTAAATAAATGATAATATACCAAAGCATGAAGGTAGAGTAGGAGTCAGTCACATGAGAATGAATGAAGATTAATTTCAGCAGAAGTGAATATGAAAGTCTAGGTCAGGAAATAGTAGAGTGGGGATTTTTTCTCATATGGAGGGCTTTTTAAAATGTCACATAACAAGTTAATTGTTTTGATAGAATGATTTTATAATTAATTTATGCAAATTCTCTCTGGATAGCTCCATACTGTTATATGGAAGTTAAAATTCTATTTCTTACACCCATAAAAATTATTATTTTCAAGAAGAATCTCAAAAGTCAGAATTTTGGGACAGATTTTCAATATCCATGCCTTAGGCAAAAATACTTCATTCCCTGTACTCTTCATACTTTATGAGACAGTTATTTTATATTTTATTAATTTTATCCAACCTCCCCACTCCCAATTCATCCATACATAGACTCACATATTCTAAGCTATTATCACCTTCAAAGAATGACCATTTCTGGAATACAATGTTAATTTCAAGGCTCTATCCTACCTTGTTTTCTAAATAGTACATTCTTCATTCCATTCTTGATTCTTTATCCTTCAACACTAAAGTAGGGTCAATCCCTCCTTTCTTTTAACATGTTGACCCTAATTCTATTGTCCACAATACATTTAGTCATAAAATTACTTTCCAAAAGCCTACATCTAGATTGGAGGTAAAATAAGGGCACCCAAGAATCATAAAATATCTCATTTACCTTTTTCCATCCAGTATTTATTCCATTAATCTCAGTGTTCTAGAATCTCATCAATAACAGTTGTTAATAAAAGTTTGTTGAACAAATTTTCCAAAAAATGTGACAAAATATGGGGAAAATGTCTTGTATGCTGTTTATATGTCATTTTGATTTGACTGTGCTTTCTGAAAATGAAGCATTCAAACCATCCCAAATGGTTCAGAAGTCATTATGTTCAATCAGACTGTATTAGAAAATTGGTAGATTTGCTAGTTTATAAACTGTACACCACTTAAAATCTGTAAATTAAAAAAATTCATTTTGATTCTTAATTCTCTTTTATGAAAACACAATACACAGATTAAGCTTTGACTTGGCCATAAAGACTTCCCTGTTGGTTCAGACTGTAAAGAATTTGCCTACAATGGGGGAGACCCAGGTTCTATCCCTAGGGTGAGAAGATCTCCTGGAGAAGGAAATGGCAACCCATTCCAGTATTCTTGCCTGGAAAATCCCACAGAGGAGCCTGGTAGGCTACTGTTCATGGGGTCACAAAGAGTCAGACACAACTGAGCGAATTCAATTCAGTTTGGCTATACAGAATCATAGCAGAATGGCTCTTCATCAAGTCAACTAATTTTGGAAAACAAGTTAGTCAGTCTCTTGGTGCAATTAGAAAGGTATTGATTAAGTTCAGTTCAGTCAGTCGTGTACGACTCTTTGCGACCTCATGAATTGCAGCACGCCAGGCCTCGCTGTCCATCACCAACTCCCAGAGTTCACCCAAACTCATGTCCATCGAGTCGGTGTTGCTATCCAGGCATCTCATCCTCTGTCGTCCCCTTCTCCTCCTGCCCCCAATCCCTCCAAGCATCAGAGTCTTTTCCAATGAGTCCACTCTTCACATCAGGTGGCCAAAATATTGGAGTTTCAGCGTTAGCATCAGTCCTTCCAAAGAACACCCAGGACTGATCTCCTTTGGGATGGACTGGTTGGATGTCCTTGCAGTCCAAGGGACTCTCAAGAGTCTTCTCCAACTTCACAATTCAAAAACATCAATTCTTCGGCGCTCAGCCTTCTTCACAGTCCAACTCTCACATCCATACATGACCACTGGAAAAACCATAGCCTTGACTAGACAGACCTTTGTTGGCAAAGTAATGTCTCTGCTTTTGAATATGCTATCTAGGTTGGTCATAACTTTCCTTCCAAGGAGTAAGCATCTTTTAATTTCATGGCTGCAATCACTATCTGCAGTGATTTTGGAGCCCCAGAAAATAAAGTCTGACACTATTTCTACTGTTTCCCCATCTATTTCCCATGAAGTGATGGGACCAAATGCCATGATCTACTTCGGTATTATTGCCTTGAGAACCCCATGAACAGTATGAAAAGGAAAAATGATAGGATACTGGAAGAGGAACTCCCCAGGTCAGTAGGTGCCCAATATGCTACTGGATATCAGTGGAGAAATAACTCCAGAAAGAATGAAGGGATGGAGCCAAAACAAAAACAACACCCAGTTATGGAAGGGACTGGTGATGGAAGAAGGGTTAGATGTTATAAAGAGCAATATTGCATAGGAACCTGGAATGTTAGGTCCATGAATCAAGGTAAATTGGAAGTAGTCAAACAGGAGATGGCAAGAGTGAACGTCGACATTCTAGGAATCAGCAAACTAACATGGACTGGAATGGGTGAATTTAACTCAGATGACCATTATATCTATTACTGTGGGCAGGAATCCCTCAGAAGAAATGGAGTAGCCATCATGGTCAACAAAAAAGTCCAAAATGCAGTACTTGGATGCAATCTCAAAAATGACAGAATGATCTCTGTTCGTTTCCAAGGCAAACCATTCAATATCACAGTAATCCAAGTCTATGCCCAAACCAGTAATGCTGAAGAAGCTGAAGTTGAGTGGATCTATGATGACCTACAAGACCTTTTAGAACGAACACCCAAAAAATATGTCCTTTTCATTATAGGGTATTGGAATGCAAACGTAGGAAGTCAAGAAACACCTGGAGTAACAGGAAATTTGACCTTGGAGTATGGAATGAAGCAGGGCAAAGGCTAATAGAGTTTTGCCAAGAGAACGCACTCATCATAGCAACACCCTCTTCCAACAACACAAGAGAAGATTTGCCGGGGACCAGCCCCGGCTGATCCAGGGTATTCGAAGGAGAGACGGCATAGGCGAGGATCAGGATACAATAGCTTCAATTAGATATTAATTAAAGATATAAAGAGTAATAGAATAAGGATAGCTCAGTAGGAAAATTCAGTGGAGAAAAGAGGCTGAGTAGCTTGGTTTACGCGGGAGACCAATAAAACTTCAAGACAAGAAGTTTGCACCACTTACGTAGGCCGCAGGCGTCCTTCCGTTCTCCCGAAGGAGAGGAGACACTGAGGCCTCCCCGGTCGGATCTTAGAAGCCCAGGCATAATTAGTAAGCATGTTGGGTTCCGCGCTCCTGATGGAGACTCAGCCAGAGTGGGAGAGAGAGCGACATGGGGAGACCAGTATTTCGAGAAACTGATCCCAATTCTTTATTTTCCAGAGTCTGTTTTTATACACTAAGATGTTATACAAAAGTCACGTGGGGACAGCAGTCCTGACTTTTATTAAAGTCAGGTGCTTCACACAAATGTATACAGAGGTCTTAGGGGTGTTACATCATCTTCTGGCCAGGGGGGCCTGCTGACAATTTACGACCCTCTCCTTGTGACAGCGGTCAGTCAATCAGGACACTTATTTCTCCAGGGCTGATTATTCTCAAAACAGACGCCACCCAAATAAAGTTACATTCCTACAGGGTGAGGGTGTAGTGGGTTTTAGTTAAGGAAAGAATTTACTTAGCCTAAGGTCTAACGTGATTAATATCAAAGGTTAATTCTATATATTCATTAATGTGTGTAAGGGCAGGGGATGTGGAGACTTAGCAACAAACATTGGCTCAACAAATGAAAAACCCTTCACCAACACAATTTCTAATCAGCCCACTATACTTATACTAATAGTTTTCTAACTTCTCTAAAGAACCTGTTTTTAGAGGGTTTAAAGCATCTTGTGCCTCTCACGGTTGGGAGGCTGTGAGCAATCACATGTGGCTGGACGAGCCTGTCAGGCAGGCTAGAGAACCTTCAGAGGAGTTTGTAGGTTAAAACACTCTTATCACGCCCAGGAATTATTATTAACTGGAGCTTTAGGTTAACTCCTTCTCCGAAAGAGGTGGTGGGGGACAGCCCCCCGTAAAGTCAGAGGTGTAGGTAAGAGCACAAAGTAGTAAAGTAGGTAGGCTCTGGTTATGGGGGTAGATGCTCGAGGAGTTCCAGGGGGACTCCTGAGGCTCGATCCCGCCTTTGCGTATGTCGAGCCTCCTTCCTCATGACCTTTGTCACGGGCGGAGTACCTCACTCTGGCCCCCAACAAAGATTCTACATATGGACATCACCAGATGGTCAACACCAAAATCAGATTGATTATATTCTTTGCAGCCAAAGATGGAGAAGCTCTATATAGTCAGCAAAAACAAGACCTGGAGCTGACTGTGGCTCAAATCATGAACTCCTTGTTGCCAAATTCAGACTTAAATTGAACAAAGTAGGGAAAACCACTAGATCATTCAGGTATGACCTAAATCAAATTCCTTATGATTATACAGTAGAGGTGAGAAATGGATTTAAGGGACTAGGCCTGATAGAGTGCCTGCTGAACTATGGACGGAGGTTTGTGACATTGTACAGGAGATAGGGATCAAGACCATCCCCATGGAAAAGAAATGCAAAAAAGCAAAATGGCTGTCTGGGGAGGCCTTACAAATAGCTGTGAAAAGAAAA
Source organism: Bos grunniens (assembly GCF_055505025.1). Classification (NCBI taxonomy): domain Eukaryota; kingdom Metazoa; phylum Chordata; class Mammalia; order Artiodactyla; family Bovidae; genus Bos; species Bos grunniens. The sequence continues at coordinate 54,070,128 of NC_141166.1, read as the reverse complement.
AAGAGAAAGCAAAGGAGAAAAGGAAAAATATTAGCATCTGAATGCAGAGGTATTGATTACAGTTATATATTTGGGCCTCTTCAGATTTATATGTGTGGTTTCCCACCTGTGATAGCCCTAGCCAAGGATGCTGATGAGGCAAGAAATTGATATCTCTAACTCATCATAAGAGCTGTCTTGAAAATAAAACTATTTTAAACTATAAGATACCTGCTTATAATGAAGGCAGTTCAATGTCGTTTCTAACACACACCTATATTTGTGTGATGGAGAAGGAAATGGCAACCCACTCCAGTGTTCTTGTCTGGAAAATCCCAGGGTCAGGAGAGCCTGGTGGGCTGCCATCTATGGGGTCGTACAAAGTCAGACATGACTGAAGCGACTTAACAGTAGCATATTTGTTTGAATCCATGTCATATATATTTCATTTGAGATAGAATGATCATTAGTCTGAGACTGAAGATACCCTTTCTAAGATGACTGTAATTATATGTAAAGGCACGGTCCTAGACCTTGCAAGTTCAGTTCAGTTTAGTTCAGTTACTCAGTCATGTCCAACCCTTTGAGACCCCATGGACTGAAGCACGCCAGGACTCCCTGTCCATCACCAACTCTTGAAGCTTGCTCAGACTCATGTCCATCAAGTTGGTGATGTCATCCAACTATCTCTTCCCCTGTCATCCCCTTTCTTCCTTCTGCCTTCCATCTTTCCCAGGATCAGGGTCTTTGCCAATGAGTCAGTTCTTTGCATTAGGTGGCAAAAGTATTGGAGTTTCAGCTTCAGCATCAGTCCTTCCAATGAATATTCAGGCATGATTTCCTTTATTATGGACTGGTTGGATCTCCTTGCAGTTCAAGGGACTCTCAAGAGTCTTCTCCAACATCACAGTTCAAAAGCATCAATTCTTCAGCGTTCAGTTTTGTGTATAGTCCAACTATCACATCCATACATGACTATTGTAAAAACCATAGCTTTGACTATCAGGACTTTGTTGGCAAAGTAATGTCCCTGCTTTTTAATATGCTGTCTAGATTGGTCATTTGATTTAGGTCATACCTGAATGGTCTAGTGATTTTCCCTACTTTCTTCTATTTAAGTCTGAATTTGGCAATAAAGAGTTCATGATTTGAGCCACAGTCAGCTCCCAGTCTTTTTTCTGCTGACAGCATAGAGCTTCTCCATCTTTGGCTACAAAGAATATAATCAATCTGATTTCACTATTGACCATCTTGTGATGTCCATGTGTAGTCTTCCCTTGTGTTGTTTGAACAGTCTGCTAAAATCAGTGCAATCCCTTGGCAAAACTCTTTTGCCTTTGGCCTACTTCATTTTGTACTGCAAAGCCAAATTTGCCTGTTACTCCAGGTATCTCTTGACTTCCTACTTTTGCATCCAAGTTCCCTATAATGAAACGGACATTTTTGGGGGTGTTAGTTCTAGAAGGTCTTGTAGGTCTTTATAGAACTATTCAACTTCAGCTTCTTTAGCATTCCTGTTTGGGGCATAGACTTGGCTTACTGTGATATTGAATGGTTTGTCTTGGAAACGAACAGAGATCATTCTGTCATTTCTGAGATTGCATTCCAGTACTGCACTTTGGAATCTTTTGCTGACTATAATGGCTACTCCATTTCCTCTAAGGGGTCATTGCACACAATAGTAGATATAATGGTCATCTGAGTTAAATTCACCCATTCCAGTCAGTTTTGTTTCACTGAATCCTAAAATGATTATGATTATACAGTGGAAGTGACAAATAAATTCAAGGGATTCGATATGATAGGCAGAGTGCCTGAAGAACTATGGACAGAGGTTACTGACATTGTACAAGAAGCACTAATCAAGACTATCTCCAAGAAAAAGAAATGCGAAAAGGAAAATGATTATCTGAGGAGGCCTTACAAGTAGCTGAGAAAAGAAGAGAACCTAAAGGCAAAGGAGAAAAGAAAAGATATACCCATTTGATGCAGAGTTCCAAAGAACAGCAAGAAGAGACAAGAAAGCCTTCCTCAGTGATCAATGCTAATAAATAGAGGAAAATAATGGAATGGGAAAGAATAGAGGTCTCTTCAAGAAAATTAGAGATACCAAAGGAACATTTCATGCACACATGGGCACAAAAAGGACATGGGTGGTATGTACCTAACAGAAACAGAAGATATTAAGAAGAGGTGGTAAGAAAACACAGAAGAACTATACAAAAAATATCTGAATGACCCCGATAACCACGGTGGTGTGATCACTCACCTAGAGCTAGACTTCCTTGAATGCAAAGTCAAGTGGGCCTTATGAATTATCACTACGAACAAAGCTAGTGGAGGTGATGGAATTCCAATTGAGCTACCTCAAATCCTAAAAGATTATGCTTTGAAAGTGCTGCACTGAATATGAAAACAAATTTGGAAAACTCAGCAGTGTCCACAGGACTGAAAAATGTTCAGTTTTCATTCCAATCTTTAAGGCAATGTCAAAAAATGTTCAGACTACTGCACAATTGCACTCATCTCGCATGCTAGCCAACTAATGCTCAAAATTCTCCAAGCCAGGCTTCAACAGTATGGGAACTGTGAACTTCCAGATGTTCAAGCTGGATTTAGAAAAGGTAGAGGAACCAGAAATCAAATTGACAGCATCTGTTGGATCATCAAAAAGCAAGAGTTACAGAAAAACATATAGTCCAAGAGAGTTGGACTATAAAGAAAGCTGAGTGCTGAAGAATTGATGCTTTAGAACTGTTGTGTTGGAGAAGACTTAAGAGTTCCTTGGACTGCAAGAAGATCCAACCTGTCAATCCTAAAGGAAATCAGTCCTGAATATTCATTGGAAGGACTGATGCTGAAGCTAAACAATACTTTGGCCACCTGATGTGAAGAACTGACTCATTGGCAAAGACCCTGATGCTGGGAAAGATGGAAGGCAGGAAAAGGGGATGACAGAGGGCAAGATTGTTGGATGGCATCACTGACTTGATGGACATGAGTTTGAGTAATATCTGTGAGTTGGTGATGGACAGGGAAGACTGGCGTGCTGCAGTCCATGGGTTTGCAGAGTCAGATATGATTGAGCGACTGAACTGAACTAAAGGTTGGTCATAGCTTTTCTTCTAAGGAGCAAGTGTAAAGCAGTCTTAAATGAGCAACAAATTGTGTGATGGAATTCAGTGATTTAGGTATTCCTCTCCACTCCATTTTTCTTGTTTAACTCTGATGGTTCTTGAATTTGGCTTTCACTCCAAACCTTCATTCTTTAATTTGGCACATCAGATTTGGTAGATTTGCCCTACAAGGGCAGAGTTGAGGTGCAAAGTTTATTAACAAAACCCATTCACACAATTATAGTCTCTCAAGTCATTTAAATAGCATTTCTTGCTTGATATTCAAATCACTAAGTATTACACCTAGTAACTGCATCATTAAATACAATAAAGGTCTTATGCTTGGGTTAAATGTCATAATATATAATGATTAGGGGAGTTCATTGTCTCTACAATCACATTCCATTTGTATTGTTAAAAACTATACCCTTTCAACACTTCCCTGTGGTCACATTTTATAGACTACATCAGTTTTTCGTGTGTGCTATTTTCACCCAAATCTATTTGTTATTGTCCTAATAACCTCAATCTTGGCCTGTATCATCTATAATCCTGACCTCAGTACTCCATGTGAGTTGACCCAGAGCCATTATAATTATTTATATACCAATTACATACTGTCAGTGCATTTTTTTCCCATGGCAGCCTGTAACTCAATAACCGTGAATACTGTGAAACTCCCTAAACAGAAATTAAAGTAGAAAATTTTGATTACGTAGTGGTTTTAGTAATTTTTTTCTAATTATAATAATGTGTTTTAAATATGATGTTTAAAAAGCATAAAAAGTATGTAAAGATGATCCTTCTAGATATTTTTATTTCTTTTAAGAGAAATGATAAAAATTAGCTAATACTAGTACCAATAATAACCATGTTGTTGTATAGTTTCCAAGTTGTGTTCAACTCTCTGTGACCCCATGGGCTGCAGCCTGCCAGGCTCCTCTGTCCACAAGGTCCTCAGGCAAGAAGGGTTGCCATTTCTTTCTCAAAATAAAAACCATAGCTATAATTTAACGAGAAATTTTTATATTCTGGCACTTTTTTCAATTTTCCACATATTTACTCTTTATACTTCCTAACTAAATTCTAATTTCTAGTTATTATTGTTACTGTTGAGTCACTAAGTCCTGTCCAAATCTTTGCAACTCCATGAACTGCAGCATACCAGGCTCTTCTGTCCTCTATTATCTCCTGGAGTTTGCTCAAATTCATGTCTATTGAGTCGGTGATGTTATCTTATCATCTTATCCTCTGCTGCCCCCTTCTTCTCCTGCCCTCAGTCTTTCCCAGCATCAGAGACTATTCCAACAAGTTGATTCCTCACATTAGGTGGCCAAAATACTGGAGCTTGAGCTTTAATATCAGTCCTTTCAATGAATATTCAGAGTTGATTTCCTCTATGATTGACTGATTTGATCTCCTTGCTGTCCAAGGGACTCTCAAGAGTCTTCTCCAACACCACAGTTCAAAAGCATCAGTTCTTTGTTGCTCAGCTTTCTTTATGGTCCGACTCTCACATCCTTACATGACTGCTGGAAAAACCATAGCTTTGACTATATGGACTTATGTTGGCAAAATGATGTCTCTGTTTTTCAATACACTGTCTAGTTTTGTCATAACTTTCCTTCCAAGGAGTAGGCATCTTTTAATTTCATGGCTGCAGTCACCATCTGCAGTGATTTTGGAATCCAAGAAAATAAAATCTATTACTGCTTCCATTTTTATCCATTTCTATTTGCCATGAAGTGATGGGACCAAATGCCATGATCTTCATTCTTTTAATGTTGAGTTTCAAGCCAGCTTTTTCACTCTCCTCTTTTACCTTCATCAATAGGCTCTTTAGTTCTTCTTCACTTTCTGCCATTAGGGTGGTGTCATCTGCATATTTTAGGTTATTAATATTTCTCTTGGAAATCTTTATTTCAGCTTGTGCTTCATCCAGCTTGTATTTTGCATAATGTATTCTGCAGAGAAGTTAAATAAGTAGGGTCACAATATACAGCCTTGACATACTTCTTTCCCAATTTGGAACCAGTCTGTTGTTCCATGTCTGGTTCTAACTGTTGCTTTTGACCTGCATACAGGTTTCTCAGGAGACAGGTAAGGTGGTCTGGTATTCCCATCTCTTGAAGAATTTTCCAGTTTGTTGTGATCTACATAGTCAAATGCTTTAGCATTATCCATGAAGCAGAAGATGTTTTTCTGTAACGTCCTTGTTTTCTCTATGATCCATCAAATTTGGCAATTTGATCTCTGGTTCCTCTGACTCTTTGAAACCCAGCTTGTACATCTGAAAGTTTTTAGTTAACATAGTACTGAAGACTAGCTTGAAAGATTCTGAGGATAAACTTGTTAGATTGTGAAATGAGTGCAATTGTATTATATGGTAGTTTGAACATTTTTTGTCATTGTCCTCCTTTGGAATTAGAATGAAAACTGATCTTTTATAATCCTATGGCCTCTTCTTATTTTTCTCAAATTGCTGACATACTGAGAGCAACACTTTAACTGCATCATCTGTTAGGATTTGAAATAGCTCAGCTGGAATTCCATCAACTCCACTAGTTTTGTTCATAGTAATGCTTCCTAAGTCACACTTGACTTCACATTCCAGGATGTCTGGCTCTAGGTGACTGACCACATCATTGCAATTATTCGGGTTATTAAACCTTTTTTGTATAGTTCTGTGTATTCTTGCTATCTCTTTTTAATCTCTTTGGCTTCTATTAGGTCCTTACCATCTCTGTCTTTTATGGTATCCATATTGGCATTAAATGTTGCTGTGATATCTCCAAGTTTATTGTAGAAATCTCTAGTCTTTTCCACTTTATTTCTTTGCATATTTCACTTAAGAAGCCCTTCTTATCTCTCCTTGATATTGTCTGCAACTCTACATTCAGTTGGGTGCAACTTTCCCTTTCCCTATCCATCTTATCTCAACTTTCACTTCTCTTATTTATTCAGCTATTTGTAAAGCCTCTTCATACAACCACTTTTCCTTCTTACATTTCTTTTCCTTTGATATGGTTTTGGTCACTGCCTTCTGTACAATGTAATGAATCTCCATCCATAGTTCTTCAGGCACTGTGTCTACCTGATCAAATACTTTGCATCTAATTTTACCTTCACTGTATAATCATAAGTGACATGATTTAAGCCGTACCTGAATCAGATCAGACCAGATCAGTCACTCAGTCGAGCCGGACTCTTTGCGAACCCATGAATCGCACCACGCCAGGCCTCCCTGTCCATCACCAACTCCCAGAGTTCACTCAAACTCACATCCATTGAGTCAATGATGCCATCCAGCCATCTCATCCTCTGTCGTCCCCTTCTCCTCTTGCCCCCAATCCCTCCCAGCATCAGAGTCTTTTCCAATGAGTCAAATCTTCGCATGAGGTGGCCAAAGTACTGAAGTTTCAGCTTTAGCATCAGTCCTTCCAAAGAAATCCCAGTGCTGCTCTCCTTCAGAATGGACTGGTTGGATCTCATTGCTGTCCAAGGGACTCTCAGGAGTCTTCTCCAACACCACAGTTTAAAAGCATCAATTCTTCGGCGCTCAGCCTTCTTCACAGTCCAACTCTCACATACATACATGACCACAGGAAAAACCATAGCCTTGACTAGATGGACCTTTGTTGGCAAAGTAATGTCTCTGCTTTTGAATATGCTATCTAGGTTGGTCATAACTTTCCTTCCAAGGAGTAAGCGTCCTTTAATTTCATGGCTGCAGTCACCATCTGCAGTGATTTTGGAGCCCAGAAAAACAAAGTCTGACACTGTTTCCACTGTTTCCCCATCTATTTCCCATGAAGTGATGGGACCAGATGCCATGATCTTTGTTTTCTGAATGTTGAGCTTTAAGCCAACATTTTCACTCTCCTCTTTCACCTTCATCAAGAGGCTTTTTAGTTCCTCTTCACTTTCTGCCATAAGGGTGGTGTCATCTGCATATCTGAGGTTATTGATATTTCTCCCGGCAATATTGATTCCAGCTTGTGTTTCTTCCAGTCCAGCGTTTCTCATGACGTACTCTGCATATAAGTTAAATAAGCAGGGTGACAGTATACAGCCTTGATGTACTCCTTTTCCTATTTGGAACCAGTCTGTTGTTCCATGTCCAGTTCTAACTGTTGCTTCCTGACCTGTATACAAATTTCTCAAGAGGCAGATCAGGTGGTCTGGTATTCCCATTTCTTTCAGAATTTTCCACAGTTTATTGTGATCCACACAGTCAACGGCTTTGGCATAGTCAATAAAGCAGAAATACATGCTTTTCTGGAACTCTCTTGCTTTTTGCATGATCCAGCGGATGTTGGCAATTTGATCTCTGGTTCCTCTGCCTTTTCTAAAACCATTTGAACATCAGGAAGTTCATGGTTCACATATTGCTGAAGCCTGGCTTGGAGAATTTTGAGCATTACTTTACTAGCGTGTGAGATGAGTGCAATAGTGTGGTAGTTTGAGCATTCTTTGGCATTGCCTTTCTTTGGGATTGGAATGAAAACTGACCTTTTCCAGTCCTGTGGCCACTGCTGCGTTTTCAAAATATGCTGGCATACTGAGTGCAGCACTTTCACAGCATTATCTTTCAGGATTTGGAATAGCTCAACTGGAATTCTATCACCTCCACTAGCTATGTTCATAGTGATACTTTCTAAGGCCCACTTGACTTCACATTCCAGGCTCTAGGTCAGTGATCACACCATCCTGATTATCTGGGTTGTGAAGACCTTTTGTGTACAGTTCTTATGTGTATTCTTGCCATCTCTTCTTAATATCTTCTGCTTCTGTTAGGTCAATACCATTTCTGTCCTTCATCAAGCCCATCTTTGCATGAAATGTTCCTTTGGTATCTCTCATTTTCTTGAAGAGATTCCTAGTCTTTCCCATTCTGTTGTTTTCCTCTATTTCTTTGCATTGATCGCTGAAGAAGGCTTTCTTATCTCTTCTTGCTATTCTTTGGAACTCTGCATTCAGATGCTTATATCATTCCTTTTCTCCTTTGCTTTTGGCTTGTCTTCTTTTCACAGCTATATGTAAAGCCTTCCAAGACAGCCATTTTTCTTTTTTGCGTTTCTTTTCCATGGGGATGGTCTTGATCCCTGTCTCCTGTACAATGTCATGAACCTCATTCCATAGTTCATCAGGAACTCTATCTATCAGATCTAGGCCCTTAAATCTATTTCTTACTTCCACTGTATAATCATAAGGGATTTGATTTAGGTCATACCTGAATGGTCTAGTGGTTTTCCCTACTTTCTTCAATTTAAGTCTGAATTTGGCAATAAGGAGTTCATGGTCTGAGCCACAGTCAGCTTTTAGTCTTGTTTTTGCTGAATGTATAGAGCTTCTCCATCTTTGGCTGCAAAGAATATAATCAATCTGATTTCGGTGTTGACCATCTGGTGATGTCCATATGTAGAGTCTTCTTTTGTGTTGTTGGAAGAGGGTGTTTGTTATGACCAGTGCATTTTCTTGGCAAAACTCTATCAGTCTTTGCCCTGCTTCATTCCATATTCCAAGGTCAAATTTCCTGTTACTCCAGATGTTTCTTGACTTCCTGCTTTTGCATTCCAGTCCCCTATAATGAAAAGGACATCTTTTTGGGGTGTTAGTTCTAAAAGATCTTGTAGATCTTCATAGAACCATTCAACTTCAGCTTCTTCAGCGTTACTGGTTTGGGCATAGACTTGGATTACTGTGATATTGAATGGTTTGCCTTGGAAACGAACAGAGATCATTCTGTCATTTTTGAGATTGCATCCAAGTACTGCATTTCAGACTCTTTTCTTGACCATGATGGCTACTCCATTTCTTCTGAGGGATTCCTGCCTGCAGTAGTAGATATAATGGTCATCTGAGTGAGTAATCAGAGAAGGCAATGGCACCCCACTCCAGTACTCTGCCTGGAAAATCCCATGGGTGAAGGAGGCTGATGGGCTGCAGTCCATGGGGTCGCAAAGAATCAGACACGACTGAGCGACTTGACTTTCACTATTCACTTTCATGCATTGGAGAAGGAAATGGCTACCCACTCCAGTGTTCTTGCCTGGAGAATCCCAGGGACGGGGAAGCCTGGTTGGCTGCCATCTATGGGGTCGCACAGAGTCAGACACGACTGAAGCGACTTAGCAGCAGCAGCAGAGAGAATAATCCAATTGTTTTCCCTACTTCCTTTAATTTAAATCTGAATTTTGCAGTAAGGAGCTCACGATCTGAGGTAGAGTCAGCTCCAGCTCTTGTTTTTATTGACTACATAGAGTTTCTCCATCTTTCCTGCAAAGAACATAATCAACCTGATTTCTGTAGTGACCATCTGGTGACATTGATTTTGAGTCATCTGTTGGGGTGTAGGAAAGGGTTTTTGCTATGACCCCTTCATGGATCAAAGCATGTTAATGGTGAAGGGACTTGCATAATTAAATGAGGCTATGAATCATGCCTTGTAGGGCCACCCACAATCAACTGGTTTTAGTGAAGAGTTCTGCAAAAGCATGGTGCACTGGAGAAGGAAATGGCAACCCACTCCAGTATACTTGCCTGGAGAATCTCATTGACAGTATGAAAAGGCAAAAATATATGGCCTTGTAAGATGAGCCCCCAGCTTGGAAGCTGTCCAATATGCTACTGGGGAAAAGTAAAGGGCAATTACTAGTAGCTCCAGAAAGAATGAAGCAGCTGGGCCCAAGGGGAAATGATGTTTAGCTGTGGATGTGTCTGGTGATGAAAATAATATTGGATGCTGTAAAGAACAATATTGCATAGAAACCTGGAATCTTAGGTCCATGAATCAAGGTAAATAGAATATGGTCAGGCAGGAGATGGCAAGATTGAACATCAACATCTTAGGAATCAGTGAATTAAAATGGACAAGAATGGGAGAATTTAATTCAGATGACCATTATATCTACTACTGTGGGCAAGAATTCCTTAGAAGGAATGCAGTAGCCATTATAATCAACAGAAGAGTTAGAAATGCAGTGCTTGGGTGCAATCTCAAAAAAGGATAGAATGATCTGTTTGTTTCCAAGGCAAATCATTCAAATCATTCCACATCACAGCAATCCAGGTCTCTGCCCCAACCACTGATGTAGAAGAAGTTGAAGTTGACCAGTTCTATGAATACCTACAATACCTTCTAGAACTAACACCAAACAAAAGATGCCCTTTCTATCATAGGGGACTGGAATGTGAAAGTAGGAAGTCAAGAGAAACACAGAATTACAGATAGTTTGGCCTTGGAGTACAAAATGAAGTAGGGCAAAAGCTAACAGAATTTTGTCAAGAGAACATGCTGGTCATAGCAAAACTCTAGTTCAGTATTGTTTATTTCATTTTACAGATAAGCTAATGATAAAAAAATTAAGGAAATTATCAAAAGGCATAGAATTATTTAGTATAGTAGTCAAGATTCAAGCCAATTTCTCTTTGACTCTCAAAACTAATATGTTGATTACTATATTTTAGAAAAATAATGGAATGATAAATTATGTACTCCTTTTCAAATTATTATAAAGAAGTGATGAAAATAGAATGAGGAGTATAAAAAGTCAATTGGATTCCCCTCTAGGCATATGGTCTTAAACCTATTATTAAGCACTAGGTGGCTTAGGATATAAGTTGGGAGATATGCAAAGAACAAATCATTCTGTATATAGATAGCTACACCTTCTGTAGTGGAGGTTTTCTGATGAACACTAATGTGAGTCTCCAATTATCTAAACACTTTGTGCCCAGTAACATAGGAATAGTCATAGAGATGGAAGGTAGAATAATGGCTTCCCCAAAGAGGTCCAAATTCTAATTCCTAAATCCTGTGAATACATTAGGTTATATTGTATTGATACATCAAATGAGAATTAAAGTTGTTCTTCAGATGACTTTGAGATGAGGAGATTATCCTGGACTATCTGGGTGGGCCCAATATAATCACAGGGTCCATATATAAGTTGAGGAAGAAGACAGAACAGAGAGCATCAGAGTGAAGCAATGTGGGAAAGACTATTGCTGGTTTTGAAGATGGAAGGGAGAAACAAACCAAGGAAGGCAGGCAGTCACTATATGTAGAAGAGGCAAGAAAAGCAGTTCTTCCCTAAGCTTCTAGAATGGAAGGTAGCCCTGCTAATATTTTCATTTCAAACCAGTCATATCCATCTCATCTGACTTCCAAAACAGTAAATGATACATTTGTGTTGTTTTAAGTCACAGTTTGCGTATATTAATAGAGCAACCACAGAAAACTAAAATAGCATGCCTTTCTCTCAGGTCTCCTTTTTTTTTTTACAATAATTTAATCATATTTCCTTTAGACTTTTGACATACACCTAAGCCATTAGCAATTCCCAAAGGATCACAATTCCCTCCAAACCAAGGAGATAACCACATGTATTACTCCACTGCCATTTTTGTCCAACCTTAAATTGGACTGTAGTGAGGCAACAGTCAGTCTTCAACTCAGCATCATAACAGGGTGAATCTATGAACTAGGTTTGATGTTTTTTCTTCTTCTACCAACATGCCATAAAAAAAATTCTCCATGAAGGTGTAGGCTTGAGCTGAATAAAAGTGTTAGTGTAATAGAAGTAAATGGCATGGATTTAGAACCACCTATCTGTATAACTTAATTAAACCTCTTGGACATGCTTAGGCAAATTCTGAATAAGCTTTCACCATCATATTATGAACTATTTTTTTTCTTTCTATTTAAATAAAAATGTTTATTTTTTTGTCTATGCTGCATGGCATGTCAGATCTCAGAACCCCGACCAGGGATTGAACCTGAGTTCCTTGCAGTAGAAGCCCAAAATCTTAACCACTGGACCACTGGACCAAGTCCCCATATTGTGAACTTTTGATTTGACTGGGTTAAAAAAATCTATTTCATGATGGATAGTTCCTGTAGGTGGTAATTTGATGTTTCATGATTAGCTTCTCTCTGTGTTTAGGCCTAGTATCCCAGGAGATACTCTTTCAGTTCTATGTAGTTTACTGCTGCTCAACAAATTTTTCATGAACTTCATAAAAGATTTCTAGAATCCTGAGATCAACATGGCCTGAGTGTGCAAATCAGCTCATTGGAGAATCCCAACCTGTTACAGAGCCCTCTCTTCTCAGGGCACCACTCAAAACTGCAAACCTTTTAGGCCATAAAATACATGCTTAAAAATGATATTTCTAATAGTGTGATACATGTTGTATTTTAAAGTGTGGAAAATGGTGTCTCCAAAATCTAAAAAGGTTCGTCACAATGTTTGTCTTTACCTTCGAAAGGACATTCTTACATAACAAAGATGACTGAACTTTTAAAAAATGCATCAATTTGTATCCCTGAATCTTTCTCAGGTTTACAGCAAAGATTTTTTGATTCATTTATCTTACAAGGATATCCAAAGTACCTGCCCTTTTCTGTACATCAGGTCCAACAAACACAATGTCATCAGGAGAGTGATGTTTGCAGAATGTCAAGTCAATCAAGGTCCCTATAGACTATATTCTAGTAGAAAGCAGAATTAACATAGCTCTGGGATAACCTGGAGAATATGAACTGTTCTCTTTCCTATGTGAATGCAAACTATTTTGATCTTTTCTGATGTAAATTGAAAAAATGTGTTCCCTAGATCAGCAGTCACATACCAAGTTCCAAAGGCTCTGACAGTTTGTTCCAGTGCAAAAATTATATCAGCACAACATCTAAGATTAGAGCCACTGCTTGATTACATTTTTAGAAGTCAGTTGTCATTCTCTATTAACCATCTAGGTTTTCTAGTTGTCCTCTTAGTGAACTAAACAGACTCTGATAAGGACCACAGCACTTGGTGTTGATTGTTTCTGCAATCCCAAACTGGTCTTTATTAGTGTTAATTGTTTCTGCAATTCCAACCTGAATGCCTTGGTACTTTTGACTTAACATTGACTAATGGTGGATGGGAGAGGAGGGTTGTAAATATCTTCCAGAGCTTGCATTGACCTTTCTACCAAAGTGGCTTTTGCACTATACACCAGAAAACTAACATGAATCTTCTACATACCCATTTTGATTAGGCTCTTAAGACCAGGAAAATAACCATAGATTGGTCCTTAGATCTACTAGATGGTTAGTAATTTTTTGAAAACCAGAAATCAATTTGGTATCTTATTATCTCAAACTCCATATCTGATAAATCTGAAAGGATCTGAGTATCTTTTTCCCCCTGTACACAATTACTCTAGTCTATTGCGATGGGTCTATTTTAGAAATGCAGCAAAATTTCAGAGCCCTTATTCAAGGGTAAAGCAGTTTCTCTTCATTTGATGGTCTCTAGTTCTGAAAAATGGCTCAGATCTAGAAAATTAGGTGAGAAATTTTTCCATTTTCATGGCTGATCCCAGCCTTCTGTTCACCAGGTTTTGATAGATTTTAGTCATATAAATCAAAGAATAACTTTATTGCTGGCAACATATCCCATCTTTTGAACATCATGGTCTATTAGCCATTGCTACAGATTACTTCAGGTCAAAGTTCTCTGGTTGCCATTCTGGCTTTACTGGCTATTATGGTAAATATGTCATTTTCTCCCTCAACTTTAAATCATGGTTACTGGCATTTGCACTTCCAGATTCCTACTACCATTATTAAATTTAAAGAACCCTTTTCATGGCAACAAGACCTAATCTTAATTCTGACAGAAAAGATACTTATCATCGAGAGTCTCAATGATGCCCTTAATTCCTCAGTAGCACACCTTAAAGCATTACTTAAAGAAGTTTCCTTGGGCCATTTCTAGGAGACAGTCAAGTCAAAACACAATCTATTCTAATACAGTCACATCCACCTCTCACAAGCACCAGTCTTCTTTTTTAAAATTTTGTCAAAGCGGTTCTAAGAATCCCTCCTTAATTCCTCTAAGCCACTATTATGCCCAGACTTCAAGGTACCAACCTCCCTGAATCATGGGAGAGAGCCCCCTTGCCATAGCAATTGTATCTAGCTTACATTTTGCTTCTCCCCAGTCTATCACCCTCAGAATCAACCTTCTTATTGTTTCCTTTGTTCTCATTGTACATATTAGCCAAGTACCATAGCTCTTTTGTTGAATAAATTATTTTTATACAGGGACTAGATTTTTCTACTCACATTATATTGTGACTTAACTACAGTTATGAGAGCAAATGAATATAGGCATGAGTGGAACTTGAGAGAAAAAACATCTTCTTGTGAGGCTTTTATCTAATGGGAAGCTGCTAAAATGTTATGAAATGGAAACAGGAATTTTACTGGTCTGGAGGGAAGAATAACCTAGGGTTTCAACTTTATCAGGTACTCCCCAGAAATGTCCTTTTCCTGTTTCTCTGGTACTCACTCCTTTTCCTAAGGCCTTAGTTTAGCACAGAAGAACTTTCAAGTTTGTATTATACTTTCAATACCATTTATAATTGTATAACACTTAAAATCAAATTTTGGCCCTGATTTGTCATATAGTGTTCAGGCAGCCTGAAGCTGGCTAGTGCATTAGACATACTGGACGAAATCAGAAATTAATGAAGCCAAGTGCTCACATCACATATTCCTTAATGGAAAGTAATACTGATGGCTTGTAGGTACCTCTTAGTGAACATGTCATGAAATTTACTCAGATTTCAGGAAATTTCCAATGGGTCACTGAAAATTTTTCCCTCAGTCTTCTACCTGAGTCCATCCACTTGGTTCCCAATCCAAATTCAAATACACAAGGCCACATTTCCTGACTTTTCCATCTAAAGAGGGACTCCGAAATCTCCCTCGTCTTTTCACATTTAGGGATTTTTTAAATTAAATTTTTTTCATCAATTTAAACCCCCTGTTTATATCTTATATTAGTCTTATTACAACAAAGAATAATTCCATAAAATCAGTGGTTTTCCTTTTTTTTTTTTTTTTTTCATTTCTGCATCTTGAATTTCTGGGACAAACTACAACATATTAGAACATGTTACTTGCTAAAACAATAATAAAATGCACCTCTTTGAGGCTCAGAAAATCTGCTTTCCCTGAATGGTGTAGTTTTTTAGTCATAAGGTTATCAATACAAGAAGAAATTGTCAGCTAGAGATAAAAATATCAGCAATAGTCATGATTAACTGATTGGAGGATATGCAGACAAAGTGTTTGCTAACATTCCCTGATTCAGGAAGACTCATTCACTAAGTTTCAGGAGCAACTGGACAAACATAAAATTCCCCTAAGGTTTTAATTTCATAACAGAGAGAATTCTAGAATGAGCCCTCTTTATCTATAGGCTGAACTTAAAAATTAAACAAAGACCAGAAGGCCTCAGCCTTTCCTGATCATTTCCATGAAAACAACCAATCAACTTTGCTAGCCTTCATCCAGTGCAGAGATGAGAAGAAAAATTAGGAACTTACTTCTAATTCAGTGTCCCCATATGGAAACCTGAGATCACATAGGTGATACTCTGCCTCTCGTCATCCTTAGGACTGGTTTTGGTAAAACTGTATATTTCACATTTTATTAAAGCCTATCAAAATTTTAGTAAATTAAAAGTATATTGAGGGAGATATAAATTATGAGTCTGGGATTAGCATATACACACTACTATATATAAAATAGTAAAAAACAAGAATGTACTATATAGCTCAGGGAGCTATAGTAAATATTTCATAAAATCTATAATGAAAAATAGTAGACAGGAAAGAATCTGCCTGCAATGCAAGAGAACTGAGTTCAATCCTTGTGTTGGGAAGATCTCCTAGAGGAGGGAATGGCAACCCACTCCAGTATTCTTGCCTGGAGAATCTCATGGGCAGAGGAACCTTGCAGGCTATAACCCAAGGGGTCACAAAGAGTTGGACATGACTGAATGACTAATACTTTCTTTCTACTGCACTCTTTTATAGTGAAAAATAGGGCTTCCCATGCAAAAATAGAGCTTAAAATGAAAAATAGTAGTGGTGCTAGTGGAAAAGAATCCACCTGCCAATTTGAGACACAAGAGACTCAGATTCAATCCCTGGACTGGGAAGATCCCCTGGAGTAGGAGATGCAACCTGCTCCAGTATTCTTGCCTGGAAAATCACCAGGGACAGAGGAAACCTGGAGGGTTGCAGTCCATGGGGTTGCAACGATTAATGACTGACCACACACATTGTAGAAAATAATCTGAAAAAGAATATATGTGTGTATACACACACACACACACACACACACACACATATATGCATACCTGAATCACTTTGCTGTACACCTGGAACTAATATAACATATACTTCAACTAAAAAATGGTTTTAAAAAAGTGTATTGGAAGTTGGTAGAGGAATGAGAGTTCTAATCAAATAATGATTTTAGATTAGCTGAGACTTTATAATAAAATGAACACTGAAATGCTTTATTGAATCTCCAATAGACTAATCATAATTATAATGCAAACTTGAACAGGTTCAGTAATATTAGTCTTGCCTGCTTTTTTTATGATAAAATCTCCATTTTTCTACTTTTAACTGTTATTTCTTGATTTCCTTCTGCCAGAAAAAATATCTGACATTCTATTCCTCCCCTACAATACCACCCAGCTTCCAAGGTCAAATCAAAACTAAGCTGAAAGACGATTCTCTGAACTCAAACTTTCTTAACCCTACTTGTGTTAGATTGGTGATAGACTAGTTGCTAAGTTGTGTCTGACTCTTGCAACCCTATGAACTGTGTAGCCTGCCAGGCTCTGCTGTCCATAGAATTTCCCAGGCAAGAATACTGGAGTGGGTAGCCATTTCCTTATCCAGGTGTGTTAGATTACTCCTGTGTATTGCCCTCACTTTGCTCTCTTGCTCCTTTGAAGAGCATTAAACATTCTGGCCTGGGACCCTGTGATTGTAGTGATGCTCATGTGGTATGTGCTTCCATGCCTTAATCCTCTTGGGCTTAGCTATTTGCTTTGGTCAATAGGATATGAGCAGACTTGGGGTAGGGCTTCCCAGGTGGGATCTGTGGTAAAGAATTCGCCTGCAAATGCAGGAGACATAAGAGATGTAGGTTCAATCCCTGCTTTGGCAAGATCCTCTGGAGAAGGAAATGAAAACCCGTTCAAATATTCCTGCCTGGAAAATTCCATGGATGGAGGAGTCTGGTGGGCATAGTCCATAAGGGTCTCAAAGAGTCGGACATGACTGAGCATGCACGCATGCAGGCAGACCTGAGGTAAGCCGTGTTTCAGCAGACACTTGGAACCACTATATGGTTGGCTTTTGCTCTCTACCCTTTGCTTAATGAAAATCAAGTCTTAAATAGGGGATGTTTCTTATCCTGGGTTTTGGAACGAGAACACTCAATGGAGCAAATCTATATTAGTTGATCCACAATCATTCACATACAATGTATCAAGAAACAAATGTGTATTATTGTAAGCCACTGAAATTTGAGAGTTTTGGATCCCATATAAAAGCTGGCTAATAATATTTCATATGGACATGTTTCATTTTATTTAAGCCTTAGAACAATTTCTTTGTGCATATGATAAACAATATATTCTGTATGGTTTACTTATTTTCATGTTTGTGTATGATCAATGTTTTTATCCCAGATCCTTTGGTATATGATTTTGGAAAAAGAGAAAACATGGACATGTTTATTATAAGTCACCCATGTTTTAAATAAAGATTTGAAAATCAATCCTGAAAGGAGGCTTCACATAGCAGATCCAGATACAATATACCTTTATGTGGCATTTTACCATACCTCTGAATTTCCTATGAAATTTGACACTGCTAAAGATACTCTATTGATATCTCAGGTGTTAGGAAGCTGATAATTTTTTTTTTATTATTTTGCTATTGCTTTTAGTTCTCAAGCTTACATTTTCAATCAAGAAAGAAACACTAACAATAAAGCACTGGTATAAGGAAATGTTTGATATTAGGCCTTTCTTATTCTTGAAAGTGAAAGTGAAGTTCCTCAGTTATGTCTGACTCTTTGCAATCCCATTGAATGTAGCCTGCCAGGCTCCACCATGCATCGTATTTTTCAGGCAAGAGTACTGGATTGGGTTGCCATTTCCTTCTACAGGTTATCTTCCCCACCCAGGGATTGAAACGGGGTTATCCACATTACAGGCAGACTCTTTTCCAGCTGAATCTCATCTGTAACATTCTTGCTCTTGGGCCAAATTTAACATCAGGAAAGCACATTATTATCCAAGAAAAAGGATAAAAGGAAAAGTCAGTTTTTTAACATCGCTGAATATTCCTGCCTTTTACTTTTAATTGGCCATGAATACCTGTATTTTTTAAAGACTGTTTCATAAAAAGATTCGACCCAATATAATATGCATTGTTTTATCAGTTTCTGAATTTATATACTTCTTAAGGGGAAGAGTCACTGTTATTCCCAAAGCACTGGGTATTTGGGAAATGTGTGTGAGATAAATATATCTGTTAGTTTAGTATTATTTGTAAGCACAGTTAATATTCTGTAAGAAGAGCAATAACTAATATTTTGTTAAAGTGGCTCAGTCGTGTCTGACTCTTTGTGAACCCATGGACCATACAGTCCATGGAATTCTCCAGGCTAGAATACTGGAGTGGTGGTAGCCTTTCCCTTCTCCAGGAGATTCCCAACCCAAGGATCGAACCCAGGTCTCCTGCATTGCAGGCAGATTCTTTACCAACTGAGCCATCAGAGAATACCAACTAATATTTTCCATATACCAAAATAAAAGGATGGTTAATGGAACAAAATTCTATACTATGATATGTATTAGTAAATCCCGTTTGAGTAGCCAAAAGTATGGGTCTGTGTGTGTATATGTTTGTGTGTGTGCTTTATTTGCTCAGTCATGTCCGCATGGACTATAGCCTGTCAAGCCCCTATGTCCATGGGATTTCCCAGGCAAGAATACTGGAGTGAGTTACCATGCCTTTCTCCAGGGGATCTTCCAGACTCAGGGGGTAGAACTTAGGTCTCCCACATTGCAGGTGGATTCTTTACCACCCAAGCCACCAAAATGCTGTGTAAATAGCCAAAAGTCTAGAAATTATATAAACTTATAGAATGGATTTTTTTTTTCAAATAGTAACTGCAAACTTTTATAAAATATTTCAGCACATATCAGTACAACATACTGATGTACAACCATTTTGTGGAACTACCTGTGCAGGCAAACCTTCAGCAATGAAAACACTTCCCTGCAGTTTGTAATTGCTGCCCTTAATCATGAATATTCCTCTCAAAAGCGGTATGGGTCACAAACTGGTTTTGTGGCCCTTGTGAGACTATACATTCAAACATTGTGAAGCATGGAAGTCATCAACTGAATGATGCATTTGGATAAAGGAATGTTTCTTTAGAAATCCTGTATTCTCTATCAAGTTCCTAAATTGGCATTAAAAAAAAAGCATATTTTTTTTTCAGTAACAGGATGATAGAAGGAAAAACAAAGTCTTAATAGAAATGAGAAAAGATGGACTGGATGGTTTTAAAATTAATATAAGACCTGTTCATACTTTTAACCAAATGTAGAAGCCAAGGAAAGTTAAGTCAGAACTTCTTTGAATTTTTTTTTTCCACAGATAACTCCATTGATACTATCCTTATTAAAGGAGAGTAAATTGCATGTCCCAAGACATCTTTGATTAAATAACCAATAAAACTGAGATTACAGGCAACCTCTCTGAGGCACTGGAAAACTACTAACAGACCGAAAAATTAACTCCCCAGTGGCAAGGATACTTCTTGTTTTATTAAAGTTTTATATAAAATATTGCTACTTGATATTTTATTTATTTATTTTTGCATAGAGTCTATAATATTTTTAAATACTAAAACAGCAAACTGAATTACCATGACATGTGGCAGAAAGTTTTATCACACACTGTAAAAATATTATTCTATTTTTTAATATGTGGTAGCACTAAACTTCTGTTTTATTTAATTGTATCCTTTCTGGTCTGCTTGCTTACAAATAGATTTACCATTAGATAAAGGTATTAATTTGTGAAGATAAACAGCAATTTAGTATGCTTTGAAGGAAATACAAACCATCACATAATCTAATATTAACATCACTATTATTAAAAAGGAAAAGATCAGACTTCAAGTTACCTTAAAGTTAAGTCACATTTATGCTGCTGTTATCACTAAAATTATATATAAAGAGATAGAAGGTTATATAGATAAAGATAAATATATAGATATAGATAAAGAACTTTAATTTACAAAATTGTTTATGAAAAATATGCAATTTTTACTTTTATCTTTGATATCATTTCATTGTTGTTATATTGTATTTGCAAAGATAATGTCCCATCACATTTCTACATTTTTATTCTTATATATTTGAATTTAAGTGTGAGGGAATAAAATTATGTTAACTTTCACAGACTAATCTAAATGGAATTTGAAGCTGATAGGAAATAAGTAGATAGCTGTCATATAAACCTCTTTGATATTAGGAATATTCATTTGTACAAAATTATTTTGGTGTGATATACTTAGTATAAGTTAAAACATTTTAAGATAGCATGGATGATTATGTAATATAACCCTCTTTTTTACTAATTTTTATTTCTATTTTATTTTTTTTAATTTTATTTTATTTTTAAACTTTACAATATTGTATTAGTTTTGCCAAATATAGAAATGAATCCACCACAGGTATACATGTGTTCCCCATCCTGAACCCTCCTCCCTCCCCCCTCCCCATACCATCCCTCTGGGTCGTCCCAGTGCACCAGCCCCAAGCATCCAGTATCGTGCATCGAACCTGGACTGGCAACTCGTTTCATATATGATATTATACATGTTTCAATGCCATTCTCCCAAATCTTCCCACCCTCTCCCTCTCCAACAGAGTCCATAAGACTGTTCTATACATCAGTGTCTCTTTTGGTGTCTTGTACACAGGGTTATTGTTACCATCTTTCTAAATTCCATATATATGCGTTAGTATACTGTATTGGTGTTTTTCTTTCTGGCTTACTTCAATCTGTATAATAGGCTCCAGTTTCATCCACCTCATTAGAACTGATTCAAATGTATTCTTTTTAATGGCTGAGTAATACTCCATTGTGTATATGTTTTGTTTTATCAAATAAAGCAACAGGGAATACAGGATAAAACACTCAGGGTATTCTTATTTTTCCATTCTCTTTTCTGCTACAGCAGATAACTAGAATTCAGAAAAACTAAGCATATTTTAAGTATGTATTCAAGGAAAGTAGCTTTATTATGGCCATGATAAAATGGCCCAGTCACATGTCTATTTTGCTTTCCTAAAGTGAAAGTTTTATCTCGCTGCCACAATTTCACCACCTCCAGTTTGTGTTTAATATTATCCCTAATGATTTGCAAGGCACTATCTGCAGTAGTTTATTCAAAAATATTTAGTTATATAAGTACACAGATATAGAACCTTTTTAAAAAGTTAATATTATGAACAATTTTTTTAATGAAATAAACAACCACTTCCCTATAATTTATGTGGGTTGTTTCTTTTTTCTTTCTTTTTTTTTTTTTTTGAGCAAGAGAGAAAATCATTCAGTGATTCCAATTTATCCTGTGAAAGTGAGTAGACTAAATTACACGTTATTACTTCCCTCAAGTAGTTAATTAAAGTAAGCTACTCACTGACTCATTATTACAAAATGAAGTTTTATTTAAATGTGAATGAGCAAGAATCTTTAAATTACAAAAACCAAATTACAAACAAATTCAGCCTAAGGACTTGAGTTGTGTGTTGTTTACTTCCAAGAGACTCATAAAAGAGTGAGCAAGGTAAGACATTTTAGAAAAAAAAAGTCAAATCTTAATAACTTCTATTATACTAGATGACTTAAATGCTGTTTTCATTAACATAAGACAAGGATTGGGTACTAGGGCTTCATTGATTAAAATGTGACAGTCTTGATTTGTCATTGGTAGTGGTTGTGTGTGATTGAAACTAGGTTTAAAAAGTCTGAAACTTCATAAATCAAAGACACTGTCATTCAGAGAAAAATATTTTTCACTGGCTCCTCTCACCTACATCAGCCAGGTCAGATATATATTAATCAAAATAACTCCCTAGAGTCTAACAAAAGCAACAAAAATAGTGACAAAAGATAAATGTTTCTCACTTAAGCAAACTATGTGTTCACTATTCTATATTGGTAGGTGACTCTCTTATACTCTTACAAGTAGTAAGTCTGAGATCAAGGCTACTGCTATCATTGTTGGCATATGAATTACAGAATCTCAGCTTGTCAGCAGTCAGCCAATGGGAGAAGGAAAAAATGTGGAAGACTGTAAGTGGGAGATTTTGTTTTATAAGACCACAACCAGATATAGTGCATTTTATTTCTATTCACATTTTATTAGCTAGAAAGCAGTCATATTGCTCCTGATGATTAGGAAAATGTGCCAAGAACAAGAAAAGTGTTTGTCATACAGCTAACTCTCTACCTGTGCTGTGCTTAGTTGCTCAATCCTGTTCGACTCTGTGCGATCCCATGGACTGTAGCCTGTCTGGCTCCTCTGACCATGGGATTCTCCAGACAAGAATATTGGAATGGATTGCCATACCTTTCTCCAGGGGATCTTCCTGATCCAGGGATCGAACCTAGGTCTCCCACATTGCAGGTGGATTATTTACTGTATGAGCCACCAGGGAAGCCTATGAATACTGGAGTGGGTAGCCTCTCCCTTCTCCAGGGGATCTTCCCCGCCTAGGAAGGGAACAAGGGTCTCCTGCATTGTAGGCGAATTCTTTACCAGCTGAGCTACCCAGGAAGCCCAACTCTCTACCTATGAGAACTTAAAAAGTAAAGATCTGATTACTAAATGCTCAATTATTTTTCTTGTTTATTTGCCACTAACTGTTATATATATATATATATATATATACATATATATAAAGAGAGAGAGAGAGCCAAGTTATACTCATTAAATAACTATATGTCTCATTACAACCTTTGTTACTATTTTTATAAGATGAGAAATACATGAATAGCTACATACTTCAAAGCATACCAAGTGCCAGATACTGTTCTAAGTGTTCTACTGGACTTAGCTATTTAATCTTAATAGTAATCCTCTGATATAGCATCTATGCCCTACACAGTATACAGATGTGACAATGGCCCCAGTGAAGGTGAAAGAAAAGAAAGTGAAGTCGCTCAATCACGTCCGACTCTTTGCGACCCCGTGGACTGCAGCCTGCCAGGCTCCTCCATCCATGAAATTTTCCAGGCAAGAATACTGAAGTGGGTTGCCATTTCCTTCTCCAGGGGATCTCCCCAACCCAGGGACTGAACCCCAGTCTCCCACACTGCAGGCAGACTCTTTACCATCTGAGCCACCAGGGAAGCCCAGAGAAGTTAAGTGATATCTAGTGAGTGGAAAACCTTGGATTTTGGAGCAAGGATGTTTGCTCCATAATCTATACTTTTCACAGCTTTCTTGTACGTTCAGGAAACTAACATTTTTCTTGTCTCATTCCAACTTCCAAGGTTAATAATTGTTCATAGAACATTTGAAGTAGGAGACCTGTGAATCACTTAGAGACCAGATTAGCTTCAAACACTTGTTGTTGTTGTTTAGTCGCTAAGTCATGTCTGACTCTTTTGTGACCCCATGGACTGTAACCTGCCAGTCTCCACTGTCCATGGGATTTCCTAGGCAAGAATACTGGAGTGGGTTCCCATTTCCTCCTCCAGGGCATCTTTGTTACTCAGGGATTGAACCCGAGACTCCTGAATTGCCAGGCGGATTCTTCACCACTGAGTTAAATACCACTAAAGTATACTGCATATATTAGAAATGCTTAAAAGTAGTTTGTGAGTTGTTCCCTTGTATAGTTATTGAACTAATCAAAAACTTTCTCTTAATATTGCTATTTGACTTACACAGTAGCATTTTGTTGTGTTCTAGGAGATAACACGTCATCGACAGAGCTGCAGGATCCCAGGAAGTTTTAGATGCATGAGTGATTTTAGCCCACAGTAAGACCATGCAGCTGGAATGGCTCTCTGGCCTGAGGAACCCAGGACTTTTGGTAACCAGGGTCTTAGTCCTCTCATCTCTCCTATTACCAGAGAAAGATACTTTGGAAGAAACAAGAGATGATCACTAATCTCATTTACAGGAACCGCAGAGAGACTTTTGTCAAGTTGCTTGTCTCATAAGAAAAAAATACATTTTCCAGAGTATTTTGATTCAGTCCCTGGAAAGGTTATTGTGATTTATCTTGACACATGCATTTTTTTTTTTTTTTGCCATTTTACATGGTATGTTTACATAGTATGTTTATTTTCTTCTCTTTTCAATACATGCCAGTGACAAAGCTAATTATTTCTGAAGTTATAAATTTAAGGATTAGGTCTATAGATGACTTGTCTGAAGCTTCTAACAAGGATGCTTAGCTTAAATATTTGATTTATCAAAAAATTATTTAATAAATCAAATTTATTATTTGAAAGGAAGCATTCTATATAAATCCAAGGATGATTTACCCATGCATCTTTTTGGGGTTTCTCCATTGCCTATGATTATTAGTAACATTAACATTTATGAAAAAATAATAATGATATTAACATGGGCACATTTATTCAGTTTTAATATAATATAGATCTTGTAGAGATTTAGAATAGCTGATTGATTTGATGGAAAGTAGACATTTTCCTTGCTTGTTAGGCAATGGTACCCCACTCCAGTACTTTTGCCTGGAAAATTCCATGGATGGAGAAGCCTGGTAGGCTGCAGTCCATGGGGTCCCTAGAGTCAGACACGACTGAGCGACTTCCCTTTCACTTTTCACTTTCATGCATTGGAGAAGGAAATGGCAACCCACTCCAGTGTTCTTGCCTGGAGAATTCCAGGGACGGGGGAGCCTGGTGGGCTACTGTCTCTGGGGTTGCACAGAGTCGGATATGACTGAAGCGACTTAGCAGCAGCAGCAGCAGCAGACATTTTCCTTGCTTGTTTTTACTCTGGACATTGTTATAGCCCAATGTTTCCACACAAAAATTTCAACAAGAGAAAATTTATACCAGTGAGAATAATAACAGTTCAAATGTTAGGAATTTTTTTTTTTTTTTTTTGCAGAGAAATAGGTAAACCCTTTTATTTCTGGAGTTAAAGGTGGATATTACTCTTTCGCTGCATAACTGCTGCTTGAAAATAAAAACTGATTTTCACTTCAAAGAAAATTAAAATTTTCTCTATCATAATTTGTACTTCAATCATTGTCATCTCTTTTTAGATAGCAACCTACCTGAATTTTTTTAAGCTAATGAAAATACATACATGTATTATATATGTGTATATATATATATATTACATGCACATACACTGCTAGTACAATTAAAATTGTGATTATTTTGAGTATAGATGTCACTTACATCCTCTCACTCTTATTATGCCTCAATTGATATGTTAGGAAATGTAATAAACATATTGGTTAGGATTGTGTGTAAAGTAAGAGTAAGATGGATATGAACTTGAATCTGAGAAAATTTCTCATGATTATTTTGTGTGAGCACTATCAGACAGAACTTTGCCTAGTTAATTTTTTTGTCTGGAGAAACTCAATTCCTTGCAGGTACAGTAATTTAACATAAATGAATGAAGCAATCCTCAGTAAGACAAAAGGTTTATGCTGTAATCATAAATCATATTATAGCAAATAGCAGTGCCTAACTGCACTGCCTTTTAAACCTTTTATTTGGCATTGTAAAACAACCAAACAACTTGCATCAAGTCAGATATTGTCAACAGTTTTCTACCTTGGGAAAAACTTAGCTTTAGCTTCAATTTGTCACTTGTATTAAAAGTATATGACATTGCCATAGACCACCATCCAGTTAAGAAGCTAGACTCTGAAGCCAAGGTCAAGGTCATTGTTTCAAACCCTAGATTTACCATTTGCTTGCTCTGAGACTTTGAGTAAATTTATTGACTAATCTCTTCAAAAGTTATTGTGAGATCTAATTTACTACATATAAAGTACTTAGCACAATACATGGAAAACAGTAGGTCTTGAGAGAATGGAAGTTGTTGTAAGTATAAGCAATTATTTTTCCAAATATTTCTATTGTTGTCTTTCAGTCACTCAGTAGTGTCCGACTCTTTGCCACCCCATGGACTGCAGAATGCCAGGCTTCCCTTCCTTCACCATCCCCCAGAGTTTGCCCAAGTTCATGTCCATTGCATCAGTGATGCCATCAGAGGGATATATCTCTTTTTGGATTTTTCCTTACAAAACGACAAGGCTTTTCTTTGTGCAGATATTCTGTATTTCCTTTATTTATTATGAAGACTGAAAATATTTATATTTTTTCATTGAGGACATTAGTCATAACAAGCAAATTTTGAAAGAAAAATTACAGGTTTTCTTTAGTTCAATTGTGCGTGCATGCTCAATCGCTCAGTCCCATCTGACTCTTTACGACCCCCTGGATTGTAGCCCACCAGGCTCCTCTGTCCATGGGATTTCCCAGGAAAGAATACTAGAATAAGTTGCCATTTCTTCCTCCAGGTGATCTTTCTGACCCAAGGACTGAACTCGCCTCTCCTGTTAGTTTAAAAGTAGGCCCCACAAATTGGTGATTCTCATATACCATCAGACAAAGTTGTAAAAACATCATTTCTTTCCAAAACAAGGAAGAGGGGATAGCAAGAGATGTTATGAGTGATTACTACATAAATAAGTGTACACCTGCAGATGACCTAACACAGTACCTGTATGTGTTCCTGTAACTGTGAGTGTCTGAGTTAACAGAAGTTATTAGCCTTGAGGATATGGCCAAATAACAGGAAAGGGGTAGGTTTTTATTCTCAGAACAATCTACTTGGACACACATCATTGTCTTGCACATTGACTTGTTAAATCAAAAGAAGGAAGAAAACATAAACATTGCTTACAACTTTGAAAAGAGGCATATTTTATTTAAAAATATGCAAAAAGTATTTTATTCAACTCAGTTCATTGTCATTATAGGTCTAAATAAACGTACACAAATAATAGAACTAATGGTTCAGAGTGAAAATCTAAGAATGTCTCCTAGTGTGCATGATGAATTCAAATCATTTAATTTTAAACATGAGAGGAGATATTTATATGAGTTAGTGGGAAGGAAAGTGCTGCAAGACTTACTTTAAACAATACTGTCCTCATACATTTTCAGTATTTAGTCATAATGAGACCATTTCTATGGAAATGAGGCTATCACTTGGTAGTTTCATGCAATTGATTCATTCATAATAGTTCTTTGAGATCAATGATATATTTTAATGCAACTTCCTAGGAACTTCCATTGTCACAAGAATAGAGTGCAACAAAGAAATACTTTACAGAGATATAATTCCCCATGTTCACAAACCATCTTTATATTTTCAGATCACATTAGAAATTTTAAAGATGGAATTTTATATAACTATCATAAGAATTAATAATAGTAAATACTTCTTGGGACTCAACATATTTCTATCATAACTTTATTTAGAGTATACTCCATATAGTCTAGGAATCAAAATCAGAGCAAACACAACATAGATAACCTTCATCACCCTCATACTATAGTTATGAAATTTCATTTAGAATAAAATGGATGGGCAGATTATTTCAAATTAATATTTTGTTTGTTTCTATCAGTATCAGTACAGCAAATATATAGTTAAATGGGTTTTAAGAAAAAAACCTTTTTCCAGTGTTTTGCCATACTTCATGTTTATGCATTAACTACACTTCTTAGTGTTACAACAAAGAGAGATCTTGGTTCCCCCCTCCCTGAGTGTACAAATAAGTTTATGTGTAATAGTGCAGATGTAAATAGCCTCGCTCATGTGTATAAATGAACTGTCCGAGACAATGTGATGAATGGATGGTCCGTGTGGCAGAAAGGCAATGCCAAAGAATGCTCAAACTACTGCACATTTGCACTCATCTCACACGCTAGTAAAGTAATGCTCAAAATTCTCCAAGCCAGGCTTCAGCAATACGTGAAACGTGAACTTCCAGATGTTCAAGCTGGATTTAGAAAAGGCAGAGGAACCAGAGACCAAATTGCCAACATCCGCTGGATCATCGAAAAAGCAAGAGTTCCAGAAAAACATCTATTTCTGCTTTATTGACTATGCCAAAGCCTTGGACTGTGTGGATCACAATAAAGTGTGGAAAATTCTGAAAGAGATGGGAATACCAGACCACCTGACCTGCCTCTTGAGAAATCTGTATGCAGGTCAGGAAGCAACAGTTAGAACTGGACATGGAACAACAGACTGGTTCCAAATAGGAAAAGGAGTACATCAATTCTGTATATTGTCACTCTGCTTATTTAACTTATATGCAGAGTACATCATGAGAAACGCTGGGCTGGAAGAAGCACAAGCTGGAATCAAGATTTCTGGGAGAAATATCAATAACCTCAGATATGCAAATGACACCACCCTTATGGCAGAAAGTGAAGAAGAACTAAAAAGCCTCTTGATGAAGGTGAAAGAGGAGAGTGAAAATGTTGACTTAAAACTCAACATTCAGAAAATGAAAATCATGGCATCTGATCCCCTCACTTCATGGGAAATAGATGGGGAAACAGTGGAAACAGTGTCAGACTTTATTTTTCTTGGGCTCCAAAATCACTGCAGATGGTGACTGCAGCCATGAAATTAAAAGACGCTTACTCCTTGGAAGAAAAGTTATGACCAATCTAGATAGCATATTGAAAAGCAGAGACATTACTTTTCCAACAAAGGTCCATCTAGTCAAGGCTATGGTTTTTCCTCTGGTCATGTATGGATGGGAGAGTTGGACTGTGAAGAAAGCTGAGCGCCGAAGAATTGATGCCTTTGAACTGTGGTGTTGGAGAAGACTCTTGAGAGTCCCTTGGACTGCAAGGAGATCCAGCCAGTCCATTCTAAAGGAGATCAGCCCTGGGATTTTTTTGGAAGGAATGATGCGAAAGCTGAAACTTCAGTACTTTGGCCACCTCATGCGAAGAGCTGACTCATCGGAAAAGACTCTGATGCTAGGAGGGATTGGAGGCAAGAGGAGAAGGGGACGACAGAGGATGAGGTGGCTGGATGGCATCACTGACTCGATGGACGTGAGTCTGAGTGAACTCCAGTAGTTGGTGATGGACAGGGAGGCCTGGTGTGCTGCGATTCATGGGGTCGCAAAGACTCAGACATGACTTAGCGACTGAACTGAACTGAACTGAATCAGATAGAATTAGATTTGAATTTGCCTTTATAATCTATTCATAGGAAAAAATTCTGAATGTTCTTTTACCTTATTAACTT
Source organism: Bos grunniens (assembly GCF_055505025.1). Classification (NCBI taxonomy): domain Eukaryota; kingdom Metazoa; phylum Chordata; class Mammalia; order Artiodactyla; family Bovidae; genus Bos; species Bos grunniens. The sequence continues at coordinate 54,040,794 of NC_141166.1, read as the reverse complement.
TTGTTTCACATGTAAAATGTGGTTGGTAACACTCCCTTCAGAAGTTTCTTTATGAAAATATATTCCTGAGAATCAAGTAAGATAATGAGACCAAAGTCATGCCAGAAAGTCTATAATATATTAAGTGCTTGATAAATAATATTTTTTAGTACTAATTAGTATACTTCATTGGTGACTCATTGGTAAAGAATCCACCTGCCAATGCAGGAGACACTAGTTTGATCCATGGGTTGGGAAGATCCCCTGGAGGAGGAAATGGCAACACACTCCAGTATTCTTGCCTGGAGAATCCCATGGATAGAGGAGCCTGGCAGGCTATAGTCCATGGAGTCACAAAAGAGTCAGACATGACTTGGTGACTAAACAACAAAGTATACTAAAATGGTGTGTGTGTTCCTGTTTTTAATCCAGAAAAGATTATAAAAATAAGAAAATTGTCAGTTAATTCAAATTGTCTCTTGTTCTCAAATGAATTTTCACTAAGGAAAAATATGTAAATCATCTAACTCTCCTACTAACAGAAAATACTTTTAAGAAACATGTTAATAAACTTAATTATTTAGCCAGCTCCTGGGAGGGATCTTTTAACCTGCAACAATACATTCTCACTTTATTAGATTAGACTAATCCATGCCCTGTAACCATTGCAGGCCCTTTAGATACAGAAAGACTTAGTTCAACAAGCATACCCAGTTGTTTCCCTGTTTCTCATAGCATTTGGAAATACAAAAATAAAATATACCCAGTTTATGTTAATGTTCTATACCAATTTAATAAAATTGAAAAAATATATTTAAAATACAGGTAAAATGAGGAAATTATTTAAAGTAAGTTGAAAGACACTATTATCATGAAAATTATTAGCTTAAAATATACAAAATTAAAGAATCATGATATTTATTTGCCGTTGCTTACCAAAATGTTAAAAGAACAATAGCATGAATTGTATATTTAATACACGTGTATATACATGTTTCTTTAAAAGCTAGTTGCAAGTTATATCTGTTCTAAGTGCTAGGTTGTGTTAGACACATTTATGCACATTTATTATACATATATATATATATATATATATATATATATATATATATATATTGGAGAAGGAAATGGCAGCCCACTCCAGTAATCTTGCCTGGAGAATCCCATGGACAGAAGAACCTGGCAGGCTCCATGGGGTCGCAAGAGTCAGACATGACTTAGCTACTAAAGAGAAAGAGAGATATATCATATATTTTCCATAATTTAGCTGTACAATATATATCCAAGACATGGGCCAAACTTTAGAAGGATCCACTCCAAAGAAATGATTCTTCTTGGATTATTATTAAGTTATTTTTTTTTCTTTTATTGAGCTTTTTCAGGTTTTTTTTGCCTTCTGAAACAAGTAGAATTATTTAATTAAATAGTAAAATACTCTAAATGTTAATAAAAATCTATTTTTAGAGAGTTTAGTCTGAAATATTTTAACCTATTTTAGGTTAATAAAAATCTCTATTATAAGCCAGGAAAACAAAACAAAACTGTTAATTCCTCTATTTATATGGGACCATTCATGCAACAGTCCTGTGTACAAGTATATCTGTATCTTCTACTACAGAATTAGAATATATACAAAAGATATTTCCTATAAAGTTTGTTGGTTTGAATCAGGGTTTTTCAACCCTAGCACTATTGACACTTTAAGGTAGACAATCATCTGTTTTGGAGAGGTTGGCCTGTGCATTGTAAATGGACAGCTGCCTCCCTGGCTTGTACCCAGTAGATGCCATTTATAGCTTCCTCTCCCTTCCCTCCACCCAATTGTGGCAATCAAAAACGTATCTGGATATTTCCAAATGTTCCCTTGGGGTAAAGCTACTGCTGGTTGAGAATCACTAATTGGAGTTAAGATACAATATAACCAATAAATTGTAATTGGTTGACAAGTCTCATTTAATATATAGGTTCCTGTTCACCCTCTCCATTCATTTTTCTTGCAATTTATTTGTTAAGGAAACCAGTAGTTTATCTCAGTAGCATTTTCCATAGTTTATCTCAGTAGCATTTTCCACATTCTGATTTTTTTTGCAGATGACCTCCCTGTGGTATAATTGAACACATTTCTTTGCCTCTTCTATTTCTTACAAATGGGCTGTTAGATCTAAGAAATTTTATAAGATTCTGGGTCAATTTTCTAATAAGAGTACTTCAAAGTTATTATTGTGTGCTTCCATCAGTACACAAAAATATCAGGTTATTTCTACATTTTTGATATTAGATAATTGTTCAGAACCAGCATTTTACTCAAGGTTACCATATTGAGATATTTTTCTATTATTATTGCTTTCTAAAATATATAACCTTGATTTATAATACCACTAGAAGATATTTTATCTCATCAATAACTTGCTTACCTTAAGGTACAGCTCATATAGAAAGATGCAGGAGAAATTCTTTACTTTTACTCTTTATTTAATGATTTTCAAAATATTTAGTAATTTCATTTAACATCCTCCAAAATTGGACAATATTTCTTTCTTATTTTAAATTATCTTTTAACTCAAAGATAAACATATTTGATATATTTGGTGCATCACAGATATTATTCTTACTAATGTTCATGTTTTCTATTTCTGCCCAGGAAGAGTTTTTCCAAGTGGGACCCTAACTCCATTTGATGTGATCATGGCAATATTTGTAACTTCCAAGCATTCTGACTTTCCATGCTAAATGCTTACACTACATGGGAAATAGGTCCTTGCATGATATGTTAATTTGAAGATAGACACTATCTAATGAAAGATATATATTATAACCCCAGGGTAACCACTAAAAATGATAAGAGAATGAGGTCATGTTATATATACCCTCTGCCTTCTCCAAACCATACTGAGTCCATTCTACCTACCTAATGATGTGGTTGCTATTAAGCAGGCTTTTCTATACTGTTAAAATCTTTAAGTTTTGGTGGCCACTTTTTCTCCTTGCCACTTAATCAATCTGGAAATCATCTTCTAATTAAATTATTCACTCTGAATATCATATAGTTATCAGGATATTAAATAATTCAAGGATTATAGGAGTATTTATTTGGGGAAAAAGTATTACCAAACCCAACTTGGATCTGTTTGCCCAATGCACAGCAAAGCCAATCTACTGATACTGGGCTGTGATGAAGGAAATTACAGCATTTATCATAAGGTATCAAGCAAGGAAAATGGGCAACTGGTGCTCAAAGGAAGTGAACTCTATGATGACTTTCAAGGGAGGTTTTTAAAAGATGGTGCGAGGAAGCAAGACACAAGGTATGTGTTCACTCTGTGACAGTTCTCTGATGGTGAGATAAAGGGGTGGTGTTTCAGGAAATCAACTATCAACTTTCTGGTTTCAACTGGTCTGGACTCTGCTAATGGTCAGCATGCAGTTAACTTTTTCCACCTAGTGGGGTTTTTAGTATCTGCAAAACAAGGATATACTTTATCACCTTTGAGGAGGATATTCTTTATAGACTTTGAGGAGGAAATAAAAGATCCTTATAGGATATTCTGTATAGCATTTGAGGCAGAACTTAAAGGTCCTAGACTTGTTTTATGGCTAACTGATTATTATTTTGTCTTTCTTGACTGCTTTCTTTTGTTTCTGTATTTTCTCACTTCTCTGATTAAATTTGCTCTTTGGAACTCAGGGAAGGCCTAGGAGGCTAAAGCTTTTCTACAAACAAGAGGTAAGGTTCACAGGGTAAGGGCATGTATGTCTGTCCACAGGGAACATGGGTTTCCTACTTGGTTTCAAAAGGTGTGCAGATAAACTCAAAGAGAAATCTTAGTAGAAAAATTAAAACCTAAAAAGTTCAGATTAAAACATAATGATAAAAGAAACAGAAAACATGAGATAAAGGAAAAAAAGAGTAAATATTAACTACAAAAAATGAATAGATTGAAATGGAAGAAAAAGCAAAAATCAAAGAGCAAAATAAAGTTTAGTAAGGGCGGTGATGAGAGGAGTTACCCAGCCTCCGAGGTCAGGGGCAGCGGCTGGGAGGAGCTACCCCATGGCCCTAAGCCCAAGGCCAGGGCTGCGGCCGGGAGGAGATACCCCACACCCCCAGGCCCAAGGCCGTGGCGGTGGCCGGGAGGAGCAACCCCATGCCCGAGGCCAGGGGTAGTGGCCGGGAGGACCAACCCCACTTCCAAGGAGCCATGGCTGTGCGGGCCACAAAGGTCAGGAAGGGTGGTGGTGAGAAGATACCCCTTATCCAAGGTAAGCAGCAATGGCTGCACTTTGCTGGAGCAGCCGTGAAGAGATACCCCACGCCCAAGGTAAGATAAACCCAAGAAAGATGGTAGGTGTTGCAAGAGGGCATCAGAGGGCAAACACACTGAAACCATACTCACAGAAAACTAGTCAATCTAATCACACTAGGAACACAGCCTTGTCTAACTCAATGAAACTAAGCCATGCCCGTGGGGCAACCCAAGATGAGTGGGTCATGGAGGAGATCTGACAGAATGTGGTCCACTGGAGAAGGGAATGGCAAACCACTTCAGTATTCTTGCCTTGAGAACCCCATGAACAGTATGAAAAGGAAAAATGATAGGATACTGAAAGAGAAAATCCCCAGGTCAGTAAGTGCCCAATATGCTACTGAAGATCAGTGGAGAAATAACTCCAGAAAGAATGAAGGGATGGAGCCAAAGCAAAAAGAATACCCAGCTGTGGATGTGACTGGTGATAGAAGCAAGGTCCGATGCTGTAAAGAGCAATATTGCATAGGAACCTGGAATGTCAGGTCCATGAATCAAGGCAAATTGGAAGTGGTCAAACAAGAGATGGCAAGAGTGAATGTCGACATTCTAGGAATCAGAGAACTGAAATGGACTGGAATGGGTGAATTTAACTCAGATGACCATTATGTCTACTACTGCGGGCAGGAATCCCTCAGAAGAAATGGAGTAGCCATCATGGTCAACAAAAGAGTCCGAAATGCAGTACTTGGATGCAATCTCAAAAATGACAGAATGATCTCTGTTCATTTCCAAGGCAAACCATTCAATATCACAGTAATCCAAGCCTATGCCCCAACCAGTAATGCTGAAGAAGCTGAAGTTTAACGGTTCTATGAAGACCTCTAAGACCTTTTAGAACTAACACCCAAAAAAGATGTCCTTTTCATTATAGGGGATAGGAATGCAAAAGAGGAAGTCAAGAAACACCTAGAGTAACAGGCAAATTTGGCCTTGGAATATGGAATGAAGCAGGGCAAAGACTAAGAGTTTTGCCAAGAAAATGCACTGGTCATAACAAACACCCTCTTCCAACAACACAAAAGAAGACTCTATACATGGACATCACCACATGGTCAACACTGAAATAAGACTGATTATATTCTTTGCAGCCAAAGATGGAGAAGCTCTATACAGTCAGCAAAAACAAAACCAAAAGCTGACTGTGGCTCAGATCATGAACTCTTTATTGCCAAATTCAGACGTAAATTGAAGAAAGTAGAGAAAACCACTAGACCATTCAGGTATGACCTAAATCAAATCCCTTATGATTATACAGTGGAAGTGAGAAATAGATTTAAGGGACTAGATCTGATAGAGAGAGTGCCTGATGAACTATGGAATGAGGTCTGTGACATTGTACAGGAGACAGGGATCAAGACCATTCCCATGGAAAAGAAATGGAAAAAAACCAAAATGGCTGTCTAGGGAGGGCTTACAAATAACTGTGAAAAGAAAAGAAACGAAAAGCAAAGGAGAAAAGGAAAGATATAAACATCTGAATGCAGAGTTCCAAAGAATAGCAAGAAGAGATAAGAAAACCTTCTTCAGTGATCAATGCAAAGAAATAGAGGAAAGCAACAGAATGGGAAAGACTAGAGATCTCTTCAAGAAAATCAGAGATACCAAAGGAACATTTCATGCAAAGATGAGCTCGATAAAGGACAGAAATGGTATGGACCTAGCAGAAGCAGAAGATACTAAGAAGAGGTGGCAAGAATACACAGAAGAACTGTACAAAAAAGATCTTCACAACCCAGATAATCATGATGCTGTGATCACTGACCGAGATCCAGATATCCTGGAATGTGAAGTCAAGTGGGCCTTAGAAAGCATCACTATGAACAAAGCTAGTGGAGGTGATAGATTTCCAGTTGTGCTATTTCAAATCCTGAAAGATAATGCTGTGAAAGTGCTGCACTCAATATGCCAGCACATTTGGAAAACTCAGCAGTGGCCACAGGACTGGAAAAGGTCAGTTTTCATTCCAATCCCAAAGAAAGGCAATGCCAAAGGATGCTCAAACTACCACACAATTGCACTCATCTCACACACTAGTAAAGTAATGCTCAAAATTCTCTAAGCCAAGCTTCAGCAATATGTGAACCATGAACTTCCTGATGTTCAAGCTGGTTTTAGAAAAGGCAGAGTAACCAGATATCAATTTGCCAACATCCGCTGGATCATGGAAAAAACAAGAGAGTTCCAGAAAAACATCTATTTCTGCTTTATTGACTATGCCAAAGCCTTGGACTGTGTGGATCACAATAAAGTGTGGGAAATTCTTCAAGAGATGGGAATACCAGACCACCTGATCTGCCTCTTGAGAAATTTGTATGCAGGTCAGGAAGCAACAGTTAGAACTGGACACGGAACAATAGACTGGTTCCAAAAAGGAAAAGGAGTACATCAAGGCTGTATATTGTCACCCAGTTTATTTAACTTATATGCAGAGTACATCATGAGAAACGCTGGACTGGAAGAAACATAAGCTGGAATCAAGATTACCGGGAGAAATATCAATAACCTCAGATATGCAGATGACACCATCCTTATGGCAGAAAATGAAGAGGAACTCAAAAGCCTCTTGATGAAAGTGGAAGTGGAGAGTGAAAAAACTGGCTTAAAGCTCAACATTCAGAAAACGAAGATCATGGCATCCGGTCCCATCACTTCATGGGAAATAGATGGGGAAACAGTGGAAACAGTGTCAGACTTTATTTTTCTGGGCTCGAAAATCACTGCAGATGGTGACTGCAGCCATGAACTTAAAAGACGCTTACTCCTTGGAAGGAAAGTTATGACCAACCTAGATAGCATATTCAAAAGCAGAGACATTACTTTGCCAACAAAGGTCCGTCTAATCAAGGCTATGGTTTTTCCTGTGGTCATGTATGGATGTGAGAGTTGGACTGTGAAGAAGGCTGAGTGCCGAAGAATTGATGCTTTTGAACTGTGGTGTTGGAGAAGACTCTTGAGAGTCCCTTGGACTGCAAGGAGATCCAACCAGTCCTTTCTGAGGGAGATCAGCCCTGGGATTTCTTTGGAGGAACGATGCTAAAGCTGAAACTTCAGTACTTTGGCCACCTCATGCGAAGAGTTGACTCATTGGAAAAGACTCTGATGCTGGGAGGAATTGGGGGCAGGAGCAGAAGGGGTCAATGGAGGATGAGATGGCTGGATGGCATCACTGACTCGATGGACGTGAGTCTGAGTGAACTCCGGGAGTTGGTGATGGACAGGGAGGCCTGAAGTGCTGCTATTCATGGGGTCACAAAGAGTTGTACACTACTGAGCGACTGATCTGATCTGAAGGAATATTATGAAATAAAATAAGCATGAAAAATTATGCCAATTTAAAAAATATTTAACAACAAAATTGCTATTAGCTATCATGAAATGTGAAAGTGTTAGTTACTCAGTCATGTCAAGCTCTCTATGACCCCATGGACTGTAGCTCACCAGGCTCCTCTGTCCATGTAATTCTCCAGTCAAGAGTACTAGAGTGGGTAATGATTCCCTTCTCTGGTGGATCTTCATGACCCAGGGACAGAACCCAGATCTCCTGCACTGAAGAAAATTCTTTACCATCTGAACCACTAGGGAAGCCCATTAGCTATCATACAGAGTTAGATATTTTTCAATGACTGCATAAAAATCATAAGAACAGAGGCATACTAAACTAGTTAGTCAAGGTGGTAAATTACAAAAGGAAAAATCACATGGGCCAGAAAGAAATAAAGAAAATCTAAAACAAAAGACAAAACTAAATATGAGTGTCTCAGCAATTAAGCCTAAGGAAAGGCTGCTGCTGCTGCTAAGTTGCTTCACTCGTGTCTGACTCTGTGTGACCCCATAGACAGCAGCCCACCAGGCTCTGCCATCCCTGGGATTCTCCAGGCAAGAAAACTGGAGTGGGTTGCCATTTCCTTCTCCAATGCATGAAAGTGCAAAGTGAAAGTGAAATCGCTTAGTTGTGTCCGACTCTTCACAACCTCATGGACTGCAACCTACCAGGCTCCTCTATCCATGGGATTTTCCAGGCAAGAGTACTGGAGTGGGGTGCCATCGCCTTCTCCATGGGAAAGGCTATAAAGGTATAAATGAAAGCCACAAAATTACTAAGTAAAAGAAACTAATCTGAAAAGGCTACACATTATATGCTTATATGGCATTCTTGAAAAGACCAAACTGTAAGGATAATAAATAGATCACTGGTTGTAAGGAGTTTCAGGATGAGAGAGGGTTGAACAGAAGACCAACAAAGGGTTTTAAAGGGCAGTGAAATATTCTGAATGATATTATAATTGTGGACACACGATACTCTGCATTTGTCAAGACCCAGAGAACTTTATATCATAAATAGTAAAACATAAGTGTGTGCAATTTGAAAAATCATTTAGGATGTCAGGGAATACCAAAATGAAATGTAGACTACATTGAACTAATCTAATTGTATTACAAATGTACTAACCTCACTAAATGGAGTTAAGGGAAAAATAGCTGACTTAAGTAATTTTAAAAATGAGTGGAGACTGTAAGACTAAAGGCAAAAGGAACTGTACATAAGCACTGTCAGTTCAGTTCAGGTCAGTTCAGTCGCTCAGTTGTGTCCGACTCTTTGCAACCCCATGAATAGCAGCATGCCAGACCTCCCTGTCCATCACCAACTCCCAGAGTTCACTCAGACTCATGTCCATTGAGTCAGTGATGCCATCCAGTGCCAGGAGCCGGCATATTGCATATTGAGTGCATATTACATATTGAGTGCAGCACTTTCCACAGCATCATCTTTCGGGATCTGGAATAGTTCAACTGGAATTCTATCACTGTCCGGAGCCAGCGTGAGGAACTCCGCCCATGACAAAGGTCATGAGGAAGGAGGCTCGGCATACACAAAGGCGGGATCGAGCCTCAGGAGTCCCCCATCTACCCCCAAATCCAGAGTCTGCCTACTTTCTGCTTTGTGCTTTCACCTACACCTCTGACTTTACGGGGGGCTGTCCCCCATTACCTCTCTCTGAAAAAAGAGTTAGCTTACAGCTCCAGTTAACAATTCCTGGGTGTGACAGTGTTTAACCTACAAACTCCTTTGGAAATCCTCTAGCCTGCCTGAATAGGTTTTTCTGGCCACATGGGATTGCTCAGAGCCTCCCAACTGTGAGAGGCATGAGATGTTCTAAACTGTCTAAATACAGATTGCTTTGAGCAGTTAAAAGATTGATTAGAAATTGTATTGGTGAAGGGATTTTCACTTGTTGGGCCAATGTTTGCTGCTAAGTTTCCATATCCCTTACCTGCTGTGTCCCTGGCAGTGTATTGATTAATATAATTGGTGTAAATAGTAGCTTTAATGTTTGTAACCTGGGACCCTTGAGTTAATTCTTTTTCTTGTTATAGCCCACCACACCTTTGCTCTGTAGGAATGCAACTTTATCTAATGCTTTTGGAGGGTGGCGCTTGACTTATCACCTTTAGAGAAAAATAAGTTTTCTGAAGAAAGGGTCTTAAAATGTTAACAGGCCTCAGGGCCAGAAGATGATGCAAATCACCTAAGCTTTTGCATATGATAAGTTTGCAGGAAGAAAGCCTGGCTTGCTGCCTGACTCTACCCCTTCCCCCATTATCCTCTATGCATAACTTAAGGTATAAAAACTACTTTGGAAAATAAAGTGCTGGCCTTATTCACCGAAACTTGGTCTCACCATGTCGTTCTTTCTCTTACCTTCTGGCTGAATTATTCAGCCTCTTTTCTCCACTCAATTTCCTCACTGAGCTATCCTTATTTCAGCCTCTTTTCTTCACTGAAATTTCCTCACTGAGCTATCCTCATTCTATTACTCTTTATATCCTTAATTAAAGTTTAATTAAGCAGTTGTTTCCTGATCCTCGCCGACGCCGTCCCTGCTTCGAATTCCCTGGATCCACTGGGGCTGGACCCCGGCAATCCAGCCATCTCATCCTCTGTCGTCCTCTTCTCCTCCTGCCCTCAATCCCTCCCAGCATCAGAGTCTTGTCCAATGAGTCAACTCTTCGCATGAGGTGGCCAAAGTACTGGAGTTTCAGCTTCAGCATCAGTCCTTCCAAAGAACACCCAGGACTGATCTCCTTTAGAATGGACTGGTTGGATCTCCTTGCAGTCCAAGGGGCTCTCAAGAGTCTTCTCCAACACCACAGTTCAAAAGCATCCATTTTTCGGTGCTCAGCCTTCTTCACAGTCCAACTCTCACATCCATACATGACCACAGGAAAAACCATAGCCTTGACTAGACGAACCTTTGTTGGCAAAGTAATGTCTCTGCTTTTGAATATGCTATCTAGGTTGGTCATAACTTTCCTTCCAAGGAGTAAGCATCTTTTAATTTCATGGTTGCAGTCACCATCTGTAGTGATTTACTAGTTTGCAAAGTTCTTGACCATTGAGGTATGGATTAACAATTTGTACCCAATATTTTTGTATACTGAAATTAAACAAGTGAATAGATGGCAGATGCTGGGAGACAAGTTTCTCAATGTTGGTGTGGTGATTATAGAAAAGAAAAGTTGGAAGTCTAGTATGATCCATTTGGTACTAGATTTGAGTTGAAGACACTGACATGGACTCACGTGTAGCATAATATAGATCAAGATCTATATTATACACATGTCCAAATGTTCATAGCTGTGTGTACATGCAAAGCTTACTATGCACACATATATCTCATTGTTCTCTCAGTTGAGGGGTCCTAGAAGCAAGGACACTGAAGTAGCAACAAGCATACTCATCACTCAGCTCTTGATTTCAAACACTATTTTTCAATAAAAGAAACCAAGTTTCCTTGGAGAAAAAGGAAATGGCTGATACTAAAGCTTAAGGCTGGTACACAGAATACACAAGGTAAGTCTAGAGAGTCTTGCAGAACCAGAAAGCATGAAAGTGCTAGAAAAACAAAACAAAATAAAAGGTGTCAGTAAAAGGGTTCATGAACTGAACCCTAGCCTAAAGAGGCAAAACAACAGCATATTTTAGGTCTTAGAATTACAATTTGGGAATAAATCACAGATTCTGGAGGAAACCAGAAAGTGTCACACTGGAGGAAACTGGGCATGGGTTTTTATGAGAAAAGTGGGGCAGTTAATGTAAGCTTATGCAAGCTGTGTATCAAGAATCTGGACTGGAGGGTAAAAATGCTCCACACATACAACTAAGTTATGGAAAGCATCTCCTCCATATTACTAGGGAAAAGTCTGTTTTCCTTAGTCCAGAAAAAGTCCCGATCTCAGCATTATTCTTTCCTTTAGGCAATTCAGCATTGTTTTAGCAGTTTTATTACAGATGTTTGTTCAGCAGAAGTTCATCATGGGCAACAAACCCACAGGACCTCAGATCATGTCTCAGCCATTCCTGATATAACTCGTTTCACAAAGGAAAATAAAACTATGGATGCATGTCAATAGCCAAGAGAGAACAATTGGATCAGCAAAATAAATAGTTCAGTATTGGATTATAATCAAAATGATAAAATAGATATCTGTGAGTCTATACTGATATCAACAAATGACCATAACACATAAAAAGAGAGAACAATCAAAATCCAAGCAACACATTAGTTCATGTAGTCTCCAGTATCATATGGATCAATGCAGAATTCCAAATAAAATGTATATCTTGTCCTTTTAGAAGACGGAATATAACCCTTCACCTCATAATTGTGGGTTGTGCCTAGTGACTTCCTTCCAATGGGTGCAGTATGGAAAGAGTGAGAGCCCAAAGAATAACTTTATGATGAAGAAACTAAAAAAGCACTGCCTCATTCTCATCAGTGTTATGAAGTGATTTAATATCATTTCTTCATGATATGATAAAAGCAATACTTCACCCCTGTGACCTTTTTCCCAAAAAACTTAACCCCAGTCTAATCATGAGTATCACGACCCAGTGAGGGTCGTTGTAAAAATATCTGATCCGTACCCTGCACAACAGCTGAAGTCATGAAAAACAAAGAAAATCTGAGAAACTATTACAGCCTAGAGAAGCCTAAGGAGACAAAATGACTAAGTGTATCATGGGTTATCCAAATGGGATTCTGGAAAAAAAAAAAAAAAAGACAGACATTAAGTAAAAACAAAGGAAATCTAACAAATGGATTTTCATTAATAATAATATGCCAATATGGTTTCATTAATTTTAAGAAAATGTATTCACTAATGTAAGATATTAATAATAGGAGAAACTAAGTATGAATATTTGTAAACTCACTGTTCTATGAATCTACAGTTACTTTACACTTGATCTTAGCCAAAAGGTCAAGAAATAACTGAATGTACAACTATTTTAAAATATAAAATTCATTAAAACATACCTCCTTCATGCTAAAAATTGGATAAATTTTGTCTGTCTTCCTACCTCCTGAATATATTTTTTCCAAATTTCTATATAAGGAAACTGAAGTTCAAGTAATCAGTCAGTATATATTTCACCAGGTTCCAAAATAAATATCTACAAATCTAAAACCTGGTGTCTTTTCACTAGTGTACTATAATTAAGAAGCTTGTGCCTGACTTTATTTTTCTGGGCTCCAAAATCACTGCAGATGGTGATCACAGCCATGAAATTAAAAGAGGCTTACTCCTTGGAAGGAAAGTCATGACCAACCTAGACAGCATATTAAAAAGCAGAGACATTACTTTGTCAACAAAGGTCCATCTAGTCAAGGCTATGGTTTTTCCAGTGATAATGTATGGATGTGAGTGTTGGACTATACAGAAAGCTGAATGCAGAAAAATTTATGCTTTTGAACTGTGGTGTTGGAGAAGACTCTTGAGAGTCCCTTGGACTGCAAGGAGATCCAACCAGTCCATCCTAAAGGACATAGGTCCTGGGTGTTCATTGGAAGGACTGATGTTGAAGCTGAAACTCCAATCCTTTGGCCCCCTGATGCAAAGAGCTGACTCATTGGAAAAGACCTTGATTCTGGGAAAGATTGAGGGCAGGAGGAGAAGGGGACCACAGAGGATGAGATGGTTGGATGGCATCACTGACTCAATGGACATGGATTTGTGTGGACTCCAGGAACTGATGATGGACAGGGAGGCGTGGCGTGCTGCAGTTCATGGGGTTGCAAAGTCGGACACAACTGAGTGACTGAACTGAACTGAACTGATATAGACATCTTTATTTAAAAGGACATTTTGTTTGCCCTCAAGCAGCAATAAACATTTGACAGTGTGGGTGGAACACATAATCAGATTGTGAGACCATATAATAAGGAAAATGATAACACTATGAAGTTATAAATTAATGAGTAAGATAAATATGTCAGTTACCTTTCTTGTTTTACAGGATATTACAGGTCATGGAAAAAAATGATAGGACTTCTAAATTTATCAGTTTTAAATGTACCCATGAGACATGAAGCAAGTAGTTGGTGTTCCGATATTTTGAGAATTGAAAATTTTGCAGTTTAGTTAGGCTTTTAGACTAGATTATCTGATCTATTCGCCTTCATAATGTGAATGAAACTATATTAGACATTCTTTTTATTTTTAAAATATTTTAAATACTTATGAAATTTAGAAACTTTATACAATCAGATTATTTTCTGCATCCTTACTTTTACATGAGAAAATGTAATTAATGAAAAATTTGTGGATCATTATGACTTTTATGCACCTGACATCATTGGTAAATTTAAATGCATGCCTTTTATTTTGACTTTAAAAGGAAAGCAATCCATTGATTAATGATGGTTGAAATTTCTTTTCTTCTTGTGTTATCTAATTCCTGAAAGTTATAGCAGGTCAGAAAACATCTGAGTGGTTTGTTCAGGAGTCAATTACTTTTACGAATACATTAAGAAGGAAAAAAACTGTTCAGTATACCACCAGAATTTAGTGGAGGGCTGAAGTGAGGCTTTCAAATGCTTCCTTCCCAAGTTGTCCTTATAAAAGCTAAATAAATGCTTTTAAATGTTTGTATTTCTGATATAATTTCTTTTGAATTTTGAGATATAGTATATATTTGAAACTAGTATCTCATAAACAATTTAACTAATACATGGATATGTACATTAGCTACACTAGATGCCAATTTATTTGAGTTAGATCCTTCACATAAACTCAAAATTATATAAAAAAAAGATTTAATATAAATTTGTCATCCTTTGCTACTCCACCTGAAAGTGAGTAGTAGTTGATTTACTTACTTTAATAGCTAACACAACAGCTAATAATACAAAAACACGTGATGGGGAAACAGTTCAAATTCAAGGATCTTAAAAATAGTGTCTTCTAATTGATTTAGGCAAGGATTTTTATTGTTACAACTTATAATGCTATTTATAAGCATATGAACATAACACACATTTACAAAATCTTCAAGTAAAACAGCCAAGAAAGCCATGTCCCTTCCTGAGGCTAATTCATTAGCACTTCACCTATGACAGTCACCAGCATTAACTTTCAAATGAACTTTCCTAACTGCTAAAAATAGTAGGAACAATTTATTATTCCTGGAATGGTTTTGCATATTGAATATTTTACTACCGAAAATAATGCATTAAATATACATACAGATATACATAAGTATACTCATATAGTTTTGTGTCCAGTTATAGTCAGAGATTGTTAAAGATTCTGAATAGAAAAATCAAATAACTAAAACCCAAGGTATTATTATATGAATGATAATATTCATAAACAATGCTGCTGATACATTACCAAATGAAACTGCCATTACCTTTTGAAGAGGCAATATCCATTATTTGCCCTGTCATTGAAGCCATTCATTAATTGTGACCTCCATTTCAACATGGTAATGTTCACAATGGCATACACAATTAATTATGCATGAGATTTGTTCAATACTTTCCCCTGAAAGTGTTGTAATTTCCAACTATACTAATAGCTTTCAATTTAGTGAACACTTCATAGGATTGAATATCTAGGAAAAGCTTATAGATGAATAAATTCAATATTTTATGGGAATGAAATATTGTTATTTTATTACCATTCATTTGTACAAAGTAATAAGCCTTGCAAAACTGTTTTTACATTGTGTAATACATTTAAAGTTGTGAGCTATGTAGTGGGAGGTATTGCTATTTCTGTTTTAACAACTTGAACAAAATCATAGAGTGGCTGAAGAAAGAAGCCAAAAAGTAAAAGAGTTGAATAAGGAACACAATATTGTTGCTGTTCGATCACTAAATCATGTCTAACTTTTTTGCAACCCCATGGGTGGTAGCCGGCCAGGCCCCTCTGTCCGTAGGATTTCCAGGCAAGAATACTGGAGTGGATTGCTAGTTCCTTCTTCAGGGGATCTTCCTTACCCAGGAAGCAGATGGGTTCTTTAACACTGAGCCACCAGGGAAGGAGGGTAACAGGCAATCTCTGCTAAAAAGGAAATATATGTAGAGCCATAGTAAAATTGGAGGGAGCTGATATTCTATAGGAGAATAATACCTGATGTAGTCTTTTTATTGAAACTAATTCAGTGAATATCATTTTTCAAGGCTTGACTTTCAGGTTCCAGCTTTTTAAAATTTCTCTTTCCCTTCCCTATCTTGTCCATGGAGAACAAAACACAACCCCTATTGATCTCAAATGAGCAATATTTCCTATGTGCCCACAAGGAGAACAAGGGAAGCATGTAAAAACTGAGGATGTAGCAATCTGGGATGCTCATCCCTCAGGTTATATAACACACAGAATTTATCAAGTTCTCTTTCTGTATAAAGCACTTCAGGACTAAGGTAACCCCTTGTTCCATGCTTCGGTAAGGAGTTTACAATTTAAAATGACCAAGCTTTCAATTTGTTATGTAGTAAGAGATATTAATCCTAAACATTAATCCAACAAATAGGAAGGCAAAGCAGTTGTCAATTCTATGCATTAACAAAACCTTAGCTTAAAAATTATAAAATTTGACCCTGCTATGTGTTTAACCTAGTCCTGTTATTACTGGTTTTACCTTTCTAACATCTTCATTTTATAAATAATTTAACATTGTGTACTTGTTTTTCTACTATTCTTCATGATTTTTAAAGCTAATGATTAACATACTAGATTACTAGAAAATTAATTCAATATTATTATTGCCAATTCTTGGCTGGAACTGCTATATCATCAGTCAGAGGGACTGACTGTAGGAGTAAAACAAAGAAAGTTAAATAGTAACCTACAATTTATTAGCATTCAATTACTGATTTAATGGGGTCTTCCCTGTGGCTCAGATGGTAAAGGATCTGCCTACAATGCAGGATGCCCAGGTTCTATCCCTAGATCAGGAAAATCCCCTGAAGAAGGGTATGGCTACCCATTCCAGTATTCTTGGAGAATTCAATGGACAGAGGAGCCTAGCAGGCTATAGTCCACCAGGAGACTAAAATTTTCACTTAATGATATAATAGTTATTTTAAAAACCTGTGAGTGAAATACATGATTCAAAGTCATAAATGCAAATTTGTGTTTTTAACTCAAATCTATATACCTCTCTATAGGTAGCTATTTTATCTCTGTTCCCAGAATTTGCCTGTTTTTATGGAGAAATTTGCATCCTCTCACACAAAGGTTGGGCTTCCCCATAGCTCAGTTGGTAAAGAATATGCCTGCAATGCAGGAGAACCCAGTTCAATTCCTGGGTTGGGAAGATCCCCTGGAGAAGGGAATGCAATCCACTCCAGTACTCTTGCCTGGAAAATCCCATGGACAGAGAGGATCCTGGCAGGCTACAATCCATGGGGTCGCAAGAGTCGGACACAGTGACTAAACCACCACCACCACCACCACACAAAGGTCATGCAATTTTAATTGATTCTAGGATACACATACTCCAGGAAGTGGTTAACTTCAAAGGAGAGTCTATGCCACAGTGACAGATAAAATGAGGAAAAAATTTAAAAGCTTTTATGCTAAACACCTACAAGTTAATCATTGTGAGTCCAGCAGCAATTTCAAATTCTGTCAGGGCAGACATATGTGATAAGGCTTTACTTATCAGATAAGATAAGGCTTTTCTTTTAGTTTTACACTTATTTTAGGAAATGTTATTACCGATTCTTTCTACCTTTAACAATAAAAAAGCAAAATTTCTCATGTTTAAAATAAGCATTGGACTTTTTGGGACACGGTGGCAGTGACAGAAACCTAATTTTGACTCTCTGTGAATCTGTTTGTAAAAACAGGTAGCACATTCATGGACAACAGTTAAACTTGACTGTATTGCATCTCTTCAAAACGCAAAGAAGTAGGGCCAAATCATGAAGAGCCACAAGGCCTGCCTGGTATCAACATCTGAGCAGAAGAAGCAGAGAAAACTAACAGGACAAATGAAGGACCTGAGAACAGGAAATCCCCCAAAGAACCAACAGATATTCACTGGAATGTTAGCCAAAGTGAGCTGAATAATTATAGGCTATAATCTTAGAAGGAGAAGGGTACATCTGCTACCATGATGTGAATAAATGAAGAAAAACATGTATCGATTCAGTTAGCAAGAGATTCTGTATCCTATGCAACTGCTGCTAAGGCAACCCAACAATTAGTGTTAGTCTCTCAGTGCCTGACTCTTTGCAACCCCATGGACTGAAGCCCACCAGGCTCCTCTGTCCATGGAATTCCCCAGGCAAGAACGCTGGAGTGGGTTGCCATTCCCTTCTCCAGGGGATCTTCCCAACCCAGGGATCAAACCCAGGTCTCCTGCATCGAAGGATGATTCTTTACCATCTGAGCCACCAGAGAAGCACAATTGTTCCTATTACTTAATGTGTTATGTTTTATCATTTTTTTCAACAATGCTTCAGTGAATATCTCTGTAGCTAAAATTCTGTATACATACAGCATGTTTAAGACTAGGTTCTTGGATGCTATATTCCTGAATCAAAGATATTCAAAACTTGAAACTCTGTCTTTCAGAAAGTTTAAACAAATTTATACTTCATCAAGGACTTCCCAGGTGGCACTAGTGGTAAAGAATAGAAACAAAGAAAGAAAGTGAAGTTGCTCAGTTGTGTCTGACTCTTTGAGACTCCATAGACTTGTAGCCTACCAGGTTCCTCCATTCTTGGGAGTTTCCAGGCAAGAATACTGGAGTGGGTTGCCATTTCCTTCTCCAGGGGATCTTCCCAACCCAGGGATTAAACCCAGTTCTCCCTCACTGTAGGCAAACGCTTCACTGTCTGAGCCACCAGGGAAGTCCAGTGGTAAAGAAACTAACTGCCAATGCAGAAGACATGGGTTTGATCTCTGAGTTGGGAAGATACCCTGGAGGAGGGCATCATAATCCACTCCAGTATTTTTGCCTGGAGAATCCCATGGACAGAGGAGCCTGGGAAGCTACAGTCCATAGGATTGCACAGAGTCGGATATGACTGAAGCGACTTAGCACTCACACATACTTCATCAAGTAGTGCATTGAAACTCCAAACTTCTAGAATACTACAAGGAATACTCAGTACATATTTACTGATTAAATACATAGATAAATGATAGGTTAGATAGATAGTTTCATATCAGCATCTTTGGGAATCATTACAGTCATAAAATTACATTACATGACCAGTTCTAGAAACAATGGCAATACAAATATCAAGCTTTTTTTTCTTAATACAAAGGAAACCATTAGTACCCAAGATTTTGCAAGTGCCAGCATACTAACAGTAGAAGATTTTGAGACAAAGTCTTTAAAAATATCAGAATTTTAGTAAAGTTGTTAAAGATATATTTCCCAAGTTACCCTGTAAAACATTAAAACATGTTAAATTGCTTTTATAAAACAATTTGTATGACTTTAATGCAAATGTAAGTACATATTTCTCTCTACTTCTTTTAGATGGTTGATCAAGCTAAAGAACTAACAGATTTGACAAGTAATGTCATATTCTGCCTTTCGTAGATTTTCCTACTGTTGATGAATGGCATAAAATGCTATAAAAATAAAAAAATACTGATAATCTATAAAATCTATAATCCTTTTAATGGATTGTTCCTTTTTCTCTATCAGTATTAAATATAATAACTCTCAATGTAATTTGAAGAACAGAAGTATTACATTTCCAATTTAAGTACTGCGCTCTATTTGACATGATATATAACAAACCAATTTAGAAATTTTATCACATTTTAGTAATAGTTATATAATAGTGCTAAAACATTGTTTCCTGTTGCCTTATCTAAAAAATTGTCCAATTGAGTTTTCTGTTCATTCAGTGGTCAATATAGCTTGAAATTTGCCTCAGATTTTCCTTTTGAAATAATAGGTTTATTCTTTCAAAATGAATCATGTCTTGATGGCTTAGGTCCTGATTTTAAACCTGGGAGATCACTGGAATCTCACTAAATTGAAAATTCCTGGTTCTCTGCTGCATACTTCCAACTAATTTAATGGGGCTGAAATAAGGGTAACAAGTGGTGCTGGGAACTCTGGTCAACCACTTGTAAAAGAATGAAACTAGAACACTTTCTAACACCATACACAAAAATAAACTCAAAATGGATTAAAGATCTAAATGTAAGACCAGAAACTATAAAACTCCTAGAGGAGAACATAGGCAAAACACTCTCTAACATACATCACAGTAGGATCCTCTATGACCCACCTCCCAGAATATTGGAAATAAAAGCAAAAATAAACAAATGGGACCTAATTAACCTTAAAAGCTTCTGCACACCAAAGGAAACTATTAGCAAGGTGAAAAGACAGCCTTCAGAATGGGAGAAAATAATAGCAAATGAAGCAACTGACAAACAACTAATCTCAAAAATATACAAGCAACTCCTACAGCTCAACTCCAGAAAAATAAATGACCCAATCAAAAATGGGCCAAAGAACTAAATAGACATTTCTCCAAAGAAGACATACAGAGGGCTAACAAACACATGAAAAGATGCTCAACATCACTCATTATCAGAGAAATGCAAATCAAAACCACTATGAGGTACCATTTCATACCAGTCAAAATGGCTGCGATCCAAAAGTCTACAAATAATAAATGCTGGAGAGGGTGTGGAGAAAAGGGAACCCTCTTACACTGTTGGTGGGAATGCAAAATAGTACAGACACTATGGAGAACAGTGTGGAGATTCCTTTAAAAACTGGAAATAGAACTGCCTTATGATCCAGCAATCCCACTGCTGGGCATACACACTGAGGAAACCAGAAGGGAAAGAGACACGTGTACCCCAATGTTCATCGCAGCACTGTTTATAATAGCCAGGACATGGAAGCAACCTAGATGTCCATCAGCAGATGAATGGATAAGAAAGCTGTGCTACATATATACAATGGAGTATTACTCAGCCATTAAAAAGAAAACATTTGAATCAGTTTTAATGAGGTGGATGAAACTGGAGCCTATTATACAGAGTGAAGTAAGCCAGAAGGAAAAACACCAATACAGTATACTAATGCATACATATGGAATTTAGAAATATGGTAACAATAACCCTGTGTACAAGACAGCAAAAGAGACACTGATGTATAGAACAGTCTTATGGACTCTGTGGGAGAGGGAGAGGGTGGGAAGATTTGGGAGAATGGCATTGAAACATGTAAAATATCACGTATGAAACGAGATGCCAGTCCAGGTTCGATGCACGATCCTGGATGCTTGGGGCTGGTGCACTGGGATGACCCAGAGGGATGATATGGGGAGGGAGGAGGGAGGAGGGTTCAGGATGGGGAACACATGTATACCTGTGGCAGATTCATTTTGATATTTGGCAAAACTAATACAATTATGTGAAGTTTAAAAATAAAATAAAATAAAATAAAAAAAGAATTCAAGGTAACAAAATTCAAATAAATAGTTGCTGGTCAGACAGACTTGGGAATGATAGACTTAAAAGACTACAGTAGTTTCCCCTTATCTGAGGGAATATTTTCCAGGACCCCCAGTGGATGCCTGAAACCTTGGATAGTACCAAATCGTATATATACCATGTTCTTTCCCTGTACATACAAACATATGACAAAATTTAATTTATAAATTAGCCACTGTAAGAGAATAATATCAATAATTAATAGTAAAGCAATATACTTCAATAAAAATTATGTAAAGGTAGTCTCTCTTTCTCTTAAAATATCACATTGTGTGCCTTTTCCTTCTTAACTAAGCACTTATCACATACTGTGGCCATAACTTGCAGTTTGGGGCATTATAGCAAAACTGGCAAAAATTTCTTTTTCCTTGTTCACAGTTTCATGGATATGATATGAGATTCATTCATACCAGAGACCTTAGCATCCACAGCAAATGATTTTTTTCTCCTTTCCTTAAAAAGTCATAAACTTTCACCTTTCACAGAAGGGAGGTATTTTCCAGTTTCTCTTTATTAGCATATGCTAATTGCAAGGAGATGCAACCAGTCCATTCTAAAAGAGATCAGTCCTGGGTGTTCTTTGGAAGGAATGATGCTAAAGCTGAAACTCCAGTACTTACTTTCAGTACTTACTGAAATACCTCATGGGAAGAGTTGACTCACTGGAAAAGACTTATGCTGGGAGGGATTGGGGGCAGGAGGAAAAGGGGACAACAGGGGATGAGATGGCTGGATGCCATCACCGCCTTGATGGACGTGAGTTTGAGTGAACTCCGGGAGTTGGTGATGGACAGGGAGGCCTGGCGTGCTACAACTCATGGGGTTGCAAAGAGTCGGACATGACTGAGCAACTGAACTGAACTGAACTGAGTTGCTGGCATTACTACTCATGTGCTTTGGAACCATTATTAAGTTAGATAAGGGTTACTTGAACACAAGCACTGTGGTACTGAGTCAATTTGATAATCAAGAGGGCTACTAAGCAACTAAAGGGAAACACTGGACAAAGGCATGATTCATATCTGGAGCGTGACAGAGCTGAATGATGAGAGATTTCATCATGCTATACAAAATGGGCATGCAATTTAAAGCTTATGAAGTGTTTATTTCTGGAATTTTTCATTTAATGCTTTCAGACTGCCATTGACCATGGGTAACTGAAACTGCACAAAGCAAAATCGTGGCTAGGGGAAATTACTGTGTATATAATAACACACATGTGTCAAGTGTCTCTCTGTATTAAAAAAAGAAGTACCAATAAATCCTTTCATTGATGCCCTTCACCAAAACAAGGATAAAGGAAGTAAAAAAATAAAAGTCCAAAATGAAAGATTGTTTGACATATAATTTTAAAAAGTACTAATACTAAACATATACTTCAAAATGCTAACCATTTTCTAGTAATTAAGTGACTATGAAAGCAAAAAAGAGTACAAAATAACTTGCTCTTGAGAAGTTATTTTGATTATATGTTTAGCATCATAATATGGTTTGATTACATACAAAATACTGCCAATAGTCAAAACACATTTCATGAAATACCTTGTTAATTATAATGACTTTATCCTAATGATCAGTCCAAAATTCTGGAATGTTATCCTTTGACATGAGTTCTAAGTGTAAATTAAAAGTAACTGAAGATGACAATTATGTAATAAGGTTACTTATAAATTTTCCTAATGGTAATTAATCAAGTAGGGTCTTTAATCAAAGCATCTTGACATTTTTAGTGTGAATATTTAGAAAGCAATCAAAATCATGTGATGCTTTTTATATAGACAGAATATTCAGGAAATAGTTATTAAAAAGATTACTAGGTACTAGGTGAATTTTTAAGTGTGAATCATAAGAAGAAAGTAATTAATTGTCCTAAGGGAACTTAAAATCTAGTCCTGGAGATTATGCAAAAATATACAAATTATTAGTAATAAATGTAATCTAAAAGGTGGTAAAGTAATTTTGGGCAATTTTGGATTACATTTTTATCACTACCTCTTTAAACTAGATTACTTTAAAAGGTAACTTGATTATTTTAACCAAAAATTTTTTAAAGAGACTGGTATGAGTGGATAAATACTTCTAGTCAGAAAATTAGGGAAGATTTTGGCATAGTTTATATTTTTGATCATTCAAAGACAAAGATTTGCAAAAATTAGAAAAATGCAAAATCTAATTCAAAGAAATGAAGCAAGAAGAATTGTACTTTCTAGAAAATGTTTATAGAGGTGGATCCATAATCACAAAAGAAATGACATGAAAGATATTTTGCTGTTAGCTTGTGGTCTTGGGATTATCTATCTAAATATTATTTAATAGAAAATGTTGCTCTTCTTGTTCAGTCACCCAGGCATGTCTGACTCTTTGCGACCCCATGGACTACAGCACTCCAGGTCTCCCTATCTGTAGGGATATAAATATGGGAGAAGAAAAACAGTAATTTTTTTTTTTTGGTAGTATTTTTTTCTGTTTAATTATCATCATATCATTAATCTCTCTGTGAATTATACCAGAAATGAATTAGTTTATGTTTACTTGCAGGATAACTTCTGCCTACAATTTTTAAATTCTGCTTTTTGCTAACAAACAGGCAGTGTTTCCAAGATGATCATTTGCAGCAAATAATGGAACACATTGTTCAACAATTTGCAAGAAGCCATGAGGAGTTTCTATTTTCTGCTTTCAAATTTTCATACTAAAAAACTGCAGGTTTGAAATCAGTTAGTTTCATCCTTTACTGTAGATTTTTAGCCAATGGAGAGATCCAGGGGCAATTTTGGATTACATTTTTCTCACCACCTCTTTAAACTTGATTACTTTAACAAGTGTTTCAAACTTTACAATACTTTGCAAAACTACCTCTAGGTTCTTACATTTCTAATCAACTTTTATCCTGAAGTATTTGTAATTTCTCTTGAACTTCTGAAGCTTTCCACATTTTCCCAGGAATGATACACTAGAAAATATATTCCATTTTCCCTCTAGGTTTACTAACTTAAACTTAGGCTTATGAGAAGCAACCTGAATTTTGGGGTTTTATAAGACTGTACAAAAAATGCAGTATTCACTATAATTGTGACACCTATTGGTTGGAAATATATTCCTATAACTGCAAAACTGTGTGATCAACAAGTAGAATGGCATATATGAATCTCTCAACCTACTTTCCATTGATCTTTTAGTTTATCAAATTTCTCACCCTCCATTCCATTTTTTCATATTTCCAACAACATAACAGTTTCAACAACACTTTTATTTATCAACAATACTCAGTTTATGTTTAACACTTTTTCTTGATAACTGCTATGTGTCTATTCTTATCTTTGTAGAACAAAACCTCAGCATGATCTTTTTACTCTGTAAAACTATCATTATAATATTGAAGTTTAAATGGGAACAAATGGGGGTATAAATCTGGCATAAAAATAAACATAGGAAAGATACTCCATGTATTTGAGAAACACTGGTCCCATCATTTCATGGGAAATAGATGGGGAAACAGTGTCAGACTTTATTTTTGGGGGCTCCAAAATCACTGCAGATGGTGATTGCAAGCCATGATATTAAAAGATGCTTACTCCTTGGAAGAAAAGTTATGACCAACCTAGATAGCATATTAAAAAGCAGAGACATGAGACATTACTTTGCCAACAAAAGCCCGTCTGGTCAAGGCTATGGTTTTTCCAGTAGTCATGTATGGATGTGAGAGTTGGACTGTGAAGAAAGCTGAATGCTGAAGAATTGATGCTTTTGAACTGTGGTGTTGGAGAAGACTCTTGAGAGTCCCTTGGACTGCAAGGAGATCCAGCTAGTCCATCCTAAAGGAGATCAGTCCTGGGTGTTCACTGGAAGGAATGATGCTGAAGCTGAAACTCCAATACTTTGGCCACCTTATGCGAAGAGTTGACTCATTGGAAAAGACCCAGATGCTGGGAGGGATTGGGGGCAGGAGGAGAAGGGGATGACAGAGGATGAGATGGCTGGATGGCATCACCGACTCGATGGACATGAGTTTGGGTAAACTCCGGGAGTTGGTGATGGACAGGGAGGCCTGGCGAGCTGTGATTCATGGGGTCACAAAGAGTTGGGCACGACTGAGTGACTGAACTGAGTGTTACTGAAATGGATAGACCTGAAATTAAAGATTCAGCTGTTCTCTTTATTCTATGCACTCAATAATTACTGGGAAACACAAATTGTTTCAACCTCGAGCCTGTGCCATTCAAATACCCACGCCATTCAAATACGCATGGTCTACTTGCTGCTGATTCTTGGCTCTTCATGCTTTTAAACTTCTAGGTCAATAATAAAGTAATTTATTTTTCCAAATTGTTAATTAATTGTTATTAATAACAACTGTTCATTGTTATTTCCAAATTGTATGGAAGAGTCCTTCTTGATACAGCTTAAATGTTTACCAGATCCTCCTTCTGTAAGAGTTCCATATACTAGGCATTAATTATAAATGTTATAGATAAACAACTCTCTAAACAGGGCTGTTAGTGATTTAAAATAAAAAGATAATAAAATTAGAAGGAAGTATATGGACAGAGGAGCCTGATGGGCTACAGTTCACAGAGTCACAAAGAATCAACCATGTCTGAAGCGACTTAGCATGCACAAGTGTATGAAATGATAGACAAATGCATACTCTTTGTGGCAATGGAAGTTTAGTATTAAACAAAACAAAGTTCCAGCAACCTTCAAGGGATTACAGTCCAATGGAAGTCTCTGAATTCAAGATAGATTAACAAGAACACTGTTCAGTCACATAGTGCTGATCTACTTACTTCTTGAGCTAAAATGGTTATACAAGTCTATCTTGAAAATGTAATTTCTATTCTTATGGATTTTCCTAACACACAGAACTTCCAACAAATATTGTTTTGATAATTGCTTCCATTAAACCAATTTAGAAACCATATATTTTATGTACAAATAAGAAAGGAAGCAAATTAGATTCAAATGCATACTGTGCTAAGTTCTGTGGTTACATATGGAAATTAAGGAGTACGGAGAAACCCTACTCTCTTTTGGATGCCATTGTCAATTGCATGACTCTGCTAACAAAACAACAGTATGCAAGATCTGGCTTCACCTCTTGAACAACAGCAGTACAGTGGTCTTTTATTGAACAGCACTGCAGGTACAACATTGTGCTGTAAATATTTTCTGAAATCACCATTCATTTTCTTTCCCTGAAAGATGTTTGCAGCTTTTATTGGAAGTCAACTCATATTACTAAAGAGAAAATAAAGTGCAAATTTTGTAGTATGACTGAAATGGGAAGTATAGTATATATATTACAATGGCTAAATTGCTTAAACCCTTACTTAGTTACTTTGGATTTAAATTTGAGGTTCAGTAATTTTGTAGGTATTCCTTTTTCTGTTATTTCTTTGATTTGTCCCTGACTGTCTTCTTCTGTTACTGTTTAAACAAAAATGTATGCTTTAGAAAACTAAACCTTGTCATAACCTCAATTTGAAGAAAAGGTGTTGTTTCTTATAAATTTGAGGTAATGTGTATAGTTACTGTTCTCCCTCATTTCAAAAGAGCAAGTACAAAGTAGATGAGAATGATGCTAATGATTAGGGAAAGTTGGTGGCTCAGAGGTTAAAGTGTCTGCCTCCAATGTGGGAGACCCAGGTTCGATGCATGGGTCAGGAAGATCCCCTGGAGAAGGAAATGATAACCCACTCACAGTATTCTTGCCTGGAGAATCCCATGGACGGAGAAGCCTGGTAGGCTACAGTCCACGGGGTCGCAAAGAGTCCAACACAACTGAGCAACTTCACCTTCAAAGAACAAAGGAGAGGGTCTCTCTGTGGTATCTGAGTCTGCTTCTTCAGTTTAGCTGATGCCTAGCTTTATCTCTGCCTCTCCAGTAGATTTATCATTGACTCTTTCCTTAGATTCCATGTGAAAATAAATTTATTTTGTTGGCTCAAACTAATTTACACTTGATTTTGTCACTAGTGGCTAAAAATCTTAAGGAATAGACTAACATGTTTGCCTCTTATGTTAAAGGCCAGTGAAATGCTTGCTGATAAGGCATTTGATTCAGGATTAACACCATAGTAAGTTTTAGATTAAAAAGGAACCTAGATATACCATAAAGCGTGGTTCAAAGGGTAAATTTAACTTGTAGTTAAATGTGATACAATGACGTAGCTCAGAGAAGCAAGGCAACAGAAGGAAGGAAATGACAGTAGGGACAGAGATGAGGAGGCAGAGTTGGGAAATATTTAAGTGAGAATTCAACAAGTTGTGGTGAGGCAGAGAGTGGGAGAGGCAGAGAATGTGATACTTGGGACTTCTCAGGCTTTGACATGCAGAAGAATGACAATACTGTACATCAAATCTTGGATTGGAGAATATTCTTCAGAAGAGTAGCTGATGATTTTTATTTTGTTTAGGATGTTATGAGATTTCTCACTTCTGCTACTTCCAACTTCTACTATTGAATACTTAACTAATAGATGGTTATTTGATTCAGGAAGACAAGGGAAAGAGGTCATCTTTGGATTTATATTTTGGATTAGTTATCATATATAAAGTGGTGGAAGGGTCTAAATATATAGAGTCACCTGAATTGCTATAGAATATGAAAACTGTGGGAGAACAAAAACAGAAACTTGAATAATAGCTACATTTGAGGAACAAGAAGTGAAAATAGAATAGTCAGAGATGTACAAAAATGAGCATTTAGTGGTATTTTTGAAATCAAAGTGTAGCTTCCCACAAAAATAAGTGATTATAAAGATCTACAGATACAAACATAATACCCACATTGTTGAGAAAAGGGTTAAAGAAACATACACAGTCATGCTAATAAGACCCAAACTACCAATAGCACAGATGTTAGACTTGGAAGTAGACAAACTTACTTTTTTGTTTTTGCTTTGACTTTAACTAATGGCATGATATCTAATAAGCCATTTATTCTTTCAGAGACTTGGTTGGTAATAAAAGGATGACCTAGGAGACTTTAAAATTTATTTCAACTTTAAATCCCCATGGCTTCTTTATTATTTCTCCAACATGTATCACACTAGAGAATTGTGATGATAATTCACAATTACTAAATTCACTAAATCTTTAAGCATATGCTGATGTTTAGCCCCCTATTAGTTTATTCAACAATCATTTTACCTGCCTGTTATGAATTACCTCAGTACCAAA
Organism: Bos grunniens; assembly: GCF_055505025.1. NCBI lineage: Eukaryota > Metazoa > Chordata > Mammalia > Artiodactyla > Bovidae > Bos > Bos grunniens. Next base: position 54,012,553 of record NC_141166.1, on the reverse strand, counting down.
TACTGGAACTACAACAAGGAGCAAATAAGTTTTCTGGGTTTATATTCTTTAAAATCTGGTCAGAGAATAATGACTGTAAGCTAATAATTACAGAAATAACACTAAAATAAAAATGGTATAAATAAAAATTACTTAGAACAGCGTGAAATGCAAAGTCTTAACAGAAAATAATTCATAATAGTAGTTTAATATCACAGCATTTGATCAGATATTTGATCAGAAGATGGATAAGCATAGACCATGTGAAGAGGCTGGGGAGAGAGAAGGTATGGGGTAGTAAGATACATGTGGCAGTGATGCAAGCAGAGGGAACAAAAAGAACGTGGCTTGAAAAAACTGGAGAGATATTCAGGGACAGGAATATGCAGAAATCTGTTAGTCATGTTTAAGATTCTTAATATCCTTAGTATATTATGTTAAAAAGCCATTGGGGGATTTTTAAACCAAGAATAACGTGATTCTATTTGTGTTTTTAAAAATTATTCTGGTTACTAAAATAGGGAAGGTCTGAGGAAAATAAGAGTAGATGTTGAAGGAGGTATTGTCAGGCTAGTGAAGTAGCAGAGATAAGGAGTGATGACAGCCAGAGCTAATGTGACAGCAGTGACAACAGGGTAAAAAGGACTACTTGACATACAAGCAGAATGAAAGAAAACAGCACAACCATGATAGGCTGGACCAGACAGTGTGTATGAGGGAGATATAAATGATGGCATCCAGATTTCTAAGTTTAAGCCACAAGAAAAATGAAAATGTCATTTTCTATGATTGAGAGCACTAGGGGAGGATCACATTTAGAAAAGATCAGAAGTTCAGTTTTGAATACATTAAATTTGAGAAGTTAATTGGATCTTGTCAATTCTGTTGCTTATCCAGTTTTTGTAAACATATTGCCTTGCACTAAACAGTGTTTCATTTCACTCTTTTTGTATCTTTTCATTAAGTTAATATCCTAGACTTTAGAAAATTAACTTTATGCAACCAATAATGTAATGTGCATTTTATTTGATAAAATAATCTTTCTATAAATTTCACAAATCAAAAAGATGATGTATATCCAAATATAGTCTTAAAAAATAAGGACATATATTCTGAACATAAATGGAAATTCTGTGTAATGTTCATATTGAACATTACACAGAATTTATGAAAATCTATAATGGGCTTCAAAACTTTGGGCTAATATTGTGAGAACATTATGGGAAGAAAAAAAAAACCTTTAGAAAATGAATATCTGTTAACATTATGGGGAAACAAATAGAATAATGACAGCTGTACCAGCAAATATTGTCTGCAAATGGGTTTATGTAATTTCATATAAGCTCTTCTCAAATGGTTCAATGAAAAAGAATTTACCTGCAATGTGGGAGACACAGGAGACACTGGTTCCATCCCATGGTCAGGAAAATCATCTGGAGGAGGAAATGGCAACCCACTCCAGTATTCTTGCCTGAAAAGTCCCATGGAAACAGTTAAATTAATTTTAAAAGGCATTCTCTTAGTTCATACACTTGTACAGTAAGTCAAAATCCATACACAAATCTGAATATATTTAGCATTTACCCTCACAAACAAAAGAGGCTTAGTTTCATTACTGGCCTGTTGAGTTAGTTTCAGTTTTTATTTCATTGTTGTCATTTTCTTTTGTATAACATCAAAGTCTGTAATCCAAATTTGGGCAGGATTTGTTTCAAGTTTTTGCTTTATTTTCTCCATCAGGCAAGAAGCTGTTTATTCACTATAATGCTGAAAGTTGTTGCTTTGTTGAGTACCTTAGATACTGGCATGTACAAGCCTTAGGGTTTGTTTTGATTTTAACATTTGGTCTTTTGGTTGAAAGTCAAATAAAAATAAAATTAGGTTTTTTTTTTTTTTTTATTGTTGTCAAACTTTCTCAATCTACTTTATCCCAGGCTCTATCCTACCTCATCTGTAATGTGAATTTGTTATTATTTGAGTGCCAGGAGCTAAATTTAAAAAAGAAATAAAACTTTAATTGCTTTGTTGTATCTGTCTGTTTCAATTATCTTGAATCTCTACTTTGTGTTGTTAGTTGAAGGAAAGTGCTATCGTTTTTTTTTCTTTCTTTTTCTTACCTCTGTACCTCACATGAGTATTGAGATTGAAATAAATACCAACCAAAAAGAGCAGTTAATACAAATGTTGAAACTCATGGTGCACCCTGCCTTATTCAAGAAAACTGCTAATGCATGACATTGCTACATTGGGACAGAAATAGTGAAAGTGCATAGGGGACAGGAAACACTGGAATAAAAAGACAGAAGAAAAAAGTTAAAAATGCAAACTATCAAAGCAAATGGGTATGGTGCCTGATAGATTTTGTTGAAATTAGCCTGCTGAAATAAATTAAGACAATTCCAGTTATAAATTGATAATATGTGGGAAATCATATCATTTAGAAAATATGCCATTAAACATCTAGATAAGCAACAAGTTCTGATATTTTTCATTGTCAAACACAAGCTTTGTGGTTTATTAAGGACCTGATTTTGTGGATAGAAAAAAAAAAAAAAGTACACTATTTAAGCCTAAGAGGAGAAAAGACAAAAACTTTAGACATCCATTTTCTCAATAATTTAATGGGTAAATAAGACTTCACTTTCATTTTTCCAGGAAGTAAAATGTCAGAAAATGTCTCCAGCTTGTTTTTCTTCCTAGAATGAAGTAAAATTTGTTCCTTTAGAGTTTGAGAAAAATGGACTCTGGATTTTTCGTTAAGTGGAAGAGATTAAGATATTTTAGCACTATTATACTATAAAATATTTTATTATAGAAAATCTGTTTTCAATCTATCAACATTTAGTACTCACTCTTTTTCATGGTAGGAGAAATAACCTATCGTAGTACATGAGGATACGGCACAAATGTCACAGGTTGACTCCCAACGATTGATGATCTTATATAATTCCCTCTTTTGAGTTTTAGCTGTTCATGTAACTTTTTTTTTTAATTTTATTTTATTTTTAAACTTTACATAATTGTATTAGTTTTGCCAAAATGAATCCGCAACAGGTATACACATGCTCCCCATCCTGAACCCTCCTCCCTCCTCCCTCCCCACGCCATCCCTCTGGGTCGTCCCAGTTCACCAGCCCCAAGCATCCAGGATCATGCATCGAACCTGGTCTGGCATCTCATTTCATACATGATATTTTACATGTTCCAATGCCATTCTCCCAAATCTTCCCACCCCCTCCCTCTCCCACAGAGTCCATAAGACTGTTCTATACATCAGTGTCTCTTTTGCTGTCTCATACACAGGGTTATTGTTACCATATTTCTAAATTCCATATGTATGCATTAGTATACTGTATTGGTGTTTTTCCTTCTGGCTTACTTCACTCTGTATAATAGGCTCCAGTTTCATCCACCTCATTAGAACTGATTCAAATGTTTTCTTTTTAATGGCTGACTAATACTCCATTGTATATATGCAGCACAGCTTTCTTATCCATTCATCTGCTGATGGACATCTAGGTTGCTTCCATGTCCTGGCTATTATAAACAGTGCTGCGATGAACATTGGGGTACACGTGTCTCTTTCCCTTCTGGTTTCCTCAGTGTGTATGCCCAGCAGTGGGATTGCTGGATCATAAGGCAGTTCTGTTTCCAGTTTTTTAAGGAATCTCCACACTGTTCTCCATAGTGTCTGTACTATTTTGCATTCCCACCAACAGTGTAAGAGGGTTCCCTTTTCTCCACACCCTCTCCAGCATTTATTATTTGTAGACTTTTGGATCGCAGCCATTTTGACTGGTATGAAATGGTACCTCATAGTGGTTTTGATTTGCATTTCTCTGATAATGAGTGATGTTGAGCATCTTTTCATGTGTTTGTTAGCCCTCTGTATGTCTTCTTTGGAGAAATGTCTATTTAGTTCTTTGGCCCATTTTTTGATTGGGTCATTTATTTTTCTGGAGTTGAGCTGTAGGTGTTGCTTATATATTTTTGAGATTAGTTGTTTGTCAGTTGCTTCATTTGCTATTATTTTCTCCCATTCTGAAGGCTGTCTTTTCACCTTGCTTATAGTTTCCTTTGATGTGCAGAAGCTTTTAAGGTTAATTAGGTCCCATTTGTTTATTTTTGCTTTTATTTCTGATATTCTGGGAGATGGGTCATAGAGGATCCTGCTGTGATGTATGTCAGAGAGTGTTTTGCCTATGTTCTCCTCTAGGAGTTTTATAGTTTCTGGTCTTACATTTAGATCTTTAATCCATTTTGAGTTTATTTTTGTGTATGGTGTTAGAAAGTGTTCTAGTTTCATTCTTTTACAAGTGGTTGACCAGATTTCCCAGCACCACTTGTTAAAGAGATTGTCTTTAATCCATTGTATATTCTTGCCTCCTTTGTCAAAGATAAGGTATCCATATGTGCGTGGATTTATCTCTGGGCTTTCTATTTTGTTCCATTGATCTATATTTCTGTCTTTGTGCCAGTACCATACTGTCTTGATAACTGTGGCTTTGTAGTAGAGCCTGAAGTCAGGTAGGTTGATTCCTCCAGTTCCATTCTTCTTTCTCAAGATTGCTTTGGCTATTCGAGGTTTTTTGTATTTCCATACAAATTGTGAAATTATTTGTTCTAGCTCTGCGAAGAATACCGTTGGTAGCTTGATAGGGATTGCATTGAATCTATAAATTGCTTTGGGTAGTATACTCATTTTCACTATATTGATTCTTCCAATCCATGAACATGGTATATTTCTCCATCTATTAGTGTCCTCTTTGATTTCTTTCACCAGTGTTTTATAGTTTTCTAAATATGGGTCTTTAGTTTCTTTAGGTAGATATATACCTAAGTATTTTATTCTTTCCATTGCAATGGTGAATGTAATTGTTTCCTTAATTTCTCTTTCTGTTTTCTCATTATTAGTGTATAGGAATGCAAGGGATTTCTTTGTGTTGATTTTATATCCTGCAACTTTACTATAGTCATTGATTACCTCTAGTAATTTTCTGGTGGAGTTTTTAGGGTTTTCTATATAGAGGATCATGTCATCTGCAAATAGTGAGAGTTTTACTTCTTCTTTTCCAATTTGGATTCCTTTTATTTCTTTTTCTGCTCTGATTGCTGTGGCCAAAACTTCCAAAACTATGATGAATAGTAATGGTGAAAGTGGGCACCCTTGTCTTGTTCCTGACTTTAGAGGAAATGCTTTCAATTTTTCACCATTGAGGATAATGTTTGCTGTGTGTTTGTCATATATAGCTTTTATTATGTTGAGGTATGTTCCTTCTATTCCTGCTTTCTGGAGAGTTTTTATCATAAATGGGTGTTGAATTTTGTCAAAGGCTTTCTCTGCATCTATTGAGATAATCATATGGTTTTTATTTTTCAATTTGTTAATGTAGTATATTACATTGATTGATTTGTGGATATTGAAGAATCCTTGCATTCCTGGGATAAAGCCCACTTGGTCATGGTGTATGATCTTTTTAATGTGTTGTTGGATTCTCATTGCTAGAATTTTGTTAAGGATTTTTGCATATATGTTCATCAGTGATATTGGCCTGTAGTTTTCTTTTTTTGTGGGATCTTTGTCAGGTTTTGGTATTAGGGTGATGGTGGCCTCATAGAATGAGTTTGGAAGTTTACCTTCCTCTGCAATTTTCTGGAAGAGTTTGAGCAGGATAGGTGTTAGCTCTTCTCTAAATTTTTGGTAGAATTCAGCTATGAAGCCATCTGGGCCTGGGCTTTTGTTTGCTGGAAGATTTTCGATTACAGTTTCAATTTCTGTGCTTGTGATGGGTCTGTTAAGATTTTCTATTTCTTCCTGGTCCAGTTTTGGAAAGTTGTGCTTTTCTAAAAATTTGTCCATTTCTTCCTCGTTGTCCATTTTATTGGCATATAATTGTTGATTGTAGTCTCTTATGATCCTTTGTATTTCTGTGTTGTCTGCTGTGATCTCTCCATTTTCATTTCTAATTTTATTGATTTGATTTTTCTCCCTTTGTTTCTTGGTGAGTCTGGCTAATGGTTTGTCAATTTTATTTATCCTTTCGAAGAACCAGCTTTTGGTTTTGTTGATTTTTGCTATGATCTCTTTTGTTTCTTTTGCATTTATTTCTGCTCTAATTTTTAAGATTTCTTTCCTTCTACTATCCCTGGGGTTCTTCATTTCTTCCTTTTCTAGTTGCTTTAGGTGTAGAGTTAGGTTATTTATTTGACTTTTTTCTTGTTTCTTGAGGTGTGCCTGTATTGCTATGAACTTTCCCCTTAGGACTGCTTTTACCGTGTCCCACAGGTTTTGGGTTGTTGTGTTTTCATTTTCATTCGTTTCTATGCAAATTTTGATTTCTTTTTTGATTTCTTCTGTGATTTGTTGGTTATTCAGCAGCGTGTTGTTCAGCCTCCATATGTTGGAATTTTTAATAGTTTTTCTCCTGTAATTGAGATCTAATCTTACTGCATTGTGGTCAGAAAAGATGCTTGGAATGATTTCTATTTTTTTGAATTTACCAAGGCTAGCTTTAGGGTCCAGGATGTGACCTATCCTGGAGAAGGTTCCATGTGTGCTTGAGAAAAAGGTGAAATTCATTGTTTTGGGATGAAATGTCCTATAGATATCAATTAGGTCTAACTGGTTTATTGTATCGTTTAAAGTTTGTGTTTCCTTGTTAGTTTTCTGTTTAGTTGATCTATCCATAGGTGTGAGTGGGGTATTAAAGTCTCTCACTATTATTGTGTTATTGTTAATTTCTCCTTTCATACTTGTTAGCATTTGTCTTACATACTGCAGTGCTCCTGTGTTGGGTGCATATATATTTATAATTGTTATATCTTCTTCTTGGATTGATCCTTTGATCATTATGTAGTGACCTTCTTTGTCTCTTTTCACAGCCTTTGTTTTAAAGTCTATTTTATCTGATATGAGTATTGCTAATCCTGCTTTCTTTTGGTCTCTATTTGCATGGAAAATCTTTTTCCAGCCCTTCACTTTCAATCTGTATGTGTCCCCTGTTTTGAGGTGGATTTCCTGTAGACAACATATGTAGAGGTCTTGTTTTTGTATCCATTCAGCCAGTCTTTGTCTTTTGGTTGGGGCATTCAACCCATTTACGTTCAAGGTAATTACTGATAAGTATGATCCCATTGCCATTTACTTTATTGTTTTGGGTTCGAATTTATACACCGTTTTTGTCTAGAAAATATCCTTTAGTATTTGTTGGAGAGCTGGTTTGGGGGTGCTGAATTCTCTCAGCTTTTGCTTGTCTGAAAAGCTTTTGATTTCTCCTTCATACTTGAATGAAATCCTTGCTGGGTACAATAATCTGGGCTGTAGGTTATTCTCTTTCATCATTTTAAGTATGTCTTGCCATTCCCTCCTGGCTTGAAGAGTTTCTATTGAAAGATCAGCTGTTATCCTTATGGGAATCCCCTTGTGTGTTATTTGTTGTTTTTCCCTTGCTGCTTTTAATATTTGTTCTTTGTGTTTGATCTTTGTTAATTTGATTAATATGTGTCTTGGGGTGTTTCGCCTTGGGTTTATCCTGTTTGGGACTCTCTGGGTTTCTTGGACTTGGGTGATTATTTCCTTCCCCATTTTAGGGAAGTTTTCAACTATTATCTCCTCAAGTATTTTCTCATGGTCTTTCTTTTTGTCTTCTTCTTCTGGAACCCCTATGATTCGAATGTTGTAGTGTTTAATATTGTCCTGGAGGTCTCTGAGATTGTCCTCATTTCTTTTAATTCGTTTTTCTTTTATCCTCTCTGATTCATTTATTTCTACCATTCTATCTTCTAATTCACTAATCCTATCTTCTGCCTCTGTTATTCTACTATTTCTTGCCTCCAGAGTGTTTTTAATTCCATTTATTGCATTATTCATTATATATTGACTCTTTTTTATTTCTTCTAGTTCCTTGTTAAACCTTTCTTGCATCTTCTCAATCCTTGTCTCCAGGCTATTTATCTGTGATACCATTTTAATTTCAAGATTTTGGATCAATTTCACTATCATTATTCAGAATTCTTTATCAGGTAGATTCCCTATCTCTTCCTCTTTTGTTTGGTTTGGTGGGCATTTATCCTGTTCCTTTATCTGCTGGGTATACCTCTCTCTCTTCATCTTATTTAAATTGCTGAGTTTGAGGTGTCCTTTCTGTATTCTGGCAGTTTGTGAAGTTCTCTTTATTGTGGCTTTTCCTCGCTGTGTGTGGGTTTGTACAGGTGGCTTGTCAAGGTTTCCTGGTTAGGGAAGCTTGTGTCGGTGTTCTGGTGGGTAGAGCTGTACTTCTTCTCTCTGGAGTGCAATGAAATGTCCAGTAATGAGTTATGAGATGTCTATGGTTTTGGGGTGACTTTGGGCAGCTTCTATCTTGAAGCTCAGGGCTGGTGTTCCTTTGTTGCTGGAGAATTTGCTTGGTATGTCTTGCCCTGGAACTCGTTGGCCCTTGTGTGGTGCTTGGTTTCAGTGTCGGTATGGAGGCATTTGATGAGCTCCTGTCAATTAATGTTCCTTGGAGTTAGGAGTTCCCTGGGATCAGGGTTTGGACTTAAGCCTCCTGCTTCCAGTTATCGGTCTTATTTTTATAGAAGTTTCAAAACTTCTCCTTCTATACAGCACCATTGATAAAACATCTACGTTAAAGATGAGAAGTTTCTCTACTGTGAGGGTCACTCAGAGAGGTTCACAGAGTTTATATGGAGAAGAGAAGAGGGAGGAGGGAGTTAGAGGTGACCCAAGTGAGATGAGGTGGAATCAATAGTGGAGAGAGTGGGGTAGCCAGTAGTCACTTCTTTATGTGCACTCCACAACTGGGCCACTCAGAGATCTTCACGGAGTTACACAGAGAAGAGAAGAAGGAGGAAGGAGACAGAGGTGGCCAGAAGGATAAAAGGGGGGAATGAAAAGGAGGGAGACAGATCCAGCCAGTAATCAGTTCCCTAAGTGTTCTCCACCATCTGGAACACACAGAAATTCACAGAGTTGGGTAGAGTAGAGAGGGGTTAGGGAGGAGACACAGGCGACCTGGTGGAGAAAAAGGAGAGTCCAAAGGGAGAGAAAGCAGTCAAGCCAGTAATCTCGCTCCCCAGTGAAAAATGGGTCCTGAAGATTGGGTTCTTAAAGGTACAAAATTGGTAACAAATACATAAAAGCAAAAATTAAAAATCTAGAGTAGAGTTTGGAATTTCAAAAATACGATGTTAAAGAAAGAAGAAGGAAAAGAAAGAGAGAGAAAATGAACAAAGAAAAACAAACAAGATCGTGAAAATTATAAAGAAAATATAGGTACAAAATTGATAACTAATACAAAAAAGCAAAAGTTAAAAATCTAGAGTAGAGTTTGGAATTTCAAAAATACAATGTTAAAAAAAAGGAAGAAGAAACGTAAAGAGAGAAAACAAACAAACAAACAAAAACAAACAATGTCGCAAAAATTATAAAGAAAATACAGGTACAAAATTGATATCAAATACCAAAAAGCATAAATTAAAAATCTAGAGTAGACTTTGGAATTTCAGATATACAATGTTATATAAAAGAAGAGAAAGAAACAGAAAAAAAAAAAAAAGTCACAGAAATTATAAAAAAAACTATAGGTACAAAATTGATAACATATACCAAAAAGCTAAAATTAAAAAACTAGAGTAGAGTTTGGAATTTCAAAAATACAATGTTAAAGAAAAGAAGAAAAGGGAAAAAAAATCAAAAAATTATAAAATATATATATATGAAGTTTGCTGAAGAAGAAAAAATAGGGTCTTTTTTTTTTTTGCAAAGTAATAGCTTATAAAAGTGAAAATTAAAGGAACATAGAGGACTTAATTTTTTGTTTGTTTTAATTAAAAAGAAAGAAAGAAAGAATGATCTTAAAATAGTAAAAATATATCTAGGACTTTTTCTAGTTTTGTTGTGAGTATTGTGGGTTCAGTTCATTTTTGGCTAGTTCCTTGGTCCGACTTATACTTCTCAAGATCTATAGGCCCCTTCCTATGTAGTCCGTAGTTACCACAGGGTTTTCATCTATTGCCTGTAGCTTCCAAGGCGTTTCCCTCTGTTACAGCTTCTTCTGTTTGCTGGTCTCTTCGGTGTCTGGTTTCCACCCTGACACAAAGGGGACAGTGGAGGAAACTTTTTTTTTTTATTTTTTTTTAGGCTCACTTGTTCAGTTGCGCTGTGGGGAGGGAGGGATGCTGCAAACAAATAACACTGGCGTGCGCTCGCAGTGCCTCAGCCACACTGGGTCTGCCCCCGCTCACGGCACGTGTAGCCTCCCTGCCCACACTGCTCGGGCTCTAGGTTGTTCCGCCAGGAACAATCCGAGGCCGGCCCTGGGCTGCGTGTACCTCCCAGGTCCAAGCCGCTCAGGTTCAGGCATTCAGGTAGTCCTCAGAGGCACAGACTCAGTTGGGCCTGCGTTTTGTGCTCTTCCCAGGTCCGAGCAGCTCAGGTGATGAGGTGTTTGGTGAGCGCCAATGCTGCGACTTATCGCCTCCTCGCCACTTGGTTATCTGGGTGTAAAACCAGCTCACCTTCTCAGGCAGATGTTGACCGTCCAGACCTCCCAAAAGTCTTAGTTAGCAAAGAAGCCTGCTTACAGTTTTATAGATAATGTCTCTCTGGGGCTGTGATTGCCCCCTTCCGGCTCTGGCTGCCTGTCACCGGAGGGGGAAGGTCTGCAGCCGGCTATTTTCAGTCCTTTGTTCCATGCGCGGGCCTGGCAGTGTCTTAGGTTGGGGCTGGCTTTTAGCGTGGTAGATGTCCCACAGTCTGGTTTGCTAGCCCAAATTATTTTGCTCAGATATCGCTCAGGGTATTCAGGCCAGATTCTTACTCTGAGCGATGCAGCCCGCACCGCACCTCCCTGCCCAGCCCCCGCTTGCTAATGGCGTGTGCAGGCGTCTGTGCTGCTTCTCCGCTGGGGGTGTTACCGTAGGGCTCGCAATCTGCGAGTTTTAATTGTTTATTTATTTTTTCTCCCTGTTATTTTGCCCTCTGTGCTTCCAAAGCTCGGCACAGATTCGGCAGTGAGAAGGTTTCCTGGTGTTTGGAAACTTCTCTCTTTTTAAGACTCCCTTCCCGGGACGGAACTCCATCCCTCCCTCTTTTGTCTCTTTTTTTGTCTTTTATATTTTTTCCTACCTCCTTTTGAAGAGTTGGGTTGCTTTTCTGGGTGCCTGATGTCCTCTGCCGGCATTCAGAAGTTGTTTTGTGGAATTTACTCGACGTTTAAATGCTCTTTTGATGAATTTGTGGGGGAGAAAGTGTTCTCCCCGTCCTACTCCTCCGCCATCTTGGCTCCTCCCCTGTTCATGTAACTTTTTTCTAACCAACAAAATATGACAAAAGTGTAGAAATGTCACTGCCTTGATTAGGCTGCATGCAGCCAAATGTTAGCTTTGTGTATGTGTGTGTGTGTCTGTCTGTCTGTCTCCACTAGAGACTCTCCCCTAGTGGCCTTGAAAAAACAGTCAATGTAGTAAAGTACTTAAACAGTGTGCCTCAGGAAAATGCTTCGTGAGGCATCTAGAAGCTCAGGATGGCCTCCAGCCAATAACCAGTAGGAAGATGGGCCCTTGCTCCATAAGGAAATGGACCAACCATAAGGAAATGAATTTTGCCAATGGAATGAACTTGCAATGGATTCTTCCCTAGCACAACCTTCAAATGAGAACACAGTCTGATCAACTTTGAGGAAATAAGGAACACTTGCTTCCATTCTGACTGTCTTGGAGCAAGAATCATCTTTTTCAAAAATGTGTGTGCTTAAGGGGGAATGGAAATGGGAAAAAAAGAGAAAGAGAAAAACAAAATGATGACCATTTATCCATGCTATTTATCCATAGTATTTAAAAGCTCTGTCCCCCTAAATATGGCAAATAAAATGTCTTTATATCTGGCCAACTCAGAGAAATGTCTCCTTCTCAAATGCAGAGAAAAGTCAATGGAAGAGTTTTGTGTGACACCAGAGTCACTTAAAAAAAGTATTAAAAATAGTGATATTTAAGAGGGATGGTATGGGGACAGAGGTGGGAGGGGGGTTCAGGATGGGGAACACGTGTACACCTGTGGTGGATGCATGTTGATGTATGGCAAAACCAATAAAATATTGTAAAGTAAAAAAAATAATAATAATAATTTAAAAATAAATAAATAAATAAAAATAGTGATATAAAAGTGTTTATGGATGGTAAGAATAAGTCTATGGATAAAGAGGAAAATAGGAAGATAAACAAAGTACTCCAAAAGAATTGTGTGCTTATATTTGATAATAACTTAAATAAATTTGATTTTTGCTGAATGGGCATTTGAAGTAGAAAACATTTTAATTTTAATGGCCAAAACCAAAAGTCAGATATTTCAGAATATGGTAGTTAATAGGGTTGAGTTGGCTAATATGTTAAGATGAATGAGATGGAGGGATTCTTCAGTGATTCCTACCCATCTGTTGCTTGCAAATCATGGTGATAAAAATTTTTGTATAAAATTATTTAGTAGCCTCTGCCATATTTCTTGGGCTTCTCTGATGGCTCAGCAGGTAAAGAATCCACCTACAGTGCTCCTACTCTGACTATAAAATTTATTATCATAATCTGATCTTATTGAGAGGCTGAGGTGAATGGCCAGATGGCTCTAGCTCTAGGATTGAAACTAGCATTTTACAGATCACAACATTATTATTCAGACCTGGGGAAAGTATTTATAGTATCTTGTTTTTCCTTTGACAACTTATTTTGTAACAACAGCCTATTTACTACTGCTGAGAACAGCTATCTGGGGGAATTTCACACCTAGATACCAGGCAAATACAAAGAGAAGCAAAGTTTTTGTGTTTTTTCCTTCTTGAATATAAACACCATATAGGCAGGCATTTAGTCATTGTTTTCCCCTCATATGTTCCACAAGGAGGGAGAGAAAGACATAAAATGGCACTCAATCAGAAAAGAGAATCCTGGTATTTTTTTGGAAAAAGTGCTGACACAGACTAAGTGGGATAAAAGTGATATGTATGATACAGTCCCTGATGCTGGGAAAAATGGAAGGCAGAAGGAGAAGAGGGCATCAGAGCAAGAGATGGCTGGATGGCATCACCAATGCAATGGACATGAACTGTGGCAAACTTCAGGAGATGGTGAGGGACGGAGAGGCCTGGTGTGCTGCAGGATGTGGGGTTGCAGAGTCAGACACAACTGGGTGATTGAACAACAATAACAAATGATACAGAAAATAAAAGTGTTTCTTAATACGTTGAAATGTAACCTTTTTGTTAATGAATCACCTTTATATGCATGGTGCTGTAGTACAGTCTACAAAGGTTAGTTCCTACCACCAATAAATATATGGATTCCCAGATGCTTCAGGGCTAAAGAATCCACTTGCCAATGCAGGAGACGTGGGTTCAGTCCTTGGGTCAGGAAGATACCCTGGAGAATGAAATGGCAACCCATTCCAGTATTCTTGCCTGGAGAATTCCATGGACAGAGGAGCCTATGGACCACAGTCGATGGGGTCGCAAAGAGCAACTGAGCATGCACACTACCAATATACATGTATATATACATATGCATAAATATGTATTTTATAGACAACTACATACAAGTACACATATATGCATATATACATTAAACACACACATATATGTACATATACACATACATATACATACTTATTTAAATAACAAAATAATAAAAATGTGTATGACTCTGGATAGCAAATTTCAATGAAATAAAAACATTTTTCTTTGATTTGTTATATGTTTTTAAAAATATGTCTGGATGTTATCAGGTTCTAATTCTATTCCATGGGGCAGTATTATGAGGAAAGGGAATCTATTCAGGTCCATCCAATGGTTCCTTCTTATGAAATACTCATTGATGAGAGCCAAATATATACCAGCCACTTTGCTAGACTAGTACAATGAATAAATGAGTGAGAGAAAAGGATTGCCCTCAATTATTTCAATATGGATCTAAAATGGTTGAACTATAAACAGCTAAGATTGTTAGGGAAGGTTATGTACATATACAGTCCCATGGGATTGCAGGTGGGCATTGAGAAGGCAAAACTGATTTCTGAGAAGTATCTGCAGAGAAAATTTATGTCTCAGAATGCACAGCTCAAAACTCTGAAATTGAAATAAGAGCAAAGCAAAACAAACAAACAAAAAACCCTCATAACTAAAAGAAATCCCTCCAAGATGAAACTTCTAGTCATAAACACAAATCACAATATGCACATTGTCCTGAATGTTCTAGAGATTCACATAACTTCAAGCTGCAATTCTAACGTCATACTGGGTAATTGAGGCAAAGCCTTGCCAGGAGGATAGTCAGATGAGAGCTGCCTGAATAGATCCATGTGCCTCAAAGGACATGCTCAGGGAATCAGAGTCCAATGAAAGTCACCCCCACAAAAGTGAGTGGTAAGGAAATGCATTTGCTTATATCTTGTCTCTGAGTAAAGAAAGCGGAGCAACCAAGAATTGATAAAGAATTTATATGCTGAAGAATTCATAAAGAAAGCTGAGCACCAAAGAATTGATGCTTTTGAACTGCAGTGTTGCAGAAGACTCTTGAGAGTTGCTTGGACTGCAATGAGCTCAAACCAGTCAATCCTAAAGGAAATCAGTCTTGAATATTCATTGGAAGGACTGATGCTGAAGTTGAAGCTACAATTCTTTGGCCACCTGATGAGAAGAACTGACCCATCAGTAAAGACCCTGGTGCTGGGGAAGATTGAGGCTTGAGGAAAAGGGGATGACAGAGGATGAGATGGCTGGATGGCATTGTTGACTCATTGGACATGAGTTTGAGCAAGCTCCGGGAGTTGGTGATGGACAGGGAAGACTGGCATGCTGCAGTCCATGAGGTCTCAAAGGGTTGGACATAACTGAGTGACAGAACTGACTGACTATCTCTGAGTAAAGGAGGAAAATGTTTCCACTGAGAAACTCAACCGACTCTCCTGTGGACGGCTAGCCTGAATCCATACTAGCTGTGTGGCACAAAATCCTTCAGGGCCACATAAGCCTATTTTTGAACTATTTTTGGTATATTAAACGTGAAGAATCAGCAATATGTGAGATTACTGGAATATATATGTCTAAGAAATTCCTTTGTAAAGTAGCATGCTGTAAACTGTTAGTCATCCTTGCCTAAGAGGCATACAATTTCCTAACAACTAGGTTACTTGAAGGGGATTTGGGGTTTCTAAGAGATATCCTTTAGCTTCTACTATGCTTTTCTCACTGAGTTGAGAGTGTCCTTACAATTACTTTACAGGATGGACTGTGAACCAAGTAAATGAGAACTACCCAGGATAATTTTTTTTTTTCAATTGCAAACCTCTGTGCCTTACTCCAGGCCTGAGGATGTAAATTATTAATATCAAAGTTTGAGAAATTGGACCACAGAGTGGGGCTGCTCTTCAGAAAGCACTGGAGAAGTCAATAAATATTATTTTTCGCATGAAAAAGAGGCATTTATAAGAAGTGCCATGCCAAAACTGAAGAAGAATATTTAAACTGTGCTTAGAAAGCACTCCTAATTTTAAGGTGAGAGCAATAACAGTTATTCAAAAGTTTCCTCCAAATGGAATGGCACAAAAAAAAGCTGCTGGCTATTCTCAAACTTAAACGCTGGAGGTGACATGGAAATGAGAGGGAGTGTGACATACTCCAGAGGCAAATACCAACTATAAATTACACACATAGCCAACAGCAATAACAAAAACCTTTGGAAACCCTCAAGAAGACAAAATGTGGGGCTTCCCTGGTGGTCCACTATTAGGTACGGAAGCAGAAAAGCAAACCATTAGAAACAAATCCTTGAAATGTCAAATGTAGAATAAAAAAGAAGGTCAAACACAGAAGAACAAACAGCAGACTTATAACAGATTTAATATTCCCTTCTCCAGAGTATTTTCCAGTCCCAGGAATCAAACCCCGGTCTCCTGTATTTCAGGCAGATTCTTTGCCATCTGAGCCACCAGGGAAGCCCTAATAAAAATTCTATATCACAGAATAAAGTGGGCAAATATTTTCAAAATGCTTAAAAATATTTTAAATGCTTTAAACTCAGGTAAAAATATTATCTGGAGTATAAAATCTTTTAATAATTAACCAAAGATTCTCTTTAATTGCTTTCTAGAATTCTGTCAAGTTTTCTTTTTTTTTTTTAAAGGAGGAGGTGAGAGATCCAAAAGGGATCAATGAAATAGGGAAAGTAAAGTGAACAAATAATAATAATAATAAAGTATATTCTCTAACAAGGATGTTGGATTGATTTAATAGAAATTTCTTTTTATTTTTTACCCTTACATTGCAACTTTGCAGCTTCACCCAACAAACTTTTCTTAACCTCTTGTCTGGGCTAGCTGTATAATTTGCTTTAGCCAATAGAATGATGCAGAAATGGCAGTGCCCTCTTACCTAGCCTGGGCTCAAAACACATCACTGTTTGCTCTCTTATCCTTTTTCTTTTTTTGTCTTAAATTTATTTATTTTTTACCTGAAGGATAATTGCTTTACAGAACTGTGTTGGTTTCTGCCAAACATCAACGTGAATCAGCCATGATGACACCAGACTGCTAGAAAACAGAAGACTTGTGCTATGGCCTTGAATTACCCACTGGTTGCCTTGCTGACCTTGTATTTTCTTTACATACTCCATTACCTTTGCAAGTGGGTGGCTCTAATTCTTTGAAGAGTCTGTTACAGGGTCACCTGCCATAGTTTATTCTCAGCCACTCTTTAGGCTCAAGTTTTATCCAGAACATTGTAGATTCAGAATTCAAAGAAAAATTAAAGGTCATGCTATTGTCTAAAGTTTCAGATGCTCTTCTTAATCCAGGGAATGTATCAGTTTGCCCATGAAAAATCATAGTGCTTCCTAGGTCAAATCTTGGGACCTGTTCAAAAATCTTTCTTCACTTCTACTCTTATGCATGTGTTATAACCCACTTCAGTCATGTCCGACTCTTTGCAACCCTATGGACTGTAGCCTGCCAAGTGCCTCTGTTCATGGGATTCTCTAGGCAAGAATACTGGAGTAAGTAGCCATGCCCTTTTTTGGTGAATTTTCCTGACCCAGGGATCTAACATGCATCTCTTACATATCCTGCATTGGCAGGTGGGTTCTTTACCACTAGAGCAACCTAGGAAGAACTATTCTCTCTATTGTTTATTTAAAAGCAATAGGCTTTAAAAAAATACTTTGGTTTATCTTTTTTCCCCCCAATATAATATATATCAAATTCCTTAAGTACCTTTAAACAAGATACCTACAGAAAAGATGAAAATCATTGTCTTTTAAACTGCTTTAGGGAAACAATAGGTAGTTAGCTTGAAAATGTCATTCACAGCATAATTTGATGCTGATATGAAGGCTTATGCACAAGAACAGAAAAGCAGCACAAATTTTCTTAGGCAATAAAAAATAAAAGTTGTTGACTTATAAACCCAAATTCCGGGAAAAGATAAAACTAGATAGTTGCCACTTTTAAAATAAAAGATCCACTATTTCCTTTTAGCCAAAAACTAATTCATTTATTGAGAAACACAACCTAATATGACCATGACCAGGCCAAAATTTCCATAAATCAGCCCTGAAGATAGAACTTTGTAAGGAGTTGGCATGGGTGGAAAATGCTTCCCACAGGGCTCTGCTTGTGGGTAAGCCCAGGGCATCAGGGTGTTGGTATCACTTTGTAGTAAGCTAATAGGGGTCTGTACTTTGGATATCATTTTCCAAAACACATTAAACAAGCCTAATGCACTCTAGTGGGCCTTTTATTACTGCCTATAACTGTCTTAAAGAAAAGAGAATCAGATCCCTGAAAATCATTGTTATTTATATATTTACCAAAAATTTATGTTGCTGTTAGTAAATGGAAGTTACTGGTAAAGCAAATATGACATATTAAGGTATGACAGCTCGGAGAAATTCCACAGGAAAAGGGTCATTCTAGAGTAATACAGACTGAAAAATCTTTATTCTGTTTGTACTTTTTTAAAGCTTGTGCACTTTAAGTATTTCAATGTAAATAGATTTGTTAACCCCTAGTGTTTCTTCCAGACAATCTGATGAAAGATATATATATTTTAAATATTAAAATTGCAGAAACAAGCAGTACATTTGTTAACCTTACTGGCAGAAAAAAAAAAAGGAAAAAGATATTAGGTAAAATTAAGTTTTTAATTAAGAACATCATTAATATAAAAGCAGAGTGTTTATTTTAACAGCAGAACTATATTGTGACATAAAAATTACAAATCATATGTTCTAGACCATTACATACATTTGACATATTGGTGGAGACTTTCATTTGTTTTTTGATAATTATATTATCTATCAAATTAATTTGTTTAGATATATTTTAAATAATTAGCAGATAACTAGTAGAATAAAAATGTTGTTGTTCTGACTTTAGACAATTTCAATTTTGAACAAAGAGAATAAAAACATTTAGAATTCTCTCCACACCATAGTAACAGAATTGTATGTTTCATGTGGTCTTCTTAAGTATAAAACTCTTAGAAGAATGTTAACATTTGCCAAAAGATGTACAGTCTGATGCTTTTAATTATATGGCTCACTTTTCAAGGAAAAGTCTGAATTTGATCATTAATTTATTAGGTATAGAAGGGAAATGTTGTAGCATGAACATCTTTTCCGATATGATGAAAACAGTATGCATGTGTTCATTTTTATGTCTTTCAATGCATATTATTCTAGAAGAATATCCCTAACAGAGGGAAGTATCAAAATATGCATATAATGACAATATTGAAGTGACTCTATTCATTGGCTAGCTTAACTTACTTTTAAACAGATGTGCTAAACACATACACAACCACACAGCTTCATTACTTTTTTTTTCCCCCTTTACTTTGCAGAAGCTAAATATAGTTTATTTATACCTGATTAAAAAAACCATAAATCCCAAATCTTTGAAGGAAAAAAAGTTGTTCCAATTGAGAAAAAAAAAAAATACAGTCAATATTAATTCCTGAGACTCATCAAGACCGAATCAAAAAATCCTAAGTCAAAGACTCTGATAATCTTCTGGCTTTTCTCTTTACTGTATGCATCCATGAAGGCTTACAAAATTATACTGGGAATTGTATGTCACAGAAAGCTTTTGTTAACATTTTTTAAAGATAAACAAAAAAGGAGACTTTTTTTCACAATAAAGTTGGAAGCTAACATATCACACTTTTAAACTATTGGTACTACATTTAATTGAACTATATTATATCCCAGGAGTGCTTATTTACAAACATGTTTATAAAAGAAAATAAATATTTACTGTGCACTTGATGCATTAGTTCAATTCAGTTCAGTCTTCAGTCGTGTCCGACTCTTTGCGACCCCATGAACTGCAGCACACCAGGCCTCCCTGTCCATCACCAACTCTCAGGGGTTTACCCAAACTCATGTTCATTGAGTTGGTGATGCCATCCAACCATCTTATTCTCTATCATCCATTTTTTTTCCTGCCTTCAATCTTTCCCAGCATCAGGGTCTATTCAAAGGAGTCAGCTCTTCACATCAGGTGGCTAAAATATTGGAGTTTCAGCTTCAACATCAGTCCTTCCAATGAACACCCAGGACCTATATCCTTTAGGATGGACTGGTTGGATCTCCTTGCAGTCCAAGGGATTCTCAAGAGTCTTCTCCAACACCACAGTTCAAAAGCATCAATTCTTCTGCACTCAGCTTTCTTTATAATCCAATTCTCACATCCATACATGACTACTGGAAAAGCATAGCCTTGACTAGATGGACCTTTCTTGACAAAGAAATGTCCCTGCTTTTTAATGCTGTCTATGTTGATCATAACTTTCTTTCCAAGGAGTAAGTGCCTTTAAATTTCATGGCTGCAATCACCAACTGCAGTGGTTTTGGAGCCCAGAAAAATAAAGTCAGCCACTGTTTCCCCATATATTTGACATGAAGTGAAGGGACCAGATGTCATGATCTTAGTTTTCTGAATGTTGAGCTTTAAGCCCACTTTTTCACTCTCCTCTTTCACTTTCATTAAGAGGCTCGTTAGTTCTTCTTCACTTTCTGCGATAAGGGTGGTGTCATCTGCATATCTGAGATTATTGACATTTCTCCCAGCAATCTTGATTCCAGCTTGTGCTTCCTCTAGCCCAGTGTTTCTCATGATGTACTTTGCATAGAAGTTAAATAAGCAGGGTGACAATATACAGCCTTGACGTACTCCTGTTCCCATTTGGAACCAGTCTGTTGTTCCATGTCCAATTCTACTGTTGCTTCCTGACCTGCATACAGGTTTCTCAAGAGGCAGGTCAGGTGATCTAGTATTTCCATCTCTTTCAGAATTTTCCACAGTTTATTGTGATCCACACAGTCAAAGGCTTTGGCATAGTCAATAAAGCAGAAATAGATAATTTTCTGGAACTCTCTTGCTTTTTCGATGATCCAGCGGATGTTGGCAATTTGATCTCTGGTTCCTCTGCCTTTTCTAAAACCAGCTTGAACATCTGGAAGTTCACAGTTCATGTATTGCTGAAGACTGGCTTGGAGAATTTTGAGCGTTACTTTACTAGCATGTGAGATGAGTGCAATTGTGCAGTAGTTTGGGCATTCTTTGGCATTGCCTTTCTTAGGGATTGGAATGAAAAGTGACCTTTTCCAGTCCTGTGGCCACTGCTGAGTTTTCCAAATTTGTTGGCATATTGAGTGTAGCCCTTTCACAGCATCATCTTCCAGGATTTGAAATAGCTCAACTGGAATTCCATCACCTCCACTAGCTTTGTTTGTAGTTATGCTTCCTAAGGCCCACTTGACTTCACATTCCAGGATTCCTGGCTCTAGGTGAGTGATCACACCATCATGATTAACTGGGTCATGAATGTCTTTTTGTACACCTCTTCTGTGTCTTCTTGCTACATTTTCTTAATATCTTCTGCTTCTGTTAGAGCCATACCATTTCTCTCCTTTATTAAGCCCATCTTTGCATAAAATATTCCCTTGGTATCTCTAATTTTCTTGAAGAGATCTCTAGTCTTTTCCATTCAATTGTTTTCCTCTATTTATTTGCATTGATCACTGAGAAAGGCATCTTACCTCTCCTTGGTATTCTTTGGAATTCTGCATTCAAATGGGTATATCTTTCCTTTTTTCCTTTGCCTTTAGCTTCTCTTCTTTTCACAGCTATTTGTAAGGCCTCCTCAGACAGCCATTTTGCTTTTTTACATTTCTTTTTCTTGGGAATCCCCTCCAGGTTATCTTCCCAACCCAAGGATTGAACTCGGTTCTCTTGAATTGCAGTCAGACTCTTTAGCATCTGAGTCACCAGGGAAGACCCCTTGATGCATTACTAGCATTGTATATGTGTAATCAAAAATAAGGATGAATAAAAAAAAAATAGAGTTGTATTTGCTGTCTATGACAATGAGACAAGACAATAATTCTTATTATTAAACAAACTCTACTAATGGGTGAAAATAATTTCCTTTTTCTTATGGTCTGAAAATGAGAGTCGCTCAATCGTGTCCAACTCTTTGGGACCCCCATGGACTATATAGTCCATGGAATTCTCCAGGCCAGAATATTGGAGTGAGCAGCCTATCCCTTCTCCAGTGGATCTTTTTGATTCAGGCATTGAACCTGAGTCTCTTGAATTGCGACAGATTCTTTACCAACTGAGCTATGAGGGATGCCCTTCTTATGGTCTACTGACCATTGAAATCTGGCTCTTTTATACCTTTAGGGAGAAATAGCAAAATTTCAGCTAACTTCCCTAGCTCTTTTTTATTATCTTCACCACTGATTATAAATTAACCAAATAAATATTTAACAAATCAGGATATCCCAGAAATATCTCTACTCCCACGTTCTTCAGTGCATTACTGTTTATAATAACCAAGATATGAAAACAACCTAAATGTCCTTTGAGTATGAATGGATAAAGAAAATGAGGTATATAGATTCCTGTACCCCAGTCAGGCTTCCATGAGTTTTGTGTGATAAGTGGCATGAACCAGACTCCTAAAGACTAGGCCTTCAGCACCTTCAGCAGAACTCCTGCACTGGCTCGAGATCTCAAAAGATCAGACTTATTCTGGAGAATGATCTCAGCTACATTACCTTGGGCATGATACTATCATTCTCTGAGCTGCCCCTGACATTCAGTGCATCCCAGACTGTCCCTTCCCGCTTTCCTTCCAAAAGGACCTGCACTTACCTGCACACTCCTTAAACCACAACAATACACACTTCAGATTCCAATTGAGCTTTGTTTGCCTTTCTGGGGATCCTTACACCCATCCACCCTGGCTCCCCCTTGATGTTAAAACAAACAGAAACAAAGGGATACTGTTTTATGGGCATCGAAGTTCAAGAGAACTGGGTAAAGAGACACATAATCTGAACATATCACTGAAACCAAAAAGCAGAACAGCACAACCCAATTTAGGAATATAGAAGGGGGCACCAAGGAAAAAGTGAAGAAATGGAGATGAAGAATTAGTGAAGAACAGCCTGAAAGTTTGTCTGAAGAAATTCTGCTTTCCTTGGTCACATTCATTGTTGCTATTGTTCCTGCTATATTATGGAGTAATTTAGAAGAGGGTTTTTTATTAGGAAGTAATCAACTAAGGTATTAACTGTCTAATCAACCAAGTTTTAAAATGTATATTAAAAAACAGTGAAATTTTAAAGTATATTAGAAGACTAGACCATATGATTTTCTGTGTATTTTTTATCTTGCTAACTTCAAGAATTCCTATAAACTAAAGTTAGCACTTATTTTGAGTACTGTGAATGTTCAGAATTTTTTAAAAGTGGTTATTTCAAATTACTACTATCAAACAATGAGGGGTTAAAATACTAGAACAAAAAAGATTATTAAGGGAAAACTTGGTAACTCTTTAACATATTATGGGTAAGCCACTGGCTAGTTTTTCTACAACCAATAAAGTAAGTGTGCTTGGTTACTGGTGTGTCAATAGATCATTCTTCACTTTACTATTTTGTAAAACACTAAAACTGCCAACACTAATTGCATTTTATAGTTACTTAGATTTCTGTGCTCACAGAATTTGCATCTTACATTTAAATCAAAATTTAAATAAGATGTAAATTTTATGATAAATCAGTTAAATTACCATTACTTTCAATTGGTTTACATGGTAGCATTTTGAAGGAGCAAAACATTAGCTCAGTATCAAAAAGCACATGCATTTTACTGTTTGATTTTCTGTTAGTAATTATACTATCAGCTAAATTGATCATTCTGGCATTAATTCTGACAAGGTATCCCAGAGAGTGCTCCAACAATTCTCATTCATGAAATTTTATAATGTTCTGATATAATGATAAAAATTTGTCTTAATTGCACTTTGCTGCTAAAAGACATTTGTGCATTTTGTGAGCTTTTAAAAAGCAATATTCTGCCTCTTTATTGATACTATAAATTGGCACATTAATTTTTCTCAGAACATTGCAAGTATTTCCCCAAATAATTATATGATAGAGTAGGTAATTATTACCTAGCATACTGAGATATGCGTGTGTAGCTGCACCAACAACCAGACTTTTTCAGCAACAAAGAACTAAATAAAAATTCCACCTTGTTAAACATCGCTGCTTTTATTTATTTAGTTAGATGTTTCATTTATAGAAACTTAAAGTTACCTTGATTTATGTATAGATTAAATTTGTTGAAGTAAGAAAAAAATTCTGTATGTTTGGCAGAAAATATTTATACTACAACTTCTTTTACACAGGTTAAAATATTAGCAATGTCTTAAAAATTTTACTTTGTAAACCTGGAATATTTAATTTTATGTATTTAAAAAATTTTCTCTCCTTAATATATTTATTACATTTAATCAGAACACATTCTTGAGTCAGAAGTATCACAGTTCAAGTAAAAGACAATCAAGTATGCAATTGTTTAGTAAAGGCCAATTCTCACATAAATTCTCTGAATCTTACTTTGATCTTTTATAGCATATGCATTTGCTCTTAACCACACCCATAAATTGTTGTTGTCACTATAATTTTTTAACTATTTCTGGGTTTTTATTAAAATAATGATAAAATGCCAACCTAAATATTTCTAGGACAACAAACACATAGAAACATTGGTTTCTTACAGCAACATTTATTCCCCCACATATTTCATAAAGCAATTTTGCAACTAAAAATAGAACAATGGATTTATCAGCTCAGGCTTAATTTGTACTTCCTTCAACATAGAGAACTTATTATTTTATTTTGCCAAAGGAAACCTATGAAACTTTAGCATATTGCTAGGAAAATAACCAGTATAATGTACCTCTTTTTAATTTGGTTCCATCTTATAGCAAAATTGCATGTTTATCTCAATTTTGTTTACTCCGCTTTCATATCACTCATGGTAACCTTGATAAGAACAGTCTCTCTCTCTCTCTCTCACACACACACATACACAAACACACACACACACAAAATGGAAGAGTCTGAATGACTGATGAAATGGAAGCATCTATAGTGTGCATATGTGCTAAGTCACTACAGTCATGTCTGACTCTTTGTGATCCTATGACTCCAGCCTGCACCAGTCTCCTGTCCATGGGATTGTCCAGGAAAGAATACTGGAGTGGGTTGCCATGCCCTCCTCCACGGAATCTTCCCCACCCAGGGATCAAACCTGCATGCCTTACATCTCCTGCATTGGCAGTCAGGTTCTTCACCACTAGCACCACCTGGGAAGCCCAAGTATGCATGGATGTTTAGGTAAATTTCCAGAGCTTCTCTTTCAGTAGGCTCACTGGTGCTTATGTTGCCTAATGAATAGACCTGATGGAAAGTGGCCCCATTTTCTCAGTCTGAATTCCCTGTGCTAAATGGGAACAGAGCATTGTCTCTCTCCAAGCAGGAGGGGGCTACAAGTGAGCTCAGCCTCCCCTGGGTCAGGGTGGCCTCCTCGCCCCTATAGGAGGGTGCAACAATTTACCAAATATGTCTTTTCTTCAGGTACTATAAACACTGGATCATTCAAATAGCATATATCTAAACTAAACTGCATGAATCTCAAATAGCATTTCAAGTTAAAAAAAAAAATCTTCACACTTCAATACAAACTGGAAGAAACAGCATGGTGGTCTCCCAATGGTCCACAGCCTCCATGAATATTTGATAGGGCCTTGGTCACAAGATGCATCTGGCAGGCTAATAGAAGGATGGCAGGACTTCCTTTCTTTCTTAACAAATATGCCTTGTAAGCTCTCTTAATAAATGTATATGTATGTGTTCTCAGTTGTGTCAAGCTCCTAGAGACACCATGGACTATAGCCTAAAAATGCTACTCTGTCCATAGAATTTTCCAGGCAAGAATACTGAATGGGTTGCCATTTCCTACTCCAGAGGATCTTTCCAAACCAGAGTTCAAATCCAAGTCTCTTGCGTCTCCTGCATTGGCAGGTGGAATCTTTACCACTGCACCATCTGGGAAGCCTCTCTTAACAAATACTATTTCCTTAATCATATCATTAACACTGTGTATTTTGCATCAAGCCCTGTTATATATTATTTTATTGAATGCATGATTGTTTTTTTAAATATAAAAAAGAAAAAGCTATTTTCAAAAGCCTATAAATCTTTGCAAAGATCAATAATACATGATTTTAAAATAAATATATTTTATGTCTTACATACTCTTTGAATAAATTAGAACAATTCATAAAAATGAAAATGATTCTAAATATGCTAGACCTTTTATCATAGTATTGTTGCTCAGTCGCTAAGTCATGTCAAACTTTTTGTGACCCAGTTGACTGTCACATACCAGGCCTCCCTGTCCATCACCAACTTCTGGAGCTTGCTCAAACTCATGTCCATCGAGTCAGTGATGCCATCTAACCATCTCATCCTCTGTCATCCCCTTCTCCTCCTGCCCTCAGTCTTTACCAACAGCAGGGTCTTTTCCAATGAGTTGTCTCTTCTCATCAGATGGCCAAAAGATCAGAGCTTCAGCTTCAGCATCAGTCATTCCAATGAATATCCAGGGTTGATTTCCTTTAAAATTGACTTGTTTGATCTCCTTACTGTCTAAGGGACTCTTAACAGTCTTCTCCAGCACTCCAATTCTAAAGCATCAATTCTTTGGCACTCAAGCTTCCTTATGGTCCGACTCTTAGATTAGTATTTGACTACTGGAAAAACCACGGTTTAGACTATTTGGACCTTTGTCAGCAAAGTGATGTGTTGCAGCCTGGCTGAGCAGAGACAGAACCTGACCCATGACTTGAGGGTGCAGCAAACTACGCCCTCGTGATTGTCCTAGTAAGCATGCCGAATGCACATTCTTGGGGTGGGACATGCTCTCTGCTCTGCTTCAATGCCTACCCCTGAATGCATGTCTATGGAAACAAAACAAGACATTCCTGATCGAATGTCATACTCCCCAGTATCGCTCTTCCCTAATGATCTCATGTGACTTCTGCTAATGAAAGTGTGGGCTCAAAGGAGCCATTTTGTCTTCCTGCCATGGAGAGAGGAGGGCCCTCTGACTCCCCGCTTGCCAAATTATATGTGTTTGTCTTTTCATTACGTGCTTGCCCCCATTTCAGGTCTTTTTCACCCGCTGTGCTGGATGCGACAGTGATGTCCCTGCTTTTTAATATGCTGCCTAGGTTTGTCATAGCTGTTCTTCCAAGGAGCAAGACTTTTAATTTCGTGGTTGCTATCACTGTCCACAGTGATTTTGGAGCCCAAGAAAATACACTGTTTCCACTTTTTTCTCCATTTATTTATAGGAAAGAAAATATCTAACAAATTTTCTTTGATATAAAATTAATCTTCAGACTTATGCCATCTGTAAACCAAATTAACTTTTAGAGATAAAATCTTTTCATTATTTTTCTATTTGTTTTTGTGTATGTGTGAGATTCCAATTTATATCTGATAGCCCCTCTTTTGTTTTGGACATGGAATTTTAAATACTACATTAGGTGCTAAAACCTTTCCTTTTTGTAGCAAAATTGTGTTTCAAATAAAGTCTTACATACCATCACAATACATTAAGCATCAATACAGTTTGAAATTTATTTTATAGATGTCAATCACAATTTATGACCATACATTTATTTTCTACTCAAATTTCTAGCTACATTTTCTGTACATTTTTGAAGATAGATTATGAAACTTTCCCAACTATATTGAATCCTTGTTTATTCACTGTTGCAACAAATATTTGAAGACTTCTGTCTTATCAATATTGAGCAGTAAGGCAGAGTCAGTGTAAGAGGGAGTCACCTCTAAAGCCTTGTGTCCTGTGTTTACATTTCAGCTCATCTATATGCTTACTTGCTGAATGAGGACAAGAGATTTAACTTCTTCTACCCCCTGATTTTTACTCCATAGGAATTATATAATAATACAGATTTCTTATAAAGTATACTTTTGATAGAAAAGCAATGTTGCCAGTTTGGATAAAAACCAAAAATAATTTTGAACTGTGATAACTTTTTTTGTTGTCATGCACATTAGCATTTAGACATGCTCATTAATAAAATGAATTTTGGGGCCAAGGGAACAGTAAATTGTGACTTTGGTTAAGAGCTTTAACTCTGGAGCTGTACCACCTGGGTTTAGATAGGAAAAATGTGTCTTAATTGTATCTTCTAGGCAAGATACCTCAGACAAGGCACTGGCACCCCACTCCAGTACTCTTGCCTGGAAAATTCCATGGACGGAGGAGCCTGGTAGGCTGCAGTCCATGGGGTCGCGAAGTCGGACACGACTGAGCGACTTCACTTTCACTATTCACTTTCATGCACTGGAGAAGGAAATGGCAACCCACTCCAGTGTTCTTGCCTGGAGAATCCCAGGGACAGGGGAGCTTGGTGGGCTGCCATCTATGGGGTCGCACAGAGTCGGACACTACTGAAGCGACTTAGCAGGAGCAGCAGCAGACAAGATAGCTAAGCCAGGATGCCTCCGGCCGTATCAGCCTGAAGGCGCCCGATCTCGTCTGATCTCAGTATCTTTTCTTGTAGAATGAAAATACCAGTAGTCCTTACCTCACAGAGTTGTTGTGAGCATTAATAGAAGCCTCAGATCAGATCAGATCAGTGGCTCAGTCGTGTCCGACTCTTTGTGACGCCATGAATCACAGCACGCCAGGCATCCTTGTCCATCACCAACTCCCAGAGTTCACTGAGACTCACGTCCATCGAGTCAATGATGCAATCCAGCCATCTCATCCTCTGTTGTCCCCTTCTCTTCCTGCCCCCAATCCCTCCCAGCATCAGAGTCTTTTCCAATGAGTCAACTCTTCGCATGAGGTGGCCAAAGTACTGGAGTTTCAGCTTCAGCATCATTTCTTCCAAAGAAATCCCAGGGCTGATCTCCTTCAGAATGCACTGGTTGGATTTCCGTGCAGTCCAAGGGACTCTCAAGAGTCTTCTCCAACACCACAATTCTAAAGCATCAATTCTTCAGTGCTCAGCCTTCTTCACAGTCCAACTCTCACATCCATACATGACCACTGGAAAAACCATAGCCTTGACTAGACAAACCTTTGTTGAAAAAGCAATGTCTCTGCTTTTGAATATGCTATCTAGGTTGGTCATAACTTTCCTTCCAAGGAGTAAGCATCTTTTAATTTCATGGCTGCAGTCATCATCTGTAGTGATTTTGGAGCCCAGAAAAATAAAGTCTGACACTGTTTCCACTGTTTCCCTATCTATTTCCCGTGAAGTGGTGGGACCGGATGCCATGATCTTCGTTTTCTGAATGTTGAGCTTTAAGCCAACCTTTTCACTCTCCACTTTCATTTTCACCAAGAGGCTTTTTAGTTCCTCTTCACTTTCTGCCATAAGGGTGGTGTCATCTGCATATCTGACGTTATTGATATTTCTCCCAGCAGTCTTGATTCCAGCTTGTGTTTCTTCCAGTCCAGCATTTCTCATGATGTACTCTGCATATAAGTTAAATAAACAGGGTGACAATATACAGCCTTGACGAACTCCTTTTCCTATTTGGAACCAGTCTGTTGTTCCGTGTCCAGTTCTAACTGTTGCTTCCTGACCTGCATATAGGTTTCTCAAGAGGCAGATCAGGTGGTCTGGTATTCCCATCTCTTTCAGAATTTTCCACAGTTTTTGTGATCCACACAGTCAAAGGCTTTGGCATAGTCAATAAAGCAGAAATAGATGTTTTTCTGGAACTCTCCTGCTTTTTCTATGATCCAGCGGATGTTGGCAATTTGATCTCTGGTTCCTCTGCCTTTTCTAAAACCATCTTGAGCATCAGGAAGTTCACAGTTCACATATTGCTGAAGCCTGGCTTGTAGAATTTTGAGCATTACTTTACTAACATGTGAGATGAGTGCAATTGTGCGGTAGTTTGAGCATTCTTTGACATTGCCTTTCTTTGGGATTGGAATGAAAACTGACCTTTTCCAGTCCCGTGGCCACTGCTGAGTTTTCCAAATTTGCTGGCATATTGAGTGCAGCACTTTCACAGCATCATCTTTCAGGATTTGGAATAGCTCAACTGGAATTCCATCACCTCCACTAGCTTTGTTCGTAGTGATGCTTTCTAAGGCCCACTTGACTTCACATTCCAAGATGTCTGGCTCTAGGTCAGTGGTCACACCATTGTGATTATCTGGGTCGTGAAGATCTTTTTTGTACAGTTCTTCTGTGTATTCTTGCCATCTCTTCTTAATATCTTCTGCTTCTGTTAGGTCCATACCATTTCTGTCCTTTATCGAGCCCATCTTTGCATGAAATGTTCCTTTGGTATCTCTGATTTTCTTGAAGAGATCCCTAGTCTTTCCCATTCTGTTGTTTTCCTCTATTTCTTTGCATTGATCGCTGAAGAAGGCTTTCTTATCTCTTCTTGCTATTCTTTGGAACTCGGCATTCAGATGCTTATATCTTTCCTTTTCTCCTTTGCTTTTTGCTTCTCTTCTTCATTAATAAAAGCCTACTATTATTAGAAGCATACTTGTGCTTAATAAGCACTCTTGAGGTTGGCTACTGTTAAAGCCAGTATATAATCAATGATCCAAATCATGATAGTTTGAGTTAAAAGGTGTCCATTAAAATAATTCCTGAACATAGCCAAAGACTCTTCCGTGCCACATGATCATCTTAGCTAACAGACACTGGTCAAATTGAAGATATCGAAAATATTTGATAAAATAGAAGCATAACACTAATCAATTATAGAAAATTATTAAGAAAAATAGTTAAAATATAGGAATTGTGGTGAATTCTGATGGAATTGTAGTGAATTCTGATGAAATCACTGTAACAGAAATGTGAGAATTCAAAGTAAAGTGATTGAAAATGAAGGTCTAATAGAGTTGGACAAATAGGAAAGAAGAAGAGAAAATCTACAAAGAAAGTTATAAAATATACAAGGATGTACGTTCTTAAAAAAATAAAGGACTTTTTCAATTGCTAAACATTTCTTACAGGATTTTTAAAAATAATTATATTGTGAAAGTAAAATGAGGTAATGAATGTCATGTTTTATTGTATACTACTTTAAAAATTGTGCCAGATATTTTTCTGTTTAAGAATTAGCATATAATGTCAATTACTACCTACTTTTCAGTAAATGAAAGGTAAACATTTTCACTGGCAGTTTTTTTTTTTTTTTTAAGCTAAATTTCCAATATATGTTTTAACATTATATATTCAGTGGTTCCAGTTTATGTGGCTTTTCTTTAACTTTCCAGTTTCCATTTTCCTATGCCAACTATCCTTGACAAATAAGGACCTCCAGGCCTTTCCTGAATAAAACCACAGGGAAGATTAAATAATATGAGGCAATAGTCACAATTATCAGAGTGTTTGGAGCATGCAATAAAATTTAATACAGTTTAAAAATTATTATTTATACTTGTTTCCATGTTAAATAATGAGATTGAAAAAGTGAATGAATAGAGATGCTACTCTCTGACTGTTTACTTTGTATAGGTAGAGATTCTGATATTTCAAATACATAGTACAAAACCATGTAATAAGTATTATGATGGAGACTGGCTAAAAAAAAATCTGGCTTGGGGTGGGGGCAAAGAACTTACAGAACAATTTTAAACCATCCAAGTGTGATTAACAAAGCTGATGAAAATGTCGATCTCATAACTCTGTCCAGATCACCGCACTAAAGATGTGTCCAGACTCTGGCAAGATTTCTTTCATATCCTTAGAATGACCCCAGGTCTCCTTAAAATGCCTAGCAGAAGATTTACTATTTATTCCAGCCAAAATCTGATGATAGACAGATAGGCTGTGAACCCCTTCTTAGAGCAGTTTCTTTTGAAAACTATTAATTATAAATCCCTTCTCTGCTCTTTGAGATGTAAATCTACCTTCACAAACTGTTTCCCCAAGAACTTGAAAGCTGTCTTTTTGAAATGTGAACATTCAGAGATAGCGTTCCCTCTCCCTCCCAGTCCCTGAGGAGGATAAAGGCCTGAATTAATGGGAGACTTGCTCTAACTTAACAGGACTGCCTCCTGTCCTAAAGCTAGGAGGTTATTTCTCTCCTTTGGATGACTGCCAATTAACAAACCCAGATGGTCTAGTCTATCACTGGACCAACCTCCTTAATACATCTCAGCACCTTTCCCTTCACACATTTCAGCCTTTAAAAAATCTCTAGCCTTTTGTTTCGGCAACACTAAATTTTGTCCACACTAGACCCTCTTCCCTGTTGCAAAAGTTATTGAATAGCATGTATCATGTCTACTTTAATAAAAATAAAATAAAGTATAGCTGGTTGACAAAATTATGTTAGTTCTGGTGTCCAGCAAAGTGATTTAATTATGCACACATATGCATGTGTGTTGTCACTTCAGTTGTGTTCAGCTCTTTGAGACCCTGTGGACTGTAACCTGCCAAGCTCCTCGTTCCATGGGATTCTCCAGGCAGGAATACTGGAGAGGGTTGCCATACCCTTCTCCAGTGCATCTTCCAGATACAGGGATCGAATTAGCATCTCTTATGTCTCCAGGAGTTTCTCTTATGTCTCCTGCTATTATAAAGCAGAGACATTACTTTGCCAACAAAGGTTCGACTAGTCAAAGCTATGGTTTTTCTAGTAGTCATGTATGGATGTGAGAGTTGGACTACAAAGAAAGCTGAGCACCAAAAAATTGATTCTTTTGAACTATGGTGTTGGAGAAGACTCTTGAGTGTCCCTTGGACTGTAAGAAGATCAAATAAATCAATCCTCAAAGAAATCAGTCCTGCACCCCAAACTCAGCAATTTAAGCAAGATGAAGAGAGAGAAGAATACCCAGCAGATAAAGGAACAGAATAAATGCTCACCAAACCAAACAAAAAAGGAACAGATAGGGAATCTCCCTGATAAAGAATTCCGAATAATGATAGTGAAATTGATCCAAAATTTTGAAATCAAAATGGAATCACAGATAAATAGCCTGGAGACAAGGATTGAGAAGATGCAAGCAAGGTTTAACAAGGACCTAGAAGAAATAAAAAAGAGTCAATATATAATGAATAATGCAATGAATGAAATCAAAAACACTCTGTAGGCAACAAATAGTAGAATAACAGAGGCAGAAGATAGGATTAGTGAATTAGAAGATAGAATGGTAGACATAAATGAATCAGAGAGGAAAAAAGAAAAATGAATTAAAAGAAATGAGGACAATCTCAGAGACCTCCAGTACAATATTAAACACTACAACATTCGAATCATAGGGGTCGCAGAAAAAGAAGACAAAAAGAAAGACCATGAGAAAATACTTGAGGAGATAATAGATGATAACTTCCCTAAAATGAGGAAGGAAATAATCACTCAAGTCCAAGAAACCCAAAGAGTCCCAAACAGGATAAATTCAAGGTGAAACACCCCAAGACACATATTAATCAAATTAACAAAGATCAAACACAAAGAACAAATATTAAAAGCAGCAAGGGAAAAACAACAAATAACACACAAGGGAATTCCCATAAGGATAACAGCTGATCTTTCAATAGAAACTCTTCAAGCCAGGAGGGAATGGCAAAACATTCTTAAAGTGATGAAAGAAAATAACCTACAGCCCAGATTATTATACCCAGCAAGGATCTCATTCAAATATGAAGGAGAAATCAAAAGCTTTACAGACAAGCAAAAGCTGAGAGAATTCAGCACCACCAAACCAGTTCTCCAACAAGTACTAAAGGATATTCCCTAGACAGGAAACACAAAAAATGGTGTATAAATTCGAACCCAAAACAATAAAGTAAATGGCAACGGGATCATACTTATCAATAATTACCTTAAACGTAAATGGGTTGAATGCCCCAACCAAAAGACAAAGACTGGCTGAATGGATACAAAAACAAGACCCCTACATATGCTGTTTACAAGAGACCCACCTCAAAACAGGGGACACATACTGACTGAAAGTGAAGGGCTGGAAAAAGATTTTCCATGCAAATAGGGACCAAAAGAAAGCAGGAGTAGCAATACTCATATCAGATAAAATAGACTTTAAAACAAAGGCTGTGAAAAGAGACAAAGAAGGTCACTACATAATGATCAAAGGATCAATCCAAGAAGAAGATATAACAATTATAAATATATATGCACCTAACACGGGAGTACAGCAATATGTAAGACAAATGCTAACAAGTATGAAAGGAGAAATTAAAAATAACACAATAATAGTGGGAGACTTTAATACCCCACTCACACCTATGGATAGATCAACTAAACAGAATATTAACAAGGAAACACAAACTTTAAATGATACAATAGACCAGTTAGACCTAATTGATATCTATAGGACATTTCATCCCAAAACAATGAATTTCACCTTTTTCTCAAGCACACATGGAACCTTCTCCAGGATAGATCACATCCTGGACCCTAAAGCTAGCCTTGGTAAATTCAAAAAAATAGAAATCATTCCAAGTATCTTTTCTGACCACAATGCAGTAAGATTAGATCTCAATTACAGGAGAAAAACTATTAAAAATTCCAACATATGGAGGCTGAACAACACGCTGCTGAATAACCAACAAATCACAGAAGAAATCAAAAAAGAAATCAAAATTTGCATAGAAACGAATGAAAACACAACAACCCAAAACCTGTGGGACACGGTAAAAGCAGTCCTAAGGGGAAAGTTCATAGCAATACAGGCATACCTCAAGAAACAAGAAAAAAGTCAAATAAATAACCTAACTCTACACCTAAAGCAACTAGAAAAGGAAGAAATGGAGAACCCCAGGGTTAGTAGAAGGAAAGAAATCTTAAAAATTAGGGCAGAAATAAATGCAAAAGAAACAAAAGAGACCATAGCAAAAATCAACAAAACCAAAGGCTGGTTCTTTGAAAGGATAAATAAAATTGACAAACCATTAGCCAGACTCATCAAGAAACAAAGGGAGAAAAATCAAATCAATAAAATTAGAAATGAAAATGGAGAGATACAACAGACAACATAGAAATACAAGGGATTATAAGAGACTACTATCAACAATTATATGCCAATAAAATGGACAACGTGGAAGAAATGGACAAATTCTTAGAAAAGTACAACTTTCCAAAACTGGACCAGGAAGAAATAGAAAATCTTAACAGACTCATCACAAGCATGGAATTTGAAACTGTAATCAGAAATCTTCCAGCAAACAAAAGCCCAGGTCCAGACGGCTTCACAGCTAAATTCTACCAAAAATTTAGAGAAGAGCTAACATCTATTCTACTCAAACTCTTCCAGAAAATTGCAGAGGAAGGTAAACTTCCAAACTCATTCTATGAGGCCACCATCACCCTAATACCAAAACCTGACAAAGATCCCACAAAAAAAGAAAACTACAGGCCAATATCACTGATGAACATATATGCAAAAATCCTTAACAAAATTCTAGCAATCAGAATCCAACAACACATTAAAAAGATCATACACCATGACCGAGTGGGCTTTATCCCAGGGATGCAAGTATTCTTCAATATCCACAAATCAATCAATGTAATAGACCACATTAACAAATTGAAAAATGAAAACCTTATGATTATCTCCATAGATGTAGAGAA
Source organism: Bos grunniens (assembly GCF_055505025.1). Taxonomy (NCBI): domain Eukaryota; kingdom Metazoa; phylum Chordata; class Mammalia; order Artiodactyla; family Bovidae; genus Bos; species Bos grunniens. Next base: position 53,977,555 of record NC_141166.1, on the reverse strand, counting down.
AGCCTTTGACAAAATTAAACATCCGTTTATGATAAAAACTCTCCAGAAAGCAGGAATAGAAGGAACATACCTCAATATAATAAAAGCTATATATGACAAACCCACAGCAAACATTATCCTCAATGCTGAAAAATTGAAAGCATTTCCTCTAAAGTCAGGAACAAGACAAGGATGCCCACGTTCACCATTACTATTCAACATAGTTTTGGAAGTTTTGGCCACAGCAATCAGAGCAGAAAAAGAAATAAAAGGAATCCAAATTGGAAAAGAAGAAGTAAAACTCTCACTGTTTGCAGATGACATGATCCTCTACATAGAAAACCCTAAAGACTCCACCAGAAAATTACTAGAGCTAATCAATGACTATAGTAAAGTTGCAGGATATAAAATCAACACACAGAAATCCCTTGCATTCCTATACACTAATAATGAGAAAACAGAAAGAGCAATTAAGGAAACAATTCCATTCACCATTGCAACGGAAAGAATAAAATACTTAGGAATATATCTACCTAAAGAAACTAAAGACCTATATATAGGAAACTATAAAACACTGGTGAAAGAAATCAAAGAGGACACTAATAAATGTTCATGGATTGGAAGAATCAATATAGTGAAAATGAGTATACTATCCAAAGCAATTTATAGATTCAATGCAATCCCTATCAAGCTACCAACGGTATTCTTCACAGAGCTAGAACAAATAATTTCACAATTTGTATGGAAATACAAAAAACCTCGAATAGCCAAAGCAATCTTGAGAAAGAAGAATGGAACTGGAGGAATCAACCTACCTGACTTCAGGCTCTACTACAAAGCAACAGTCATCAAGACAGTATGGTACTGGCACAAAGACAGAAATATAGATCAATGGAACAAAATAGAAAGCTCAGAGATAAATCCACACACATATGGACACCTTATCTTTGACAAAGGAGGCAAGAATATACAATGGATTACAGACAATCTCTCTAACAAGTGGTGCTGGGAAAACTGGTCAACCACTTGTAAAAGAATGAAACTAGAGCACTTTCTAACACCATATACAAAAATAAACTCAAAATGGATTAAAGATCTAAACATAAGACCAGAAACTATAAAACTCCTAGAGGAGAACATAGGCAAAACACTCTCCAACATACATCACAGCAGGATCCTCTATGACCCACCTCCCAAAATATTTGGAATAAAAGCAAAAATAAACAAATGGGACCTAATTAAATTTAAAAGCTTCTGCACAACAAAGGAAACTATAAGCAAGGTGAAAAGACAGCCTTCAGAATGGGAGAAAATAATAGCAAATGAAGCAACTGACAAACAACTAATCTCAAAAATATACAAGCAACTCCTACAGCTCAACTTCAGAAAAATAAATGACCCAATCAAAAAATGGGCCAAAGAACTAAATAGACATTTCTCCAAAGAAGATATACAGATGGCTAACAAACACATGAAAAGATGCTCAACATCACTCATTATCAGAGAAATGCAAATCAAAACCACTATGAGGTACCATTTCAAGCCAGTCAGAATGGCTGCAACCCAAAAGTCTACAAATAATAAATGCTGGAGAAGGTGTGGAGAAAAGGGAACCCTCTTACACTGTTGGTGGGAATGCAAACTAGTATAGCCACTATGGAGAACAGTGTGGAGATTCCTTAAAAAACTGTAAATAGAACTGCCTTATGATCCAGCAATCCCACTGCTGGGCATACACACTGAGAAAAACAGAAGGGAAAGAGACACGTGTACCCCAATTTCATCACAGCACTGTTTATAATAGCCAGGACATGGAAGCAACCTAGATGCCCACCAGCAGATGAATGGATAAGAAAGCAGTGGTACATATACACAATGGAGTATTACTCAGCCGTTAAAAGAATACGTTTGAATCAGTTCTAATGAGGTGGATGAAACTGGAGCCTATTATACAGAGTGAAGTAAGCCAGAAAGAAAAACACCAATACAGTATACTAACGCATATATATGGAATTTAGAAAGATGGTAACAATAACCCTGTATACCAGACAGCAAAAGAGACACTGATGTATAGAACAATCTTTTGGACTCTGTGGGAGAGGGAGAGGGTGGGATGATTTGGGAGAATGGCATTGAAATACGTATAATATCCTATATGGAACGAGTCACCAGTCCATGTTCGATGCAGGATACTGGATGCTTGGGGCTGGTGCACTGGGACGACCCAGAGGGATGGTATGGGGAGGGAGGAGGGAGGAGGGTTCAGGATGGGGAACACATGTATACCTGTGGCGGATTCATTTCGATGTTTGGCAAAACCAATACAATATTGTAAAGTTTAAAAATAAAATAAAATTTAAAAGAAAACTCAGCATTCAAAAATTGAAGATCATAACATCTGGCCTCATTACTTCATGGCAAATAAATGGGGAAACAATGGAAACAGTGACAGACTTTACTTTCTGGGAAAGATTGAAGGCAGGAGGAGAAGGGGATGACAGAGGATGAGATGGTTAGATGGCATCACTGACTCGATAGACATGAGTTTGAGCAAGCTTCAGGAGTTGGTGATGGACAGGGAAGCCTGGCATGCTGCAGTCCATGGGTTCACAAAGTGTTAGACAAGACTGAGCGACTGAACTGAAGTCTCCTGCATTCTTTACCACTAGTGCTGCCTGGGAAACCCGATAAACATGTGCACATTTTCTTTTTTATATTCTTTCCCATTACATTTTATTATAGTATATTGAATATAGTTTCCTGTGATATACACTGTTGTTTATCTATTTTATATATAGTAGTTTGTATTTGCTGATTCCAAGCTTGTAATTTATCCCTCCCACATTCCCTTTCCCCTCTGGTAACCATAAATTCATTTTCTATGTCTGTGAGTCTGTTTCTGTTTTGTAAGTAAGTTCACTTGTGTCATAACTTATTTTATTTTTTAGTGCTTAATCTGATTTTCATTTTATATTATAGGTGATTTGGGGCTTCCCTGGTGACTCGGTGGTAAAGAAACCATCTGCCAATGCAAGAGATGAAGATTTCATCCCTGAGTTGGGAAGATCCCCTGGAGAAAGCAATGGCTACCCACTCCAGTATTCTTACCTGGGAAATCCCATAGTTAGAGGATCCTGGTGAGCTACTGACCATGGGTTCACAAAGGAGCTGGACACTACTCAGAGATTAAACAACAGTAACAATAGTTGATTCACAATGTTGTGCTAGTTTGTGTTATATTTTAGAATACACATGAGTGATATTATTGTATTTATCTTTCTCTGACTTCACTTAGTATGATAATCTCTAGGTCCATCCATGTTCCTGCAAATGGCATTATTTCAGTCTTTTTTATGGATGAGTAGTATTCCTTTGTATATATATATATATTACATCTTCTTTATCCATTCATCTGACAATAGACATTTTGGATGGCTATGTCTTGGTGAATAGGGCTGCTGTGAAAATAAGGGTGGATGTATCTTTTTGCATTATACCTTTTTCTGGATATATGCCCAGGAATGAGATTGCTGGACCATATGGCAATGCTATTTTTAGTTTTATGAGGAACTCCATACTGTTTTCCAAAATGGCTGCACCAATTTACATTCCCACCAACCGTATCGGATATCCTCACTACTTTTAAATAGTGCCCAGCCTTGTTTATCATTTGTGCTGCAGTGCCAAAGAGAATTTAAGAAAACTTCATATTCTGTAACTTTTCTGAATGGCTTTAAGAAAGCCTATCATTTTATTGACTCATCATCTTTAGGCAACAGAACAGAAATATATTTTGAACATAACTAGATTGCCTGGACTTTCTTGTTGAAGTGATACTTCTCACTGTTGTGTCATTAAGGAGAAAGAACATTAAGTACTCAGCTCATATATTATGTTTTTAAATTTCTTAGAAATTTAGAAAAATATTGTCTCCAAGATGGAAAGACCTGTACCTTTATGTTGCTTTCAATATAAGGCTTTCCTTACAGACAAGCCAGAGCCGAATCAGAGGTGTCTGGGCAGAAGAAAAGTGCAAGTGCACTGGGGCATCGTGCACATCCATGGCCTTGTCTTCCTCCTCGCTCTGCTCTGCATCTCAAGGTAGCTGGTCCCTTTCTCAGGCGTGTCTGTTTACTTTCAACAAAGGCATTTAGCCAGATGAGAGAGTAGAACCTAGGCAAAGCCAGGTTTTTCTCCCCATTCCTCTCTTACCCAGTCTCTCTCTCTCCAGGGTTTTGCTGTGGAGAGGAGCACAACCCTGGTTCCTTCATCCCCAGGGGACCCAGGTTCTGGCCTCCAGGAGTGCTGGTCTCTGTTTTCTTCATCTAAGGAGAGTATTACCTTAATTGCTACCTGCAATTGTGAATCTCAAGTGTGAGCTGAGTTTTTCCAAGACTATGTAGCCAATTCCCTGCATGACATTTTCTCTTTTTTAAAAAATGTAAAATTGTGTCTGTTTTTCTGCCTAAACCCTGATGGATACAAAACCCCCTGCAGGAAAAATGCAGTTAATAATGTGAGCAAGCAGCAGGAGACAGTCAGAGGTGTCTTAAACTATAAAACAAGTCAATTCTTGTTCTAAAATAGTGAATAGTTTCCCTATAATTATATGATAAATCTCCATTTATGTGCCATTTTAGTAAAATGAATACAGTTAATTTTGGAGGAGGAAAATATAGAGTGAATCCATGTTTCTGGGATGACAGTCGAGCTTATCATACATGTCACATCATCTAAAATAGCAATGCTAATAATAACCATGATAATATGCAGTTAGTAGATCTCCATCTGGGACTTCCAGAAATTCAAAAACAGCAATGACAATAATAACAACAACAATAAACTATACATAACTTAAACTATCATTCCCTTATGCAAATGAGTTTCTAATTCAGCTTCTAATTAAACTTAATTATTTTCAATTTTCCCCTCAGTACACACTTATACAACTATTATTTATTCATAAATATGTATTGCTACCTAAAGAAGTGTGGATGAGCTATTTATCACTTAAAAATTATAATTTGTGCCTTAAAAATTAGCAAATGTGAAATCAATTATCTTAAAACAAGACCAGGAGCTGACTGTGGCTCAGACCATGAACTCCTTATTGACAAATTCAGACTTAAATTGAAGAAAGTAGGGAAAACCACTAGACTATTCAGGTATGACCTAAATCAAATCCCTTATGATTATACAGTGGAAGTGACAAATAGATTTAAGGGACTAGATCTGATAGAGTGCCTGATGAACTATGGAATGAGGTTCAGGACAAGATACAGGAGACAGGGATCAAGACCATCCCCATGGAAAAGAAATGCAAAAAAGCAAAATGGCTGTCTGGGGAGGCCTTACAAATAGCTGTGAAAAGAAGAGAAGCGAAAAGCAAAGGAGAAAAGGAAAGATAGAAGCATCTGAATGCAGAGTTCCAAAGAATAGCAAGAAGAGATAAGAAAGCCTTCCTCAGCGATCAATGCAAAGAAATAGAGGAAAACAACAGAATGGGAAAGACTAGGGATCTCTTCAGGAAAATTAGAGATACCAAAGGAACATTTCATGCAAAGATGGGCTCGATAAAGGACAGAAATCGTATGGACCTAACAGAAGCAGAAGATATTAAGAAGAGATGGCAAGAATACACAGAAGAACTGTACAAAAAAGATCTTCATGACCCAGATAATCACAATGGTGTGATCACTGACCTAGAGCCAGATATCCTGGAATGTGAGGTCAAGTGGGCCTTGGAAAGCATCACTATGAACAAAGCTAGTGGAGGTAATAGAATTCCAGTTGAGCTATTCCAAATCCTGAAATGTGATGCTGTGAAAGTGCTGTATTCAATATGCATGCAAATTTGGAAAACTCAGCAGTGGCCACAGGACTGGAAAAGGTCATTTTTCATTCCAATCCCAAAGAAAGGCAATGCCAAAGAATGCTCAAACTACCACACAATTGCACTCATCTCACATGCTAGTAAAGTAATGCTCAAAATTCTCCAAGCCAGGCTTCAGCAATATGTGAAGCATGAACTTCCTGATGTTCAAGCTGTATTTAAAAAAGGCAGAGGAACCAGAGATCAAATTGCCAACATCCGCTGGATCATGGAAAAAGCAAGAGAGTTCCAGAAAAACATCTATTTCTGCTTTATTGACTATGCCAAAGTCTTTGACTGTGTGGATCACAATAAAGTGTGGAAAATTCTTCAAGAGATGGGAATACCAGACCACCTGATCTGCCTCTTGAGAAATTTGTATGCAGGTCAGGAAGCAAAAGTTAGAACTGGACATGGAACAACAGACTGGTTCCATATAGGAAAAGGAGTACGTCAAGGATGTATATTGTCACCCTGCTTATTTAACTTATACGCAGAGTACCTCATGAGAAATGCCGGACTGGAAGAAGCACAAGGTGGAATCAACATTGCCGGGAGAAATATCAATAATGTCAGATATGCAGATGACACCACCCTTATGGCAGAAAGTGAAGAGGAATTAAAAAGCCTCTTGATGAAAGTGAAAGTGGAGAGTGAAAGTTGGCTTAAACCTCAACATTTGTCATCCTGTCCCATCATTTCATGGAAAATATATGGGGAAACAGTGGAAACAGTGTCAGACTTTATTTTTTTCGGCTCCAAAATCACTGCAGATGGTGACTGCAGCCATGAAATTAAAAGACGCTTACTCCTTGGAAGGAAAGTTATGACCAACCTAGATAGCATGTTCAAAAGCAGAGACATTACTTTGCCAACAAAGGTCCGTCTATTCAAGGCTATGGTTTTTCCTGTGGTCATGTATGGATGTGAGAGTTGGACTGTGAAGAAGGCTGAGCGCCGAAGAATTGATGCTTTTGAACTGTGGTGTTGGAGAAGACTCTTGAGAGTCCCTTGGACTGCAAGGAGATCCAACCAGTCCATTCTGAAGGAGATCAGCCCTGGGATTTCTTTGGAAGGAATGATGCTAAAGCTGAAACTCCGGTACTTTGGCCACCTCATGTGAAGAGTTGACTCATTGGAAAAGACTCTGATGCTGGGAGGGATTGTGGGCAGGAGGAAAAGGGGACGACAGAGGATGAGATGGCTGGATGGCATCACTGACTCGATGGACGTGAGTCTGAATGAACTCCGGGAGTTGGTGATGGACAGGGAGGCCTGGCATGATGCAATTCATGGGGTCTCCAAGAGTCGGACATGACTGAGCGACTGATCTGATCTGATCTGATCTAATCTATTTGCATTACTTAACAATTAGTCAGTCTTATATGTTGCTATTCAGTCGCTAAGTCATACACTGCAGCATGCCAGTCTTTCCTGTCCTTCACTGTCTCCCAGAGATTGTTCAAACCCATGTCCATTGTGTTGATGATGCCATACAACTGTCAGGGAGTTTGTAATTTCCTTGGTTCTGTCTTGCCACAGCAAAAATTTGAAGCAACAGATGGACCAGTGTTACAGCTCAGTTTTGTTTGGCAAGCAAAGGAAAAATACATCCTCATGGCATGAGGGCCAGTTCAGTTCAGTCACTCAGTCATGTCCAAATCTTTGCGACCCCATGAATTGCATCACACCAGGCCTCCCTGTCCATCACCAACTCCCAGAGTTCACTCAAACTAACATCCATGGAGTCGGTGATGCCATCCAGCCATCTCATCCTCTGTCGTCCACTTCTCCTCCTGCCCCCAATCCCTCCCAGCATTAGAGTCTTTTCCAATGAGTCAACTTTTCTCATGAGGTGGCCAAAGTACTGGAGTTTCAGCTTTAGCATCATTCCTTCCAAAGAACACCCAGGACTGATCTCCTTTAGAATGGACTGGTTGGATCTCCTTGCAATCCAAAGGACATAAGGATGGGCCAACCCAAAAGATGCAAAGAGAAGAGGCCCCTGGCTCAATTTCGGCTCTCTTTATATATATATATATATATTTTTTTTTTTTTCCTCCTCCCCCTGAGCCTGCCTGATGTAAACTGGGCTAGCCAGGAGGACTGTTTGTTTTACCTGAGTTTCTCACTCTAGTCCTCAGACCTTCCTTTGTTCTATTTTTGTGGGCTTAGTCCTTTCTTTGTCTTTTAGCCACAGCCATTCTGGACTCCTTTTTCCTATTCTACCTACCTAACATTCTCCCCTCATGAGATGGGAGGCCCAATTCTTTGGGAATAGGGGCGTTGAGGTCTTTCTGGCTACTTCTTTCTGGCATTGGGTCTCCCTCTCTTGCTAGTCTCAGGCCTCAGAGTCCTTATGGCAACGTCCATCTAACTTACCATCAGGGTGAGTGATATTTTCTTTGGTCAGCTGTAGTTTTATACATCTTTGTTGAACCGGCACTGCGTGTTGTAGCTTGTTGTCCTGGGCAGAGACAAAATGGGTTAGACAATTGATAATACATGGAGAAATCATAAACAGCATCAATATGTTGATAATAAGGATTAGTAGGGGCTTAGCCAACTCCAAATTACCCCTCACCAGGAGAAGGATCCCCCAAAGAGAGATTGTAGCCACCCTGAGAACTTTCAAGCTTGTTCTTTGAGATCCTTTAGGATATGAATGTTTTTCTTGAGGACTGTGAGACTTTAACTTAGCTGGAGGTATTCACCCAGAAGCAACATGTCTCATTCAAGATGGCTCAAGTCCCTCCTTGTTCAGGAATCATGAGACCTATCTCCTTTTTTGGAGTACAACCCCTGCGAAGCTATGTTGACTCTTCAGAGAAATCTTATCCCCAGAAGCTTAATTTTGGGGGTATTCATTAGAATGGCATTCATTTGTAGTCCTGAATAGGTATTTGAGAGCTCCCAGGGGATCACAGGTGCATTGAGTTTCCTTTTCTGTTTTCTTCCATGGCTTGACTCATGAGTAGTGAATTTAGGAATCATGTCCTGGTATGTTGACTGTTTTGGGGATAGAAAATCTTACAGGGTAGAGGCCCTTCCATGTGGGCTGGAGTTGAGCCTTTGGGGATGCATCATTCCAGACTTTAATTAGGACTTGAGTCCCTTGAGCATATAGTGGTGACTCTTTAGACTCTTTGGGGTCCTGACTGACACCTCACAAATGTATATCCTGTTGGAATTGCCCAATGGTCATGGTATAAGACTGAAGGGTCTGAGCCTCTGGATCTAGGAAGAAGTCATTGACATAAACAAAAGGTGTCTCATGTAGCATCTCAAAAGGACTAAGACCAACCAGTTCCTTAGGGGAAATATGGGTGCAGATGAGAGCTATTGGTAAAGCCTCCTTCCATCCCAGGGAGGTCTCCTAGGTTATCTTTTTTATTGCTGATTTTAAGAATTGGTTGGCTCTTATCCTGAAGACTGAGGCCTCCAGGCACAGTGGAGATGATAAGTAACCCCCAATGCTTTAGAGACCCATTGGGTGACCTTAGAAGTAAATGATGCTCCACTGTCACTTTGTAGTGACCTGGGCAGACCAAATCTCTGAACGATTTCATGGAGCAGTTTTTTTGGAGGCCTGTTCCTCTGAAAGACCTTTCTAGTAATCTTTGGTGGGTCTTTCCCTCTAAGTGTGTGGTGGCAAATAAGGAGTTAACCAACTTCCATTGGATGTTCCAAGGTAGAAAAAAAGCCCTTCCCTTTGGAACCACCCCATATGATCTTCTTGAAAGCTCTCACTCTTAGCTTTAAGAGTCATACCTTCAGTATATGAAGGAGTTTTTGGCAAATTAGTCTGTGGAACTAAGGTGGCAAACCCTGTTAGGTCATTGTTCTGTAATGACTTACATTGTTCTGTAAGAGCTGCTCTCTTAGCTGTCTGATCGGTTTCTTGGTTCCCTCATGCCACTTCCAAGCTCCCTTTTTGGTGTCCTTTACAATGGGAGACTGAAAAATCAGTGGGCACTGCTCCAAGAGCCTAAGGATTTGATCATCATATTTGATTGGGGAACCTCAGGTGGTCTTTGGCTTTTTTCTTTCCAATAGCAGCATGTGCATGTAGCACCAGAAAGGCATACTTGGAGTCAGTGTAAATAGCTACTCTTTTTCTTTTTTCCAGCGCTAAAGCTCAAGTCAGGGCTATTAGATCAGCTAATTGGGCAGAAGTACCTGGTGGCAAAAGTTTAGCCTCTATGGTCTCAAAATTGGAATCTACTGTATGTCTGGCTCTTCTTTTCCATGTAAGGCAGAACTGCTTCCATCAGTGTACCAGATTTCCTCAGAATTAGTCACAGGATCTTTTAACAATTCTTATCGGGGTTTTGTCCAATGGTCCAAAATTTCTAGGCAAGAGTGAAAGGGGAGAGAGCCCTCGGGGGTAGGCAGGATGGTAACTGGATTAAGAACCTCACAAGGGAATATAGTCAGGCCTGGATTTTCCATCAACACTACTTGATATCTGAAGATTCTTTGATTCAGTTCAGTTCAATTCGGTTCAGTCGCTCAGTCCAACTCTTTGTGACCCCATGAATTGCAGCACGCCAGGCCTCCCTGTCCATCACCAACTCCCAGAGTTCATTCAAATTCATGTCCATCGAGTCAGTGATGCCATCCAGCTATCTCATCCTCTGTCGTCCCCTTCTTCTCCTGCCCCAATCCCTCCCAGCATCAGAGTCTTTTCCAATGAGTCAACTCTTCACATGAGGTGGTCAAAGTACTGGAGTTTCAGCTTTAGCATCAGCCCTTCCAATGAACACCCAGGACTGATCTCCTTTAAAATGGACTGGTTGGATCTCCTTGCAGTCCAAGGGACTCTCAAGAGTCTTCTCCAGCACCACAGTTCAAAAGCATCAAATCTTCAGCGTTCAGCATTCTTCACAGTCCAACTCTGACATCCATACATGACCACAGGAAAAACCATAGCCTTGACTAGACGGACCTTTGTTGGCAAAGTAATGTCTCTGCTTTTGAATATGCTATCTAGGTTGATCATAACTTACATTCCAAGGAGTAAGTATCTCTTAATTTCATGACTGCAATCAACATCTGCACTGATTTTGGAGCCCCCCAAAAATAAAGTCTGACATTCTTTCCACTGTTTCCCCATCTATTTCCCATGAAGTGATGGGACCAGATGCCATGATCTTCGTTTTCTGTATGTTGAGCTTTAGGCCAACTTTTTACTTTCCTCTTTCACTTTCATCAAGAGGTTTTTTAGTTCCTCATCACTTTCTGCCATAAGGGTGGTGTCATCTGCATATCTGAGGTTATTGATATTTCTCCCGGCAATGTTGATTCCACCTTGTGCTTCTTCCAGCTCAGCGTTTCTCATAATGTACTCTGCATATAAGTTAAATAAGCAGGGTGACAATATACATCCTTGACGTACTCCTTTTCCTATTTGGAACCAGTCTGTTGTTCCATGTCCAGTTCTAACTGTTCCTTCCTGACCTGCATATAGGTTTCTCAAGAGGCAGATCAGGTGATCTGGTATTCCCATCTCTTTCAGAATTTTCCACAGTTTTCCTTTATCAAGACCATCTTTGCATGAAATGTTCCCTTGGTATCTCTAATTTTCTTGAAGTGATCTCTAGTCTTTCCCATTCTGTTGTTTTCCTCTATTTCTTTGCATTGATCACTGAAGAAGCCTTTCTTATGTCTCCTTGCTATTCTTTGGAACTCTGCATTCAGATGCTTCTATCTTTCCTTTTCTCCTTTGCTTTTCGCTTCTCTTCTTTTCACAGCTATTTGTAAGGCCTCCCCAGACAGCCATTTTGCTTTTTTGCATTTCTTTTCCATGAGGATATTCTTGATCCCTATCTTCTGTACAACGTCACGAACCTCCGTCCATAGTTCATCAGGCACTCTATCTATCAGATCTAGGCCCTTAAATTTATTTATCACTTCCACTGTGTAGTCATAAGGGATTTGATTTAGGTCATACCTGAATGGTCTAGTGGTTTTCCCTACTTTCTTCAATTTAATTCTGAATTTGGCAATAAGGAATTCATGATCACAACCACAGTCAGCTCCCGGTCTTGTTTTTGCTGACTGTATAGAGCTTCTCCATCTTTGGCTGCAAAGAATATAATCAATCTGATTTCGGTGTTGACCATCTGGCACCGTCCATGTGTAGAGTCTTCTCTTGTGTTGTTGGAAAAGGGTGTTTGCCATGACCAGTGCGTTCTCTTGGCAAAACTCTATCAGTCCTTGCCCTGCTTCATTCTGTACTCCAAGGCCAAATTTGATTAGACATCCATAAATGGCATCCCCCATTCAGGAGTTGTTTCACTTATTGGCTGGTAAAATTAGTTTTCCCCCAAGAGAGAGTTTTAAAGTTATCTTCTATCAGGACTGTAATAGCTGCAAGATTTCAAAGGCAGGGAGAGATCTCTTCCCAATAAGGGAGGGGGACACTCAGAGACCACCAGAAACTAGTGGGAAAATATTTGTCCATCCCAGCAACAAAGTGCTCAGTTGAATCTTTTTGTAATTGTTTTTCCTGTAGCTCCCCAAATGGTACAGGTTTGGCAAGAGAAGACTCTGGAGTAGGAGGTCAGGACAAAATAGGTAGCCCCCTGTGTCAACCAAGAAATTCTCTGACCCACCTGCCACATCCGGTTGCACCCTTGGCCCTAGCCCCGTGATGGTTATCTGTGACAGGTGGGCTGGCTGAAGCGGGCCTCTTCAGTCCTGTTGAACCATTGCAAGGATAGGTTTTGTGCTTGACCTTGAGGCTCTTGGGTCCCAAGGGCAGAGTGTAGCCCAATGTCCCAATTGATGGCATTTGTAGCAAGCCATTTAAGGAGATATGTCATGGTTTGGACACTCTATGACCCAGTGTCCCGCCTGTATACAAATTAGGCATTTGCCTCATGCCTGGTCCTTCAAAGACTCGGGGTTTGCCATAGGGATTCCCTGGAGGTCAACCAACATCTGGGCATCGCTTGTCCCTTTGCTTTTCTCCCTTTCTTGGGCCTTGGCTTCCCTCTCTTGTTCTGTTATAAAAGGTATTGGTGGCTGCCTGGACCATCTCATCTAAAGAGGCAGCAGGGTCTGGCTTCTATAGCTGTTGTAACTTTATCATGCTGTCTGATGCACAGAGAAACAGAAATTTGTCCTTTAAATTCACCTGACCCTCATAAGAGTCTAAGTCCAGATTGGTAAACTTTTGGAGGGCCTCTTTTAGCCTTTCCAGTAAGGCAATGGGGTTCTCATTGGGTTCCTGAGTTATTGCTAAGACCCAGGCATATTAGCTGATTTCTTTTTGCTGGGCTGATGTTAGTCCTGCCTTTACACAGATCAGAAAATGATCCCTTTCCCAGATGTGCTCAGGGTCATTACAATTCCAATTAGGATCTGAGGAGGAGACCAGTTTCCCCTACTGGATATTTATCACTTGACATGTGAAGCCCCATAACATACCTTTGGGCTTCCTTTAAGACCCTAGCATGTTCAGGGTCAGATAAAGTTTGACTAAATATGACCATGATGTCCTTCCATGTCAAGGCAAAGGCCAAGGTAATGTGCTGGAATATATCTATATATTTTCCTGGATCATCTGTATAGCTTTCCAGGTCTTGCTTGATCTGTCTTGGTTCTAAGAGGGAGGAGGGCTTATGGACCCGGGTTGGTCCAAATCCTCTTCCAGTTTCAACTAAGGGACATACTCGTGTTGGCTTTTGTGCAAGGTGTGCTTTCCAATATGGGGACATGTTTGGATACAAAGAAAGAGCACCAGTAAACTCAGGAGCCACGGGAAGTGGGCCTTCATGGGGGGCTTCCTTCTCTTGGTTGTCTGTGCCTAATACCATTAGCCTAGTAGGCTCACTTTTAGGGCATACAACAATCCCATACTTAAGACAGAGTTCCTTCATATCTCTTAGTTGGAAGACAATTTGGGTATTTCCTTTGTCTTTTGCAGAATAAGTCTAGCTGTAGGATGTAATTTAAACTCCCATCCTCAGGCCAGTGTTCCTTGTCCCCCAGAGGATACTGTGGCCATGTAGTGGCACAAAAAAAAATTTCAAGTGACTTCTGTCTAGAGTTAGAGGATTGAACAGCTTCCAGTTATCAAGGATGCATCTCAGGGGCATCAGGAAGTGGATTGGCTATTTCTCATCAGAAAGACAGTGATGACAGGGAGGAAAAGAAAAAAGAAAAAAATGAATAGGCCTCCTTCTATTTTTATGGGTGGACTTGCTTAGGGGTGAGTCTTTCTGAAGTTTATCCTACCCAGGACCATTGCAACCTGAGAGCCAGGCATCCCCAGGTCAGGGTGCAGATCCCCAAGCAGGCTGAGGTGTGACAGCCTCCTGGAGATCGAATCTCCAGGCAGGTCGAGGCAGGTTGGCCTCCCAAGAATTGGGTCTCTGGACAGGTTGAGGCATGTCAACCTCCTGGGATCCCTGGACTGGCAGATCCCTGAGCAGGCTGAGGCATGACAACCTTCCAAGGACCAGATCCATAGGTAGGTCAAGGCAGGTCAACCTCCTGGGACCCCCTGACTGGAGTTGGGTGTCCCCAAGCATGACCAGTACTGGGTAGGATTAAGGGATTGTAATCTTAACTCATTGCTGTTTTGTCCATTGCAGAAGGGATGTATCTCCATGGTATGCCCACCATGATGTAAACTAATCCAAGTCTGTGCCCTGAGACTGGAAAAAAGCTTATAAGCTTTATCCTCTTATTGCTCTGAGGGAATGTAAGTCACTGATTTTCTCCACCTAGTCCTCCATAAGAGCAGTTTAGTGTGTTTCCAATGGTAAACATTTCATTGTCAGAGAGTCACTCTAGGTAATCACAGAAATAATGTCAAAGGAATGGATTTTCTGGTCTTGTTAAGGGCATTAAGAATATTTTAATAATAAGCAGGGTGGAGCAATGTTGCCTACAAGGGGGCAGAGTCCTGGTTGTAGGAGTTAGAACAAATTGATAAGAGGCAACGGACAAGATGCTCCATAAAATTGGAGTGGAAATTTGATCCAGGGATATGTTTGTAACTTTAGGAGAAGGGTGGTAAGGGTTTGGACCCAAACAGCCTGCAGGGCTAACTCCCAAAGTGGCAAACATTATCCCTGGGAGCTCAATTGCCCTTGAAGGGATGCCACCAACAGATGGAACTTCTGGCAGGCATTGTGTGCCTGTCATCTGCCCTAGCAGGTTCACTGAGAGATATTGTTGTTGCACATATTGTAGAAAACATGGAAGATGAAGGCCAGAATATCTAGAGATATTGGGTGTTATACAGTATTTCTTTCCCAAGGGCCAGCTATTTTCTGGTTGTTCCTCCAGAAGAGGGTAAAGGCAATATTGTGGGCCCAGATTGGGCTCAGGAAAAGAGCATGGGACAGGATGGGAGGGGGCAGGGCACAACTTTTGAAAGAGTGACATAGCCAAATGGCATAACATAAACTGATTAAAATCAAATGGGTCCAAGATGACAAGTCAAATTCAACTAAACGTTGATCCTCAATCTGCAAGCCAAATGACAAACCCAGAGGTGCCAGGACAGTTCCAAGGTACTGTCAAAAGACCAAGACAGAGGAGTGGGTGATTCCCCAACTGTTGGGATGATCCTCCCACTCATTAGTATATGAAATCACCCAGCTGGCAAAAACTAACCACAGCACATTCCACTCACCCTCTGCAATGGCCCACCCTGCAGAGTATGCATCTCTCTAAATCCACCTCTGAACAAATCTACCTCTTACTATGACTGTGTCTCTCACTGAATTTTTTGCAATGAGACATCAAGAGCCTGAGCTTCATTAGGTCCTAAAACCAGGCATTGTGGGTTTTGGCCAGGCTCAAGTCCCAGTTGGATATGACTGAGTGACTAAGCATAGAACAGCAAGAAATGAGAGATTACAAAAAAATTAAGATTTTCTTAGCCATATGTCCTTCCAGCCACAGGAGCAAGGACTTCCTACCTTAACTGGAGGTCTCCTGGAACCTGAGACTGAGCCATATAAGTTTTCTGCCAAGTTTGTTTTTGTTCTCTTGGCTTCCAGCACACTGGGCTTCCTGTCACTGCCACTGCACTGAATTGTCTTCATTTTCAGTTTCAGCTTCCACTACAGGAGGTTTGGCCGAGTTAGGCTTCTGCTGTGCTTGGTCTGCACGTCACGGGGGCCCAAGACAAGGTTGTTTCAGCCAGGTTAGATTCGAGTTACGGCACCATATATATTGGGAGAGTTTGTAATTTCCTCGGTTCTGTCTGGACGCAGCAAAAATTTGAAGCAATGGATGGACCAGTGTTACAGCTCAGTTTTGTTTGTCAAGCAAAGGAAAATACATCCGCAAGGTGTGCTGCTGCTGCTGCTAAGTTGCTTCAGTCGTGTCCGACTCTGTGCGACCCCGTAGACGGCAGCCCACCAGGCTCCCCCGTCCCTATGATTCTCCAGGCAAGAACACTGGAGTGGGTTGCCATTTCCTCCTCCAATGCATGAAAGTGAAAAGTGAAAGTGAAGTCGCCCAGTTGTGTCCAACTCCCAGTGACCTCATGGACTACAGCCTACCACGCTCCTCTGTCCATGGGATTTTCCAGGCAAGAGAACTGAGAGTGGGCCAACCCAAAAGATGCTAAGAGAAGAGAGGCCCCTGGCTCAATTTTGGCTCCTCTTTTTATATGTTTTATTTCTCCTCCCCCTGAGTCTGCCCTACGTAAATTGGGCTAGCCAGGAGGGCTGTTTGTTTTCCCTGAGGGTCTCACTCTGGTCCTTGGACCTTCCTTTGTTCTATTCTCAGAGGCTTTTTCCTTTCTTTGTCTTTTAGCCACCACAATTCTGGACTCCTTTTTCCTATTCTAACTACCTAACACAACCAATCTCATCCTCCGTTACCCCCTTCTCCTGCCTTCAATCTTTCCCAGCATCTGCTTTGATGTGACTACCTGCTTATGAAATCATATCTGAAATTTTAAAGATGTAAAATAAAGAGCAAACACAGGACACAAGACTGACACTGAAACTTCTATCCTCAAAAGGAATCTCAGTGTGTGAAGGGATATTTAACAGGCCAAACTGGGCAATAATTAAAGAGAAGATTCTCATACAAGTGATTACATTAGCAGAGGCATTTGGAAAATTTATTTTTTGCTATACAAGGGCTATATGTAACAAGTTTCAACAGAAATCCTCTCTGTTTTATGTCAGCTTTCAGTTTTAGACTGATACTGGAAATTGACCTATCTAACTGGCTTAGAAAATTTTAGCTTGGCCATTTGGCCATGAAGCCTTCTAAGAGAATCAATATAAGGCAAAGCAAAAATTTTAAAAATTGTAAATTTGATATACTACAGTTGAGTTCACCAGGAAAACAACATTACTTTTTTGTTGACGTGGAGGAAAATCCCAATCGAATGACCCCAGTGCAACAAGTATATAAAACTAGAAAGAGAGTTTTAACATTTAGGTAAATAATTTAGTCCATGAGACTTCATAGCCTCTGAATTTTATCAAGAAATTTCTGATCTACTTGCAGGCACAAAATGGACCTGTGTAATTCATATCCTTCTTAATGCTTTTAGAAAGTATTTAGATAGTGCTATTGGAATTAATCAGTTTTTAAAACAAGAATTTTCATTAAGTATAATATCCAAATCTGCAAAAACAATGGTTTGCCAGCACTTGAGATGTTTAGTAATATATATGAATACATACATGCATGATATATTATATATATACCATTTATCTTAGAAATTATTTTAAATAAGAATGTACAAAACAGGATCACAGACTTCTCAAAACATCTATCATATATGAATTAACTACACTTCATTTGTTTTAAGTGCAACAATCAAATGTTCCCTTATAATATATACTTTTAGTTTGCAAGGACAGGACATTCTTAGAGAGTAATGATTTCTCACCCCATTTGTTCTGATTCCTAAGAGCCTGATGTCACTCAGAAAGAGTGTGCTAAACTAAAGAATGTCAAAACATGTTGGGATCATATAGACAGTTCTGTCCAAGTAGTACTTTAAGTCAATTATTTTCTCCTCTTTCTTGTAGAAAATCTGTCAAATATATATTCTTTTAGGAATCAAGAAGCTTAAAGTATATTAAAAAGCATCAAATTCAAGTTTTATCAGTGTGACATTTAATTCTTAAATTGTCCTTTAGGAAATGTGAAGTAAAGCAATTTTTGATTTGGTTAGATGTTTCATAATACTATATAACTCTCCTTTTCTAAAAGTCAAGCACCTTTAATTTTTAGCCAATTCAAGCAATTTTATTTAAAAAAGAGAGAGAGAATGGAAAACTGTAAATATTTTAAAATAACAGAATCTTCAAATTCTCAAACAAAATTAGTGAAAATTTTATTTTATTTCTTACATGTTACTGTACACATTAATGGGATATTTTATTTTGTTATCTTTCCTCAATATACTGAGCTTTCTAAGAGCTAACAAATAACAGAAATATTTACATATTTCCACAACGTCTAATCTATTTTAAATTAATGGATTATTTTATTTTGTATATCATGCATAGAAAGCCCAAATAATAAACAGGCAAAAGATGTTATTAAACAAGGTACATAAAGAAAAATAATTTGTATTGGTTTATTTAATGGACTGTATTTAACAGGACTCAAACAGAAAATTATTTTAATTTGTATTCATAGTGTAGACGTTTATTTTTCTTGTCACATCTTCCTACCATGAACATGACAGACATTTGGAACAGAATCCATACACTCTCAGGTCTGAGCAGTTTCATTTTAATACCCAAAACTGAATATGAAAACATCAAATCTCTGTATTAATCTGTAATCCATTTCAATGACCCCATCACCACCAGCAGCAGCAGCAGTTTAAACTGCCTGGAGAATTTTTAAGACCAGCAATGGAATAATGAGTTAGTTGAAGTCTATTCTCTAATTCTTCTTGTTCCATTCCATCCCTCATTTACTAGGGGCTCCAGTAGGTGGCTCAGATGGTAAAGCGTCCATCTATAGTGCGGGATGGAGAAGACAATGGCACCCCACTCCAGTACTCTTGCCTGGAAAATCCCATGGAAAGAGGAGCCTGGTAGACTACAGTCCATGGAGTCACGAAGAATCGGACACGACTGAGTGACTTCACTTTCACTTTTCACTTTTCACTTTCATGCATTGGAGAAGGAAATGGCAACCCACTCCAGTGTTCTTGTCTTAAGAATCCCAGGGATGGGGGAGCCTAGTGGGGTGCCGTCTATGAGGTCGCACAGAGTCGGACAGGACTGAAGCAACTTAGTACAGTGCAGGGGACCTGGGTTCAATCCCTGGGTCTGGAAGATCTCCTGGAGAAGGAAATGGCAACCCACTCCAGTACCCTTGCCTGGAAAATCCAAAGGACGGAGAAGCCTGGTAGGCTACATACAGTCCATGGGGTCACAAAGAGTTGGACACGACTGAGCGACTTCACTTTCACTTTTACTTTCCAGTAGTCTTTCCCTCCATCCTTCCTATCTTCTTCTGTTACTCAAATTTCTTCTTTTACAGAACTAATTAATGAAGAGAGATGGGGGTAAAAGATGTAAGTAAGGTCTTTTACTCACATTATGATATTTGTTGATTCCTCTTAACTTTTGTGGTTTTCAATCTGTCTTCCCTCTGATGGAGAAGGATAAGAGGCTTATGGAAGCTTCCTGATGGGAGAGACTGGCTGAGGGGGAAATTGGGTCTTGTTCTGATGGGTGGGACCATATTCAGTAAATCTTTAATCCATTTTTCTGTTCTGATGGGCAGGGCCATGTTCAGTAAATCTTTAATCCAATTTTCTGTTGGAAATTGATCTGATCACATGGACCACATCTGATCACACCAATCTGATCATGTGGATCACAGGCTGTCTAAATGAAACTATGAGCCATCCTGTGTAGGGCCACCCAAGATGGACAGGTTATGATGGAGAGTTCTGAGAAAATGTGGTCCACTGGAGAAGGGGATGGCAAACCACTTCAGTACTCTTGCCTTGAGAACCTAGGAACAGTATGAAAAGACAAAAAGATATGACCCTGAAAGATGTACTCCCCAGGTCGGTAGGTGCCCAATATGAGATCAGTGGAGAAATAATTCCAGAAAGAATGGAGACAGAGCCAAAGCAAAAACAACACCCAGTTGTGGATGCGACTGGTAATGGAAGTAAAGTTTGATGCTGTAAAGAGCAATATTGCATAGGAACCTAGAATGTTAGGTCCATGAATCAAGGCACAATGGAAGTGATCAAACAGGAGATGGCCAGAGTGAAAATAGACATTTTAGGAATCAGCAAGCTAAAATGGACTGGATGGGTGAATTTAACTCATATGACCATTATGTCTACTACCGTGGCAAGAATCCATAAGAAGAAATGGAGTAGCCATCATAGTCAGCAAAAGAGTCCGAAATGCAGTACTTGGATGAAACCTCAAAAATGACAGAATGATCTCTGTTGGTTTCCAAGGCAAACCATTCAATATTATGGTAATCCACATCTATGCCCTTATCAGTTATGCTGAATAAGCTGAAGTTGAACAGTTCTATGAAGACCTACAAGACATTTTAGACCTAACACCCAAGAAAAGATGTCCTTTTCATTATAGGTGACTGGAGTGCAAAAGTAGGAAGTGAAGAGATACCTGGAGTAACAGGCAAATTTGGCCTTGGAGTACAGAATGAAGCAGGGCAAAGGCTAACAGAGTTTTTGCCAAAAGAACATACTGGTCATAGCAAACACCCTCTTTCAACAACGTAAGAGAAGACTTTACACACGGACATCATTACCGAAATCAGATTGATTATATTCTTTACAGCCAAAGATGGAGAAGTTCTATACAGTCAGCAAAAAAAAAAGACTGGGAGCTGACTGTGGCATAGACCATGAACTCCTTATTGCCAAATTCAGACCTAAACTGAAGAAAGTAGGGAAAACCACTAGACCATTCATGTATGACCTAAATCAAATCCTTTATGATTATACAGTGGAAGTGACAAATAGATTCAACGGATTAGATCTGTCAGACAGAGTGCCTGAAGAACTATGGACAGAGGCTTGTGACATTGTGCAGGTGGCAGGGATCAAGATCATCCCGAAGGAAAAAAAATGCAAAAAGGAAAAATGGATGTCTGAAGAGGCTTTACAAATAACTGTGAATAGAAAATAAGCAAAGGCAAAGGAGACAAGAAAAGATATACCTATTTGAATGGAGAGTTCCAAGAATAGCAAGGAGAGATAAGAAAGCCTTCCTCAGTGATCACTGCAAAGAAATACAGGAAAACATAGAATACAATGGGAAAAACTAGAGATCTCTTCAAGAAAATTAGAGCTAACAAAGGAATGTTTCATGCAAGATGGGCATGAAATAAAGGACAAAAATGGTATGGACCTAACAGAAGCAGAAGATTTTAAGAAGAGGTGGCAAAAATACACAGAAGAACTGTACAAAAAACATCTTCATGACCCAGATAATCACGATAGTGTGATCACTGACCTAGAGCCAGACATCCTGGAATGTGAAGTCAAGTGGGCCACAGGAAGCATGACTATGAACAAAGCTAGTGGAGGTGATGGAATTCCAGTTGAGCTATTTTAAATCCTAAAGATTATGCTTTGAAAGTGCAGCACCTGATATGTCAGCAAATTTGGAAAACACAGCAGTGGCCATAGGACTGGAAAAGGTCAGTTTTCATTCCAATATCAAAGAAAGGCAATGCCAAAGAATGCTCAAACTACTGCACAATTGCACTCATCTCACACGTTAGCAAAGTAATGTTCAAAATTCTCCAAGCCAGGCTTTAGCAATACTTGAACCATGAACTTCCAGATGTTCAAGCTTGTTTTAGAAAAGGCAGAGGAGCCAGAGATCAAATTGCCAACATCTGGTGGATCAGTGAAAAATCAAGAGTTCCAGAAAAACATCTATTTTTGCTTTAATGAGTATGCCAAAGCTTTTGACTCTGTGGACCACAGCAAACTGTGGAAAACTCTGAAAGAGATGGGAATACCAGACCAACTGACCTGCCTCTTGAGAAATCTGTTTGCAGGTGAGAAAGCAACAGTTAGAACTGGACATGGAACAACAGAGTGATTCCAAACTGGAAAAGGAGTACGTCAAGGCTGTATGTTTTTATCCTGCTTATTTAAATTATATGCAGAGTACATCATGAGAATGCTGGGCTGGATGAAGTGCAAGCTAGAATCAAGATTGCCAGGAGAAATATCAGTAACCTCAGATATGCAGATGACACCACCCTTCTGGCAGAAAGTGAAGAACTAAAGAGCTTCTTGAAGAAAGTGAAAGAGGAGAGTGAAAAAGTTGGCTTAAAACTCAACACTCAGAAAAGTCAGATCATGATATCTGGTCCCATTACTTCATGGCAAATAGATGGGGAAACAGTGGTAACAGTGACAAATTTTAATTTTGGGGGGCTCCAAAATCACTGCCGATGGTGACTGCAGCCATGAAATTAAAAGACACTTGCTCCTTGGAAGGAAAGTTATTACCAACCTAGACAGTTTATTGGGAGAAGGCAATGGCACCCCACTCCAGTACTCTTGACTGGAAAATCCCATGGACGGCAGAGCCTGGTAGGCTGCAGTCCATGGGATCACTAAGAGTCGGACATGACTAAGCGACTTCCCTTTCACTTTTCATTTTCATGCATTGGAGAAGGAAATGGCAACCCACTCCAGTGTTCTTGCCTGGAGAATCCCAGGGACGGGGGAGTCTGGTGTGCTTCCATCTATGGGGTCGTACAGAGTTGGACAGAACTGAAGCGACTTAGCAGCAGCAGCAAACAGTTTATTAAAAAGCAGAGACGTTACTTTGCTAACAAAGGTCCGTCTAGTCAAAGCTATGGTTTTTCCAGTAGTCATGTGTGGATGTGAGAGTTGGACTGTAAAGAAAGCTGTGTGCTGAAGAGTTGATCTTTCTGAACTGAAGTGTTGGAGAAGATTCTTGAGAGTCCCTTGGACTGTAAGGAGATTCAACCAGTCCATGCTAAAGAAGATCAGTCCTGAATATTCATTTGAAGGACTGGTGTTGAAACTGAAACTCCAATACTTGGGCCACCTGATGCGAGGAACTGACTCATAAGAAAATTCCCCGTTTCTGGGAAAGATTGAAGGCAGGAAAGAATGGGACGTCAGAGGATGAGATGGTTGGACGGCATCACTGACTCAATGGACATGAGTTTGGGTGAATTCCGGGAGTTGTTGATGGATGGGGAGGCCTGGCATGCTGCAGTCATGGGGTTGCAAAGAGTTGAACACTGAGCGACTGAACTGAACTTAGCTTTTAATAACTGTTTTCATTCTATAAGATATTCTTATGGGTTCTTTAGAGGGCTCCTTCAGGTGTTCCAAATAAGTTTCATGCAGTTCTGTTCCCACAAGGAAAAAGACAGCTATACTTACAAATGTGAATATATGACCCTCCTTAATCAAAAAACTATCATCAACAACATTTACTGGTTTACAACTGGACCTGACTTTCTTCTATGTCTTTAGATAGGTAAACATTGATTATTCAAATAGTTTATATAGTTTCTATTTCAGTCAATATTTATCCAGGGGTAGAATTTTTTTCAGTACTGTGGATGTACTGGTTAATTGCTAACGTGGAATTGAGAAAGAGAATTTTTTCCCTTTATGGATAAATCTCTCTAGAAAAGTCCTGTATATGAACAGAAGAGGTGTTGTTATGATGACTCATTGATCTTATCATTTACAATTTGAGAGGTCTGAATCTGGACATGTGATTGGACTTAAAATTTAGTTATTGAGAGACTGGATGTCCCTGAAATTGCAAACGAATATATTGAGCTTGGCAGGATGGTGTTAATGCTAGATCTATGAGAAGGGTTTCATGTGCTTTGACACTTGGTAAATAAAGCAAATATGAGTCACTTCAATGAGCCAAGATATCCACAGTGTGTTTTTGACTCATCTGGCCTTACATTCTGAATCCTTTTAATGTTATTGTTGTTCAGTTGCAAAGTCTTGCTGACTCTTTGTGTCCCATGAACTACATCATGCCAAGCTTCCCTATCTTCACTATCTCCCTGAGTTTACTCTAACTCATGTACACTGAGTCAGTGATGCCATCTAACCATCTCATTCTCTGTCGCTCACTTCTCTTGTCCTAAATCTTTCCCAGCAACAGGGTCTTCTCCAATGAGTAAGTTCTTTGCATCTTTGCAGCTAGCGAAAATATTGGAGCTTTGGCTTCAGCATCAGTCCTTCCAATGGATATTCAGGGTTCATTTCCTTTAGCATTGACTGAATCAATCTCTTTGCTGTCCAAGGGACTCAAAAGTCTTCTCCAGTGCTACAGTTCAAAAGCATCAATTCTTGAGCACTCAGACTTCTTTATGGTCCAACTCTCACATCCATACATGACTACTAGAAAAACCATAGCTTTGACTAGACCGACCTTTGTTGGCAAAGTAATGTCTCAGCTTTTTAATAAGCTGTCTAGGTTGGTCTTAACTTTTCTTCCAAGGAGCATGCATCTTTTAATTTCATGGCTGCAGTCACCATCTGCAGTGATTTTGGAGACCAAGAAAATAAAGTCTGTCACTGTTTCCATTGTTTCCCCATCTATTTGTCATGAAGTGATGGGACCGGATGCCATGATGTTAGTTTTTGGAATATTAAGTTTTAAGCCAGTTTTTTCACTTTCCTCTTTCACTTTCATCAAGAGCCTCTTTAGTTCCTCTCCACTTTCTGCAATATTCTTAGTTGTTTTTAGTCCTTAGAGATTGTAATCCAAATTGTTTTGCTATATAAGACACCCAAATTACTGTAATTGTAAAAATAATACAATATATGTTAGGCATGTTATATTGTTTGTGTAATTTCAGATAAAATTCTCTTTTTATTGCTCTTAAATGTTATGCTTGATGCATTTTTATTTTGTTTTTAATTTATGAGTAACTAATAGTAATAAAGTCTCAGTTAATTCAGTGTACATTTGCCAAATAACTATTTTATTTAGTGCATCTATACTAAATAGTCTGTCTTTTTTGGTAGATTTTCATCTTTTCTACTCGTTTCAATGTCTATTAGTGGAATATAAAGAAATGACTAAGAATAATCATTTGTTATTTTCTTCTCCTGAGAATGATTAAAGTCCCAAATCACTTCCAAATAATTTCTTACTTTCAAAAAACCTCTGCAAAAATGTATAAAGGATCTAAGGATAAAGGATCATACATAACATCTAAT
Organism: Bos grunniens; assembly: GCF_055505025.1. Taxonomy (NCBI): domain Eukaryota; kingdom Metazoa; phylum Chordata; class Mammalia; order Artiodactyla; family Bovidae; genus Bos; species Bos grunniens. Next base: position 53,952,500 of record NC_141166.1, on the reverse strand, counting down.
TATTTCATTTTTTCCATACAACATAGAAAAAAAGATACAGTAGGTAGAAACTAAATGTACTTGTTCTGAACCTCATAATTATTCTTTTGTTATTGTTGGGTATGTAGGGGAGAAAAACTTGCCACCCCCAAATATTTTTTTAGCAAATATTTCTTTGAGCTGAAATCAAGACCCAAAGACTCAGGAAGGAACTTTGACCTGATTCCAAACTGCTGAAAGAATTTATATGACAGACTGTTCCAAGAATAAAACTATCATCAGAGACATTAGCAAAGAATAAGAAGTAGGTGTGCTGGAGGAAATGCTAGGCAGGGCCTAGAGATCAGAGTCCACTCTGTGTCTCAAGGTCTCTACAAGACACAGCAAGCCTTTGTTTACCAATATTTTGCTTTTCCATCTCCATGCAAATTGTCTTTTTTCCCTTTGAAGTCCCAAACCATTACTGCCTTCCACAACATCCTCTTTTACTTTTAGCTGAAGACAGTATTTAAGGTGAGAGTTTCTGCCATTTCAGCAAGTTACTTGGGCTTCCCAGATGGCGACAGTGGTAAAGAATCTGCTTGACAATGCAGGAGACATACAACTCAATGCTTGGGTGGGGAAGATCTGCTGGAGTAGGAAATGGCAACCCACTCTAATATTCTTGCCTGGAGAAACTCGTGAATAGAGAAGTGAGGAGCCTGATGGGCTACAGTTCACAGGGTTGCAAAAAGTCAGACACGACTGAAGCAATTTAGCATGCATTCATGACAAGTTAGTTTTTCTGGGACTTCCCTGGTAGATCAGATGGTTGAGTCTGCCTGCAATGCAGGAGACCCAGATTCTATTTCGGGAAGGGGGAATCCTTCCAGGGCCCAAAAGCGGGCTTTTGTCTAGCCCTTGAAAATGAATTGTCCGAGGAGACATATGTGCTGGCAAAGCAAGAGATTTTATTGGGAAGGGGCACCCAGGCAGAGAGCAGTAGGGTAAGGGAACCCAGGAGAACTGCTTGGGTTTTACGGTGATGGGATTAGTTTCTGGATTGTCTTTAGCCAATCATTCTGATTCAGAGTACTTCCTGGTGGTGCATGCCTTGTTCAGCCAAGATGGATGCCAGCAAGGATTCTGGGAGGTGGTTGAACATGTAGTGTCACATTTTGACCTTTCCTGAACTCTTCCAGTTGGCGGTGGCTTATTAGTTCTGTGATCCTTACCAGGACCTCCTGTCTAAAAACAACTCATGCAAATGGTTACTATGGTGTCTAGCCAGGGTGGGCGGTTTCAGTCAGTGTGCTTGCCCTAGGAGTTTGATCCTTGGGGTGGGAAGATCCCACAGATGTAGCAGCCTGGTGGGCTACAGTTCATGGGGTCACATACAGTCGGAGTGACTAAACTAATACTCCCTATATATACATGTTATTAAATTTTAGTTTGATTTTCTCCTGTTAAAAACAAGAATCCTAGTTTTTCTTCATGAGGCCAAGGAATGAACTTCACAAACATGCAAACACTCTACAGGAGCAAGAGAATAGAATAGGATTTGTTAAAGATAAAGAAAGTACAAAGCTCTCAGCGTAGATACTGAGAGGGGGTAAAAAGTCCCCCAAAAGGCAGAGATTACAGCAGTTTTATCTTTACTAGTATTAATCTGTACATTTTTGGTTGCTTCTGTCCTTAAAATATGTCATTTTTAACCAATAAGTTTAAAGGTCAAGATGCTTAAACTTATATCTCTGTGGCTTCTCTTGATGCTCAGATTAAGTCTCCACCCTTTTTCAGGTCCCCTGGTTATTTTACAATGGACCAGATGAATGGGTATGGGATTACCAGTTGTCTTTTCTCAGGCATATAGAACAGAATTTAATTACAATATTTCTCTGTATCTTCCCTAGTACTGATTATTTATCAGACAAAGGACACATTCCAAGAATTTAGGACAAAGGGTATAGCTCTAGGCCAATGGATCGAGACGTTTATTGAAAATAAGACTGAGGCCCTATCAGTTCAGTTCAGTCCAGTCACTCAGTCCTGTCCAACTCTTTGCGACCCCATGAACCACAGCACACCAGGCATCCCTGTACATCACCAACTCCTGGAGTCCACACAAACCCATGTCCATTGAGTCGATGATGCCATCCAGCCATCTCATCCTCTGTCATCCCCCTCTCCTCTTGCTTTCAATCTTTCCTAGGATCCAGTTCTTTTCAAATGAGTCAGCACTTCACATCAGGTGGGCAAAGTATTGGAGTTTCAGCCTCAGCATCATTCCTTCCAATGTACACTCAGGACAGATCTCCTTTAGGATAGACTGGTTGGATCTCCTTGCAGTCAAAGGGACTCTCAAGAGTCTTCTCCAACACCACAGTTCAAAAGCATCAATTCTTCAATTCTCAGCTTTCTTTATAGTCCAATTCTTACACCCATACATGACCACTGGAAAAACCATAGCTTGACAAGATGGACCTTTGTTGGCAAAGTAATATCTCTGCTTTTTAATATACTGTCTGGGTTGGTCATAACTTTCCTTCCAAGGAGTAAGCATCTTTTAATTTCATGGCTGAAATCACCATCTGCAGTGATTTTGGAGCCCCCAAAATAAAGTCTGACACTGTTTCCCCATCTATTTGCCATGAAGTGATGGGACCAGATGTCATGATTAGTTTTCTGAGTGTTGAGCTTTAAGCCAGTTTTTTTACTCTCCTCTTTCACTTTCATCATGAGGCTTTTTAGTTCTTCACTTTCTGCCATAAGGGTGGTGTCATCTGCATATCTGAGGTTATGGATATTTCTCCCAGCAATGTTGACTCCACCTTGTGCTTCCTCCAGCCCAGCATTTCTCATGATGTATACTGTATATAAGGTGAATAAGCAGGGTGACAATATACAGCCTTGACATACTCCTTTTCCTATTTGGAACCAGTCTGTTGTTCCATGTCCAGTTCTAATTGTTGCTTCCTGACCTGCATACAGGTTTCTCAAGTGGCAGGTCAGGTGATCTGGTATTCCCATCTCTTTCAGAATTTTCCACAGTTTATTGTGATCCACATAGTCAAAGGCTTTGGCATAGTCAATAAAGCAGAAATAGATGTCTTTCTGGAACTCCTTTGCTTTTTCGATGATCCAGCGGATATTGGCAATTTGATCTCTGGTTCCTCTGCCTTTTCTAAAGCCGGCTTGAATATGTGGAAGTTCACGGTTCACGTGTTGCTGAAGCCTGGCTTGGAGAATTTTAACCATTACTTTACTAGCATGTGAAATGTGTGTAATTGTACAGTAGTCTGAGCATTCTTTGACACTGCCTTTCCTTGGGATTGGAATGAAAACTGACCTTTTCCAGTCCTGTGGCCACTGCTGAGTTTTCCAAATTTGCTGGCATATTGAGTGCAGCACTTTCACAGCATCATCTTCCAGGATTTGAAATAGCTCAACTGGGATTCCATATCTCCACTAGCTTTGATGGTAGTGATGCTTCCTGTGGCCCACTTGACTTCACATTCCAGGATGTCTGACTCTAGGTGAGTGATGACACCATCATCATTATCTGGATCTTGAAGATCTTTTTTCTACAGTTCTTCTGTGTATTTTTGCCATCTCTTCTTAATATCTTCTGCTTCTGTTAGGTCCCTATAATTTCTGTCCTTTATTGAGCCCATCTTTGCATGAAAGGTTCCCTTGGTATCTCTAATTTTCTTGAGGAGATCTCTAGTCTTTCCCATTCTATTGTTTTCCTCTACTTCTTTGCACTGATCACTGAGGAAGGCTTTCTTATCTCTCCTTGTAATTTTTTAGAACTCTGCATTCAAATGGATATATCCTTCCTTTTCTTCTTTGCTTTTCACTTTTTTCTTTTCACAGCTATTTGTAAGGCCTCCTCAGACAGTCATTTTGCTTTTTTGCATTTCTTTTTCTTGTGGATGATCTTGATTCCTGTCTCCTGTAGAATGTCATAAACCTCCATCCATAGTTCATCAGGCACTCTTTCTATCAGATCTAGTCTCTTAAATCTATTTCTCACTTCCACTATATGGTCATAAGAGATTTGATTTAGGTCACACCTGAATGGTCTGGTGGGTTTATCCACTTTCTTCCATTTCAGTCTGAATTTGGTAATAAGGATTTCATGATCTGAGCCACAGTCAGCTCCCGGTCTTATTTGTGCTGACTGTATAGAGCTTCTCCATCTTTGGCTGCAAAGAATATAAGCAATCTGATTTCAGTGTCAACCATCTGGTGATGTCCATGTGTAGAGTTTTCTTTTGTCTTTTTGGAAGAGGGTGTTTGCTATGACCAGTGTGTTCTCTTGGCAGAACTCTATTAGCCTTTGCCCTGCTTCATTCCATACTCCAAGGCCAAATTTGCCTGTTAGTCCAGGTGTTTCTTGACTTCCTATTTTTATATTCCAGTCCCTTATAATGAAAAGGACATCTTTTTTGGGTGTCCGGAGGCCCTATACTGACTGCCTATCAATTTCCACCTCACTGTTAACACTTTTCACATTAATTTAATTTTTAGTCCAGGAAGAGCACCCCAAAAGTGTAAAGAAAAAATTTCTTTGCCCAACAGACATTAATGAAAATGATTTCATTTTATAATGGCAGGTAGGTATGGCATCACTTGAATTGTTTTTGCAGGTAAGCAGAACTATACCCCAAAATTTAGTCTTTTGTTATCTATATTGATAAACCCTGATACTTAATATATGTTATTGATTGATATATGATATTGATAATATGTTATTTCATATTATTGTGCTAAATCCAACTAAAATCTTTTAAAGGTTTTGGCATAATTTTAAAAAATTCTAACTAAAATATATGTCTTATGGTTTACAATATTATCAACTACAAATTGGCACTTGCCAAGGGCATTTGTCACTTGTCTCTGTGGAAACTGAATCCTGTTCTGCGGCAGCTGTTAACCTTTGACCATGAAGGGAGTTCATGGTGCAGAATGAGGCACTCTGTGCTCCAGAGAAACTGGTGGAACAGGTCTTTAGATAGACGTTTTCAGCAACTGATTTCATGATGCCAATCCTTGCATCTCCACATATCTAGAAAAGTGCTAAATCCCTTTCAGTTCAGTTCACTTCGTCGCTCAGTAATGTCCGACTCTTTGCCACCCCATGAATCGCAGCACACCAAGGCCTCCCTGACCATCACCAACTCCCGGAATTCACTCAAACTCACGTCCATCGAGTCAGTGATGCCATCCAGCCATCTCATCCTCCATCGTTCCCTTCTCCTCCTGCCCCTAATCCCTGCCAGCATCAGAGTCTTTTCCAATGAGTCAACTCTTCGCATGAGGTGGCCAGAGTACTGGAGTTTCAGCTTCAGCATCATTGTTTCCAAATAAATCCCAGTGCTGCTCTCCTTCAGAATGGACTGATTGGATCTCCTTGCAGTCCTAGGGACCCTCAAGAGTTTGCTCCAACATCACAGTTCAAAAGCATCAATTCTTTAGGGGCTCAGCCTTCTTCACAGTCCAACTCTCACATCCATACATGACCACAGGAAAAACCATAGCCTTAACTATACAAACCTTTGTTGGCAAAGTAATGTCTCTGCTTTTTAATATGGTGTCTAGGGTGGTCATAACTTTCCTTCCAAGGAGTAAGCGTCTTTTAATTTCATGGCTGCAGTCACCATCTGCAGTGATTTTGGAACCCAGAAAAATAAAGTCTGATACTGTTTCCACTGTTTCCCCATCTATTTCCCATAAAATGATGGGCCCAGATGCCATGATCTTCGTTTTCTGAATGTTGAGCTGTAAGCCAACTTTTTTACTCTCCTCTTTCACTTTCATCAAGAGGCTTTTTAGTTCCTCTTCATTTTCTGCCATAAGGGTGGTGTTATCTGCATATCTGAGGTTATGGATATTTCTCCCAGCAATCTTGATTCCAGCTTGTTCTTCTTCCAGCCCAGCGTTTCTCATGATGTACTCCGCATATAAGTTAAATAAGCAGGGTGACAATATACAGCCTTGACGTACTCCTTTTCCTATTTGGAACCAGTCTGTTGTTCCAAGTCCAGTTCTAACTGTTGCTTCCTGACCTGCATACAAGTTTCTCAAGAGTCAGGTCAGGTGCTGTGGTATTCCCATATCTTTCAGAATTTTCCACAGTTTATTGGGATCCACACAGTCAAAGGTTTTGGCATAGTCAATAAAGCAGACATAGATGTTTTTCTGGAACTCTCTTTCTTATTTGATGATCCACCGGATGTTGGCAATTTGATCTCTGGTTCCTCTGCCTTTTCTAAAACCAACTTGAACATCTGGAACTTCACATTTCACATATTGCTGAAGCTTGGCTTGGAGAATTTTGAGCATTACTTTACTGGAATGTGAGATGAGTGCAATTGTAGAGTAGTTTGAGCATTCTTTGACATTGCCTTTCTTTGGGATTGGAATGAAAACTGACCTTTTCCAGTCCTGTGGCCACTGCTGAGTCTTCCAAATTTGCTGGCATATTGAGTGCAGCACTTTCACAGCATCATCTTTCAGGATTTGAAATAGCTCAACTGGAATTCCATCACCTCCACTAGCTTTGTTCATAGTGATGCTTTCTAAGGCCCACTTGACTTCACATTCCAGGATGTCTGGCTCTAGGTCAGTGATCACACCATCGTGATTATCTGGATCTTGAAGATCTTTTTTGTACTTTTCTTCTGTGTATTCTTGCCACATCTTCTTAATATCTTCTGCTTCTGTTAGGTCCATACCATTTCTGTCCTTTATTGAGCCCATCTTTGCGTGAAATGTTCCCTTGGTATCTCTAATTTTCCTGAAGAGATCTCTAGTCTTTCCCATTCTGTTGTTTTCCTCTATTTCTTTGCATTGATCTCTGAGGAAGGCTTTCTTATCTCTTCTTGCTATTCTTTGGAACTCTGCATTCAGATGCTTATATCTTTCCTTTCCCCTTTGCTTTTCGCTTCTCTTCTTTTCACAGCTATTTGTAAGGCCTGCCCAGACAGCCATTTTGCTTTTTTGCATTTCTTTTCCATGGGGATGGTCTTGATCCCTGTCTCCTGTACAATGTCACGAACCTCATTCCATAGTCCATCAGGCACTCTATCAAATCTAGTCCCTTAAATCTATTTCTCACTTCCACTGTATATCATAAGGGGTTTGATTTAGGTCATACCTGAATGGTCTAGTGGTTTTCCCTACTTTCTTCAATTTAAGTCTGAATTTGGCAATAAGAAGTTCGTGATCTGAGCCACAGTTAGCTCCTGGTCTTGTTTTTGTTGACTGTATAGAGCTTCTCCATCTTTGGCTGCAAAGAATATAATCAATCTGATTTCAGTGTTGACCATCTGCTGATGTCCATATGTCGTATTCTCTTGTGTTGTTGGAAGAGGGTGTTTGCTATGACCAGTGCATTTTCTTTGCAAAACTCTATTAGCCTTTGCCCTGCTTCATTCCGTACTCCAAGGCCAAATTTGCCTGTTACTCCAGGTGTTTCTTGACTTCCTCCTTTTGCATTCCAGTCCCCTATAATGAAAAGGATATCTTTTGCGGGTGTTAGTTTTAAAAGGTCTTGTAAGTCTTCATAGAACCATTCAACTTCAGCTTCTTCAGCATTACTGGTTGGGACATAGGCTTGGATTACTATGATATTGAATTGTTTGCCTTGGAAACGAACAGAGATCATTCTGTCGTTTTTGAGATTGCATCCAAGTACTGTATTTCGGACTTTTTTGTTTACCATGATGGTTACTCCATTTCTTCTAAGGGATTCCTGCCCACAGTATTAGATATAATGGTCGTCTGAGTTAAATTCACCCATTCCAGTACATTTTAGTTCGCTGATTCCTAGAATGTCAACGTTCACTTTTGCCATCTCTTGTTTGACTACTTCCAATTTGCCTTGATTCATGGACCTGACATTCCAGGTTCCTATGCAATATTGCCCTTACAGCATTGGACCTTGCTTCTATCACCAGTCACATCCACAAATGGGTATTGTTTTTGCTTTGGCTCAATCCCTTCATTATTTCTGCAGTTATTTCTCCACTTATCTCCAGTAGCATATTGGGCACCTACTCTCCTGGGGAGTTCCTCTTTCAGTATCCTATCATTTTACCTTTTAATACTGTTCACTAGCAGAAAATCTTCTAAAATAATGCTTTTTATTGCCTTATTGCGCTGATTGCCTGAATTCCCCTCTCACCAAATCCTATATATTGACCTTCTCCCATTACCTCTCTAGAGCAGTTTCTCAGTTTCTCTATCTGAAGAGCTGTCTATTGGCCTACTGCTGCTGGTACTGCTAAGTCACTTCAGTCCTGTCCAACTCTGTGTGACCCCATAGATGGCAGCCCACCAGGCTCCCCCGTCCCTGGGATTCTCCAGGCAAGAACACTGGAGTGGATTGCCATTTCCTTCTCCAATGCATGAAAGTGAAAAGTGAAAGTGAAGTCGCTCAGTCATGTCTGACTCTTAGCGACCCCATTGACTGCAGCCTACCAGGCTCCTCTCTCCATGGGATTTTCCAGGCAAGAGTACTAAAGTGGGTGTCTATTGGCCTACAATCTTCATTTTGCCCCAAATTAAACTTAACTTGCAAATCTCATGTTTTGCATCTTTCTTAAGTCAACAATGTCTTAAAATAAATAGTATATTTTTCCTTCTACTGTGTGTATAAAATGATGCATGAGATGACTCTAGGAGAATCCTCTCATGAAAAGAAGACATGGGCTGGCTTTCTATACCCTGGAACATATTAAGCAGATCTGCAGCTACAGAACTGTGCAAGGGTTCATATATACCAAACTGAAGGACTTCATGACCTTAGACTACTCTTTGATGAATATAAAAATTATATATGAATAAATACACATTTTGTTGTTTGGATGCTAAGTCCTGTCTGACTCTTTGTGACCCCATGGACTGCAGCATACCAGGCTTCCCTGTCCTCCACTATTTCCCTGAGTTTGCTCAAACTCATGTCCATTATGTCTGTAATGCCATTCAACCATCTCTTCTGTCATCCCCTTCTCTCCCTGCCCTCAATCTTTCCCAACATCAGAGTCTTTTCCAATGAGTTAGCTCTTCATATCATGTGGCCTGAGTAGTAGAGCTTCAGCTTCAGCATCAGTTTTTCCAATGAATATTCAGGGCTGGTTTTCTCTAGGATTAACTGGTTTATATCAGTATAAGCATAGATACACACACAAGCACATGCACACATGTATAGCAACAAATGTATATACATAATATTTTAGTCAATAATTTAACTTACTTGCTCCTGTAACAAGAAACATCTTTACTCCAGTTCTCTCTTAGGCAATTCAACCATTAATTTGCTGAAATAAAATCAGCTTCTGCTCTCAAACTGTCTATCTTTTGCAACTTCAAGATTTACCGTTGCATCTAGTGAGCCTAACTAGATCTAAGTCTCGTTGGACCTATGGCTTTGTTCTGCACTGTGTGGCGCCATCAGTCAGAAAAGCAGAGGTTACCTCATTGCAGAGACCTACTGATTCCTGACATTTCTATCTGTTTTTCTACCAGAAACTATAAATAGCAATTTCCTGTCTTTCATGCCCTATGGTGCTGCCATATGTTGTTATACACAGAGAAGGCCAAAATAATGATAGCCTCTCTATTGTTAGTCAACAGACAACTAGCAGACATGAGGCCATAACTGTAGTTACTGAGCAGAAGCACAATAGATTTGTAGGACTGGTCTAGGCAACTTTTTGCAGTGAAAGGAAAAGTGTTAGTTACTCAGTCATGTCCTACTCTTTACAACTTTTTGGACTGTAGCCCACCAGGCTCTTCTGTCCATAGAATTCTCCAGGCAAGAATACTGGTTTGGGTAGCTACTCTCTTCTGCAGGGGATCTTACCAACCCAGGGATTGAACTCGGGTGTCCTGCATTGCAGGCAGATTCTTTACCATAAGAGCCACCAGGTGGCTTTTTGTTATCTGGTCAGTTCAGTCATGTCCGACTCTTCATGGTCCTGTGGACTGCAGCACACCAGGCTTCCCTGTCCATCACCAACTCCTGGAGCTTGCTCAAACTCATGTCCACTGAGTCAGTGATGCCATCCAACCATCTCATCCTCTGTCATTCTCTTCTCTCCCTGCCTTCAATCTTTCCTAGCATCAGGGTCTTTTCCAGTGGGTCAGTTCTTTGCAACAGGTGGCCAAAGTATTGGAGTTTCAGCTTCAGCATTAGTCCTTTAAATGAATATTCAGGACTGATTTCCTTGAGGATTGATTGGTTGGATCTCCTTGCAGTCCAAGGGACTCTCAAGAGTCTTCTTCAACACCACAGTTCAAAAGCATCAATTCTTCAGTGCTCAGCTTTCTTTACAGTCCAAATCTCACATCCTTACATGACTACTAGAAAAAACCATAGCTTTGACCAGATGGACCTTTGTCAGCAAAGTAATGTCTCTGGTTTTTAATATGCTAGGTTGCTTTTTGTTATAAATGCCATTTATTATTGTAAATTAACTTTTGAATTTGGGTAGTATAGCAGCACTGTTAATTGCCAATTCAAACACCAAGTTCACTTTTTTTCTTTTTATCTAAACCACAGACTTTTACAAAAAAACAGCTTTGAGTACCTATTTTCAGTTTGAAGTCAGTCTCAGACATCTCATTCCTATTGCCAATGATAGCTTTAGCAATTAGAAATGTAAGAAATACTAATCAATTAGATAAGGCAGATACTTGCTGGGTGATTTTGGAAAGGTTTTCAGACACATAAAAAGGAACACACACAGGAGAATAGTCTTTTTCCTCAATGAATGCCATTGTATCAGCAAATGATGCCTAAATCTGCAGTAGGAATTTTAATACTTTAAGAAGGGTTATATATACAACAATATACAACAAGGCTGTATATTTTTACCTTGTATATTTAATTTATATACAGAGTACATGATACAAAGTGCCAAGCTGGATGAATCACAAGCTGGTATCAAGATAGCCAGGAAATATGAACAACCTCAGATATGCAGATAATACCACTCTACTGGCAGAATGTGAAGAGGAACTAAAGAGCTTCTTGATGAAGGTGAAAGACTAAAAGTGAAAAAGAGTGAGGGTGAAAAACCTGGCTTAAAACTCATCATTCAAAAGCTAAGATAATAGCATCTGGTCTCATCACATCAAGGCAAATAGAAGGGGAAAATGTAGAAGCAGTGACAAAGTTTATTTTCTTGGGCTTTAAAATCACTGTGGATGTGGCTGCAGCCATGAAATTAAAAACCACTTACTCCTTGGAAGGAAAACTATGGCAAAGACAGTGTATTAAAAAGCAGATATATCACTTTGTTGACAAAAGTCAGTACAGTCAAAGCTATGGTTTATCCAGTAGTCATGTATGGATGAGAGAGTTGGACCATAAAGAAGGCTGAGCACTAAAGAATTGATGCTTTCACATTGTGGTGTTGGATACAACTCTTGAGAGTCCCTTGGATTGCAAGAAGAGCAAACCAATCAATAACCAAGGAAATCAACTCTGAAAATTCATTGGAAGGACTGATGTTGAGGCTGAAACTCCAATACTTTGGCCACCTGATGTGAAGAGCCAACTCATTTGAAAAGACCCTGATACTGGAAAAGATTGAAGGCAAATGGAAAAGAGGGAAGCAGAGGATGAGATGCTTAGATAATATCACTGACTCAATGGACATAAGTATGAGCAAACTCCAAGAGACAGTGAAGGACAGGGAAGCCTGTCATGTTGTAGTCCATGGGGTTGCAAAGAGTTGGACATAACTTAGCGACTGCACATCCACATTAGGCAGTACCCTGAGGTCAAAGCTGATAATGGCAGGACAGAAAGATCCTAGATCTAGGATAAAATACTTCAGTCATCAAATTAATCACCTTGTCTCTGAACTTCTTCTTAAAGAAGATTAACAGTGCATTTTTTTTTTTTAATGATGAAAGAGGTGGTAGGAAATTTTCTGCTGATTTGTTTGTCTTCTTATCTCTTTCTTTTCTATGTCTAACTGGGATATAAAGAATTGAACTTGCTATTCAGATGTCCTGAAAGTACATAAAGGGTATAAGCTAATATAAATTCATAAATTAAGTGTTTGAAACTCCACCTATAGGCTCTAATACCGTCCACTGACTGTGGCAGCTATCAGTCTTGTTACATATGCCCAATATTCATATGTAAAAGTTGAGTATAATAAAACATTAAAACCGTTCTTGAAAAATTTCAGGAGGTTGTTTTTTGATAAAATGATCAAAGGACTTAATTTCCTTACACTTCTTGAATAATTAGAAATCAGAGAGAAATCACAGACAAGGCTGCATACCTATCTACCTCTTCCTCAAAGCTCTAGTAAGATTAAAATGTATGCTACTGCCATTGATTTATGATCCTTCTTGAATCCTTAATAGAATAGACAATCCACTTTGTTTAGAAGTCTCACAGTGGGTCAAATCTCATTTTTTATTGTCTTTGTAAATTAATGTAATAGGGTGAATACAGAATCTTCATAATTCTCAACATTTACCTCTTTGATACCCCTCCCACTAAAAAAGGAAAGCTTTCTATTTCTCTATTTGTTCATTTATTCACTGTGCTAAAAAGTCTGAAACTTCTTTGTATAAAAATTCTTTTTCAGTGTGTTCAGTTAGAGTACACAGGGTATAAGCTGATGGGGGCCAGGCCTCCACAATATGCACCAGTTTGACTTAAGGGTTATTTTGAACAGAACACAAGGCCAGGCAGACTCAAGAAGAGCTTATTATTACCCCTTACCACTACCCCTTAACTGCCTAAAAGAAATTTTTTCATAGATAGTGATCCCTTATCAGGAAGAGAGCTATTATCAAAGGTAACATTTTTTTTTTTTACATCAGAAAGACTTCTCCTCATGGCATGATCAGCATCTGTTTACTAAATGTTTGCTTTTCACACCTTCCTTTCTGAAAAAAGTCTTCCTTTCCTTTAAAGTTCCAGATGTCTACATCACTCTCCTTAACTCAGAATGGCATCAGTTGCCTGACTATGCAAAAGCCTCATATCTTTGGAGCCCCTGTATGTATGAAATTAAATATGCTCTCCTTTCTGTTAACCTACTTATGGCAATTTAATTATTATACTAGTCAAAGAATCTAGAAGGGAAGAAGGGAATAGTCCTCCTCTCTCACAAAGGTTTAGAATTTTTTTACATCTTTCTTTGAAATTCAGCTTTTTTGGAAAACTTGTTAATTTCTCTCTAGAACTCTATCTGAAAACTCATATCTACCTTCAAAATAGTTTCTTTCTATTGATTGGCATTTAGCATTTTAAATTATCGTCTTTGTTTCATTTTATCATCTGACTGCTTCTTATCTTGTTATATACATAGAAACTCCTAAAAGTGTTTTTCACTTATTCAAGTTTAACCTCTTTTTCTTTTTTTTTGTCCTAGCTATTATGTTCTACTTTTGTTCTTCACTTTTCCGTACTAATCAGTCTACTGTTTACTGCTTCAATCAAGGGTTGCATTTACCAATCTACCAATCAAGTTTTCCATTTACATGTAATTACTCTTTATCTTAAATTGATTTTTCTCCATAACTGCTTTCTCTATTTTTATGGATGCAGCATCTTCTTATATCTTTTGGGGAATATAAAACAGAAATTTTCTATAATTGCCTCCTGTTTTCTTGCATATGTCTGTTTGAGGAAAAAAAGAGAGTAAAAGAGAATAAAATTAATTTTCTGAAATTTAAATATTTATCTAGGATCTGCTATATTATTATTATCTTTAATTGTTCTTGTGTCCTTTTACTGTTTGTACTCACATGCTCAGTCATGTCTGACTCTTTGCAACTCCATGGACTGTAGCCCAACAGGCTCCTCTGTCCATAAGATTTCCTGAGCAAGAATACTGGAGTAGATTGCTGTTTCCTACTCCATGGAATCTTTTCAACCCAGGGACTGAACCTGTGTCTTCTATGGCTTTTACATTGCAGGCAGATTCTTTACCTACTTTGTCATCAGGAAAGCCCTTTTGTTGTTTTCTGACTTGTAAAATAGTACAGTATTTTGTTCTCTGAGGAAGCTAAAATGTGCAGGATTTACTTTAACAATCTATTCAGCAAATACTAATGGAATACTTTCTGTGTGCCTGTAACTCTTCTAGACTCCATATATGACAGTAAAATAATTGGAAAGATTTTATCTCTTCAAACTGACATAGGATAAAGCAGCACTCTCCAATAGCTTTCTGTAATGATAGAAGTTGTTCACTCTGGTATGCACTAGCCATATTTAGATATTAAGGTAGAAAAGTATTGAATTTCTTCTTAATGTGAGTACTATGACAAGGAAGAACACCTTCAATTTTATTTAAATTTATAGTTAAATTATAAATTTATAGTAGTTACTGCCTATTTACAGGACCAGCCATATGTAGAGGATGAGTGATAGACAATAAATAAGAAAAAACAAAAAAGGTATTTTTAGATAAGGAGCAGTTCTGAGAGCAAAATAAAGCAGTGAAAGAAGAATAGACAATGACTTCAATGGGACACACTGTCTTTAAATTGTGTAATAAGAAAAGAAGTGAATTGACATCTGAATAATATGAAGGGACCACCTATGCAAAAATTTACTATAAAGATTTTTAAGCAGAACAAAGACCAAAAGTAGAGGTTCTGAGAGAGAAGCAAGTAGATATGTGTGTATATTGTGTATATATATAGATAGCTATATCGCTTTCTCTCTCTCTCTCTCTATACATATATTCTGACAAATATATAAACTTCTTTCAAAATTTCTAGTACATATGTATAGGGAAATTATTCTAACAATTAGCTTTCATTATAACCATGTCTGAGTGTGCTTATTATAAATATACTCTATTTCTCAACTATGGAGCTTCATCTGAAATACATAATTGTAGAAGTGTTTTATAAATCTCACCTGTTCATATAGGTGATCTTGAAACAATATCCAAATATGGGTGTTAATTTTATTAGGTACTAATTTTTATAATTCTAATAATAATTGACTTATTTTTCCTAAGTGTATAAAAATCTTGTCTTCTTTCCATTAAAATCTAGTTATATTGAAACATAGGATTATATAATTTGGAGACCTCTTTTGCAAGAAAATAAGAATTATTAACAAAATTAACTATATGAGTGAGTATATATTTAAAATAAAAAATCAAACCAAATTATACATTTTTACAAGCCTTAAAAAAAACTTAATATAATCAAAACATAAAATATATTAAACATTATTATAATTTATTACAACTGATATAAGCTTCAGTTCCGTTCAGTTGCTCAGTATTTTCCCATTCTTTGCAACCTCCTAGGCTGCAGCACACCAGGCCTCCCTGTCCATCATCAACTCCCGGAGCGTGCACAATCTCTCTTTCATCCCCTTCTCCTCCTGCCTTCAATATTTCCCAGCATCAGGTCTTTTCCAATCAGTTAGCTCTTTGCATCAGGTGGCCAAAGTATTGGAGTTTCAGCTTCAGCATCAATCCTTCCAATGAATATTCAGAACTGATTTTCTTGAGGATTGACGGGTTTGATCTCCTTGTAGTCCAAGTGATTCTCAAGGGTCTTCTCCAACACCACAGTTCAAAAGTATAAATTCTTTGGCACTCAGCTTCTCACATCCATACATGACTACTGGAAAAACCATAGCTTTGACTAGACGGACCTTTGGTGGCAAAGTAATGTCTTTGTTTTTTAATATGATGTCTAGGTTGGTCATAGCTTTTCTTCTAAAGAGTAATGTCTTTTAATTTCATGGCCACAGTCACCATCTGCAGTGATTTTGGAACCCAGAAAAATAAAGTAAGTCACTGTTTCCACATCTATTTGCCATGAAGTGATGGGACCAGATGCCATTATCTTAGTTTTCTGAACGTTGAGTTTTAAGCCAACTTTTTCACTCTCCTCTTTCACTTTCATCAAGAGGCTCTTTCCCTTTCTGCCATAAGAGTGGTGTCATCTGCATATCAGAGGTTATTGATATTTCTCCCAGTAATCTTGATTCCAGCTTGTGCTTCATCTAGCCTAGCATTTCACATAATGTATTCTGCATCTTAAGTTACATAAGCAGGGTGACAATATACAGCCTTGACATACTTCTTTCCCAATTTGGAACCAGTCTGTTGTTCCATGCCCAGTACTAACTGTTGCTTCTTGTCCTGCATATAGATTTCTCAGGAGGCAGGCCAGGTGGTCTAGTATTCCTATTTCTTTAAGAATTTTCCACTGCTGTTTGTGACCCACACAGTCAAAGGAAAAGCTTAGAGTACTTTTATCCTAAAATTATTTTTGTAGCTGTTTTGGTTGCTTCTTCTTATGTCAACTATTTATTTTTTTAATTTCATATTCTATTGAATAAAGAGAATATAACTCAGATGTTCTCCTCTAGCCTTGCTTATTTTTATTTATTTATTTACATAAAAGGCAGTATAGGAAAAGCCAATAGCATCATGACTTGTTTCTGGCAAAGCTATATTCTTAATTCACCCTTTCTGTTTTTACTCAGAATGTGCTTTGTTTGGCATGGCCTGCAAGCCTCCTTTTGAAGCAACTCTATGAGCAGGGCCGAGTCCTCATAACTCAAACTTCCCATGACCTGGATGTGGAAGTGAGGGTGGCAGGTTAACAGGAAGCAGAGAGTTTCTTGTTGAGATCCAGGCAAACATGGAAGTAATTTGAGCAACCTAACAGCTTTATCAGATCTAGTCCCTTAAATCTACTTCTCACTTCCACTGTATAATCATAAGGGATTTGATTTAGGTCATACCTGAATGGTCTAGTGGTTTTCCCTACTTTCTTCAATTTAAGTCTGATTTTGGCAATAAGGAGATCATGATCTGAACCACAGTCAGCTCCTGGTCTTGTTTTTGCTGACTGTATAGAGCTTCTCCATCTTTGGCTGCAAAGAATATAATCAATCTGATTTCGGTGTCTACCATCTGATGACATCCATGTGTAGAGTCTTCTCTTGTGTTGGAAGAGGATGTTTGCTATGACCACTGCGTTCTCTTGGAAAAACTCTGTTAGCCTTTGCCCTGCTTCATTCCATATTCCAAGGTCAAATTTGCCTGTTACTCCAGGTGTTTCTTGACTTCTTACTTTTGCATTCCATTCCCCTATAATGAAAAGGACATCTTTTTTGGGTGTTAGTTCTAAAAGGTCTTGTAGATCTTCATAGAACCATTCAACTTCAGCTTCTTCAGTGTTACTGGTCAGGGCATAGGCTTGGATCACTGTGATTTTGAATGGTTGGCCTTGGAAACGAAGAGGAGACAGGGATCAAGACCATTCCCATGGAAAAGAAATGCAAATAGCAAAATGGTTGGCTGAGGAGGCCTTACAAATAGCTGTGCAAAGAAGAGAAGCAAAAAGGAAAGGAGAAAAGGAAAGGTATTCCCCTGTGAATGCAGAGTTCCAAAGAACAGCAAGGAGAGATAAGAAAGCCTTCCTCAATGATCAATGCAAAGAAATAGAAGAAAACAACAGAATGGGAAAGACTAGAGATCTCTTCAAGAATTTTAGAGATACCAAGGGAACACTTCATGCAAAGATATGCTCAATAAAGGACAGAAATGGTATGAACCTAACAGAAGCAGAAAATATTAAGAAGAGTTGGCAAGAATACACAGAAGAACTGTATAAAAAGATCTTCATGATCCAGATAACCACGATGGTGTGATCACTCATCTAGAGCCAGACATCCTGGAATGTGAAGTCAAGTGGGCCTTAGAAAGCATCACTATGAACAAAGCTAGTGGAGGTGATGGATTTCCAGTTGAGCTATTTCAAAACCTGAAAGATGATGCTGTGAAAGTGCTGCACTCAATATGCCAGCAAATTTGGAAAACTCAGCAGTGGCCATAGGACTGGAAAAGGTCAGTTTTCATTCCAATCCCAACGGAAGACAATGACAAAGAATACTCAAACTACCGCACAATTGCAGTCATCTCACACACTAGTAAAGTAATGCTCAAAATTCTCCAAGCCAGGCTTCAGCAATACATGACTGCAAACTTCCATATGTTCAAGCTTGTTTTAGGAAAGTCAGAGGAACCAGAGATCAACTTGCCAATATCCGCTGGATCATCGAAAAAGCAAGAGAGTTCCAGAAAATCATCTATGTCTGCTTTATTGACTATGCCAAAGCCTTGGACTGTATGGATCACAATAAACTGTGGAAAATTCTGAAAGAGATGGGAATACCAGACCACCTGACCTGCCTCTTGAGAAACCTGTATGCAGGTCAGGAAGCAACAGTTAGAATGGAACATGGAACAATAGACTGGTTCTAAGTAGGAAAAGGAGTAGGTCAAGGCTGTATATTGTCACCCTGCTTATTCAACTTATATGCAGAGTACATCATGAGAAACGCTGGGCTGGAAGAAGAACAAGCTGGAATCAAGATTTCAGGGAGAAATATCCATAACCTCAGATATGCAGATGACAGCACCTTTATGGCAGAAAGTGAAGCGGAACTAAAAAGCCTCTTGATGAAGGTGAAAGAGGAGAGTGAAAAAGTTGGCTTAAAGCCCAGCATTCAGACAGCTAAGACTATGGTATCCGGTCCCATCACTTCACAGCAAATAGATGGAGAAACAGTGGCTGACTATTTTTCTGGCTCCAAAATCACTGCAGATGGTGATTTCAGCCATGAAATTAAAAGACACTTACTCCTTGGAAGGAAAGTTATGACCAACTTAGAGAGCATATTAAAAAGCAGAGAAGTTACTTTGCCAGCAAAGGTTCGTCTAGTCAAAGCTATGGTTTTTCCAGTGGTCATGTGGATGTGAGAGTTGGACTATAAAGAAAGCTGAGCGCTAAAGAATTGATGCTTTTGAACTGTGGTGTTGGAGAAGACTCTTGAGAGTCCCTTGGATGGCAAGGAGATCCAACCAGTCCATCCTAACGGAGACCTGTCCTGCGTCTTCATTGGAAGGACTGATGCTGAGGCTGAAACTCCAATACTTTGGCCACCTCATGCAAAGAGTTGACTCATTGGAAAAGACCCTGATTCTGGGAGGGATTAGGGGCAGGAGGAGAAGGGGACGACAGAGGATGAGATGGTTGGATGGTTCACTGACTGAATGCACATGAGTTTGGGTGGACTCCAGGAGTTGGTGATGGTCAGGGAGGCCTGGCATGCTGGGATTCATGGGGTCGCAAAGAGTCGGACACGACTGAGTGACTGAACTGAACTGAACTGTCTGAACAGCCTTATTCTTTGTCGAAGACAGTGACAAACTTCTTACACTTGTGTGGTAGTTCTGATCCCTCTTGACATTTAGTGGAAGAGAACAGAAATAGTCTTGATAGTAACCTCTGTCAAGTGAAGGGCTTCCCAGAAGACTCAATGGTAAGGAATCTGGCTGCCAATGGAAGAGATGTGGGTTTGGGCTCTAGGTCAGGAAGATTCACTGGAGAAGGAAATGGTAATCCACTTCAGTATTCATGTCTGGAAAATCCCATGGACAGAGGAGCCTGGTGGACTACAATCCATGGGGTCATCAAGAGCCAGACACAGCTTAGCAACTAAATAACAACAAATGTCAGCTGAAGGTTGAAGCATATAAGTTTCATCAATTTCATGGTTTACATTTTTTTAGTCTTCAATGTCTGTTTTTTTTGTCCTGAAAAATGATTTGGATATTTCCTGGATTTTGCATTATCATAATTTTTATCTCCTCCATATTTCTTTTTCTCAAGAAATTAAAGGCAATATTTTTCAGAACTAGCAAAGCTATTTTATTCTTGTAAACATAAGAAGTACAGCCTTCAATGCTGATTTTTGTGGGCAGTGATGACATTTGAGTTTTGTTCAAAGTTAATTAATTTTTCTTGATTTCTGGTAGCAAGAGTGGTAACAAGGATGACAAAATTAATAATTTTGTGATCAGAGAAAAGATGGGTGGGTCAATGAAAAACTAAGAGTCAAGAACAATTTCCTTGACTGACATTATTACAATCTGGTGTTCAGTCAGTTCAGTTCAGTTCAGTTGCTCAGTCGTGTCCAACCCTTTGTGACCCATGAATCGCAGCACGCCAGGCCTCCCTGTCCATCACCAACTCCCGGAGTTCACTCAAACTCACGTCCCTCGAGTCAGTGATGCCATCCAGCTATCCCATCCTCTGTCATCCCTTTATTCTCCTGCCCCCAATCCCTCTCAGCATTAGAGTCTTTTCCAATGAGTCAACTCTTCTCATGAGGTGGCCAAAATACTGGAGTTTCAGCTTTAGCATCAGTCCTTCCAAAGAACACCCAGGACTGATATCCTTTAGAATGGACTGGTTGGATCTCCTTGCAGCCCAAGGGACTCTCAAGAGTCTTCTCCAACACCACAGTTCAAAAGCATCAATTCTTCGGTGCTCAGCTTTCTTCACAGTCCAACTCTCACATCCATACATGACTACTGGAAAAACCATAGCCTTGACTAGATGGACCTTTGTTGGCACAGTAACATCTTTGCTTTTTAATATGCTATCTAGGTTGGTCATAACTTTCCTTCCAAAGAGTAAGCATCTTTTAATTTCATGGTTGCAATCACCATCTGCAGTGATTTTGGAACCCCAAAAAAACAAAGTCTGATACTGTTTCCACTGTTTCCCCAATCTGGTGTTGACTCCCTCTAAAAGTAGATGGTATAAATTTCATATTAGACTTATCTGTACCTAGATTTCATGGGCACTATATCAAAATTCTCTCCAGTGTTATTGTAAAATCAAATGCCACAGCATTCTCAGGTCTCATGATACTCTCCCAAATTTTCTATAAAAAGTTAGTTGTCTGCACCTTCAACCTTTTCTGTTTTCCCATCAAGGTGCAAACTGATGGTCTAACAATCATTAATACAGTTTCTTGGTAGTTATTCAGGTCTTTTATATTCTGGTTAAATTTTTATCTATGCATTTTATCAATTATTAAGCTAGAATTATTTAGTATTTGAATTCAAATGTGAAATTGTCTGTTTCTCCTTTCAGTTTTGACAAATTTTGTGCCAGGTATTTAAAACTCTATTATTAAGTGCAAGAACAGTTGGAATTATTATGTTCTCTGGAATTATATCAGACAGATTAAATATCTCCATTATAAATAAGAAATTAATTTATTATCTCTGGTAATATTCTTTGGCCTAGTGACAAGTGTCATAATATCCTACGATAGCTTTCTTTTTTTTTAAATAAATGTTTCTACAAAATAATTTTAGATTTACAGAAAAGTTAAAAGACAGTACAGATTCTAACTCTATACTTTTGTTTCAGCTTCTGCTAGTGTTAAGATGTTATATCATTGTGGTACATTTGTCAAAACTGAGATTAACACTAGTTCATTACTATTAAATAAACAAAAACTAAAATTTTTGTATTTCACCAATTTCACAAGTAATGTCATTTCTCTATTCCAAGATCCAACACATGATGTCGCATTGCATTTGGTCATATTTCCATCTCCTCATCAGATCAGTGGCAGTTTCTTGGTCTTTCCTTGTCTTCCATGATCTTTACTATACTGAAGAGAGTTTGGTCTTTATTTAGTAAAAACTCTTTGCTTGTTTTTCTCTGGTGAACTTTTTAATGTTTAGATGGGGATTATAGGTTTGGGGGAAGATGATCAGAAAAGTGCCCTTTTCATTATGTAATATAAATTCAGTTCAGTTCAGCTGCTCAGTTGTGTCCGACTCTTTGCACCCCATGATCACAGCATGACAGGCCTCCCTGTCCATCACCAACTTCCAGAGTTCACACAGACTCACAGTCATCCAGTCAGTGATGCCATCCAGCCATCTCATCCTCTGTTGTCCCCTTCTCCTCCTGCCCCCAATCCCTCCCAGCATCAGAGACTTTTCTAATGAGTCAACTCTTCGCATGAGGTGGCCAAAGTACTGGAGTTTCAGCTTCAGCATCATTCCCTCCAAAGAAATCCCAGGGCTGATCTCCTTCAGAATGGACTGGTTGGATCTCCTTGCAGTGCAAGGGACTCTCAAGAGTCTTCTACAACACCACAGTTCTAAAGCATCAATTCTTTGGTGCTCAGCCTTCTTCACAGTCCAACTCTCACATCCATACATGACCACTGGAAAAACCATAGCCTTGACTAGACGGACCTTTGTTGGCAAAGTAATGTCTCTGCTTTTCAATATGCTATCTAGGTTGGTCATAACTTTCCTTCCAAGGAGTAAGCGTCTTTTAATTTCATGGCTGCAGTCACCATCTACATTGATTTTGGAGCCCAAAAAACAAAGTCTGACACTGTTTCCACTATTTCCCCATCTATTTCCCATGAAGTGATGGGACCGGATGCCATGATCTTTGTTTTCTGAATGTTGAGCTTTAAGCCAACTTTTTCACTCTCCACTTTCACTTTCATCAAGAGGCTTTTTAGTTCCTTTTCACTTTCTGCCATAAGGGTGGTGTCATCTGTATATCAGGTTATGGATATTTCTCCCAGCAATCTTGATTCCAGCTTGTGTTTCTTCCAGTCCAGCGTTTCTCATGATGTACTCTGCATATAAGTTAAATAAGCAGGGTGATAATATACAGCCTTGACGAACTCCTTTTCCTATTTGGAACCAGTCTGTTGTTCCATGTCCAGTTCTAACTGTTGCTTCCTGACCTGCATACAGATTTCTCAAGAGGCAGGTCAGGTGCTGTGGTATTCCCATCTCTTTCAGAATTCTCCACACTTTATAGTGACCCACACAGTCAAAGACTTTGGCATAGTCAATAAAGCAGAGATAGATATTTTTCTGGAACTCACTTGCTTTTTCGATGATCCAGCGGATGTTGGCAATTTGATCTCTGGTTCCTCTGCCTTTTCTAAAACCAGCTTGAACATCTGGAAGTCCATGGTTCATGTATTGCTGAAGCCTGGCTTGGAGAATTTTGAGCATTACTTTACTAGCATGTGAGATGAGTGCAATTGTAGAGTAGTTTGAGCATTCTTTGACATTGCCTTTCTTTGGGATTGGAATGAAAACTGACCTTTTCCAGTCCTGTGGCCACTGCTGAGTCTTCCAAATTTGCTGGCATATTGAGTGCAGCGCTTTCAGAACATCATCTTTCAGGATTTGAAATAGCTCAACTGGAATTCCATCACCACCACTAGCTTTGTTCATAGTGATGCTTTCTAAGGCCCACTTGACTTCACATTCCAGGATGTCTGGCTCTAGATGAGTGATCACACCATCATGATTATCTGGGTCATGAAGATCTTTTTTGTACAGTTCTTCTGTGTATTTTTGCCACTTCTTCTAATATCTTCTGCTTCTGTTAGGTCCATAACATTTCTGTCCTTTATCGAGCCCATCTTTGCATGAAATGTTCCCTTGGTATCTCTAATTTTCTTGAAGAGATCTCTAGTCTTTCCCATTCTGTTGTTTTCCTCTATTTCTTTGCATTGATAGCTGAGGAAGGCTTTCTTATCTCTTCTTGCTATTCTTTGGAACTCTGCATTCAGCTGCTTATATCTTTTCTTTTCTCCTTTGCTTTTCGCTTCTCTTCTTTTCACAGCTATTTGTAAGGCCTCCCCAGACAGCCATTTTGTTTTTTTGCATTTCTTTTCCATGGAGATGGTCTTGATCCCTGTCTTTTGTACAATGTCATGAACCTCATTCCATAGTTCTTCAGGCACTCTATCAGATCTAGGCCCTTAAATCTATTTCTCACTTCCACTGTATAATCATTAGGGATTTGATTTAGGTCATAAGGGATTTGATTTAGATCATACCTGAATGGTCTAGTGGTTTTCCTTACTTTCTTCAATTTAAATCTGAATTTGGGAGTGGGGTGCCATTGCCTTCTCCGAATAAAGAGTTCAGTTCATTTCAATTCAGTTGCTTAGTCGTGTCTGACTCTTTGCGACCCCATGAACCACAGCATGCCAGGCCTCTATGTCCATCAGCAAATCCCGGAGATTACTCAGACTCATACCCATTGAGTCGGTGATGCCATCCAGCCATCTCATCCTCTGTCATCCCCTTCTTCTCCTGCCCACAATCCCGTCCCGCATCAGAGTCTATTCCAGAGTCAACTCTTCTCATGTGGTGGCCAAAGTACTGGAGTTTCAGCTTCAGCATCATTCCTTCCAATGAACAGCCAGGACTGATCTCCCTTAGAATGGACTGGTTAGATCTCCTTGCAGTCCAAGGGACTCTCAAGAGTCTTCTCCAACACCACAGTTCAAAAGCATCAATTCTTCGGCACTCAGTTTTCTTCACAGTCCAACACTCACATCCATACATGACTATTGGAAAAACCATAGCTTGACTAGATGGACCTTAGTTGGCAAAGTAATGTCTCTGCTTTTTAATATGATGTCTACATTGGTCATAATTTTCCTTCCAAGTAGTAAGTGTCTTTTAATTTCATGGCTGCAGTCACCATCTGCAGTGATTTTGGAGCCCAGAAAAATAAAGTCAGCTACTGTTTCCATTGTTTCTCCATCTATTTGCCATGAAGTGATGGGACTGGAATCCATGATCTTAGTTTTCTGAATGTTGAGCTTTATGCCAACTTTTTCACTCTCCTCTTTCACTTTCATCAAGAGGCTTTTTAGTTCCTCTTCACTTTCTGCCATCAGGGTGGTGTCATCTGCATATCTGAGGTTATTGATATTTCCCCCTGCAATCTTGATTCCAGTTTGTGCTTCCTCCAGCCCAGCATTTCTGATGATGTACTCTGCATATAAGTTAAAAAGCAGGGTGACAATATACAATCTTGATGTACTCCTTTTCCTTTTTTCTATTCCTAAATATTTCCTATTTTCATATTTGGAACCAGTCTGTTGTTTCATGTCCAGTTCTAACTGTTGCTTTCTGACCTGCAAACAGGTTTCTCAAGAGGCAAGTCGGGTGGTCTGGTATTCCCATCTCTTTTAGAATTTTCCACAGTTTATTCCACAGTCAAAGGCTTTGGCATAGTCAGTAAAGCAGAAATAAGATATTTTTCTGTCATTTTTCACAGTTTTTCACAGCTTTTCCACTCTGTAGCACTGTCCTTTGTTACTTTGTCATGCAAATACCTAGCATCCCTCAATTCTGATCTCCCTCTCCTCAACCTAGATAAGACTCCAGGATGGTGTTTATTTCCCCTTCCCTGCATGTGGCCTGGTAAACACCTTCAGGGCATAGCCAAACAAGAGTAGTGCCTGTTTTATTTATTTATTTTTCTCAAGTCTCCCACTGTTGTACTGTCTTTTGTCTATATTTGGTAAATCTTTGCTTTGCATATTTTATCCAGTTTGCTATTTGTTTATGGGAGGGGCACAAATTCTTATAGTAATGATTCATGGTAGAAGCAGAATTTATATCCAGTTCATTAATTTCTATTCATGAACTGGACTTATTTGGTGGTCTATTTAGAAATAAAGAATAATTTTTTTAAATTAAAAATTCATCTAACCAGCCAAACATGCTAAACAACACAAAACAAAACCTTACAAAAATATTTAGATAAAATTAAATATTATGTCATATTGTACCAAAGAGTGTTTCATCACTTTAATTTATATTAAGTAAATATTTTTAGTTAACACCTTTTCACTTTAGTTGCTTAAAGCAAATTAAGCATAATAAATGAATAGCAGAGCCCATGTAGACAGTTTCCTTAATACTTTATTTAGCCTGCTTATATTCTCTCAAAACTATTTTTACATACAAGAACATAAGGGGAATTGAAAATATATATATTTCTAGAAATTGTCTTAGTCTTATAACATTTATCTTTATTTCTGATGGCATAGAGCAAATTAATTTAGAAATGGAACATTTTAAAAATCAGTACCATCCACTGATACTGAGATTTTTGTTTGTGGCTTGTGTGTATGTGGCCTTTAATACATCCAAGGTGTTGATGAGGAATTGTATTTTTCCACATGCTCACTACATATTTAAAGAGATTCACTTTCTTTCTAAACAATAATTTGCCCTGGTCTTAGTCTGTTCAACTTGCTAAAATACCATAAACTCTGTGCCTAGTCGCTTCAGTTGTGTCCAACTCTTTGTGACCCTATGGAGTCTGCTCCATGGGCTCCACTGTCCATGGGATTTTCCAGGCAAGAATACAGCAGCGGATTGCCATGTCCTCCTCCAGGGGATCTTCCCAACCCAGGGATCTAACCCGAGTCTTTTGAGTGTCCTGTATTTGCAGTGGGTACTTTACCACTTCTGACACCTAGGAAGTCTATAAACTCTGAGGCTTATAAAAAACAAACTTTTATTTCTCACAGTCTGGAGGGTAGGAAATCAAGATAATGGCACATACAGATTATGTAGATTCTGTGACCCCTGAGGAACTTCCACTTAGAAGGTTTTCTTTTGATTTCTGTAACCTCACAGCAATGGAGTTTTCTCTTTTTTATAAGGGCACAGATCTCATACATGAAGATTCAACCCTCATGACCTAATCACCTCCCAAAGGCTCCACCTCCTTATATCATCACCTTGTGGGCTGGGATTTCAACATATGAATTTCAGGGGAGGACAGAAAATTCATACCACAGCAGCCTCTAAGAATATAACTTAAAATTAGCTCCATTTTTATTGTTATTATAGGTTTAAAGTGTACAATCCATTGATTCAATGAACATGCCACAAAATTATTACCACTACAGTGTTAGCTAGCACTTCCATTCTGTTACATAATTCCCATTTCTTTATTGTAATGAG
Organism: Bos grunniens; assembly: GCF_055505025.1. Lineage (NCBI taxonomy): Eukaryota > Metazoa > Chordata > Mammalia > Artiodactyla > Bovidae > Bos > Bos grunniens. The sequence goes on along the minus strand of NC_141166.1, from coordinate 53,925,885 downwards.
AATAAGAATTTTCAAATTATATGTTTATACACTATTATTAGCTATAATCATCTTGCTATACATTATATGACTGGAAATTGTTAATCATATGACTGGAAGTTTATTGTAGTTGTTGTTCAGTTGTTCAGTCATGTCTGACTCTTTGTGACCCCATGGACTGTAGCATACCAAGCTTCCCTGTCCTTCACCATCTCCCAGACCTTGCTTAAACTCATGTCCATTGAGTCAGTGATGCCATCCAACTATCTCGTCCTCTGTCATCCTCTTTTCCTCCTGCTTCCAATCTTTCCTAGCATCAGGGTATTTTCTAATGAGTCAGCTCTTTGCATCAGGTGGCCAGAATATTGGAGTTTCAGCTTTAGTATCAGTCCTTCCAATGAATATTCAGGATTTCCTTTAGGATTGACTGGTTTGATCTCCTTGCATTCCAAGGAACTCTCAAGAATCTTCTCCAGCACCACAGTTTGAAGGTATCAATTCTTCAGTGCTCAGTCTTTTTTTTTTTTTTTTGTCCAGCTCTCACATCCATACATGACCATTAAATGTTATCTGTTACTTTCAAGCAGTTGTGAAAGCTTTTGTCTCCTCACTTACAAAGATGAAATCCTGGGACACTATATTGTTAACCATAGTACATTTCAAAATTTAACATGATCTCTAAAAATTTCTGGGAAATCAGATTTCAAAAAAGATTTCCTTAGAACACATTTTTTTACTATTGTTATCTTTACTGCCCAAAAAGAGGGACATTGGAGCTTTCTGTTTCTCCAGTCATAATGGGAGTGTCCTAATAGCAGCCTGCCTGGAAGATTAGAGACAACGAATACAAAGATGAAATTTATAACCCACTGCCAGGACCATGTGCTCCTGGAAGGAATGCTCTCTCTGTTCCTTAATCAGGGATGACTGTTTACACCACTGTTTCCAAATTGTTAATTCTATGACTAGTATTCTCACCCACTAAACTACATTATTTCTAGTAATGAAGATATATTATTGTGGCAGTTTCTGAATAATTTTCTTTGTCAAGATTGAGGAAAAGCTTAACTGCCCCCATTATCTTCCTCCTATGGCAGGTTAAAGAAATCTATTCACAACACCACAATATGTGCTAACAGAATTTCTTATTATTTCAAAAGATTTTTCCCAAAGATTTTGGAAGAAATCCAATATACAGTAAAAACTCAATCTGAAGAAAAATAAATAAAGCCTATCCCCAAACACCTTTCACACAATAATTATAGGGTTAATTTGTGCAATCCCTTCATCTTATGAATAGGTAAATGCAGTCAGGAAGGTGCTGAATCTATTCCTCTTGCTTTAACCCTTATTTTGCTGCTTTTACTATTATAAGCATACATAATGGCCTGCCTCAGGGAACCCTGCCCCTCTCCGCGTGACTGTTAAACTAAAGTGCCTTTGTTCATAACCCTGTCCACCTGTATATTGCTGGAAGAAATACATTAACACATTTCCCTACCTGAGGTTTGCCATTCTAGGAGATATTTGCAAGAAGTAAATAGTCTTTTTACTTTGTTTCCTCACTTTCTCTCATCTCTGAACCATGAAAGAACTTGGCATCTAGGCCCCCATAAGATGGTCTTTTTGAGACATTAGTCTGCCATCTTCTCATTCAGCTGGTTTTCCCAGATTTATTGGCCTATTGTGTAGGAAGCAGAGTGAGCTTGGATTTGGTAACATAAACACCCATCTCAGAGTGATTTTCTTTATGTGTTTCAAAGGACAAAGTAAAGTGTTCAAAGTTGCTTCTTATTTGGTTGTCAGAAATAAAATAAAGTGCTGGCTTTGCAGTCATTGATGGAAATACACTTGGATCAAAACCTGATGAATATTATGTAGAGTAATGTGTGTGTGTGTGTGTGTGTGTGTGTGTGTGTGTGTGTGTGCAAGCACATGTTAAGTCCCTTCAGTCATATCTGACTCTCTGTGCTCCCATGGACAGAAGACTGCCCGGCTTCTCTGGCTATGGGGTTCTCTAGGGATGAATACTGGAGTGGGTTCTCATGCCCTCCTCCAGAGAATCTTCCTAACCCCTTTAGAGTAACTGAATCCATATCTCTTAAGCCTCCTGAATTAGCAGGCAGGTTTTAACTACTAACGTCACCTGGTAAGTCCTATGTAGAATAATGCATGCATGCATGTTCAGTCGCTTAGTCATTTCCTCCTCTTTGCAATCCCATGGACTGTAGTCTGCCAGGCTCTTCCATCAGTGGGATTCTCCAGGCAAGAATATTGGAGTAGGTTGCCTTGCTCTTCTCCAGGGATCTTCCCGAGGATCAACCCAGGCATCTAACCCAAATTTCCTGTATTATAAGTGGATTCTTTACTAACTGAGCCACCAGCCACCATTAGCCACCAAATTCTATGTAAAATAATAATGGCATATAAAACCAATGCATTTGATCAATGTTATTGTGTTCCAGAAGTTTAGGACTCAGACTAGTCAAGACTTCTCTAGACACACATTTAGAAAGACAAACATGGGAGAGTGTGTCCTGGGAAAATTATTACTCTGAGTTTCACAACATAGTTCCATTATCCAAACTTTGAAGGCAAACCCACAACCCTGTTGAGCAGAGCTGAACCCTGTGAGCTCCAAGTGCTGTTTTTGCCTAAACAAGGAAGTCTTAGGTTTCCTAGGGGAAAGGGGAACTGAGATGATTCTGGTCCCTTTACTCTGGGCCCATTCTGAGCTGGAAGACAGTATGCAATTGTGATATGAAAATTTGTTTCTATTCCTCACACAGGGTTAAAAAAAAAAAAACAGAATCAAATGGTTGCCACTCTGAAATAAGGAACATAGAATGTGATATCATTAATTTTATTTGCTTTTCAGCTGTTGCTCATTACAAAATAGATGTTCCTATGAAAAAAAAAGAAACTCTCTGCAAAGTCAGTTGATGAAAATGAATTACTGCATTTCACAGATGTTTTCACTTTAAAATGGAATATTATGATGGTGCTAAAACTTTTTACCACCATTACAGTAATTTGCATACCATTACTAGTGATGTTTATATTTTGAGAAGTTGAAATGTTTTTGAGCTCATCATAACCTAGGACTAATGATTCTCAGTACATCTGTGGAAAACCAACATCTAGGCAGTTTTCTTTAGCTCAATCATCTTTGATGAGTTTGTACTGTCTTCCAAAATATTCAACTAGGATTTTGAATGTATTTAAAGATTCTGCTTTATGTATACACAATCTGAAACTTAAACGGAAGGTAACAAATCAAAATTACATGGCAACAGAACAAGACGGAGGAGGAGTAGGTGGACATGGAGTGCATCTCTCTCCAGGGATACATCAGGAATACACCTTCACACACAGAAGTGCGTGCAGAACACTAGCTGACAGCAGATAGGAGTACCTGACCAGTGGAAAAAAATATATAGAACCATTCAAAGCTCAGTAGGACAAAGGAACTAGGGGGAAAAACAAGAGTGTTAGTAGGACTGGACCTGCCCTCAGCCATTGGGGGAACTGAAGCAGGGGTCCAACCTCCAAATCAGGGCAATTGTCTGAGTCAGAGGAGAAACATTTAAGGCTGAGAGTGAAACAGCTGATCTGTGGCAGCCTAAATGAAATGAGAATCAGACAGTCCTTGCCACAGACATTCATATACTGGACAGGGATGCAGGTCCCCTGGAAGGTGCAGCACCTGGGAGGTGGAGTTTAGGAATTGTGGAGCAATCCCAGGGTGAGAGCTGCTGTTGACTGCAGAGAGACAGATGGAGGGGAGGTGAGGGAAGAGACTGTGGTGGGAAATGCCTGTGGAGGAAAGCTGGGCAGCCAAGGAACCAAGGCGATACTGCTGAGTCACTCATAGGATGTGGAGCCATCACTATTGCCTTTCTCTTCCCACATGCTGGCATTGGCAGCTGAATAATAAAGAGGCTGGCCCATCAAATGTTTGATGTACTGAACTACAAAGTAGGGCTCTACTCAGGATGCTTCTTTAAGTGACTGATGCATCGAACTACAGACTAGGATCTCACCCAGTGTGCCCCTTTAAGTGCCTGACACTGGGATCTACAGAGTAGGGCGCCAGTCAGGGGGGCTCCTCTATGTGCCTGATGCACCAAACAGCAGAGAAGGACCCCAGGCAAGGGAGCCCCCTAAGTGCCTGAATGGGTGGAGCTACAGAGAAAGACTAGCCAAAGAGACCTTCTGATTGCCAGCTACAAGAGGCTCGAAAAAAGACTCTGATAGGGCCATAACTCTTGTGGTGGAGACAGTCTGTGTCCCTGCACACTTGGTCCCACCATGATCCCCGAAAGCCAAGTGGCTGCACCACCTTCATGCTCAACTCTCACTGGGGCAGAGCTGCCACAGGCAAAAAAAGTCTTGTGTCTATGTGCACAGGGTCACTTCAGTCATGTCCGACTCTTTGTGACGCTGTAGACTGTGGCCTGCTAGGCTTCTCTGTCATGGAGGGGGGTTCTCCAGGGCAAGAATATTGGAGTGTATTGGCCAATGCTGGTTGCCATACCCTTCTAGAGGACTATATTTCCTGCTGCACTACCCACCAACTCCGCTGAGTACCTGGTGCTTCCAGAACCTCTCCGACCCAAGCAGTTGCACCACCTCCACAGCTGGCCCTCACAGGGACAAACCCAAGTCCTCCAGGGCAGCCTCAGGAGCAAACCCCAATGGATGACCTACACGCAGAGGTGGAAATAAAACCACAGCTGAAACCCAGGGGCAGTGTGGCTAAGGAAGAAGACCCAAAACCTTCCCACCAGCTGTACAAGCTGCAGATTAAATCCACACAATCAACTAGGCAGATTCTGTGTCTATGGAATATATAAAAGGTCATTGAGAGCTCCCACAAAAGAAAAAGCACTAGTTCTGACAGCTGTGGACTTTGGAGGCAAGAACACACAAGAGTAGGACCAGAATACAATCTGAGCTTTTCCCGCAGCAGGTCCAGAGATCAGCAGTGTTGGAGGGTATCCTAGGGAGGTGAGGTGGACTGTGACTTCCAACAAGGGAAAGGACTCTGACAGTAGTGACTCAAGAAAAACACTTGTTATTCTTATGTTTTGACTTGTTCTGTAGATTCTTTTAGATGGTTTTTTCTTGTTTTCCCTTTTTTCTCCCCTCTGTTAAAGTCTATTTTATTGGCACTATGAAATCTAGTGAAGCTTTTGAGCTTTTTTTCTCAGTCACATTTTTTTATTGTTGTTATAAACCTCTGCCTCTACATTCGGCATTTGCAGTTCTGTGGAGTTTTCCTTTTTTTTAAATTTTAATTTTTTAAAACCTGTTATTATTTTTCTACATTTATTCTTTTGCTTTTACTACTGTTCTTTTCCCCCTTGCAATTAATCTTTAATGTAAACAGATCTTTATCTACCTCTATGTAGAGAGGTTGGAGAAGATTCCAACCTCTCAAGAGTTGGAGAAAACTCTTTAGAGTCCCTTGACTGCAAGGAGATCCAACCAGTCCATCCTAAAGGAGATAAGTCCTAAATGTTCATTGGAAGGACTGATGTTGAAGCTGAAACTCCAATCCTTTGGCCACCTGATGCAAAGAGCTAACTCATTGAAAAGATCCTGATGCTGGGAAAGATTGAAGGTGAGAGGAGAAGGGGACAACAGAGGATGAGATGGTTGGATGGCATCACCAACTCAACGGACATGAGTTTGAGTAAACTCTGGGAGTTGGTGACGGACAGGGAGGTCTAGCATGCTGTAGTCCATGAGCCTGCAAAGAGTCAGATATGACTGAGGAACTGAACTGAACTGAACTGATGTAACTTTGCATATCTATTCTTTCTTTCCTTTCCTATTAACATATTTGTTAGTTTTGTTTTCATTGCTTTATTCCCCACCTGACACCTTGCTTTAGTTATGTTTTCCAGTTTGTGTTTTAGTTTTGTTCTTAAATAGTCATATAATTTTTGATTTCCTTTGTTTGCTGGGTCAATACACTGTACAATACACTGTATTCTTGTTGGACTGTTCTGATTTTGCTCATGGTTGTATATGTATATTCCATTATTTTAATTATTATTTGCCTGATTTTGTAACTGTCATTTGTTTTGGGTTCATCTTTGACTTTTCGGTTTTGGATGTTTGTTTTAATCTCACTTAATGCCATAACAAACCACATTTGGAATCTTCATTCCTGACCAGGGATCAAGCCCTGAGGCTTTGGAGCCGGATCACTGACTCCAAAACCCTAGACTACCAGAGAACTAACCATAGGGAGTATCTAATAGTGAGAACTCACACAAAGGAACCAACCACTTGAATACAAGACCCGGGATCACTCAACTACCAGTCACCCAACTACCTACCCTGTGCAGTACACCCCATCTAAACAACATGCAAAACAAAAATGCAAACCCAATCATCAGCAGACAGGATTACCACCTCACTCAGCTTTGTCCTTCAGAAGAAAAACAAACAAACAAACAAAAACTCAGCACAAACCTCACCCTATATGAAGCTTACACAGACATTTCTCCAAACAAGACATACAGATGGCTAACAAACACATGAAAAGATGCTCAACATCACCCATTATTAGAGAAATGCAAATCAAAACTACAATGAGATATCACCTCGCAATCAGAATGGCAATCATCAAAACATTTACAAATAATAAATGCTGGAGAGGGTGTGGAGAAAAGGGAAGTCTCTTGCACTGTTGGGAATGTAAATTGATATAGGTACTACGGAAGATGGTATGGAGATTCCTTAAAAAACTAAGAATAAAACCACCATTCAGTTCAGTTCAGTTCAGTTCAGTAGCTCAGTCGTGTCTGACTTTTTGCGACCCCATGAATCTCACCATGCCAGGCCTCCCTGTCCATCACCAACTCTCAGAGTTCACTCAGATTCATGCCTATCGAGTTGGTAATGCCATCCAGCCATCTCATCCTCTGTCATCCCCTTCTCCTCCTGCCCCCAATCCCTCCCAGCATCAGAGTCTTTTCCAATGAGTCAACTCTTCACATGAGGTGGTCAAAGTGTTGGAGTTTCAGCTTTAGCATCAGTCCTTCCAATGAACACCCAGGGCTGATCTCCTTTAGAATGGACTGCAATCCCATGCCTAGGCATATACCCTGAGGAAACCAAAATTGAAAAAGACACATGTATCCCATTGTTCATTGCAGCACTATTTACAATAGCTAGAACATGGAAGCAACTTAGATGTCCACTGGCAGATGAATGGATAAAGAAGTTGTGGTACATACACACAATGGAATATTCAGTTCAGTTCAGTTCAGTCTCTCAGTCATGTCAGACTCTTTGCAACCCCATGAATCGCAGAACACAGGCCTCCCTATCCATCACCAACTCCCAGAGTTCACCCAGACTCACATTCATCCAGTCAGTGACGCCATCCAGCCATCTCATCCTCTGTCATCCTCTTCTCCTCTTACCCCCAATCCCTCCCAGCATCAGAGTCTTTTCCAATGAGTCAACTCTTCGCATGAGGTGGCCAAAGTACTGGAGTTTCAGCTTCAGCATCATTCCCTCCAAAGAAATCCCAGGGCTGATCTCCTTCAGAATGGACTGCTTGGATCTCCTTGCAGTCCACGGGACTCTCAAGAGTCTTCTCCAACACCACAGTTCTAAAGCATCAATTCTTTGGTGCTCAGCCTTCTTCACAGTCCAACTCTCATATCCGTACATGACCACAGGAAAAACCATAGCCTTGACTAGATGAACCTTTGTTAGCAAAGTAATGTCTCTGCTTTTGAATATGCTATCTAGGCTGGTCATAACTTTCCTTCCCAAGGAGTAAGTGTCTTTTAATTTCATGGCTGCAGTCACCATCTGCAGTGATTTTGGAGCCCAAAAAAATAAAGTCTGACACTGTTTCTACTGTTTCCCCATCTATTTCCCATGAAGTGATGGGACAGGATGCCATGATCTTTGTTTTCTGAATGTTGAGCTTTAAGCCAACTTTTTCATTCTCCACTTTCACTTTCATTAAGAGGCTTTGGAGTTCCTCTTCACTTTCTGCCATAAGGAAGGTGTCATCTGCATATCTGAGGTTATTGATATTTCTCCAAGCTATCTTGATTCCAGCTTGTGCTTCTTCCAGTCCAGTGTTTCTCATGATGTACTCTGCATAGAAGTTAAATAAGCAGGGTGACAATATATAGCCTTGACATACTCCTTTTCCTATTTGGAACCAGTCTGTTGTTCCATGTCCAGTTCTAACTGTTGCTTCCTGACCTACATACAAATTTCTCAAGAGGCAGATCAAGTGGTCTGGTATTCCCATCTCTTTCAGAATTTTCCACAGTTTCTTGTGATCCACACAGTCAAAGGCTTTGGCATAGTCAATAAAGCAGAAATAGATGCTTTTCTGGAACTCTCTTGCTTTTTCCATGATCCAGCGGATGTTGGCAATTTGATCTCTGGTTCCTCTACCTTTTCTAAAACCAGCTTGAACATCAGGAAGTTCACAGTTCACATATTGCTGAAGCCTGGCTTGGAGAATTTTGAGCATTACTTTACTAGCGTGTGAGATGAGTGCAACTGTGTGGTAGTTGAGCATTCTTTGGTATTGCCTTCTTTGGGACTGGAATGAAAACTGACCTTTTCTAGTCCTATGGCCACTGCTGAATTTTCCAAATTTGCTGGCATATTGAGTGCAGCACTTTCACAGCATCATCTTTCAGGATTTGAAATAGCTCAACTGGAATTCCATCACCTCCACTATGTTTGTTCATAGTCATGCTTTCTAAGGCCCACTTGACTTCACATTCCAGGATGTCTGGCTCTAGGTCTGTGATTACACCATCGTGATTATCTGGGTCCTGAAGATCTTTTTTGTACAGTTCTTCTGTGTATTCTTGCCATCTCTTCTTAATATCTTCTGCTTCTGTTAGGTCCATGCCATTACTCAGCCATAAAAAGGAATGGATTTGAAGCAGTTCTGATGAAGTCAATGAACCTACAACCTGTTATACAAAGTGAAGTAAGTCAGAAAGAGAAGATAAATATTATATTCTAACACATATATACTGAATCTAGAAGAATGATACTGAAGAACTTATTTACAGGGCAGCAAAGGAGAAACAGACATAGAGAATAGACTTATGGACATGGGAAGAGGGAGAGGGAAGAAAAAGGTGAGATGTATGGAAGGAGTAACATGGAAATTTACATTATCATATACAAAATAGATAGCCAATGGCAATTTGCTGTATGGCTCAGGAAACTCAAACAGGGTGCTATATCAACCTAGAGGGGTGGGTTTGGGAGGGAGATGGCAGGCAAGTTCAAAAGGGAGGGGCTATATGTATACCTATGGCTGATTCATGTTAAGGTTTGACAGAAAACAAAAACAGTCTGTAAAGCAATTATCCTTCAATTAAAAAATAAATTGGAAAGAAAAAATGTACATGGCAACATATGCATATATTTGAATTCTGGCATCTGCTTTATTGAAATATTTTAGTGGACTTTTGCTATATGTTCCAAATAGCCAGATCACTTCAATTCTGAATTTATAAAAAGTAATGCTTTGTTTGCAAGCAATGAAGTGAATTAGCCTTAATTTAGAGTCTGAAGTTTAAAAAAAAATCTAAATGCTGCAGGTATCAATAAAAGAAGTCTCTAAAGAAAATAATTTCAAATGTAAAATATTCCAGGAAAGAAATAATCAGTAAAACTGATGTGAAAATTAAAAAGTGAAAAGCAAAGGTAATAAACAATTAAGAGAAGTGAGTTTGTTTTTTTTTTTAAGTAAATAACCATAAAGTGGAGCCAGAGCTGTCAATGTATAGTTTCATTATCCATTATCTTCAAAATAAGGATTATTTTCAAATCCCTCTGAACTGTTCTGAGTGCAACTACATTTTCAGTCTCCTGTTTTTCACATGATCATGAGAATATATTGCCATTAATCATGCACATAATAGTATTGCTAAAATTCTCCAAGCTGTAGCTTGCGTTGCACATCATTTCCCGTATAAACTATGTTTCAGTTGCACGAATCTTCTAGTTCAGTTCCATACGAGGTTGTATTAGATTACCTTTGAGCAAGATACAAATTCTAGCTTAAACAAGTTAAATGGGAATTCAGTTCAGTTCAGTTCAGTTTAGTCACTCAGTTGTGTCCGACTCTTTGGGACTCCATGGACTAGAGCACGCCAGGCTTTCCTGTCCATCAACAATTCCTGGAGTCCACCCAAACCCATGTCCATTGAATCGGTGATGCCATCCAGCCATCTCATTCTCTGTTATCCCCCTCTCCTCCTGCCCTCAATCTTTCCCAGGATCAGGGTCTTTTCCAATGAGTCAGCTCTTCCCATCAGGTGGCCAAAGGATTGGAGTTTCAGCTTCAACATCAGTCCTTCCAATGAATATTCAGGACTGATCTCCTTTAGGATGGACTAGTTGGATCTCCTTGCAGTCCAAGGGACTCTCAAGAGTCTTCTCCAACACCACACGTCAGAAGTATCAGTTCTTTGCCACTCAGCTTTCTTCACAGTCCAACTCTCACATCCATACATGACTACTGGAAAAACCATAGCCTTGACTAGACAGACCTTTGTTGACAAAGTAATGTCTCTGCTTTTTAATATGCTGTCTAGGTTGGTTATAACTTTCCTTCCAAGGAGTAAGTGTCCTTTAATTTCATGGCTGCAATCACCATCTGCAGTAATTTTGAAGCCCAGAAAAATAGTGAGCCTCTGTTTCCCCATCTGTTTTCCATAAAGTGATGGGACTGGATGCCATAATCTTAGTTTTCTTAATGTTGAGCTTTAAGCCAACTTTTTCCCTCTCCTCTTTCACTTTCATCAAGAGGCTCCTTAGTTCTTCTTCACTTTCTGCCATTAAAAAAAAATCAGATGAAGGCTGTCCAGGGCTAGTAGCACAGCTGCTCAGTGGCATGAAGGACAGAAGCTCACACTTGTTATCCTCAGTAGATTATTGTCTCTTAAGGTCACCTCATCTGTGAATAAGAAGTTGGTTGCAGCAGAAACCAAACTAGATTTTCAGAAAGAAAAAAAAGTAGGAAGAGTACATGTACTCTTTAACAGAATTTCCTAAAAGTCCAGCATGGCCTTATCCCTCACATAGAAGGTAATATCACCATCACATGCACCTACAAATATTGTTGGGGAGCTGGGAAGAATAAAAATTATAATTCTGATACTAAAGATAGAGTATGCAACTAATGATCTTTCACAAAAACTTCAAGCTCCAATTTCTGCATATTTAAAATGCAATTATAATAGTACCTACAATTTGCAAAGATTCATCAAAATAATGCACTTAAAGTATTTGACACATTTTCAGTTACCTAAATTCTAAATGAATTTACACTACTCTTATCCTTAATGATCCATCCTCCATTGATTTACCTCTAGATTTCCTATAGACTTTATAACTAGAATTATATAATTTTAGTGTAACTGTATTGTCTATTATGTATTTATTACTCCCTCTCATATTAATTTTATCTCCCCAGTAATCTGTGAAGTCTTTGTGAATAAATTTAATGCATTATATGTTTTTAGCATCTCTCACAGTATCTAGCAAATCATTCAGTTGAACTAGATGTACTCTGTGAGAACATATGCTTTAACACTTTTGGTATGTATAAAATGTTTTGAGATTATATGAATTGATGTACATGGTTTCTGATATCAATGGCTCATAATATATGAAGGCAATGAGACACACAAATATAAAGAAATGTGATAGTGAATAGGTCACTCTCATGACCTAATCATTTCTCAAAGGCCCCACATCCAAATTACAATTACACTAGGAGTTGAGACTTAACATATGAATTTTGAAGGGGAAACAAACATTCAGTCTACAGTAACCATTTAGCAATTATAAATAACTTCAGTCTTACCCAACAGAATAATGCCCTGCACTCTGAAACCTGCATTGTTTCATTATTTGTCATTGAGTTGATTGCTTGTTAAACATTCTCTTAAAGTACCACAATAGTTCTGTAGGATGCTACTGTATCTTCAGAGCTTGTTCTTATTGTTTCACCTAAAGACAAAAACAATCCCTTGACTCTGTTTGTGTGTTTCATAATCCTAAGATTTATGAAATTTAGGAAAAGAGGATGAAGTTATCACAGTTCATGCATAGAATAGTGACTTTTTGGGAAAGAATTATAAAATTAATTTTTGTACTTTGTACCCTTAACTCATGACTTATCTCATAAGAGACTCATAAAATATGTTTTTGTATTGAAATAATGGGGATAATCTTATATCTTTTAATGGTAGTACATGGTCTTGGTTACATACTGAATGACAAGCAGTAGGAATGGGTGATATCTCAGGGCTGGAACTGAGGGAAAGATATCAAGGATATATTTTGTTCTCTAAAGTAAGGTTGGACAAGTCCTACTTTGAAGATCTAAGAAAGGAAGAAGATATTTCACCAAAACAGCCTCAAATATTTATTTATTTATTGCCCATGCCACTCAGCTTGTTAGATCTTAGTTTTCCAGCCAGGGATTAAACCCTGCCCCCACAGTGAAAGTGACCAACAACTGGACCACCAGGGAATTCCCATCAGAATTTTAAATTAAGGGGTTTTTAAATGGGAAGACATTAAGTAAATGTTAGCAAATGCATGCAGAAATGAAAATTCCTCAACATTTAGGGACGGTATTTTCATGAAATTTATCACCAGCCAATGTCATATGCATTTTGTCATTATTTCAACTTTCCATTAAAAAATTTAAATATGAACATATGTGTGTTCTGTGTGATTATACAACAGTTGTTATATGAACATTAGCAAGGATTAACAGTTACTGCTATTTTTTTTAATAATTGGAGTTATCATAAAGCAACCTGTCTGGGCTGCTTATTCCATGCATACTTACATTTATGATTATATTATTTGTTTTTAAACAATGAAGAAATTTCAAAAGTTGCACACAGCATTAACTGCAAGTATCTGTGAATAATCCATTAACAACCACTCAAATGATGGTAATACCTGAATTTTATTTTTTTTTTAAGGGAAGAACACTTAATTGTAACATATTTTTCCCCAAACCATATGTACCTCAACTGTCAATCAGATAGATTTCTTACTACTGAATTTGATGAAATATATAAGGCTTTTTAGAAAACTGTTTGGTCGACAGGGAAGTTTGTCATACATAAATCTGACACTACAGTTTTAGTGTATTGACTGACAGGTTAACAATTGAACTATCCACTTTAGTCTGTGTTGCTTTATAACATTTCAAAAATTAAAAAAAAAAAATGTTTTCCATGTTTCTACTCCCTACAGGAATTAGAAAAACAAACAAACAAACAAACAAGCATTTTCTTTTCTTTTTGAGGAAGGCAGTAGAAAAAAATCAGAAGAAAAGGGAGACAAAATTATATAGTTGAAAACGAACTATTTTGATCAGACTAGCTTGGAAAATTTTATCATATATTATTTTACATTCTTAGAGTCAGAAAAACCACAATAATTACTATGTTACAAAAGCTGACAAAATAAACCAAAAGAATAATGAGCTACCAAATACACACACACACAAAAAAATTCTTGATACTATTTAGATATTTATGTATTTATTTTATGACTTATTAGTAATCACCTCATTTTATTTTATTTTTTTAATTTGTTTATTTTAGTTGAAGGCTAATTACTTTACAATATTGTAGTGATTTTTGCTGTATATTGATATGAATCAACCATGGGTTTACATGCATTCCCCATCCTGAACCCCCCTCCCACCTCCTTCCCCATCCCATCCCTCTTGGTCATTCCAGTGCACCAGCCCTAAGCACCCCCTCTCATGCATCACACCTCCACTGGCGATCTGTTTCATATATGATAATATACGTGTTTCAATGCTATTCTCTCAGATCATCCCACCCCCACCCTCTCCCACAGAGTCCAAAGTACAGTTCTATACATCTGTGTCTCTTGTTGTCTCGAATATATGGTTATCATTACCATCTTTCTAAATTCCATATATATGCATTAGTATACTGTATTGGTGTTTTTCTTTCTGGCTTACTTCACTCTGTATAATAGGCCCCAGTTTCATCCACCTCATTAGAACTGATTCAAATGTATTCTTTTTAATGGGTTAGTAATATTCCATTGGAGAAGGCAATGGCACCCCACTCCAGTACTCTTGCCTGGAAAATCCCATGGATGGAAGAGCCTGGTAGGCTGCAGTCCATGGGGTCGCTAAGAGTCAGACACGACTGAGCAACTTCACTTTCACTTTCCACTTTCATGCACTGGAGGAGGAAATGGCAACCCACTCCAGTGTTCTTGCCTGGAGAATCCCATGGATGGAGAAGCCTGGTAGGCTGCAGTCCATGGGGTCTCACAGAGTCAGACACGACTGAAGCGACGCAGCAACAGCAACAGCAGTATTCCATTGTATATATGTACCACAGCTTCCTTACCCATTCGTCTGCTGATGGACATCTCGGTTGCTTCCTTGTCCTGGCTATTATAAACAGTGCTGCGATGAACATTGGGGTACACGTGTCTCTTTCAATTCTGGTTTCCTCAATGTGTATGCCCAGCAGTGAAATTGCTGGGTCATATGGCAGTTCTCTTTCCATTATTTTAAGAAATCTCCACACTCTTCTCCATAGTGGCTGTACTAGTTTGCATTCTCACCAACAGTGTCTTACCCTCTTAGGGTTCCCTTTTCTCCACACCGTATCCAGCATTTATTGCTTGTAGATTTTTGAATAGCAGCCATTCTGACTGGCGTGAGATGGTACCTCATAGTGGTTTTGATTTGCATTTCTCTGATAATGAGTGATGTTGAGCATCTTTTCATGTGTTTGTTAGCCATCTGTATGTCTTCTTTAGAGAAATGTCTATTTAGTTCTTTGGCCCATTTTTTGATTGGGTCATTTGTTTTTCTGGAATTGAGCTGCAGGAGTTGCTTGTATATTTTTGAGATTCATTCCTTGTCTGTTAATATATATATGGCTGAATCCCTTCTCTGTTCACCCGAAACTATCAAAACATTGTTAATTAGTTGTGAGTGCACACTCAGTTGCTAAGTTATGTCCCAATCTTTGTAACTCCATGGACTGCAGTCCATCAGTCTCTTCTGTTCATGGGATTTCCCAGGCAAGAATACTGGAGTAGGTTGCCATTTCCTGCTCTAGAGGATGTTCCTGACAAAGGGAAAACCATTAACTGGCTATACTCCAATACAAAATAAAAAGTTAAAAAATAAATAAATAAACTTAATTCAAATACATCCCTGTATAAGCAGGGGAAAAGGAACAAAAATCTGAGTATTCTCAAGAATACTGCAGCATTCCAGGTACCCATCCCAGTTCTTTGGGTAGGAAGAATTATTTAACATTAAATAATTGCTGAGTGAATGAATGAGAGTTTGTATCTTTTTATTTATTTATTTTTGAGTAGGGGGGTTCCTTGTGGGATCTTAGTTCCCTGACCTCTGTTTGAATTCTGGGCTCTCAGCAGTGAGAATGCCAATCCTAAACACTGGGCTACCAGGGAAGTCCTGTGAGTTTGTATGTTAAGGGGATAAAACCTATTAAAAAATTGGCCAGCATTCTGAAAGGTCTTTAACACTGCTGCTGCTGCTGCTAAGTCACTTCAGTCATGTCCGACTCTGTGTGACCCCATAGATGGCAGCCCACCAGGCTCCCCTGTTCCTGGGATTCTCCAGGCAAGAGTACTGGAGTGGGTTGCCATTTCCTTCTCCAATGCATGAAAGTGAAAAGTGAAAGTGAAGTCGCTCAGTTGTGTCCGACTCTTAGCGACCTCATGGACTGCAGTCTACAAGGCTCCTCCGTCCAAGGGATTTTCCAGGCAAGAGTACTGGAGTGGGGTGCCATTGCCTTCTCCGTTTTTAACATTAGCTTGACACAAATCCCTAAGACCTGGAAATCCATGCCCAAGCCTGGGGAGAGGTGTCTGTACAAAAATCCAAAATGTAGAGTGAAGGGCATTGGGAGCAAGATGATGACTAAAATGAAGAGTTGCTTGAGCATTTAGAGAATACCCAGTTGAACTTTAGACTTTAAAAAGGGTTTCCTCTAAGAATGCTAATATATTCTTTAAAACCCCACAAAAATAAAAAATTAACAACAACAACAAAAACTAGCATGTGACTAGCAACTGATTAGAGAGAGCAGGTACTACAAGCCAAATAAAAGAATAAAGAGTGTCTATCTTATTTATATATGAAGAATTTCCTCTAAAAAACAAACAAAAAAAAACACTGTCTCACTAACCCAGAAACAAGACAGATAAATTTTCTCTCTTGTTTCCTCACTGATCCAAAGCTGCTTTCTTTTTTCTCTTACATTTTATTCCTTAAGAAATTCATCTAAATGTATATTTTATTTGAATTTGTGGATTAAATTGTTTACACTTATAAGGAGATTAGGAAGGAGTGAGGTGAGAGCACATTATGACATTGGACTCCAACAACCCCAGAGATGGTTATAGGTAACGGTGTACTTCCTGGAACTCTGAGCAAAGAGAGATTGAAATAGCTATTCCTTCTATTCATTCCTCCCCTGTCTTGCCACAGACGTGAACGTATTGTGTTCCGTGGATACAGTTGCAGGAAGGAGGCATATTCCAGGCTCTGTGATCTCTCTGGTCCCTTATAACACTGTGCCTTCTCTCTGTCCCTTCAGTTCAGTTGGTGCTATCAGCTAGCTTGTGCAACTAGTCCCTGGATAGTTTGCCATCCCTTGTCTGTTGTCTTTCACTGCCCACACCTCTGTAATAGACCCCTCATTAAACTCTCCTCAGTTAAACAACTGGAGGCTGCATCTGCCACTCCTGAAAGCCAGTCAGAAGAATTTTTGACATATACTTTCTTAAAAGCTTAATATTGATGCCATGATTTCTCACATGTGTCTCACTTCCTTCTCTAACAGCTGCAAAAAAAAAAAAAAAAAAGCACTTATTTTCCTGTGTACAGTGATATAATCAAATATATATTTTTGAAAGAAAGCTAGAAATGACTAAAAGAATAAACAACTTCCCTTGGGATGGATAAGGAAGAAAAAAAAAAATCATGTACTATTTGTCTAAGAATAATGCCAGAGTTGTCAAATGAATTATTCAGGAAAATATATTTACTATGTTGTAGCAAATTTTACAGGCTTCCCAGGTGGCTCAGTGGTAAAGAATCCTGCATGCCAACCAGGAGATATGGGTTCAATTCCTGGCTAGGGAAGATCCCCTGGAAGGAAATGGCAACCCACTCCAGTATTCTTGCCTGGGAAATCCCATGGACAGAGGAACCTGAAAGGCTACAGTCCATGGGGTTGCAATAGAGTCTGACAGGAATTTGAGACTAAAAAACAACAACAAGCTAGCTTTACATGACTCAAACTGCAATTCCAGGGGGAAAAGGTAAGAAGAGAGATATTCAGTGTTTGTGTGCATGGGGTATGAGTAAATGAATATGTGTGAGTGGGTATAGAAAGATCTTAATACTAATAATTTAACATAATGTTAAATAATTCTATCGTCATGAAATTCCCAAATCATCTGATTAATAACAGAGGATAACAGTTTCATATGTTGCAGAATCATTGATAATGAATTGTGCAATTAAATTATGGCTTCCCGGGTGGCACTGTGATATTGAATGGCTTACCTTGGAAATGAACAGAGATCTTTCTGTCGTTTTTGAACTTGCACCCAAGTACTGCATTTTGGACTCTTTTGGCTGACTATGAGGGCTACTCCATTTCTTCTAAGGGATTCTTGCCCACAGTAGTAGATATAATGGTCATCTGAGTTAATTTGCCCATTCCAGTCCATTTTAGTTCACTGATTCCTAAAATGTCAATATTCACTCTTGTCATCTCCCCTTTTGACCACTTTTAATTTACCTTGATTCATGGACCTTACATTCCGGGTTCTTGTGCAATATTGCTCTTTACAGCATTGGACTTTTACTTCCATCATCAGTCACATCCACAATTGGGCATTGTTTTTGCTTTGGTTCCATCTCTTCATTTTTTCTAGAGTTATTTGTCCACTCTTCTCCAGTATCATATTGGGCACCTACCAACCTGGGGAGTTCATCTTTCAGAGTCATATCTTTTTGCCTTTTCATACTGTTCATGGGGCTCTCAGGGAAAGAATACTGAAGTGGTTTGCCATTCCCTTCTCCAGTGGACCACGTTTTCTCAGAACTCTCCACCATGACCCATCTGTTACTGGTGGCCCTACATGGCATGGCTCATAGTTTCAATGAATTAGACAAGGCTATGGTCCATGTGATCAGTTTGATTAGCTTTCTGTGATTATGATTTTCAACCTGTCCACTCTCTGATGGATAAGGATAAGAGGCTTAAGGAAGCTCCCTGATGGGAGAGACATCCATAAAGTATAATTATTGTTGAAAAATTCATTTGTAGGGAATTCCCTGGCAATCCAGTGGTTAGGACTCTTTCACTGCCCTGGCTGGGGTTCAATCTTTGGTTGGGAAACTAAATCCTGCAAGTGGGGCTCTGAGACTTCCAGGCGGTCCAATGGTTAAGACTCCACGTTTCCACTGCAGGGGACACAGGTTCAATCCCTGGTCCTGCAACTAAGATCCCACATACTGCATGGAAAGCCTTTTTGAACAAGTCAGTCCCCCTCTTTGGCCTCTGTTCTCCATTTGTCAATTGGGAGAAGGTATAGAATGAGGCTCTCTCCACAGCCCCTTTCAGCTCATACTTCTGGAATCTTAGGGTTCTCAAGAGACAGTCAGGATGTCTCCTGGGTCTTGCTCTCCAGGCCTAACTCCACACACAGGTGGCTAGTGAATCACTACCATGGGCATGGGCTTCTAGGGGACCGGAATGCAAAAGTAGGAAGTCAAGAGATACCTGGAGTAACAGGCAAATTTGGCCTTGGAGTACAAAATGAAACAGGGCAAAGGCTAACAGTTTTGCAAACTTCTCTTCCAACAACAGGAGAGAAGACGCTAGACATGGACATCACCAGATGGTTAACACCAAAATCAGGTTGATTATATTCTTTATGGCCAAAGATGTAGAAGTTCTATACAGTCAGCAAAAACAAGACTGGGAGCTGATCGTTGTGGCTCAGATCATGAACTCCTTATTGACAAATTGAGACTTAAATTGAAGGAAGTAGGGAAAACCACTAGGCCATTCAGGTATGACTTAAATTCTTTGTGATTATACAGTGGAAGTGACAAATAGATTCAAGGGATTATATCTGATAGACTGAGATCCTGAACAACAATGGATGGATGTTTCTGACATTGTACAGGAGGCATTGTTCAAGACCATCCACAAGAAAAAGAAATGCAAAAGGCAAAATGGTTGTCTAATGAGGCCTTACAAATAGCTGAGAAAAGAAGAGAAGCTAAAGGCAAAGGAGGAAATGAAAGATATACCCATTTGAATGCAGAGTTCCAAAGAATAGCATGGAGTGATAAGAAAGCTTTCCTCACTGATCAATGCAAAAAAATAGAGGAAAACACTAGAATGAAAAGACTAGAGAGCTCTTCAAGAAAATTAAAGACACTAAGGGAATATTTCCGGAGAAGGCAATGGCACCCCACTACAGTACTCTTGCCTGGAAAATCCCATGGACGGAGGAGCCTAGAAGGCTGCAGTCCATGGGATCGCTAAGACTCGGACATGACTGAGCGACTTCACTTTCACTTTTCACTTTCATGCATTGGAGAAGGAAATGGCAACCCACTCCAGTGTTCTTGCCTGGAGAATCCCAGGGACAGGGGAGCCTGGTGGGCTGTCGTCTATGGGGTCGCACAGAGTTGGACACGACTGAAGCGACTTAGCAGCAGCAGCAGCAGCAGAAGCAGCAAGGGAATATTTCATGCAAAGATGGGCAAAATAAAGGACAGAAATGGATGGACCTAACAGAAGCAGAAGAAGAGGTGGAAAGAATACACAGAAGAACTATACAAAAAAGATTTTCATGACCCACATAACCATGATGGAGTGATCACTTACGTAGAGCCAGACATCCGGGAATGTGAAGTCAAGTGGACTTTAGGAAGCATCACTATGAACAAAGCTAGTGGAGGTGATGGAATTTCGGTTGACTTATTTCAAATCCTAAAAGATGATGCTGTGAATCTGCTGCACTCAATAAGTCAGCAAATTTGGAAACCTCAGCGGTGCACAGGACTGGAAAAGATCAGTTTTCATTCCAATTCCAAAGAAGTACAATGCCAAAGAATGTTCAGACTATTGCATGATTGAACTCATCTGACATGCTAGCAAAGTAGTGCTCAAAATTCTCCGAGCCAGGCTTAAATAGTATGTAAATTGTGAACTTCTAGATGTTAAGCTGGATTTAGAGAAGGCAGAGGAACTAGAGATCAAATGGCCAACATCTTTTGGATCATAGAAAAAGTAAGAGAATTCCAGAAAAACATCTGTTTTATTGATTATGCCAAAGCCTTTGACTGTGTAGATCACAACAAACTGGACAACTCTTCCAAGATATGGGAATACCAAACCACCTTACCTGCCTCCTGAGAAATCTGTATGCAGGTCAAGAAGCAACAGTTAGAAGTGGACATGGAACAACAGACTGGTTCCAAATTGGGAAAGGAATACATCAAGGCTGTATGTTGTCACCCTGCTTATTTAATCTTATATGCAGACTAACTCAAGTGAAATGCCAGGCTAGATGAAGCACAAGATGGAATCAAGATTGCTGGGAGAAATATTAATAACCTCAGATACACAGATTACACCACCCTTAGCAGAAAGTGAAGAGGACCTAAAGTGTTTCTACATGAAACTGAAAGAGAGGAGAGTGAAAAAGCTGGCTTAAAACTCATTTAAAAAACTAAGCTCATGGTATCTGGTCCCATCAATTCATGGCAAAGAGATGGATAAACAATGGAAACAGTGACAGACTTTATTTTCTTGGGCTCTGAAATCCCTGCAGATGGTGACTGCAGCCATGAAATTAAAAGGCACTTGCTCCTTGGATGAATAGCTATGACCAACATAGACAGCATGTTAAAACGAAGGGACATTATTTTGCCTACAAAAGTCCATCTTGTCAAATCTATGGTGTTTCTAGTAGTCATGTATGGATGTGAGAGTTGGATTATAAAGAAAGCTGAGCACCTAAGAATTGATGCTTTTAAACTGTAGTGTTGGACAAGACTCATGAGAGTTCCTTGGACTGCAAGGAGTTTAAACCAGTCAATTCTCAAGAAATCAGTTTTGAATATTCACTGTAAGAACTGATGCTAAAGCTGAAACTCCAATACTTTGGCCACCTGATGTGAACAACTGACTCATTGGAAAAGACCCTGATGCTGGGAATGTTTGAAGGCAGGAGGAGAAGGGGATGAGATGGTTGGATGGCATCACCAACTCAATGGACATGAGTTTGAACAAACTCCAGGAGTTGGTGATAGACAGGGAAGCCTGGTGTGCTGCAGCCTATGGGGTCGTAAAGAGTTGGACATGACTAAGTGACTGAACTGAACCAACTGAGATGGCACTAGTCGTAAATAACATACCTGCCAATGCAGGAGATGTAACAGACACAGTTTTGATACCTGGGAAGATTCCTCAGAGGAGGAAATGGCAACACAGTCCAGTTTTCTTGCCTCGGGAATCCCTATAGACAGAGGAGCCTAGTGGGCTACAATCCATAAGGTCACAAAGAATTGGACAGGACTGAAGCAAATTAGCATGCATTGAAACCTGTAACGATGTGTATATTGAATTTTTAATTTATGAGAAGTAACAAAATAAAATTGTGTTTTTATTGTCCCCTCCATTGCATTTGCATGAGGGTGTCTAAGTTTCTTCTAAAACTTGTTAGTGTTTTGATATTTATTTTTTCCATAGGTATGAGAAATATTTGCTTTTGAAAAAAGACAAATAATGAAACAGAATATTCTAATTTTGGAATATATGCCTATAAGTCATCACCAGTTTTGAGGTTTATAGATTATATTTTCATTAATTTTATTTTAATAACCTTTACAATATTGTTCAATGAATTCTAATACTTCTATTTTGGAGCAATATATGTATATGAATTTTTCTCTTAAAAGTAAACTATTAATAGCAACAGATGAAGAAATAAATTTTGAGTTAATCTTTATTTGAGTTCCTAGTTTTTCCATATAGATATTCCTAATAATTTGGTTTCATGTCAATAAGAAATACATTTTTTAAAATAGTTTTAGGAAAGTTAAAGGGAAATTTCAAGTGGCGAGTTTATATTTGGTAGGGGTTGTTAAACATTGATAGCACTCATTTAATAACTACAATAACTCAATTTTTAAAATTCCACTCATAAAATTTCAGTTGCAAGAAATACTGAGAATTCTGTAGTAATCAGGGATATACAGTTACTAGATTCAGTTCAGTTCAGTCGCTGAGTCGTGTATGACTCTTTGAGACCCCATGAACTGCAGCATGCCAGGCCTCCCTGTCCATCACCAACTCCCGGAGTCCACCCAAACCTGTGTCCATCGAGTCGGTGATGCCATCCAGCCATCTCATCCTCTGTTGTTCCCTTCTCCTCCTGCCCTCAATCCTTCCCAACATCAGGGTTTTTTCAAATGAGTCAGCTCTTCACATTAGGTGGCCAAAGTATTGGAGCTTCAGCTTCAACATCAGTCTTTCCAATGAACACCCAGGACTGATCTCCTTTAGGATGGACTGGTTGGATCTCTTGGCAGTCCAAGGGACTCTCAAGAGTCCTCTCCAACACCATAGTTCAAAAGCATCAATTATTCGGCACTCAGCTTTCTTTATAGTCTAACTCTTACATTCACACATGATCACTGGAAAAACCATAGCCTTGACTAGACAGACCTTTGTTGGCAAAGTAATGTCTCTGCTTTTTAATACGATGTCTAGGTTGGTCATAACTTTCCTTCCAAGGAGTAAGTGTCTTTTAATTTCATGGCTGCAATCACCATCTGCAGTGATTTTGAGGCCCAGAAAAATAAAGTCAACTACTGTTTCCACTGTTTCCCCATCTATTTGCCATGAAATGATGGGACAGGATGCCATGATCTTAACTTTCTGAATGTTGAGCTCTAAGCCAACTTTTTCACTCTCCACTTTCACTTTCATCAAGAAGCTCTTTAGTTCTTCTTCACTTTCTGCCATAAGGGTGGTGTCATCTGCATGTCTGAGGTTATTGATATTTCTCCCGGCAATCTTGATTCCAGCCTGTACTTCCTCCAGCCCAGCGTTTCTTATGATGTACTCTGCATAGAAGTTAAATAATCAGGGTGACAATATACAGCTTCGATGTACTCCTTTTCCTATTTGGAACCAGTCTGTTGTTCCACGTCCAGTTCTAACTGTTGCTTCCTGACCTGCATACAGGTTTCTCAAGAGGCAGGTCAGGTGGTCTGGTATTCTCATCTCTTTCAGAATTTTCCACAGTTTATTGTGATCCACACAGTCAAAGGCTTTGGCATAGTCAATAAAGCAGAAATAGATGGTTTTCTGGAACTCTGTTGCTTTTTCAATGATCCAGCGGTTGTTGGCATTTTGAACTCTGGTTCCTCTGCCTTTTCTAAAACCAGGCTGAACATCTGGAAGCTCATGGTTCACATATTGCTAAAGCCTGGCCTGGAGAATTTTGAGCATTACTTTACTAGCATGTGAGATGAGTGTAACTGTGCAGTAGTTTGAGCATTCTTTGGCATTGCCTTTCTTTGGGTTTGGAATGAAAACTGACATTTTCCTGCCCTGTGGCCACTGCTGAGTTTTCCAAATTTGTTGGCATATTGAGTGCAGCACTTTCACAGCATCATCTTTCAGGATTAAGTGAAATACTCACAAAACGATATAATAAGAATTCTGAGAAAGAAATCAACTGACCCTATCTCCTGGGATCGTTCACTTCAGAAATGTTGATGCTGAACAGCAATTCATGGTTTAGCAGCTTTACATGCTATGCTTTGATAAATCCTTTGGAATCTCTGGAATGAGACAGAGCAGGGAGGTCTTCTAACCTAAAAGGGACAGAAATCAGTGGTTGGATTTCAGAATTATTTCTGTGAAAGATCACTTCCAGCTTTTTGGTCCTTTACCTACTTCATTTTACCTAATACTTCACTGTGAATCTTCTAGAATTCCATGTGTTCTACATCTGGCTGACAATCAAAATCACCTAAAGTGCTGCATACCTAAATATAAGTGCACAAGAGTCACCTGTGGATCTTGTTAGGATGCAGATTCTGACTCAGTAAGGCTAGAGAAACTATAGTTTAAAAACAGGCATATAGGTCTTTCTAGTTCAATCAGTCTGATTTCCATTTGAAAATTAAGGCCTCAGAGCCGGTGAATGCAAATTGGGGAAATAGCTCCTTCTCCCATCTGAATTTCAGTCTCCTATTCAAAGGCTTAGTCATAGAAATGCCTCAATGAGATGAGAAATTTTAAAGTGTAAAAAAAAAAAAAAAACACAGCTTACACACTTTTCCACACACAATAAATAATAGTTCCTAGAAATAAGACAGTATACATTTTAATACTGGAAAATCTCAAACAGAGTTATATGCAATTTTACTACTCCTATGTTTCAGTTCAGTTCAGTCACTCAGTCATGTCCAACTCTTTGCAACCCCATGAAGTGCAGCATGCCAGGCCTCCCTGTCCATCACCAACTCCCAGAGTTCACCCAAACTCATGTCCATCGAGTCGGTGATGCCATCCAGCCATCTCATCCACTGTCATTCCCTTCTCCTCCTGCTCCCAATCCCTCCCAGCATCAGAATCTTTTCCAATGAGTCAACTCTTAGCATGAGGTGGCCAAAGTATTGGAGTTTCAGCTTTAGCATCAGTCCTTCCAAAGAAATCCCAGGGCTGATCTCCTTCAGAATGGACTGGTTGGATCTCCTTGCAGTCCAAGGGACTCTCAAGAGTCTTCTCCAACATCACAGTTCAAAAGCATCAATTCTTCAGCGCTCAGCCTTCTTCACAGTCCAACTCTCACATTCATACATGACCACAGGCAAAACCATAGCCTTGACTAGACGAACCTTTGTTGGCAAAGTTATGTTTCTGCTTTTGAATATGCTATCTAGGTTGGTCATAACTTTCGTTCCAAGGAGTAAGCGTCTTTTAATTTCATGGCTGCAGTCACCATCTGCAGTGATTTTGGAGCCCAGAAAATAAAGTCTGACACTGTTTGCACTGTTTCCCCATCTATTTCCCATGAAGTGATGGGACCGGATGCCATGATCTTCATTTTCTGAATGTTGAGCTTTAAGCTACCTTTTTCACTCTCTACTTTCACTTTCACTTTCATCAAGAGGCTTTTTAGTTCCTCTTCACTTTCTGCCATAAGGGTGGTGTCATCTGCATATCTGAGGTTATTGATATTTCTCCTGGCAGTCTTGGTTCCAGCTTGTGTCTTCCAGTGCAGTGTTTCTCATGATGTACTCTGAATATAAGTTAAATAAACAGGGTGACAATGTACAGCTTTGACGTACTCCTTTTCCTATTTGGAACCAGTCTGCTGTTCCATGTCCAGTTCTAACTGTTGCTTCCTGACCTGCATACAAATTTCTCAAGAGGCAGATCAGGTGGTCTGGTATTCCCATCTCTTTCAGAATTTTCCACAGTTTATTGTGATCCACACAGTCAAAGGCTTTGGCATAGTCAATAAAGCAGAGATAGACGCTTTTCTGGAACTCTCTTGCTTTTTCTATGATCCAGCGGATGTTGGCAATTTGATCTCTGGTTCCTCTGCCTTTTCTAAAACCAGCTTGAACATCTGGAAGTTCACAGTTCACATATTGCTGAAGCCTGGCTTGGAGAATTTTGAGCATTACTTTACTAGCATGTGAGGTGAGTGCAATTGTGAGGTAGTTTGAGCCTTCTTTCGCCTTGCCTTTCTTTGGGACTGGAATGAAAACTGACCTTTTCCAGTCCTGTGGCCACTGCTGAGTTTTCCAAATTTGCTGGCATATTGAGTGCAGCACTTTCACAGCATCATCTTTCAAGATTTGAAATAGCTCAACTGGAATTCCATCACCTCCACTAGCTTTTTTCGTAGTGATGCCCACTTGACTTCACATTCCAGGATGTCTGGCTCTAGGTCAGTGATCACACCATCATGATTATCTTGGTCGTGAAGATCTTTTTTGTATAGTTCTTCTGTGTATTCTTGACATCTCTTCTTAATATCCTCTGCTTCTGTTAGGTCCATACCATTTCTGTCCTTTATTGAGCCCATCTTTTCATGAAATGTTCCTTTGGTATCTCTGATTTTCTTGAAGAGATCCCTTGTCTTTCCCATTCTATTGTTTTCCTGTATTTCTTTGCATTGATTGCTGAAGAAGGCTTTCTTATCTCTTCTTGCTATTCTTTGGAACTCTGCATTCAGATGCTTATATCTTTCCTTTTCTCCTTTGCTTTTCGCTTCTCTTCTTTTCACAGCTATTTGTAAGACCTCCCCAGACAGCCATTTTGCTTTTTTGCATTTCTTTTCCATGGGGGTTGTGTTGATCCCTGTCTCCTCTACAAAGTCACGAACCTCTTTCCACAGTTCATCAGGCACTCTATCTATCAGATCTAGGCCCTTAAATCTATTTGTCACTTCCACTGTATAATCATAAGGGATTTGATTTAGGGCATACCTGAATGGTCTAGTGGTTTTCCCTACTTTCTTCAATTTAAGTCTGAATTTGGCAATAAGGAGTTCATGGTCTGAGCCACAGTCAGCTCCTGGTTTTGTTTTGGCTGACTGTATAGAGCTTCTCCATCTTTGGCTGCAAAGAATATAATCAATCTGATTTTGGTGTTGACCATCTGGTGATGTCCATGTATAGAGTCTTCTCTTGTGTTGTTGGAAGAGGGTGTTTGTTATGACCAGTGCATTTTCTTGGCAAAACTCTATTAGTTTTTGCCCTGCTTCATTCCGTATTCCAAGGCCAAATTTGCCTGTTAGTCCAGGTGTTTCTTGACTTCCTACTTTTGCATTCCAGTCCCTTATAATGAAAAAGACATTTTTTTGGAGTGTTATTTCTAAAAGGTCTTGTAGGTCTTCATAGAACCGTTCAACTTCAGCTTCTTCAGCATTACTAGTTGGGGCATACTCTTGGATTACTGTAATATTGAATTGTTTGCCTTGGAAATGAACAGAGTTTATTCTGTCATTTTTGAGATTGCATCCAAGTACTGCATTTCGGACTCTTTTGTTGACCATTAGGGCTACTCCATTTCTTCTGAGGGATTCCTGCCCGCAGTAGTAGATATAATGGTCATATGAGTTAAATTCACCCATTCCAGTCCATTTCAATTCACTGATTCCTAGAATGTCGACATTCACTCTTGCCATCTCTTGTGTGACCACTTCCAATTTGCCTTGATTCATGGACCTGACATCCCAGGTTCCTATGCAATATTGCTCTTTACAGCATCGGACCTTGCTTCTATCACCAGCCACATCCACAGCTGAGTATTCTTTTTGCTTTGGCTCCATCCCTTCATTCTTTCTGGAGTTATTTCTGCACTGATCTCCAGTAGCATATTGGGCACCTACTGACCTGGGGAGTTTCTCTTTAAGTATCCTATCATTTTGCCTTTTCATACTGTTCATGGGGTGTATATATATATACATATATATACTGTATGTGTATATACGTATACAGTATATATATATATATATATATACACACACACACACACACACACACACACATATATGGCTCACTCTTTAATTATTGACAAAACTAATTTCCATATTGAAAAATAGTATATTGTACAACTAATAATATGTTCTCTACCAGCTTTTAGTCACATGCCTTTTGTTCTAGTGAAGTATAAAAAGAAGTGATTCATAAGGAAACCTCCACTAGAAAAACTTTAAAATAATTAGCAACAATTGTGGTTGATAGCAGTGTTTTATGTATAGCTCTGACATCATTCATTCATTTATGAATTCAGCACAGAGTATGCATTTACTATTTTGTGACAGGAACTGTTTTAGGCAGTGGTGATTCATAGGCAAGAAAAATCTCTGCTACAGTGAACCTTATATTCTACTGGAAGAAGCCAAATATAAACCAAAAACATATGATATTATATATAATTTTATATAATGAGAAAGGTTATAGAAAGAAAATTAGTGTAAGCAATTATAAGAAATAAAATAGTTGGTATCTTTTTGAACTGGTGACAGAAAATGAGTAGACAGAAAAATTAAGTGAGGAGAATAATAGGTGAGTATCCATGGGAAAATTACTCTAGGTAGATAGGACAGCAAGCATGGGACTCCAGAACAGGAATATCCTTGGAGGACTTAAAATTAGAAAAGAAAAGCAAGTGCATCTGTGTGTGTGTGTGTGTGTGTGCATGCACATATGTGGGTGGGAGCATTGGGGTGGAGGAGAGAAGAGGGGAGTGGAATATAAATAGTCTTCAGATCATGAGAAACATTTTGTTTTCACTATAAGTCAAGCTATTGGAGGATTTTGAGCAGGATTTTTAAATGACCACTTGCCTTCCTGTGTGGAAAATAAATGAAGGGGGAGAATAAGTAAAAGCAGGAAACAAGTTAAAAACCTAATATATACAAAATAAAACAGAGAGAGATGCTGCTAGTTTATAATAGAGTAGCAGTTGGAAGGGGATTGAGAAATACTCAAAATAAAGATATTTTGAAAAAAATGACAGATTTGATTTTTGCTGAGAAGAGATATCTAATAGTTTTTTCATAAATCTTTTTTTTAATTTTTAAAAAAATTTTATTTTTTTTCTTTTAATCAGTAATTGTTTTTTTGAATTTTATTTTATTTTTAAACTTTACAAATTGTATTAGTTTTGCCAAATATCAAAATGAATCCGCCACAGGTATACATGTGTTCCCCATCCTGAACCCTCCTCCCTCCTCCCTCCCCATACCATTCCTCTGGGTCGTCCCAGTGCACCAGCCCCAAGCATCCAGTATCGTGCATTGAACCTGGGCTGGCGACTCGTTCCATGTATGACATTATACGTATTTCAATACCATTCTCCCAAATCATCCCACCCTCTCCCTCTCCCACAGAAAATAATCTTTTAATAGCTGTCTGCTTCATGAGCATGCCATTCGAATAATTCAATATGATAGTACCTAATATGACAGAAATTATATACCCTTGCTATTTTAAAGCATTTTCATTAGTAATTTAGATATGTCTTTTCCACAAAATTGTTAAAGAAGAATGAATTATCTACATTATGCTTTGATTTGATAATGTTTCTAATATCTAATTTTATTCACAGAACTTATATAGATAGTAAAATAATTCTCCCTCCCTTAAATTTCAGGTTTATATATGCAGGGTTTTGAGCTGGTTGTCTTCATGATAATAACATGAGTCAAGTGAAAATTAGTGAGCATCCCAAGAATGATGTATTTTCACACACAATTTCCTTTGACAAAGATAGTTTCAAATTTAACTGAACACAAATATTATAACAAAGCATCTTTTCAAATGTAATTTCATATGATAAACATTTCAGTCCTATAAAAAGAGGATGAATATTTCAAAAAGAGGACTATCTTTTTTTACTAAACAGCCTTAGAACAAACTTCCATGTTATGATGACAACATTCAGAGGAATTATAGCTCTAACTTAAATTTTCTGAAAACAGACATCTAATTATTCACCAATCTTGATTATTATCTTTCTCTAAACAAAGGAATAATCATGTTCTTGCAGTGCAAAATTCTTTCTCAACAGCTTTATTTAACTTCCTTTCTCAAGATTTTCTCACTTAATGCTAGTTGAAACTTAATGGCCCTGAATTCCACATCATTTTAATTAAGACTGAAATATGGACTCAAACCTTTCAAATAATTTATTTCCACATAATGAATTCATCTCTGAACTGAAAATCATAAAAAACAGAGAAGGAGAAGCAGATATTAATCAAATAGAGGAAAAGAATGGAAACCAGAACCAAGTTCTTAGTAGTCATATTCACTTTTTTATAATTATTGAGAGATATTAAAGAATAGGTTTGATAAAAAGTCTCACAAACACTTATATTTAATATTGAAGGCATAAATTTCAACCCACAAAGAATGATATAAAAAAATAGAATAGCCTTTTGGGGTTGTTGTTGTTTAGTCACTATGTCATGCCAACTCTTTGTGACTCCATGGACTGCAGCACATCAGGCTTCCCTGTACTTCGTTATCTCTCGGAGTTCAAACTCATCTCCATTGAGTTGGTGATACCATCGAATTATTTCATCCTCTGTTGTCCCCTCCTTCTCCTGCCCTCAGTCTTTCCCAGTATCAGGGTCTTTTCCAATGAGTCAGCTTTT
Organism: Bos grunniens; assembly: GCF_055505025.1. NCBI lineage: Eukaryota > Metazoa > Chordata > Mammalia > Artiodactyla > Bovidae > Bos > Bos grunniens. Next base: position 53,895,597 of record NC_141166.1, on the reverse strand, counting down.
CACATCACCTGGTCAACAATGGGAGCATCAGCCCCAGCAACAGTCCTTCCAATGAATATTCATGGTTGATTTCCTTTAGGATTGACTGGTGTGATCTTCTTGTAGTCCAAGGGACTCTCAAGATTATTTTCCAGCAACACAGTTTGAAAGCATCAACTCTTTGGCTCTCAGCCTTCTTTATGGACCAACATTCACATCCATACGTGACTACTGAAAAAACCATATATTACTATACACACCTTTGATGGCATTGTGATGTCTCTGCTTTTAAATGTTCTGTTCAGTTTTGTCAAAACTTTCCTTCCAAGGAGCAAGCATCTTCCAATTTTGTAGCTGTGTTCATTATCCACAATGATTATGGAACCCAAGAAAAAAAAATCTGTCACTGTTCACACTTTTCATCCATAATTTGCTAAGAAGTGAAAGGACCAGATGCCATGATGTTAGTTTTTTGAATGCTGAGCTTTAAGCCAGTTTTTTCATTCTCCTCTTTCACCTTTATCAAGAGGTTCTTTAGTTCCTGTTTGCTTTCTTCCATTAGAGTTGTGAGGTTGTTGATATTTCTCCTGGTAATCTTGATTCCTGCTTGGTATTCATCCAGAGGGCATGTTGCATGATGTACTCTGCATATAAGTTAAATAGGCAGGGTGACAATATACGATTTTGAACCAGTCCATTGTTCCGTGTCCAGTTCTAACTGTTGCATCTTGACCTGCATACAGATTTCTCAAGAGACAGGTAAGCTGGTCTGGTAGTCCCATCTCTTTAAGGATTTTCCACAGTTTGTTTTGATACACAAAATCAAAGGCTTAGTGTGTCAATGAAGCAGAAGTAATGTTTTATTGGCATGCATTTGCTTTTTCTATGAAGTAACAGATGTTGGCAGTTTGATCCCTGCTTCTTCTCCCTTTTATATATCTAGCCTTCACATCTTGAAGTTCTTGGTCTAACTACTGTTGAAGCCTAATTTGAAGGATTTTGAGCATTATCTTGCTAGCATGTGAAATGAGTGTAATTGTAAAGTAGTTTGAACATTTGTTGGCATTGGAATGAAAACCGACTTTTTCCAGTCCTTTGGCATTGCTGAGTTTTCCAAAATTGCCAAACCACAGCTTTGACTATATAGACCTTTGTCAGCAAAGTAATGTCTCTGCTTTTAATACATCTAGGTTTATCATAGCTTTTCTTCCAAGAAGCAGATATATTTTAATTTCATGGCTGCAGTCACCATCTGCAGTGGTTTGGAAACCAAGAAAATAACATCTCTCACTGTTCCCATTGTTTCCCCATCTATTTACCATGAAGTGATGGGACCAGATGTCATGATCCTTGTTTTTTGAATATTGAGTTTTAAGCCAATTTTTTCACTCTCCTCTTTCACTTTCATCAAGAGTCTCTTTAGTTCCTCTTCACATTCTGCCACAAGGGCAGTGTCATCTGCATGTCTGAGGTTTTTTATATTTCTCCTGGCAATCTTGATTCCAGCTTGTGCTTTATTCAGCCCAGAATTTTGCATGATGTACTCTTCATGTAAGTTAAATAAGCAGGGTGACAAAATATAGCCTTGACGTACTCCGTTCCCAATTTTGAACCAGTCCATTGTTCCGTGTCAGGTTCTAACTGTTGCTTCTTGACCTGCATACAGATTTCTCAGGAGGCAGGTCAGATGGTCTCGTATTCCCATCTCTTTAAGAATTTTCCACAGTTTGTTGTGACCCACACAATCAAAGGCTTAATATATCATTCTCTTTCTCCTTTGTCTTTCACTTCTTTTCTCAGCTGTTTGTAAGGGCCTCTCAGGCAACCACTTTGCCTTCCTGCATTTATTTTTCTTGGGGATGGTTTGGTTACCACTTCCTATACAATGTTATGAACCTCCGTTCATAGTTCTTCAGGAATGGTGTCTACCATATCTAATCCCTTAATTTTCAACATTTCTTTTAAATTTTTATTTGAGCCTCCATTTCTGAGTGGAGAAACTAAATCTGTCATTGCAAAATCTTTCCATTTTCCTGATTATGTTTTTAAGTTACTAGGACAGTGATCAGATGATAAATAATCTGCATTAATGCAGAATGCCCTGTGGCAACCCCTGTGTTGGGAAGATCCCCTGAAGAAGGGAATGGCAATCCACTCCAGTATTCTTGCCCGGGGAACTTCGTGGACAGAGGAGCCTGGCGGGCTACAGTCCATGGCGTCGTACAGAGTGGTACACAACTGAGTGACTGACACTTTCAGTACACTGATATCCTGCCAAAGAATTGGGTGAGAGCCCTTTTGGTCATCACAATCTCTCCCTTATCAAAATTTTTCTGTGTTAAATTTCCCACCATATTTTCAGTCACAGGGGTAAGAACTTTGAAATATATGTTTTGCTTTCAACATATCATTAATATTTTTCTCTCTTCTATATCGCCATTGAAATGAACTAGATTTCTAGATTTTCTAACTTTTCACCTTATTTTCAGTCTCTTTTCTCTGTCCATAATCTTGCATATTGCTGTCACAGTTGTTTTTCCAGACAATACCTATACCATCACACGATTGCAAATTTAAATACACAGTAAATGCTTTCTCTCATCATTAGAATAAATTGAAATTCCTAAGATTCAAAGCTGTCAGTGACATATACCCTTCCCAAGTGGGCTATGACCTCAAACCCCTCAGAATATTTTTTTAACATTTTATATAATTTATAATCTTCATAAGAAGAAGGCAATGGCAAGCCACTCCGGTACTCTTGCCTGGAAAACATCATGGATGGAGGAGCCTGGTAGGCTGCAGTCCATGGGGTCTCGAAGAGTCGGACACGACTGAGAGACTTCACTTTCACTTTTCACTTTCATGCATTGGAGAAGGAAATGGCAACCCACTCCAGTGTTCTTGCCTGGGGAATCCCAGGGACGGCAGAGCCTGGTGGGCTGCCGTCTATGGGATCGCCCAGAGTCAGACACGACTGAAGCGACTTAGCTGCAGAAGCAGCATAACCTTCATAAGAGGTTCCCTTGTGGCTTAGTGGTAAAGAATCTTCCCACACATGCAAGAGATGCAGTTTTGATCCCTGGATTCAGAAGATCCCATGGAGAAGAAAATGGCAATCCACTCTAGTATTTTTGCTTCGGAAATTCCATAGACAGAGGAGCCTGGCAGGCTATAGTCTAGGGTTTGCAAAGAGTTTGACGTGACTTAGTGAATACACAACAAATCTTCATAAATGTTTCAGTGATCCTCACTTATATTGTTATTCCCTTTCCCTATAGAACTGTCTGTCACAGGTCATCTAACTTAGCAATTTTATCACTTTGTATTAGACACACACATGAATACACACATACACACACTTGCAATTTTTATCTTTTTGATACTAATGTGTGGAATGACTTCTGCAAGTCTAAACTGCAGACTACCACATCCATCTGTATGTGTTAAAATAACTAAAAACTTCTAGTACAGGCTAATTAAGAATGCTGCTACTTCTAAGTCGCTTCAGTCATGTCCGAAATTGTGCGACCCTGTAGATGGCAGCCTACCAGGCTCCTCCGTCCTTGGGATTCTCCAGGCAAGAACGCTGGAGTGGGTTGCCATTTCCTTCTCCAATGCATGAAAGTGAAAAGTGAAAGTGAAGTCACTCAGTCATGTCTGGCTCTTCGAGACCCCATGGACTGCAGCCTACCAGGCTCCTCCGTCCAGGAGGAGTTTTCAGGCTAGAGTACTGGAGTGGGTTGCCATTGCCTTCTCCAAATCAAGAATGAGAAGTGACCTAATAATTTAGATATTAAGAAGAAAATATATTGTGTTGCATGCTTAGTGTCACCACTCTCCAGCCTCTGGTCACATGGTGTGATCCTTTATAGTCATGAGTCTGGGTACCAGAGACAGTTGTGCCTCCCCCTTTCCAAAGATGCAGTGCTATGGTTCCTCCTGGAACAAGACCAAATTCTGCAATTATCTCAAAGACCACTTTTGAGAGTCTTAAGGATGGGGAAGCAAACTGAGATTAACCTCCAAGAAACATTCTAATAGTGTGTAGGTATGAAAGTTTAGTTGTCCTGGTTATGACTAAAATACAAACGTTTTCTACTAGCAGAAAGATGTGCCTTTCCTAGTGGCCAGCAGTAAAGAACCCACCTACTATGCAGGAGACATGGTTCAATCCCTGGGCCAGAAGATCCCCTGAAGAAGGAAATGGCAACCCACTCTGGTATTTTTGCCTGTGAAATCCCATGGACAGAAGAGACTGGTGGGCTTGGACACAACCTAGCAACTAAACCACCACCATCAGGAGAAAGATGTTGTACAGTATATAGACAGAACAATAGATATACAGAAAGAAACATGAGAAAGAGGGAGAGAGAGAACCTTTAATTATTTTTAAAATATTTATAAAGAATAAAAAGTAGATTGTTTTATTTTCTTACTCATAGTAATACTTTACTTGAAACAACATTTCCAGTATATCATGTGGAATTCATAATATGTATATTTCCTTACAAATGCCATCAGAAACATGTGGCTATTTAAATTTAAATTCATTAAGATTAATTAATTAAAAATTAAGTTCCTTCATCACATATTTTGAATTCTTAATAGTCACTTGCAAGCAGTGACTACAATATTGCACAGCTATGAACAGCGTTTGTAGACTATTAGATAACTACAGAATTCCTGAAAGCACATGGAACTTTTGCATTTGAAACAAATGATTTTTTTCTTGAAAAGACTTATAATGGGAAACTTTTCTAATTTAATTGTAGTAGGAAAAAAATTAACCAATTCAGTTTTAAAAAGGTCCACTAATTTTCAGGTCTTGTCATATATTTAGTAACCATACCTCAGAGAATAATATAAACTTAAAAGGGAAGTAATCCCTTGTTCAAAATTGAACATGTAATGCAAAAAGCTCAAAGATAACAAAAATCTAGAAGACTTTGATGAGCACAAATATTCTTCACTAATTAATTTTTTTAAACATATTTATGATTGTAAAATACCTGAAAGCCTTCTGTAATTTACAAGTGGAACTACTAATAAGCTTTTGCATGTTTATAAGATGTTGGTAAAATTGGCTTCTTTTGGATTTTTCAAATGCCATATGACTGGGCCTCTTGAAAAATTTAACTACTTGGATAAATTCTAAATTATTATGATCTGTAATCTTCATTAACATCACAAATCACTGTCACATTCTCATTAATTCTAGTAATTGTACTTCAAAAACTAACAATTATAGTTTATATTTATTGCCTACTTACTATGTAGATTATCTAATTTAGACCTCATTACGCCCTATGTCTATTATCTCTATTTTCTGATGCAGAAATCAAGATTCAGCATTTAGTTTACTTGATCAAGATCATCTTTCTTGAAAGCAGTACAGCTCTGTTTATAAATCGGAAAGTTTACCTCCATTACTCTATTTCAAACTTTCCATGATAATATTGATACTTCCTTTACTTTTCCAACAAAGGATTTTTCAGCATCTTTTGTATACATCTATATGTGTTCTGTTCTTTTCTTCTCCAGGGATATAACAGAAAACACAAACACACATACTCATGCATACTTTTGAAACTAAATTAGAGCTTTACATTATTTATTTTAATTTATAAGGATAATCTAGATATGAACTGCAATATTTAATATTTTCTGGAGGTATTTTTTTAGTTGTACATTTTTTAAGATTTTTTTTATTTTATATTGAATATAGTTGATTAACAATGTTGTATTAGTTTCAGGTGTACAGCAAAATGATTCAGTTTTATACTTACATGTATGTATTTTTCATATTCTTTCCCATTTAGGTTATTACAGAATATTGGGCAGAGTTCCCTGTGCTTTACAGTAATCCTTGTTGGCTATTTTTAATGTAGCAGTGTGTATATGACATACAGCAAGTACTTTTTAAATAAAATGTTTTAGAGCCTGGAATATTTGAGTCCTAGCAGTTATATGACTTGGTTTTGAGGAATTGCTTTGTTGTATGTAATGTTACTTTAAAAGTAAAATCTGGTGAGCAGTGAGAAAAAGGGAAACCAAAAATAAAATCTTATTTTTCATAATAATAAAAATAATAAATTAAACTTAGAACAAAATTGTTTTCAAAGGCAATTAATTACAAATATCTAATTTCATAAAATGCCAGCTTTGCTAAAATCTTGTCACTTGAAAGGGAATTCTTGACTCCAGTTTGAAAGCTTAGTACCCAGTATTTAGTATGCTTGTGAACATTTGTGAAGACTTAACTACCTGAATAATGTATTTAATCAAGAAACTTAAATGCAACATGTTTTTCAATGTCTACTGATTAGAAAAAAAACATTATCAGCTCCTTAAAAATTTAAAACTAAGTTCTAATAGTGTGTATAATGTTCATTTAGAGCTTAGATTTAAGAACTGAAGTAAAAGCTGAAAGAAAAATATACTTTCTGGTTTAACCCATTATGCATTCCTCCAACTTCATAAATACCAGTGAATAAGAGATATCTCTAAATTAATGAAACAATATACAAATTTGTATCATAGTTCTTAGGTGAATAAAGTCTTTTGTCAAAACACCTCTTTCCTCTTTTTTTCATCTGAACAGTTGAAAGAAGCCAAAATAAACATGAAAATTAAATATGGGACTATTCTATAGTATAACATGATAAAAAGTTTCCCAGGATATTACACTTGAGAAGGAAAGAGGTCGTAAGTGGGAATTTTATATGTTCATACTGGTTAAGTTATTTGAACTCCAGTCCATCCTTTCCTCATCCCATGGACATTCTTCTTCTCCAAACAATACAAAACATAGGGGACTGGAAATGTTGCTGAATATTCTTCAAAGTAATTCAGAAAGTGAATTATTGCCCTGTTCACTGATACAATTATCTGGGCTATTGGCAAGATACATAACTTGTATTTCTCTCCAAGACAGTCATTCTTTCTGAATGCATTTGAATGCATCCTTCAGGAGGCAGCCTTTACTGTATGCAATCTAGGAAATTCTAGCACAAGCTACCTCATATAAATAACTCATTTGGTGGGGGTGAAAGTGAAAGTCGCTCAGTCGTGTCTGACTCTGCAACCTTGTGGACTATATAGTTCATGGAATTCTCCAGGCTAGAATACTAGAGTGGGTAGCCTTTCCATTCTCCAGGGGATCTCCCAAACCCAGGGATCAAACCCAGATATCCCTCATTGCAGGAGGATTCTTTACCAGCTGAGCCACAAGGGAAGCCCAAGAATACTAGAGTGGGTAGCCTCTCCCTTCTCCAGATCATCTTCCAGACCCAGGAATCAAACCGGGGTCTCCTGCATTGCAAGCGGATTCTTTACCAACTGAACTATGTTCAGATCAGATCAGTCACTCAGTCGTGTCTGATTCTTTGCGACCCATGAATCGCAGCACGCCAGGCCTCCCTGTCCATCACCAACTCCCAGAGTTCACTCAGACTCACGTCCATCGAGTCAGTGATGCCATCCAGCCATCTCTTCCTCTGTCGTCCACTTCTCCTCTTGCCCCCAATCCCTCTCAGCATCAGAGTCTTTTCCAATGAGTCAACTCTTCGCATGAGGTGGCCAGAGTACTGGAGTTTCAGCTTTAGCATCATTCGTTCCAAAGAAATCCCAGGGCTGATCTGCTTCAGAATGGACTGGTTGGATCTCCTTGCAGTCCAAGGGACTCCAACTGTGGTGTTGGAGTCTTCTCCAACACCACAGTTCAAAAGCATCAATTCTTCGGTGCTCAGCCTTCTTCACAGTCCAACTCTCACATCCATACATGACCACAGGAAAAACCATAGCCTTGACTAGACGGACCTTTGTTGGCAAAGTAATGTCTCTGCTTTTGAATATGCTATCTAGGTTGGTCATAACTTTCCTTCCAAGGAGGGAGCGTCTTTTAATTTCATGGCTGCAGTCACCATCTGCAGTGATTTTGGAGCCCAGAAAAATAAAGTCTGACACTGTTTGCACTGTTTCCCCATCTATTTCCCATGAAGTGATGGGACCGGATGCCATGATCTTCGTTTTCTGAATGTTGAGCTTTAAGCCAACTTTTTCACTCTGCTTTTTTCACTTTCATCAAGAGGCTTTTGAGTTCCTCTTCACTTTCTGCCATAAGGGTGGTGTCATCTGCATATCTGAGGTTATTGATATTTCTCCCAGCAATCTTGATTCCAGCTTGTGTTTCTTCCAGTCCAGAGTTTCTCATGATGTACTCTGCATATAAGTTAAATAAACAGCGTGACAATATACAGCCTTGATGTACTCATTTTCCTATTTGGAACCAGTCTGTTATTTCATGTCCAGTTCTAACTGATGCTTCCTGACCTGCATACAAATTTCTCAAGAGGCAAATCAGGTGGTCTGGTATTCCCATCTCCTTCAGAATTTTCCACATTTTATTATGATCCACACAGTCAAAAGGCTTTGGCATAGTCAATAAAGCAGAAATAGATGGTTTTCTGGAACTCTCTTGCTTTTCCCATGATCCAGCAGATGTTGGCAATTTGATCTCTGGTTCCTCTGCCTTTGGTAAAACCAGCTTGAACATCAGGAAGTTCACGGTTCACATATTGCTGAAGCCTGGCTTGGAGAATTTTGAGCATTACTTTATTAGCGTGTGAGATGAGTGCAATTGTGCAGTAGTTTGAGCGTTCTTTGGCATTGCGTTTCTTTGTTAGCGGTAGATATTTTTATCTCTACAGCTCCAATTGTCCAAGTTTAAGACTTAGGGCCTTACTTCTTTAGAGGGATCTAGTATGGCCCTCATACAAACAAACAAGAGAACCACACTCACTTCCCATCTGAATTTTCCAGGCAGCCCTCTTCAGTATGAGTTATTGATTAGTTACAAATAATTAGTTAGTAAGCTAATTAACTGCTTTCAGTCAAGGTTTACCATGCTTCCCAGGTGGCATTAGCGGTAAAGAACCACTTGCCAATGCAGGAGACAAGACACACGGGTTCAATCTCTGAGTCGGGAAGATCCCCTGGAGGAGGAAATGACAACCCACTCCAATATTCTTGCCTAGAGAATCTCATGGGCAGAGGAGCCTGGCTGGCTATAGTCCATAGGGCTACCAAGGGTCGAACACAACTGAAGCAGCTTAACATGCGTGCACGCACAAGGTTTACCAAATGGCACCGTGTTCCAGGCACTGTGTTTGGAGTGACAAATATCAATATAATGGTGAAGCAAATCTCATCTATCCCTGCCCTACTGAAGTTTAGTCCAGTGGTACAGAAAAAATAATCAAATTATGCCACAGTTGACAGTGGGATTTCTCTGCTTAGAGGTTTTGCATGTTCTTCTCTTTCAGGAAACCTTTGCAGCACTTGCAAGGTTCTAAACAATGTTCCTGGCTTTGGATGGAAAAGAGAGGACAGAAAATTCCTAATGACATTTTTTGACATTCATCTGAAATGTAACATACTTCTTCCTTGTTTCTTATTGTTTAAACTGTACTGCTGTCAATGTATTAAAATGTCTAGTTGAATATTTCAGAATGTTAATCCCTTGGGAAGTGGAAACAGATTGAATAGACTTTGGTATGTTGGACAACTAGAACAACCCACATAATAACCAATTCTTTCAATCCTTTCCATGTTTAGTGAGTTCTGACTGGAAATCTACATATGGAGTCCTCTGCATATGTAGTCATTGTGCAAAATGTTTTTCTTCCAGGGCACATAAGTAAGTTTTGGAACCTTATAAAATCACATTTTATCATATGTATAACATCAAGATTTTTGTTTTCTGAATTTAAAAGCAATAATTCTTAATCACCACTCCCTAAAGAGGTAGCATATCTAAGTGACTGCACATTCTTCCAAGTAAAAAGTACATGGATTTTATGATAATTTTCACAACAAGTAATCAAGTCACCTCAACTCTTTACGCCTTTACTTTCTAATTCACAAAATAGGAATGACAATTTGTAAAATAACATAATCCATGTAAAATATTTGAAGCAGTGTCTTGCATATAATACATATAAAATTATATTGTTTTATTTATATTGAGTATATACTAATTAATATACAACAAATACAGTGTGCACTAATTCTAAAGTTTTGTTTTTGTGATAGTTCTCATATATGCTAAATACATTAAATTCATTTTTATAGACATATACCTTTTACAATTCCCAGAAAGTCCTCCTAAACAGATCAGATATTTAATAAGTAACCAGTTACTATGTTCTTGAAAATATCAGCATTGTCAGGATAGCATGCAAACCATTGCCTTTTATGTACACTCATCACCATGTGTGTGTTAATCACTCAGTCATGTCCAATTCTCTGTAACCCCATGAAGCCTGCCAGGCTTCTCTGTTCAGTGGAATTTTCCAGGCAAGTATTCTAGAGTGGGTAGCCATTTCTTTCTCCAGGGGATTATCCTGACCCAAGGATGGAACCAGGTCTCTTGCATTGCAGGCAGATTCTTTACTATCTGAGCTACCAAGGAAGCCCCATACACTCACAGCTATCATTTATGGGAAATAACTATTGTATACTGTGAGCTCTACTTCATTTGTCTTTTAGAATTTCTTAAAATAATTCCTTAAACATTTTTAAAAAGTAGCCCTATATTGGCTTAACTTGGATTTACTGTGAAAAACATGGATCAGCAATGTTTTCCGTATCTGTTCATGTCCCTTCTCACCAGTTTCATTTACTGTTTATTTATCTGTTCATTTATTTATTGGCTAAATTTTCCAGTCTTACAATAAATATTAGAGGTACAAATGTGAATATATCCCTCCTCTGCTATAAGGATTCATCATGAAACAACAAATGGCTATGAAAGAGCATCTACAATATAAAGATGGATGTCTTGATCAGCATCACAAAAACTGCGCAGAATAAGTGGAATATAATTAAACAATACTAATTAAGTCAAATAAGTCTTAATGAAATAACATTGAACATGTGATCCAAAAGAGACAATTTGAAGGGAATGTTTAAGGAAGAGGGAACAGATCAGTAAAGGTAGGAAAATGCTAAAGACTGTGCTGTGGTTGGCGGAATAATGCTTCAGTTTGACTCCGTGATGAGCACCTTGGAGACTCAACAGGTAATAAAGCTAAAGTACAAATTGTAATTGAGTGTAAATCCTATAAGAAAGCACTAATATTTATGAAAAAGTATTTCATGTGAATTAATGTGGACATAGACTTTAGCATAGACAGCATGAGAATTCAGTTCAGATCAGTAGCTCAGTCGTGTCCGACTCTTTGCAACCCCAGGGACTGCAGCACGCCAGGCTTCCTTATCCATCACCAACTCCTGGAGCTTACTCAGACTCATGTCCATTGAGTTGGTGATGCGATCTAACCATCTTATCCTCTGTAGTCCCCTTCTCCCCCACTTTCAATCTTACCCAGCATCAGGGTCTTTTCCAATAAGTCAGTTCTTCACATCAGGTGGCCAAAGTACTGGAGTTTCTGCTTCAACATCAGTCCTTCCAATAAATATTCAGGACTGATTTCCTTTAGGATGGACTGGTTGGATCTCCTTGCAGTCCAAGGGACTCTCAAGAGTCTTCAACACCATAGTTCAAAAGCATCGATTCTTCAGCTTTCAGTTTTCTTTATAGTCCAACTCTCACATCCATACATGACTACTGGAAAAACCTTAGCTTTGACTAGATGGACCTTCATTGGCAAATAATGCCTCTGCTTTTTAATATGCTATCTAAGTTGGTAATCAGAAAAGGCAATGGCACCCCACTCCAGTACTCTTGCCTGGAAAATCCCATAGACGGAGGAGCCTGGTAGGCTGCAGTCCATGGGGTCGTGATGAGTCAGACATGACTGAGCGACTTCACTTTCACTTTTCACTTTCACACATTGGAGAAAGAAATGGCAACGCACTCCAGTGTTCTTGCCTGGAGAATCCCAGGGACGGGGGAGCCTGGTGGGCTGCCATCTATGGGGTCACCCAGAGTCGGACACAACTGAAACGATTTAGCAGCAAGTTAGTAATAACTTTTCTCCTAAGGAGCAAGCATCTTTTAATTTCATGGCTGCAATAGAATTTCATGGTGAGAACAGAAATATGGAAATTTCAAAGGAAACACTTCAAAAATTAGACATAGATAAACAAATTATGTGACTGGACATCAAATTGATGGGATTAAGGAGAAGGAAAGGAAGAAAGATTTTACCAAGTTTTGAGACTGATTTGAGCTCTGCTGGATCATCAAAAAAGCAAGAGAGTTCCAGAAAAACGTCTATTTCTGCTTTATTGACTATGCCAAAGCCTTTGACTGTGTGGATCACAATAAACTGTGGAAAATTCTGAAAGAGATGGAAATACCAGACCACCTGCCCTGTCTCTTGAGAAACCTCTATTCAACAACAGATAGAACTGGACATGGAACAACAGACTGGTTCCCAATAGGAAAAGGAGTACATCAAGGCTGTATATTGTCACCCTGCTTATTTAACTTATATGCAGAGTACATCATGAGAAACACTTGGCTGGAAGAAGCACAAGCTAGAATCAAGATTGCTGGGAGAAATATCAAAACCTCAGATATGCAGATGACACCACCCTTATGGCAGAAAGTGAAGAGGAACTCAAAAGCCTCTTGATGAAAGTAAAAGTGGAGAGTGAAAGAGTTGGCTTAAAGCTCAATATTTAGAAAACGAAGATCATGGTATCCGGTCCCATCACTTCATGGCAAATATGGGGAAACAGTGGAAACAGTGTCAGACTTTATTTTTCTGGGCTCCAAAATCACTACAGATGGTGACTGCAGCCATGAAATTAAAAGATGCTTACTCCTTGGAAGGAAAGTTATGACAAACCTATATAGTATATTAAAAAGCAGAGATATTACTTTGCCAACAAAGGTCCGTCTAGTCGAGGCTATGGTTTTTCCAGTGGTCATGTATGGATGTGAGAGTTGGACTGTGAAGAAAGCTGAGCACCAAAGAATTGATGCTTTTGAACAGTGGTGTTGGAGAAGACTCCTGAGAGTCCCTTAGACTGCAAGGAGATCCAACCAGTCCATCCTAAAGGGGATCAGTCCTGGGTGTTCATTGGAAGGACTGATGCTGAAGCTGAAACTCCAATACTTTGGCCACCTCATGTGAAGAACGGACTCATTTGCAAAGACCTTGTTGCTGGGAAAGGTTGAAGGTGGGAGGAGAAGGGCATGACAAAGGATGAGATGGTTGGATGGCATGACCGACTCAATGGACATCGGTTTGGGTGGACTCCAGGAGTTGGTGATGGACAGGGAGGCCTGGCGTGCTGCAATTCATGGGGTTGCAAAGATTTGGACACAACTGAGGGACTGAACTGAACTAAACTGAACTGGATCTTGGAAAATAAAAAAAAGGGATAGAGAAAAGTATGAGAGGAATGAAAACTACAGCAGACTGAAATGATTTGGGAAGGAATTTTTAGTCTATACATCTTATACAAAATGTAATACCTAGTCACAGACCAGATAATATACACTAATCCTAAAATAAATCAATTTATGTTACATGCTTCCTTTTTATTCTGCAATAGAGATAAGTTTTCATATATCTTAGTTTGTTCTAAAATAATATATTCTGTAGTTCAATATTCAATTAAGTTCATGCATAATTATCTCAGCCAATGCCAGAATGCATTCAGTCTTTATTCTTTATTCAAACATTTTTGTCATCCATGTATATTAGTTACATTTCTATTTTCATTAGAGCTTGCATGTGTTTCTATTCCCATGGTATTAAGAAGTGTAGGAAGAGTGAATTGGCATATGGGCATGTAGATTTGGGGAAGGTTTTAAACATGGTGCATTTATCTGCACATAGGAAACTCAGAAATTGGATTCACATGAAAATCAGCTCCAAGAGAAAACTGAAGCAAACACTTTCATCCCTCATCCAGGTAGTGGTTGCAAGAACTGCTCCCACCAGCTTCTAAGGACAATTATGTGCAGCTCTTCCCATCTTCCTGTTCAGAGCCCTCAAATCAGTAGCTTAAAATTAACAACAATGGGAATTTAATGGTGAGGAAAGTTTAGCAAATGCTACATATAAGAGTTCTCTTCAGTTACCCTCAGAACTGTTTGTTTAACATTTCCCAGGCTTCCCTAGCTATCCTACTTAGCCATTTCTCCATTCCTCCTCCAGGACCCAACAGCAACAAGCGTGCTTGTGGGGTCTATCACTCTGAAAACTCCCAGTAATGGGTGGGTATTAGTTCTCTCAATCCACAAGCAATTCTTAAATTTGCCTCAAGTATTCGCTTACATACTCATTCCTAGTCTTTCATCTGGAAAGCATTTGTGGGAAAAAAGATAAACTTTTTCTCACCTCTTCATCAGAAAACTAACCTTATCATGAAAATGTCATGGCAAAAGCCAGAATGCCAGTTCTGAATATGGTACACTCTGTTTGACCTGAGTTAGAATTTGGTGATGTCCACCTCTCAGTCATGCTTAATTGTACATGTAGGTGAAAATAAATGCATTCTATATCCCCAGTTGCCTCCTTACATGTAATCTGAGTTTAATCTGATGATGAGAAAGACAATAGAAATATAGAATTAAGTTCAGTATATATAATGTACTTTATTAATTTGTCATGCATGCTATTTATTTGTGTATGTATACAGCATTTTATATACTTATTAAAAATTTTTTAAATTGTATACTGGAATATAGTTGATTAACAGAGTTTCCTGGGTAGGTCAGATGGTAAAGAAGCTGCTTGCAATGCAGAAGACCTGGGATTGATCTCTGGGTCAGGAAGATCCTCTGGAGGACGGCGTGGCTACAAGTATTCTTGCCTGGAGAATTTCATGGATAGAGGAGCCTGGCAGGCTACAGTTGATGGTGTTGCAAAGAATCAGACACAACTGAACGACTAACACTTTCATTTTCATAGATGATTAACAATGTGTTAGTTTCAGGTATACAAAGTGACTGTCATATCTATGCATGCATCAATTCTAAGATTTTATAAATTTTTATAAAATCTAGTAACAAAGTCACTGAAATTTTCATGTTCAAATCTCTGAATATGATAATTTATTTAATATTTAAATTAATTTAAAAAAGCAAGAGAGTTCTAGAAATATATCTATTTCTGCTTTATTGACTATGCCAAAGCCTTTGACTGTGGATCACAATAAACTGTGGAAAATTCTGAAAGAGATGGGAATGCCAGACCACCTGACCTGCCTCTTGAGAAATCTGTATGCAGGTCAGGAAGCAACAGTTAGAACTGGACATGGAACAACAGAGTGGTTTCACATAAGAAAAGGAGTACATCAAGGCTGTATATCATCACCCTGCTTATTAAATTATTTACAGAGTACATCATGAGAAATGCTGGGCTGAATGAGCACAAGGTGGAGTCAAGATTGCCAGGAGAAATATCAATAACCTCAGATATGCAGATGATACCACCCTTACAACAGAAAGTGAAGAAGAAATAAAAAACCTCTTGATGAAAGTGAAAGAAGAGAGTGAAAAAGTTGGCTTAAAGCTCAACATTCAGAAAATTAAGATCATGGCATCCGGTCCCATCACTTCACGGCAAATAGATGGGGAAACAGTGGAAACAGTGGCTGACTTATTTCTTTGGGCTCCACATCACTGCAGATGGTAATTGCAGCCACAAAATTAAAAGACGTTTACTCCTTGGAAGGAAAGTTATGACCAACCTAGACAGCATATTAAAAGCAGAGACATTACTTTGCCACCAAAGGTCCATCTAGTCAAGGCTATGGTTTTTCCAGTAGTCATTTATGGATGTGAGAGTTGGACAATAAAGAAAGCTGAGTGCTGAAGAATTGATGCTTTTGAACTGTGGTGTTGGAGAAGATTCTTGAGAGTCCCTTGGACTGCAAGGAGATCCAACCAGTCCATCCTAAAGGAGATCTGTCCTGGGTGTACATTGGAAGGACTGATGTTGAAGCAGAAACTCCAATACTTTGGCCACCTGATGCAAAGAACTGACTTATTTGAAAATACCCTGATGCTGGGAAAGATTGAAGGCAGAAGGAGAAGAGGACGACAGAGGATGAAATGATTGGATGGCATCACCAACTCAATGGACATGAGTTTGGGTAGGCTCTGTGAGTTGGTGATGGACAGGGAGGCCTGATGTGCTGCAGTCCATGGGGTCACAAAGATTTGGACAGGACTGAGTAACTGAACTGAACTGAAATTAAATAATTTATTTAGCAATATAACTGTAGTTGATGAGTAGATACTCTATGTCAACTATTTGTAATGTGCTATATTGTAGGATTAGTGACCCCAATTCCTAACAGTTTAGTAAAGAAGAAAAAATTTAACTACTCAAAATTTAAATAATAAAAGATCTTTATAAAATTTTTTAAGAATTTTAATAAAGATACATATTTGAAAAGCATAGTGCTCCAAATGGATCATGAATTATGATCACAAGAATACAATATGAAAGGACTTCATAAATTAAGTCATTAGGTATATATGGAGACAATGAGGACTTTAACTTTGGCCCAAAATAATAGGAGAATAGAGAGGAACTACACAATACAGTTGTCAAAAGAATGAGGGAAAACTTGATGAAGTCTTTATATGCAGAGAATTTAAGGCTTGATATGAAAGGCCCAAATGGTATATTGCAAATTATTAAGTGTCAGTAAACACTGTGAAGTGTTTTTATGGAAAACACTTTTGGGGAGTGTTGGGGAGACATACATGGGAAATATATTTTTCCCACACTTGATACTGTTTGCTGTATATGAGTAGCCTCTCCCTGCCGCTCTGCTCCTTTGTTCCAGTGGTGCTGGTGTTTATCTGACTGAGACATTGAAAAAAGGACATTTTACAAAAGTTCACCACTCTTGTTCTCTCTTGGCCATAGGTCTAATTTATTCTCCTCTGTTCTCCTGGCTGAAACTGCTATTTTTCGGTCTGCGCCAACCTAGTGCTACCTCTGTCTAAGTTGGTAAATCTGTCATGCTCGTGGGTTTGAGTATCAGGCACCACATGCTAGCGTGCATGCTAAGTCGCTTCACTCACATCAGACTCCGTGTGACCTTATGGACTGTAGCCCTCCAGATGTCCATGGGATTTGACCCTATAATCTAGAATATTAATTAAATTCTCCAAAATGGTTTCCATTAGTATATTTATATTTTGCTCTTCAATTTGTTTTATGCTTTTGCCTCATTTTAAAATTTGTTGGGAATCTGAGAAGGGAAGAAGGATGCTCTTTATTGAACTAGATAGCAGACCCCAAGTGGGGTATTAAGAAGAATAGTCTCATAAATTCATAAATTCAGCCAAGTTGGAAATGAAGGGTAAAAATGCAGCTAAGTCACTAATTAATAAAGTATTTCTATGTTCAGTGATATGGAAAATTAGACATGGTAATGGTTTTGAGAATAAAGATGAAAAAACATATTTGGAAAAAGAAGCAGAAAAAGAAATTCCATATGAAAGAATAGGTAGAATTTTAGATAATCAAAGATAATAGTTCTCTGGACTTAAATAGGAGCAGTTCATCATAGGGTAAAATTTCAATTCCTTAAAGTTTTTTTTTTTTCATTTAATGAATATATATTTTTTTTTTTTTAAATTTTATTTTATTTAACTTTACAATATTGTATTGGTTTTGCCATATATCATAATGAATCTGCCACAGGTATACATGTGTTCCCCATACTGAACCCTCCTCCCTCCTCCCTCCCCATACCATCCCTCTGGGTCATCCCCGTGCACCAGCCTTTACTTTTAAGAAAACATGTTCTTGACTGAGACATTATTTTTAATGATGCAATAAAAAATTACCCTGTCCACCTAAATGAGATGTTTTCAAAACAAGTTAATCACATTTGCATTTCTTCCTTCAGCTTACTTCTTAATCGTGGCTCTAATCAAAACGGAATGAACTTTTCCAAAGAAAAACATTTATAGTCCTTACATATACTGTTACACTTGAAAGATTCAGATGAGTTTGCTAATTGGGCTATCATAATTTTGCCCATGTTCACTGGAACTCCTAGAAAGAGACAGAAGAGGAAAAGCAAACAAAAAGTAACAGACAAAATCAATTAAGATCAAAATCTCTCATTTATTTATCTTGTTTTGGAGACTATCCTAGACAAATGTGTAATCTTATGTTCCTCATCACTTGGAATGTATTGCAATAGGACAATCACATTTCACTTGGGAGTCTAAGGTTCTAGTTTAGAACAAGATGTAGAGTTTTCAGAAGAATATTGTGATTTACATTGTTTTATACTGGTTGTCATTCTATTAAATGTGGCTTATAAAGCTAGTAATAAAAAGATGATTTCCCCAAATCAGGTTGTTTACCTCTGGTGTTACTTTCCGTAATAGCTACTTAAATAAATCAGATAGGATAACTGAGATAACAGGATAACTGAGACCATAAAAACAACAATAATAATATTTAATTATAACTTACTATATGCCAGATATTTTTTCTAGATAATATTATTGATTTCATTATATCTAATTCAAGATTTTCCAACAACATGTATAAATCAGTTACACATGTTTGTACGTACAGTAAGAGTAAGAAACTCTGCTTCTTTGGTAGAATAATGATAATTTTTTTTTTAATTTGAAGAAGCCACTAACAACATGTCTGCATGTAAACATAAATATAGTTATAAATATGGTTATGAGAATATACTGGTGTTTAATTATTTTTTTACCCTGTCACACTATTCTCTAATATTTAGTTTCAGAGGAGACAGAAGTTCTAGTTTTGTTAAAAAATATTCAGCTTCTCAGTCTGTGATACTTGCAGAACTGTATTGGTTATCAAATGAGATGAGTAAGTGAATTCTGTGAAGATAGAGAAGGGCCAGGATGAAACAGAAGAGAACAAGCTACATAGTAACAAACTGAAAGAAAAATAAGTTGGGAAAGACTTATAGTTCATAACTATAGATACCATTGGAGAAGGCAATGGCACCCCACTCTAGTACTCTTGCCTGGAAAATCCCATGGACAGAGGAGCCTGGTAGGCTACAGTCCATGGGGTCGCAAAGAGTCAGACACGACTGAGAGACTTCACTTTTACTTTTCACTTTCATGCACTGGAGAAGGAAATGGCAACCCACTCCAGTATTCTTGCCTGGAGAATCCCAGGGATGGCAGAGCCTGGTGGGCTGCCACCTATGGGGTCGCACAGAGTCGGACATGACTGAAGTGACTTAGCAGCAGCATAGATACCATTAACACCTCCTGGTTACAGTGTGTTTACCCACTTCTCATTCTAGTATTACTAACAGAAAAACAATTCAGCTGCAGCATAAAAAACAAAAACAAATCCTTTGATGTATGCAAGCAGATTAAATATTCTGCCTTGTATCATATTTCAAAATTGAAATCCATGTCCAAGGAATGTTTTTTTTTTTCCCTAAGAATGTTTTTGTTTATTTTTTGTGCAATCATAAATATTAAAACATAAGTTACCCTAACCCAAAGTCCCATAGTCCCATAGATAAGAAAAACAAAATGAATAAAATCAGAGTAAAATTAGATTGTGAATAAAAACTGATGTTTTCTAATATTGATTGGGGTAAAGACTCTAGAGCTAGACTACCTGAGATTAAATCACAGCTCTGAATTACTGGACTGTATCTGCTCAGTCATGTCCGACTCTGTGTGACCCTGTGGTCTGTAACCCATCAGGCTCCTTTGCCCA
The DNA here is from genome assembly GCF_055505025.1 of Bos grunniens. Taxonomy (NCBI): domain Eukaryota; kingdom Metazoa; phylum Chordata; class Mammalia; order Artiodactyla; family Bovidae; genus Bos; species Bos grunniens. The sequence continues at coordinate 53,875,930 of NC_141166.1, read as the reverse complement.
TAGAATTCTCCAGGCAAGAATACTGGAGTGGGTTATCATTTCCTTCTCCAGGGGGTCTTCCCAACCCAGGGATCAAACCCAGGTATCCTGCCCTGCAGGAGGATTCTTTACCATCTGAGTCACCAGGCAAAACCCTACCTGAGATTAAATCACAGCTCTGAACTGCTGGGTGTATAACCTTCAGTAATTTACTTTATCTCTCTATTCCTTCTTCTCATCTGAAAAAGGAGAGTAACAAAGGCCCCTACTTATAGGTAGGAGATAGTGAGGCTTGAATTAGTTATCAACAATATTGCCTTTATTTTTATCTATGTTACAGAAAAGTTACTTGAATCCTAAAGTTCATACAGAACCACAAAAGACACTGAATTGCCAAAGCAATCTCCAGAAAAAAAGAACAAAGCTGGAGACATCATTTTCCCAGACTTAAGACTATACTTCAAAGCTAATCAAAACAGTATAGTATGGGAAAAATGAAAAATATACACATAGACCAATGAAACACAATAAAGAACTCAGAAACAAACACACATGTGTGTGCTTAATCCTTCAGTCATGTTTTCAATTTCATGAACTATAGCCCACCAGGCTCCTCTGGCCATGGAAGTTTCCAGGCAATACTGGAGTGGGTTGCTATTTCCTACTCCAGGGAAACTCATGTACAAGGAGGCAAGAATATACAGTGGAGAAAAGACAGTCTCTTCAATAAGATGGCTTGGGAAAACTGGACCGCTACATGTAAAACAGTGAGATTAAAACATTTCATCACACAATACACAAAAATAAACTCAAATTGGATTCAAGACCTAAATGTAAGACTTGAAACCATAAAATTCCCAGAAGAGACTCCTAAAGAAGACAGAATATTCTTTGACTTTATAAATCAGCAATTTTTGGGGGGGGGGGTGGGGGGGAATCTCTTAAGACAAAAGAAATAAAAGTAAAAATAAACAAATGATACCTAAACTAAATTTTTTTTGCATAGCAAAGGAAACCACTGACAAAACAATAAGGCAACCTATGGAATGGAAGAAAATGTTTGCAAATGATATGATTTACAAGGGGTTAATATCCAAAATAAACAAATGACTAATACAACACAATATCAAACAAACAAACAAAAAATAATCCAAGCAAAAAATGGGTAGAAGCCCTAGATAGGTAATTACGCAAGGAAGATTTACAGATGGCTAATAGGCACATGAAAAGATGCTCAACATCACTAATTATTAGAGAAATGCAAATCAAAGCCACGAGATATCACCTCACACTTGTTGGAATGGCAAACTTCAAAGTGTCTACAAATAAATTTTGGAAAGAATGTGGAGAAAACAGAACATTTGCATACTCTTTCTGGGAATGTAACTTGATGCAGCTTCTATGAAAATGAATATGACAGTTCCTCAAAAAAAAGTAAAAACAGAACTAGCATATAATTCCTTGGTATATATCTTGAAAAAACTGAAAAAATTAATTTAAAAAGATATATGTACCTCAAGTTCATAGCAACACTATTTACAGTTGCCAAGATATGGAAGCAACCTAAATGTTATTTGACAGATAAGTGGATAAAAAGGATATTGTAAATATATGCAATGGAATATTAGCCATAAAAAAGATTGAAATTCTGTCATTTTCAATGATGTGAATGGACCTAGAGAATATTATGTTAGTGAAACAACTTAGAGAAAGACAAATTCTACATGCTATTACTTGTGTTTGGAACCTAAAAATTAAAACAAACAATGTATACAGAAAAATGGAAAACCAACTAGTGATTATCAGTGGGGAGAGGGAAAGAGTATGGGGTTAAGAGATACAAACTACTACACGTAAAGGAAATAAGCAACAAAGACATATTGTTTAGCATAGGGAATTATAGTCATTATTTTGTAATAAATTTTAATGGAGTATAATTTGTAAAAATACTGAATCACTATTCAGGCTATATGCCTAAAACTAATATATGTTGTAAATTATCTATACTTCAAAACAGAAGAAAGAAAATAAAGTTACTTGAATTTGAATAAAGAAAACTTTCAGATCTATTCAATTACTTCAATTGTCTATATGCCTTGCTGCTAAGTCTGATGCTAAGTCACTTCAGTCATGTCCAACTCTGTGTGACCCCATAGACGGCAGCCCACCAGGCTCCCCCATCTCCAGGCAAGAATACTGGAGTGGGTTGCCATTTCCTTCTCCAATTCATGAAAGTGAAAAGTCAAAGTGAAGTTGCTCAGTCGTGTCCGACTCTTAGCGACCCCATGGACTGCAGCCTACCAGGCTCCTCCGTCCATGGGATTTTCCAGGCAAGAGTACTGGAGTGGGGTGCCATTGCCTTCTGCACTATAATGCTTTAAATCTTTATGAAACCCCACTCACATTAGCCATCTGGTTTATATACAAAGCATTTTACTTTATTAGAGACACAGAGATGTCTAAAATGAGGTTAAATCTACAAAAGAGTAATCTTTGTTCCCATAACTCAAGATTATTCTTATGGAATCAGAGTATTCAGTAAAGCCCTATTTAGCATATTTTTGGAAAATATTGGAATTTACAAATAACAGACCATTCTTATGAATGTGAACCTACATAATTTTCTGTGTAAGATGATTATCAGGAGTTGACTGGCAGTGAAATTCATGCATCAGCCTGAGGTCTACAATATAGAACCTGAAGCAAACCTAAAATCTTATTAAGATATTAAACTGATACACATTAATGAAATTGAAATTCTGTTTGGATCAGTTAAAAATGATTTTTTTTTTCTGATCACTCTGCCTTCCTGATATTATATTTGTTACTTTGATTTATAGAACAGAAGGTGTTAGTCTTATATTTTCACTATTTGAAGGCAATGATGCAACGAAAAAACATAGAAACTAAAATCAGTGATTGTTAGTAGTACTTGGATCAATTATGAACACTAGAAAAGGAAATACATTGCATAGGAGGATTTGAATATACATGTATATTTTATACACACAAACATATGTACTTAGGTAAGCATTCTCATTCTTTTCATTGTGGGAAGTTGGGTCATTCAGCGTACACTCATCAGTGCAGAGAAGTTAGCTTTAGTGTACAGATCATACACTTAAAGAATATTAATATAAATGAAAAATCAAATGAAAAAATACGAATTCTTAATGCTTCTCAAGATTCAAAAAGTGGAGAGGATTTGTAAATAAACTACATAGAAATTAAGAAATATTTCTGTGCTACCTAAGGTCTCTAAATTTTTTTTTTACTTCATTGCTGTTTGACATGTTTGATAAATATAAAACTGTTGAGATAGTTTTCTCAACTATCTTGGTCAAGATTCAGGTAGGCACATATAAAACTGACCAAAATGTTAATTATCAGATAAAAGGTATTTATATGGGGAATAGTAAAGCATTTGTCAAGTCTTTCCCATTGAAACATGTATTTATAAACATATACTCTAAAGTTAAAACATTTATCAGCAAATTTATTATTAGTAGCTATAGGAAAAAAGTGACTCTGTTCTGCACAAAGAGCAGATTGATATCATAAACTTCTGTTTATAATACTGGCAAAAATATTCTGAAACATCATTATAAATTAAAAAAGTCATCTGATTAGTGAACACATTCCATCTCATGTAACAGAGTAAATGGATATAGCATTTGCTAGAATTTAAGAAATGAATGGGAGGAAAATAACTGCTTTTCTCTATTATTCTTTAACTGTATCTTTAGTAGTAATTTGTGCTATAATTTGGGCAATTTGCATGTGTTTTATTTTCCCTCCATCTCCTGCTTCTGGAAAACTATTTCTTTTTGATTGAGAAGTTGGTATGACAGGAGATAATGAAGCTCATGGCACTCAGTGGGGAGCCTGTCACTGCTTACTCTGGCTGCTGCCTTTGTTTTCTCTTCTTGCACTCCTCTGATTTTCTCAGGCACAATGAGAAACAATTATTAAAGCCGTGAACCATTCTAAAATATTATACCACCAAACAGTTCTTTTTAAGAGCCTTTCCATCTTCTAGGTCTCTCTGTTTATCCTTAAAAGTGGTAAATTGCACCATTATTTTCTATTCAATCTTCTGCATAGGGATGAGAGATTGTTTTCTGCCTGGCAGGAGGCAATCTTATACAGTGCCAGGTTTATATAATTTCTTAGGTTGGCCCTCTTCACATCAATCAAAAAACTTTTGCACCTTGTACGAAAGACCCTGACGCTGGGGAAGACTGAGAGCATGAGGAGAAGAGGGCGACAGAGAATGAGATGGTTGGATAATATCACCGATTCAATGGACATGAGTGTAAGCAAACTCCAGGAGATGGTTAAGGACAAGGAAGCCTGGCGTGCTGCGGTCCATGGGGTAGCAAAGAGTTGGACATGACTGAGTTACTGAACAACAAACTGTCTACCTGAAGTCTTCCTGTCTCAGGAGCCACTAACCTTTTTGAGAGGATAATTTGGTAGATGACTCATGTCTACCAGAACCCATTTCTTATTTTCTTTTTGTCACAAGAAAGACTATACTTTTCTGGCCACTTGCATATGAGAATGGTCCAAAAAACTACCCTGATCAATGAAATATGAGAGAATATGACAGTTAGCATTTCTGGACTAGGGAAAAATCACAGATGCTTCCCCATGTTTTCTCTCCTCCATGGCAACCAAGTTGGTCAGGTGTACTGACAACACAGCTATACTGCGATGGAAGATTTGATACTTCCTTCAGGCTTTGTGAAGTTGAGGCACACTGCCTCACTCAGACACACATGCCATTATTTAGATATGCAGGACATATACTGTAAGTGAGCAATTATCTTTTGTTTGCTAAGCCACTGAAACTTTAGTGTAAGCCTGTCTAATGCAGAGTAGCTATTTTCCCTTTATCTAAAGAATTAAGGTCCCTAGGCACTATAAGTGTTATCAATAATCTGGAAATAATTAGTGGGACATATAGGTATGGCAGGACTAAAATGTCACACTATTTATTGCTTTGCCTCTCTCTACAAAGAAAATTCCTAGAGATAACCAAAGAACAAAGGAATAAAGTGTGTGTCAAAGAGGCATAGATAAGAACCAGACTTAGGTTAAGAAGCAGTGGGAAATTTGGGAAAGAGCAGAGAGTTTGTATTCCATTCTAATTGAATCCTGTGTTTCATTCAACAAAAGTTTCTGACCTATAGATTGCTGAAACAATTGAGCATAAAGAATGAAATGTAATTTGAAAAAATGCCAATAAGGTAGGTGTTGGACATTAAAAATATTATAGCAAATGTTATTATTATCTGCTGTTTTATTACTAGCAGGCTATTGGGCACAAATGTATGCTAAGATATATAGGCTAATTAGTATAAAATAATAATAATAAAAATTCTCATATCTTCCCAATGGCAAGAAGTGCTTTATTCCACTAATTTAAGATTTCTTTTAATATAAATCTGACTTTCAGGTTTGTTGTTTATTTTAATACTTCCTTTTGTATCAGCACATTGTTGAAAATGCTGAGTTCTTGTTGTTCAGTAGCTAACTTGTGTCCGACTCTTTGTGACTCCGTGGGCTGCAGTATGCCAGACTTCCCTGTCTGTCACTATCTCCCAGAGTTTGCTCAAACTGATGTCCAATGAGTCAATAACACCATTCAACCATCTCACCCTTTGTTGCCCGCTTCTCTGCTTTCCCTCAATCTTCCCCAGCATCAGGCCCTCTCCAATGAGTTGGCTCTTAGAACAGGTGGCCAAAGTATTGGAGATTCAGCTTCAGCATCAGTCCTTCCAAAGAATATTCAGGGTTGATTTCCTTTAGGATTGACTGATTTGATCTACTCACTGTCCAAGTACTCTTAAAAGTCTCCAGCAGAATCACAGTTCAAAAGCATCAGTTCTTTGGCACTCAGCTTTCTTTATGGTCCAACTCTCACATCCATACATGACTATTGGAAAAACTATAGCTTTGGCTTTATGTACTTTTTTTTCAGCAAAGTGATGTCCCTATTTTTTCATACACTGGTTTGTCATAGCTTTCCTTCCAAGAAACAAGTGTCTTTTAATTTTGTGGCTGCAGTCACCATCCACAGTGGTTTTGGAGCCCAGGAAAATAAAATCTGTCTCTGTTTCCACTTTTTCCCCATCTATCTGCCACTAAGTAGGGGGACCAGATGCTATGATCTTCATTTTTTTGAATGTTGAGTTTTAAGCCAGCTTTTTCACTCTCCTCTTTCACCTTCATCAAAAGGCTCTTTAGTTCCTCTTCACTTTCTGCTATTAGAGTGATATCATCTGCATATTGAGGTTGTTGATGTTTCTTCCAGTAATCTTGATTCCAGCTTGTGCTTCATCCAGCCCAGCATTTCACATAATGTACTCTGCATTGATGTTAAATAAGGAGTGTGACAACATTCAGCCTTGCCGTACTGCTTTCCCAATTTGGAACCAGTCTGTTGTTCCATGTCCAGTTCTAACTGTTGCTTCTTGACCTGCATACAGGTTTCTTAGGATGCAGGTAAGGTGGTCTGGTATTCTCATCTCTTTAAGAATTTTCCACAGTTTAGTTTGTTGTGACCATAGAGTCAAAGGCTTACTAAAGCTTTTGAAGCAGAAGTCAATGTTTCCCTGGAATTCCCTTGGTTCCTCTATGATCCAATGAATGTTGGCAATTTGATCTCTGGTTTCTCTGTCTTTTCTAAATCCAGCTTGTATATCTGCAAGTTCTTGGTACACATATTGCTGAAGCCTAATTCTAAGGATTTTGAGTATTACCTTGCTAGAATGTGAAATGAGCCCAACTGTGCAGTAGTTTGAACATTCTTTGGCATTGCCCTTCTTTGGGACTGGGATGAATACTGAACTTTTCCAGTCCTGTGGCCACTGCTGAGTTTTCCAGATCTGCTGACATATTGATTGCAGCACTTTTAAGAGCATCATCTTTTAGGATTTGAAATAACTCAGCTGGAATTCCACCAACTCCACTAGCTTTGTTCACAGTAATGCTTCCTAAGGCCAACTTGACTTCACACTCCAGAATGTCTGGCTCTAGGTGAGTAACCACACCATTGTGGTTATCTGGGTCATTTGTATAGTTCTTCTTGTTATTCTTGCCACCTCTTCTTAATATCTTCTTCTTCTGTTAAGTTCTTACTATTTCTGTCGTTTATTGTGCCCATCCTTGCGTGAAATGTTTCCTTGATATCTCCAGTTTTCTTGAAGAGATATCTAGTCTCTAACGTTCTAAGTTCTTACTAACTTAGCTGAACTCTCCAACAAACTTCCAACTTTGAGAAGAAACACAGAGAGCCAAGGGACTGCTTGGATTTCAAACTACTTGGCTTGCTTCTGATCCTAACTTAACCTCCAATTTGTGTTGAGTTTGTTCTAAAATGAGAAGAGGAAAAGAATTGCCCACATAACAACAAAAAATTCAGGAGACATAAAATCAGATGTTTCCTTATGGATGGAGACTATACACTATTAATCTTTGTCCCTTAACATATAACATTGCTTACACATTTTGGTAAATAATGAAATATTGTAAATAATGTTGCAAGTATAGTATATCATTTATGATATATATTTTTTAGGATTAATGGTTGTTTTTCAAATTTACTCATTTTTCCCTTTAAATAATTGTTTAATTCTATAAAGTTAAGATGACTTTTATTAATTTATATTAAATGCTCTTGAGCTTATTTTTACAATATCTTTTGCAAAAATAGATAACTATCACACATAGGTAAACATATACAAATTAAAGCATAGTGTTTAGGTCTTATTTTCAAGAAATGCAGGATTTTCTAAATCCATTGTTTCTAAACTCACACTTTATTGTTTCATCCATTGTTTCATCCATTGTTTCTAAACTCACATTTTATTGACCAATTTCCATCCTTAGACCTTTGTAAGAAAAATGTAACTCCACAAATAAACACAAGAAAAGAAAAAAGCAAATAAAACAGTATAACTTACCATATGTTTTCTATAAGCAGAAATGTTTTAGGTAAGCTTTTTCTTAAGAACCAACAAAATTTTTTTTAATTAAAAACAACCAAACAAAAATTTTATAAATTTCTCTATATTTTTTGATATTAATTTTGTAGCAAATAAAAACTCTGAGAATCAATCATGTGAGAAAATATATACCATATAATCAGTGATTCAAAATTATGACTCTTCAGTATCTGTTTCTCTTCTCTAGGAAATGTCAGTAAACATAATTTCACATTAAAATGTCAAACTCACAACAACCTCACATAAAAAGTCACATTTACTGGTCCTATTTTGACAGTTTTAGCAAAAATTGATTGACTATGTTGAAGTACCCTTTGACTCTCAACATAGTTTTACTTGTATTTGAGACACTGCAGTGAACAATTCTCTTTTTAAAAACAATTTTATTTTATTTTATTTTTTTGGTAAACTAACTTTTTTATTTCAAGATAATTTTACAGAAAAGTTGGAAAGATGGTACAGAGTTCCTGTATACTTTTCACACAGTTTTCCTTAACGTCATGTCTTACATAACCATAATACATATGCCAAAACTGATATAATACTATTAGTGGTGCTATTGGTAAAGAATCTGCCTGTTGATGCAGGAGACACAAGAGATGCAGGGTTTTTTTGTTTGTTTGTTTGTTTGTTTTTTATTTTTTTATTCTTCCAATTTTATTTTATTTTTAAACTTTACATAATTGTATTAGTTTTGCCAAATATCAAAATGAATCCGCCACAGGTATACATGTGTTCCCCATCCCGAACCCTCCTCCCTCCTCCCTCCCCATACCATCCCTCTGGGCCGTCCCAGTGCACCAGCCCCAAGCATCCAGCATCATGCATCGAACCTGGACTGGCAACTCGTTTCCTACATGATATTTTACATGTTTCATTGCCATTCTCCCAAATCTTCCCACCCTCTCCCTCTCCCACAGAGTCCATAAGACTGTTCTATACATCAGTGTCTCTTTTGCTGTCTCGTACACCGGGTTATTGTTACCATCTTTCTAAATTCCATATATGTGCGTTAGTATACTGTATTTATGTTTTTCCTTCTGGCTTACTTCACTCTGTATAATAGGCTCCAGTTTCATCCACCTCATTAGAACTGATTCAAATGTTTTCTTTTTAATGGCTGAGTAATACTCCATTGTGTATATGTACCACAGCTTTCTTATCCATTCATCTGCTGATGGACATCTAGGTTGCTTCCATGTCCTGGCTATTATAAACAGTGCTGCCATGAACGTTGGGGTACATGTGTCTCTTTCCCTTCTGGTTTCCTCAGTGTGTATGCCCAGCAGTGGGGTTGCTGGATCATAAGGCAGTTCTATTTCCAGTTTTTTAAGGAATCTCCACACTGTTCTCCATAGTGGCTGTACTAGTTTGCATTCCCACCAACAGTGTAAGAGGGTTCCCTTTTCTCCACACCCTCTCCAGCATTTATTATTTGTAGACTTTTGGATCGCAGCCATTCTGACTGGTGTGAAATGGTTAATGAATTTATTTTTGACTCTATGAATCTTTGCTACACAGGTTTACTTTCTAGTCGTGGCGAGCTGGGCCTACTCTCTTACTTACGGTGCTCAGGCTTCTCACTGTGGTGGCTTCTCTTGTTGCGGAGCAGAGGCTCCAGGGGGTGCAGGCTTCAGTAGTTGTGGCACGGGGCTTCAGTATTTGCAAGTCCAGGGCGCTAGACCAGAGGTTCTATAGCTGTGGTGCATGGGCTTATGTGCACTACGGGCATGCAGGATCTTTACTTCTTACTTGGAAACAGATAGAAACATAGATAGATAGATAAGACAGACAGATAGATAAGAAGGTAGACAGAGGGATAATATATCCTAATTTTTATCACTTGAATTTTCTTAAGATTTGGGACCATAAAGTCACAACATTCAAAAGGTGAAAATCTGAGAGAGTTATAAGTACCCTAAGGCATTTTCCTCATGGGAAGAGTTGACTCATTGGAAAAGACTCTGATGCTGGGAGGGATTGGGGGCAGGAGGAAAAGGGGACGACAGAGGATGAGATGGCTGGATGGCATCACTGACTCGATGGATGTGAGTTTGAGTGAATTCTGGGAGATGGTGATGGACAGGGAGGCCTGGCGTGCTGCGATTCATGGGGTCGCAAAGAGTCAGACACGACTGAGCGACTGAACTGAACTGAACTGAAGGCGTTTTCTGGTTCTAGTTAATCTTATTTTCATAAAAATTGATAAGTATGCTTTTTTCAGGTCTGTATTTTCCAATCATAGCTTTTCTGTTAAAATTTGTGTGCATGTTAGTGTGTGTGTGTGAGAGAGAGAGAGAGAGAGAGAGAGAGAGAGAGAGAGAGTATATAACGTGTTGAATGTAATGGTTGCTGCAACAGTTATTTACTGGTTTTGTGCAAGTTACTTGAACTTTACATGGCTCAGTATCTTCACTTACAAAGTAGAGTTTGTAAAAGTCACTGATCCAAGCATTTTTCCTGAATAAATGATATTATAAGCCAAAATACTTAATTCATTTCCTAGCAATTGGGAACAATGAATCTTAGCTATGAGTGTTACCATTATCTCTTTTTCTCTAAGTTTCACAACGTAGATACAGTTTTACAATGTATGACAGATAATTACTTTCTTCAAATGCTTACTCTACCTAAAAGTGAAAGTGAGAGTTCCTCAGTCCTGTCAGATGCTGCGACCCCATGAACTATATGGTCTAGTGTACAGTCTACCTAGTGTTTTAATTTTCTATTTTAAATTCTCCTCTGATCTTTCAGCTTCAACCACTGTAATTTAAAAATTTTGAATGACACTGTTTTCTGGACCCAACATTGTTTATTAGTCCTTGTTAATTTAAATTTTACAATGTTATTATAATCATTTAAAACATATTTGAGGAAATTTATTGCCATAAGACTATTTTCTTTTATTTAAATATGTTATTTATTCAATCTGTTAATTTAGATAAGCAATTTTTAGCTGTTAGACTTACCTACCGATTTAAGTCTAAATTTTGAGATAGTGAAGAAAGATAAAAAAGAACTAACAACTAAGAATCTTATATTCACAAAAACTAACTTTCAAAATTGAAGGCAAAATAAAGATTCCAGCAACAGTTTCTGCTTCTCTCAAATTAGGAGTTGTCATGGTTTCTAGGTGAACAATTAATTATTCTATTCAATTTCCAGGGTTTCTTTCCCCCTTGTGTTTCTTTCGATTTATATCTCTTCCTCACTGTTTATATTTTCTTAATTTTCCCAGAATTTCTGATTGCTTACTTGTCATCAGCAGCAATATCCTTATCATAATCTATTATGGAGATATTAATTAGTATGTTTCAGGCACTCACTTTTATTTTATCTTTGCTTTCATAACAAATTCGAAGTCTTGGAACAGTCCAGTGAGAAAAGTACTTAAAATTCTATTTATAATTTGGGAAATCTGGGTTAAAAAAGTGAAGGGTTCTGTGTAAGATCACATGGCTATTAAGCAGTAGAGCTTTTATTCAAATTTGGCTTTGTCTGATTATTAAGTTCAAGCTGTTTATCACTATGCTTCTCATGGCCGAGCAACAAATTCAAAATATATGAACATTGTTATTTCTTTATGTATTTTATTAATAATTCTTGTCATGGGCTTTTGGCTAAAAATAGATTTTCATGAGCTTAATTCATCATCTAGGAATCTGATAGTTTCCTGTTTCTCAAGCATGTAGGGAAATAGCCTATCTACAATTCAGTGGGAAAATTTGTATATGAAGATCAGCATACTGCCTTGGACTGATGTTGAAGCTGAGACTCCAATACTTTGGCCACCTAATGTGAAGAGCTGACCCATTTGAAAAGACGCTGATGCGTCTGGGAAAGATTGAGGGCAGGAGGAGAAGGGGATGACAGAGGATGAGATGGTTGGATGGCATCACAGACTCAATGGACATGAGTTTGAGTAAACTCCAGGAGTTGGTGATGGACAGGGAGGCCTGGTGTGCTGTGATGCACAGGGTCACAAAGAGTCAGATGCGTGAGCGACTGAACTGAATTGAACTGAATATTGCCTTTCACTAGAAAAAATTTACTTTCTGAAATGTAAATCCTTGTCCAGATTGAATTAAATTAAAACTTCAAATTTATATTAGCCATACTGGTTGCTTTCAGGAGATTTGCTATGAAAGAATGAATAAAAGATCAAATGAATGACTGAATGCGTGAATACAAAGGGGTCACATTGTTTATTGTGCATTTATATAGAAATGAAGATGAATCACATAAAGTGAAGATATTATGTTGAAGTTGTTGCTGCATTAAAGTATGACCGACCATTCATGTGTAATTTGGTCAGCATAAGTATTTTAGTAGTTAAGTCTTCAAATTTAAAGTCAACCTTTTTAAATTTGGAGAGAATAAAAAAGACTATTCTGCCATATTGTATGAGTGAGTATAGTTTTTTATTTTCTTGATTTTCTATTTTATTGCTCTCTGAACACTTAGGTGCCTTTGTTTGAAGGTCAATTACTTTGGCTAATGTTGAAATTAATTTGCTTTATTCCTTTCAATAAGTATGATGAGTTCTGAAACTGACTTATGAAAATATTTATTATTAAATTGTTTATGGATTTTTAAAGTAACTACTTTAATCAGCCCCTTTGGAATACAATATGAACTTGTACATTATTATACATTTCCTACTTCTATAATCATATAAACATATGTTCACCAAAATGAGAACCATGAAGTTAATATAGATGTATAATTTGCTTTGGAAGTTAGTGATAATCCTGCCTGCTCAGAGCACAGAAATCCAGCCATATGAATGCATTATTCTATATGGAGTCACAATCAGAATGGACAGCCATTCCTAAAAAATGGACAACCAATCCTAAAAAACAAAAATAAACACTAAAACAAAGAAGCCAACCCCCCCCCCAAAAAAAACAAACCACACAAAAAAACTCTGGCAGCCTTATATGTATCTCTAATTGAAATCAGATTCTGTAATTCACTACTATGTTTTATTTATTTACATAATCTTAAATTTCAACTTTAGGACATAAATAAATAAAAGAGATATTCAGTTAGGTTTTTTAAAATAGGCTTTAGGAAAAACCTTTTTGAATCTTCTAAATGATGTCTCAGGTGACCTCACAGTCAGATTCCAGAATTTTTCTGAGGGGAAAAAAAAAATGATATGATCAACTTTTCAAAGATTTTATGTAATTTTATATCACTGTGCAAAAGCATTTAATAATTGTATTTTGGATTTTAAAAAATATGAATATCTTAGGAGAAAATATATTTAATATCATATTAAATAAATATAAGATGCAGTATTCCTTCAAAAGATATCTGATTATCTTTGCAGTTCTCTTATGATTTGGTTTGATTTATTTCTGTTACTTATTTTGATCCAATTGCTATGGGTTTTGGACAATTTTATAGCATTTGGCAGAAGAAAATAAGTGACAAACACTTAGTGGAAACAATCTCATAAATAAATAAATGCTTGTCAGTCAAGAAGTTTTAACCTTTACCATGTCTTGACCCTCACATTTTCAAGGTGAGCCTATTATTTGGTAGGGAGTACCACAAAACTCCACAGGATGCTATATGATCAATACAATCAACAGACCTTCACACTGTATGTTTAAAGGTATTAAGAAGATAAACAAACATATCAGAATTTTACCAGTTGGAACAATCCTGTATTGGATGTTTGCCTCATTTGGGGATTTACAATTGTTCATTTTTCTATCCCAGACTCCATGGTGTTATAATTCTCAATGACTCCACAAAAGGAAAGGTGAGCTGTTGAATTGTTAGCAAATATTTTGGAGTATAAAGTTTAAAGTTGAAGGCATATTTATCAGTTATATAATCTGAAACATGAGGAATGCAAAATTATCATTTCTTTCAAAATCACATTTTATAATCTTAATGTGGTTTTCCTTCTACTCATCTTTTAAATATATTTTGAGTATCTATGATGCATAAGTGAAAACTCTATTCTCTGGCAACACCCCTTTAGAGCTTACATCTTAGTATGAGATCAATTTTGAACACTTAAGAAAACATTAAAATGTGTATCAAGACTAATCTATACATCGGTGTCTCTTTTGCTGTCTCGTACACAGGGTTATTGTTATCATCTTTCTAAGTCCATCTTATGGACTCTGTGGGAGAGGGAGAGGGTGGGGAGATTTGGGAGAATAGCATTGAAAAAAAAATGTGTATCAAAACTTCATTAATAACCTGAAGGGAGAGGGATGTGACAAGAGCATCTGACAAGATACCCTCACCTAGCAGGTGTGAATTTGAGAAGATTAAGGAAGAACCACTTGAACTGTCTTTAAAACCACTATGAGGTACCATTTCACGCCAGTCAGAATGGCTGTGATCCAAAAGTCTACAAGCAGTAAATACTGGAGAGAGTGTGGAGAAAAGGGAACCCTCTTACACTGTTGGTGGGAATGCAAACTAGTACAGCCACTATGGAGAACAGTGTGGAGATTCCTTAAAAAACTGGAAATAGAACTGCCTTATGATCCAGCAATCCCACTGCTGGGCATACACACTGAGGAAACCAGAAGGGAAAGAGACACATGTACCCCAACGTTCATGGCAGCACTGTTTATAATAGCCAGGACATGGAAGCAACCTAGATGTCCATCAGCAGATGAATGGATAAGAAAGCTGTGGTACATATACACAATGGAGTATTGCTCAGCCGTTAATAAGAATACATTTGAATCAGTTCTAATGAGGTGGATGAAACTGGAGCCTATTATACAGAGTGAAGTAAGCCAGAAAGAAAAACACCAATACAGTATACTAACACATATATATGGAATTTAGAAAGATGGTAACAATAACCCTGTGTATGAGACAGCAAAAGAGATACTGATGTTTAGAACAGTCTTATGGACTCTGTGGGAGAGGGAGAGGGTGGGAAGATTTGGGAGAATGACATTGAAACATGTATAATATCATGTATGAAACGTGTCACCAGTCCAGGTTCGATGCACGATACAGGATTCTCAGGGCTGGTGCACTGGGACGACCCAGAGGGATGGTATGGGGAGGGAGGAGGGAGGAGGGTTCAGGATGGGGAACACATGTATACCTGTGGCGGATTCATTTTGATATTTGGCAAAACCAATACAATATTGTAAAGTTTAAAAATAAAATAAAATTTTTAAAAAACCACATTAATTAAAAATAAATAAATAAAATAAAATGAGAAGAAATTAACCAGCAAGAAATGTAAGACTTAGCTGTTCAGGTAGATTTAGAAGTGGAAGCAGAGGAGAGGAGAGGTCCCAGAAAATATTTGACAAAATTCAATATCCCTGAATGGGAAAGAGCATGTCACATTTCAGAAAGTAGGAGGAAAATTAAAAGAGCACAGAGTGCAGGCAATGAAGGGTGTATTGTTGCCAAATTTTACTCAAGAATGGCATTTTCCCTGAAAAGGCTCAGCCCATCATGTACCTCTATGTGAAAACTTCCTCTGCATCCTCAATAAAGAACAAATTATAATAGCACATATTTTAATTTTATTTCTTATTTATTCCTGTTCATTTTATTTTTATTTATTTTATTTTTCCATTTTTAATTAAACATTTAAGTATTTCTTTTAAAAATTAAAAGTACTTTGAATATCAATATATAACATCATATACAGTAGTATGAATATCAGTTTTCACTGTCTGTATTCAACAAATGTTAAAGTATTTTTGTTTTGTGCTTTTTATTATACTTTGTGATATCTAATCATTAATTTACTCATGTGCAATTCCTATAAAATATTAAATTATTACATAATGATAATGCCATTGTCACATCTGAGAAAATTAATATTAGTTGCTAATAATAACCAATACTCTATCAATATTTATGTTTCAATTTTTTTCAACATATGTTACATACCTTTGTTTATTGTTCACTTGAAGCAGAATCGAGTAAAAGTCACATAATGCACTTACACTTAGGGTTTAAAAAGATATGATGAAAATAAAATGTGAGGCTTTTTTTGCCCTCTATGTCCTTTAAATATGTTCAACTCTTTTGTACATTGCTTTTTACATGTGTGGTATTTTTTTATTGGATCCTGGATGTCCAGTTGGACACTAAATTCCATTATAGAGTATTTGGATATAATTTTCTGCATATGATAATTTCAGATTTACTTTATGCTTTATTAGCATGGGTCTAGGGTATACCAGTGCTAGTTTATAACTAAGGTCATAACAAACACCCTCTTCCAACAACACAAGAGAAGACTCTATACATGGACATCACCAGATGGTCAACACCGAAATCAGATTGATTATATTCTTTGCAGCCAAAGATAGAGAAGCTCTATACAGTCAGCAAAAACAAGATCAAAAGCTGACTGTGGCTCAGACCATGAATTCCTTATTGCCAAATTCAGACTTAAATTGAAGAAAGTAGGGAAAACCACTAGACCATTCAGGTATGACCTAAATCAAATCCCTTATGATTATACAGTGGAGGTGAGAAATAGATTTAAAGGCCTAGATCTGATAGATAGAGTGCCTGATGAACTATGGAATGAGGTTCGTGACATTGTACAGGAGACAGGGATCATGACCATTCCCATAGAAAAGAAATGTAAAAGAGCAAAATGGCTGTCTGGGGAGGCCTTACAAATAGCTGTGAAAAGAAGAGAAGTGAAAAGCAAAGGAGAAAAGGAAAGATATAAACATCTAAATTCAGAGTTCCAAAGAAGAGCAAGAAGAGATAAGAAAGCCTTCTTCAGCGATCAATGCAAAGAAAGAGGAAAACAACAGAATGGGAAAGACTAAGGATCTCTTCAAGAAAATCAGAGATACCAAGGGAAGATTTCATGCAAAGATGAGCTCGATAAAGGACAGAAATGGTATGGACCTAACAGAAGCAGAAGATATTAAGAAGAGATGGCAAGAATACACAGAAGAGCTGTACAAAAAAGATCTTCACGACCCAGATAATCACGATGGTGTGATCACTGACCTAGAGCCAGACATCCTGGAATGTGAAGTCAAGTGGGCCTTAGAAAGCACCACTACGAACAAAGCTAGTGGAGGTGATGAAATTCCAGTTGAACTATTCCAAATCCTGAAAGATGATGCTCTGAAAGTGCTGCACTCAATATGCCAGCAAATTTGGAAAACTCAGCAGTGGCCACGGGACTGGAAGAGGTCAGTTTTCATTCCAATCTCAAAGAAAGGCAATGCCAAAGAATGCTCAGACTACCGCACAATTGCACTCATCTCACACACTAGTAAAGTAATGCTCAAAATTCTCCAAGCCAGGCTTCAGCAATATGTGAACCGTGAACTACCTGATGTTCAAGCTGATTTTAGAAAAGGCAGAGGAACCAGAGATCAAATTGCCAACATCCGCTGGATCATGGAAAAAGCAAGAGAGTTCCAGAAAAACATCTATTTCTGCTTTATTGACTATGCCAAAGCCTTTGACTGTGTGGATCACAATAAAGTGTGGAAAATTCTGAAGGAGATGGGAATACCAGACCACCTGACCTGCCTCTTGAGAAATTTGTATGCAGGTCAGGAAGCATCAGTTAGAACTGGACATGGAACAACAGACTGGTTCCAAATAGGAAAAGCAGTTTGTCAAGGCTGTATAATGTCACCCTGTTTATTTAACTTATATGCAGAGTACATCATGAGAAACGCTGGACTGGAAGAAAGACAAGCTGGAATCAAGACTGCCAGGAGAAATATCAATAACCTCAGATATGCAGATGACACCACCCTTAGGGCAGAAAGTGAAGAGGAACTAAAAAGCCTCTTGATAAAAGTGAAAGTGGAGAGTGAGAAAGTTGGCTTAAAGCTCAAAATTCAGAAAACAAAGATCATGGCATCCGGTCCCACCACTTCATGGGAAATAGATGGGGAAACAGTGGAAACAGTGTCAGACTTTATTTTTCTGGACTCCAAAATCACTGTAGATAGTGACTGCAGCCATGAAATTAAAAGACGCTTACTCCTTGGAAGGAAAGTTATAGCCAACGTAGATAGCATGTTTAAAAGCAGAGACATTACTTTGCCAACAAAGGTTCATCTAGTCAAACTATGGTTTTTCCTGTGGTCATGTATGGATGTGAGAGTTGGACTGTGAAGAAGGCTGAGCACTGAAGAATTGATGCTTTTGAACTGTGGTGTTGGAGAAGACTCTTGAGAGTCCCTTGGACTGCAAGGAGATCCAACCAGTCCATTCTGAAGATCAGCCCTGGGCTTCTTTGGAAGGAATGATGCTAAAGCTGAAACTCCAGTACTTTGGCCACCTCATGCGAAGAGTAGACTCATTGGAAAAGACTCTCATGCTGGGAGGGATTGGGGGCAGGAGGAGAAGAGGATGACAGAGGATGAGATGGCTGCATGACATCCCTGACTTAATGGACGTGAGTCTGAGTGAACTCTGGGAGTTGGTGATGGACAGGGAGGCCTGGCGTACTGCGATTCATGGGGTTGCAAGGAGTCAGACACAACTGAGCGACTGTTCTGATCTGATCTGAAGGTGTGCTCTTTTTAAGTTTCTAAGACTCAGGGGCTCATCAAGGTTTCCAAGGATCACTCAGTGGTTTATCAAGGTCTCTGAGTCTGGATGGAATTTAATCATATCTGAGCCCTGTGTATGTTTCAAGAATTGTTCAATCTATAGCTCCCTGACATTTGATCTTTACTCACTCATTGTAATATCACTGATCAGATCAGATCAGTCAGTCAGTCATGTCTGACTCTTTGCGACCCCATGAATCACAGCACGCCAGGCCTCCCTGTCCATCACCAACTCCTGGAGTTCACTGAGACTCACATTCATCGAGTCAGTTATGCAATCCAGCCATCTCATCCTCTGTCGTCCCCTTCTCCTCTTGCTCCCAATCCCTCCCAGAATCAGAGTCTTTTCCAATGAGTCTACTCTTCGCATAAGGTGGCCAAAGTACTGGAGTTTCAGCTTCAGCATCATTCCGTCCAAAGAAATCCCAGGGCTGATCTCCTTCAGAATGGACTGGTTGGATCTCCTTGCAGTCCAAGGGACTCTCAAGAGTCTTCTCCAACACCACAGTCCAAAAGCATCAATTCTTCGGCACTCAGCCTTCTTTACAGTCCAACTCTCACATCCATACATGACCACAGGAAAAACCATAGCCTTGACTAGACGAACCTTTGTTGACAAAGTAATGTCTCTGCTTTTTAATATGCTGTCTAGGTTGGTCATAACTTTCCTTCCAAGGAATAAGCATCTTTTAATTTCACAGCTGCAGTCACCATTAGCAGTGATTTTGGAGCCCAGAAAAATAAAGTCTGACACTGTTTCCACTGTTTCCCCATACGCAAGTCAATATAAAGACAAGACTGAGGGGAACACAGCAGGTTTTTGAAGTTCCCTTCTTATTGTTATTTTGTTTGTTTCTGTGCAACTCCATTCTCTCTAGTACTTCACAACAAATATTTTAGCCACTTTGCTCTCTGTCTTCTTAATTCAATGAGAGCTCTATTCTCTGCTTGAGTTCCCATCTCTTTTCTATGATTCAAAATTTTTCTATGAACCAAAAGCTAGAATGATCACTAGAGTCATCTGATTTGTTTTCCTTTTCCCAGAGACCACAGTTCCACACTGTTTATTGCTCTAATGTCTAAAGGCAGTTGTTTTGTAGACATTGACCAATGTTCTAGATTTTTAAAGTAAGTTGCCTAATTCTATGCCACTAGCTCCTTCATCACCAGAAGGCTTACTCATTTTATCTAAATTGTTTCAGTGGTAGTTTATCTATAGCTATAACTTATTAAATCCTAATGGAAAGGAGAAATCTAATCTTTTCCCCTCCTTGGTTTAGTAGTATTTAAGCTTCTAGTTTTTAACACTGTCTCTAATAAACAATATATAACTATAAATGTGTGTGCTTAGTCGCTCAGTCATGTCCAACTCTTTGCAACTCCATGGACTGTAGCCAGCCAGGCTTCTCTGTCCATAGGGATTCTCCAGGCAAGAATACTGTAGTGGGTTGCCATGCCTTCCTCCAGGGGATCTTCCCAACCCAGGGATCGAACCCAGGTCTCCCACATTGCAGGTGGATTCTTTACTGTGTGAGCCACCAGGGAAGCCCATAACTATAAATAACAGCACTTAAAATTTTGTTATGGTGAAAGTGTCAGTTGCTCAGTCATGTCCGACTCTTTACAACCTATGAACCGTGGTCCACCAGGCTCCTCTGTCCATGGAATTTCAGAGAATGGAGTTGCACAGAAACAAACAAAGAATACTGGAGTGGGTTGCCATTTCCTACTTCAGGGGATCTTCCTCCAGGGATCTAACCTGGGTTTCCTGGATTTCAGGCAGATTCTTTGCCATCTGAGCCACCAGGGAAGCCCTGGAGTTACCATAAAACAAAACAAAACAAATACCATG
Source organism: Bos grunniens (assembly GCF_055505025.1). NCBI lineage: Eukaryota > Metazoa > Chordata > Mammalia > Artiodactyla > Bovidae > Bos > Bos grunniens. Next base: position 53,855,531 of record NC_141166.1, on the reverse strand, counting down.
CCCTCCTTCAGGGGATCTTCCCAATGCAGAGATTGAATCCAGGTCTTCCATGTTGCAGACAGATTCTTTACCATCTGAGCCACCCAGGAAGCCTGTTATATATACAATTGTACATAAATTATATTACATGACATATAAATTATAGCATATACAATAAACATGACAAAGTATATAATAGTATATATTTTAGTATATATTGTATATATACATGTAATTTTTAAAAGCTTGTTATCTGCTAACAATGGTGCCTTAGATTTTATAAACACCAATAAATTGGGTAAAATTATTTTCTGGGTAGAACAATGATGTTTCAATACTAGTATTTAGCTTTATTTTCATCAAGTATGGAGTATATAAACTCATTCAAACTAGAAATTTCCTAGTCACAGAAACATTAGAGCAATGAAATGTAAAGTAAAAACATTGAGAAGAGAAACTCAGGAATAGAAAATAGAAGAAAATATTGCACAAGCTCCCTTTTTAAAACTAACTTCTCATATAGAGGGACTGTCTCTGTGGTTGAAATTGTGCTTACTTATATTCATACTGCTTATAAATGTGTTATAAAGATTTACCAAACTTAACTTTGGGATTGATATATGCAACTATATTAAAAGCTTTTTATGAAAACACTTTTTTTTTCCATTTCCACATGCAATCTTTTTTTTTTGACTTTTTTTTAAATTTTATTTTATTTTTAAATTTTACATAATTGTATTAGTTTTGCCAAATATCAAAATGAATCCGCCAAAGGTATACATGTGTTGTTCCCCATCCTGAACCCTCCTCCCTCCTCCCTCCCCATACCATCCCTCTGGGTCGTCCCAGTGCACTAGCCCCAAGCATTTTAACATGAAATGAATTTTAATTGTGAGTGCCATAGCAAAGTTCTAAGTGGAAATGAAGTCTGCTCAAACTCTTATAAATTATAATTTTCCAAAGCTTATTTTCAAAATATTCCAACATACTAAAAAATACTAAAATGGCAAAAGAAGGAGGTATAAAAATAATTATTTTAGCCCTCTCCTATGTCATGTTTTGTCTTCCCTTTTCAAATTATTTTCCAATAATCTCAACAAATACATACAGTATTTAACTTCTGTAGTGTAGCATGAGTGTGTTCTCTGCTAGAAACATACCAGTGAATAATGCTAAAGTGTTGCCAATCTGGAAAAGAATATCATGGCAGAGTGCTTTTACCATTATCTGACTTTTTAGTGCCTAACCTTCCAAACGGTATTATGTCCTTCATAGTATATCTCCTCATTGTTGTTTAATTAAAATGCCCATTCTTGCCACAATATATTTAAAGGGATGAAAAGGAAGAACCTACAACCAAGAGTAGTCTGCCCAGCAAGACTCTTGTTCAGATTTGATGGAGAAATAAAAAGTTTCACAGACAAGCAAAAGTTAAGAGAATTCAACACCAGCAAAACAGCTTTATAACAAATGCTAAAGGAATTTCTCTAGGCAGGAAACAAGAGAAGGAAAAGGTCTGCAAAAAATAAATCCAAAGTAATTAAGAAAATAGTAATAGAATCATACATATGATTAATAATTACCTTACATGTAAATGTGTTAAATGCACCAACCAAAAGACACAAACTGGCTGGATGGATGAAAAGATGTGTGTCAATGCATTTCCACTTACCACATCACCCTACTAACCCCCAAAGTTATTATTGTTGTTCAGTCACACAGTCATGTCTGATCTTTTCAACCCCATGGACTGTAGTACACCAGGCTTCCTTCCCTGTTCTTCACAATCTCCCAGAGCTTGCTCAAACTCATGTCCATCAAGTTGATGATCCCATTCAACCATCTTGTCCTCTGTTGTTCCCTTCTGCTGCCTTCAATCTTTCCCAGAATCATGAGTCAGCTCTCCGCATCAGGTGGTCAAAGTACTGGAGCCTCAGCCTCAGCATCAGTCCCTCCAATAAATATTCAGGACACATTTCCTTTAGGATTGATTGGTTTGATCTTGTTGCTGTCCAAAGGACTCTCAAGAATTTTCTCCAACACCACAGTTCAAAATTCATCAGCACTCAGCATTCTTTATGGTCCAACTCCACATCCGTACATGGTTCCTGGAAAAACCATAGATTTAACTAGACAGACCTTTTTCAGCAAAGTAATGTCTCTACTTTTTAATATGCTGTCTATGTTTATCATAGCTTTTCTTCCAAGAAGCAAGTGTTTTTTTTTTTGTTTTTTTTTTTTAATTTCATGGCCACTATCACCATCTGCAGTGATTTTGGAGCCCAAGAAAATAAAGTCTCTCACTGTTTCCACTGTTTCCCCATTTATTTGCCATGAAATGATGGGACCAGATGCCATGATCATCATTTTTTGAATATTGAGTTTTAAGCCAGTTTTTTCTCTCTCCTCTTTCACTTTCATCAAGAGACTATTTCCTTTTCACTTTCTGCCATTAGGGTGATATCATCTGCCTATTTCAGGTTGTTGATATTTGTCCCAGAAATCTTGATTCCAGCTTCTATTTCATCCAATCTGGAATTTCACATACTGTACTCTGCATTAACATTAAATAAGCAGGGTGACAATATATATCCTTGATGTACTCCTTTCCCTATTTGGAACCAGTCCATTGTTCTACTTCTGGTTCTACCTGTTGCTTCTTGACCTGCATACAAGTTTCTCAGGAGGCAGATAAGGTGGTCTGGTATTCCCATCTCTTTAAGAATTTTCCACAGTTTGTTGTGATTCACAAAGTCATAGGTTTTGTTGTAATCAATGAAGCAGAATCAGATGGTTTTCTGGAACCCCCTTGCTTTCTCTATGATCCAGAAAATGCTGGCAAGTTGATCTCCTGTTCCTCTGCCTTTTCTTAGTTGCAGCACATGAAATCTTTGTTGTAGCATGCAGAATCTTTTAGTTGTGGATCTTTTGTTGTAAATTCTTAGCTGCAGCATGTGGGATCTAGTTCCCTGACCAGGGATGGAACCAAGGCCCTTTTCATTGTAAGCATGGAGACTTAGCCACTGGACCACCTCTTCTGCCTTTTCTAAACCCAGCTTTTATATTTGGAAGTTCTCAGTTCATGTACAGTTGAAGCCTAGCTTGAAGGATTTTCAGCATTACTTTGCTAGCATGTGAGATGAGTGCAATTGTGTGACAGTTTGAACATTCTTTGCCATTGCCCATCTTTTGGATTGGAAGGAAAACTGACCTTTTCCAGTCCTTTGGCCACTGTTGAGTTTTCCAAATTTGCCAGCATATGAAGTGCAACACTTTAACAGCATTGCCTTTTAGGATTTGAAATAGCTCAGCTGGAATTTCATCACCTCCACTAGCTTTGTTAGTAGTACTGCTTCCTGTGGTTCACTTGACTTTGCACTCCAGGATATCTGGCACTAGGTGAATGACCACATCATCATGGTTATCTGGGTCATTAAGATTTTTTTGCATAGCTCTTCTCTGTGTTCTTGCCACTTCTTCTTAATCTCTTCTGTTTCGGTTAGGTTCTTACACTTTCTGTACTTTATTGTGCCCATCTTTGCATGAAATGTTCCCTTGGTATCTCCAACTTTCTTGAAGAGATATATAGTCTTTCCCATTTTATTGATTTTCTCTATTTCTTTGTATTGATCACTGAGGAAGGCCTTCTTATCTCTCCTTGCTATTCTCTGCAAGTCTGCAATCAGTTAGGTATATCTTACCCTTTCTTCTTTGCCTTTAAATTTTCTCCCTTCTCAGCTATTTGTAAGGCCTCCTCAGATAAACATTTTGCCTTCTTACATTTCCTTTTCATTAGGATGGTTTTGATCCCCTGCCTCCTGTACAGTGTTATTAACCTCTGTCTATAGTTCTTCAGGCACTCTGTCTACTGGATTTAATCCATTGAATCTATTGGTCACCTCCAGTATATAATCAAAAGGAAGTTTATTTAGGTCATACCTGAATGACCTATTACTTTTCTCTACTTTCTTCAATTTAAGTTTGAATTTTGCAGTAAGGAGCTCATGATCTGGGCCACAGTCACAATGATCTAAGTTAATTTTAGTGTTTGATATTTAGCACTTACATTCCTGTACATAAGTGTAGTCTTGGTGAATAGAGACAATTTCAAACAGACGGCTGCAATAAAAGCAAGGATCAGTAAAAATTATGTTAAATGTTCAATAAGGTAATTATAAATTGGTACAAAACATCAAACAACCGGTGTTAGTAACTTCCTTCTCTAAATTTGACTTTGAAAGCATGTATCATATATTTAAGTATATGAAAGCAACTTCTAATAGAGGCAATACAACGCAAACATTTCATTAATCAACTCAACTCTTTCCTCTTTTAACATGTGCTATTAATTTTGTTACTTCTTTTGTAAAGATAATTTAAACTCAATTTTGTTTCCTGGTCTTTTCTGTCACAGTTTTTCAATTGTTTTTTTTTTTTCACAGCCATTTCACTAAGTGTATATCTCTTTATGTATTGCTTTCAACAAAGTGACTTGAATGATTTCTGAGTCCAAAAGACAAAACTGTATTCTTCTGACTTCCAAAACAGAAGACAGTATGGCTGAATATACATTCTTGGCCCCTCTATAACTTTTCAAAAGTTGTGTAAATAGTACTGAATTATCTTCTTGCATTTAGAGTTATTGAGAAAGTGTATAAGGTATGTAATCTTTGTTCTGTAGCAAACATTTTCAGCATTTATATTTCTATTTTCTGGGAAACTTTATGCTGTTATCTACATAACTTTCACTGGTGCATTTTCTTTCTTTTTTGATGAATAGGGATCCAGTCTTCTCCATAGTTTCACAATAGACAGGTGTGTGGTAGTCCTGGCTTTGACTATTAGGCCATTTCTTAAAATTATAGGCGAGAAGAATAATTTGTAACCAATTTATTGTGTCTAAGAGGAATTAATCTCATGTGGTCTTCCTCACCTAAAGTAGAATCTTCTTTTTTCCCACCACCCTCACACTTTGAACTGATAAAGTGTAACACACATCTATTCCTCATCAAGTAAAATATATTACGGACCTTAATGTATATACCTTGCCTAGAATGCTTCAGAAATGAAGTTAACACATCACTTCACCAAACCATCCACCCACTAAGATTCCCGCAACTCTTTTCTTCTTCATTTTATGATGGAGAATGGAAAATAAAATTGTGTACCACATGGGAGAGTAAGATAGGAGATACCTATACACATGAGCTATCTAATGTTCTGTAAAAGTTACCTTAAAACATAGCGGTTTAAACAATGTATCACATAATTTTTCCAATCAGGTATTTGAAAGAGGCTTTCAGTAGTTGGTTGGTTCTGGCTCAGGTTCACTCATGAATTTGTAGCTTAGATATAAGCTGGGGATGCTGTCATTCCAAGGCTTAGTGAATCTGGAGGATCCAATTTCAAGATAACTCACTAACATAGCTGACTATGGTTAGCTATGGTTAGTATGGACTATGGTCCAACAGTCCATGGTCCTGTTGGAAGAAGGCTCAGTCCCTTGATTTATGGATCCTTCCACTGAGTTATTGTAGTGTCCAAGTCATAGTTTTGATATTCGCAGTAGAGAGTGACCCAAGAGAAAGCAAGTGTTGCAATGGCTTTTATGATGTAAATCTGGAAGAAACACACTATAATTTCTACAACATCATGTTGGTTATGTAAGTGAGTTCTACATTCAGTGTGGGTGTGCTTAATTGATCAGTACTGCTTCAATAGTAAGAGAACTGAGAGCTTCCAGATGTTCAGGCAGGATTTAGAAAAGGCAGAGGAAATGGAGACCAAATTGCCAACATCCACTGGATCACAGAAAATGCAAGAGAATTTCAGAAAAACATCAACTTCTGCTTCATTGGCTACACTAAAGCCATTGCTATGTGGATCACAACAAACTGTGGAAAATTCTTAAAGAGATGAGAATACCAGACCACCTTATCTGCCTCCTGAGCAATCTGTATGCAGGCCAATAAGCAACAGTTTGAACTGGACATGAAACAATGGACTGGTTCCAAATTGGGAAAGAAGTATGCCAAGGCTGTATATTGTCACCCTGCTTATTTAACTTCCATGCAGAATATATCATGCAAAATGCCAGGCTGGATGAAGCACAAGCTGGAGAAATAAAATAAGCTCAGATATGCAGATGACACCACCATTATGTCAGAAAGTGAAAAGGAAATAAAAAGTCTCCTGATTAAAGTGAAAGATAGTGAAAAAACTGGTTTAAAACTCAACAGTCAAAAAATGAAGATCATGGCATCCAGTTCCATCACTACATAGCAAATAGATGGGGAAACAATGGAAACAGTGACAGACTAGACTTTATTTTCTTGGGCTCCAAAATCATTGCAGATGATGACTGCAGCCATGAAATTAAAAAAAAATAAATAAATAAACAAATAACACTTGCTCCTTGGAAGAAAAGCTATGACCAACCTAGACAGCATATTAAAAAGCAGAGACATTACTTTGTTGACAAAGATCTGTCTAGTCAATGCTATGGTTTTTCCAGTAGTCATATATGGATGTGAGAGTTGGACCATAAAGAAAGCTGAGTGCCAAAGAATTGATGTTTTTGAACTGTGGTATTGAAGAAGACTCTTGAGAGTCCCTTGGACTGCAATGAGATCTAACCAGTCCATTCTAAAGGAAATCAGTCCTGAATATTCATTGGAAGGACTGATGCTGAAGCTGAAACTTCAATACTTTGGCCACCTGATGCGAAGAACTGACTCATTGGAAAAGACCCTGATCCTGGGAAAGATTGAAGGTGGGAGGAGAAGGGGACAACAGAGGATGAGATGGTTGGATTGCATCACCGACTCGATGGACATGAGTTTGAGCAAGCTCTGGGAGTTGGTGATGGACAGGGGAGCCTGGTGTGCTGCAGTCCATGGGATCGAAAAGAGTCAGACATGACTGAGTGACTGAATAGACTGAACTGATGATTATCAAAAGAGAAAGAGGTGGAGGGTTAAACTAGGAGTTTGGGATTACCATGTACACACTACTATATACAAAATGAAACCACAAGGATTTACTGCATAGCACAGGGAATTGCAGTCAATATTTTGTAATAACCTATACAGGAAAGGAATCTGAAATATATATATATATATATATATATATGAATCAACTAACACATTTTAAATTAACTATGTTTCAATTTTAAAAAGTTAAAGACAAAAATGAAAATTTATAGACAAGCAACACAATTCATGTGCTTTTATGCACATTTTAAAATGTTTTAATTAAATTATGATCCTACTATATCTAAAAAAAGAAAGACAGTCTTTAAACTTTAAATATTTACTCTAGTTTTAATTCAGAAAAGGGTTTGACAGCTTCATAATGAAGATGGATACTGAAGCTGAAGCATCAATACTTTGGCCACCTGATATGAAGAATTGACTCATTAGAAAAGACCCTAATGGTGGGAAGGATTGAGGTCAGGAGAAGGGGACATCAGAGAATGAGATGGTTCAATGGCATCACCAACTAGATGGACATGAGTTTGAGCAAGCTCTGGAGTTGGTGATGGACAGGGAAGCCTAACATGCTGCAGTCCATGGGGTCAAAAAGAGTCGGACATGACTGAGTGACTGAATTGAACTGAACTGAATTGCTCAGTCATTCCGACTCTTTGTGACCCCCAAGGGATTTCCCAGGCAAGAATGCTGAAGTGGATTGCCATTCCCTTCACCAGGGCATGTTCCTGACCCAGAGATTGAACCTGCATCTCCTGCATTGCCAGTGGATTTTTTTTTGTTAACATCTGAGTCATCAGGGAAGCCCATTCCATGTAGAACGGAGCTGTATATGGATGTACTTGGCAAAAGTGACAATTACTATCCATTGTTGAGGCCAGCATGTTATTCATCTTTCTTACAAACAGTCAGCACAATAGAAATTTTAGGACTCTAATTCTGTGTTTGGATCAGGCATGTGCTGCGAAGCCTCAGAGTAAGGATTCAGTTCAGTTCAGTTCAGTTCATTTGCTCAGTCGTGTCCGACTCTTTGCGACCCCATGTATCGCAGCACGCCAGGCCTCCCTGTCCATCACCAACTCCCGGAGTTCACTCAGACTCATGTCCATCGAGTCGGTGATGCCATCCAGCCATCTCATCCTCTGTCATCCCCTTCTCCTCCTGCCCCCAATCCCTCCCAGCATCAGAGTCTTTTCCAATGAGTCAACTCTTTGCATGAGGTGGCCAAAGTACTGGAGTTTCATCTTCGGCATCATTCCTTCCAAAGAAATCCCAGGGCTGATCTCCTTCAGAATGGACTGGTTGGATCTCCTTGCAGTCCAAGGGACTCTCAAGAGTCTTCTCCAACACCACAGTTCAAAAGCATCAATTCTTCGGCGCTCAGCCTTCTTCACAGTCCAACTCTCACATCCATACATGACCACAGGAAAAACCATAGCCTTGACTAGACGGATCTTTGTTGGCAAAGTAATGTCTCTGCTTTTGAATATGCTGTCTAGGCTAGTTATAAATTTTCTTCCAAGGAGTAAGCGTCTTTTAATTTCATGGCTACAGTCACTAAAGATTAAATCACCTAGACTGATTTTTTTCATATATGTAATTGTATTCTTTTCCTCTGGAAATGCTTGTTATATTTCTATTTTTGAATTTATTGAATATTTGATCCCGATTTCTAAATGTCTTGTGTTTATTGAACATTTGGTCCTAATTCTGACACTGCAAAGTATAAATGTGAATATATTTATGTAAGCACAAAAGTATAAACGTTTTGTGCTTAATTTTGGGGACAGTGATCAAATAACTGATAGTCATATGGACTTTTTTATTTTTCAGATAAAACTCTGACCTTTGATAGCTTGTTTATTAACTACACCTCAAAAAATAAATGTAAAAGCTTTAATATTTTTAACACTGACAAAATGTTATGTACACTAGGAAAATTAATGCTGTTAATTATCAATATTGTCTACTTTGCATCATGATATACATTTTGACATGAGTTATATTAAAGAAGTATAAACCAAGAATATCATAATAAAAATGTAACTCCTTTTTCTTTTCAATTATGTGAGAAAAGTAAAGACCAAGGTAATCATCATAAACAAATGTAAGCTCCAGTAGAAAGGACAAAATTTGTGTAGTAAAAGAAAGTTACAAGATGTGCTAATTTTTTAAAGAATGGAAAGTGGAAGGTAGATTTGTTAAGATGATAAACTTTTAGATAGTACATTTAAAAAAAAGATTATCAGAAAAACTTTTTTGTAATTTTTATTAAATTGACTTATTTTAAAATATTATATGGGGCTTCCCCAATGGCTCAGGGGTTAAAGATTCTGCCTGCAATGCAAAAGCCACAGGAGACACAGGCTGGATCCCTGGGTTGGGAAGATACCCTGGAGAAGGAAACACAACCCACTCCAGTATTCTCATCTGGGAAATTTCATGGAAGAGGAGCTTTGTGGGCTACATTCTATGGGGTCACAGAGTCAGAAACAATGGAGTACATGAGCACAGAATACATAGTATTAAGAAAGAAATTTAAAAGGTGGACTGCAAGTCATATTCATGAGTATTTGAAGTAAAGTACAAGGGATAACCTTGCATCTCTACTTATAATTTGATGATATAATATTTGATAACAGAAACTTTTAGTACTATATAAATTAATGAATTATTTCTCCTCCAGGATTGAAATACTATATTTCATCCTTGCTCTGATAGTGAAGTTTTAGAGTCTTGTCATTGATGTGATGGTTCATCTGCAATGATCTACTCTTGAATAATAAAATAGTAGTTGCTGAAAAAAAATGGATTAAAAAAAATGCTTGTCTTGCTGATTTATCTATGTCTTACATTTATATAGGGCTTCCCTGGTGGCTTAGATGGTAAAGAATCTGCCTGCAGTGCAGGAGACCTGGGTTCAATCCCTGAGTTGAGAAGATCCCCTGGAGGAGGAAATGGCAACCCACTCCAGTATTCTTGCCTGGAGAATTCCCATGGACAGAGGAGCCTGGCAGGCTATAGTCCATGGGGTCGCAGAGAGTCAGACATGACTGAGTGATATAATCTTACTTAAATCCATGTCATTTTCTGGAAGAGTCTGAGAACATGTGAAATTTCTCTAGATGTTTAACTATAAGATCTATTTCTTATATTTTATCAATTAAACTTTAATAGCTTTAAAATATAATCTTTAGTATGTGATATGAGTAGCACTAAAAAGAATCAAGAACAAAATGTGAATAATGTTACTATCTAGAGAAACGTAGTAGCAGTTGTACTGAAAATTTGAGTAGAGGTGATTCCTCTTTATTTGATTTATCAGTCATAATTCATTTATGGAAAATACTACTATCTAGAGAAAAGTAGTAGCAGTTGTACTGAAAATTTGAATAGAGGTGATTCCTCTTTATTTGATTTATCAGTCATAATTCATTTATGGAAAATACCTTTATGTTGCTTTCAAGTCTAGCTAAATTTCTCAGAAAACTTGAATCTATCAACTATCTACAGATCTAACTCATCTATCACTTATCTATTCATTCATCCTGCAAAACTGATGTGTGTTTTTTTCCTTTCTTCTACCCTAATTAAACTTTAAAATATTTTAAACAGTATTTACAAATAATCATTTGGTAACATAATACCACAATATTTGTTAAATAACAACTGTATTAAAACTTTTTAACACAATCATTTTGAAAATATCATGATACTATCTTTTAATAGATAATAACTTAAAGACATATTTATAATTTTAATGGACTTCAGACAGTACACTCTCTCTAAACATGAAACTATATTCTCCCTTGAGAAAGACTGACAACTGAGTTTAGCTGAATAATTGATATAATACTCTATCTTTCTAACATATTATGTTTTCAAGACAATTCTTTTTACTTACAAATTTTCTAAAATACATTTTCTTAAGTTTCTATTTGTATATTATATGGATTATTCTTTGTTAATAATAACCAGCAATTTAATGTCAAGCTTCTGTAAAATATAAAATTAGAATATTTAAAGGAAAATTTTACTTAGTTAAGGAAACAATAAGAATTTTCTCTCTTGAAAATATGTGGCTTATATGAGAACTTCTGCAGGGTTAACAAAAATATCTTTCTTTTAACATTTACTCTGTAAGGAAATTGGGTATATAAGGATGTAAAAGGAGAAGCAAACTGCTGGTATTAAGTGAAGCTGAGGAAATGCTAAAAATTAAGGCTGAATATATGCATTAAAATATTACCTTACTAGTCTCTATTGATTGTATTGTAGCTGTGGGTGGGAGAAGAAAATTATGTAAATTATCAACTAATTTTTAAGAAATCTCAGTAGCAATTTGTCAAGAAACTTTGTAATTTGGTAGAGAAAGAAAACATAAATTTTCCTCTGTGTCAAATGGGTAGTGAAGAAATACATTTAAGTTATTCTTAAAAATTTGCATCAAAGAAGTTGCTTGTGGGACAAAGGCAACCTGGGAGAAAATAGCTGAAGGTGTACTATCTGGAACAGAAATGATAAGAAACTCACTGGTGCTGGGGACAAGGTTCCACAGATTTGTCCTAAGTCAGTGTTTGGGTACACTTTATAACAGAGGATGTTTAATAATTGAGATAATTTTATAGAGCGCTAAGTAAGGACAAACCATTTCATCGCATTACTCTTCTTTTTTCTGCCTTCTCCAACCTATCCAACACCTAACAGGGAGGCCTGGCGTGCTACGATTCATGGGGTTGCAAAGAGGAGGACACGACTGAGCGACTGAGCTGAACTGAACTGAAGGGTTTGTAGGAGATGCTGAGGCAGAAGAAAGCAGAATGAACAACAGCCCAAGGTTTCCTGCCATCTTCCTAAATCAGCTCTGATATGTGGTGAGGGAAGATTTAAACTATAAGAAATTAATACTGTCACAGCAAAGGAAACCATCAACAAAATGAAAAGGCATCCTACAGAGTGGGAGAAAATGTTTGCAAACCACCTAGGCAATAAAGAGTTAATAGTCTAAGTACATAAGGAACAGATAACTCAGCAAAAAAAAAAAAAATCAAATAACCCAATTTAAAACTGGGACAAAGAATCTGACTCTTTTCTAACAAAGACATGCAAATGGCCGACACATTGCTGAACATCACCAATCATCAGAGAAATGCAAAACAAAAATGAAATAGCATCTCACATCTGTTTGGATGGCTGTTATCAAAAATAGAAGATAACAATCAAGGTGAGGATGCCGAGGAAATAGAACACTTATACACTGTTTGTGGGAAGATGAATTGGTACAGTAACTATGGAAAACTATGGAGGCTCCTCCAAAAATTAGAAAAGAACTACCATGTGATCCAGCAATCCCACTCCTGGGTATATATCTAAAGGAAACAAAAACAAGTTATTGAAAAGGTACCTATATCCAGTGTTCATTGTAGTACTATACGTTACAATCAAAATATGAAAACAACCTAAGATGAATGAAGTAAATGTGAGTTACACTCACACACACACATACAAAATATAAAAATAAATGTTATTCAACCTTAAAACAAGAAGGAAATTATGTCATTTGAGCTAAAATGGATGCACCCAGAGGGCATGTCATCAAGTAAAATACTCCAGAGAAAGAAAAATATGAAATAGTATTCTTGTATGTTAAATCTTAAAAAAAATTAAGTTAAATCACTTATATTATCAGCTATCAACTGTATATCACATTAATTAATAACTAATTATTGTCTATGTGAGTTATACTTCCAAAGCTCCTTTTGTAAGAATCTTATTGGAAAGAAATGCATTTTAGTTAATTGATTTAAATATTTCAGTTTTCAAGAAAAATTTTAAATAATTTTTTGTAAATATCTAAAAATGTTAGTAATTCAGGGCAAAGAAGGTTTATGAGTTTACATGCAAAAGAATTATAGAGCATATAGTGAAAAGACTTCCTTGCCCTCAGTATATGTTGAAACTCTGATGAACAAAGATCCGAGAGGAAAATTAACTTGGCTTGTGTGCTTGCTAAGTTGCTTCAGTTGTGTCCGACTCTTTGAGACCCTATGGACTTTAGCTTTCCTGGCTTCTCTGTCCATGGAATTCTCCAGGCAAGAATACTGGAGTGGGTTGCCATGCCATGTTCTAGAGAATCTTCCCAATCCAAGGACTGAACCCACGTCTCATATCTCCTGCACTGGCATGTGGGTTCTTTAGCACTAGTGCACTTGGGAACCCTTAACTTAGTTTAGCAGATCTCAAAACCATCTCAATACTGATGCCCAGTAGATGGTATTTTGAACAATACATTGTATCTTATCTCTATTTTAAGTTTCATGTTAATGATTTATGTGGAAATTTTAGAGAAATATTTAAAGTTTATTCTTTATGATTAGAAGTTAGGGGTCACTTTATTGCTACTGGATTTGGGGACAGTCAAAGAAGACCCTCACTGTTAGGCCTCAGTTCCTGATAAAGACAAAAAGAAGAATCTGAGACCTTAGCCAGAGCAAAAACAAGTTAAGGAAAGAACAGAAAGATCACCTCAAGTGAGCCATAGGCCAAGTTAAGAGAGGCACTGGCATCAGAATGATGAGGTATGGGGGTTTTCAACATAGGGTGTTTTACATATCCATCTAGGTAGGTGTGGACTGACAGTTTTTATTGACAGTTTCAAATTCAATGACAACAGGCTCTATTGCACATGTCTTTCCCATAATTCAGTCTGTTATAATCAGATGTATGTATTTATTGTTCAGTTGCTAAGTCCTGTCCTGAAGCCCTATGACCTGTAGCACACCAGGCCTCCCTGTCCTTCATTATCTCCCAGAGTTTGCTCAAATTCATGTCCATTGTGTCAATGATGCTAGCCAACCATCTCATCCTCTGTTGCCCCCTTCCCCTCCTGCCTTCAATCTTTCCCAGCATCAGGATCTTTTTCTTTGAGTTAGCTCTTTGCATGAAGTGGCCAAAGTATTGGAGCTTCAATTTCTTCTCTCAGATTCCAAAAAACTGTTCTATACATCTGTGTCTCTTTTGTTGTCTCACATATAGGGTTATCGTTACCATCTTTCTAAATTCCATATATATATGTTAGAAATAGATGGGGAAACAGTGGAAACAGTGTCAGACTTTATTTTTCCGGGCTCCAAAATCACTGCAGATGGTGACTGCAGCCATGAAATTAAAAGACGCTCACTCCTTGGAAGGAAAGTTATGACCAACCTAGATAGCATATTCAAAAGCAGAGACATTACTTTGCCAACAAAGGTCCGTCTAGTCAAGGCTTTGGTTTTTCCAGTGGTCATGTATGGATGTGAAAGTTGGACTGGGAAGAAGGCTGAGCACCAAAGAATTGATGCTTTAGAACTGTGGTGTTGAAGAAGACTCTTGAGAGTCCCTTGGACTGCCATGAGATCCAACCAGTCCATTGTGAAGGAGATCAGCCCTGGGATTTCTTTGGAAGGAATAATGCTAAAGCTGAAACTCCAATACTTTGGCCACCTCATGCAAAGAGTTGACTCATTGGAAAAGACTCTGATGCTGGGAGAGATTGGGGGCAGGAGGAGAAGGGGACAACAGAGGATGAGATGGCTGGATGGCATCACTGACTCGATGGACGTGAGTCTGAGTGAACTCCGGGAGTTGGTGATGGACAGGGAGGCCTGGCGTGCTGCGATTCATGGGGTCGCAAACAGTCGGACACAACTGAGCGACTGAACTCAACTGAACTGATACTGTATTGGTGTTTAGCCCATCAGGCTTCTCTGTCCATGGAATTTTCCAGGCAAGAATACTGGAGTGGGTTGCCATTCTCTTCTCCAGGGGATCTTCCCAACCCAAGGATTGAACCTAGGTCTCCCATATTGCAGGCAGATTCGTTACCATCTGAGCCACCAAGAATCCTATTGAATGTATACAATTTTATGTATTAGGACATGTACATACACCTCTAAAACCATCACTACAATCAAGGTGATAGATATATCCATTGCCTCCAAAAGTTTCCTTCTGAATACTTAGTTACTTTGTTTTTCCTGTGTGTGTGTGTGTGTTTGTGGGAAGAACACTTAATATAAGATTTACCCTCAACAAATGTTTAAGTGCACAATACAGTATGAGCCTTCCTTTGTAGCTCAGATGGTAAAGCATCTGCCAGGAATGCTGGAGACCTGGGTTCAATCCCTGGGCAGGAAGATTCCCCCAGAGAAGAGAATGCCTACCCACTCCAGTATTCTTGCCCAGAGAACCCCATGGACAGAGGAACTGTAGGCTACAGTTCATAGCATCACAAAGAGTTGAACATGACTGAGTGACTAACACAGTATTTTTAACTATAGATACTATGTTATACAATAGATTTCTAGAATCTATCTTGAAAACTGAAACTTTATTCTATTGAAAAATAACTTCCCATTTCCTCCTCCCTATTTCCTCTTCCCTTTGGCTCCTAACCACCATCATTCTGTTCTCTGCTGTTATGAATCTCACTACTCTAGCTATCTCAAATAAGTGGAATCATGTAGCATTTGTCCTTCTGTGTCTAGCTTATTTAACTTAGCACAACATCCTCCAGGTTCAACCATATTGTTGAAAATGTCAGGATTCCATTATTTTTAAGAATGAATAGTATTCTTTTGTATGTATAAAACAAGTTTTATTTATCCATTCATCTGTTAATGGCCACTTTGATTATTTTCATATCTTGGATATTGTGAATAATGTTGCAATAAATATGGAAGTACAAGTATCTCTTCTAGATCTTGTTTTCAATTCTTTTGAATATATATCCAGAAGTGGAACTGATGATATATCTGATAAGATATTAAGATCCAAAATACTTAAACTTGTATAACTCAATTGCAAGAAACCAGATAACCTGATTAAGGAATGGGCAAAAACTTGAATAGACATTTCTCTAAAGAAAACACAGAAATGGCAAATAGGTGTTATAAAGAGGTGCTCAAATCACTAATTAGTATGAAAATGCAAATCAAAACCACAAAGAGTTATCATCTCACACCTGTTAAGATAGCTATTATTTTTAAAAAATGATAGTATGTGTTGGTGAGGATGTGGAAAAGTAAGAATTCTTGCAAATTGTTGTTTTAAATGTAAAATGTGTAGCTGATACAGAAAAAAATGATGAAGATTCCTCAAAAAATTAAAACTAGAACTACTGCATGATCTAGCAATTCACTTTTGGGTATATGTCTAAAAGAATGAATAATGTTTTAAGTTTTTACAGATTGGCTCTCTGATCCAAATAAAGTTGAAGATAACTCTAATTTCAAGACTAATGCACTCAATAAAAAGTAAATAATAATAATCTTTATTTAAATATAGATATTCCTTTTAAGATCTTTTAAATAAAGGATATGTTATATATTTATTAATCAGTCAACAAATGAGATGCTTTTACAAATAGCATTCTTATTTTACAAGTTAGAGTCTAAAGGTAAATAAACTTTCACTTTAAAGACAACAAAAGAGAAAAAAATCAACACTAAATCTCATTATATGTGCAATTATGGGGTAAACTATGGTGATAAAACTGATAATCATTTCATAAAGTCATTACTGTAAAAAAGAACAAACAAAAACAAAAAAGATTTAGCATGCTATATCCTAAACTAAAAACAAGCCAATGACATATCATTCCTTCAGTATAAAGGAATCTACCTGAAATTATTTTCCTGTTGACAATTGCAAGCAACATAATTGTTTATGTAATTGGCTAATTGCAGGTTGAGTGAGCCTTGCTCACTCTAAAATGATAGGCAGGTGGCTAATCATTAAATTTTTTCACAATAAAATGTATGTTTCAAAACTGAGGTTGTAAAGAGAAAAGTCATTCATGTTAAATTATACCTTTAAACATTTAACACAGATTGGCAAAGTTATAATAATACTACCATAGCAACTAAATCGAGTAAAATGTTCTCTTTTGCAAAGAGAAATTTCACAGTTAAAATATTTTCTCACAAAAGTTGAAGGGAAAAAGAAGTGGAGGGAAGTATTTTTATTAAGTAAGGATGCAAACAAAAATTTCCTAGAATGAGGTATTTGTTAATTCAGACAAACCATTTAAATAATACCTTTAAAAATATGATGTAGGAGGACTGGGGATTCTTTATAAAAAGAGATTGACAGTTATAGCAAAATTGTACTACAAAAGTAAATGGAGAGAAGATTGTAAAATATACAACTATATGTCAAAGAGCATAAGTTCAAAACAGAATAAAATATAAATATATGTCTCCTGAATAAAATTTCTTTTCTGAAAAAGAAATAGTTTCCATGCTTTCTTGAGAATATTTTGGAGCAAAAATATAGTTATTAATGACATGTATTGTTTTGTTAAATAATACCTTTCACAAGTCTATTAAAGTACCATTTCAAAAATATATTGACATCACCTGATCTACAGTACAATAGAATGTAGATGAGCTTCATTTTCTAAGTAAATTGATTTGTATATGAAAATTAAGAATACCACACAGCAACTCAGTTGCTATCTTATTAATGATAATATATTTGAGTTTACGGCATTTCTGATCAAAACTTATTTTCTCTTTCACATTCAAAAATGATGGTGAATATTGAAACATTATAACATCTTGTACTAATGTAATTTTACATGTCAATCATATCTAAATACAAAGAGAATTATGGTGAAGAATAATGCACATAATGAGAAAATAGCCATGAATTTCTTTTTGGAAATTTCTTATTACTGTATTTATTCATTTCATAAGTATATATCAATTATTATTTTAAAGTACTTATTTCTCACCAGACTTTAAGGGGATTGAATCCAAGGAAATGTTTTAGAAACTCCATTTAGAAAACAATTTGTTTGACTTATAATTTAAAGCAAGTTTTTTAGCTTTACAGTACTAGAAACTTATTTTTGTTAAACAAATAAAAATCTAGTTAAAATGGTCTCAAACTACATAAACAAGAGATTATTGTGTGAACTGAGATACCTGATAATTTTTATGTCTCAAAGTCAAAAGCTAAAGTGCATTGAAACTGGTGATAAGAGTAATCAGCATCTGTAAAAAAAAGTTTGCCAAAAATATTGTAATATGAAGGTTTGTTGTTTATGAAATTAAAACAGGGCAAGTTTGTGGCATCCTTCAAACCTATTTTGGCATCAGACTGGTTAGTCTGTTGCAACTCTTTTCATAATAAAAATAAACTTTCCACAGATTTACTAAGTTTAGCTATTGGGGAAAGCATTAACTTGAAATGTGAGTTCAATTTTTATATTTAATCTGAAAGGCAATGGTAAAATCTATTTTTCTTCTTCCATGGATGACAATGCATTACCTTAAGGTAGCTGTTAATGTAAATAATACCATTCATAAGATGTTGATGAGCATTTTCATCATTTAATTCTTTCATTTAGCCTAAGATTATAAACAATTACAATAAGAATCAAGGAGCCTCTTTTAAAGAGAAGAAAAGAGTGTCAGTAACTTAGTTTTCCTTAAAATATTTATATAACTTATTAATCGTTTCTATAAGTATATTAAATATATTTACAAAAACATATATTTCTTTGTGTAGATCACAACAAACTGTAGAAATTCTTAAAGAGATGGGAGTATCAGACCACCTTACCTGTCTCCTGAGAAACCTGTATGTGATTCAAGAAGGAACAAGTAGAACAAGACATGAGATAACTGAATGGTTCAAAATTGGGAAAGGAGTACAACAAGGTTGTATATTGTCACCCTGCTTATTTACCTTCTATGCAGAATACAGCATAAAAAAACTGGGCTGAATGAGAAACAAGCTACAATCAAGGTTGCTGGGAGAAATATCAATAATCTTAGATATGCAGGTGATACAACTCTAATGACAGAAAATGAAAAGAAACTAAAGAGTCTCTTGATGAGGGTGAAATAGGAGAGTAGAAAAGCTGGCTTAAAACTCAACATTCAAAAAGCTAAGATTATGGCATACAGTCCCATCTCTTCATTGCATATATAGAAGACAGTGACAGATTATATCTTCCTGGGCTCCAAAATCACTGTGGACAGGGACTATAGCCATGAAATTAAAAGACCCATGCTCCTTGGAAAAAAGCTATGACAGAACTAAAGAGTGTATTGAAAAGCAGAGAGATCATTTTGTTGACAAAGGTTCATATTGTCAAAGCTATGGTTTTTCCAGTAATCATGTACAAATGTAAGAGTGGAAAATAAAGAAGGCTGAGCACGAAAGAAGTGATGCTTTTGAATTGTGGTGCTGGCAGACTCTTGAGAGTCCCTTTGACTGCAAGGAGATCCAACCAGTCAATCCTAAATGAAATCAGTCCTGATTATTCATTAGAAGGACTGATGCTGAAGCTCCAGTACTTCAACCACCTGGTGCAAAAAGGCTACTCACTGGGAAAAAACCCTTATGCTGGGAAAGATTGAGGGTAAGATGAGAAGGCGACAACAGAGGGTGAGATGGTTGGATAGCATCACTGACTCAATAGACATGAATTTGATCTAACTCTAGGAGATAGTGGAAGACAGAGGAGCCTAGTGGGACACAGTCCACGGGATCACAAAGAATCTGACAAGACTTAGGGACTGAACAAAAACAACTACAAAATTTACATATATTTATAGAATGTGTGGATCACAATAAACTGTGGAAAATTCTGAAAGAGATGGGAATACCAGACCACCTGACCTGCCTCTTGAGAAATCTGTATGCAGGTCAGGAAGCAACAGTTAGAACTGGACATGGAACAACAGACTGGTTCCAAATAGGAAAAGGAGTATGTCAAGGCTGTATATTGTCACCCTGTTTATTTAACTTATATGCAGACTACATCATGAAAAAGGCTGGACTGGATGAAGTGCAAGCTGGAACCAAGACTGTTTGGAGAAATATCAGTAACCTCAGATATGCAGGTGACACAACCCTTACGGGAGAAAACAAAGAGGAACTAAAAGGCCTCTTGATCAAGGTGAAAGAGGAGAGTGAAAAAGCTGGCTTAAAACTCAACATTCAAAAAGCAAAGATCCTAGCATCCAATCCCATTGCTTTATGGCAAATAGATAAGGAAACAGTGACAGACTTTATTTTCTTGAGCTCCAAAATCACTGCAGATGGTGAGTGCCACAATGAAATTAAAAGACACTTGCTCTTTGGAAGAAAAACTTGACCAACCTAGGCAGCATATTAAAAAGCCAAGACAATATTTGGCCAAAGAAGGTTCATATAGTCAAAGCTATGGTTTTTCCATTAGTCGTGTCCAAATGTGAGAGATGAAAAATAAAAAAGGCTGAGCACTGAAGAATTGTTGCTTTTGAACTGTAGTCTTGGAGAAGACTCTTGAGAGTCCCTTGGACTGCAAGGAGATCAAACCAGTCAATCCTAAAAGAAATCAACCTTGAATCTTCATTGGAAGTATTGATGCTGAAGCTGAAACTCTAACACTTTGGCCACCTGATGCAAAGAGCCGACTTGTTAGAAAAGACCCTGATTCTGGGAAAGATTGAAAGCAGGAGGAGAAGTGGATGACAGAGAATGAGATGGTTGGATGGCATCACTGACACAATGGACATGAGTTTGTGCAAGCTCCAGGAGATGGTGAAGGACAGTGCAGCCTGGCGTGCTGCAGTCTATTGGGTCATAAATAGTCAGACAGGACTGAGAGACTAAACAACAACAATACTAGGTTACCAAAATTAGTACCTAGAAATAGGTTAATCATGATGCATGTGTTTGTATACATACATATACATGCATACATATATATGATGTGTATATATACATATGCATCTGTGTATATGTGTATATATGCACAAAGGTCTGAACATAATGATGACAATATGCAAATAAATATTTTTGAATAATAGAGGGATTCTTAAACATTTTATCCAAAGCTATGGTTATTATTGATGTTTTTTTCCAATAAGCGGATGGTTTATTTATGTTTTCTATTAAAAAAAAGGCATTATTTTTCAAAATTAAAGAAAGAGACACGTGTACCCCAATGTTCATTGCAGCACTGTTTATAATAGCCAGGACATGGAAGCAACCTAGATGTCCATCAGCAGATGAGTGGATAAGAAAGCTGTGGTACATATACACAATGGAGTATTAGCCATTAAAAAGAATACATTTGAATCAGTTCTAATGAGGTGGGTGAAACTGGAGCCTATTATACAGAGTGAAGTAAGCCAGAAAGAAAAACACCAATACAGTATACTAATGCATATATATGGAATTTAGAAAGACAGTAATGATAACCCTGTATGCAAGACAGCAAAAGAGACACAGATGTATAGAACAGTCTTTTGGACTCTGTGGGAGAGAGAGAGGGTGGGATGATTTGGGAGAATGGCATTGAAACATGTGTAATATCATATAAGAAACGAATCACCAGTCCAGGTTCGATGCATGATACAGGATGCTCGGGGCTGGTGCACTGGGATGACCCAGAGGGATGGTACGGGAAGGGAGATTGGGGGAGGAGGGTGGTTCAGGATGGGGAACACGTGTACACCCGTGGTGAATTCATGTTGATGTACGGCAAAACCAATACAATATTGTAAAGTAAAAAAAAATAATAATAATAAATAAATGATAAATGGTTAAAAAAATTAAAAAATATGTTTTCAGAAAAGCTAAAAAAAAAACATGTAGTTGATGGACAGTCTGGTAGTAGCAGTGCACCATGCTTTATAACATCAGGGATGAAAATGGAATAAAAAGAAATGGTACAGGGCACTTCTTTGGTGGAACTTGTGGCAGAGATTGCTGGTCTACCTCAGCTCTGTGGACAAATGTGACTATTCCAGTATTGCCATGTTCACCTCTGGCAAAGCATGAAAAATGTGAAGCCTGTTTGTCTAAACACTGGATTCACAACTTGCCAGTCTGTTTTATTTGGCTCAACCTTTAACTACTTTTCATTGCCTGTCATTCCAGGATTGCCAGCAGCTCTCAGTGTCCCAAGCTACAAGTGCCAGCTGGGGAATCCATGATGACTGGAGTATGTGGGCAGTGAAAGATCACTCATTAGTCTACAGAAGAAAGGCCAAAGTGAACAAAAAGAAAATGAAATGCAAAGAAACTTATATTAAAAAAAATAATTGCAATTACTGATTACAAGATAGACAAAAGAAACATAACTTAGAATTTTCACAACTTAAAATTCAATACAGAAGCTTAAAAAAGGAAACTTTTGAAAATTGCATTCATGATTTCAAATAGTTAATAAGGAATGTATGACACACAAAAAACAAAAACGTAAAAATTACTTGTAAGTTTAAAAAGAATGTCATGGAGACAAGAGCAAAAGGCATCATACACAAATAATTGGAGACACCAAGGACAGAATGCCACAGATTGTAAAAATATATAATCATACAGACAATAGAAGTAATAACCTTATTTTAAACATAATTAAATTACTAATTTTTAAAAGAATGTCAGGCTTGTTAAATAACCTCCCAGTTAGAATTGTGGTTTTCATAGAAGATAACACCCCAGCACAAAACCAGCTCTTGGCAGGGTTAAAGAAAGGGAGGAATTGCTAGAGATAGAGCAAGAAAAAGAAGAAGAAAAACAAGAAGTGAGAAATAAAGAAAGAAGATAATATGAATATACACGCAAATTGTTAAAGTTGAAGACAAAACTATGTTACCAGTACTTCAATTGGAATGTTGCTTAAAAATGAATGAACCAAAGTGACATCTTTTTATTATTAGGACAAGCATATCTGGGGCTTCCCAGGTGGCACAGCAGTAAAGAATCAGCCTGCCAATGCAGGTATAGTCCATGGGGTCACAAAGAGTCGGACACAACTGAGCGACCTTACTTTATGGCCAATGCAGAAAACATGAGTCTGATCCCTGGTCCAGGAAGATACAGTATTCTTGCCTGGAAAATTCCATGGACAGAGGAGCCTTACAGTCCATGGGATTGCAAAGAGTTGGACATGACTGAAGATCTGAGCACAGCACAGCAGCAAAATCATGTCTTATTGAATGTAAAACTGAATGCCAGAAAGTAGTGGAAACACTTTGGAAAGCTTTGAAGTAAGAGGTGGAGAGTCAAGAATTCTGTTTGTTATCAAGATGTCATCTCAGAGAAAGGCAAATAAAAGGAATTTTTATGCAAGATCTCAGAAAATACATACAGTTTCTGAGAATATATCTCAAGGATCTCAAGGAAGTACTTCAACCTAATAAAAATTAAATTAAATCAATGATTTCCAGAAGGTGAAGGAAAAAACTTATGATATAATAATTTATACTCTGTGAAAATCAAGATTTGTCTTTTAAAGAGGCAAAAATTAAATCAACATAAAACTGGTTAAATTTTTCATCAGATAGAATATGGAAGTTGAGAAAATTTCATCAATATCAAAATTGATTTTTTAGGATTAGATTGATGATGACTTCATAAATTGTTCAAATTTTCAGCTTATAAAGCAATCAGTTGCAAGCCACACACTATTAATGTGAATGTTAGACTCTATTCAAGTTCATATTTAATATCTTCAAATCTTGGAGTAAAATATAAGGTGGAACATTGAGTTGCTCAATTTTTTTATGGAAGTATCAGCTCAAAATTATTTCATACTATCACTATGTCCTTATCATGCCCATGTTATAAAATTTCCTAAGTATTCTTAAAGTCATTTGTTTCTAGAACAATTTTCTTTAAAAATTTCATTAAATATTGTTTTATTTCTAAGGTGTCTAATTTTTAATTAAGGGGAAATGAGAACATTCATACTGATTCCTAACTGTTTTTTGGTTTGTTTGGTGTGTTTCTTGGTTTAGTTTCAGATTGACTGATCTGTCAATTTTCCTTCATGATGATACTCTAATTCCTTTCTCTTTTATAAAGTCACCCTAAAGAGTTACATATTTACTAGATTGATAGTCCCTAAGGCAGCTTTGTGAATTTGAGCTGAGGACAAAAACTGAAGGCAGATTTAAGAATCCACTTATGATTTACTGGTGCTCAGTGCTTTGAAATACTTCAGGCTAGCTAAATATAATGCAAATAGGAACTGTGGTTTTAATACAGAATATAATATTCCAATACTAATGTCAACTTGATGAAACAAAAGGAATTTTTCACAGAAGGATAAACATAATCTGACGAATACGACATTGTAGTTCTAAGACTTTTCTTTAATATAAAAAATAATCACTATTATCTTGTCATTTCAAAACAATTAGATTTCATAATTTAAACTACCTATTCTACAATAAATTGGACTTCCCTGGTGGCTCAGATGGTAAAAAATCTGCCTGCAATACAGGGGAACTGGGTTTGATCCCTGGGTGAGAAGATCCCCTGGAGAAGGGAATGGTAACACATTCTTATTCTTGCCTGGACAGAGGAGCCTGGTGGGCTACATTCCATGGGGTTGCAAAGAGTCGGCCATGACTGAGCGACTAACATTTCTACAATAAAATCACTATCTAATAAATTAATAACAACAATTTTATAAATATTTTTCCATTGCTTTCAAATGCTATATCTTAGTTTGCTGAACAATGAAACAGTATAGAAATCTTCTGTTTTATTATATAGCTAGCACCAGGCCACAAAAAGGAAAAAAAAAATTTGTGTGCATTGTTTTTCCATAGCTCTGATGATACTAACCTGTCTCAACCAATATTCTATTTATAAAATTGGCTTTTTCTAGCCTGAATATGTTGAGACAGTGTAAGCAAAATTAGTTTGCAACACCTGGCCTATAATATTCAGCTCATGAGAAATCCTGTCCCCGAATTTTTAAAATTTCATCTCATGGCCATGGTGTAAAAACAAAGCCACCTGAGAGTGTTTTCATGGCAGTTGGTATACTAAGAAAACGTTTATTGATTACATAAATATATGTAATTCTCCAGTGAGCGGTGTCATTTCTGTTTGCAAGTCCAAGTCAGCAAAAGATTATTTGAAAAGTAAATTGTTGCCAAGAGCCATTGTGTTTCAGATCTGCTTTATATCAGCTACTTTTTAAGGTAATAGCTAAAATAACATGACTATTCTGTAGAAATTAGCTGGCTAGCTGGCTGAATTACCTTAAAAATGTTGAGAAGCTTATGCATTTAATATTGGTGTTAGTTCTTACTTTCAAATATAAAGCTAAATATTTCATTTCTCAGAAATCAAGTAACAAGTTGTGTTTTGTTTAATTTCAATGTTTCCCTAATTGTGCATGTAGTTATTCATCAAAAGAGAAGATAAAATAAAGTTTTTGCACCATATTTTTAACAACTTTGAACTTCCTTTAACATTTCTGTTAGTGAAGATCTACTAGAGACAAATACTCTTAGCTTTTATTCTCAAAAAAAAAAAAAGTTTTTATTTGACTGTATTCTTGAGGAACAGTTTTTCTGAATATAGAATGGTGGTGTGACAGTTGTTTTTATTTTCTTCAAATGTTTTTAATACATTCTTCATTGCTTTCTGGCATTCAATTGTTTTCAGTGTGCATTCATCAGCCTTTTATTTTCCCTGACTTCTTTAAAATTTTTCTATTTAGATTTGGATGTTAGCCACTATATTGATCCAAGCAGCCATCATGTTTTACCCAGTAATTGGCATTTTAACTCATCTCCATGCTTCTTCCTTTTACCCCCTCCCCAGTCTCTTCTCAATACAACAGCAAGAATAATCTTTTCTCAACTTAAACTGGGTATGTCACTCTAGTCCAGGAGTCCCCAACCTCTGGGATCTAAGTGCAGCTGATGTAATAATAATAGAAATAAAGATCACAATAAATTTAATGTACTTGAATCATCCTGAGACCACCACCACCCCACCCCCTCCCCCCACACACACACCTTGTCCTGGTCCTTGGAAAGATTGTCTTCCATGAGACTGGTCCCTGGTGCCAAAAAGGTCGGGGACCACTGCTCTACTCTGCACCCCAATAGGCTTTTCATTTATTGAATTTAAACTTTTAATCATGTCTTTCCGGACTTCTGTGATCAATGCCACATTACGTCTATGACCTCATCTTCCAGCACCTTCTTCCTTGCTCTCAACCTGAGTCATTGATTTATCACCTCGTTGCTCCATGAACACACTAAACTATTGTTTGTTCTCTATCCCTGAGTCATTGCAGATGCTATTTTCTCTGAGCAGTAGGTCCTCTGCTTCCCCTGGTTATTTATATAAAATACTCCTTCATACTTCCCATAATTCTGTAACTCTGACCTTCTTTTATTTTACTGTATAACCTTCACCACCTGATGAATTCTTTATCTATGTATTACATGGCTCTTCCCACTCAAACATAAGGTCCCAGAGAGGAGAGATCTTTTTTTTTTTTAAAGTGTTTCATGTTAAGTGCATGAAAAAGTGAGAGATATCATGTACATGTGTGTTCAGTTGCTTCAGTCATGTCCAACTCTTTGCGACCCCATGGATTGTAGCCCACCAGATTCCCCTGTCCATAGGATTTTCCCAGCAAGCATACTGGAATGGGATGCCATGCCCTCCTTAAAGGGATCTTCCTGACTCCAAGATCGAACCCATGTCTCCTGCATCTCCTGTGCTGTAGGCAGATCTTTACTGCTGAGCTACCAGGGAAGCCTGTATCACATAAAACATGCCTAATAAACATTAACCTGAAAATGAATCTGATCAGTATAAAAACATGTTAGGCATTTCCCAATTTAAAACAAATTATTTAACCTTATAATTCCTCTAATTACTGCCTCATTTATCTTTACTAATTGAAAACAAAATTTCTGCAATATTGGTTGTATTCACTGGTTCTATTTTCTTATATCCTATACCCTTCAGTAAGTAATAAGACTTCATCATACTGAATCTATAAGCATTGTTTAGCCCCCTGGATTGCTCCTTTTTTCTTTTTTCACTTTTTCTGTCGGACAGAAGTATCTCTGAATTTACAGCCTACCACACTGGTCAGTTCTTTTTTTTTATTTTTTAAATTTTATTTTATTTTTAAACTTTACATAATTGTATTAGTTTTGCCAAATATCAAAATGAATCCGCCACAGGTATACATGTGTTCCCCATCCTGAACCCTCCTCCCTCCTCCCTCCCCATACCATCCCTCTGGGTCGTCCCAGGGCACTAGCCCCAAGCATCCAGCATCGTGTATCGAACCTGGACTGGCAACTCGTTTCTTACATGATATTTTACATGTTTCAATGTCATTCTCCCAAATCTTCCCACCCTCTCCCTCTCCCACAGAGTCCATAAGACTGTTCTATACATCAGTGTCTCTTTTGCTGTCTCGTACTCTTTTGCCGGTTGTTTCTTCTCTTTCTGATGTTAAGTAGTGAGGTAAACTAGACTTTAACTTTCACCCTTTCCATTCTCTCTCTCTCTCTTTATTCTATATCTTTATCTATCTGATCAGCCAACTATAGAGCTCAGACTTCACTAAGGGCTTATTTCTCTTCAGCTTTTACTTGAAGGTTAATGGAAGATGAGCACCCAGACAAAGAATGCTTGGCTTTCCTGCAAACAGCTCTGCCTTGCTCAGTTGTTATCAGCTTCCCAAGATCAAGAGCAGGCAGGTACAAATAAATAGTGGGTTCAAAATGTTTGACCATGGCTGCTGACGGCGGAGCCTGGTGGGCTGCTATCTGTGGGGTCGCACAGAGTCGGACACGACTGAAGCCACTTAGCAGCAGCAGCAGCTCTATCTAATTTAGTTTGTACATTTTTAAACAGTGAAACCAAACTGAGTCTTCAGCTTTATTCTCATTTCCTTCAAGGGAAGAACATTTATAAAATTGGATGACATATTTTGATTTTTCCTCACTGAGAATTTTACTATCTCTTATATTCAGTTCAGTTGCTCAGTTTTTTCCAACTTTTTGCGATCCCATGAACTGCAGCATGCCAGGACTCCCTGTCCATCTCCACTCTCGGAGTTTACTCAAATTTATGTCCATTGAGTCGGTGATGCCATCCAGTCATCTCATCCTCTGTTGTCCCCTTCTCTTCCTGCCTTCAATCATTTCCAGCATCAGATATTTTCCAATGAGTCAGTTCTTTGCATCAAGTGGCCAAAGTATTGGAGTTTCAGCTTCAGCATCAATCCTTTCAATGAATACTCAGGACTCATTTCCTTTAGGATGGACTGGTTGGATCTCCTTGCAGTCCAAGGGACTCTCAAGAGTCTTCTCCAACACCAGTTCAAAAGTTCAACATCAACAGTTCAAAAGCATCAATTCTTCGGTGCTCAACTTTGTTTATAGTCCAATTCTCACATCCATACATGACTACTGGAAAAACCATAGCTTTCAGTAGATGGACCTTTGTTGGCAGAGTAATGTCTCTACTTTTTAATATGCTGTCTAGGTTAGTCCTAACTTTCCTTCCAAGAGCAAGTGTCTTTTAATTTCATGGCTGCAGTCACCATCTGCAGTGATTTTGGAGCCCTGAAAAATAAAGTCTGTCACTGTTTTCACTGTTTTCCCATTTATTTGCCATGAAATGATGGGACCAGATGTCATGATCATAGTTTGCTGAATGTTTAAGCCAACTTTTTCACTTTCTCTTTCACTTTCATTAAGAGGTTCTTTAGTTCTTTGCTTTCTGCCATAAGGGTGGTGTCATCTGCATATCTGAGGTTATTGATATGTCTCCCAGCAATCTTGATTCCAGCTTGTGCTTCATCTAGTCCAGCTTCATGGACTTCATGATGTACTCTGCATCTTAAGTTAAATAAGCAGGGTGACAGTATACAGCCTTGATGTTCTCCTTTCCCTATTTGGTACCAGTCTGTTGTTCCATGTTCAGTTCTAACTGTTGCTTCCTGACCTGCATATAGGTTTCTCAAGAGGCAGGTAAGGTGGTCTGGTATTTCAGTCTCTTTCAGAATTTTCCACAGTCTATTGTGATCCACATAGTCAAAGGCTTTGGCATAGTCAATAAAGCATAAACTGATATTTTTCTGGAAATCTCTTGCTTTTTCGATGATCTAACAGATGTTGGCAAATTGATCTCTCATTCCTCTGCCTTTTCTAAATCCTGCTTGAATATCTGGAAGTTCATGGTTCATGTACTGTTGAAGCTTGACTTGGAGAATTTTGAGCATTACTTTACTAGCAGGTGAGATGAGTGCAATTGTGCAGTAATTTGAGCACTGCCTTTTTGGGGATTGGAATGAAAACTGACCTTTTCCAGTCCTGTGGCCACTGCTGAGTTTTCCAAATTTGCTGACTTATTGAGTGCAGCACTTTCACAGCATAATCATTTAGGATTTGAAATTGCTCAACTGGAATTCCATCACCTCTACCAGCTTTGTTCGTAGTGATGCTTCCTAAGGCCCACTTGACTTCACATTCCAGGATGTCTGGCTCTAGGTTGGTGATCACCCCATTGTGATTATCTGCATCATGAACATCTTTTTTGTATCGTTCTTCTGTGTATTCTTGCCATCTCTTCTTAATATCTTCGTCTTCTGTTAGGTCCATACCATTTCTGTCCTTTATTGTGCCCATCTTTGCATGAAATATTATCTTGGTATCTCTAATTTTCTTGAAGAGATCTCTAGTCTTTCCCATTCTATTGTTTTCCTCTATTTGTTTGCATTGATTGCTAAGGCAGGCTTTCTTATTTCTCTTGTATTACTTCTACAATAATTTGTAAACATATTTATTCTACTTGCTTTTTTGAACTTTTCAGGTCAAATTTTTTATGTGTGTGATTGCTCAGTTGTGTCTGATTCTTTGTGACTCTATGGACTGTAGCCTGCCAGCCTCCTCTGTCTGTAGAATTTTCCAATGAAGAATACTGGAATGGGTTGCCATTTCTTACTCTAGGGGATCTTCCTGACCCAAGGACTAAAGCTGCCCCTCTTGTTTCTCGTGCCTTTCCAGTGTGCCACCTGGGAAATTTTTTATACTGAATTTACTTGTCAAAAAAAGATTATCACGTAAAGCTGGTGAAAAATATATTTATTAATATATTAATACAGATATATATCTCCATTTCTTAAAATATGTCATCCTATCCCATGTCTTTCAAAATTAAAATTTAATCCTAATTTATTTTTTGAACTGTAAACTTAAATAATTAACTGCCTATTACTGCACTCAACCTGTCAACCTGTATGTCTAAACATTAAAAGGTTATTACATTTAAATTTTAATTCTTTTTTCCCAAACATGGTATATCACAAGCAATTCCATTTTCAGTAATGAGTATCATTGTCTTTTGAGCTACTTGGGCATAATATCTTAAATATGTCCCAAACCTAACCACTTCTTATTTCAACCACTAATAGCACTATAGTTAAGCAACTGTAATCTCCAATTTGTACTAGATCATCAGCACAAGACCTGACATTTCTCTTTCTTCTCTGGCCCTCTTAGGTAAATCTCCACATAGTGCAAGAAGAATTCTTTTAAAACAGAAATATGATCATGTGATCCTGCAAGCTCTTAAACATTTCAATGACTCTGACCTAACTTCCTATCAGTTTCTCACACATTCAGTGTATTTCTGCCTCCATTGACCTTCTCATCCTTCCTTGGGAATGGGAAGAGTGTTTCCTAATCTGGATACAATGTTTGCTTTTACTGCTCACCCATTCTATCCTACTAACCCATATTACTCTTAGACTTTCCATGGCATAATCTCTTACTTCCTTTGTGCATTTTACCATATTTTACAGAAGTCCGCCCTCATCAAATTGTTTGACAGGTATTTCTTTCCCTCTTTAACTCTTGCTACACAGATAATTACATACTTAACTTGTTTTTCATTTCTGTGACTAAAATATCAGTTTCAGGATCGTATAAGTTTGTGGAACACATAGTAAACCCTCAACACATATTTGTTAAATGAGGAAAGGAATGAAAATATGGATGACTCAAAAGATACAATCTTGGCCAAAAACAAAGAATAAATGGTTAAATTATTTTTAAGATATCATATATCTTCCAGAAAATAACACACTGTCTTTTAATGTATTCCTTCACAGTATTACATACTTCTGTTTCTCTACATACATGTGATCTTGTGACTTAAGAAGCCAGAATAGTTGTGATGGTGAAAGTGAGAGAAAGAAATAGTATTGGACTATAACCAAATATATTTCCCATTTATTCTAACAAGAACATTTCATTTTAAATATCTTATTCTCAAGTTTCTAATTAAAAACTATTTTTCTTACAGATCTGTTCTATTTTCATTTAAATATGAATTAAACTAGCTAGATGAACAAACTATATTTTAATCAAGAAGATGTGACAAAGATAATGCAGTGATATAGAAAACATTAGTCTATATATTAGAAAATTTCTTACAGATCAAATAAGGGGACTGTTTGAAAGATGTCATAATTCATTATGGTTTATTGAGTACTATGCAGAGAATGTAAGGAGTGATATGGTACATTAGGTGCTAAGTCAGAAAATAGTGACTAGTTCAAACTGAGTCACTAATTAGTTTTGCAACCTATGGAATATCACTTAACCTCTCTGGGTCTCAGTTTTCTTACCTATAATATGAAAGTGTTGGATTCAATTATCTCTAAAATCCAATCTGTGTCTGAAATTCAGTAAGAATTTGAAAAAAAAAAAGTCTCTGGGGACTCAAAGTGATAATGCTATCCCTGTCTATTAATAGGAAAAATATGAACTTAGCAAATAGGTTCAGTTAACTTTAGATCCTAGTCAAGCTAAAAGTGTGAATAAATTGATTTGAAAAGTCTGAACAAATTGAACAGACATACTGATTAAAAACCAATTAGTCCCTATGAGCTTCAGTCCAATCTTGTTATACAATTCAGTGATAATATAATAATAATAATAATAAAACAACATCTAAAGTTGATCCTTGCTAAACAATTTCTTTATGAAATAGCTACTAAGTCAACTTCTGGGCTAAACTGTATAGTTTGAATATAAACTATACAGATGCTATTCCTATAATAGAATTTCCTCCATCTTGTATTAATAAACAACAGTAAATAATCTTGAAAATATAAATTGAGACTTACCTTTCTGTACTGTCCTCCAGTTCCAGCATCAACCTCCACTTTCTCAAAATCTCTTACTTTCTCTCATCATATCCCCTTCCTAACAGAATAAACATCTTATTCATTTTACTTTTAATATAATTTTGATGATATTTTTGTTACATAAAGCTATTAAATTGGATCTTAATGATAAAGAAAAGAAAATGATGTAGCAGAATTTTAAGAATAGAAAAATATTAGTACTAATAAAATTATCACTCAAAAAATTAAATAAGGGTTTTTGATTCTTCACAGTATTTGCTAGAACTTGAAGATCCTTTATGGTGGCCACATGGGCTGTGGTCCAGAAATGTAACTAGTCCAGATTGTGTGACGTCAGCATACAATGTTCTCCAGATATCAAGTCTTAGTCCTCCCCCAATTATAAATCTATAATGCTGGGCTGGAAGAAGCACAAGCTGAAATCAAGATTGCCGAGAGAAATATCAATAACCTCAGATATGCAGATGATGCCACCCTTATGGCAGAAAGTGAAGAGGAACTAAAAAGCCTCTTGATGAAAGTGAAAGAGGAGAGTGAAAAAGTTGGCTTAAAGTTCAACATTCAGAAAAGTAAGATCATGGCATCTGGTCCCATCATTTCATGGGAAATAGATGGGGAAATAGTGAAAACAATGTCAGACTTTATTTTTCTGGGCTCCAAAATCACTGCAGATGGTGACTGTGGCCATGAAATTAAAAGACACTTGCTCCTTGGAAGGAAAGTTATGACCAACCTAGACAGCATATTAAAAAGCAGAAATGTTACTTTGCCAACAAAGATCCATCTAATCAAGGCTATAGTTTTTCCAGTGGTCATGTATGGATGTGAGAGTTGGACTGTAAAGAAAGCTGATCGCCAAAGAATTGATGCTTTTGAACTGTGGTGTTGGAGAAGACTCTTGAGAGTCCCTTGGACTGCAAGGAGGTCCAACCAGTCCATCCTAAAGTAGATCAATCCTGGGTGTTCATTGGAAGGACTAATGCTGAAGCTGAAACTCAAATACTTTGGCCACCTCATGCAAAGAGTTGACTCACTGGAAAAGACCCTGATGCTGGGAGGGATTGGGGGCAGGAGGAGAAGGGGATGATAGAGGATGAGATGGCTGGATGGCATCACCGACTGGATGGATATGAGTTTAGGTGGACTCCGGGAGTTGGTGATGGACAGGGAGGCCTGTCGTGCTGCAGTTCATGGGGTCGCAAAGAGTTGGACATGACTGAGCGACTCAACTGAACTGAACTGAACTAATATATACTGAATAAATATTGAAATGGTAATATTTTGATATTGGGTTAAAATAAAATCTATTATTAAGTTTTATAAATGCAGCTAGTAGAAAATCAAAATTCATATGTGATTCACATTGTATTTCTATTGTAAAGCACTGACGCAAAATGTTAAATTCCAGAATGTTCTTTTTACAATCATTTGAATAGAGATAGCACTAGAGATCATCAGAACACTTAATGAATTTTGTTTTCAACTAAAGTATTTATTAATAACCTCTTTTGGCTCTTAATGCATGGGTTGACATAATAAGATTTAAAAGAATACACCATAATAAACTTCTTGCTATCCATGTGTCAACAAGTCTGTTATTTTCACTATGTAGAATGGAGTATAACCTAAGAAGTATTTTCTTTAGAATATTCTTATATATTAGGTTTCTACTTTTTCAAGTTTCAGAAAAAGCTTGTAGTGTACCCTTACATGTAGGTTTCTACCACATAGAATTTTAGTAAGTTATGGTACTTTATTGGAGAAGGCAATGGCACCCCACTCCAGTACTCTTGCTTGGAAAATCCCATGGATGGAGGAGCCTTGTAGGCTGCAGTCCATGGGGTCCATAGGATTTGGGCACGATTGAGTGACTTCAGTTTCACTTTTCACTTTCATGCATTGGAGAAAGAAATGGCAACCCACTCCAGTGTTCTTGCCTGGAGAATCCCAGGGACGGGGGAGCCTGGTGGGCTGCTGTCTCTGGGGTCGCACAGAGTCAGACACAACTGAAGCGACTTAGCAGCAGCAGCAGCAGCATGGTACTTGACAGGATACTTTAATACTTAGAAAATATGAAATACCTACATGCATGCATATTAAGTTGCTTCTGCTGCTGCTAAGTTGCCTCAGTCGTGTCTGACTCTGTGCAACCCCAGAGACGGCAGCCCACCAGGCTCCGGCGTCCCTGGGATTCTCCAGGCAAGAACACTGGAGTGGGTTGCCATTTCCTTCTCCAATGCATGAAAAGTGAAAGTGAAGTCGCTCAGTCGTGCCCAACTCCTAGTGACCCAATGGACTGCAGCCTAGTCGTGTCCAATTCTTTGCAACCCTATGGACTGTAGCCCATCAGGCTCCTCTCTCCATGGAATTCTTCAGTCAAGAATACTGGAGTGGGTAGACATTCCCTTCTCCAGGGGATCTTCCAATCCAGGGACTGAATCCACATCTCCTGAGTCTCCTCCATTGTAGGTGGATTCTTTACCACTGGGCAAGCCGGAAAGCCCCAGAATACTTGCATGTGCTAGTAGCTTCACTCCTTTCTGACTCTTTGAGTCCCCATGGACTATAGCTCTCCAGGGTCCTCTGTCTATGGGATTCTCCAGGCAAGAATACTGGAGTGGGTTGCCATTTCCATCTAGAGGGGAATACTTGCATAACATTATCCAAAATAATAAAAATAAGAAGTAATTGCTAAAATATATATCTTACACACACACACACACACACATATATATATAAATTCCCCCAAATTATGAGTATTGATAATAAATAAAATGCTTAATTCTGTAATTTCATTCAGTACCTTTTACTACTCATGGAATTAGCAGATATCCTTCAGTAGTTTAAAGCTATCACAAGATGTGACTTTTTTATTAAGTATATTTTGGACTTCATTATTTTATGGAAAAAACAGTTTCATTGTGTACATATACACATATCCATTCTATTTCTCCTTGAATCCTAATAAGATGCTTAAAAATATGTCTTTAAACATCAAAATATATTTGAAGATGTGTGTGACAATAAAAATTACTTTTTCCAATAATGAGTGGAGATACTGAATTTCTCTCAGAACAAAACAGGTATTTAATCACAATCAAATGGATGTTTTAAAAGTGGAGCAATTTGGGTATTGGACATTTACATAGATTCTTTTTATTTGACAAATATGGCACTTGGTCAGGTTTACTTCAGGGTTAGCTCTGACATAAGTTTGTACAGAATTGCTAACAGAAAGTATTGTTGGGAAAAATAAAAAAAAATCAGAATGAAAGAACAGCTAATATGGAAGTTTCCTAAGTTTTGCTTTATAACTAATTGACTTCTTGAGAGCTATCACCCACCTATAAATTTATAAAAGTTGTTACTCTGAAATTTAACTCTTAGCTGCATTACACTGATGGTTCCACCATCTGCAAATAGGTATTAATAACCTTACCTAGGATTCCATTGAATTTCTGTCCAAATTAAATGAGGTAATGCCTGTAAACTACTCAGTGTAATTTCCAACACACAATAAATTTTAGCTTTCACATTTCTGGCTTACCAACTCTTACAGTACAAAATAAAAGTATTTCTCATTTTATGAAGGCATTGACAAGGCTAATTTTATTTTAAGAAAATATTGTGATTCTACTTTTGTGCATAGTTGGTTCCATTGGAATAACTACAGAAAAGTCATTCTAAAACCATGTATATATTCATGACTTGAATGTTAGAGTAAAGCATATGAACAGTTGGCTTCATTCCAATACACCTTGAAATGAAACCGTTTTTAGAATATAAAATAGAAGACTGTGGATAGATGAATAAACCTGAGTATTTGGTGAGGTGAATAGGTTTGACTCTTTTCTTGACGTACTGTCTGCCACTGAGTGGGAGGTGGCTCTCTAATTTACTGGGAAGCTTTAATTTAAAAAATTTCCAAAAAAACAAAACAAAACAAAACAAAACAAAACTATCTGTCCCTAGAGAAACTAACTT
Organism: Bos grunniens; assembly: GCF_055505025.1. Taxonomy (NCBI): domain Eukaryota; kingdom Metazoa; phylum Chordata; class Mammalia; order Artiodactyla; family Bovidae; genus Bos; species Bos grunniens. The sequence continues at coordinate 53,819,597 of NC_141166.1, read as the reverse complement.
CTGAACACTGTAATGATGAAGGTAATCTCATCCCTCAGAAAACCAAACCTTGCATTTTTCATTTCAAGCTGTTCAATGGTACAGCTGAGATTAAAAGCTTTTGACTCAGAGGAAATGCTTCATCTTACTCAACTAATTATTTGTTATCCACTCTGGGTGGTATACAGTGTACATTAGAATACATATTTTGCCTGTTGAGACTTATCTCTCTTTCAATTATAATTTTACTTGTATTCTAGGGAACTGAGTGTTCAATTAGGTAATATACTTCTACTTATTTATGTGAACATTTTTATTGGTATTTGCACATTTATTTTTTATTTTCTTTCTACTAGATAGGGAAAGATGGTGTTTATCACTTTGAGTCACCATTTTTTTTTTTAATCATACTATTCCAGACATGAAAGTGAAAGTTTCAGTTGTTCAGTTGCGTCCAACTCTTTGCAAGTCCATGGACTGTGGCCTGCTAGGCTTCTCTGTCCATGGAATTCTCCAGGCAAGAATATTGGAGTAGGTAGCCAGTATCTTCTCCAGGGGGTCGTCACAAACCCAGAGATAGATCCAGTCTCCCGCACTGCAGCCAGAGTCTTGACCATCTGAGCCAGAAAGGAAGCTATTTCAGACACGAAATGGACTTTCAACACTTTTATAATATAGATGAGAAAACTAAGAGCTGGATAATGTTCTCATGTAAAGGCTTAATCAATTTTATCTCACGAGAATTTCCTAACTTCATTTGTGCTATTTCACAGCTCTTGAATATATTGAGGATATAATCCCTTCTCCTCATTCTTATTCCCTCAAATCATAATCGTAGACTAGGCAAAAGCTTTTATTAAACAGGATGAAAGCCAGAAACATTATATAAAAGTTAAAATGTGTAGTTACACATTATTTTTAACTCCCCTAAGGAAATCTTTATCATAACAAAAGCAAAAGATGAACAGCATAATGGGAAAAACTGAACACAGTGCAGGTAGTATGTGACTGATATCCTTCGTTTACAAATGTGTGTATGTAGACACTTCTGCTGTGTTCAATTTATTGTGACCCCATGGGCTGTAGACCACCAGGCTACTTTGTGCAGGGAATACTCTAGGCAAGAATACTGGAGTGGGTTGCCATTTCCTTCTACAGGGGATCTTCCAACTAAAGGATTGAACTCCTGTCTCTTTAGTCCCCTGCATTGGCATAAGGATTCTGCACCACTAGTGCCAACTAATTCAGTGAAATAAATAAGAGGTGATGTTCATCACCAGAGGGTCAATATGAAATCAGACTGATTATACTCTTTGCAGCCAAAGATGGAGAAGCTCTATACAGTCAGTAAAAATAAGACCAGAACTGACTGTGGTTCAGATCATGAATTCCTTATAGCAAAATTGAGACTTAAATTGAAGAAAGCAGGGAAAACCACTAGACCATTCATGTACAACCTAAATAAAATCCTTTATGATGATACACTAGAAGTGACAGATTCAGGGGATTAGATCTGATAAAGTGCTTGAAGAGCTATGGACAGAAGTTCATGACACTGTATAGAAGGCAGTGATTAAGATCATCCCTAAGAAAAAGAAATGTGAAAAGGCAAAATGGTTGTCTGAGGAGGTCTTACAAATAGCTATGAAAAGAAGAGAAGTGAAAAGCAAAGTAGAAAAGGAAAGATATACCCATTTGAATGCAAAGTTCCAAAGAATAGCAAGGAGTGATAAGAAAGCTTTCTTAATTGAACAATGCAAAAGAATAGAGGAAAACAATATAATGGAAAAGACTGGACAACTCTTCAAGAAAATTAGAGATAACAAGGGATATTTAATGCAAAGATGGGCACAATAAAGGATAGAAATGGTACGGACCTAACAGAAGCAGAAGATATTAAGAAGAGGTGGCAAGAATACACAGAAGAACTATACAAAAAAGATCTTCATGACCCAGATAATCACAATGGTGTGATCACTGACCTAGATCCAGACATCCTGGAATGTGAAGTCAAGTGGGCCTTAAGAAGCATCACTACAAACAAAGCTAGTGGAGGTGATGGAATTCCAGTTGAGCTATTTCAAATCCTGAAGGATGATGCTATGAAAGTGCAGTGCTCAATATGCCAGCAAATTTGGAAAACTCAGCAGTGGCCACAGGACTGGAAAAGGTCAGTTTCATTCCCATCCCAAAGAAAGGCAATGCCAAAGAATGCTCAAACTACTGCATAATTGTACTCATCTCACATGTTAGTAAAGTAATGCTCAAAATGCTCCAAGCCAGGCTTTCACAGTATATGACCCGTGAACTTCCAGATGTTCAAGCTGGATTTAGAAAAGACAGAGGAACCAGAGATCAAATTGCCAATATACATTGGATCATCAAAAAAGCAAGAGAGTTCCAGAAATAAACTTTTTATGCTTTATTGACTATCCCAAAGCCTTTGACTGTGTGGATAACAACTCACTGTGGAAAGTCCTTCAAGAGATGGGAATACCAGACCTCCTTACCTGCCTCATGAGAAATCAGTATGAAGGTCAAGAAGCAACAGTTAGAACTGGACGTGGAACAACAGACTGGTACCAAATAGGGAAAGGAGTACATCAAGGCTGTATATTGTCACCCTGCTTATTTAACTTATATTCAGAGTACATCATGTGAAATGCCGGCTAGATGAAGCACCAGCTGCAATCAAGCTTGCTGGGAGAAATATCAATAATCTCAGATATGCAGATGACACCACCCTTATGGCAGAAAACAAAGAAGAACCAAAGAGCCTCTTGATGAAAGTGAAAGAGGAGAGTGAAAAAGCTGTCTTAAAGCTCACTATTCAAAAAATGAAGATCATGGCATCTGGTACCATCACTTCATGGCAAATAGATGGGGAAACAATGGAAACAGTGACTCACTTTATTTTTTTGGTCTTTATAATCACTGAAGATGGTGACTGCAGCCATGAAATTAAAAGACGCTTGCTCCTTGGGGGAAAAAAGCTATGAAAAACCTAGACAGCATATTAAGGAGCAGAGACATTATTTTGCCAACGAAGGTCAGTCAAAGCTAAAGTTTTTCCAGTAGTGTTGTATGGATATGAGAGTTGGACTACAAAGAAAACTGAGCACCAAAGAATTGATGCTTTTAAACTGTGATGTTGGAGAAGACTCTTGAGAGTCCCTTGGACTGCAAGGAGATCCAACAATCCGCCCAAAGGAAATCAGCCCTGAATATTCAATGGAAGGACTGATATTGAAACTGAAACTCCAATAATTTGGCCACCTGATGCAAAGAACTAATTCACTGGAAAAGACCCTGATGCAGGGAAAGACTGAAGTCAGGAGAAGAAGGGGACACCTTCTTGGATGAGATGCTTGGGTGGCCTCACTGACCTGATGGACATGAGTTTAGCAAGTTCCAGGAGTTGGTGATGGACAGGGAGGCCTGGTGTGCTGCAGTCCATGGGGTGGCAAAGAGTTTGACATGACTGAGCAACTGAACTGAACTTAGGGAAAAATGTGGAAATTATTTTAAAATAGATATCAAAAAGCGTTGCAGTGTAAATGAACGTCAGTCCTTTTATTATTTCTATTTCATATAATGCTTCTCTGATTGGGTTATTTAACGTTTATAAAACCCAAATTACATTTCAATAAAATTCAGTTCAGTTCAGTTGCTTAGTTATATCCGACTCTTTGGAACTCCATGGACTGCAGCATGCCAGGCCTCTCTGTCCATCAGCAACTATCGGAGTTTACCCAAACTCTTGTCCATTGAGTCAGTGATGCCATCCAACCATCTCATCCTCTGTCGTCCCCTTATCCTCCTGCCTTCAATCTTTCCCAGCATCAGAATCTTTACAAATGAGTCAGCTCTTCACATCACGTGGCCAAAGGATTAGAGTTTCAGCTTCAACATCCATCCTTCCAATGAACACCCAGGACTGATCGCCTTTAGATGGACTGGTTGGATTTCCTTGCAGTCCAATTGACTCTCAAAAGTCTTCTCCAACACCACACTTCAAAAGCATCAGTTCTTCGGTGCTCAGCTTGCTTTACAGTCCAGGTCTCACATCGATACATGACTACTGGAAAAACGATAGCCTTGAGTAGACGGACATTTGTTGACAAAGTAATGTCTCTGATTTTTAATATGCTGTTAGGTTGGTCATAACTTTCCTTCCAAGGAGTAAGTGTCTTAATTTCATGGCTGCAGTCACCATCTTCAGTGATTTTGGAGCCCCAAAAATAAAGTCAGCCACTGTTTCCAATGTTTCCCCATCTATTTGCCATGAACTGATGGGACCAGATGCTATGATCTTAGTTTTCTGAATGTTGAGCTTTAAGCCAACTTTTTAAGTCTCTTCTTTCATTTTCATCAAGAGGCTCTTTAGTTCTTCACTTTCTGCCATAAGGGTGGTGTTATCTGCATATCTGAGGTTATTGATATTTCTCCCGGCAATCTTGATTCCAGCTTGTGCTTCATCCAGCCCAGCGTTTCTATGAGGTACTCTGCATGTTAAGTTAAATAAGCAGAATGACAATATACAGCCTTGACGTACTCCTTTTTCTATTTGGAACCAGTCTGTTGTTCCATGACCAGTTCTAACTGTTGCTTCCTGACCTGCATACAGGTTTTTCAAGAGGCAGGTCAGGTGGTCTGGTATTCCCATCTCTTTCAGAATTTTCCATAGTTTATTGTGATCCACACAGTCAAAGGCTTTGGCATAGTCAATAAAGCAGAATTAGATGTTTTTCTGGAAATCTCTTGCTTTTACAATGATCCAACTGATGTTGGCAATTTGATCTCTGGTTCCTCTGCCTTTTCTAAATCCAGCTTGAACATCTGGAAGTTCATGGTTCACGTATTGCTAAACCTGCCATGTGGAATTTTGAACATTACTTTGCTAGTGTGTGAGATAAGTGCAATTGTGTGGTAGTTTGAGCATTCTTTGTTATTGCCTTTCTTTGGGATTGGAATGAAAACTGACCTTCTCCAGTCCATGGCCACTACTGAGTTTTCCAAATTTGCTGGCATATTGAGTGCAGCACTTTCACAGCATCATCTTTTAGGATTTGAAACAGCTCAACTGGAATTCCATCACCTCCACTAGCTTTGTTTGTAGTGATGCTTCCTAAGGCCCACTTATTTCACATTCCAGGATGTCTGGCTCTAGGTGAGTGATCACACCATCATGATTATCTGGATCATGTAGACTTTTTTTGTACAATTCTTCTATGTATTCTTGACACTGCTTCTTAATATCTTCTGCTTCTGTTAGGTCTATACCACTTCTCTTCTTTATTGAGCCCATCTTTGCATCAAATATTTCTTGGTATCTCTAATTTTCTTGAAGAGATCTCTAGTCTTTCCCATTCTATTATTTTCCTCTATTTCTTTGCAAAGATCACTAAGGAAGGCTTTCTTATCATTCCTTGCTATTTTTTGGAACTCTGCATTCAAATGGGTATATCTTTCCTTTTCTCCTTTGCCTTTCACTTTTCTTTTCACAGCTATTTTAAGACCTCCTCACACACCCATTTTGCTTTTTTGCATTTCTTTTTCTTGGGGATGATCTTGCTCCTTGTTTCTTGTACAATGTCATGAACCTCCATCCATAGTTCATCAGGCACTCTGTCTATCATATCTAGTCCCTTAAATCTATTTCTGATTTCTACTGTATAATCATAAGGGATTTGATTTAGGTCATACCTGAATGGTCTAGTGGTTTTCCTACTTTCTTCAATTTAAGTATAGTTCAATTCAGTTCAGTCACTCATTCATATCCATTTCTCTGCAACCCCATGAACCACAGCACACCAGGCCTCCCTGTCCATCACCAACTCCCAGATTCATATCCATCGAGTAGGTGATGCCATCCCACCATCTCATCCTCTGTCGTCCCCTTCTCCTGCCCTCAATCTTTCCCAGCATCAGGATCTTTTCAAAGGAGTCAGATCTTCGCATCTGGTGACCCAAGTATTGGAGTTTCAGCTTCAACATCAATCCTTCCAATGAACACCTTAAGTAAAGTTAGTCTAGGAATTTAAGTTATTTGTTCAAAGTCGACATGTTCCAGTAAGTTTATGTATGATCATCCAGGTTAGGCCAGGTTGTGAGATATATTTAGGATAGAAGGGTTCATTGTGTATGTTATACGTATACCCTAATCCTAAAAATTCGTTGTGCCAAAGTGCTTTAATGGAGAAGAAGGTAAAATTGGGTGCAGGAAGCATATCAACTTCTGGAAATTTCTAGAGATGTTTTTCCCTGGCTTCTTGTTTCAAATGGTATGACATAAAATTTTGCCCCTCTTTATAACCAGAAGTCACAGAAAGACTGAAAATAGGTAGATACAGATAGATTTTTCAATATAAAATATTTTATGCATTTGATGGTGAAATTCTTCCAGCTGGGATAATATTGAATTGTTTCATTATACCTTATAATTCTTTTTGACATCAAAATATCTCTTCAAATTTTGAGAAACTAATTTCTATGCTTTGGGAATTTCTAGCAGTCAGGGATTTAATGATCTACTGAAGTCTGCCATTATAGACTCTTAGAAACTGTGTGTGTGCTTTCTCACAATGATTTAGGTTAATATTTCCAGATGACAACCATCCAAAAAAAAAAAAAAAGTAAGCAAGTACATAAAGAGTTGTCAAGAAGATTATTTGTTCTGGTATTATACTCAGTTTTAATGCTATTGTAGTGTTAAAAGGTGAATCACTGAACTTAATTTATATTATTTTTAAAAATTATTTTGAATTAACTTCCATAGAGTTTATTAACCCATACAACCAAATGATTTCACCTCATTTTCTGTTAAATTCATTTGCTTTCATATGAACACAAAAACTTTGTAACATCTATTTTAGCTCAGAATCTGACAATAAATATCAGTTCTGCTCTCTGAGTACATTCAGTTAAGAAAATAACTTAATTAAGAAAAATAAGAACAGAACTCTGAAAACAAATAAAAACATTTCTTGATTTTTTATAATAATATTTATTTTGCATAATCAAAATAACTAATGAAAATTACCTGATTTTGATGGATCCAAGTCTACCAAGTGAAAGCCACTCAGTTGTGTCTGACTCTTTGAGACCCCATGGACCCTCTGTCCATGGAATTCCCCAGGCCAGAATACTGGAATTGGTAGCCATTCCCTTCTTCAGGGGATCTTCCCAACCCAGGGATCAAAACTAGGTCTCCTGAATTGCTGGAGGATTCTTTACTGTCTGAGCTACCAGGGAAGCCTGATTTTGATGGATGGAGAGCTATAATTCTCTCAATGTTATCTTTTAATAATATATTTTAGCATTTTGATCTTTGATTCTTCAAATAATCATTTCTCACCTAAAAAAGAATTTCTAAAACAATGTAAATGATAATTTGATATATACTTGATTTAAAAAAAAAACACTGAAATTTTTTGAAGACTTTGTATTGCCTCTGAAACTATACATATTACCTTGGAAAATAATTTCTAATCTATCCTAATTTCATTATACATAATAAAGTTAAAAACTTTAGAAACTCTTCCTAAAATTTAGTATCTTTAGGGAAAGCTTAAACTATATGAGTCTTCAAAAGAAACTACTTAGCTATTAACATATCATATATACTAGAGACCTGTAATTTATTCTTAAATTCCAACTAATAATCCAAAAGAAACAGAAAAATCACAATGTGATTTATTTCCTCTACATCAGATATTTTAAAATTTAAACACATCCTGAAGTGGCGATTTCATTTTATCAAATAAAATTCACATTCAGTTTCATTACTAGATAGACCAGCCACCAAGTATTACCACTGGCTCAGGCACACAGAAAAAGTTTAATTTTCTCTTTGTATTCTGGTTGACTTCTTCCCCTCCTCCTTGCATACCTGGAGTATTATAATCTTGTAAATGAAAAATTACATTACATTCCTCTTCTATAGCTTCTCAATCAAAGCAAATACAATAGAAAGAGAGTAACTGTCTCTCATGGTAACATCCTTCCAACAGTTTATCGGCTCACTGTGGAATCCTACCGTCTAATAATCTAAGTGCAAAATATCTACAAATGGGTCCTGTAGATTCTTTACACCACAAAAGTCATTAGCAAGGATAATTAACTGAGACTGTGGTGATGAATAGAGCTGCATTACTGATCAGTGTAATAAAGAACAGAAGCCACTAATTACAGGTATAGAGCCTTGGAGCTATGGAGAAATGTAATTTAACATTGCTGCTCAGATTCCGCACAGACTAATATAAGTGCACAATTAAAACAATAAGGTCTTCCCACAGATAATGCTTTTGGGATCATTCCAGGTGTAAGAAAATGTGCCCATCTGCATAAAGAGGCTTGTGATCTATTAAGTACAATGCCTTAGGAAAAACCTTTTAAAAATTAAACCTACCTAAATATTTTGCTAGGCACTTTCATCACAACCTTGGCCTTCTATCACATACTTCAGTAAATTCTTTGATTTTTCAAAATGTTAAAAAGACTTTCACATTTATATGATTATGTGTGCTGTGCTGAGTTGCTAGTTGTGTCTGACTCTTTGTGACCCCATGGCCTGTAGCCAGCCAGGCTTCTCTGTCCTTGGAATTTTCCAGACAAGAATACTGGTATGGGCTGATATTTCCTCTTCCAGGGGATCTTCCAGACCCAGGGATTGAACCCGTGTCTCCTGCCTGTGTCTCCTGAATTGGCAAGTGGATTCTTTACCACTTGAGCCATTTGGGAAGCCCCTTATATAAGTACAGTGAAGTAAGGTGTTAATCTTTCAGTCATGCCTGACTCTTTGAGACCCCATGGGCTACAGCCTGATAGGCTCCTCTGTCTATGGAGTTCTCAAGGCAAGAATACCAGAGGGGATAGCCATTCCCTTCTCTTGGGGATCTTCCTGACCCAGGGATCGATCGAACCTGAGTCTCCTGCATTCTAGGCAAATTCTTTACCATCTGAGCCATCAGAGGCAGCTTTTATATATATATGTATATATATATATACATATATATATACACATGAGTATAGAAACAGCATAAATATAATAAAGCTTTGCATCCATAAAGTTACTTAGAATTCTATATTCCTTAGATACAAAAAGGCACATTTCAACTCCACAGAAAGTAGTAAGTGGTAGAGAAGTGTTTCCCAAAATTATTTGACAATAATTAGGTAAGGCTTTTTTAAAAATTCAGATTACTGGAAAGTATCCTGAGCAAGGAAAATAGGATTGTAAAGGGGAGGCTTTATCCTTGTAAGAGCCATTTCTTCTCTCTGAGTCTCAGATTCTTTAATTTTTTTAAATGGAAACATATTATTTTATCAGTACATATATCAGAAATGTATATAACTTACCTATTAATGTGTTTGTACATAGTACATATGCTGCAAATGTCAGTTCTCTCCCACTTTTTTCTTACTGTTAAGAGTTCCTTTTATTCAATAAATATATACAATCTCACTAAGAATAAGGAAACTATGTATGTTTGTTTCAGGTCTGTTACAAAGAAGGAGTGATCTCCAGAAGACAGCCTTCTATTGGTCAACCTGACAGCACCAAATGCACATACCTGCCTAGACAGTGCCCTTCTGTCATGTTTAGAATTTGGTAGCTGATACATCCTTTAGTTTTAAGTCAAGAGAATTCTAACATAAAGCAGGGGTTTACACCCATTTGTATAAAATGGTTTGTGATAAAATTCTACAGGTAGCTAAAAAAGATTTCAGAATTTGTCAGGTAACATATGTACATATTTTTTATTATTAAAATTTATCATACATACTATCATCAATCATCCAAGTATTAGAATCAGCTTCTCACTATTATTATAAGTATTTTCATATTTATAAAATTAAATACAACAAAAGTGTTTTAGATTTCAGTATCATAACTTAGAGTCAGACTCAGAGATAACAATAATTAAAAAATGCTTATCACTAAGCTATTTTGCTTTCATTATCTTCTTGATCCTAGTACTATTATTGACATGATAGCCTTTCAAAATTGTGTTAGTAAAACTTGCCGGAAAAGCTTCCTCTTTGAAAAGGAAAATGTGGTCTTATTCTTCCTAAGTATAATACCTGTCCTTGAAAGGTAGTTTTTATCTGTCTACTTAACAAATGTTTCTTGATGACACAAGTATAGGCCAATTGAGGAATCCAAAAATTATTTCCACACAGAAGAGGTCATAAGGACCTTCAGTTCTACAAATTATGCATATACATTTTTACAAAATTGCTCAATGATTGACAAAGAAATTATAACTATGTTAACTCAAAGGAGGCCTAGATTATACCATGCCTGGATGACCAGCAAAGTACTATAACACTCCACAAGTTATTTAATGGTATAAGTCAACGCATGGCTAACTGAGCTAATAATTAGTAACAACAGGTCTAAATTATAGCCAATAAAACCAAAAAGTGTTTCCTACCTTTTGTTTTATATTTATGTAATTTCCTGATGTATATACCCACAGGTCAAATTTGGCCATCACCAAAATAAAGTTAAATAAAAAATTGAAAACAATATCTTGAGTTATTCATTAGCTCTTTTACCTTTAATATTTCATAATTTCAATTCCAAATCATTTTTATTTGTATTTTTTACAATAATGGTTCTATCCATACATGGAGTTGCTTTTCACTATTCATCATACTCTACCTCTTTTCAAACTGGCCAGTTTAAATTCTTATGCAAAAAATATCTTCTTACCATAGACTTTATTGTCTGCATTATTTTTAATGCTACTCCTCATAAAGATGATTAGCTCAATGGCAAATATTTTGTGAATACCTACTTATGTCAGGCAAAGTCTTCACAATAAATTAATGAACAAATCAGCCCATGGAGCTTACTTCTTAACAGAGAGATGTAGTAGCAACAAAATATTACCTTAGAAAGTAATAAAGGTAAAAGAAATTATAGGGCTGCATAAACCAGATGATGGTTGTGGGAGAGTGTTAATTAAAATAATCAATATAGGTCTTCGTGAAATGGTCATATTTGAGGCAAATGTGGAAGAGGTGAGGGAAAGGACAATCCAGAAGTAAGGACTGGGGTAGGACATTAGGGTAAGAGCATGTACAATGTATCTTTAAGGGTGATATTTAATATCAGTTACTAATGGACTTCCCAGGTGGAGCTAGCAGTAAAGAACCTGACTACTAATGCAGGAGACATAAGAGACTTGGGTCTGACCCCTGGGTCAGGAAGATCCCCAGGTGGAGGGCATGGCAACCCACTTGAGTCAGAGAAACCCGTGGACAGAGAAGCCCAGCAGGCTACAGTCCACAGGGTCACACAGAGTTGGACACAACTGAAGTGACTTAGCATACATGCATGCAAGTTACTAAAAGTGATAAAAACTCTAAGTCATGATGCATGCAAGGTATGACTACTGGGGTTCTGCATTAAATTGATTAATTCAGACTTTTGGCTCCTAGTCAAACCATATATGTTCATATGTCTTTTCAATTAAGTTTATTAATCTTCTTCCACTCTGGAAAAGAAATCCACAATTTTTAGCCATAGAAAAGCTATTTTTTCATGAACGCTTTTTCCATACGGAATAGAGAAATGATAGGGTAGTCAAGGTGTATCTTGAATGTTTGAAGCAACAAAAGTAACAGGATTGGAAAACAGAGTATCCAGTTCCAACTTAATAATAGTGATATTCCTTACCCAGAGCTACTGATATTCCCCATATCATTCTTTTTCATATAAAACCTAAAAACATAAATAAATAGCAAATAAAATACAAGTTTTATAATTACTTTGCCTTCCTCTCAGTCTCAGTGACAAGCATGGGTTTGGTTTTTTAAAAAGATGAAAAGAACAGGAATAATTATAAAGATTATGGATTGTACGAAATAGAAAAACTGAGGTAAAATAATTGACTTGAACATCGATCAAAGTTTTGAGTTTCCAAGAAGTCTAAATGGAAAGTTTTAAGTTCTATCATTCTCACAATAGAATAATAAGAATAAGGGCATTGTCTGCTCTGAGCTTCAGCTCATTCCTAAAAGTACCACTTTGTAGATCTTACTATTCTCCCACAAATAAATTTTATGTTTATTAAAACAGAGAATATAACACGGGTATAACAATATTGTATTGCTTTTCAAAGGTTAAAAAAGTATTGTTAAAAGTTCAAATATGATAAGTCAGTGTCTGGCATATAGTAAATATTCAATAAATGTCAGCACCTTCTCAATACCTTAATTTTCTCTACTTGCTCTCATTTTACATGGGCAATTAATCCTATGCTTATTTAGAGATTTTTATGAGGCTCTTCCTATGCATTAAAAAATGGGTTGAAATAACGTGTGATAGAAATGTATTCCATAAATGGTTCTGTGTTACCATCAATAGTATACAGCTTCTGCCCCTGAACACAGAGATGCAATACTCTTAGAGGCTCACAATACCATATCCAATTAGTTTGTTTGCCTTAATTAAAATTTTGGCAGGTTATTATTGGAAACCTCATGTTTTAACTACTCAACAAGAAATTTAGAGGTACTTGTAGGAACATTAAAAAGCATAGTTTTTCCTTCTGGCTTACTTCACTCTGTATAATAGGCTCCAGTTTCATCCACCTCATTAGAACTGATTCAAATGTATTCTTTTTAATGGCTGAGTAATACTCCATTGTGTATATGTACCACAGCTTTCTTATCCATTCATCTGTTGATGGACATCTAGGTTGCTTCCATGTCCTGGCTATTATAAACAGTGCTGCGATGAACAGTGGGGTACACGTGTGGAAAAACACCAATACAGTATACTAACGCATATATATGGAATTTAGAAAGATGGTAACAATAACCCAGTGTACGAGACAGCAAAAGAGACACTGATGTATAGAACAGTCTTATGGACTCTGTGGGAGAGGGAGAGGGTGGAAAGATTTGGGAGAATGGCATTGAAACATGTAAAATATCATGTAAGAAACGAGTTGCCAATCCAGGTTCGATGCACGATACTGGATGCTTGGGGCTAGTGCACTGGGATGACCCAGAGGGATGGTATGGGGAGGGAGGAGGGAGGAGGGTTCAGGATGGGGAACACATGTATACCAGTGGCGGATTCATTTTGATATTTGGCAAAACTAATACAATTATGTAAAGTTTAAAAATAAAATTAAATTTAAAAAAAAAAGCATAGTTTAATCAGCTAACTAAAATGGACTGGAATGGGTGAATTTAACTCAGATGACCATTATATCTACTACTGTGGGCAGGAATCCCTTAGAAGAAATGGAGTAGCCATCACGGTCAACAAAAGAGTCCAAAATGCAGTACTTGGATGCAATCTCAAAAATGACAAAATGATCTCTGTTCATTTCCAAGGCAAACCATTTAAAATCACCAACCAGTAACATTGAAGAAGCTGAGGTTGAATGGTTCTATGAAGACCTACAAGACCTTTTAGAACTAACACCCCAAAAAGATGTCCTTTTCATTATAGGGGACTGGAATGCAAAAGTAGGAAGTCAAGAAACATCTGGAGTAACAGACAAATTTGGCCTTGGAATATGGAATGAAGCAGGGCAAAGGCTAATAGAGTTTTGCCAACTGGTCATAGGTCATAGCAAACACCCTCTTCCAACAACACAAGAGAAGACTCTACACATGGACTTCACCAGATGGTCAACACTGAAATCAGATTGATTATATTCTTTGCAGCCAAAGATGGAGAAGCTCTATACAGTCAGCAAAAACAAGACCAGGAGCTGACTGTGACTCAGATCATGATCTCCTTATTGCCAAATTCAGACTTAAATTGAAGAAAGTAGGGAAAACCACTAGACCATTCAGGTATGACCTAAATCAAATCCTTTATGATTATACAGTGGAAGTGAGAAATAGATTTAAGGGACTAGATCTGATAGATAGAGTGCCTGGTGAACTATGGACAGAGGTTCGTGACACTGTACAGGAGACAGGGATCAAGACCATCCCCATAAAAAAATAAATGCAAAAAAGTAAAATGGCTGTCTGGGGAGGCCTTACAAATAGCTGTGAAAAGAAAAGCAAAAAGCAAAGGAGAAAAGGAAAGATATAAGCATCTGAATGCAGAGTTCCAAAGAATAGCAAGAAGAGATAAGAAAGCCTTCCTCAGTGATCAATGTAAAGAAATAGAGGAAAACAATAGAATGGGAAAGACTAGAGATCTCTTCAAGAAAATGAGAGATACCAAGGGAACATTTCATGCAAAGATGGGCTCGATAAAGAACAGAAATGGTATGGACCTAAGAGAAGCAGAAGACATTAAGAAGGGGTGGCAAGAATACACAGAACTATACAAAAAATTTCTTCATGACCAAGATAATCACGATAGTGTGGTCACTCACCTAGAGCCAGACATCCTGAAATGTGAAGTCAAGTTGGCCTTAGAAAGCATCACTATGAACAAAGCTAGTGGAGTGATGGAATTCCAGTTGAGCTATTTCAAATCCTGATGCTATGAAAGTGCTGCACTCAATATGCCAGCAAATTTGGAAAACTCAGCAGTGGCCACAGGACTGGAAAATGGCAGTTTTCATTCCAATCCCAAAGAAAGGCAATGTCAAAGAATGCTCAAACTACCACACAATTGCACTCATCTCACACGCTAATAAAGTAATGCTCAAAATTCTCCAAGCCAGGCTTCAGCAATACGTGAACTGTGAACTTCCAGATGTTCAAGCTGGATTTAGAAAAGGCAGAGGAACTAGAGATCAAATTGTCAACATCTGTTAGATCATCGAAAAAGCAAGAGAGTTCCAGAAAAATATCTATTTCTGCTTTATTGACTATGCCAAAGCCTTTGACTGTGTGGATCACAATAAACTGTAGAAAATTCTCAAGAGATAGGAATCTGATCTGCCTCTTGAGAAACCTATATGCAGGTCAGGAGGCAACAGTTAGAACTGGACATGCAACAACAAACTAGTTCCAAATAGGAAAAGGAGTACATCAAAGCTGTATAGTGTCACTCTGCTTATTTAACTTATATACATCATGAGAAACGCTGGGCTGGATGAAGCACAAGCTGGAATCAAGATTGCTGGGCGAAATATCAATAACCTCAGATATGCAGATGACACCACCCTTATGGCAGAAAGTGAAGAGGAACTAAAAAGCCTCTTGATGAAAGTGAAAGAGGAGAGTGAAAAAGTTGGGTTACAGCTCAACATTCAGAAAAGGAAGATCATGGTATCTGGTCCCATCACTTCATGGCAAATAAATGGATAAACAGTGGAAACAGTGTCAGACTTTATTTTTGGGAGCTCCAAAATCACTGCAGGTGGTGACTGCAGCCATGAAATTAAACGAGGCTTACTCCTTGGAAGGAAAGTCATGACCAACCTAGATAGCATATTGAAAAGCAGAGACATTACTTTGCCAACAAAGGTCCATCTAGTTAAGGCTATGGTTTTTCCAGTGGTCATGTATGGATGTGAGAGTTGGACTGTGAAGAAAGCTGAGCACTGAAGAATTGATGCTTTTGAACTGTGGTGTTGGAGAAGACTCTTGAGAGTCCCTTGGACTGCAAGGAGATCCAACCAGTCCATTCTAAAGGAGATCAGCCCTGGGATTTCTTTGGAAGGAATGATGCTAAAGCTGAAGCTCCAGTACTTTGGCCACCTCATGCGAAGAGTTGACTCATTGGAAAAGACTCTGATGCTGGGAGGGATTGGTGGCTGGAGGAGAAGGGGATGACAGAGGATGAGATGGCTGGATGGCATCACTGACTCGATGGACGTGAGTCTGAGTGAACTCTGGGAGTTGGTGATGGACAGGGAGGCCGTGCATGCTGCGATTCATGGGGTCGCAAAGAGTTGGACACGACTGAGCGACTGAACTGAACTGAACTAAGAAGACTGAAACCGCTAAGATAAAGATACCCACTAAAGAGTAAGGAGTTTAAGAAATCATAAAGTTGAAGAGTCTAGTCAAGGCTTGAATAGTTCACCATCAGCATTCCACCCTCTTTTCATCCCATTTGTGATAGAAGCAAATGTTTAAATAAGTAGGCATTATTTCAAGCAGTCTTTAATTGTAGAGAATGCACTGGAGCTTCAGTTATATGCCAAAAGGTAAAACATCTTTTTAAATTCCCTTTCTTACTAATTGTGTTTAATATTTAAAATGCCTACCAAAAATAGTTTAGAAAAGAATAGCTAACACATTGCTATCTAAACAAAAATAGTTTAGAAAAGAATAAGGAAATCATGAGAAAGAAATAATATCTTCATGGTTAAGATTAGCACTCAGAAATGCCTACTGTAAAGTCCTAAATAGATACAGAGATGTACCAAAATGTTGACTAAATTTCTGGTGGTCAAAGCAATCAGCATAAAATTCAGAGACATATCCTCTATAAGACTAGGAAGGCAGGGAGAGAGGGGAGCCAGTGTTCTAAGAGATATACCTTTACTGATACAAAGGCAAGAAAGAAATGTCTTGTTTGATAAAGAGGAAGTTGTTCCACACATTGTCTGATATCCTCAATGACATTTACACAAAAGAAATGCTAACAAGTTTCTTATGATTGTTCCCTTTAATGTCCAAAACAAAAACCAATGGTAAATGCCGAAGTGCAGTTCAGGGAAAGCAATTCTATCAGTGGCTAACACATTGCTATCCAAGTATATATGTAGTTCCTAGGTGGTCTCAAATCCAGATTTAGTCCATTGGGATCTAAAAAAGAACAACCTTTTTAGGTGTAGAGAGTGCATTCATCGTGATGGGAAGAATGTCTTTATTTCATTCTTTCAAAAGTTACAGGATTAAAAAAAATCAAAAGGTAATTCCCAAGTTAGGCTTCAATAGAAATAATATCAGACTTCTGTAAAGTATGTCAAACAGCATGATGGTTTAAATCATCAATGTTCCAAAAAAGGGAATCACCATGAAAACTTGCTGTTTTGAGTTTTTTCTTCCAAAAGCCAAAGTAGTAGCAGCATTTTTAGCTGGCCATAGTCTCAAACAAGGGTCACTGAAAACTTCAAAGGCCACATTTGAAAGAAGAAAATAGCTCTCATTTTCATTCATCTTCACTTCAAGTCAGTATATAAAAATGGCAATCATTTTAATCCCATGGAAAAAATGCTTTTAGACAAACTATGTAGGTCTTCATTTTTTTTTTCTGGAAATAAATTAAAAGTAATGTGAAGGAACCATTATAGATAATGCATTGGCACAGTAAGGCATTAAAATCAAAACAGGTAGAAATCATCATAGTTCTCTGCCAATTTAGGCTTCATACATTTTAGACATGACACAGTAATGGAAGCTTGAGGGCAACAATAAAGCTAAATAATATACTTAAAGATAAAAAGGTCTAATTTTTCCTTTTAATAACAATTTCACTACATATAAGTAGAGACTATAAAATAGTAATAGATTGATTTAGGATGCTGATATTTTATATGAAATATATTCCTATTTTATGAATCCATTTAGTTCTGATTTTTTTCCCTCCAGCATTAAGGGATTGCTGCTCTGGGGAAAAATGGGAGACCAACATGAGGACCACACCTAGTAAAGGTTTCCCTGGCAACTGAAGTTTTCGATTCATCTTGTGGTTCTGGTGGTTTCACCTCACTAAAAAGCAGGGCAATGGAAAGGAGGAAACTGTGAAGTGTTATCTTAGAAATAAGGAGTCATTTACTTTAAAGTGTCCCGCCATTAGTTACAGATAACCTATATCCCTGTATATCTTTATTTTTATTATTTTTTTTCCATTAAAAATCTTAGTAGAAAGAATTTGTTAGAGTAAGGTTTTAATCCAAAATTCTCAAATTTTTTGCTTTTTAGCTACCAGAACCACCTTTCAGGTCATTTTTAGTAGATTAATATTTGAACTTTTGAAAGTTTATATATATTTATATAAAACAGAAATTTCCCAGGATGGTATTAGTATTACATTATGGCACAACTGATTAGACAACATAAATCATTAAATCCTTTACACTCAAGTAAAAAGGCACAAATATAAAAATAACAGTACTGGCCTTCCACAAATATCATCTTAACTATTATTTTTACTTTACAACAGATTTTCCTGAATACTTATCTTTATGTGCATTTTATATTAATATATAAATATAGATTAATCCAATTTCTTTATTTTTAATATAAATTTATTTATTTTAATTGGAGGCTAATTATTTTACAATTTTGTATTGGTTTTGCCATACATCAACATGAATCCACCACGGGTATACACGTGTTCCCCATCCTGAACCTCACTCCGACCTCCCTCCCCATACCATCCCTCTGGGTCATCCCAGTGCACCAGCCCCAAGCATCCTGTATCATGCATCGAACCTGGACTGGTGATTCTTTTCATATATGATATTATACATGTTTCAATGCCATTCTCCTGAATCATCCCATACTCTCCCTCTCCCACAGAGTCCAAAAGACTGTTCTATACATCTGTGTCTCTTTTGCTGTCTCGGATACAGGGTTATTGTTACCATCTTTCTAAATTCCATATATATGCATTAGTATACTGTATTGGTGCTTTTCTTTCTGGCTTACTTCACTCTGCATAATAGGCTCCAGTTTAACCCACCTCATTAGAACTGATTCAAATGTATTCTTTTCCATTGCAATGAAAAGAATAAAATACTTAGGAATATATCTACCTAAAGAAACTAAAGACCTATACATCAGATCAGATCAGATCAGATCAGTCGCTCAGTCATGTCCAGCTCTTTGCGACCCCATAAATCGCAGCACACCAGGCCTCCCTGTCCATCACCAACTCCCGGAGTTCACTCAGACTCACGTCCATCGAGTCAGTGATGCCATCCAGCCATCTCATCCTCTGTCGTCCCCTTCTCCTCTTGCCCCCAATCCCTCCCAGCATCAGAGTCTTTTCCAATGAGTCAACTCTTTGCATGAAGTGGCCAAAGTACTGGAGCTTCAGCTTTAGCATCATTCCTTCCAAAGAAATCCCAGGGCTGATCTCCTTCAGAATGGACTGGTTGGATCTCCTTGCAGTCCAAGGGACTCTCAAGAGTCTTCAAAAACTATAAAACACTGGTGAAAGAAATCAAAGAAGACACTAATAGATGGAGAAATATACCGTGTTCTTGGATCAGAAGAATCAATGTACTGAAAATGAGTATACTACCAAAAGCAATCTATAGATTCAATGCAATCCCTATCAAGCTACCAACAGTATTTTTCACAGAGCTAGAACAAATAATTTCACAATTTGTATGGAAATACCAAAAAACCTCGAATAGCCAAAGCAATCTTGAGAAAGAAGAACAGAACTGGAGGAATCATCCTGCCTGAATTCAGGCTCTACTACAAAGCCACAGTTATCAAATCAGTATGGTACTGGCACAAAGACAGAAATATAGATCAATGCAACAAAATAGAAAGCCCAGAGATAAATCCACACACCTATGGACACCTTATCTTTGACAAAGGAGGCAAGAATATACAATGGATTAAAGACAATCTCTTTAACAAGTGGTGCTGGGAAAACTGGTCAACCACTTGTAAAAGAATAAAACTAGAACACTTTCTAACATCATACACAAAAATAAACTCAAAATGGATTAAAGATCTAAACGTAAGACCAGAAACTATAAAACTCCTAGAGGAGAACATAGGCAAAACCCTCTCTGATATAAATCACAGCAGGATCCTCTATGACCCACCTCCCAGAATATTGGAAATAAAAGCAAAAAACAAACAAATGGGACCTAATTAAAATTAAAAGCTTCTGCACAACAAAGGAAACTCTAAGCAAAGTGAAAAGACAGCCTTCAGAATGGGAGAAAATAATAGCAAATGAAGCAACTGACAAAGATCTAATCCCAAAAATATACAAGCAACTCCTGCAGCTCAATTCCAGAAAAATAAACGCCCCAATCAAAAAATGGGCCAAAGAACTGAACAGACATTTCTCTAATTTCTTTAAATCCTAAAGTAATCTTCTAATTATGTTCAAATTTTAGATTTTACAGTTAGCTTGAATTTCAAATTCTGAAATCCCTGTCGCTGAAAGTCAAAAAGCTTCCTAACTTCTGGCAAAATCTGACACAAATTGACTACTCTGATGTTGTATAGTCAGTCTTTATTAATCACATTTAGTTTGAATATATTGCTGCCAGAATAAGTGGTCAACAAGATTTCTCAATGGATGTAACATGTGCAATTTATTACCTTTCTGAACTATAAAATTTCAGACTTCTGTTTCTGGAGGATAGTGGGCCTGGATAGATACATGACTGTGGACAGATAAATACATCAAATGGACAAGTTGAATGTAAATAAATGGAGAATTTGTTTTAACTTACTAAAGTAATAATTTATGAAACCAAAACCATACTGATATAAACAAATAATGCAAAGAAAGTGCTCTCCTTTCTAAAAGCTAGCTCATATATGTATATATATTATAATAAAACATCATATATTGCATATATAATGTATTATTATAATAATATATAATATAATTAATATTCATAATAAGATGTAATAATGATAATTGCATATATCTTAAAATATATACATATATAATTAGAAAATCATCAATGGTTGATAATACT
The DNA here is from genome assembly GCF_055505025.1 of Bos grunniens. Lineage (NCBI taxonomy): Eukaryota > Metazoa > Chordata > Mammalia > Artiodactyla > Bovidae > Bos > Bos grunniens. The sequence continues at coordinate 53,799,045 of NC_141166.1, read as the reverse complement.
GGTGACTAAAAGTTTGATGAGCATAAAGATTTTTAAATAGCTTCAAACTATCTCAACTAGTTCCTAAATTGACCACATAGTAAAATATAGTAAATTTGTAGTGAAGAAACCTATAAACATCACCTTAACCACATGACCAAATTTAACATCACCAATACTGACATAAACCAGAATCAATTATGATTTCATTTATTGAGAATAAAAGATGAAAAAATCACTCAGAGCATTCTGCCACAAATGTGTGTAGTGAATTTGATATAAAAAAAGTCATGTCAGATAAATAGATATTGAAGAACATTCTACAAAATAACTGATCTTTACTTCTTTAAAAAAAAATCAATTCAGGAAAGACAAAGGCTGAAGAACTATGCCAGGTTACAGAGATATGAGATATGACAGGCAAATGCCATTCCAGCTCATGTAATTTTGATAGAGATGAACTTCAATGAAATTTATTCTAAACAAAAGGAAATAAATAGTCCTGAATAGCAAATGAAATGAATATTTAAGGGAAATTATGTAACAAGGGAACTTAAAAAGTGCCTTTCTGTGACCACTAATCGGAGAAGGCAATGACACCCCACTCCAGTACTTTTGCCTGGAAAATCTCATGGATGGAGGAGCCTGGTAGGCTGCAGTCCATGGGGTCGCTAAGAATCAGACACGACTGAGTGACTTCACTTTCACTTTTCACTTTCATGCATTGGAGAAGGAAATGGCAGCCCACTCCGGTATTCTTGCCTGGAGAATCCTAGGGATGGGGGAGCCTGGTGGGCTGCCATCTATGGGGTCGCACAGAGTTGGACATGACTGAAGTGACTTAGCAGCATGACCACTAATGACTGGAAACAGTGGAGGAAAAAGAAGCCAGTATGTGAAACATAATGGAAGAAAATGAGAAACAATAAAAGAAAATGAAATACATGCAATTATGATGAGGAAAATAAAAGTTATCTAAAAGTACTAAGTTCTAGATATCCAGGAAGCAACTGAGTCATTACAGTATAGTATAAATATAATTGTCAATAGAAAAAAGGTTGAAATAGCCACATTTGAGAAAATTTAAATGACTCATTAGGAGTTAAAATATATAAATTGTTGAAAGGTAAAGGCTGCAATCCATGGGGTCACTGAGGGTTGGACACGACTGGGCGACTTCACTTTCACTTTTCACTTTCATGCATTGGAGAAGGAAATGGCAACCCACTCCAGTGTTCTTGCCTGGAGAATCCCAGGGATGCCGGAGCCTGGTGGGCTGCCGTCTATGGGGTCACACAGAGTTGGACACGACTGAAGTGACTTAGCAGTAGCAGTAGTAAAGCAACTTTAAATATGCATGTTTTGTGAGAAACAAATCCTTGAATACTTTGATGACTCAGAGTCTACATTTGGGTCTCAAACACATTTCCTGGTAAGAGACTTTAGTTGTGAAGGATTTTGCAATGTAACTGTCACGATAGTTATATATATATATATATATATATAAACAAGTAAAAATAAATAAATTGTGAAAGAATGAAGGAGAATTTTATTCTGCAGTGAAGTATACATATATACCATTAGTCATTCCTTCATCTATATTTTTTGTCATTAATGATAATCACTATCTATTAAGCCAGAATTTGAGACTAATTCTTTTGTCTCCCAGAATCGCATTAAATCAGCTACTTGGATATAATTTTCCTTCACTTATTGCTACAGTAAAAAGCTTCAAAATTTTATAATTTATCTAGTCAATTAATTCCTTATTTTCTAAATTTCTTGATTCTTATTAATTCATCAATTTATCATCCACATTCCAGAAAGTCTTCTCTATGAAGGGGATAAGATAACTTATGAGATAACTAAAATTCCAAGCATTTGTATTTTAATTTTTTAAAAACTGTTTTAACTATTTGTTATTCAAAACTATAGGCAATGAATTTAAACTTTATTCCACATGCAACATGAAGGGGAAAAAGTAGAAGCAGTGACAGAATTTCTTTTCTTGGGCTCCAAAATCACTGTAGATGGTGAAATTAGATAGCAGCCTTGAAATTAGAAGACACTTGCTCCTTGGAAGGGAAGCTATGACAAACCTAGACAGCAAATTAAAAAGCAAAGACATCACTTTGCTGACAAAGGTCCATATAGTCAAAGCTATGTTTTTTCCCAGTAGTCATGCATGGAAGTGAGAGCTGGACCATAAAAAAGTCTGAGTGCCAAAGAATTTATGTTCGCAAATTGTGCTGGAGAAGACTCTTGAGAGTCCCTTGAACTGCAAGGAGATCAAACCAGTCAATCCCAAAGGAAATCAACCCTGAATATTCATTGGAAGGATTGATGCTGAAGCTGAAACTCCAATACTTTGGCCACCTGATAAGAAGAGCTGACTTATTAGAAAAGACCTTGATGCTGGGAAGGACTGAGGGCAGGAGGAGAAGAGGGTGACAGAGGATGAGATGGTTAGATAGCGTCACCGACTTAATGGACAAACATTAGATTGAGCAAGCTCTAGGAGATAGTGAAGGACTGGGAAGTCTGGCATGGGTCCATAGGGTCACAAGGTGTCAAACATGGCTGAGCAACTGAACAACAAGATCCAATAGGAATGGAGAAGGGCACGCCAAGTTTTCTTGCCTGGAAAATTCCATGGACAGAGGAGACTGGCAGGCTACAGTCCACGGGGTTGCAAAGAGTTGGGCATGACTGATGTGACCTAGAACAGCACAACCAACAAGAAAATGTATGTTCTTTATCAAATTGTGCTGGAGAAGACTCTTGAGAGTCCCTTGGACTTCATGGAGATCAAACCAGTCAATCCCAAAGGAAATCAACCCTGAATATTCATTGGAAGGACTGATGCTGAAGCTGAAACTCCAATACTTCGGCAACCTGATATGAAGAGCTGACTCATTTGAAAAGACTGATGCTGGGAAAGATTGAAGCTAAAAGGAGAAGGGGGTGGCATAGGATAAGATGGTTAGATAGCATCACTGACTCAATGGACATGAACTTGAGCAAATTCTAGGTGACAGTGGAGGACAGGGAAGTCTGGCATGCTGCAGTCCATGTGGTCACAGAGTTGGACATGACTTAGTGACTGAACAACAACAATGAAGCCTTATATTTGTGCATGATCAGTGAACAGTTACATACTACTAGAAATAATAATAAAATTATTATGATCATTATAGTTGTTCATTTTGGTTTCAATCAAGGGTGGCACTTCTGTAAAAAGACATAATTGGATTATAGATATTAAAATCACTAGATGGGGAACAGTGGTAATAGCAGTGTTCTATATTTTGATCTGACTGCTGGCTAAAGTCTCAGCTGGAGTTTCCAATCAATAGCAGTTTGTATATAGTTCCTGAATCTCTTTTTTACAGCCTTAGTAAAGTTTGGGGAAGGTCATCAAGTGTAAAGTTATGGTTTTTGCAATTTTCAGCATGTTTTTAATAACTAAAATATTAAAACTGTTTGGGAATTTAGGGGAAAATGTACACTGAAGAGAAGGGAAAGAGGATAAAGGGAAATAAATATTTATAAATACTCATTTTTAATAAAAATCCCGTGGAAGCGCTACACTTTCCACATATGGCTATTAAATTAAGATTATTTTTAATGATTATCATGAGGTTCTTATATTAGCACTCAAATTACATGCATAATATATAATCCTAATATGAAAGTAAAAGTGTTAGTTACTCAGTCTTGTCTGACTCTTTTTGACCCCATGGACTGTAGCTTTCCAGGCTCCTGTGTCCATGGGGATTCTCCAGGCAAGAATACTGGAATGGGCTGCCAAGCCCTCCTCCAGGAGATCTTCTGGACCCAGGGATCAAATCCATGTCTTTTATGTATCCTGCATTAGCAGGCGGTCCTTTACCACTAGTGCCACCTGGGTCAGTCCAGTTCAGTTCAGTTGCTCAGTCATGTCCAACTCTTTGCAACCTCGTGAATTGCAGCACACCAGGCCTCCCTGTCCATCACCAACTCCCAGAGTTCACTCAAATTCATGTCCATCGAGTCGGTAATGCCATCCAGCCATCTCATCCTCTGTCGTCCCCTTCTCCTCCTGCTCCCAATCCCTCCCAGCATCAGAGTTTTTTCCAATGAGTCAACTCTTCGCATGAGGTGGCCAAAGTATTGGAGTTTCAGCTTTTGCATCAGTCCTTCCAAAGAACACCCAGGACTGATCTCCTTTAGAATGGACTGGTTGGATCTCCTCGCAGTCCAAGGGACTCTCAAGAGTCTTCTCCAACACCATAGTTTTAAAGCATCAATTCTTTGGCACTTAGCTTTCTTCACAGTCCAACTCTCACATCCATATATAACCACTGGGAAAACCCTAGCCTTGACTAGACAGACCTTTGTTGGCAAAGTAATGTCTCTGCTTTCTAATATTCTATCTAAGTTGGTCATAACTTTCCTTCCAAAGTGGCCCCATTTAAGAGCATAAACCTTTCAAAAGTTCCCATCTACATCTTTCCATCTGAATTTATTTTTCTGATTTATTTTTATCAAATCGTGTCCTTCAATACAGAAACAGATACTGCATTTATCCATATTTATTTAGGTCTTTTCTCAGCCCTACTGCCAACCCACGTGTGTCTTATTCTTAGTTCAATGAGCTGGCGCTGGTTTTTCACCTCAGGATGTTTACTCTGGCTAATTTAGCTACTGATCTTCCAATGTCTGGTGTTTGGCAATAAAGTCTCAGTTGGAGTTTTCAACCAACAGCAGTTTGCATTTAGTTTCTCAATCTCTGTTTTATAGTCTTAGTACCTTCTCTTCTACTGCATGAAGACAATTGCTCCTAGGGATACCTGAACCTGAAATGAACTGAAAATATTTTACAGCTTTTCAACTTGCCAGCAGTAGAAGAAAAATTTATACTAGTCCCAGCAGTCTGAACAGCTGTTGCTATAAGGTGATGTTGCTAAAGAATTCAAAAATAGGACAAGGCAAATAACCATCCCTGAGAGGCTTCCACTGTGTTTTGGAGACTTCCAGCTGCAAACTTAATTGTAATTTAAACAGAGCATACAGAAACAGCTTTCCTGCACCTATGCACAATACTTTTATTGAATTGGATAATTTAATCAATAAGTCACAATAGTCTCTAGAGTGGGGCTATGTGAAAATCTGGAAGCTGAGAAATTTGATCATTGTTGTCTATTATTTCCATCTTCTTGTGTTGCATTCCTCTAGGATTTAGGTAGTATATCCCCCATTCTCAAGTCTTTAAACATATGCGATCTATTCTCTGTTCTCTGTGTTAGAGCCCTACTTCCAAAGACCACCAGGAACAGCCCTGGGTTTATTCTTGTTTGCAGCATTTAAGGGAATATGGAGAAATGTGAGGTATCTGGGTAAGAAGATGTATTAGAGTGCCCCAGAGAGACAGAACCAAAAGACAACATATATACAAGCACGTACATGCATGCTAAGTCACTTCAGTCATGTCCGACTCTGTGCGACCCTATGGACTGTAGTTTGTCAGGTTCCTCTGTCTATGGGGATTTTCCAGGCAAGAATACTGGCATGGGTTGCCATACCATCCTCCAGGGGATCTTCCTAACCCAGGTATCAGACACACATCTCTTATGCCTCCTGCATTGGCAGGTGGATTCTTTTCCACAAGTGCCACTGCCACCTGGGAAGAGAGGCAATGAGATAGAGGGAGAGAAAAAGGGAGATATTTATTTTAGGAACTGGATCATGCAATTTTTGAGGCTAAGACATCCTGCAATCTACCATCTGTAAGCTGGAGAGTCAGAGTCAGTGGTGTAAGTCCAAGTACAAACATCTGAGAAGCTGGAGGCCTTGATGACTGAGAACCAGAGAAGATGTCCTAGCTCAAGGAGAAAGAGAACAAATGCATTCTTCTTCTGCTTTTTTGTTCTGTTCAGGGCCCTCAAAAGATTGGATAATGTCCTCTCACATTGAGGAGGTTCATTTGCTTTATTCAGTTCACCAATTCAAATGCCAGTCTCTTCCAGAAACAGCCACACAGACACATCCAGAAATAATGTTTCATCAGCTAGCTGGGCATCCCCTAGCCTAGTCAAGCTGACATGTAAAATTGATACCACTGTGGTGGGTATTAAAAAGAAGCCAATTATACAATTTAGGCTTTGGCTGAATTGCTTGGAGACAGTTTAAGGAAGCAGGACATTGCACTGGATTGTATACTATCAGGAGTTGAAAGCAATTCTATGATAGGATATCTGAAAACATCTTATCTCTGGCAAAGATAGATTAGAGTAAGGCTAACCCTATATATTTAAGAAAGACCAGTTGCTCATGTTAACTGGGGAAGGGTTATATTTGTGAAGTTCTGGGTTGGGCAGTACTCTGTCTATGATCAGCAATGCTTAAGGAACAGTTTTGTCTTTAATTCATAAAATCACAGAATGGTCATATCTTATTTTGAGGTTTTGTGAAAAAAGTTTATTTTCAGCAGGAGATCTAAAGACCTAGCTGGGAGTGTCAGGCCAGCCTGGAGTAATCCCAAGGCCTGGTTGAGAGTATCAGGTCACATCCTGCATGTCAGGAGTTGTTCTTTCTCACTTGTTTCTCTTAAAGAATGTTAATGGATGATTCCATTGTAAAGTATAAAATGTAAAAAAATCTTAAGAAAATTTAAGATTTCCTCAGAAAGGGATATAGTAATGGGTTCATTCATCTATTTGTTTTGTGGAAATTAAGACTACATTTATTCAATTTCCTTGCAATCATATGATCTAAAGCATGTGTGGTGGTTATTGTCCAGGATGTGATTTCTTTTAGGGCATTCTATAATAAAAATTCAGTTCAGAAATACATACTTGGTGCAAATTTGAGAAAATTTATTTCTTGCCTGAGCTCATACTCATGATGAATACATCTTTACCTCGTCACCCTGGATCACACTCACTCACTGTTTCAGTGGCAGGGCATAACCAGTTTTACCAGCTGCTCTGAAGTTTCCTTGTTTTAATGTAGCCTAGTCAAGTAATTAAGTGAAATTGCTTTTTGAAGCCATGAAACTAAAAGATGCTTGCTTCTTGGAATTTAAAGCTATGATGAACCAGCTGCTGCTGCTGCTAAGTCGCTTCAGTCATGTCCGACTCTGTGCAACCCCATAGACGGCAGCCCACCAGGCTCCCCTGTCCCTGGGATTCTCCAGGCAAGAATACTGGAGTGGGTTGCCATTTCCTTCTCCAATGCATGAAAGTGAAAACTGAAAGTGAAGTTGCTCAGTCATGTCCGACTCTTCGCTACCCCATGGACTGCAGCCTACCAGGCTCCTCCGTCCATGGGATTTTTCAGGCAAGAGTACTGGAGTAGGGTGCCATCGCCATCTCCAATGATGAACCTAGACAGCATATTAAGAAGCAGAGACATCAGTTTACCAACAAGGTCCATATAGTCAAAGCTATGGTTTTTCCAGTAGCCATGTATGAATGTGAGAGTTGAACTGTAGAGATGGCTGAGCATCAAAGAATTGAAGCTTTCAAATTGTGGTGATGGAGAAGACTCTTGTGAGTTTCTTGGACTTCAAAGGAGATCAAACAAGTCAATCCTAAAGGAAATCAACCCTGAATGTTCATTGGAAAGACTGATACTGAAGCTAAAGCTCCAATACTTTGGGCACTCGATGTGAAAGAGCCAACTCATGGGAAAAGTCTCTGATGCTGGCAAAGATTGAAGACAAGAGGAGAAGGGGACAGCAGAGGATGAGATGAACTAGATGAACATAAGTTTGAGCACACTCTGGGAGATAGTGAAGGACAGAGAAGCCTGGTGTGCTGGAGTCCATGGAGTCACAAACAGTCAGACACAACTGAGTGACTGAACCACAACAAGCCAAGTAAAGTAACTGCACTATTGTGGGCTCCTTGGTTTCTTCAGTCTGAGTTCCAAATATCGAGTGTGATGCACTGGCCACCTTCAATGTAAGCTGATTCCCCTGCATATTCTCCACCTCTACATCTTAATTCATGAACTGTGTGTGCAATAATTCTTGATCCAGATCCTGCCAATGGCTGATTTCAAGTAATGACTCTTCCATTTATATTGGTTTTACTTGGGTTGAAATCCAAGCTCTTTTCAACTGCCAAGTACTGGGGAGCAAAATCTCCATTCACTTCCACCAAATCCATGTCCTTAAGACTCAGTCTTCTTTTCTTTAGTGCCCCCACTGCAGGCAGGGAAAAGACCAATATCTACAATAGAGAAGTCACGTCCAGATACAAAATAGCTCACAGTTCTTGCCAGTGGGAAGTTATACTTTTTGATAGTATCTTCACTATCTATGAAAGCATCAGATATTTCTGATACATTCCTTACAGGAATGTCCCTTCTTGGACAGGGATGGGACAAGGATGGTCCCTTCTTCCTTAAAACTGGAGGAAGCTTATTTAACTGCACCGGGCTCATTGGTATTAAGCCTGCTCATTACTTGGCGTTACTCATTACTTGCTCCTGTCCTTGTCTTTATCTAAACTGATATCATCTCACTATTAAAGTAGCCAGCTTCATTAGCAGCTTTTCACCTCTGCTGTGACTGCAGGGTGTTTGTTAAATTTTTCTCTACTTATTTTATGTTTTGCAGCAAGATTCTCTGCAGCAATTCCTGTGGGGACTGGGACACGTTGCCCTGTTAATGCTGCTCACAAAGAATCTTCCAGCTTGAGATCTGATCCCAACTTGGTTATAATACATACATTTCTGACACAGTAGGGAGCCATGCTTTTGGCCCCTCCACATAAGACAACTTCAGCTATTTTTACACACGTTTCCTGACATCCATATACAATGAACTGGAAACCAGAGCCACAGAGCCTATTAGCAGTGAGAGCTGAGGTCTCTTTGGGGACATCCACATCAAACTGACATGCCTTGCCAAGTATGCAGCATCTGAAAAACTATTTGCTAGGCTATTTTAAAGAATACAGCTCAAGAACAGACAAAGAGAAGAAAGCACAGGACAAGATCAGGGAGGTGGGTATGGAGCTTCCATCCCCTCTGGGCACACACCTCTCCCAGTACTTTCACCAACGTGAAGCTCTGATTAGTCTTCATTTGTGAAAGAAAGTCTTACAAAACAATGGAATTCATTTTTAATAGTAGAATTTTTGTTAATCAAATTCAGGAGAGGATAATATCATTTGATGCAATGGGCAGTTTAGGTAGAAGTTTTAATCTGCCTCTAAAAACTTGGCAAATATAATGCTAATCTCCCCTATGCTCTTAGTATTTGCATTAGAAATTTTCTTTATATTTAGTTTCTAAGCTAAAAGAATTCTGAATTAGAAGAAATGAAGATATAGGTTTAAAATATTCTCAGATAAAACAATTTTCAGTGTCATCACTATATTATGTGTGAAAAGTTGTATGTTTCATGTTGCATTCATAATATTTCTATACTATATAGTTTTAGAGCCATCTTATATTACTTGACTGGAACAGTTATCTGGTAAGTTAATTGAAAAAGTAGGTTAAAGTAGGAACCATAAATTAAAAGTGTACATATATCTTAAAATTTTATTTCAAATTAAAACATATACAGGCACGTTATGATGTAAGGACAAAGCCTTCCTTCGAAACTTAGTTTACTGATTTGTGTTCCACATTTTACATAAAAGACATCCTAAGGCCTTGTCCACAACATCTAAGAATGGTTTTATTAGATAAACTAAGCAGTGCAGCTGGTGTGGAACAAAAGAGGGAGACACTTACTAGCCACAGTTATTCAGTCAGTATATCTTCAAAAGGGAACTGAAGCCTTCAATTAGTCTCAAAGATTATTTATGTGAAGACATATTAAGAGAGCTTCTATTTGTTCTATAAATGAAGATACAGTCCAGTTATTAAAACTTGTATATATTATCTGCAAGGGCTTATAATTATTTGAAAATATTTTACAGCCTTATGTCATAAATCTTAATGTCTATCCATTAGATAGGAGGGTTTCTGTGGCTGCTGTAATTTGTTTATATATATATCTTCTTTTTTTACCTCAGATACTACTGCAAAGTAGCTTGGCAAATTAAGAATAGAAAGCAGAATTCTCAACATCAGGCCCACTGAAGATGGGTAAAATATGTTTATAACTAGCCTTTTACTAGTCATCTAATTTATATGTATATAAGGTAGATATATTTCCTCCACAAACACCAATCATACTTGTTAGCTATGCTGTCAGTCAAAACGGATCTGACTGCTTTCTAATGGCATTTGGCAGAAGTAAATGGAGATTAGAGGATAGAGAGATCGGTTCAGGCCTCCAAGTCAATCTGTGCAGCTTTCGATTTCAACCAATCAGTAACACCTGCATGTGGTAATCATTCTCCTTGGTTACAAGCACTGGCAGAAACTAGAGACCTGTTTTTCGAGCTAAAGCAAAATGAGCTAAATATAAATGTGAAAATCCTTTTCATTGTAGAATTTTCATCTTCTTTTGAGAAAAATAGAAAAAATAGGGATGTTTTAATCCATATTTAAATTATTTTGTAGTAAGGTCAATTATGTTTAAACACACCAGTGATGGATAAGCATGTTGGGTATGTTATTTATCTTCTTGGCATCATGATAAAGATTCAAACTGCAGTCCAGTATCCAGCCTGGGACTTTAAACTGCTGTGCTGGTGCACACTACTCCAGTCTCCTTTTTAGTTACTTGTTAGAGCTGTGTGAACCTTTCATCTTGTGAAACTTGCCAACCTCAGGAATATTTTATGAGTTACCAGCTTTGCAACTTTTGTAGAATACATTCAAACATCACTTTTACAGGGAGAAGAACTGTAAAATGTTTCTCCAAAGATTTAAAAAAGTATATAAAAAGGAAGCCATGGAAGGAAAACTAGTAGCATTCTCCCATTTTTGCCTGGCAAACTTTGTTTATTCTAAACTGTTTTCTCTAACTTGAAGTCAGGCTTTGACTTAGAGGTCAATAGACCACCCTCCTGAGGTTATTCTCAGCTGAATCTCTCTCCAGAAGAGCAAAAACACTATAGGTAATATTTTTTTTTTTACAATTTTTTTTAAATTCAGTGTTTGGCATTATTGGGTAAAATAAGATTACTTTATAATTTTGTTTTTTTTCTTTCCCCTCTTTTCCAACTAATTACCCCTATTTAATCTTTTAACAGGCTTCTTTGGTGGCTCAGATGGTAAAGAATCTGCCTGTCAATGCAGGAGATGCAAGAGACATGAGTTTGATCACTGGGTAGGGGAAATTCCTTGAAGAAGGAAATGGTTACACAGGCCTTGTATGCTTTCCTGGATAATTCAACAGTCAGAGGAGCCTGGCAGGCTACAGCCAACGGGGTCACAAACAGCTGGACATGACTGAGCAATACTTTCACTTCATTTTCAATCTTTTAACAGTCTCATCTCAGTATGTAACATTTATTTAATAGATGATAAAATATGCCAAAATTTTTAAAAGAAAGTTCAAAGAGCTTGTAGAAAAGCCACCATATTATTTTTTTTTCCCAAATGGGCACTGTTGCTGCTGCTGCTAAGTCCCTTCAGTCGTGTCGGACTCTGTGCAACCCCATAGATGGCAGCCCACCAGGCTCCCCCGTCCCTGGGATTCTCCAGGCAAGAACACTTGAGTGGGTTGCCATTTCTTTCTCCAATGCATGAAAGTGAAAAGTGAAAATGAAGTCACTCAGTTGTGTCTGACTCTTCGCGACCTCATGGACTGTAGTGCACTGTTATTTTAAACCAAAACTAAGGTCTGGAAACTGTGAATATATTATGGGAAGCTGGTTGTTTAAGCTGGTGAATAGGATAAGCCTGGTTTTAGATCTTGAATTAAGCTGTTTTGAAAATTTGACCTGTTTTCAGAAAGATTAAAAGTGATTTTGTAAGCAGATTTTGGGGAGCATGCCTATACAATCGGCCTTACCTATCGGAGAAAAGAGTAAAACATAATTATAGAACATCTAGAGTGTATAGTACATTCCAGGGTCTCAGAGTCACAGATATTTTTATTTGCTACTTTATATCCATTCTCCTTCTATATATTATTTGAGGTTAGTTTTAAAGTCTCCATGGGAATTTGCCCCTGGATTCTTTCGGAAGAGTAGCATGCATAAGTGGAATCAAACAACATATTGAATGATGAATGTCCAGAGCCTGTCTATTGAATGAATGTCAGAAAATTTGGAAGTATTATAAGACCTAGATCGTTTTCTCCTGAACTAGAAATTTAGGTGCTATTGCCATCTTGCTACCATAAAGAGAGTCTGAGGGTAATTGTTCCTACTCACTGGAAACAAGTTAAGATAAGATCAGACAGAAATCAAGACCTAGAATATTGTTTAAGCTACTACATCAATTAATCACAGGTCACTCCTATCCATGGACTTTTCCAAGATCAAGCACTGGCTTCAAAAATCACAGCTCTGCTGATGACGCCATACTTGTAAACTTTGTGGCCAGAAGAAGCTACACTTTCCACTCCCCCCATTTCAGAGAAAGTTAGCTCTCCCAAACTGCCTCCCTTACAGCACACAAGATTTTATCATCATGTTGTTTTTAAAGGGAAGTGCTCATTGTTTCATTTATAAGAAGATGGAAAGAGAGAAATGAGTAATTGCTGCTCATCTTTCAGATGTAATAACTGGCTAACATGAGGACACAATTCATGGTCATATATCTCACACACTAAAAGATGATGACTCAAACTAGATGAAACCATAGCTTAAAGCAGAAATACAAACTGAAAGCCCATCCAATCTATCCAGTTTACCTTAAAGTAATTATTAATAATAACAATTCATTTAAAAATGATAAATCTGTAAAGAAACAAAGCCCAAGGCAGACAGGATGCCAGAATAATAAATATAAACCAAGACTGCCCTGTAAAAGAAATCATCAGCAAACAAAAAGACAACCTACTGAATGGGATAAATATTTGCCATTGATAAGACCAAAAATGGCTTGATACTCAAAATATATGAACAACTCATACAAGTCAGCATCAAAAAAATGCAGTCAACTTGATTAACAAATGGGCAGAAATCCTAACTGACACTTTGTCAAAGACATACAGATGGCCAACAGGCACACGAAAGATGCTTTACATTGTTCAGTTCAGTTCAGTTCAGTTCAGTCGCTCAGTCCTGTCCGGCTCTTTGAGACCCCATGAATTGCAGCACTCCAGGCCTCCCTGTCCATCACCAGCTCCCAGAGTTCACTCAGACTTATGTCCATCAAGTCCGTGATGCCATCCAGCCATCTCATCCTCTGTCGTCCCCTTCTCCTCCTGCCCCCAATCCCTCCCAGCTGCTTTGGCTCCATCCCTTCATTCTTTCTGGAGTTATTTCTCCACTGATCTCCAGTAGCATATTGGGCACCTACTGACCTGGGGAGTTCCTCTTTCAGTATCCTATCATTTTGCCTTTTCATACTGTTCACGGGGTTCTCAAGGCAAGAATACTGAAGTAGTTTGTCATTCCCTTCTCCAGTTACTACAGTCACATTGTTAAAATAAGTGAAAGTTAAAACCACAGTAACATATCACCTCACACCTGTCAGAATAGCAATCATCAAAAAGACCACAAATAACACATGTTGGAAAAGATGTGAAGAAAAGGGAACCTTCATACACTGTTGGGTAGGAATGTAAATTGGTGCAGCCACTGTGGAAAACAGTATGGCAGTTTCTCAAAACACCAACTGAACTACCATATGATCTAGCAATTCTACTTATGGGTATATATCTGAAAAATACAAAAGTACTAATTTGAAAAGGTACATGCACCACAATGTTCACAGCTGCATTATTTACCATCCTCAAGATACAGAAGCAGATGAATAGATAAGGAAGATGTCATATATATGTATACAATGACATACTACTTAGCCATAAAAAATGAAATTTGGCCATTTGTAACAACATGAATGGACTCAGAGGGTCCAAATACTGTATGACATCACTTATATATGGATTTTAAAAAAGTGAAACCAACTAGTGAATATAACAAGAAAGAAACAGACTCACAGATATAGAGAACAAAATAGTGATTGTCAGTGGGGTGAGGAAAGCAGGGAGGGGAAAGATAGAGAGTGGATTGAGAGGTAGAAAGTATTATATATAAAATAAGTAACAAGGGTATATTGTACAACATGAGGAATACAGCCAATATTTTATAATAACTATAAATAAGGTATAACTTTTAAAATTGTGAATCACTATGTTTATGTGTGTAACTTATATAATATTATATATCAACTATATTTTAATAAAACAATAAAATAGGACTGTTGTGGGAACTCCAAGACATACAAATGATCTAACTATGAGGGATAAAAAAGCTCATGAGTGAAGTATCTAAAATGATTTGTGACCTTTGGCTAATATGTAACAAAACATGACTTTATTAATTCAGTTAGTAAACATCCCTCTGTAGACAGACTATCATGGGCCACTGTGATACATCTTAAAAATAAAAAGAAAACCAGAATGAAATTTATTACCCTAAAATACATTTTTATCAATGGAGAAAGATATATTTGCATATAGTTCTGACCTGAACACCGCCAGTAAGCTATAGGCAGAGATAGAATAAGAACTCAGACTGAGTACTGAGCTCTGCAATGGGAAGGTGGGAGAAGAAGTAACCAGAAAAGCATAAAAATGGAATGAAATTTGAGCTGCATATCAGTGTAATAATAGATATTTGACAAGTAACTAAGAAGAAAAAAAGAGCTTAATCTTGAGTAAAGGGATGAAAGACATGGAATCATAGGGTCTAATATGGTTTAATAACTTTAGGTTACTTTTGTTATGAAAATATTACATCTTTCTAAGCCTTATTTTCATCAAAGTAACTAAGAATGATACTAAGAGGTATTTTAAAGAATAAATATATTACATCTTTTCAGGATCCATTCCTTGGTGGATTTTCACCAAATTTATTGGCACTTTAAGATTTCTGAGACCTCAATAAATTTAAACAGGTTAGTTTTTATAAGTGAATTTAAGAAAATATTTATTTTCAACATTAAACAAAAAAAAAACTTTGATTTAAATCCTGGAAGTCAAAGATGTTATATTTTATTAAAACTGGAAAAATGAAAATAATAGGAAAGCAATTCCCTAAGAATTAAAGAACATTTTATTCCCCTTTTATACAGTACTTCTGTACTGTTTCCACTTTTAATGTTCATCTTTAAAATACAGAAGTAACCTCAGCATGAAAATTTTATATGTAGAACCAAAGAATAAACAACCTTCCTTGATTCCCACCTGTATGTACACAGAGCCAAGAGAGAACTTTCATTTAATTAAACCAAATTAAATTTAAAAATAAATTTAGAAACACTTACTGTCAAAATAACTGAGGTGTGCACTTCTCTCTAAACCCTTGGCTTGCCAAGTTTTTCCCATTAGACAAGCATTTACATTATGTCATTAAAATCTCCCCCTCTTTCCAGGATACAATCATACAGGATTAGAGCTCACCTTACTGAACTCATCTTAACTTGAACATCTACAAGGATTCTATTTCTAAACAAGGCACTGGGATTTAGGAGTCCAACATCTTCTTGTTATTCAACTCATAGTATGACTAAATTTTGAAATGCTTTTCTTTAAGCAGAGAAAATTATTAACTGGGTCGTTATGCGTGGGTTTAAATCCATCCCCTATCATTCATGAAGAAATCATGTAATTACTTCATGTTCTAAGCCTTTGCAAATATACCTGGTTATTCAGGTTCGGCTTTATCTTACCTGTATCAGGAATGAAGACAAGATGTCAAGGAAGAAAAAATAGCAATGAAAGCTTTTAAAGGGTCTTAAAGAAAAGGAGTAGTATTCAAAAAAGGACAGAAATAAGCTAAAAGGTGCCCAAGAAAAAGTGGTTGATATGGAAGAGTGACAAAAAAAAATCCAGTTTCTAATTGGATTTGCTGAAGAAGATAAACAGTTTGTGAGACCTTACTTCCTGGTTCTATATTCTCAGATGTGCTAGAAGCAATGACAGTCAAGAAACAGTTACAAACTCAGACCCAGATCATAGTTTCTAAATACTAGCAGTGGTGGTTTAACTGCTAAGTTGTGTCCAACTCTTGAGACCCCATGGACTGTAGCTTGCCAGACTCCTCTGTCTATGAGATTTTCCAGGCAAGAATACTGGAATGAGTTGCCATTTCCTTCTCCAGGGGATCTTCCCAACTCAGGGATTGAATCTGTGTTTTCTGCTTGGCTGGTATATTTACCACTGAGCCATGTGTGTAAGTTTATGGTATATTATAGTCTTTTGGCAAAAAGAAAGGTTAATCACATAATTATTTTTCTCAATTAAGTAAAAATTCCTTGATTATGTTCCTTGTATATCAGATTTGGCATGTTTTATCTTTCTGAACTTTATCCTTAAATAATTCACAAGCAACATTTTTTTATGCCTCACATATTAAGAGAGCTCATTTACTTTTTCTCTTCTCTATGATTTTGATTGTGTTTCCCATTTATCCTTAACAGTTTTGAACACTTGGTTCATTTCCACCTCTATCTTTTTCCATTCTATGTATTTTCAACAAAACTGACACGCATTTTCGGTCTTAATTTGACTCTTAACATTGTTGAATATCATCTTTGAAAACTGATGGTAACACAGGAAAAACGAAGCATTGGATTATTTTGGTGGATTGAGTGTTTCAAAGAATAGCCACTGCTCCATTATGGAATACAGACAAGACAATGATGAAAGGGCAAATGCCCATGACTTAGAGTATGCAAAATCCTCCAGGATTTCATGTGAATCTTTGCAACCTATGTTTTGTATTTTGTTCAGTTTTTCATAGAATGGTCACTAATATGCTTCTGCCTTCACAATGGTTTTCCTCATGTTTCCTTTTTATTTTTGTAAATATTCACCTCAGGTTTCAAAGGAGGTTACATATTGATGCCCCACTATTTTCCAATACATTTAGTTAAAAGGGAAATTTGATTTGCTACATTTTTCTGTGTGTCTGGGGTAAATTTTTATGCACATTACACTCCAAATTAAATCTCATCAAAATGCCACATACACTTTACTGATTAATATACTAAAATGATTACTTTCCAAAGCATTCTCTATTTACAGAACGTCTATTACAAAAACTCCCAGCAGATATTTGCTTGAAAGACATTTTACTGACTCAATGTGTGTACCTTTTTCCTGAATATTTTATGGAAAAATAAAACATCTGTGATTGACATCTGTATTTTTAGATGGTGTTTCTAGCAGTTTACTTGAATTAGATATATTCAGAAAATTTGAGGAATATTTTATGGTGTAAACACAAACTGAGTATGCCAATCTGATCTGGGTTATTTACCTAACTCCTAATACTAATTATCATATTTTAAAATATTTTGATAATGGAAAAGCACTCCAATTTCCAATAACATTTTAATGGTAAACATTTTGGAAAATCCATTTAAACAGAAAGTACGTCACACTCACTGTTGATGTTTTTCTTCATGCTGATAAAGCTGATAAGTGCAGCACTTCCAGCCTCATTCTGGCCCTTTTCTTAATTCTGTTTCAGGAAAGATGTTGTGGCTTTTTTGACATACAAATCTGACAACAGAAGAACAGGCAAGCTCACTCAACTCTGTATGCCCTGTGGAGACTACCTACTCACAGAAAACACGAATTTCATTCTCTTCCCTCCAGAAGCAGATTTATTTTTTGGTAAAGGGACATTTTTCCTAGCTTGACACTGTTGTTCTATGGAGCTCTGTTAACAGTCTAGTTCAGATTTTTCATCAAGACCTACTCTTACCTTAGCTCTTCATCAGTAATAAAAGTAGTGTTTCCAGTGTATTAACTTCAGGTAATTTAGAATGAGTTTAATAGAATTTGTTAAAATTAATTAACTACAGTGATATCTCTAGATTTTAATATTCTCCAAATTTGGCAGAAAAAACAATAAAGAAAATATAGATAATTTACATAATCTACAGATTTTATATATATTATGTATAACAGATAATTTCTAACATATAATTTTATTTTTCTTTTGCCCATGAAATATCAATAGTTTTAAAAAATTAATGCACTTGTAATAAAAATAGAAACAGAGGAATGTTGAAACCTCTGATGAAAGTTGTGAATGAGTCTATGTCTTCCTGTGGTTCTATCACTTTTTGTTTCATGTATTCTGAATTTCTTTAATTTGGTGTAGAATCATTTAGGACTGTTATGTCAAAATGATATGTCAAAATGATATATGTCAAAATGGATGTTCTCTCAGTATAAAATTATCCTGTTTATCCCAGCTGATATATGTTGTCTGTTCGTCTAATATTAACATTTTTGTTTTAGTATTTTGCTTAGCATTAAGATGCTATAATATATCTTTATATTTAAGTATGTAACTTATTTGTATATTTATATTTAAAGCAGATTATATAGGCAATATATGATGGGTGTCTTTCTTTTTTGTATATAATATAAAAATCTCTTCCATTTAGTTGGGGTATTTAGATAATTTACATTTAATAGAATTATTGATGTAATTTTATATATCACATTATAGTGCATATTTGAGCTTGCATTTATTATTTTTTATTTGTTTTCTATTATTCTATGTATTTTTTTCTCTTTTCCATATGTTTCTGTCTTCTTCCTTTGTTGGTTTTTAATTATTGGTAACAATAGTTGTTTTAGAATTGACATATGACTTTAACTAGGTGGTGATGGTCATTCTATTTTGAACTAATATATTACATATGGTATAATAAACTTATGTTCTTATAGGTCACCGGCATACTTATTTGTGTTGTCAAATGTTTCACTTTCACATATGTTATAAACCTCCCAATATATTGTTAATATTTGTGTTTTAACTGTTGTCTTTGAAGATAACTATTAAAATGACAGATCAGATCAGATCAGTCTCTCAGTCGTGTCCGACTCTTTGCGACCCCATGAATCGCAGCACGCCAGGCCTCCCTGTCCATCACCAACTCCCGGGGTTCACTCAGACCCACGTCCATGGAGTCAGTGATGCCATCCAGCCATCTCATCCTCTGTCATCCCCTTCTCTTCCTGACCCCAATCCCTCCCAGCATCAGAGTCTTTTCCAATGAGTCAACTCTTCGCATGAGGTGGCCAAAGTACTGGAGTTTCAGTTTTAGCATCATTCCTTCCAAAGAAATCCCAGATTAAAATGACAAACAAGTCATTTATACTTGCCCACATATTTACCTTTTCTCAGTGAACTTTACTCCCTTATGTAGGTTTAGACTTCGTCTGAGTGGGTTTTTCTGCTGAAGATTTTTTTTAACATGTCTTATAGTTCAGGTCTTTGGTGATTAATTGTTTCAATTTCTATATGTCCAAAAAGGTCTTTATTTTTCTTCATCATTTTTGAAAAATGTTTTTGCTAGCTATAGAATTTAACACTGATAGGGCTCTTCTTATTTGCTTTTCTCTTTGGTAATTTATTTTTTTTTTCTTTTTTTTACTTTTCTTTCTTTTTTTTTAAATTTTATTTTATTTTTAAACTTTACAATATTGTATTGGTTTTGCCAAATATCGAAATGAATCCACCACAGGTATACATGTGTTCCCCATCCTGAACCCTCCTCCCTCCTCCCTCCCCACACCATCCCTCTGGGTCTTCCCAGTGCACCAGCCCCAAGCATCCAGTATCGTGCATCGAACCTGGACTGGCAACTCGTTTCATACATGATATTATACATGTTTCAATGCCATTCTCCCTAATCTTCCCACCCTCTCCCTCTCCCACAGAGTCCATAAGACTGTTCTATACATCAGTGTCTCTTTTGCTGTCTCGTACACAGGGTTATTGTTTCCATCTTTCTAAATTCCATTTATATGCATTAGTATACTGTATTGGTGTTTTTCTTTCTGGCTTACTTCACTCTGTATAATAGGCTTCAGTTTCATCCACCTCATTAGAACTGATTCAAATGTATTTTTTTAATGGCTGAGTAATACTCCATTGTGTATATGTACCACAGCTTTCTTATCCATTCATCTGCTGATGGACATCTAGGTTGCTTCCATGTCCTGGCTATTATAAACAGTGCTGCGATGAACATTGGGGTACACGTGTCTCTTTCCCTTCTGGTTTCTTCAGTGTGTATGCCCAGCAGTGGGATTGCTGGATCATAAGGCAGTTCTATTTCCAGTTTTTTAAGGAATCTCCACACTGTTCTCCATAGTGGCTGTACTAGTTTGCATTTCCACCAACAGTGTAAGAGGGTTCCCTTTCTCCACACCCTCTACAGCATTTATTGCTTGTAGACTTTTGGATCACAGCCATTTTGACTGGCTTGAAATGGTACCTCATAGTGGTTTTGATTTGCATTTCTCTGATAATGAGTGATGTTGAGCATCTTTTCATGTGTTTGTTAGCCATCTGTATGTTTTCTTTGGAGAAATGTCTATTTAGTTCTTTGGCCCATTTTTTGATTGGATCAATTATTTTTCTGAAGTTGAGCTGTAATTTAAATTTGTAGTTGTCTTTTTGCAGTTTTTGGTAAAAATTCTTCTACAATTTTTCTTTTTTTCCCCTGTGAAATTTTTAATTTACTCCAGCTGTTTTTAAGATTTTCTCTAAGTAACTAGTTTTAAGAAGTTCAATTATGATGTACTTTGTTGTAATAATTTTATTTCACATTTGAGGTTCACAGAGCATCATGAATAGAGGGTATATATTTTTCATCAAATTGGAAAATTTTGAATGATTATTTCTTCAAGTATTCTTTCTGTACCCCATTTCCTATGAATTATAATATATATATATTAGGCTGTTTGAGGTTTTCTAATGACTCACTAAATTCGGCTTTATTTTTCTGCCTTTTTCTCTCTTTTACTTCAGTGTCATTTGCAATGTGTTCAATTCACTAAATTTTCTTCCTCTATTGCTAAAATCATGTTAATCCCATTTAATATATTTTGTCATCTTATAAATTAAAATTTTTATCTTCAGAAGTACTATAGTTTTGTATTTACCATACTCATACTTAACACATTTAGTACTTTTCCTGCCTCTTGAATATATGGAATATAGTTACAATAGGTTTTAATGTCCTTGTCCAATAATCTTATTTACATGTGTTTCTGTTGGATCATATTAGATTGATATATTCCCTTCTTCTTATGAGTCAGATGTTCTTATTTCACTGCATATGAGATAACCTGTGTTCTATTGGAAGCCATACATTTCAAAATTTGCCTTGTTTGTTGCTAGATAATTGTATATTCCTATAAATAACCTCAACTTTTTACTTGGAAGTACTTGGAAACAGTTTTATTTTTTATCTTTGTTAAGGTAAAATCACAATAGAATTTATTCTAGGGCTTCTTTCCCCCACAACTGACACAATACTCTGTTATTACCCTAGCCTAAGGACCATGAATTATAAGCTCTTCCACTTCTGTTGGTAGGAACATGAATTATTTGAAGTCATGAGTGAGCCCTGAGGATTGTTGCTTCTGTTCTTTGGGGATAGTTGTTGTTGCTGTTGCTGTTGCTGCTGTTGTTTTTGGCCTTGGGCAATTTCTTTATATACTTTCACTAATGGGTACTGAGATCAAGACTCAAGGGAGGCCATTTGGAGATTTCTGAAGTTTTCTTACTATGAAAAGCTCTCTCTTCATTACTGTTTGCAAAGTCTAGCCAATATATCCTTGATGTACTTTCAGGTTCACCTTCTTAATTTGGGAGATTGCCAGGTTCAACCAGGGTTCTCCTGTTTTATGCTGTGCCTGTAAACTCTCCTTAGTAAGTAAGAAAGGCTCATTTGATTTGTTTCTCTATTTTCATGTGTTGCCTCATGTCCAATTGAGAAAAATAATAGCTGTCTACTAATGCAAAAGTTGTGACAAAGCAGATTAAGGACTGTAAGAGCCCTGAATTCAAGCAAAGTTTGCACATCATGCTTTTGCTCAAGAATTAATTTATGAATCTCTTTTTGTATTAGACTGTATATATAGGGTTTGTGATATTTCTAAAAATCAGCTGAATTAAAGATAAATATATTATCTATGTCATTTATAGTAGTGCTAGGTGCTCTAAGAAATCAAAATTCCTATCTCAAAGGGTTCACTCAAATAAATTTATTTCTAACCCATGCCAAAATTCAAGGCAGCTCAATGTAAGATGATGTAGGAAGTCAGTCTTATCCAACCTCCGGGCCATAACTTGAGACTTTCCAAGTCAAAGAGTGAAAGGACAATGCAGTCTCTTAACGACAATAGTATAAAAGAGATAGCACATCTGTGTATTCATATTCTATTGTTGAAAGCATAGTCATACATAAATAACTGTATACAAAAAAGATATTTGGATATGTGGATAGTTTCCAGGTTTGGAGGATAATAAACTTCCATGAATATTTCAGTAAGCTTTTTGTATAGATACAGGTTTTCAGTTCTTTTGTGTAAATGCCTAGGTTATCTAGAAAAAGTTGTTTGAATTAACAGTAGTAGTAATAGAGCCTCTCAGTCATGTCTGACTCTTTGTTATCGCACAGACTGTAGCCCACCAGACTTCACTGTCCATGGGATCTCCAGGCAAGAATACTGGAGTGCCATTGGAGAAGGTTGAGGTTGCCAATCCCTTCTCCAGAGGATCTTCCTGACCCAGGGCTCAAACCCGGCAGACTCTTTACCATATGCACTACAGGGAAGTCCCTTGAATTAAAAAGAAACTGCTAAATGAATGTCATCTATAGTAGTTATATCATTTTAAACTCAGCATAAATTTTTGAATTTGATTTCCCCACAAACTCTTGATATTAAAAGTCTTTTCTATTTTAGATATTCTGAAGGATGAAGGGGGCATAATGACATCTAATTATGGCTTAATTTACATTTCCTTGATGATTAAAATTTTGAGCCTTTAAATTTTAGCTTTATTTATTAGTTTTTAGTCTATTACCTTTTTGAGATGTTTGCTGTATTCTTTTCTTATTTTAAAGTAATATTTTTGCTTTATTAGTGTATTGTAAGATATTTTAAGATACATGTTATTTATCATATATGAAGATAAGAGTATAAATATCACTATAGATATAGATATATTGAACATTTTCATTTAGCCGGAGACTGATGTTTTTGTTTTCTTGAGTAATGTGTTCTGAAGAGCAGTAAGATAATTTTTGATGAAATTCAACTCTATTATTTTTTATTGTTACCAAGAGTACATTTGTGTCTGTGATATCTAAGAAAACTTTTTATTGCAGAACTTGGATGATTTAAACATATTTTTCAAGATATGATATAGGTTTGACTTTTTAGTTCTGTGATCAATTTTTTTAATTATTTTGTCAAAGTATAATTTATATGCAATAAAATTCTCCAAGTTTGAGTGTGTAATTTCTGCAGTTGTAACTAATGTAAACAGTTGTATTACAACCAAGAAAGTGACGTAGAACACGTTCTTCTCCCTACAAAATTGTCCTGTATTTCTATAAAGTCAGTCTTCTCCCTCTCCTCTCACTATTGGCAAGTGGTGATCTGCTTTCCATATTACACATTAAAATTACAAACCTGTGCTCCCTTTTAGACAATGTATAGAACTAGTATTTTTTTATATTTTGTCTATTTTGTGGTTGTTTATGGTGGAAGGGCTAATCCAGTGGAAGTTTCTCTATCAGGATGGAAGCAGAAGTATTTATACAATCGTCATTTCAAGATCAAATACTGAAACATATCACTCCTTCACTTGACAAGTAACTAGATTTAGAAATTGAAACAAGAGAAATGGTTTCAAAGCCTGAATCAAGCTTTAGATTTATTTTACTCGTATTCAGTAAGATAGTATTTGCTCCCTCTGAAGTTTTATGATCAGAAGATCAAATGTGGTTATCAAAACATAATTAAATTTTTTTCTAAAATGCTTTATAATTAACTTTTTAAATGAAAATTTTCCTTTATATCACACCACCTATTTGTCGTAACAGCAATTTTTATTGCAGATCCAAGCTTTCAACATATATTGCCATACAAATTACCATTGCCATTTTAAACTTTTCATTTAAAACTAACAACTAATTCCCACAATGTGAAGAATATAGAAAAAGAGCAAAAGTTCCCAAGGAAAGAGAATGTATAGGAAAGACATTTTATGGTAACAAGCATGGATATTTGCCACCTACTTTTTAACAAAAGAGAAAAATCACCATAGAAAGGTATGTATTTCTTTTACACGAGAATGGACCTTACCTTGCACACAGTACTATATATTTTATTTTACTTATTTGTTCTTTTGTGTACTTTCACTGCACTCTTGATTCTACCTGCAAAAACAATTCATACAATTCTTCACTGAAATAATAACAACAATTATAATATTTTATCCATTTTTGAAAGCTAGTACATAGCATTACCCACTCATAAGTAAATGCATATACTGTAGGAAAAAAAAATCCATTAAGGAAATTTGGAACCAGTATTTCTATTGAAATTCACAGCATGATACAAAACAAAGCTTAAAAAAAAAAACCTGTTACCACCATTACAGGATTGGACTTAATGGGAAGCTGGGTATTGCCCTGCCAATAGCAACTACAGAAATTGACTCACTTTGTATTTTTGCCCAGAAAAAAATCACATTAATGTGACATTAGAATACAATTTATTTTGTGTCTTAAGAACTTAAATAATTCTATTTTGAGGGTAGTGTAAGTCATAGACTCTAAGAGAAGATGCATATATCTAACAAACTATACGTGGAAAAATGAAAGCACAAATTTCTGAATTTGTGAATTTGAAATGAAAGCATAGATAGCTTCAGTAAACCATTGGTATCAATGCAATAAATTTATTAATCACAAAGTTCTAGGAGAATTATCTAATTGCATATAAACATTCTTGTATATTAAGAGAGCCAATGAAGATTATTTAATTTAGAAATTCAGGATTTCTAAATTTTTATTGTTATTGCTATATATTACTGATTTTCAAACAAATTAGAGTTAACTTCACTCAAAGTCTCTCAGGTGTTCATATAGATTTATAATTTATAAATGAATCTAGATTTAAATGGTTTAATAATTTACTATTCACTGTGTACATATAATTTGCTATTCAGTTGTGTGCTATTAAAAACTGCTTCCAGGTAAGGGAAGGTGATAGGTTTTGTTGTTTTCATGCAGTGAATACTCCTACCAAGTTTGCTTTCAAGCTGTCAATGTATGTCACTGAATGGGAACTGAAAAAAGATGCATATGTTTGGCTTTTGTATGTCAGTGTGATATAGTTCCAGTACAAAATAGGTTTGTTGAGAGGATATTCTGCAACACTCTGGAGTAACAATCATCATCATTTTTTAAAGATGTAGAATTTGGGATTTTCAGTATTATTAAATTTAGCGAGTATATGCAGCTAGAATAGGAGAGAGAGGATTCAAATCCCAGGCCTCTCTCCCTGCAAAACTCAAGATCTGTTTACATACATGTTCAAACACACACACACACACACACACACACACACACACACACGATAAGGTTGGATTTTACATAGAGGAAGACTCTAAGAATAAAAGTACTGCAGTCATTACATATTTGTATTTATTGTTTGCCTTTACACTCATTTAATCATATTGACTTACTGAAATCAAACAAGAAGTAAAGAAAGAAACTTCATTGACTCTTACTCATGATTACATCAAGTTTTGAATCTTTACTATGTAACATTTTAACAGGGGTTTTTAAATGATTAAGATGTGTGATACAGTGGTATGTGGCTAGAACTCAGTTGCTTTGGGGTTTGTCAAGCATAATAGTACTGTGCAGTGCCTTGGCATAAGAAACTTTTCTAATTCACTTCCTCTTAAATATTCAATTTATGTGCCAATTACAAAGCCACCATTTTGGGTATATCTTTATATATCTGTGTTTTTCTATACAATCAATTGAACATGTATAATTTACTCCCACACCTTATTTAAATCAATCTAGGTCTAAATTTATATATGAAGGGCATATTTTACTGCAATTCATTTGATAAATAAATCAAGTCACAGAAAGTCATTTAATATTTGCATACGAAATAAGCAACTTTGAAGAGTGTGTCTTCTATATAACAATTCACTGTATTAAAACATAATTCTGCAAATGAATACTTACTAAAGCATTTTATAGTCAAAATTAGGACTATGAATTCTGTAGAGCAGTGGGCAAAAAGAGTGGTCTAACCAAATTGGAATTTCCATTTTCTTTTGATAATATATTTGATATTCTTTCTAAAATCATGACTCTTTTTTTATCTTAAAAGAAGTTTTACAGGTTTTATAATTCCACCTTTTATTTTGGTTTTAAAATGCAATCTAATGATGCGTTTCAGATTTAGTCTAGCCTCTGTAATCAAGTTACTGAATGCAGTTACTTTAGTAACTTTGATTCATTGGAAGGAGTCAAAGCTTATACGATTTCTGATAAATTTCATCTTTGGAAACATTATACCCCATTCACAAAAGTGAATATCCTTCTAAAATTTGGCTTTTAGGTTTGAGAGTGATGAATTTCTTCAAATTCTGAGTCTGTTTCCTCAAGAGGAAACATTTTACTGGGGAATGCATCTATGCTAAGCCCAAGTGTTTTCATATGTAAACCTGGTGCCAACAATATTGCTCTTCTCAACAAGCATTTTTATATTTCTTATCCTTTGAAAGGGGTTTACCAAAAGTCTGCACTTTCTTATTGGCTCTGCAATTTCTTATTGGCTTGGAATTTGCCCAGTTGTTTCCCTAAGTGTGCTTCATGGAACTGACCTGAAGCATTAATGGGATTTACATAAAGCAAAATGATGGTCAAATAAATTGCAGAAAAGTAGAACTGAAGAGAATTTGAATGTTTTCTTTATCACATTTATTTACTTGCACAGAGAATCTTCAAAAACAATACAAAATAAAACCAATCCCTATGTTCTCTGGAAATGATTTTAGGAAATTCTGCCATATACAAATATGTGAAGAAAGCGAACTCAAATTCAAACTCCTAGGAACAGAGCCCAAACATACTGTGGGTCTTCTTCTTGAGAGGAAATGGATCACAATTAATCCAGATAATGCTTGAAAGTAAACATAGTATCACATTCTTATTATTCATGCTTTTGCTCATAACTGCTCTGATCCTGGTAAGCAAAGCACAGCTGATATCTTTAAAAGTATTTATGTGCTCAGTTTATTGTTAAAAATTGAATCCAGGCCCTATACTAATCTTCCAAGCTTAACTTTCACCTCTCTCTGACCTGCTTATCATGCTCTTGCCTATTTGCTTCTATCTCCTGAAAATACTAGCTTAGTTTCTGCATCAGTGTCTGATATTTCTAATACTTGATTAATATATATGTTAAGGTTGAACAAATTAGTAAGTATATTGTAAATAATGAAACCAGGGTTTCCATGATTGGAAAAATAAGCTACAAATAAGGAAAGATGGAATTAAACTTCAGATGTTAGATTGGAATTGTCCATTATCCACATTCCTGCTCTCCTGCCAAAAACAACCACAAAGCAAAAAATGAAAAATAGGAATTAAGACATCATATGCAAAATTTCCAAATATGATGTAAATGACTATGAGTATCTTGTTTACTTAACATTTTCTCTTGGGTCATTTTTTCTTCTCTTTAAAAAAATTTTTGTTCTCTTACTTCTCTCTCTCTCTATACACACACACACACACACACACATGAACACACACACAACCACATATAAAGAGACATTTATGTACATTTTGGACACTGTGAGAAATGAAACAATGGAACAGGACAGCATGTACACTATAATCTAAGAGGACATACTAAAAATAAAAGTATAACTGAATCTGTATATTGAAGGAGCTTGTGTATCTGTGAACATTGACCTAGAAACTTCAACTCCAAGATGAGTTTTATCAAAATTTTCAGGCAATAAAGATAAAAGAAGAAATGTTTAGGGCCTTCAGGCAAAAAAGACCAAGTTTACTAATAAAAGGAAAAAAAAATCAGATTGGTGTCAGACTTCTTGATTTTTGATAGAACAGGCAATGTAAGTGAACAAAGAATTAAAAAAAAAAATAAAAGTGATCCAAAGATTTCGTATCTAACCAAGTTGCCCTTCAACAATCAGTTCTATGAGAAGGCACTGAAAATGCAAAAATACAAGGATAACTATACTTAGAATCCTCCTGAGATATCTACTAGAAAATGAGTTTTCTCTAACCAAGAGATGATAATAAATATTTTGCCAAAAGGCATGTACTGAATATGCTTAATTATAGATCAAAGACTAGAAGTTTAAAATAAAGGTGAAAACTAATATAAAATCAATACATGCATTGATAAAATATAAATAATACAACTTAAAATGTAGAAAGAGAAGAAAGGGAAGGAGAAAGTTAGAATATGCTCATGGATTTTTGCATAGTCATATGAATCTGTTTTTATCAGCCTGGGCTGCCATAAAAAATACTATAGAGAGGGTTATTTAAAAAATAGAAATTAATTTTCTCATGGTTCCAGAGGCCAGAAGTATGATATCACAAGGCCATTATGCTCAGATTCTAGTTAAGAGTTCTCTTCTTAGCTTGCAAACAGTTGATTTCTTGCATATACTCACTTGTGTGTGCATGCTGAGTTGCTTCATTCATGTCTGTCTCTTTGTGACCATATGAACTGTAGACTACCAGGGTTTTCATGAGCTTCCCAGGTGGTGACAGTAATAAAGAACCCTTCTGCCAATGCAGGAGACATAAGAAACACAGGCTCCATCCTTGGGTCGGGAAGATCCCCTGGAGGAGGGCATGGCAACTCACTCCAATATTCTTGCCCACATGGCCTCACAAGGCAGAGAGAAAGAAAGCTCTATGATGTCTCTTTTTAAAAGGGCACTAATCCCATCATGAAGACCCCACTCTCATGGCCTCATCTAAACCTAATCATTTTCCCAAAGCCTGATCTCCAAATGCCATCACAGGGAGATTTAGGGCTTTAATGTATGGATTTGGGGAGGACAAAATTTAGTCCATAGCAGAGTAAAATCATTTATTTTTGTTGCTACAAAACCCAGTATTAAAGGTTTAAGCAGAGAAAAGGATGAGTACTACAAATGTTTTAGCATAATCATAGCCACTAGAATAAAAAAAATGAACTTCATAAATACTAGAGCAATAATAACACTGGACAAAGGAAAAAAACACATAAAGAAATGGAAAAGAGTATATATAACATAAATATAACATCAGTTCAGTTCAGTTCAGTTCAGTCGCTCAGTCATGTCCAACTCTTTGTGACCCCATGAATTGCAGCATGCCAGGCCTCCCTGTCCATCACCAACTCCCGGAGTTCACCCAGACTCACATCCATTGAGTCAGTGATGCCATCCAGCCATCTCATCCTCTGTCATCCCCTTCACTTCCTGACCCCAATCCCTCCCAGCATCAGAGTCTTTTCCAATGAGTCAAATCTTCCCATGAGGTGGCCAAAGTACTGGAGTTTCAGCTTTAGCATCATTCCTTCCAAAGAAATCCCAGGGCTGATCTCCTTCAGAATGGACTGGTTGGATGTCCTTGTCCAAGGGACTCTCAAGAGTCTTCTCCAACACCACAGTTCAAAAACATCAATTCTTCAGCGCTCAGCCTTCCTCACAGTCCAACTCTCACATCCATACATGACCACAGGAAAAACCATAGCCTTGACTAGACAAAGCTTTGTTGGCAAAGTAATGTCTCTGCTTTTGAATATGTTATCTAGGTTGGTCATAACTTTCCTTCCAAGGAGTAAGCATCTTTTAATTTCATGACTGCAGTCACCATCTGCAGTGATTTTAACACTAAAAAATCATGATAGAATTAAAGTCAAGCATATTTGTTATATCAAATAAATGTGTATGGGGTGTGTGTGTTTGTGTGTGTGTGTGTGTGTTCAGTTGTGTCCCACTCTTGTGACCCTATGGACCATAGCCCATCAGGTTTCTTTGTCCATGGGATTCTCCAGGCAAGAATACTGGAGTGAGTAGCCATTCCCTTCTCCAGAGGATCTTCCTGATCCAGAGATTAAACCTGTGACTCTTGAATCTCCTACATTGGCAGACAGATTCTTTACCAATAGCACCACCTGGGAAGACCTCAACTTTAAAAATAAAAAATATTACATGAAAACCAAAATATTAGAAATTTATATATAGAACTTAACACATCATTATCAGTTCAAGCAATATCAAGAGGAAAAAAAGACAAGCAAAACTATAAAATCTAAACAATATTATAAAAGAACATAGACCTTATTAAAATATACAAATGTTTAAAATCCCATATTAGAGAATACAATTTCATCTCAAGTAAACATAGAACTCATATAAATTGATCATATATTAGTACTGAAGAAAATAAATTCAACTAAAAATGCAACTGATCAAAACTGACACAAGAAAAACAGAAGATAGCATATATCAAATAAAGAAATTTCATTTGTTACCAGTCCTCCCCAAAAGAAAACCCAAGGTCCTAATAGTTTGTAAATTATGGCAAACCTGAAAGAAGAAATAGCCCCAATTTGCAAAAAACATTTCAGTGTGTAGAGTAATAGATAGCACTGCCTAACTTATATTATGAAGCTATCATAACAATTAAGAAAAATCTAGTAAAGACATTACAAAAAAATTCTAGACCAATGTCCCTTATAAATATAGAGTTCAGTTCACTTCAGTCTCTCAGTCGTATCCAACTCTTTGCAACCTCATGAATCGCAGCACACCAGGCCTCCCTCTCCATCACCAACTCCCAGAATTCACTCAGACTCACGTCCATTGAGTCAGTGATGCCATCCAGCCATCTCATCCTCTGTCGTCCCCTTCTCCTCCTGCCCCCTATCCCTCCCAGCATCAGAATCTTTTCCAATGAGTCAACTCTTCCCATGAGGTGGCCAAAGTACTGGAGTTTCAGCTTTAGCATCATTCCTTCCAAAGAAATCCCAGGGCTGATCTCCTTCAGAATGGACTGGTTGGGTCTTCTTGCAGTCCAAGGGACTCTTAAGAGTCTTCTCCAACACCACAGTTCAAAAGCATCAATTCTTCGGCACTGAGCTTTCTTCATAGTCCAACTCTCACATCCATACATGACCCCTGGAAAAACCGTAGCCTTGACTAGACGGACTTTTGTTGGCAAAGTAATGTCTCTGCTTTTGAATATGTTATCTAGGTTGGTCATAACTTTTCTTCCAAGGAGTAAGCGTCCTTTAATTTCATGGCTGCAGTCACCATCTGCCATGATTTGGAGCCCCCAAAAAAATAAAATCTGACACTGTTTCCACTGTTTCCCCATTTATTTCCCATGAAGTTATGTGACCAGATGCCATGATTTTAGTTTTCTAAATGTTGAGGTTTAAGCCAACTTTTTCACTCTCCACTTTCACTTTCATCAAGAGGCTTTTTAGTTCCTCTTCACTTTCTGCCATAAGGGTGGTGTCATCTGCATATCTGAAGTTATTGAGATTTCTCCCGGCAATCTGGATTCCAGCTTGTGCTTCTTCCAGTCCAGCGTTTCTGATGATGTTCTCTTCATAGAAATTAAATAAGCAAGGTGACAATATACAGCCTTGACATACTCCTTTTCCTATTTGGAACCAGTCTGTTGTTCCCTGTCCAGTTCTAACTGTTGCTTCCTGACCTGCATATAGGTTTCTCAAGAGGCAGGTCAGGTGGTCTGGTATTCCCATCTCGTTCAGAATTTTCCACGGTTTATTGTGATCCACAAAGTCAAAGACTTTGGCATAGTCAATAAAACAGAAATAGATGTTTTTCTGGAACTCTTTTGCTTTTTTGATGATCCCACAGATGTTGGCAATTTTTCTCTAGTTCCTCTGCTTTTCTAAAACCAGCTTGAACATCTGGAAGTTCATGGTTCACGTATTGCTGAAGCCTTCTCTTTAAATTAGTTAACTTGGACATATTTAAACAAAAAAGTGGTCAATTACATATATTTTGTATAAATAGATTAATGCATGAGTAGGTAATATTTGGCATTTTATACCTAAGGAATGGGTCATATCTTGGTGAGTCTGGGATATACTTTGGAATCATTGCTTGAACGCAAATGGAGATGCTTTCATTATTATGGCCACACTGTCAACATATTGCTTTAAAACAGATTAATGTTATCAGAAGAAATGCATAAAAAACCTTTTTAATTCAGGCTTGTTTCCAAGAAGTAGAAGCAATGTTATTTATGGTTTAATAATTGTAAATATATTTATATTAAATTTAATTTTTGAATATGAAATCATGGTTTACTGAAAAGTTAGGCAGTTAAAGCATGAACCACCCTCAATAAAATATACAGATTGATATTCTATGACATAGAATATCAAGCAAGAGTAACAGTATTAGAAGACAATGTACTTTAATAAAAAAGCATCTGATAGAATATGCTTTGCTTCCTATAAACTGCTGTTTCCAATTTCTTGGCAATGTAAATTAGTTCAGAAAATGAGTTCCATGGTGTATGGTGTGACCTAGATCATAAAATAAAGGGACAAAAGAGTGAGAGTGTGCTTAAGCGGACTCATTATAATATCTATATATATAGTCTAGACTGAAGAAGCAGACTTAGGCATTTCCTTCGTATTCTCCTTTTTTTTTTTTTTTTTTTTTTGAGGAAGAAATAATCTTATAACAGCAAGCAGAACCCAAAAGAAAAGCCATTAGGGTACTAGGATACAAATTATGGTTCTTTATGTTGCATTTATTAGAGCTTTGTGTTGAGTGGATTTTCTAGTGGATCATTCTAGTACATTTAACTGCAAAAAATCCAGACTTTCAATGAGACCATGTCAGAACAGATAAGAATGATAAAGCATATGAGACAAGAAGTTAGGATCCCTCAAAAGGGCTCAGGTTTATCAAATGTCCTATACCTTGGCAAACAAAAGAAACAAGAAATAGTTGTAAATAAGATAAAATAAGGTAAAATAGAGATAAGGAAATGGAACGGAGGAAGCCGAGTCATAAGAAAGCAACATAAGCTAAATCCCTGGATCCTTCATAAGCAGATAAAAATTTTTTAATTTCTTTTTTCTTATTTCATGTTATCCTTAGTGTCCAGGCAAGATTTTTTTCCTAATGCTCCTAAAACAAAAGAAACACACAGGATCCCTGTTGCATTAAGTGGTTAAGTAGAAAAAATTAATTAGGATTTATGTTCTAACAAATTAGTAGTCATTTGAAAAAAAAATTGTGCACAGAATATAAAACAAAATTATGTCATTATAAAATAATCACAGGTCTTCCCAGGTGGTGCTAGAGGTAAAGAATCCACCTGCCAATGCAGGAGACAAAAGTGATGCAGGTTTGATCCCTGGGTTGGAAAGATCCCATGGAGTAGGAAATGGCAAGCCACACCAGTATTCTTGCCTGGAGAATCCCATGGACAAAAGAGCCTGGCGGGCTACTGTCCTTAAGGTCCCAAAAAGTTGACACAACTGAAGTGACAGCACAGCAGAGCAAGTAATCACAATTTAAATTTACTAATAAAATGCATTTTAGAAACTGCTTCAAACCTTTCCCATTTATCTGCACACAGAACCCTGAATACCATGCTGTTTTTAATTCTTCCTTTCTTTTGCTCTATTCACTCACTATTCCTTTCTAAAAGTTCCATCCAGAGACAACACTGTCAGCTTGATAACGTCCGTGATAGTGTTGTATAATGTCAGTTCTGATTACACTTTTGCCCAAGTCTAAGGAAGAGCCTTAATAGAATTCTCATGCAAATCTCTGAAAATCCTTACACAGGCATGTAAATAGTAGACCACAATAAAAAAAAAAAAAAAAGATTAATTCTAAAGGGGAAACCATTGGAACCTACATTGATACATATCAGAAGCTCACAACTCAGATTTTTTGTCATGAATCTACAGATTCCCAGAGATAGTGTCACATAATTTGATACCTAAATGAGTTGAGAATATAGGAGACAAAAGAGCAAGATAAAGAAATATAATGTGACTATAGCATAAGCAGTGAAGTTTGATATGCAATCTGTGTCCTATTACCAAGTGCTTACAAATAACATGCATGATGAGATTGGTGTTATTAAAAGATGGTGGCTCTGAGTGCAGTATGGATTATGGTGTTCCAGCTGGATCTTATTTGCAAAAGTTAGAAAGTCAAATAGACTGACTCAGGAAAAGAAGGAAGTTATTTTTGTATCTGCAAAGCAGTAAACGGACAAAAAGTCTTATGGGTAGCCCTGAATTCTGAGAAGAGTAATGAAAGGAGGTCATATGGAGATTGTGTGCGTGCGTGTATGTGTTCAGTTGCATCCAACTCTTTTGTGACCTTACGGACTGTAGTCTGCCAGGCTCCTTTGTCCACAGGATTTTCCCATCAGGTTGCCATTCTTGCTTCCAGGGAATCTTCCCAACCGAGGGATTGAACCAGTGTCTCTGGCGTCTCCTGTACAGCCAGGCATATTCTTTACAAATGAGCCACCTGAAGAGCCCTTAGGAAGACTGCCCTTCAGGGGATCTTCCCAACCCAGCGATCAAACCCAGGTCTGCTGTATTGCAGGCAGATTTTTTACTGTCTGAGCCATCATGGAAACCCATGAATACTGGATTGAGTAGCCTATCCCTTCTCCAGGGGATCTTCCCAACCTAGGAATTAAACTAGGGTCTCCTGCATTCCTTGCAGATTCTTTACCATCTGAGATACCAGGAAAGCACAGATTTTTCTCTAGCATAGTGATTTTCTTCACCCTCATATTTTTTCTTTTAATTTGCTGGATGATTGTTTTTATGCTGTGCCTTTCCTATACTGTCATTTCTTTTTGCATATAGCATTTGATTTTGTTTCATTGCTGTTGTTTTGCCACTAAGTTGTGTCCAACTCTTTTGCAACCCCATGGACTATAGCCCAACAGGCCCCTCTGTCAATGGGATTATACAGGCAAGAATATTGGAGTAGGTTGCCATTTTTATCTCCAGGGTTTCTTCCCAAACCAGCGATCGAATCTGCATCTCCTACTTGGCAGGCAGATCATTTACCACTGAGCCACCTGGTAAGCCATAAGAGCTTATTATTGTTGTTTAGTTTCTCAGTCATGTCTGACTCTTTGCAACTCTGTGGACTGCAGCATGCCAGGCTTCCCTGTACTTCACCACCTCCCAGAGCTTGCTCAAACTCATGTCCACTGAGTCTGTGATGCCATCAAACCATCTCATCCTCTGTTGTCCCCTCCTCCTCCTATCTTCAATCTTTCTGAGCATCAGGGTCTTTTCCAATGAGTCATTTATTTGCATTAGATGGCCAAAGTAGTGGAACTTCAGCTTCAGTATCAGTCCTCCCAATGAATATTCAGGGTTGATTTCCTTTAGGAATGATGGTTTGATCTCCTTACAGTCCTAGAGACTCTCAAGAGTTTTCTCCAGTGCCACAATTTGAAAATATCAATTTCTAAGCACCCAGACTTCCTTATGGTTCAACTCTCACATCCGTACATGACTGCTAGAAAAACCATAGTTTTGACTATATGGATATTTTTTGGCAAAGTGATATTTCTGCTTTTTAATATGCTGTCTAGGATTGTCATAGCTTTCCTTCTGAGGAGAAAGCATCTTTTAAATTCATGGTTGCAGTCACTGTAGTGGTTTTGAAATCTAAAAAAATAAAATCTATCACTTCTTCCACTTTTCCTCCTTCTATTTGCCATGAAATGATGGGACCGGATGCAAGGATCATTGTTTTTGTTTTTTTAATGTTAAGATTTAAGCCAGCTTTTTTTCACTCCTCTTTCAGGTTCATCAAGGCGTTCTTTAGTTCCTTTTCATTTTCTGCTATTAGAGTAGTATCATCTGCATATCTGAGGTTTTTTATATTTCTCTTGGTAATCTTGATTCCAGCTTATGACTCATACAGTCTAGCATTTCACATGATATAATTTGCATAGAAGTTAAATAAGAAGGGTGACAATATACAGCCTTTACGTACTCCTTTCCCAATTTTGAGCCATTCATTTCTTCCATGTCTGGTTCTAACTGTTGCTTCTTGACTTGTATACAAGCTTCCCAGGAGGCTGATAAGATGGTCTGGTATACCCATCTTCTCAAGAATTTTCCACAGTTCATTGTGATTCACACAGTAAATGCTTTAGCACAGTCCACGAAGCAAAGTAGATGTTTTTCTGGAATTTCTTTGCTTTCTCTATGATCTAGGAAATGTCAGCAGTTTGATCTCTGGTTCCTCTGCCTTTTCTAAACCCAGCTGTTACATCTGAAAGTTCTTGGTTCACATACTGCTGAAGCCTAGCTAGGATTTTGAGCATACCCTTAACAGCATGTGAAATGAGCAGACCTGTATGGTAGTCTGAACATTTTTGCATTGCAGTTCTTTGTGATTGGGATGAAAACTGACCTCTTCCAGTCCTGTGGCCACTGCTGAGTTTTCCAGATTTGCTGGCGTATTGAGTGAAGCACTTTAACAGTATCATCATTTAGGATTTTAAATAGATTTAAATTCCATCAGCTCCACTAGCTTTGTAATAATGTTACCCAAGGCCCACTTAACTTCACACTCCAAGATGTCTGGGTGTAGGTGAGTAACCACACCATCGTGGTCATCCAGGTCATTAAGACCTTTTTTTGAATAGTTCTGTGTATTCTTGCCATCTCTTCTTAATCTCTTCTGTTTCTGTTTGGTCCTTACCATTTCTGTCCTTTATCATGCCAACATTGTGTGAAATGTTTCCTTAGATATATCCATTATGTTTCCAATTTATATCTTAATATGGGAAACCTAAGTTTTCCTGAGTCTTTTTCTGAGTAGTGACAAATTTATTTTTCATGTGTTGATGTTTAGTCACTAAGTCATATCTGACTATTTTGTGACTTAGTCTGACAGGCTCCTCTGTCTGTGAGATTTCCCACTCAAGAATACTGGAGTGAGTTGCCATTTACTTTTCCAAGGGATCTTCCCAACTCATATGGAACACTTGCCTCCTGCATTGCAGGCAGGTTCTTTACCCCTGAGCCACTGGGCACCCCATTAAATATCAATATTTAGATGTTAATTTCTTAATATATTTCTTAAATATGTTTTGAAAATAGGTCATAGTAATACTGTCCAGCAATAAAATATCTCTTTAATCTTATAATAAAGTATTTTGACTTTTGACATGATATTTTAAAAACAGTCAATTATAGAAGCTAAAGAGAAAGAAATAGCTAACACTCAAGAAGACAGTCTTAAAAAAGAGAAAAGTTTCCAAACACCAGGAAACAATGCTCACTGCCGAGTCTGTGGCAAGCCTTGGAACCACAGAGAGCAACATAACCAGGAGGAAAAATAAATAAATAATTAAAACCCACAGATTACATGCCCAACGGTAACTCCCCCAGTGGAGAAGCAGCACAGACGCCTGCATCCGCCACTAGCAAAAGGGGGCTGGGCAGGGAGGCGCCACCTGCATTGCTTAGAGGGCAATCTGAGGGAACTAATGGGATAGCAAACCAGATTGTGGGATAGCTACCAAGCGAAAAGCCCTAACCTAAGACATCAGCAGGCCTGCACACAGGACAAAGAGCTGAGCAGAGCTATCCAGCTGCAGGCCAGCCCACCATCCTCCGGTGACAGGCAGGTGAGGGTAGTCAGAGCCTGAAAGGGGCAATCACAGCCCCAGAGAGGCATTATCTACCAAACTGAAAGCAGGCTTCATGGCTAACCAAGACTTCTTGGGATTCTGGACAGTCAGCATCCACCTGAGAAGGTGCGCCGGTTGTACACCCAGAAAACCGAGCAGCAGGGATGGGGGAGGTGACTGCGCTTGCCAAACACCTGGTCACCTGAGCTGCTCAGACCTGGGAAAGGCACAAAACGCAGGTCCAACCGAGTCTGCACCTCTGAGGACTACCTGAGTACCTGAACCTGAGCAGCTTAGACCTGAGAAGTGCATACAACCCAGGGCTGGCCTCAGACAGTTCTCGGCAGAGCAACCTAGAGCCTAAGCACTGTAGACAGGGAAAGCACACACGCTGTGAGCAGAGGCAAACCCAGTGTGGCTGAAACACTGCGAGCACACACCAGTATTATTTGTTTGCAGCGTCCCTCCCTCCCAACAGCATGACTGAACAAGTGAGCCTAAAATAGTGTCCACCACCGACCCCTTGTGTCAGGGTAGAAATTAGACACTGAAGAGACCAGCAAACAGAAGAAGCTAAACCAGGGGGAACCTCCTTGGAAGTGACAGGAACAATAGATTAAAACCCTGTAGTTAGTACTGACTACATAGGAAGGGGCCTATAGATCTTGAGAAATATAAGCCAGATCAAGGAACTATCTGAAAATGAATGGACCCCACACTGCCCACAACATCACCAGAGAAAGTCCTAGATATATTTTTACTATTTTTACTATCATTCTTTAATTTCTTTCTAATTTTTTTTCTATTTTAAGTCCTCTATTACTCCTTTAATTTTGATTTTTATAACCTACTATTAATTTGCAAAAAAAAAAAAAAGAGAGAGAGAGAGAGACCCCATTTTTTAAAGGAAACTTCATACACATATATTTTATAATTTTTGTGACAATTTTTTTGTTTCTTTCTTTAATATGGTATTTTTGAACATCCAACCTCTACTCTAGATTTTTAGTCTTTGCTTTTTGGTATTTGTTATCACTTTTGTACCTTTAAGAATCCAATCTTCAGTACCCATTTTTCCTTGGGAGCAAGATTACTGGCTTGACTGCTCTCTCCTGCTTTGGACTCTCCTTTTTTCTCCATCAGGTTGCCTCTGTCTCCTCCCTCCCCCTTCTCTTCTCTACCCAACTCTGTGAATCTCTTTGTGTGTTCCAGATGCTGGAGAACACTTAGGGAACTGATAACTGGCTGGATCTGTCTCTCTCCTTTTGACTCCCCCCTTTATCCTCCTGGCCACCTCTGTCTCCTTCCTCCCTCTTCTCTTCTCTGTGTAACTCTGTGAACATCTCTGAACAGTCCAGACTGTGGAGCACACATAAGGAAGCGATTACTGGCTAGCTTGCTCTCTCCTCTCTTTTTTCCCCCTCATCTCATCCTGGTCACCTGTATCTCCCTCCTGCCTCTTCTCCTCTCCATGTAACTCTGTGAACCTCTCCGGGTGTTCCTCACTGTGAAGAAACTTTTCATCTTTAACCTAGATGTTTTATCAACAATGCTGTATAGATGGAGAAGTCTTGAGGCTACTGTAAAAATAAGACTGAAAACCAGAAGCAGGAGGATTAAGTCAAAATCCTGAGAACACCGGAGAACTCCTGACTCCAGGGAACATTAATCGACAGGAGCTTATCAAATGCCTCCATACCTACACTGAAACCAAGCACCACCCAAGGGTAACAAGTTCCAGAGCAAGACATACCATGCAAATTCTCCATCAACACAGAAACATAGCCCTGAGCTTCAATATACAGGCTGCCCAAAGTCACTCCAAAACCATGGACATCTCATAACTCATTACTGAACACTTCATTGTACTCCAGAGAGAAAAAATCCAGCTCCACCCACCAGAACATTGACACAAGCTTCCCTAACCAGGAAACCTTGACAAGCCACGGGTAAAACCCCACCCACAGTGAGGAAACTCCACAATAAAGAGAACTCCACAAACTGCCAAAATACAGAAAGGCCACCCCAAACTCAGCAATATAAACAAGATGAAGAGACAGAGAAATACCCAGCAGGTAAAGGAACAGAATAAATGCCCACCAAATCAAACAAAAGAGGAAGAGATAGGGAATTTACTTGATTCCCTATTCCCTATTCCCTGATAGGGAATCTACCTCTAAAAAAGTCTGAATAATGATAGTGAAAATGATCCAAAATCTTGAAAATAAAATGGAATATCAGATAAATAACCTGGAGACAAGGATTGAGAAGATGCAAGAAAGGTTTAACAAGGACCTAGAAGAAATAAAAAAGAGTCAATATAGAATGATTAATGCAATAAATGAGATCAAAAACACTCTGGAGGGAACAAATAGTAGAATAATGGAGGCAGAAGATAGCATTAGTGAATTGGAAGATAGAATGGTAGAAATAAATGAATCAGAGAGGAAAAAAGAAAAACGAATTAAGAGATTAGGACAATCTCAGAGACCTCTGGGACAATGTTAAACGCCCAAACATTTGAATCATAGGGGTCCCAGAAGAAGAAGACAAAAAGAAAGACCATGAGAAAATACTTGAGGAGATAATAGTTGAAAACTTCCCTAAAATGCGGAAGGAAATAATCACCCAAGTCCAAGAAACCCAGAGAGTCCTAAACAGGATAAACTCAAGGTGAAACACCCCAAGACAAATATTAATCAAATTAACAAAGATCAAACACAAAGAACAAATATTAAAAGCAGCAAGGGAAAAACAACAAATAACACACAAGGGGATTCCCATAAGGATAACAGCTGATCTTTCAATAGAAACTCTTCAAGCCAGGAGGGAATGGCAGGATATACTTAAAGTGATGAAAGAAAAATAATCTACAGCCCAGATTACTGTACCCAGCAAGGATCTCATTCAAATATGAAGGAGAAATCAAAAGCTTTACAGACAAACAAAAGCTGAGAGAATTCAGCACCACCAAACTAACTCTCCAACAAATACTAAAGGATCTTCTCTAGACAGGAAACACAAAAAGGGTGTATAAACTCAAACCAAAAACAATATAGTAAATGGCAATATGATCATACTTAGCAAATGGGTTGAATGCCCCAACCAAAAGACAAAGATCGGCTGAATGGATTAAAAAAAAAAAAAAAAACAAGATCCCTATATATGTTGTCTACAAGAGACCCACCTTGAAACAAGGGACACATACAGACTGAAAGTGAAGGGCTGAAAAAAGATATTCCACGCTAATAGATACCAAAAGAAACTAGGAATAGCAATACTCATATCAGATAAAATAGACTTTAAAACAAAGGCTGTGAAAAGAGACAAAGAAAGACACTGCATAATTATCAAAGGATCAGTCCAATAAAAAGATATAACAATTATAAATATATATGTACCCAACATACGAGAACTTCAGTATGTAAGACAAATGCTAACAAGTATGAAAGAGGAAATTAACAATAACACAATAATAGTGGGAGACTTTAATACCCCACTCACACCTATGGATAGATCAACTAAACAGAAAATTAACAAGGAAACACATGCTTTAAATGATGCAACAGACCAGTTAGACCTAATTGATATCTATAGGACATTTCACCCCAAAACAATGAATTTCACCTTTTTCTCAAGCACACAGGGAACCTTCTCCAGGATAGATCACATCCTGGACCATAAATCTAGCCTTGGTAAATTCAAAAAAATTGAAATCATTCCAACTATCTTTTCTGACTGCAATGCAGTAAGATTAGATCTCAATTACAGGAGAAAAACTATTAAAAATGCCAACATATGGAGGCTGAACAACATGCTGCTGAATAATCAACAAATCACAGAAGAAATCAAAAAAGAAATCAAAATATACATAAAAACTAATGAAAATGAAAACACAACAACCCAAAACCTGTGGGAAACTGTAAAAGCAGTGCTAAGGGGGAGGTTCATAGCAATACAGGCATACCTCAAGAAACAAGAAAAAAGTCAAATAAATAACCTAACTCTACACCTAAAGCAACTAGAAAAGGAAGAAATGAAGAACCCTAGGGTTAGTAGAAGGAAAGAAATCTTTAAAATTAGGGCAGAAATAAATGCAAAAGAAACAAAAGAGACCATAGCAAAAATCAACAAAGCCAAAAGCTGGTTCTTTGAAAGGATAAATAAAATTGACAAACCATTAGCCAGACTCATCAAGAAACAAAGGGAGAAAAATCAAATCAATAAAATTAGAAATGAAAATGGAGAGATCACAACAGACAACCCAGAAATACAAAGGACCATAAGAGACTACTTTCAGTGATTATATGCCAATAAAATGAACAACATGGAAGAAATGGACAAATTCTTAGAAAAGTATAACTTTCCAAAACTGAACCAGGAAAAAATAGAAAATCTTAACAGACCCATCACAAGCATGGAAATTGAAACTATAATCAGACATATTCCAGCAAACAAAAGCCCAGATCCAGACGGCTTCACAGTTGAATTCTACCAAAAATTTAGAGAAGAGCTAACACCTATCCTACTCAAACTCTTCCAGAAAATTGCAGAGGAAGGCAAACTTCCAAACTCATTATATGAGGCCACCATCACCATAATACCAAAACCTGACAAAGATGCCACAATAAAAGAAAACTACAGGCCCATATCACTGATGAACATAGATGCAAAAATCCTTAACAAAATTCTAGCAGTCAGAATGCAACAACACATTAAAAAGATCATACACCATGACCAAGTGGGCTTTATCTCAGGGATGCAAGGATTCTTCAATATCTGCAAATCAATGAATGTAATACACCACATTAACAAATTGAAAAATAAAAGCCATATGATTCTCTCAGTAGATGCAGAGAAAGCCTTTGACAAAATTCAACATCTATTTATGATAAAAACTCTCAGAAAGCAGGAAGAGAAGGAACATGCTGCTGCCAAGTCACTTCAGTCGTGTCCGACTGTGTGTGACCCCATAGACATCAGCCCACCAGGCTCTCCTGCCCCTAGGATTCTCCAGGCAAGAACACTGGAGTGGGTTGCCATTTCCTTCTCCAATGCATGAAAGAGAAAAAGTGAAAGTGAAGTTGCTCAGTCGTGTCCGACTCTTAGCGACCCCGTGGACTGCAGCCTACCAGGCTCCTCCATCCATGGGATTTTCCAGGCAAGAGTACTGGAGTGGGGTGCCATTGCCTTCTCCGAGAAGGAACATACCTCAATATAATATAAGCTATATGTGACAAACCCACAGCAAACATTATCCTCAATGGTGAAAAATTGAAAGCATTTCCCCTAAAGGCAGGAAAAAGACAAGGGTGCCCACTTTCACCACTACTATTCAACACAGTTTTGGAAGTTTTGGCCACAGCAAACAGAGCAGAAAAAGAAATAAAAGGAATCCAAATTGGAAAAGAAGAAATAAAACTCTCACTGTTTGCAGATGACATGATCCTCCACATAGAAAACCCTAAAGACTCCACTAGAAAATTACTAGAGCTAATCAATGAATATAATAAAGTTGCAGGATATAAAATCAACACACAGAAATCCCTTGCATTCCTATACACTAATAATGAGAAAATAGAAACAGAATTTAAGGAAACAATTCCATTCACCATTGCAACGAAAAGAATAAAATACTTAGGAATATATCTACCTAAAGAAACTGAAGACCCATAGTTAGAAAACTATAAAACACTGGTGAAAGAAATCAAAGAGGACACTAATAAATGGAGAAATATACCATGTTCATGGATTGGAAGAATCAATATGCTGAAAATGAGTATACTCCCAAAGCAATCTATAGATTCAATGCAATCCCTATCAAGCTACCAATGGTATTTTTCACAGAGCTAGAACAAATAATTTCACAATTTGTATGGAAATCCAAAAAAAAACTCGAATAGCCAAAGCAATCTCGAGAAAGAAGAATGGAACTGGAGGAATCAACCTGCCTGACTTCAGGCTCTACTACAAAGCCACAGTCATCAAGACAGTATGATACTGGCACAAAGACAGAAATATAGATCAATGGAAAAAAATAGAAAGCCCAGAGATAAATCCACACACCTATGGACATCTTATTTTTGACAAAGGAGGCAAGAATATACAATGGAGAAAAGACAATCTCTTCAACAAGTGGTGCTGGGAAAACTGGTCAACCACTCATAAAAGAATGAAACTAGAACAGCACCCCACTTCAGTACTCTTGCCTGGAAAATCCCATGGGCGGAGGAGCCTGGTAGGCTGCAGTCCATGGGGCCGCGAAGAGTCGGACACGCCTGAGCAACTTCCCTTTCACTTTCACTTTCATGCATTGGAGAAGGAAATGGCAACCCACTCCAGTGTTCTTTCCTGGAGAATTCCAGGAATGACAGCGCCTGGTGGGCTGCCATCTATGGGGTCTCCCAGAATCGGACACAAGTGAAGTGACTTAGCAGAACACTTTCTAACACCATACACAAAAATAAACTCAAAATGGATTAAAGATCTAAATATAAGATCAGAAGCTATAAAACTCCTAGAGGAGAACATAGGCAAAACACTCCCCGACATACATCACAGCAGGATCCTCTATGATCCACCTCCCAGAATATTGGAAATAAAAGCAAAAAAAGCCAAATGGGACCTAATTAATATTAAAAGCTTCTGCACAACAAAGGAAACTATAAGCAAAGTGAAAAGACAGACTTCAGAATGGGAGAAAATAATAGCAA
Organism: Bos grunniens; assembly: GCF_055505025.1. Classification (NCBI taxonomy): domain Eukaryota; kingdom Metazoa; phylum Chordata; class Mammalia; order Artiodactyla; family Bovidae; genus Bos; species Bos grunniens. The sequence goes on along the minus strand of NC_141166.1, from coordinate 53,754,760 downwards.
ATGAAGCAACTGATAAACAACTAATCTCAAAAATATACAAGCAACTCCTGCAGCTCAATTCCAGAAAAATAAACGACCCAATCAAAAAATGGGCCAAGAACTAAACAACATTTCTCCAAAGAAGACAGAAATGGCTAACAAACAACTGAAAAGATGCTCACCATCACTCATTATCAGTACAGTTCAGTCGCTCAGTCGTGTCCGACTCTTTGCGACCCCATGAATCGCAGCACGCCAGGCCTCCCTGTCCAACACCAACTCCCAGAGTTCACTCAGACTCACGTCCATTGAGTCAGTGATGCCATCCAGCCATCTCATCCTCTGTCGTCCCCTTCTCCTCCAGCCACCAATCCCTCCCAGCATCAGAGTCTTTTCCAATGAGTCAATTCTTCCCATGAGGTGTCCAAACTACTGGAGTTTCAGCTTCAGCATCAATCCCTCCAAAGAAATCCCAGGGCTGATCTCCTTCAGAATGGCCTGGTTGGATCTCCTTGCAGTCCAGGGGACTCTCAAGAGTCTTCTCCAACACAACAGTTCAAAGACATCAATTCTTCAGCGCTCAGCTTTCTTCACAGTCCAACTCTCACATCCATACATGACCCCTGGAAAAATCATAGCCTTGACTAGACAGACCTTTGTTGGCAAAGTAATGTCTCTGCTTTTCAATATGCTATCTAGTTTGGTCATAACTTTTCTTCCAAGGAGTAAGCGTCTTTTAATTTCATGGCTGCAGTCACCATTTGCAGTGATTTTGGAGCCCAGAAAAATAAAGTCTGACACAGTTTCCAATGTTTATCCATCTATTTCCCATGAACTGATGGGACCAGATGCCATGATCTTCGTTTTCAGAATGTTGAGCTTTAAGCCAACTTTTTCACTCTCCTCTTTCACTTTCATCAAGAGGCTCTTTCGTTCCTCTTCACTTTCTGCCATAAGGGTGGTGTCGTCTGCATATCTGAGGTTATTGAGATTTCTCCCAGCAATCTTGATTCCAGCTTGTACTTCTTCCAGCCCAGCGTTTCTCATGATGTACTCTGCATAGAAATTAAATAAGCAGGGTGACAATGTACAGCCTTGACGTACTCCTTTTCCTATCTGGAACCAGTCTGTTGTCCCATGTCCAGTTCTAACTGTTGCTTCCTGACCTGCATACAGATTTCTTAAGAGGCAGGTCAGGTGGTCTGGTATTCCCATCTCTTTCAGAATTTTTCACAGTTTATTGTGATCCACACAGTCAAAGGCTTTGGCATAGTCAATAAAGCAGAAATAGATGTTTTTCTGGAACTCTTTTGCTTTTTCCATGATCCAGTGGATGTTGGCAATTTGATCTCTGGTTCGTCTTCTTTTTCCAAAACCAGCTTGAACATCTGGAAGTTCAGAATTCATGTATTGCTGAAGCCTGGCTTGGAGAATTTTGACCATTACTTTACTAGCTTGTGAGATAAGTGCAATTGTGCCATAGTTTGAGCATTTTTTGGCATTGCCTTTCACTGGGATTGCAATGAAAACTGACCTTTTCCAGTCCTATGGCCACTGCTGAGTTTTCCAAATTTGCTGGCATATTGAGTGCAGCACTTTCACAGCATCATCTTTTAGGATTTGAAATACCTCAACTGGAATTTCTTCACCTCCACTAACTTTGTTTATAGTGATGCTTTGTAAGGCCCATTTGACTTCACATTCCAGGATGTCTGGCTCTATGTGAGTGATCAAACCATCATGATTATCTTGGTCATGAAGATCTTTTTTGTACAGTTCTTCTGTGTATTCTTGCCACCTCTTCTTAATATCTTCTGCTTCTGTTAGGTCTATACCATTTCTGTCCTTTATCCAGCCCATCTTTGCATGAAATGTTCCCTTGGTATCTCTAATTTTTTTGAAGAGATCTCTAGTTTTTCACATTCTGCTGTTTTCCTCTATTTCTTTGCATTGATCGCTGAAGAAGGCTTTCTTATCTCTTCTTGCTATTCTTTGGAACTCTGAATTCAGATGCTTATATCTTTCCTTTGCTCCTTTGCTTTTCGCTTCTCTTCTTTTCACAGCTATTTTTAAGGCCTCCTCAGACAGCCATTTTGCTTTTTTGCATTTCTTTTCCATGGGGATGGTCTTGATCCTTGTCTCCTGTACAATGTCACGAACCTCCATCCATAGTTCATCAGGCACTCTATCTATCAGATCTAAGCCCTTAAATCTATTTCTCACTTCCACTGTATAATCATAAGGGATTTGATTTAGGTCATACCTGAATGGTCTAGTGGTTTTCCCTACTTTCTTCAACTCATTATCAGAGAAATGCAAATCAAAACCACAATGAGGTACCATTTCAAGCCAGTCAGAATGGCTGCTATCAAAAGTCTACAAGCAATAAATGCTGGAGAGGGTGTGGAGAAAAGGGAACCCTCTTACACTGCTGGTGGGAATGCAAACTAGTAAGCCACTATGGAGAACAGAGTGGAGATTCCTTAAAAAACTTGAAGTAGAATTGCCATACGACCCAGCAATCTCACTGCTGGGCATACACATTGAGGAAACCAGAATTGAAAGAGATATACGTATCCCAATGTTAATCACAGCACTGTTTATAATAGCCAGGACATGGAAGCAACCTAGATGTCCATCAGCAGACGAATGGATAAGAATGGTGTGATACATATACACAATGGAGTATTACTCAGCCATTAAAAAGAATACATTTGAATCAGTTCTAATGAGGTGGATGACACTGGAGCCTATTATACAGAGTGAAGTAAGCCAGAAAGAAAAACACTAATACAGTATGCTGCTAAGTCACTTCAGTCGTGTCCAACTCTGTGTGACCCCATAGATGGCAGCCCACCAGGCTCCCCCGTCCCTGGGATTCTCCAGGCAAGAACACTGGAGTGGGTTGCCATTTCCTTCTCCAATGCATGAAAGTGTAAAGGGAAAGTGAAGTCACTCAGTCGTATCTGACTCTTCACGACCCCATGGACTGCAGCTAACGCACATATATGGAATTTAGAATGATGGTAACAATAACCCTGTATGCAAGACAGCAAAAGAGACACAGATGTATAGAACCGTCTTTTGGATTCTGTGGGAGAGGGCGAGGGTGGGATGATTTGGGAGAATGTCATTGAAACATGTATAATATCATATGTGAAACAAATCACCAGTCCAGGTTCAATGCATGATACAGGATGCACGGGCTGGTGCACTGGGGTGACCCAGAGGGATGATATGGGGAGGGAGGTGGGAGGAAGGTTCAGGATGGGGAACACGTGTACACCTGTGGTGGATTCATGTTGATGTATAGCAAAACCAGTAAAATATTGTAAAGTAATTAGCCTCCAATTAAAATAAATAAATTTGTATTAAAAAAACTAATTTTAAAAAGTGGACCAATTATATGATAAGTAATTTATAAAAACAAACATAACATAGTCAATAATTAAAAAAAAGAGAGAGAGAGAGAAAGAAATACCAAGTCAGGAAGAAATTTATAATGTAATGGGATTTTACGTTATTGAATTCCAAAATTCTTAATGGTTGTTACATAAAGGACCTTTCTTGAATTACTATTTTGGATGTCTTTTCCCAACTTTTGTTTCTCCCACTTTTCATTACCAATGTTGATTAGAAAAATAAGAACTCTAATATATACTCACTCTTGAAAATAGAAAGGAGAAAACATTATATCTACTGTTTTGCAAATAAAATATTCTTAATAGACAGCTGAATGTGTCAATGAACCATTGTCGTTCAAACTATCTTTTAAGCCAATACACTTAAAGCAAATGATATAGTTGATAGATAATAAGTGTTTATATTTCAAAACATCTTACTAGGTTAGCTCATATAATCTGTGTAGCTACAAGTTTAATTTAACAATAACATTCTTGTTTTATAAATAACATAAACAGAGGCTTATAGAGAAAAATAACTGTTAAGAAGGATGAACAAGAATTACTCAAGAGAGTACTTCATCAATTATTAAAACTTTTATTTTTGTTCTTTGACATCATACTACTCTTGATCACTGTTTTCCCTCTTTTGGATCAGTTCTCTAATTAGTTTTCCATTTCTGTCTTTTCTTCTATACGATTCACTCTTCCTCCAATAATAAAATGAGAATTTATGATTACCTTGCTTAAAACCTAGTAGTGACTTTCCAGATGGCTCAGTGGTAAAGAATCCTCCTGCCAATGCAAGAGATGAAGGAAATGAGGGTCCGATTCCTGGATCGGGAAGATCCCTTGGAGGAGGAAATGGCAACCGACTCCAGTATTCTTGTCTGGGAAATGCCATGGACAGAGGAAACTGGCAGGCTACAGTCCACGGGGTCGCAAAGAGTAGGACACAACTGAGCCACCTGCACACTGACTTTCCACTGCCTGAGGATGAATTCCAAATCCTTAGTAACACTGACAAGTCTGTGCATCATCTGTATCATGCTGAAATCTACACAGTGGCATTATGTGTTTGCATAGAATCAGATCAGATCAGATCAGTCGCTCAGTCGTGTCCGACTCTTTGCAACCCCATGAATCGCAGCACGCCAGGCCTCCCTGTCCAACACCAACTCCCAGAGTTCACTCAGACTCATGCCCATCGAGTCAGTGATGCCATCCAGCCATCTCATCCTCTGTCATCCCCTTCTCCTCTTGCCCCCAATCCCTCCCAGCATCAGAGTCTTTTCCAATGAGTCAACTCTTCGCATGAGGTGGCCAAAGTACTGGAGTTTCAGCTTTAGCATCATTCCTTCCAAAGAAATCCCAGGGCTGATCTCCTTCAGAATGGACTGGTTAGATTTCCTTGTAGTCCAAGGGACTCTCAAGAGTCTTCTCCAACATCACAGTTCAAAAGTATCAATTCTTCAGCGTTCAGCCTTCTTCACAGTCCAACTCTCACATCCATACATGACCACAGGAAAAACCATAGCCTTGACTAGACGAACTTTTGTTGGCAAAGTAATGTCTCTGCTTTTGAATATACTATCTAGGTTGGTCATAACTTTCCTTCCAAGGAGTAAGCGTCTTTTAATTTCATGGCTGCAGTCACCATTTGCAGTGATTTTGGAGCCCAGAAAAGTAAAGTCTGACACTGTTTCCACTGTTTCCCCATCTACAGATGCTTTTAAAAACTACTGATGTCAGGACCACACCCCAGATCACTTAAATAGAATTTCAGCACAGAGTCCATCCAGGCAATCACTCTGTACAGTCAGTATGAGGACTCTGTCTTTATTGACTTCTTATGAAACACTCTTTACTCTATAAGTTCTATGAGCTCTTCTGTTGAATTAGTTGATTAATATTAATCTCTTTTGTGCATTTACAATTCAATCTACACTAATATCTAATCAATATATCTTACCAACATCCCATCTGATGTAATTTTAGAAGTCATGATACATAACTGGTTTTGTTGTAAGATAACCCAATATGTAGTCTCGTGAAGATAATTTAGAAAGAAAGAAAGAAAGTGAAGTCACTCAGTCGTGTCCGATTCTTGTGACCCCATGGACTGTAGCCTACCAGGCTCCTCCCTCCATGGGATTCTCCAGGCAAGAGTACTGGAGTAGGTTGTAATTTCCTTCTCCACGGGATCTTCCCGACCCAGGGATCGAACGCAGGTGTCCTGCATTCCAGGCAGATGCTTTAACCTCTGAGCCACCAGGGAAGCCCCACTAACCCATCACGAGGGGCTTTCCAGGTGGCACTAGTGGTAAAGAACCCACCTGTCAATGCAGGAGACGTAAGAAATGCGGGTTTGATCCCTGGGTGGGGAAGATCCCCTGGAGGAGAGCTTGGCAACCCACTCCAGTATTCTTGCTTGGAGAATCCAAAGGGCAGAGGGGCCTGGTAGTCTACAGTCCACAGGGTCACAAAGAATCAGACAGGAATGAAGTGACTTAGCAAGCATGCACCTACTATGAAGTTTCTGTCATAAAATTACAAATCATCAGTTTAACTGCAAAACAAAAAGAAAAACAAAAGTATTTTATCAGATTATCTTGTAAATACAGACCATTTTTATTGAAATTAAATATTTTGCATTATTCATATTTATTTAAATGTCCACACATAATATATATCCCTGTTTCATGATTATGAGAATCCATAATTATATTTGTATTATTGACCATATATCAGGGCTCTAAACCAAGAGTTTGGGGGATGTGTAGAGTTCAATCAGATATGAATCTAGGAAGAGGATTATGATTTATTAAAGAAGATAAGCTAGGTATGAACCTAAATGACTATATTCTACAATAGGAAATGATGCAGTATGATTGGTAGAGATAAAATGGTTGTAGGATGAGGAAATACGAGCACATCTCTAAGGTATAAAATGCAAACTGTCTTAAGTCCCCTAAATATTTCAAAATAGTTGTAACAGTATTTCCCCTTTGAGACAATAAAAAGTGCTTCAAGTGCTTCATGTGCTTCTATATTATATGCACATAGGAAACCTTTTACTATTTCCTAGATGATATTTGTGTTATAATCTAGTTTACAATTCTTTTGATATGTTTGGAAATAACTGGGAAAGATAATTGGCAAAATATATTTCTCTCTATAACAGTGGCATAAAATATGTATGCTAATCACCAACAGATTTAAGAAACTACTCCAGAAAAGAATTTGAAACACAAATCTCTCATGCAGCTGGCTGTTATATTGTGTCATCTCCCTATTGAAGAACCATCATAGGTAAATGAAGAAAAATTTTTTTATATTTTAGATTAGCCACAAGAGGGAACTCACAGAGACCTGTTAATGCTAGTGAAATATATTAACAATGATAAAAAAAAAAAATGTTAGTCTGCAGAGTTCAAACAAAGTTCATTCTCTCTTACTAGGTTTTAGTGCTGTGATACTTGAAGATTTGATGAAAACAATTATTTTCCTATAGTTCCTGAACTTGTTTCACAAATTTAAAAGGGTTTTTTATTGCCCTATTATAAGATTTAATTATTTGATTAATTATCTCTTTTTAAGGGAGCCTCAGACGGTAAAGAATCTCCCTACAGTGCAAGAGACACAGGAGCCATGGGTTCAATCCCTTGGTCAGGAAGCTGTCCTGGAGAAGGGAAAAGCAACTAAATTCAGTATTCTTACCTGGAGAATTCCATGGACAGGGAGATCTGACAGGCTTACAGTCCATGGGGTTGCAAAGAGTAGGATATGACTGAGTGACTAACATGAGGCAAGTATTAGAGATCCTTAATAAACATAGTTTTGAACTGACTAAGCTGCTTTCACTGCAGTTTCACTTTAGGATCTTGGAAATCATTTAGTCTTTTTTCACATTATTCTATCTATTTCTTAAATAACGACACAAATTCATTAATATTCACACCTTTGTTTCAAAAAGTGCTTCAATGTCGGTGATATAAATCCAGAAGTAAATAGTAGTAATTGTACTATAGTATTGGCATTTTTAAGTTTCAACCATATTTGGCCCTAAGAAGATCTTAAATCTTATTCTATCTCTAAAAAAAAAAAAGAAGAAGAAATCCAGAGTAGAAATAAGTTAAACTACAAAACTAGCACATTTTTTGTAGCATTAACCTAATCAGATAATAACCTATTTAAATATTTACCAGAAGCTATAGAAACAAGAAATATCAATAACCTCATATATGCAGATGACACCACCCTTATGGCAGAAAGCGAAGAGGATCTAAAAAGCCTCTTGATGAAAGTGAAAGTGGAGAGTGAAAAAGTTGGCTTAAAGCTCAACATTCTGAAAACTAAGATCATGGCATCTGGTCCCATCACTTCATGGGAAATAGATGAGGAAACAGTGGAAACAGTATCAGTCTTTATTTTGGGGGGCTCCAAAATCACTGCAGATGGTGACTGCAGCCATGAAATTAAGACTCTTACTCCTTGGAAGGAAAGTTATGACCAACCTAGATAGCATATTCAAAAGCAGAGACATTACTTTGCCAACAAAGGTCCATCTAGTCAAGGCTATGGTTTTTCCAGTGGTCATGTATGGATGTGAGAGTTGGACTGTGAAGAAAGATGAGTGCTGAAGAATTGATGCTTTTGAACTGTGGTGTTGGAGAAGACTCTTGAGAGTCCCTTGGACTGCAAGGAGATCCAACCAGTCCATTCTAAAGGAGATCAGTCCTGGATGTTCATTGGAAGGACTGATGTTGAAGCTGAAACTCCGATAATTTGGCCACCTCATGCGAAGAATTGACTCACTGGAAAAGACTCTGATGCTGGGAGGGATTGGGGGCAGGAGAAGAAGGGGACGACAGAGGATGAGATGTATAGATGGCATCACCGACTCTATGGACATGAGTTTGGGTTAACTCTGGAAGTTGGTGATGGACAGGGAGGCCTGGTGTGCTGCGGTTCATGGGGTCACAAAGAGTTGGACACGACTGAGCTACTGAACTGAACTGAACTGAATTGAGGATATAAAAACCATTTTTTACATCTTATATATTTGGTCTAGCCTTTAATAACAGAAAATACCAGTTGGTGATACTGTGACAAGTTTTAAGCAAGTATAAGGACATTGAATTAAAAATAAGCAAGTGAACATACTTTACTTTATTACTCATTTAATGCAAAAAAGATTTCAAGTAATGCATTTCAGTGTATGGTCCTGAAATTGAACACCTTTAGATCTAAGATACTGACATCATAACTAAGTTGATTTAGTGTTAACAGTTGAGAAAGGGGGATATTTAAAGCATAGTTAAATATCTTTATGAAAAAAGTCAAAAAATTAATAAGGATATGAAGTAGTGCCTAGGTTACAAAAATTAGACTAAAACCAATCTCAGCATCTTTGTGGACATGTTTTAAGACCATATTAAATACCAACGCAATTTGTCTTTGAAAAAAAAAAAAAAAGGCCATGCTGTTGAATTTTTAACTCCTGTTACTTTAAAGGTAGGAAAATGTAATAACAAAAATTTAGCATCCTTAAGTAAACAAAATGCTTCTAATATTGTTGTCTCATCATATTTTCAAAGATTCTCCACATCCCAGAAAGTAAAATTTATACAACTTTTAAAGGCAGAAAACAACCTGAATCCTAGGTATCGTGATTAATTCTTGGATTATCTTTGTACTTTTCTTGCAACTATTAAAAGTTCTGTGGGAGGATACATTACAGAATATCTCAGAACAATTGAGACCTTGTTAGCTTTTTTTTTTTTTATTGCAATCTTGGCTGAAATTTTATTATTTGTTGTTTAATCCCTCAGTAGTGTCCACCTCCTTGCAACTCCTTGGACTGCAGCACGCCAGGTTTCCCTGTCCTTCACCTTTTCCTGGAGGTCGTTCTAACTCATATCAATTGAGTCTGTGATACCATCCAACCATCTCATCCTCTGTTGTCCCTGTCTCCTGCATTCAATCTTTCCCAGCATCAGGGTCTTTTACAGCGAGTTGGCACTTTGCATCAGGTGGCCAAAGTATTGAAGCTTCAGCTTCAACATCAGTCCTTCCAATGAATATTCAGGACTGATTTCCTTTAGGATGAACTGGTTGGATCTCCTTGCAGTCCAAGGGACTGACTCTCAAGAGTCTTCTCCAACATCACAGTTCAAAAGCATTAGTTTTTCAGCACTCAGCCTTCTTTATGGTCCAACTCTCACATATATACATGACTGCTGTAAAAAAACCATAGCTTTTAATATATGAACCTTTGTCAACAAAGTAATGTCTCTGCTTTTTAATATGCTGTCTAGGTTGATCATAGCTTTTCTTCCAAGGAGCAAGGATCTTTTAATATCTTGGTTACAGTAACTATCTGCAGTGAGTTTGGAGTCCAAGAAAATAGTCTTTCTCTGTTTCCATTGTTTCCCCATCTATTTGCCATGATGGGATTCTATGCCATGATCTAATTTTTTTAATGTTGAGCTTTAAGTCAGCTTTATCACTCTCCTCTTTCACCTTCATCAAGAGGCTCTTTAATTTCTCTTCACTTTCTACCATAATAGTTGTGTCATCTGCATATATGAGGTTGTTGATATGTCTCTCAGCAATCTTGATTCCAGCTTGTGCTTCATCCAGCCTGGCATTTTACATGATGTGTTCTGCATAAAAGTTAAATAGGCAGGGTGACAACATACAGCCTTGACATACTCCTTTTCCAATTTGGAACCAGTCTTCAATGTCTTCAAATGTCCAATTTGGAACCAATGTTCAATGTCCACTTCTAACTGTTGCTTCTTGACCTGAATACAAGTTTCACAGGAGGAAGATAAAGTGAAAGCTGCTCAGTTTTGTCCTACTCTTTGTGACCCCATGGACTATACAGTCCATGGAATTCTACAGGCCAAAATACTGGAGTGGGTAGCCTTTCACTTCTTCAGGGAATCTTCCCAACCCAGGGATATTCCCAACCCAGAGATCCCAGGTCTCCTACATTTCAGGCTATTTTTTTTTACCAGCTGAGCCATTAGGAAGCCCAAGAAAACTGGCGTGGATAGCCTATCCCTTCTGCACTGGATCTTCCCAACTCAGGAATTGAACCAGGGTCTCCTGCATTGCAGGTGAATTCTTTACCAACTGAGCTGTCAGGGAATCCCAGTTGTTCTGGTATTTCCATCTCTTTAAAAATATTCCACAGTTTGTTGTGATCCACACAGTCAAAGGCTTTAGCCTAGTCAATGAAACAGAAGTAGGTGTTTTCCTGGAATTCTCTTGCTTTTTCTATGATCCAACAGATGTTGGCAATTTGATCTCTGTTTCCTCTCTCTTTTCTAAATCCACTTTGTACATCTTGAGGTTCTCAGTTCACATACTATCAAAGTCTATCTTGGAAGATTTTGAGAAATTACTTTGCTAGCCTGTGAAATGAGTGCAATTGTGAGGTAGTTTGAAACTTCTTTGGCATTGCCCTTCTTTGTATTGGACGAAAACTGACTTTTTCCAGTCCTGTGGCCACTGAGTTTTCCAAATTTGTTGGCATACTGAGTGCAGCAATTTTCTTAGTTCTTCAGACACTCTGTCAACCAGATCTAATCCCTTGAATCTATTTGTCACTTCCACTATATAATTGTAAGGGATCTGATGTAAATTATACCTGAGTGGTTTTCCCTATTTTCTTCAATTTAAGTCTGAATTTTGCAATAAGGAGTTCATGATGGGAGCCACAGTCAGCTTGGTCTTGTTTTTGCTGAATGTATAGAGCTTCTCCATCTTTAGCTGCAAAGAATATAATCAGTCTGATTTCCATATTGACCATATGGTGATGTCCATGTGTAGAGTCATCTCATGTTGCTAGAAGAAGGTGTTAGGTATGGCCAGTGTGTTCGCTTGGTAAATCTCTTTTAGCCTTTGCCCTTCTTCATTTTGTACTCCAAGACCAAACTTGGAGTCTGTTACTCCAGGTATCTCTTGACTTCCCACTTTGCATTCCAACACCCTATGATGAAAAGGACATCTTTTTTGGTGTTAGTTCTAGAAGATCTTGTAGGTCTTCATAGCACCATTTAACTTCAGTTTATTTGGCATTCATAGTCGGGGCATAGACTTGGATTACTATGTTTAATGGTTTGGCTTGGAAATGAACTGAAATCATTCTGTTGTTTTTGAGATTGCACCCAAGTACTGCCTTTTGGATTCTTGTTAATTATGAGTTTTACTCCATTTCTTCTAAGGTATTCTTGCCCAAAGTAATAGATATAATGGTCATCTGAATTAAATTCACCCATCCTGGTCCATTTTAATTCACTGATTCCTAAAACGTCGATGTTCAATCTTGTCATCCCCTATTTGACCACTTCCAATTTACCTTGATTCATCAACCTAACATTCCGACTCCTCTGCAATATTGTTCTTACAGCAGCGAACTTTACTTTCACAACTAGACACATCCACAACTGGGCATTGTTTCTGCTTTGGCTCAGCCTCTTTATTTCTACTGGAAGTATTTTTCTGCTTTTTTCCATTTCCCAAACCACTGAGTCCATCTTTCAGTGTCATATCTATTTGCCTTTTCATACTGTTCATGGGGTTCCCAAGGCAAGAACTTAAGGGACTGTCTGTGGGAAAAACTGGGTTTTGCTCTGGTGGGCAAGTAAATACTTAATCCATGCTCAGTAAATCTTTAATCCAATTTTCTACTGATGGTTGGGGCTGTCTTTCCCTGTAGTTTGACCTGAAGCCTTCAAAAGAACAAAAGGACTTATGCCAGCACATGGTGCCTCCCAGGATTGCTGTGATCAGTGCCCCTGACCCTGCCGCAGGCCGCTGTTGACCTACACCTTGGCCAGAGACTCCTGGACACTCACAGGCAAGTCTGGCTCTGTCTCTTTTGAGGTGACTGCTCTTTTCTCCTGGGTCCTGGTGTGCACAGGTTTTGTTCATGTCCTTCAAGAGGGTACACATAATATTTTTATTAAATACAAATTTATTTGTCCTGCCGTATCATTAAATAATGGGGATGTGTGTTGGTATTTTAAAAATCTATGTCTGATACCATTTTAAAGAAATGTCATGAGATATTTAGTAAGTGGATTTATTAGCCTCTGTAGTTACTATACATTCATCTGTAATGTCTATCTTAGTCTTGATGTGGTAGGCAGAATAATAGCCTTTCATAGATGTCCATGTCCTAATTCCAGAAACCTGCACATTTGTTAGATCATGCAGCAAAGGGGAATTAAGGTTGCAAACAAAATTGTTGTCATTTAGTCACTAAGTCATGTCCAATTCTTTTGTGACCCCATGGAGTCCACCAGTCTCCACCCAGGGATCAAACCGTATCTCCTGCATTGGCCAGTGGGTTTTTTACCATTAAGCCATCTGGGAAGCGCTGCACACAAAATTATGTTTATTTATTTTTTTTTTGAAAGTAACATGACAATTTAATAGCTGAAAACACAATGCAAAATACAAAAATCTCTAGTGTCAGAAAGCAGATCAGTGGTTGCCTCAGAATGTGGCAGAAGGGTTAGGAGGCAGATTAACTCTCCTTAAAATAGGGACATTATATTGGATTACTTAAGTGAATCCAATGCATTTTAATAATCACAAGAGTCCTTAAAAGTGTCTCTGTGAGGCAGAAGAAAAGGATCAGAGGAAGCTGTGCTGATACAAGAATGATCAGAGAAATGCAACATTACTCGCTTTGAAGATGGAGGAAGGGGGTCATGATCCAGTAAATGGAAGTGGATTGCAGAAGCTGGAAGACAAGGAAATGGATTCACTTCCTTTCACTACCCAGAGCCTTCAAAAGGCAATGAAGCCCTGTAAATGCTCTGGATTTAAGCCAGTGAGAACCAAATCAGACTTCTAACCTACAGAAATGCAAGATGATACATCTGTGTTGGTTTAAGCTACTAAGTATTTAGTAAACTGTTACAAGTCTATATAAAAGTATTATAGATTTTGGTACCCAAAAGTGGAGTGCTACTGTGACAAATACCTAAAAATGTGGAAGTGTCTTTGGAAGTAGGAAGAAGCTTAAAGAATTTCAAAGGTCTTGATAAAAAACATCTAGATTTACTTGAACACATGTATACCTGTGGTGGATTCATTTTGATATTTGGCAAAACTAATACAATTATGTAAAGTTTAAAAATAAAATAAAATTAGAAAAAAAAGGTTAAATAAATAAATAAAACATCTAGGTTTGCTTGAATAAACTGGTAGTATTAATATGGGTTTAACAGCTATGCTAGGGAGGAGGCAAAGTTGAAAGTATGATAGAGAAAACATATACTGCCTTAGAGATTACCTAAACCATCTGAATACACTATAGAAATATGAGCACTAAAAGCACTGCTTGTGAAAGTTCAGAAGGAAATGGAAATTGGAAATTTGGGAAAGAGGATTCTTGCTACATGAAAGAAATATTAGCAGGATGATGTCCCATTATTATATGAAAAGCAGAACTTGTAAATGAAGAAAATGGATTTTTATCTGAAAGAATTTCAAGCAAAATGTTAACGGTATGACCAGGTTTCTTCTTACATTCAAAGTAGAATGAGAGAGGAAAGAGCTGGATTAATGGAAGAATTGTTAAACTAAAAAGAAAGTATGAAAATTTCTTCATGACTCAGAAATTTTTTAGCCTTCACTGATAGCAAAGGACTCTACAAAGAGAAAATCCTATGGACAGAGGAGCCTGGTGGGCTACAGTCCGTGGGGTCACAAAGAGTTGGACACATCTGAGTGACTAACACTTTCAATTTCACACTACAATTAAGAGATCCATTCTTCATAGAGAAAATGCTGGGGAATCATATTTGAAGTGGTCAATTAGAAAAACAAGCTAAACTGAAAGTACCAAGCAAGATTTTACTTACTACAAGACTTTGGATGGGTACCAAATTTGATGTTCTGGGAACAGATTTTTCTCATGAAACCTGCCCTGTAATTGTCTATAGTTGGCCCCAGATGATCCCAATAGGATTTTGGCCCAGAGACAAAAATCCTCACAATCATTTTCAAATACAGTGCTTCAGAAAGATCAAAAGGTCAGAATATTTAGTTGAATAAAAAGCAATTGGAAGAGATTAAGGATGAATCGATCCCCTGAGCCATCTCAACAGAAGACAAAAATAGATATGAGGTTATTTAAGAAAAATCTGTGGAGGGATCTCTTGCCTAATGGAGTAATGTCTCTGACATACACTGGAGATCCACAGAATTTTTGAGAATTTTAAGCTAGCAGAAATATTGTATTTTGAACCTGAAAGAACATACACATAGAGAGTACATGAAATGAAAAAAGGCTATTGAATTCTCAAGTATCTAAAGGTGAGAAAGTCTGATAAAACTACTGAGCTGCAAACATGTGGTCTGTCATGAAAAGAAAAGAATGACTCAGAGAGTGTAGTCATGGGCCTGGAATGCACCACCTATTCACAGACCTTAAAACCTAATGGAATTTACCCAACTTCATTTTGATAATGCTTGCGCTAGTGATTCCTTTTTCCCTTCCATTTTCTCCTTTTTTTGAATAGAAATATATACTACTATTCCTATTTCTTTCTTACAACTGTGTTCTAGGAATAGATAACTTGATTTCTTGTTTCCCAGACCCACAGATGGAAAAGAATTTTGCTCCAGAATTAATTATACACAAAGCCTCACACAAATCTAATTCAGATGATGAAATTTGAGACTTTTTAACTGTGGAGATTTGAGATTTTGCATTTTTTAGTTGATGATATAATGGGTTGAGAGTTTTTGGAGATCTTGATAAGAGGTGAATATTTTTCATATGTGGTGGACATGAACTTTTGTAGCGTACAGGGCATACCATGATAGGTACAATAATATCCCCTCCCCCCCACACACAAAATGTTTGCATGCTAATCCATCTAACATATGAACATGTTTCAGTTCAGTCGCTCAGTCATGTCCGACTCTTTGCGACCCCATGGACTACACTACTCCATGCTTCCCTGTCCATCACCAATCCCTAGAGCTTACTCAAACTCAGGTCCACTGAGTCAGTGATGCCATCCAACCATCTCATCCTCTGTCGTCCCAATTTCCTCCTCCCTTCAATCTTTCCCAGCATCAGGGTTTTTCCCAAGGAATCAGTTCTTCGCATCAGGTGGCCAAAGTATTGGACTTTCAGCTCCAGCATCAGTCTTTCCAATGAATAATCAGGAATTTAGGATGGACTGGTTGGATCTCCTTGCAGTCCAAGGGACACTCAAGAGTCTTCTCCAACACCACAGTTCAAAAGCATCAATTCTTCAGCACTCAGCTTTCTTTATACTCCAACTCTCACATCCTTACATGACTACTGGAAAAACCAAAACTTCGACTAGATGGAACTTTGATGACAAAGTAATGTCTCTTCTTTGTAATATACTGTCTACGTTGGTCATAACTTTTCTTCCAAGGAACAAGCGTCTTTTAATTGCATGGCTGCAGTCCGTGCAATTTTAAGTCTCAAAAAATAAAGTCTGTCATTGTTTCCCCATCTATTTGCCATGAAGTGATGGGACCAGATGCCATGATCTTAGTTTTCTGAATGCTGAGTTTTAAGCCAAATTTTTCACTCTCCTCTTTTACTTTCATCAAGAGGCTCTTTAGTTCTTCTTCACTTTCTGCCATAAGGGTGGTGGTGTCTTCTGCATATCTGAGGTTATTGAATATGCTAAATTACACAATAAAGAGGAATAAGATTGAAGATGGATTTAAGGTTGCTAATTGAAAGTGAAAGTGATAGTGTTAGTCATTCAGTCCTATCTGACTCTTTGTGACCCCATGGACTGCAGCCCACCAGGCTCCTCTGTCCATGGAATTCTCCAGGCAAGAAAACTGGAGTAGGTTGCCATTTCCTTCCCCAGGGGAACTTCCCGTCCCAGGGATTGAACTCAGGTCTCCCACACTGCAGGCAGACTCTATCAGGGAAGACTAAGCCACTTATAGTTTGAAGGGAAGGCCTTCAAATTGCAGACATTTTCTTGGATTATCTAGAAAGGTCCAATGTAATCAGAGAATGCTTTAAAATTGTAAGATAGAAGCAAAAGTCAGAGGGAATATGACTATAGAAGAACAATCAGAGAGGTGAAAAGTTGCTGGCTTTGAAGAAGGTGGCAATGGGGGTCAACTAATTGGGACAATCTCTAGACGATGGAAAATGCAAGGAAATGGATTTATTCCTAGAGTCTCCAGAAAAGAATGCAACTCCACCAGTATTTCTATTTTAGCCCACTGAAATCTGTGTGCAACATCTAACCTTCAGAATTGTAAGACAGTAAATTTCTGTTATTTTCAACTATTGTTTGTAGTGACTTGTTATCGCGGCCTTGGGGGTGGTGGTGGAATTAACACACCTAGGATGGTGAAATCCTTGATTTGTTATTCTTAATTAAATAGTTTGCAATTTAGTCAAAAGTGCTGCAACCTAGCATTAACACAAATTTTAATGTGACTTTTTTTTTTAATCTCAGGAATATATATTCTTAAACATAAAAATCAGCTAATACCTATTTTTTGAATAAAAGTCTAAAATAAATTGAAATAATCATTTGCATTTTTACATTACCAAATAATTTTAGGGATTCTATGTATATATCATTTTTTGTTCTACTTAGTGCCTACAAAACAGCACAGAAGAAAAAAAATAATACAGATAATGAAACTCAAGATTGAATAAGCCTTTAAAGGTCAAGGATTCTAACAATTCCTTTAATGCTTTTATTCCTTTCTCAGCATCCCTTTCAATTTGATTCTAGACTTTCTTTTGTAATGCACTTTACTTTCTGAAGCATCCTAAGCCATCCCCGTATTCATCAAATCAATGCAATTTTTGTTATTTTGTTATCCATACTTTCCATAATGTTGAAGGTGTGGTTAACTGGTAAATCCCAAATGCATTACACCTAAACTGAAGTAGCAGTTTTTTATTTTAATATCAAAGTAGATGAATTTTGGAACATTTTCATTCTCTTGGCCTTCTAAGCAAGGCTTTTGTACATGATTCTGACACACTGAAAGTTGGCATTTACTACTTTGGTCCATCTGTCAAAATGGAATTTTGCCTATTTTAAAATGTGATGAGGCAACTATACATTAACATGAGACCCAGCAAAATATACACATAATTTTTAATTCTGCATAGCATTTCTAGCATTATCCTTTGGGTGTTATGATATCTGTGGCAGATTTGACTTTCAATGGAAAAAAAGAAAAAAAGATATGTTTTAAACTCCATATCCTGCTGGATTACATCTGATCTTCATGTCAAGTTTTAGTTTTATCTCATGCCATGTTCAGCCATAGAAAAAAAAAAGAATCACTGTTGTCTTTGTTAAAAAGCTATACTCCATTTAAAGATACTCAAATCAAATATGAGGATAATGTGTGAAAGTGTAAAATACTGCACAGGTATGAAGTGTTATTTTATAACTAAAAGTAGTATTGAGCTTCAATTAACACTATACTAAAATAGTTTCCTTGTATCATGATTTTGAAATAATTGTTTTTTAGTTACTTGGCATAGAAAAAGAGAAATCTTTTGCAGAATAGAACACATTATTTAACACACAAAGATGAAGCTCAGTCTTTGGCACTTCACTTTTCATAAGCAATGTGATTACTACATGGATAAGCCATTTTTTAACAGGTATAGAGCACTGGGTGTTTGCTTCTGAATAAGTCAAAACATGCTTAAAATTTGTTTTTCCCAGTTCTCTAAACTATTAGAAAAATGTCAAATGCTGAGTAAATATTTGTGCTAATGATAAAATTAGATAAAAAATAGGTTAAACATAAGACTCATTAAACATAACTAAGCATGTAGTTCCTATAATATTTTATATGATAAGCACATTTTATATAATATTAATACTTTTCCTTAGTATTTCTGTGCTTTTGAGGCAGTCTGCTACTGCTACTGCTAAGTCTAACATATATTAAAAGGTGAAAATAGATAATTTTCAGTTGAGTATGGTTTTTACTAACAGTCTTAATACTTTAATGTTAAACCAACATAAAGGGGCTTCCCAGGTGGCACTAGTGGTAAAGAATCTGAATGCCAATGCAGGAGATGTAAGAGATACATATTCAATCCCTGGGTTGGGGCAGACCCCATTGAGGAGGGCATGACAATCCACTCCAGTATTCTAGAAAATCCCATGGGCAGAGCCTAGTGGGCTACAGTCCATAGGGTCACAAAAAGTCAGCCATGACTGAAGAAACTTAGCACATATGCACACAAACTAACTTAAAAGGTACTAAATAAAGGATATGAAAATATA
The DNA here is from genome assembly GCF_055505025.1 of Bos grunniens. Lineage (NCBI taxonomy): Eukaryota > Metazoa > Chordata > Mammalia > Artiodactyla > Bovidae > Bos > Bos grunniens. Next base: position 53,736,072 of record NC_141166.1, on the reverse strand, counting down.
TATATAATCTAAAATTATTAACTTTACTCAGTGCTTAAATATTTAAAAAATAATATCTTAGCTGTTAAGATTTTTTAACTGTGTGTAAATTTTCCTATACCTGTGGCCTCTCTAAAGAATCAGGAAGGATGAAGAAGGAACATTTTACTTGGCTTTCAACATCAATTATTTGTCTTTTGTATTGGCTATATGTCTTTATACGGTCATTGTTCATAATCAAAAGAGTATACAAAATTATGCAATTTTTTTTCTCATTCTTGGAAAATTAATTCAGTTTTTTGCTTCAAAAGCAACCAGCAACATCAATTTCTCATGTATTATTCCAAAGTTAATTTTGTCATACTGGAGAACAGTATGCTGCTGCTAAGTCACTTCAGTCGTGTCTGACTCTGTGCAACCCCATGGACTGCAGCTTACAAGGCTCCTCCATCCATGGGATTTTCCAGGCAAGAGTACTGGAGTGGGGTGCCATTGCCTTCTCCTGGAGAACAGTATGGAGGTTCTTTAAAAAACTAAGACTTACCATAGGATCCAGGGACCCACATTTGAGCATATAGCTGGAGAAAACTTATATTCAAAAAGATACACGTACCTCAATGTTCAGAAGAGCACTATTTACACTTGCCAGACTTGGAAGGAAAGTTATGACCAACCTAGATAGCATAATGAAAAGCAGAGACATTACTTTGCCAACAAAGGTCCATCTAGTCAAGGTTATGGTTTTTCCTGTGGTCATGTATGGATGTAAGAGTTGGACTGTGAAGAAAGCTGAGCGCCAAAGAATTGATGCTTTTGAACTGTGGTGTTGGAGAAGACTTTTGAGAGTCCCTTGGACTGCAAGGAGATCCAACCAGTCCATTCTGAAGGAGATCAGCCCTGGGATTTCTTTGGAAGGAATGATGCTAAAGCTGAAACTCCAGTACTTTGGCCACCTGATGGGAACATTGATTCATTGGAAAAGACTCTAATGCTGGGAGGGGTTGGGGGCAGAAGAAGAAGGGGATGACAGAGGATGAGATGGCTGGATGGCCTCACTGACTCAATGGACGTGAGTCTGAGTGAACTCCAGGAGTTGGTGATGGACAAGGAGGCCTGGCGTGCTGCGATTCATGGGGTTGCAAAGAGTCGGACACGACTGAGCGACTGAACTGAACTGAACTCAACTGAGATATGGCATTTCCAGTAATCATGTATGGATATGATAAGAGTTGGACTATAAAGGAAGCTGAGCGCTGAAGAACTGATGCTTTTGAACTGCGGGGTTGGAGACTCCTGAGAGTCCCTTGGACTGCAAGGAGATCCAACCACCCATCCTAAAGGAAATCAGTCCTGAATATTCATTGGAAGGACTGAAGCTAAAACTCCAATTTTTTGACTACTTAATGCAAAGAACTGACTCATTTGCAAAGACCCTGATACTGAGAAAGACTGAAGGTGGGAGAAGAGGGGAATGACAGAGGATGAGTTGGTTGGATAGCATCACTGACTCGATGGACACGAGTTTGAACAAGTTCCAGGAGTTGGTGAAGGACAGGGAAGCCTGGCGTGCTGCAATCCATGGGGTCCCAAAGAGTCAGACACGACTGAGTGACTGAACTGAACTGAACTGAGCTAAAGACATGGAAAATGTCCATGTCCATCAACAGATAAATAGATAAAGAAGATGTGGCATATATACACAATGTAAGATTACTTGGCCATAAAAAGAAAGAAATAGTGCCATGTGAAGCAACATGGATGGACCTCAGTTCAGTTCAGTTGGTCAAACATGTCCGACTCTTTGTGACCCCATGGACAGCAGCATGCCAGGCCTCCATGCCCATCACCAGCTCCTGGAGTTTAACCAAACTCATGTCTATTGAGTCGGTAATGCCATTCAACGATCTCATCCTCTATCGTCCCCTTCTCCTCCCACCTTCAATCTTTCTCAGCTTCAGGTCTTTGCAAATGAGTCAGCTCTTCATATCAGGTGGCCAAAGTATTGGAGTTTCAGTTTCAACATCAGTCCTTCCAATGAAAATTCAGGGCTCATTTCCTTTAGGATGGATTGGTTGGATCTCCTCTCAAGAGTCTTCTCCAACACCACACTTCAAAAGCATCAGTTCTTCAGTGCTCAGATTTCTTTATAGTCCAATTCTCACATCCACACCTGACTACTGGAAAAAACATAGCCTTGACTAGACGGACCTTTGTTAACAGAGTAATACCTCTGCTTTTTAATATGCTGTCTAGGTTGGTCATAATTTAATGGCTCCAGTCACCATCTGCAGTGATTTTTGAGCCCCCCAAAATAAAGTCTGTCATTGTTTCCCAATCTATTTGCCATGAAGTGATGGGACCAGATGCCATGATCTTCGTTTTCTGAATGTTGAGCTTTAAGCCAACTTTTTCACTCTCTTTTTTCACTTTTGTTAAGAAGCTCTTTAGTTCTTCCTCACTTTCTGCCATAAGGCTGGTGTCATTTGCATATCTGAGGTTATTGATATTTCTCCCAGCAATCTTGATTCCAGCTTGTGCTTACTCCAGCCCAGCATTTCTCATGATGTACTCTGCATATAAGTTAAATAAGCAGGGTGACAATATACAGACTTGACGTACTCCTTTTTCTATTTGGAACTAGTCTGTTGTCCCGTGTCCAGTTCTAACTTTTGCTTCCTGTCCTGCATACAAATTTCTCAGGTAGGTTAAGTGGTCTGGTATTCACATCGCTTTCAGTTTATTGTGATCCACAAAGTCAAAAGTTTTGGTATAGTCATTAAAGCAGAAATATATCTTTTTCTGGAACCCTCTCACTTTTTCAACAGTGGAAGTGAGAAATAGATTTAAGGAACTAGATCTGATAGATAGAGTACCTGATGGACTATGGACTAAGGTTCATGACATTGTACAGGAGACAGGGATCAAGACCATCCCCATGGAAAAGAAATTAAAAAAAAAAAAAAAATGGCTGTCTGGGGAGACCTTAAAAATAGCTGTGAAAAGAAGAGAAGCAAAAAGCAAAGGAAAAAAGGAAAGATATAAGCATTTGAATGCAGAGTTCCAAAGAATAGCAAAAGAGATAAGAAAGCCTTCCCCAACGATCAATGCAAAAAAATAGAGGAAATCACAGAATGGGAAAAACTAGAGATCTCTTCAAGAAAATTAGAGATAACAAGGGAACATTTCATGCAAAGATGGGCTCGATAAAGAACAGAAATGGTATAGACCTAAGAGAAGCAGAAGATATTAAGAAGACGTGGCAAGAATACACAGAAGAACTGTACAAAAAAGATCTTCATGACCCAGATCATCATGACGGTGTGATCACTCACCTAGAGTCAGACATCCTGGAATGTGACGTCAAGTGGGCTTTAGAAAGCATCACTACGAACAAAGCTAGTGGAGGTGATGGAATTCCAGTTGAGCTATTTCAAATCCTGACAGATGATCCTGTGAAAGTGCTGCACTCAATATGCCAGCAAATTTGGAAAACTCAGCAGTGGCCACAGGACTGGAAAAGGTCAGTTGTCATTCCCATCCCAGGAAAGGCAATGCCAAAGAATGCTCAAATATCACACAATTGCACTCATCTCACACGCTAGTAAAGTAATTCTCAAAATTCTCCAAGCCAGGCTTCAGCAATACATGAACCGTGAACTTCCAGATGTTCAAGCTGGATTTAGAAAAGGCAGAGGAACCAGAGATCAAATTGCCAACATCTGCGGGATCATCAAAAAAGCAAGAGAGTTCCAGAAAAACATCTATTTCTGCTTTATTGACTATGCCAAAGTCTTTGACTGTGTGGATCACAATAAACTATGGAAAATTCTGAAAGACATGGGAATACCAGACCACCTGACCTGCCTCTTGAGAAACCTATTTGCAGGTCAGGAAGCAACAGTCAGAACTGGACATGGAACAACAGACTGGTTCCAAATAGGAAAAGGAGTACGTCAAGGCTGTATATTGTCACCCTGCCTATTTAGCTTCTATGCAGAGTACATCATGAAAAATGCTGGGCTGGAGTGGAGAAAGCACAAGCTGGAATCAAGATTGCTGGGAGAAATATCAATAACATCAGATATGCAGATGACACCACCCTTATGGCAGAAAGTGAAGAGGAACTCAAAAGCCTCTTGATGAAAGTGAAAGAGGAAATTGAAAAAGTTGTCTTAAATCTCAAGATTCAGAAAACTAATATCATGGCATCTGGTCCCATCACTTCATGGGAAATAGATAGGGAAACAGTGGTCATTGCAGCCACAAAATTAAAAGACGCTTACTCCTTGGAAGGAAAATTATGACCAACCTAAACAGTATATTAAAAAGCAGAGACATTACTTTGTCAACAAAGGTCCATCTAGTCAAGGTTATGGTTTTTCCAGTGGTCATGTTTGGTTGTGTGAGTTGGACTGTGAAGAAAGCTGAGTGCCAAGGAATTGATGCTTTTGAAGTGTGGTGTTGGAGAAGACTCTTGAGAAACACTTGGACTCCAAGGAGATCCAACCAGTTCATTCTAAAGGAAATTAGTCCTGGGTGTTCATTGGAAGGACTGATGCTAAAGCTGAAACTTTATTTCTTTGGCCACCTCGTGCGAGTTGACTCATTGGTAAAGACTCTGATGCTGGGAAGGATTGGGGGCAGGAGGTGAAGGGGACAACAGAGGATGAGATGGATGGATGGCATCACTGACTCGATGGACATGAGTTTGAGTGAACTCCAGGAGTTGGTGATGACAGGGAGGCCTGGCATGCTGTGATTCATGGAGTCGCAGACTCGGACACCACTGAGCGACTGAACTGAGCAGATGTTGGCAATTTGATCTCTGGTTCCTCTGCCTTTTCTAAATCCAGCTTCAACTTCTGGGTTCATGGTTCATGTATTGTTTAAGCCTGGCTTGGGGAATTTTGAGCACTACTTTACTCGCGTGTGAGATGAGTGCAATTGTGCGGTAGTTTTAGCATTCTTTAGCATTGCCTTTCTTTGGAAAGGGAATGAAAACTGTCCTTTTCCAGTCCTGTTGCCACTGCTGAGTTTTCCAAATTTCCTGGCATATTGAGTGCAGCACTTTCACAGCATCATCTTTCAAGATTTGAAATAGCTCAACTGGAATTCCATCGCATCCACTAACTTTGTTCATTGTGATGCTTCCTAAGGCCCACTTGACTTCACATTCCAGGATGTCTGGCTCTACGTAAGTGATCACACCATCGTGATTATCTGGGTTGTGAGATCATTTTTGTTCAGTTCTGTGTGTTTTTGCCACCTCTTCTTAATATCTTCTGCTTCTGTTAGGTGGATGTACTTAGAGATTATCATACTAAGTGAAGTAAGTCAGACAGAGAAAAACAAATGTCACATGGTAAGGCTTATAGGTAGAATTTTTAAAAAATTAAAAATTGAACTTACTTAAAAAACAGAAATAGATTCACAGACATAGAAATCAAACTCATATTACCAAATGTGATGGGAGGCAGAAAATTAAGAATTTGCTATTAAACTATATACACTATATATAAAACAGATAACAACAAGAACCTGCTGTATAGCACAGGCCATATACTCAATATCCTGTAGTAATTTATAATGGAAAAAGTCTAAAACAGAAGAAAATATATATGTGTATATATATATACATATATATATATGCATAATGAAATTACTCTGCTGTATATTTGAAACTATATAATTTACAACATAGTAAAATCAACTATTTATTCAACAAAAAACTTAAATTTAAGAGAAGTGAGAGCATCAACCTTAGGGCAATCTGGAGAAAGAGTGCTCAAATCTGGAGGAAGAGTATGTTCAAAGTATGCTTGGGGCTAGTGCACTGGGATGACCCAGAGGGATGGTACGGGGAGGGAGGAGGGAGGAGGGTTCAGGATGGGGAACACATGTATACCTGTGGCAGATTAATTTTGATATTTGGCAAAACTAATACAATTATGTAAAGTTTAAAAATAAAATAAAATTTTAAAAAAATAAAATATAAAAAAAAAAAAGCAATTCAATAACAACAACAACAAAAAAGATCCCCTGAAACACTATAGTTTGGTACTTACTGGCAGATAAGCCAGAATACCTGAAGTATTGATAATAAATTTATGCAAATTACTTTATTTTTGGTGGTTTAGCTTTTTGATTTAAAAATAAAAACTCTAAGTGAATTTCTTCGTATGCTTATGTTAAATAATGTATTAAAATCACATAGCATATTGTTTCACATAAAACATTTTCTTTTCTTTGTTCATTATGTTCTCATTTGAACTCTAAAGTTGGGGGAAGCTACTAGACTATCATTATTATGGATTTTAGAACATCTTTGATGAGACTGTTCAAAACAATGGAAAGACAAAAGCAATATATAATTATTTTGAAGTTGTTTGAAACAGTTCTTACTCTTTTTTGCACACAATATGGAAATTTAAATACATGAATAGATGAATAAATGAAACAACTACACATCAACTACCTCAAATATTCCTGTTAGTAGGAAGTCAAAAAGCAATACACTTTTTAAAATATAAATTTACTTATTTTAATTGGAGGCTAATTATTTACAAAATTGTATTGGTTTTGCCATACATCAACAAGAATCCGCCACGAGTATACACGTGTTCCAATCCTATGTTCTCCTCTAGAAGTTTTATAGTTTCTGGTCTTACATTTAGATCTTTAATCTATTTTGAGTTTATTTTTGTGTATGGTGTTAGAAAGTGTTCTAGTTTCATTCTTTATGAGTGGTTGACCAGTTTTCCCAGCACGACTTGTTAAAGAGATTGTCTTTTTTCCATTGTATATTCTTGCCTCCTTTGTCAAAAATAAGGTGTCCATAGGCAAGTGGATTTATCTCTGGGCTTTCTATTTAGTTCCATTGATCTATATTTCTGTCTTTGTGCTGGTACCATACTGTCTTGATGACTGTGGCTTTGTAGTAGAGCCTGAAGTCAGGCAGGTTGATTCCTCCAGTTCCATTCTTCTTTCTCGAGATTGCTTTGGCTATTCGAGTTTTTTTTTGGATTTCCATACAAATTGTGAAATTATTTGTTCTAGCTCTGTGAAAAATACCATTGGTAGCTTGATAGGGATTGCATTGAATCTATAGCTTGCTTTGGGTAGCATAAAATTTTCACTATATTGATTCTTCTGATCCATGAACATGGTATATTTCTCCATCTATTAGTGTCCTCTTTGATTTCTTTCACCAGTGTTTTATAGTTTTCTATGTATAGGTCTTTAGTTTATCTAGGTAGATATATTCCTAAGTATTTTATTCTTTTCATTGCAATGGTAAATGGAATTGTTTCCTTAAATTCTCTTTCTATTTTCTCATTATTAGTGTATAGGAATGCAAGGGATTTCTGTGTGTTGATTTTATATCCTGCAACTGTACTATATTCATTGATTAGCTCTAGTAATTTTCTGGTGGAGTCTTTAGAATTTTCTATGTAGAGGATCATGTCATCTGCAAACAGAGAGTTTTATTTCTTCTTTTCCAATTTGGATTCCTTTTATTTCTTTTTCTGCTTTGATTGCTGTGGCCAAAACTTCCAAAACTGTGTTGAATAGTAGTGGTGAAAGTGGGCACCCTTGTCTTGTTCTGACTTTAGGGACAATGCTTTCAATTTTTCACCATTGAGGATAATGTTTGCTATGGGTTTGTCATATATAGCTTTTATTATGTTGAGGTATGTTCCTTCTCTTCCTGCTTTCTGGAGAGTTTTTATCATAAATGGATGTTGAATTTTGTCAAAGGCTTTCTCTGCATCTACTGAGAGAATCATATGGCTTTTATTTTTCAATTTGCTAATGTGGTGTATTACATTCATTGATTTGCAGATATTGAAGAATCCTTGCATCCCTGAGATAAAGCCCACTTGGTCATGGTGTATGATCTTTTTAATGTGTTGTTGCATTCTGACTGCTAGAATTTTGTTAAGGATTTTTGCATCTATGTTCATCAGTGATATTGGCCGTAGTTTTCTTTTATTGTGGCATCTTTGTCAGGTTTTGGTATTATGGTGATGATGGCCTCATAGAATGAGTTTGGAAGTTTACCTTCCTCTGCAATTTTCTGGAAGAGTTTGAGTAGGATAGGTGTTAGCTCTTCCCTAAATTTTTGGTAGAATTCAGCTGTGAAGCTGTCTGGACCTGGGCCTTTGTTTGCTGGAAGATTTCTGATTACAGTTTCAACTTCCATGCTTGTGATGGGTCTGTTAAGATTTTCTATTTCTTCCTGGTTCAGTTTTGGAAAGTTATACTTTTCTAAGAATTTGTCCATTTCTTCCACGTTGTCCATTTTATTGGCATATAGTTGCTGATAGTAGTCTCTTAGAGTCCTTTGTATTTCTGGGTTGTCTGTTGTGATCTCTCCATTTTCATTTCTAATTTTATTGATTTGATTTTTCTCCCTTTGTTTCTTGATGAGTCTAGCTAATGGTTTGTCAATTTTATTTATCCTTTCAAAGAACCAGCTTTTGACTTTGTTGATTTTTGCTATGGTCTCTTTTGTTTCTTTTGCACTTATTTCTGCCCTAATTTTTAAGATTTCTTTCCTTCTACTAACCCTGGGGTTCTTCATTTCTTCCTTTTCTAGTTGCTTTAGGTGTAGAGTTAGGTTATTTATTTGACTTTTTTCTTGTTTCTTGAGGTATGCCTGTATTGCTATGAGCTTTCTCCTTAGCACTGCTTTTACAGGGTTCCACAGGTTTTTGGGTTGTTGTATTTTCTTTTTCATTTGTTTCTATGCATATTTTGATTTGTTTTTTGATTTCTTCTGTGATTTGTTGGTTATTCAGCAGTGTGTTGTTCAGCCTCCATATGTTGGCATTTTTAATAGTTTTTCTCCTGTAATTGAGATCTAATCTTACTGCATTGCAGTCAGAAAAGATTGTTGGAATGATTTCAATTTTTTTGAATTTACCAAGGCCAGATTTACGGTCCAGGATGTGATCTATCCTGGAGAAGGTTCCGTGTGTGCTTGAGAAAAAGGTGAAATTCATTGTTTTGGGGTGAAATGTCCTATAGATATCAGTTAGGTCTAACTGGTCTATTGTATTGTTTAAAGTTTGTGTTTCCTTGTTAATTTTCTGTTTAGTTGATCTAGCCATAGGTGTGAGTAGGGTATTAAAGTTTCCCACTATTATTGTGTTATTGTTATTTTCCCATTTCATACTTATCAGCATTTGTCTTACATATTGTGGTGCTCCTATGTTGGGTGCATATATATTTATAAGTGTTATCTCTTCTTCTTGGATTGATCCTTTGATCATTATGTAGTGTCCTTCTTTGTCTCTTTTCATAGCCTTTGTTTTAAAGTCTATTTTATCTGATATGAGTATTGCTACTTCTGATTTCTTTTGGTCTCTATTTGCATGGAATATCTTTTTCTGGCTCTTCACTTTCAGTCAGTATGTGTCCCCTGTTTTGAAGTGGGTCCCTTGTAGACAACATATATGGGGTCTTGTTTTTGTATCCATTCAGCCAGTCTTTGTCTTTTGGTTGGGGCATTCTACACATTTAGGTTTAAGGTAATTATTGATAAGTATGATCCCATTGCCATTTACTTTATTGTTTTGGGTCCCAATTTATACACCGTTTTTGTGTTTCCTGTCTAGAAAATATCCTTTAGTATTTGTTGGAGAGCTGGTTTGGTGGTGCTGAATTCTCTCAGCTTTTGCCTGTCTGTAAAGCTTTTGATTTCTCCTTCATATTTGAATGAGATCCTTGCTGGGTACAATAATCTGGGCTATAGGCTATTTTCTTTCATCACTTTAAGTGTGTCTTGCCATTCCTTCCTGGCTGGAAGAGTTTCTATTGAAAGATCACCTGTTATCCTTATGGGAATCCCCTTGTGTTTTATTTGTTGTTTTTCCCTTGTTGCTTTTAATATTTGTTCTTTGTGTTTGAGCTTTGTTAATTTGATTAATATGTGTCTTGGGGTGTTTCATCTTGGGTTTATCCTGTTTGGGACTCTCTGGGTTTCTTGGACTTGGGTGATTATTTCCTTCCCCATTTTAGAGAAGGTTTAAACTATTATCTCCTCAAGTATTTTCTCATGGTCTTTCTTTTTGTCTTCTTCTTCTGGGACTCGTATGATTTGAATGTTGGGGCATTTAACACTGTCCTGGAGGTCTCTGAGATTGTCCTCATTTCTTTTAATTCGTTTTTCTTTTATCCTCTCTGATTCATTTATTTCTACCATTCTATCTTCTACTTCACTAATCCTATCTTCTGCCTCCATTATTCAACTATTTGTTGTATCCAGAGTGTTTTTGATCTCATTTATTGCATTAATCATTCTATATTGACTCTTTTTTATTTCTTCTAGGTCCTTGTTAAACCTTTCTTGCATCTTCTCAATCCTTGTCTCCAGGCTATTTATCTGTGATTCCATTTTGATTTCAAGATTTTGGATCATTTTCACTATCATTATTCAGAATTTTTTATCAGGTAGATTCCCTATCTCTTCCTCTTTTGTTTGATTTGGTGGGCATTTATCCTGTTCCTTTACCTGCTGGGTATTTCTCTGTCTCTTCATGTTGTTTATATTGCTGAGTTTGGGGTGGTCTTTCTGTATTCTGGCAGTTTGTGGAGTTCTCTTTATTGCGGAGTTTCCTCACTGTGCATGGGTTTGTACGGGTGGCTTGTCAAGGTTTCTTGGTTAGGGAAGCTTGTGTCGGTGTTCTGGTGGATGGAGCTGGATTTCTTCTCTCTGGAGTCCAATGACGTGTCCAGTAATGAGCTATGAGATGTCAGTGGTTTTGGAGTGACTTTGGGCAGCCTGTATATTGGAGCTCAGGGCTGTGTTCCTGTGTTGCTGGAGAATTTGAGGGGTATGTCTTGCTCTGGAACTTGTTGGCCCTTGGATGGTGCTTGGTTTCAGTGTAGGTATGGAGGCATTTGATGAGCTCTTGTCGATTAATGTTCCCTGGAGTCAGGAGTTCTCTGGTGTTCTCAGGATTTTGACTTAATCCTCCTGCTTCTGGTTTTCAGTCTTATTTTCACAGTAGTCTCAAGACTTCTCCTTCTATACAGCACCGTTGATAATACATCTCCTTTCGAAGACAATGGACTGCTTTTCGGGGTGCCTGATATCCTCTGCCAGCACTCAGAAGTTGTTTTGTGGAATTTACTCAGCGTTTAAATATTCTTTTGATGAATTTGTGGGGGAGAAAGTGGTCTTCCCATCCTATTCCTCCGCCATCTTAGGACCGCCCTCAAAAAGCAATGCACTTTTTAAAAGCCAGATTTATAAAGATACAAAATGGCAAAGTGAAAGCTTAGTTCACTAAATTCTAATACATTATATGTAGAATTGAGTTCAAATGTTTAAACAGGCTTACATTGCAAAGGGGAATTATTTATAAATCTTATTCTTTTTGCCATCAGGTGATATCATGTAATTATTTATATGATGGTATGTTAAAGGAAAGTAATTCTTCAGTATGATGTTTAGGCTTCATTACTACATTTGAGAGATTTTGTGAATAAATGTGGGTTATTTATTTGAAAATGGATATATCTTATATTTTATTCCTCACTGATACAGCTAAAAACAAGAGAAGAATGTGTTTTTACGTACTTCTATTTTCCTGTCTTGTATAGCTTGATTGGAAAATGAATTACTTTATACCTGAATGAAGATCAATGCTGTGCCTTCTCTCCATGGTTTCACTGTAATTGTGGAATATTAAAATAATCAGAAATAGAACATGTTCATTTACATGAGGTTGAAGTCAAGCTATTTTCAGTGATGGTTTATAAGTCTCTCTGAACACAACTGGATGCTGTACCTCAGTTCAGGGCTCCCTTTCTCAAAAGATGATGCATTTTCTGAATTCCAGCTTGACATCTAGCAAGAATATAGTGGTTGCATTTCCTGGTCACTAAAGGTCCTGTCAAGAATAATCTAGTTTGAAGTTCTTTTAGCCTTTTATAACACAAGAAAGTAGTGGAAACCTTAAAACAAATGAAAAAATACTAAAACATGAGAGCAGTAATATGACATACAGTATTCTCCCAAGCACAATGACATGTGATATCCAGTTCTGTATTCTTTGGAATATAATTTTAACAAAAACTGAAGGCAGTGTTAGGTCCACATGTCTCCATGTGTTCTGTGTGTGTGTGTGTGTGTGTGTGTGTGTGCATGTGTGTGACAAATGTTAGTTAGAAATGGTAATGAGCACTATTTTAATCCCGTTCTTCAGTTGTTGAAATATGAATGATTTTCTCAGTTTTGCTCCACTGCTTCAATTAAATGCTGCTTCCCTTTGCTGTGAAAAATCATTCTAAATTTTTATAAGTGCTTTGCAATTATAGAATTTTTTTATACTTTAGAGGCCAGAGCCAACTACAATTGACAAATAGCTTTATAAAGAAGACACTTTTTAAAAAGAGGATAAGTAATATGCCATGCCAATTCAGAACACATCTCAGATGTTATAATTCTCTGCAAATCTATCTCATAATGATAGATTGAATGAAGTTTGCTGGAGGTTGTTCACTTTTATGCTTATGAAGTGTTTAAACAATTGATTTCAAAGTTTTGAAATAAGTATAATGATTGATAGAATTGGAATTGCTTGACAAGGTAGAGACAGACATCCTGGAATGTGAAGTCAAGTGGGCCTTAGAAAGCATGACTACAAACAAAGCTAGTGGAGGTGACGGAATTCCAGTTGAGCTATTTCAAATCCTGGAAGATGATGTTGTGAAAGTGCTGCACTCAATATGCCAGCAAATTTGGAAAATGCAGCAGTGGTTGCAGGACTGGAATAGGTCAGTTTTCATTGCAATCCCAAAGAAAGGCAATGCCAAAGAACGCTCAAACTACTGCACAATTGCACTCATCTCACATGCTAGTAAAATAATGCTCAAAATTCTGCAGGCCAGGCTTCAGCAATACGTGAACCATGAACTTCCAGATGTTCAAGCTGGTTTTAGAAAAGGTAGAGGAACCAGAGATCAAATTTCCAACATCTGCCAGATCATGGAAAAAGGAAGAGAGTTCCAGAAAAACATCTATTTCTGCTTTCTTGACTATGCCTAAGCCTTTGACTGTGTAGATCACAATAAACTGTGGAAAATTCTGAAAGAGAAGGGAATACCAGACCACCTGACCTGCCTCTTGAGAAATCTGTATGCAGGTCAGGATGCAACAGTTAGAACTGCACATGGAACAGCAGACTGGTTCCAAATAGGAAAAGGAGTACACCAAAGCTGTACATTGTCACCCTGCTTATTTAACTTATATGCAGAGTACATTATGAGAAACACTGGGCTGGAAGAAGCACAAGCTGGAATTAAGATTGCCAGGAGAAATATCAATAACCTCGGATATGCAGATGACACCACTCTTATGGCAGAAAGTGACGAAGAACTAAAAAGCCTCTTGATGAAGGTGAAAGAGGAGAGTGAAAAAGTTGCCTTAAAGCTCAACATTCAGAAAACGAAGATCATGGCATCTGGTCCCATTACTTCATGGGAAATACATGGGGAAACAGTGGAAACAGTATCAGTCTTTATTTGGGGGGGCTCCAAAATCACTGCAGATGGTGATTGCAGCCATGAAATTAAAAGACACTTACTCCTTGGAAGAAAAGTTATTACCCACCTAGATAGCATATTAAAAAGCAGAAACATTACTTTGCCAACAAAGATCCGTCTAGTCAAGGCTATGGTTTTTCCAGTGGTCACGTACAGATGTGAGAGTTGGACTGTGAAGAAAGCTGAGTGCCGAAGAATTGATGATTTTGAACTATGGTGTTGGATAAGACTCTTGAGAGTCCCTTGGACTGCAAGGAGATCCAACCAGTCTATCCTAAAAGAGATCAGTCCTGGGTGTCCTTTGCAAGGAATATTGCTAAAGCTGAAACTCCAGTACTTTGGCCACCTCATGTGAAGAGTTGACTTATTGGAAAAGACTCTGATGCTGGGAGCGATTGGGGGCAGGAGGAGAAGGGGATGACAGAGGATGGGATGACTGGGTGGCATCACCGACTCAATGGACTCTGGGAGTTGGTGATGGACAGGGAGGTCTGGCTGGCTGCAGTTCATTGGGTCACAAAGAGTTGGACACGACTGAGTGACTGAACTGAACTGGACTGACAAGGTAGAAAGAATTTTATGTTATTTCTCATCTTCCCAAAATTTGTCCAGTGCTTTTCTTGAGAAAAGCAATTTTAATTAATGTAAAAAGGCAGAGAGTAAAGGAGAGAATGAAAGAAGAAAGAAGGGAAATAAAGAAGACCTCAACTTATAATTCTCAGTTTGGTGTAGGCAGAGTCATGACCAAGTCTTTACAAATCTCAATGAAGACTTTTCAATTTAGAATATAGATAGATCATAAAGTAATAGGTTTATGTCTTATCTGCCCTTCATGTATCAGCCTAATTTGCAGTCTTTCTCTAATTATCAACCTCAGTCTCTATATTTGATTACCAAAGACAAATAAAATAATACATATATATCATTTAAATTGATCTTTTCTTTCATATATAATTCACTGTTGACAGTATATTCACACCTGAAAAGATGTCAGAAAAACAATATTTAACAGTTGTGAAATATAAGTGAAATATTCATATAAACTATCATATAAGACACGTAGAAGTCATTCAATAAATGGTCTCTATCTGTTTTATTTATCTGGTGTTCTTTGAGTTGAGAAAAATCACCAGGTTCATAGTGAAGTAAAGACAGTTTTTACTATATATAAGGAAATGAAGTCTACAAAGTCCCTCTGAAATATGTTCAATATTTTTTCATTAAATGATCAGCTAGGCATGGCCATAAGAGGGTCCACACGAGAAAGACAGGGAAACAGTGTTTATAATACTCACATGATCCCCTGAGAACACCAAAAAGTGGGCTTCAGAAGCTGTGGGCAAGTGTCTTATCAGAGGTCAGGATAGAGAACACAAGCAAAAGATGTGAGAAGAGTTCATTGGTGCATTTGAATACTAGGTCATAGCCAGATGAGGGCAAGAACAACTTGTGGTAGGGGTCAGCCTTATCACACTGTTACACCTGTCACCTGGGCAGAATGCTCACAACTTGTTTGTGGGGATGTTGAGGTAGCAGGAAAATAAGAAATTTTAAGATTTATAATATAAGGCTGTGTGTGTACTCAGTCACTTCAGTCATGTTTGACTCTTTGTAACCTTCTGGACTGTAGCCTGACAAGTTCCTCTGTCCATGGGGTTCTCCAGGCAAGGATACTGAACTGGGTTGCCCTGACCTTGGGGAGGTTGGGGATCTTCCCAACCCTGGGGTTGAAGCTGTGTCTCCTGTGTCTCCTGCATTGCAGGTGGATTCTTTACCCACTGGACCACCTAGGAAGCCTGTAATATAAGGTTATATACTACTATTAGCAATATACCACAGTGGGCAAAGGCAAGCCACCATGCAAGTATTCTTTTGTTACACCACAAGCAAATGCTGAAACTGGGATTTGAACTCAAGGTATTTGATTTTAGACCCCTTAGATTTGATTGCTTCCTGGCATTTCCTTGAAGCTAAATATTATATTTTGTCAGAAGATATTCCTTATAAGCTTATATAATGACAAAAATTAATTCAGAGGGGCCCAGAATGTGAATATATTGTTTAACACAATTGGAGAATTGCCATGGCGCTTCTGGGAAAAGACAATGAGAGAGAGGAGAGAAAGAACCTGGGCAGAGGAGTGAGCAAGTCCTTACTATTTCTTGATCCTTTTAGCACCCCCAGATCATCTAGCAAGTATTTGGCAATCATAAGTGATGAAAGAGAACTCCTGGAGAAATCACTGAAGATTAAAGATCCCTTAGCAACTAGATTTCTGTTAATTAAACATTCGTCTGCACCCTCCCCATTGTCTTTTCAAGGGTAGGAGCTAGGTCATGGTAAGTACACAGTAGGGATTTTGAACAAGGAATTAGAAGCTCTGGGATCCTCCCCCAGCTCTGTCACTCACTTGAGTGAGTTAAATGATCTAATTTTTGTCTCAGACTTCTAACCCTTCTGGGCCTAAGAGTTTATAATATCACAAGTAGAGTTGTTCTTTAAAGTTTTCTATAAAATACATAAATATATTGTTATGCTTTTTCAAAGAGAATTTCTTCATCACATGATTAATTGGTCATGGATTAAATCATAAATATAAAATAATATTCTATTAATGTAAATATGTCATATATTATGAATAACAAATATTTTGGAAACTTTTTTCCTTGTTTCTCAACTATTTTAGAGTTATTACTAAACATAATTTGGATTATTGTTTAGTTTAAGAGTCCTACGATTAGGACACTTTTGTTTAAATGAGCATGTGTCACTACATAGTGGGTAGAAATAGCCTAAATCTTACTAACTCTAGTGATTGCTCTCATAACCATTTCAATGGAAAAATGTATGTTGCTGCCAAATATTATCCAATAAATTAAGTCTCTTTGGTTTCATAAGAAGATAAACTAATCCTGGAATATAACATATTCCAAAAATCTGGTGGTTCATGAGGTGAGAAATTATGGGCTTGGGTTTTTATAAAATTTGAAAAGTCAAGAGGGTAAGCAGATGGCTAGCTGTAGAATATATTACACATTAAGCAATTGTTTTTATGTGCCAGGCAAAGTTCTGGAAGCTTATGAGATTGTAAAATCCAATGACCCTGCATTAGACTGAGGGTTCAGACTATGATACACATGCAATTTTAGAGACCACATTTATCACTGGTTTATTAGCTGTCAGAAACTCACACGATTCAACACGATTAATACCCTGCACTGTAGTTTTTACTACTGCTCTTTTTTTAACCTTCCCCCCCACCCATCTTGCTATTTTATGCTTCTTTTACAATATTACCAACTTCAGGATAATCAAGTGACAGTTCAGCAATGCTGAATGATTTTCCACTAACTTTTCAGTACTCATAAGTAATAAAATTTTATAAGGGATATAAAGAACTTAGATACTCAAGCCCACATACTGTCTTCAATGTACATGAATAATTTCATTGTCATCAGTTGGAGTTCTGAATAAAAAGAACGGCAGTAATTTTTTTCACAACTATGGAAAATGTCTAAAATAAATTATCTTCCTTAAAAAATTTTAATCCTAAGAAGGTGATTTGTAATAGGATGGTTGCTAAACCTTTCTCAAATCAAAATAAAAAAAAAAAAAAAAGCCAAAGGCAAATGACCATTTCAGAGACTTTGAGTTCAGTTCAGTTCAGTTGCTCAGTTGTGTCTGACTCTTTGCGACCCCATGAATCGCAGCATGCCAGGCCTCCCTGTCCATCACCAACTCCCAGAGTTCACTCAGACTCACGTCCATTGAGTCAGTGATGCCATCCAGCCATCTCGTCCTCTGTCGTCCCCTTCTCCTCCTGCTCCCAATCCCTCCCAGCATCAGAGTCTTTTCCAGTGAGTCAACTGTTCCCATCAGGTGGCCAAAGTACTGGAGTTTCAGCTTTAGCATCATTCCTTCCAAAGAAATCCCAGAGCTGCTCTCCTTCAGAATGGACTGGTTGGATCTCCTTGCAGTCCAAGGGACTCTCAAGAGTGTTCTCCAACACCACAGTTCAAAAGCATCAATTCTTCGGCGCTCAGGCTTCTTCACAGTCCAACTCTCACATCCATACATGACCACAGGAAAAACCATAGCCTTGACTAGACGGACTTTTGTTGGCAAAGTAATGTCTCTGCTTTTCAATATGCTATCTAGGTTGGTCATAACTTTCCTTCCCAGGAGTAAGCGTCTTTTAATTCCATGGCTGCAGCTACCATCTCAGAGACTTTAGGAAATGCTTTTCTGGAGGTTGTTTTTAGTATGATACTAATAAAACTCTACAAGTATGCTATGAAACAGCCTGCCATTGTGCTCCATTTCAAGAGTTTCTCATAGATGATGTCTAATAACTTAATATTTACTCAAAGCCAGCTTTAAAAAATGTACTCTCCCTTCTGAATTTCAGTAAATATAGTATTTCTAATTTTTAAGAATGCTATATGAGAAATCACAATGTCATTAAATGTACTATTTAAAATTCAAACGCTTAGCATTCTAAACTTGTGACTGGACTAAATCATAGTTTATTACTATGTTCATTCTAAGTTACTAATTTTAAGTGCATTTAATTTTGTTTAATGGAAGCTCCATATTTAGGGCAAACTTGACTAAGCAGTCTTTAATAAAATATAAAAGACTTTTTAAAATAATCAAATGATAACATTTCTGCTCCACACTTTTTTGTAGAAAATAACAACATAAGTGTCAAGATATCACACCTGAAAGAATGCTTTTTAAGATAAAACTTAATTCACTGTCCTCATTTCAGGGTTTATTTAGTGTAGAGGATACTGTTGGTAAAGATTTTCACTCTCTTTCAATTCCCTAGGACACTCACTAAATATAGCTGATATTTAATCTAGTAACTATGTCTATCTTCACACCAAATTAAAATAATTTTAGGAGTTATTTATTTCAAATTGTGGGAGAAATTACTATCATTCAATTACAGGCTATCTTGACCCATAGACTCTTATTTAAGAAAAGGTTTAAATACATGCTGAACTATTTATCAACGCAGGGACTCCCATCATGTGGGCTTTAAAAAAAATTAATACTAAAAAACAACCTACTGCGGGGATGTAAAGGGTCTGGATGATAAAAGGCAAAAGTATTATATGATCCTGAGAACACTGGGGTATGCTCTTGACAGAAAATGAATCTGTGCAAGATAGTGTACTTCTCTGGGACTAAGTTCAATTTTCTATTTAAAAAAGAAAAAAAAAATTGGACTATAGATCATCTTTAAAGTGGTGCCACAAAAGTATGGTTCTAGTAGGAGTAACCTAAATTTGCTTGGAGACAAACTTAACTGAAGTTTATTTTTTTTATTTATTTATTTTTTATTGAAGGATAATTGCTTTAGAAAATTTTGCTATTTTCTGTCAAACCTCAACCTGAATCAGCATATTTATTTTTAATGTGTATCATCCATATCATCATATCTTCCATGTAGCACTGCTATGGAAATTAAATGAGATAAATTTATCAAGACAAAACTAATACAATTTGTAAAGTTTAAAAATAAAACAAAATTAAAAAAAAAAGAATCTAGTTTAGCATAGGACATGTATGAGATGTTATTTAAAAATATGTATTCCTTCAATGGCTCAGTTGGTAAAGAATCCACCTGCAATGCAGGAGACCCTGGTTCAATCCCTGGGTCAGGAGGATCCCCTGGAGAAGGGATAGGCTACCCACTCCAGTATTCTTGGGCTTCCCTGTGGTTCAGCTGGTAGAGAATCCATTTGTCTTCTCTGGCCCTTTCTTTTCATTCTAAGTTCAAACGATTTACATCAAGATATTTTATACCCAGGTCTCCAAAAGTTCTTGAACTCAGATAATTATTGTAGCACAGGAATTCAATTGAGGAGTACGTTCGGCTTCAGATCATATCAATATGGAAAAAAACCCCAAGGTGTAAGGTATCATTGAAAACTTAAGAGAATTCATTCGACTTAAAAGTAAACTGTAGGAAATATTGCCCAGAGATAGGCACAACTCAAATATAAGGAACAATGTTTTCACATTAAACAATATTATGAATTCAGTGAAATTTTATTTTATTTTATTTTTTTGATTTGCTGTTCAGTCACTAAGTCAAGTCTGACTCTGCCACCTCATGGACTGAAGCACGCCAGGCTGCCAGGCTCCTCTGTCCTTCATTATCTCCTGGAATTTGTTCAAATTCGTGTCCATTGAGTCGGTGATGCTATGTAACCATCTCATCCTCTGGTGCCCCTTCTTTTTTAACCTTCAGTCTTTCCCAACATCAAGGTCTTTTCCAAAGAGTTTGGTCTTCTCATCAGGTGGACAATGTATTTGAGCTTCAGCATCAGCCCTTCCAATGAATATTCAGGGTTGATTTCTTTTAAGGTTGACTGGTTTGATCTCCTTGCTGTCTAAAGGACTCTCAAGAGTCTTTTCCAGCACCACAATTGGAAAGCATTGATTCTTTGGCACTCAGCCTTCTCTATGGCCCAACTCCCATATCCATACATGACTAACAGAAAAACCATAGTTTTGACTATGCAGACCTTTGTCAGCAAGGTGATGTCTTTGCTTTTTAATAGGCTGTCTAGGTTTGTCATAGCTTTTCTTCCCAGGAGCAGGCTTCTTTTATTTATTTATATTTTTTTGATAATCTGTAGAAATATATGCCTCTTGTGTTATTATTGTGTGCTAAGTTGCTTCAGTCATGCCCAACTCTTTGCGACCACATGGACTGTAGTCTGCCAGGATTCTTTGTCCAGGGACTCTCCAGTCAAGAATACTGGAGTGGATTGCCATGGCCTCTTCCAGAGGATCTTCCTGACCCAGGGATGGAACCCACTTCTCTTGTTTCCAGCCTTGGCAGGTGGGTTCTTAACAAAAGCGCCATCTGGTTATTAGTATTATCTTTATAAATTTAGCCACTGTTTGACAAAATCATGTAAGATAGACAAAATTCAAACTGATTAATTTTTAAATGTCTGTAAGAGTTGTATCTAATGAACGGAAAGGAATGCAACAGTATATAAAGTTCAATGTCTTTATCATTGGACAGAATATATTCTTATATTTATTAAGATACCATCTAGGTCAAATGCTGTTTGAATATAAAGAAAAAAAGAAAAAGTATGTATATATCTTAGAATTTCAAATTCCAAAGAATTTCAAATTTCAAAGATTATTTCAAATTTAATAATCAAATTTGGTAGAAGCTTCTGGTTCTACAGGTAGAAAATAATCAAGTAATGTGTATATTCTGAATATCAGGAGTTAAGTTAGATCAGTCTCTCCTCTGTGTTATGGAATAATTAACAAGAAATTCTACATATAGGATTTCATGTGACCCAATGATGTCACCTACACAATTCTGATAAGCATCCCAGTCAATATCCCTGGTTTGTCATAATTTCAGGTATACTGAAAAAGTCACTCCCAAAATTACTTGGGTAGATACAATAGCTTTCTGGATTGATAGTGAAATAAGTTGCTCTTAATGTCTGCAGGTTCAAGTTTCACACAAGGCCAGACTATCTAGTCTTCAGAAACCTTAGATAATAAAGATGGTAAACTAAATATTTTCACACTGAGGAAAATTTAGAGTTCAGTGTAGGGTCTGCTGCTGCTGCTAAGTCGCTTCAGTCCTGTCTGACTCTGTGCGACCCCATAGATGGCAGCCCACCAGGCTCCCCCGTCCCTGGGATTCTCCAGGCAAGAACACTGGAGTGGGTTGCCGTTTCCTTCTCCAATGCATGAAAGTGAAAAGTGAAAGTGAAGTCACTCAGTCGTGTCTGACTCCTAGCGACCCCATGGACTGCAGCCCACCAGGCCCCTCCGTCCATGGGATTTTCCAGGCAAGAGTACTGGAGTTGGGTGCCATCGCCTTTGTTTAAAAATTGGTAACATAACATTAATATTTTGTTTGAGAAGAAATTATTGGCATTTTTTGTGTGTACTATAAATTTTGTCTATTGGAGCAATAACCTTAGAGCTTCAATTTGAAGAGAGTAATTAAGAAATCTGTAATTTTAATTCCAAGCTGAAATATTACAAAATTTGTACAGTATTAGAACATTTAAGAGAATTTTAATTCCTTCATACTGTATTTACATATTTAAGTTATTAAACATTAAAGTCTATTTATCATTCAGAAAACTTTTGTTTGATAAGTGAGATAACTGAAATACTTATGAAGGGAATCAAATATATTCCAATTTAAAATTCAGTTAAAATATTTGAAAATATTTAATTAAGTTTGTAAACGGAATCAGACATTGCTCAAAGCTTACAAAAATTGCTAATACTCTGTAAATGTACAAACAAAATAATAAAATTTGTTTGCTTAACTTAAAGGCTTAAAATGTTTTTGCTATAATTTTAATAGTTTACATCTTAACACTAAAAAAAAAATCTCTGAATAATCATTTTGTATGTATGGTAAGAGTATGAAATGCATTCTCTTGAATTTTTAAGCACAATACAATACTGTTAAAGGAAGTACAATGTTGTATAACAGATTTCTAGAATTTATTCACCTTGCTTAACTGAAACTTTATACCCAAAGGATTATTAGCTTCCCTATTTTTCTCTGCCTAGCCCCAGGCAACCACCATTCTACTCTTTGATTTTGTGAGTTTCACTATCTGAGATACCTTATACAAGGGAAATGATGCAGTATTTGTCTTTCTGTAACTGGCTTTTTTCAATTGGAATAATGTCTTCAAGATTCATCCAGGTAGCACATATTGCAGAATTTGTTATCTTTTAGGGTGAGTAGTATTCCATGATATGTATATAGCACATTGCCTTTATCCATTTATTTATTGATGAACATTTTTGTTGTTTCAACATTTTGGCTTTCATGAATAGTGTTTCAATTAACATAGCAGTGCTAATATCTCTTTGTGATCACTATTTCAATTATTTTGAACTACCCAGAAGTGAGATTATAGGATTATAGTATAGATCTATTTTTAATTTTGGGGGTAATCTGTGTACTGCTTTCCATAGAGGCTACACCATTTTGAATTCCCATTAATAGCATGCAGAGATTTCAATTTCTCTACATCCTCACCAACACCTGTCAGTTGCTTTTTTTTTTTTTTTTTAATAATAGCCAATTGACAGGTGTGAGGTGGTATCTGATCATACTTTTGATGAATAGTTTTTCAAACATACAAAAATCACCACCATTGAGGGAGTTCCCTGGTGGTCCAGTGGTTAAAACTTGGCACTTTCCCTGCCTTGGCCTGGGATCAAAGGGAACTAAGACTCTGAAATCTGTGCTGTGTGGCTGAAAAATAAAAAAACAAAAAACACTCTTGAGAAATCCATAGTTCTTACTGAACTGCAGAGTCCAGTTTTACTACTTTTGTCTTAAAATTTCTAGGATATTAAGAATATAAGTTAATTTTACTCAGCCTTAGAATTTAACCTGGAAAAGGGGGATAAAAGCAACTATTTAATACAATTGCTTTAAGGATTGACACAAACAATATTTATGGAGTGCTGATTAAGTGCTTGGCACCTTTGTGCACAACAACTACTGTTACTATCAAACTCCTTCAGTTCAGTTCAGTCGCTCAGTCGTGTCCGACTCTTTGCGACCCCATGAATCACAGCACGCCAGGCCTCCCTGTCCATCACCAACTCCCGGAGTTCACTCAGACTCACATCCATTGAGTCGGTGATGCCATCCAACCATCTCATCCTCTGTCGTCCCCTTCTCCTCCTGCCCCCAATCCCTCCTAGCATCAGAGTCTTTTCCAATGAGTCAACTCTTTTCATGAGGTGGCCAAAATACTGGAGTTTCAGCTTTAGCATCAGTCCTTCCATAGAAATCCCAGGGCTGATCTCCTTCAGAATGGACTGGTTGGATCTCCTTGTAGTCCAAGGGACTCTCAAGAGTCTTCTCCAACACCACAGTTCAAAAGCATCAATTCTTTGGCGCTCAGCTTCCTTCACAGTCCAACTCTCACATCCATACATGACCACAGGAAAAACCATAGCCTTGACTAGATGGTCCTTTGTTGGCAAAGTAATGTCTCTGCTTTTCAATATGCTATCTAGGTTGGTCATAACTTTCATTTCAAGGAGTAAGCATCTTTTAATTTCATGGGAACTTCTAACACAACATTATTTTTCTCTTAGTAATTAAAAATGCTTTTTTGAAATACAAATCTGGCCATCTCAATGCCGAAATGTGAAACAGCACTTAATATGATATCTTTTATTGAATACCTCCATTGTAACTAGTCTGTGGAAATGTGTGGAATATTTAGTAAATTAGGCATTCCAAGGCTCTCTAGATATACACATTAGAAGCAGTTTGTCATATTCATATCAAGACTGTGCTTTGCTAAGGAAGTTTTAAAACATATATATTTTTGGCTATATATTTTTAGTTCAAGTAATTGCAGCTGTTATTCAAACTTTTGCAACTCCTAGGACCATAGCCCACCGGACTCCTCTGTTCATGGGATTTCCCAGGCAGAATACTGGAGGGGTTTGCCACTTCCTTCTCCAGGAGATCTCCCCAACTCAGGGATGTAATCTGTATAGGCAGGCAAAGTCTTTACCGCTGGGCCACCAGGGAAGCCCAATTCTTGCTCTTGTTGTTGTTCAATTGTTTAGTTGTGTCTGGCTCTTTGTGACACCATGAACTGCAACAAGCCAGAATTCCCTGGCCTTCACCATCTTCCTGAGTTTGCTTAAATTCATGCCCACTGAGTTGGGGATGCCAGCCAGCTATCTCGTCCTCTGTCATCCCTTCTTCTGCCCTCAATCTTTCACAATATCAGGGGCTTTTCCAATGAGTCAGCTCTTTGCAACAAGTGACCAAGTATTGGCTTGTCAGCCTCAGCATCAGTCCTAAACAAATATATGCTAGGGTCTGGCACAGATTTTCTTGTTAGCTTTTTAAATCCACTAGGTGACTCATCTAAGAGTACAAGATTACCTTTGGCTTAAACAAAACATACAAATCTTCTCCAACAATAGAAATTGCAATAGTAAAATGTATGTTGTATAAAAAATAAAGAGTGCCATATCTCTACATATCCAGGATAAATCCATGCCTTTAGATCCGTGTCACCAGGAGCTTCCCTGGTAGCTCAGATAGTAAAGAACCTGCCTGCAATGCAGGGGACCAGGGTTTGATCCCTGAGTCAGGAAATCCCCTGGAGAAGGGAATGGCTACCCACTCCAGTATTCTTGCCTGGAGAATTCCATGGACAGAAGCTACAGTTCAATAGGTCACAAAGACTTGGAAACAACTGAACACCAATGATTTCACTATCACTTTCACGAATGTAGCCATCTTTCCTAGCTAAAGAGGTAAAACTTTTAACTACTTCAGAAATATAAAATTGAGAAATCAATGGTTAGAGAATGTTAAGATTTATTAGGTACATGTATTTTTAAGCTTAGGGATTTCCTGCCATACATCAAAAACCAGTAAGTTGATAATACACATTGTGGAATTAAATGCTATTTAAAATTGAGCATGAATGAAATTTAAAGTTTTTTCTGCATTAAAGAAAGAAAATAATCTCAATATAACATTTTATAGAATAATTCCATTGAAAGAGAAATTAAAATTCATTAAATCATTGTGATATGTGTGAATATCTAGGTAATGAATATACCAACAAATAAGACATTATAATATCTATTTCACATTATGTTATCTATTTCATTGCAATTAAATAATTTTGGGAAAAGAAAGAGTCCATGTAATCAATCTGGGCTTGGTCCATTGTGGTGAAATTATTTCGGTTCAGTTCAGTTCAGTCACTCAGTCATGTCCAACTCTTTGTGACCCCATGAACCTCAGCACTCATGCCTCGATGTCCATCACCAAATCCCAGAGTCCACCCAAACTCATGTCCATTGAGTCGGTGATGCCATCCAACCATCTCATCCTCTGTCATCCCATTCTCTTCCTGCCCTCAATCTTTCTCAGCATCAGGGTCTTTTCAAATGAGTCAGCTCTTCGCATCAGGTGGCCAAAGTATTGGAGTTTCAATTTCAACATCAGTCCTTCCAATCAACAACCAGGACTGATCTCCATTAGGATGGAATGGTTGGATCTCCTCGAAGTCCAAGGGACTCTCAAGAGTCTTCTCCAACACCACACTTCAAAAGCATCAGTTCTTCTGGGCTCAACTTTCTTTATAGTCCAACTCCCACATCCAAACATGACCACTGGTAAAGCCTTGACTAGATGGACCTTTGTTGGCAAAGTAATATCTCTGCTTTTTAATATGCTGTCTATGTTGGTCATAACTTTCCTTCCAAGGAGTATCTTTTAATTTCATGGCTGCAATCGCCATCTGCAGTGATTTTGGAGCCCCCAAAAATAAAGTCAGCCACTGTTCCCACTGTTTCCCCATCTATTTGACATGAAATGCTGGGACCAGATGCCATGATCTTAGTTTTCTGAATGTTGAGCTGTAAGCCAACTTTTTCACTTTCGTCTTTCACTTTCATCAAGAGGCTTTTTAGTTCCTCTTCACTTTCTTCCATTAGGGTGGTGTTATCTGCATATGTGAGGTTATTGATATTTCTCCTGGCAATTTTAATTCCAGCTTGTGCTTCCTCCGGCCCAGCGTTTCTCATGACGTACTCTGCGTATAAGTTAAATAAGCAGGGTGACAATATACAGCCTTGACGTACTCCTTTTCCTATTTGGAACCAGTCTGTTGTTCCCTGTCCAGTTCTAACTGTTGCTTCCTGACCTGCATACAGATTCCTCAAGAGGCACATCAGGTGGTCTGGTATTCCCAACTCTTTCAGAATTTTCCATAGTTTATTGTAATCCACATAGTCAAAGGCTTTGGCATAGTCAATAAAGCAAAAATAGATGTTGTTCTGGAACTCTCTTGCTTTTTCCATGATCCAGCAGATGTTGGCAATTAGATCTTTGATTCCTCTGCCTTTTCTAAAACCAGCTTGAACATCTGGAAGTTCACGGTTCACGATTGCTGAAGCCTGACTTGGAGAATTTTGAGCATTACTTTACTAGCGTGTGAGAAGAGTGCAGTTGTGTGGTAGTTTGAGCATTCTTTGACATTGCTTATTTTTCGGATTGGAATGAAAACTGACCTTTTCCAGTCCTGTGGCTACTGCCAAGTGTTCCACATTTGCTGGCATATTGAATGCGGCACTTTCACAGCATCGTCTTTCAGGATTTGAAATAGCTCAATTGGAATTCCATCTCCTCCACTAGCTTTGTTCGTAGTGATGCTTCCTAAGGCCCACTTGACTTTGCATTCCAGGATGTCTGACTCTAGGTCAGTGATCACACCATCATGATTATCTGGGTCGTGAAGATTTTTTTTGTACAGTTCTTCTGTGTATTCTTGCCACCTCTTCTTAATATCTTCTGCTTCTGTTAGGTCCATACCATTTCTGTCCTTTATCGAGCCCATCTTTGCATGAAATGGTCCCTTGGTATCCCTAATTTTCTTGAAGAGATCTCTAGTCTTTCCCATTCTATTGTTTTCCTCTATTTCTTTGCATTGATCGCTGAGGAAAGCTTTCTTATCTCTCCTTGGTATTCTTTGGAATTCTGCATTCAGATGCTTATATCTTTCCTTTTCACCTTTGCTTTTCACTTCCCTTCTTTTCACAGCTATTTATTTGTAAGGCCTCCTCAGACAGCCATTTTGCTTTTTTCCATTTATTTTTCTTGGGGATGGTCTTGATTCCTGTCTCCTGTAAAATGTCATGAAGCTCCATCCATAGTTCATCAGGCACTTTGTCTATCAGATCTTTTCCCTTAAATCTATTTCTTACTTCCACTGTATAGTCATAGTGAAAGTGAAGTCACTGAGTCATGTTCGACTCTTTGCAACCCCAGAGACTGAATACCAAGTTCGTCTGTCCATGGGATTTTCCAGGTAAGGGTACTGGAGTAGGTTGCCATTTCCTTCTCTAGGAGATCTTTTCCACCCAGGGACTTAACCCAGGTCTCCAACAGTTGCAGGCAGATGCTTTACTATCTGAGGCACCAGGGAAGTCAAGGGATTTGGTTTTAGGTCATACCTGAATGGTCTAGTGGTCTTCTCCACTTCCTTCAATTTCAGTCTGAATTTGGCAATAAGGAGTTCATGATCTGAGCCACAGTCAGCTCCCAGGCTCGTTTTTGCTAACTGTATAGAGCTTCTCCACCTTTGGCTGCAAAGAATATAATCAATAAGATTTTGGTGTCGACCATATGGTGATGTCCGTGTATAGAGTCTTCTCTTGTGAAATTACTTATTTTTGTATAAGTAGAACTCCGTAGGTGAGTTTACTGTCAGATAAGTTTAAAGGTAATTATGTGAAGTCTTTTTGCTTATTTAGCAAATATTTATTGAGCAATTACTAAAACCAGGCAGACACTTTTAACACAGCAACAATAGAATTTTAAAAGGCCTTAATTTATAGAATTTATATTACAGTAACAAAATTATAAGATTTTATTTCTCCTCTTTTACTGATTCATGTAACACAGTTATTTTGATTTTAATATTAGTCTTAGAAGTGTTAATTAAATAGCTAGCAAACCATTTTTTTTAAGAGACAAAGACTCAATCTGAAATTAAGCCAAAACACTGACATTATTCTTGTTCATCTGTCCTGGCAATGTTAGGATACAGGCAGATTTCAGTAAACCAAAAAATAAAGGTAAAGAATAAAAGAAGTATCATGTCCTTCCTTTGTCAGTTCCAATATGAGCAAAAAAAAAAAAAAAACAGAGACTTTATTTTGCAAACAAAGGTCCATATAGTCAAAGCTATGGTTTTTCTAGTAGTCATGTATGAATGTGAGAGTTGGACTATAAAGAAGGCTGAGGCTGAAGAATTAATACTTTTGAACTGTGGTGTTGAAGAAAACTCTTGAGATTCCCTTGGACTGCAAGGAGATCCAACCAGTCCATCCCAAAAGAAATCAGTCCTGAATATTCACTGCAAGGACTGATGCTGAAGCTGAAGCTCCAATATTTTGACCACCTGATGCGAAGAACTGACTCACTGGAAAAAATCCTGATGCTGGAACAGATTGAAGGCAGGAGGAAAAGGGGATGATAGAGGATAAGATGGTTGGATGGCATCACTGACTTGATGGACATGAGTTTGAGTAAGCTCTGGGAATTGGTGATGGACAGGGAAGCCTGGCATGCTACAGTCCAAGGCATCACAAAGAGTCACACAGGACTGAATGACTGAACTGAACTGAAATAAACTGAATACTGTTGAAAGTTTCAAAACATTACCTAGCAACTAAGCAATAGAGAATTGAGCTGATAAAAGGCAAAGGTTTTCATCATGCATTCTTGTTTGTCTCACTGACATAAGAGAAAATTGGTACACTATTCATTTCATAACAGCAACTGGGGTACATTTTTTGACTCTTTGGTTGCAAAATAGTATATCAAATGAATTTATATAAGCATTAGTCTGGTGTTCATGTGTGTGTGTGTATTTTTTTAAGTTGGGCAAAATAATATTTATTTTTTCAATGTTCTGAGAAGTTAGAGTTAGTCATATAGTAGGTTCACTTGCTTAATACTTATTGAATATAATAAAGATAAGAAAATTATAATTTAAATAAAGAATATAATTAGTGTATTGAGTATATTTGCTTTCCTCTAAGCAGATAAATAATTATATATATCTGCTCAGAGGGAAACATAGATAAATTAAATGTAAACACACCTCACACTTGGATTGATACTAAACATGTGCTTGAGATTATATATAAGAAGAAAAGTATGGGTAAAGATGTATTGTTTGGTTTGCTTTATTTCCTTGGTCATTTTTTCATATCCTGCAGGTGTAATTTTCTTTCAAATCATATTTTACACTATTAAAAATTCATTTACATGCATTTATTTTATTAATTATCATTATTATAAAATACTGCAGCTCAATACTTCTCCAGTCCACATGGATATGAACTGGATTTTTTAGACCATGTTCTTTGAAAACCTGATAAAAATAATAACCTCTTGTTTTCTCTCTATATTTGCTTTCAAGGTGTGTTTGCCATTATGATTTACCCAATTAACATTTCATACTGATTTCTCAGACATTCAGAGCAGAGAATTACAGGGCTAAGTTCCTTGAAAGTCAAAGAAAAACTGAGTCACTGGGGATTGCAAGAACTTTTATTTGATTTTTCTCTAAATGTTTAAATAGGTTTTAAAGAAAGCATTGATAAACTAACAGGTATAAAATGTAAACCCTTTAATATGGTTGAT
Source organism: Bos grunniens (assembly GCF_055505025.1). Classification (NCBI taxonomy): domain Eukaryota; kingdom Metazoa; phylum Chordata; class Mammalia; order Artiodactyla; family Bovidae; genus Bos; species Bos grunniens. The sequence goes on along the minus strand of NC_141166.1, from coordinate 53,706,302 downwards.
GGAGAGCAAAATCTGGCAAATAAAACTTGCAGCATATAGAACTGCCTTAAGCAACCATATAATTTATCATCTAAACTGATCATTATGAAAGTGTACTATTAATAATTACATTAGAAATTTGTGTAACCTGCATCAGTGCTAGGCAAATAGGATTGTGAAAACCCTAGTAGTCAACATACATCATTACAGAGATAACAGGGTAATTATTATCGCTTTTTCTCAAAAGGAAAAAGAAGCAAATGCTTTTTCAAATTTGAATTAAAATTTAAAAACATAATTTAAAAATAGATATTTCACTGGAAAGTTTATATGGTTAACAACTTGTTACTTTTCAAATGGCCACTTCCTTGTATACATATAGAGCTTCTCTGATAAAGAATCCATCTGCAATGAGGACACCCCTGTTGGATTTCTGGGTCAGGCAGATCTGCTGGAGAAGGGATAGGCTACCCAGTACAGTATTCTTGGGCTTCCCTGGTGACTCAGACAGTAAATAATCTGTCTGCAATGCAGGAGACCCGGGTTCAGTTCCTGGGTTGGGAAGATCCCCTGGAGAAGGGAGAGCAAACACTCTCATCTAACAACACAAGGTAAGACTCTACACGTGGACATCACCAGATGGTCAATACTGAAATCAGACTGATTATATTCTTCACAGCCAAAGATGGAAAAGCTCTATACAGTCAACAAAAAAAGGACTTGGAGCTGACTGTGGCTCAGATAATGAACCAATTTATGTCAAATTCAGATTTAAACTGAAGAAAGTAGAGAAAACCACTGGACCATTCAGCTATGACCTAAATCAAATACCTTACGATTATACACTGGAAGTGAGAAATAGATTCAAGGGACTAGATCTGATAGATAGAGTGCCTGAAAAACTATGGATGGAGGTTTATGACTTTGTACAGCAGGCAAGGATCAAGACCATCCCTAAGAAAAAGTAATGCAAAAAAGCAAAATGTCTGTCTGAGGAGGTCTTACAAATAGCTGTGAAAAGAAGAGAAGGGTAAGACATAGGATAAAAGGAAAGATATACCTATTTGAATGCAGAGTTCCAAAGAATAGCAAGGAGTGATAAGAAAGCCTTCCTCAGTGATCAGTGTGAAGAAATAGAGGAAAACAGTAGAATGGGAAAGATTAGAGATCTCTTCAAGAAAATTAGAGATACCAAGGGAACATTTCATTTAAAGTTGGGAACAATAAAGGACAGAAATGGTATGGACCTAACAGAAGCAGAAGATATTAAGAAGAGGTGGCAAGAATACACAGAAGAACAATACAGAAAAGATCTTGATGACCCAGATGATCAGGATGGAATGATCATTCACCTAGAGCCAGACATCCTGGAATGCAAAGTCAAGTGGGCCTTAGGAAGCATCACTATGAACAAAGCTAGTGTAGGTGATGGGATTCCAGTTGAGCTCTTTCAAATCCTGAAAGATGATGCTGTGAAAGTGCTTCACTCAATATGCCAGAAAATTTGGAACACTCAGCAGGGCCACAGGACTGGAAAAGTTCAGTTTTTACTCCAATCCCAAAGAAAGGCAATGCCAAAGAATGCTCAAACTACCACACAGTTGTACTTATCTCACACGCTAGTAAAGTAGTGCTCAAAATTCTCTAACCCAGAGTTCAACAGTATGTGAACAATGAACTTCCAGATATCAAAGCTGGATTTAGAAAGGACAGATGAACCACAAATCAAATTGCTAACATCTGCTGAATCATCAAAAAAGCAAGAGAGTTCCAGAAAAACATCTACTTCTGCCTTATTGACTATGCCTAAGCCTTTGACTGTGTGGACCACAAAAACTCTAGAAAATTCTTAAAGAGAGGGGAATACCAGGCCACCTGACCTGCCTCTTGAAAAATCTGTATGCTGGTCAGGAAGCAACAGTTACAACTGCACACGGAAAAACAGACTTGTTCCAAATAGGGAAAGGAGTACTCAAGGCTGCATATTGTCACCCTGCTTATTTAACTTATATGCAGAGCACATCATGAGAATTGTTGGGCTGGATGAAGCTCAAGCTGGAATCAAGATTGCTGGGAGAAATATCAATAACCTCAGATAGGCAGATAACACCACCCTTATGGCAGAAAGTGAAGAACTAAAGAGACTCTTGATGAAAGTGAAAGGGGAGAGTGAAAAAGTTGGCTTAAAGCTGAACATTCATGAAACTAAGATCATGGCATCCGGTCCCATCACTTCATGGCAAATAGATGGGGAAATAGTGTAAACAGTGAGAGACTTTATTTGGGAGCGGGGTACCTCCAAAATCACTGCCAATGGTTACTGGAGCCATGAAATTAAAAGACGTTTACTCCTTGGAAGAAAAGTTATGACCAACCTATACAACATATTAAAAACAGAGATGTTACTTTGCCAACAAAGGTCCTTCTAGTCAAAGATGTGGCTTTTCCAGTAGTTGTGTATGGATGTGAGAGCTGGACTGTAAAGAAAGCTGAGCATTGAAGAATTGATGCTTTTGAACTGTGGTGTTGGAGAAGATACTTGAGTGTCTCTTGGACTGCAAGGAGATCCAACTGGTCCAACTGCAAGGAGATCCTGACTATTCATTGGAAGGACTGATGCTAAGCTGAAACTCCAGTACTCTGGCCACATGATGTGAAGAATGGACTCATTGGAATAGATCTTGATGCTGGGAAAAATTGAGGGCAGAAGGAGAAGGGGACAACAGAGGATGAGATGGTTGGATGACATAACCAACTCAATGTACACGAGTTTGAGTAAACTCTGTTAGTTGGTGATGGAACAGGATGCCTGGCGTGCTACAATCGTGGGGTTGCAAAGTGTCAGACATGACTGAGCGACTGAACTGAACTGATATGTGGCATCTAATAAAACCAAACTTAAATAAATAAAGAGCAGAATGGCAACTGCCAGAAACTGGGGAGGGGTCTGGGGAGAATGAGGAGATATTGGTCAAAATGTATGTACCTCCAGTTATAAGACAGATAATTTCTGGAGATCTAATGTAGAATATATAGTTAACAGTATTGTATTGAAAGTTGCTAAGGAAATATATCTTAATTGTTCTCACTACACACATAAATAAAATGATAATTATGGAGGTGTTATGGTGGCAATAATTTTCAATATGTAAATATTAATATATTTATTTGTTATGTTGTACATATTAAATTGGATTTCCCTCATAGATCTGTCAGTAAAGAATCTGCCTGCAATGCAGGAGACCGGGGTTCGATTTCTGGGTCAGAAAGATCCCCTGGAGAAAAAAATGGCAACCCACTCCAGTATTCTTGCCTGGAGAATCACATGGACTGAGGAACTTGGCAGACTACCGTCCATGTGGTTGCAAGAGTTTGACATGACTTAGTGACTAAACTACCACCACTACACATTAAACTGACTCATTTTTATATGGTAATTATTTCTCAATAAAGCTGGGAGAAAACTCCTGCTAGTTACTGTGTGGCAACAATTGAGATTTCACTGCCTTGATCAATAGAGTAAACCTCTTTTCTCAGGAAAGGTCAGTGGCATTGAAATAGGAGGGAAAAGGGCAGGGCACAGCAATTAAAAGAATGACATGGCCATGGAATATGACAAAAACTGGTTGGAACCAACTAGGTCCAAGATGGTAGAAGATTTGACTTCTGAAACTTGAGTCTCATTATAGGTTCATTGCAATATATGGGAATGCTAAATGATATACCACCAGTGCCATGAGAGTTCTGAGGTCAACATAAAAGGTCAAAAAGTGGGCAGTGGCTCAGTTCCTGAAAATCTCCATTCTTTCCCTGAAATAATTGAAAAAATCATCCCATTCATTAGCCTATGAAATTACACAGCCTATAAAAACTAGCTAAACAATAATCCAGGGCCTCTCACCTTCTGAGATGGCCCATGTTCTGTCTGTGGAGTGCGTTTCTTTCTAAATAAATCTATTTCTTACCTTTCACTTGATCTCTCACTGAATTCTTTATATGATGTTACATCATGAACCTGAGATTCATTAAATCCTGAGACCAGGTGTATGATCTCAATTAAAAGATTGTGGGCTCAAGTCCCAAACTGAGGTGCACAGTTTCAGCGTGAGGAACATAAAGTTGTAGAGCAGACTTCCACATCTTATGTTCTGCTTTTGTTTTCTTGAAATCTTAATAATTTTAACTGTGAACTTCTATTGTGGATGTGAAGTTTGACAGGACATTTGAAGATTCCTGTGAATAGAGTAAACTGTGCAATATGCATGTCTTACACTGTTTCTTGTCACTTCTTTCAAATATAGTATTTGCAATATCCCCTAAGCACTCTCTGGGACATAGTGAAGGATAGGGAAGCCTGGCGTGCTGCAATCCATGCGGTCGCAAAGAGTCGGACATGACTGAGTGACTGAACAACAAAAAATAAGCACAGAATTCCAGTGGCTCCATTATGCATGAGAGTTCAGTGAGATTCAAAGCACATTCAAGGTCATTATGCTGTGTCTACAACTGAGTCAGGGGAAACATTGACAATTTGTCATTGAACCAGAGCATGTTTCAAAAGCAAAAAGAAACCAACAGAGTTATGAGAAACATGAAAGACCAAGAAACCCTGTCATATTCTTTCTCACTCATGTTAATCCATGTATTAGTTATTCATTTACACTGAAAATGACACAGAGAAAGAAAGAAAAGGCAAGTACAGTTCTTTTTTTTCTTTTTTCTTAACTTAATTAGTAAGTCCTTCCTTTCTAATTCTGTACTAAGCCACAGGTCAAAAGTTTTGACAGAATGTGCACATATCAAGAAGTGAAATAAGTTAATTAAATTAGTCTCACACAGTATTTCTATTCTTCTGGTTACAACAAAAATGCATATTCATGTATAAGCTATGAAAAATGAATTGTATACTTTTTACAATTCTGAGTATGAGTTCAATGCTCTTTTATTTTTTATTTTTTTCTAATTTTATTTTATTTTTAATCTTTACATAATTGTATTAGTTTTGCCAAATATCAAAATGAATCCGCCACAGGTATACATGTGTTCCCCATCCCGAACCCTCAATGCTCTTTTAAATTAAATTTGCATTTAAAATTGTCATTGCAAAATAGATGATAAATTGAGAGAGACTTAAAGAAAAGAGAATGTTTTATATTTTAGTACTATTAAAGTTACTCTCCTGTCTTTTGAACATTTTGATTTTGTTCTTGGGCCCACAAATAGGAACTCCCTTTTTCCAACTGAAAAAGGAATAACAGTTAAATTACAATCTCTACCTTGACCAACTTAAGCATACTGAAGAGATATGCAAGCATTTTGAAGCTCTCTCTTTTCATAGCACATTTTTAATGAACTTTGTGAAGGATATAGTAGAAAAGTATGACTAAATTACACAGAAAAATAAGTTCCAACATTCCCAACTCTCTAGTCCTTAAAATCCTTCAACATTTAAAGGAAATTCAGGCATGACAAACTCACTGACTGTGATTCAAGACTTAGATTAACCAATACAACTGACTAATAAACCACTCAATCATAATTAAACCAAAATGTTGAAACCTGAGTTTTGAGTGTGAGACATTCACTAATAAATTCAGTCTAATGAAGCATTATATGCCTTCTCTGGTGGCTCAGATGGTAAAGCATCTGCCCGCTATGCGGGAGACCTGAGTTTGATCCCTGGGTTGGGAAGATCCCCTGGAGAAGGAAATGGCAATCCATTACTGACAAGCTTTATATATTTTTTCCCTGGGCTATTCTTTTTCATACGATTATATCTTCCCAGATTCCTGCTGATGCAAATTAGCCACCCTTTCTCTGTCTAAGCTGACATCTCTCAATGTAGACTGGTACTAGTGTGACTGATTGGAATCACTCCATTCTAGAAAAATGGCAGGTGGGGCTTGGGGACTTATAATACTAAGAATAAAGGCATCTTTTTGTATGGAAAAGTCTAACCACTAAAAGTCTTTTATACAGAGGAAAGCTGAATTCTTCAGTAGGAAGGAAAGCTGATTCTGCCAGATAGTTAGTTACAATAGGATTTATAGGTGTACATTTCTACCTTTGTCTTTTTGTTTGCCTAAATATCCCTATGCCGTGTCTCAGGGTCCACTCCTCCCCACACCTTAGTATAAGAAATCAAGTACCAATACAGGCTTGTTTCCTGTGTTGCTACTCAACTTTTATAATCAGACCCTGAACTTGATTTTGAAATATCTTCTCTGAAATTCTTCAAGAGGAGAGAGTCTATCAAGGCCAGCATGAGACTTTCTGATTTTATACCAGTGTGCTAAGTTGTGCTTCTCAGGTTCAGTTTGACCTTTTACTTGTATATGCTCACAGTGACCTTCCAAACCAGTCTCCCAAGTCACAAGCTCAGTAATCACCAACAATGATGCCACCTAAGTGCATAGATTATTAGTACACCACCACCCTCTACAGATAAATCACCTGTACTCCTCAAACATGTTAAAAAATGAATCCAAAATTCCATTGTGAAGGTCTGCCCATTGCTAATGCCATGGTTCCAGAGTGATGAAAAAAAGCATTCTTTGGGACTTCCCTGATGGCTCAATGCTAAAGAATCCACCTGTCAATGTAGGAGACATGAGTTCAATTCCTCATCTGGAAGATCCAATATTGCCATGGGGCAATTAAACCGTTGTGACACAACTATTGAGCCTGTGCTCAAAAGCCCAGGAGCCACAGCTAATGAGCCCACACTCTCCAACTGCTGAGTCAAAGAGCCTGTGCTCTGCAGCAAGAGAGTAGTTCACACTCGCCATAACTAGAAACAAGCCTAAGCAGCAATGAAGACCCAGCACAGCCCAAACTAACCAATTAATTTTTTTAAATAAATTATTCAAAAAAGATAGCATAAATTACACACCCCATTTAAAAGTCAAAATTGTACAAAATTACTATGAAAAAAGCAAGATGATTTCAAACAAGGAGCCATAATAGATTATTTTTCTTTTACAATCTGTACTTTCTTTCTAAATTGTTATACTAAATATTCAATGCAAACTAAAATGTATTGTTGAATTTAGTGTGCTAATATTTTGTTGAGAAGTTTGCAGCTATGTTCACCAAAGATATTGTTCTGTAATATTTTTCTTCTGTCCTTGTCTGGTTTTTGTATCAGGATGTTTGCCTCATAAAATAAATTTGAAAGAGTTGCCTTCTTTTTTTATATTTTTCAAAGAGTTTGAGAAGGATTGGTAATTATTCTTTCTGGAATGGTTTTTACAATCTGCCAGTGAAGTCATCCGGTTCTGGGGGTTTTATTTGTTGGAAGGTTTTCAATTACTGTTTTAATTTTCTTGCTAGTAAACAGTTCGGAGAAGGCAATGGCAACCCACTCCAGTGCTCTTGCCTGGAAAATCCCATGGACGGAGGGGCCTGGTGGGCTGCAGTCCATGGGGTCGCTAGGAGTCGGACATGACTGAGCGACTTCACTTTCACTTTTCACTTTCATGTATTGGAGAAGGAAATGGCAACCCACTCCAGTGTTCTTGCCTGGAGAATCCCAGGGACGGGGGAACCTGGTTGGCTGCCGTCTATGGGGTTGCACGTCGCACAGAATTGGACATGACTGAAGCGACTTAGCTGCGGCAGCAGCAGCAGTAGTAAACAGCTGTTCACATTTTCTATTTCATCATATTTCAGTCTTGGAAGGTTGTATGTTTCTAGGATTTTATCCATTTATTCTAGGTTATCCAATTTGTTGTTGCATAATTCTACATATTAGTCTCTTATGGTCCTTAGTATTTCTGTTACTAGTAATATCAGTTGTTATTTTATTTATGATTTTATTTATTTTGGACTTTTTTCTTTTTTTTCTTAGTGAGTGTAGCTAAAAAGCTTCTTAATTTTGTTTATCTTTAAAAAAAAACAACTTAGTTTCATTGAACTTCTGTACTTCTTTTCAGTCTCTTTTATTCACTTCTGTCTATTCTTTGTTATTTCCTTCTTTTTATTAACTTTAGGCTTCGTTTGTTGAGAAAAGTGTTGCTTTTTTTTTAATACATTGGAATATATGCATTCAACATGTATTTTCCAAAGGAACACACTGAAAACAGATATTTCTTAAATACTAATTTGTTTTTAAATTTTATTAATGAAATTTTATTGTAAATATGTTCATCAGGAAACAAAACTTTCTTTGATGAAAATGTAAGCCAATTGTAGAATGCTATAAAGTATGGTAAACATGAGATACAGAAATAGAAGTTTATTTTCTTTTCTAAATTGCCTTATGTATGAAATCTTATTTCTCATCATCATTTAACATAATGCAGAAAAATATAGTATAAGTAAGAAATTAATTATATGTAGTCATTAGACTTCATTGAATGTAGTCCCTGTATTGATTCTTACATTTATCTTAGGATCAAATTGCTCTTTATTTTACTTTGTCTTCTCTCTGTGCATTTGATACCTTTCTTTCTGAGGTGAGATGCATTTATTCTCTACAATTGGAACAGAATTATATAAAGAACTTACAATGGCATAAAACAGTGAAAGGCAAACATTAGCTTGGAAACTAATAGGTTAAACATTCCCACTTTTCTATGTCACTAAATATCCTGCAGCTTGAATTTTTAACCTAGGTTTTAGCATAGATGTTGTGGGGATCACGGTGAAAATATACTCCAGTGAACACTTTATACTTTCCAATCAATGGCTTCCATAATTTGTCACTTGATTGTTGAAAATTCTAGGATTATTGAATGAAAAGACTGTCCATTCTACCTCTATCATCTTTCTCTACTCCTGACTTTTCAATGCACTTGTGTTGAGCACATTTGTCACAATGGTTGTTTTAGTTATTGTGCTAAAACATTTGGCTTAAATCACCCCATTAATTCCTTACAACAACCATGAGAATTAGATATGATTAACATGCCCATTTTACAGAAAAAGAACATAAGAACTTGAAATAGCTTAATAAATCTACCCAAAGTAACAAGAAATAGGAAGAACTGTCAGACAGCAAAGTTCAAGAAAAGATGAGTACAGTTCATTTTCTCATTAAGCTTTTTATCCTTTTTTATGAGAAAAATTATGATTTCACAACTATTTGTACAGCTATGGGCTTACCTGTTCAAAATATTATTCCATTTGGTATTGGTGAGGAAAAAAAAAATCAGGGAATGAGAATGCTGTAATAACCAGTGGGATTTTTATGTAAAGCCTGTATGACATTCAAAAAGGGCAAAAGTTGCCAACTGCCTTTCCTATCATAATTCATAGTGAGTATACTTATTATTAGTTTCACCCAAAACTGAACTCCAGGGAATTTACAATGATGTAAGAAAATCTGTTCTCTTAATGATTCACATTTCAATTCTAGTAGAAAAAGGGTGATGAGGGAGTTAATGCAAACTATGGTGTCCAGGTTTAGAAAGAAGGCTTAGGCACTACACATAAAATCTGACTTTCTCTATAATTTGGCTGTTATAGCTTTTGTGTTTAGATACTTAATAAAATAATATATATATTTATATATATATATATATGTGTGTGTGTGTGTGTGTGTGTGTGTGTGTGTTTAAAGCAGGAATTAAAAGGTGCTTACTCCTTGGAAGAAAAGTTATGACCAACCTAGATAGCATATTGAAAAGCAGACACATCAGTTTGCCAACAAAGGTCCATCTAGTCAAGGCTATGGTTTTTCCTGTGGTCATTTATGGATGTGAGAGTTGGACGGTGAAGAAGACTAAGCACTGAAGAATTGATGCTTTTGAACTGTGGTGTTGTAAAAGACTACTGAGAGTCCCTTGGACTGCAAGGAAATCCAACCAGTCCATTCTAAAGGAGATTAGCCCTGGGATTTCTATGGAAGGAATGATGCTAAATCTGAAACTCCAGTACTTTGGCCACCTCATGAGAAGAGTTGACTCATTGGAATAGACTCTGATGCTGGGAAGGACTGGGGGCAGGAGAAGGGGACGATGGAGGATGAGATGGCTGATGGCATCACCGACTCAATGGATATGAGTCTGATTGAACTCCGGGAGTTGGTGATGGACAGGGAGGCCTGGTGTGCTGGGCTTCATGGTGTCGCAAAGAGTTGGACATGACTGAGTGGGTGAATTGAACTGAACTGAAAGTAGGAAAGTCATAAGGTGAGTCTGAAACATTCTAATGGACCAGAAAGTAAGGAAATGACTGGAGTTGTATCAAAAGGACAATGTAGCCTATTTAAAGTTGGACACACAACCAAAAGGTTAGTTAAGATGAATAGCACATAGCAAAAAGACTATTCTTGATATAAACATATTTCACAGGTAAAAATCCAGTAGTCTATAATAATCTCAAAATAGCAAAAGCAAAATAAGCCTATTTCTACAATTTGAAGTGTGTAACTAAAATGCCAACTACTTACTCTCAAAATTACTTCTTAAAAGGAAGGACTTAGGCTTTAAACCTGTTTTGCAGTAGACTATGTATAGTCATAGTTGATTCAAGAAAGATCATTTTCTTGTTGAGCTAGTTGATAAACAGTATTATATCAGTTTCAGGGGTACAACATAGTGATTCAAAATTATTATAGATTATATTCCATTTATAGTTATTATAAAATATTGGATAAATTCCCTGTACTGTACAATATATTCTTGTAGCTTATTATTTTATACATTGTGGTTTGTACTTCTTAGTCCCTTACCCCTACTTGCCCTTCCCCTAGACAGATCTTTTTAGTAAAAGAATGAAAATAATTAAATTTAGAAAGAGTGATAAAATTAGTAAATCAACATTTTGTAATCCACAGAGTATGTCATGAGAAACGCTGGGCTGGAAGAAGCATAAGCTGGAATCAAGATTTCTGGGAGAAATATCAATAACCTCAGATATGTAGATGACACCACATCTTATGGCAGAAAGTGAAGAGGAACTAAAAAGCCTCTTGATGAAAGTGAAAGAGGAGAGTGAAAAAGTTGGCTTAAAGCTCAACATTCAGAAAACAAAGATCATGGCATCCGGTCCCATCACTTCATGGGAAATAGATGGGGAAACAGTGTCAGACTTTATTTTGGGGGGCTCCAAAATCACTGCAGATGGTGATTGCAGCCATGAAATTAAAAGACGCTTACTACTTGGAAGAAAGGTTATGACCAATCTAGATAGCATATTCAAAAGCAGAGACATTAATTTGCTAACAAAGGTCTGTCTAGTCAAGGCTATGGTTTTTCCAGGGGTCATGTATGGATGTGATAGTTGGACTGAAAAGAAAGCTGAGCACCGAAGAATTGATGCTTTTAAACTGTGGTGTTGGAGAAGACTCTTGAGAGCCCCTTGGACTACAACGAGTTCCAACCAGTCCATTATAAAGGAGATCAGCCCTGGGATTTCTTTGGAGGGAATGATGCTAAGGCTGAAACTCCAGTACTTTGGCCACCTCATGTGAAGATTTGACTCACTGGAAAAGACTCTGATGCTGGGAGGGATTGGGGGCAGGAGGAAAAAGGGACGACAGAGGATGAGATGGCTGGATGGCATCACTGACTCGATGGACGTGAGTCTGAGTGAACTCCGGAAGTTGGTGATGGACAGGGAAGCCTGGCGTGCTGCGATTCATGGGGTCGCAAAGAGTCGGACACGACTGAGTGACTGAACTGTACTGAACTGAATCCCCAATAAAATGACTGATTCAGACAATGATCATCACTGATCCTAAATCTTTATCTAAAACACTTATGAGACATATTTGTGTTATATCAAAGTATCATTCCATACATTATTTGTTCTCAATGACTGAAGCCAACTTTTGTTACTTTATTAATAGTCAGTGATCTGTATTAATCTCACTTAACCACCTGACATCTTCCCATATGAAATTCACAGCATCCCTGCTGAAATGTGTTTGCAAAATATATTTAGCCCAAAATATTCCATCTCCTAGATTCAACTTTCTGGTTACAGTAATTCAGATAATGAATGAAAAACTAAAGTAAAAACATTCAAAAAGTTCAGAAGGTAGGACATTCTGGGAGCTCTTCTACAAGTCAGTACCATCAAGGAAATAAAGGGTTTGTGTGTCCATGAGTGTTTGTTTGTCTAGGTGTTGTCCTTTAGATTAAAGTGAATTAAAAGATATACCAACCAAAAGGAATGATACCTCATTATGGATATTCATTAAATGAAAACAGCATAAAAGATATTTGGTGAACTGGATAAATAAATGTGACTAAAACCAGTTTTTAGATCATGAGGGAGTTATTTATTCTGTTATATCTGAAGATATAATGGTAATGTTACTAACATTATCTTATATGTACAGATGTCAACTGAATTATTTATGTCTGGTATGATATGTTTTAGAATTATAACTTAAAATACTTCAGTGAAAGCAAAACTAGATGGACCAAATGTAGCAAAATATCAACAGTTGCTGAATCTTATTGAAAGGCATTAGGTGGTCTTTGCTTCTCTATATGTTTTAAATATGCATTACAAAAAAATTACAAAAAATGCTTCATAAAACTTATAATCAACTTGGCTGTTACTTATTCCACAATTTAAAATTGAAATTTGATTATTCATTATATATTATGCACACATATAATGTGCTTGGGCTTCCCTGGTGGCTCAGAGGTTAAAGCATCTGCCTGCAATGCAGGAGACCTGGGTTCAATCCCTGGGTCAGGAAGATCCCCTGGAGAAGGAAATGGCAACCCACTCCAGTATTCTTGCCTGGAGAATTCCATGGACAGAGGAGTCACTCAATCGTGTATAAATCTTTATGATCCCATGGACTGTATAGCCCACCAAGATCCTCTGTCCATGGAGATTCTGCAGGTGAGTATACTGGAGTGGGTTGCCATGCTTTCTTCCAAGAGATTTCCCAACCCATGGATCAAATCCAGGTCTCCCACATTTCAGGCTACCATCTGAGCCACCAGGGAAGTCCGTGAATACTGGAGTGGGTAGTCTATCCATTTTCCAGGGGATCTTCCTGACCCAGTAATCAAACTGGCATCTCCTGGATTGCAGGTAGATTCTTTACCAGCTGAGCTGCCAGGGAAACTCCACACACATAATATATATATATACAAAAATACATGTGTGTATATATATATATATATGTATGTATATATATATATATATTTATATATATGATAGTGTGACAACAAGATTACCTTAAATTGTACCAATAAAGCCAAATTTGTGGAAATGATTACCGAACGACAAACTAGAAACCTTGTTGATTCTCTTAAGGTACCTCACCCACAGCTTAACTATTAGGAAAAAGCAAATTTCTTGTAAACGTGCATACTCTGGCCACCAGATGCAAAAAGCCAACTCACTGGAAAAAACCCTGGAGTGGGGAAAGATTGAAGGCAGGAGGCGGGGCAGCAGAGGTTGAGATCATTGGATGGGGTCACCAACTCAATGTACATGAGTTTGAGCAAGCTCCGTGAGATGGTGATGGATAGGGAAGCCTGGCATGCTACAGTCCATGGGGTCGCAAAAAGTCAGACGTGACTTAGTGACTGAAAAACGACATCCTGTTTCTGAATGCAAGGGTGGAATGTCTCATTTTTTTTTCTAGCTTTCTAAGTTAAAATAGACTGTCATATAATATTTAATATTTTGTCACTGAAGGATCAATACACTAACTGGAAAAATAAGCTTGTGAAATAGAAAACAGTATCCATTACCTGATATATGGAGTATGGACATTAAGCAGAAAAGCTAGAATCCCTGTTCCATTATTGATGCTTTTCTAAGAGTAGCTTTCTAAGGATAGTTTCAGACTTCCTAAGTAGCTCAGATGGTAAAGAATCCACCTGCAATGCAGGACCCAGGTTAGATCTCTGAGTCTGGAAGATCCACTGGAGAAGGGAATGGCAATCCACTAAAGTATTCTTGCCTGGAGAATCCCATGAACAGAGAAGCCTGGTGGACTATAGTCCATGGGGTTGCAGTAAGTCAGACATGACTGAGAGTCTGAGAGTGAAAGTGGAAGTGAAGTCACTCAGTCGTGTCCGACCCTCAGTGACCCCATGGACTGCAGCCTACCCGACTCCTCCATCCATGGGATTTTCCAGGCAAGAGTACTTGAGTGGGGTGCCATTGCCTTCTCCATTCATCTCCATAAGCAACCGCTTTTCCCAAAACTCGAGTCTTTGACTCAGGAGTCAGCGTTTGTTCCAAGATATACATCACATCCTTCCAAGTGAGGTCATAAAGCAGAATAACACCTTTAAAAGCTCTAATATATTTTCTGGGTCCTCTAAATAGTCTCCCAGATCCTCCTTGACTCTTTGTATTTCTTGATAAGAAAAAGGCTTATTAACTCTCACAGACTGATTATTTCTCCTGGTGGGTGTTTCATAAAGAGGCAACAGCTTGTGTGGCTGTTCCTCAGTCTCTCTGGCTGCTCTGCGCATATGATCCCAGGGATAGATTGGAGAAACCTGTTTTTCTTCTTCTCTTTGTCTCCTGTCCTCCATCTCATCTCTTACTTCTATGGTCTGAGTTTCTACTGAAACCAGAGTAGTCTGAGGTCATACTGAGACAGGAGTTGTTTGAACCTCCACGTGGGCAGTTTGAATCTCAGTTTGGATTTCCACTGAGACCAAGGCAACCCTTCTGAGGGGGGTTCTCTGGCTTTCAGTTTGCTCAGCTTGGAGCCCCAGGTACGGGGGCAAAGTAGGAGGACAGGAGGGAGCTGAAGTTTTCACGCCCAAATCTATACCCTTAGGACATAAGTCTGGGATATTTCACAGAGAGAAAAAGGGCAACACATATGCTACTTCTACCCATTTCCCTTGTTCCTTACAGAACCGGTCTAATTGTGGAACAGTATCATACTTAAGAGACCCTCCAACTGGCCACCGTTGGCCATCCTCCAGTGGGTATCATGGCCATGCAGTATCACATAAGAAGACCAGGTGTGTCTTCTTTAAGCCCTGGGGATCAAATCTATCCCAGTTTTTCAGGATACAGTTCAAAGGATTGAGGCTGGAATTGTTAGCTCCCATCTTGTCCTGAAGGATCCTGGATGAGCCCCCAAGATGAAAGGTTGTTGTTGAATCACACGAAGACACCGGGATTCTTGGCCTCCAGAGGAGAAGAATTCAATCCAGGGCCAGAGATGAGGCTTGATTGCTCAGAGCTTTTGTGTAATAAAGTTTTATTAAAGTATAAAGGAGATAGAGAAAGCTTCTGACATAAGCATCAGAAGGGGGCAGAAGCAAACATAAAAGATAGTTGTATCTATAAAGAGGAAAGGATTTATAGGATGCAACAATAAGCATTCCACATTTTGAAATTAAAACACCTGCTTTGGGTCTGTGCCATGGAAAGAATGAAAGAGACTGCCATATGGAAAACTCATGGAAAAACATTTGGTTTAAAGGAGGTAAATAAAAAAAGAAACAAAAGACAAAACAAACAGAAAATCCTGCTGAACCAGCCTTTTGGGTCATAGCAACATACAGTTAAAAATATTTCAGAACATGTTTCCCAAGAATATTTCGTTTGTGAGAGATAACCAAAATATGAAATCCTAGAATTTCTATTGACTATAATTGGCTTTAGTTGTGCCTTAAAGTTACCTGTGTCTGAATATATGTTGCATTTTAAAAAACCTTAATATATATTCAGGGATAAAAAATGAATTTTAAGATGATAGCAATTCTAATATGATCCCTTACAATTATAAGGGGAAGTGACAAACAGATTTAAGGCATTAGATCTGATGGACAGAGTGCCTGATGAACTATGGATGGGGGTTCATGACATTGTACAGGAGGCAGTGATCAAGATCATCCCCAAGGAAAAGAAATGCAAAAAGGCAAAATGGTTGTCTGAGGAGGCCTTACAGATAGAAGAGAAAAGAAGAGAAGCTAAAGGTGAAGGAGAATAGCAAAGAGAGAGAAGAAAGCCTTCCTCAGGGATCAGTGCAAAGAAATAGAGGAAAACATTAGAATGGGAAAGACTACAGATCTCTTCAAGAAAATTAGAGACATGAAGGGAATATTTCATGCAAACATGGGCACAATAAAGAACAGAAATGGTATGGACCTAACAGAAGCAGAAGATATTAAGAAGAGGTGGCAAGAATAAACAGAAGAGCTGTACAAAAAAGATCTTCATGACTTAGATAACCATGATGGTGTGATCACTCACCTAGAGCCAGACATCCTTGAGTGTGAAGTCAAGTGGGCTTTAGGAAGCATCACTAAAAACAAAGCTAGTGGAGGTGATGGGATTCCAGTTGAGCTATTTCAAATCCTGAAAGATAATGCTGTTAAAGTGCTGCACTCAATATGCCAGCAAATTTGGAAAGCTCAGCAGTGGCAACAGGACTGGAAAGGTCAGTTTTCATTCCAATCCCAAAGAAGGGCAATACCAAAGAATGTTCAAACAACTGCACAATTGCTCTCATCTCACATACCAGCAAAGAAAGTAATGCTCAAAATTCTCTAAACCAGGCATCAACAGTACATGAACCATGAACTTTCAGATGCTCAAGCTGGATTTAGAAAAGGCAGAGGAGCAAGATATCGAACTGCCAAAATCCGTTCCATCATCAGACAGAAAGAAAGTCCCAGAAAAACATCTACTCTTGCTTTACTGATTATGCCTAAGCCTTTGACTGAGTCAATCACAATTGTGGAAAATTTTTGAAGAGATGAGAATACCAGACCACCTTACCTGACTCCTGAGAAAACTGTATGCAGGTCAAGAAGCAACAGTTAGAACTGGACATGGAACAACAGACTGGTTACAAATTGGGAAAGGAGTACATCAAGGCTACATATTGTCACCCTGCTTATTTAACTTATATGCAGAGTACATCACGAGAAATGCCTGGATGGATGAAGCACAAGCTGGAATCAAGATTGCTAGGAGAAATATTAGTAACCTCAGATATGCAGATGACACCACTCTTATGGCAGAATGGGAGGAACTAAAGAGCCTCTTGATGAAAGTGAAAGAGGAAAGTGAAAAAGCTGGCTTAAAACTCATTCAAAAAACTAAGATCATGGCTTGGGCTCCCATCACTCCATGGCAGACAGATGGGAAAACAATGGAAACGGTGACAGACTTTGTTTGTTTGGGCTCCAAAATCACTGCAGATGGTGACTGCAGCTATGAAATAAAAAGACACTTGCTACTTGGGAAAAAAGTTATGACCATCCTAGATAGCATAGTAAAAAGCCATAGACATTACTTTGCTGACAAAGGTCCATTTAGTCAAAAATATGGCTTTTCCAGCAGTCATGTATGTATGTGAGAGTTGGACTGTAAAGAAAGCTGAACACTGAAGCATTGATGCTTTTGAACTGTGGTGCTGGAGAAGACTCTTGAGAGTCCCTTGGACTGCAAGGAGATCCAACCAGTCCATCCTAAAGGAAATCAGTCCTGAAGATTCATTGGAAGGACTGATGCTGAAGCTGAAGCTACAATACTTTGGCCACCTGATCCAAAGAACTGATTTATTGGAAGACATCCTAATGCTTGGAAAGACTGAAGGCAGGAGATGGGGACAACAGAAGATGAGATGGTTGGATGGCATCACTGATTCGATGGATGTGAGTTTCAGCAAGCTATGCCAGTTGGTGATGGACCTGGAAGCCTAGTGTGCTACAGTCCGTGGGGTTGCAAAGAGTTGGACACGACTGAGTGACTGAACTGAACAGAAAAAATGAATTCTAACATGATACCAAAACTCGTGGTGATCCAGACTCAGAATTATTCAGTGCAAAGTATTTTTGTCAGGAACATTTGAAGCCTTAGATCAGATCAGATCAGATCAGTCGCTCAGTTGTGTCCGACTCTTTGTGACCCCATGAATCCCAGCACGCCAGGCCTCCCTGTGCATCACCAACTCCCAGAGTTCACTCAGACTCACATCCATTGAGTCAGTGATGCCATCCAGCCATCTCATCCTCTGTCGTCCCCTTCTCCTTTTGCCCCCAATCCCTCCCAGCATCAGAGTCTTTTCCAGTGAGTCAACTCCTCGCATGAGGTGGCCAAAGTACTGGAGTTTCAGCCTCAGCATCATTCCCTCCAAAGAAATCCCAGGGCTGATCTCCTTCAGAATGGACTGGCTGGATCTCGTTGCAGTCCAAGGGACTCTCAAGAGTCTTCTCCAACACCACAGTTCAAAAGCATCAATTCTTGGCACTCAGCCTTCTTTACAGTCCAACTCTTACATCCGTACATGACCACAGGAAAAACCACAGCCTTGACTAGACGGACCTTTGTTGGCAAAGTAATGTCTCTGCTTTTGAATATGCTATCTAGGTTGGTCATAACTTTCCTTCCAAGGAGTAAGCATCTTTTAATTTCATGGCTGCAGTCACCATCTGCAGTGATTTTGGAGCCCAGAAAAATAAAGTCTGACACTGTTTCCACTGTTTCCCCATCTATTTTCCAGGAAGTGATGGGACCAGATGCCATGATCTTTGTTTTCTGAATGTTGAGCTTTAAGCCAACTTTTTCACTCTCCACTTTCACTTTCATCAAGAGGCTTTTTAGTTGCTCTTCACTTTCTGCCATAAGGGTGGTGTCATCTGCATATCTGAGGTTATTGATATTTCTCCCAGCAATCTTGATTCCAGCTTGTGTTTCTTCCAGTCCAGCGTTTCTCATGATGTACTCTGCATATAAGTTAAATAAACAGGGTGACAATGTACAGTCTTGACGAACTCCTTTTCCTATTTGGAACCAGTCTGTTTTTCCATGTCCAGTTCTAACTGTTGCTTCCTGACCTGCATACAAATTTCTCAAGAGGCAGATCAGGTGGTCTGGTATTCCCATCTCTTTCAATTTGTTTTTAATTATCTAATGCCATTTTCATCCGGTCTGTAATATGCAATACTAGAACTATTCCTCAGAAAATCTGACCATCTTAACAGGTAAATATGCAATTATAACCAGTGTAAAAAGCAGAAGATTTTCTAACTTCTCATAAACTGATTTTTTAATGTCAGAGCTGAGGCACTAGCAGTTCTCTAGAATTTACAGATTTAAGTGTTAAGAGTGTTGACATTTTCAAGAGCATGCCACTATTTTTATTCATTCAGAGTAATTATGGGTTCTTATAAAAATTCACACACATTACTTGCTTGAAAAAGTAAACAATCTTCTCTTATTTCTTATCTTATTGTCAATAATAATAGGTTTTTCCTGGTAATGTTGCTTTTACAAAAGATATATTCATATTTTAGAATTCATTTGTATTAATGAAATTAATCAGTTCTATTTCATATGTTAGAAATCAAACTAATAAAATAAAGCACCCACATAGGCAGAAAGCTGCTATTTATTTTAATTTTTACCATGAATCTACTGTCCTCAGAACTGAGAGTAACTGCAACTGAGACAATAAGACTCTTGTGAAGGATTTGAGGGTTAAGACTAACTCTGAGGGTCTCTGAATCAGAGACTTTACCAGGCATTGGAAAAACTTATACAAAGGACCTACATAATAGATTTGAAATTTTAAAAAATTCCAATAGCGAACAAAAGAAATAGTATTACATGAGGGCAATGCTAGTAGAAACAAGACTGGTTAGGAAGCCCTTGCTTTTATATAGGGGAAGAAGGGTGTCAGCATGAAGTAGATATTAATGATGTCAATGAATGTTTCTAAGAGGCTGACTTTAAAGATATGGTGAAAAATAAATGGGAGAAGATGGAGGATGGCATCGAAGGATTTTAGTTGGTTCATTCAGGGAGGAATATTGTTCACGTGACTGAAATATAGCAGTTAGAGAATTATGTTTGTGTTTTATCTAAAGCCTGGGGGGGAAACCCAGTTTATTCTTTTGAATTTAGACAGAGGCATGGGATGTTGATCTTGACTTGAGAAATCTAGAAAACAAGCAAAGGCTTGGCTGCTTCTATAGCAGACATAGGTGCAAGTGAGCACCTGCTCTGCTTCTTAGAGACTGTGAGGTGAAGGAATGGTGAGTGCCGTTGGGAGGAGCTGTGGACCACCAAGAGAGAGTCATAGAGAAGGAGGAGCCTTGGGACACCCAACAGTAAAACCTGTAGTGTGGATAGAGAGGAAGAAGGGCATTGAAGTAGCTCCAGGATAAAGGACAAAAATTGCCAACAAAATCCTTCTGGTCAAGGGTAACAATGCTAGTGATCAGATTGAGAGGAGATCAGGGTTCTCAAACCCTAATCCCTTTTCTGTTAGAAAGCAGCTTGCGGCACTTATAGCTGTTAGTTGCTCAGTTATGTCTGAGTCTTTATGACCCCCATGGAGTATAGCCTGCCAGGGTCCTCTATCCATGGAATTCTTCAGGCAAGAATACAGGCATGAGTAGCCATTCCCTTCTCCAGGGGATCTTCCTGAAGCAGGGATTAAACCTGGGTCTCCTGCATTGCAAGCAGATTCTTTATTCATCTAAGTCACCAGGGAAGCAGCAGTTATAAGCTTTCAGTCAAAAGTAGCCTGAGATTAGGGAAGGGAAACCACTTAGTATTAACTTAAATATTGTGGTTTGAAAAAAGTCTTGTATGCTCTCTAGTAACTAAACTGACATTTTGATTGTGACATAACCTAACACTTAAGAGAGGATGGATACTGGAGTTTTCAGTAAGAGAAAGAGGTTACTCTAAACGGGGAAATTAAAGGGAAAAGAGGGAGAATGACTCAGTTTGAGCTCTGGTATAAGCTTACTCAGTGCTTGTTTAACTTACTTGACACAACTGTGTAGCCCCTAACTCTCCACCCTCACCTTTATGCTTCAGACATATAGGAGGCCACCTCTGCCTTCCTAAAATATATACAATTTTTCTTTCAATAGAGTATTTACACATAGTGTTTCCATGACCGGGAATGTTCTTTCCCTGGTAGCTTGCATGTTGACCCCTTTTGAAAATTCACTATTGGATAAAGTTTGAATCTTTCAAATATCCTTCCCTAGCCACTGTCACATAGATTAATAGAAGAATAAAAAGATGAACAGAGAGAAAGGGAGGTTACTTGTAGCTCCACTCATTTGTATATAGCATATACATATACTCATATAGTATATATGTATATATAGCATATATATAGTATATATAGCATATACATATACATATACTCATATAGTATATACATATACTTATATGGTATATAGCATATGTCACTCATTTGTGGCATTTTTTAATTGTTTCTTTGCCTATTATATATCTTCTCCAGTAGGCTGGAAGTCTCACGAAGGCAGATGTTTTGTTCTTTTCATATACATTGTACACCTAGCACCAAGCTCAGTACATATGGTGACTCAACTCATTAGATATTTATGGAATAAGAGAGAATGAATATACTAGGAAGCACATTGAATCACTGTAGTATTTTAAAAGCATCATTTCCCAACAGTTACAGAAATTGAATAATTTGTAATACATGCATATACTAGAATATTAGAAAGCCACTAAAAATCATGCTTCAAATAATTTCCATGACTAAATGAAATGTTTAACATATAGCAATGAGGAAAAATCCAGGACAGAATACTATGTATACACCAAGACCATGATTTTATATATTAAGCTGCCTTTTATCGAGTCCTATTATAAGTAAAGTGTGCTTTGTGGTATATTAAAAATAGGGTGTTAATTAATACAGTTATGAATTTAGATAATGAATTTTTTTATATTTTATAAAACCCTGGTTTGTTGAGATTAAATAGTAACCCTAATGTCATATTGCTAACAAATAGCAGTGTTGAAAATATGGATGCAGTTATGATTTTAAAACACTCTTTGCCAGTAAGCTACAACTTACATGTTAGCAGTAAGTATCTATGACTGGGAGGTTTTTTTTTGTTTGTTTTTTTCCTTAATCTTTAGAGTTTTTCATAATGGTTAAAAATTACATTTTATTTCAGAAAAATAAATCTTATTTAAAAAACTAAGTTTTTCTTGTTAAGGATACTGTTAGTTCCCAGATTTTTTTTCCTCCTTATAATGGTTGACCTTTTAAAGTCTGATGTACTAACACTTATTTAGCTTTCTTAATGTCATACTTTGTTATTTCAACACCAATTCAAAAATGACTTTAAGCCTTTATAGGATTTACTATTCAAAGTTATCTTTGTTTTATTACTATTTTTAATTTCAGAAGTATTTAGATGTTAAAGAATACTGGGGGGTTATTATAGGTAGCATAGTGTGAATCCAAACTTTTAAGAGTTAACAAATATGTACTTTTTTCACAAATTTGGAATGTTCACTTTAAATGTCCAAGTTTGTCATTTAAATTTGTATCAATGTACCTAATATAAAATTGTGTGTGCATGCTAAGCCACTTCAGTTGGCTTCAACTCTATGGACTGTAGGACTAGAGTCACCAGGCTCCTCTGTCCATGGGGATTCTCCAGGCAAAAATACTGGAGTCTTCCTAACCCAGGGATGGGATTCGTATCTCTTACAATTTCTGCCTTGGCAGGAGGGTTCTTTACCACTGCTGCTGCTGCTGCTGCTGCTGCTAAGTCGCTTCAGTTGTGTCCGACTCTGGGCGACCCCATAGACAGCAGCCTACCAGGCTCCCCTGTCCCTGGGATTCTCCAAGCAAGAACACTGGAGTGGGTTGCCATTTCCTTTTCCAATGCAGGAAAGTGAAAAGTAAGAGTGAAGTCCACTAGCGCAAGAATTGTAGATGGATATTAATACTAGTAAGTAGGTCTGCATGGTGCAGTGCTTTATGTTAGCAATAGTGAGACTATTTTCTATATATTTTAGACTTTGAGCAAAGGCATGAACATATTGAAGATAGTGGGAGCCATATTTCATATGTTTGGAAAGAGCTGCAAAGAGAGAGAGGAAAGATTAGGATGTATCCTCTGTCATTGGGTTGGGGATTAAGGTATCAGTATGACATCCATCTTTCTATCTCTTTCTCTATCTCCATTTCTATCTCCCCAGTTGACCATTGAACAACTTGGAGGTTAATTTCAGTATATTTTTTAGTTAGTCTTCTGTATCTGAGATTTCTCTGAATCTGTGAATTCAACCAACTATGAATAGAGCAGTATGATAGTATTTACTGTTGAAAAATACCCACGTGTAAGTGGACCTGTGCCTTGTTCGAGTCAATTATGTATTTACATCTATGTATCTGCTTACATATCCACACTCATCTATATATCTACATATGTATCTATATACATATGTATCTATCTATATATATATATACACACACACATATATGAGAGTATGTATATGTATATCCCTCCAAATACATTATAAGTATTTTATGTAATATATATCATCAGTATAATTTTGCTTTATATTAATATATTTTAAAATATTTTATAATACACATTTGTGCATTAAACATTACTATACATATGCTTTGGATATTTCATATGTGCTTATTTCATGTGTTTTATATTTTACAATATGCAATCAATTCTTATTATCCGAGTTCATATTTGTCAATTTACTCACTTACAAAATATATTTTCAATCCCAAAATCAACAGCCACAGTGTTTTTATAGTCATTTGCAGACATGTACAGTGTGGTGAAAAACTGGAATTGCCTGGGGCACCTGTTCTCAGCTTAGGTTGAACAAGGAAACTCTGCTTTCATGTTTCAGTTCTCATGCTGAATACAAGTGTACTGCTCATGGAGTACTTAGTGCCATTTTTTTTCACATTTGTCTGTTCTTCATTGGTGATTTTGCTGTTTAGAATTGCTCCTGTGTGTAGTGCTGCAGTGCACTAGAGTGCATCTAAGCACAAGAAAGCTGCAGTGTACCTTAGAGAGAAAATTTATGTGTTAAATAAGTTTCACTCTGACATAGGTTATAGCGCTGTTGGCTGCAGGTTTAATGTTAATGAACCAACAATGGTGTACATTCAAAAAAAAAAGGAAATCGCCCATCTGCATGTGAAGCAGCTCTGGAAAGTGCTAACGTAAAATAGATAGCAGGTGATGAAGTTATGTAAAAGATATAAAGATGACTGATAAAGCACAGCACAAGGCATTATAGTGAGACTAAGAGTCAAAGAAATCGTTACTCAGGGTTGCATGTGTGTATGTGTATAGTCACACATTTGTGTCTTACTCTTTACAACCTTTTGGGCTGTAGCCCACCAGGCCTGGCTGTCCATGGGATTTTTCAGGCAAGAATGCTGGAATGGGGTGCCATTTCTTTCTTTAGGGGATCTTCCTGATGCAGAGATCGGACCCATGTCTCCTGTCTCTCCTGCATTGCAGGCGATTCTTTACCAATTGAGCCATGGGAGAATCCTCATTACCCAGGAAAACGTTAACCTTTTCATGACTCTTCATTTCTTTATTACAAACAAATACCATATAAAATTAATTATTTGCTACATATAGTGTCTTTAAACATACATACACATTAAGAAGGTTATATATTGATCAGTGGATGGAAGTGCTGTAGCCTGGGGCTTGTAGGAATCTAACTCTGTATTTCTCCTAAGAACAATGACTCAGTATTCACTAAATCAGTGTTTGTGGCCACTTTGTAGGATAAAACCGCTATAAATAAAGAGATTGTCTCTATGGACAGAGAAGTAAATAGGATAGACAGACAGACATAGAGATAGAACTTATTTATATATGTTTCACCTCTATCCATTGATAGTACTTAGGGACAAGGATACACTAGTGGCATTAAATTTGTTGTTCAGTCACTCAGTTGTGTCCGACTCGTTGTGACCCCATGGACTGCAGAACCCCAGGCTTCCCTGTCCTTCACCATCTGCTGGAGCTTGCACAAACTCATGTCCATCGAGGTGGTAATGCCATCCAACCATCTCATCCTCTGTCTTCCCCTTCTCCTCCCGCCTTCAATCTTTCCCAGCATCAGGGTCTCTTCCAACGAGTTGGCTCTTCACATCAGGTGGCCAAAGCATTAGAGCTTCGGCTTCAGCATCAGTCCTTCCAATGAATATTCAGGACTGATTTCCTTTAGGATTGACAGGTTTGAAGTCCTTGCAGTCCAAGGGACTCTCAAGCATCTTCTCCAACACCACAGTTTAAAATAATAAATTCTTCGGTGCTCAGCTTTCTTTATAGTCCAACTCTCACATCCATACATGACTACTGAAAAAACCATAGCTTTGACTAGACAGACCTTTGTCAGCAAAGTAATGTCTGTTTTCTTAATTTATCATCTAGGTTTGTCATTGTTTTTCTTGCAAGGAGCAAGCATCTTTTAATTTCATGGTGGCATTCACCATCTGCAGTGATTCTGGGGCCCAAGAAAATAAAGTCTATACTGTTTCCACTGTTTCCCTATCTATTTGCCATGAAGTGATAGGATCGGATGCCATGATCTTTGTTTCTGGAATGTTGAGTTTTAATCCAGCTTTTTCACTCTCCTCTTTCACTTTCATCAAGAGGCTTTTTAGTTCCTCTTCCCATTCTGCCATAAGAGTGGTGTCATCTGTGTATCTGAGGTTACTGATATTTCTCCCAGCAATCTTGATTCCAGCTGTGCTTCATCCATCCTGGCATTTCTCGTGATGTACTCTGCATATAAGTTAAATAAGAAGGGTGACAATATATAGCCTTGATGTACTCCTTTTCCAATTTGGAACCAGTCTGTTGTTCCATGTCCAGTTCTAACTGTTGCCTCTTGATCTGCATACAGTTTTCTCAGGAGTCAGGTAAGGTGGTCTGGTATTCTCATCTCTTGAAAAATTTTCCACAGTTGTTGTGATTGACACAGTCAAAGCCTTTGTCATAATCAGTAAAGCAGAAGTAAATGTTTTTCTGGTACTCTCTTGCTTTTTTGATGATCCAAAGGATGTTGGCAGTTTCATCGTTCATTCCTCTGCCTTTTCTAAATCCAGCTTGGATGTCGGGAAGTTCTTGGTTCATGTACCACTGAAGCCTAGCTTAAAGAATTTTGAGCATTACTTTGCTAGCATGTAAAATGAGTACAATTGTGTGGTAGTTTGAACATTATTTAGCATTGCCTTTCTTTTGAGCATTACTTTGCTAGCATGTAAAATGAGTACAATTGTGTGGTAGTTTGAACATTATTTAGCATTGCCTTTCTTTGATATTGGAATCAAAACTGACCTTTTCCAGTCCTGGACTACTGCTGAGTTTTGCACATTTACTGGCATATCAAGTGCAGCACTTTGACAGCACCATCTTTTAGGATTTGAAATAGCTCAACTGGAATTCTATCACCTCAACTAACTCTGTTTGTAGTGATGCTTCTTAAGGCCCACTTGACTTCATACTCCAGGATGTCGGCTCTAGGTGGATGATCACACCATCATGGTTATCTGTGTCATTCAGATCTTCTTTGTATGGTTCTTCTGTATATTTTTTCTACCTCTTCTTAATATCTTCTGCTTCTGTTAGGTCCATACTGTTTCTGTCCTTTATTGTACCCATCTTTGCATGAAATAGCTGAATTAAATACACCTGTAAAAAAATTCACAAATAAAAGTAACCAGGGTTCATGGATAATTACTCAGCTGAGTACAAGAAATTACAAGATGAGCCTAGTGCATTTTATTGAGCCAGGAAGTTAGGAGAGGCTTAAAGAATCTTGGAGATATGTGAAATGGACAATAAAAGTAATGAAAGGTGCATGCACTGGTCAAATCTAGGATTTTACTTGAGCATTAAAACCAATCATGATAATAATGGATTAAAACTCATTGAATAAAATAAGAATTCATTTTAACGTTGACATTAATGAATGAAATAATGTCATTTGCAGCAACAAAGATGGATCTAGATATTGTCATTCTGAGTGAAGTAAGTCAGAGAAGTAGAAATATCATATGATATTCATTATATATGAAATTTAAGAAGAAATGATATCAAAAACTTACAAAACAGAAACAGACTCACAGAGTTAGATAATATGGTTGCCAGGGAGAAGGATAGGGGTGAGGGGTAGTTAAGGAGTTGACATGTACACACTGCTATATTTAAAATGGACCATCAACAAAGACATTCTGTATAGTACATGGAACTCTGTTCAATGGTATATAGCAGTGGGAGATGAGCTTGGAGGAAAATGGATACATGTGTATGTATGGCTGAGTGCCTTCACAGGTCATCTGAAGCCATCACAGCATTGTTTATTAATTGGCTACGGTAGTAGTGATTTAGTTGCTAAGTCATGCCTGACTATAGCAATCCCATGGACTATAGACTACCAGGCATCTCTGTACATAATATTTCCCAGGCAAGAATACTAGAGTGGGTTTCTCCCATACAAAATAAAAAATGTTTAATAAAAAGGAAAGTTCTTCCTTAGAACACAATAAATGTGTGATTGATGGACTAAAGCTAGTCAGTAAGCCTTGTGGTAAGGAACAGGATAAATGCATAGTCTCAAAGTATCTCCTAACAAAATATTTATTGAAAAAAAAAAAAAACAAAAGAAAACACAGTGACTTTACAATGGTGAAAACTACAGGATACTTAGACCATCTGAATTATCTAAGCTAACATCATTAACATTGGGACAAACCTGCATCAAGCCCCTCCTGAGAAGATTCACTGAGGACAGTTTCATTTCAGTGATATTTTTGCCAAAAATATATGACCTAATTATAATCATGAAGAAATAATGGAATAACCCAATACTGCTTTGTAAAATAATTGACCTATTCAAAAATTCATATTAAAGAAATACAAAGAAAGAATACTAAGAGACTATCTCTGATTAAAGTAGACTAAAGTGTTATGACAACTCAATAAAAAGTATGATTCTGGTTTGGATAATGAACTGCAAATCTTGATGAAATTTGCATGTGGACTTTGGATTGGAAAGTAGTTTTATATCAGTGTTATCAATAAATTGTTTTATTTTCATAACTATGCTGTAATTAGGTAACAGAAGGTCCTGTTACTTGGAAAATATACACTGAAAAATTTAAAGCTAAAGGGATATATTTTACCCTTTCTCTCAAAAAATTCAGAAAAAAAGTATTTTTATACATGTGTACAGTATATACATTATGCAATATACATGTGTATATACATAGAGAGAGAGAGAGACGGTCAGACACAACTTAGTCAACTGAATAACAATGTATTATATATATGTGTGTGTTGTGCAAGTATATGTGTGTATATAAAACTCTAAAGCATATGAAGCAAAATGTAAATAATTGTTGACTCTGGATAAAGGGTATATGGAATTCCTCGTACTATTTTGAAAATTTTTCTGTATGTTTCAAATTCCATCAAATAAAAAGTTATAAAATAATAAAGATGAAATTTTATAAATCACTCCAAATGATAGTAGTGCAAAATTTTCTCTTTTTAAAGAAAACAGAACAGTTTATACACATCATATAGGCTGAGCAATTTTTTGAAAAATCTTGCTATGATGATATTTTTTTAAGATAGTAGTTACCTAAAACAAACAAGCAAACCCTGTTATTCTGCTTTAGAATCTAGTCAGAGTAAATAAAAATTTTAAAAAAATTAGAATTCTTTATAAATATTTCTGGACTTCCTTTGTGGCTCAGGTGGTAATCAGCCTGCAATGTGGGAGACCTGGGTTCGATCCCTGGGTTGGGAAGATTCCCTGGAGAAGGGAAAGACTACCCACTCCAGTATTCTGGCCTGGAGAATTCCATGGACTGTCTAGTCTATGAAGGATCTAGTTCAGTGGCAATAGGACTTATTGTTAACAATGGAATCTCATAAGAAAATAATCTGAAATGTCCATTTTAAATCCATTTATCCCAACTCAATTCATGTTAATATATAACACTGCTTAAACTTAAAGCTTTTGGTATTCAACACAGTAAAAAGTACCACATGTCTTTTTCTCTGATTTGAGCCATGCAATATTCAAAATATAAAATATATATTTGATGAGACAGTTGGTAATTTTAAATGTGGTGAATAAAACTGATCATTTTAAAACAATATAGTGACAAGAATATTATAGGTATGTGCTAATTACCATTTCTTTAAAGATGGCCTGTTATTTTAGGGTTATCATGGAATGTGTGATAAGAACATTGTCTTTGAAGCCAGATTGTGATAGAAAATTCTGGCATAAATGCTTACAAGTTGCGTGCTTCCTGGCATTCTTAGTTAACTTGTCAAGACATTAGTTTCCTTACTGTATAAATAATAGTGGTATCTAATAATAAGATATGAATAATAATGGCATCTACTTCATGGGATGGTTGTGATGAATGTACAAGTTGAAATTTGAGCTATTATATATGAAGCATATAAACACTGTCTATTCTGTAAGTTAACATTAAGTTCTGGCAATTGTTATTCTCAAAATTAAAGAAAATAAATTAACAATCAAGTTAGTAGCATAAAAACAACACCATGTTAATACTGAAAATATTTCCTTGAATCCATGTTTAATTGAGAATTATTGAAAGCAAAGAAGTTCCTCCAGGTAATGCATGCAAAATCAATGAATAATTGTCACACATCTTATTTTTAGTGCACAATTGTCCTTGCACTCTACATAGCTGTAGTTGTAGTGTTAGTCATCTCCAACTCTTTGCGATCCCATGGACTGTAGCCCACCAGGTTCCTCTGTCCATGGGATTCTCCTGGCAAGAATACTGGAGTGAGTTGCCATTCCCTTCTCCAATGTTGCACATTATTGCCACCTATTCTTATTTCTAATTTAAACTTTTTAGTATACTTCATGCTTTTATTTCTCTTGTCTTCACCAAGTTGTCTATCTCATTCAATATTTTTAACTTTCATATCTTTTGTTTACTTGGTCATTCTTTTACTTTCTTTCACTGAGTGTCTTTTCCACTCACTTTTCTAAAATATTTCCTGGTCTGTGCTGTCACTAATCTATCTTCTGCTGAAGTTTGGTTTCTTCTGTTTTGTGCAGACTGTCCCTCACAGTTGAAACATCTTTGGAGGCAGGTGCTGCAGTGCTAGTATGTGAGGGCTTCACTCCTTAGATTTTGCTCTGTAGTTAACAATTACTACTTCCCAGTGGGAGTGGAGGCAAAGGCTAAGGGTTTAAAGGCCTGAGTCCACACATGGCCTGTTGCAGACAAACTTCATGTATATTAGGTGGGAAGAATCTCAGTGCCAAACTGCCCTTCTAGGCTGCCAGTTAAGAGCTACTGTGCAGACAACTCAATCCTCCATTCATGTATCCTACCACTTCTTACCAAGTTAATAATTTCTTGTGAGTGCCACATCCCTTCATATCACATCTCTTAGGAAATATGTATTTGAGGAAATACATGCTTATTTACAACTTACATGAATAGAGATACTACTGACAGTTATGCTGAAAAATCATAAAAACATTTGTCTCTTCAGAATGACTGGCTGAAAATTTTCCTCAAAAACTCAGGAAAAAAAAGCATATATCATCACATTGCTCCAGGCATGCTTTTTAAAAAGCAGAAAAATGTTAAAAGGATCAAATCAGATTTGTAAACTTGTTTGTCTGTGTAGTTGTATCAACTCACTTACCAACTAGCACTAAATCATGTACAAATTATTTTCAACATTAGTCAAAAGTAACATACAAACTCATAAGAAATACCTTCATTAGGTTATATGTAAATATACATTTTAAAATAAGTATTAAATTTATTGCATGAGTGTTTTAACATTAGTAGATGTGACTTTAAACATCTTGGATATTCCCTTAAGAAACCAGCTATTTAGAAGATAGATTTCTAAATGATATATTCACCTATCACTGATTCCATTGGTATTTTTTGTTTAATAAAGTTTGGAAATTATTTGATTACAGTTAACAAAGCATAAGTTATAAGGTGTAAGTTATAAGTATATGAAGTGATAAAGTTTTATTATGAGATAAAATGAGTTACCTGACATACTCTCTTAAAAACACCTGTGATACTTCTCTGGATTTGATTCTACACTAATCAATTTTTGATAAAGTGATCTCTTTTTATTTTCATTTTTAAATCATGATTTGGTTTTTAGCTTGTGAAGTTTCAGCAAACAGGAATCTTATATGTTAGAAATGCCAAAATTTATTAAAGAAATAGTAGGAAAAATTGATATCACATTTTCCAAAGACTTTCATTTGCTATTTGTATTGCTTTTTCTCTGTGATCTATGAAACAGCATTCTTACAAAATGAATCCTCCCAAAGAAAGCTGAGTGTCAAAGAACTGAGGCTGTTGGACTGCAGTGTTGGAGAAGACTCTTGAGCATCCCTTGGACTGCAAAGAGAGTCCATCTTAAAGGAAATCAGTCCTGAATATTCATTGGAAGGACTGATACTGAAACTGAAACTCTGATACTTTGGCCACCTGATGCAAAGAACTGACACTTTCAAAGAGACCCTGATGCTGGGAATGACTGAAGGCTGGAGGAGAAGGGGACAACAGAAGGTGAGATGGATGGATGGCATCACTAACGCCAGGAGTTGGTGATGGACAGGGAAGCCTGGTGTACTGCAGTCCATGGGGTCGCAAAGAGTCAGACATCAATCTAATAAGATATTCCCTTTCTGGTATTTTAACTATGGTTTGAATAGACATTCGCATAACTGCAACAGACTTCTGTGTAGTCAGGCATAGAAGAATCCATTTTTAGAACTTACAATAATTAATCTCTATGTTTAAGTGTGCAGGAAACTGCTATGAAGGATTGTGAATGTGCATGTGAATCATAAATTTTGAATGTGTATTTCAGAGTCCTATGTTAATTGATGATGACATATATTCCAATTTAATTATTCAAGAAGAAAAATTATTTTTAAACTCTATTCATACACAAACTAGCTATGCCATACCAAAACCACTACAAATTTTTAAAATTAATTAATTTATTTTAATTGGAGGCTAATTACTTTACAATATTGTAGTGGGTTTTGCCATACATTGACATGAATCAGCCATGGGTGTACATGTGTTCTCCATCCTGAGCCCCCCTCCCAACTTCCTCCCCATCCCATCCCTCAAGGTCATCCCAATGCACCAGCCCCGAGCACCCTGTCTCATGCATTGAACCTGGGCTGGCGATCTGTTACACATACGATAATATACATATTTCATTGATATTCTCTCAAATCATCCCACCCTCGCCTTATCCCACAGAGTCCAAAAGACTTCTTTACATCTGTGTCTCTTTTGATGTCTCACATATAGGGTCATCGTTATCATCTTTCTAAATTCCATATGTGTGCGTTAGTATACTGTATTGGTGTTTTTCTGACTTACTTCCCTCTGTATAATAGGCTCCAGTTTCATCCACCTTATTTGAACTGATTCAAATGCATTCTTTTTAATGGTTGAGTAACATTACATTGTGTGTATATATACCACAGCTTTCTTATCCATTCATCTGCCGTTGGACATCTAGGCTGCTTCCATGTCCTGGCTATTGTAAACAGTGCTGTGATGAACACTGGGGTACACATTACAAATTGACTAACATAAAGGTAAATTTGAAAACACAAAAACACTAAGTTGGAAGAGAAAAGTCAATCTTGCATTTCCCTATTTTAGCATAAGTTGAACAAGTACAAAAGGATAAGATGACATCTTTCTTACTGTCTGTAAACACAGGACTATTTCTCTATTTAAACCTGTTTGAGAAGGAGTTAAGAAAATAACTGAGTGGGAAAATAAATGAAGCTTGAGACAGCAAATTACTGAAGAAGAAAGTAATGTGTATTTCTTCAACAAACGAGATAAATATCTGTCATCTCTACTAAAGAGGTGTTCTGAAAGAAAAAAAAAAACTGAATTATAATTGAAGTAATTCACTCTCAGAAGTTGTAAACAGGTAATTCCTGTCTGTACCTATAGCAGCAGGGAACAACTCTCCAGACACTGGGATTTTACAGTACAGGGAATATAAATATATTATTATTATATTTTTGTTATTGCTATCATCATTACTATAATTTCAAGGGATGTGGGGATTGGCAGAAATGAACAGTTTGAAATTTCCTGAGTTCTGTCTGAGTGAATTAAATTTAAATTCAGCAGAAGGTACTCAGTAGTCCTAGGTGTTTTGACACCTTATCTTTTCCCTGTTTATTCCATTCTTAGACAAATTAATTTGTATTAGTATGAAAGCAAAGTATTCTATTCCATAGTGTCTTCCAGCATGTGGATTAAAGAGAAGTCAAATTATTGGTTACAACTGAAGTGCAAGTGAGGCTGACATGGCTTCTTGGAAATTTTTACTTCATTTAATATTTCAGTAGCAGTCCCACCTCCAAGAGTGATCCCTAAGTACTTGAAGGTCAGGTTTGCGTGTCTTAGCACCAATTCCAAGCTTGTAGCTTCTAAGTTTCTGTTCTTGTACTTGTTCTGCTTTCAGTTCAGTTTAGTCACTCAGTCGTGTCCGACTCTTTGTGACCCCATGGATCGCAGCACCCAGGCCTCCCTGTCCATCACCAACTCCCGGAGTTCACTCAAACTCACATCCATCGAGTCGGTGATGCCATCCAGCCATCTCATCCTCTGTCGTCCCCTTCTCCTCCTACCCTCAATCCCTCCCAGCATCAGAGTCTTTTCCAATGAGTCAACTCTTCGCATGAGGTGGCCAAAGTACTGGAGTTTCAGCTTTAGCATCATTCCTTCCAAAGAACACCCAGGACTGATCTCATTTAGGATGGACTGGTTGAATCTTCTTGCAGGCCAAGGGACTCTCAAGAGTCTTCTCCAATACCACAGTTCAAAAGCATCAATTCTTTGGTGCTCAGCTTTCTTCACAGTCCAACTCTCACATCCATACATGACCACAGGAAAAACCATAGCCTTGACTAGACGAACCTTTGTTGGCAAAGTAATGTCTCTGCCTTTCAATATGCCATCTAGGTTGGTCATAACTTTTCTTCCAAGAAGTAAGCATATTTTAATTTCATGGCTGCAGTCACCATCTGCAGTGATTTTGGAGGCCCCCCAAAATAAAGTCTGATACTGTTTCCACTGTTTCCCCATTTATTTCCCATGAAGTGATGGGACCAGATGCCATGATCTTCGTTTTCTGAATGTTGAGCTTTAAGCCAACTTTTTCACTCTCCTCTTTCACTTTCATCAAGAGGCTTTTTAGTTCCTCTTCACTTTCTGCCACAAGGGTGGTGTCATCTACATATCTGAGGTTATTCCATGAATATTTGGGGGGGAATTTGAATTTTAGAAAACTAGAGATTTAGAACTCAAGTCACAAAGATACATGTGCAAAGATAATTTCAGAACTCCTCACAGATTTTTTAAATGGAACTGTTTTAGAAAGTTTTAAATGTATTGTTTAGTTATAAAGTTTTGCATAATTTTAAGTAGAAGCATGCTTAACTAGAAAAGAATTCTGAGCTCTTGCTACTGATCTTTGGGCCTATTTAAGAGAACAGAAGCTGGATTTACAGAGGAAACAGGTTTGATGCTGTTGAGGAGGCAGTGTTCCCTGAGATTAGAGTAGCAATGACCATGCATATCCCTGAGATAAATTTCATCCCTCATCCTCTGCCAATGCCTAGGCACACACTTGAGAAGAGATTGCTAATAGATATTGGGTAAAAAGAGATTAAATATGAGGGATAGTAACAATTTCTACCACCCAAATATTTCTCTAGCTCATCTTCTCTTCTAGTTTCCAAATCCTGTATTTTATTTCTGCCCTTTATTCTTTCTGTTCTCTGTTATAAGATTTCCTAAAATGTTACCCTATTTCTTCTTTTTCTGATCTTCCATCAATTTTTAAAAAATGTTTTAGGCCACATCATGTGGCATGTGGGTTCTTAGTTCCCCAGCCAGGAATCAGACCCGTGCCTCCTGCATTGGGACTACAGAGTCTTAACCACTGGACAGCCAGAGACGTCCCCATCATTCATCTTTATATTAGGTACAAATTATTTTTACAAAAAAACAAAATGTGATAAACCTCTTCAAAACATTTTGATAAATGAGCAAACTGTGGTTAAATAAGAAACCCACACACACACACAAATCTACCTTTATATGTTTCTACTACCATATACCAACAGTAAAGAATCTAGAGGAAACTCTTGCCAATCAAGAAGATAGCTTTTATTCCCCCACTGATTTTGGAGACTAAAAAAAGAACACACTTTCCTTGACTCTGTTTTTTAACAAAGCAGACCCTATATTCTACAGCAACTTATTCTATTTTATTTTCTTTGTTGCAGTCAAAAGTATTTGGATATATGTTTATCTCTACATATAATTTAGACCTTTTATTGGTCATCTATCTCTTCTCTATATCTATCTACATTATTCATAGTACATTAAGTAGATTAAATAGATACATAGACAGATATATAGACAGATAAAAAGGAAGGAAAGAAAGAGAAAGACAGAAGGAAAGAAAAGCTATCATTTATTAGGTGTCCTATTCATTATCAGTTTCCCTCTTCTGTATTTACACTGTTTAAGAGAAGAAAGTATTTCCTTCATTGCTGTCTAAAACATTATTTAGCAAACAATTCTTATTGAATAAATTGATGATTACCAAATGCTTTCTGGCTGTGGTATAGGGAAATGGTTAAACTCACTGATATACCACTAAAGGGAATGAATTAGTACTTCTTCTAAAAATCATTTTGTTTGGATGTCTACAGTTGATTAGAAACATGTATTTACTTGATCCAGTAACTACTACTTTGAGAATCTATGCAAATAAGACTCATTTTCACAAGGAAAATGAAACCACATTTGTTTTTAAACTTACGAACTTACCACATTGGCATACATATTTTCTTTTCTCTTTCTTGTTATGATAACAAAGATATTTCTACTCATTTCTAAGGTTAATCATTCAACTTGTATAAAATTTCCTTCTATAAGACACACAATAAAGCTGTTCTATTATTCTACTGATTTATGGATTTTCCACAGTCTTCTAAACTCTCCTTCATTTTAACTCATCTGTCTTTAAAGAAGTAAAAAAAAAAAAAAGCAAACAAGGAAAAAAACCCTTCGAGATCTACAACCAGTGATGGGTAATCTTTTCTACTCTATTTTGAAGTCATTTTTAATAAAAGTTTTTATATAATAATTACCCTCATTCCCCTCAGTAGCTACTGTCGCTCAGTTGTTAAGAAAATCAATGACTTCTTCAGTCTATTATATAGAAATCATCATTGTCCTACATGTTTCCAAAACAATAATAACAAAACAGTACTAATAGTAACAACCAGCGCTTGTACTCATATTGCTCAGGTGGTGTAATATGTATTTAATGTACAAATTTACATTTAATCTTCTTAGTAGTCCTAGGAAATAGGTTCTATTGATGACCCTATAACTGGCACAGTTGATAAATCTATGAATTAACAAAGTTAAAAGATTAGTCTAGATTCACAGAGTAAGTTATTGGCCAAGCTGGGACTTCAATTAAATCATATCTGACACCATTGTTTATGGTCCTCACAACTCTGTTGCACTATTTCCACAATTCTTTAGAATATTTAACAGTTATCTATATTTTTTAGGGGTTTTTGTGTTATAATCTAAATTTTAGTGTTGTTTTACTGGCCAGAAAGGGCCTATTCACCACAATTATATCGATTAATTTAAATATCAGATTTTATATTTTTTAATTTTTATCAGCTGACTAAATGAGAAAATGCGAAATGAATATATTATTTACTTAAGACAGAAGTCATTTTTAGTATACTGTCAACATCCAAATTAATAACACATATAGTGAACACGACTGAGTGACTAAACAACAATAGTGGAATAATTTCTAAGGTAATTTTGATGGTTTGTATTTAACTTTAAAATTTTATCCACCTGAACAGTCAGAAAATTAAGCATTTTTTTATTATAAAACTCTACAAGTGGATAAGAGAAAGGACTGTGTATTGAATGTAATGTGTTAGTCACTCAGTCATGTCCAACTCTTTGAGATCCAATGGACTGTAACCCGCCAGGCTCCTCTGTCCATGGAATTCTCCAGGCAAGAATACTGGAGTGGGTAGCCATTCCCTTCTCCTGGGGATCTTCCTGAACCAGAGATTGAAGTTGAGTTTCCTGCATTGCAAGCAGATTATTTACCATCTGACCCACCAGGGAAGCCCACTGAACTGTAAACGTATTTATTGAATGTAAAGACAAGTAGAAAATAATTAAAATGATAGTAACTCCCTAGTGGCTCAGATGTTAAAAGGAGACCTGGGTTTGATCCCTGGGTTGGGAAGATTCCCTTGAGGAGGGCATGACAATTCACTCCAGTATTCTTACCTGGAAAATCCCCATGGATAGAGGAGCCTGGGGGACTTCAGTCCATAGGGTTGCAAGAGTTGGGCATGACTGAATGACTAAACACATAAGCACAATTACCCACTACTCCATCTCCCTCTTCCCAACCACATAATAGAAGATTCTTGAGTTTCTGAGACTCTTATCCCTCTTAATATATAACTTGCTAACTTGTTAGATATTTTTATGACTTTTGATCTTGGCTCTGTTACTTAGCTTTATTTCTGTAGTTTCAGAGAAAGAAAAAGAAACATAGAGAGAAGTTATCATTGTATTGAATATAAATTAGACCAGTCACAACATGTGCTTATGGGACATGTCTTCCTAGTGGCTCAGTTAGTGAAGAATCAGCTTGCAATGTGGGAGACCTGGGTTTGATCCCTGGGTTGGAAAGATCTCCTGGAGAAGGGAACGGCTACCCATTCCTGTATTCTGGCCTATGGAATTCCATGGAGTGTATAGTTCAAGGGGTCACAAAGAGTCAAAGATGACTGAGTGAATTTCACTTTCAAAGCACACTTCTCTGGACACCCTGCCTACAGTAATGTCCTTCAGAGTGAGAAGAGAGGAAAAGCTCTATCTCTTATTACCTAATAATGAATGGTTCAGTGGCTGTATAGTTTGTCAACTTTAATAAATCTGTGCATTCCTCTAGCAGGTAGATGAATTTTTGCTCTCCCCGCCTTGTTTTGCTTGCAGATTCAAACCCCTTCTCAGTTTGTGGGAAACCACAGTTGTGAAGCAAGCAGTTTTGAAGGTATGACACTGTTTTCAAATTTGAAGCCAAGGGTTTGCACATTAGAATTGCATGCAGTTGTTAATTTAGATGAGCAAAAATTTGAGAAATGTATGTTGCTATCAATTCTGAAAGAGCCTTATCTAAAGAGGAATAAAGCTTTTAATCAGTGTTGCTTCCACACACATGTACTTGCCAGAAATCTTGAATTCAGTATTTAAGAAATTCTAATAAAATTAGAATTCTAATAATTCTAATCATAATATGGATGGTATCACCTACTTGATGGACATGAATTTGAGCAAGCTTCAGGAGTTGGTGATGGACAGGGAAGCCTGGTATGCTGCAGTCCATGGGGTTGGAAAGAGTTGGATGCAACTGAGCAACTGAACTGAACTGGGGCTGAATCACCTGGGGCTTCCCTGGTGATTCAATGGTAAAGAATCCACCTGTCAATGCAGGTTTGATCCTTGAGTTGGGAAGATCCTCTAGAGGAGGAAATGGCAACCCACTCCAGTATTCTTGCCTGGGAAATCCCATGGACAGAGGAGCCTGGTGGATTAGAGCCCATAGAGTTTACAAAGAGTCAGATAGGACTAGGCAACCGAACAATAATATTTCCTACTAGTTGACTGCTGCTAAGTCACTTCAGTTGTGTCCGACTCTGTGTGACCCCATAAACGGCAGCCCACCAGGCTCCCCCGTCCCTGGGATTCTCCAGGCAAGACTAAAAATATTCAAAAAAATTTCATGATAGCAGGAATTGAAGGATTAGACACATCACTCAAGATTTTGGTAGAGACTGGATAGGGTATTGAGGAGGTTTTAATAGTTACTATTTACTAAGCTGAAGGCCAAATGCAGCAAACCACAAAGGAGGATGCTATCCCTTTTCATGAAGCTTAATTTATAAAGAGAGACAGATACAAAAAGAATATGCTAATGAGTTCTATGAAGAAAAATAACATGTGAAAACAGGATGGCATTTTGTGGAATAAGAAGTGATAGTTTATATAAGATAGTGAAGGAGTACCTCTCTGAAAAAGGAGTAAATGGCATATATATTTGAAGGAAATGCCTTAGTGGTAGAAGTATTTACAGAGCATAGGCTTGGAGGTGCCAGTATTCTTGGAATATTTAATAAATAGCAAGACATGCAAGTGGCTTGTCTTCAAGGATAAATGAAAGTAATACTATCCTGTACATGCAAAATGTTTGTATAAGTTTACTTTTTTTTTTTTTTATCTGAATCTCAATCCCAAATTCTTTTTTCAAGACAATTGAATTTGTTCAACCTTAGTTATTTGACCATAGTTATTTGGCATTACAATCTACTCTGCTAGGTTAGGATGAGTCAGTTTAAACATTGCTGGTAGTGTTCGCTAAAGAGAAGGGGGATGGCTTGTTATTTGTGAAAAGTATGCCAAGATTGTCTCCTATGGGTATAAGAAGACTGAGCTCTCTAGGTCAAAATCTTCAGAATATTGGGTAGGGACCCGGACCTAGCTTATGTGACATCATTTAGAGGAAGCTGAGTATAAGGAAAATATCATAGGCTTATATAATACTTGGGTTAGAAATGAATTAAATATTTTATGTCCAGTCACTATATCAAAAGTGAAGTCAGAAAGTTTCAGAGGGGTTAAATTACTTTTTCCCCCCAAGGTTAGGATCACACAGCTAATTAGTGACAGTCCAAGGATCAGAACACATATCTTGATTCCTTATAATTGTTGACCTAGAAAATAATCTGACTTAGTCCTGAAGAAGCATACTTTTCTAGAAGAGTCTCTGAGAATACTTCCGAACACAATTAATTAAAATGGAACTGATGGCAATGTTAAAAGAAATCTGAAAACAGCACTAAAAACAGAATAAATTTAATGTACATCAAAGTGTGTCATCATGGGAATGGCTCTTGAACCAAACCCTGAAGGAGAATAATGTGGCCTCAGATCATTTCAGAGCCTAAGGCATAAATCTTCTATGAAAAATGCTGTTTGTCTGAAATCTTAAAGTAAAAATATGGGCTTTCATTAAAAGAAAATTTCATAAGGAGAAAGAGAAACCCACCCAAAATGTTTGTGCAAAATTTCCTTACTGTGTTAATACAGCTATGAAAAATATCAAGAAGTGTGAGTTTAAACTTTCAAGTCCAAGTTATCCTTATTTTACTCTTTTCTTGGTCACATATTAAATATACAAGAGAGGGCAAGTGATTCAATATTTCTGACTTGCAACTTTTCCTCACTAAATGGAGTTTCCTCATTTATTTAAAAAATAAAACAAAGCAAAATGATCAAGCTGGATTCCACTTAATGTTGCCAGCAACATTTTGAGGATTATTACATTTGGCATGCAAATTATCATACACACTTGTTGACATGTTTTATGTGTGTAAAGTGATTTTAGAATAGCCAGAGACATCATTTGACACAAAGTATTTCCAAACAAATAACTTTGTGTTATTGATCTAGAGAAATTTTCTTCTATCTTATTCATTATTCTCAGTTTCCTAACTAATATATCAGATGTAGTTATTGGAAGTGAAATATAGTAAAAACAGTTGTTGTTTCAACTAATGGGCAATACTAGACTTCTTGAGGCATGCAAAGACTAACAGTCTAATAAAGACAATACCAAGTATTTGACAAAAAAAGGTTAAATTAGAGAATCAGAAATTTTGAGCTCAGGGAGAAGGCTCAAAAATTCAATGACCTATTTAATAAATCAAAGGAAATGACAAACGATTGATTGGTCTTGATGTTTTAAATAAAATAAAAACCATGGATGTCATGGGGGTAACAGAAAGGACTAAATGGTTTACTAAGAAAGAATGAATTAGGACAGTCTTTTGGACTCTGTGGGAGAGGGAGAAGGTGGGATGATTTGGGAGAATGGCATTGAAACGTGTATAATATCATATATGAAATGAGTCGCCAGTCCAGATTCGATGCATGATACTGGATGCTTGGGGCTGGTGCACTGGAACGACCCAGAGGGATGGTACAGGGAGGGAGAAGGGAGGAGGGTTCAGGATGGGGAACACGTGTATACCTGTGGCGGATTCATGTTGATATATGGCAAAACCAATACAATATTGTAAAGTTAAATAATTAAAATAAAATAAAAAGAAATCTTATTAAAAAAAAAAAAAGAGTTCTTTGAAATTAAAAAGTTTCCCATGGCATTTCCTTAATCTATGTAAACAAATTTGTGTTACCAGTAGCAATTCAGAAAGTCTGTAGAGCCGCTCCAGGCCTATGTTCTGGGCTGCCTGCATCAGCAGCTCCTTGAAGCGGGTTCTGTGCATCCCAGCAGTCCCCCTGACTTTGCTGTGAAATGACGTGGCTCTGCACTCGCTTGGATAACTGTGTGACCTTCAGAACAAGGTCAGGAGGGGCGGCTGTGAGGAGATACCCCTCGTCCAAGGTAAGGAGCAGAGGCTGCACTTTGCTGGAGCAGCGTGAAGAGATACTCCACGTCCAAGGTAAGAGAAACCCAAGTAAGACGGTAAATGTTGCGAGAGGCATCAGAGTGCAGACACACAAACCATAATCACAGAAAACTAGTCAATCTAATCACATGGACCACAGCCTTGTCTAACTCAATGAAATTAAGCCATGCCATGTGGGGCCACCCAAGACAGGCGGGTCATGGTGGAGAGGTCTGATACAGTGTGGTCCACTGGAGAAGGGAATGGCAAACCACTTCAGTATTCTTGCCTTGAGAACCCCATGAACAGAATGAAAAGGCAAAATGATAGAATACTAAAAGAGGAACTCCGAGATCAGTGGAGAAATAACTCCAAGAAAGAATGAAGGGATGGAGCCAAAATCACAGTTGTGGATGTGACTGGTGATAGAACCAAGGTCTGATGCTGTAAAGAGCAATATTGCATAGGAACCTGGAATGTTAGGTCTATGAATGAAGGCAAATTGGAAGTGGTCAAACAGGAGATGGCAAGAGTGAACATCAACATTCTAGGAATCAGGGAACTAAAATGGACTGGAATGGGTGAGTTTAACTCAGATGACCATTATATCTACTACTGCGGGCAGGAATCCCTTGGAAGAAATGGAGTAGCCATCATGGTCAACAAAAGAGTCCAATACTTGGATGCAATCTCAAAAACAACAGAATGATCTCTATTCGTTTCCAAGGCAAACAATTCAATATCACAGTAATCCAAGTCCATGTCCCAAACAGTAATGCTGAAGAAGCTGAAGTTGAACGGTTCTATGAAGACCTACAAGACCTTTTAGAACTAACACCCAAAAAAGATGTCCTTTTCATTATAGGGTATTGGAATGCAAAAGTAGGAAGTCAAGAAACACCTGGAGTAACAGGCAAATTTGGCCTTGGAATATGGAATGAAGAAGGACAAAGGCTAATAGAGTTTTGCCAAGAGAAGGCATTGGTCATAAAAAACACCCTCTTCCAACAACACAAGAGAAGACTCTATACATGTACATCACCAGATGGTCAACAATTGATTATATTCTTTGCAGGCAAAGATGGAGAAGCTCTATACAGTCAGCAAAAAAAAGACCGGGAGCTGACTGTGGCTCAGATCATGAACACCTTATTGCAAAAGTCAGACTTAAATTGAAGAAAATAGGGAAAACCACTAGACCATTCAGGTATGACCTAAGTCAAATCCCTTATGATTATACAGTGGAAGTGAGAAATAGATTTAAGGGCCTAGATCTGATAGATAGAGTGCCTGATGAACTATGGAATGAGGTTCGTGACATTGTACAGGTGACCAGGATCAAGACCATCCCCATGGAAAAGAAATGCAAAAAAGCAAAATGGCTGTCTGGGCAGGCCTTACAAATAGCTGCAAAAAGAAGAGAAGCAAAAAGCAAAGGAGAAAAGGAAAGATATAAGCATCTGAATGCAGAGTTCCAAAGAATAGCAAGGAGAGATAAGAAAGCTTTCTTCAGTGATCAATGCAAAGAAATAAAGGAAAACAACAGAATGGGAAAGACTAGAGATCTCTTCAAGAAAATTAGAGATACCAAGGGAACATTTCATGCAAAGTTGGGCTCAATAAAGGACAGAAATGGTATGGACCTAACAGAAGCAGAAGATATTAAGAAGAGGTGGCAAGAATACACAGAACTGTACAAAAAAGATCTTCATGACCCAGATAATCACAATGGTGTGATCACTCACCTAGAGCCAGACATCCTGGAATGTGAAGTCAAGTGGGCCTTAGAAAGCATCTCTATGAACAAAGCTAGTGGAGGTGATTGGATTCTAGTTGAGCTCTTTCAAATCCTGAAAGATGATGCTGTGAAAGTGCTGCACTCAATATGCCAGCAAATTTGGAAAACTGAGCAGTGGCCACAGGACTGGAAAGGTCAGTTTTCATTCCAATCCCAAAGAAAGGCAATGCCAAAGAACGCTCAAACTACCGCACAATTGCATTCATCTCACACGCTAGTAAAGTAATGTTCAAAATTCTCCAAGCCAGGCTTCAGCAATATGTGAACCATGAACTTCCAGATGTTCAAGCTGGTTTTAGAAAAGGTAGAGGAACCAGAGATCAAATTACCAACATCCGTTGGATCATGGAAAAAGTAAGAGAGTTCCAGAAAAACATCTATTTCTGCTTTATTGACTATGCCAAAGCCTTTGACTGTGTGGATCACAATAAACTGTGAAAATTCTGAAAGATATGGGAATACCAGATCACCTGACTTGCCTCTTGAGAAACCTATATGCAGGTCAAGTAGCAACAGTTAGAATTGGACATGGAACAACAGACTGGTTCCAAGTAAGAAAAGGAGTATGTCAAGGCTGTATATTGTCACCCTGCTTATTTAACTTATATGCAGAGTACATCATGAGAAACGCTGGGCTAGAAGAAGCACAAGATGGAATCAAGATTGCCAGGAGAAATCTCAATAACCTCAGATATGCAGATGACACCACCCTTATGGCAGAAAGTGAAGAGGAACTAAAAAGGCTCTTGATGAAAGTGAAAAGAGCAGAGTGAAAAAGTTGGCTTAAAGCTCAACATTCAGAAAATGAAGATCATGGCATCTGGTCCCCTCACTTCATGGGAAATAAATGGGGAAACAGTGGAAACAGTGTCAGACTTTATTTTTTGGGTCTCCAAAATCATTGCAGATGGTGTCTGCAGCCATGAAATTAAAAGCCACTTACTCCTGGGAAGGAAAGTTATGCCCAACCTAGATAGCATATTCAAAAGCAGAGACATTGTTTTGCCAACAAAGGTCCGTCTAGTCAATGCTATAGTTTTTCCAGTGGTCATGTTTGGATGTGAGAGTTGGACTATAAAGAAAGCTGAGTGCCAAAGAATTGATGCTTTGAATTGTGGTGTTGGAGAAGACTCTTGAGAGTCCATTGGCCTGCAAGGAGATCCAACCTGTCCATCCTAAAGGAAATCAGTCCTGAATATTCATTGGAAGGACTGATGCTGAAGCTGAAACTCCAATCCTTTGGCAACCTGATACAAAGAACTGACTCATTCGAAAAAAACCCTGATTCTGGGAAAGATTGAAGGTGGGAGAAGGGGATGACAGAGGATGAGATGGTTGGATGGCATTACTGACTCGATGGAAATGAGTTTGATTAATCTGTGGGAGTTGGGGATGGACAGCGACGCCTGGCATGCTGCAATCCATGGGTTTGCAATGAGTCAGACACAAGTGAGCAATTGAACTGAACTTAACTGCTAATAATATTACTAATAGTGCACTGTTCTGCCTTTAATTTCCTGTTTGTATCATACCTTGCCTCATAGTATTCCCTCAACTTAAAATATCTTGCCCACCCTCTT
The DNA here is from genome assembly GCF_055505025.1 of Bos grunniens. Taxonomy (NCBI): domain Eukaryota; kingdom Metazoa; phylum Chordata; class Mammalia; order Artiodactyla; family Bovidae; genus Bos; species Bos grunniens. The sequence continues at coordinate 53,661,623 of NC_141166.1, read as the reverse complement.
TCTAACCCATACAAAGACTTCTCTTCTACTAGAAAGAACATCTGAGTAGATTATCAAATTGTATGACAGCAATGTATCAGAATCATGTTTTTCATGTTAAACCTAACAGTCTGATTTGTGTGTCTGTTTCTTTTTTCTTTTTTTTTTCTGTTTATGTCCTACTTTTATGCAGTGCTTCATTTATTCTGATTTAATCTCTCAGTTCAGTTCTGTCGCACTGTCATGTCAGACTCTTTGTGACGCCACAGACTGCAGCACTCCAGGCTTCCCAGTCCATCACCAACTCCCAAAGCTTGCTGAAATTCATGTCCATTGAGTTGGTGATGCCATCCAACCATCTCACCCTCTCTCATTCCCCTCTCCTTCTGCCTTCAATTTTTCCAGGGTCTTTTCCAATAAGTCGGCTCTTCGCATCAGGTGGCCAAAGCATCGTCATATTATCTTTACATTTTATACTGTATCCTTCACGCCCAGATTTTTATAATTAGAGCACAACAGTGACATCATATTCATTGTTTTACTTGCAGGTTCACACAGTGTTTTTTATTAGAAGGTGCTTAATAAATGCTCATTAAACAAAAGGAAAATAAACAGAGTGTGTACCTTTCAGACATGTCCACATACAAGCATATACTTGGAATACTTATTTGAGGCATCACATTCTTTTTTTGACATACACTTCAGTCAGATCCAATGTACTTTTTCAGAAAACAGACAAAATTCTAATTCCTCACCAGAGAGCAGCTGATGGGAGAAGTGGGAAGAATCAATCATCAATCTCTTTCATTCACTTTCTCTCTCTCTCTCCTACAAACTACAGCATTATTGTTAATGATGTTTTGTGCATATAAAAGGTACTTTGGGAAGAAACAGATCTTCCTGATGTTGAATATAAATTAATTGTAAAACATGATCTGCTTCTTTTTTTCCAAGCGGATACAATATACGCATGATTCTGAAGCTCTAAAAGGCTATTCTGAAACTATCTGCAGACAAGGTTGCTATGGAAACCATCTTTTTTGGAACAGTACAATAAATAGTCATCTAAAAGAACACTGAACACAGTGTACCTTGCTCTAGTAATTATAGGTGGTCTAGAATTGAAATATCTATATGTTTTGCCTTCAGGAGTGCCACCAGAGCATTTCTATTACCACAGCAGAATATTTTTGTAAAGAAGTGAGGTGAAAAATGTTTACTCTCAGCAATAACTTGAGTAATGGAGGAAAAAGGACAAAGATTTTTACTTCAAAGTCCCCAAGACTCCCTCCACCGCCACCTTACCTACACATGCACTTCACATATAAACTGAAGAGAATAGGCTGGAGACAATAAATTGGAAGATTCATTAGAGATCTAGCAACATGGAAAACAAACGTATTTAAAGAGATGTACATGCCACAAATAGTTCTAAATCCTCTTTCCTCATACCTCCCAATTTCTTACTGAGAGACTTGAGACCAAAATGGACACAAAGAAGGAGAGAGTAGAATTTGAAGATATATTATAGAAAGAATACGATGGCAGGCTTTCTGTGTCTTCTCCCTAGGGGATTGGGGTGTGAAAGGCTGCCAAGAAGCTAGGGGATGGTGTCTGAACACAAGGACTAGTCTTGCTTCTCAGGAAAACTTCTGCTGGCAACATCTACAGAAGTATTGATACTTAGAGCTTTCTGAGTTGAGAGGACTGCCTTTTCTGAGTTGAGAGGACTGCCTTGAGTAGTGACACAACCCAATGTGAACTTGTCCATCTAGGGGACTTAATTTTTTAGGTGAGTCCTAGGCTAACCATGGGCTCAAGCAATCACCCAGAGGTATAAACAGTGTAATATATTTGCTAGACATAAGGATTAGGGGAAGAGGGACTGTCTCCATACCTCACAAATGCACAGAAGCAGAAGAGATGCATAATTATCCCACACAACAGAGTCAATATTTGTCACTCTCCTTGGTGAGAGAGAAGGAGAGAGTTCAAAGAATAAGCTTTGAGCTGGACAGGGGCAAAATTTTTTTTTAAAGTCTGTATACAGTGAAAATAAAGGAAAAAAATCTCTATCAAGAGACTAATCATTTTAAGAAATTTTCTTATAATCATTTTTTCTTTTAAAAATACATTTTGTCAAATAAGATAAATGATGTGAGATGTGCATGTGTACAAAACCATAGAAGTAGATACAGAAAAAAGAGAAAGAGAGCTCTAAAAAGTGGATCATCACTAACTCAGAGAACACATTTTTCTGTTTTAAAAATGCCTTTGCTATTAAAAAGAAAAAGTGCCTCAGGCTGTCCATGGTCTCCAGTTATACATTTTAAAAGAGGCATCATCTCATGCCTATCAGAATGGCCGTCATCAAAAAGTCTACAAACAATAAATGCTAAAGAGGGTGTGGAGAAAAGGGAACCTTCATACACTCTTGTTGGAAATGCAAACTGGTGCAGCCACTATGAAGAACAGTGTGGAGATTCCTTTAAAAACTGGTAATAGAACTGCCATATGACCCAGCAATCCCACTGATGGGCATACACCCCAAGGAAACCAGAATTGAAAAAGAGACACGTGTACCCTAATGTTCACTGCAGCACTATTTACAATAGCTAGGACATGGAAGCCACCTAGAGGTCCATTGGCAAAAGAATGGATAATGATGTTGTGATACATATACCACAGTGGAATATCACTCAGTTATAAAAAGGAATGTATTTGAGTCAATTCTGATGAGCTGGATGAACATGGAGCCTATTATATGGAGTGAATTAAGTCAGAAAAAGAAAGACAAATACTGTATATTAATGCATATATATGGAATTTAGAACCATGGTACCAATGATCCTACTTTCAGGGCAGCAAAGGAGACACAGATGTAAAGAACAGACTTTCAGACTCAGTGGGAGAAGACGAGGGTGGGATGATTTGATAGAACAGCACTGCCACATATACGTTACCATGTATAAAATAGATGGCCAGTGCAAATTCAATGCATGAAGCAGGGCACCAAAGTCAGTGCTCTGGGACAACCCAGAGGGATAGTGTGGGGAGAGAGTTGGGGGAGAGCTTCAGGATGAAGGGGACACATCTATACCTGTGGTTAATTCATGCTGATGTGTGGCAAAAGTCTTCACAATATTGTAAAGTAATTATCCTCCAGTTAAATAAAAAATAAATTCTTAAAGCTACGTTTAAGACAAATAATGTTCTTCCTATTTATATGTGTCACTCTCTCCTGAAATTCACGCTTTATCTTAGAGAAAAGAACACTTCATCAGGGACATCCCCTTGCTGCTATTAGAAGGAGCCAGGGAAAGGCAGACACAAACAGGCAAACTGTGTAAACCTCCTATAGACATGGTGTGGTGAGACTGATCAGGAAAGAAATTGACACTTGAGCTGATATCCATTCACCACAAGTTTCCCCAAGTAGCTAGTTTTCAGCAACACCTAAGAGACAGCAAAGTATGGAGACAACTTCTAAATTAGATATTTTTAATCTGTCCCAAAAATGAATTGAAATGATTAGGAAAACAAAACAGAACTTTTTGGTATAGTTAAGTTCATGATTATATACTTAAGTGAACAGTTAAAAGAAAGCTTTATTAAAAATTTGTTGACCTTATTTCAATGCATTTAAGTCCAACATAAAAATACATAGCCTTACTACTGCTATTTTTTCAATATATATAATAAGCAGTAGTAAGGCTATGTATTTTTATGGTACATATACACAATGGAGTATTACTCAGCCATTAAAAATAATACATTTGAATCAGTTCTAATGAGGTGGATGAAACTGGAGCCTATTATACAGAGTGAAGTAAGCCAGAAAGAAAAACACCAATACAGTATACTAACGCACATATATGGAATTTAGAAAGATGGTAACAATAACGCTGTATATAAGACAGCAAAAGAGACACTGATGTATAGAACAGTCTTTTGGACTCTGTGGGAGAGGGAGAGGGTGGGATGATTTTGGAGAATGGCATTGAAACATGTATAGTATCATATATGAAATGAGTCGCCAGTTCAGGTTCGATGTATGATACTGGATGCTTGGGACAACCCAGAGGGATGGTATGGGGAGGGAGGAGGGAGGAGGGTTCAGGATGGGGAACACATGTATACCTGTGGCAGATTCATTTTGATATATGGCAAAACCAATACAATATTGTAAAGTTAAAAAATAAAATTTTTTAAAAATAAAATAAAAATAAAAAGTAAATAGTAATATCAATTTTAAAGTAATATATTTAAATAAATCTGAATTTTTTAGTATTAAAAATTAATATAATTACAATTATTGACTTATAATTGCTTCCTGTTACAAAAACTACATAATTGTTTGATACTTTAGTTATCTGTTGTTTCATAATAACCAGTCTTAAAGCAACAATGAATTATGTTGTTTTAGAGCCTTAAAGCAATAATACATTATTATCTTTGATGACACTATGGGTTGCCTTGGCTCAACTAAGCGGGTCTTATTTAAAAGGTCAGCTAGTCAGTGAAACACTGACTAACACTTCAGTCAATGAAATTCTCATTTGGGTTGACTATTGATTATGACTTTTGAATTTATTTCCACTTTTGATTTCCATCACAAATCTACACAGATTTTTTATTATAGTTAAAACTGAATAATCATTATAATTTGAACACTTCCTAGGCAAACTCATTCTTTTCTTTATATCATCTCTGGAACATTCTTTTTATACCTCAGCCATTTAGAATAGCAATTTACACACAGCAAAGTCTCAATAACTATGTGTTACATTAGATGGAGTTGCTTAGATTATTACTATACTCATACATTTGATTATTACTTTTGCACAGAAGCATCTGCATAGTGTAAGAATTACATGAGATTAAAAATCCTGAAGTTTAGGAGTTCACAATTTATTGAGATTTCTGCCCAGAAAGCTTTCTTATGCTTTTATATTATTTACTTTGGAAGAAAGAAATAATAAATTAGTAAGAACAATAAATGGCATGGAGGTTTCCCTAAAATTAAAAAAAAAGGACTACCATATGATTCAGCAAGGACCTGATACCAGTTTTTACTCCAGATTTGATATTCTTGACTACAGGCTTGGACTTCCCCAATGGCACAGGGGGTAAAGAAATGGCCTGCAATGCAAGAGATGCAAGTTTTATCTCTGGGTCAAGAAGATCCCATGGAGGAGGAAATGGCAACCCACTCCAGTATTCTTGCCTTTTTGGAAGCTTACAGCACTCCTCAAAGAAACTGTCTAGAAGCAAATATTAATAATTACACATTTATGCATTAGGAAACACAATATGGTCCAATGGAATACTTAAAAAGGCCATACTTCCAAATAACCACCAGTTTGGAACTATTAGACTGAATCATGTGAAATTAGAATCATGCAGGTTATAAAATTTTGATATTGACAATTTTATTTGAATCAAACTAATATTAAGAGTATAAATTAAGCAATATGTGTAACATTGGAAGATTCTAATTACTTTTTCTGTTTTAACACCTTTACACACAAAAAAAGGATAAATAAACCAGTTTTAGGCCAGAAAGTTTCCAATGTCATAATAAATATAACAGTGTCAGATATATTAAGAAGAATGGTCTTGTGAATGATATCAAAACATCATCATAAAGTAAGAAACTTAAGCCTGCTTGATTGTGTTTTTGTAACAAGTGATAACAAGTGATCTAGAAGCTGAACTTATTCCTTTATTGATATAAATCTATTTTCACAAAATTGCTATGAAGTAAAGAATTTTTCTGAAATTTAATTTCTGCAATGAACAACAAATCCTTAAAGTGAGCATTTTTTAAATGCATATGTGCTTGTGTGTGCATGCACACAGGAGAGTGTATGTGTATTCTGTATAATTACATTGATAAAAATGAACCAGGAAAAAATGATTGATAAACGTGTAAGAAAAAGTCAGTCAGTTAGGGAAGGTCAGCTTGCTAACTGGCTGTCAAGAGTTCTTTCCAGTTGGCATTTGCTTTCATATGTTTGTCTCACTGCAGTATCTGGCACTCAATTTTGCAGGCTTAGAGACTTGAATTTATGAGTGTCTCAAAGTTGACAGGGCATGCTAATATTGATGCAAAACCACAAACATTATAAGAAAATGTATTCTTTTTTTAGCATATCTATTTAGTAATTTATAGATAGACATATATGCCTACTAAATCAGACCAGCACATCACTTTTCAATATATTTTCTTCCAGTAGATAATCTACATGGGACACACATTATAATCAGAAGTTTGCAGGGAAAGAATGGAGTATAAGTGAAAAGAACCAGTTTTAAAATTCACAGGCTTGATGGCGTAAGATTAGAGAGGACTGAGTCAGAGTTCCAATATACATGAATTGTTCTTGCCTTTCCATGCAGACAGACAGGATTTTTTGGCTACAGAACACTCTTCCCTGGACAGAGCTTGAATGGAAACTGAAGTGGAAAGGTTGATCTTTGTCTATATGCCTTTGTAAGTTTTAAGGACACATGCCTTGGCAACTCCTGTTACCAAGATGTTATGTCTCTGTTTCTACAACTGGCCTCAGATATTTTGGACTAATAGTAAGCATTTGATCCCAAACAACTGACCGCCAGGCTGGCCAACCATCTCTGACCACACTGTGTCCTGAATGATGAATTAGTCAGTTTCCTTTCTCAGGATTTTAAATGGGAATGGCAATAAAATCATTACTTTGAAGTTATAAGAAACTATAAGGAAACTGAAATAGTATATCTGCCAATGTAAGCAGAAAGGATAAAGAGTAAAAGGTGTGTCAATAGAGTAAGGACAGTGAAGTCATTCTATAAAGAGAATTAAAGAGAATGTATACTCATTGCTAAGTATTTTAAGCAAAATTATTTCCTCCATGCTATTTAAGTAACTTTGCTTTTATAACTCATATCCCAGTTAAAGAAGCAGCACTGAAATATCCTCTATGAATTTTGTTTTTCTATTGCTTATGTTTATGAAGGAACATTTTTAATATTTTCATTGTGATATAAAACATATATTTTTTGAAAAATTTTAGTTTGTATTGCAGTATAGCCAATTAACACTGTTGGATACTTTCAGGTGAACAGCAGAATAAAGACTCGGCAAAACATGTGCATGTATCTGTTCTTCCCCAAACTCCCCTCCCATCCAGACTGCTAAATAATATTGAGCAAAGTTCCATGTGCTATACAATAGGTCCTTGCTGGTTATCCATTTTAGATATATTAGTATGTACGTGTCCATCCCAAATTCCTTAACTACCCCTTCCCATCATCCTCTGGAAACCATAAGTTCTGAAACATACTATCTTAACCATATTTAACTGTACAGTTCAGTGGCTCTAAGTAAATTCGCACTGTTGTGCAACTCTCACCATCATCCGTCTCCCAAATCTTTCACTTTAGTAAACTAAAACTATGTCCCCATTAAACACTAAGCCCTCATTCTCCTCCTCATTCCCTCCCCTGGTCCCAGGCATCTAACAGTATACTTTCTGACCCTATGAATTTGACTATTATAAGTACCTTGTTTAAGTTGAATCAAATTATTTGTCTGCACCAAATAGGAAAAGGAGTACGTCAAGGCTGTATATTGTCACCCTGCTTATTTAACTTATATGCAGAGTACATCATGAGAAACGCTGGGCTGGAAGAAACACAAGCTGGAATCAAGATTGCCGGGAGAAATATCAATAACCTCAGATATGTAGATGACACCACCCTTATGGCAGAAAGTGAAGAGGAACTAAAAAGCCTCTTGATGAAAGTGAAAGAGGAAAGTGAAAAAGTTGGCTTAAAGCTCAACATTCAGAAATGAAGATCATGGCATCCGGTTCCATCACTTCATGGGAAATAGACGGGAAAACAGTGGAAACAGTGTCAGACTTTATTTTTAGGGGCTCCAAAATCGTTGCAGTTGGTGACTGCAGCCATGAAATTAAAAGACGCTTACTCCTTGGAAGAAAAGTTATGACCAACCTAGATAGCATACTCAAAAGCAGAGACATTACTTTGCCAACAAAGGTCCGTCTAGTCAAGGCTATGGTTTTTCTTGTGGTCGTGTATGGATGTGAGAGTTGAACTGTGAAGAAAGCTGAGCACCAAAGAATTGATGCTTTTGAACTGTGGTATTGGAGAAGACTCTTGAGAGTCCCTTGGACTGCAAGGAGATTCAACCAGTCCATTCTGAAGGAGATCAGCCCTGGGATTTCTTTGGAAGGAATGATGCTAAAGCTGAAACTCCAGGACTATGGCCAACTCATGCAAAGAGTTGACTCACTGGAAAAGACTCTGATGCTGGGAGGGATTGGAGGCAGGAGGAGAAGGGAACGACAGAGGATGAGATGGCTGGATGGCATCACTGACTCGATGGACGTGAGTCTGATTGAACTCCGGGAGTTGGTGATGGACAGGGAGGCCTGGCGTGCTGCAAATCATGGGGTCACAAAGAGTTGGACACGACTGAGCGACTGAACTGAACTGAACTGAAGGTATATTGGAATCGAATGTCCCTTTTTGATCAACATATTATTTGTACATTTTAGTATCAACTTTTTCCCACTTTAGTTACTCTTTCTCTTCCAAGATGGGATGGTTTTATCACAGATTATTTTATGAGTTAACTCAAAGGGAAACCCAATTTATCTTATTTTCAACTTAAGTGACTGCATTTCATGGTCTCATAATGTTTATGGTATTAATAAAGTAATAAATGTAATTTCAATATAACAATATTTATCCTCTGTAACTTGGTATTTAGTTTAAGTCTAGTTTGTTAAATAATTAACTTTAGTAATGCATTTCCTTAAAAAAAAACAAAAACAGATCAGGCATGAGAAATGTATCATTGAGATGTCTGAGGAACCAAGTAGCAGAGTTTAAATAATATATTATTTTAATAATTTTATCTATATTATACCTCTCATATTATTATAAATAATTTATTCTTAAGTAATTTTAAATATTTTATATGAACTTTTAAACTTTTTAACAAATATTCCAATATTCAATATGTTATGAAACCTGAAGTTTAAAAAATTCAAGTGTATCCATGACAGCTTATTAAATGTAAGTGTAGGTACTTAAAAGTGTCATGAATGCTTCCTCTATTATAATCTAGTTTGTTTGGCCCCCAAAAAACTATTTTATCATATTTAAGACTCATGGAAGTATAACAACATAGATTTGACACAATATGGTTTTAGTTATTTCTACAGTGAATAGTATGAATTCAAGAATAGATTTCACTAGTTTTAAAAAATAAGTCTACATTTTTCATCTACATTTTCAAGTCTACAAGTCTACATTTTCAAGTCATCTTTACCTGTCTTATTCCCTTTGAATGCATGCTTTTATGTTCCCTAAGAACATACTGATGCATTTTCATTGCGTGAATTTGATTCAAGGATGCAGCATTGTGTGAAGATAAGCTACTATCTCAAATTCTCAAATCAACATGGAAATCTCAATGACTTTTATTATTGTTGGTGGTTGAGCTCAATCTGAATTATATACCAAATCTGAAGCAGCAATCCAATCTATCACAAAAATACAGTATCTTAGTCCATGGTCTTAGTGAAGACTAACAGGGAAATCTCAGATCTTATTTTCTAGATGTTAAACTATTTATTTAAATGATTTATTTTTATGTAATTAATAACTAAGTTTTAATTTCCAGAATATAATTAAAACTCTTAACAGAGTAATGTGTATATCATTTTGAAACTATTGTTACTCTTACCTAGTTCTTCTCCACCTCTGAAGGTGAGAAGAGATATTGTTTATTAATGTGCATGGGTAGTTATCTATTCAAAATTTACTTAGGCTAATTATATGTTTACCTCTCTTCTACCACACCTACTGTTCAACACAATAATAATTTTGATCCAAAAGAATGACTGAGCCTCATTGTCACTATATATTTAATTATAAGCTATCATGGTTTATTTCTTAAAATGATAACTAAAAGGCACATTTATATACAATATTGAAGAAGGGAATGGAGACCCCACTCCAGTATTCTTGCCTGGAGAATTCCATGGATGAAGGAGAAGAGTTAGACAAGAGTTAAGTATCTAACATACATACATATACAAAATATACATCTGTTTCTCATCTTCTTTTTACCTAGACAGACTTCATTAATTCTTTGATAGTTTCCATTGACTCTTCAGTTTACTTTTTTGTTACTTTTGGACTCTAAAATAATATTATTGTGTAGTCCAATTATGATTCATAACTTTTGTCAATGATAATTTTTATATCAAAAGACATTCCTTCTTATCTACCCATATGATGATTTTCACTTTAATAATTGTCTCATGAAATAACTGTAATTTTGAAATTTCTTTTCAACTAGGCTTTCCTTGGAGAAGGAAATGGCAACCAACTCCAGTGTTCTTGCCTGGAGAATCCCAGGGACGGGGGAGCCTGGTGGGCTGCCATCTATGGGGTCGCACAGAGTTGAACATGACTGAAGTGACTTAGCAGCAGCAGCAGCAGGTATTCCTAAAGTAAACAAAGTTTTGTTCCTCCTAATTATTTTATAACTGTATTTCTCAGCATGTAAAATATGAGGTGATACTGGGTTACAGCAACTGTTTGATGTCCATTCCCATGTTTCTAAGTGATCACTTCCTGTACATAGCAACAATAAGAACAAGCATCAAAAATATCTTTGAAGGTACAAGTTAGGTTTCACAAATAAGCTCCAAAGAGCACCTGGTTCCAATAAATGCTAATAAACAATCTATGAAAAAAAAAAGATACCTTAATAGAAAGTTGAAGTTTCTCAAAATTTCCCAGAAAAATCAATATTGAATTATCCCCTTCCACACACACACACAGAGTACATCATGAGAAACGCTGGGCTGGAGGAAGCATAAGCTGGAATCAAGATGGCTGGGAGAAATATCAGTAACCTCAGATATGCAGATGACACCACCCTTATGGCAGAAAGTGAAGAAGAACTAAAGAGCTTCTTGATGAAAGTGAAAGAGAAGAGTGAAAAAGTTGGCTTAAAGCTCAACATTCTGAAAACTAAGATCATGGCATCTGGTCCCATCACTTCATGGGAAATAAATGGGGAAACAGTGGAAACAGTGGCTGACTTTATTTTTCTGGGCTCCAAAATCACTGCACATGGTGATTGCAGCCATGAAATTAAAAGACGCTTACTCCTTGTAAAGAAAGTTATGCCCAACCTAGACAGCATATTAAAAAGCAGAGACATTACTTTGCCAACAAAGGTCCGTTTAGTCAAAGCTATGGTTTTTCCTGTGGTCATGTATGGATGTTTGAGTTGGACTATAAAGACAGCTGAATGCAGAAGAATTGATGTTTTTGAAGTGTGGTGTTGGAGAAGACTCTTGAGAGTCCCTTGGACTGCAAGGAGATCTAACCAGTCCATCCTAAAGGAGATTGGTCCTGGGTGTTAACTCTAAGGACTGATGTTGAAGCTGAAACTCCATACTTTGGCCACCTGATGCAAAGAGCTGACTTATTTGAAAAGATCCTGATGCTGGGAAAGATTGAGGGCAGGATAAAAAGGGGACGACAGATAAGATGGTTGGATGGCATCACTGACTCAGTGGACATGGGTTTGGGTGGACTCCAAGAGTTGGTGATGGACAGGGAGGCCTGGTGTGCTGCGATTCATGGGGTCACAAAGAGTCGGACATGACTGAGCGACTGAACTGAACCAACACACACACACAAAATACATTTAGTTTAGGAGTCATAAATATTAAAAAACTATGCTCAAGACATCAAGTGTTAGTAAGAGAATTTGAGGCTATTCTCTGAAAACATCAAGAAGTGAAAATTGTTTCTGCATTGTTAGAAGTTCCTGCCTGAGCGTATATACATATACTGTATATGAGTGTATATAATATGTAGTAGATATAGACCATGTATTATATATGTTATGCTATTTTGTTTTAGTCACTAAGTCATGTCTGACTCTTGTAACCACATAACTGTAGCCCTCCAGGCTCCTCTGTCCATGGGATTTTCCAGGCAAGAATATTAGAGTAGTTTGCCATTTCCTTCTCCAGGGGATCTTCCCAACGTAGGGATCAAACCCTAGTCTTCTGAACTGACAGGTGGATTCTTTACCAGTGAGTCACCAGGGAAGTCCTTATATGTTATATATAATATATGAAATAACCTTAAAGGCTCTGAAAAAATACATCCATTTAATTTTGTTTATCCTCATTTTTCTCAAATTTTGTTTATCTTGGAATATTGTTTCTACATGAGACATTTTAAATTTTATTGTAAGAACTCCAAGAACACAGTTGAAACATTACTGTATATACTAATCTATCACTCTGATAAACTCAAAATATCCCATACCTGGAAAAAACGATTTAAAAAAAAATTAAGATACATTTCAAGCATGAACCATACATGCATTTTAAACAACTTTGTATTTTTTATAAATATGCAACATTTTGATCAAGAGTAAATACTAATTTTGATATGACCTGATGAGCCAGACTGAATAGAACATGACTTTATGACTCAAGCATGTTTAAAGGCAAGTCCTGACTTTCCTATTGCTAAAATGAAAGTAAATACTATGGGCAATAAAGCATTTCAGTAGGATCTACCAAACAATGCTAGTATAATTCTAAACTCTAAAGTGAAACGTGCACTTTTAAAATAAGTTGAGGATTTCTCAAGGACTAAACGAAGCATTTTCTTAAATTAATGCATTTATCTCTTAAGACCGTTTCAGTGACCCTGTTAAACATTTCAGGAAGGCAGTTCCCATTCTGTGGTTTATTGTCCATAAGAACACCATTTAAGTCATGGGAAATAAACAGTTTCCAATAAACAGACTAATTCTTCAGAAAATTCAATTTAAGCTAGTTATTTCATACTCAGAATTGTAGTTTCCTTTGGAAGCAATGCTGGCACTAGCTAGGGGACATAATATATCACATCTTTAACTAGGCCACTTCATCACCTTTCATAAAATGGTTTTCTATTATAACAGTTAAGCAACAATGACAATAAAACTGGCTTTCTCACTTTCTATTATGAATTGTTGTATAATCAAGTTAAAATGTTTTGAGCAGGCATTCTACTTGTTTGGTAAAAAGTCCTATATCCTGCTGCTATTGCTAAGTTGCTTCAGTCATGTCCAACTCCTTGTGACCCTATGGATTGTAGCCCGCCAGTCTCCTCTGTCCATGGGATTCTCCAGGCAAGAATACTGGAACGGGTTGCCATGCCATCCTTCAAGGGATCTTCCCAACCCAAGGATCACACATGCGTCTCTTATGTCTCCTGCATTGGCAGGCAGGTTCTTTACAACTAGTGCCACCTGAGAAGCCCCCTATCTCCTGAGTTAATATGAAATAAATTTCTGTTGATTGAACTCTACAAAACTATGCTGGCTTGAGTATGAAAATTATACCAATAAATCTTAAATTAGTTTTTCAAATATGCTCATGTAGTTATAAATATCATCTCAGTGTTTTTTAATTTGCTGTGGTCCATATATCCATTGAAAAGGTTATTGATGTCTATAGATCATTTTCCTAGAAAAATAAAAATTGAAGTTCCAAAAGGGTTACATTTAGGCAGTTCATAGGTGCTGAAAACTGACTCATGATCTCCAGTGTTAGTGTGATTTTCACCAAAATTGGAAGGTATTCTCTTGAAAACTGAAAGTGTCAGTCTCTCAGTTGTGTCCAACTCTTTGTTACCCTGTAGACTATAGCCCACCAGGCTCCTCTGTTCATGGAATTCTCTGGACAAGAATACTGGAGTGGGTTGCCATTCCCTTCTCCATGGGATCTTCCTCCAGAGACAGAACTCATGTCTCCCGTGTCTCCTGCATTGGTAGGCAATTTTTTACCCTCTGAGCCATCAGGGAAGCCTTTAGGGGTCATTCTTTTAAAACATTGGAATTGGAAATTGCTTCTGCATATTTAAAAGTTCTTGACTGATAGCTCAGTTGGTAAAGAATCCGCATGCAATGCAGGAGACCCTGGTTTGATTTCTAGGTTGGGAAGATCTACTAGAGAAGGGATAGGCTACCCATTCCAGTATTCTTGGGCTTCCCTTGTAGCTCAGCTGGTAAAGAATCCACCTGCAATGTGGGATACCTAGTGCGGGAGACCTGGGTTCAATCCTTGGGTTGGGAAGATCCCCTGGCTAAGGGAAAGGCTGCCTACTCCAGTATTCTGGCCTGGAGAATTCCATGAACTGTATAGTCCATGGGGTCACAAAGAGTTGGACACAACTGAGCCTGAATATCATTTTCTAATAGATGCTTATAACTACAACTATGTTTCCATGTTTTAGAAAGGCAGAGGAACAAGAGATCAAATTGCCAACATCCACTGGATCATCGAAAAAGCAAGAGAGTTCCAGAAAAACATCTATTTCTGCTTTATTAACTATGCCATAAGCCTTTGACTGTGTGGATCACAATAAAATGTGGAAAATTCTTAAAGACATGGGAATACCAGACCATCTGACCTGCCTCTTGAGAAACCTATATGCAGGTCAAGAAGCAACAGTTAGAACTGGACATGAAACAAAAGACTGGTTCCAAGTAGGAAAAGGAGTCAAGGCTGTATATTGTCACCCCACTTATTTAACTTATATGCAGAGTACATCATGAGAAACGCTGGACTGGAAGAAACACAAGCTGGAATCAAGATTGCCGGGAGAAATATCAATAACCTCAGATATGCAGATGACACCACCCTTGTGGCAGAAAGTGAAGAAGAACTAAAGAGCCTTTTGATGAAAGAGAAAGAGAAGAGTGAAAAAGTTGGCTTAAAGCTCAACATTCAGAAAACTAAGATCATGGCATCTGGTCCCATCACTTCATGGCAAATAGATGGGGAAACAATGGAAACAGTGGCTGACTTTATTTTTCTGGGCTGCAAAATCACTGCAGATGGTGATTGCAGCCATGAAATTAAAAGACACTTACTCCTTGGAAGGAAAGTTATGCCCAACCTAGATAACATATTCAAAAGCAGAGACATTACTTTGCCAACAAAGGTCTGTCTAGTCAAGGCTATGGTTTTTCCAGTGGTCATGTATGGATGTGAGAGTTGGACTGTGAAGAAAGCTGAGCACCGAAGAATTGATGCTTTTGAATTGTGGTGTTGGAGAAGACTCTTGAGAGTCCCTTGGACTGCAAGGAGATCCAACCAATCCATTCTAAAGGAGATCAGTCCTGGGTGTTCTTTGGAAGGAATGATGCTAAAGCTGAAACTCCAGTACTTTGGCCACCTCATGCGAAGAGTTGATTCATTGGAAAAGACCCTGATGCTGGGAGGGATTCGGGGTAGGAGGAGAAGGGGACGACAGAGGATGAGATGGCTGGATGGCATCACTGACTCGATGGACATGAGTTTGCTTGAACTCCCGGAGTTGGTGATGGACAGGGAGGCCTGGCGTGCTGCGATTCATGGGGTCGCAAAGAGTCGGACACGACTGAGCAATTGAACTGAACTGAACTGATGTTTCCATGTAACAATCAAACAGCACACACACACACGTGCACACACACATACACACATAAAATTTGGTATAATATTTGAAAATCTGTTAATGCTTAATGCAGAGAGATGAAACACTTGCTTGGATATATAATAAAGTCTGATAGACTTATTTATAGATTAGTTGCTATAAGACACTAAGGATATGAAGGAAGTTATAGAAAGAAACATCCCTGTACAAGTGATATATGTTTAAATCTTGTGACTTAACAAAAGATATTCCCTGTCTTTTTCTATTATTCTTTTTCCAGAAGCTCCATCCAAGGCACATAATGTGCTGCTGCTGCTCCTGCTAAGTCGCTTCAGTCGTGTCCAACTCTGTGTGACCCCATAGATGGCAGCCCACCAGGCTCCTCCATCCCTGGGATTCTCTAGGCAAGATCACTGGAGTGGGTTGCCATTTCCTTCTCCAATGCATGAAACTAAAAAGTGAAAGTGAAGTCGCTCAGTCGTGTCCGACCCTCAGCAACCCCATGGACTGCAGCCCACCAGGCTCCTCCATCCATGGGGTTTTCCAGGCAAGAGTACTGGACTGGGGTGCAATCGCCTTCTCCAGGCACATAATGTAGGTAATTTGAATTCAGATGAGACTGAAATCTGACTGACGACTGAATTGTAGGGCATAGAGGATGGTGATTCCTTATGGCCTATATGAGTCTTCATTAGAAATAGACACCCTTGTGTAAGGACTGAAGAGTAACTTTGAGGGTTTTCCATTTGATATTTTGACATAATAAGAAAAATAGGGGCTCCCAGGTTATTGAAATCAAATTAATCTTTTAAGTTAGAAACCTAAAGTCCTTAAATACTGTGCCAAGCCCTTGACAAAAATGAAGTCAAATTTTCTTATTAAGAAAGCATGTTATTAGCTTTTGAGCAATGTTCATTATCTCACACAGAGATCCCATTAGTGAACTGGGCTTCATCATCAACATCTGCCCAGATGAGCTGGAACTGTATCCTGATGTCAATTTATGTAGGAATAGAGAGCACAGGAATGATGATTTAAGCTTTTTGATCATAAATGCTATTCCCACACAATTCCATCCCTTTGAACTGGCATTTAATTTTATGTAATGCTTAATTTTACATATAAATGGAAAAAAAAGCCAACAATTTAATTTGTCTAATTATTTTCACAGATGCAAGTAATAATCTCTTAATTCAAGGAGATAAATTTTTAAGTATCCATTTCTGCTCAGGTAACCAAGTTTAACTGTTAGATTCAGATTATTTAAAAAAATAATTTAATTATGTAATCTTCCATGATAAAAATGCTCAGCATTCTTTTATGAATTAATATGGAATCCATATCACACACAAAGGATGAATTTATTTATAGAGAACCTGACATGACTAAATTGTTCCCTTTTGCAGGTCTTTTCCTATTTATTTATAAGATATGTAAAATTAAATGCAACTTTAGCACATAAATATTCATAGACCTTATGTATCTGAATATTTATATAGCACCTGCCAACTAGTTTGACAGGCATGATAGGTTAGAATGCATATTATGAGGAATGGAAAGCCTATTTATTTGGCGTTAAGTTTTAGGTCACTTTTAAAACAAATGTGGTTTAAATTCATACAGGCACAAGCAAGAAAAATACAACATTGCTTAGAAATGGACAGATCATGGTAGGTTTCATTGCTATAACCCTTATAAATATTGAGTTAATATAATCTTTATATGGTGAAATTTAATAGTCCATTTTAATTTTGTTAGTTTTGCAGATGAAAAGTCTTTTCTTGGAAAAAAAATTGATTTGGGCCTTTAAATATCCAGACATGCCACCTACATGAAGACATGAGATGATCCTTTCAATAAGTACGTAGAGTAAGAGACTTAGTTTTCATAATAACATTTCAATATAACTACCCTTTCTTTGGTTTCTAAAACTCTTAGAACTGCCTTAATGAGCAGGCTTACAATTCTGCTGGCTCCTTCTACATAAGGCAAGCTTATTGCTTTATTCATAACTCCCATGAAAAACTTGACATAGAGAAAAATGTAGAGGAGTTAACCCAAGAAACATGCTATTTATACAATACTTAAACCTAAGAATTTAATGAAGAGTTCCTTGTTAAATTTGAGTACTGGAAGACTACATATTTTGAGCACAAAATACTTGCCCTTTGCATTTGCAAGAATTGATTTTAGTGCTACATCTTCAGCATATATCAGAAGTCACAACATATCCTTTCCACTTCCAATCATTTTCATTAGTGTTCTGCAGACTTCTGCTCAAGGTCCCTCTCTAGAATGTGAAGTAGGACTATATGTTCCAGTGCCAGAATGACTTGATTTGACTTTCAGGTCTGACATTTTATAAGCAGTGTGAACTTGAGAAACTTACTAAATTGCTCTGTAAAACAGCATTATAGTAGACCTCATAGGATTGCTATGAGTATCAAGAATTAAAGTGAAACATTTAGACCTATGCCTCAAACAGTAAACTTCTCTGAGATTTTGGAATCACTGTGTAAACTCCATTCTTCTCACTGAGAAATAGTTCCTTGAGGAATCAACACCCACTTCCTTTGGCTGACATTGCTATTTATTGGCTGATGATCACACAATTATTAACCATTTAGCTCTATTGGCCTACTTAGAGATTTTTACTGAACTGCTCTTTGAGAAAAAAAAAATCTCTTTGTCCCACTTTAAGAGAATTAGAATCTTGGCTGCCTCCAGAACAGTCACTGCATTCTACTCTCTGATATTTTGCTTCATTTTATGTGTTAGATGGAGACACTAATTTTGATCTAGTAACAACCAAACACTCCACTTTTCTATCATCATCTCTAAGAATGTAGCCCCATGTGCATATCCATTTCCTTTTTACACTCATCTACCTTGCCCTGGAGATCTCACTTTCTCATTCATAGCTCTCTACTTTGTCTAAGATTTAAATTCTCTGCATAGGAAAATTCTTCCTTTCTCTAATGGTTATTTCTGATATTTAACACTAAAGTATTTTTCCCAAGAAACTTTAGTTCCTCTTTGATTTTCTGAATAGATATAATCCCCACAGACAGATTATTCAAGACACAGGACTATACATTGTCCTTCTTCGCCTTTGGATTTGCAGTAATCTAGGAATTTAATTTTTGTGTTCCTCTAACAAAATTTATGAAAATGGAATACATTTAAAAAAAATGAAATAGGCTTTTATTTCTATTAAAAAATTATCTACCATTCTGTATATGAAGCTCTTATATGAAAACTCATAATCATGGCTTCTAAAATTCCCAAATCCAGAGTCAACTTTTCATCATATAGATAAGGCTATCCTAATCAACCCCAAAGAAATTTGAAACGTTAATAGGAGCGAAATTTTACTGCTAATCTAGTACAACTTACTTATATTTCGAACTAACAGTTTACTGCCAGAATATCCTTATTTTGCCATAGATCACATGTAACTCAGCTGTTTTTGAATTTTTAAAGATGTAGCTTCCTAAGCTGGCTGAGCATCACAGTGCAAACAGGAAATACTATTATTAAAATACTTTCATTTCAGTGTGATTTCCCAGGATCCAAAAGTCTCTCTTAAGGTTACCCCACCCCTGTCTCTCTCTCATTTGAAATTTTAAGAAAATGCACATGGTTTAAGGTCTGCTGTTGCAGCCCACACAGTGAGGCTCCTATGACTGTGTTTACCAAGGTTTCCATGGAAGCCATTTGCCTGTTCCCCCAAGCCTATTATTTTCTAATTTTTCTGTAGCCAGTGACTGCTAAAACTAATATAAGGCATAATGACATCCTGAAGCAAAATGTCCATTATGGTTGTATTTACTCAAGTTTGAGGCCTAAAACCACAATAGCCTATAAATGGGTAGCATCAATTTAAAGAAAAACAAAGAAGTGTGGGACCACTAACATTCTTGCCACATCCTCTGTGTCTCCAAGACCTCTGATCATAAGAGATTATTTTTAGTTCCTAGAGCACACTGAGTACCTGTCTCTAAGCTCTGCATGGCCAACATTTACTTGTCCTCAGGATTTATCACTTTCTCCTGGATATTTTTCTTAACCCTCCTCATTAAATTAGCTGCCTGTGTTTATGTGTATTATATTTCTCATAGCAGACCACTTAGCATATTTTATGGTTTGTTTGTCTCTTTCATTATATTTAAATTATATTGATACAAGGATTTTAAAGAGAGACAAAGGAGATCCACATGGACCACTAGATCTATGTGAACCGTGTGAATGAGTCCTGACAATCTATGGGGATTAGGTACATAAAATTTTCTACTAGAAGAGAACACTGTTCTGCTTATCTCTATATTCCTGTCACATGGTGGAATTCTTGACTTATGGTAGGAATGCACTGAATGTATAGAGTATGTAACAAAGCTCTATAAGCATCCCCTTTCATTTCACTTTGAAACTGTTCAGTATGTTGCCTAAGACCTATTTTTTATAATAATTCTTTCCATATCTGATGTGAAGGGCTTCCCTTGTGGCTCAGCTGGTAAAGAATTGGACTGCAACATAGGAGACCTGGGTTTGATCCCTGAATTGGGAAGATCTCCTGGAGAAGGGAACAGCTACCCACTCCAGTATTCTGTCCTGGAGAATTCCAGAGACGGTATAGTCCATGGGGTTGCAAAGAGTCCGAAACTAGTGATGTTTACTTCACTTCACTTCTATATGGTTTGAAGAATATATTGGATTCCCCTTGGAAATTAATAACAAACTGAGCTTACCTTTTTCATTTATTAGACAGAAGTTTTAGATCATCTTGTACTCTCAATCCTTCTAGAGTTTGCTTTAATCTCATAGTGGTAGATAGACTGACAAAAAAAAAAAAGAAAGAAAAGAAAAATTGCTATGAGTTCTTCCCTGATTGTATCCATGCCAGGTAGCAATAGTTTTTTCAGGTTTTCCAATAGGTAGAGGAATCTATTTCTCCACCCCATAAATCTGAGCTAGACTTGTGACTTGCTTAAACCAACAAAATGCAGTGAGAATTATGTGTCAGCTCCAAGCTTGCATTTCAGGAGGCTTCACATACATTTTCTCATACCTTTGAAACTCTTCCAATCTAGCAAGTGAACAGTCCTGAGTTAGGTTTCCAAGTAATATACCCAAGGTCGAGCCATTTACGTAAACCCAGTCAATAGCCTGAAAAATTCCAGATACGTGAGAGAGTCCATTCTCAATCAAGCAGTCAAGCCAACCCACCATGTGAGTGTAGATGCATGACTGGATCTAGCCAATATCAGCTGAATGAGGTCTTTACCTGTAAAACTACCTGGTTTTACCCAACTCTCATTTTAAGCTACTAACCTTTGAAGTGGTTTGTTAAGTAATTGTTTCTTACTCAGACTTTACTAAATGACCTTATTTTAAAATAGCAACTTCTCTCCCCAAGTTTTACTCCAGCATTCCCTGTCCTTTCCCCATATTTCCATGTGCTTCTTCAGCAATATACATTTATATATCTGTCTGGGGAGTGTAATTTCCTCAGTTCTGTCTTGCCACAGCAAAAAATTTGAAGTGATGGATAGACCAGTGTTACAGCTCTGTTACAGTTCAGTTTTATTTGGTAAGCAAAGGAAAATACATCCTCGAGGTAGGCTGACCCAAAAGAAGTGAAGAGAAGAGAAGAGAAAGCTCAGCTTTGGCTCCTCTTTTTATATGTTTTTTTTTTTTTCCTCCCCCTGAGCCTGCCTTTTGTAAATTGGGCTAGCCAAGGAGGGCTGTTTGCTTCACCTGAGGTTCTTTCTCACTCAGGTCCTTTGACCTTCCTTTGTTCTATTTTTGTGCACTTTTCCTTTCTTTGTCTTTTAGCCAGTACCATTCTGGACTCCTTTTCCTATTCTAACTACCTAGTTGAGTTCAGTTCAGTTCAGTC
Source organism: Bos grunniens (assembly GCF_055505025.1). NCBI lineage: Eukaryota > Metazoa > Chordata > Mammalia > Artiodactyla > Bovidae > Bos > Bos grunniens. The sequence continues at coordinate 53,640,223 of NC_141166.1, read as the reverse complement.
ACTTAGTCGTGTCCAACTCTTTGCGACCCCTTGAATCATAGCACGCCAGGCCTCCCTGTCCATCACCAACTCCTGGAGTTCACCCAGACTCACGTCCATCGAGTCAAACATATCTATATTTTATTTATTTATATGGTTTCTCCCAATCCCAAATCAGAATGGAAACTCTATGTGCACAAGGATCTTATTTTATTCTGTTTTCTGCTATATCTCCAACAGCTAAAATTGCCTTGGACAGAATGAAAATGGAATTAAGTTTTTATAATTAATCAATTAATTAATCTTGCCCATTTTATTCATTCATATATATGGATTATTTTGTTTCTTTCATCTAAAATCCTCATCTACCTTGCCCCTCACTTGACTAATTCTGTTGCACCTGTCAGATTTGCTACCCAGCATATTCATTATATTAAACAGAACAAACTGAATGGATGCATAGGTCACTGCAAGAATGCATGAAAACCTGTTCTAATATATAAAAATGACAACTCTTCCCAGTGAGATTCAGCCATAACACTTATTTAGAAAAATAAAATCCCTGAGTTTATTTCAACTTCTTATTTAAGAAACCAATAAACTTAAGAACTTTACAGAGTATAGGTAGTTGATTACTTGTTTTCAAGAAATCTCTTCCTGTTATTAATGATTCACCATCTCCAAAAAACACAGGAATATATTGATGTTTCTAGGAAAACAAGAATGGTTACTTCTACCCTGTATCTCATTCCCTTCAAGTAAGCAAGCACACAGATTAGGAATATGCAGTTTGTTGATGAACATAAAACTAGCCTTAGGATGAAACTAATTCTAGAAGGCAATTGATAGTACCTTCCCTGGTGGCTCAGATGGTAAAGAATCTACTTGCAGTGCAAGAGACTCAGGTTTGATCCCTGGGTCAGGAAGATCCCCTGTAGAAGGGAGTGGCTACCCACTCCAGTATTCTTGTTTGGAGAATTCCATGAACTGAAGAAACCTGGCAGTCTATGGGGTCACAAGGACATGACTGAGTGACTATTTCTTTTTCCTCTAAGTAGATTAGTATCACATTGTATTGTATATGCTATTTAAGATGCAAGAATTTTAAGTTATCATCTAAAATAAACTGGATATATAACAACCTAAAAAATGACTCAATTTAATACAAAAATTATTAAATGAGAAAGCATTAATCCACACAAAGTACACTTATGGAGTTGAAAAAATAAAAGGTCATCAAGAGTTCAGTTGTGTTACTTTTATTATTCTATATAGATTTTATTCTAATATTCAAAGCTCATTTCAAAATGAAAGTACTTTTAAGTCTTTTTCTCAAGAGTTAAACATGAAAATTCTGTTTAACAATTTTAGAAGAGTTGTAAAAAAACTGAGAATATTTCAGATTTCTTGATGATAAAGCAAAGCATAATTTTTCAAGTCATAGTGATTATGCTGGCTATTACCCCATTACTGATATCATGTGAAGCTAATAAGCCAAGTAATTAGTATGCTCTAGGTCAGAATCTTCACCTTAGTGACTGGAGGGTAAATGAAGACAAAGCAGGGTAATATTAAACATACAAGCAAAAGAGTAGTAATATATTATAATAAAAGTCTGAAACAAGTTAAGTAGTATATTTTCATTTGTGCATTGAAGAAAAATATAAGCAATTGATTTAATCTTTATGCTTAGATAAAGTTAAGACATTCATTTGTGTTACTAATGGGCGTTATTAAATATACAAATGCTTAAGTGGAATGGGCATGCATTAGATAAGGCTTACCTGGTAGCTCAGTCAGTAAAGAATCTATCTGTATTGCAGGAGACCTGGGTTCAATCCCTGGGTCAGAAAGCTTCCCTGGAGAAGGAAATGGTAACCCACTCCAGTATGCTTGCCTGGAAAATCCTATGTACAGAGGAGCCTGGCAGGCTACAGTCCATGGGGTCACAAAAGTCAGACAGGACTTAGCAATTAAATCACCATGATTAAATCAATACGCAGATCTTAATTAGCTACTGCACTTTCTTAACTGTAATTAGTTTTTGTTGTTGTTTTTGTTGTCTTGAAGAAAAACAGATAAAATTTAAACTTGCATCTTAGAGTTGGTGCACTCATAAAAAGAGAAAAAAGTCAAATGTAATCAGATGTTGAGAGGAGTTTTCCTATTGTCTAATTACTGGGGCTAACCACAATCTGAAGCCAAAAGAGCACATGACTCCCCACTTCTATGCTCAGTATAATACTAGAGATAAGAAACAGCTTCCACTATGTAAAACTTCTTAAGACATACAGAACTGGTACTGAATACACCAGCCCTTACTCCACCCCAGAGAGAGGTTTATTTATTTCTGGGAAGTACAGTGCTCTAAATAGAAGTTATTCCCTTCCCTTAAGAGTGGGGGAGTCTTTGCCATCTTCCTCGGGTCAAGGTTCATATATGGAAGGATACATATAAGGTAGAAGGATACATATAAGGGAGCACCCTTGAGACCAACACCTGTGAAAGTGAGGGCAAGGAACTAAGGATGAGTTGAGATAGAAGTTGAGTTATGATACAATGAAGTTAAGATGAAGGACTCAGTCTGCTCTTTAGAGAGTTCTGGAGTTGATGGCTCTTCAGTGGAAAAGTCACAACTGTGGGCTAGGCATTTAACCTAGCCCTTTTAAGTTAAATGGGCTAATTTAGCCCATTGGGTTAAACCTAGGAATTTAACCTAAAATTCGTAAGAAAACTGAGGACTATGGGTCATTTTATAGCAACACTCTCAGAGCTGCAGGAATAATCTCTTTTCTTGAGAGTAATTTGGGAAGCATGATGGCATTCATTTTGCTGAACTTTTAAATCTTGGCAAGAGATACAATGGAAAACTTACACATAGAAAAGGGGCAGAATTGCCACCACTGATCCTATCACCTCTCAAGGTCCAAGTGATAAAAATGATCATTACTAGAGTTCAATAACTTACTGAAGAGAGTAGATGAGATTAAGGACATGCACCTTGTACAAAAAAAATTAGTATGAGTGTGTGGAGTTGTACAAAGCTATTGTGGGCATAGTGATGGGTGTGGGTTGTCAGCTAAAAGTGGTTGCCAGATATCACAAGAGAAGACCAATTTCTAGGGGGTTTGTACAATAACTGGTCATTTTGTGTCCATACTTAGCTGGAGACATGGGTCAACCACAGAGGAGATCACAACACTGTTTAATTAAATGGCTTTTTCTTTGTTCTTTTCTCTGTTCCATACCAGAGAGGAGGGTGAAGAAAGGAGAGAGGGGAGAGTGAACAAAACATCATACTTAATCCCCCCTACTCCAAACTATTAAAGCCACACACAAATCATAGATTACTCTCAGTCCATAGGGTTTCAAAGAGTCAGACATGACTGAAGCGACTTGTCAGTTCAGTTCCACCGCTCAGTCATGTCTGACTCTTTGCGACCCCATGGACTACAGCACGCCAGGCCTTTGTGTCCATCACCATCTCCCAGAGTTTACTCAGACTAGTGTCCATTGAGTGGATGATGCCATCCTCTGCCGTCCCTTTGTCCTCTCGCTTTCAAACTTTCCCAGCACCCGGGTCTTTTCAAATGAGTCACCTCTACGCTTGAGGTGGCCAAAGTATTGGAGTTTCAGCTTCAGCATCAGTCCTTCCAATGAACACCCAGGAGCGATCTCCTTTAGGATGGACTAGCTGGATCTCTTTGCAGTCCAAGGGACTCTCAATAGTCTTCTCTAACACCACAGTTCAAAAGCATCAATTTGTCAGCACTCAGCTTTCTTTATGGTCCAACTCTCACATCCATACAACTCTCTCACATACATGAATACTGGAAAAGCAATAGCCTTGACTGGATGGACCTTTGTTGGCAAAGTAATGTCTCTGCTTTTCAATATGCTGTCTAGGTTGGTCATAACTTTTTTTTCAAGGAGTAAGCATCTTTTTATTTCATGGGTGCAGTCACCATCTGCAGTGATTTTGGAGCCCAAAAAAATAAAGTCAGCCACTGTTTCCACTGTTTCCCCATCTATTTCCCATGAAGTGATAGGACTGGATGCCATGATCTTTGTTTTCTGAATGTTGAGCTTTAAGCCAACTTTTTCACTCTCCTCTTTCGATTTCATCAAGAGGCTCTTTAGTTCCTCTTCACTTTCTGCCATAAGGGTGGTGTCATCTGCATATCTGAGGTTATTGAGATTTCTCCCAGCAATCTTGATTCCAGCTTGTGCTTCTTCCAGCCCAGCATTTCTCAAGATGTACTCTGCATATGAGTTAAATAAGCAGGGTGACAACATACAGCCTTGACATATTCCTTTTCCTATTTGGAACTTAGCACACATCATATCTATTCTGGGGGCTTCCCTGGTGGCTCATCGGTAAAGAATCTGCCTGCAATGCAAGAGCCATAGGAGACAAAGTTTCCTTCCCAGGATCGGGAAGATCCCCTGGAGGAGGAAATGGAAACCCATTGCAGTATTCTTGCCTGGAGAATCCCATGGACAGAGGAGCCTGGCGGACTATAGTCCATAGGGTTGCAAAGAGTCCAACAGGACTGAAGTGACTTAGCACACACATTATGCACAATACAGAAGTATTGGGGCCACAGTTGACTTTTAAGGAATTGAAGATAAGGGTTTAAAGCCTCTACATTTGTCCTTCAGAGCAGAATATTCTAAAATGTATTATAAGACTCCTTATAATCACCTAAAGGAAATCAGCATGCATGTGTGTGCTCAGGCATGTCTGACTATTTGAGAACCCATGGACTTCTAGGCTCCTTTGTCCACGGGGTTTTCCCAGGCAAAAATATGGGAGTGGGCTTGCATTTCCTACTCCAGGGGAACTTCCTGATCCAACCTATGTCTGCTGTGTCCCCTGCATGGGCAGGCAGATTCTTTACCACTGAGACACCTGGGAAACTGAAAGGAAATCAGCACCAGTGGCTTCTAGAGTATCCAACTTAATAAATTTTCTTGCATTTTCCTTCTTTGCTCTCTTGTTTCACTCTCCTCCTCTTCTTTAATTTCCTTTCAGGGGTCTTTGTATTGAAAGTATAATTTTGTTCCTCATTGAACTTGATCAAGGAGACTTGATTGTATGTTTTCTCCCCATATCATAGATCTTTGTCAGATTTATATTGCTGTTTTAGAAATGTGATAGTCTTAGAAATATTTCTACTTAAATTCTCAAGCACCAGAAAACTGTAAAAATAATGTATTACAACCTTGGGTTGGACTTGTATTTAAATAATCACAGAGACTATTCTAGGCTCTCTTTTTGAGAAACTACAGTTGTAGGACTATCAAAGTCACACTGAAATATTCATGTTATAACTTATATATAATATCAGACCTTCTAATAGCACACACTTTCCCTTCCACTTTATGGTTTCTGCAATTTTTTTTCCTCTCAGGAAAATGAATACACCTTGGACATTTATATAAATCATCACTAGAGAAATATTTGTACCTATCAAGCTGAACAAATGTTCTACACCCCTTTCATTGCCATGAATCTACCAACTGACTGCTGGTTTATTCATTCTGCTTACATGTTTGATTTATAAAGGAACAAAGAAAATCCAAATGATTGGATACATTCAGCATTACATCATTTTTAATAGTGAATCAATGAATAGCTTTGGTAGGTTTGAAGGAATTTTCAATTAAAATAAATGCTGAGGATATAAACTTTAAATTAAAAGAAATTTGATCTGAAATAAACATATATTGAACCATCATATGCAAAAAAAAAAGTCAAGATAAAGCATTTATTTAAAGCATATTTTCTTGAAACTGAAAGTAAAGGAGATATTTTATATGAAAAAGCTGCCAAATATAGGAGAGGGGCGGAAAGCATGTATAACCACTATGCTTACTCAAAATGCTTCTGAAAATATGGATGTTGTGGTGTGACTGTATATGTTAACATAATGTGTTACGATTCATTTGGAATCCATTATATTTGTCATAGTTCAATTTTTTTTCTCTTTTTTTTAAATAAGAAATTTCTTTTATCAGAAATAACATTGGTATTTGGTTAGTGGTTCTTGAAAGGTTGTTGTTGAATCACACGAAGACACCCGGATTCTTGGCCCCTGGAGGAGAAGAATTCAAACTGGGGCCAGAGACGAGGCCTGACCGCTCAGAGCTTTTGTGTAATAAAGTTTTATTGAAGTATAAAGGAGATAGAGAAAGCTTCTGACATAGGCATCAGAAGGGGGCAGAAAGAGTACCCCCTTGCTAATTAGCAATGAAGTTATATACTTTCCAATGAATCCAAAGAATGTCTGGAGGTTGTAAAGACCTCACCAGCAGACCTACTCCCATAATTTACATTTTAAGATAACAGAATTAGCCAGAAGGTTTAATCCAGAGACTGTCCTCAGACAGGATACATTATTGTTATATAATCCTAAGGAATGTAGAGAAAGAAAAAAAAGTTTGTCCTTTCTTCCTCCTTGAGAATTCCAGACCCCTCTCTCCTTGCGGACCCCTAGACTCCTTATCAACCTGCCTAGGAAATGATTCTCATTCCCCCATTTTCTTTTAGGAGAATTATGTTGCCTAAGGAAAAGGGGTGTCATTCTCGTTCCATAACTGCTTCCGAGCTGACAAGGGGAGTTGTCCCTAAATTGGTGAGGCAACATATTCTCCTAATCCTCATATTGACGATATCTGATCCAGGGGCCCCAAATAGTAGTTGGAGGAAGCTGCAGCAGTAGCAGGAATTTGAGCAACCATCTGTAACTTAAAAGCTTTCATGAGGCTAGAAACAAATCCAGTTATACAGTTACAGATGCAGGGAGCAAACAGCAAAAACAAAACAATCAGAATCAAAATTAAAAGTCACATTATGTCCATAGTTAAAGTGCAACGTGTTGCACCAGTCCATTTTAGGGTTGGTAGATGTCATCAGATGAAGAAGAGGCATCGCATGTGATTGTTGTCGAAGGTATTCACAGACTTGGAGAAAGTCTTTTCCTTGAAGTGGATATGTCCACCTCCAGAAGCCTTCCACTGATGAAGAGGGGAATGCTCCACAGACCCAGCAGTTAGACTGATTGTAGAATGCAGCGTAGGAGTGCGCCCAGGACCAGGACAGGAAGGCATTGTCTTGAGGATCAAACGGCAAACTCAGGATTTTTGGAGTCAGCAGAAGTAAACTCACATAGATTATCAGGCCCATCTGCTGCCCTTTGCTTAACTCTAGAGCTCGGTCAGAGCCACAAGCTCTGCTAACTGAGCACTGGTTCCCTGGGGGAAAGATTTTGCTTCCAAAACCTGTTCAGCAGTCACCACGGCGTAACCTGCTTTACACTTTCCATCCCGAACAAAAGAACTGCCATCTGTAAATATTTCCATGTCAGGATTGTCTAATGGGGTATCCTTTAGATTCTCCCAAGCTGCATTGTTTAAAGTTAGGAATTGAGAACAATCGTGATCAGGTGTTTCATTTTCCTTCTCAGGAAGGAAAGTGGCAGGATTTAAATTTCCACAAACTTTAAGCTTAGTTACCGGTCCTTCTAACAACAATGACTGATACTTAAGAAGCCTACTGTCTGTCATCCAAATATTAACCTTAGAATTTAATATTCCACTCACATCATGAGAAGTAAGTAAGGTAAGGTTTCATCCATTAATTATTATTTTTTTTTGCCACTGATTCAATGTTTATTTAAAAATGAAATTAAATTATATGGTAATGAATTTCCCAAGCACATGTGGATCTCTGTATTAGTGCTAACATATCAAGTCTTTTATTTTTTCTTTTAATTTTATTTTATTTTTAAACTTTACAATATTGTATTAGTTTTGCCAAATATCAAAATGAATCCGCCACAGGTATACATGTGTTTCCCATCCTGAACCCTTCTCCCTCCTCCCTCCCCATACCATCCCTCTGGGTTGTCCCAGTGCACCAGCCCCAGGCATCCAGTATCGTGGATCGAACCTGGACTGGCGAATCGTTTCACACATGATATTATTTATTTTTAAAGCTTCAGGTGCTAATAAAGCCGCTGCCCCAATTACTCTTAGGCAGTGGGGCCACCCACGTGAAACTACATATAATTCTCTGCTTAGATAAGCAATAGGTTGCTGGTGAGACCCTCGGGGTTGTATCGAAACTCCCAATGCCACACCTTTTCTTTCAGTGACAAACAAATTAAATTCTGACCCTGTGGGCAAGCTCAGAGCTGGAGCTTGTAGGAGAGCAGTCTGAAGAACCTTAAAAGCCTTTTGAGTTTCTGGAGACCAAACCAGTTTGTCAGTTTGGGCCTGCTGAGTTTCAGCTATAAGTTTATATAAAGGCCGGGCAAGTTCCCCATAACCCGGAATCCAAATGCGACAGTAACCTGTGATTCCCAAAAATCCTCTCAATTGTCTTAAAGTCATAGGTAGGGGGTGATTTAGTATAGGTTTAATTCTCTCAGGGCCTGTGGCCCTAGTCCCTTCTGATATGATTAGGCTCGGATATCTAACTGATTGTTATCAAAGCTGAGCCTTTCTCTTGATTCCTTGTAACCACAGCCTTCCAGAAAGTTTAAGAAATCTTCTGAGGTTCGCGAACAAGCTTCCTCTGTCTCAGCACAGAGTAAAATGTCATCTACATATTGTAACACCACCGCTTCAGAGCTATTAAAGTTTTGTAGATCCCGTGACAAACTTTGTCCAAATAAATGAGGACTGTCACGAAATCCCTGGGGCAAAACTGTCCAGGTTAACTGAGAAGCTGCTGTGTAGGGTCTTCAGAGGCAAATAGAGACTGACTTTCTTCCGCCAAAGACACTGAATAGAAGACATCCTTTAAATCAATTACTGAGAAATATTTGGCCCGTCCAGGAATTTCAGACAATAGAGTATAAGGATTAGGCACCACGGGGTGTAAAGGAACTACAGCCTCATTTATTATTCGTAAATCTTGAACTAGTCTCCATTTACCATTTGATTTCTTTATACCCAAAATAGGAGTGTTGCAAAGACTGTTACAGGGAATTAATAGTCCCTGCTCCTTTAAATTTTCAATGATGGGTTTTAACCCTTCCTTAACTTCAGGTTTCAATGGATACTGCTTCTTATGTGGAAATACGTGTGGGTCTTTGAGCTTAACAACTACAGGAATAGCATTTTGTGCTCTACCCACAGATTCTCCATCAGCCCATACTCTACAATTTACATTTTGTTCAACTAAAGGGAGAGAAAGGAAGGGCTCCATATTCATGAAAACAGAGGCATGGACCTTGCTCAGTATATCCCTTCCCAAAAAGGGTGAGGGAGATTTTGGCACAATCAGAAACTTGTGTGAAAACAGCACAGAATCCCAGTTGCAAGATAAAGAATAACTGAAATAACACCTTTTGGCTCGTCCAGACAGTCCCATTATGGAAGCGGATCGGGAAGAAAGTGGGCCAGGGGCTTCAGTAAGCACAGAATAAGTTGCTCCAGTATCTAAAAGGAAATCGACGTATTGGCCCCCCACAATTATTAATACCTGGGGTTCCTCAGGTGTAATTAGGATGGGAGCTTGCGTGGGGACCCCTGGGCACCTTCAGTCCTGATTGTCTTGAGAGTCTGACCCTGGAGACCTACGCCTCTGGGGGCAGTCTCTCTTCCAGTGTGGTCCTTTGCAGACCGGACATGGAGCCTGGGGCAGCTTAGATGCCTGAGGGCAATCCCGCTTGAGGTGCCCCTCCTTTCCACAGTAATAGCAAGCCCATCCCTTTGCACTCTGGGCATTTTTCTCAGGCTGTTTAAGAACGTTTTTCATAGCCATGGCGAAGGCTTCTGCCTTTCCCTTTTTTTTTTCCCCCTTTCTTTCTTTTCCTCATATTCCCTACCATAATAGACTGTCTGAGCCAGTTGTAACAGAGTATCTAAAGACTGATTTGGTCCATACGCCTGTTTTAATAGCTTACGGCAGATATCTGGAGCCGACTGAGTGAGAAATCTATCCTTTAAGATCACTTTTCCCTCTTCACTTTCGGGATCAATCTCAGTGAATCTGCGAAGGCCTTCTCTCAGTCTATCTAGGAATTTACCAGGAGCTTCCTTCTCCTCCTGTTCTATGTCTGCCAATTTGCCATAGTTTGAAGGCTTAGAATGCGCCTGCCTAAGTCCTTCAAGAATACATCTAACAAAATGGCTCTGATCCCATCTTCTTTTAGCTGTGTTGTAGTCCCAGTCTGGTTCTATAGTTGGGACCGCCTGATTCCCAGTGGGGAGGGCCGCTATCTTGTTCTCCCTCTTCCCTACTGATTCATTACCAAGCCATTCATCTCCATAAGCAACTGCTTTTCCCAAAACTCGAGTCTTTGACTCGGGAGTCAGCGTTTGTTCCAAGATATACATCACATCCTTCCAAGTGAGGTCATAAAGCAGAGTAACACCTTTAAAAGCTCTAATATATTTTTCTGGGTCCTCTAAATAGTCTCCCAGATCCTCCTTGATTCTTTGTATTTCTTGATAAGAGAAAGGCTTATTAACTCTCACAGACTGATTATTTCTCCCAGTGGGTGTTTCATAAAGAGGCAACAGCTTGTGTGGCTGTTCCTCAGTCTCTCTGGCTGCTCTGCACATATGATCCCAGGATAAATTGGAGAAACCTGTTTTTCTTCTTCTCTTTGTCTCCTGTCCTCCATCTCATCGCTTACTTCTATGGTCTGAGTTTCTACTGAAACCAGAGTAGTCTGAGGTCGTACTGAGACAGGAGTTGTTTGGACCTCCAGGTGGGCAGTTTGAATCTCAGTTTGGATTTCCACTGAGACCAAGGCAACCCTTCTGAGGGGGGTTCTCTGGCTTTCAGTTTGCTCAGCTTGGAGCCCCAGGTACGGGGGCCCTGACAGGGCAGGAGGGAGCTGAAGGTTTCACACCCAAATCTATACCCTTAGGATATAAGTCTGGCCTATTTCGCAGAGAGAAAAAGGGCAACACATATGCTACTTCTACCCATTTCCCTTGTTCCTTACAGAACCGGTCTAATTGTGGAACAGTATTATACTTAAGAGACCCTCCAACTGGCCACCGTTTGCCATCCTCCAATGGATACCGTGGCCATGCAGTATCACATAGGAAGACCAGGTGTGTCTTCTTTAAGCCCTGGGGATCAAATCTATCCCAGTTTTTCAGGATACAGTTCAAAGGAATGAGGCTGGAATTGTTAGCTCCCATCTGTAAGAGAGAAAAAAAGCGACCAGGGCCATTTTTCTACCAGAGGCATCCCTCCCTGCTCTAGATGGGGGTGTAGACAGACATTATACCAAAAGCTTTTCCTTCCCGGTCGGACTTAGTCTGTCCCTTACCAACGCAGGTGCAGTCCACATCCCTCCTGGTTCTACCACCAAGATGGGGTGGGGATGTACCAGGGGTAGACTTGATAGCATCCCTACTTGACGTCCAGCTCTTCACCTTTAACCTTGCTTGCCTCTGATGTCACCCGGGGTGAATCAGAGTAACCTTCTGGATTGCCTCTCAAGCTGAGACTGCTGGGGAAAACATTTATCACCTGAGTGCCTGTGCACGACCCTGAGTATTTCCTGACCACAATAAGACCGACGCGAGCATAAAACTGAGATGTTCTTTCCAAGCATCACCACACCAGTATAACAGCCTTCTCTGATCCACTAAGAGCTGGCGTTACCAAAGGAAAAAACCCATTGCAGTCCCAATCTGAGTAACCTTTAACCTCAGAAATGTTCTTGGAGCTAGAGCTCCATCTAGCTTCCAAACTTTCGATTCCTAGCGAGGCTAGGCGCTTTCTTGAATACCAATCCAAGTTTGGGACCTAAGCCAAAGTACACAGTAATAGTATAGATCACAAGCCCCTTTAAAGTCTATGATCCGATAGATTAAGTTAGTACTTCTAATTTCCAAGGAGTTATGAAATGGTCAAAGACACCAAAAAGTTTGACCGAGAAAGGAGAGTTCAGTCCACACGCTTTGCCCATTTCTGGTCAGTTCCTGAAGGAGACATTGGGTGCCTCTTGGCATTGGCAGGTTGATATAACCCCCTGACAGGTTTCTGCCATAAGCTGTATGAGATCACCGTGGAACCGCAGAGCAGGGCTCCTTACTTGCTTCACGCAGGACATGCCATTCATTCACACGAGCACACCGTAGAGTTAATAAAGCACAGCAGAAAACGTGTTTGCTAAGAGAACAAAGAACTAAAGCTCCAAGCATCCTTACCTTGTCCTGAAGGATACCAACAAGCCCCCAGGATGAAAGGTTGTTGTTGAATCACACGAAGACACCGGGATTCTTGGCCCCTGGAGGAGAAGAATTCAATCCGGGGCCAGAGACGAGGCTTGATCGCTCAGAGCTTTTGTGTAATAAAGTTTTATTAAAGTACAAAGGAGATAGAGAAAGCTTCTGACATAGGCATCAGAAGGGGGCAGAAAGAGTACCCCCTTGATAGTATTAGCAATGAAGTTATATACTCTCCAATGAATCCAAAGAATGTCTGGAGGTTGTAAAGACCTTACCAGATCTACTCCCATAATTTACATTTTAAGATAGCAGAATTAGCCAGAAGGTTTAATCCAGAGACTGTCCTCAGGCAGGATACATTATTGTTATATAATCCTAAGGAATGTAGAGAAAGAAAAAAGTTTGTCCTTTCTTCCTCCTTGAGAATTCCAGACCCCTCTCTCCTTGCGGACCCCTAGACTCCTTATCAACCTGCCTAGGAAATGGCTCTCTCATTCTGACTGACTGATTATATTCTTTGGAGCCAAAGATGGAGAAGCTCTACACAGTCAGTAAAAACAAGACCGGGAACTGACTAGCTCAGATCATGAAACTCTTATTGCAAAATTTAGACCAAAATTGAAGAAAGAAGGGAAAACCACTAGGGGATTCAGGTATGACCTAAATCAAATCTCTTACTATTTTACAGTGGAAGTGACAAATAGATTCAAGGGATTAGATCTGATAAAGTGTTGAAGAACTAGGGATGAAGGTTTGTAACATTGTACAGAAGGCAGTGACCAAAACTATCCACAAGAAAAAGAAATGCTAAAGGCATTTGGTTGTCTGAGGAGGCAAAATGGTTGTCTGAGGAGGCCTTACAAAGAGCTGAGAAAAGAAGAGACATGAAAGGCAAAGGAGAAAAGAAAAGATATATCCATCTGATTGCAGATTTCCAAAGAATAGCAAGGAGAGATAATAAAGCCTTCCTAAGTGAACAATGCAAAGAAATAGAGGAAAACAATAGAATGGGAAAGACTAGATCTCTTCAAGAAAAGTAGATATACGAAGAGAACGATTCATGCAAAGATGGGCACAATAAAGGACAGAAATGGTATGGACCTAACAGAAGCAGAAGATATTAAGAAGAAGTGGAAGGATACACAGAAGAGCTATTGAAAAAAAGATCTTCATGACCCAGATAACCACGATGGTATGATCACCCACCTAGAGCCAGACATCCTGGAATGCAAAGTCAAATGGGCCTTAGGATGCATCACTATGAGAAAAGCTAGTGGGGATGATGGAATTCCAGCTGAGCTGTTTCAAATCCTAAAGGATGATGCTGTTAAAGTGTTGCACTCCACGTACCAGCAAATTTGGAAAACTCAGAAGTGGCCACAGGACTGGAAAAGTCAGTTTTCACCATAACAGTGGTTCCTGTATAATACTGCCTCTTTCCAGAATATACCTTAATATCAAGAGTAAAAGTTTGGCTGTTCTGTTTTTCCTCTTCTCTTTACCCTAGTACTGACTAACTTCTCCTTTCATCTTGCTCTTAATTGTATATGAGAGTTAAAACAGAAATGTTATTGTAAGATATTTAACAGTACTTATCAAAAGCAGACCGAATTCAGAGTTCTGTATTCAAATTTCTCAACCAAGCTCTACAAGAAAAAAGTTGAGGCTACTCCTTAATTTCCCACTCATTTGTTTTGGCTACATGTGAAGAAAAGATCATTTTATGAAGTGAGATTTAATCTCCTATCCATATTTCAGAAATCAGGTCCAGCTCCTGAGAGACACAAATATAAAATCCATGTAATCAACAATTTAAAAAAAAAAAAAAAAGGAGAGGCAAAAATGAAGCCAAGTCCTAAAGAAAAGACATCTTCCTTATGAAGCACAAAGAAACACATGGATGTAGTATAGACTGGGAAGGAGTATGTCTGGAACTGACCTCTATGTATTCTATATGTGTTTACGTAAGAAGAGGTACATGAAAAGCCATTTGTGTTATGACAGTAAGTGGGAAAATAACAAATAAGCAGGAATAAATCTCTAATATATTTTTTAAACTGGAGGACAATTGCTTTACAATGTCATGTTAGTTTCTGCTGTACAAACATGTGAATCAGCTGTAAGTAAGCAAACATCCCCTCCCTCTTAAGTCTCCCTCCCACTGCTCCCCCTCCATCCCACCCTTCTGGACCATCATAGAACACTGAGCTGAGATCCCTGTGCTATACAGCAGCTACCTCCTAGCTAACTATTTTACTCATGGTGGCATACAGATGTCAAGGCTACTATCTCAGTTCATTCCACCCTCTCCTCCCCCAGCTGTGTCCACAAGTCTATTCCCTATGTCTGCATCTCTCTTCCTGCCCTGCAAATTGATTCATCAGTACCATTTTTCTAGATTCCATATCTATGCATTAATATATTTGTTTTTCTCTCTCTGACTTACTTCATTCTGTATGACAGACTCTAAATTCATCAACATCACTAAAATGACCCAATTTTGTTCCTTTATATGGCTGAGTAATATTCCATTTTATACATGTACCAAAACTTCTTTATCCATTCATGGACATCTAGGTTGCTTCCATGTCCTGGCTATTGTGTAAATAAGTAGTGCTGCCATGAACCCTGGGGTTCATGTGTCATTTTGAATTATGATTTTCTCAAGGTATATGCCCATCAGTGGGATGGCTGGGTTCATATGGAGATTTATCCCTAGTCTCTTAAGAAATTTCCATACTGTTCTCCATAGTGGCTGTATCTCTAATGATTTCAAACTTCAGAGCTAGTTGCCTCTTTCTCTCTGTGTGTTTGTGCATGCATGCATGCATGCTCAGTCATGTCTGACTCTGAAACTCATGAACTATAGCTCACCCAGGCTCCTCTGTCCATGGAATTTCCCAGGCAAGAAAACTGGAGTGGTTTGCCGTTTCCTACTCCAGTGGATCTTCCTGACCCAGGGGTCAAACCTGCATCTCTTGTGTCTCCTACCTTGGCACATGGGTCCTTTTACCAGCTGAACTACTGGAGAAGCCCCCTTCCCTCTTTATTGCTCATTTATTGCTGTACCAACCTATTATTGAATGTTTGTTCCATGCCAGACACTATTTTACTTATTAAATTTCTAGAGTAAATTTGTGAAGTAAAATACATTATTTAACTTTTAAGAAGGAAGAAACTTAGGTTGGAAAATATTACAAATATTGTACAAACTCTATAGCTGATAAATATCAAAGTCAAGATTCTGTCCTTGGTCCTTGGTTTTAGGAGTCCAGTCTGCTACTGCAACATATCTAAGGCCCTCTATGCCAATCACCAAGTCTATCAATCTGTATCTGTGAAATGTTTCCACCAGAACCAGTAACAGGTCAGTTCACATCATCTTCCACTAGATTATTTTTAACGTATCTCCTTCCTTCCAATTTTTCCCCACTTCAATTCAATATCCAAATTGCTGCCAAAATTATGTTTATAAAATGCAATTCTGTTCCTGTCTCTCCCTTATATAACACCTTCAAATTTATGACTTGTTAGTTCATGACTCATAATTTTCACTGTTAAGCTGTACAGTAGTAACATGGGGCATCCTCTATAATCATTGTGCACATTTACCTTCCCTACAGGCTTAGAGAATAAATTGAAGAACTTTGAATCCAATATTGACTTTCATGATGGTGTGCCATTATTTAGTCTAAGACAAACAATTCAGTGTATACTTATGTGCAGGCTGTGTTCTAATGAGAAGAGCCAAGAAACATCTACCAGGTGGAACTGAGAAGAGAATAGTGGCACCATGAAATCTGTGGATTTGCCATCCTGTAACTTCTCTAATTGCCTGCAAAGTCTTTGCCCACATACTAAATCAAGCATTGCCTCCTCTTTGAAATCATCATCAATTCTTCTTTAGAGGAGAGTTAAGCAGCCTTCTGGGCTTCTCTGATAGCTCAGTTGGTAAAGTATAAGCAGTCTTCTATGGCTTTGCATGACAATCTTGTAGATTGGTATCTAGCACTGATTATATTAGATTAGTCAAAGGTTTATGTGACTGTCTCTTCAATTTCAGAAATTCTTAAGGGTAAAGACTATATCTTCCTCAATTTTGTATTCCCAATGCATAATACAGATCTGACTTTTTATAGATAGTTACCATATATGTAATTAATTAGATTTTAATGATCAATTGAATGCTTTTAGTGGATATTCTTAAAGTTTTCAATCTTATATGTTTTGCTTTTTTGATGAATTAAGTATATATTTAATACAAGAAAAGGACAACTTCCAAACAAAACAAACATTTATAACTTGGATTTAACATGTCTTAAAATGCTAGGGGTTTTGCAGTAATAGAAATGTGTATAAATTTTTAAAAATTGATGCAACAAAATATGAAAACAAAATAAACTAACAAAAATTGCTTAGTGTATTAATAATAAGTTCAAAATATAGCTTCATAAAATTATTATTTATTTTGTATTATTGACCAGGCTTCCCTGATAGCTCAGTTGGTAAAGAATCCTCCTGCAATGCAGAAGACCCTGGTTCAATTCCTGGGTTGGGAATATCTGCTGAAGAAGGGATAGGCTACTTACTCCAGTATTCCTGGGATTCCTTGTGGCTCAGCTGGTAAAGAATCCACCAGCAATGCAGGAGACTTGGGTTTGATTCTTGGGTTGGGAAGATATTCTGGAAAGGGGGAAGGCTACTCACTCCAGTATTCTGGCCTGGAGAATTCCATGGATTGTATAGATCATTGATAAAAAAGAAAAGCACTTTTCTTGAATTGTTACACATAAGCAGTAACATAATATTGCAACATATGTTGTAGTTATATTTTAAACTATAATTTTGGATTATATTAACAAAATACTATTAATTATTTACTTAATAATTAAGGCAGTCTATCAATTTCATCTTTCAGATCTCTTTTCTGAATCTCATGACTTCCTGTAATTTTCTACAGCAGTTTCATGAAAAATAATATACAGGGAATAACACATTTACAGTTTGCATGTGGCAAAATATTTGCATATAGCCCTACCATTTAATTGATACTTTAGTTCAACACTGAATTAAATAACAGATAGTATTTTCCTCAAAGACTTTCTAGACATGGCACCATTTTCTTTTAGATTTTTCAGGAAGCTCTAATATGTGATGCTGTTTCAATCCCCGATACTCTGATGGAAGCCTTTTTGTTTGAGCTTGGCTTAGGTTTTACTCTCTGCAAACTTATCATTTACTACCTGTTACCACTATTGTGACATTGGAAAGTGATGTGTCTTTTGGTTTGTGATCTCCCAGAAGCAGAGAATGAGATAGAATTTAAGTGCGCACACCTGGGATAGTTACTTCAGGGAACATAGTGTTCTCGGCAAGTGAGACAAGGGAAAGAAGGAAGTCAGTAAAGGGTTTATTATCAATCCAGTTACCACTGAGGGTAACTGGACCTAAAGTATTGGTGAGTTCTGGATAAAAGCATAGGAAATATCTCAGAGTTATCCTAACCAGAAGTAAAGGGTCTGTATATACATTAACTGCACATTAGGAAAAAACAGCACTAAGAGTCAACAAAATCCAAATTTGGTATCAGAAAAACATAGATTAACAAATATGACAGTTTCTTTCAAGACCAATGTGTGTGTATATGTATGTGTGTAAGAAAAAAAAAAAAGAGAGGGAGGAAGGAAAGGATGGAAAGGGAGATGATATTAGGAATAAACACAAAAATGACACAAAAAGGAATTAATACTCAAAGTTAAGAGAATATTGAAATAACTGGATGTGACTCAATACCAGTTATATGTCAAAACTCAGCCTATTGAAATTGTACCAACACTGACGACTCAATACCTCCTTCTATTATACATAGGTCCATAGCCCACAAAAATTGAGGTGCTGGATAAGACTTTTGAGAGTCACTTGAACAGCATGGAGATCAAACCAGTCAATCCTAAAAGAAATCAACCCTGAATATTCATTGGAAGGACTGATGCTGAAGCTGAAGTTCCAATACTTTGTGAACTGTCCCTGATGTGAACAGCCGGTTCGCTGGAAAAGACCCTGATGCTGGTAACAATTGAAGGGAAAAGAAGAGGATGGCAGAGGATGTCATGGTTGGATAGCATCACCGACTTAATGGACATGAACTTGGCAAGCTCCAGGAGATAGATCAGGGAGGCCTGGCATGCTACAGTCCCTGTGATAATAGAAAGTTGGACACAACTTAGTGACTGAACAATAACAACAATGCCTTGAAAGTTGTGGTAGTCATCTTGTTACTTGCCAAAATATCTGAATAACATGTTACTCATTAGTGAATCTTCATTAAGTATTAGGTGATGAGGTAATAAATATATTAATGGCATTATGTTGAATTTAATAAAATAAAAATAAAATGTATCTAACTTATAGGCATAAGAATATTATTTGGCCTAGAAAGACAGATTCTGAATTCATCAGTACAGTTAATTGCAATTTCTAGTTTTGAATAGTATTAAATTCTATTTATCTTGTATTTGTAAGATCAAAATAATTTGAGATGACCACTTAGAAGTTGTTTGCTTCTTAAAAATCATGTTTTTCACTACTGGCTATGATCAAACATCCACAATATTGATGGAATGTGTAGTATTTATTATCCAGCATGAAACTATTCAGAGAAATGATTATATGAAACTATACATTTCTTTGAATAGTTTTATTCACATCTGAATATAAGAAGAGAAGAATTTTCTACAGATCCTTTGAAAAATATTTAACAGTGTTTCAGTTGCTTTACCACTCTCCCCTACAACCCTAGTGCAACCTTAAAATAAAACTGGAGAACATATATCCTGTAATAACCTCATGAAAAGTTATTGTCTAAAACTCCTACATTTATTAAATACTGTACAGCTTCTGAGCCTGTCTGCAAGAAAAGCACTGTAAACATGGATCTCTGGACAAGAAACAACATGATAAGAGTGGACAAGATGGAAAGGTAATGTAAAGAAAGAATATATCTCTGTCTACCAATAGACTGTAATGGAAAACGATTGAGATGAGAAAAAAGTGATTCTATCTGGAAAAGTGAGATAGTTACTATTTTGAATAATCTGAATCATATATTAGTTGAATAGAGAGTAAGTTCATTTTTACTATGTTATGAGAAAGCAGGATAGAGCTTGATGATATATAATATAGACATAATAATGTAGAATAATAAAGTATAATAGTGTACATTATTTTATTTCCCTTAATCTACACTTTTAGTGTAGTACATTTTAGTACATCTTTATAATAAGAAAGAAAATGTAGGATCTCTGAATATGAGTACTTTCTATTGATTATATTTATGTCATCCAAATACAGTCATTTTTCTTGGCAAAAACTATTTTTTTACAAGAAGGCCAAATTGGATGTGTCTGTGTTCTACTTAAGAAATAGCCACTCATTTGAAAAAACTGTATGGTATGGTTCATCTCTGTTTTATAGCTTTATTTGTGTAAGGTTGTCTACTTTCTCAAGTGTAGGGATCTTTATTTCCTTAAATGCATGAATTTTTTAAGGCACCAGAAACACAACAAAGGCTTTCTATCATTTTTCCTATGATAACAAGAATGTTGTGATATAAAAAAACATGAATACTCACTCAATATGTAACTTTTTAAATTGAAATATATACCAAAGAAATAAAAATATTGCACACAATTTATTTCACCACAAAGGCCAATATCCTTATTTGTATAAAAAATGAAGAAAAGAAATGGAAAAGAGGGACGATGAGACGGAGACACACAGAGGGAGAGAAAGAAGTGCTTGAAATTAAATTGAAAACATAGACCAGAAAGAAAGATAAGACTCCAACAACACTGAAAAGACACAAAGAATTGAATCTGTTATAAATGATTTATGCTCCAGGATCATGAGGTTAAAAAGGCAAAAGCTTTAATGCTCACTCATGCGAGAATGTCAAGTCACTGGCCTAGATAAAGAATTTGACAGTAATAAGATTTTAAAAGCGGATATTTTCTGGTAGCATTGTCTGCCATAATAAATAGAGGTCATAAAGCTTTGGTCTAAACATATTCAGGGGGGATTAATACTACAAGCAGATCATTCATCTGAACTTTGAGAATGTACTTATAGGCCAATTTAATAAATGGATAATGACATAAAGACTATTTGTGAGTCTTAGGGAAGCACATGTCTCTTCTGAGGTTTTTCTTTTTCCAGTATTATTCTTCTAGTAGATATTTTTTTTTATTGCAAATTTGAACAAAGTCATGCTTCTTTTAGAGTCAAAAATATATAAATCATTTATGTTAACCACAAAAACAGAAATGTCAACACCACCATCATTAATTCCCATATGCCCAAAAAGGTGCTCAGAAAAGTGAGCCACATAATAGAAATGGATTTATTTTTAAAAGATAATTTGAATTTTAGTGAATCGCTCATTTAAAAAAAAAATGATTCATCTTTTCTGAGTTCATCCTTTACAGAGATTGATGTTTGACAAATAATCCCGTT
Organism: Bos grunniens; assembly: GCF_055505025.1. Lineage (NCBI taxonomy): Eukaryota > Metazoa > Chordata > Mammalia > Artiodactyla > Bovidae > Bos > Bos grunniens. The sequence goes on along the minus strand of NC_141166.1, from coordinate 53,619,526 downwards.
CATTTAAGCAACATATCCACTTAAAAGAAAAGTCAAGTTTGTTTCAAGGGATGTGAGTTAATGACTGTGCAAAATGGTTTGAGTTTATCTGGTACATATATTGCAAATATCTGACATTAGTTTTGTACAAAAACAAAATTAAAGTTTCCCTTTGACTTCTAATACTAATTTTCATATACTAGCTGTTTATAATTTGTAAATACACTAGTTGTATAATTATGATTTATTATCAACTTAATTAATTCACAGCACTTTGAAGATTTTAACACTTCCCTTGTTGGGCTTCCCTGGTGGCTCAGACAGTAAAGCGTCTACCTGTAATGAGGGAGACCCAGATTCAATCCCTGGGTCGGGAAGATCCCCTGGAGAAAGAAAAGGCAACCCACTCCAGTATTCTTGCCTGAAGAACTCCGTGGATTGAGGAGCCTGGTAGGCTACAGTCCATGGGGTCGCAAAGAGTTGGACACGACTGAGCGACTTCACTTTGCTTTGCTTCACTTTGTATATAAAGATATAGTTGCCCAATACAACACCATATAAAATTCTTTTTAAAAATTGTACAGGAAAATTTAAATGCTTTAGAAGCATGCCTCTGTCACTGGCCCACAGATAAGCCTATTATTTTATTACCATTAGTCACTGGTAGGTAGGAGAGATATGTTTCTTAGAATTTATATATGTATGTGTGTATGTGTTGGTGTGTATTTGCTAACAAAATTACTGAGAATTTGGAATTTGTATGACACAAGAAGAAAACAGCATAACCACTAACAAGATCCAAAAACAAATTGTATTAGGTTTTAATACATATGCCATATTGCAAAGAATTTCATATATGCAATTTCCCTTTTTAAAAATATCATAAATCATCAACAGTTTACCATTTTGGTGGCTGCAAAACATTACTTGTCACTTCACTTTACCCCTATTTAATTAAGTACTATTCTTTCCCCTATTGAATGGTTTTGGGAATTCAACTTGAATACAGATTATATATATTATATAACAGGAACATTTTACATCAATTTCTGATCTCTCAAATATAGCTGATATATTTTGAAAGAAAGATGAAAAACTGATATCCTCCTCTGTAAGACAGATCTATCTATGGGAATTTATATACTAAAATAAATGCAATCTTTACTACAGGTAATTGTTATGAAACATAATAGTTCATAACATTCTACTCACTTCATGTTTACACACTCATTAAGTACTCATGAGAGCCATATGGAGTGATTATAATTATTTACCCAGTTATATGAAGAAAACTGAGGCAAAATTATTTGTAGCTACCAAAGCTAATCTTAGTAAGAAGTCGAAATAGGATTCCAAACCATCTGACTCTGGACCCAAACTCTTAATCGTTGCCTAATTATAGTACAATTTCATTTAAAAATCTTGGTATGGGATATTTTAGTCTTAGAGTGTTCTTTTATATTATTAAAATTTATATTGGTGTGCATGCAGTTCCTTAAGAGAATTTTGAAAATGTTGCTTCCTGTCTTGCAGTCCCCAGTGGCTAGCAATCATTTGAATTTTGTTTCTTTTTGCAATTATATCCCTCCCTTTATCTTTAAATGTTTTGATATTTTGTATTTATTATTGATACTATGAAATTTTATTATTATAACTCCAGATGTGAACCCTTTACTCATTTCTGCTCATTCTTTTGCATGTCATTTTTTCAGTTTGGGTGATTTTCCTGTTAATGATTATTCCACTAGCCTCTCTCTTGGCTCTCTCTCATTCTCTTTTCTCTTCCCTAATGGAACTCTTATTATATGCAAGTTGGAAATTCCCAATTCAGCTCCTTAATATTGATACTTTAATTTTGCACAGTATCAAACTTTTACATACACTTTTCCTTGTGCTAAGTTCTTTTGAAATCTGTATAAGGCATACTTGAGAAGTTCTTGCAACAACTTTAAGCCTATACATATCTGGGTGTCATCTGTGAAGTTCTTTGTATGTTCATTCATTTGTTTCAAATAATGGTCTTCTGAATTTCCAAGATCTTAAATAGTTGATATCCATAAAAATAGGTCACCCATGTTCTTGTCATAGGTATATGATATCCTCTTTCAAAATTCTGAAGTTAAGCATTATATTTATTTTGAAGAATTAGGAAGATTACTCTATTAATCCTAATTAATCAAGTTTCAATGATCATTTAATGACTTTTTATGTTGTTTTTCTGATATATTCAATATTCTTTTCCATCCTGCTTAAAATTTAGGGTTTTAGTTTCTTATTTATTTTCAATTAAAGTATTGTTGATTTACAATGCTCTTTCCTTCTTTGTCTTTAATTTCATTGACATTTGTGTTTTAATAGTAGAGAGAATTTATTGTCAGGCTTCCCAGGTGGCTCAGAATCTTCCCGCCAGTGTAAGACATGAGGGTTTGACCCCTTGTTTGGGAAGATCCCCTAAATTAGGAAATAGCAACCCACTCCAGTATTCTTGCCTGGAAAATCCTTTGGAAAGAGGAGCCTGACATGCTGCAGTTCATGGAGTTGCAAAGAGTCGGACACGACTTAATGACTAAAAAAACAAACAAATTTATCATCAGAATCAATTCTCTACAAATCTCTAGCTCTCTAAAATCTAGGCATTAATAGCCCATTTGCTTTATGACTGTCTTTTTAAGAACGTTTGTATAAACAGACATCTCCAGAAAAATGGAGAAGTGACTCCCTCTGAAGGAGATGTATTTACAGTCTCAAAAGGGAGATTGAGATATCCTCCTTACCTGTTATATCTGAGAGTAAGAAGAAAACCTCTTTCCCTTCCTTAGAGAGATTTGCTTACAACTCAGGGTCTTTCTCTCTCCAGAAAGACAGATGCCCAAATTTGCCAGTAACCTTTGTGTAAGTAAGGGTCTTCTAATTTCTGGGTTTTTCTTCTTCCCTGGTGGCTCAGAGGTTAAAGCCTCTGCCTGGAATGTGGGAGACCTTGGTTCGATCCCTGGGTTGGGAAGATCCCCTGGAGAAGGAAATGGCAACCCACTCCAGTACTCTTGCCTGGAGAATCCCATGCAGGGAGGAGCCTGGTGGGCTACGGTCCATGGGGTCTCAAAGAGTCGGACACGACTGAGCGACTTAAATTTCACTTTCACTTTTCTTTCTTCTGTAACATATTTCTACTATATGAGCAGGTAACACTGCACTCCTGGAAACTGGGGCTTAGGAAACCCACCAGTATGTTACTGGAGTGGGTTGCCACTCCCCTCTCCAGGGGATCTTCTCAACTCAGGAATCGAACCTGGGTTTCCTGCACTGCAGCAGATTCTTTACCAAATGAGCTATGAGGGAAGCCCCAATATGTTACTACTTCTGTAAGAAATAAACTTTCCAAATTCATTCAGAGTCAGTTTTTTACCAGCAAAATCTTTGGAAGTGTTGCAAGCCAATGTAATAGCTACCACCATGCTAAGGATCGGTTGCTGCTTAACTTCTTTATTGTGTAGAATTTCCATCCCCACTTGGGTATTCCTGGTGTTTCCTTGTGATTAGATTCAGCTTATACATTTTTGGCAGGAATACAACATAATATTATGTCATTCTCAGCACCATAAGAAAAAGCACATGATGTTCATTGGTACTACTACTGGTGATGTCAGTTTTGATCACTTAAAATGACTTAGTAAGTAATTTGTGGGGAGAAGTTTTGATTGTGTATAAATAGTCTGTTCCTTACTAGTTTTGATATCCATTGATGTTTATTTCCTTAATTAATTAGTACTATGATGACAGGTAAATAGTGATTTTTCTACCGTCATTTTTTATATGAATGAGTGGCCATCCTACTATAATGAAGAGCTGTTACTTTTTATATATGTACGCATTATGAGTAGGGATTACGGATTATCACTTTATTCAGTGATGTATAGACTACTGCTGTCATTATTTTAATATTGTGAATTTGGGCAGTGACAGTCTCTGGGACTCTTTTCACACGTTTTTCTATAAGATTGTTTTTGCTTTAACAATTTATGGAAAATCAATTATTAAGCTTTGCCTCAGTCCTACCTTAAGATGCTCTAGATCCTTTAAGTGGAAAACAATACTTAAGAAATCAATACATGGGTGCTGGATTTGCTCATTGCTACTGACATATTATTGCTTATATGTATTTCAGGAGGTAGAGACTGTGAATAAGTTCAAGATAAATTATGGGATATTCTGTTATTTGTTCAAAACAATGCTATTGAAAAGAGGAAGTTTGAGAAGATAAATGCAGAACAAAATGAGTCATAATCATTGAATGTAATTGATGAAAAGCTGGGGTATATCAAACTATTTTATTTATTTTGGAAAATATTTGAAAAATTCCTTAATAAGTTCAGTAAGTTCAGTCGCTCAGTCGTGTCCAACTCTTCGCGACCCCATGAATCGCAGCATGCCAGGCCTCCCTGTCCATCATCAACTCCCGGAGTTCACTCAGACTCACGTCCATTAAGTCAGTGATGCCATCCAGACATCTCATCCTCTGTCGTCCCCTTCTCCTCCTACCCCCAATCCCTCACAGCATCAGAGTCTTTTACAATGAGTCAACTCTTCTTATGAGGTGGCCAAAGTACTGGAGTTTCAGCTTTAGCATCATTCCTTCCAAAGAAATCCCAGGGCTGCTCTCCTTCACAATGGACTGGTTGGATCTCCTTGCAGTCCAAGGGACTCTCAAGAGTCTTCTGCAACACCACAGTTCAAAAGCATCAATTCTTGGTGCTCAGCCTTCTTCACAGTCCAACTCTCACATCCATACATGACCACAGGAAAAACCATAGCCTTGACTAGATGGACCTTTGTTGGCAAAGTAATGTCTCTGCTTTTCAATATGCTATCTAGGTTGGTCATAACTTTCCTTCCAAGGAGTAAGCGTCTTTTAATTTCATGTCTACAGTCACCATCTGCAGTGATTTTGGAGTCCCAAAAAATAAAGTCTGACACTGTTTCCACTGTTTCCACATCTATTTCCCATGAAGTGATGTGACTGGATGCCATGATCTTCATTTTCTGAATGTTGAGCTTTAAGCCAACTTTTTCACTCTCCACTTTCACTTTCATCAAGAGGCTTTTGAGTTCCTCTTCACTTTCTGCCATAAGGGTGGTGTCATCTGCATATCTGAGGTTATTGAGATTTCTCCCGGCAATCTTGATTCCAGCTTGTGCTTCTTCCAGTCCAGCGTTTCTCATGATGTACTCTGCATAGAAGTTAAATAAGCAGGGTGACAATATACAGCCTTGATGTACTCCTTTTCCTATTTGGAACCAGTCTGTTGTTCCATGTCCAGTTCTAAACTGTTGCTTCCTGACCTGCATACAGATTTCTCAAGAGGTAGGTCAGGTGGTCTGGTAGTCCCATCTCTTTCAGAATTTTCCACAGTTTATTGTGATCCACACAGTCAAAGGCTTTGGCATAGTCAATAAAGCAGAAATAGATGTTCTTCTGGAACTCTCTTGATTTCTCCATGATCCAGCAGATATTGGCAATTTGATCTCTGGTTCCTCTGCCTTTTCTAAAACCAGTGTGAACATCTGGAAGTTCACGGTTCACGTATTGCTGAATCCTGGCTTGGAGAATTTTGAACATTATTTTACTAGCATGTGAGATGAGTGCAATTGTGCTGTAGTTTGAGTATTCTTTGGCATTGCCTTTCTTTAGGATTGGAATGAAAACTGACCTTTTCCAGTCCTGTGGCCACTGCTGAGTTTTCCAAATTTGCTGGCATATTCAGTGCAGCACTTTCACAGCATCATTTTTCAGGATTTGAAAGAGCTCAACTGGAATGCCATCACCTCCACTAGCTTTGTTCGTAGTGATGCTTCCTAAGGCCCACTTGACTTCACATTCCAGGATGTCTGGCTCTAGGTCAGTGATCACACCATCATGATTATCTGGGTCATGAAGGTCTTTTTTGTACAGTTCTTCTGTGTATTCTTGCCACCTCTTCTTAATATCTTCTGCTTCTGTTAGGTCCATACCATTTCTGTCCTTTATCAAGCCCATCTTTGCATGAAATGTCCCCTTGGTATCTCTAATTTTCTTGAGGAGATCTCTAGTCTTACCCATTCTGTTGTTTTCCTCTATTTCTTTGCATTGATCACTGAAGAAGGCTTTCTTATCTCGTCTTGCTATTCTTTGGAACTCTGCATTCAAATGGAGATATCTTTCCTTTTCTCCTTTGCTTTTTGCTTCTCTTCTTTTCACAGCTATTTGTAAGGCCTCCCCAGACAACCATTTTGCTTTTTTGCATTTCTTTTCCATGGGGATGGTCTTGATCCCTGTCTCCTCTACAATGACATGAACCTCATTCCATAGTTCATCAGGCACTCTATCTATCAGATCTAGGCCCTTAAATCTATTTCTCACTTTCACTGTATAATCATAAGGGATGTGATTTACATCATACCTGAATGGTCTAGTGGTTTTCCCTACTTTCTTCAATTTAAGTCTGAATTTGGCAATAAGGAGTTCATGGTCTGAGCCACAGTCAGCTCCTGATCTTGTTTTTGCTGACTGTATAGAGCTTCTCCATCTTTGGCTGCAAAGAATATAATCAATCTGATTTCAGTGTTGACCATCTGGTGATGTCCATGTGTAGAGTCTTCTCTTGTGTTGTTGAAGAGGGTGTTTGCTATGACCAGTGCATTTTCTTGGCAAAACTCAAAATTCCTTAATACACAACTTTAAATCAACAAAAACCCAAACTCAAAAAACAAAAACAAAATTTCTAGTACCAACAGTCTTTCAGTTTGAAAGTTATTTAAATGGATATGTAAGTATTTGGCATTGCCACAATACCTAAAGAAAAAAAAATTATAAAAATAGCAAGATTCTACTGTATATGTAAACAATCATTTCATATAATTAATTTACTTTATTCCCAAATTTTATTTCTAAATTCTTCTGAGTCAAAACTAATTAATTAAATTGTGTTTAATGTCTTTGCTCTTTTGCATATAGTTTAAATGAGGGGCTCAGTGGTAAAGAACCCACCTGCCAAGCAGAAGACATGGATTCAATTCCTAGGTTGGGAAGATCCCCTGAAGAAGGAAATGGCAGCCCACTCAAATATTCTTGTCTTGGTAATCCTATGGATAGAGGAGTCTTGTGGGCTACAGTCCATGGGATCACAAGAGAGTTGGCACGACTGCAGACTAAAAACACAGCATAGTTTAAACAGGTGCTTAAATTCTGGATATTATATAAAACTTCATCATCTTATCACATAGCCATATTCTTCTCCATCTACATTTGGGAGCTGTCCCCCACTACCAAGTAAATATTTTTCTTTGTAATTGCATGCTTTTTACTCCTGTGATAACTAGGATACAAACATGGCCCCCATTCTCAAGTGTCTCAGGTGCCCTCACAGCATCATTCTGTGTTTCATGTCAATGTCTCCCTGTCTTGGGAGATTTTATGTAGTGGATTACATAATGGCTCACGTTTAACAGCCGTTATCTACAGAGGAAAAAAGACCCTATTCACTTAACTCTCACTTTTTAATACCAAGAAAGCAATTTAATCACCTCAGTCTTTGTCAAGTGTCCAAATTTGTTGCTGAATGTAAGGAAATTATGCTTGGCCATCCCCTCTAGAACCGAAAAAAAGGAAAAAAAAGGAAATGCAAGTCCTAGAAAAAGATGGTAGAAAAAATTACTGGGAATATAAAAAAATTAATATATGCTCACTTATTCTTTTCAATATATTGTGGACCAATTTATATGTTTAATTTATCTCTAAAAAATTTTTGCTTTATAAAATTATGAATTCATTATATATTATTTAATTCTACTCACCATTAATGGACATTTTGTTCCTAATTCTATAATCACTTTACAGTAAAAATATCGCTGGGAATTTAAAATTATGAATTATAATTCTACAATTTCTCAATTCATTTAAGATAAAGTTTTCAGTCCTTTGGGCTTCCCATGTGGCTCAGCTGGTAAAGAATCCACCTGCAATGTGGGAGACCTGGGTTCAATCCCTGGGTTGGTAAGATCCCCCGGAGAAGGAAAAGGCTACCAACTCCAGTTTTCTGGCTTAGAGAATTCCATGGACTCTAAAGTCCATGGGGTTGCAAACAGTTGGACATGACTGAGCAGCTTTCACTTTCACTTTCAGTCATTTTCATCGTCATATTAAATGATTACTGGAAAATGATTACAGTTAGGTAATAGACTATTTAATAAATACATGTTAATACAACTTTTCTTAATGCAATCATATAAAAATAAACATTTGTTGAACTAAAAGATTCTTTGTTGAATACCTTTTCCTTATAAATAGTATGTATATTAACAAATCTATAAAAGAAAAGATTATTTGGTTATGGTTGAGATACATTTGCAAAATAATAGCAGAAACCTACTTGCAGTTATATAGCTAGAGTGTAACTCAATACATAGGTTCTTCCTGAAACACACTATACAAACACTACCTTTGTTATCAAATAGACAAAAATGTTAAAATCACTGAGAAAAAGAACATCATATGAGTTAACGAGCATGGAAAATTTGTAATGCTGCCACTACAGAAAATGTTGGTTTGGGGGTCATTTAAACTTTATAGACTATAGTAATTTCTATCATAATTCTGATATCTGCATTTTTATACTATCCTGTTAAAGATATTTTTCATTGGTTTGTTGGAGGGCAAGGATCCCCTGAATCTTTTTTCTTATTCCCTCCCCAAATTAAACACAAATATTATTTAATATTTTCACACAAAAGAAAACTCCACAACTCAAAAGGTCCAAGAATTATCAACAAAATGCAGTTAGTACCAGTATACATATATCATAAGCTCAGTTTTAATTTAAGTAAGATTTGTTTTCCTTTTTTCCCATTTTTTTCTTTGTAAAATAATGTTTCTGTATATGTGTTTTTTTTAAATACTAAAAATGTAAACCCTATCAGAAGATATCTTTTTATCATAAATTTTTCTTCATTGGCTTTTTGTGTGTATTACCACATGGCTGTCCATTACTTTATGGCTCAGTTCATAAAGAATCAGGCTGCCTGTGAAACCACATCTTGATAAGAATCATCCAGCCATGGCATATCCCTAAGCATCTGGTTTGGGAAAATGGAATACATAGTTTAAGTATCTACACATCTGTATGAAACACACTGGAGCTGGTTTCATTTGTTTGTTTCCTTTCTACAGTTTAGAAAATGAAAGCTGACGCATTTGAGGCTTACAATAATGATAGCAAATATTCTAAAGGCTTTCATATGCAAAATATTTTAGTTGCCAAAGACGGGGAATAAATTTTGGCTCACTTTCACTGAAACTTCTGTCCTTGGGACTTTGCTTCATTTTTCACAGTTTGTATTACTAGTATTCCATCAAATTTTGCATAAGATTTCTTTCTCTTGATGCCTTAAACAGTAGACACAAAAATCAACCTCTGTCCCCCCCTCAAAAAAAGAATAGAATTCAGTCTCACACTGAAATTGAATTTCATAACTAATGTTCAGGCTACAGTAATGTTCTTAGAAATTTTACATAATAATGAGTAAATCAGCAAATCTAGTCTATTCCACTTTGAAGCACCAGGCTTTTGAAATTCTTAAGAAACTGTGATGGTGATGTAAAACTTGAAGAGATGTGAAGTCTAACTAAAGCAACATTTCTCTCAGAAAAAAAACATTTATTATGATAGTATCAATTGGTATGAACTCAAATGCTCTTGAGTTCTAGTCCTTGTGTTCTCCTTCTACTTAAGACAGTTGAAGTAGATTAGCTTTTGCAGTCTCATTTACAATTCGATGAGGTCATGAGATGTATTTTTGTCAGTATAAGGTAAGATGAAATAATACCTACAATATAAATGTCTGGCTCATTAAAAATAAAAATCATGTTTGATTCTGTCACTATCTTTCTCCATCTCCCAGCAGTTGAGACAGAGGCACCGTCACTGTATTCTAGGGCTCCGTGGGATGACAATGCCACAAATAGAAGGCACTGTCGTTATTGAGATTCCTCACACATTACTAAGTACTTATTTATAAAAGTATTTATTTAATAAAATATTTATTAAACCTCATTTTGATTTTAGGGTTTAATAGCAATTATTGTATTCTGACTTCATCTTCAAAACTCTCTTGGCTATTTTTAGTCCTTTAAATTTCCATAACATTTTTTTGCAATCAGCTAGTAAACTGCCGAACACACATGCACACATGTGTATAGACACCCAAAAAACAGCTGCTAGGAATGGGATTGCAATTGTCTTGAATCTATTTATAGATTAATTTCAGGACAGTTTACAGCCCAGCCTGAGAGTATTAAACTTCTCCCCCAAGGCCATATCCCTTTATTAAGTTCTAGTTATTTTTTTCAATATTCCATTATAGTTTTCTACGTAAATGTCTTGTTTATTTTTTCATTAGATACGGTATTGTATAATTTTAGTTTTCTAAATTATGTATTTTTAATTTCTTTGTTTTTTATCATTTATTGCTAATGTATGCCAAAATATTATTTTTAATTTTTTGAGGTATAACATACAGCAAAGTGCACTGATTTTAAATGTACAGCTTGCTAAAAGGTTACATATGTTCATAGTAGTGTAACAAACACAGAGATCAAGAAAAAGAACTTTTGCAGAAACCAGTAATTTCTCTTCTCTTACATAAGAGAAGTAACCATGAAATAGCCCCTATTCTAACTTCTATGCTAACAATAACCCTGTGTATGAGACAGCAAAAGAGACACTGATGTATAGAACAGTCTTATGGACTCTGTTGCAGAGGGAGAGGGTGGGAAGATTTGGGAGAATGGCATTGAAACATGTATAATATCATGTATGAAACGAGTTGCCAGTCCAGGTTCAATGCATGATACTGGATGCTTGGGGCTAGTGCACTGGGACGACCCAGAGGGATGGTATGGGGAGGGAGGACGGAGGAGGGTTCAGGATGGGGAACACATGTATACCTGTGGCGGATTCATTTTGATATTTGGCAAAACTAATACAATTTGTAAAGTTTAAAAATAAAATAAAATTAAAAATAAAATAAAATAAATAAAATTTAAAAAATAGATTATGTATATATTTTTTAAATTTCTATAAAGGGAACCATATAATATATACTCTGTGGTCTCTTGTGCTCAATATAAAGTTCGAAATTTATTCACATTATTACTTATAACAATAGTCCATCCAGTTTCATTGCTGTATATGACTATACGAATATAGTTTTATTTACTTATATATTCTCATGTTGATGAATGTTTGGATTATTTCCCATTTTGTCAATTTGGGGAAAGAAGCATGATTAATATATCTGTATGGATTCTGATTCAGGACAATGACATAAGGTGAACCTGAGCCAATGTCCTCCCACAGATACATCAAATCTACAGCTACATACGGAGAAGTTCCTCTGAAAAACAGTAAAATCTGGTGATGTAACTAACCCTTTACATCAGGCAAATGAGGGAGAAACCACCTAGAAGCAAGTAGGAATATCTGAGACCCAATCTCTTTGTAAATCCTACCCTTAGTGCAGCAACCCATAATCGAGAGGAAACTCAAAAACCCAGAGCTTTTCCCTAAGAAAAGGTTTATACCCCAGCTTTTAGGAGCAACACGTGAGAGATGAGCCCCCAGAGCATCTGGCTTTGAAGACCAGTGGGCCTTACAATCTACCAGAACTGCAAGGCTGTGGAGAACTGACCAATGACTCTTAAAAGGCTTATTCTTGTGGACTCCACAGCTCAAGGATCTAGTGCAGAAGCAGCCCTTTGAAAAGTATCCAGACTTTTTTTGGGGAAAAAAAATCATTTGCTAATTTTAACATCTTGGTTTGAGCGGCAAGGCCCTGCTGGGATACTCTCCAGTAATAGAAGCAGGCAGATGCCATCTTCCTGCCCTCCTACCCCCTTGCTAAAGCTGGTAGAAGCCACCATTTTTTTTTTCTCCTTCCTTCCAAATAGGTGCCATCCTTATGCTGTAGCCACAGGCACCATTTTTATACTTGCCCTCTGGCTAACTAAAACCTTCAGATGCCATCTTTTTAAAAATTGCTTTTCTTTTTTCTTTTCTCTATTTTCTTTTTCAAGAGGAGCCATCTTTCCACTCCCCTTCTGTCATGCTTGAGAATGACAGTGTTCCCAGAGGGAGCTTGTACACATAATCTCTTACCACATTTTGACTGTGTGGATCACAATAAACTGTGGAAAATTCTGAAAGAGATGGGAATACCAGACCACCTGATCTGCCTCTTGAGAAACCTATATGCAGGTCAGGGAGCAACAGTTAGAACTGGACATGGAACAACAGACTGGTTCCAAATAGGGAAAGGAGTAGGTCAAGGTTGTATATTGTCACCCTGCTTATTTAAATTATATGCAGAGTACATCATAAGAAACACTGGGCTGGAAGAAGCACAAGCTGAAATCAAGATTGCTGGGAGAAATATCAGTAACCTCAGATATGCAGATGACACCACCCTTATGGCAGAAAGTGAAGAGGAACTAAAAAGCCTCTTGATGAAAGTCAAAGAGGAGTGTGAAAAAGTTGGCTTAAAGCTCAACATTCAGAAAACGAAGATCATGGCAGCTAGTCCCATCACTTCATGGCAAATAGATGGGGAAACCGTGGAAACAGTGTCAGACTTTATTTTGGGGGGCTACAAAATCCCTGCAGAGGGTGACTGCAGCCATGAAATTAAAAGACGCTTACTCCTTGGAAGAAAAGTTATGACCAACCTAGATAGCATATTGAAAAGCAGAGACATTACTTTGCCAACAAAGTTCCGTTTAGCCAAGGCTATGGTTTTTCCAGTGGTCATGTATGGATGCGACAGTTGGACTGTGAAGAAAGCTGAGCGCCGAAGAATTGATGCTTTTGAACTGTGGTGTTGGATAAGACTCTTGAGAGTCCCTTGGACTGCAAGGAGATCCAACCAGTCCATTCTAGAGGAGATCAGTCCTGGGTGTACTTTGGAAGGAATGATGTTGAAGCTGAAACTCCAGTACTTTGGCCATCTCATGCGAAGAGTTGACTCACTGGAAAAGACTCTGATGCTGGAAGGGAATGGGGGCAGGAGGAGAAGGGAACGACAGAGGATGAGATGGCTGGATGGCATCACCGACTCGATGGATGTGATTTTGAGTGAACTTCGGGAGATGGTGATGGACAGGGAGGCCTGGCGTGCTGAGATTAATGGGATCGCAAAAAGTCAGACATGACTGAGCGACTGAACTTAACTGAGCCAATTTTTGCAGCTGCCCCACAGGAGATAATTATTGATTGTGCATTTATAATGTCTTTCAGCATCTCTTCATAGGTCTCTTACACACCTATTTTTGGGCCATGCCCCCAACTTTGACACTTGAACCAGAATGTGGAGGCAGTACTATTGCAGTCAGTAAGCCATAGAACAAACACTACATTCTTCTCAGCTGGGTCAACACTCTATTTTTGTTCAGTAACTAAGTTGTGTCCAACTCTTTGTGACCCCATGGACTGCAGCATATCAGGCTTCCCTGTCCTTCACCATCTCCCAGAGTTTACTCATGTCCATCGAGTCAGTGGCACCATTCAACCATCTCATCCTCTGTTGTCCTCTTCTCCTCCTGCCTTCAGTATTTCCCAGCATCAGGCTTTTTTCCAGTGAGTTGGCTCTTTGCATCTGGTGACCAAAACACCAAAACTGATGCTTCAGCATCAGTCCTTGTAATGAATATTCAGGGCTGATTTTCTTTAAGATTGACTGCTTTGATCTCCTTGCTGTCCAAGGGACTCTCAATTTTTTCAAAATTTAGAGATGCCCTTAAAGAACTGGAAATATTGTGTTGTCAGCAAACTGAGGCAATAGCTGAATGAAGAATATTTTAATAGGGCCAAATTTAGTTAATGAGTTTTGGTAATAAATTATTTAAACACACTGGATTTGACAGGTTAAGAGTATTATTTTTCTAGAATTTTAGCTACACCAAAAACTCCATACAAGCAACATGCATTTAATTAAAAACAAAACATTTCACACTCAAGAGCTAAACATGGTGAAGAATTATAAACTATGCTATTTCTTTCCTTTTGAAGCAATTTTAAGTGGTAATATTACATGAGTAATACTTGATTTTATGCATCTACATATCATCCAAAATAAAAATATCAAGATAACCTATAATAGTAAATACAATGCAGAAATGCTAAATAATGTATGTACACTCACATTGTTATTATTTAGATAATTTGATTTAATCTAACCATAATGTTTTATACCATGCTCTTTAAAAACATTTTTATTATGAAATATGACAGAGAAAGTTGCATAAAATTTAAACAATTATTGAGGTGATTTTTCTGTAATTCTCAAGTAAGTTTGAAAAAATAATGTGTTTAGAAACTTTCATATGACTTCTTGACCATAACTTCCTCTATGCCCCCAGCAGTAGCTACTTAACCTTTGTGGCACTTACTCTTTTGTTTTTCTTACTTATTTTACTAGTATCTAAACAAAGTTTGGATTTTAAGTGTAATCATACTACATATATTCTTTTGTGTCTTTCAACAGTATGCCCTTAAGCTTCTTATTTGTATTTTGCTTATTTATGCAATCACTTCATTTTCATGATTCTACAGTTTTCCATAATATCAATGCATGATGATTTGTTTATATATTCTATGGTTACTTGTGTTGTTTCGAGCTTTGATGTGTTACAAACACTGTTATCATAAACCTGTGCATGTCTATGAACAAGCTTCCATTCTTGTGAAATATACCCAAGCATGGGACTGTTGAGTTACATGTCATGTTTGTTTTTTGCTTTACTAGACAGATACCACCCATTCTTTTCACAAGTATAGTTCTTACAATCACATATTGGCATTATCAAAGAATTCCAGTTGCTCCACATTCTCCCAATATTTGTTCATACTTTATAATTTCTTCAAATTGCTGGATGTGTGATGCTATCTAATTGTGTTTGAATTATCAATAGCACTTACCTGATTCCCAACAAGAGTGAGCATATGTTCATCTTTATTAAGCATTGGGAGTTATTTTGTTGTTGTCATGAAGTCACATTTTATATTCTTTACCAAGATATCTATTTTTCTTTTATTATTTACTGGTTAGTATGCTTTGTATATTCCGGATACAAAGTATTTGCATGTTAAATCATTTAAAAATTTTTTCCCACTCTATGACTTGTCTTTAAGTCTGTGTAGTCTCAGGAGGAAAAGAAACTAGGAGTGGCATTACAAATGTTATGGGTCACTTTTGTGAAGTAAAGAGTTCTTTTAAAAACACCTAAAATATAAAGAAAAATATTAAAAGAATCAACTACATAAAAGTAAAACTTTCTGTCCATAAAATTTGAAAGATGAGGGAGGGAAGGAAGGGGTAGAGGAGGGAAGAGAAAGGGGGGTCAGGGAAGGGAAAGAATGAAAGAAAGAGAAAAGAACAAGGCCATAAATAGGGACAATGTATTATGAAACATATATATAATAAAAATAAAATGAAATACAGGCAGATGATAGACAATATTAGAAATCTCTAATAGAAAATAAAAACAAAGAGAAAATATATGACTAAGATTATTTAGAAAAGAGACACAAACAATTTATAAATGTGAACTGAACTTTTAGCCATCATATATATCTGATAGGAAATGCTTACAAGAGTGCAATGTCACTGGCTTCTTTTCCTTACCCATTACACCTTTCTCTCAATACCCAGACATATGAAGATAAGATGAGACAAACATTAATTAATCAACTAATATAAAAACAGAAGGAAAAGGAAATGGAAAGTCTCCAAACTACTAGGACATAGGCTTTATTACTTTGGCTTTCCTTTATCAAAATACTGCAAAGGGGATATGAAACCTTCCTATGTATAAATCAAAAGTCCAAAAAATCAAAATTCATCGAGAGGAAGTCAACAGATTCTTGGTGAGTTAGCAGTACCCAGACGTGCTTCTGAAGCAAAGTTCAACACTTTGTGAAGCAGGAACACTCACAACAGTTGTATGACAATATATGTTTTCTGCAATATGTAACAGCAAGAGAAAATAGTCTCTAATAATTTGATATTGAGTTGCCTCAGAGCATGCCAGAAAATACGAGAATTGTGAGTTGCATGGGGTCTCTTTAACAAATACTATGTATTAGACATATGAGTGACAACACCCCTCCTTGTTCCTCTGAGAGACTTTGGTACCACAAAGCCAACACAATCACTTGAGAGTAAGAGCAGAGAGAGAAATGGCCATGTCAACCTGAAGTTCTCATGCAATATGCCATCTCAGGGGAACTAGTTCTCCACAGTGGAGAGCTAGTTGAAAGGATTGCTTCGCAAACTCTAAAGACTGTGAAAGAACAAGGAGAGTATGTCCCAGTTGGGGGCTGATTACATCACCCTTGAATGTTAGAAAGCTCCAGTGATGGAATACATTTCAGAGATTTTAGGCACATGATTTGGAGAATCAGCTGAGGAACCATCTGGCCAAGTCTCAATTCTAAATCATTGCCTGAATGTGTTAGGATTGCTGTCACACAAACACCAAGGTGGTGTACAGACACTGGAAAACAGAATCTCTAGGAATTTTCCCCAAATAATCAGAGGGTCCCAGTAAATGTTTGTCTGTTGCTCCACCTTCCAGAAATACATCTTTGAGGGTAAAGATACTTCCAAGGAACTATAAAGAATTTTTGGAGGGAAAAATAATGAGTTTGAGTTCTGGTTTTGTTTCAAAGGAAAAGAAAAGAGATTAGGGCACATCTGACATAGCAAACAGTAGAATACTACCAGTGCCTTGTGAAATAAAGATTGACAAATTGATTCTGATTAAAAAAACATATTTTCTTTAATACATTTTATGAGGAATTATGTGGCAGATGCACCATCCTAAATCTATTATTTTTCCAGCTTTCCTGTCAAAACATAGGTATTCTTCAAGTATGAGCAAAGATTTCTTTATTTCAGAAAATGCAGACTTGGTCCCTAGTCTAGAGTTTAACATGAGGTTGCCTGGCAGTTAATACATTTCAGGGAAATTCAGGGAAATGAGAGGTTGTTTCGAGAAAGTTTTTTTGTTTTTTGGGTTTTTTTTTTGGCCTTTCTTGATGACAGTTCAGTTCAGTCACTCAGTAGTGTCCGACTCTTTGCGACCCCATGAATCACAGCACATCAGGCCTCCCTGTCCATCACCATCTCCTGGAGTTCACTCAAACTCACGTCCATCAAGTCAGTGATGCCATCCAGCCATCTCATCCTCTGCTGTCCCCTTCTCCTCCTGCCCCCAATCCCTCCCAGCATCATAGTCTTTCCCAATGAGTCAACTCTTCGCATGAGGTGGCCAAAGTACTGGAGTTTCAGCTTTAGCATCATTCCTTCCAAAGAACACCCAGGGCTGATCTTTAGAATGGACTGGTTGGATCTCCTTGCAGTCCAAGGGACTCTGAAGAGTCTTCTCCAACACCACAGTTTAAAAGCATCAGTTCTTTGGCACTGGGCTGGAAGAAGCACAAGCTGGAATCAAGATTGCCAGGAGAAATATCAATAACTTCAGATATGCAGATGACACCACCCTTATGACAGAAAGTGAAGAGGAACTAAAAAGCCTCTTGATGAAAGTGAAAGAGGAGAGTGAAAAAGTTGGCTTAAAGCTCAACATTCAGAAAACGAAGATCATGGCATCTCATCCTATCACTTCATGGCTTATAGCTCAACATTCAGAAAACGAAGATCATGGCATCTGGTCCCATCACTTCATGGGAAATAGATGGGGAAACAGTGGAAACAGTGTCAGACTTTATTTTTGGGGGCTCCAAAATCACTGCAGATGGTGACTACAGCCATGAAACTAAAAGACGCTTGCTCCTTGGAAGAAAAGTTATGACCAACCTAGATAGCATATTGAAAAGCAGAGACATTACTTTGCCAACAAAGGTCTGTCTAGTCAAGGCTATGGTTTTGCCAGTGCTCATGTATGGATGTGAGAGTCGGACTGTGAAGAAAGCTGATGACAGGCAGACTTTTAAGATTCTTTACCTTGAATTCATGTCATTTTGTACACTTGGATGCAAGGTTTGGAGGATCTCCTAAACATGATGAGAAAGGAACGAAAATTCATGCAATGTCAACCACATCTATCATAGATTATTTGAGCTTATGTAACAAAGATAACATAGACTAGGTGACTAATAAGTCACAGAAATTTATTCCTTGTAGTTCTGAAAACTGGAAAGTTCAAGGTCAAGGTACTAGCAAATGAGGTGTGGTCAACGTCTGCTTTCTTGTTCATAGAATCTCGGCTTCTCTTTGTGTCCTCAAGTAGCAGAAGAGGTGAGAGAGTTCTTTGCAGTCTCTTTTATAAGGGATTTAATCTCATCATCTTCCAAAGGCTCCACCTCCAAATGTCATCATATGGGGAAGAAGTTTCAACATATGAATTCTGAGAGGACACAAGCATTGACAGAAACATCTCTACTTGAAAAACCACTGAACCAATTTGGCATATTAGCAAATTCTAACCTCCAAACTTAATCAACTAAGAAAAACAAACCCATTTATTTAAGCTTATTTTCATTGGATATTCTGTTATTTACAGCTCAAAACATCCAGATAGATAGATGATTGATAGACCTTTGACTGTGTGGACCACAACAAACTCTGGAAAATTCTTAAAGACATAGGAATAAAAGACCACCTGACCTGCTTCTTGAGAAGTCTGTATACAGTTCAGGAAGCAACAGTTAGAATTGGATATGGAACAACAGACTGGTTCCAATTAGAGAAAGGAGTACGTCAAGGATGTATATTGTCACCCTGCTTATTTAACTTATATGCAGAGTACATCATGAGTAACACTGGGCTGGATGAAGCACAAGCTGGAATCAAGATTGCTGGAAGAAATATCAATAACCCCAGATATGCAGATGACACTACCCTTATGGCAGAAAGTGAAGAACTAAAGACCCTCTTTATGAAAATGAAAGAGGAAAGTGAAAAATTGGCTTAAAACTCAACATTCAGAAAACTAAGATCTTGGCATCTGGTCCCATCACTTCAGGGCAAATAGATGGGGAAACAGTGGAAACAGTGGCTGACTTTATTTGGGGGGGCTCTAAAATCACTACAGAAGTTGACTGCAGCCATGAAATTAACAGGTGCTTGCTCCTTGGAAGAAAAGTTATGGCCAACCTAGACAGCATATTAAAAAGCAGAGACACTACTTTGCCAACAAAGGTCCGTCTAGTCAAAGCTATGGTTTTTCCAGTAGTCATGTATGGATGTGAGTTGGACTATAAAGGAAACTGAGCACAGAAGAATTGATGTTTTAAAACTGTGGTGTTGGAGAAGACTCTTGAGAGTCTCTTGGACAGCAAGGAAATCCAACCAATCCATCCTAAAGGAGATGAGTCCTGAATATTCTTTGGAAGGACTGATGTTGAAGCTGAAACTCCAATACTTTGGACACCTGATGTAAAAAAAGTAACTCATTGGAAATGACCCTGATGCCGGGAAAGAGTGAAGGCAGAAAAGAAGGGGATGACAGAGGATGAGATGATTGGATGGCACCAACTCAACGGACATGAGTTTGAGTGAACTCCAGGAACTTCACAGGGAAGACTGGTGTGCTGCAGTCCACAGGGTCACAAAGAGTCAGACACGACTGAGTGACTGAACTGAAATGAACTGAGACATAGATAGGGTAATGAGTAAAACTTTGAATACAATTTTTAAATATATTTTAATGTAACCTGAGTTTTTTTTTTTTTTTTTTTCAATTCTCATTCACTGATAGACACATACAGGATTGTTCTTAATAATATGCTATGGTTTTGACTGTATGCTATTGTGGCAGAACTCTACATATCCAACACATTGCCCAACAATATGATTCTGAGAATCTCAACATAGTATTATCAAGTGATCATTAATCAATTCCATTCTGAATTCCTTTGAACAAAATCACAATTTTATTGGCATTCAAGTACAACTGGGAATTCTTTTGCTACACTATGTCCATGGACTTTGGACTACTTTTAATAATAAAACTGCAAGATGCTTTATTGAAGGAAGATAAATAATTCCTGTTTGTAATATACAAAAAACTGCAAAAGTCCAGAGCTCATATGCCCTGGTGGTTTATTATTTTAGTGATACAAATACTTTAAGTTTTCACTTACAAAAATTTTGCCCCCTAGAAATGAAACTTGAATCCAAAGAGGCTAATTTTAAATCAATCCAAAAAATACACTCCAAGAGTTAATCATAATTGCTTTTTATAAAGCAGCATAGATACCTCACCCACAGCTCTTTAGGCTCAGTTTTCTTTTCCTGAAGAAACCTAAAAGTACCAATTAACTTTTTTTTTTTTAATTAGTCTTGAGGTACAAAGCCCAGAATCCAACATGCTTTGAATTTATTCTAAGTTACATTCTGCCCAACAAGCCTCACCCATTTTTCCCATCTTCTTAGTGATTTCCCATCTTGTAAATAACTTGACTTCCTGATTAGACTTTGTAATACTTTTTTGAGACGGAAACTCTTACTTTTGCCTATTTTTGCCAACTGCCTGTGGGAATAGAACTTACTCTCCATATTACAACTTGATAAAATAATGTTCTGTTCAGCAACATATGGAACATTTGGCAATATTAATTGCCATTGCCTGACTCAGTATTGCAGATTTCAACAGAACCTTGCTGCCTTTCCCACCCCTAAATTAGAGCAAATACCAAATTAAATTAATCTTGTTTCTTCATACTTGTGATTGAGATCGCTGACCTCCTGTTCAGAAGTTCAGTTCTGCAGTGCTAAAATTCAACTCCAGTCTTTCTAGATTTTTCTTCATGTGTGTCACTGAGTGTCACTAGTAAGCCCATTTTGGCTGAAAAGAAAGTCACTGCATGGCTTTTATTTTCTGATACAGGGATAATCAAACATTTTTATATGTCTTCTTTATTTGATTACTTTTTTTTTCTTTTTCATGCTTTCTTTCCTGGATCTATTGTATATATGCCACCTAAAATAGTTTTCAGAAGTAGGTGATGTATAAATAATGAAATAAGGAATAAGGTAAACTTTGATTAAAAAGAGCAAATTTATGATACCAGAATGTGAAGTAGGATGCATTTTGTTCTTGTTAGTCTCAGTTTAGTTCTCTTTTCATTGTGCAAAATTGTTTCTTAAATCTTTAATAAGAATTTTTGTCATTAAAATAGTATCTTGTGATAATCATTCTATGGAAAAAATACCATTTAACTATTTCTAAACATACTCAGAGTCACAGAATTCTAAGATGGTCTTCAGGATTCTGTACCTGGTGTGCACTGCCTGTAGAATTCTCTCTCCTTGAGTATAGACAGGACCTGTGAATATGATGACAGGTCTTTCCTTGATTAAGTTATATGTGACAAAGATGAGGGATTCTGAATATGTAATTGATATCCCAAATCATTTCATTTCATGTTAATCAAAAGGAAGATTACTCTGTGTAGGTTTGACTTAATCTGGTGAGTCTTTAAAAGAGAAAGTGGGCTTTCCAAAGAAAGAAATTCTCAGGCTACTTTGATAATAAGAGTGATGTTGAGAGAGTGCTAGCAAAAGGCCAGGTGGTAAGAAAATGTGGGTCCTCTAGGATCAGAGAGCAAACAGAAGTCATCCAGAAAGTGGAAACTTCAGTCCCACAACCATAAAAACCTGAATTCTGCTAACAACTTGAATGACCTTGGAAGACTTCTTTAAGCCTAAACGCTAATTGATACCCTAAACAAAAGGCCCAGATAATATACACTTAGACTCACTCATGGACCCACAATAACTGTGAGATACTAAATATTTAATGTTTTAAGCCACTGGTCTGTAACAATTTGTTGTATAATAATATGAAACTATTACAGTACCCCTTTGAAAATATCCTACACATTTTTCACTTTTTATTTCATAAAACCCACTGAGGATACTTTGAAAAACTAGAAGAAATAGACAGTACTTAAACTTTTTTTCGTATTTTAAAAGCTTCTGCAATTGTCACTGATTTTATAATATTTACATTTCTCCCTATCTCAAATTGATTTTATTATGTCATTCCTCTTACAGTTTGCTGATAATTCAGATTTGACTAGTACTTCCTAACAATCTTTTCATTATTGGTTTTGTGCTATTCTCTAAAACAGTGGAAGTGTGTGGAATTTTAACTTACTTGTAAGCTAAGATGCTAGCCTGCCATGATTTCATGGATTGTGGCAAGCAAGAGATGATAGATTTTATTATTTGGGGCAGAGAAGCAAGCATGAGTTTCATGTTTGCATCAGTTACTCTCAACTCTCAAGAGTCCTATGTACATTGTTAACAGAGTGAGTCTGTGTCATTGCTGAACTCTGATCTTTAGTTGGGCTGCTAGAAACCTGCCAGTCTCTCCTCTAGTGGAAGACATTAATTTGTTATTTTTGAAGGCAAACACATTTGCTTTTTACTTCTGCTACTAACTTCTGTATTTGCCTTGTTAAAAATTATATTTTACAGTGAAAATTCAGTTTTTATTAAATTAGGTTACAGATTTTTAAAAAATTAACGATATTGTAGTTAACTTATTGTTCTTTTCTTTTTTCCAAAAGTCCTTAGTACTTGTATCTTCTCAAGGTAATCATTTTTCCAATGAGAAAATAATAACTAAGAGTGGATTTTGTGTGTGTGTGTGTGTGTGTGTGTGTGTGTGTGTGTGTGTTTTAATTGAGTATTCCTAGAGGTACAAAGCTTACCTCAAGTGGAAGTTTTCAATAGCTCTGATTTGACTAAACTAATAAAAGAATTTGGGAAGGTGAGATTTTACTGATGGTCTCTAAATCATGGATGAGAGATGGTTAATTATTTAAGCCATTTATAAGATCAGGCACTAAGCACCTCTGACATTCTAATATTTTCCACATTTTAAAAGGAATCCCCTTTTTTATACATCTTCAATTTTTTGCTTTTAATTCTTAGGCAAGTTTAATGCCATTGCATTAGAAAGTTCTCTTTAAGCACAATTCAAATGCTGAAAGAAAGCTTTTTGCTGCTTTTAAATTGTTATTTTTTTGTCTAATGAGAAGGCTATACAAAGAATAGTGTCTTATATAATTATCTGTGTATTCAGCATCTCTGTAGAAGCAAGAAAACCAAACAAAAACCAGACAACAAAAAGGAAAAGAAACAAAATGAGCCAATAACAAATGACAAATTTGAGTGTCATTAAAATTTAGTTTCTAGAGCTTCTACGTTATTTCTGCTTTATATAACGAATGTTATGCAAATTTGATTAAATCATGACATCCCTGATAGTTCATCTGGTAAAGAATCCACCTGCAATGCAGGAGACACTAGTTTAATTCCTGGATTGGGAAGATCCACTGGAAAGAAGACAGGCTACCTACTCCAGTATTCTTGGGCTTCCCTGGTGGCTCAGCTGGTAAATAATCTGCCCACAATGCAGGAGACTCGGGTTCAGTCCCTGGGTTTGGAAGGTCCCCTGGAGAAGGGAACAGCTACCCACTCCAGTATTCTCACCTGGAGAATTCCATGGACTATATAGTCCATGGGGTCCCAAAGAGTTGGACATGACTGAGCCACTTTCACTTTCTACTTTATTTCTGCTTTATAGAATGAGTGCTATGCCAAATTTAATTAAATCATGACATTAATTCATGTCATGAATTCGACTAGAAAATTTTAAAATTCCTCAAGCATATAAAAAGTAAACATCTCAATGTTGTAGACAAAGTTGTCATATATTTATTATATCTGTTACTGTCTGAAATAAATTAACTTTTTACATCTTACAAAGAAATTAAACAGAAAAAAAAAATACAGTAGTGACTTTTTTTCCCCTAAAATAGTCAATAGCATGAGAAGGACCAGAATTCATTTGACATAAAAATACTAAGTGAATCATACAGTAATATTAATGTAGTCCTTTGGGATGGGAGGGAGTTAATAAAAGGCTCACAAAACTTTTCTCCTAGATTAATTTAAAATTCAAAAGTAGAAGACTGTTTCTGTAATGCATACAAAATATAAATGAAAATAAGAATTTTATAGTTTATCTTCCTTCTCACAAGTCAGGTGTTCACTTTTGCTGAAAAAACAATTAATCACTTGGGGGAGATTAATTCTATTGTTTTAGTTCAGTGAATTGTGAATTCTACACTTCCTTGATTTCATCCAATAAGGAATTAGAAATATGACTTACACCACAAATTTTATTAAACATAAGAAAAAGCTAAGATTTGAGCTAACTCAGAGATCATATCTACTCATATCCCCCTGGGTTAAGAAGAAAATGGAATATGGATTTATAGTCTTTCAAATCACTTATATGAAACATTAGCAGAACTAACTTTAAATCCCTAACTAGGATTGTGTTAAAAGGGAGATAGCTTTCCTCCAAAAACATTAATTCAACAGCATATAAAACAAATCCAATTTTTTTAAATGCATGTTTTATTTTTTTAATGCATGTTTTATACCTAGGATATACTTATGTAGAACCAGCCAAATGAAAGGTGGTAACCAGAAAAAATAGAAAAGGAGATTAAATGAAGACAATAAAATCATGTAATCCAGCAAATTATTTTTATAGAAGAGCAAAGTAAAACCCAGGAGATTAAATGCTTTATACTTATCTATATTAGATACAATCTTGGACTCTGAATTCTCAATAAAGACTCATCTAAAAAATTCAAAGACATGAAATAAGAATTTAACATAAATATCTGCCTATCACCCACCTTAAAATGGTAATCAAGAAACCAATTTTTATACAAAACAAACTTCAAAGATCCTAGAATCATTTTAATTCTATTGCATATTATTTTTGCTTTTTCTTAATGTTATACAAAGATATTTATTTCTAAAAACATATCTTCAAAATAATATGTTGCCACAATGCATTTCATTTTCTTTAGTAAAGGCACACACTAAAAAGAGACCGTCTCTCTCTTACTTTCTGTCCTCTGGGTTACAGCCTACCCCTTCACTGATTTTCTGGGGGTTCGCTTATTTCCTTCATCATCTTTCTTCTACCTCTTTTTCCAATATTTCAGATTTTTTATTCATTATCACCATAATTTACTGTTAAAACTATATAGTTGTCTGAATCATCCTATATCTCATAGAGAATAAAAGTGTCCTTATTAAGCCAACAAAAAGGAAATAAAACTAACAACTACTCTAACAATTTAATGTGACATAGTAGACTGGAGTTGGCAAACTTTTTCCATAAGAACATTGTAGGTTCTGAAAGCTACACAGTGGCTGTCACAAGCACTCTACTCTGCTGATGTAATATGACAACCTATAAAAGTATGAGTATGACTGTGTTAAAATCCAATTTTATTTATGAAGACAAGCCATGGCAAGATTTGCCCTAGCATCATAGCTTGTTGTCCACATCACTAGACCTCTGAAACCTTGTCCCAGTGTATTAACCAGATTCACTTCCTATCAATTCTTTCTGAGTGTCATAAGTACAAGAAATAACCAAATGCCCATTATTTCCTAAATCTATCTTTTTCCATTTTATTGCTCTATGTTATTTCCTTTGCTTTATACATCTTTGCTCCTGCACCCATTCTCCTTAAGGAAAAGAAGGAAAACTGCATGAAAGTGCTGATATGTTTCTGTCTTGAAATCTTAATAGTTAAATCATTGTTTAGGGAAAGTAATTAAGGAAGAGAAATAAATATGAGTTGAGGAAAAATGGCAACATATATTTGTAACATGTTAATTCTTTTAGAAATCTTTTAATCAGGTTTAGGTGTCCAGAAGAAGTTAGATGACTCAGAAATCAAGGGAACTATCTTGAGTATTATTATAATGTAAATGTTAAAAAATCATCAGATACTCCAACATGTAAAGAACTTAGAAGTCATCACCTCTATTTTTATTACAAGAAAAGTGAGACAAACTGAAAATGAATTACTATTCTTGCATACATCAGGGAACTGAAGTTACAAGGCAAACAACCACTCCAAAATCTGGAGAGAAGTTTTTATGAGTTGAATTGTGGTCGCCAACCCCACAAAACATGTGTTGAGTCATAATACCCAGTACTTTATCAGTTCAGTTCAGTTCTCAGTCGTGTCCAACTCTTTGCGATTGCATTGACTGCAGCACACCAGGCTTCCCTGTCCATCACCAACTCCCGGAGCTTATTCAAACTCATGTCCATTGAGTCCGTGATGCCATCCAGCCATCTCATCCTCTGTTGTCCCCTTCTCCTCCTGCCCCCAATCCCTCCCAGCATCAGAGTCTTTTCCAATGAGTCAACTCTCCCCAAGAGGTGGCCAAAGTACTGGAGTTTCAGCTTTAGCATCATTCCTTCCAAAGGACACCCAGGACTGATCTACTTTAGAATGGACTGGTTGGATCTCCTTGCAGTCCAAGGGACTCTCAAGAGTCTTCTCCAATACCACAGTTCAAAAGCATCAATTTTTTGACGCTCAGCTTTCTTCACAGTCCAACTCTCACATCCATACATGACTACTGGAAAAACCATAGCCTTGACTAGATGGATAAATTATTGGTTAAAATCATCTAAATAAATTTATTCCTATTCTAGGGAAACAAGTCAACCCTGAAGGTCTAGAGAAACCTTTAAAAAATCTGAAGTGTTTCACCTAGTATTTTGAGTTTCAGTTTAAAGGAAGTTTAAAAAGGTTTATGGAAAATACTTGGTTGTTGCTAAGTAAGAAGTCAGAACTTGAAGTCCACTGTATTATATCAATTGGTCTCAGATTTATCACTGAAGCTAATCATTGTGCTATGTTCTGAAGTCATGATGCCATATGATGCTGGAGGACTGGAGAGTGACAGCTTATGGAGGTGGTACACCAAAGGAAGGGTGAATTCTTGGAAATCTGAGTTTTAGATGACTATATATATTATTGCTTAGTTGGAGAGTTGCAATTTACTCACATCAGAGAATGCTGACAAATGTATATTAGTCATGACCAAGTGTTATCCAACTGAAGAACATTATATGTAGACTCATTCATTTGTCTTTGAGAAATAAATAATTTTCATGTGATCTATAAACTTTAGACAAATATAAATGTTTTAAAAATCAATTACACTTTAATCCAACTAATAACAGGAATTTTAAGGAAAATAACTAAATAAAATTTAGTTGTTCCCTTGAGAGATATATCAAAGAAAGGGAAAAACTAAATTTATCACACACTAGGGACTTGGTAAAATTTCCTCATTGGTGTGAGAATATTATAAAACAACCTACTTGATATATACTATTGAAAAAATTAAATGAAGTAATAAATAATTTAAAACATGTATTTTTATGCAGTGTAGATTATTAATCAAATGGCCTGGGATCAGTTCAAGAATATCTAACATTTTTGTGCTAGGTAAAATGCATTGTACATTGTGGTTTATGAAAGTTCTTGCAGATGGATTATAGGTTTGTGATGTGATATATGTATCATACTAGGAAAAAGAAAATAAAAGAAAGTATATATTGAACACTGCATTACCATGGGAAAAGGGTGGGGAGAAGGGATAGATTGGGACTTTGGGATTGACTTTTAAATATTTCTATATTTTAAATAAATAACCAACAAGGACTTACTGTATAGCACAGGAAACTGCTCAACACTCTGTAATAACCTAAATTGGGAAAAGACTTTGAAAAAGAATAGGTTCATGCATATATATAAATGAACCACTTTACTGTACATCTGAAACTAACACAACATTAATCCACTACATTGCAATATA
This sequence comes from Bos grunniens, assembly GCF_055505025.1. NCBI lineage: Eukaryota > Metazoa > Chordata > Mammalia > Artiodactyla > Bovidae > Bos > Bos grunniens. The sequence continues at coordinate 53,591,773 of NC_141166.1, read as the reverse complement.
AAATACAATCAAAAATTTTAAAAACAGTATATAAAAAGAATGTATATCTTATTAAAAGTAACTAGACACTTGGAAACTTCTTGAATATTTTAAGAGCTTTAAGTGAAAGAAAGCTCCACTGCTCTAGGACATTTTTGGACTTTTGGACATTGTTGTCTAACCATCTTTTTCTAGCAGAAAACAAAAGGAGTAAAAATTATGTAGTTTTTTTTTTAACCACATGAAATCCAAGCAAAGAAGAAAATCTACCTCTGAGGAGCTATGAATATGTAAGTGCTGATGAATAATGCTGAGTTCTTACACTTCAGCCGGGAGAAGGAAATGGCAACCCACTCCAGTATCCTTGCCTGGAGAATCCCATGGACAGTGGAGCCTGGCGGGCTACAGTCCATGGGGTCGCAAGAGTTGGACATGACTTGGTGACTAAACCACCACCACCTTACACTTCAGGACTATAAAAACATAAGAGGTACCTTAGATCTTAAGATTAGAGTCTGTGCTATGTCCATATGGTAAGATGTTAGAATTGTTAAAAAAAAAAGGTTGATGTAACGTCACATCTGTTTAATGTAATTTGAAAACCTTTTTGAAACAATTTCAAAAATAAGTGTTAATGTCAGGATTTGAAGTTGAATTGGGACTACATTGCACAGCTGTACTGATAGATTAATGCTAACACCAGCCTGTGCAAAATTTATACACATACCCAAGTTTTTATGAAAATTAATTTCTGAAGTTGCTGTGTTTATCAACTTTCTGGCACAGCATCAACTGAGGACCCAGCTTAGTCTTAAAGCATGAAGTGCTAATTATGTTTTTCCCCCAACTTTAATAAAGGTGAAAAATATTGGCAGTTACCAACAGTTTTACAAAATTTGATCTGTCTTTATGAAGATTTACATATTTTTGAGTATTAGCCTAAAACTTTGTTAAATTTTCATACTCCTATTGTGAGTTTGAAGGCATAACACTTAGGGAAAACTTTTGAATAAAATTATTTATTACTCTGGATGGTGTTAGACAAAAAAGCTGCATGATTTTTAAAATCATTTATAATTATCTCCTCCTTAAATGAAGCAATTCTAATGGTTTCATTAATTTAAAAATAAGTAAAAACATTGATGCTATTAAAATCATAAAAATGCACTTTCAGATTTTTATGTTTTAAGAACCTAGGAACCAACAGTTGGAGATGACTTGGAGAAAGCATTTCTAGCCTGCTCTCTATATTAGTTTCCTAGGGCCGCCATAACAAAGTACCATAAATTGGGAGTCTGAAACAACAGAACTGTGTCTCTGTTCTGGAGAATAGCAGTCTAAAATCAATATGTCAGCAAGACTGGGACTTCCCTGGGAGTCCAGCGGTCAAGACTGCATGCTTCCCCTGCAGGGGACCCTGGTTCAATCCCTGGTCAGGGAACTAAGACCCAGCATGCAGCAGGGAATGGCCAAAACAAAACAAAAAGTAAATAAATGAATAAATAAAAGATGTCAGCAAGACCGTGTTCTCTCTGAAACCTATGGGAAAATCCTGCTGTGCTTCTTTCTAGCTTCTGGTGGTTTACCAGCAGTCTTCAGCATTTCTTGGATTATTGAAGCATCACTCCAATTCAGTCTTTTCTCAAGATTTGCTCCTCTGCTTGTCTGTCTTCACACAGCACTATTTTTAGAATAGCAGTAGTCATATCAACATCCTGCTATACCCCATCCCACCTACAAATTCATCTTACCTAGTGATTTTGGGGGGAATATACGATTCAACCTATAATATCCACCCATTCTAACAACAGGAAATAAAGAAACAAATAGAAAGACAAAGAGACAGAAGAAGGGAGAGAGAAGAAAGGAAAAGAGACTATCACAATTCAAATCACAAGTGACAAATTTTAGTCATCATATAGTGTGATATTTGGGCTGAATCCAGGGAGGAAGGATGCACAGATAGATACATTAGATGGATAGGTAGACCTATGTTATTGACCCAAAACACACAAATATCTCCCAAATAAGGAAAACCATCATGCCCTTATTTTAAAAGATATTCTTTGGGTAAATGTGTATCTGAGTATCCCTAAGCCCATCTTTATATTGAAGATCAGCAGATCAACTGAATAAAAATCCTTGTAAATATGCTGTTTGGCAGCAATCATCCTGAAGAAATGCAAGGCAAAATAAGAGAAATGAAAATATAATTACCAAACAACCACAAAAATATTTCACCACACATTGAATATTACTACTCATTGGGTAGACCTAGTGCTCATATATAAGAGGAGAAAATAGACCAGAGAAAAAAGACACAACTCGAACCCAAAAGGCACTGTGGATATTGTAATAATGTTTTATGAAACACTGTATGAAAAAAGCAATAAAGGTTGCTAAAGATTGAGGGCAGGAGGATAAGGGGATGACAGGATGAGATGGTTGGATGGCATCACTGACTCAATGGACTTGAGTTTGAGCAAACTCCAGGAGATAGTGGAGGGCATGGAAGTCTGGTGTGCTGCAGTCCATGGGGTAGCAAAGAGTAAGACAGGACTGAGCAACTGAATAACAACGACATGACCTCACAAAGATTTTTGTAACTAGACTGATTTAAGACAACTTATCTAAAAAAAAAAACCCATTAATTATAAAAAGATGGTTTTGTGTGATAGTACAAAATTAGTTAAGAAAACACAATATTCCATATAATTACTTCATGACAATATAAAGTACCATGTGCTTCTTTATGGGTCCAATGAAATGAAAGAAACCTGTTATCTTTAAATAATCTTGAGGATGAGGTTAGATAGATATTGGGATAACAAAAGCACAGTATGATAGTAGTAGCTCACTCTACATGTGAAGCAATAATTTAAATTTATCACTCAACTCTATAATATAGCTATAATTATATTGGAATCTACAGATGAGAAAATCAGTAAGCAGTGAATATAAATAAATTGTCCAGGTCAAACATCTAGCAAGTGAGATCTTTAGGATTTAAACATGGGCAATGTAGCTCCACATTCCCTCATCTGTACTATTCTCTCCTGCTGCCTTCATGGATCCCCAAATCAACCAGACCTCATTCAAGAAAGAAATGGAATGCAAAAATAAAGTCAGTAAAGAATTAACACTACTTTGAAAGCACAATTATGTTCTTCATCTAATTAAACAAAATTGGCCTTTCTGGACCTTCCTGAACCAACCACTGGTGGGAAAGATTAATCATCTTAGGTGGAAAGAATATCTTACGTGTCAGCCACATTATATCCTAATGATTTATTTTATAGTATATACTCCATTTCAAATTGGAGCAGTAGATAGTTAATATTAAAGGACCTTATATTTGTAGAGTAACATAAGCAGCAGCCTGAGAGTGAACATAAACGCAGAATACAGAGGATGGTGATCACTGAGAGAGCTATCAGGTTAAAGAAAGGTCAAGGAGAGCTGCAGCTTCGTAGGAGGATTTTTCTGTCTTTATTCCAAACTCGATAGTGACAACCATCTCTCCATTTATTTTTATAATCTTGTAAACTCCAAATTTTAAGGAGCAAACTGAGATACTATTACAAATAGATATAAAGTGGGTTGAATACAACTTGACTATTAGTGGTCAGAATGGGGAGAAGATAAATTTGGAGCACTGTAACAGCATGGTGCCTTAACTGAGTTCCATATTTGTCTGTGTTATAGATGCTAAAATGATACTGAAATATAGAGAATAAAATGAAGCATTGTGGAGAAATATTTCTAAAAACAATGGAGGATTATTACTCCTTATTTTGGAAAATACAAACATTTCAGTGTTTCGTTCTACTGTTCCCTTTACTTACTCTTTTTTTTTTAATTAAAATATAATTGATATACAATATTATTTTCAGGTGTACAACACAATGATTTGATATTTGTATACATTATGATATGATCATCACAGTAAATCTAGTTACCATCCATCACCATACAAAGTCATTACAGTATTATTGACTATATTCTCCATGCCATACATTACATCCTGTGACACATTTTATAACTGGAAGTTTGTACTTCTTAATCTTACTCATCTATTTCACCTTTTTTACCCACCTACCTCCCCTAGAAACCATCAGTTTGTTCTCTCTATATGCTGCTGCTGCTGCTAAGTCGCTTCAGTCATGTCTGACTCTGTGCGACCCCATAGACGGCAGCCTACGAGGCTCCCCCATCCTGGGATTCTCCAGGCAAGAACACAGGAGTGGGGTACCGTTTCCTTCTCCAACTCATGAAAGTGAAAAGTGAAAGTGAAGTCGCTCAGTCATGTCTGACTCTTCGAGACCCCATGGACTGCAGCCCACCAGGCTCCTCCACCCATGGGATTTTCCAGGCAAGAGTACTTATTTCCATTATGTTTTGTGTTTTAGATTCCATATATAAGTGAAGTCAAATAGTATTTGTCTATCTGTGATTCATTTCACATAGCATAATGCCCTCAAGGTCTATCCATGTTGTTACAGATGGCGAAATTTGATTCCTTTTCGGCTGAGTAATATTTGATACTCAGTCAAAAGTATTGAAACACATCACAGAGAGTGGTCTGAGTGCCAGTGCCATAATGCCCTGGCTCTGTAATCCAAGACACATCAGTAGAAGTTAACCAGAACATCCTCCTCAAAAGTTTAAGTTTCAGGTCTGAAGTGCCTTCCTTGCATGTTTCTAATTTTCAGTGATCCCATTCTCTCCTGTTTGTTCTAGTCCTAGAAATGATAGCCGCTTCCTTCAATCACTATTTCTGTGACACCTTGATGTTCACTTACTGACTTTGTAGCTACTTAGTTAACAATTTTGGAGAAGGCAATGGCACCCCACTCCAGTACTCTTGCTTGAAAAATCCCATGGACGGAGGAGCCTGGTGGGCTGCAGTCCATGGGATCGAGAAGAGTCAGACACGACTGAGCGACTTCACTTTCACTTTTCACTTTCATGCTTTGGAGAAGGAAATGGCAACCCACTCCAGTGTTCTTGCCTGGAGAATCCCAGGGACAGAAGAGCCTGGTAGGCTGCCATCTCTGGGGTCACACAGAGTCGGACACGACTGAAGCGACTTAGCAGCAGCAGCAGCAGCAACAGTTAACAACTTTATATATAGTTAACAATTTCTTATATAAAATTTGCTGTATTTATGAGCAGTCTTTTATGTTTTCTGAGTGGTCATTGATTGATACTGAAATTGATATTAGGGGTTCCAGGAAAAAGATTCTCAAAGATAAGATTTTGATATATTAATTTTGCCATGTCCTTGAATCTGAATGTAGTGCTGATCTCTTCAACAATGGAAAATGGGGTGCTAATAATCCAAATCATTTGTTGGCATCATAATTAATCAAATTATTACCTGGAGTTAATACTGAAAAAATATCTACAGAAATAAGTGTTTGGGAACCAAGTTGCTGCTACAGTTTACTATTAGCACAGTAATTACAGTTACACATACTGTTGTGTGGATTGGATTCCTCTGAGTACAGTATAATACTTATATGCAGAAGGTGACAAGTTCATGTCTTTAAATTCTCATCTCTGTGATGGTCAAACAATAAGGAAGTGTCTAAGGCAGCCATTAAAAATTGTTTATTTCTTGTAGCTGCAAGGTCAATACCACTGAAAATCAAATACAGAATTAAATTGTGCCAGGTACATGATTACAGTGTGAGTTTTCATAGCCTTACCAAGTGTCTCATGTGAGAAGGTTAAAGCACTGAGTGGAAGGAGTGGAAGTCTGACTCAGACACACTATTAATCATGTAATCTGAGCAGTTTGTCATCCTCTTCCTGAAGGGATGAGCCTTTCTGTTCTTGTGCTTACCAAAATCACCTGAGAAAGCCGACTTAAGAGGAAATGCAACATTACAAGCCAAATATACTCCAATATAAAATGAAAACTTAAAAAAAAAAAAAGTCATTATCTTCCAGGCATTTCCAGTCATTTTTTGTTTGCAACAGACCAGTAAAAATGGTGAGAATTCCCATGCTCTAGGGATAATAATTACAGAAACTGATCTGGTAAAAAAAATTACTATACATCAAAAAAATTGTAAGATTTTTCTAATTTATATCAACAAAAATCAGGTGGCCAACAGGTACATGAAAAGATCCTCAACATCACGAATTTTTAAAGAAATGCAAATCAAAAGTACAGTGAGGTATCACCTCACACAAGTCAGAATGGCCATCATTAAAAAGTCTACAATAATAAATGCTGAAGTTCAGTTCAATTCAGTCACTCAGTTGTGTCCGACTCTTTGTGACCCACGGATTGCAGCATGCCAGGCTTCCCTGTCCATCACCAACTCCTGGAGCTTGCTCAGACTCATGTACATTGGGTCAGTGATGCCATCCAACCATCTCATCCTCTGTCAACCCCTTCTCTTCCTGCCTGCAATCTTTCCTAGCATCAAGGTCTTTGGAGATGGTATGGAGAAAAAGGAACCCTCTTACACAGCTGATGGATGCAAATTGGGCCACTACTATCACTACTATGGAGAACAGTATAGAGCTACCTTAAGAAACTCAAAATAGACTTACCATATGGTCTTGCAATCCCACTCCTGAGCACATATTAGAGAAAACTCAAATTCAAAAAGATATATGCACTATAGTGTTCATTGCAGGATTCCATCCTCCTCATTGACATCAAAGAACCTGTCTCAAAGATAGCATCCCCTACAGCTGACCTATAAAGGAGAAAAACCATAGACTGTTTCAAGAATGCAGGAATACCCTCAATAATGTATTTCTCAACACCTTAATGCAGGGAATGTCTGTGGACATTTTAGGAGGATGTACTTTAGGGATAGATGTATAGATCGCATATGATGGGCCCATTCCAACTCTCCTACTTTTGATGCATTTGGATTCCTTCCTCCATATTGTGCTGGGAAAGTTCTGACATTTCAATGTCATTAAACGTTGGCCTCTGCTGAGTTCACATTTCAGTCATCAAATCAAGTGATGTGTTAAAGGCAATTCCAAATGTCCAAACTAACACATAAAAACCACTAGTCTCTAGTAAAGTGTGTAAAAGTGAAAGTCACTCAATCGTGTCTGACTCTTTGCAACCCCATGGTTTATACAGTCAGTGGCATTCTCTAGGCCAGAATACTGGAGTGGGTAACTGTTCCCTTCTCCAGGGGATCTTCCCAACCCAGGGATCAAACCTAGTTCTCCTGCATTGCAGGCGGATTCTTTACCAGCTGAGCCACAGAGGAAGCCCCCAGTCTTTAGTAAGTGCACCCTAATTAATATATTTGGGCTCATATACCCTACCTCTTTGCACTAACACTCTCAGAATCTACTCTCTGGTATATTTCCAAAGTTTCTGCTGATAGGTACAACGTATATTCTTCCACTGGGTAATTAATATTAATATACAAACAAAACATATATAAATATATATAAATACATACATATAGACACATGCATGTATTCATATTTTATCATTATTTAATGCATAAGCTATTTCATTCCAGGTAATGGTGTGAGCCTGACCTCCAGAAACAACCTGAGATTTTATCCTAGTTAAAGGTCTACTGGCCACAAAGGGTAGTTGTTTTGGGGTTTTGAGGGAAATGGCTTACTTCTGCAGGGCATCTAAATTATGATATCACAAGGGTTTCAAGATAGGTAAGTTAATATTTGTAGACATTGCAGGTCAGCCTATTTCCATTAGCAATGAAAGCCCACAGTGACTTTGGGTTCCATATTTTTAGTTTAATATGGACTTAAACAGATGTCCCCATTTAAAGTTTTTGAATCTCATTATTTTTCACTATCGCTCTAACTTTCACATAGAAACATGATGAAACTCTGACTTCAACCCCCTCAATTTAATTTTGTATTTCATTTTAGCATCAGCCCTATGACTGCTGAAATAAGAGATTCTTTTAAGGCAGTCACAGAAACTCCCTGGTTTTCAGATCTTATCTTGAGCTGAGCATTAAATTAACTGCATATGTCATTTTTTTTTTTCTAAGAGCCCCATTCACTAGAGGAGATTCCATTCACACCAGAGGACCTGTTGTCACTATTCTGACATAACAGTCAAGTGCAGCTGTTGCTTTGTATCCCGAGGTAGTTACTTCAGTAGGTAATTCATCAAAATCAAACATAGGTAATAGATTGATTAATTGTGATGCCACTGCATGCCAAGGATTATTATCATCTTATTTCCCATTTACAAAGAGCTCAGCATTTCACTGAAGACTAATGACACAACTAAACCAACTTCAGAATCTCATCTTTGTACACATTTTCTTGGACGATTCCTGATACCAATTCTGTATTAGTCAAGGTCTCTGGGGTTGCACAGAGTCGGACATGACTGAAGCAACTTAGCAGCAGAAGCAGCTGGTGGCTCAGACAGTAAAGAATCCACTTGCTAATGCAGGTGACCTGGGATCAATCCCTGGATAGGAAAGATCCCCTGGAGAAGGGAATGGCAATCCACTCCAGTATTCTTGCCTGGAGAATTCCATGGTCAGAGAAGCCTAGAGGGCTACAGTCCATGGGGTCACAAAGGGTTTCACTCTCAGTCAGTAAACAAGAAGAACACAGGAATTTCAATAGGAAAAAAAAAAAGACTAATGTAAAGAATATGGGCTTCTGAGGTGGCACTAGTGGTAAGGAAAGGCCTACCAATTCAGGAGAGGAGACCTAAGAGATGTGGGTTTGATCCCTGGGTCAGGAAGATCCACTGCAGGAGGGCATGGCAACCTACTCTAGTATTCTTGCCTGGAGAATCCCATGGACTGTGAAGCCTGGCAGGCTACAGCCCATAGGGCTGGACATAGTCTCACACAACTGAAGCAACTTAGCAAAGACACCTTAAAGAATACATTAACTATTAATCCCTAATAGAGATTAACTGCTAAGGGGCTAAGAGAATTCCAAAGAATGCAGAAATTGCAGATATAGAGAGCAGTCACTGCCTCAGAGACTGAGGCAGAGAACCAAAGGGAGAAACAAATTTTCAAGAGAGCCCACTAAGTCTAAAATTTAGACCCCATTATTGAAAGTGTGGCTGTGATACTGTATATGATGGATAAATTCATTGAGATCATGTACTCTGAGTTCAACAAAGAGGAAACTTCCTATTGGGGAGGAGAATTTACTAGACACTGGCCCCTAGAATTTTCCTGAGACTTTGTTGTGAAGCTACCAGAGAGGTCCTGTTAAAACTCCAGAGAAAATTTCCCCCTTATTGTGCCTGTAAAACTCAGCAAGAAGCCATTGAGAAACTAGCAGACTTCACTAAGGAACCACTTTCCGAGTCTCTACAGATAGCTGCTTGGAGGTGAGAATCATAGGATGATTCAGAAGACCCTGGATGTCATATGTCACCAGAGCAAGGAGGAGAGAGCTCACTGGAACCAGGAAGAGAAAGCTTTTCACCCTGTAGCATTCCTTTTGCCCCCACTACTAACTAAGCTTATGAGCTTAACATTGTGCCTGCTGACAAGGAAGAAAGGTTTACAGGGTCCAGCCCTACTATAACAGAGCATGGCAAAGATGAATGAATGGATAATCTCAGAGATAATACATTGATTACTGCTGATTCATCAAGTAAAGAATTTTGAAGAGCTGAGGTCCTGCCTGAAGGCAAAGAAAATATGAAATGGTCAATGGAAAAGGAAGTTATTAACTAAGGCTGCACAACCAGCTACAGAATTGAGGACTGCTATAGCTACATTTGGGCTTTTCTAAAGTGGCCCTTATGATAAAGAACCCATTTGCCAGTGCATAAGAGATGTGGGTTTGATCCCTGGATCAAGAAGATTCCACTGGAGGAGGGCATGGCAACCCACTCCAGTATTCTTGCCTGGGGAATCCCATGGACAGAGGAGCCTGGAGGGCTAAAGTCCATAGGGTCGCACAAAGTCAGACACAACTGAAGCAACTTAGCACACATGCATAGCTACATATAATTTATTTTTTGGTTGATGTGCATGCATGTGTGTGTATATATGTATATGTGTGTGTGTATATGTGTATAGGTATGTATTTGTGTGTATTAGTTTTCTTTCTTCTTTTTCCATTTTCCCTTAATATATTTTGTTGACAGCTGAATTTTGTTTATAGATTTTTCCAAAGCTTACAGTAAAGACTCATGATGTTTTTCTCTGAGATACCAGCACCAGGCAGCTGGTATTCCCTCTTTAGTTTCATCTCCATGGAGCCACTCCTCCAAGCTTCTAAGTTTCTAAGGTCCAAAATCAGTTCATTTTGAATTACTCAAAAGGAAAATCTCCTGGGTGTCTCTGACTTAGGTGAGTGTGCTTAAAAGATGCTTGCCTCCTGGCCTGGAAGAAGCAAAACAATCATGTAGCCAAAGTCCAATAGAAAAGGTCTGGCCTCTACGACCTGAGGCCCTCAGTCCAATAGCTATAAGAAACTAACCCAGTCCAATCTAAATGTGCTTGAAGAGTTCCAAATGCGAAGGCCATCGTCCCAGCACCTGATTGCAGCCTTGTGATACCTGAGCAGAGGACTCAGTCAAGCCATGTCTTAAATCCTAACTGACAGAAATTGTGAAATAATGAAAGCGTGTAGTTTTAAGCCACTACATCTGTCATAGTTTGTTATATGGTGATGGAAAACAAATACATTTTCCTAGGTTTGATAGTTAAATTCATGGTTACAATGTTCATCAATTGCTATCTTTGCAGTATTTTACTGTGTCCTTGCTTTTTTTTTTTTGCTGTCTTGTTAACAACTTTACACCTAGTTAACTATTCCCTATATGAAATCTTCTCTTCAGTTAAATGTTAATTTTGTCTCCTGAACTGACTGATAATAGGATTTCCTTACTTCTTGAAGGGCTCCAGTAATTGCCCATTCAATAAATGTATTGAATTTATGGGCTGTCCTCTACCAAAAATCATGTACTTTTGAATGCATTACCTGTCATTTTTATAGAATTATAGTCAATACACTTTTATGTTTTACATGCTATAAATATCTTATGTGCATGTGGGCATGTTCACTGTCTGTAAAGAGTGTCTGAGAGAAATAATTAGATACAAAATAACAAAACTCTTTCTCAAGGTCTAAGTAGAATGTTATGTGTTAATAATATTAATATGTTAAAAACAATTGACATATTAAATAATAATGTCAATTATTCCATTTTAATTATTCCTTATCAAATAATTTTACAACAGGAAAATTTGTTTCAGTGCAGTTTGGTTCAGATTCAGAAGCTTAGATAAGGGGGAAAGCTTAATAAAGGGTAACTGGACCACTTTCTCATACGCAAAAGCAAACTCAAAATGGATGAAAGCCTTAAATGTAAGACCTGAAACTATAAAACTCCTGGAAGAAAACATGGGCAGTATGCTCTTTGACATCCATCTTAGCAATATTTTTCTTTTGTTGGATGTGTCTCCTAACGCACTTTCCTAAGGCAAGGGCCACAACAATTAACAAGTAGGGAAACATCAAACTAAAAGGCTTTTGCACAGTGAGGAAAATTATCAATAAACCAAAAGGCAGTCTACTGAGTGGTAGAAGCTATTTGCAAATTATTTACCCAATAAAGGGTTAATATATGAATTATGGCTTTTCTGGTAGCTCAGTGGTAAAGACTCTGTCTTCCACCAGGGGACGCTGGTTTGTTTCCTGGGTTGAAAAATTCAATGGAGAAGGAAATGGCAACCCAGTCCAGGATTCTTGCCTGGGAAAATCCATGGGGAGAGGAGCCTGGCAGGCTACATTCCATGGGGTCACAAAGAGTCAGACACATCTTAGTAACTAAACAACAAAGCAGCAACAAAATGTAAAAATATGTATTTAGTAACTAAACAACAAAGCAGCAACAAAATATGTAAAAACCCCACACAATTCAATATGAAAAACCCAAACAATCTGAATAAAACTCTGCAAAGGACCTGCATAGACACTTTTCCAAAGAAGACACAGATGACCAACAGGCAAGTGAAAAAATGCTCAACAACACTAATCATCAGGAAAATGCAAATCAAAAACAACAATGAGATACCACTTTACATCTGTCAGAATGAAAGTGTTAATTGCTCAGTCATGTCTGACTGCTTGCAGCCCCATGGAATGCAGCCTGCCAGGCTTCTCTGCTCATGGAATTCTCCTGGTAAGAATATAAGAGTGGGTTGCCATTTCCTTCTCCAGAGGATCTTCCCTACCAAGGGATTGAACCCACATCTCTTAAGTCTCCTTCATTGGCAGGCATGATCTTTACCTCTAGAACCACCTGGGAAGCCCTCTATCAGACTGGCTGTCACCAAAAGAAATAACATGTTACCAGGTATATTCAGTTCAGTTAAGTCACTCAGTCATGTCTGAGTCTTTGCAACCCAATGGACTGCAGCATGCCAGACATCCCTGTCTATTACTAACTCCTGGAGTTTACTCAAACTCACGTCCATTGAGTCTGTGATGCCATCCAACCTTCGATCTTTCCCAGCGTCAAGGCCTTTTCCAGTGAGTCAGTTCTTCACATCAGGTGGCCAAAGTATTGGAGCTTCAGCTTCAGCACCAGTCCTTCCAATAAACATTCAGGACTGATTTCCTTTAGGATGGACTGGTGGGATCTCCTTGCAGTCCAAGAGACTCTCAAGAGTCTTATCCAACACCACACTTCAGAAGCAACAATTCTTCGGCACCCAGATTTCTTTATAGTCCAGCTCTCACATCCATACATGACTACTGGAAAAACCATAGCTTTGACTAGACAGACCTTTGTCGGCAAAGTAATGTCTCTGTTTTTTAATATGCTGCCTAGGTTGGTCATAACTTTCCTCCCAAGGAGCAAGCATTATTAATTTCATGGCTGCAGTCACCATCTGCAGCGATTTTAGAGTCCCCCAAAATAAAGTCTGTCACTGTTTTCGTTGCTTCCCTACCTATTTGCCATGAAGTGATGGGACCAGATGCCATGATCTTAGTTTTCTGAATGTTGACTTTTAAGCCAACTTTTTCACTTTCCTCTTTCATGTTCATCAAGTGGCTCTTTTGTTCCTCTTCACTTTCTGCCATAAGGGTGGTGTCATCTGCATATCTGTGGTTACTGATATTTCTCCCTGCAATCTTGATTCCAGCTTGTGCTTCTTCCAGCCCAGCATTTCTCATGATGTACTCTTGCATATAAGTTAAATAAGCAGGGTGACAATATACAGCCTTGATGTACTTCTTTTCTGATTTGGAACCAGTCTGTTCCATGTCCAGTTCTAACTTTTGCTTCCTGATCTGTATACAGATTTCTCAGGAGGAAATGGATGTGGAGGATAGGAATGTGGAGGAAAGGAAACCCTCATTCCCTGTTGGTAGGAATGTAAATTGGTGCAGCCAATTTAAATTGAGGTGGAGAGTGATGGCCAGCTGGTTCTGGAATCTTAGAAGGGGACAAGGGTTGCAGAGAGATAATCTGAAAGTGATGAAATAACTGAAAACTAAAGTCAGCTGCTTCTCTAGGAGGAAACTCCCTCTGCTGGGCTGAAGAAGCACTAGTGAGGTAACACAGACAGAAACAGAAAGTGCACAGGTGGACCACAGGAAGCAAATCAGCAGTCCCTTCTTCTTCCCTCAGTTAGCAGTCTCTCCCTAACGGCCTTTGGGCAAAGACTGATAGGGGGACCACTGTTAAAGAAGAAATGGGTTTTCTATATTCCCAGCCCAAGCATCACAAGGCAGAATATGGTTTGTTGAGTTTGGAGCTGAATGGCAATCATGAAATACCCAAAGCAGAAGCCTCACAGAATCTGTTGCAGCTCTATTTTAGAACCAGTATCCAGTATAGCATTCTTGGGGCTTCCCTGGTGGCTCAGCAGTGATGAATTTGCCTGCAATGCATGCAACACAAGAAATGCTATCTCAATCCCTGGATCAGAAGATTCCCTGGAAGAGGGCATAACAACTCACTTCAGTATAACTGCCCCGGGAATAACATGGACAAAGAGCCTGGTGGGCTACAGTCCATAGGGTCACACAGATTCTGACATGACTGAAGCAACTGAGCATGCATGCACACATAGCATTCTTATAGATATTACATGAAATAAAATTTTTGAGCTTGTAATCTGGGCTTTAGAGTTATGTCCATATGTGTGCTTTTAATTATAATGCATAAGAAAAAGTGTATTTACATTTGTATTTTAGTTATAGATCTTGGCTTACAGAGAAACAAAAATGATTCTGGACAACTCAAGCAAAAAGAATGACTGGATAGATATGGAATAGCACACATAACTTGAGAAACTTAGCAATCAAAAAGAGAGGCAGAAACCAAGAATGTTTTGCCAAAATGATAAGTGAAATGCAACACAGAAAAAATGGTAAACAATCATCATTGTTTTGTAAATTTCACAATTATTTTTTAAAGGCTAACAACATTAACAATCAGAAGTTCATACCTTTATATTGCAAAAAAATGTTCAGGTAAAATTGCCATTTTCTTGGTATATATAACTTGGAAGAAGTCATACTAGTTTTGCAAATGTATGTATATTATATATGTCACTTACTATAAATGACATAAGGTAAATTTATTTTGTTATTTACTAATACAGGGTAGTTATTAGGTTGGTGTGAAAGTAACTGCATTTTTTATATTGTTGAAATTTACAATTTGATATTTGAATACATTCTTAATAAGTGTGGTTACGTTATACATCATTTTAATGTGCAGTTCTCGCTTCATGTTTTTTCTTTTTTTTTCTAATGTCTTATTACTTGCTGTTTATTTTATATTTTTTTAGACTATGGAAATGATGTTAGACAAAAAGGAAATTCAAGCAATTTTCTTATTTGAGTTCAAAATGAGTCATAATGTACCAGAGACAGCTTACATCAACAAGGCATTTGACTCAGAAATTGCCAACAAATGGACAGTGCAGTGGTGGCTCAAGAAGTTTTGCAAAGGAGAAAAAAGCCTTGAAAATGAGAACCACAGTGACTTGCCATAGAAATTTGACAATAGCCAATTAAGAGCCATCACTGAAGCTGATCCTCTTACAGCTACATGAAAAGTTGCTGAAGAACTGAATCTCGACCATTCTATGGGTTTTCAGCATTTGAAGCAACTTGGAAAAGTGAAAAAACTCAATAAGTGGGTGCCTCATGAGCTGACTAAAAAAAAAAAAAAAAAGGCCCATCATTTTGAAGTGTAGTTTCTCATTCTACTGGAAAGCAGGATGCAGAAAGTGCTTTCCAAGAGTTCATTGAATTTGAAGCTTAACTTTTCATGTTACAGGAATAAACAAATTTATTTCTCACTGGCAAAAATGTGTTGACTGTAATAGTTCCTATTATGATTAATAAAGATCTGTTTGAGTCTAGTTATGTTTTAAAATTCACAGTCCAAAACCACAATTATATTTGCACCAACGTAAGAGTACAGAGTAGTTTTTACTATACTTAAGGAATATTTTAGCTTGCTCACCTCTTGACTTTCATCTATTACCCAACATAATGCAATTAAAAATAGTACCTATTATTGATCTCTTTGTATCAATTACATGATTTTGAAGCAGAGTTCAAAGGAAATAATAAAAAATAATTAATCTAGCATATTTTGGGTGCTTGACCACAAGTGCTATAATCTAATTTTATTCTAAAAGTCATATAGTTCAATTCAGTTCAGTTCAGTCGCTCAGTCATGTCCAACTCATTGTGACCCCATGAATCACAGCATGCCAGGCCTCCCTGTCCATCACCAGCTCCCGGAGTTCACTCAAACTCATGTCCATCGCATTGGTGATGCCATCCAGCCATCTCATCCTCTGTCGTCCCCTTCTCCTCCTGCCCCCAATCCCTCCCAGCATCAGAGTCTTTTCCAATGAGTCAACTCTTCGCATGAGGTGGCCAAAGTACTGGAGTTTCAGCTTTAGCATCAGTCCTTCCAAAGAACACCCAGGACTGATCTCCTTTAGGATGGATTGGTTGGATCTCTCTGCAGTCCAAGGGACTCTCAGGAGTCTTCTCCAACACCACAGTTCATGTACTTAACTTGACATAAAAACATGCAGTTAACTAAAAGTGGAATATACAATTTAATATCAAAAGGAGACTCAGACACACATTTAATTATATTTTTGACCAGTGAGAAATAAACTTAAATTGTATATCATAACCTGAAGTTGTTAAGGGATTTAAGAGCTTATTTACTGATCTCCTGAAAATGTAAAGTAGAAGGATACAAGGATACAGCACAAGATAAAGAGATAATCAATATAATCCTGTCTCACATAAAATTAAATATTTAACTCAAAATACTAATTATTAATGAGAATATTTTAATTCACTCAGTTTTTCAAAATCAAGCAGTGATGTATAAGGCAGTACTAAAATCAGATCAGTATGACCAACAACTACAATTCTGCTTTACATTCATTTCATGCCATAAATTGTGTTTTACACTATCAACTTAATTGCAGAAAGATATAAAGGTATTTTGAAGCCTTGCAGGATGTCTCCAAAGTAGGATATTCATTTCATCAAAGTTATAATGAATACATTGGCAAAAAATCATTGCTGCAAAGCTCAAAATAATCTATAGTTTCAGAAAATGGTGACTCTATTTTTTGTGTGTATTTAAATCATAATACTGATAAGAAGCTTGCTTTAATGTATTATTGCAGTTTAGGGAGGGACATAATGGTTTTCATCTTATAACATTCATTTTATGAAGCTAGGTATTTTTATCACATTAATTAAATCATTAATTATGTATTTCTAGAAGAAGATAGAGAGGTATATAACATGGACAATTATCTCAGTAGCCAATTGCTTAGTTGAACTGACAACCTTTAGTTAATTTCCCTTACTATAACTTCTATTTCCCAAAAATTAATGTGAAGTAAACAATAGGGTTAAAGAAGAATTGAGAAAGCAAAAAGATATTTTAAATGTGAATAAAGATTATTTTGAAATTTATAGTTATATACTTTTTTCTTGATTTTTAAAAAATGTTTTATTGAATATGAAGACGGGACTATTTATATTAAGTCATATCACTTGTTTTCAGAGTAGACATATAAAAGACAAATTTGGAAGCACTTATTTGGTAGTTAAATTGTGAAGCAAGATTGCCGGGAGAAATAGCCATAGCCTCAGATGTTCAGATGACACCACCCATATGGCAGAAAGAGAAGGAGAACTAAAGAGCCTCTTGATGAAAGTGAAAGAGGAGAGTGAAAAAGTTCGTTTAAAACTTGACATTCAAAAAATGAAGATGATGGCCAGCGATCCCATCACTTCATGGCAAATAGATGGGGAAACAATGGAAACAGTGACAGACTTTATTTTCTTGAGCTCCAAAATCACTACAGATGGTGACTGCAGCCATGAAATTAAAAGATGCTTGCTCCTTGGAAGAAAAACTATGACGAACCTAGACAGCATATCAAAAAGCAGAGACATTACTTTGCCAACAAAAATCCATCTCTCTAGTCAAAGCTTTGGTTTTTTCAGTAGTCATGTATGGATGTGAGAGTTGGACTATAACGAAAGCTGAGCACCAAAGAATTGATGCTTTTGAACTGTGGTATTGGAGAAGAACTCTTGAGAGTCCCTTGGACTGGAAGGACATCAAACCCGTCAATCCTAAAGGAAATCAGTCCTGAATGTTCATTGGAAGGACTGATGCTGAAGCTGAAACTCCAATACTTTGGCCACCTGATGTGAAAAACTGACTCATTGGAAAAGACCCTTATGCTAGGAAAGATTGAAAGCGGGAGGAGAAGGGGATGACAGAGAATGAGATGGTTGGATGGCATCACCAACTCAATGGACATGAGTTTGAGCAAGCTCCAGGTGTTGGTGATGGACAGGGAAGCCTGGCATGCTGCAGTCCATGGGGTCACAAAGAGTCAGACACGACTGAGCGACTGAACTGAACTGAACTGATAAAACGGCAGAAATCTTTTGTCTGTATTTTTCACTATGTGTCCAAAAGACTTAATATAGTCTCTGACATATAATGGGTACACAATTCTTAGTTGACTGAATAAATAATTTATGATTGAGGAAATGTAAGCAGAAGTCAAACAATGAAAGGTTATCTAAGCAATAATAATGCTTTTGTAATTGATTATAAAAACAATCGAAAGTCAATGAGGGAACTGAAAAACAGAAATGGTGAACTTAGAATGGGTGTTTTAAGAAAATTACCTTCACAACTAGGTGAAAAATGGAATCAGCAGTTAAATAAAATGAATATAAGTAATAAAAAAATAAAAAAATAAGGGATATATCAATTAGAATTCTGTGAAGAATGGATTAATAGTAGAAGTAAAATTGGAAATTAGTGCCAAAAAAGAATCACAATATACCCATGAAATGTCACCTGAAGCTTTTGTAATTGTTCATATGTGGTGATTTGGAGGGAGAGGTAGATTGTTCGCTTGTGGCTTGAAGAAATAGTTGATTAGTGCTGTCATTTGACGAAATGGTTATGATTGGAGGAATATCAGCTTGGTAGAAAGATGGTATATTGCATTTTGGACACAGTATGAAAGCCCCTTTATACACCTACATGACAGTGTCCTTGTGGATACTTGCATATAGTGATTTTAATCTCAGGAGTAATGCAGCATTGGATATCTAGATTTGATGATGTTAATATATCAATGCTTGCTGAAACCACAAGAATGGATGATATAGGGGTGTTGCAACTTTCATTCCATTCTCTCAACATTTCTGTTTCTTCCCATGCATAGGGAACACTCCTGCCTACAACTCAAACTGTCAGCTCATACCCCTCCCAAGCTCCTCATTTTTTGGAACCCTAAACCTCCATTAATTTATGTTTAGTGTTAGGTGGGGTTACAGTGCTTGCAGATTAGAACACAGATGTTCTCTGTTCTTCATGTTTCTGCTGTTGACAAAGACATTCAGTCGGAGAAGGCAATGGCACCCCACTCCAGTACTCTTGCCTGGAAAATCCCATGGATGGAGGAGCCTGGTAGGCTGCAGTCCATGGGGTCGCTAAGAGTCGGACATGACTGAGTGACTTCATTTTCACTTTCCACTTTCATGCATTGGAGAAGGAAATGGCAACCCACTCCAGTGTTCTTGCCTGGAGAATCCCGGGGACAGAGAAGCCTGGTAGGCTGCCATCCATGGGGTCACACAGAGTCAGACACGACTGAAGCGACTTAGCAGCAGCAGCAGCAGCAGCAAGACATTCAGTTGGGCCCAAGTCGCACAGTTCAGTATAAAACTCCAACTTGAAGAGCCACCAGGAGCTGGCCAAGATGTTAATAAAACAACACTGCATTTATCATTATACCATCAAATATATACGTGTATATATATATATATCTCTCCCATAGTAAAGTCACCTTAAAAAATCAAGAGGGGGTGGTAGCTTGTGGTCCCTCCTCTGTTGTTTCTCTCTTTCACTCAGGCCCATGGTGCCAGCAGGATGCACAAATGTCATACGGTCATACTGCCAGTCATACTGCCAGGGAAGTCCATAGCTACCAGGGAGACCACAAATGGCATGATAAACAGCTCTAGAAAGCCCATTTTGGCACAGCCCTGAAGGACAATATTTTGGAGGCACTTCTCATACCAAAGAAATTGTGCTTAAAAAGTAGGGGTTGAAGTCAAAGAGCCAAATTCTGCCACCAAAAAGTGTATCAGGCTTCAGTTAGGAATGGCAAAAAAAAAAAAAAAAATTCACAGGCTTTGTACCCAATGATGGTTGTTTGAATTTTATTGAGGAAAGATGAAGCTTTGGTTGCTGGATTTAGTCACAATGGCCATGCTCTTGGTAACATTCCTAGAGTCCCCTTTAAGATTGTTGAAGTAGCCAAAGGCTCTCTTTCAGGCTTATACAAAGGTAGGAAGGAAAGACCAAGATCATAAGTTTTGATGATGAAAGCACAATAGTAATAAACTTTCATATCCCCCCCCCAAAAAAAAAGTCATGCGGGAGGAGTAAGAAAAACAGCAAAAACTTACCCCAAGTCCCTAAGTGATCAAAACCACCAATGAAAAAATATAGATTATTACATAGTGGATCCAAATTATGAGCTTTAAAGTCAAAGAGATTGAAACAGGGAGTGCCACTGATTTTGGAAAGCTCAAGGCAATAGCCTCATCAATCCCCTTTATTACCAGGACACACACAACCTCACTGACACTATGCCTTGAAGCCATCATCATTAATCTCATTATGATGTTTACCCTATTTTTTTAAATGACAGGTCCTATATTTGTTTATACCCCTAGGCAGGTTTTCTAGACTGTTTTTCATCTCTTAAAATCCAAAATGGCTCATATTCATCTTTTTTGATCTTAATCCACACCTTTATCTGCTCCTAAAGTACACCCACCCTCTGTCATCAATAAAATCATTTACATCTTCAATCTCTTACCAGAATACACTCCTTTTGTTCTGTCTTAAATCTGGCTTTCCCTTGGAGCTTAGACAAGTTAAACTACTTATTTATGTGCTGCTGCTGCTTCTTCTAAGTTGCTTCAGTCGTGTCCGACTCTGTGCAACCCCATAGACGGCAGCCCACCAGGCTCCACCGTCCCTGGGATTCTCCAGGCAAGAACACTGGAGTGGGTTTCCATTTCCTTCTCCAATGCATGAAAGTGGAAAGTGAAAGTGAAGTCGCTCAGTCGTGTCTGACCTTTGCGACCCCATGGACTGCAGCCTACCAGGCTGCTCTGTCCATGGGATTTGCCAGGCAAGAATACTGTGCACATGACCAATAAAGCCTAAATCTGGCTTTCAGACTCAAGCTTTCTTTAGAAGTGAGCCTGGAGTCATGCCTTACTGCCTCTCTTCTCAGAGCTCATTACTCAACTTCCCAACAGCATTCAGACTATTTATATTGTAACTCCATAGCCTTTAGCAAAACAAATACAATATGATATAAAACACTTCTTTGTTAAATTTCACTTCAAAATACCATTCCACTTTTGTCCTTATTATTCCACTATAAATACCACAAGAATCTCAAACACATTTTGCTTAAGAAAAGTTGTTCATATTTCCCACCGTCTTGGTCTCAGCAATTTATGTTATGTAGTTGTTCAAACAAAGAAATTATAGGAAATTTTCTTTCCCTTTCCAGTCACCTGTCCACATTAAGTGAAGTCTTACCTACAAAATATATATGTGTGAGGTGATTTCCTAAATTTTGACTCTCTTTTCACACAAGTTTTGTGCAAGTCTTCCCATTCACCCTTCATATTACCAAAGTTGAACTCAATGTGTACACTTCTTTAGATTCACTTGGACTCCCTTGATGGCTCAGATGGTAAAGAATCCACCTGCAATGTGGGAGACCTGGGTTTGATCCCTGAGTTGGGAAGATTCCCTGGAGAAGAGCATGGCAATCCACTCCAGTATTATTCCTTGGAAAATCCCCATGGACAGAGGAGCCTGGTGGGCTACAGTCCATGAGGTCCAAAAGAGCTGGACATGACTGAGCAACTAAGTACATCAATTGGCCAAAGAGTTCTAATTTTTTGCTGATATCCCTGGTTCAGTATTAAAGAATCCACCTGCAATGCCAGAGATGCAGTTTCAATCCTTGGTTCAGGAAGATCCCCTGGAGGAAGGCATGGTAACCCACTCCAGTATTCTTACCAGGAAAATTCCATGGTCAGAGGGGTCTGTAGGGCTACGGTCTATGGGGTCACAAACAGTTAAATACCACTGAAACAACTGAGCACAGGAACACGATATTAACCACACTCTTATAGATGACAATGAGAAGATTTCTATTTCTTTGGAGAAACAGAGTTTCAACATCACTGTCATGAAGTGCCAGCCTTGCTGCAGTGCTTGCCTTGCTTGTAGAACACAGTACGACAGCTACTCCCATAATCATGGAAAAACTCAATAGTGCCTGATCTCATGCTGTATACCACCCACCTCTTAACAAAATTCCACAGACTTCCTGGTCACTTGTGAAACATGAAATTCTAAAAGATATGCTTGGTATGTACACGAATGCACTGCTAGACTGCGCAGGTTACATAAGAGTGAGCTCAAGGTAGGCAGGGTGCTACTGGTTTTTCCCTTCTCGCTGACTGCTCTGTTGTCATGACTTGTGTTGTAGAAGCCACTACTGTTGTCAAGTGGATTCTAGCTCTCCTAGAAGCTACCAAAAATGGCTAAATGATGTGGCTTAAAATTGTATGGGTGTTAGCATCCAGAGGATGAACATTGAACAGTGAGTTACAGGAGATAAAAAGGAATTAGCTAATAAAATTCATTTCTTTTTTCCTCTGTGAGAACCTATTTTAGAACTTAGTATTTTAATATAGATTTTGACATAAGATTTTCTATTTTCATCAGATGGGACTGTGATCATAAGTTAACCAAGATATGCTCTTGGGCATCTGCTAGGAGGTCTTTCCTTAGGAGTCCTTGCAGAATCAAAAGCAAATTCTGACAATTGATGCTCAGGAAAAATAAACATGGTATATATTAGTTTCCTCTAGTTATACTCCAAGTGATGAAAATAATCATAAAACTAATGTGTGGACGCCAGAATTGTAGGTTTTAGGTCAGCATCACACAATTGTGTATATATATATATGTGTGTGTGTGTGTGTCTCCATCCATAACATCACTCCAGAAAAGTGCTTCACAAAGCACATCATTTCACAGAGAAGTCACAAATCCACTTTATAGAGTTGCAATGTATTGCATCTTCATATTCCCTATGCTTACACCACAGAGAAAGTCATGAGCATCATGTTATTGTTTTTTTAACCAGAAAATAATTATTTACAGGATAGTATACATTAGATACTATTTCAAAATACAGATGATTGAATAAATCAGTAAGGAGAAAATCAATACAGATGACTGAGGTTGTATGCATTGAGACATCAAAAGTTGTCCTTGAGATGTTTCTGTGAAAATAGGCTTCATTTGATTTTATCTTCTCTGTTCTAAGATCATACCATGGTTTATCACACTAACTGGCAATTTTGCTTTTGGTGGGGTACATAGCCAGAATAATTACATTTCATAGATGACTGAGTATAAAATAGTAACCTTTTCACACTAAATGAATTTACTAAAATTGGATACTCTCTGATGAAACATGCACCAAATCTACATTACAGAAAAATTTGAACTAACAAAGACATAAAAGTTGGGATGAGAAAATTTAACCCAAGAGCTGCTTTTAATGTAAGGGTAGCAGATGTATGGCAGTTCTTTATAACACAAAGGTTGAAGATGACAGTTATCCAGTGATTTGGGGGGAAACATATGATGATTTATATAACTATATTCAAGTAGAAGTCAGGGATGAAGTTACTGGTTTTGAAGAAAGTTTCCTTTTCATAAAAGGTACTGAAGTTTCATGGTAAAGAGGACAAAGTGCCAGCAAAGGGAAAAACTGGCTGTGTTAGCAGGTGAGGACAGATACGGAATGACTGAAAGTTTTATTCACTTCTGCTATCCTCCTCTAACTGCAGATACTCTCTGTGAAAACACAGCATATTATCAGAAAGCTCATTAAATATCATAGCCTTAATTTATAGAGAAAACCCACAAATAAGCTGCAATGTATCTTCAGTTGAAGGGCCATCTGTTGTGACCTGGAGAACCACTGTCATTCTAAACTCAATATAAGTGAAAACAAACTCATAATTATTTTTTCACAAATTTTCTTTCAGATTTCACTACTTCTGTCATTAGTCACTACTTTTCTTCTATTTACCCAATTTGGAAATTTTTGAAATTTTCATGGACATATCATCTAATGCTCCCTTCAACTCAATTAATAATAGATGTTGACTAGTCCATTTTTATGCCATTTGCACTCATCCATTTCTTCTTTTCTATGCCAGCTACTGCAGTTCTAAGTACATGCTGTTGAATCACATTCAGAAAGATAGTATGAAATTGTTATTATATAAGTTCTACAATTAAATAGACTTAATACAAAAAAATAAGGAGTTCATGATCTGAGCCACAGTCAGCTCCTGGTCTTGTTTTTGTTGACTGTATAGAGCTTCTCCATCTTTTGCTGCAAAGAATATAATCAATCTTATTTCAGTGTTGACCATATGGTGATGTCCATGTGTAGAGTCTTCTCTTGTGTTGTTGGAAGAGGGTGTTTGTTATGACCAGTGCATTTTCTTGGCAAAACTCTATTAGTCTCTGTCCTGCTTCATTCTGTATTCCAAGGCTAAATTTGCCTGTTACTTGAAGTGTTTCTTGAACTGAATTGAAATTTCTTAAATTGAAGAAAGTAGGGAAAACCACTAGACCATTCAGGTATGACCTAAATCAAATCCCTTATGATTATACAGTGGAAGTGAGAAATAGATTTAAGGGCCTAGATCTGATAGATAGAGTGCCTGATAAACTATGGAATGAGGTTTGTGACATTGTACAGGAGACAGGGATCAAGACCATCCCCATGGAAAAGAAATGCAAAAAAGCAAAATGGCTGTCTGGGGAGGCCTTACAAATAGCTGTGAAAAGAAGAGAAGCGAAAAGCAAAGGAGAAAAGGAAAGATATAAGCACCTGAATGCAGAGTTCTAAAGAATAGCAAGAAGAGATAAGAAAGCCTTCCTCAGCGATCAATGCAAAAAATAGAGGAAAACAACAGAATGGGAAAGACTAGAGATCTCCTCAAGAAAATTAGAGATACCAAGGGAACATTTCATGCAAAGATGGGCTCGATAAAGGACAGAAATGGTATGGGCCTAACAGAAGCAGAAGATATTAAGAAGAGGTGGCAAGAACACACAGAAGAAAAGCACAGAAAGGATCTTCACAACCCAGATAATCACGATGGTGTGATCACTCATCTAGAGCCAGACATCCTGGAATGTGAAGTCAAATGGGCCTTAGAAAGCATCACTACAAACAAAGCTAGTGGAGGTGACGGAATTCCAGTTGAGCTATTCCAAATCCTGAAAGATGATGCTGTGAAAGTGCTGCACTCAATATGCCAGCACATTTGGAAAACTCAGCAGTGGCCACAGGACTGAAAAAGTTCAGTTTTCATTCCAATCCCAAAGAAAGGCAATGCCAAAGAATGCTCAAACTACCACACAATTGCACTCATCTCACATGCTAGTAAAGTAATGCTCAAAATTCTCCAAGCCAGGCTTCAGCAATATGTGAACCGTGAACTTCCTGATGTTCAAGCTGGTTTTAAAAAAGGCAGAGGAACGAGAGATTAATTGCCAACATCTGCTGGATCATGGAAAAAGCAAGAGAGTTCCAAAAAAACACCTATTTTTGCTTTATTGACTATGCTAAAGCCTTTGACTGTGTGGATCACAATAAACTGTGGAAATTTCTTCAAGAGATGGGAATACCAGACCACCTGACCTGCCTCTTAAGAAATCTGTAAGTAGGTCAGAAAGCAACAGTTAGAACTGGACATGGAACAACAGACTGGTTCCAAATAGGAAAAGGAGCACATCAAGGCTGTATATTGTCACCCTGTTTATTTAACTTATATGCAGAGTACATCATGAGAAATGCTGGGCTGAAAGAAACACAAGCTGGAACAAGATTGCCAGGAGAAATATCAATAACCTCGGATATGCAGATGACACCACCCTTATGGCAGAAAGTGAGGAGGAATTAAAAAGCCCCTCGATGAAAGTGTAAGTGGAGAGTGAAAAAGTTGGCTTAAAGCTCAACATTCAGAAAACGAAGATCATGGCATCTGGTCCCATCACTTCATGGGAAATAGATGGGGAAACAGTGGAAACAGTGTCAGAATTTATTTTTGGGGGCTCCAAAATCACTGCAGATGGTGACTGCAGCCATGAAATTAAAAGATGCTTACTCCTTGAAAGGAAAGTTATGACCAACCTAGATAGCATATTCAAAAACAGAGACATTACTTTGCCAACAAAGGACTGTCTAGTCAAGGCTATGGTTTTTCCTGTGGTCATGTATGGATGTGAGAGTTGGACTGTGAAGAAGGCTGAGCACCGAAGAATTGATGCTTTTGAAACTGCGGTGTTGGAGAAGACTCTTGAGAGTCCCTTGGGCTGTAAGGAGATCCAACCAGTCCATTCTGAAGGAGATCAGCCCTGGGATTTCTTTGGAAGGAATGATGCTAAAGCTGAAACTCCAAGACTTTGGCCACCTCATTCGAAGAGTTGACTCATCGGAAAAGACTCTGATGCTGGGAGGGATTGGGGGCAGGAGGAGAAGGGGACGACAGAGGATGAGATGGCTGGATGGCATCACTGACTCGATGGACGTGAGTCTGAATGAACTCCGGGAGTTGATGATGGACAGGGAGGCCTGGTGTGCTGTGATTCACGGGGTCACAAAGAGTTGGACACGACTGAGCAACTGAACTGAACTGAGCTGAATACCAAAAAAAAAAAAAAAAGCTGAATACAAAAAAATAAAAGCTGAGTACAAAAAAATGGTTGCAGCTTGTAATAATTTTGTAGGCCTGAGAATGTTTCTCAGCACTTCAAATAACAGTATGATCATCTGTAAAATAAATTTAAGATAAAACAATGAACAATTTACTGAGTTTAAATACCATCTTCAAGGAAAGACACATTATTTTGGTGCTCTGCCTACTTGTTCAACTGCATAATAAGTTTTGATGCTTTTCAATTATCTTTTGAAATTTTAACATACACTTTTTTAAGCCCTAAAATTGGAATAAAGTTTTTGAAGAAAAAAAAGAAAAAAGCAATGATATTTAATACTAAGTCTTTTACCAGAGAAGGGGGAGGTTTAACCCCTGATTGTTTTAAAGAATTTAAGTCTTTTTTTCACTAGGCAAGATTGCAGTTTTTTTCTTTTTATTTATTTTTTTTGTTTGTTTGTTTTTTTAATTTGATTTTATTTTTAAACTTTACAATATTGTATTAGTTTTGCCAAATATCGAAATGAATCCGCCACAGGTATACCCGTGTTCCCCATCCTGAACCCTCACTTTTTTTTTAATAAAGACAGTTGACTCACTCTCTTTTTGTTTTCTTTTGCATTGCTTTTATTAAATTGCTTAGCCTGTGTCTTGCTCTTATAGCCCCAAAGTAACTTGAACTTATCCAGGGGTTATTTTTTTAAAGAAAGGAAAAAGTTAAAACTCAGCTAGCAGAAAACAAATAATTATTTACTTTAAGCATTTTAATTTGAACATTATTTATCACTTAATTCCGACTACCAACATTTTGAAAGGCAGATTTATCAAATAATGACAGATGATAAATTTGGGGCTATTATTTTTAGGGTATAGCCTTTAAGGGGCTTCCAGGTGGTATTGGCATAAAGAACTTGCCTGCCAGTGCAGGAGATGTAAGAGCAGCAGGCTTGATCTCTGGGACAGGAAGCACCACTAGAGGAGGGCATGGCAACTCACTCCAGTATTCTTGCCTGAAGAATCCCACAGACAGAGGAGCCTGGCAGGCTATGATCCTAGGGTTGCAGAGTCAGACACAACTGAAGTGACTTGGCATGCACACATACATGGCCCCTAAGGACTCAAAATAACGTTTGGAAAGCTTCATTTAATATTGAGACAACTAATATATGTGTTCTTGGCATTCTTAGAAGAAGTTTTGAGGAGGTTAATTACAGGATACATTTTAAATAGAAAGATAAAAAATATAGGCAATCATTTACCAAAAGTCTAAGCTTATACACTAGTTATAATTTCTTCAAAATGTCATAGTATAAGGACAAAGTTATATGTAAGGGATTTGGTCTTTGCCTTTTGAGGTATCTTTGTTTTCCCCCTTTCCTGCCATTCCCTCCATTTTCTCCCCTTTCCTGCTATTTCTGGAATATTAGGTCCATGAATCAAGGTAAATTGGATGTGGTCAAGCAGGAGATGGCAAGATTGAATATTGACATCTCGCTGCTGCTGCTGCTAAGTCGCTTCAGTCATGTCCAACTCTGTGCAACCCCATAGGTGGCAGCCCACCAGGCTTCCCCATCCCTGGGATTCTCCAGGCAAGAACACTGGAGTGGGTTTCCATTTCCTTCTCCAATGCATGAAAGTGAAAAGTGAAAGTGAAGTCGCTCAGTCGTGTCCAACTCCTAGTGACCCCATGGACTGCAGCCTACCAGGCTCCTCTGTCCATAGGATTTTCCAGGCAAGAGTACTGGAGTGGGTTGCCATTGCCTTCTCCGTGACATATTAGTAATCAGTGAACTAAAATGGATGAGAATGGGCATATTTAATTAGGATGACCATTACATCTACTACTGTGAAGGATCTCTTAAAAGAAATGGATTAGCCCTCATAGCCAACAAAAGAGTCCAAAATGCAGTACTTGTATGTAACCCCCAAAATAACAGAATGATCTTGTCTCCTTTCCAAAGCAAACCATTCAACATCCAGTTATCCAACTCTATGCCCCAAATACTGACTCTGAAGAAGCTGAAATTGAACAGCTCTGTGAAGACCTACAACAGTTTCTAGAACTAACATCAAAAAAGATGTCTTCTTCATCACTGGGGAATGGAATGCAAAAGTGGGAAGCCAGGAGATACCTGGAGTAACAGGCAAGTTTGGCTTTGGTGTACAGAATGAAGCAGGGCAAAGTCTAAGAGAGTTTTGCCAAGAGAATGCACTGGTCATAGCAAACACCCTCTTCCAGCAACACAAGAGAAGACTCTACACCTGGACATCACCAGGTGGTCAATATTGAAATCAGATTGATTATATTCATTGCAGCCAAAGATGGAGACGCTTTATACAGTCAGCAAAAACAAGACAGGAGCTGACTGTGGCTCAGATCATGAATTCCTTATTGCCAAATTCAGACTTAAATTGGAGAAAGTAGGGAAAACCACTAGACTATTCAGGTATAACCTAATCCAAATTCCTTATGATTATATAGTAAAGGAAACAAAGAGATTCAAGGATTGGATCTGGTAGACAGAGTACCTGAAGAACTATGGAAAGAGATTCATAACATTGTATGGGAGGAACTGACCAAAACCTTCCCAAAGAAAAAGAAATGCAAAAAGGCAAAGTGATTGCCTGAAGAGGCTTTACAAATAGCTTAGGAAAGAAGAAAAGTGAAAAGCAAGGGGCAAAAAGAAAGATATATCCAACTGAATGCAGAGTTCCAGCAAATATAAAGAAGAGAAAAGAAGGCCTTCTTAAATAAACAATAAATACGTCAAAAAAAAAAAAAGGAAAAACAATAGAGTGAGAAAGACTAGAGATCTCTACAAGAAAACTGGAGCTATCAAGGGAAAATTTCATGCAAAGATGGGAACAATAAAGGACAGAAAACAATAAGGACCTAACAGAGGAAGAAGAGATTAAGAAGAGATGGCAAGAATACACAGAACTACACAAAAAAGTCTTAATGACCAAGATAATCATGATGGTGTGGTCACTCTCCTAGGGCCAGATATCCTGGAGTGTGAAGTCAGGTGGGTTTTAGGAAACATTACTGCAAACAAAGATAGCAAGTGGAGGTGACGGAATTCCAGCGGAGCTATTTAAAATCCTAAAAGATGATGCTGTTAAAGTACTGCATTCAATAAGCCAGCGAATTTGGAAAACCAGACAGTGGCCACAATTGGAAAAGATCAGTTTTCATTCCAGTCCCAAAGAAAGGCAATGACACAGAATGTTCAAACTACCATACAATTGTGCTCATTTCACATACCAGCAAGGTTATGCTCAAAATCCTTCAAGCTATTGTTCAGCAGCATGTAAACCAAGAACTTCCAGATGTACAAGCTGAGTTTAGAACAGGCAAAGGAACCAGAGATCAAATAGCCAACATTTGTTGATGCATGGAGAAAGCAAGAGAGTTCCAGAAAAACATCCACTTCTGCTTCACTGACTACACTAAAACCTTTGTATGGATCACAACAAAGCGCAGTAAATTCTTAGAGATTGAAGTACCAGACTACCTTACCTGTCTCCTGAGAAACCTGTATGCAGGTCAAGAAGCAACAGTTAGAACCAAACCCAGAACAACTGACTGGACAAAACTGTGAAAAGAGTACAAGGCTGTATATTGTTACCTTGCTTATCATAACCTAGGTTCAAGATTGCCAGAAGAAATATCAACAACCTCACATATGCAGATGATACCACTCTAGTGGCAGAAAATGAAGAGAATTAAAGACTCTTTGGTGAGGGTGAAAGAGGAGAGTGAAAAAGCTGGCTAAAAACACAACATTAAAAAACTAAGATTATGGCATGACAGATTTTATTTTGTTGGGCTCCAAAATCACTGTGCATGGTGACTGTAGCCATGAAATTAAAAGAAGCTTGTTCCTTGCAAGGAAAGCTATGACCAACCTAGACAGCATATTAAAAGCAGAGACATCAGTTTGCCGACAAAGGCCCATATAGTCAAAGCTATGGTTTTACCAGTAGTCATGTACAGATAAGAGAGTGGACCATAAAGAAGGCTGAGTGATGAAGAATTGATACTGTCAAATCATGGTACTGTTGAAGACTCTTGAGAGTCCCTTAAACACCAAGGGGATCAAACCAGTCCATCTTAAAGAAAATCAATCCTGAATATTCATTGGGAGCTGAAGATGAAGCTCCAATACTTTGGCCACCTGATGTGAAGAGCCGACTCATTGGAAAAGGCCCTGATGCTGGGAAAGATTGAGGGAAGGAGAAGAAGGGGGCAACAGAGGATGAGATGGTTGGATGGCATCACCAACTCAATGGATATGAATTTGAGCAAACTCCAGGAGATAGTGGAGGACAGAGGAGCCTGGCATGCTACAGTCCATGGGATCACAGAGTTGGACATGACTTAGTGACTGAACACTCTCCTTTATAATTATATATGTCATGGGTAAAATGCACAGAAACAGAGCAAAATGGGGGAGATCCTGATTTTAAAAAGATAAATATGTTATTTAAAAAGTCATTTTGCATCTTTTAAAGACACAATATTTATTATGCACTCATCAAAATTATCAACTGATGAAAAATATGAGTATTTTTAATAAGTTATTCACAAATATCTTAGTATTAATTAAAGAACATGTAATAAAATTGTTTTCTATATAAAAATGGAAAACAAAATTAAAGAAGATGGATGATATTTAAGAAAGACAGCACATGTGTCAATTCCAGCATTTTGTGATTATAAGCTATATATTTATATCAACATACCTGAAACTGTTTATTTACATATTTATATCTATCAATGTATGAATACAGATATACATTGACAGGCACGTTTTTCACATTTTCTTTAAATCTCAGTTAGTTATATGACTTTGAATCACAAATTTCCATGGTTTGAACACTACATGAAAATTACTTAAAGTTTAATTTTTATAATGTTTGCCTAATACTAAAGTAGGTTTTTAAAAAAATTTTGGTACTTCAATGTGGTGAAAAAACGTCCTTAGTGATGTTAAACAATTAGTATTTTTACAAATATTGTACTTTCTACATGCCTATACCAGATTAATTGCATCAGTGGCAGTTACTTTTGGATCATGTGTAAGATTTTTATCCATATGCATTTAAGTTATTGATTTTAAAACCAGAAAAGATCAGTCACTCAGTTGTGTCTGACTCTTTGTGACCCCATGAATCGCAGCACGCCAGGCCGCCCTGTCCATCACCAACTCCTGGAGTTCACTGAGACTCACATCCATCGAGTCAGTGATGCCATCCAGAAATCTCATCCTCTGTCGTCCCCTTCTCCTCCTGCCCCCAATCCCTCCCAGCATCAGAGTCTTTTCCAATGAGTCAACTCTTTGCATGAGGTGGCCAAAGTCCTGGAATTTCAGCTTTAGCATCATTCCTTCCAAAGAAATCCCAGGGCTGATCTCCTTCAGAATGGACTGGTTGGATCTCCTTGCAGTCCAAGGGACTCTCAAGAGTCTTCTCCAACACCCCAGCTCAACAGCATCAATTCTTCGGTGCTCAGCCTTCTTCACAGTCCAACTCTCACATCCATACATGACCACAGGAAAAACCATAGCCTTGACTAGATGAAACTTTGTTGGCAAAGTAACGTCTCTGTTTTTGAATAAGCGTCTTTTAATTTCATGGCTGCAGTCACCATCTGCAGTGATTTTGGAGCCCAGAAAAATAAAGTCTGACACTGTTTCACTGTTTCCCCATCTACTTCCCATGAAGTGATGGGACCAGATACCGTGATCTTCATTTTCTGAATGTTGAGCTTTAAGCCAACTTTTTCATTCTGCTCTTTCACTTTCATCAAGAGGCTTTTTACTTCCTCTTCACTTTCTGCCATAAGGGTGGTGTCATCTGCATATCTGAGGTTATTGATATTTCTCCCAGCAATCTTGGTTCCAGCTTGTGTTTCTTCCAGTCCAGCGTTTCTAATGATGTACTCTGCATATAAGTCAAATAAACAGGGTGACAGTACACAGCCTTGACGAACTCCTTTTCCTATTTGGAACCAGTCTGTTGTTCCATGTCCAGTTCTAACTGTTGCTTCCTGACCTGCATACAGATTTCTCAAGAGGCAGATCAGGTGGTCTGGTATTCCTATCTCTTGAAGAATTTCCACAGTTTATTGTGATCCACACAGTCAAAGGCTTTGGCATAGTCAATAAAGAAGAAATAGATGTTTTTCTGGAACTCTCTTGCTTTCTCCGTGATCCAGCGGATGTTGGCAATTTGATCTCTGGTTCCTCTGCCTTTTCTAAAACCAGCTTGAACATCAGGAAGTTCACGGTTCACATATTGCTGAAGCCTGGCTTGGAGAATTTTGAGCATTACTTTACTAGCCTGTGAGATGAGTGCAATTGTGCGGTACTTTGAGCATTCTTTGGCATTGCCTTTCTTTGGGATTGGAATGAAAACTGAACTTTTCCAGTCCTGTGGCCTCTGCTGACATTTCCAAATTTGCCGGCATATTGAGTGCAGCACTTTCACAGCATCATCTTTCAAGATTTGGAATAGCTCAACTGGAATTCCATCACCTCCACTAGCTTTGTTTGTAGTGATGCTTTCTAAGGCCCACTTGACTTCACATTCCAGAATGTCTGGCTCTAGGTCAGTGATCACACCATCGTGATTATCTGGGTTGTGAAGATCTTTTTTGTAATGTTCTTCCGTGTACTCTTGCCACCTCTTCTTAATATCTTCTGCTTCCGTTAGGTCCATACAATTTCTGTCCTTTATCGAGCCCATCTTTGCATGAAATGTTCCTTTGGTATCTCTAATTTTCCTGAAGAGATCTCTAGTCTTTCCCATTCTATTGATTTCCTCTATTTCTTTGCATTGATCGCTGAAGAAGGCTTTCTTATGTCTTCTAGCTATTCTTTGAACTCTGCATTCAGATGTTTATATCTTTCCTTTTCTCCTTTGCTTTTCATTTCTCTTCTTTTCACAGCTATTTGTAAGGCCTCCCTAGACAGCCATTTTGTGCTTTTGCATTTCTTTTCCATGGGGATGATCTTGATCCCTGTCTCCTGTACAATGTCACAAACCTCATTCCATAGTTCATCAGGCACTCTATCTATCAGATCTAGGCCCTTAAATCTATTTCTCACTTCCACTGTATAATCATAAGGGATTTGATTAAGGTCATACCTGAATGGTCTAGTGGTTTTCTCTACTTTCTTCAATTTCAGTCTGAATTTGGCAATAAGGAGTTCATGGTCTGAGCCACAGTCAGCTCCTGGTCTTGTTTTTGCTGACTGTATAGAGCTTCTCCATCTTTGGCTGCAAAGAATATAATCAATCTGATTTCGGTGTTGTCCGTCTGGTGATGTCCATGTATAGAGTCTTCTCTTGTGTTGTTGGAAGAGGGTGTTTGTTGTGACCAGTGCATTTTCTTGGCAAAACTCTATTAGTCTTTGCCCTGCTGCATTCCGTATTCCAAGGCCAAATTTGCCTGTTACTCCAGGTGTTTCTTGAGTTTCTACTTTTGCATTCCAGTCCCCTATAATGAAAAGGACATCTTTTTTGGGTGTTAGTTCTAAAAGGTCTTGTAGGTCTTCATAGAACCATTCACCTTCAGATTCTTCAGCGTTACTGTTTGGGGCATAGACTTGGATTACTGTGATATTGAAAGGTTTGCCTTGGAAACGAACAGAGATCATTCTGTTGTTTTTGAGATTGCATCCAAGTACTGCATTTTGGACTCTTTTGTTGACCATGATGGCTACTCCATTTCTTCTGATGGATTCCTGCCTGCAGTAGTAGATGTAATGGTCATCTGAGTTAAATTCACCCATTCCCGTCCATTTCAGTTCGCTGATTCCTAGAATGTCGACATTCACTCTTGCCATCTCTTGTTTGACCACTTCTAATTTGCCTTGATTCCTGGACCTGACATTCCAGGTTCCTGTGCAATATTGCTCTTTACAGCATCAGACCTTGCTTCTGTCACCAGTCACAGCCACAGCTGGGTATTGTTTTTGCTTTGGCTCCATCCCTTCATTCTTTCTGGAGTTATTTCTCCACTGATCTCCAATCATCTCTGCCTGGATGAATCTCTAACCCTAACCTTAATTTTTTATGGCAGTGTTTTATTCATTGACTTCCAGTATTTTATTCATTGACTTAACTTACGCAACTAAAATTTGAGTGGTTTATGAAAGACTCCTTTAAATAACATTGTCTGCAATGATTTTTAAAGAATATGATTTTATTCACAATACCAAATTCAAAATGTAGGGAGAGTAAAGACTTAGACAAAAGTGATATTTTAGATGCTATTGAAGTCTCTTTATACAAAAGAAAGAACATTAGTAACCCCTTTTCCCTTTTCTATGCATTTGTTAATTGCCAAAGTTGGAATCCATGAGCCTGAAATTGCCATATTTTGAGTGAAAATTAAGATCCTATAATTATAATATGCAATTTTCAATCTCCTGAGAAAGTTTCTGTTTAAAAGAGATTGGTCTCCTAGGGGCATTTGGTTTAGATTAGGACTGTATATGTGGAATCTTCTCACAGGGAAATTTAATAGTGTGCATGGCATGCTAAATATGGTAATTTGAGGAGTTTTGATTATCAATGTTAATGAATATTTGTGCTGATTACATAAATATTTGATTTTCTAAAACACAATAAGAAAAATGTACTAGTTTGTGAAAACTAGTATAGCTTTCTTCTCTCACTTAAGTTCCATCAGAATAGTGCAAATGATTCAGTTCAGTTCAGTCACTCAGTGGTGTCCAACTCTTTTGAACCCCATGCACTGCAGCATGCCATGCTTCCCTGTCTATCACCAACTCCTGGAGTTTACTCAAACTCATGTCCATAATGTTGGTGATGTCATCCATCCATCTCATCCTCTGTCATCCCCTTCTCCCACCTTCAATCTTTCCCAGCATCAGGGTCTTTTCCAATGAGTCAGTTCTTCATATCAGGTGGCCAAAGTATTATAGCTTCAGCTTCAGCATCAGTCCTTCCAATGGACATTCAGGACTGATTTCCTTTAGGATGGACTGGTTGGATCTCCTTGCAGCCCAAGGGACTCTCAAGAGTCTTCTCCAACACCACAGTTCAAAAGCATCAATTCTTTGGCATTCAGCTTTCTCTATAGTCCACCTCTCACATCCATACATGACTATTGGAGAAACCATAGCTTTGACAAGACAGACCTTTGTTGGCAAATTAATGTCTCTGCTTTTTAATATCCTGTCTAGGTTG
Source organism: Bos grunniens (assembly GCF_055505025.1). Taxonomy (NCBI): domain Eukaryota; kingdom Metazoa; phylum Chordata; class Mammalia; order Artiodactyla; family Bovidae; genus Bos; species Bos grunniens. Next base: position 53,556,214 of record NC_141166.1, on the reverse strand, counting down.
GTCACAGCTTTTCTTCTAAGGAGCATGCAAATGATTAAAGATCCTATAAAGTTTGTCCCAATTTAAAAATGAGATTTCTGCTGGAAATATGGTATCTTGTATTAGTTTTCTAGTGCTGCTATAACAAATGACCATGAATTTAGTGGCTTAAAACAACACAATTATATGTTACAGTTCTATATGTCATAAGTCTGATAAAGGTCTCATTGGACTAAAACTGAAGTGTTACTAGGCTCTGGAGAAGAATCCATTTCCTTATCTTTTCTAGTTTCTAGAGGCTGTATGCATTTCTTGCAGAGAAGGCAATGGCAACCCACTCCAGTACTCTTGTCTGGAAAATCCTATGGGCAGAGGAGCCTGGTAGACAGCAGTCCATGGGGTCACAGAGAGTTGGACATGACTGAAGCGACTTAGCAGCAGCAGCAGCAACATGCATTTCTTGGCTTGTAGCTCCCTTCCTCCATCTTTAAGGCTAATAAAGTTGAATCTCTAACTTTTCTTTCTTTGGTCCCATCTTTTTCTGGCTACACCCAAGAAAGTTCCCTGCTTTAAAGGACTCATATGATTACAGTGAGTTCACCCAGATAATCCAGGATAATATTTTTATCTCAAGGTGCTTAACCTTTATTGCATGTGCAAAGTCTCTTTTACCATTTAAAGTAATGCAGTCAAGTTCTGGTTTCAGGGATTAGAATATCCACATCTTGGTAGGGAGGGTAGGGGGTTGGGGGTTATGTGTGTGTGTGTGTGTGTGTGTGTGTGTGTATGAATCATTCTGTGTATCACTCATTTTTAAAGCACTGTAGGTTTATATGCCGGAGAAGGCAATGGCACCCCACTCCAGTACTCTTGCTTGGAAAATCCCATGGATGGAGGAGTCTGGTAGGCTGTAGTCCATGGAGTCGCTAAGAGTTGGATACGACTGAGCAACTTCACTTTTACTTTTCACTTTCCTGCACTGGAGAAGGAAATGGCAATCCACTCCAGCGTTCTTGCCTGGAGAATCCCAGGGATGGGGGAGCCTCATGGGCTGCCATCTATGGGGTCGCAGAGTCGGACACGACTGAAGCGACTTAGCAGCAGCAGGTTTATATGCATAGTTTGAAATATTATTTGTCAGTGGCAATCTCTGACAGAAAAATAAAGTTTTGGTAGATTTACAGCTATTAATGTGTGTGTGTGTGCGTGTGTGCATGTGTGTGTGTGTGCCATAGAGGATGACGTAGAATTTAACAAAGATACTTGCCTAATATGAATTAAATAAAAGAAGCTAATTCCCTACAATATTTTTAAACTCTTACTCTTACTGCTTCCAACTTTTGATTATAACTATAGGATAATGGTGGTGGTGGTTTAGTGGCTAACTCGTGTCTGACTCTTGCGACCCCATGGAATGTAGCCCACCAGCCTCCTCTATCCATGGGATTTTTCAGGCAAGAATACTTGAGTGGATTGCCATTACATCATCTAAATTAATTTTTTACCTCTTAAATTGTTTTCATTTTTTACTGAACTCATTCATTTAATACAATTTAATTTCAATAACATTAATGACTATAAACACCAAAACCTTATTTGGTTTTATAAATGAAACACCATAAATATAAATAACCTATTGTTCTTGAAAGGATTTTCTCTTCTTAATTGAAAATAAATGGAACCTAAGTTAAACTAAATGAGTGTTTAATCTTTAATTCCAACACAAAGGTTATTACTTAGTGCAAGTGTGTACATGGTTATAAACAGAAGAAACAAGCAGTTGATTACTTTAACTTTGGAAAAGTCTAAGCTTAACAATTTGAAATGTCAATATGAAGAAATACAAGATTGTATTTTAAGCAGTTCAGAATATTTTTAAATGAATTTCTCAGTTTCTGCTTATGACTGTGGGTTTAGTAAAGAGTGAGCATATCTTCTTGTGAAGGGCTATTTATTTGATGTTTTCCTAAGTGTTTTTCTAAGAACATAGAGCGATTTCCCATTTAAATGAAACCGAGTAACAAAAAGGATTTAGCAAATTCTTGTCAAGGACAGTATGTTTATGCTGTAATTCTTTAAAATCTAGCTTATTATTTGCTGTGGCAAATTTCAGAAGCTATTAACTCAAGTTTTCTTTTTTTTTAATTTTATTTAACTTTACAATATTGCATTGGTTTTGCCGTATATAAAAATGAATCTGCCACAGGTATACATGTGTTCCCCATCCTGAACCCTCCTCCCTCCTCCCTCCCCATACCATCCTTCTGGGTCATCCCAGTGCACCAGCCCCAAGTGTCCAGTATCCTGCATCAAACCTGGACTGGTGACTCATTTCATATATGATATTATACATATTTCAATGCCATTCTCCCAATTCATCCCACCCTCTCCCTCTCCCACAGAGTCCACAAGACTGTTCTATACATCAGTGTCTCTTTTGCTGTCTCGTATACAGGGTTATTGTTACCATCTTTCTAAATTCCATATATATGCATTAGTATACTGTATTGGTGTTTTTCTTTCTGGCTTTTTCTATTATAACTTCATTTTCCTCTAATAAGATACATTTATTTCATGAACCCCAATATTGACAGATGGCTAAAAATTAACCAAATCCAAGCTATTCACTTAGATTCAAATTTAAAATGTATTAATGAAGACTGCAATATGTATTTCATTCCTGCTGGATGAGTGTATATACATTTCAGGCTCTTATAAGCATGAGGTAGAGATGACTCATCTTTGGCTGAATGATATATACTAAGATCTGAGGCATCTTTCACATTTGCAACTTGGGTTCAATCAGACAGATCAAAGGAGATGCTTTGAATTTGCCTCAGGACCATCTCCTTAGGACTCTGTGCAACCACCTATTGCTATACTACTTTCTCCAACATGCTGGGCATTTCCCACCTTCCAGAGCCCCAGTTATCCTATGTTCCCTCTCTTCTCAGATCCCCCTGCCCATCAGTGTATTCTCCATCCTGAGAATTTGTGTTCCAGTATTTGCTTGTTTTTTAAGTTATTTTTTTATTGAGGTGTATTGGTTTATAACATTACATAAGTTTAATGTGTACAACATTAATTTCTACTTCTGTATACAACATGCTCACCAGCAAAAAGTTAGTTTCCATCTTTCACCATACAGTTCTTCTGCTTTACCTATTCTTCCCTCCATATCCACCTCTTCCTTTCTGGTAACTACTACTTTGTACTCTGCACTTACATGCTTCCTTTTGTTTGGTTTGTTCATTTATTTTTCCTGTTTTTTTATAGCCTACATATGAGTGAAATCATATGGTATTTGTCTTTTCCCATATGGCTTATTTTACTCAGCATAATGCCCTCAAGGCCCATCCAAGTTGTCCCAAATGGTAAGACTGTATCTTTTATATGGAATATGGATTTTTCTAGAATACAGGTGACTAATATTCCATTATGCATATTATATATATATTTATATATTCATTATTTATATATTTATTTATATTTTATTTTATATTTGTATATTATATTTATATTTAATTTATATATATATATATATATACACACACACACACACACACACAAATGGGGCTTCCCAGGTGGCACAGTGGTAAAGAATTCACCTGCCAATGCAAGAGACATAGGTTCAATCCCTGGATGGGGAAGATCCCCGGAGGAGGAAATGGCAACCCACTCTAGTATTCTTGCCTGGAAAATTCCATGGACAGAGGAGCCTGGTGGGCTACAGTCAGACATAACTGAGTGACAGAGCACACATATATACATACACACCACATCTTCTTTATTTATGTGTCTATTGATAGACACTTAGGTTGCTTTCATATCTTGGCTATTGTAAACAATGCTGCTATGAGCACTGGAGTGTATGCACCTTATAAGGTATTGCTACAGAGAATCAGTAAAATATGATTAATAAACTGTGATCAAATCCAAATACCCCAAAATGTTACAAACAATAGTCCAAGTTTACAACACAGAGAAAATTGCAGAGTTGCTCTGAGAAACGCTTTCTTTTAAGGGTGTTTTTATTTTGTTAGTCTCATTTTCTGAATAATCTATCCAATTCCAATGAAGAAATGAGGTTTTTTCACCACTCTTAGAAGCACTTTGCATTGATCTGACTCCAGCTGGAGTTTACTTCTGAGTGTTTCATTTGAGCAAATTGGAGCACATGCAGAAAAGATGGAGTAGGAATAGGAAAAGTTAGCAAACAAAGAAATATAATAAAGTTGTAGGAGGTTGAACAGGAGATTACTGGAGATGTAATAGCTGCTTTCAAATATTTTAAGAGCTGTCATTCAGGAAAAGGATTATTAGAGTTGTTCCATACAGTGATACAAGTTGAAATTTTCAGGAAAGCAGTTTTCTAACTAAAATAAAATGGTTAAAGTGAAGTCGCTCAGTGGTGTCCAACTCTTTGTGACCTCATGGACTGTAGCCTACCAGGCTTCTCTGTCCATGGGATTTTCCAGGCAAGAATACTGGAGTGGGTTGCCATTTCCTTCTCCAGGGGATCTTCTCGACCCAGGGATTGAACCCAGGTCTCCTGCATTGAAAGCAGACACTTGGCCCTCTGAGTCACCAGGAAAGTGAGAGGTGGAGCTTTTCTACAATTAGAGCTGACTTAAATGGAGGAATCATTGTTACAAAATACTTTGGCCACCTGATGCAAAAAACTGCTCATTGGAAAAGTCTCTGATGCTTGGGAAGATTGAGGGCAGGAGGAGAAGTGGGCTACAGAGGATAAGATAGTGAGATGGTATCACTGACTCAATGGATGTGAGTTTGAGCAAACTCCAGGAGACAGTGGAAGACAGGGAAGCTTGGTGTGCTGCAGTCCATGGGTCACAGAAAGTTGGACAGGACTTAGCGACAGAACAACAAATGTTACAAAATATTAAATGTTCTAAGCAAATTCCCAAATCATCTATTAAAATATCAAAGAGGGAATTTTTACACTGAGTAAAAACTGGAGTAGATGAGCTCAGGCCACTTTGAATTCTAAGATTCTATTTCAGTTCAGTTCAGTCGCTCAGTCGTGTCTGACTCTTTGCAACCCTATGAACTGCAGCACGCCAGGCCTCCCTGTCCATCACCATCTCCTGGAGTTCACTCAAACTCATGTCCATCAAGTCAGTGATGCCATCCAGCCATCTCATCCTCTGTTGTCCCCTTCTCCTCCTACTCCCAATCATCACTCCCAGCATCACAGTCTTTTCCAATGAGTCAACTCATTGCATGAGTGGCCAAAGTACTGGAGTTTCAGCTTTAGCATCATTCCTTCCAAAGTACACCCAGGGCTAATCTCCTTTAGAATGGACTGGTTGGATCTCCTTGCAGTCCAGTGGACTCTCAAGAGTCTTCTACAACACCATAGTTCAAAAGCATCAATTCTTCGGCGTTCAGCTTTCTTCACAGTCCAACTCTCATGTCCATACATGACCACTGGAAAAACCATAGCCTTGACTAGACAGACCTTTGTTGGCAAAGTAATGTCTCTAGTTTTTCCATAAAACTTCTCATGAGAATATTTAAATGGTTTTGTGTTGATACTCATTTATTTCATCAAAGTTGGCTGAGGTACTGTTTACGTGATGGAAGCAGAAAATGGAGAAGTACACAATTCTACTTCTAGTTTGGCTCACTACACAAATACTTTATATATTGTAATAAAATCTTTGAATTTGTGATTCAAGGAAAACAAGTATATACAGACAGTCAGTTAGGGATTTGGGAAGCTTGTGCTTAGAATTCAAATTCGATTATTTTGTAGATTTCTAGAGTAGATAATTAATTTTGACAAAGAAGAACAAGTTAGAAAATTTGTACTACCTGATTACAAATATGACTATAAATTCACAACAAGCAACATAGCTTACAATTAAAATAAGGATAGATGTATAATAAATCAATAGCACACGTACACATATATTTATATATATATATATACCAAATTTATTTTTTATGAAAATGCCAAAGTAATTCAATGAAGAAGATAGTCTAAGTGGTGCTTAAACAAATGGGAATTTATACAGTGAAAAAACAAAAACACTTTATCCTTTACTTCACATCATAAACAGGAATTAACTTGAAATGGAACATAAACTTAAATTCATGAGTTGCAACTATAAAACCAACTAGAAGAAAGTATAAGATAAAATTTTGTGGCCTATTAAGCAAAGGTTTCCTAGATAGGACACAAAATGCACAAACTATAAAAGAAAAAAGATGATAAATTGAATTTCATTAAAACTAAAATATTCTCTTTATAAAACACTTCTAAGAAAATGAAAAGATAAACCGTAGACTGGAAGCAATATTTGCAAAACACTTATATGATAAAAAGGTTGTATTTAGAATATACAAAGCACTTTTGCAAGTCAACAATAAAAGACAAACAACACAATTAAATAAAGGATGAAAAATCTAAAAGGACACGTTATAACAGAAACTACACTGTTAGCAAATAAGTTCATGAAATGTGCTCAAAATCATTAATTCTTAAGGAAATGCAAACTGAAAGCACAGTAGGTTTGCACTCTATACCTACTGAAGGGCAATACATACACACACACACACACACACACACACACACACACAATCTGTTAATCAAGTGCTAGAAATAATTCAGAGAAGAGTTCTTGTATATTAGAGAGGATGCAAAATGATAAAGCCCCTTGAAAAATATTCTGAAGCATTGATAGTTATCTAGTTAAACACACAGTTATAAAAAGACCCACTAAAAATATATATTAAATATATATATATGTTACCCATGAAATATAAAAATATATCTATACAAAGACTCTTAGGTGAATAATGTTTACAGCAAGTTTATTTATGCTTGTCAGTGGCTAAAACAATTCAAATGTCCATTATCCAGGGGATAAATAAACATACAGTGATTTTTCCATGCAACTGAAATACTACTGGTAAGTAAAAATAAATGATCTATTGATACTTGCACCAGCATAACTGAATTTCAAAAATTTTCTGCTAAGTGAAAGAAGCCAAACAAATAAGCTGTATAGTGATTCTGTTTATATGTCATACGAGAAAAGCCAAAATAAAGGAACAAAAAGTCAAATAATCCTTGAGGTGGGTGAAGGAAAAGGAAACAAGAAATTGACTTCAATGGACATGAAAACAATTTTTGGATTAATAGACACATTCTCCATGTTGATTGTGATGGTGTTTCCATAACTATGTATGTCTCAAAGTTCATTGATTTATGCTCTAAACTTTAATCATAATAATTTACTGTATGCAAATTATACCTCAATCTCAATACTTGTCTTTAAAAAAGAAAGCATATAGAAGATTTATTCTATCTATACAAAACAATAATTTACAGAAATATTATTATAAGCAACGATAGGCTAGAAGCAATAGAATAGTATCGTCAAGTATTGAGGGGAAATACCTATTAACCTATCATTTTAATAACCACTTAAGCTATTATTTAAGAATGGGGTAAAATGTGAACACTATTAGATAAATATTCATGCTCAGTTACTGAGTCATGTCCTACTCTTTGCAAGCCTCTGGACTGCTGCCTACCAGGCTCCTCTACGGGATTTTTCTGGCAAGAATATTGGCGTGGGTTGCCGTTTCCTTCTCCAGGGTTTCTTTCCTACCTAGAGATCAAAACCACATCTCCTGTGCCTCCTGCATTGTAGGCAGATTTTTTACTGCTGAGCCATGCAGGAAACCCCACTAGATAAATATAAAAGATTACAAATAAAATCCCAATCAAAGAACTAATAAGGAATGTGTCTCAGTGAGAAGAAAATTAAAACCAAGAGAAAGGAGTCTTTTTCAAGAGATGCATAAACAAAACACAGAAAGTGATAACAGAAAGGAAGAAATGATATTAATGTCATACTGAGTAGAACTGTGAAGTAAATTTTAAATAAAGAGAAATATTATAAATTGATGTGACATAATTTCTGATAAAAAATACACTGTAAGAGTGAATTATCTATTGCTGCATGATAAAGTTATCACAAATTTAGAAGCCTAAAACAATATAATTTTTATCTCACAGCTTCTGTGGGTCAGGAGTCTGTGCATGGATTAACCGAGTCCTCTGTTTCCCAGTCTCAAAAAGGCATAATCAAGGTGCTGACCAGGACTGGTTCCTCATCTGTAAGCTCACCTAATATGACATTCTTTTCCAAGCTTATGTGGATGTTGTCAGATTGAGGGCTTCACATTCTTGCTGGTGTTACTCCAAAACGACCCTCCATCAGTGGCTGTAGGAGCTTTCTAAAAGGTTGCTTGCTTCTTCTAAACCAGCAGTGATGTGTATCACATTAAAATATGGGCATTAGAGTTTTATATAACATAACCAAGTACAGTCACATACATCCCATCATCTTTGACATTTCCCAAGAGATAGATGTAAGACACTGATTCCACACACCCTGCAGAGAACATTTGAATACCTGAAGAGAAGGATCAAGTGGACCACCTTAGTGTCTGTTTGCAACAAGGAGAGTAAAGATACTATAAACAAGTTGATATAGCTAATTAAACATTGAATAATTTGGGCAGTTTAAGTACAAAAAATAACACAATATTAAAAATGGTATATAATGATCCATGATATATGCAAATGATTAGATTATGAATGATTAAAAGGAGATAGCAGAGGGCTAACATGTAAAGATTCCCATATTTTTTCAGGAGTAAAAGGATATGCTGATTTATGAAAGTATAACAAAAAATAGCTGAGTAAAGAAGAAAACTGAAAAGCAAGGGAGAAAGGGAAATTATACTCAACTGAATGCAAAGCTCCAAAGAATAGCAAGGAGGTATAAGAAGGCCTTCTTAAATAAACAATGCAAAGAAAGAGGTGGGGGAAGGAATGGGAAAGACTAGAGTTCTCTGCAAGAAAATTGGAGATATCAAGGGAATATTTCATACAAAGATGAGCATGATAAAGGATAAAAATAATAAGGACCTAACAGAAAAAGAAGAGATTAAGAAGAGGTGGCAAGAATACACAGAAGAATTGTATATATAAGAAGAAAACAGGTCTTAACCACCATGGTGTGTTCATTCAGCTAGAGCTAGACATCCTGGAGTGTGAAGTCAAGTGGGCTTTAGGAAGCATTGCTATTAACAAAGCTAGTGGAGGTAGCAATTCCAGCTGAGCTATTCAAAATCCTAAAAGATGATGCTATTAAAGTGCTGCACTCAATATGTTACCAAATTTAGAAAACTCAGTAATGGCCACAGAACAGGAAAATGTCAGTTTTCATTCCAAACCCAAAGAAGGGCAATGCCAAAGAATATTCACACTACTGTACAATTGTATTCATTTCACATGCTAAACAAGGTTATGCTCAAAATCCTTCAAGCTAGGCTTTAGCAGTATGTGAGCTGAAAACTTTCAGATGTACAAGCTGGGTTAAGAAAAGGCAGAGGAATCAGAGATCAAATCGCTAACATTGGCTGGATCATGGAGGAATCAAGGGAATTCCAGAAAATCATTTACTTCTGCTTAATTGACTACACTAAAGTTTTAACTGTGTGAATAACAACAAACTGTGGAAAATTCTTTAAGAGACGGGAGTACTAGACCACCTTACCTGTCTCCTGAGAAACCTGTATGTGGGTCAAGAAGAAACAGAATCGAACATGGAACAACTGTCAAGTTCAAAATTGAGAAAGAAGTATGACAAGGTTGCATTTTGTTACCCTGGTTATTTAACATATGCAAAGTACATCATACAAGTGCTGAGCTGGATGAGTGACAAACTGGAGTTAAGATTGCTGGGAGAAATAACCTCAGATATTCAGATTATACCACTCTAATGGCAAAAGTGAAGCAGATCTAAAGAGCCTCTTGATGAGAGTGAAAGAGAAGAGTCAAAAAGCTGGCTTAAAACTCAACATTCAAAACACTAAAATCATGACATCTGGTCCCATTATTTCATGGCAAATCAAAGGAGAAAAAGTGGAATCTGACAGATTTTATTTTCTTGGGCTCCAAAATCTTGCTCCTTGGAAAGAAAGCTAAGACAAACCTAGACAGCATTTTCAAAAGTGGAGATATCACTTTGCTGACAAAGGTCCGTCTAGTCAAAGCTATGTTTTTTTTCCAGTAGTCATGTATGAATGTGAGAGAACATGAAGAGCACTGAAGAATTGATGGTTTTGAGCTGTGGTGCTAGAGCAGACCCCTGAGAGTCCCTTGGACAGCAAGGGATATCAAACCAGTCTCTCCTAAAGGAAATCAATTCTAAATATTCATTGGAAGGACTAATGCTTAAGCTGAAGCTTCAATATTTTCGCCACCTGATGCACAGAGCCAACTCACTGGAAAAGATCCTGTTGTTAGGAAAGATTGAAAGCAAAAGGAGAAGGTGGGTGGCAGAGTATGAGATGATTAGATAGCATCACTGACTCAATGGACATGAATCTGAACAAATTCCAGGACATGGCGGAGGACAGAAGAGCCTGGCATGCTGCAGTCCGTGGGGTTGCAAAGTGTTGGACAAGACTTATTTACTCAACAACAACAAAACAGAGAAGAAAATAATATACAACTTCAAAATCATTAGAGAAAAAAATCTATTAAAGTAATTTATTTCTGATCCATGGGCAGAATTAAAATTAAAATCAGATGTTATTTTATTGTAATAGGTTAATAATAAAGTGTGTGTAAGTGGAATTTGGAAAAACATATTAAAAATGCTTCTACTGACTTTTAAAAATTACAGAATTTTAACATAGAAAAAATTACTACCCATAAAATTGTTTCCTTTATATTGCAAAAAAAGAATATCAGAGTCTATAGAAGTACGATTAGCTTGAGGTCACCATAACTCATAATAATTTTATTTTTTTCAAATAATTTATCCCATTTTTTGCTTTAAAAGAACAGTGTTTTATAACAGCATATATTTCTTACTTTAAAATGCTTTTCATTTTCCACAAATTGTTTTTCATTGTCAATTTGGTTTACCTTTTAAATTATAAATTACATTTCTAATTTAATTAAAGAATATTCCTTCTATTTTGCTTATCTGTAATTGCTGCCACAAAGTATATTATCATCAAACTGTGGAAATAAACTTGGTAGCAAATAATATATTCTCAGTGCTTTCAACGTGGATAGCACTTGAAGTATACCTCATTCCCAATGAAGATAAAGTACAAAGGGATAAAAAACATATATATATGATTTATGAGGGATGTATTGTGTAGAATACTCCAACCAATGATTTGGAAAATACCCATATCAATATACTGTTATGAGTGCAGATTTAAGATTTATTAGAAACAGTCACATATTACCCAGTTACAATATTTCCAAAGATATTGAAATGCTTATCAAAAATTTTGACTTTAGCTACTAAAACACACACACAACAATAACAACAAAACTTCTAGCAATAATTAGACCAGCAAATCCCTTTTTGTTTTTCAAATATTTGTTAATAAATTCAGTTCAGTTCAGTCGCTCAGTCGTGTTCGACTCTTTGCAACCCCTTGTTAATGAGTTGCTCAAGTTTAAACCAATACAATATTGTAAAGTAAAAAATAATAATAATATATATAAAAAAATAATAATAATTTAGCACAGTAGTAAATGTGAATGTGATGAAAACAGGTCCTCCGGTAGTTCTGTTCAGCTGTCTCAGTGCAGCTGTGATCATGATGAGCTGTAACACTATTCATTAAACCTTGTGATGATAAACTTCAAAAAAAAAAAAATCTTTTAACATAGTGTATGTTGATTCCACCTCACCCTCTTTGGAGTAAGTAATGCTGCTTATCTTCATTACCAAAATAAAAAAAAAAATTTAAAGTTGCCTGGAAAATTTTAAGTTCTCCTCAAAGTCCTAAGTAACATGTAACCAAGAAAACTTTGGAAAATTTGATTTGACAAGTATCTACATAAAATAAGGAATTAGATTTAAAGTGCATGTGCTTAAGAAAAGGCTATTTCTGATGTAAGGGTAATACATAGGGAGGAATGAGAAACAACTCAATTTGTATAACTAAGCTGCACAATCCTTACATATTATGGGCAATATTTAATGTCATTCCATTTTCAAGCAAATGACACCAAAACAGTTGAAATAGTTGGACCTTAGAGAAGTTTCATTTATTTTTATGTCAATACAAAAAACTTAATTGTTTTTTATTGTCTTAGAGTGTATGTCTGGTATTTGTAATATATAATACATTAATAGCTTAATTAACCATTAGAAATATACAATTTTATAGCAAAATCAGTAAACATCTATCATTACTATAACATATTATTGATAAGATATTATTAATATCATATACATTTGTGTTATTGGCTAATATTTTAATGGGCTTTTCCTCCAGCAAACTGTGGCCTTCTGGTATCACTACTATACTTATTAGTTGGAAAATAGTAGGAGGTAAGCTGTTCATAACACATGCTGCTAAGTCGCTTCAGTCGTGTCTGACTCTGTATGACCCCATAGACGGCAGCCCACCAGGCCCCTCTGTCCCTGGGATTCTCCAGGCAAGAACACTGGAGTGGGTTGCCCTTTCCTTCTCCAATGCATGAAAGTGAAAAGTGAAAGTGAAGTCGCTCAGTCGTGTCCGACTCCTAGCAACCTCATGGACTGTAGCCTATCAGGCTCCTCTGTCCATGGGATTTCCCAGGCAAGAGTACTGGAGTAGGGTGCCACATGGACGGACCCTATTTCCAGGGCCAAATCATACTTACAAAGATACTAAAACATTAACAAAATCAATATTTTACTTTTATGGAAACTTACTCTGTAAATGATTCTTACACACATACTTTATTCCTAATCTTCTCTTCTTCTCTATTTTTAGTAATACTATATATGTTGCTATTTTGTCAAAGGGATTTTTGGAAGACTCCAGTGGCAATGGACTCCTTAGGAATGACTATTCATTTTACTTTCTTTTCTGATTTTCCTCATCTAATTAGAAATGAAGTTATCTATATTTAAATATGTATATACAAACAAATTACTGTCCATACTTTATACTATGTTATTTGTGTTAAAGTGAAAAACAGACTGCTTAAGGACAGAGCATGGCTACAAGCTAACTAGGAATGTTGTTTAGCTAACTAAACAACATCTTGAGCATGAGGAATGCCTGATACCATAGTCAGACAGAGGACTGGAGCTCTTCTCTCTCTTCCTGCATGTCCAGACTGGATCATTGCCTCTTGAATTGCCTCTGCATGACAGTGTGACAGCAAAGCCATCCCAGCATGTCATGACTGGTGTTTAATTTCAGCAATTCACTAGAGCCAGTACTGGAATAAACTGTGGGTTGCAACAGGTCCAGTGTAACTATCCCACCCCATTCCCTCTTTGTTCCTTCATACCTTGAATGTAAGACAAATAAAAAACAAGGGAGGAAAGATCTCAAAGAGAGTATGTAGAAGGAAGAGAAACAGAATGTCCCTGAAGGACAGAATTGTTGCTTACAGGGCAACAAAGAAGGGTGGTAAAGCCCAGTTATAGTGCTCTTGGGTCTCTGCCTACAGTGACAGCATCTGTCAGGCCCTGGGCTTTGTCCCAATATGCAACACCTGGTGCCAGCCAATTGAGTTGATTCCATTAGAGGAATACATCCTCAAAGGAAAAAGTAACACAGATCTAAGGCTGTATACTGTCACCCTGCTTATTTAACTTATATGCAGAGTACATCATGAGAAACACTGGGCTGGAAGATTGCCAGGAGAAATATCGGTAACCTCGGATATGCAGATGACACCACCCTTATGGCAGAAAGTGAAGAGGAACTAAAAAGCCTCTTGATGAAAGTGAAAAAAGCAGAGTGAAAAAGTTGGCTTAATGCTCAACATTTAGAAAACTAAGATCATGGCATCTGATCCCATCACTTCATGGGAAATAGATGGGGAAACAGTGGAAACAGTGTCAGACTTTATTTTGAGGGGCTCCAAAATCACTGCAGATGGTGATAGCAGCCATGAAATTAAAAGACGCTTACTCCTTGGAAGGAAAGTTATGACCAACCTAGATAGCATATTCAAAAGCAGAGACATTACTTTGCCAACACAGGTCCATCTAGTCAAGGCTATGGATTTTCTAGTAGTCATGTATGGATGTGAGAGTTGGACTGTGAAGAAAGCTGAGCACCAAAGAACTAATGCTTTTGAACTGTGGTGTTGGAGAAGACTCTTGAGAGTCCCTTGGACTGCAAGGAGATCCAACCAGTCCATTCTAAAGGAGATCAGTCCTGGGTGTTCTTTGGAAAGACTGATGCTAAAGCTGAAACTCCAGTACTTTGACCACCTCATGGGAAGAGTTGACTCATTGGAAAAGACTCTGATGCTGGGAGGGGTTGGGGGCAGGGGGAGAAGGGGAAGACAGAGGATGAGATGGCTGGATGGCATCACCAACTCAATGGACATGAGTTTGAGTGAACTCCGGGAGTTGGTGATGGACAGGGAGGCCTGGCGTGCTGCAGTTCATGGGGTCGCAAAGAGTCGCATATGACTGAGCGACTGAACTGAACTGAACTGAAGGTGCTCACTAGTGATCAAGGAAAGATAAGAAGGAGAGAGAAAGCGAAGGAAGAATTGAGACTGATGAAGGAAGAAGTGGTGGAAGAAGAAAGGTACAGAAATGCACAGGTGGTGGGAAGATAAATAAAATATGGGGACAGACTGAGAGGAGAGTAGATTAATGGAGGTATAAAAAGGGAGAGACATTGATGATAAAAAGAAAAAGTAAAAATAGAGAAATGTCATGATTGTATATAAAGTGAGAATATTACTACAATTAATTTTCTCTAATCATATCTTTCTGTTCACTAGGACCTTGGACATAAGCATATACTGTCATCAGTTATCAGTACACTTTAAAGTATTCATTTACTCTTCAGAAATTTTAAAAAGATAATTTCTACTCAGAGAATTATATACTTTTATATTTAAAATGTATCATTTAATTTTAGGTAAAACCTCATTTGCTGTTGAAATTCTAAAATGTTTACACTAATGTATGATTGACTAAGTATATGTTTTTAAAAATAAATGATTTTAAATGTGAAATTAACTTTTTAAACTTCACTATTTCTGTCATTTACAAACAGAGACTAAAAGTGCTTTTGACATTTGAAAGTTGTCAGATTGTCTTATCCTGTTTTTTAGATAGATAAATGCTACTTAGTTCATAACTATTGGAGTCTACATTTAAAGTAAGTATTTATAGCATTGCACTAAACACTTTTTCTTTCTCAAGCAAAAACAAGTCTTAAGTTCTAATAGGTTTTAAAATCTGACAATATTCAGTAAGAATATTACAGCAGATTGCTTTATTATTCCCTATTTCTTACCCTTTTCTGTATCCCAACCTCCTGCTCTGTCATTACTGTATGCAGTTCCTCCAACTATAGGCAGAATATATTTCCTGTCCTTGTTAATTCTGGGCTTGACCATGTCACTTACTCTAGCCAATGGGATATAAGCAGAAGTGCCCATTTCAATTCTATGTCTTGGAGAAGTCATAGGTTTCTGCTGATCTCTTCTGTCATGGCTTACATGCATTGGCTCAAAGAAAATGAGAGTCACGTAGAGGTAAATCTGGAACAACCTGAACACAAACTATACCCACCAATCCTGGCTGATGAGGAATTCAGAGAACTTTTTTAACTGGGATGAAGATTATCCATTAAATTTCTCCTTAATCATAAGGTATTAAACCCAGTTCCCTTAAGGTAAAGAGCAAGGGAAGGGTGGTCACTATCATAACATCTGTTCAAAAGGTATTTAATGCACTAGTTATAACTAGAAATAGCATTAATAGTTCATACACAATATTTTCTTAGAATGAGAAAAATTCTCTATATTCATAGACACTGTATTTCCCCCTTATTTCTAATTTTTTTAAATCTGTTCCTCTTTCTTTTTCTCTCTCCTTTTCCCCCTTCCTTGTATTTCCCATAAAACTGTTTATTTTATTGGAATTTCTTAAGAAATAAATTTTAATTATTTATTTTACAGATTTTCTATAGTATGTTTCTTAATATTTGCTTATTTTTATTTATAAAATTTATATGCTTAACATATAAAACAAGTGTATCAGGATAGTCCACGATCATTATTTCTGTTTCTAAATATCAAGTTTTAACTTAAATAATTAATAGTATGCAATTTTATTGTTTTACTTCTTGTTTTGAGGATTTATCAACATAAAATAGTATATAATGACATTTTCATGCCATAATTAAGTGCTTAACACAATGCAGTATGTTCAGTTTTAAAAACAAGGACATAATACTAAATACATATTTGATAGAAACATTTAAATAAACTGTGGAAATTATAGCCAGCTATCTTACATTATTAATTCTGGTGAACTTAATATTATAACTGGCTTATCTAACATAAGAATGCTTGTGTGTGTGCTAAGTTGCTTCAGTCGTGTCTGATTCTTTGTGATTCTATGGACTGAAGCCCATCAGGTTCCTCTGCCATGGGGTTTTCAAGGCAAGAATACTAGTGGGTTGCCATGCCCTCCTCCAAGGGATCTTCCCGACCCAGGGATATACCTGCATTACAGGCAGATTCTTCACTGCTGACCCACTGGGGAAGCCCCAAACAAAAGTATAATCACATATAAAAACTATAATTTTTAAAAAGAATCTGAATCAGATATGACCTCTGTGAAGCACTAAATAGTTACAGAGGCATCTGCTTATAATTCACATTTATTTATCTAAAATCTTAAGGTGCTGGAGATATATTTTTACACTGTAATGAAAATATCTATTTTCAGCTTACATGGATATATTTTATATAATGGTATTGCAACTCATTCCCCACTTGTGAAACAGTGTTTGAACCAGAATAATAGCTAAGATACCTTATAACTGTAATTATAGCTACTTACTGAAGGTACCCCCTGGAGAAGGAAATGGCAACCCAATCTAGTATTCTTCCCTGGGAAATCCCATGGACATAAGGGCCTGGCAGGCTATGGTTCATGGGGTCACAAAAGAATCAGACGTGACTTAGTGACTAAACATCATTGAAGTTAGTTAAAAATATATCTCTGTGAAGAAATGTGAAAGAATTGTTTGATTTCAAGTGGATTTTCTTAGCGTGGGCTTTTCAATCACAAAGATAGTGGACAGGGTAAGAGAAAAGAAGCAGTATAAAGAATGAAGATGTGAACTATTTACTTAAATCTCGGCAATTCACACCAGTTTAGAGAATGAGAGGTTAAGACTCAATCTCTTATCTTCAACAAGATGAAATGACTTCATTAAAATGCCTAGCACGATTCACATAAGGCAAAATTTACAAAGTTTTGGGTAGTTTTACTTAACTATGAGGATGTAGTAAAAAGCTAAAAATATTGTTTGATCTGTTCCAGTTCTGCACAAATCTATTCATTTACTGATGGAAGAGGAGGCACACAGAAAGTTCATGTCCAAGGTTGATGTCTTCAATGACTCTAACATATTACAAGTGAATAGTGATGTTTTTGAGTTATAACAGACCAAAGGAATATGGCTAAAATAAATAGCCTCTCTAAAGAAATTTCTCAACTAAAATCTATCAAGTAAGATGAATACTTCCAGAATCCAATGCCTTTTTGAGTACTATCCTTTTCATCATACAGGAATAAAAATCAATAAAAATGTAAAAAAATAAACAATCAATACATTGTTTTTTCAACCCCTTACTACCTATTCTGTTCAAGTGGAAAGAAGGTTGTACAGCCTCTGAACGTGAAAACTATTGCTTCCTGAAGCCAGATCCACTGTTTGGCGACCGTTAGTTCTTATGTTTTCAAAGTGTCTTTTTCTCTGAAAGTTACAGATAGAGTCCAAGGGCAAGGGGTGAGGGGGTGTGGGAGAAAAGAATCTGAAATCAGAGCTTGGAGAGATCAACATTTCTAGGGGATGTAGCCACCTGTGTGTCTGTAGGTAAGATTCTACCTGCCCTAAAAACTTTTCAATGAAACTGTTGAGAAATGGAGATACACATGATTTCATAAACTCTGATGCTGAGTCTATCAGAAGAAATAAAATGAAAATCTTCTACTGTGATATTTTATGCTTTCAGTAGCCTAACATTATGACAAAATTAAAGTCATAGGAAATTGTATAAAGTTAAATGGAACACCTAGGTGAAAAAATGTTTATAAATGGGATTATTGCCTTAACTCTAACAAGATGAGCAGAACTACAATAATCATGTTCAGTGGTAATATGGAACCATATGTAGTAAAATAAAATACAGGACAAATATACAAATACATCTGCTGCTACAGATTTTCAGCCTTTTAACAACCGTAGATGTCTGTTTGGGGTCTGACTCTGACTCTATCCTACTGTTTTATGTATTTTTCTGTAATTTTGTGAGATTAACCATGCCAACTTGCAGATCTCTGCTAAATGTTAATTCTCGCAACTTTTAGAATGTTGGAACTGGAGCACTCTCTTGCTGAATGAGTAATCCTCAAAACCAAACTGTTCTGGTACCATCTTAAGTACTTAGTTAAATAACTATTTAAAGTCCTTTTCTTGTCAGTTCAATGCATGAACTCCCTCATACAAACTTCCAATTTTCTGCTGTTTCTTTTTTCTTCTTATTTACTTACTGTATGCACATCATGCTTTCATGTTTCTTTATATGTCTGATAATCTGTTTTTTTGATTAGGTGGCACAGTAGTAAAGAATTCACCTGACAGTGCAGGAGATGTGGATTTGATTCCTGGGTCAGGCAGATCACCCAGAGTAGGAAATGGCAATCCACTCCAGTATTCTTGCCTGGAAGATTCCATGGACAGAAGAAACTGGGGACTACAGTCCATGGGTTGTGAAAGAGTTAGACATGACTGAGCACACACACACACACACACAGATATTTTAGATGATATATTGTAGTATCTCTGGATATAAATCCTGCCACTCTAGGCTTATTGTTTATATTATTTGCTTGAATATTTATTTAGTGACTTCACTGCAAGAGTTAAGAAAATATTATTGCCTCCACATTGTGCAACTTCTGATGGTATTCTTGGAAAGAACAGTCTTGGGTATGTGAACAATGCCTTAGACCACCACAGATGGCTGTCACTTTAGCCAGGCTCTCTTAGACTGTAGAAAATCTCTTTATTTTATCCACTAAACTTCTGATTCATCTTCTATTTATCAAGCCAATCTGATAGCTCCTGCTAGTCAGTATATGATTATTTTATTGTGTTTGAAAATGTCCTGGTGCGTGCATGCAAAGTCGCTTCAGTCGTGTCCAACTCTTTGAGATCCTATGAACTACAGCCTGCCAGGTTCCTCTGTCCATGGAATTCTCCAGGCTAGAATACTGGAGTGGGTTGTCATGCCCTCCTCCAGGGGATCTTCCTGACCCAAAGATCAAACCTGTGTCTCTTAGGTCTCCTGCATTTGCAGGTGGGTTCCTTACCCCTAGCTACACTTGCAGTATTTAATCAATTGCTCCAGAGTCTGATCCAATTAAAGTCAACCCTTTTTGCAGGGCAGCTTGCTTCTAGTCTCTGAAGTTTGCTGTGACCAAAGGAGGATTTCTCTTACCTCTTTCCCGCGTTCTCTCAATTAAACTTCTAGCTGATTTACCACTATTCTTGTTGCTAATATTAATAGTATCATGGAGCTACAATCCCTTCTTAATTACCCAACAAAATGTTCCTTGTCTTCAACATAACCCTTAAGAATAAACTTTGTGCTCTTTTCCAAAATAAAGTCATCCCCGGGTTTGGGGCAAGCTATGAAATTCTCAGCTTTTACAGTCTGCTTTTCCCTCTAAGCAGAGCTTCTGAGCCACTGCACTGGAACCGAAAGAGGGACAAAAGCCTGCTTCCCTCTGTGAACAATTTCCCATTATTTCTCTATGAACAGTCTAGAGGATGGGGATGGGATTACAGTTCTTATCAGCTTTGCCCTTCTAGTGTAAAATCTGTATGAAAAAGCTAGGGTGGAAACAGTTGGAGCCAAGTATTCTCAACCAGTTGCAACTAAAGTAGACATTGTGCTCCATGAATGAGAGTTAGATGGCAGAAGAGAGCTCATTTCCTCTCTTTTTTATCCATGCCTGCTTGGAATAGAGCTACTGCAACAGAAAGCTGGAAGATATGACAAATATCTAAGGCTGATCCCTCTGGGGATGAAATCATAATCATATCTGGGAGCTGGAGGAAGTGGAAGTATTGTTCTTTTGACCGCATTAACCCAAAACAGAGATTCCATCACACTTAGCTGGAGTAGAGAATGGAGGAATGGGAGAGTTATGGTTCAAATGCCAGAGATATTCCCTGTTCTTAATGAAAGTTGATTTTCTTAAATAAATCTTTATCAATTTACCATATGCCCTTAAGGCAGTTTTCAGACTTTAACTTTTTCAAAAATAATTTTCACCATTTAAATGGTTTGTTTCACTGATAAGACAGTCCATTAAGTTCCTTGCACTCCTCACAACTTCATTCTGGAAGTTCACAATTTCTAGGGAGTTGTTATTCTCCATTTTGGAGTCATAAGTCTATTTATATATGAGATGCGAGACCAGTACAGCAGACCTGAAGGTGATGAATGGTAAGAAGCATGATAGCAATAGTAATCTAAAAACAACTCAGGGAGAATGAGATGGTGGAAGAGTAGGTGGACATGGAGTACATCTCTCTCCACAGATACATCAGGAATACACCTTCGGACACAGAAGTGCATGCAATACACCAGCTGAGAGCTGACAGGAATACCTGACTAGTGGAAAAGAATATATAGAACCTCACAAAACTCGGTAGGATGAAGGAACTAGGGGGAAAAACAGGAGTATTAGTAGCACTGGACCTGCCCTTGGTGGGGTGGGCAGGGGTCCAGTCCCCACATCGGGGCAACTGTCTGGGTCAGAGGAGAAACATTTAAGACTGAGAGTGAAACAGCTGATCTGTGGCAGCCTAAATGGAATGGGAATCAGACAGTCCTTGCTGGATACCATACATACCCCAGACAGGGATGCAGGGTCCCTGGTAGGCACAGCAGCTGGGAGCTGGAGTTTAGGGATTGTGGAGCAACCCAAGAGCCAGGGCTGCTGTTGACTATGGAGAGATGGATCAAGGGATGTGAGAGAAGAGATTGTGGTGGGAAATGCCTGTATAGGAAAGCCAGGCAGCCATGGAAGCAAGGCAATACTGCTGAGTCACACATAGAGGGTGGGGCCATCACCATAGCCTCTCTCTCCCCCCACATGCCAACATCAGCAGCTGAACAATAGAGAGGCTGGCCCATCAAACACCTGACATGCTGAACTACAGAGTAGGACTCCACCCAGGGTGCCCCTTTAAGTGTCTGATGCACCAATCTACAGAGTAAGACCCCAGTCAGGGGAGGCCCACTATGTGCCAAATGTGCCGAACAACAGAGAAGGACCACAGGCAAGGGAATCCTCTAAGTGCCTGAATGATCGGAGCTATGGAGAAAGACTGGCCAAAGAGGCCTTCTGATCGCCAGCTACCAGAGGCTCAAAAAAAGACCCTGCTAGGACCATAACTCCTGGGGTGGTGGCAGTCCATGTCCCTGCAAACATTGTGCCACCAGGGCCCCCACAAGCCAAGCAGCTGCACTACTTTCACACTCAACTTTCACTAGGGCAGAGCTGCCACAGGCCAAAAAAATCTTGCATCTATGCGTGCATAGTCACTTCAGTCACGTCCAACTCTGCGACCCTGTAGACTGTGGCCTGCCAGGCTTCTTTGTCAGGGGAATTCTCCAGTCAAGAATACTGGAGTGTACTGGCCAATACTGGTTGCCGTACCCTTCTAGAGTACTATATTTCCTGCTGCACTAGCCGCCAACTCCCCTGAGTACCTAGTGCTGCCAGAACCCCTGCGACCCAAACAGTTGCACCACTGCCACAGCTGGCCTTCATAGGGGCAAAACCGTGTCCTCCAGGGCAGCCTAAGGAGCAAACCCCAGTGGACAACCCACATGGAGAGGTGGAAATAAAACCATAATTGAAATGCAGGGGCAGTGTGGCTAAGGAAGAAGACCCAAAACCTTTAACCAGCTGTACAAGCTTCAGATTAAATCCACAAGATCAACTAGGCAGACTGTGTCGATGGAACATATAAAAGGACGTTGAGAGCGCCCACAAAAGAAAATGCACTAATTCTGGTAGCTGTGGATATTGGAGACAAGAACACACAGGAGCAGGACCAGATTAGAATCTGAGCTGCCCCCACAACAGGTTCAGAGATCAGCACAATGTTGGAGGGCATCTTAGGGAGAGATCAAGCCCTGAGCTTTTGGAGTGAGAGCACTGACTCCAAGATCCTAGACTACCAGAGAATTAACTCTAGGGAGTATCAAAGAGTGATAACTCACACAAAGGAAACCACTTGAACATAAGACCCAGCATCACCTAACCATCAGTAACACCCTCTTAAGGACTCATCATCTAAACAACAAATAAAACAAAAATATAAACCCAATCATCAGCAGACAGGATTACCACCTCACTCAGACTTGCTCATCAGAGGAAAAACAGACAAGCAAACAAACAAAACTCAGCACAAATCTCACTCTATAGGAAACTTACACAAACCACTGGACCAACCCTAGGAGGCCAGAAATCAAAAGGAAGAAAGAATTCAACCTTTAAGACTGGAAAAAGGAGAACTCAAACACAATAAGTTAAAAAAAAATGAAAACACAGAGAAACACTACACAAATGAAGGAACAAACTAGAAACACAGAAGTCCAAATTAATGCAGAGGAAATAGGCAAACTACCTGAAACAGAATTCAGAATAATGATAATAAAGATGACCAAAAACCTTGAAAACAAAATGGAGAAAATGCAAGAAAAAGTTAACAAACCTAGAAAAATTAAAGAATAAAAATACAGAGAAAAACAACACAATTACTGAAATTAAAAATACTATAGAAGGAATCAGTAACACTGAAAAGTTGAAGTTGAACAGTTCTATGAAGACCTACAAGACCATATAGAACTAACACCCAAAAAAGATGTCCTTTTCATTATAGGGGACTGGAATGCAAAAGTAGGAAGTCACGAAACACCTAGAGTAACAGGCAAATTTGGCCTTGGAGTACAGAATGAAGCAGGAAAGAGGCTAATAGAGTTCTGCCAAGAGAACACACTGGTCATAGCAAACACCCTCTTCCAACAACACAAGAAAAGACTCTACACATGGACATCACCAGATGATCGACACTGAAATCAGATTGATTATATTCTTTGCAGCCAAAGCTGGATAAGCTCTATATAGTCAGCAAAAACAAGACTGGGAGCTGACTGTGGCTCAGATCATGAAATCCTTATTGCCAAATTCAGACTGAAATTGAAGAAAGTGGAGAATACCACTAGACCATTCAGGTATGACCTAAATCAAATCTCTTATGACTATATAGTGGAAGTGAGAAATAGATTTATGGGACTAGATCTGATAGACAGAATGCCTGATGAACTATGGATGGAGTTCATGACATTGTACAGGAGACAGGGATCAAGACCATCCCCAAGAAAAAGAAATGCAAAAAAGCAAAATGGCTGCCTGAGGAGGCCTTACAAATAACTGTGAAAAGAAGGGAAGCAAAAAGCAAGGGAGAAAAGGATAGATATACACATTTGAATGCAGAGTTCCAAAGAATAGCAAGGAGAGATAAGAAAGCCCTGCTCAGTGATCAGTGCAAAGAAATAGAAGAAAACAACAGAATGGGAAAGACTAGAGATCTGTTCAAGAAAATTAGAGATACCAAGAGAACATTTCATGCAAAGATGGGCTCAATAAAGGACAGAAATGGTAGAGACCTAACAGAAGCAGAAGATATTAAGAAGAGGTGGAAAGAATACAAAGAAGAACTATACCAAAAAGATCTTCATGACACAGATAATCATGATGGTGGTGATCACTCACCTACAGCAGGACATCCTGGAATGTGAGGTCAAGTGGGCCTTAGGAAGCATCACCACGAACAAAGCTACTGGAGGAGATAGAATTCCAGTTGAGCTATTTCAAATCCTGAAAGATGACACTGTGAAAGTGCTGCACTCAATATGCCAACAAAATTGGAAAACTCAGCAGTGGCCATAGGACTGGAAAAGGTCAGTTTTCATTCCAATACCAAAGAAAAGCAATGCCAAAGAATGCTCAAACTACCGCACAATTGCACTCATCTCACAGGCTAGTAAAGTAATGCTCAAAATTCTCCAATCCAGGCTTCAGCAATATGTGAACCATGAACTTCCAGATGTTCAAGCTGGTTTTAGAAAAGCAGAGAAACCAGAGATGAAATTGCCAACATCTGCTGGATCATGGAAAAAGCAGAAGAATTCCAGAAAAACATCTATTTCTGCTTTATTGACTATGCCAAAGCCTTTGACTATGTGGATCACAATAAACTATGGAAAATCCTTCAAGAGAAGGGAATACCAGACCACCTGACCTGCCTCTTGAGAAACCTGTATTTAGGTCAGGAAGCAACAGTTAGAACTGGACATGGAACAATAGACTGGTTCCAAATAGGAAAAGGAGTATGTCAAGGCTGTATATTGTCACCCTGCTTATTTAACTTACATGCAGAGTACATCATGAGAAACGCTGGGCTGGAAGAAGCACAAGCTGGAATCAAGATTGCCGGGAGAAATATCAATAACCTCAGATATGCAGATGATCCCACCCTATGGCAGAAAGTGAAGAACTAAAGAGCCTCTTGATGAAAGTGAAAGAGGAGAGTGAAAAAGTTGGCTTAAAGCTCAACATTCAGAAAACTAAGATCATGGCATCCAGTCTCATCACTTCATGGGAAATAGATGGGGAAACAGTGAAACAGTGGCTGACTTTATTTTTTGGGGCTCCAAAATCACTGCAGATGGTGATTGCAGCCATGAAATTAAAAGACACTTTCTCCTGGAAGGAATGTTATGACGAACCTAGACAGCATTGTAAAAAGCAGAGACATTACCTGCCAACAAAGGTCCATCTAGTCAAGGCTATGGTTTTTCCAGTAGTCATTTATGGATGTGAGAGTTGGACTATAAAGAAAGCTGAGCGCCAAAGAATTGATGCTTTTGAAGTGTGTTGTTGGAGAAGACTCTTGAGAGTCCCTTGGCCTGCAAGGAGATCCAACCAGGCCATCCTAAAGGAGATCAGTCCTGCATGTTCGCTGGAAGGACTGATGTTGAAGCTGAAACTCCAATCCTTTGGCCACCTGATGCAAAGAGCTGACTCATTGGAAAAGACCCTGATGCTGGGAAAGATTGAGGGCAGGAGGAGAAGGGGATGACAGAGGATGAGATGATTGGATGGTATCACTGACTCAATGGATGTGAGTTTGGGTAAACTCTGGGAGTTGGTAATGGACAGGGAGGCCTGGTGAACTGTGGTCATGGGGTTGCAAAGAATCGGATATGACTGAATGACTGAACTGAACTGAAGAAGGAGTCAACAGCAGAATATCAGAAGTAGAATAATGAATCAGTGAGCTGGATGATAAAATGGTGGAAATAACTTCTGAACAGCAGAATAAAGTAAAAAGGATGAAAAGAACTGAGGATAGTTTCAGAGACCTCTAGGTCAATATCAAATGCACCAACATTCGAAGTGTAGGGGTCCCAGAAGAAAAAGAAAGGATTTGAGAAAATTTTTGAAGAGATTATAGTTGAAAATTTCCCCAAGAAGGAAAAGGAAAGTCAATCAATTCTAAGAGGCAAAAAGAGTCCCATACAGGATAGACCCATGGAGAAACACACCAAGATACATACTAATCAAACTAACAAAGACTAAACACAAAGAATATTAAAAGCATCTAGGGAAAAGCAAAAGTAACATACAAGAGAAACTCCGTACGTTTAACAGCTGATCTTTCAGCAGAAATTCTGCAGGCCAGAAGGGAATGAAAGGATATATTTAAAGTACTGAAAGGGAAAAATCTACAACCAGATTATTGTACCTGCCAAGGAACTCATTCAAAATTGATGGAGAATTAAAAAGCTTTTCAGACAAGCAAAAGTTAAAGAGAATTCAGTACTGCCAAACCAGCTTTACATCAAATGTTAAAGGGACTTATATAGTCAAGAAATACAAGAGAAGAAAAAAAGATCTAGAAAATCAACCCCAAACAATTAAGAAAATGGTGATAGGAACATATATATATCAAAAATTACTTTAAATGTAAATGGATTCACTGCTCCAACCAAAAGACACAGACTGGCTGAATGGATACAAAAATAAGACTCATATATGCTGTCTACAAGAAACCCACTACAGATCTCAAGACACATATAGACTGTAAGTGAGAGGATGGAAAAATATATTCCATGCAAATGGGAAGCAAAAGAAAGCTGGAGTAGCATTCTTCATATCAGACAAAATAGACCTTAAATAAAGATTACAAGAGATAAGGAAGGACACTACATAATGATCAAGGGATCAATCCAAGAGGAAGACATAACAATTATAAATATCTATGCACCCAACATAGGTGCACCTCAATACGTAACACAAACACTAACAGACATAAAAGGAGAAATTGACAATAATACAATAATAGTAGGAGACTTTAACAACCCATTCACAACAATGGACAGATCATCAAAACATAAAACTAATAGGAAAACACAAGTGTTAAATGATACATTAGATGAGATGGATCTCATTGATATTTCAGGACATTCCATCCAAATGTGGGAGAATACACCTTCTTCTCAAGTGCACATGGAACATTCTCCAGGTTAGCTTACATCTTGGGCCACAAATCAAACTTCAGTAAATTTAAGAAAATTGAAATCATATCAAGCATTTTTCTGACCACAATGCTATGTGCCTAGATAATCGATTACAAGAAAAAAACTGTAAGAAACACAAACACATGAAGGATAAATAACACATTTCTAAGTAACAAACAGGTTACTAAAGAAATAAAAAAAATTCTAGAAACAAATGACAATGAAAACATGACAACTCAAAAATTATTGGGTGCAGCAAAAGCAATTCTAAGGGGGAAGTTTATAGCACTACAATCCTACCTCAGATAGACAACCTAACTTTACACCTAAAACAACTGGAAAAAGAAGAACAAAAAACCCCAAAATTAGTAGAAGGAAATAAGTCATAAAGATCAGAGAAGAAATAATTGAAAAAGAAATGAAAGAGACAGTAGTGAAGATTAATAAAACTAAAAGCTGATTCTTTGAGAAGATAAACAAAATTGACAAACCTTTGGCCAGGTTCATAATGGAAAAAAGAGAGAAGAATAAAATCAACAAAATTAGAAATGAAAAAGGAGATATTACAACAGACAATGCAGAAATACAAAGGATTATAAGAGACTATTATGAATAATATGGCAATAAAATGGATAACCTGGAAGAAATGGGCAGATTCTTAGAAAAGTTCAAATTCTAAGACTGAACCAAGAAGAAATAAAAATTATGAACAACCCAATTACAGGCACTGAAATTGAAGCTGTAATCAAAACTTTCCCAAAAATCAAAAGCCCAGGACCAGCTTCACAGGAGTATTCTATCAAATATTTAGAAAAGAGCTAATGCCTATCTTTCTAAAACTCTTTCCAAAAATTACAGAGGAAGGAACACTTCCAAACTAATTCTATGAGGCCACCATCACCCTGATTTCAAAACCAGACAAAGACAACACAAAAAAAGAAAACTATAGGACAACATCACTGATGAACATAGATGCAAAAATCCTCAGCAAAACTTTAGCAAAGAGAATTCAGCAACACGTCAAAAAGCTCATTCACCATGATCAAGTTTGGATTATTCCAGGAATGCAGGGATTCTTCAATATATGCAAATCAATTAGTGTGATACACCATATTAACAAATTGAAAGATAAAAAGCACACCATATTCTCAATAGATGGGAAAAAAAGCCTTTGACAAAATTCAGCACCCATTTATGATTAAAGCTCTTCAAAAATTGGACAAAGAAGGAACCTACCTCAACATAGTAAAGGCCATATATGATAAGCCTACAGAAAACATTATTCTCAATGGTGAAAACCTGAAAGCATTCTGCCTAAGATCAGGAACAAGTCAAGGGTGTCCACTTTCACCACTATCATTCAACATAATTCTGGAAGTCGTAGATATAGCAATCAGAGAAGAAAAAGAAATAAAAGGAAGCCATATTGGAAAAGAAGTAAAGCTCTCACTGTTTGCAGATGACATGACACTGTACATAGAAAATCCAAAAGATAGTATCAGAAAATTCCTAGAGCTAATCAGTGAATTTGGCAAAGTTGCAGGATACAAAATCAATACACAGAAATCACTTGCATTTCTATATACTAACAATGAAAAATCAGAAAGAGAGATGAAGGAATCAATCCCATTCACCAAAAGAACAAAAATAATTAAATATCTAGGAATAAACCTACCTAAGGAGACAAAAGAATTGTACACAAAAAATTATAAGACACTAATGAAAGAAATCGAAGATGACATAAGCAGATGGAGAGATATTCCATGTTCCTGGATAGGAAGAATTAATATTGTGAAAATGACTATACTACCAAATGAAATCTACAGATTCAGTGTGATCCCTATCAAATTACCAATGACATTTTTTCACAGAACTAGAACAGAGAATTTCACAGTTCATATGAAAACACAAAAGACCCCAAATAGCCAAAGCAATCTTGAGAAAGAAGAATGGAGCTGGAGGAATCAACTTTACTGACTTCAGATTATACTACAAAGCTACAGTGATCAAGACAGTATGGTACTGGCACAAAAACAGAGAGATAGACCAATGGAACAAGATAGAAAGCCCAAAAATAATCCCATGCACCTATGGGTGCCTTATTTTTGACAAAGGAGGCAATAATATACAATGGGGCAAAGACGGCCTCTTCAATAAATGGTGCTGGGAAAACTGGACAGCTACAAGTAAAAGAATGAAATTAAAACACTTCTTAAGATTATACACAAACGTAAACTCAAAATGGATTAAAGACCTAAATGTAAGACCACAGACAATAAAACTCTCAGAAAAAAATTAGGCAGAACATTTGATGACATAAATCAAAGCAGGATCCTCTATGACACACCCTCCTAGAGTAATAGAAATAAAAACAAAAGTAAACAAGTGGGACCTGGTTTAAACTTAAAAGCTTTTGCACAGAAAAGGAAACTAGAAGCAAGGTGAAAAGACAACCCTCAGAATGGGAGAATATAATAGCAAATGAAACAACTGACAAAGGATTAATTTCCAAGATATACAAGCAGCTCCTACAACTCAATACCAGAAAAACAAACAACCCAATCAAAAAGTGGGAAAACATCTAAATAGACATTTCTCCAAAGAAGACATACAGATGGCTAACAAACACATGAAAAGATGCTCAACATTGCTCATTATTAGAGAAATGCAAATCAAAACCACCATGAGGTATCACCTCACACTGGTCAGAATGGCCATCTTCAAAATGTCTACAAACAGTAAATGCTGGACAGGGTGTGGAGAAAAGGGAACACTCTTGCACCGTTGGTGGGAATGAAAATTGATACAGCCACTATGGAAGACAGTGTGGAGATTCCTTAAAAAACTAGGAATAAAACCAGCATATGACCCAGCAATCCCACTCCTAGGAATGTACCCTGAGGAAACTAAAATTGAAAAAGACACAAGTATCTCATTGTTCATTGCAGAACTATTTGCAGTAGTAGGACAAGGAAACAAAGTAGATGTCAATCAACAGATGAATGGATAAATAAGTCGTGGTACATATACACAAAGAAATATTACTCAGCCATGGAAAGGAACACCTTTGAGCAAGTTTTAATGAGATGGATGAACCTAGGACCTATTATGCAGAGTAAGTCAGAAAGAGAAAGATAAATATCATATTCTAATGCATATACACAAAATCTTGAAAAATGATACTGAAGAATTTACTTACAGGGCAGCAACAGAGAAAAAGACATAGGGAACAGATTTGTGGACATGGGGAGAGGGGAGAAGAGAGTGAGATGTATGGAAAGAGTAACATGGAAACTTACATTCAGTTCAATCAGTTCAGTCGCTCAGTCCTGTCCGACTCTTGGTGACCCCATGAATTGCAGCACGCCAGGCCTCCCCTCCATCACCAACTCCTGGAGTATGCTCAAACTCATATCCTTGGAGTTGGTGATGCCATCCAACCATCTCATCCTCTGTCATCCCCTTCTCCTCCTGCCCCCAATCCCTCCCAGCATCAGAGTCTTTTCCAATGAGTCAACTCTTCGCATGAGGTGGCCAAAGTATTGGAGTTTCAGCTTTAGCATCAGTCCTTCCAATGAACACCCAGGACTGATCTCCTTTAGAATGGACTGGTTGGATCTCCTTGCAACCCAAGGGACTCTCAAGAGTCTTTTCCAACACCACAGTTCAAAAGCATCAATTCTTCGGCGCTCAGCCTTCTTCACAGTCCAACTCTCGCATCCATATCTGACCACTGGAAAAACCATAGCCTTGACTACATGGACCTTTGTTGGCAAAGTAATGACTCTGTTTTCAATATGCTATGTAGGTTGGTCATAACTTTCCTTCCAAGGAGTAAGCGTCTTTTAATTTCATGGCTGCTATCACCATCTGCAGTGATTTTGGAACCCCAAAAAATAAAGTCTGACACTGTTTCCACTGTTTCCCCATCTATTTCCCATGAACTGATGGGACCAGATGCTATGATCTTAGTTTTCTGAACATTGAGCTTTAAACTTTTTCACTCTCCTCTTTCACTTTCATCAAGAGGCTTTTTAGTTCCTCTTCACTTTCTTCACTCATCTGCATATCTGAGGTTACTGATATTTCTCCCGGCAATCTTGATTCCAGCTTGTGCTTCTTCCAGCCCAGTGTTTCTCACGATGTACTCTGCATATAAATTCAATAAGCAGGGTGACAATATACAGCCTTGGAATACTCCTTTTCTTATTTGGAACCAGTCTGTTGTTCCATGTCCAGTTCTAACTGTTGCTTCCTGATCTGCATACAAATTTCTCAAGAGGCAGATCAGGTGGTCTGGTATTCCTATCTCTTTCAGAATTTTCCACAGTTTATTTTGATCCACACAGTCAAAGGCTTTGGTATAGTCAATGAAACAGAAATAGATGTTTTTCTGGAATTCTCTTGCTTTTTCCATGATCTAGCAGATGTTGGCAATTTGATCTCTGGTTCCTCTGCCTTTTCTAAATCCAGCTTGAACATCTGGAAGTTCACGGTTCACGTATTGCTGAAGCCTGGCTTGGAGAGTTTTCAGCATTACTTTACTAGCGTGTGAGATGAGTGCAATTGTGCGGTAGAGTGAGCATTCTTTGGCATTGCCTTTCTTTGGGATTGGAATGAAAACTGACCTTTTCCAGTCCTGTGGCCACTGCTGAGTGTTCCAAATTTGCTGGCATATTGAGTGCAACACTTTCACAGCATCATCTTTCAGGATTTGAAATAGCTCAACTGGAATTCTATTACCTCCACTAGCTTTGTTCGTAGTGATGCTCTCTAAGGCCCACTTGACTTCACATTCCAGGATGTCTGTCTCTAGGTGAGTGATCACACCATCGTGATTACATTACCATATGAAAAATAGATAGCCAACAGGAATTTGCTGTATGGCTAAGGAAACTCAAACAGGAGGTCTGCATCAACCTAGAGGGGTGGAATGGGGAGGGAGATGGGAGGGAAGTTCAAAAGGGAGTGTATATATATATATATATATATATATATATACATATGGCTGATTCATGTTGAGGTGTGACAGAAAACATCCTTCAACTAAAAAATTAATTAATCTAAATAAAACCAACTCACACCTGTACAGGATCCATGAGTTTCTTCAGTCACACTTTCTGGAGAATCCAGCATGTTCAGTTTTGACCTAAGGTCCTCTACTGCTGGTACCTTAGGCAGGCTGTCTTCTGACCAAAGAGGAAAACACTGTGGCCCAGAACTCTATTCAGACCTCTGGACCATGGACTGCCTCACTCCCCAGGTCCCACTGATCTGCCAGACACAGCAAATTTCTACCCCTGAAAGATATTTGGTGGTTGGATGGGAGTTGTGATATGAAGTAATGTGGACACACTGTCATCTTCACAGAACCTCTTTAAAGAGCCTGTTCCTTTTGGGCAAAGGAATGTTACTATTTATACAACTACAAATAAAATTAACATACAAATAAAAGTTCAAAGAGTGTAAAGAACAGAGAATGCTCAGAAAATATCTGGCTCCAGATTTCTAAAGTGAATTTAGGATCAGATTTCTAAACAGTAACTTTCTTACTTGCTTAATAGCAGTTTACAATATATTGCAGGTGGTGAATTTCATACTAATTTACCCAGTAGACCTTCATTTTGAAACACAATTAGAGAAATGCAGATATAATTCAATCCCATCCTTCAAATATCCCATATATGTAATAATGTACCAACCACAAGTTTATGAGCAAGATCCATCAATTTGCTAGACAGCATGAAATCATTATTTTAATATAGCATTCATTTTCTAAGGTTGAAACAAGTCACATATTTTACTTCTTGTGATCAGTAATGTTATCATATTTCTCAATCTGTAAGCACATCACCTTTGGATATTCAAATAATTTTGGAATTATCATGCTCTCAGAATGATTTGTTATCTAAATAATAGAATTCATATGGAAATATATATGAATTTTTTTGCACTTGTTATACTCAAAATGAGTTGTTTTTTATTTATTTCAAATCCTCTGGTCAAATTGTCCTTTTGCATAATGCATTTATTTTCTATCTTCAGTTTAACATCAATTTTAATGCTTAATAACAAATAAGGAAAACAATCCTCTAGAATCTTCATGATATTTTGTGATAATTTGTGTGCTGCTGCAAAATCAAACAAAATATTCACCAAAAATTAAAGTTTAAGCAGACTGTATAAAAATAATGGAAAACAAAGCAATTTTGGAACAAAGTTAAGTTATTTCAGGGTATTAATCTTAACAATTTACTTAAAATTTGAAGAATAATAACAAATCTCTTCAAATAAGAGACTCTAGGGTTCAAATGATATTGCTGTTGTAAATACACAAGCAACATCAAAGAAAATAAATTATTCAAACAATTTGTTTAATAAAAGCAAAAATGTAAATGTTTGTGACTTTTAGGTTGTCTTGGTTAACTGTGTTTATGTTCTAACTTTAATTAAGGTTGCCAAGTATTTGAAATTTTCACTAAAATCCTAAGACTTATAAAATATATATATATTTAAGAAAACTGTTGGATGGGTATTAAACAAAAAACTGCTTTAGCTGTGTATGTCAACATTCTCTGATATTCACACATAAAACATAATACAAAAATTAAAAGTGAAATGACTCGAAAAAGCTATAGATTTTAACATGATCTTGGTCCCTCAATAACACTGAATTAAGCTTAATTTGCATCATAGGTTTGCTTTATGGTGACAGCATGGTTTTATATTTTGGTGACAACTATATCTCTTTATTCTATCCTAGATGGCACCTGAAGCTTGAGAAATCATAAACTTACAACTTTCTATCTTATATACCTATGTTTCTCTGGCCATAGAAGCTACCTCAAGTGGAGCTCAGAACAGGCCAAAATAGGGAGTTTATGTCCTCAGGAATAACTCTCAGAAAATAAAGACAGGAGTTGATGAATCAATATCTCAGCTTCTTTGCCCCTTGGTGGAACAATTTTCAGGTGTTTTCTACACACAGACTCTTCAAATTGCACATCCAGATCTGGGATTCAAACCCCCATCATCTTTCCTCCCTTCCTTGACTCAACTCTCCATTTCCAATTCACCTATTCACCTCCTTGACATAATCTCCAAAATACATTCCTTGTACTCATCATTATCTCTCATCCTAACGCTCTCATGAGTGGTGCTTTGTGACAAGATACAAGGGAAAGGAGAAACACTGGCATGTACTAGCTCCACCACTTGAAAGACAGGATAATTAAAACGATTGTAGATTCTGTTCTCTTTTTTAACCACTTTTTTTTTAAAACAAAATACTGTTCAATGTTCAGCTTCAGCAAGCAATTAACTCAAGACACACTATGAAGCCAGGAAACCTCCATGGCATTTAAACATATCTTGTTTCTTGCAGCTAGAGCACAGATTGTACTGGCAATAAAACTGAAAGTTTAGTTGTAAAAGTGATGAAATTACATAGTAGTATACACAATCTAATGATTGCTTATGTTAAATTGAGGGTCTCAATAGTGAGGAAGTGAACAACTGCTGTCCTGAGGACTAGGATAATTCACTTGAGCAGCTTAAACTTCTCAGATTTCCTTAAACCTCCAGACTGGCAGGCAACGGCATTCCCTCCCGTTGTCGATGGAGACTGCCTGCCACCACCACCACTGGCTGGAGATAAAGGAAACACCTCACTTAACATGAAGGCCTCCAAAGATAATGCTTAGCTGCATCAAGTATCCCTTCTTCCTCTCATTGTTTCCAGAGCCACAACTACTGTCAGTGTTTAGCACAGCCTAAGTAGGGATCCTAGTTCAAAGAGAAATGGATCCTTAACTGAAAAGAGCTGCTGAGCCTGATGTATATGTACCAGCAGGAACTAAGAGAAATACACAGGCTTGAAGCAAGGAAGGTAAAATTCAAGACTGGTGAACAGAGAGTTTATTAATAAGGAATCACTCTTTGAGTTTGAATTTAACATCTTAGCAAGATACCTGAAGCTGGTTTTATTATGATGGTGCAATGGTTTCTTTAAGTTTACAGATAATGGCATACTGTAAAGAATGAGAGTTGAAACTGCTTTGGCAGAGTATTAAGAATGAGGTCAGGGAGCTTGAAAAGTGGAAATACTACAGGGAATTAATTATATAAGCCCAGGGAATCAATTGGGTCACAATGCTTCCAGATGGCCCAGAAGACATCTTTTATTACTAAAATGATATGATATCCACTAGTAAGGAGTCAGAAGTTTTGAAAATCTATTCAATAGAACTTTCTTCCATAGACCAGGTAGAATAACCTACCATGGAGCCTTTTATTTCTTTCAAAGGGGTAATAGGTTTTAGGAGTAGAATAGGCCAAATAGTGGTGCTTAAAAGCTAACATATTTAGAATAAAAATAGCAAGGTCAGAAATGGTAAAGGGTTTCATGACTTACAGGCAACTGTGCTGGTGGTAAAGAATCTGCCTGCCAATGCATGAGATTCCAGAGATGCAAGTTTGGTCCCTGGGTCTGGAAGATCCCCCAGAGAAGGAAATGGCAACCCACTCCAGTATTCTTGCCTGAGAAATCCCATGGACAAGACAAGCCTGGTGGGCTACAGTTGATGGTGTTGCAAAGTCAGACATGACTGAGAGACTGAATATATGTACATGGTTGTTTCCCAAGGGGCAAAATGTTTGGGCAGCCAGTGACATATCTCTTGGCTAAAAACTAGTGTGGTCAACAGTGGGTGAGGTGAGGAATGATGTCAGCTTTTACAATGGAAAATTATTATTCCTATCCTTATTTTTATGTTTAAATCTATCAATTGAAGCAAAAACAAAATGTCCTTAAATGGAGATCCTATAATGCTACTGATAGGCTTAGCAAGAAAAACTCCAACAAGGAACTATTAGGGATGTTAAAAATTGGCACATTTTAGATATAATACTAACTAATGTATGATAAAAGAATACACTGAATCAATTTACATGGATAAAAAACAAGAAAGAAAAAAACTTAGAATGTTTAAAGAACCTAGAGAATACTTGTATGGCTGAGAAAAGCCTGGAAAAAGAGGAAACAAAGAGGGTTGAAATCATGTGGACTTTTCCATGGGATGATAAAGAGATTTGTTGGTATTTTAAGAACAATTTTGGAAACTAATTAGTAAAGAAACAAATGACATGAATTACATATTAAAATATTACTCAGGCTGCTCAGAATATTTTGTATTTTTGGAGTAGTGAAGAGCTTCCTAAGGATTAAAAATATAATAATAAGTCCTAAATAAAGAGAATATATTGTTTGTCATATTATTTTTTTTAATTTTCATATTCCATATTCTATAAGCTAGACAAAGTTTTTAAAAAATGATTGATGGAAATTAAGGAACTCTAGAAAACCAACAGCAAGAATTATTTATCCTTCTTAGTACACAATAGCTGTAGTGGATGAAATTCTACTACTTTTTCCAAAACTTTATTCACAAAGGTTTTGATTTTGTATTTTGGTATACCACCGTGGGAAGATGTTTTGGCAGTAACTGTCGAAATAAAAACCAAGCTTTTCACTCATCAATTGGGTTTCAATGACCAGTCTCTAGAATTTTATTTCATTTATGGATGTAGAAGTAAGGATTCAAGTAGAGAAGCATACTGTGTGTGATACAGAACTTCATACAGATACAAAGGAATTATAGTATTAGATTTTATACAATCATGGGAACTGGTGGAGTAGTTTGTATTGGCTCTGAATCTAGTATCAAGCCTGAAGTCACTGTAGAACAGCTAGATCAGTAATCAGCAAGTATGGTTGGGAGAAGAGCAAACAACCATAATGACAAATGGAATTTACCAGGAAAAAGGATTCATGAGGATAGTAAGAATTTAAGGATGAAAAACGAATCTGTGTTTCTTACAACCTCCAGATCCTGTGCCACAGTTAACTTAAATAAGCTGGCATTCTTTGCCACAGATATGCAGGTTTGTAGAAAATAAATTGGGAGAGCTGGTTGTACCTGTTAGTCTAGAATCTTTCCCGTACACATTAGGTAGACTGACAGATTTAGTGGTAACACGAGCAAGATGCTAGTCATCTGATGCATAGTTCCTTGCTTTGTTTTTCTCTTTCAAATTTTGCACAAGAAAATAGATTCTGGAAACACAGTTTCAGATTAGCTAAACAGACACAGGACAAAGCCACTACAATGATCACTTGTGTTTTTGTTTGTTTGTTTGTTTTTTGTGGTGTGTGGGGTGGTGGGTGGTGTTGGGGATTAGAAGGAGAAGGAAATTGCTAATCATTTTGCAATTCCCCTGACACCACTGTATTGCCTTCCACTTGGGATAGAGTCTCTATCCAAGTTAAGCCAATTAAGTGCTCTCTTAAAGGAATCTTTAGCATAGTGGGGAAAAGTGCTGGAAATTTATTTAATCTTTTTAAAATATCCTTTCTAATAAGTTCTTGTTCTAGTTCCTGCTCTGGAATTGCATTGATTGCAGCTTTTCCTCCAAGCAGTTGATTGACTTTATGAGCATTCAGTAAGCTTCTAGTAAATTAGCTTCTACTTATGGGTAAATTTGCTTCTACTTATGGGAGCCACAGTACTTTCTATTGATTGAAAATAAAAAATCTTTAACAAGTACAAGTCCACATGTGCACAAATATAAAAACATAAGAATATGTATTAATTTCAGTACAGTTTATAATTAATAGCAGATAACATATATGCCTAAAATAGAAAGATTAAATAAATATACTACAAATATATTAAAGAATATACATTAGCTATCTGTTAACACATTAGATGAAACATAAAGTCTATGTGAAATACAGAAACAGGCATTTATGTCTTCTTCACAGGTAAAAATCTGCCTGAATGAGATCTCTGTTTTAGACTGAGGATCTGTGGGTTGTTAAGATTCACTTCAGCTGTGGATCTGTGTCACACTGGCATGAGGCAGAGTGATGGTGGCTCCCTAGACTTTGCTCTTGTCATCACTTTGGCAATAATTTACTGGAGTAAGCCCTACCACAAATAACTTGTCAAGACTCTGCTCTTATGCATGAAAATCCCAATGGCCACAGCACATCACATGGTCATGAGACGAGAAAGTACATCTCATTCACCAGGAGGCTAGAGCAAGTTTTGTGGGCCTAAAATACCAGTAGAGGAGAGTTAAGAATAATAATTCAGTTCAGCAAAGACTACAATAACGTTTTTAAAAGTATACAGTGTATTTAAATATGCTGTCACAGAAAGATCTGGAGGCTAGTGAAGAGAAAGAAACAAGGTTGAGAAATGCATGAATACATTTAGATAATGTATGTATATATTTCCTTTCAGAACTATATAGAAATATATACAAATGAATAAATATATGCAAAAATATGCATAGTTCTATAAGGATACCCACCAACTGATTAGACGTTACCTCTGCTGAGGACACAGGACGGGTTAGTGCTGCTTTGAAGGAGAGTTTAATTGCATCCTTCTGTATCTGATTTGTACAAGTACAATTTTATAAGTGACTCTAAAAATTCTAAAATATGGCATCTCAAAATTCATCCTTCAAATAGACTTTGTCTACTCTATTCTTATTTAACTAAATCGCAATGTCAATTAAGTGAGAATGGAGAGAAAACGATTACTCTGAAATCCTCGAACTATCTGAGCCCAAGATCACATTTATTAACTTGTGGCTTCCAGGAAACATCCTCTGTGTGACCATATCATTCCTGGGCCCGAGAACAAACAAGCTTAGTCTTCTTACTCATTGAGTCTTTTCATACAATTCCCTATTTTCTCCTTTTATATTATTTCTCATACATCTCTTAATCTAGCTCCAAACTGTCACTTAACTGGATTTAAAAGGAAAAAACAAAATTCTTTAACTGGATAGTTCATTGCCTCTGCTCAGGCACATGCTTTAAGAACAATCATTTAATCACGTCAAATGATGACTAAAAGCAAAACACAATATGGCAAACTTTCTTCTATGTGATGCCTTTTTAAAATCAAGTCTGATGGCTTGATATTAAAGTTGGTTAATATTTAGTAGCTACATCTCTTTTCCACAAATTTGGTAAGTATGACTCTTTTGGGCAAATTTATTAAGTACATCCCTCTGGTCTGCTATTAGCATACTCTCCTTTTTACCAGTTTTCTTTTCTTTCTTTCTTTTTTTTTTTTTTTTTTTTTTTTTTTGAAGCATGAATTATACCACTTGCCTTGCTTTAGGTTAGGGTCCTTTCTGAAAATTTGCTTTTTATTTCCTTTCATGTAATTCAAACCATCTTTTAAGGCTCAAATTATGTTTTATTTGTTCCAAAAGACTCTCCTGAATTCCAAAGGTGCTGTGTTCTACAGAGTTCAATTTGAGATTTTTTCCCTACAATAACATGTTAGTCTTTGTTCTCAAATAAAATTTAAACTCACTGTACCTCATCTATATTCCTCATGACTATTTGAACAGTGCTAAATTCTTAGTATATGCTTGATAAGAAGTTGTGGATCATCAACTGTCATACTAATTATTTACCCTCTATTAAACAAAGATTCAAATTGTAAATTGCCCCTTTGATGTTTTCTTAGGAAAACATATTTATACTCATGCAATGGACCAAACATCTATAAATCATTCTCTTATTATAAATCAACATCCCTGCCATTCATTTGATATATGTTAAACTAAAATGAATTCCAAATGAGAAAACCAAAAAGGTTGTTTTATATTCCTGACAAAAGAACAATTCCCTGGATTTCCAATATCAAATACCTACTAAAGAAAGAAAGATTTAGTGCAAAAGAAATCAATGCAATTTGTAAAATTTATGCAAACCCTAATTAGATGTCTCCTCTCTGAGAACTCTTCAACAACAGGAATAAACTCAGAAATATTTCTAGATTTATTGTGTTTGTATAAGATATGTGTCAAATTATTCAACTGTATTCTTCCTTGGTAGGATTATTTTTTTAAAGATTCTTTTCTTTAGAAAAGGTAAACATATTAGATAACCCAGGTTATTTTCACATATTTCTGTTTATGAAAATTCCTTTCCCTTTTCTCATTTGCAGAGCATTCTTTGTGGAAACAAATCACTTAAATTCCTAAATCTTTCCTACCTGACTCTGTTTATTTCCTTTCACTGACTTTGTAATGTTGTTATTATTAAAGTTATCCTTTGTAGGATTCTTTTGTCTGTCTTACTTCATTCTTCTTGAATGAAATTCACATTTTCTTCCCAGATATTTATCTGTCATTTTAGTTAAAATTCCTTGACAGTGAACTAATCTAGTTTTTGTTTGGTTTATATGATCTTTCCAGAAAATTGCAGTACTATTTATAGAAAAACAAGATAGCTGCAAACACCTTGCATTTTTTTCCACAGGAACATACTCTAGAGTATTGCTTTGGAGATAACTGCAAATGTGACCCATTATTTCCCCTATGTTTTCACTCCATCTCACATGTCATGAAAATAATGAACAGTTTATTAAACCTTTCTCCCAGTGATAACATTAGCAAGAATGCCCCAAAATATATAAAATCATACAGACTTCACATTCACAACAATGACATGAAAAAACATTAAGAAAAGATTAATCAGGCACCTAAAAATGTATACCTAGCCAGAAATTCACATGTACTCCTCTAGTGGACTATTCTGGGGAAAAAAAAAAGAATACCATATGGTTATAATTCTCAGCTACCTTGGAATGAAATGACAGTTTTATTCATAATGATTATCATTGTAAACAGGTGAAAAGCAATCTGATTCAGGCTATCTCACAATGTGTGGGCCCACTGGTATAGTCTAACGTGTCAGTCTGGAAAGTCAATTTCACTTGTTCATCAGGGTATCTAGACACTATGAAACAAAATTATGCTAACAGAAACTAGTTTCTCTGACCCTTTCTCTATTCTATTCTTCATTCTTCAAACATAGGGGAAATAATGGGTCACATTTGCAGTTATCTCCAAATGGGAGAAGTTCTTTTAAACAAAGGGAACAATATGAGGAAAAGCACTGAATCACAAATACTTATGCATTTGTACAGGGGCTTCCCTTGTGGCTCAGCTGGTAAAGAATCTGCCTGCAATGCGGGAGACCTGGGTTCGATCCCTGGAGTGCGAAGATCCCCTAGAGAATGGAAAAGCTACCCACTCCAGTGTTCTGGCCTGGAGAATTCCATGGACTGTGTAGTCCATGGGGTCAC
This sequence comes from Bos grunniens, assembly GCF_055505025.1. NCBI lineage: Eukaryota > Metazoa > Chordata > Mammalia > Artiodactyla > Bovidae > Bos > Bos grunniens. Next base: position 53,515,318 of record NC_141166.1, on the reverse strand, counting down.
AAAGAGTTGGACATGACTGAGTCACTTTCACTTCATTTCACTTCATGCATTTGTAAAACAATGAGAAAGATAATGTAACTGGATCATGAAGAATGAAGAATGAACAGACTCATACTTAAAAATCCAGCCCAAAATGTGAACCACTCTGCAATATTTTTACTTCTTTGGAAAGAGTTATTCTCCTATACTTGATTCTTCCTCAATAATGGTGCTCATTACTTATTTACCTTGTTGGATCATGGACTTCCCTGGTAGCTCAACGGTAAAGAATCTACCTACCAAGCAAGACATGCAAATTCAATCCCTGAGTTGGTAAGATCCCCCGGAGAAGGGAATGGTAACCCACTCCAGTATTCTTGCCTGGGAAATTGCATGGACAGAGGAGCCTGGCAGGCTATAGTACATGGGGTTGCAAAAGAGTCAGACACAACCTAGAGATCCCCAATTGACCCTCAGAGTTCTTTGTTAATTTCTGCCCAGAATTTTTCCATTAGATTTATTTCATTTTATAGTCATTAAAGAAAATTATTTTGAGGAAAATAATCCTCAGGTTGTACACACTAGTATAGTAACAAAATTATTACAAGGAATGAAGCTCTGAATTATATCATAAATGCTTACAGAAGAAAGTTATTTTTCTCTTGCTAGTATTACTACATCTGAACACTTGAGACTGTATAATCTTTTTGAGATACCAGAGATCACATAGAATAACTTAATGGTAAGAGTTGTGTATGACTCTTTGAGACCCCATGGACTGTAGCCCACCAGGCTCAGAGCTCTGTCCATTGAATTATCCAGGAAAGAATACTGGAGTGGGTGGCCATTCCCTTTTCCAGGGGATATTCCCTACCCAGGGATTGAAGTTGGGTCTCCTGTATTGCAGGCAAATTCTTTACCATCTGAACCACCAGGGAAGCCCACTTCTTTGACACTTGATCTAATGGTTTAGAATTTTTTTAAAAATTTTCTGAAACAGAAACATATGACTATATTTGAGCAATTGGGAATGTTCTAAATTGTGTAACAATTGTTTAAACAAGATATATATATATATATTGCTAATGTTTTAATTTGTGCATATCAGAAACATACGTGTGTCAACAAATATGGTTTTGTTAACTTTAAAAATCCAGAGTAAATACTTTACTATATAATTACACATTTATAAATTTCCTGTGATGAAAGTATATTCATTTGTGTATTTGGATCTTTTTTCTAACTCTGTTTTATAGTCTGTTAGATAAATCTTCTTATTCATTTGTTTCAGTAGAGCTTGAATAAAGGTCATTTAAACTGGCTCACCTTTCTTATCCTCCTGTGCTTTGCCATAATCCCAACTTCCATTGTAAAAGGATCATAGCTTCCTCTCAATATACCTTTTCAGTATGAGAAGAATTGTTAACATTTCATTAAACAAACCTGAGCTTATTGGACTTTAATTCCACATTCTCCTGTGTTTTACTTTTTTTGTATTTGTGTGTGTGAAAATTTTTGAGTTCCTCTGTAAACTCAACAGTGTTACTGAGCTTTCTGGATATCAGTTATTTTGCAATTTTGATATACAACTAATAGAATGCATAACAATAACCCTGTGTACGAAACAGCAAAAGAGACACTGATGTATAGAACAGTCTTATGGACTCTGTGGGAGAGGGAGAGGGTGAGAAGATTTGGGAGAATGGCAATGAAACATGTAAAATATCATGTAGGAAACGAGTTGCCAGTCCAGGTTCGATGCACGATGCTGGATGCTTGGGGCTGGTGCACTGGGACGGCCCAGAGGGATGGTATGGGGAGGGAGGAGGGAGAAGGGTTCGGGATGGGGAACACATGTATACCTGTGACAGATTCATTTTGATATTTGGCAAAACTAATACAATTATGTAAAGTTTCAAAATAAAATAAAATTAGGAAAATAAACGTAAAAAAAAAAGAATGCATAAATGTTAAGGTTTAATATTATGGAAGAAAGCTCTTCCAAAGGCAATGTTTTTAATATATTTAATAATAAACTGAGGTCCTTAAGTCATACTTCATCCCCTGTTGAATTCCCTAACTTCCTTTACAAGGCTAATTCTCGGTTAAATTGCTTTTCTCAATATATAAAAGTTGAGCTGTTAATTTTTAAGTATAATATCCACAGGAAAGACTAAATAATTAAATACATTTTTTCTCTTTCATATAAGAAAACAATATAATGAATTTTATTTGTGATATCTATAATGAGTTTATTTGCTATTGTTGTAACAAAAATATATATGCTCTTACTCTTTGTGGTAAAGACAAATATATGTGGACCTCAATTAGTTGAGATAATTTATTCATCATCCACAGTGTGTACAATATTATAGTCCTAATAAGGATTTAAGCAGGACCAGAAAAAGTCACTACACCTCATCACCTTACTCTTTACATTCAGTTTCTGAGTCTGGCCTATGTTTGAGGCTGTTCTCAGCATGAGAAAAATACTTTTTGTTGGACTGTATAAAAAACCCCCATGGCATCAGAAATGAAGTGAAATGAAGTGAAAGTCACTCAGTTGTGTCCGACTCTTTGCGAACCCATGGACTATCCATGGAATTCTCCAGGCTGGAATACTGGAGTGGGTAGGCTTTCCCTTTTCCAGAGGATCTTCCCAACCCAGGGACTGAACCCATGTCTCCCTTATTGCAGGTAGATTCTTTACAAACTGAGCTAACAGGAAAGCCCAGTGGCTTCAGAGCTTTACTCAAATCAAAACTATTGGTGTCTCTTCACTTGAACACTGTCAACTTTCTTGAATGAAAAGTTTTGCCCAAATGTCTTGTTATCTAAGATCCATTTCCATCAGATGTCAGATAATCCTCTCTCATCTACCTAGTAGTCATCCATTCCTCATCTTTGCTAATAGATCCCTTGATTGTTCATTCTCCTCTATATTGCCATGCACCTCAGGGATGAATAAAATATCCCTAGAGAATAAAATACGAATGGTCTAAGCTAAACATGGGGCTTCCCTGGTGGCTCAGTGGTAAAGGATCTGCCTACCAATGCAGGAGATGCAGGAGTTGTGGGCTCCATCCCTGGGTTGGGAAAGATCCCCTGGAGAAGGAAATGGCAACTCACTCCAGTATTCTTGCCTGGAAAATTCCACGGACAGAGGAGCATGGCAGGCTACAGTCCATGAGGTTGCAAAGAGTTGGGCATAACTGAGAAATTGAGCTCTCACATACACACACACACACACACACACACAACCTAAACATAGTTGGAACTCTTCCCTCAAGTTCACATATACAGGATAGTTGTGATCAATGACACACACACAGAAGATTTTTAGACTGCTTCCTTTTTGACTTATTTTGCTAATTATTGTATGACTGGGTAATTCTTGAAGCTACTAAATGCATCTTTTTATTCTAGGTAGCCAAAGCAAATGTGCTGAGCATAGCAGAGCAGAAAGTTGGGGAAAAACCTGTTATTTATGATTTTGATTTTGTTAACTAATACATTTTCCTTCATATTTAAAGCATATTTAATCAGCTTTAGTTTTATGCAGCCAACAACACTCTGATTTATACAGCACCCATTTGTTGTGCATTCATTCTTAATTGTAGTGGATGTATGCCCTGGAAATTCTCTCTAGTAATTCATACACTTGCTAACATGGAATGTTGACAGTTTGAACTAAATACCTCTAAATTTTCTTTGTGTTTCATAACAGTACCTCTACTAGAATTTGCCTAACAGAATATTAAAATACTAAGGAATTGTCCACATTTAAAGACATTTTAATGTATTTCCAAATAGAATAAGGGATGTTACCAATAGCTCTAAAGCTAGCATTTTCTTAAGTACCTCATAACAATGCAGAATCATCTTTAAATTCAGATGTTTCTCTTTACCTATATACTATAACATTACATACATTTTCTTTTAATCTTAATATGGATGGCTACTCTTTAATCCCACATACATTAGTTATTGTAGACCTAATATAACAAAAGATCTAAAATAAATCCTATTTGTTAATGACTACATCAATTTATATATTCTAGGAAGTAGATTAAGAAAGTCATTCAGCCTAAAAATGATTTACTAAGTATATTTGAAATTACAAAAATGTCTTAGGTTTGAAACATTTAATATCTAAAATTTTCCAATATGTGCAACATCTGGCAAAATGATTGCCTTTCATAACTCTGTATCCAAATGGTGGTTAAAGGTTTTGCTATTGTATTTATTGTACATGTGTGAGCTCACAACTGAAAATTCCCATTCAGAAGATGGGTATTTGGTATCTGGATTCTAAAACTGCTTCTCAGGTAATTATGATGCCCACTTCATTTGAAGACTACCTAAAAAGTCCATATGAGCATTAAGGAATACTCTATGAGCCAGCAGCACTGAGTATCAAAAATAACAATTAAGAATTAATATAAAGGGGAATAATAATATTCTCTAGATAGGTTCTTGAAACTGAATTCAGGGAAGCTATTTGTGATATTTTTTCCCTTATTGTCATGGCTTGTTTCTTTTTTAAATGATATGTACATTTCTATTTTTCAGGTGTAATATATCTCATTGTTTTTTGTTTCTTGGGGGAAGAGATGACTGAAAATATCTGCTAATAAAAGACATAGTTTCCTAGGACCAAATGATATATAAATGCATATATACATATGCGTGTATGTATGTATATATATGTTCTGCTAGCCCTATTGGCTACAGGCTTGTTTTTATATTGTTTTGTTCAGTTTTTGGTCAGGGTAACAAACAGTTATTAAGAGCACAATGGGTAATTTATATTTATATTTTGGGTTTAAATGAAATGACAGAGAAGTGGAATTGTCTAGGTTAGGTCCACATCTTTAGAATAGAACACATTATCTCAGAAACAGGCATTCAAGAGGGTCTACTCAACATCCTGTCTTATAAAAAGCTATGCTAGGTGGACAAGTGACCCCATGATGTTTCCAGATTGCTGGTAATGCTTGCCAAAAAAATAGTGTTGTTCACCATTCTTTTTAAAATATACCAAAATTTTCTTTAACCAGTTAACTCTAGTATTTTCTCAAAATAGTGAGAAAAACAGAAAATAATACCAATGACTACAAACAATGCTAAATTCAATGAAGAAAAAACAAAAAATGGTGAGTTTAGTATAGAAGATTCAGTCAAAAGAAGGTATTGCCTGGGAACTTAATCTATCAGGAATTGATATTTCAGCTGTAATCTGACAGATGAGTAAAAGATAAGTAGATAAAGATAGAAATAGGGAGTGGATTAAGAGTACCTAAAAGCAACAGAGGGACTTCCTTGGTTGTCCAGTGGTAAGAATCCACCTTCTAATACTGGGGATGTGGGTTCAGCCCCTAGTTAGGGAACTAAGATTCCATACACAAGGGAGCACCTAAGCGGGAGCACCTCAAATAAGACCCAGACCTGACACAACCAAATAAATAAATTTTTAAAAATAATAAATAAAAGCAAGAGAAAGTACAAAGGCTCTGAGATAGCAAGAAGAGGCATACATTTGAGAATATGATGTATTGAGGAGGAAAACAAAAATATTACGGACAGAGAAATGGGGATGAGTTTTGAAAACTGTTCCATCAGTTGCTGGGACTCATATTGGCTGAGAGGAGCATTTGGACAGGGGGTGAAGTGGATATGACACCAGATTGTAAATTATGGAGGTAGCATGAACTATGGTATTAACAAAGAAGAGACAAGAACACATGGCTTAAAATCAACAGATGTTCGTTTAGATGTGATGGGAGGTAAAGCAGAATTTCTTCCTTCTGCAATTAGAGAGAAGTGTGTGCCATTCAGAGACAGTGAACACAGGAAAAGGATCATATTTAGAAGAAAACTTTTTTGGACACATTTGTTTTTGAGAGACCTTTGAAATATCCAAGTGGAAATGTCAGGCCAACTTCTGGATACACATGTTTACAATTCAGAAAAGTCAAAGATCTGGCCAGGACCGACATATCAAGTGTTAAGTGAGGAAATGGTATGAGTAACATTGACAGAGTGCCTGGAAGAGGCCATGCTATCAAGACATGATGCAAGATTGAAACCAAGTAAAACTTTATAAAAGAAAAAGTTATTATTGAAGGAGACTCAAATATTCTACCTGCTGAATTCAAAACAGATTTGTATATGGTCAACCTAAGCAAAATTACCAACAGATTGTCAAAATATTTATTCATAAATAAAAGGTGGATATGGTTTTAAATACCAGTATTTCATTACTGTGTCATTGGTAACAGTAAGTTATGAGTAAGAAGCTTGCTACAAACTATTTCCCTTCTTCTTATCAGTTTCACTAATACTTTTCCCAAATTGAAATATCTAACGTGCTTCTTTGCCCTGTACCTGTCCAAGTTTGCCCATGTCAGATGGTAACCACTTTTTACTGGAGTTGATATATTGATAGAAGAAAAATATGATTCTACATGTCTTCAAATGCTCTAAATTCAATCTCAAAGCAAGATTTTCCCTTTACTACAGAGGCTTTCTCAAATGATACTTTTATTGCTTTAGCTATTTCTATTCCAATGTGAAAATTCACAAATTTATGAAATACTGTAAATTCTGGAGGTGTGACTCTCCTTCTAGTTTTCTACTTGAAAGAGACTATGAATATCACTCTAAAAATATCTTGTACCCAATGCCTACTGAAGTTTTGCTGATTTTAGGGGGTACACTAACTGTCTAGATTAAACATTATTGAAAGAGACTTCCTAATTATTCGGAAGCTTCTCTCTCTGTACAATATTGACTCATTTTGTTATGTACCTAAAAATAATATAATGCTATAGGTCAATCGCACATGTGCTGTGCTGTGCTTAATCACTTAGTCATGTCCAACTTTTTGCAACACTATGAACTGCAGCCCATGGGGATTGTCCGGCAAGAATACTGGAGTGGGTAGCCTTTCCCTCCTCCAGGGGATCTGCCCAACCCAGGGATCAAACACAGGTCTCTCACATTGCAGGCAGATTTTTTACCAACTGAGCCACCAGGGAAGCCAAGAATGCTGAAGTGGGTAGCCTATCCCTCCTCCAGCAGATCTTCCTGACCCAGGAATCAAGCAAGAATCTCCTGTATTGCAGGCAGATTCTTTACCAGCTGCCCTACCAGGGAAGCCCTGCATGGGTGCTAAGTAGTTTCAATTGTGTCTGATTCTTTGTGACCCCGTGGACTGTAGCCCCCAAGGCTCCTCTGTCTTTGGGATTCTCCAGGCAAAAATACTGCAGTGGGTCGCCATGTCCACCTCCAGAGGATCTTCCCAACCCAGCGGTTGAACCCATGTCTCTTATGTCTCCTGCATTGGCAAGCAGATTCTTTACCAACAGGCCACCTGGGAAGCCCCCAATTAAAGGTCAATTATATCTCAATTAAGAAAAAAAAAAAAGCCCTCATTGCTTTCTTTCTCATACTGCCAAATGACTCTCAAGTTCAGGAACTCGAATTTAATTTCCTATTTCATTTTCCACAGACTGTGAGATGTTTATCTGTATAAGTAGAGCAATTTTGTTGTTGTTCAGTCACGTCTGACTCTTTGTAACCCCACGGAGTGCAGCACGCCAGGCTTCCCTGTCCTTCACCATCTCCTGGAGCTTGCTCATACTCATGTCCATAGAGTCGGTAATGCCATCTAACCCTCTCATCCTCTGTCATCCCCTTCTCCTGCCATCTATCTTTCCCAGCATCAGGGACTTTTCCCTTGAGTTGACTCATTGCATCAGTTGGCCTAAGTATTGGAACCTCAGCTTCAGTATCAGTCCTTTCAATGAATATTCAGGGCTGATTTCCTTTAGGATTGACTGGTTTGGTCTCCTTGCAGTTCAAGTGACTCTCAAGAGTCTTCTCCAAAACCACAGTTTGAAAGCATCAATTCTTGGCACTCAGCCTTATTTATGGTCCAACTCTCACATCCATACATGACTACTGGATAAAACACAGCTTTAACTATGAGTAAAACAATAGGTGTCATATAGTAAGTACAGAATAACTGTTTAAGAAGTGAATGAATAAACACTTTTCAGGCATTTTAGATTTAGCTGTTGCATCACTGCCACCACTGTGAGTTATGGGTAAGAATACAGAAACTGCTATACACCATGAGAACCAGATTTGTCTGAATACATGTAAATTAGCACAAGGATTTCACAGACTGTATCCACTCTAACGTGTGAGCAAAATGAAATCATACAAATTTGTGAGTCTGTTTTGTTACTGTGAGTTCCCAAGAGAGGCTACTGGAGATGTTATAATAAAGAAAAATTATACCTTCCAATGTCCCTTCACAAAAACATAAACATTCATTTATCACCCAAGTAATCTAGACATTAAACTTTCATTTTTTCTGCTACAGTGGATTTTCATTATTCACAATAGTTATATTCTATAAAATTGCCATAAACACTGAATTAGCTTATTTGAACCATTGCTCCTAGGAGAAATACACAGTTGGGTTTTGCAAGCTACTAGTTACAATATTTTTTCAATCAAACAACACACAACCTGGTTTCATGTGTATTTCTGTTTACAGCATCTGACCTAACATATATTGCTAATTCACTAACATTGAACTAGTCAGAAACACTAAAAAATATTTCTGAATGAAGCCTACCTAACACATGAATTTTCTCTGAAAAGGCATCACAGCTTTCTCACACTTAGCATTACTAGTTTGCACCCTTGTACTATGCTCAGGGGCCATCTTAAACAGTGAATTATCAACAAAAAAGCACAAAATGCCCCAGACATTAATGGTCACACTAAAAAGACCAACACATAAAGGACATGTCTTTATAATATGAGGGCTGAAACAAGAAGTCAGTGTTGCCTTGTGGCTTGATCTGCCTCAGCTAGGAGCTTGTACATCAGGCAACTCAACCTTTCTGCTGCTCTACACATCTGCCCATGTCTGCAAATGACCTCAAAGGAGTCATGAGTATTGATTTTAGGGTTACAAATGAATGTCAAAGAGCAAGCCAATTTGCAAGTAGGGAACTAACTGATAATGAGATTCATTGTATTTCAGTAGATCTTAAAAGATGTATTTCCTTAAAAATATTTACTGGTGGTCATTTTATTCAAAGACAAGAAGACTGACTAATGATTTACTTCTCTTGTAGTAATGAAAACAAAATATTTATTAAAAATGGGAGAGTAAAATCCCAAGTAGAACTTTACAGTATGTTGATTCACAGTAGCTTTTTATCAAATTGAGTAAAAATCAATTAGGCTTTATGGTTTTCCTGCAATAGCAAATGTAAGATAAAGAAAATTGCTGATTCTCTCCCAATAGGTTTATTATCAACTAAATTACCTGGTTTCTACCATTGTGCCTGGCCTTATCTTCCAATCTTTAAGTATTAGATTACAATGCTTCTAATATTTTTTAGAAATATATGTTTGTTTGATATGTTACTAGAAAACATATTTTTTTCTTTTTTTATTTAATTAATTAATTTATTTTAACTGGAAACTAGTTACTTTACAATATTGTAGTGGTTTTTTGCCATACATTGACATATTGTCTCACTATTACATGTGAGGAAACTGAAGTCGGGAAAAGTTAAGTGATGAACATTTCCACATAGAACTTTTTAAATTAATGTTTAGAATAAATGTGTGGTTAGCATGAGAATAAAATATCTTATCTGCACTGTTTATTTTTAAATTTTACTTGTTTTTATTGTTTTTGAGTCACTAAGTCGTGTCTGACTCTTTGTAACCCCATGAACTGCAGCATGCTAGGCTCCTCTGTCCTCCACTGTCTCCCATAGTTTGCTCAAATTGATGTCTATTGAGTCAGTGATGCTATCTATCCACCTCATTCTCTGCTGCCCGCTTCTCCTTTGCATTCAATTTTTTCCAATATCAAGGTCTTTTCCAATGAGTCAACTTTATAGAGGATGGAAAATTATCATCAGTTTAGAAACTGCCCAGATAATTAAGAAACCAGAAGCAATTCTAAAAGCATCACTCAGTTTTTGAAGGTACACTGTGATTCAAACAATCCCCATGATACTCTTCGTCGTCCCCAGGTTCTTGACCTGACATTTCTCCTTTTTTCATTTTCAATGCACATTTCTCTCAGTCTTGTATTTTTAATGCAGAACTTTTGCTTTGAAAAAGCACAAACTGGAACAAAGCAAGTTGATACTCCTAAAAGGTTGGATGTGAAAAATAATCATGGGTGACTGCTTGATTTACCTCGAAAATATGCTGAGAATAAAGTTCTACTTTCTGTTCATTATCAGTTGCAAGGTGACTCTGAAATAAATACAGGTCTGCTACTTTCTCATATGGTCTGGTGGTGTTGCTAAGTTTTTTGACCTTCTGATGCATAATAGTAAGTTACAGGCATATAGGAGTTAAAAAATGTTTGTTAAATGATTGTTAAATGGCTAAATGGTGGCACTGATTTAAATAAGACTTTGAAGTACTTTTATAGGCACATCTGGTTTTTCGTTCTCCATCAGCTTTTTAATTTAAATTAATCACTTGAGCCACAACCTGCCCAAATTAGCAGAACATCCAGTTTCTCATTTGGGGGGCTTAACATTAAATAATGCTGGGATTTTAATCAGCCCCAATCTAACTCTGTTTCCAAATACTAGGAAAAGATTTGCTTGGAGAACCTGAATAATCTAAACATGAACATTAATTTTAATCTGTCCTTGCATTTTTCACTGGCATAGAGGTCAGATTTAAAATTTCGATATTTGGCAAAACTAATACAATATTGTAAAGTTTAAAAATAAAATAAAATTTAAAAAAATAAATAAATAAAACTAGCGCTACTGTTTTTGATGTGTACCTATTCCTCAATAAAGCCCTTGCTCAGCCCATTTCCTCACAGAGTCAAATAGTGAGTGAGGAATGTAATGCCACACCCTTATTTGGCTAGGAGTTTTGCTTGATTGGCATCCATAGTGAGAGCTCTCTGGTTTATACATTCATTGCTCCTTCTAAACATAGCTTTGCACTGGGAATGTCAGAACTCGCCAAGAGGAAGACTCTGGTGTCAGTCACGGGCTGGGACAAGACCAGCCCTCCTGTGATGCTGGTCAGATCTTCAGACTAAATTGACAGCACCAGTCAGACTCTCATTGCCTTTTACTGGAGACTTGGACATATTTACAGCCAGCTAAATTAAGATCATCTCTGCTTATCAGAGAGATCATAAAAACACTGAGCCTCAAAAGGTAAAGAGGTAAGTTCTATTTCCTTTCCTTCCAAAAAAGTTTCTTTGCATCAATACAAAAATAATTCAAAAGACCATCACAAATCATAAAAGATCTATTCCTAGAATAATGGAATGAATTGTGCTTAGATTTAGATAAGAAAAAGGAACATTCAAAATTGGTCTTTTTTAAAGAAAAGGGTTCAGTCCTCTAGATAACTTGCTGTGTCCCTCTGACAGAAAAATTAAGACAGAAAATGGTTAAGTGGCAATCTCTTGCAGTCCTGATTATTACCTCAATGTCCTGCTTCATAAATACTATTTAATAATCAACTAATGTATTTGCAATGACACAGGTCCTGAATTATTCCAAATCTGGTTTTTCTTCACAATATTCCCTCCTATTCATCTCTTCTGTATTTTTCCTATCTTTACCCTAGATTGAGTCCACATCAGCCTGTATCAAAATTTTTGCTATTATTTGCACTATGTGCAATGGTTTAAAAAGTATTTTCATATATCTTACCTCATCAGAATCTTCATCACTAAACTGAGAAAATACAAACAATGACATTGAAAATGCTTATTATTCTACATAAAATCTGTATACTTACCTATATATGTGGCCACATTTTTTAAGCTTTTTATTTATAAAATTTCTAAAACCAAATATTCTGTAAGATCTGCCTAGAAATTGAAAAGTGTAAGTAAATTATAAATGAACTATAATCTAGAATGGAAGGTGCACAAATTATTTTGATGATGAAGGAAAATGTTGAATTCATTTTAAAATAAGTAATATTTTAAATATTTATAGTGTACCAGACACTGCTGTATTATTGTCTCATTTGAAATTCACATAAAACCCTAAAAGGTATATGTCATTATATCTATATACAGATTAGAAAATACATATTTAAGAGTCAAGCCATTAGAGGCCTTCCTTGAGATGAGAGATTCTCCTGGTGGCCTTGAAGAAGCAGGCACCCATGAGTTCTACAGCAGTGAGAAAAGAATTTTGTCAACAACCATGTGAGTTTAGAAGACCCTGAGCCTGGAATAAACCCCCAATCCTGCAGTCCCTTTGAGATCCTGAACAGGGGACCAAGGTTGTCTTATGCCTTAACTCCTGACCCATGAAAACTGTACAATAATAAACATGTATTCTTTCAAACCATCAAGTTTGTGATAATTTAAGTTGCAATAGTTTTAATACATCTGATAGAGTTCACACAATTACATCTGATAGAGTTCACACAATTGGCAGAATTGAAACCATGGCTGCCAGACCCCAAAGACCAAATAGTCTTTCTAATGAATAACTGCTACAATTTACATGTGATAGAAAGAGGAAATGACGGATAGATGGTTACATAGATGATAGATAGATAGAGATGACAGGTAAACAGAGGCATTTTTATTAAATGGTGAAATACAGGCTGTTCAAACCCCTGGTATGGAAAAAGGCTAAAGTCACTAAAGCCAGAGATTTACAGGCCACAAAGTATGTTTTAACCATTGACATAAGTTTTAAAAGGGACATTTAAACTCTAGGATATAAAAAAGAATGCAAAATTACAAGAAATGGAGAAAGTCTATTGAAAATATTACATAATATTTTTTTAAATGAAATAGAAGCAAGAATCCTTTTCATTTGGCATTCTTAAAGTTATGTTTTGAAATCCTATGTGCCGGGGTCCTGCCCCGGCTGATCCAGGGTATTAGAAGCGGGGACGGCATCGGTGACCTATTTATTTAAATATTTTATCAAAGATATAAAGAGTAATAGGATGAGGATAGCTCAGTAGGAAAATTCAGTGGAGAAAAGAGGCTGAGTGGCTTGGTTTACGCGGGAGACCAATAAAACTTCAAGACAAGAAGTTTGCACCACTTACGTAGGCCACAGGCGTCCTTCCGTTCTCCCGAAGGAGGCATCCTTCTGTTCTGAGGCCTCCCCGGTCAGATCTTAGAAGCCCAGGCATAATTAGTAAGCATGGTGGGTTCCGCACTCCAGATGGAGACTCAGCCAGAGTGAGAGAGAGAGCGACATGGGGAGACCAGTATTTCGAGAAACTAATCCCAATTCTTTATTTTCCGTGGTCTACTTTTATACACTGAGATGTTATGCAAAAGTCACACGGGGTCAGCAGTCCTGACTTTTATCAAAGTCAGGTGCTTCATACAAATGTATACAGAGGTCTTAGGGGTGTTACATCATCTTCTGGCCAGGGGGGCCTGCTGACAATTTATGACCCTCTCCTTGTGACAACGGTCAGTCAACCAGGACACTTATTTCTCCAGGGGTGATTATTCTTAAAACAGACACCACCCAAATAAAGTTACATTCCTATAGGGTGAGGGTGTAGTGGGTTTTAGTTAAGGAAAGAATTTACTTAGCCTAAGGTCTAACGTGATTAATATCAAAGGTTAATACTTATTTCTTCTATATATTCATTAATGTGTGTAAGGGCAGGGGATGTGGAGACTTAGCAACAAACATTGGCTCAACAAATGAAAAACCCTTCACCAACACAATTTCTAATCAGCCCACTATACTTATAGTTTTCTAACTTCTCTAAAGAACCTGTTTTTAGAGGGTTTAAAGCATCTCGTGCCTCTCACGGTTGGGAGGCTGTGAGCAATCACATGTGGCCGGACGAGCCTGTCAGGCAGGCTAGAGAACCTTCAGAGGAGTTTGTAGTTTAAAACACTCTTGTCATGCCCAAGAGTTTTTATTGACTGGAGCTCTAGATTAACTCCTTCTCCGAAAGAGGTGGTGGGGGACAGCCTCCTGTAAAGTCAGAGGTGTAGGTGAGAGCACAAAGTAGTAAAGTAGGCAGGCTCTGGTTATGGGGGTAGACGCTCGAGGATTTCCAGGGGGACTCCTAAGGCTCGATCCCGCCTTTGCGTATGTCGAGCCTCCTTCCTCATGACCTTTGCCATGGGCGGAGTACCTCACTCTGGCCCCCAACACCTATGCTAATTTTTCTCTCAGCAAACATTAACTTGCTATTTTAACTTTGAAAATTGTATTTTTCCTAAACAACTCCAATATTGTTCCTCTTTCCCTAAAATACCATCAATTTTTGGCTAGTGGCTCTAGTGCAATGTTTCTTGGATGTGAGTAAGGAATTTTAGAATCAGACAATATAAGTTCAAGTATCAATGCTAACATTTATTGGCATACGAACTTAAATATCCTTTAACTCACCAAAGTCGCACTCTCTCATTTTGGAATGGACAGTAATAGCTCCTACCTGTCAATGTTAGTATAACTATCAAATGTCATAATGTCTTTAGCTTGCTTATGTCTAGCTAAGGTGTCAAACGTTCACACAGTTTCTTTTCTGGTATTACATTTTATCATTGGTGGCTATTTAACATTCAGGCACAATGACCAAGAGCAACTGGCATGTGCAAAAAGCTGTTCTAAAAAGTAATGATGTCAGCATAAGCAATCATCACAGTCCTCAGGTAGATTTTCAAAGACCACAAGAGCAGATTCATGTTAGGCATGGAAGTAGACATGCCTATTTCATGAGTCATTTTCTTAACCTCTCTGGGGTCATGCATTAATAATTCATTTTACATGTGCAGAAATACCTATAGATAAAGAGCTCCCTATGAGCTAGGACAAAGCACAAAACTAGGTTTTTTTAAAAATTTGTTTCTCTTGTTTGCACACAGTGAACAGCAAGCCCTAAAATAAAATTAAGATTTCTTGTTAGCCTCATTCCCAAAGCAGTGCTGCTCCAACTTGCAACACAAGCAAAGCACTTGAAGCTATTGCCAGGGTGCTGCAGAAACTGTGTTGGATCACTTTTTTTGCTGGCAAAGCTGAGCTAGTTCTGCTCAACACTCATTTCACACAGAAGTAGTTCTAAAAATTCCTAAATAAGGGCTAGGTTCTCAGGCATTTAGGATGATCCCAAACTAATGATACTGGCCAACCCAATACAAAGTAGCCAAAAAGATAGTCTATATAGTGATATATAAAAACAGTGACTTGAGATACAGAATTACACACATAAGTGATATATAATACCCTCATACATCAAGCAGGAATGAAAAATTGAGAGTTAAGTTCATGTCACTGGTGGGCAGAATGCCTAAATTTATACTATCTATATGTCCATAAATCTGCCAGACAATGGAACAATTTGTCCAGGACTAATGGAACAGTTGGAATCAGTGAATAATTGAATGAATGACCGTGAAAGCATTTTAGAAACATATTTGAATCCATTTGTATGATCATGGAGAGACTCAGCATGATGCAAAAAAAAAAAAAAAAAAGCTTATACTTGAATATACCATCTACCCTACCTTAGCAATACTGCGCTTCATAGTTTAATAATTCTGAGATTGATGTGACTCACACAATGTATCCTATGACTTATATACAGGCAATACTATTTAATACATGCAAGAGCGTCCAAGACCTAGTTAACAGCTATTATAGTTACACCATACAGTGTCTGATATGATACTCACTCAGAACTTACTATTTGGAACTGTGTTTGCACAACTGAGGTTTGTGGGCTGGAAATCTTTTGCTACTCTTAAAAAGTGTTCATTCTTTCTCTACATCTTGGCTATAATAGCATACCTTTTCATTGCTTGGATGAATAAATCTTGTTTGATTTATTCAAATGTCTGCATCTGCTCTTTCAACTCATATACTACTGACATTAGTCAATATTCATTCAGATATGCTATTCTTAAGGTGGTTAATATTCTAATATTGGATATTAATTGACAAGGGAGAATCACTGCATATTTTTCTCATATTTTTTAAATATCTAGATACAGACGCAAATTTATTTTTCATTGAGTGTCTTAAGGAGCATGCATTTTGGGGAATAAATTTACATTGTGGGCTTTAGCTAATAAGGTTCAAACTCTAGCTTTGGATCTCCATTCTGTTCAGTCTTAATTACAATTCACTTTTTAATGTGCCTCTTCTGTTATACTACAGTTGTCCATTTGCATCCTTGGGGGTTTGATTCCAAGAGTCCTCAGGAATAACCAAATCCATGTATACTCAAGTACCTCATATAAAATGGCTAGGTACAGTCCACCCTCCTCATCTGTACAATGCACAGTTGTAGAATTAAACATTTAGATTACAGATTGGTTAAATCAGTACATGAGAAATTTCCAAACAGAGGGAAGGCTATTCTCTAGTGGGGAAAATCAGAAACAAAAACCTTCCTATAAATGGATCTGTGCAGTTCAAACACCTATTATACAAGAGTCAATTGTATATTGTGGAACTTACATTGTAGTTATCCTTGAAAAACATGGCATGTTTAACTTTTTCAAATGCTAGCATTTAATTGAATAGGATATATGCACATTGCTTTTGAAATTTATATCTATTTAAAAGGTACTTAAAAATATTAATTTCCACTGGGTGTTTTAAATACTTCTTTGGATCTTTATTTACTATTTCCTACTCAATAAATAGATTTTTCAATCACGAGGGATTGAGTACTATTATTAAACAAAATTGGAGACTACTCTAATGATGTTATAAGGAATGAATATGCATCATCTGTAGTATTAAGTAGAACACCTTAAAACAATTAATGTGCAAAACCTTTTAGAGTTGTAGTCCTTGATATAGCAAATATGTAATAATTTTGCTCCCTTTCTCAGACTGAAAATTAAGTAAATTCTAGGGTCTTGAAATGATTGTCATGACTATTTCTTAGTTTCTTATAAAATACCTAATTGATTTTCTAACATAATAAATGCTTTTATCTTTAGAAAAAAAGTGAAGACAAACCTTTAAAATTAAGTATAAAAATAAAAAAGCAATTTAGGTATGACAAAAGCAGTATCAATAAAAGAAGAAAAATGTGTTCAGCTTTATTGTTGAGTTTTGTGGAATTTGAATTCATTTTTGAATTACAGCATATTTAGTACTCCACCAAATGGATCATTTTCAATACAGTCATAATGAATATTACCATGTACTGTATAGCAAGGGAATAGAGCTGAGTTTGCCAAAATTTCATTCTTGGAAGTGCTGCCAATGCAAAAATAGTTTCCTCCCCTGGTACAATATTTAAGAGGCTTTAAAATTTTTCAGAGAATTATTGGAAGTTACTTTATAGAAGAAGAAATCAGTTGTGAGTTTGAAACTGCACTGCATTGCTTGTTCCCATCTAAAAACTCTTTCTGCTCCCCCGGCTGTTCTTTACTTTGCTAGGTCATTTTATATTGTAAAGGAACTATTTTGTGACCATCTGCCACTTACATCTTTGGCCCCAATCTCCTCTTCTCTGATCACTATTGATTTTCCAAATGGACCCAACCATAAACTAAATGCAGCAATCATTACATTTTGGTTAGAAAGTGACTTTGCTACTGTAAGTTGTATCTGGATTGCTAAAGCATCAGTCAAAAACAACCAAAAAAATGAAAGCATTTCCCAGAGGCATGGGTTTTTTAATTGCTACAATTAAACCTACCATTAAGTCTATATTATCATCATTAGCTCATATTTTCTATTTTTTAAAATAAATTAGCCACACAAATTCCCACATTTAAGTCCTAAGCAAATACTTAACACAGCTGGTACTCCTCATATAATTTTTTAACTTTGTGTCATTTCTTTTCAAAATTGAAACATCATTCAAGAAAAAATAACCCAATTAACATAAAGAGGCATTTGAATTAAAATTCTTTATCTCCCAAGGTAAAAGGATTGAGACAATAAAAAGATCAGTGGTTGGCAGGAGCTGGGAGGTGGTGGGAAAGAATGAGTAAGTGGAGCACATTTATTTTTAGTACAGTAAACTATTCTGTACAATATCATAATGGTGTGTACATAACATTATACATTTTGCAAAACCCTTAGATATGTACAACACAAAGAAATGTAATGTAAACTATGGACTTTAGTTAACAACATGTCAATAATGGTTTATCAACTGTGACAAATGTACCACACCAAAGCAAGACGCTAGTGACAGAGGAAACTGGGGTGGGGTCGGTGAATGTAACAGTGGCAGGGTGAGGAGAGGGAATGAACAGAAATGCTATGTACTTCCCACTCAATTTTTCTCTAAACCTAAAAGTGCTGTAAGAACTAAAGCATATTTATTAAAAAAAAAAAAAGTCCTTCCTCTCACTTGTCTCTCTATATTGCATTATGATTTTGTGTATCCTTTCCTAAAATTAATGTCAAGGTATTAGGGGAAGAAAATTTTGAAAGTTGGCTATGATATGATCTTACAATCCTATTGGCTATCTTGAAACCTCACAAATGTATCCACTGCTTACTGATGTTCTTTTTATAGCTTTGTTATATGCATCAAAAGCATTTCCAGCACAATGTTAACTCTCTCAGTGATCCATAGATTTAAAATAAAAATGACTGGAAACAAAAAAAGAAAAAAAAAATGGTCCAGAAACTAAAATGCAAAGAGAAATTCAAGCAAATATAATATAATATATTATATTATATATAATATTATAGAATATAATATAATAATACATATTATAGCATACATTACATTGACTTGTCCATTTAATTTCATTGTGAAATGGGACAATGGAGCTGAAATATCCATTTATCCCTCCCTGAAGCAAACTAATTAACTGATGATCACATATAGCTGTCTCATATTGCTTTAAACAACTGGTATATGCAGACTACCAGCCCTTCCTTCATGTTCCCAGGCTGTTCTTGCTTCCAGGCTGTTTCCAGGAACTTATATCATGTGTTGTTTTAGGAGTTTTTTGTTTTGTTTTGTTTGTCTTTTTATATTGTCTTATCATTTCAAAGAAGGAAATCTACAAGTTTTTATCTCTCTCTCTCACACAAAAACTATTCACTAATAGTACTTTTTAACATACTTTGAAATCTTAGCATGACTTAATTGACATCATATAATAGAAACAATATATATTTAATAATATAATTAAATATATTTACTATATGCTTTATTTTACCTTTAAATACTGTTGGCCTTGTCTTTGGGGATTATTAGAAAGAAGGAGATAAGTATCTTTTGATGGATGAATATATAAAAAAGATACACACACACACACAATCAAATACTATTTAGCCACACACATGAAAAAGATATCTTGCCATTTGTGACATGGATAGGACTTGAGAGCATTATGCTAAGTGAAGTAAGTCAGGCAGAGCTAGATGAACACCATAAGATCTCTCTTATATGTGGTATTTAGAAACAAAAACAAAACAAACAAAAAAAGACTTACAGATACAAAGAAGAGATTGGCAGTTTCTAGAGGCGGGAGGTTGGGGATGAGTGAAATGAGTGATGGGAATCAAAAGGTACAAATGTCCAGTTATAAAATAAATAAGTTGTAGGAATATAATATACAGTATGGTGACTATAGTTAATGATAATGTATTGTATTTTTGAAGTTGCTAAAGAGAATAATTTTTAAAAATCCTCTTCACAAAATAAAAGAAGGAAAGAAAAAAGAGGAAGTATATAAGAAGATAAAAAAGTGGGAAGGAGAGAAGTAGAAAAGACAGTTGGGATTCATAAATGAACTCTTCCTAAAGCTACTTAAACTGTACAGATATTACAGCTTCTGTATGAGCCTTCATTTTATGTATTTATAGATTAAAATATCCACTAATAGTACTTTTTACCATACTTTGAAATCTGAGTTAGTATGACTTAATTGACATCATATGGTAGAAACAATGTACATTTAATAATATAATTAGCTATTATATTTATTATACTTTCTTTCACTTTTAAATACTCAGATAAATGAATAGAGGTGCTAACAATTTCATGCACTGGACTGTAATAGATGGGAGCAATAGTAAGAGATAAGGAAGGAAAAAATACTTTAAAAAATTAAACCATATCTGTTGACATGCTTATGTGCTTAGTCACTTCAGTTGCGTCTGACTCTTTGTGACCTATGGACTGTATACTGGAGTGGGTTGCCATGCCGTCCTCCAGGGGATCTCAACCAAGGAACTGAACCCATATCTCCTGTGTCTCCTGCATTGTAGGCAGGTTCTTTATCCACTGAGCCACCTAGGAAGCCCATATCTTTTGACATGTCTAGTCAAACATGTAATAAGAGATTTGAAAGAAACTTACTTATGACACATTCATGAGATACACTACTGAACATTGGGAATCCCAGAAATGCATGCCGAATGTATTCCTAACTCACACCCAAATTCCCCATAAAGGGGTCACGCTATTTGTCTCATTTTCCAAATCTTACTATTTTCTCTGATAAAGAATGCCTTAATCAAATGATAAAGAAAATTTGTTTCCTTAACCATTCTATTTTTTTAATGGAATAAAAATGATACTTTTAGTTTAAATAGGGACATGATGTGCAAATGGGGATGAACAAATCCATTATCTCTAAACCAAGAACATTAAAAAATTTTTCCTCTATAGAGTTTCCCACATATTCATCATTCTCAAGTTGAATTGTGAAACTTGTTAAAGTATAGATATGAAAAGCATTGCCAATATGTCAACCACCTTAATCCCATCCAAACTTCCTGCAATTGCTGCATTTTCTTCTGTAAGAAATGTCAAGATTTCATCAAAAAGTCTTTTAGTTTGGATATTCTCCATACAGTTGTCTGGCTATTTTCACTCTCTAGTTTGCAACTTCTTTTATACCAGTTGTCATTTCTGTAACCTTTCCAACAGCAACTGTGCAGTCTTGGGACCATGATGCAGAATATCTCACTCAACAATCCTCCCACAAACCATCTGTTCCTAGAGACATCAACAACTGTTGGCATTGGGAAACTCTATGAAAAATGGGGAAAAAAATCACTCAAAATGATAAAATGAAACTTTCTCAGAGATCTTAAACCCCTGGCATAATAGGCAAACAATTGACATAAAAATACCAATATTATTTGAGTAAAAAACTTCAAGTCTGAAAAAATAAAACAAATGAAGCCAAAAAGATCAAACCTTCTTTACTTACTCTTCCATCACATTCACACAGAGTTGTGCATCAAAAAAAATTAAATTATGGTACTGGATCTCTATAAAATCATGCAATATGCAAGACAAAACATCTACCAAAAATGTGAAAACACTTTATATATGTTTTATATATGTATATGTGTGTATATATATATATATATACATAAGACATATATATGTATACATATACATTTATATTTGTTTCTGAACTCTTCATTCCTCCCAAACCCATCAATTTGATTCGCTGTCACAACTTTCTGTAAGTAATTATACTTAAAACATATAACAAAACAAAACAAAAATTTATTTCTCATTATGATATTAATGCAAAAATGGATTTTATTTCTGTCCTTTCAGTTATTAAAGGAAAAGGATTAGTTTCCAGGACAAGTACTAGTAGAAAAACTTTCTGCCAATCCCACAGGTATACTTCTGTTCCCTGAAAATATTTCTGGTCTTTAATTATAAAATGACCCATATTAGCCCTTGTGTTGGAGAAGGCGATGGCACCCCACTCCAGTACTCTTGCCTGGAAAATCCCATGGACGGAGGAGCCTGGTAGGCTGCAGTCCATGGGGTTGCTAACAGTCAGACACGACTGAGAGACTTCACTTTCACTTCTCACTTTCATGCACTGGAGAAGGAAATGGTAACCCACTCCAGTATTCTTGCCTGGAGAATCCCAGGGACGGGGGAGCCTGTTGGGCTGCCGTCTATAGGGTCGCACAGAGTCAGACACGACTGAAGCGACTTAGCAGCAGCAGCAGCAGCAGCAGCCCTCGTGTAAAAGCACAAATGAACCTTTACCGTCTTCCTGCATCTCCATTTCGAAATCCTACTGCCTTTGAGTTATGAATAATCACTAATGATCTATGATTAATTCTACTTACTTTCAAGGGGCAACTGAATCATTTTGTTCAGATTCTAAACGTAAATACTCTAAAAAGAATAATTAGTTTTAGAGCTGACGCTGTGATTTCTTACACTTTTAATACAATTTTCAAAATAACCTTGTGAAATATGTAGGCCAAATCTTATTATCATCAATTTACGGAGAAGTATTTGGGAAGGCAAAGTCATATACCTTAGAGGTAATGGAGGTATTAATAGAACAGAAACCATGTTTTACAATTGCAAAAACAGGTTGAATTCATGCAAAAATTATTGTTTGGTTTGATTTTGTCAATAAAATAAGATTTTCTTCCTTAGTTTTCTGAGATTACTTGTCATCACATCATCTGAATGCATAGCTAATAAATTGAGAACAACATATAATTAAAAACAAAGATTCTTAAATGTCTAATAAAAATGCCAATATCTTAAAATGGCAGGATCTTAAAGGTCAGGAATCACATCTGGTTAATCTTACACAGGATATAATAGCAAAAAGACATTATGAAGTGTAAGTCTTATTTTAAAGACTGCTTCTAAAGATCTAAATTGCTGCACAATATAAATTAATTCTGGAAAATAACTCACAGCCAAAATACCTTTCACATTCACTTCCTTCTTTTCTGATGAATTCTACTGTTACTTTGTGTTGGCTCCCAGCCTGCTAAATTTCATGTCATTAATTTCTAATAGTTAATGTTTTGGTCTATTTAAGGCCTAAAGCTTAAACGATTTGGGTCTGATGATTAGCAAGTCTGTAATAGTACAGTGCCTCTCTTTGGATCTCAGGTCTGTGAACCAGAGTCAGAACATGTTTTATCTCATATGTATTATTCATCATTCTCATACTCAGAGGGAATTTTCACAAACATGAAAGTACTTCTTTTTTTTTTTTTTTTTTTTTACTGAGGAAACATTCATGTCCAATTGGACTAATTACCACAGCCAGTTAACTCTCAATTATGTGGGCAAAACAAATTGTCATTTGACAAGTTGTGATCGTCACTACAAGTGATTTTGTTGTAAATGGGTGACTGTGTCAGACTTAACAGTTTTTCCTCCAAGGACTGAGTATAAATCTCCCACAGGTTAACAAACATTGCCAAAGTGATGCTGAACTTGAGTAGTCCATTCCAGTGTTTCAGTTCTCAGCTATGGTGATTGGCCTAAATGGATTGTACCTAGAATGGCGATTAAAAATAAAATTTCTCTAATCATAATCTTCATGGATTTTTTTTTAACTTTGAAAACTGAATGAATGTTTAAATTAATATTTTTCTTCCTTTAGTGTTTGTTTTTTATTTTTCCCTACTTACTTCCATGTTACATATGATTCTAAACTCTGAGTTTCTCTTCTGCAATTTTCAGTGCATAATAAAGTAGAGAAAGGGGCAGTGCAATTTCTTTTACCAGATTGGGAGAGGAGAGGAACAAAGGCTTAGTTTTAGATTCAAGTCATGTGAATTTCAGCGAACTACTCCACCCCTCCTCTCTTACTTTGGTGTATATATATATATATGTGTGTGTGTGTATATATATATATATATAATATATATGTATTATATATGTATGCATTATACATATATGTATATACATATGTATGTATGTATATAATACATACAAAGAGACATAGAGAGAGAAATGGGGTAGATAAAAAGAGTCTGGGCCCTACAGCCAAACTCCCTAAGTGTGGATCCTAGTTTCACTACTTATTAGTTGTGTGTCCTTTGATGATAACATCTTAGGACTCTATGATTTTACCTCTATAAAATTGGTACAATATCGCCTACTTCATTAGAGCTGTCATTAGGATAAAACACACAAAGCTTTTAAAATAGCTCCACACATATAATACATGTTCAAAAATATCACCCATCTGTATATTTACTTATATCAACATTTTTACTTCCAATAATGATACTTTAAAATAATAAATAAAACATTTTATTACTTAAAATGATTTTATCTTTTCTTAAACAGTAAAGTTCTGAAAATTACATGATTATTTTAAATAGTTTCAAATGACAAACAGATATATACAACCCTATTCCTTTATAAGATCAATCCAACTTCCAATGTACTTCTGGTCATCACTGGAAAGCAGTGAAAATGAAATGAGTGTATCACCAGAAAATAACTAGATACCAAACCTTGTTTTTCAGTCATATTTATTAAGGTACTTTTTGATCACTATTTGAAACATAGAGTGAAAATAAGATGTCTGCATCATCAGAAGTAGCCAGATTGTCGGACGCTGCATTTTTTTTGTATCTACTAGGGTTTTTATGCCTCTGATCTGAATTGCTCAGGCTTTCATAATTTATTTTCCCAAGCTTATAAAGTGCTTTGGGTGGTTTTGATTGAAGTTCCTCACTTTTTCATCACTGTCGTTGATCAAAGTTTCCCTACGCTTTTTCTACTACTCCACAGTGACTTAAAATGTATCCTTGTCTTCAACTTCCTGCTTTAATCTTTCTTATCTTAAAACACCTTATCTCCCCATGTTTATGCTGGCTTGTTTCAAATGACTATCACCTGAGAATTACCCTCAGCTACCACTTCTAACTGATTAAATTTTATAGGTACAGAGATATCTCTACTCATTATAGATCAGTTATTTTCATATATGCTTTGTTATATATATTAATATATGTAAATATAGTTGTATTTTAAGTATATATTTGTATAAATAATAGAAGAAATAAGTGAAGTGAAGTCACTCAGTCATGTCTGACTCTTGTGACCCCATAGACTGTAGCCTACCAGGCTCCTCCGTCCATGAAATTTTCCAGGCAAGAGTACTGGAGTGGTTTGCCATTTCCTTCTCCAGGGGATCTTCCCAACCCAGGGATTGAACCCAGGTCTCCCACATTGCAGGCAGACGCTTTACCGTCTGAGCCACCAGGGAAACCCCAATAGGAGAATAGAAGAAATAGTTGAGTAAATCTTTAGGTTTTCCTTAATTAGTTTTTCTGTTTAACACAAAAAATACAGGGATTACACAGTGGAGGTTTATAGAAAGGGAGGTTTGGAGTTTTCCCCTTTTAAACAAAATATCCTCCAAATCATGTTGGAAAATTAGTTCAAGTATAAAATGCTCAATTATCTGGAGACTTACCTTCCAATACTCTCACTCTCTAAAATGGGATTGACTTTAAATGGGAAGGTTGGAGGAGAAAGAGTCCTTGGTGCCCAAAGAGGGCATTTCAATAGTGAGAAATGGCATTTCAATTTCTTATGTGAATGATAATCACACAATTAGTTTTGTTGGGAGGCATTAAGTCAGTTTTTCAACATGAAATCTATAAGAAAATAGAACAGTACTCTTTAAACTCTCAAATTTACATGGAAATAACCAAACACAAGAGAGATAACAAAGCCAATGAACAAGAGAATATTAGGCAAGTTGCTATTTTAATATATCAGTGCTCAAACAGAAAACTTTCTAATATACAATTCTTTATACTGTATGATAGGGAGTGAAGAAGTTTCATAAACCTTTCTTGAATATTAGATACAGTATTTTGTGAAATAAGATTGAGCTTTACAACATCTAATAATATACCTACTTCTAGAGTAGCATGCTTTTATCTTATTATGAACATATGTTGACAACTGCAAAAGATGCAAAATAGTTGACTCATTATTGTGAACTCTGCTTTTTTGTCCTATTATTTTTTCTAATCACTATGAAGTAAAAATGTATTATTAGCCTCCCCCCCACAGGCTACTATCATCACTCTGATACCTGTCACACAATCTCAAAAAACGGCTACTCCTAGGATCCTAGCTTAACCTTAAATGGTTTAACCACATGTCTAAAAATGCTTAGCATAACATCTCTGCAAAGTACCATTGGAGCTTGAAATGAAAACTCACCATTTTTTCCTTCATTTTCCTGTCTTGCCATTTCCATATAATCAGCTCAAGTGAACCCAGTACAGAAAACTCATTAAGATGCTGTTTCCTTCTTCAACATTAAGGCATAAGTTGGCCTTAAGTAAATACAACACTTATCTGAGTGTTCTTTCACTTTCCAAACTGTCTATTACTTGGAAAGTAACACTACTCTTTTCAGACCTATGTTGTTGAGGATCTATAAATTATATGATTTTTTAAATACTTTGTGTTTTTTTTTTAATTTTATTTTATTTTTAAACTTTACATAATTGTATTAGTTTTGCCAAATATCAAAATGAATCCGCCACAGGTATACATGTGTTCCCCATCCCGAACCCTCTTCCCTCCTCCCTCCCCATACCATCCCTCTGGGCCGTCCCAGTGCACCAGCCCCAAGCATCCAGCATCGTGCATCGAACCTGGACTGGCAACTCGTTTCCTACATGATATTTTACATGTTTCATTGCCATTCTCCCAAATCTTCCCCCCCTCTCCCTCTCCCACAGAGTCCATAAGACTGTTCTATACATCAGTGTCTCTTTTGCTGTCTCGTACACCGGGTTATTGTTACCATCTTTCTAAATACCATATATATGCGTTAGTATACTGTATTTATGTTTTTCCTTCTGGCTTACTTCACTCTGTATAATAGGCTCCAGTTTCATCCACCTCATTAGAACTGATTCAAATGTATTCTTTTTAATGGCTGAGTAATACTCCATTGTGTATATGTACCACAGCTAAAGAGCAAATAAACCACAGCATTATGAAACAGAAATCGATGCGACTCAGCCCATGTTTAATCCATGAAGTTTTGCAGTGGAGAATTTAACACTTTGGTAATGCTTTGATTTGCATATCTTTTATATAGAGCAGCCACTCAAATTCATGACAGCTTTTTCAGGGTTTATCTTGGTCAAGAATTCCCAGAAAATACAGCAGAGTATTCCATGAAATCAGTAGCTTGTGAAATAATCTTTGGGAATTCTAGAAAGATCAGCTGAAGTTTTGGAAATATTTTGGGAAATACAAAAGTTTGCTATTTCTGTCATTATTTTTTAGTTACTTGTAAGGTCAAATAAAACATGTAGATGAGAAGAATCTTATACTTCAAGGCACAAACAAAATCATGATGGTAATATGCAAATTAAAAATTGCTTGAGTTTTTTCCACATATTCAGCAGCAACAACAGTGTCAAATGTCCAGTGATGATTTCAATAAATTGTTCAATCAATAATATCAATGCTATGAGAGAAGAGTCTGAACATTAAAATAGAGTCTAAACATTAAACATTAAAATAGTCTAAACATTAAAATTATAAGGTTAAAAAAACATGAGTTGATTCTCATTTGTCTTAACTTATGAAAGGGTTGTGGGAGGTTATGAAATTTGTGAGTCCAACACAAAGCAAAGTAAGAGCATTACCATTGTCCTTAACCATTCTTTTTTTTTTTTCCTCTCTCTCTCTTTGGTGACTGAATTTATGCTTTTTGTACCACATGAACAAATATTCTATTAAATATTAAAATAACTAATTTATACAATAATTCAAATTTTACATATAGAAGGAACTTTTATTTACAGAGAAAATGCATTTTAAACAAATTAGCATTGGAAGCTATTGTATTGCAGCTATTTTAGATTGTGATGTTTACCTTAAAGTACAACTGATTCTTCCATATACAACTCTTAAATCTCAACAAGATTCCAGGAACTTTGTTTTTCACACTAGGTTAAATGCTCCATTTTGCCCATCTCTGTCTCTAATTTTTTCTCAATCTATTTGTTTTCTTCAGTTTCTTTCATACAGTTTTCATCTCTACTTTTAAATCACATTTTGGAAGACTCTAAAAATGATTCGTCTTTTCTCTTCCCAATTCAGAATCTATTGAGAGATAGATGTAAAAATCTGAGAGAGGGATTTCAGCATCTTTAATGATAAAGAATCTTTCTGCAAGTTATCCTCTTTACAAACAAACAAGCAACAATATAATCTGGGCAAAATACTGACAAATAAATTAGCAAGTTTCTATTTGAAGCTAGGACTTGAAGAGCCAGTAGCTTGAAGAGAAGGAAGCTCCTGGAGGTCAGTCCAACACTACTTTTCCCACTTTAGAATAATTCTTAAAAGTTAAGAGTTCACAGGGTAAGAAGATAGAGCAGAGAATGGAAGCTGAGATGGAGGTACTCTGAATTTAGTTTTAGGCAGCCTTATGGAGTTCAATCTCAAGAGTGGGGAACACATATATACCTGTGGCAGATTCATTTTGATATTTGGCAAAACTAATACAGTTTGTAAAGTTTAAAAATAAAATAAAATTTAAAAAAAAAAGCATTAATGACTCTAAATCATCCCTTGCATGTATCTATTGATGACATTCAACACCTCAGTTTAGTTTTAGATTTTCCCTTTATGCTAAATGCTTTTAGAGCCATCCACGAACCAATTCCCTTGACGTCTACCTTCTTACCCCAATACATTTGGACACGCCAAATGAAATTCCAAAGTAGTCATAAAATTGGCTAAATATCTAAACTTTAATTCAATGATGTTTCTAGTTTAAAGTACGTATAAAAGAGTTGTTCTGCCATATTCCTCTGATGTATAATCATTTGTCACCTTGGTTCAGATTACAATCAACAGAAAGTAAAAACAAAATTCTGTTCAGGTACTTTTAGTTTCTATTAATATGTTTAATCCAAAACAATTTACTTTTATGTAAATTTAAACCTCTTTCTTATATGCAGATTATATAATTATAAATCTCCTTTTGATATGCTAAATGTCTCCCACATATCTTCTAAGCCATCTCTTTCAAGTCTTATCACTTCTAACTATAGAATCAGGTCAGTTTTGTATTTATTTATTTAGAGTGACTAACTTATCACCTTATAGAGATTTTGTCAGTCAAAATTGCTGAAAAATAGCAAAAGTAAGTCCCTGCAAGACCTAATGACCTTCTAGAACTAACACCAAAAAAAGATGTCCTTTTCATAATAGGGGACTGGAATGCAAAAGTAGAAAGTCACGAGATATATGGAGTAACAGGCAAGGTTGGCCTTGGAGTACAAAATGAAGCAGGGCAAAAGCTAACAGAGTTTTGCCAAGAGAATGCACTGGTTGTAGCAAACACCCTCTTCCAACTACACAAGAGTTGACTCTACACATGGACATCACAAGATAGTCAATACCAAAATAAGATTCATTATATTCTTTGCAGTGAAAGGTGGAGAAGCTCTATACAGTCAGCAAACACAAGACCAGGAGCTGACTGTGGCTCAGATTATGAGCTCCTTATTGCCAAATTCAGACTTAAATTGAAGAAAGTAGGGAAAACCAGTAGACCATTCAGGTATGACCTGAATCAAATCCCTTATGACTATACAGTGGAAGTGATAAATAGATTCAAGGAATTAGATCTGATAGATAGAGTAGAAAGAGCTATGCACAGAGGTTTGTAACCTTGTACAGGAGGTGATGATCAAGACCATCCCCAAGAGAAAGAAGTGCAAAAAGGAAAAATGGTTGTCTGAGGAGGCCTTACAAATAGCTGAGAAAAGAAAAGAAGATGAAGGCAAAGGAGACAAGGAAGACATAGCCATCTGAATGCAGGGTGCCAAAGAATGGCAAGGAGAGAAAGCCATCCTCAGTGATCAATGCAAAGAAATAGAGGAAAACAATAGAATGGGAAAAACTAGAGATCTCTTCAAGAAAATTAGAGATACCAAGGAAACATTTCATGCAAAGTTAGGTACAATAAAGGACAGAAATGGTATGAACCTAACAGAAGCAGAAGATATTAAGAAGAGGTGGCAAGAATACACAGAAGAACTACACAAAAAAGATCTTAATGACCCAGATAATCACGACGGTGTGATCATTCACCTAGAACCAGACATTCTGGAGTGTGAAGTCAAGTGGGCCTTGGGAAGCATCACTACGAACAAAGCTTGTGGAGGTGATGGGATTCTAGCCGAGCTATTTCAAATTCTAAAACATGATGCTGTGAAAGTGCTGCACTGAATATGACAGCAAATTTGGAAAACTCAGCAGTGGCCACAGGACTGGAAAAGGTCAGTTTTCATTCCAATCCCAAACAAAGGCAGTGCCAAAAAATGTTCAAACTGCTGCACAATTGCACTCATCTCACACGCTAGGAAAGTAATGCTCAAAATTCTCCAAGTGAGGCTTCAACAGTACATGAACTGTGAACTTCCAGATGTTCAAACTGGATTTAGAAAAGCAGAAGAACCAGAGATCAAATTGCCAACATCCATTGGATCATAGACAAAGCAAGAGAGTTCCATAAAAGTATTTACGTCTGCTTTATTGACTACACCAAAGCCTTTGATTGTGTAGATCACAAGAAACTGGAAAATACTTCAAGAATGGGCATACCTGCCTCCTGAGAAATCTGTATGCAGGTCAAGAAGCAACAGTTAGAACAAGACATGGAACAACAGACTGAGTCCAAATTGGGAAAGGAGAATGTCAAGGCTCTATAATGTCACCCTTCTTATTTAACTTATATGCAGATCACATGATGCAAAATGCCAGGTTGGATGAAACACAAGCTGAAATCAAGATTGCTGGGAGAAATATCAATAACTTCAGACATGCAGATAACACCACCCTTATGGCAGAAAGCAAAGAGGAACTAAAGAGCCTCTTGATGAAAGTGAAAGAGGAGAGTGAAAAAGCTGGCTTAAAACTCAACATTCAAAGAAGTCTGTCATGACATCTGGTCCCATCACTTCATGGCAAATAAATGGGGAAACAGTGACAGACTTTATTTTCTTGGGCTTCAAAATCACTGCTGATGGTGACAGCAGCAATGAAATTAAAAGACACTTGCTCCTTGGAAGAAAAGCTATGATCGACCTAGATAGAGTGTTAAAAAGCAGAGACATTACTTTGTCAACAAAGGTCCATCTAGTCAGAGCTATGGTTTTCCCAGTAGTTGTGTATGAATGTGAGAGTTGGACTATAAAGAAAGCTGAGCACTGAAGAACTGATGCTTTTGAACTGTGATGTTGGAGAAGACTCTCAATAGTCCCTTGGACTGCAAGAAGATCAAACTAGCCCATCCTAAAGGAAATCAATTGTGAATATTCATTGGAAGGACTAATGCTGAAGCTGAAGTTCCAATACTTAGGCCACCTGATTCGAAGAACTGACTCTCAAAACACCTTAATGGTTGGAAAGATTGAAGACGGTACAAGGAGATGCCAGAGGATGAGGTGGTGGACGGCATCACTGACTTGATGAACATGAGTTTGAGCAAGCTCTGGGAGTTGGTGATGAACAGCGAAGTCTGGAGTACTGCTGTCCATGAAGTCTCAAAGAGTTAGACATGACTGAGTGACTGAACTGAACTGAACTAAGGTCCCTGCAGCCAGAAACTTTTTATTAAAAAGTTTAGGTTTCTTATAGGCACATCTATACATGTTATGGTTTTAGCATGTATTCTTGTATTGACCAATTTATTAACAAATATGAATTTTGTAATGAAAACTTTTGAGCAATATCTTTCTGAGAGTTTATTTTATGCAAATAATATAGTTATCTTCTATTTTGTAAGTCATTTCTATCTATCATAGGATTCTTGAACCCTTGTTACTACACTATTGATATTAGAGGGACAACTGAAATGAAGAAATGAAATACTAAAACTGCTATTTACATTTATTTTATCAAAAAGTGAATACATATTTAGCTTTGCTAATATTTAATATATAGATTAACATCCGGGTCCTTAGTCACATTTCATATGGCAAACGGAGTAGAGTAAAATATTTGAAAAGTAATAACTGCTAGACATTCATTTGGCCACAGACAGTAAATCATTTGGAGTTAATCAAAATTTGAAGGAGACCAAACATTCAAGATAAATCCAGTTGTATTTGACAAAAATTTGACTTCTTTTCTTTTTCCTCACTTGATCAGTCTTTGCAAAGATTAACTTCCTAGTTTCTGTATTCATTCACAAAAATCTGCATTACAATTTCTGTTTTTGGAAACAGGATGGAAACCAGAGAAATGTGCAGAGCATCTGATTAATGCTGAAACACAATTAATTGGATGGCTAGTAGATTGGAATTTAGTCATCTCAGGAACTAAATCCTGTGGGGCACATCTGCCGAAAGCACCCTATATTTCATGGATTAGACAATGTTTAATTAATAGATTAAAGGGAAGCCAAGCAAATCATAACCAGTACTCAGCTTTATATTTTGACTAGACAGATATAAGTACAACAGGAAACTTATTATGCTTATTTAACAGGGATTCACTCAATTTCAAGCTCAAAAGCATTTGTTAGTTTGGTCATAAATCATTCCAGTTCAGTCATCATCTATTTGGGTTTACATCCACTCTTTAATCAGCTCATCATATAATACCATTCATTATACATAATAGAGGCCCTTATTCTGTGCAAAAGTATTCTGCCATGGTAGTTTTGAAAAAAATCATTCAAAAATATTCGCTATATGAAAATAGAGGATATCTTTATGATTTGACAAGGGACATTTACAATATTATGCTCCTTTTCTGTCTTAATCAACAGATAATTCCTTTTTAAACTGTGGATCCTATAGCTTCATGTGTTTTCATCCTATTTATTGGAAGGTATTGAGATGTCCTGAAGATGAAAATTACATTACGGAAAGAAACATACATGCACAGCACCAGTCTGAGTGAGTGAGTAAAGTCGCTCAGTTGTGTCCGACTCTTTGCGACCCCATGGACTGCAGCCCACCAGGCTCCTCCATCCATGGAATTTTCTAAGCAAGAGTATTGGGGTGGGTTGCCATTTCCTTCTCCAGGGGATCTTCCCAACCTGGGGATCGAAACTGGGTCTCCCGCATTGCAGGCAGACGCTTTACCGTCTGAGCCACCAGGGAATAAATGACTGGCAAATGTGTTACCATCAGCTCCTCTTTGGTAGTCAGATTTTGCCCCAACACGTAAGCTCTGTTACTGACAGTTAAGGGTAGTAACCAAGCATAATCTCCAAAAAGCCTTAAAATGGAAGAATTAGTATTAAAAAACACAGCTTCAAAATCACAATTAATGCTCACTACCTTTCTTTTCCACCACCCTGTCTAGATTTCCCTCACCTTCAGCCAACACTTCCAGAAGTCTATATTTCTTTCTGAGAGGTGTCATCAAACTTTTATAAAATGTGAGTCCCTAGTTGTTGTTGCTTAGTCACAAAGTCATGTCCCAATCTTTCACCACCCCATGGACTGTAGCCTACCAGGGTTCTCTGTCCATGGGATTTCCTGGGCAAGAATACTGGAGTGGGTTGCCACTTCCTTCTCCAGGGGATTTTCCCAACTCAGGGAGTGAACCTGTGTCTCCTGAACTGGCACACAGATTCTTTAACCACTGAGCCAGCAGGGAAGCCCGAGTCCCTAGTTATCTTGCTCTTGTTAGAACTTGACTGATGCAATAATTTATGTCTTCATTATCGTATACAGAAGCACCAAGAGACACCCCAGTGAATCTCCTGAAAAAAGGAAAAGGTAGCCAATTAAAGTAAGATGATGAAGACCTGGTAGAAGGTTGTGAAAAATAAAAATGAGAGCAAGCATATGAGCAAAATCTGGCCCTTGGTAAAGACAGATAAAATCTATAAAACTCTAGCTAGGTTAACCAAGACCAAAAAGAAAAAGACAAAATTGCTAATATCAGAAATTAAATTGTCACTACTTAGCACATGACCTTTAAAAGGATAGCTAAAGAAATACTATGAATAATTCTATGACCACAAATGTGTAAACAAATTTGATCATTTAGATGAAAAAGACCAATTCCTTGAAAGACACAAATTAACATAACCTATACAAGGAGAAACAGATAACTCTATACATATTGAAGAATTTGAATCAATAATTTATAGCCTTCAAAACAATAAAATATCAAGCCCACATGCCTTCACTGGTAAGTATTACCAAACACCTCAGGGAAAGGTAATACCAATCACCTCAATCTCTTTTAGAAAATAGAAAAAGGGAATACTTCCTAACTGATTCTGTGAGGCCAAAACTACCCTAAAGCAGATCAAAATCTCTTAAACACAGATACAACTGTCTGCAACAAAATGTTAGTAAATTGAATTCAACAAAGCATAAAAAGAATTATTGATATATACCAAAACCAAGTAAGATTTATTTCAGGTAGTCAAGTCAGGGTCAACATTCAGAAATCAGCCAATGTAAAACACCATTTCAACAGGCTAATGGTGTAATAATTATATCAATTTATGCACAAAAGAATTGATGTATTCCAATATCCATTCATGATAAAACTCTTGGAAAACCAGGAATAGAGGAATGTCCTGAACTTGATAAAGAACATTTACAAATACAGTAGCTAACATAATACTTAATGGTTAGAGATAGGGATTTCAGATGATTTCAGATTCATCATTGGAAACAAGGCAATGATGTCGTCCTTCACCACTTCTATCCAACACTGTACTAGAAGTCAAAGCTAGTGCAATAAGATAGTTTGACATTTTCATACAAACATAAAATATTTTTACTATAGAATTTAGCATTCATACTCTTAGATACATATCTAATTTATTTAAAACTATATGCACATAAAAGTCATGTGCATGGATGTCTATAGGAGCTTTATTTAAAATTGTCAAAAACTGGAAGCAAACAACATGCCTTTAAGAGGTGAATGAAAAAAGAAAACATGGTACACCTATGTAATGGAATACTATTTAGTAGCAAAAGTAATGAGCCATCAAGCCATGAAAATACATGAATGAATACTCAGTGCATATCCATATTTCTAAGTGAGAAAAGCTGGTCTGAAACAGCTATTACTGCATGATTTTAATTATATGACATTTTTATTTTATAATTTTATGACATTTACAATTTTATGACATAAAACTACAGACAGCATAGTTAAATTATAGAAACTATAGTTTAAAAACAGTGATTTAGAAAGATTCAGAGATGACAAAAGGGCTGAAAAGGTAAATAGATGAATCATACCAGATTTTTTAGAGTGATGGAAACTATTCTTCATGAAACGATAATGGTGGAAATGTGAAATCATGAGTTTGTCAAAAACAATAAGATTTTACAGCACAAAGAGTAAGCTTCAAATTATGAAATAAAATATTGTTTTAACTTAGGAAGTTGGGGATGCCAGGATGAAATGCAGACTATGACAAAATATTCTAACCATATAACGAATGTACAAAACAATCTCACTGAAGATTCTGACCTAAATAACTGCAATGAATGGCCCTCTGTATGATAAATGTAAAAAGAACTGTGTCTAAGAACTCTGCCCTAGTTAATAAAGACTATCCACAAATAGTGTGACAGGGAAAGGCGAGGCCGTCAAACCCGGCTGTGTGAGGCCTGCCCTTGGCCCACCCTGGGGACTGAGGCCTCGAGGGTCCCACACCCTAGGGCCCATGGAAGGCATTGGAATACAAGCACAGAAGCAGGGATTTTTTTTTTTTTTTTTTTTTTTTCTGCCGGAGTCTGCGTACTCAGCCTCAACACCAGTGAAACTTTTTCCCCGGTTGTTTCCAACTCTTTTGGCTTACAGAAAGCTTTTTTGTATGAATGTCCTTAATGGTGTGGTGCATTTACATTTGCAAGACAGATGACCCACAAGGGAAGCTGCATGCGTTACATGTCTTCTCCAGGTAAGGAGCAATGGCTGTGCTTTGCTGGAGCAGCTGTGAAGAGATACCCCACGCCCAAAGTAAGAGAAACCCAAGTAAGACGGTAGGTGTTGCAAGAGGGCATCAGAGGGCAAACACACTGAAACCATACTCACAGAAATAGTCAATCTAATCACACTAGGACCACAGCCTTGTCTAACTCAATGAAACTAAGCCATGCCTGTGGGGCAACCCAAGATGGAAGGGTCATGGTGGAGAGATTTGACAGAATGTGGTCCAGTGGAGAAGGGAATGGCAAACCACTTCAGTATTCTTGCCTTGAGAACCCCATGAACAGTAGAAAAGGCAAAATGATAGGATACTGAAAGAGAAACTCCCCAGGTCAGTAGGTGCCCAATATGCTACTGGAGATCAGTGGAGAAATAACTCCAGAAAGAATGAAGGGATGGAGCCAAAGCAAAAACAATACCCAGTTGTGGATGTGACTGGTGATAGAAGCAAGGTCCAATGCTGTAAAGACAAATATTGCATAGGAACCTAGAATGTCAGGTCCATGAATCAAGGCAAATTGGAAGTGGTCAAACAGGAGATGGCAAGAGTGAATGTCGACATTCTAGGAATCAGTGAACTGAAATGGACTGGAATGGGTAAATTTAACTCAGATGACCATTATATCTACTACTGCGGACAGGAATCCCTCAGAAGAAATGGAGTGGCCATCATGGTCAACAAAAGAGTCCGAAATGCAGTACTTGGATGCAATCTCAAAAATGACAGAATAATCTCTGTTCGTTTCCAAGGCAAACCATTCAATATCACAGTAATCCAAGTCTATGCCCCAACCAGTAACGCTGAAAGAGCTGAAGTTGAACGGTTCTATGAAGACCTACAAGACCTTTTAGAACTAACACCCAAAAAAGATGTCCTTTTCATTATAGGGGATGGAATGCAAAAGTAGGAAGTCAAGAAACACCTGGAGTAACAGGCAAATTTGGCCTTGGAATA
The DNA here is from genome assembly GCF_055505025.1 of Bos grunniens. Taxonomy (NCBI): domain Eukaryota; kingdom Metazoa; phylum Chordata; class Mammalia; order Artiodactyla; family Bovidae; genus Bos; species Bos grunniens. The sequence goes on along the minus strand of NC_141166.1, from coordinate 53,478,687 downwards.
TGGAATGAAGCAGGGCAAAGACTAATAGAGTTTTGCCAAGAAAATGCACTGGTCATAACAAACACCCTCTTCCAACAACACAAGAGAAGACTCTACACATGGACATCACCAGATGGTCAACACCGAAATCAGATTGATTATATTCTTTGCAGCCAAAGATAGAGAAGCTCTATACAGTCAGCAAAAACAAAACCAAGAGCTGACTGGGCTCAGACCATGAACTCCTTATTGCTAAATTCAGACTTAAATTGAAGAAAGTACGGAAAACCACTAGACCATTTAGGTATGACCTAAATGAAATCCCTTATGATTATACAGTGGAAGTGAGAAATAGATTTAAGGGCCTAGATCTGATAGATAAAGTGCCTGATGAACTATGGAATGAGGTTCGTGACATTGTACAGGAGACAGGGATCACGACCATCCCCATGGAAAAAAAATGCAAAAAAGCAAAATGGCTGTCTGGGGAGGCCTTACAAATATCTGTGAAAAGAAGAGAAGTGAAAAGCAAAGAAGAAAAGGAAAGATATAAACATCTGAATGCAGAGTTCCAAAGAATAGAAAGAAGAGATAAGAAAGCCTTCCTCAGTGATCAATGCAAAGAAATAGAGGAAAACAACAGAATGGGAAAGACTAGGGATCTCTTCAAGAAAATCAGAGATACCAAAGGAACATTTCATGCAAAGATGGGCTCGATAAAGGACAGAAATGGTATGGACCTAACAGAAGCAGAAGATATTAAGAAGAGGTGGCAAGAATACACAGAAGAACTGTACAAAAAAGATCTTCAAGACCAAGATAATCACCATGGTGTGATCACTCACGTAGAGCCAGACATCCTGGAATGTGAAGTCAAGTGGGCCTTAGAAAGCATCTCTATGAACAAAGCTAGTGAAAGTGATGAAATTCCAGTTGAGCTATTCCAAATCCTGAAAGATGATGCTATGAAAGTGCTGCACTCAGTATGTCAGCAAATTTGGAAAACTCAGCAGTGGCCACAGGACTGGAAAAGGTCAGTTTCCATTCCAATCCCAAAGAAAGGCAATGCCAAAGAATGCACAAACTACCACACAATTGCACTCGTCCCACACGCTAGTAAAGTAATGCTCAAAATTCTCCAAGCCAGGCTTCAGCAATATGTGAACTGTGAACTTCCAGATGTTCAAGCTGGATTTAGAAAAGGCAGAGGAACCAGAGATCAAATTGCCAACATCCACTGGATCATGGAAAAAGCAAGAGAGTTCCAGAAAAACCATCTATTTCTGCTTTATTGACTATGCCAAAGCCTTGACTGTGTGGATCACAGTAAACTGTGGAAAATTCTGAAAGAGATGGGAATACCAGACCACCTGACCTGCCTTTTGAGAAACCTGTATGCAGGTCAGGAAGCAACAGTTAGAACTGGACATGGAACAACAGACTGGTTCCAAACAAGAAAATGAGTATGTCAAGGCTGTATATTGTAACCCTGCTTATTTAACTTGTATGCAGAATACATCCTGAGAAACGCTGGACTGGAAGAAGCACAAGCTGGAATCAAGATTGCCGGGAGAAATATCAATAACCTCTGATATGCAGATGACACCACCTCTTTAGCAGAAAGTGAAGAGGAACTCAAAAGCCTCTTGATGAAAGTGAAAGAGGAGAGTGAAAAAATTGGCTTAAAGCTCAACATTCAGAAAACGAAGATCATGGCATCTGGTCCCATCATTTCATGGCAAATAGATGGGGAAACAGTGGAAACAGTGTCAGACTTTATTTTGGGGGGCTCCAAAATCACTGCAAATGGTGAATGCAGCCAGAAAATTAAAAGATGCTTACTCCTTGGAAGAAAGTTATGACCAACCTAGATAGCATATTCAAAAGCAGAGATATTACTTGCCAACAAAGGTCCGTCTAGTCAAGGCTATACTTTTTCCAGTGGTCATGTATGGATGTGAGAGTTTGACTGTGAAGAAAGCTGAGCACCAAAGAATTGATGCTTTTGAACAGTGCTGCTGGAGGACTCTTCAGAGTCCCTTGGACTGCAAGGAGATCCAACCAGTCCATCCTAAAGGAGACCAGTCCTGGGTGTTCTTTGGAAGGACTGATGCTGAGGTTTAAACTCGAATACTTTGGCCACCTGATGTAAAGAGTCGACTCATTGGAAAAGACCCTGATGCTGGGAGACATTGGGGGCAGGAGAAGAAGGGGACGACAGATGGCTGGATGGCATCACCGACTTGATGCACATGAGTTTGCGTGAACTCCAGGAGTTGGTGATGGACTGGGAGGCCTGGTGTGCTGTGATTCATGGGGTCGCAAATAGTCGAACACAACTGAGCGACTGAACTGAACTGAACTGAGAAATAATGAAAGATCAGTGATAACAACCATACATAGTACTCAGATCTTAGAACCTATTATTTTTCAATAAAAAAGCCACTTTTCTTGGAGAAATGTATCTTTCTAGGCAGTGGCAAGACACACAAGATGAGCTTGGAGTATATTATAGTGTCAAAAAGCAAATAGATACTAAAATGAACAATCAGAAACACCAAAAAAAAAAGAAAGAAAAACTATATCAGAAGTATGCCAAAGGGAAACAGAAGTCAACTGAAAGAGCTACTGATGCCCATACCTGGAACAATTTGAGCAGCGGAATAAATAAAATGGCATTGGATTATAATAGCCTCAGCTGAGCTTTTGTTCTTTTTGTCCTTTTGTTCTTTTTAAATATTATGTCAAATGCATTCTCGGAGTAGGAAAGGAAACAAATGGGTAAAATAAAAATACATATAAGAAAACTGTCATTTTATAAAATTTCAGAATAAGCATATCAGCAAAAGTATATTAGTGGACATGATACTTTCATCCCTATTATCATGACCATATTGTGGTCATAAAGCAAAATATAATAGGACTATCATTACCAAGTCCTTCTAGTAATGATATTTACATTATTAACTTTTTTAGTGTCAATCTCTCTAATTATCTGGATGGGGTGACTATTTATGTTTGTTTGCCATGTTACAAGCAGAAATAAATGATAGCACATTTTCTATCAAGTGTCAGTTACTTTTTTGACCTCAAACTACATAGAACCTACTGATGTAGAAAATAAAAGTCATAAAAGCAACAAGAGCTTTCTTATGTAAAAAAAGAAATTAAGATCAATGAGACAGTTACGGCTAGTTTAGAATATAGCATTGTATGTCATGTTTTGTAGTAAATATGGCCTCATTTTGAGAAAAATATTATTTGCCATATAATATTTCTTTCATACAATATGTTTTTGTTACATACAGATCACTGGGAGCCTATAATCATGTGCTTCTTTTTTACTCAAATGAATGAACCTAATATGTATGATTCTGTTTTCTCCCTCTGGCCCAGTCTTAAATCAAGAGATGTAAATACACATTTAGTTAAAAAAAAAAAAAAAAATATATGGGCTTTTAAAATGTTATCCATCATAAGTTTAAAATATTTTTTGGAACAGTCAAAATTGTAGATGAGACTATGGGAAAGTAATTACATTTAAGAAACAATGGTTTTCCTGGAATATATTTAACAATACAATCATGGGTTAGTCTTACTGAGATGTGTTGTTGAAATTTAATTTGTTTAAATTAAAATATAGTTGATTTACCAAGTGGTACGAATCTTTGCTGTACAGCGAAGTGATTCAGTTTTATACATACATAAATTCTTTTCCATTATGATCCAGTTTTATAATGCTCTTTTCCATTACAGTTTATCCCAGAGGACTGGATATAGTTCCCTGTCTATACAGTAGGAACTTGTTGTTTATCCATTCTAAATGTAATAGTTTGTGTCTACCAACCCCAAATTCCTAGTGCAGCCCTCTCCCTCCCTGTTCCCTCTTGATAACCACAACTTCGATCTCTATGTCTGTGAGTCTGTTTCTGTTCTGTAGGTAGGTTCATCTGTGCCATATTTTAGATTTCACATATAAGTGATGTCATATGGCATTTCTTTTTCTATTTCTGACTTACTTGAGTCAATATAACAGTCTCTAGGTCTATCCACATCTTCATAAGTGGAACTATTTGTTCCTTTTAATGGATGAGTAGTATTATATTTTATATATGTAACATATCATCTATTGCTTCTTTCCTTACTTTAGCTATTGAGAATAGTGCTGCTATAAAGATCGTGCATATTTTGAATCTTTCTAATAAATTTAAATTAGTGGGATAAAGAGCTAAGATAAACAAGGGAACATTTTAAAGGAACATTTCATCCAAAGATGGGCTATAATGGACGGAAATGGTATGGAACTAACAGAAGCAGAAGATATTAAGAAGAGGTGGCAAGAATACACAGAAAAACTATATGGAAAAGATTTGAATGAGCCAGATAACCAGGATGGTGTGATCACTCACCTAGAACCAGACATTCTGGAGTGTGAAGTCAAGTGGGCCTTGGGAAGCATCACTACAAACAAAGCTAGTGGAGGTAGCTAGTGGAGGTAGTGGAATTCCAGGTGAGCTATTTCAAATCCTAAAACATGATGCTGTGAAAGTGCTGCACTGAATATGACAGCAAATTTGGAAAACTCAGCAGTGGCCACAGGACTGGAAAAGGTCAGTTTTCATTCCAATCCCAAACAAAGGCAGTGCCAAAGAATGTTCAAACTGCTGCACAATTGCACTCATCTTACACACTAGGAAAGTAATGCTCAAAATTCTCCAAGTGAGGCTTCAACAGTACATGAACTGTGAATTTTCATATGTTCAAGCTGGATTTAGAAAAAGCAGAGGAACCAGAGATCAAATTGCCAACATCCATTGGATCATTGAAAAAGCAAGGGAATTCCAAGAAAACATCTACCTCTCCTTCATTGACTACACTAAATCCTTTGATTATGTGGATCACAAGAAACTGTGGACAATTCTACAAGAAATGGGACTATCAGACTACCTTACCTGCCTCCTGATAAATCTGTACTCAGGTAAAGAAACAATAGTTAGAACCAGACATGGAACAACAGACTGGTTCCAAACTGGAAAAGGAGTATGTCAAGGCTCTATATTGTCACCTGCTTATTTAACTTATAGGCAGAGTACATCGTGAGAAATGCTAGGATGGATGAAGCACAAGCTGGAATCAAGATTGCCAGGAGAAATATCAATAACTTCAGATATGGAGATGACACCACCCTTATGGTGGAAAGCAAAGAGTAACTAAAGAGCCTCTTGATGAAAGTGAAAGAGGAGACTGAAAAAGCTGGCTTAAAACTCAACATTCAAAAAATGAAGATCACTGCATCCAGTATCATCACTTTATGGCAAATAGTTTGGAAAACAATAGACACAGTGACAGGGTTTATTTTCATAGACTCCAGAATTACTGCAGATGGTGACTGCAGTATGAAATCAAAAGACGTTTGCTTCTTGGAAAAAAAGTTATGACCAACCTAGACAACATATTTAAAAGCAGAGAGATTACTTTATTCACAAAGGTCATCTAGTCAAAGCTGTGGTTTTTCCAGTAGTCATGTATGGATATGAGATTTGGACAATAAAGTAGCCTGAGTGCTGACTAATTGATGCTTTGGAACTTTGGTGTTGGAGAAGACTCTTGAGAGTCCCTTGGACTGCAAGGAGATCTAACCAGTCAATCATAAAGGAAATCAGTCCTGAATATTCATTGGAAGGACTGATGCTGAAGCTGAAACGTCAATAATCCAGCCACCTGATGCAAAGAACTGCCTCTTTGGAAAATACCCTGATGCTGGGAAATATTGAAGGCTGGAGGAGCAGGGGACAGCAGAGGATGAGGTGGTTGGATGGCATCACCGACTCAGTGGAAACAAGTTTGAGCAATCTCTGGAAGTTGAAGATGGACAGGGAAGCCTGGCGTGCTATAGTCCATGGGTTCACAAAGAGTTGGACACAAGTCAGTGACTGAACTGAACTGAAGATAAACAAAGATGAATATTTGTGTGTTGGAGGAGGAGACATAGTGGAGGATCCAGTGATTCTCCATAAAAATGCAAAAACTAAGAATATTTGAAAGTTGGAGATTTTGCTTAGAAATGAATCAATTTGACTTCTATATGTTTTTCATGTTTACTTGCCTACTACATTAATTAATTCTCAAAGTTTCAGGGCAATGATATCATGTTTTTATAACCTTGCTAAAATTATGGATAGATATAGATAGATATATGTATATCAGATATGTTTCAGGCTTTTTAAATATAAAAAAAGACTTTAGATGTCTACTCTAGATTTAAATCAATCACTTAAAAACTAATTAACATTATATTTCAAGATGTATCATGAGTACAAGATTAAAGTGCTGATTTTCTTTACCCAAAGTAACTGAAGAATAGAGTCCTTGAGTTTACAGAGTTATAGGATCATATATCTGTTCTTGGGATAGTATATTAAAAATTGAAAGTATATTTTTATAGTTTTATTATTGTACAATATTAGCAGTATGTTTGGAATGCAAGAAAATACCACAAACAACCACCATTTCCTTTTCATCCCCTCAAACGTCTTCTTTATAACTATCTTGTTGATTTACATCATACCATTGTCTGGTAGAAATTGCTTGGCCATCATTGTAGGATTCTGAGACCTCAGTCTTACTTTCAGTAAACATCTTACTCCGTTGACCTAAAGCTATACTCTTTGTTCCTGACTTCTGGAGGAATGTGTTCTTTGTCTGATAGATCATAAAATGCCCAGATCCAGAACAGGACAGCCATTAACTCCTGACCCTCTTATCTAAAAGGAAAACAGTAGGTAGACCATCAAACTTTGGCCCATATCTCATTCTTTGTGAAATGGCCAGGGGACATGAGATAGGGTCAAGGATGGTTGACTCAGTGTCTGAGGAGACTTAGAAACTGGGAATCAAGAGAAGCCATAAAGGTGTCACACCAAAAATGATGTTATGTTAAAGATAAGAGCCTAGCAAAACTCCATAGATCAATACTAATAAAGATATAAACTGCTGTAAGTCCTGCCTTTTGGGGGAAAATTTACCCCCTCTCAGTGTCTATGTTGAGAGCTTTATAATTTTCTTTTCTCTAAAATAAATCCTATTCACTTGGTACTCTGTGTGTTTCCATGTTCGTGAAGTTTACTCTTCGGCTCTGCGAACAAGAATTCAGATTCCTGTTTCAATTGTAAGGGAACAAAATTGCCACTCCAAAATGTCTCTTTGATATGCAGAATATTTCATGCTGAAAACAATCAAGGCCCAAAAGACTCAGGAAAAATTCTGACCTACCCCTCAACTGCCTAAAAAATAATTTAGATAGAGGTCCTATTCTTGGAATAGAAAAGAGCTATCACTAGAGTTATTTTCAAGGAATAAAGGGCAGATGTAATAGGAGAAAATCTAGGCAGGGCCTAAAGATCAGTATCCACTCAGTGTCCCAATACCTCTGCAAGACCCAAAGCCTTTTTATCAAATTTTGGTTTTTGCTTTTCCATCTCTATGTGAATTGCCTTCCTCCCTTGGGAAACCCAAACTACTACCTCCAAAATCCTTGTTCCTCTTTATCTGAAGATGGTACTTAAGGTGAAAATTTCAACCACTTTGGTGAATTACTCAGTTTTCCTGAGTCTCTCCCAAATATACACATTATTGAACCTTTGTTAGATTAATTTGTTTTACTTCAACTAATTTTCAAAACAGCCAGAACTAATTTTCCTCTAGTAGGGTAGAGGAAAATAACTTCCTTTCTGACAACATCCCTACCATTCTATCTCATAGACACAAAGGGTGACAGTGTACACATGCAAACAAATTTCTTCTCTCTTCATTTTGGGAAAATCATCTAGCTCGTGTGTGTGAGAGTGTATGTAGATATGTGTGGGCATTTATTTTTCTTAGATTATCTTTAGATACTAGAGAAATTATCAAGTATGTGTCTTTACAGACATATTATTCCATTCATGTTGCTTTCTCTCAGTTCAAAATTCAAATGGATACTACAGTTTAAGAACAATGTAATAACTATCAAACATCTGTGTTATGGTCTGTGTATCCCATCATTTCTCCCTTTATTCCCCAAGGGAACTTCTTCCCTTTCCAAGCTAATGTCTTTCCTAAAAGTTTCATGAAAACCCCATGTACATTTCTTTGTTCATTTTCACACTTTGTTTGCTGCTGGCTCTATCACATTCATCCCGCTCTGGTCACTATTTATTTCATAATGTTTCACTAAGTCGCTTCAGTCGTGTCTGACTCTGTGCGACCCCAGAGACGGCAGCCCACCAGGCTCCCCCGTCCCTGGGATTCTCCAGGCAAGAACACTGGAGTGGGTTGCCATTTCCTTCTCCAAGGCATGAAAGTGAAAAGTGAAAGGGAAGTCGCTCAGTCGTGTCCAACTCTTAGCGACACCATAGACTGCAGCCCACCAGACTTGTCCAATAACTGTTATTTTCACTGTATTAAAAATGATGATGAATCACTGTGTTGATTATAAAGTAATGAAGTTCATTTTAATGTATGATAAGTAAACTTTCCTTAAAGAAATTGAAAGATATACATCAAAAGATTTTTAAGGAATGAGTATTAGTATCACTGAAAATAAACTAGTAGTGAAGAGGGCTATTTCAAAATAAAATGCTCACTTGGAAGTGTGAGCTTTCATTTCTTTTAAGTTTTCAACTTGTGGCTCTCTCCTTGCCCAAAAGTCTTGGTGATTCCTTCACTCAGACTTTGTATCTAATGATGCCCCACCCATTTTATGCATTCTCTCCTACGATGGGTCGTCTTGAATTGATGTATTATTGGGCCTAGGTCTGGTCAGCACATGTATTTTGATTAGTTCACTGAGAATTTTTAAATGTTTGGATTAGTTGCTGGGATTTGAATATGGAATTTTTTTTTTTTTTTTTCATAATCTGGAGGTCATACCTCTTTTGAACTTTAAGATTTGGCTACAGTGACTCTACTTTTCAGCAGGTCAACAATTAGCTGAAACTCCCACATTTCAATAGGTTCATTTTTAGGTTTGCTACAGTTCCTTACCCAGTTCCTTTTCCTTCATTTCTGCTTCTGCCTGGCCCTCATAAATATTGGAATTTCTAATGATTTAACTGTAACCTCTTATCTCATATTCTTTACCTCCCCAAATATCACTGTCTGTCAAACACAAGAGACCATGCACACTCCAGTATATTTCTATTCCTGGTTTCCTCATCAATCTGTATTTAAATCTAAGCAGAAGTACACCTTTTAAATTATTTATTTTGCTATCTTATTAAATGAAGTTTTAAGCTGGATATTTTGTGTTTCGAATTGAAGCAACTTAAAACACTTTTAATTTTTTGATAATGAGATACCAATTACATAAACATTAACTAAGTACATAAGAAAGTTAAATTTCAAATTCAAGGCCACTGTGCCTTATATAGCATTAGACTTTAAGTTGAAATTGATAGTTCTGAGAAAGTGATATTTGAAAAAAGCAGAAGAGTCTTCTTTTTCATAGATGGCGAAATGACCATTACCTTGAACTTTAAAATGTATAAATGCCTTTACAGAAAATTTCACAGCAGTGCAACAAAAGGCACTGGAATAGATTTGTGGAATAAATTTCTCAAAAAGTCTCAAAAAATAAAAAATAGGCAATGCCTTTAAATCACCTAAAAGGACTATTTGAAAATGTTGTAACAATTGCCTCAGAAAAGTTCTTATAGTTTCAAGACTCTGAAGTTATTGCTTTACCTTCTGACTTGTTATAATAAAGGTAATTCAGTTCAGTTCAGTCTCTCAGTCGTGTCTGACTCTTTGTGACCCCATGAACTGCAGCACGCCAGGCCTCCCTGTCCATCACCAATTCCCAGAGTTTGCCCAAACTCATGTCCATGGAGTTGGTGATGCCATCCAACCATCTCATCCTCTGTCAACCCCTTCTTGTCCCACCTTCAATCTTCCCCAGCATCAGGGTCTTTTCAAATGAGTCAGCTCTTCGCATCAGGTGGCCAAAGTATTGGAGTTTCAGCTTCAACATCAGTCCTTCCAATGAACACTCAGGACTGATCACTGTTAGAACAGACTGGTTGGATCTCCTTGCAGTCCAAGGGACTCTCAAGAGTCTTCTCCAACACCACAATTCAAACCATCAATTCTTCAACGTTCAGCTTTCTTTATAGTCCAACTCTCACATCCATACATGACTACTGGAAAAACCATAGCCTTGACAAGATGGACCTTATAGTAAATATAAATAATCTATTAAATTGAGAACTTTGTACTGAATGCTATGATGCACTAATGTATTAAAAATGTCTCCATGAGGTAGATTATCCAATTGGACTACTAAAATGAACTATTTTAGAAAACTAAGACTATCCAAATTTCCTTCCACAGTTAAATTAGTCAGGAAGGAATTTGAAAACACCACCAGTTGTAAATTGAAATTTCAGATGGGTAACTTGCCTCAGTAGACCCAAACGAACAGTTTCTTATGAAAACAGTTACTTTAACTTAGTAAATATGCTATTCTGACACTAAAAGTCCCAGTATTAGAAGTATAGTTATGATTCCATTTTTACTATTAGAAAGTTAGATTTACTTATTTGATTTTGATTTTTAGCCCATTTAAAAGAACCAAAATATTAACAAATAAGCATGAAACTTTTTTCAGAGTATCTAAAATTCTATCTGCCTGAAGAAAAGTGAAATTATTTTTTTCTTCAGAGAAGCATAATAGTAGTGGGGTTAAAACTGCTGAGACAAATTGCCTGGGTTCAAAATCTGAATTCCCCACTGGCAAATTGTGTAATATTGGGTGGTTATTTAACTTCTTTTTGTTTCAATTTTTTCATCCATAAAATGAAGATAAAAATAGTACCAAACTTTTTGGTCATAGGATTAGGTGTGTAATGAATGCAAAATACTGAGATTAATGCAAGCACAAGTACTAAATAACAGTTAGCTGGCATTACTTTTTTCAAAAGGATTTAGTAAGTTTAGACTGAGTTCAAATAGTATAGTAGCTATAGATGATAGTCATAAAATTCTGTGCAGTTTGAATTTTTAATAACTTTACTTCTATATAATATGTAACAGTCTGAAATTGCAATGGAGAAATCTACTCAAATGTAAATAAAATTGTTTGTGATTTATTTGTCCTAATTACATTTATTTCTCCAGATAGCATATTCACTATTATAATAGTTTTATTAAAATGTATCCAAAAGCATAATGAATATTTTAAAGTCTAAATTTCTGCAATGAAATGTTAAATAAATCCTCATATTCATCTCATCCAGACATGGAAGGCTGCCAGTGGCTTCATTTCATATAGTAAAACTGGGGAGGAGGAAAATGGATGAAATTGTGCCCTGCATATTGTTCCCTCCTGATACAGAAATAAATTGTGCAAAAATGCTATGGACATACCATATAACAAATATACGGTCTAATATAGTAAATGTCAATATGTTAATAATAAAATAGTGTCCTATAAGAATTAGAGTAAGAAAATTTGTTAAACTTCTTTTTTTATTATTATTATTTGACTTACTGTCTCATATAAAGTCACATGACAGTTTATATATGTTAGAATGATTTCAAAGCCCTGAAGGTAAGTGTAATGGGCAGATAATTTATTTTGTTGCTATTATCTCTCTTTGTAATTTTATATCTTGATATTATATGAATATTTAAATTTCATAATAGCAACTATATTTACACATAATTGCAGCCTGAATATTTTTAATAAAATGCAGGTGTTTTCAGGGACAATCTTTCAGTGAGCAAAATGATTGTTCATTGGTTAATTCTGCACTGAAAATTGCAACAAATTAATTCTAAATAGTCACTACTGATCCAACAGGATGTGTGTATGCAAAGTCTTTTCAGTCGTGTCTGACTCTTTGCAATGCTATGGACCATAGCCCCTCAGGCTCCTATGTTCATCGGATTCTCCAGGCAAGAGTACTGGAGTTATTTGCCATTTCCTCCTCCAAGGGATCTTCCTGACCCAGGGATCAAACCCGTGTGTCTCTTATGTCTCCTGTGTTGGTAGGTGAGAGTTCTTTAGCACTAGCTCCACCTGAGAAGCCTCAAGCAGGAAAGAGGAGATCAAGACAAACCACATTATAGTTTTCAGGAAAAGATGGGACACTTATTCATCATCAAGTAGCATTTGCTAGATAGTGAGCTCATCTCAGTAATATATGGAAGTAATCCATTCCACTATTACAATAAACAGGTTCAGTTTAGTTCAGTTGCTCAGCTGTGTACAACTCTTTACGACCCCATGGAATGCAGCACACCAGGCTTCCCTGTCCATCACCAACTCCAACAGTTTACTCAAGCTCATGTCCATTGAATTGGTGGTACCATTCAACCATCTCATCCTCTGTCGTCCCATTCTCCTCCCGCCTTCAATCTTTCCCAGCATCAGGGTCTTTGCCTACAAGTCAGTTCTTTGCATCACGTGGCCAAAGTATTGGAGTTTCAGCTTCAACCTCAGTCCTTCCAATGAATATTCATGACTGATTTCCTTTAGGATGGACTGGTTGGATCTCCTTGCTGTCCAAGGGACTCTCAAGAGTCTTCTCCAACACCACAGTTCAAAAGCATCAATTCTTCAGTGCTCAGCTTTCTTTATTGTCCAACTCCCACATCCATACACGACTACTGGAAAACTATAGCTTTGACTAGATGGACCTTTGTTGGCAAAGCGATGTCTCTGCTTTTTAATACGCTGTCTAGGTTGGTCATAACTCTTCTTCCAAGGAGTAAACCTCTTTTAATTTCAGGGCTGCAGTCACCATCTGCAGTGATTTTGGAGCACAAAAAAATAAAGTCAGCCACTGTTTTCCCATCTATTTGCCATGAAGTGATGGGACGGGATACCATGATCTTATTTTTCTGAATGTTGAGTTTTAAGCCAATTTTTTCACTCTCCTCTTTCACTTTCATCAAGAGGCTCTTTAGTTTTTCTTCACTTTCTGACATAAGGATAGTGTCATGTGATATCAGAGGTTATTGATATTTCTCCCAGAAATCTTGATTTCAGCTTGTGCTTTATCCAGTCCAGCATTTCTCATGATGTGCTTTGCATGTAAGTTAAATAAGCAGGGTGACAATATACAGCCTTGACATACTTTTTTTCCTATTTGGAACCAGTCTGTCATTCCATGTCTGGTTCTAACTGTTGCTTCCTGACCTGCATACAGATATCTCAGGAGGCAGGTCATGTAGTCTGGTATTTCCATCTCTTTAAGAATTTTCCATAGTTTTTTGTGATCCACACAGGCTAAATAAATAGGCTAAACCTTAGAACCTGTTATCCTTGTTGGAAAATGACAGATACATTTTAGAGAAAGTTATGGACTTCTGTAATCAAAGCTTTCTTTCTAAAATTTGGTCTAATTATTGCACTTGTTCAAAAAGTTATGTGTATGTGTATATATGTGGAGGTGTGTGTTTTCAATAAGCTAGATACAATTATAATGTTGGAGATACAGCAGTTACTTGGGTGCAATTCCTGGTCTAAAGGATCATATGTTGGTTGAGGTGGGTAAATATGCTGTCAGATTCAGATTCGTGTGATAAAATGCTGGGTTAATGATTTTCAAAAGGTCACTGTGGAACGCCAAGGAAGGAAACTGGCACGGTCTCAGAATGATAGGAAATGGACCGCAGGGTTAGGCAGATATGTTGAGGAAAGTGAAAAGAGCACAGGACATAAAGAACAGTATACAGAATGGTTCTCATGTGAGGAAACGGATGGTGGTAACAGCACAAGTAACTGAGTTAGGCAGAAGAAAAGTGGATAGATTTGAAAGATGTGCAGCTTTTTAATACTGACTTGAGAAAACCATCACAGCTCAAAAGAAGATGCTGAGACTTCTGGTAATAATATAAGAAACACCGGTGTTAGAGCATGTTCATGAAGGTTATGCCTGATGTAGCTAAGAAATAATAAAGGTCAGTAGGTGTTTATCAAATAAAGAGGCTTTCTATCCTAATGATACTTATTGCTGTACTTCATGCATTACACTTGCCCTGGGCTTCTGTTTAATGCTGTTGAATTACAAATATCTTTATCATAAGGCATTTTTTCAACTCTAAGAAATAAAGATACTCTGAGTTAGAAAGTATACTTCTAAAAAAACCTCAATTCTAATCAATACTTGAATATGATTAATTGTATGAGTTAAAGCAATTAATTAGTTAATTGCTACATGCCTCAATTTACTCATCTGTAAAATGCAGGAATTGGGTTTGATGGTATTTAGTATCAAATCAGAATCCTACATTCTTTGATAACATGTACGTATTTGATGAACTCTTAAAGTGATTATTTTTCCTGTTGGAAATGTTGGTAAGTCATCATTCATATATTAAACTATTTTTTATTCTTTATATTCTATTTGGACCAACAGATGTTTGATAGAATTCAAAGGAACAAGGACTGAAGCATATGTGAATTTAAATATCACCTTATTCTACAGCTTTTTCATTTGTGTTCAATGAGTTTTACTTAGAGTTATTGTGAGGATATTATAAAATATAGATTAATGGTTGCATTTTTATGCTTTTGATGTGTTGTTTAATGAGGTATGTGCTGTTTTATATCTTACATCAAAGAGACATCTGCTAGAAACCTTCTTATCATACACATCAAGTGATTTTTTCGCTAATAAGCATAATCATCTGAATAATAGAATATGTTATCTCTTTTTTATACCAATGAACTCACCTTATGAATTGAGTTCTTATTTTGAAACATAACTTTCAATTTTGAATTTTAAATTACACTTATTATTGGACATGGCTTTCTTGAAATAAACTTTAGTGGTATGCAAGATTAGAGAACAAGCAAAAGGTACAAACATTTAACACTCCTACAAGGCCACAGAATATGGTTCAGGAAATTGCCATAATGGTGTGACTTGCATCAATATAGAAGCTATCGATCACTTTGGACTTAATATGTGCATTCCCCAATCCCTGTAAACCATTAATTAGATGAAACAGTCATCATATTCCAAACTAAGACATCAATTCAAATTAAATAATAGTTTAAAGACAAACATCATAGAAAGGATCAGATTCCCAGAAATCCACCTACTTTTTGCCATTATCACAGCCTTGTCCAATGTATGCCTGCATGGTTTAAAATCAAGTTGTCCTTTCAGCAAGATATATGGAATGTGTGAATATTTTCTACATCTGTAAATTAATCAGTGAGTCATCGGCAGAGTATTTGGCACTGTATTCTGAGTACTATTAATAGAGAATAAAGAAGGTGGGTATTTGTAGATCTAAGACCACAGAGTAAACTAAAATAGAAGAAACTGAACTAACGCTATAAATTTACCATTTTTTTCTCTGCATTTATGCACAAAGCTTTTATATAAACCAAGGGATATAGTGTATAAATTTATAATATCCCTTAGAAAGCAAGAAAGGATGTAGTTATCAATAAGTTTATCAGAAAATATTAAGGGTAGAGTATAAATTATTAAATAATTTCTGAAGGCAGATGAATGAACTATTCACTAGCATGGCAGTTATTACATTACCCCTCTTATTCCCAAGGGTAAAAATCCCAATAGAAGTATTTAGTGAGTTTTTAATCTAAAATTGAAAATAAACATCATTTGAAAACAGTATGTGAAATAATGGCCTCTGTTGAGAGAATGAAATATACACAAAAAAATGCCCTTTAAAATAGTTTGGCTTTAGATAGTAGAAAAATGTGTGTGTGTGCGTGTATACATGTGTATATACATGTATATATATATATGTATATACCTGTGTATATACATGTATACATGTATATATACACACATATATATTAGAATATATATGCATAATATATATATTTTAGAATATTCATGAACTTTTGCTTAGCTAAAAAATTTGTGACATTTTGATACCACTTTTTGACCGAGTATGAATAGAATGCTAAATTTCTAATTTATATTCACTCAAAATTTGATGTAGTTCCATGTATTCTGGCATCTAGTATTACTGCTAAAAGTCTAGAAAGTTTATTATCTTAGTGATTTAAAAATAAAATTTGAATGGGGCTTGAAATTTCTTATACAATTCTGAGAGTATAAAGAAAAATTATGCTGTTAAAACAAACAGGAAATTAACATGATATAGTATTATTAACTACAGTATAGATTTTGCTCAAATTTCACAAAATTTTATGCTAGTGTCCATTGTTTTCATACCTTATTCAAGATTCCATGTTGTATTTAGTGGCATTGAGTGGCTTCAGCTGCATACAACAAATTCTGGTAAATTATCTTTTTAGTTTTATTCTATTACAAATATTTTCTTACTTTCCCTATTGTGGCTTTTTTCATACATCCATGATATAAAAGTGGAGATTTAATTTCCAAACATGGTTTTTTTAAGTATCTTTGATGTTAATTTCTCATTTTTATATTAATTTCTCATTTAAATACTTTCTCTCTGCAGTCACCTTCTGTGTTTTTTACAGTCTTGTAATTTTATTGAGGCTTTCAATGACTAAGTCAAAGATCTTTCTTGGTAAATGACACATTGCACTTGAAAATACGCAAGTTATTTTAAAATATTTTTGATAATTGATTTCTAACATAATTCAACAGTCATAAGAGAACAGACTCCATGTGATTTCAATACCTTTAGCACATGAAATTTTTGCAATTTGTTTTATGTCCCTGGATATGGTTCACTGTCTCCTAGTTTATAGTCTATGGGAAATTGGATAGAATTTGTATACTACCGATGTGTTAAAATTGTATAAATCCTAATTATATTGAATTGGTTCATAGTGTTTTTCAGGTCTACTATACCCTTCTACTTTTCTGTATATTCATTCTACTAATTTTTGAGAATTTGATATTGAAACTCTAACTAAAAGTCTAAATTTGTCTACTTAAAAAATAACTGTGATATACAGTGGACCATAAAGAAGACTGAGCACCAAAGAACTGATGCTTTTGAACTGTGGTGCTGCAGAAGATTCTTGAGAGTCCCTTAGACAGCAAGGGGATCAAAACAGTAAGGAAATCAACTCTGATGTTCATTGGAAGGACTGATGCTGAAGCTGAAGCTCCAATATTTTGGTCACATGATGCGAAGAGCTGGCTCATTGGAAAAGACCCTGATGCTGGGAAAGATTGAAGCCAGGAGGAGAAGGGGAAGACAGAGGACGAGATGTCTGGGTGGCATCACCAACTCAATGGACATGATTTTGAGCAGACTCTGGGAGATGGTGAACAGGGAAGCCTGGCATGCTGCAACCCATCTGCTCACAAACAGTCAAGCAAAACATAGTGACTGAACAACAATATGTAACTTTGCTCTGTATTTTCCAAGTCTCCTATAAATGTGTTATCATGCTTTCATAAATTAAAAAATAAAGAGACCTAATGGTTTATAAACCTAATAGTTTAGGTTTATATATTTTAGAAAATTGATATATTAATTGATGTTCATAAAAGCAGATTATATACTAAATGAATGGAAGTATTATATTAGATAAGGGCATCCCAAATGGTTCACTCATTAAGAATCTACTTGCCAATGCAAGAGATGTGAGTTCAATCCCTGGGTCTGGAAGATTCCTGGAGAAGGAAATGGCAACCCACTGCAATATTCTTGCCTGGGAAATCTCATGGACAGAATAAGCTGTTGGGCTGCACTCTATGGGGTCGCAAAAGAGTCAGACGCCACTTTGTTACTAAATGATAACAAATAACAATTATATTAGACATTAGAAGTTTTTTCCAGAAAATGAAAACCAAATCAGTAACTGAGGTAGCATAAAAAAATAAGACAAAAATGATGCTCCTTGAGTCCTAGGTTCATGTTTCAGTCTTTCCTTTAACTCACTTTCTGACATCGCTCAAATGGTGGTCACTTGGGGCTTCATTTTCCATATATTTAAAATGAAAACAAAATTGAGTAAAAGGATCCTAAGATTTCTCTAAAATAACCAAGATTTTATTTTTTAATAATACATTTCACTGTTAGTTCGTAGATAGAGCAATTTTAAAGATGTATTTTCAAAAATATAGTAATTTCCTGCATTTTTAAGATTTACAAAGTATGCTCAGTACTAGTCACATCTTTAGATAAAACTGCATGTTGTAAATAACATTTAATTTCTAAATCTAGCTAAGGAAATATACACCTTAGTGTTAATTCACATGTGCCCTTTAGTTATGAGACGTTTTCATCAATTGCCTGTACCATGTTGCATTACTTAACTTTGCTGATTTTTTGTATCTGTGCATTTCAGAAAAATTACTAAGTCTCAGTTGACATTTGAATTAAAGTTTCTCCATGTCTCATTCCTGTATATTTTTGGAAAAGGCTTTGAGAATAGAGGGGATAACAGTTTAATCTTACTTCTGTTTGACCTCAGTTACCTCAGCTCAGAAGAATATACAACATGTCATCGATCTCAATTCCTAAATTTTATGCCCTTTATCTCATCTCTTATGTAATAAATTGCTTTTTATACTTTTATGTCTGAAAAATGACTTGAGAAGAAGAGAAAGATTAGATTTTAAGACTAAGGATGGGAGCAAAATCTACTTTCAGACAAAAATTAAATGTCCTTCTAAATGTAATAGAGTAACTTGAGAATTTCTTATACTGAAGATATTGTTGCTAAAACAGAATGTAGAAAGACAATACAGTAAAATTTTAAAATCTTTTTCTTGAAATGGAGAATTATAATTGGAATAGCTCAAATAACATCTGTGTATACCTTCATTGAGGAAGATGGTTCTTCAGATATGTATGTATATTCGTGAGTGTGTGTATTTTCACATTTTAAAGGCATTTCACTTTCAAATGTTGAATAAAACATTCGTTTAAAAAATCATACATACTCTTGTAACCCCCATGAAATATTTTTGACAAAAATTATCAGACTCTAATCAGAACAGATCTCTAAACATAATTTCAGAAAATATATGGAGCACAGGGACACCTTTTAAAAACGATTACAAGTATACAATCAGATAAATTTTAATTTGAAAAACTGTAAAAACAATAACATCATTCATCAATTTAAAACACCGTAAAGAGGGGAAGCAATCAATACATTATGATAGAATTAAAGGAGAGGTCAACCAAGTTCAATTCAATGTGTGAACATTTGCATTCTGATGCAAATAAACCATCTGCAAAAGCAATTGTACATTAATCAAGGAAAACTGAAAATTCACTGACTTTAATAATACTAAGGATTATTATCATTTTCTTGAGGAAAACATTTCTGTAAGCCTGGTCTGTTTCACTGGTCATTAACTTAGAACTAGTCTTCCATATATGGGTTCATGGTCTAAAGAAGTAGATAAACAATAAACTTCTGTTGAATGTTGGTTTTCTTTCATTCATTAATATTTTAATATACAGAATAGAAGTAAACAGTTTAAAATCATAAATTTCAAGTACATAAAATTTTAAAAAATCATATGCAGTCAAAGATTTATGAGAAACAGTTCAGACCCATTAATTTATTCAAATTTGTGTGCCACATCAAAATAGTTTAATTTCTCTCTTAGACCTTGTTCTTTATGGTGAAGGTCAAAGGTTTAAATTTATATGCTCATATCTCTTTTTGGATTTCAACACAGTCCTAATTGAAATTTGACATATATGCCTATTAGTTGAAATTATTCCTTTTCCATGCTTCATTAACAATGCACTTTACTATAATACTACAATGATAATGATTATAATAAAAGTCTCCTATGCAATGTGGATTACATTGAAACATGATTGATTATCTTAAATGTAACACAGAATTCTGTAGTGTAGAATTTCATATGCTGAAAGTGATTCTGTAGCTAGAATTTAAATATATACTGAAAGAAACAAAATCAGTTTTCATTGCATGAAAATTAATAAAAATTTGAGAAAGAATTGTCTTTTATTGAGATATGTACCAGTTAGAGGCAGATATGACATTCAGGATTTCAAGTGAAAACATTTTATTTTTAAGAATTATTTAGTATTATAGATTATAAGTAGTATTAATTTGTAATATTTTTCTAGATTGCACAGGTTTCTATGTTATTATGGCTTTATACTGAGTTCAAAATTGCTGTATTTTGCAAAGATAGAGCTATTTACAAAGTTTAACTCTTCAAAGTACCTGTAACAAAACAACTTTAAAAAGAATATCTGCTGATTTTCTCTCAAGCAAAGATTTCCTTTCTTTTCTGTCAAAAGTACCCTGGGTCACTTTTAGTAGAATTTGCCTTTTTTGGTATGTTGTAGCAGTCCTGATGTCCTGAACAAGCTTAACCCAATTGGCAAAGGACCTGGTCACAGTTGCTAAAGACAAATATGATGGATATGTTTGCTAAAACTTTCTGGGACAGAAGATTCCTTATTCTTCAAAAATTCTAAAAAGTGCTATCCTTTCCTCTAGTCAGTTTGAAACAAAAATATGAATGATCTCTGTGAATGTTAAAGGCATTTACCTTCCAAAGGATGAATATGATGCTGGAAGAGGCATAGATGGGAGAATCTTAGAAAAACAGGTTCTCAACCATATCTAAACATGCATAAAACTCACACAGCATGCAGGATCTTAGTTCTGTGACCAGGGATCGAACTTGTGCTCTCTGCAGTGGAAGCTTGCAGTCAACCACTGGACTGCTAGGGAAGTCCACCAAAGGTCAGATTTCTTACAATAGTTTTAACAAAATAGTAGTTTGTGAACTGTGAGGTGATAGATTGGAGGATTTCAAGCAGCTATTCTATTTTTAACAAATACAAATCTCTGCAGAAAGAGCCAGAAATGTGCATTTTCACAGGCACCCCTGGATGATTCTGATATCATCCACCAAATAATTTGCTTTTAAATCTCTCATTGCATCAAAATCATCTGGGAGCTTTTGTGAAACATACAAGCTTAGTCTATCCCCTATCCCCCAGATTTCCCCCTACATCAAAATGCCATTTCAGTGGGACAGAGTTCAGGTAAGAGTATACTAACACAAGCCTTCCCTGGTAGCTCAGCTGGTTAATAATCTGCCTGCAATGCAGGAGACCCCAATTCGATTTCTGGGTTGGGATGATCCTCTGGAGAAATAATAGACTACC
Organism: Bos grunniens; assembly: GCF_055505025.1. NCBI lineage: Eukaryota > Metazoa > Chordata > Mammalia > Artiodactyla > Bovidae > Bos > Bos grunniens. The sequence continues at coordinate 53,457,618 of NC_141166.1, read as the reverse complement.
CATTCCAGTATTATTGGGCTTTCCTGGTGGCTCAGACAGTAAAGAATCCTCCTGCAATGCAGGAGACCTGGGTTCAAACCCCGGGTTGGGAAGATCCCCTGGAGAAGGGAACGGATACCCACTCCAGTATTCTGGCCTGGAGAATTCCATGACCAGATGAGCCTGGCAGGCTACAGTCCATGGGGTCACAAAGAGGCAGTCAGAGACAGAGACAACTGAGCAACTTTCAGTTTCACAAGTATGTTAATATGCAGCATGGTAGAGAACCATTGGTCCAATGCAAGGCTTCTCAACGTTTAATGTGCAAATTACCCACGTATCTTACAAAACTGCAGATTCTGATGCAGTAGGTTCTGCATAAGGTCTGAGATCCTGCATTTCTAAGAAGCTTCCAGGTAATGTGCAGTCTCCTGGTCCACAAAATACTTTATTAAATAGCAATAAAGTGTGCCGCACTACATGGGGTCACAAAGAGTTGAACACAACTTAGCAACTGAACAACAACAATAATATTATTTTTAATGGTGAATCAGATTTAGCCAGGTTGTTACAAAAGAAATAGACAAGAAACTGGCACCAGAAGCTCTCTAGTTTACTAAGGCAGGTGTTAAGAGAACGGTGCTGTTAGATATTCTAACAGCATCTTGGCTTCCCCGGTGGCTCAGTGGTAAAGAATCCACCTGCAGTGCATGAGCCTCAGGAGACACATGTTCATTCCCTGGGTCAGAAAGATCCCCTGGAGAAGGAAATAGCAACCCACTCCAGTATTCTTGCCTGGAAAATTCCCTGGACAAAGGAGCCTCAGTGGCTACAGTCCATAGGGTTGCAAAGAGCCAGACACGAGTGAAGCAACTTAGCACACACTGGCAAAATTCATTCTACCTGCCAAAGATTATATTTGAAGTTTATGACTTATCTATTAGTTACAATCAGTAATACAATTATCACTAGGAGCCAAGGAAGAGGTAAATGCACTGTTCAGTTCAAATCAGTTCAGTCGCTCAGCCGTGTCCGACTCTGCGACCCCATGAATCACAGCACGCCAGGCCTCCCTGTCCATCACCAACTCCTGGAGTTCACTTAGACTCATGTCCATAGAGTCAGTGATGCCATCCAGCCATCTCATCCTCTGTTGTCCCCTTCTCCTCCAGCCCCCAATCCCTCCCAGCATCACAGTCTTTTCCAATGAGTCAACTCTTCACATGAGGTGGCCAAAGTACTGGAGTTTCAGCTTTAGCATCATTCCTTCCAAAGAAATCCCAGGGCTGATCTCCTTCAGAATGGACTGGTTGAATCTCCTTGCAGTCCAAGGGACTCTCAAGAGTCTTCTCCAACACCACAGTTCAAAAGCATCAATTCTTCGGCGCTCAGCTTTCTTCACAGTCCAACTCTCACATCCATACATGACCACTGAAAAAACCATAGTCTTGACTAGACGGACCTTTGTTGGCAAAGTGATGTCTCTGCTTTTGAATACGCTATCTAGGTTGGACACAACTTTCCTTCCAAGGAGTAAGCGTCTTTTAATTTCCTGGCAGCAATCACCATCTGCAGTGATTTTGGAGCCCCAAAAAATAAAGTCTGACACTGTTTCCACTGTTTTCCCATCTACTTCCCATGAAGTGATGGGACCAGATACCGTGATCTTCATTTTCTGAATGTTGAGCTTTAAGCCAACTTTTTCACTCTCCACTTTTACTTTCATCAAGAGGCTTTTTAGTTCCTCTTCAGTTTCTGCCATAAGGGTTGTGTCATCTGCATATCTGAGGTTATTGATATTTCTCCCAGCAATCTTGATTACAGCTTGTGCTTCTTCCAGCCCAGAGTTTTTCATGATGTATTCTGCATTAAGTTAAATAAGCAGGGTGACAATATACAGCCTTGACATACTCCTTTTCCTATTTGGAACCAGTCTGTTGTTCCATGTCCAGTTCTAACTATTGCTTCCTGACCTGCATACAGGTTTCTCAAAAGGCAGGTCAGGTGGTCTGGTATTCCCATCTCTTTCAGAATTTTCCACAGTTTATTGTGATCCACACAGTCAAAGGCTTTGGCATAGTCAATAAAGCAGAAATAGATGTTTTTCTGGAACTCTCTTGCTTTTTTGATGATCCAGCAGATTTTGGCAATTTGATCTCTGGTTCCTCTGCCTTTTCTAAATCCAGCTTGAACATCTGAGAGTTCATGGTTCACGTATTGCTGAAGCCTGGCTTGGAGAATTTTGAGCATTACTTTACTCAAATGCACTGTAGTGAGAGGAAACTATAATAAAATTTCGTAACTAGTATGCTTGCAATAATATTTGAAATTATTTTATAAGGCATACACAATAGAGCCTGAACAATTTAATACTCTTGCAACACTAATTTTTTAAAGGATAGGAAGTCCATTTTAATGTTATGCATTTAAGAGAGGAGCCAGATATTAGAGAAATTAACATTCAGCAGTTGGAAAATATTGACTTGGCAGTAGGGAGTCTGTTATCCTTGCTGTTTCTCTGAACATTTCAATTTCAAAAAGTTGCATGACTTTCGAATCTCCTCCATGTAAGACATCCTGCTTGACATAAGGATTTATTTCTGGCTTTCCATCAGTTTCTAATTAATAGCACCACTGTGTGCTACATGATGTGAGAATTGAAAATCTCTAAACAGTACCACAGGAACACCACATTGCACTTCTACTAGAAAAAACACCTGATCTGTTATCCAGCTGTTTCCTCCAGATGTTGTCTGTAAATTCAAAGGTCATTGTTTCACTAAAACTGAGTCATTTGACTTAAAAGTAGCTAATTCACTGTATTAAAAAATACAGCTATTAATATCAAATTTTAAATAGCGACAAGTGTATGTTTTAATAGAATCAAGCATAAGTAGAACTTGTAAAATGTATGTTTCTTAAAGCACTTTCTTTCCACTTACAGATATAAATGCAAAAATATATACTTTGATTTATAGGATACTGTTTAGTGATGCAATTTTTCAGTTTTTAAGAAAGGTATTATCTTATTTCTGAGTGAGATGTCATAAAATAAAGGAATATATCATTATTAATGCAGAGTAATGACAGAAATCAGTTTAAGATGAAAAACTTAGCAAATGGTGACTGCTTTTAAAATGGGAAATGAAATAGAATATCAATATTAATAGAATATAAATATTAGTAGAATATCTTCTGAAAGCTAATCTGAAAAGCACAATATTAAGATGCAACCTAAAGGTAGAGTTTATAGCTATATGTGTGTTTTTGTATTATATAACAGTACAATTTTCATGCATCTCATGAGATTGTGTAATAACAGGATACTATTACAGTCATAGGCACTAAAATTTGTCCTTCACAAAGGGTTTAGAGCATTTAATTATATGTTCACTTTTTATAATAAAATCAGAATGCAAACATCAATTCTGCATTAATTCTGCAATTGAATAGCTAAAAGCAAACCAAATATGGCTGTGATATTATAATTTTTGTGTGGTTTTTATATGTTCAAGATTTAAACTTGGATTATTGCTATATTTCTATCCATGATAATATGTTTTTTAGTAATTACATGTTTCATCTATTTGTTCATCAAATTCAAGTAAAATAAATATCTCAGGGAAGACTATAGCAATCATATTTTTTAAATGAGTATTTATCAAGTCCACTGTGTATATGGCACTTAGTGTGTGCTATTCTTTAAACCAGCTGTGGCGCTCCATGTGATATTAACTCAGTGACATATATATATAAATACACATCAATATTTATTTCTGTGGTGTATGTCCCTTCAAGCCAAAGAATAATGTAGTTTATGAATAAATATCTATCCTTTGCTTAATTGTATATTAAATTATTAGCCCTTCTCCTTAAAAAGAAAATACTCTGAAATACAGAATTTTGAATATATTCATTTCATAACCAGAGTAATATTACCAAGCCAATAACCCCCCCCAAAAAAATACAAGAAAAAATGAGTAAGTGAGGGATTAAAGAAATAATTGTTAAAAAGAAAAAAACAAATGGAATGAAGGTATTTTGGTTTTAGCTTGAGTATAAAAACAACAGCAACTGCAGTAGAAGTGTTACCAAACACTGTGTATCCAGTGTTAGCTATGCGCTGGGCACAGTGTTAGGTGCTATACAATTTGTTATTTAACTCTCTGAATCCTATGTGTGCTAAGTTGCTTCAGTCATGTCTGACTCTTTGTGACCCCAGGGACTAATAGATAATTTTTACTTCTTTTACGTTTTTTACTTTATTTTCCTTTAGGAAAATAATTTACTAAAGATAACTTTACATATGAGAGAACTGAGGTTTCAAAAAGATCTAACTTGCCAGATGTCAGATCGCTGATAAATAGTACCATCAGGTGTGTGCTCTTTGCTGAGTTGCTTCAGTCATGTCTGACTCTTTGTGACCCTATGGGCAGTAGGCCCACCAGGCTTCACTGTCCATGGGATTTTCCAGGGAAGAATACTGGGGTCATGACCCCTCCAGGGGATCTTTCCCACCCAGGGATCGAACCCTCATCTCTCACATCTCCTGCAGTGGCAGGTTGGCTCTTTACCACTAGTACCACCTGAGAAGCCCATCAGGACTCAAACCCAAAAGTGACTTGAAACCCTATTGTCCTAATCAAGATAACACTTTGCAGCCAAAAAGCAGTCCAGCTAATGATTTAGAATGTAAATACATTTAACTGAAGAAAAATACTCTGAGATTATTCTTCAGTCAAAAGAAATGATCTTATAATAAAAAAGGGTTTGTTAAAACTTGACTGTGGTAATCATTTCACAATCCACACCTGAAGAAAAATACTCTGAGATTATTCTTAAATAAAAAAAAATTGTCTTACAATAAAAAAGGTTTGTTAAAACTTGATTGTGGTAATCATTTCACAATCCACACATATCAAATATCACATCGTACACTTTAAATATATACAATTTTTATTTGTCAAGTATGTCTAAATAAAGCTTGGGGAAGAAAGAGGGCTGCTAAAATCATGCTGACTGTAATCTAAGCAAAAATACGGCTGATAAAGAAATGCTTATTAACACAGTATGCAGTTTGTAATCACTTATATCTGCTTCAAACAAAAAGAAATTATAAATTAAATATATCCAAATATATTAAAAATACATAGTTACATTATAACACAAAGAATAAAAATACCTCTCTGGATCAGAAATTATATAGGGAACTCACAGTGTTGAGCAGTGACTTAGGTAGTAAGGCTATTACAGAAGGGTCCAGACCTCAAAAGCAAGCAGTGCAGATACTGAATTTTACTCCTCTGTGAAAATCAAACTGACTGCATTTCACCTGAAATGAATAAGTAGAACCAACTTCTCTTTTTGAGACTAAAATTAGGATGCTGTTCACCCTCTCATCAATGAATACAAAAAATACAGCCAACCGCTGACATAGGGTTTTCTAGGTGGGGAGTGTTAACTGGGAAATGGAAAGTGAATTGTTGTTTATGTGAGGTGGAGAGGATAAGAAGGTAGTATCTACATGGAGTAAAAGTCTGAAATGCTAGTATAATACTATCTCTGAAATCTAGGTATCACTGGATGACATAATCATGGAACCATAAAACAGAAAATGGAGAAAAGGGATAAAAGAAAATGAAAATTCAAGATAGGCGCTCTCAAATCCCAGTCACACATAAATGTATGTGTGCATGCTCAGTCATTCAGTAGTATCCAACTCTTTGTGACCCCGTGGACTATAACCCACCAAGTTCCTCTGTCCACTGGACTCTCCAGACAAGAATACTGGAGTGGGTTGGCATTTCCTCCTCCAGGGGATCTTCCCAACCCAGATAGAACCTACAGCTCCACATTGGCACACAGATTCTTTACCACTGAGCCACAAGAGAAGTAATGGTAAAAACTAAAACTACCATTTTACTAATGGTAAAAAACTCATTAATAAACTTGAAAGATAAAAGAACATATGCCCAAATAAATAGAAATAATACAGCAAAATGAAAGTGCTTTAAAATCATAACTTAAAATCCTCAGATATATAGAGAATATAAGAGTATCTACAAAATAAAATCCTAAATATATTAAACAGATAAGGAATCTCTGCACATAAGAATCAAGTATAGGTGAATATGGCAAAGAATCAATTCAAAATTATTTTAAAAATTGAAAACTACAGTTCTTAAAGACTTGAAACATTAAATAAATGGAGCTAAACAGTAGATTAGAAAAAGGCAAAGAATGAATTAAAGATTTAAGTATCAGCACATACCCATAGTTTGAAATAAAAGGTTAACAAATGGAATTTCACAAAAGAGAAAAGTACAGGCTATTTATGAAGAGTTTGCTACCCTGGTGGCTGAGATGGTAAAGATTCTGCCTGCGATACAGGAGACTGGTTTGATACCTGAGTTGGGAAGATCCCCTGGAGAAGGGAATGGCAACCCACTCCAGTATTCTTGCCTGGAGAATTCCATGGACAGAGGAGCCTGGTAGTCCTTGGGGTACCAAGAGTTGTACACAAATGACTAACACTTTCACTTTCACGTAGCAAGGATGTCAGCCACTGCCATTTGTGATTTGGTGGAGACTCAGAGGCAGGCAGAATAGTGGGAAAGCTTGACAGTGGAAAAAAAGAAAGGCTTCCTGTCTGCCTTGACTGGAGACATCTGACAGGGAGAAACTGGGTATGCAAAGTAGGGGGGCATCTTATGCAACTGGTTATGCACGCACGCTCAGTTACTCAGTCCGTCTCACTCTTTGTGACCCCCTAGATGGTGGCCCACCAGGCTGCTCTGTCCACGGAATTTACCAGACAAGAATACTGAAGTGGATTGCCATTTTCTACTCCAGGGGATCTTCCCGACCCAGGAATCAAACCTGCGTCTCCTGTGGCAGGTGGATTCTTTACCACTGAGCCACTTGAAGAGCGCCATGCAATTGGTTAGGAGTGAATCTTTGGCTTTCTCTAGTTGGTCTGATGTTTGAAGCAGGGACAAAGATTAAGGAAGCTGTCAGTTATTACTTTATGATGATATGGGGCCAATTGTTGCCAGAGTCATTGCTTGATTTCCCAGAAAGTTAAGGTAGAAAGAACAACATGACTTCCCACAACTCTGACTTTCTAGCATACTGGCTTCCTAGGTTGGTTATTGTATAAAAGAGATTGGTTTCCTGAGCTGGTTGCAGGTTAGGGTTCTATTTGCATTACATCTACTAGTATACTGTCTCCCAGTATTTCTGCAGCAGAATCTTCAAGTCTTTTCTTCACATTTTGGCAAGATATTAATGTTCATCTCTCAATACCTAAATATGTAAGCTGCCAATTATGGATGCCGACACCACTATCTAGGAAAAAATGTGCAGATCAGAAATTGTCGAAATTATTCACAAAATATTTCTGATTATAGCATTCATGTCTTCCTTCACAATTTTTCCTGTGCAGAATCAACCACAAGCCATTATTTCCTGCCCAGGCATCAGTTAAGTGATGAGATAATTAGTGAGAACCACTCAACTTTTATGTGAGAAAATATTTGTAAATTAGCACTTTATGAAATAGTTGCTTAAGAAGTGGTTGTGTGTGTCATGCATGTGCAGCCAAGCCTAAAAGAGCCTTGGATTGCTCTCTGATGGGCATGATAACCCTTCTAGCATGGAAATCTACCAGGAATAGCTGTGAAAATAAATCTCCTACCAGGGACTGTACCCTTACTTTCAACGCCTCTTAACAGTACTGCAAGTGAAGGTGAGTAGCCCATGAACTTTCTGCCTCAGTCAAAATGAAAGAATATTTCTCTATTCCCTTTACAGTGAGTGAAAGAGAAATTCATCCACTCCCCAGGATCAGAAATTCCTAATTCCGTCCCTTACTTTCTTCAGCCTTTATCTAAGGATTTGGCTTCTAACTGCTTGACAAAATGCAGCTGCCAGCTCCCTCAGTAAGTGCCTTTATGAACACATTTGGCTGCTTGTCTTTAGAACATCCTTAATCCCAGCAGGAAGGCTTTTAAATTTATTCCCAGAGCAGTTGCCCTCTATTTCTCTCCTCTTGACTGCTGCCATCCCTATTCCCACCCTCTCTGCTCAACAGCTCATCACAGAAACTGAATACACAAGCAGCATGCCCTGGGCTACAAGTCCTAGCTGGAGTTCCCTCTGCAATGAGCACACCAAATGACATGCGTTGCACTCAAACTATGGATGACATTATCATGAATTCCACAAGGATTACAAAGTTAACCCACACAAGTTAACCTTACCTAACCATAATTTAAATGTGAATTACCTGGGTGAAAGAACTATGGAGTCATCTAAGCGTAGCTGTTCAAAATTGACGCAAAGTCTCACCCTTAAGTCTGACAGTGATGCAGATGACTAAACCACTGCCTGTCATTTCTCAGGCTTTTTGTGTTTTTTGAGTTTGCAGTTTGGAAGGACTTGAAGAAAACTGCCCAATGTTTTGGAGAAGGCAATGGCACCCCACTCCAGTACTCTTGCCTGGAAAATCCCATGGATGGAGGAGCCTGGTAGGCTGCAGTCCACAGGGTCACAAAGAGTCAGACACGACTGAGCGACTTCACTTTCACTTTTCACTTTCATGCATTGGAGAGGGAAATGGCAACCCACTCCACAGTGTTCTTGCCTGGAGAACCCCAGGGACGGGGGAGCCTGGTGGGCTGCCATCTACTGGGTCACACAGAGTCAGACACGACTGAAGCGACTTAGTAGTAGTAGCCCAATGTTTGGAGTATTTTCAGATTCTTCTTGCAGCCTTCAATGAGTTACTTCAAATGAGTTAAGATTCTATTAAAAGTAGTCTGTTAGAAAGGAAATAGAAAAATGAATATTCTGCCCATGGCAAGTAATTCAAGACCATACAAGTCAATCAGGTACCTGCCAAAATGCAAATACTCCAATTTCAAATCTACATGAAAGTTACAAAATGGAAGTAGACAGTGACTGAAGAGCTAGAAGAAAGGTGAAGGTTGATTCCTCTGATCCTTCCTGATTGCTGCCATTTGAAATTGTTAGTAATGGAGAAAATACACAGTGCAATGGGACTGATCATCTGTGGTTATCAGAAGAGCCTACTGTTTCCCTTTGTCAATGCAAATGTCTAGAGAAATGCCATTAACATGCACTTTAAGTAGATAGATAGAGCCTTCCCTTGTCGCTCAGCTGGTAAAGAATCTGCCTGCAATGAGGGAGACCTGGGTTCAATCCCAGGGTTGGGAAGATCCCTTGGAGAAGGGAAAGGCTACCCACTCCAGTATTCTGGCCTAGAGAATTCCATGGACTCTATAGTCCACGGGGTCGAAAAGAGTCGGACACGATTGAGCGACTTTCACTTTCACTAAGTAGATAGAGACTGAATCTTCAACATGCAATTTTGAATTCAAAGTTACAATCTGACTTTGTTCCACATTTTTTTTTTACTTCCCAATGCTCATTTAGGGGTGAAATAAACAGGAAAATTACTATGTTTTTAAAAGATGGTCTAATTTCCAAATACTGAATATTTTTCATGCCTAGTTATTTTTATGTAAGAATTTTGTTTTGGTAAGAGAATATATTCTATATGAACTCAGAGAATACTTTCTATATGGCTCAGAAGACATATGTGTCTGTGCATTGTCTGAGTTTAATTTTAAAAGGACAGTATTAGTTTTGAAGAAGAAGAAGAAAACTGGAATACTTAATACACCTTGCATTTAAGACTTACAAATTTATAGTAATTAGAACATTCCCCCTCACACACACATACAAAATCTGTGACAAACAAAAATATCTCCAGACATTACCAGTTCTCCTATGAGGTACAAAAGCGACTCTGGTTTGGAACCACTAGTCCAGCCACATCAGCTTTTCTTTTCTATTTTAGAACCTACAGGCCGCATCTTTTACCATAATTTTATTTTCCAGCTTTCAGTCATTTTATTTTTAAATTTTCAGAACACTTATGTCTCAGAAATGTACCATTTTATTTTTAATTTTATTAAATATAATTGCCCAAATACTGATTTTGTCTTTTTACTAAAGATATTGCTCAAACTTATCATCTTTTCTACATTAATTTCTTTAGTATTCTTATTCTTTTCATTCTGTTAGATTAATCAATTTTTATAATACCTTTATTCCTTCCACTGATTTTTATGATAAAGGGAGAGGACTCAAGTCAATAAAATTAGAAATATACATTGCATTTTAACTCCATTTTGCTCTCTCTTTCCCATTTTATCTTTGTTTTAGGATTTTAATACTTTACTGCAATGAGTTGAATAAGGCCCCCCCCACCACAATCTCCAAAGATGTTTCACACTAATTCCTAGAACCTATGAATATACTAACCTCACGTGTCAAAAGGTACTTTACAGATGATTAAATATGTATTACAAGGGTCCTTACAAGTGAAAGAGCTAGGTAGGAGAGTGCGAAAAGGAGATGTTGATTGAAGAAGAGGTCAGAGTGATGAGATTTCAGGAGGGAGGGCAGGAACCCAGAAGCATAGGCAGCCTCTACAAAAATCTTCTTCTGGAACCTCCAGGAGGAATGGGGACCTAATGACACCTGGATTTTAGCCCAATGATATACGTATTTTGTATTTTTCAACTCCTGAATAATAACAAATTTGTGTTCTTTTAAGCTAAGTTGGTTGTAATCTGTTACAGCACAAACAGGAAATTAATAAACCACATTTTGTTGTACCGATTCCATTCCCATCCTGGCATTAACTATTTTTATTTCAGTCAATTTGCATTTAGAGTTCATACTTACTGACTTATTTGCCATTGCTTTTTGTATCACACTAAAGTCTTTTGGGTTCAATTTCATTTGACATAAAGAATATCTTCATGTAGATCTTTGAGAGAATGTCTTTGTGTGGTGCATTTTGTATATCTTTTTGTGAAACTATATGTATCATGTCTTAATTTCCAAAGGAGCAATTATTTGGGTAGAGAATTCTATTTCTCAAAGCATTATCAAGATAATACTCTACTGTCTTCTTGCCTTTAATGTGGCTTTGGGGAGACAATTAGTCATAGTGTAGCTTTTACTTCTGTTCTTCCTAAATTGCTTCCTTCTACCTTTTTAGTTAATTAGCTACTAATTCAACGATTTTCTTTTATAGTTAATTAGTTACTAAGGAAGCTAATGAACTACAAAAATCATTTTCATATATATAAGACATGTTAGGTTTTGGAGTAAAATCATTTATACTCATTTTTTAAATTCTACTGATCCCTGAGCCTCAGGCACAAGCACTTTTTATTTCTTTTTAGGCGTTTCACTCTAATTCTTTATTCTCAGCTGTACTACATATGTCTATGCATTTTTTTTTTAATTTCCAGGGCCATTCTTAAATTATTTATCGCAGTTCGTCTAGTCCAGTGAAACTTAGTTTATTCTCTGTCTCTTTAAATAAATTTGAAAAATTAAAATGCATAGTATATATTGTCTACAGTATTAATTTAAATCTTTTTGGATTTTTTTTCCTCTGATCATCCTGGCTAAGGATTAATACATTTTATTGACTTAAAAAAAAAAAATCTATCTTTTGTTTTCACTGATTTTCTCTATTGCTTTTTACATTTCACTTATTTTCACATTGGTCATTACTATTTTCTTCTTTTTACTTTGAGTTTAACTTTCTATTATTTGCATTTTCTCAAGGTAGATGCTGTGGGCATTGATTTGAGAACTTTCATCTTTTCTAATACAGGTGTTTAATGTTATAAATTTTCCACTAATGACTGCTTACAATTTATAAGTATAAATTGCTTTCCATGTTTCTAACTTTGTGAACATATGAAATATAGCTTAAATGGTTTAAATGACCTTGGCTGATAATTCTCATATCTGTGTCCGTTTTGAGTCAGTTTCAGTTGATTAATTTTTCTTGTCATTATGGGTTATATTTTCTTGCTTTTGTGCATGAGTGGCAATTTTTTATTGAATGCCAGACATTTTTAATTTTAGCTTCTTTGCTGCAGGATATTTATATTTTTCTATAAATATTCTTGAGACTTTGTTTTTCCTGGCATGCAGATGGAAACAATTTGGTGGCTGGGATGGAGGGGGATCCTTATTGTTAAGATTTGTTAGATAGAACTGGAAGAGTACTCAGACTAAAGCTCATTTTTCTCTAAGACTGAGACATATTTTTCTAAGATTGTGTACTATGCAAAATGCCTCATTTCTACGCTGGCTGTGGAAACAAACAGTGTTCCTTTATTCTTAGTCCTCTGTGAGCACTAGGCATGTTACCTCTGAACTGTTAGTGCTGTGGTTTTTTTCCCCATCCTTAAGTAGTTTTCTCACATGCACATGCTCATCAGTACTCAACTGAACTATTCAGGGGAAACTTTTGTACATCTCCAGAATTACTTTGTGCAACATTCTCCTTTCCAATACTCTTCCCTGGACTCTTGAGTCTGTCTCCATAACTCAGGGAATCCACCAGGCTTTGTCTGATTTCTCCCTTGTGCCACTGGCCCAAATTCTCTTGAGGCCATAAGCTGTGGTATCATAGGAATCATTTCATCATTTTGATGTTGCTGTACTGCTCATTTGTTTTGGCTATAAGACTAGATTCAGTACCTAGTCCTTCATTTTATCTGCGAGATCCACTTTTAATAAATCTTTTAAATGCTATGTGTGTATGTGTGTGTGTGTGTGTGTGCTTAGTTGCTCAATAGTGCTGACTCTTTTTTGACCCCACAGACTGTAGCCTGCCAGACTCCTCTGTCCATGGAATTCTCCAGGCAAGAATACTGGAGTAGGTAGCCATTCCCTTCTCCAAGAAATCTTTAGACCCAGTGATCAAACCAGGTCTCCTACACTGCAAGTGGGATTCTTTACTGTCTGAGCCACAAGGGAAGTCCCTGAAATGCTGTACTTGAATCTAAAAATTGATTTTTATGTGGTAAAAGATGCATGCAAAATAATTTTTGTACTTTAATCTATAATGCATAAATCTAATAATATGTGTTGTTTTATGCCTTTGTTGTACTTAAAACACCTTCTTTGTATTTTAATATTTAGAACAGCTTTTTTTGCCATTTAAAATATCATACAAGGGAAATCTATAATTTAATAACTGCAATTATACTTTATGTATGAGCTCCTCTGTAAGATAGTCATATGTAATTATTTACTGGCAAAAATGTAGAGATAATAGGAGGAGGAAAAAAAAGGGAAAAAATTCAACAAAAATTGTATTCTGTAAAGTAATAACATTAACTTATGCCTATTAACCTGGCACTCTAATGGTTAAATAGAGTGATCATTGACATAAATAAAAATCATCTCTCTTTAGTATAACACAAATGCATAATGAAAGCCTATAAGACTTCTTATCTCCTTCCACTTTTTTAGGATCTACATTTGAGCATGATTAGGTCTTTAAACCATGCAATTCTGGTTTTCAAAATTGTTCCTAAGCACGTAAACTCCAATTTAAAGATTAAATTTTAAGTCACTGTCAGTTAACATTTAACAGTGATTATAAGGCTTTACAGCAATGGAACACCAGTTACCAAAGGGTCCTTGAATTAGTTGTAAACCAAAGTCACTGAAGGGAGTACAAGGCAATGGTGAATTTAATTCCTATGATAGTAACTTATAAAATTAGTCTAGTCTATCTCTTAATTAACTACTGGGCTGTAGAAGTATTTTAACTTTATCATACCAGCATTATTCACCTTGACACTTTAAAGTTCAAGGCTATTTTAGCCTCCCTACCTCTGTATAACTACATTTACCGTCAAACTTTAATATGAGAAGAAAATGAACTGCTAATTTTTTCTGCCACCTGTCTTCAAGAGGTTACAGCTATCAGAGAGATATTTGTTTTAGATAGTTTCTAATGAGCAATATCTTATCCACCATAATAAGTTTGCTGCCCCTACACAAATAGCTCTTCTCTAGACAGTTAACAGTGAAAGTCCTTATCTCAATATATGGTGTCCTTCTAACATGCTCAGAAAGTCAACTTTAATGGGAAAAAAAAGTTTCTAATTACAAACACAATATAATTTGAAGCATAAATTTAGAATGGGAGGTACTACCTAGGTTAGTTTTCCAGTTCTCCAGAAGAGTGTATAATTTTTGGATACATTTTATCAGTTGATAAAATAAGAATTCTATTCTTTCTTGTAGCTATTGATCAGTGAGATTTCCACCAAAATTATATTTCTATAATATCAGTCAGAAAAAATGTTCTTTAGTTTTGGACTCAGGTATTATTTATTCCTCTCATTTTAATATTGCTCTTATGCTTTGCACTGCTAAAATATCACATTTTATCAACAAAGACAAATTCTTAAATGCTTTAAAACTGTTTTTTTTTTTTAAGTTAACATGTCCTAGTTTATTTTCTTCATGACATGTTTTTTCCTACTTAGAATCTCTGAAGAATTATCTTAAGATATCATATATCTTAATTTGATGGGTGAAATGAGATATCAATCATACAAAACATTACAGTCATAATTTAAAAATTCAAAACAGCCTCAATCTTTCTTTTAATTTCAGGATCAGTGAATTGAAATCATAACATGTTAAAGTTGAACTCTAATTAACATTACTTGAAATAAAAGAGTGCTGAAGAGTGGATTAAAAAGTAGGATGTGTTGTAGAAAGAAAGAAAAAGCTTGTGGTAACTGCTCTCTTTCCCCTGATCCTCCACAGTAGGCAACTTCACCACTACAATCAAAACTTAGTCATGGATCTCAAAGTGCAGCCCATTACCAAGAAACCAGCACATTTTTTTTTTTTTTTTGCTCCTTCTCAGTTACGTCTACTTCACTCCATGTTCACTAAGGGTGGAAGTATGCAGCAAAAGTCTTTTAGTAAATACTAATATTAAAATGTACTTAACAAGTATGATGGAGAAGGCAATGGCACCCCACTCCAGTACTCTTGCCTAGAAAACCCCATGGACAGAGGAGCCTGGTAGGATGCAGTCCATGGGGTCGCTAAGAGTCGGACACGACTGAGCGACTTCACTTTCACTTTTCACTTTTCACTTTTAGGCATTGGAGAAGGAAATGGCAACCCACTCCAGTATTCTTGCCTGGAGAATCCCAGGGACAAGGGAGCCTGGTGGGCTGCCGTCTATGGGGTCACACAGAGTTGGACACGACTGAAGTGACTTAGCGGTAGCAGCAGCAACAAGTATGATTTGTTTCTTTTTGGTAGAAAATTTTCTTTATGTACTATTGAATTAATACTTTTATCCACATTCCTGTTGCTTTCTCATGAATAACTAAGGTTTAATCTTCATTGTCTTTTTTCCACATTCCATAGGTAACACACCATCATATTCATTACTTGCTCCCTCTGCTCAGCATTATGGGAAGGTTATTCAGGTTTTTACTCCATAACACTAACACTAATAGCATAACAAAACATAACTAATAACATAACACTAATTTGGTTTTTATCAGTGTCACTTTTACTCTGTTAGAGACTTCAGTTATTCTTATGGGGTTCAGGATGTGCCACCCCAAAATATAGCACCTTCGTATATTGAATATTTTAAGCTGAAGGAGTTTGGGGAAATGGGAGGAAGATCACTCTGTCCTCCATCCCCCTTGCCCTTCTTCTCAAAAACAGGTTATAAAATCCTTACATGAAAAGTGCCCTCCCTATTCCCAAAGGAAAGACGTATCCTATCTCCTAAAACGAAGGGACACCAAGAAGAATCCTAACAAACAGGCCTTGTTAAGTTCCTCCAGTTTATTATAATTATCTCATACTCCTTATCATATTCCTTCACAACTGTCCACTTTTTATCAACCCAAGCATGAAAATACACATCCCTTTCTTTGGGTCTTCATTTACTTATGAAGCCTCCTATGTAATTTAAAACTGACATTAAATAAATTTGAATACTTTGTCCTGTTAATCTATCTTTGTTAGTTTAATTTTCAGGCCCAGCCAGACCCAAGAGAGTTGGGAACACTTTTTCCTCCCCTACACTACAGTTATTACTAAAAACCTTTGCAATTCTTTTCCATCTCAATCTATCCTTTTGAAACATCCCAGTTTCTTATTTTTACTACTTATTTTTCTTTTCTTATTCCGTCATCTTGTCGATATGTGTTACATACATGCACATTTTCTCATATTCTATTGTTAGGGTAACTGTACATATTGGTATGCCCAGTATAGTCCTGTTTTCTGTATGTTGTCCTGGTGTAATCATTTTCCCTTTTTTATTCTCAAAGTGTCTCACTTGATATAATAAATTATTATGGTTCTCTCAAGAATGTCAAACATGACTTCTAAAAGATTTCCCTTTTTCATCTTTTGACTTGTGTCAACAGTTTTCTGTTTTTCTGAATATTGAATTGATTATCTTTCCCACTGTTCTTTTTTGCTCTTCAGTATTGTTTGAAGGATCAATCTGTCCTAATGTTTACTCATTCACGAATAACAAAAGATCTATAGAGAGTATTTGTGCACAGAGTTTGTATTTGACCTTAGCTTTGTTCACAGAATTCATTATCTCTGTTATTTTAACCATTTCTATACCTGCTTGCTATACAGAAAATGTTACAATGATTGTCCCAAGTTCCAAATGTTCAAGTACATTCTCAGTATCTTTTGTCAAAATATTTTTCTATCTTTGTGCAACTTTGAAAATGAACTCTTTTTGGAAAATACGAAGAATGATTTCTGTTCCATTGGTAAGGATTCTAGCAACTCATCTTAGACAAATTTTAGAGAGAAATATGTTACACACACACACACTCATGCTCTCATATTTAGAATCAGATCCTCCTTATTGCTGGCCATTCCTGTGTATTATGAATATGAGTGGTCTTGACTTAACTACACATTTTAGGAATTTAAGAAAATCATAAAAATGGTAAAATAACCATTGGTAAAGGGAGAGAAAGATGCCTCCAACATGTTCCTTATGCTTATCAGCCTCATTTTTTTTTATTATTATAAGCTTAAATGTAATAAAATGTTCAATAATTTTTAAATCTGAGACTTTTCCTTTACAGAAATAAAGAGGGAGCAATCAAAGATAACAAACAGAAAGGATGAGCAAAATAGAATGTACATAAAGTACACATATGGACTAAGAAACTTCCTCAAAAAAGGAAAATTTCATCTATATCATTATATTCTTAGGGATTTTCCTCCCCAAATCATCTCTGGTATTTAGTCCATAGCTATCAATATTTCTAAGTTGATTGCTCACTTCTGTCAATGGGTCTTTAAGCACCATGTCTCTTTCATGTTGCTTATATCTCAGGAAAAAAAATTGACAAAAGAAAGAATCATAGGAAAACTTTCAAATTTCCTTAAATATCTAGCATTATAAAAACTTCAAACGTAATTTACATTGATGGTATTGAGACAGTTCCTATAATACCACCTGTTCACTTGTTTGAGATCACAGTAGTAAACAGAGAAATTGCCATAGTGGTTAAGCTAGTTTAAGAGGACAATAACTGTAAAAGCACAATAATACAAAAATTCAAACTATTATTATTATTATTTTCCTGAAGGTTTTAGTTATTACTTGGTGTTTATTATGTGTAAAAATATACAGATTTTGGACTATAATTTGAGAAATAATAATGGCATTAATCAGAGTTTAAAAACTTTCATTAGTCTATGATTTTTCTTTTTTTATTTAAACTTTTTATTTTGTATTAGGGTATAGCCAATTAACAATGCTGTGATATTTTCAGGTGAACAGTGAAGGGATTTAGCCATACATATACATGTATCCATTCTCCCTCAAACCCCCCTCCCATCAGGCTGCCACATAACACTGAGCAAAGTTCCATGTGCTATACAATAGGTCTTTGTTGGTTATCCATTTTAAATACAACAGTTTTTAATGACTAGTAGAGCATGTTGCTGGTAAATGTTTTCATAAGTAAAGTGCTGTATGTATAGATGACCAAAAAATATTTTTTACTAGCTCTTTGTTTTCTTCTGAAGTGTCTTAATCTGTTCAGATCGCTATAACAAAAAGTCCATGAACAGGATGACTTAAACAATATACGTTTATTTCTCACCAGTCCTGGAGACTAGAAAATCCAAAATCAAGACACAGGCAGATACAACGTTTGATGAGAGTCCATTTCTTAGTTTGTAGATGATCAATTTCTCACTGTGTCCTCACATTATAGAAACTTCTCTCTTGAGCTCTCTGGGATCTCTTATATAAGGGCACTAAGCTCATTCACGGGGAATCCACTGTCATGAACTCAGTTCAGTTCAGTTCAGTTCAGTCACTCAGTTGTGTCCGACTCTATGCCACCCCATGAATCGCAGCACACCAGGCCTCCCTGTTCATCATCAACTCTCGGAGTTTACCCAAACTCATGTCCATTGAGTCAGTGATGCCATCCAACCATCTCACCCTCTGTCGTCCCCTTCTCCTCCTGCCCTCAATCTTTCCCAGCATCAGGGTCTTTTCAGATGAGTCAGCTCTTCCCATCAGGTGGCCAAAGTACTGGAGTTTCAGCCTCAGCATCAGTCCTTCCAAAGAACACTTAGGACTGATCTCCTTTAGGATGGACTGGTTAGATCTCCTTGCAGTTCAAGGGACTTTCAAGAGTCTTCTCTAACACACCAGTTCAAAAGCATCAATTCTTCAACGTTCAGCTTTCTTTATAGTCCAACTCTCACATCCATATATGACTACTGGAAAAACCATAGCCTTGACTAGAGGGACCTTTGTTGACAAAGTAACGTTTCTGCTTTTTAATATGCTGTCTAGGTTGGTCATAACTTTCCTTCCAAGGAGTAGTGTCTTTTAATTTCATGGCTGCAATCACCATCTGCAGTGATTTTGGAGCCCAGAAAAATAAAGTCAGCCACTGTTTCCACTGTTTCCCTATCTATTTGCCAGGAAGTGACGGGACCGGATGCCATGATCTTAGTTTTCTGAATGTTGAGCTTTAAGCCAACTTTTTCATTCTTCTCTTCCACTTTGATCAAGAGGCTTTTAGTTCTTCTTCACTTTCTCCCACAAGGGTGGTGTCATCTGCATAGCTGAGGTTAGTCATGACCTAATTACCCCCTTAAAGGCTCCCACCTTCTAATTCCATCACATTGTGCATTATGATTTTAACATACAAATTATGTGAGAGTCATCAACATTTAGTCCATCACATTATGGATACCTAAGCTTGGGGAATTGTTAAAGAAAAGAAATATCAGGAAATATAACCTACTACCAAATACATCCAGTCCATTCTAAAGGAGATCAGTCCTGGGTGTTCTTTGGCAGGACTGGTGCTAAAGCTGAAACTCCAGTACTTTGGCCGCCTCATGCAAAGAGTTGACTCATTGGGAAAGACTCTGATGCTCGGAGGGATTGAGGGCAGGAGGAGAAGGGGACGACAGAGGATAAGATGGCTAAATGGCATCACCAACTCAATGCACGTGAATTTGAGTGAACTCCAGGAGTTGGTGATGGACAGAGAGGCCTGGCGTGCTGCGATTCATGAGGTCACAAAGATCGGACATGACTAAGCAACTGAACTGAACTGAACTGAAACAAATACATAGAAATAAAATCATAGAACTAGGAAAAGTGAGGAGATGAAGGGACAAGACAAAAGCCCAATAGGAAAACTAAGTGAAGAGGAGATAAGCAATCTACCTAACAAAGAGTTCAAGATAATGATTATTAGTTCAGTTCAGTTGCTCAGTCCTGTCCGACTCTTTGCGACCCCATGAACCACAGCACGCCAGACCTCCCTGTGCATCACTAGTTCTCAGAGTTTACCCAAACTCATGTCCATCCAGTCGGTGATGCCATCCAGCCATCTCATCCTCTGTCATCCCCTTCTCTTCCTGCCCCCAATCCCTCTCAGCATCAGGGTCTTTTCCAATGAGTCAACCCTTCACATGAGGTGGCCAAAGTACTGGAGTTTCAGCTTTAGCATCAGTCTTTCCAATGAACACCCAGGACTGATCTCCTTTAGGATGGACTGGTTGGATCTCCTTGCAATCCAAGGGACTCTCAAGAGTCTTCTCCTACACCACAGTTCAAAAACATCAATTCTTCAGCACTCAGCTTTCTTTATAGTTCAACTCTCACATCCATACATGACCACTGGAAAAACCATAGCCTTGACTAGACGGACCTTTGTTGGCAAAGTAATGTCTCTGCTTTTTAATATGCTAATGATGGCAACCCACTCTAGTGTTCTTGCCTGGAGAATCCCAGGGACGGGGGAGCCTGGTGGGCTGCTGTCTACGGGCTCACACAGAGTCGGACACGACTGAATCGACTTAGCAGCACCAGCAGCAATGATTATAAAGATGCTTAATGAACTCAACAAAGAAGTGGATGAACACAGTGAGAAGTTTAACAAAGAGAAAATATAAAGAACTAAACAGAGCTGAAGAATGAAATGACTGAAATGAAAAATTAACTAGAAGGAATCAACAGTAGATTAGATAATACAAAGAAGGAGACTGGAAGACAGGGTAGTAGAAATTACCCAAACTAAAAACAAAATGGAAAAAATAATTTTTTAAATAAGGATAATTTAAGATATCTCTGAAACAACATCAGGTGTATCAACATTCGTATTATAGGAGAAGGAAAAGGAGAAAACAGAGAGAAAGGGGTAGATAATTTATTTGAAGAAATAATAGCTGAAATTTTCCATAGAATGGAAAAGGAAACAGACATCAAATTCAGGAAGTACAGAAACTTCCAAACAAAATTAATCCAAAGATGTCCAAACCAAAACACATTGCAATTAAAATGGCAAAAATCAAGATTAAAGTTGTTGTTGTTGTTTAGTAGGTAAGTTGTATCTGACTCATTTGTGACACCATGCCAGTCTCTTCTGTCCAAGAGATTGCCCAGGCAAGAATATTGGAATGGGTTCCCATTTCTTTTTCCAGGGATCTTCCTGACCCAGGGGTGGAACCCATGTTTCCTGCCTTAGGCAGTTTCTTTACCACTGACCCATCTAAGAAGCCCTAAGATTAAAGATACATTTTTAAAAGAAGCAAGAGAAAAACAACTAGTTATGTTGAAGGGAACTCCCAAAAGATGATAAGCTGACTTTTCAGCAGAAATTTTGCACGTCAAGAGGAAGTGGTGCAATATACTCAAAATGATGAAAGAAAGCAAAACAAAGAAACAAACAAACAAGAAAAACTATAACCAAGAGTACACTGCCTAGCAAGGCAATGATTCAGGCTTGAAGAAGAGATAGAGTTTTCAGAAAAATAAAAGCTCAGCACCAGTAAACCAGCTCTGTAAGTAATGTTAAAGAGATTTTTCTAAGCAGAAAACACAAGACTACAACAAGAAATATGAAAATTATGAAAGGAAAAAGTTTCACTGGTATAGGCAAACGTACAATAAAGGTAGACCAATCACTTATGAAGCTTATAAGAAGGTTCAAAGACAAAAGTAGTAAAACCACCTATGTCTGCAATAAGTAGTTAGGAAACAAAACAAAAAGATGCACAATATGATGTGACAAAAGTTAAGCATGGGCGGGGAGTAAAAATGAAGGGTTGTTAGAATGTGTTTGAATTTGAAATCAAATTAAAATAATCATATGTAAATATATATTGTATATGTTTAAATGCATATTAATAATATGTAAATATATGTAAATATGTGTTTGATATTAAAATTACTAATAACTAATTTTATTAATATACATAGATTATAAATCTATCAAAAGTAAACCTTGCAGTAAAGTTTCAATTTCTTATTTATGCACCCTATTTTATAAAACATATTTAGAAAAATAGAAAAATTAAAAACTAACAAAAATTATATCATTACATATTTAATAGGCATATTATTTTTCTCATTATCAACTTGAACTTTTAGGACTTGGTATTTATAACTGTTGAAATATATGCAAATGAGTTTTATTAAGTACTTACTATATCTATACTCACTACCATTCAAAATTTCAAATTCTATGTCAATACTAAGTAAGTGCTTTTTATTCATATTAAAATTACAAATAAATCTCATTAATTTTACAATTAACCTTAATAACATGAAGAAAAATCTGTGACCTTCATTAAATTTGTTTATTATTCAGTTTCAGATTAGAAGAGAATTCCTTTTAGTTAATAAGGCTTTCAGTCTCAAACGTTGATGTTATAAAATAGTAATTAATTACCACATGCAAATGAAATACATTGATATAAAGCCACAACTCATCACTTAAGCCTATATTCAATAGGTAAAACAGTATTTTACTATTATTCAGTATATCATGCATTACATAGTACATGTTACAAATTAGCATGATACATACTATATTAAATATTAAACAGTTTGTTACAAATATAATTTTTCAGAAAAAAAAAACAAAAATATATTTCTTTTTCTTTTTTTTTTAATTTTTTTGAATACCAGGTATGAGATAAGGGGAAACTCAGAGATAGTGGTTGTTGTTCAGTTACTAGTATGAGCTCATTTATAAATTTAAATAAAAAGTTAACAGTTCTTTTTTAGTGAAAACTACCTCTAAAGCCATAAAGGAAAAATATGAGAAAATGATGTATTTAATTATAAGAATAGGAGTGAATTTTATCACTCTCATTAACAATTTATTAACAGAATATTACATGTAAAACATCAATATAAGTATGTTCTGTTCAATAGAGTAGTCACTAGACTCAATGGACTGAGTTTGAGTAAACTCTGGGAGTTGGTGATAGACAGGGAGACCTGGCATGCTTCAGTCAATAGGGTGGCAAAGAGTCGGACACGACTGAGCAACTGAACTGAACTGAACTGAGCCTATGTGGATATTTATATTTGAATTAATACAACTTAAGTAAGATTTAACAGTTTGTCATTTGTACTGCTGCTTCTGCTAAGTCGCTTCAGTCGTGTCCAACTCTGTGCGACCCCATAGACGGAAGCCCACCAGGCTCCCCTGTCCCTGGGATTCTCCAGGCAAGAACACTGGAGTGGGTTGCCATTTCCTTTTCCAATCCATGAAAGTGAAAAGTGAAAGTGAAGTCGCTCAGTCGTGTACTAGTCATAATTAAAATATTCAGTGACCACATGTGGTTAGTAGTTGCCATATTTGGTACAGAATACTTTCAACATTGCTGAAAATTCTATTGAACAGTGTTGGTTCAAAACCTGAAAATTCACAACATGTAAGACAAAGTACTTATATTTAAGGATGTTGAAACAGAATTTCAGATGAACGCTATAGATAATACAAGATAATCTGAGCTGTCTTTATGAACTGTACTAACAGAGTGGAAGTATCATCAATATGTGGGATTAAAGAGTGATAAAATCTATCCTTTTTACAACCAATCTGGGAGAAATCTCCCCATCTCTTTTTTTGGCCCAAGCTTACTACTCCTCTCCTCTCTTTGTACCTCAGGATCTTTAACATAATCCCTTCAAGTACTGCAGACTTGAAAGAAGGAAGGAAGAGGAGAGAAATTAAAAAAGGAAGGGAAGAAGGGCTGAAAAAGAACTTAATACAAATTCAGCTTCCATACTGGCCTCTATAGGCTTCCTTGGTGGCACAAACTGTAAAGAATCTGCCTGCAATTTGATTTGATCCCTGGGCTGGGAAGACCCCTGGAGAAGGGAGTGGCTACCCACTCCAGTATTCTTGCCTGGAGAATTCCATGGACAGAGAACCTGGTGGGTTACAGTCCATGGGGTCTCAAAGAGTTAGACACGACTGAGCGATTAACACACACTGGCCTCTTCAGACCATCTACAAAACAAAACAGCACTGACATTAGCTACCTGCTGATATAGGGAGAGGGAAAAGTGCAGGAGAATGAGTAAATAAATACCTTAATAAAGACCTATTCTACAAGGAAAAACAAAAGATGCTTCTTTATTACACTTATTCCTCTCTTTGGTTCCCAATGCCTTCCTAGAGTGAATTTTTCTAGAAATATTGACAATAGTAACAATGTATTATTCTTAGTAATAAGAGATTAGTAATCTCTTCATAGAACTAATGAAAAATTATCATAGGAATATCAACAATGACTTAATGTAAATGCAAATTACCATGAATCATACAAGCATGTGGAGTGAAAGATCTCCCGACATTTTCCTCTTTATGCTATGGAGGAAAAAGAAATAGCTATTGCAATCACACATCTAGTGTCTAGTCTAAATTTTAACATGATTAAGAGATTTCATGCATTGTGTCCTAAAGAGAAGGCTATCAGGAAAATAAGTTTGTATGCTGTATATTAATGAATGCCACCATATTAATACAGTAAAGACACAAACTGCAATTACTTTTTCTTTTCCCAACTCTGAGGCATTTAGCATTTCTATCTTAATAAAATAGCCTGAAGCAATTTCTGAAAAACACAAACTGACATAATGGATTCTGAAAATTCTCTTTCAGTAAAAAAAAAAAAAAAAAAAAACTTATCTTCATTTATACTCTTAAAAGATAAAATATACATGATCATTTGAGAAAAAAAAAAAGTTAAGACTATATTTTCTGTGGTAAAATGATATGCAAATAAAGAAATATACTAGTATCATTGTGGTGAGGCCCATAATGGAGAATAGGAAGCAATTCAATGATACATAAGGATCTCAAGTATGAATGTCCTTATATCATTGCAGAAAATAAACATTTGTGATAATTAAAGGATATAATATCAAACATTGCTAGATTTAATCAAATAATAAATGAAAGCAAGTAGATAACTTACTTCAATGCTGAAAAATTATAGAACATATTCTTCAATGAAAATAGAAACTAACAGCAATAACAGTCTATTTTAACATGCATATGCATCTGTGTTCTAAGCCACTTAAGACAGAGGAATAAGTAATTGTATTTTGTGGCATAATAGACACAAAAGGATAAGGTTTAGTGTGGCAGAATTGACTTCACAAAAGTGAAAATGCATTGTTTGGTGAATGAAAAATGATTAAATTCATTTACAAGATAAAGAGAGCATGTCATAACTATTTTATATCTCCTAGAAGGCTTTTGAAAAAGACTTTAATTTGCTCTTGAAATAACTGAACAAGACAAAATAAATACGTAGTAGGAAGGGATGACCTTGCACATCCTTAAATAACTTTGACATCTGAAAGGATTTTTCTGATTGTTTGGTTTATTCCAAAGAAAAAAAATATGTGGCAGTTTTCTAGGCCAATTGTGCATTGTTGTGAGGACAAACAAAAATGTAAAGAATAATGGGAAAGTATTCCAGAAGAGTATCCAGTATCACTGGGCTCCTCAGTGATGTCATTAGTTTCTCAAGACACATAACAAGTGATCTTATTGCCCTCTCCTCACAGCAGCAATAGCAAAGGGCATATTCCGCTATGTATTCAAGCTTTCTCTCATGATGGCAATTTGGATACCGTTTCCTTAATGATTTCTTCTGTTGTCATTACGAATAAACTGTAAGTAAGATTTTTCTGCAAATTTCACAAAAGGATACATCTGATGGTTGAAAACTCTTCATTCAGTATACAGGGATCCATTTCTTAATCCATGGACATCACTGGCCTCTGGGTAAGCCATGGATGACTTCATGTTGATGGGTCATTGACTCTAACTTAAACAACTAAAATCAGAGAATGCATGTGTCTCAGTCATATCAGACTTATTGCCACCCTATGGACTGTAGCCCACCAGGCTCCTTTGTCCTTGGAATTTTCTGAGCAAGAATACTGGAGTGGGTGGCCATTTCCTTCTCCAGGAGATCTTCCTGACCCAGGGATCAAACCCACATCTCCTGCATCTCCAGCATAGTCAGGGTAGTGAGTTCAATTTATGGCTTAGAAATAAAGACATTTTGAAGAAGCTTTTCTTAAAAGGAGGTGATATCAAATGGCATTAAGGAATTCAGTTTCTAGTGTAAGACAAAAATCAGGACTGAGCCAACAGTAGGTATGAAAACTCAGGTAACTAATTTATAATGAGTCTCAATTTCCTCATCTGTTAAATGAGAATTCATCAAAATATTTTCTGAATCTCTACTAAGTACTAGATATTCTTCTGGGTACTCAAAAATAACTTTTTCAAGCGAAAAATAGAGCCCTCGTGGAGCCTACGTTCTGGTGTGGGAAATTAAGTTATGGATGAAATAAGTAAACAACACGTGATGTTAAAAAGTGATTAAATGTTAAAGAAAAATGACACATACATAGACAGAGAACAGGATAAGAAGGATTAGGGATGCGTGGAGGAAGGAGTGTTGTGAAAATTAATAGGATGATCATTTCATTGAAAAAGTGAGAGTTGAGCAAAAAAGTGAGGAATTTAACTCTACCAGCAAGGACTAAAAAAGAAGTGTGCATGGGAGACAATCAACAAAGTCTGACATAATGGCCTGTAAGATTCTGATTTTTTCCATCTATTGTGATTTTTAAATATCAATTAATTCAAAACTAAATGCTCATTTTGGAAGGATGCTTCTACTGCACTGGTATTCTAAGCTTAAAACAATTTATATTACTACTTTTTCTCCAAATTTCTTAGACCAGCAGTCCCCAAACTCTTTGGCACCAGGGATCAGTTTTGTGGAAGACAATTGTTCCAGGGATGGTGGCAGTGATGCTTTCAGGATGATTTAAGCACATTATATTTTATTGTGTACTTTATTTATATTTGTGGCAACCTCAGGATATTAGGGTTTAT
This sequence comes from Bos grunniens, assembly GCF_055505025.1. Lineage (NCBI taxonomy): Eukaryota > Metazoa > Chordata > Mammalia > Artiodactyla > Bovidae > Bos > Bos grunniens. The sequence continues at coordinate 53,430,997 of NC_141166.1, read as the reverse complement.
ATATACCCAACCCAATATTTGGGTTTTTATGTAAAACCCAGGATGTTAGGTTTTATTATACCCAACCCTTGACTTTAGGGTAAGGGTTTTTGCTCCTATGAGAATCAAATGCTGTTACTGATTTGACAGGAGGCAGAGCTCAGGCAGAAATGTGAGCGATGGGGAATAGCTGTAAATATAGATGAAGCTTCACATAATCATCTGTCACTCACCTCCTGCTGGGTAGCTGAGTTCCTAACAGTCCATGACCCAGGGATTGTGGACCCCAGCTTTAAATGATAGAGCACACATTCTTTTCTCTCTACTGTGAGTAATCCCTACCCAGAAACAGTAAAGTAACAAAAATGTTATTTTCTTGACTAAGTCCACATAAAATTCTTTCTACTTTCTGTTTCATGAAGTCTTGCCTGATACCCAATGTTCATGTTGTTAAGTTGCTAAGTCATGCTGGACTCTTTTGTGACCCCATGAGGCAAGAGTACTGGAATGGGTTTCCACTTCCTTTTCCAGGGGACCTTTCCAACCCAGGGATAAAACCCACATCTCCTGCATTGCCAGGTGAATTCTTTATCACTGAGCCACCTGGTGAGACCCAGGGTACATATCACTTTTTAAATTGCTGATCCAATTGTTTAATCATTAATTCCATAGACAACATTGATGAAATTCCTACTATGTGTCAAGTGTGTGCTATTTTTTGGAGCAACAAACATGAGTAAACAAAATATTTAAGCTCAAATGGGTTAAAGTCTAGCTACAATCTCCTTTAATGCTGTATTACAATATTTTCAATATTTCATTTCATACTTTCATTATTTGTATCTTTCATATTTAGTTGTTAGATCATGAGAGATTTCCTGAGACCAACATGAACTTGGGTCCTAGCTCCCAACTTTTTCTTTAGTTCAAGTGTAAAGTTTTTTTGTTTTTTTTGTTTGTTTGTTTTTTAATTTTAAAAGCAAAGCCTTAACTTCCTCTATATAAACTTTAAATTTATATATATATATATATATATAAAAGAGGAAGTTATCTATCTTCTTATTCATGAATATTGATGTAAAATATCTTAAAAATACTAGCACATCAGTTCAAATTAAAATAATAATGAATTAATTTCTAGGGCATAATACCCCAAACACGTGAGTTATTGAACTATGATATCTTCCGATGTACTACATTATACAAATGAGTCAAAGAAATAAAAACAACTTGTAACCTTATTGGTTGATGAAGGGAAATATTTTATAAACAAATAGCTAATATATTAACATATTCTGTATATTATTCTGAGGCAGGTAATGTTCTAACTTTACATTTATGAACTCAATCTCACCAAAATCTGAAGTGATAAATATGATTCTATTCCATTTACAGAAGAGAAAATTGAGGCATAAGTTGGATAACTTGCCCAAGTCTCATACACATAAGTAGCTGATATGGTGTGAGCTTGGCTAGAGATCCTAGTTCTAGCCAAGAGAAAATTTTCTTTAACATGATAAAATGTAGATGCCAGAAATTTACATATTTCATTTTAGCATACTAGAATCTCCCTTGAAGTCAAGAATTAGGAAGAATATATGCAATAATCATTATTTTTTAACATTGTGCCAATGGATTAAAGGAAAAAAATGCATACACATACATATGTGTATATATATACATATATATATGTGTGTGTGTGTGTGTGTGTGTGTGTGTTGGGAAAGAAGAAAAACATTGATTAAAGATAGTATGTTATCTAATTAGAAAATATTTGTTAATAAACTGATAATTTCTGGAATAACCACACAAATAAAAGCATACAAATATATAAAATTGTATAATAATACAATAATAGTAACCTTAACAAAAGACCAAAAATATTTACTAAAAATACCTACAAACTTTTAAATATCTATCAGATGATTTTGTATGTCATTTTATATGAATGTTGGAGAAGGAAATGGCAACCCACTCCAGTATTCTTGCCTGGAAAATTCCATGGATGGAGGAGCCTGGTGGGCTACAGTCCATGGGGTTGCAAAGAGTCAGATAAGACTGAGCAACTTCACTTTCACTTTATATGAATGTACTGAATATTGTGAATATATAAATTTAAAAAAATCACTCAGTAAATTCAAGACAGTCTACCTTTGGGTAGAAATTAACAAACTAATTATAACCAGAAATATAAATGTATAAAATAGCCCAAAAAATTAATAAGAAAAAAATGGTAAGGGGCTATCCATACCTATTGTGCATAAACAGACATACAAACACACACATACACATACAAAGCTATGGATACAAGAATTATATAGTTATGATACAATAATAAATGCATCTTGGAGCATATGATAATTTTGAAAGGTACTTCTTCATGTTGGGATATCTTAAAGATGAAAGATGATAGGCTTATTTTTAATTTGGTAAAAGTCATTTGATTATATTTAAGAATAGAGGAGAAATATCAATAACCTCAGATATGCAGATGATACCAGCCTTATGGCAGAAAGTGAAGAAGAACTAAAGACCCTCTTGATGAAAGTGAAACAGAAAAGTGAAAAAGTTGGCTTAAAGCTCAACATTCAGAAAACTCAGATCATGGCATTTGGCCCCATCACTTCATGGAAAATAGATGGGGAAATAGTGGAAACAGTGGCTGACTTTATTTGGGGAGCTCCAAAATCACTGCAGATGTTGATTGCAGCCATGAAATTAAAAGATGCTTACTCCTTGGAAGGAAAGTTATGACCAACCTAGAAAGCATATTAAAAAGCAGAGACATTACTTTGACAACAAAGGTCCATCTAGTCAAGGCTATGGTTTGTCCAGTAGTCATGTATGGATGTGAGAGTTGGACTATAAAGAAAGCTGGGCCCAGAAAAATTGGTACTTTTGAACTGTGGTGTTGGAAAAGACTCTTGAAAGTCCCTTGGACTGCAAGGAAATCCAACTAGTCCATCCTAAAGGACATCAGTCCTGGGTGTTCATTGGAAGGACTGATGTTGAAGCTGAAACTCCAATACTTTGGCCACATTATGCCAAGAGTTGACTCATTTGAAAAGACCCTGATGTTAGGAAAGATTGAAGGCAGGAGGAGAAGGGGACGACAGAGGATGAGATGGTTAGATGGCATCACCGACTCAATGGGCATGAGTTTGGATAAACTCCGGGAGTTGGTGATGGACAGGGAAGCCTGGCTTGCTGTGGACAAAGATTAGGACACGACTGAGTGACTGAACTGAACTGAAGAATAGAGGAGACTTTTAACTATAATAGGAAAACCTAGAAGTTACAATAGAACAAAATATTTGTGTATAGCAGAGACATCTATATAACAAAATGTACTATAATCAAGGTAACTGACAAATGATATATCATAAAGATATTAATAATCTAACATATGTTAGCATACAGTGTACTCAAGTCTTAAATAACAGTTCACGTGACAATCTGTTTAGATTGATATCAATTTTCCCCACCACAACATCTGATTTTTCTGCTTATATGTATGTGTACACATGTATGTATGTATTTCATGTTTGTTCATTAAGGTGTACACATCAAGCATTTCTTGTGGTTAATGCTGGGTAGAGGGATTTTCAGCAATGATGGATAAAAACTTTAATTTAATTTTGCAACATTTCCACTGTGGGTTATTTTATATTCAATTACCATCTGTCATTTTGTAATGAACAATTTCAATTTGCAAAAATATACATAAATAACACAAAATAGCATAAAAGATAAAGTGTTTGAATTTATCATTTAAACAATCTATTTGAATTATCATGATTATCCTCTTATTTAGCAAAATATAAATGAAAAACATTATTCACAGGTCTAAAAAATTCAACTCATTAAATTTAAAAAATGTCATATTACTATTAAATTATTAATTGAAGAATTATTCTCTACTTCATTGCAAAAGTCCAGCATGGCTATTCTTTTCCCTTTACTAGTTTCCTTTTTCTCTCTTGATAAAGTGTAAGCAAGGTAGAAAGGTTCAAAAGGAAGACTTTAAGACATTTCATTTCAGACTTGACGACCAACCATCAGAGCATCAGATTTTATAGGAGCGATAATTCCCTACGGCATCTGGTTCAAGTTAAAGGGCCCTTTCTATTTCTGATAATATCAAGATGCAGACTACCTGTCTGCTTTAAACCAGACTTCTCTACGTGAAGTTACACCTTGACAGCTTGCTTTCGATGTTCCCCCCACACCAATGGCTAAAAATCAAACTGCCAAGGAGTACTTCTCATTGTATTCTGACACAAAACATGTTGATTTTTCTGCTTCACTAGCAAATGAAAATAAAATGACCCACAGGGTTTCCCAGTCCAAACAGCATTCTGTCATTCCTGACACTAGAAATTCTGTCTTCCTGTTGCAAAGTACTGTAGGGATTTTCTGTGTGAAGTCCATACAAAATGGTCTGAAATCCTTGTTTTATGATTTGAATGGCTCAGAAAAATCACTTGTAAGCTAAAAAATTTTAAATAATTCTGTATTTTCAAATTTTAAAGATGTAGGACAGAAGAAGTAAAAGCATTCTAGTTATCTGTAGCTATACCACATAACTGAAGGGAAAATGTTCAAGTCAATAAAAATTCCAGCTGACAATTTACCTTCTTCTCTTACTGAAAGGTCAATTAGATTTCTTGGCAAAGCATTATATGAATTCATATTTTTCCATTTCATATACTTAGAAAAGTACATGAAACTACATTTTTATGCTTTGAGATACTTTGCTTTCTGAAATCACTTATTTGTTATCCAGTTAAAATATTAAAAAATGTTTTCTATTAGAGTAAGACACTGAACATACAACTTGGAAATGACTATCATCTATAAAATCAATGGCAGACAGCATTTTAAGTGCTTTAAAAGTATTAGCTGAGGCTTTCCTAATTTGTCTCAAAACTATGTCTTAGGAGTTGTTTCAAATTTGAGGCACAGAGAGATTCAGTGACTTGCCTCAATCATACATGTTAAGTAGCAAAACCAGGATGTGAACTCAAGCAGTATGAGAGCCCCACACCCTTAATGTAAAAGTACATATAATGTTGAAAATGATGCTGTGTAGTGGTCCAAGTTACTTTTAAACCCATATCTAGGGACATGGTGTCTTGTAAGTGTTGGGGTTTATAATAACAGCATTATATAGACATTAGAGTAACAGAGTTTTGAACCAGCTCACTATTTACCACATAAGTGAAATATGTAGTAAAACATCAGGACTTCCCTTCATCATCTTCTACATATTGAATAATCATTACAATAAACAATTGCACAATTCACATTGCTTTCTTTAATTCACTGACAAAATACATCATAAAGAAAAACTGCATGGCAGCTGGTAATTCTACATCTGAAAGGTAAGTCATTTTCTTAGATAAAATACTTGGGGAATTCTCATGGTTTGAAGCACAGAAACTTAGCATTATCCCTTATATTTTTTAACTGTTTTAAAATGGTTTACCTACAACCAACAGCCGGTTCTCAATGTGCTTTCCAGAATGAAAACTCTCATCAACCGCCTACCATGCCTTGTAAGCCTATTGTTTTTATATTCAAATCTACTGCAAAAACGGAAAAGGCAATGGCACCCCATTCCAGTACTCTTGCCTGGAAAATCCTATGGGAGGGGGAGCTTGGTGGGCTACAGTCCATGCGGTCGCTGAGGGTCGGACAGGACTCGGTGACTTCACTTTCACTTTTCACTTTCATGCATTGGAGAAGGAAATGGCAACCCACTCCAATGTGCTTGCTTGGAGAATCCCAGGGACAGGCGATCCTGGTGGGCTTCCGTCTATGGGGTCTCACAGAGTCGGACACAACTGACGTGACTTAGCAGCAGCAGCAGCTACTGCAAAAAAAGGTCATTTTAAAGTTCATGGCTAAAATGGGTATGTTCTATAAATAAGCTGGTAGATTTATGATCATTCTAGCCTCCAATCCTTTATTCACTTTCTCTAAAGAATTTCTCTCTTAAATCTTTGAAGTGTGAAGTGTTAGTTGCTAGCTCATGTCTGACTCTTTTGTGACCTCATGGACTGTGGCCCTGCAGGCTCCTCTGTCCATAGCATTTCCCAGGCAAGAATTCTGGAGTGGGTTGACATTCCCTTCTTTAGGGGATCTTCCTTGCCCAGGGATCAAGCCCAAGTCTCCTGCATTATACATAGGCAGATTCTTCACCGAGTCTGATACACAAACAAAGCAGTTAAATTATCTTCTATCTTCTCTCCTACTGTTGTATTCCTATTCTTTCCCATTCTCTACTTTCATCTCTAACAACTGTATTTCCTCCTCTTTTCCTCTTTTTGCTTATTTCCAACTCCTTGTGTTCACTGCAATTGAGATATGGTTTTCATTCATACCATTAACTTTGAATGGCACACAAAAGTTCATAAATTATCTCCTACTTGCAAATTTAAAGGTAGAGTTTCAAAGTGGTAATCAGAATATAGTATTCATGATTATTTTCTTCTTAGTTCCTCTTTTGGCTTCCAGAAAACTATGCTATTTTGGTTATCATTCTATATCTCTGATACATTTTCATGAATTTCTCTTGAAGGTTCCCCCTTTCTTCTACTATTCTTTGAATCTTGAAACTTACATATAAGTTTGCTTTATTTCTTGACAATTTCTCTTCCACTCCATGGTTTCAATTCATACCTTATATGTCAATGCCTACCAAAGCTGTTTATAGGTTAAACAACATCCCAGAATTACAAACTCATACTTCCCTAAGTCTAATATGAATCTCATTTGAATATTCCACAAATACCTTAAATTTAATGTACCTCAAATTAAAATCTATGATCAAATCTCTACTACCTCCATCGTTCATGCCTTCCTTCACAAGTCTGCTGCTCTGCCTGCTTTGTCTATTTCTGTTAGTGGTATTACTACTCATCCAGCCACTAAGCTAGAAATTATAAAGTCAGGTTTGATTTTTACATTCTCAACACCCTTCCCTACCAATTAAGCTTCCAGTCAGGCTAAATATTTTGACTCTGCTACTTCTGAAAAACATCTTTCTTTTTCTATTGATATTTTATTTCCTTCAACTAAACTGAAATAATCATTTCCTAAAAATTACAATATTATTCCTATGTAACCTTAGTATAGAAAAAAGGAATAAATTTCCAAATTATAAATATTTTGTATTTAGATTATTTTGATGATTCCTCCTCATCTCTAAGGCAAGTCCAAAGTCTATACATCTTCAAGTACTGCATTTAAAATGGTTCCTAATCTGGCTCTATGTGCATTGCTTATATAGTTTTATAAATGGCAATCCACTCTAGTATTCTTGCCTGGAAAATCTCATGGGGAACGAGTTGCCTGGTGGTGTACAGTCCATGGGGTCACAAAGAGTTGGACATGATTGAGTGACTTTTAATACATTTTACATATGACAATGATAGTTTTATTTACTATAATTCTCTACCTTATGCTTTTTAATGAAGGTTTTTATTTTGGGATAACCATAGGTTCACATGCAGTTATAAGAAACAGTACAGAGAGATAACTTCTACTCTTTGTCAGTTTTCTACAGTGGTAATATGTTTCTAAAACAAATGTCACAACTAAGATATTTTATTTGTTTATTTTTTTTACAACTAAGATATTGACAGTGATAGTGAAGATACAGAACATTTCCACTGATACTAGGATCTCTCATGTTGCCTTTTCACAGCCCCACACAGCCTCTTCCAACTCCACTACCCCTTAATCCTGGCAACTACTGTCCTCTTATTCATTTTTACAATGTTGTCATTTCCAGAACATTATATAAATGGAATCATACAAGTCGGGCTTCCCTGGTGACTAAAAGTGTAAAGAATCTGCCAGGAGACCTGGGATCGGTCCCTGGGTCAGGAAGATCTCCTGGAGAAGGCAATGGCAACCCACTCCAGTATTAGTGTCTGGAGAATTCCATGGTTAGAGGAGACTGGCAGGCTCCAGTCCATGGGGTAGCAAAGAGTCAGACATGACTGGGCAACTAACACTTTTGTTAATAGTCAGTTGGGTATATTTGTATGAATCTAATTCTAGATTTTCTAGTCTGTTCCACTAATCTTTATGTCTATCTCTTGGCCAGTACAACACAGTTTTGATTACTGTAGCAATATAATAAGTCTTGAAAACAAATTTTTCTCCCAATTTATCCTTTTCAAATTTGTCTTAACTATTATAGTTCCTTTTATTTTGATATAAATTTTAGAAAATTATTGTCTATATTTTGATATGTGTTCTCCAGAGAACAGTGTGTGGGATGGGGTGGGGTGTGTGTGTGTGTAGAGAATTGGTTCATGTGATTAAAAGGCTGAGAAGTCCCAAGATCTGCAGAAAGCAAGCTGGAAACCTAGGAAAGCTGATGGTCCAAGTTCCAGTTCAAGTCCAAAGGCAAAAGAAGAGCAATGTCCTAGCTCAAAGACAGGCAAAGAAAGAGAAAGAGGGCGAGCTAGCAAATTCTTTCTTACCAGCCTATTCTAGTCAAGGCTTCAATGGACTTGATGAAGTCCACCCACACTGGGAAAAGCAATCTGTTCAGTCTCCTAGTCCAATTGTAATTTCATCCAAAAACACCCAGAATAATAAACAAGTATCTGGGCACTCCATGGTCAGTCAAGTTGACACATAAAATTAACTATTTCAATAAGGATTGGTTGAACCTATATGTCAATTTGGGGAGAGTTGTCATCTTTATTATTATCTTTCAATCCATAAACATAGTATCTCTATTCATTTATTTAGAACTTCTTTTATATCTTTCATCATCTTGTGTAGTTTTCAAATACAAATCTCATATATATTTTGATAAATTCAAGCCTAAGTATTTTACTTTTGTGCAATTTAAGTAACTTTATTTTTAATGACTGTGTCCCTGAGATAATTAATATTATATAAAATATAAGTGATTTTTATATGTGTATCATATCCAGTGATCCTGCTGTACTTGTTTATTAGCTCAAAAAGATTTTTTTCAGTAGACTCTTTGGTATTTCTTTTTAATGAAGGTAATTATATTATCCAAATAGGGCCAATTCTCTTCATTTCTGATCTTCTATGCCCTTTATTTCTTTTTCTTGGCTTGTTGTAAATGCTATCTATAACTTTCAGCAAAATACTGAATAAGATTAGTGAGAGCAGAAATAGATGACTTGTTCTTCAATAAAAATCGAGAAAGAAATACATGGCTTAATTTTGATATTAAGGTGAAAACATTCATGGTCTTTTAACCATTAAGTATAATACTTGATGTAGGGTTCAGGATTTGTTTTACTTCTTCTTTTTATTTGTTGATCTTCTTTATCAGAATGAGGACTTTCCCTTTTATTTCTCTTTTATTGAGGGTTTTATCAAGAATTGATTTTGAATTTTGTCACTTTCTTGCATCGACTGATATGAACATGTTGCCTTTTAGTATTTGGAGCCACATCTCTGTCTTCTCATGGTAACATCTACTGATTTCCTTTTTTTCCCTCAGTTTGAGATCTCCCTGCTCTTGGTATGATAAATGATGTTCAGTTGAAGAGATATTCATAATATGTTTGGAGATTCTGGATAATATTTAAATGTTCAGTTGACTTTATCTAAAATTGCTCCAGTAGGAGGGGTGACACTACCTAGTTATAGCCACAAATTCAGAAGTTCAGATTCCTCACTCAGTCTCCAACACTTTGGGAATACTCATTATTGCTGGATGGAAGTTGGAGTTTGGCTCCCTGTGTGGTCTCAGTGGGATAGCCTCATTACCACTAATAGGATGGAAATTCTGACTCTGTACTAGACCTCCTGTGATATCAGCCTAGTAAGGAAGGAAAAAGGGTTCTCATTACTCCTGGGTCAGGGTGGAAATCCAGGCTCCCTCATTGGTCTCTATAAGACCACCCCAGCAGTTATATTGAAGACCCTTATTACAGACTTTAGAGAGTAAAATATAAGTTGCCCACTTGGTCTTTGCTAGCATGGGTGGGAGTGTGGCCACATTTTTTCTATAGTGTTTGGCTGGAATAGGAAAAGTACTAAGAGATTTATCTGACTTTTTGGCCATAGCTTTTGGCTGAAAATGCAGTAGTTGAGGTTCTTATATTTCTGTACTGTCAGCTTCTTCAGTTCTATATCAAAGAAATATGGGAGAAAAAACACTGAAAGAACTTTCCAGTATAATATTTTTTGAGTTCCTAATGTTCCTAGCCAGTCTTCCTTCTCTATATACCTTTCAGTGTTTCTTTAGGTATGATTTATATAAAATGTCCAGGGGGGTTAGCTGTACTTAGTGGAAAGAATGCTCTTTAATATGTTTTATCCATTTTCCAAACAAAGCAACTTAAAATTCCTCAAACACTGTAGATTCCTTTATACATCTTGCTTTCATCTAGTTCCAAAAACATTAATCAACTTGCTTCTTCCAATTAACCCCATTTTACAGATTATGAAAACAAGATTCAAAGAAATCAAGTAACTGTGCAATAGGAAAAGGCAAACCATAAATTTGAACATAAAACTGGATGACTCTAAACTGATTTCCCCTTATAACATGCAGCCTCATACTCCACATTTTAGAGACTCTGTCGCATATCATGCTTTGTATAAGCCTCAGAGGTACACAGGTAGGATTGAAACCTCCCTATCTGAGAGCTTTGAGGGTTTAAGTAAGTCATTAGTCATTTAACTTTTCTGAGTCTCTGTATACTCTTCTGCAAAATAATAATAGAGATAATGATACCTATTTTTCATGTTCATTGTATAAGTTGGGAGCTTCCATGGTTACTCAGATGGTAAAGAGTTTGCCTGCAGTGTGGGAGACCTGGGTTCAATCCCTGGGTCAGAAAAATCCCATGGAGGAGGAAATGGAAATCCACTCCAGTATTCTTGCCTGGAAAATCCCATGATGGAGGAGCTTGGCTTGGACTCTGACAAGGAGTCAATGGAGTCACAAAGAGTCAGACATGACTGAGCGACTTCACTTGTATAAGTAGTAATAATAAACATGAATTATTTATTATAATTCCTGAGATCCAACCAGTCAATCCTAAAGGAGATCAGTCCTGAGTGTTCACTGGAAGGGTTGACGTTGAAGCTGAAATTCCAATACTTTGGCCACTGATGAGAAGAGCTGACTCATTTGAAAAGACCCCAGTGCTGGGAAAGATTGAGGGCAAGAGAAGAAGGGGACAACAGAGGATGAGATGGTTGGATGGCATCACCAACTTGTTGGACATGACTTTAGGTGAACTCCAGGAGTTGGTGATGGACAGGGAGGTCTGGCGTGTTGCAATCCATGGGGTCACAAAGAGTCGGACATGACTGAGCAACTGAACTGAAGCATTATAATATAATAATAGTTTATAATATAAAATTTTGCATTATAATGGTAATAAAATATCATTGTAATGATATATATCATATATGTAACATTTATGATATGTTATCATTGCAACATCTGTAAAGTATAAAAATAAAAATAAAATATAAAAATAAAACAACAGAAACCTTAAAGAAATGGGATACTTAAACACTGAATAGGAGTTTGAGTCAATTCTAGATATTAAAAATTGTTCCCAGTTTCAGCATATTCAGCAGACAGCATGAGCCTGAGAAGATTATTTATATGTTTATTACTGATGCGTTATGGTTATTTATGTGTTCATCTCCCTCAATATGTTATACACCTTTCATAAAAGAGGACATTCTTTGACTATCTGTGAATCTCCCTCAGGGTCTCACAGATGAAGGGTGTTTAATTAATAATTATCATATTAAATTGAATTGATATTTTGACCACCTAGTCTTCATGTTCACGCATTATAAAATTATTACTTGACACTACACTGACTAGGATATTAATATATTTGAGTTCAAGAGCAAGTGTTGAAAAGATATGCTTTACCCCAGACAAGAGTTCCTTGATTAAAGCTGAGTACAGAGTTACCTAACAGTAACTTATAAAAGAGGAGTTGAGTTTTAATGAGTTTTAAGCTATGTCCTCGTTTCAAATCAGTTGAGTTAGTAAATTCACTAACTAGTGATTAAAATAAATGTCTAAGCATTCAAATGCTATAAAATTATTTTATAAATAGTTAAAATTAAATAGTTATAAATTATTTTAGTTATAAATTATTTATCTTTAAATTTTACTTTTCATGTCAACATAAATATCCTTTAGGATGTGAGATAGGCAAATAAAGCCAGAATTGATGAAACATGTATGATGTACTCAATATGGGATCCTCCAACTCAAGCTTTATATTTTAATGAAATATAATTACAACATCAAAGATACTAACTGTTGTCCTATCTTACAGAGAAAAAAAAATGAGTCATGGGTCAGTAGGTAGAAGATTTGGGAATTGAATCAAAGTAACTACTCCATTTGCTGTTTATTTGCTTGTTTACAAGAAGCATGGAGGAAATTATTCAATGGTCTTATTACATGCATAAGTGCTAATGAAATGCTTAAGTGAATGAATTGACTGAAGATGAATAGAGTTGATCAGTAAGAGCTTCACAAAGAAGGTGCGATTTAAGCAGTGCTCAAAGGCAAGCAAGGTCATATATGCGTAGAGAGATAACTACCAAAGACTGAAAAAGACACACACATGGAAGTAAAAACTGAGAGATGTTAAATCCTTGGCTGAAACTGAGAGTCTCATTAGGATTTTTTTTTTAATAAGTACAATTAAAGTTTATATTTGCTGGGGGTACTTAGTCCTTGGCCTTGAAATATATTACAAGTAGGTTAAACATAGTCCCCATAATCACTCTTACCCTTCAAGAATTTCCAAGAATATGAAACAAGTATCAAAATCAACCTATATTTATTATAGAAGGTATTTTAATATATAATTTTTTGAGAAAGAACCATAAATAAAATTGAAACTATCAACTAAATATGACCAGTAAATTATAATTACATCTTTTTTCATAAAAGATAAATAATTTTTATGAGGAATAGTATACACTGCTGCTGCTGCTAAGTCACTTCAGTCATGTCTGACTCTATGCGACCCCATAGACGGCAGCCCACCAGGCTCCCCCGTCCCTGGGATTCTCCAGGCAAGAACACTGGAGTGGGTTGCCATTTCCTTCAATGCAGGAAAGTGAAAAGTGAAAGTGAAGTCACTCAGTAGTGTCCGACTCTTAGCGACCCCATGCACTGCAGCCTACTAGGCTCCTCCATCCATGGGATTTTCCAGGCAAGGGTACTGGAGTGGGGTGCCATTGCCTTCTCCATAGTATATACTGCTGCTGCTGCTGCTAAGTCGCTTCAGTCGTGTCCGACTCTGTGTGACTCCATAGAAGGCAGCCCAGCAGGCTCCCCCATCCCTGGGATTCTCAAGGCAGGAATACTGGAGTGATTGCCATTTCCTTCTCCAATGCATGAAAATGAAAAGTGAAAGTGAGGTCGCTCAGTCGTGTCCGACCCTCAGGGACCCCATGGACTGCAGCCTTCCAGGCTCCTCCTTCCATGGGATTTTCCAGGCAAGAGTACTGGAGTGGGGTGCCATTGCCTTCTCCATAGTATATACTAAAAGTCCTTAAATATAAATAAATACAACTTATTTAAGAATCATATGCAGTAGGAATGGAGAGTAGCCAAATAATTTTCTTAAAAATAAAATAAATGCCCAGAAGCACATAGATATCAGAAGTGTATTCTATAAACATAGCAGCAGCAGTAACAGCAGATGCTGCTACAGCATCAGATATAAACACAGAATTTTTCTTTTATTTTTTCTACTCATGTCATAAAAAATAGTGAAGTCACTCAACTGTGTCCGACTCTTTGTTTCCCCATGGACTGCAGTCTACCAGGCTCCTCTGTCCATGGGATTTTCCAGGCAAGAGTACTAGAGTGGGTTACCATTTCCATGCAAATATGCAAATTGCTGATATACTTATTTTAAACTGAAATTTGTTTAACTGTATATAAATCAGGTTTCTTACTCTACCAGCACAAATGGTAAGATTTTTAGTACTCCTTCTTGGCAATGAACTGCTTATATTTAAGAAATCATACCAATCAAACACTGTTAGTATTTTTTCTTTTTCTTTTCAATTTGCCTTTTTATTATTAGTCTTAATTTAATGCTGAAGAGTATCATTGAATTACTCTACAAGCCTTAATCAGTAGGCTAGTAAAAATAAATGCTTAGCATGCTAATTTTTATGACATTACCCCGAATGCTTTTCAGTTCTCAACTACTTCCTGTTATGGTTAGCATCAGTGTTATTGCTAAGTAACAGAGTGTCTTTATTTTGTAAAAAGCACTTTAGAAATTAAGAAACCAGAGACACAAAGAACATTTTGAGGACTCAGACATCTTTATATGTTAAAAAAAAAAAAAAAAAACTTGTCTCCTCTGAGGTATAGAGGGAGGATATATGATCATGATAAAAAGAGAATTTTGCCTTCTTCATACTGAAATTTAAATAATTCAAGAAAAGTTTTGTTTAGGGTGAGAGATTAAAAGTAGAAAGCAAATATTTTACTCAAAGATTGAGGGTGAAATTTTCTCATTGTATCATATACAATATAACAGTCTTTTATTTTAGTTTCTCAAAGCATAGTGTATTTACATATTCTTCCAGATTCACAGTTCAAGAAGAATTCAATAAGTTTTAAGGATACAGACCTCATCTGTTGTTTGCTCTCATTCCTTAAGTTTTTGTTATTATTATTATTATTGAAAGTGTGGTTGATTTACAATGTTGTGTTAATTCCTGTTGTAAAGCAAAGTGACTCAAGAAGTTTACATTCTTTTTTATATTATTTTCCATAATCATTTATTCCAGGACATTGCATATACTTCTTTGTGTTATACAGTAGGATCTTCAGTTTTATATAACTTTTGTACCTCAGTCTACACAGGCTTTGCATTTTCGTTAAAAAAAAAACAAAAACATAAAAGAGTGCTTTCTTTACACTTATTTTTTTCTTTCAACAAATATTTAGGAGTCAACAAAGAAAATACATAACGATATAGTTTGGTTTTTGTCTTTAAGAAATTTAAAATCTGGACAGGATATCAACACATACAAATTATTGTTTGAATGAACATATTTCAAATGGAAAGGAAGTAGTGAAACATCATGCCTAACATGTTTTATTTGGTTGGTTAGTTGAATTGGTAGTTTGGTTGCAGGAGAAGGAGAACTAGTTACTGAAGAAACTTAAATGGAAAGAAGACTCAGTAGGGGAACCTGTGGCTGTCTCTTTTTGGTAGGGGGTGATGAGAAAAGTGGAACATCAGCTCAATTCTACTGAGTCTAAAAGAAGAACCCATAAAACCCCTGGAAGAGGAAGAATAGGGGGAAAATCTAGGGGTTGGGAAAGCTCTAAAGTCTAATATCTGTACTGATTGGAAGAGAGGACCTTTCATACAGATGCTGAGCAAAAACAGAGGAATGAGTCAGAAATACATGCTAAAATAATCTTACTCAAGTTAAGCAGCAATAGAATTTTCCCCTGGAAGTCAAAACAGGAAATAGGAAATTTCCCTGGTTGGTCTTCCCAGTCACTCACAAAATAATATAGGAGGATTAGGAGCTCTGATTTATGGAGACAGCCCTGGGCACTCAGGACCTGAACTGCAGTATGTCTTGAAAGTACTGCAGAGTTTGACAAAGGGGCTTTCATGTGGGTGAGAGCATTCAACCCAAAACTCACATGTGAGAAGGGATTTAAAATTTCTTCTTGTTATAGAGGATTTAAATGGACAGAGTGACAGCTTCCATCCTAGCCAAACTATCCCTCCAACTTTAAATAGTCCACAGTCACCAAACTTCTTGAGGGAATAACATCAGAAGCCTCCTCAGGAGATCTTTTTTCTTTATGACACTTTTAGGTACATTAGCTTTTGCAGAAAATGGAAGTGGAAGTGATTCTCAGAATTTCTTTCATGTACGTTCCTTAACTGTTTTCTAATATAACAACCATAAGAGGGTCTGATGCCATTCATTTCATTGTGTTTTGATAATGTGATCTCAGTTCTTGAGTGTGATGTGCTGTAAATCTACCTCTTACATCACAGAACTCTAGTTTTATCCCAGAGATAAATAAAAATAATTACTTATTTTTATAATGCAAAAATATGTCATAAATTTAGCTAAACTCTTGAATTACATTGAGATTTTTGGTCTAATCATTGACAAAATTGGAAGAACAAGAATATTTAATCGATATATAAACATAATGTTGAATTTGCATGCAGTCAAAACTTGTTAAATTTAGCAGAAACCTCCAAAACTGCCTTGTTAGGATACAGAGAAAGAATAAGCATTTTATAATCCTGGACTAGAATATTTACCAAAAATTACTCAAATTCTTGCTATAACAAAGTTACCAACACTAAAGTTAAGCCAGGAGGTAGAAAATAGAACTATTGATTATTGAAAGTGAATTTTTTAAAGTGATGTCTAAACTAATTAATCATATTTAATCTTCACAATGTAGTCAATGAAAACTGTCTCTTCATAATCAGAATATATATCAATCATAACTTTTTTAGATATTAAAGGAAATTTGGAATATTTTCAAAAATCACAATTGTAATAAAATGTGTAATACAATGAAATAAATGTTATGAAACAAATCTACTAATTAGCACAAAGAGATTTTGTGCTCTCCTTAAAATACATATTTTAAAATGCATCTGTGCAATTATCATTCCTATATAAACATATCAAGAACTGATCAGAGCCATTGTAGTAGCTCAGAGTAATACCTATCATTTATTACATTGTTATCAAGCCATTAAAATGCCCCTGGCTAGGCATTCTACCGTGTCATTTCATCTTCACCACAATCCCACAAGCTAGGAACAAAACCTATTTTGAAGTAATTAAATTAAGGTTTTCAGAGATTAAGAAACTGTTCAAAACAGCAAAGTGTCAGAGCTTTTACTGAAATTTAGTTCTCTATGAACCTAAATCTCATTTTTTAACACTAATGGTAGAACCAGACTTTACTTAACTTCACTATTTTAAATTAAATGTCAATGATTAAGAAACACTTTTAAAATTTGCCAATAAATTTTAAACTATATCAGTTCAGTTCAGTCCCTCAGTCGTGTCTGACTCTTTGCCACCCCATGAATCGCAGCACGCCAGGCCTCCCTATCCATCACCAACTCCCAAAGTTCACTCAGACTCACGTCCATCGAGTCAGTGATGCCATCCAGCCATCTCATCCTCTGCCGTCCCCTTCTCCTCCCGCCCCCAATCCCTCCCAGCATCAGTCTTTTCCAATGAGTCAATTCTTCGCATGAGGTGGCCAAAGTACTGGAGTTTAGCTTTAGCATCATTCCTTCCAAAGAAATCCCAGGGCTGATCTCCTTCAGAATGGACTGGTTGGATCTCCTTGCAGTCCAAGGGACTCTTGAGAGTCTTCTCCAACACCACAGTTCAAAAGCATCAATTCTTCGGCGCTCAGCCTTCTTCACAATCCAACTCTCACATCCATACATGACCACCGGAAAAACCATAGCCTTGACTAGACGAACCTTTGTTGGCAAAGTAATGTTTCTGCTTTTGAATATGCTATCTAGGTTGGTCATAACTTTCCTTCCAAGTAGTAAGCATCTTTTAATTTCATGGCTGCAGTCACCATCTGCAGTGATTTTGGAGCCCCCAAAAATAGTCTGACACTGTTTCCACTGTTTCTCCATCTACTTCCCATGAAGTGATGGGACTGGATGCCATGATCTTCGATTTCTGAATGTTGAGCTTTAAGGCAACTTTTTCACTCTCCACTTTCACTTTCATCAAGAGGCTTTTTAGTTCCCCTTCACTTTCTACCATAAGGGTGGTGTCATCTGCATATCTGAGGTTATTGATATTTCTCCAGGCATATATATATATATATATATATATTACTTATGCATGTAATTCTTTAATATTATATGTACATTATTTTTTTTTCTACCTTATTTGGCATTAACCTAATTGTATTGAGTAAATTTTCACTTACCATTCAGTTATTTGTCTCCCAAATTCCAAATATAATTTTTACAGCTTTTAAGAAGTAATAATTTTATAATAATGAAACTTTTAAAACCCTCAAGTTTATATGCAATGTTGTAGATATGTATTTCATCTTGTCAAAATAATACATGTTTAATGATAACATATCGACATATTAAGACCATCTGTATAACTCTGGTGTTCACAAATGTTTAAAATCTCCAAAAGGTAAATTATGCCTTATTTCTTCTGTACTTATAAGTGAAAATAGTTCCAGTATAATTTCTTACACTGTAAATTTTGTCTTAGAAATATATAAAATATAGTCAAAATTGAAGATATGGTTGGGCTCCTTATTGAAAGGCAGATTCAGTTCAGTTCAGTCGATCAGTCCTGTCCGACTCTTTGCGACCCCATGAATTGCAGCATGCTAGTCCTCCCTGTCCATCACCAACTCCCAGAGTTCACTCAAACTCATGTCCATCGACTCGGTGATGCCATCCAGCTATCTCATCCTCTGTTGTCCCCTTCTCCTCCTGCCCCCAATCCCTCCCAGCATCAGAGTCTTTTCCAATGAGTTAACTCTTCGCATGAGGTGGCCAAAGTATTGGAGTTTCAGCTTCAGCATCAGTCCTTCCAATGAACACCCAGGACTGATCTCCTTTAGAACGGACTGGTTGGATCTCTTTGCAGTCCAAGAGACTCTCAAGAGTCTTCTCCAACACCACAGTTCAAAAGCGCTCAATTCTTCGGTGCTCAGCTTTCTTCACAGTCCAACTCTCACATCTATACATGACTACTGGAAAAACCATAGCCTTGACTAGATGGATTTTGTTGGCCAAGTAAAGTCTCTGCTTTTGAATATGCTATCTAGGTTGGTCATAACTTTCCTTCCAAGGAGTAAGCGTCTTTTAATTTCATGGCTGCAGTCACCATCTGCAGTGATTTTGGAGCCCAAGAAAATAAAGTCTGACACTATTTCCACTGTTTCCCCATCTATTTCCCATGAAGTGATGGGACCAAATGCCATGATCTTAGTTTTCTTAATGTTCAGCTTTAAGCCAGAGTTTTCACTCTCCTCTTTCACTTTCATCAAGAGGCTTTTTAGTTCCTCTTCACTTCCTGCCATAAGAGTGATGTCATCTGCATATCTGAGGTTACTGATATTTCTCCTGGCAATCTTGAATCCAGCTTGATTTCAGCTTGAATCCAGAAAGGTAGATTACTCAACCATAAAATGGATATCATCTCCTTCTTTCATAAGTGAATTAACTTACTTGGGTTCTTATTTCTATACTTATATTCCTTTCTTTTAGGGTGCTACAGTGATACATTAAATTCATACCTACTAAATACTCATGTTGCAACATATACACATATGTGAAAATGATAAATGCTGAAATGTAAAGATATTGTTTTTTAGACTTTGTTACTTCAAGTTTTGTTTGCATTACAGTCACCCAAGTAACACTACAGAAATAAGTGAATTTGTCCCTGTAACCCGAGACTGGTAAGATACTCTCACTATAAGACCTCTAGATATCTTATGATTGGAAAAAATAAATACAATAAAACACACAAAAAATGTAATATTTCTTACTGGAGTGCTTCTGCTGCTGCTGCTGTTAAGTTGCTTCAGTCATGTCCAACTCTATGCGACCCCTTAGACGGCAGCCCACCAGGCTCCCCCATCCCTGGGATTCTCCAGGCAAGAACACTGGAGTGGGTTGCCATTTCCTTCTTCAATGCGTGAAAGTGAAAAGTGAAAGTGAAGTCGCTCAGTTGTGTCCCACTCTTAGCGACCCCATGGACTGCAGCCCACCAGGCTCCTCTGTCCGTGGGATTTTCCAGGCAAGAGTACTGGAGTGGGGTGCCATTGCCTTCTCCACGGAGGGCTTCTAATACAAGATAAATGTAACCCAAATATAAAATTAAGAACATTAAGAAAATTTAAAGCAAGGCATTAGGAAATTCTAGAGATTACTCAAATTCAACTTTTTAAACCAATGGGTTATCGGGAAATTCATGCTCAACTTTCATCAGTCAAATCAGCTACACTATTTGCTTCCACCTGACTCTACCTTTCCCTCAACTTTTAATTCTCCATGATTAAGCACTCTGCTCTCCCTTTAGAATTTCACTATAAGCAGTTGCCATTTTAGAAAGTCGTAAATGTTATGACTTTATAGCATAAAGTCAGAGAAAAAATAATTTTCGATATGAGAATGAAAAGAGAAGTTAGAAGACACCTTAAAAACAACTGATACGGGCTCCTTTGTCCATAATTCATATTTGCAATCAGTATATCAGTTCAAATTATAATTGGAACAATATAAATTCTTCCTTTTCCTTTTCTTTAGATTGGGGAAGAGGAGAGCCTTTAATAAGAATTCAATTGACTACTTGCAAATGGAAAACCTTAGTCAAGTCTTGGTACCATCAGGGAAGTGGTTTTTAAGAGTGTATAGATCAGCATGAACCAACTTCTGTCAGTCAAAAAGCACAGTTTGAAAATAGGATGATGTTCTGACTAATAAGGGAGTATTAACTCCATAGAAGCCAGGTAGCCTCAAAAGCTAGGTGAGTGTGTGCAGAGAAAATTACAAAGGCATGTCTGTATTGTCTGATGAAATAACTAAAAAGAGCATGTATCCTGGAAGTGTCCAGCCCATTGCCCACTGAGGGACTCCTCTGTTGGCTACAGAATTTTGAATTAAAGCCCCAGATATCTTCTACTGGTTAGAAATTTGCAAAGTTAGGGAAAAGTCCCCTAGGGAAGTAAGGATGAATTTGGGTCCCATATTAACCATACAGATAGGTGTTAGGTTTTCCCAAGAGTTGAATGGAGATTGTATATTCAAGTTTGGAAGAAGAAGACATTTCCATAGATACGTAAATCTTAAATAAGATATGAAATTTAGAAACTGAGAGTATATAAGTAAGAATTCCTGTAAAAGAACACTATGGGAAAGATTAATCAGGTTTAGTATTTTTCCTTTGTAATATATGAAAAAAAAAAAACTCATTTAGAATATGGTTCTATATTTTATGCCATACATTCATTATCCTAACATGTATTTAACTTTGATATCCTGCATAGAATTGGGTAGATATGTAGAAAAGAACAAAGCAATGAAGAAATTGAGACACTCATGGCATATTGATACCTTCACTGCTCTCTGTGCAACAGAAACATTCTCCAATACCATTTCCAATACCTTCAGGTGCTGAACATCACCAAAGTCACTGTCAATCACATTGGAGCCAAGGAGACTTGGGAAAACCCATGACACTAATGCAGACCCAGCCAAGGAAGAAAGTAAAATACCTTTTTTTAAAATTTTTTATATTATTATTATTTTTTTTTACTTTACAATATTGTATTGGTTTTGCCATGCATCCACCATGTGTGTATACATGTTTCCCATCCTGAACTCCCCTCTCACTTCCCTCCCCATACCATCCCTCTGGGTCATCCCAGTGCACCAGCCCCAAGCTTCCTGTATCCTGCATCGAACCTGGACTGGTGATTCATTTCTTATAAGATGTTATATATGTTTTAATTCTATTCTCCCAAATCATCTTCCCCTCCCTCTCCCACAGAGTCCAAAAGACTGTTCTATACATCTGTGTCTCTTTTGCTGTCTCACATAGAGGGTTGTCGTTACCATCTTTCTAAATTCCATATAAGTAGGCTACAGTCCATGGGGTCCCTAAGAGTCGGACACGACTGAGCAACTTCACTTTCACTTTTCACTTTCACACATTGGAGAAGGAAATGGCAACCCACTCCAGTGTTCTTGCCTGGAGGATCCCAGGGATGGGGGAGCCCGGTGGGCTTCCATCTATGGGGTCGCACAGAGTCGGACATGACTGAAGCAACTTAGCAGCAGCAGCAGCAGCAGCAGCATACTGTATTGGTGTTTTTTCTTTCTGGCTTACTTCACTCTGTATAACAGGCTCCAGTTTCATCCACCTCATTAGAACTGACTCAAATGTATTCTTTTTAATGGCTGAGTAATGCTCCATTGTGTATATGTACCACAGCTTTCTTATCCATTCATCTGCTGATGGACATCTAGGTTGCTTCCATGTCCTGGCTATTATAAACAGTGCTGCGATGAATATTGGGGTACACGTGTCTCTTTCAATTCTGATTTCCTTGGTGTGTATGCCCAGCAGTGGGATTGCTGGGTCATATGGCAGTTCTATTTCTAGTTTTTTAAGGAATCTCCACACTGTTCTCCACAGTGGCTGTACTAGTTTGCATTCCCACCAACAGGGTAAGAGGGTTCCCTTTTCTCCACACCCTCTCCAGCATTTATTGCTTGTAGACTTTGGATCGCAGCCATTCTGACTGGCATGAAATGGCACCTCATTGTGGTTTTGATTTGCATTTCTCTGATAATGAGTGATGTTGAGCATCTTTTCATGTGTTTGTTAGCCCTCTGTATGTCTTCTTTGGAGAAATGTCTATTTAGTTCTTTGGCCCATTTTTTGATTGGGTCATTTATTTTTATGGAATTGAGCTGCAGGAGTTGCTTGTATATTTTGGGGATTAGTTGTTTGTCAGTTGCTTCATTTGCTATTATTTTCTCCCATTCTGAAGGCTGTCTTTTCACTGTGCTTAGAGTTTCTTTTGTTGTGCAGAAGCTTTTAATTTTAATTAGATCCCATTTGTTTATTTTTGCTTTTATTTCCAATATTCTGGGAGGTGGGTCATAGAGGATCCTGCTGTGATGTATGTAGGAGAGTGTTTTGCCTATTCTCCTCTAAGAGTTTTATAGTTTCTGGTCTTATGTTTAGATCTTTAATCCATTTTGAGTTTATTTTTGTGTATGGTGTTAGAAAGTGTTCTAGTTTCATTCTTTTACAAGTGGTTGACCAGTTTTCTCAGCACCACTTGTTAAAGAGATTGTCTTTTCTCCATTGTATATTCTTGCCCCCTTTGTCAAAGATAACGTGTCCATAGGTGTGTGGGTTTATCTCTAGGCTTTCTATTTTGTTCCATTGATCTATATTTCTGTCTTTGTGCCAGTACCATACTGTCTTGATGACTGTGGCTTTGTAGTAGAGCCTGAAGTCAGGCAGATTGATTCCTCCAGTTTCATTCTTCTTTCTCAATATCTTCTTTTTGAAAATATACTATAGGGTATAAAGGGTCCTATGAAACTGCTTAACTTTTCTGAACTTATTTTTGACATCTGTCAAAGGGGAATGAAATGGATGCTTTGCTTTGTTTTAGGTTTATAAATAATGTGAAGTAATGTGAGAAAAGTTCTATAAGTTAAAAATAATCCCTTTAAATATAAAACATAATTACAGAAAATAGATGCAAAACCAATGGCCATATTCTTTATTCACAGACCTAATGGGAAGCTCTTTAATATTAAATGTTACTGCTGGAACCACAGTGCCACCTAAAGACTTCATACCAAAACTATAGAACATTAACAATCATGTTTTGGGGGGTTGTCTATATTGTGTTAATGTATATGGATATTTTGTTGGCAATATTCCATTACAAAGTGCTCTCTGTGATGTTCCAGCATTTAATTCAGTTTAGAATGTAAATCTTTCGTCAAAGAGTTCAAAAAAAGTTTAGACCTAAAAGCAAATGTGACCAGGAAACAGAGTAGAGATAGCACTTATGTAATGACTTTACGTTATACAGCTCTCTAAATGGAACAAGAAAGACATTTTCAGGAAGTTTAGATAATTGGATCCTTATTAATTGAATACATACAATAATATATTTATATACATGCAGTGCTGCGATTCATGGGATCACAAAGAGTTGGACATGACCAAGCAACTGAACTGAACTGAACTGAACACACACAATAAAGGAAATAGAGGAGACTGATTTAATGCATTATTAAGAAATGGCTTTATATCTTTAGTGAATATTGACCAAGGACCAACACAATTCCTATCCTCATAGAGTAGGAGTGATAAAATGAAAAATATAAAAGTCAATCTTACTGGAAACATAGATGGTGTAAGATAATAAATGAAACACATGTGTTATGGCTAAAGACAGAAAACCAACCAGAAAAATAGAATTAGCAAAGCCATTCCTTGCAGTTCTGTCCTAATTTATTAAGTAGGGATTCCTACCTGTGTTAGGCCCTTTGATGATACATTTTTATTTGTGGTCTCACATGCCTTCCATTACTTTACCCTATAAAGCAGAAATGGCATATATGTTATTAGGCTAAAGGTCATAAGTAAGTAGAGGTACTTATCAAAAATTATAATCAACAGTTAATTCAATAAAAAATAAGTGTTTATGCTTCCCTAGAAAGGAGTCTCTCTGGTGCACACATCTAGAATGGCAAAGGCTTGTCTGTAGAGGCAACTGATAAGGAAAGCTGATGTTCAGGGACCCAGATATCATCCATCATTCTAATACTTTCTAAATCAAACACATGACAAACTAGTGTAACAGACTTGCAGTAAATGTTTGTTTAATAAATAAACTGTAGGACCTACAAAATTATTATGTCACTGGTATAATGTCTTGAATAACATTTAAGAAATTATGGAAGCAAGTGCAATTATATTAAGAAGTATCTGCTTACACTTTCATCACTCATAAAATGTCATTCAGTTCACAAGTTATCTTCAATATGAAAATATATATCTACCAAAAAGTTAAAGTCCCTGTTCTTTGTTCTATACTTTTATAATCATGAGGAAAGTGATAAGAGGACAAAATATATACATATATTTTAATTTTGGAGGATTGTCATATAGATTACTTAACTATAATTTAAAAATGCGAAAAGCAAAGGAGAAAAGGAAAGATATAAGCATCTGAATGCAGAGTTCCAAAGAATAGCAAGAAGAGATAAGAAAGCCTTCCTCAGCGATCAGTGCAAAGAAATAGAGGAAAACAACAGAATGGGAAAGACTAGAGATCTCTTCAAGAAAAATAGAGATACTAAGGGAATATTTCATGCAAAGATGGGCACAATAAAGGATAGAAACGGTATGGACCTAACAGAAGCAGAAGATATTAAGAAGAGGTGGCAAGAATACTCAGAAGAACTGTACAAAAAAGATCTCCACGATGAAGATAATCACGATGGTGTGATCACTGACTGTTGGGGGCCAGCGTGAGGCACTCCACCTGTGGCAAAGGTCATGAGGAAGGAGGCTCGACATACGCAAAGGCGGGATTGAGCCTCAGGAGTCCCCCTGGAAATCCTCGAGCATCTACCCCCATAACCAGAGCCTGCCTACTTTACTACTTTGTGCTCTCACCTACACCTCTGACTTTATGGGGGGCTGTCCCCCACCAACTCTTTCGGAGAAGGAGTTAACTTAGAGCTCTAGTTAATAAAAACTCCTGGGCATGACAAGAGTGTTTTAACCTACAAACTCCTCTGAAGGTTCTCTAGCCTGCCTGACAGTCTTGTCCGGCTACATGTGATTGCTCACAGCCTCCCAACCGTGAGAGGCACGAGATGCTTTAAACCTTCTAAAAACAGGTTCCTTAGAAAAGTTAGAAAACCAATAGTATAAATATAGTGGGCTGATTAGAAATTGTATTGGTGAAGGGTTTTTCATTTGTTGAGCCAAAGTTTGTTGCTAAGTCTCCACATCCCCTGCCCTTACACACATTAATGAATATATAGAAGAAATAAGTATTAACCTTTGATATTAATCACATTAGACCTTAGGCTAAGTAAATTCTTTCCTTAGTTAAAACCCACTACACCCTCACCCTATAGGAATGTAAGTTTGCCTGGTACCTTCAGAAGGTGGAGTATTTTTTAAGAATAATCACCCCTGGAGAAATAAGTGTCCTTCCTGGTTGACCGCTATCACAAGGAGAGGGTCATAAATTGTCAGCAGGCCCCTTGGCCAGAAGATGATGTAACACCCCTAAGACCTCTGTATACATTTGTATGAAGCACCTGACTTTGATAAAAGTCAGGACTGCTGACCCCATGTGGCTTTTGCATAACATCTCAGTGTATAAAAGTAGACCATGGGAAATAAAGAATTGGGATCAGTTCCTCGAAATACTGGTCTCCCCATGTTGCTCTCTCTCTCAAACTCTGGCTGAGTCTCCATCTGGAGCACGGAACCCACCAAGCTTACTAACTTTGCCTGGGCTTCTAAGATCTGACCGGGGAGACCTTAGTGTCTCCTCTCCTTCGGGAGAACGGAAGGACGCCTGCAGCCTACGTAAGTGGCGCAAACTTCTTGTCTTGAAGTTTTATTGGTCTCCCGCATAAACCAAGCTACTCAGCCTCTTTTCTCCACTGAATTTTCCTACTGAGCTATCCTCATTCTATTACTCTCTACATCTCTAATTAATATCTAATTGAAGCTATTGTATCCTGATCCTCTCCGACGCTGTCCCCACTTCGAACTCCCTGGATTAGCCAGGGCTGGACCTCGGCAGGTGGAGCCCAAAAAGGGACATTCTGGAGCCAGACATCCTGGAATGTGAAGTCAAGTGGGCCTTAGAAAGCATCACTACAAACAAAGCTAGTGGAGGTGATGGAATTCCAGTTGAGCTATTCCAAATCTTGAAAGATGATGCTGTGAAAGTGCTGTACTTGATATACCAGCAAATTTGGAAAACCATCAGCGGCCACAAGACTGCAAAAGGTCAGTTTTCATTCTAATCCCAAAGAAAGGCAATGCCAAAGAATGCTCAAACTACTGCACAATTGCACTCATCTCACATGCTGGTAAAGTAATGCTCAAAATTCTCCAAGCCAGGCTTTAGC
The DNA here is from genome assembly GCF_055505025.1 of Bos grunniens. Lineage (NCBI taxonomy): Eukaryota > Metazoa > Chordata > Mammalia > Artiodactyla > Bovidae > Bos > Bos grunniens. The sequence goes on along the minus strand of NC_141166.1, from coordinate 53,404,283 downwards.
AATACATGAACTGTGAATTTCCTGATGTTCAAGCTGGTTTTCAAAAAGGCAGAGGAACCAGAGATCAAATTGCCAATATCTGCTGGATTATGGAAAAAGCAAGAGAGTTCCAGAAAAACCATCTATTTCTGCTTTATTGACTATGCCAAAGCCTTTGACTATGTGGATCACAATAAACTGTGGAAAATTCTGAAAGAGGTGGGAATACCAGACCACCTGACCTTCCTTTTGAGAAACCTGTATGCAGGTCAGGAAGCAACAGTTAGAACTGGACATGGAACAATAGACTGGTTCCAAATAGGAAAAGGAGTACGTCAAGGCTGCATATTGTCACCCTGCTAATTTAACTTATATGCAGAGTACATCAAGAGAAACGCTGGACTGGAAGAAACACAAGTTGGAGTCAAGATTGCCAGGAGAAATATCAATAACCTCAGATATGCAGATGACACCACCCTTATGGCAGAAAGTGATGAGGAACTCAAAAGCCTCTTGATGAAAGTAAAGAGGAGAGGGAAAAAAGTTGGCTTAAAGCTCAACATTCAGAAAATGAAGATCATGGCATCTGGTCCCATCACTTCATGGGAAATAGATGGGGAAACAGTGGAAACAGTGTCAGACTTTATTCTTGGGGGCTCAAAAATCACTGCCGATGGTGACTGGAACCATGAAATTAAAAGACGCTTACTCCTTGGGAGGAAAGTTATGACTAACCTAGATAGCATATTCAAAAGCAGAGACATTACTTTGCCAACAAAGGTTCATCTAGTCAAGGCTATGGTTTTTCCTGTGGTCATGTATGGATGTGAGAGTTGGACTGTGAAGAAGGCTGAGCGCCGAAGAATTGATGCTTTTGAACTGTGGTGTTGGAGAAGACTCTTGAGAGTCCCTTGGACTGCAAGGAGATCCAATCAGTCCATTCTGAAGGAGATCGGCCCTGGGATTTCTTTGGAAGGAATGATACTAAAGCTGAAACTCCAATACTTTGGCCACCTCATGCGAAGAGTTGACTCATTGGAAAAGACCCTGATGCTGGGAGGGATTGGGGGCAGGAGGAGAAGGGGACGACAGAGGATGAGACGGTTGGATGACATCACTGACTCAATGGACGTGAGTCTGAGTGAACTTTGGGAGTTGGTGATGGACAGGGAGGCCTGGCGTGCTGCGATTCATGGGGTGGCAAAGAGTCAGACACGACTGAGCGACTGAACCAAACTGAAAGTTGAACAAACACCTATTTAGAGAGGCATCTCTCCCAACTCTAGAAATTCACCAACAGTTATAAAATATAAAGCAAAACACATTATAGTATTTTCAGTAAGATAGGAGGATGCACTTTTTGTCACACAAGTTGAATCCTATGATCTTTGTCTTAATATTATAAAACAATGGAGCACAACATATTTATTATGAACTACAAAATACATTAATTAGTGTTCTCTAGAGAAACAGAACCAGTAGGAGATGATAGAAAGATAGATTATTGGTACATATAGATAGACATAAATATATAGAAATAGATTCCTTATGAGAGATTGGCTCAATAATAACAGAAGCTGTGAAGCCCCATGACATGCTATCTGCAATCTGGAGACCCTGAAAGCCAGTAGTGGAGTTCCAGTCCAAACCTTAAGGCCTGAGAACCACGAGAACCAATGGTATAAATTCCGATCTGAGTCTAAAGACCCAAAAATCAGTAGGGGCAATATCCAAGTGCAGAGAAGATGAATGTCCCAGCTGAGCAGAGAGTGAATTTGGTCTTCCTCCACTTCTTCATTCTGCTCAGACCTGCATTGGATTGAGAGATACCCACCTGCACTGGTGAGCAGGATCCTCCTTACCATTTACTGATCTAAATGTTAGTCTCTTCCACAAACACCCACACAGACACATCCAGAAATAATGTTTTACTAGCTATCTGGGCATCCCTTAGCCCAGTCAAGGTGACATAAAATTAACCATCACAATACTTAGTAATAATACAAAAATACATTGTATTTCAACATTAACAAAATGTCAGCAACACAGTAGGCCATTATGAAAATTATTGTGAGCCAATGAAATGTCAACAGAACTAGGCAGAAGTAGAAGAAATCATCAAAGTCAAAGTAAATGATAACTGAAAAATTAAGTCCATATTAGGACCTGGTAATATAAGGTCCATGTGCCAAACATGCCATCTGGGGAGATTTTCATGTGCTGCTACCTGCCTTGTTTTAAAGAACCTGCAAAATATCCATTATCTGTTCTTAGCTTGCTGATGTGACATGTAGGTGTGATCAATACCAACAGTCCAATGACTCATACTTTGACATAACGACAAACTGACCCAAAACTCCCAAAAGTTACTAAGATCTTCTCTAAATTAACCTACTGTAGCCTAAAGGATTCATTTAAAAACAAACAAAAAACTGAACAACAGCCATAACGAAGAATGAAAATTCTACTGAAGCACAGCTTGGAGATACTCTAAGAAAGATGTGGAAGAATATTAAAAAAATAATAATAATAATACAAGAAAACTCTAGGAATTTTATAATCCTAAATTGATCAACAGAGGCCTTTTATCAGATAAGAGTTTTCTCAGATTATAAGGCGGCAGGAGTCTAAGGAAATGTTGTACCTATAAAAATAAACAGAGTCCAACTGCCTTAACTTGTACTCAGTTTGAAAGTGTTTACAAATTTTTATTAAGATTCCTTCATTAGCCTTTAATACTCAACTTTCTACTTATTGTGGGTTTATTACTACAAGAGGTCCTAGCCTAGATGACAGCATAATCTAATTAGAATGTATCACATTTGGTTGTCAGTTTTTCTACCTGAAGCTCGTCATGCCTCCATGAACAGACATGGGCTTAACCCTGAGGAGATTTTGAAAATTCATCACAGGAGAGTCACAGAAGTGTGACCAAGTTTAGGGTGAAAAAATAATTATCAGATATAGCACTTTCAAACCCCTTTGCTTTAGAGATAACAAAATCTTGTTTAGCCAGAACGCCTGGGGAACAGGAAAATCTGATTAAATCGATTTTCTACCTAAATTATGTAAACACATAACCTTTTTTTTTTTATTCATTGTTAAAAAAAAAAAACTTGGCTGAATTATTAATAAGAATCATGTTTGACATAATACAGGAAGAAGTGGTTGCTGTTGTTCAGTCCCTAAGAGTCGTGTGGGACTCTGCAACCCCATGACTGCAGCACACCAGGCTTCCCTGTCCTTCACTATCTCCAGGAGTTTACTCAAACTCATTGCCATTGAGTCAGTGATGCCATCCAACCATTTCATCCTTCATTGCCCCATTCTCCTCTTGCTCTCAATCTTTCCTAGCATCACTTTAGCTATTTGGTGTCGTTTACCCAAAGGTGAGGCTTTGGCTTCAGTTTGTGATTTCTCCCTCTCCTGCAGATCCTGGTCTGTCTTCAGCTCTTGCTCTCTGTCTGCCAGAGCACTCTTCTGCCACTGGCCATAGAGTGGGGGATAGTGTAGCTCTGGCATTGAGTCATTAGGAATGCCCATGGACCCATTCATGGGATCATCATGTGAGGTTTTCCCAGTGGCAAGTGGGCAGACCTCCTGCTGGAGTCTGGAACCACATCTGTTTATGACCTCTGATATTGTTATCTGCCTCTTTCTGAATCTCTCCACTCCCCCAGGGACAGAGGTTCTTCCTCAATTTTCTGGGTACTGTGGAAGAGAAAAGAGTTTCTCCATCTGCATCCCACACGACTGGGAAAGCTAGGTATTCATTCAGTGTTTCTCTTTCGCCTGTGGGAGAGAGCACCACTTCAGCCCCATACTGTGCTACCTTAGTGGAGGAGCAAAGCTGGCGAAGCTCCTTTTATCCTCTCCAGTGCAGCCAAGTTCATATATTGTTGCTGTTGTTCAACAGAGTGCTGGAATCTCTCCTCAAGAAACCCGGACTTCTACAAATGCTCTTTTATCTGTGGGCATTTGTCCAAGTCAGAGCCCTCCAGCCACCACAGTGGAAAGAAACAAAAGCTTGTTTACAAGCTCCTGCCAGTTCCACTGCCAGTATTGAGGTCTGTCTATCACCAGATGCACAAGTGCCATGGCATACAGTGCTGGATTCCACAACTCTCATAGAGACACTTTCATTCATGGGTAAATGCCAAATTTTAGTTGTTAAAAAGAGGAGAAAATGAAGGATGTCTAATATTGTTATTATGCTGATATTCAAGTCTTCATTTTCTTGTTGAAACCTGTCAAAGATAGGATTATGGCTTCTTATCCATTGCACATTCATATATTTGACTGTAGGTGGCGCTAGTGGTAAAGAACCCGCCTGCCAATGCAGCAGCCTTAAGAGATGAGGGTTCCATCCCTAGGTGGGGATGATTTCCTGGAGAAGGGCATGGCAATCCACTCCAGTAGTCTTGCTTGGAGAATCCCATGGACAGAGGAGCCCTCCAGGTGGGTTATAGCCCATTGAGTCGCAAAGAGTAGGACACAACTGAAGCGACTTACACATACACTCATATATGTATTATGGTAGGCTTCTGTTAGGTTTCTTTCCAGTAAAAACAAAACAAAACAAAATGCTCCTATGGCCATTTCCATCTTTCAAGATAAACTACAGTTTATCAGCTGTCTTGACCTTGTTTCAGAGAATGAGTTGACTGTTGTGTAAAGAAACCACCAAAGATAGAATACACTGACAAAGATAGAATAATACTAATTACTTTTATGTATCATATGGGTATTAATGCTGTTGCTCTGAAGAATGGGAGTTAACTGTATTTTTAGAAAGGGTGCTTGATCCCAAAAACTCCTGTTGTATAAATACATCTCTAAGGAACCACATTTGTTTCTAATTTCTAAAGTCATCTTGTAAATTCTGAACCTCAACAAACATTAGGATAGCCTTTGCACTTTGAACAGTATACCTTTTTACATTAGGTTATAAAATATATTTGATGTGGCAATGAACTACATTTTCAGAAATGAAAGTTATTGCTGTAATATGTGTCCACAGCATATGTTGACTTTGCATTAACAGCCATAAATCAGTAAGTTAAAATTGAAAGGCCAACTACTATTGTATTTTTAATTGTGAGCTTCATATGTGACCTTCATTTTTACCATAGTAATCTCTCAATTTTACATATCGAAACTCTAAAGAAAGTGCATGGGTTTGTATGTTGTCCAATCTGGTTCCTGGAGAAAAACAACTAAGCTCTGTGGCCCCTTACCGTAAAGTCTCTATTTTTGAAAGTCTCAGGCCAAAGCAACAGAGAGACCAAGATCTTAGAAACTGAATTCAATTAGGAGAACTGTGTGTATGTGTGTGCATGTGTGTGTGTGCACTACAAATTGGCACTTATCAAGATCATTGCCAATGACTGAACAAAGGCATATGCCATCTGCCTCTACAGAGACTAAACCCCTTGCTACAATGGCTACTGACCTTCAACAAACCCTGAGGGAGTGCAGAGTGGAGTGAGCACATTCTCTGCACTCCAGGGAATCTGGTGGGACAAGTCTTTAAATAGCTGGATGTTTTTAGGAACAGATTTTATGATCTCAATCCTTGCATCTTCTTATATCTAGAGAAGCACTAAATCCCTTCATGGTGACATCAGATCCTCATGACTAACAAAAAACCTTTTGTAGAATGAGTGCTTCATGGTATTGAACTTCCCCTTCACCAAAACCTTATATATGGACCTTCCCCACTGCTGCTTTAGAGCAGTCTCTCAGGGATATCTGAGATGCTGCTTCCCGGGCTGCAGTCCTCATTTTGCCCCAAATAAAACTTAACTGGCAACTCTCAAGTTGTACATGTATTTTAGTTAACACATGTATTGGAATAGAATTACTTTACAATGTTGTATTAGTTTCTGCTGCACAACAAAGTGAATCAGCTATATGTATATGAGAGGGCAACAAGCAGGAAGGAAGGGGTCCCCAAGCATAGGAAATTGATTACAAGCGTCAGACTTTTTTTTTTTCCTCTCTCATAAGGGGCAGAAGGAAACAAACTATGAACTACAAGTGTCAGACCTTTTTTTTTTTCCCCTCTACCTACTCCAGTGTTCTTGCCTGGAGAATCCCAGGGACGGGGGAGCCTAGTGGGCTTTCGTCTACGGGTCGCACAGAGTCGGACACGACTGAAGCGACTTAGCAGCAGCAGCAACAGCATACAAAATTAAAAGGAAGTTTCTTTTAAAATTCTGTGTTGCTGTAACGACACCTGGTTCCACCTGAACTTAACTTTTCTCAAACCTTGAGCTAACCAACGCGTTTTTCTTATGGAAATGTTTTTCTTAAGCTATGTTAATGAAGCTATGTATTTGCTTAGAAATCTGACTTTCTTCAGGATTCAGGTCAATTGTTTTATTGCTCGAGATGACTCATATTTTGCCAACATTATCTCAAAATACATGTTGTGGGTTAGGGGCCTGGTGCAACTCTCTCAGTTTTGAGACATTTCCTTTCTCTAATTAGCAGCTTGCTAATAGGGGTGCCATTACCTTCTCCAAATAGGTATATAACTCCTTGCTAAAAACTAGCAAGGGGGCACTCTTTCTGCACCCTTCTGATGTCTATGTCAGAGGTTTTCTCTATCTCTTTTATACTGTAACAAAACTTTATTACACAAAAGCTCTGAGTTATCAAGCCTTGTCACTGGCCCAGATCGAATTTCTGTCTTCCAGAGGCCAAGAATCCTGGAGTCCTTCATGGCTCACAGCTGCAACCTTTCATGTACATATATCCCCTCTCTCTTGAGCTTCCCAGCCACTCCCATTCACTATAATATTATCCCATTCTTCAATAACAATAAATGTATTTAGCTCAATAAAAATAAATAATGCAGTTTTTTAATATTTAAAGTTTTAGGGTTTTTTTTTTAATAACTACTAAAGATCATTGTACCAGATATCACCCCCTCTTCATTGATTCATGAAGATTTACAATGTTCCTTACCTTTGTGTCAGCTATAGGAACATAATATTTTAAGTAAATTTCTTCACATTATTGACTTTCAGTTTTAAAATCAGTTATAAAGGTGTGCAGGTTTGTTTTTTGTTTTTGTTTTTTCATTTTTTTGGTACCAATCTGCTTACTCATCATTCACCTTCTACACTCAGTATGAAAACTGGCTGAAAATTGACAATTCAAGACTGGAATGGTCCCTCAGCAGAACTAGATAGCTTTACCAAGAAATAAAGCAAAATGAAGAAATAAGGAGAATCTTATTCTTCCCTGGAAATTGCTTGTCTGATGCTTGTTGTTGCTCAGTTACTCAATCGTGTCTGACTCTTTGCGACCCCATAGACTGCAGCATTCCAGGCTTTCCTGTACATCACTGTCTCCCAGAGCTTGCTCAAACTCATGTCTATTGAGTCAATGATGCCATCCAAGCATCCCGTCCTCTGTCATCCCCTTTTTCTTCCAGCCTTCAATCTTTTTCCAGCATCAGGGTCTTTTTTAATGAGTCAGCTCTTCGCATCAGGTGGCCAAAGTATTGGAGCTTAAACGTCAGCATTGATGACCAAAAAGATGTACAACTTGAGAATTGTGAGGTTTTATCTGGGGCAAAATGAGGACTGCAGCCCAGGAGGCAGTACCTCAGATAACCCTGAGAGACTGCTCCAAAGCAGCAGTGAAGATGGTCAAATAAGGTTTTGGTGAAGGGGGAGTTCAGTACCATCATTAAGCATTCATTTTACAAAAGGTTTTTTGCTAGTCATGAGGATCTTATGTCACCGTGAAGGGATTTAGTGCTTCTCTAGATATGAGAAGATGCAAGGATTGAGATCATTAAATCTGCTCCTAAAAACATCCAGCTGTCCCATTAGATTCCCTGGAGCACAGAGTACCTCACTCCACCCTGAACTCCCTCAGGGGCTTTTGAAAGTCAACAGCATATCAGTGTAGGAATCTCCCATAGAGGCAGATGGCAAATGTCGTTGTTGTTCAGTCATTGGCAATGATCTTGTTAAGTGTCAATTTGTAGTTAACAGCATCAGTCCTCCCAATGAATATTCAGGGGTAATTCCCTTTAGGATTGATTTGATCTCTTTGCAGTCCAAAGGACTCTCAAGTTGCACTGGGATGACCCAGAGGGATATGGGGAGGGAGGTGGGAGGGGGGTTCAGGACTGGGAACCCGTGTACACCCATGGCGGATTCATGTTGATGTATGGCAAAACCAATACAATATTGTAAAGTAATTAGCCTCTAATTAAAATAAATAAATTTAAATTAAAAAAAAAAAAAAAAGAATCTCCTCCAATACCACAGTTTAAAAGCATCAATTCTTCGGCACTCAGCCTTCATTATGGTCCAACTCTCATATCCATACAGGGACCTTTGTTGGCAAACATGCATGTTATTTATGGTACATTTTTTTTTCTAAAGAGGACAAATAATATCCCTTCCCTTATGAAAACTCTCATTTCACAAAAAATTGCTATTTTCTATAATGCTTTAAGCTCAAAGTGGATTCTAATTGTTTAAGTCATCCTGGGATATGAAATCAATACCAAAAAAAAGTAGAATAATCCAAATTATTAAGCTTTAATTCTTTACAAGTCAAATGATCAGGTTCTGAGACCAAGAGTGAAATTTAATTCAGTCTATCAGAATCATCAAAAATAATGCATACTGGGTAATGCTGACATATATTTAATACGATTTTTAAGTATCGAGCTGATTTATAGTTGAGATTTGAAACCAGTTCTGCAGCACTAAGAAACTGGTGCTTTCCACTGTTTGCATATTCACTATAGGCTATAGTTCTTTGTAAATATTACCATAACTGAAGAAGTGCAAAGAGAAAAAGATGTGAATATTGATATGGAATACCCCAAAAGAACTTGGAAACAAACCTAAAATTGTAATTACCGAAAGCAATGAATTAATGGCAAAGCGAAACTGAGGGAGAGCAGAAAAAAAATTTTCATCTTCACATAAAGAAACTGAACTTAAAGCATTATGCTATCTAACACCAAGACTGCAGAGGGTTTCATAAGCCCTCTGGACAACTGAGTTGATATAAACCAAAAAATGAAGGGCTTCCCTGGTGGCTGAGCTGGTAAAGAATCTGCCTGCAATGTGGGAGATCTGGGTTCAATCCCTGGGTTGGGAAGATCACCTGGAGAAAGGAAAGGCTACCCATTCCAGTTCTCCAGCCTGGATAATTCCATGTACTATATAGTTCATGGGGTTACAAAGAGTTGGACACAACTGAATGACTTTCACTTTCACTTTCTTTTCAAAAAATGAAAGATTTCTCTACATGTAGAATTTTTGTCATAAAAAAAAAAGATCAGATAAGGTGAGTAATGCTTTCTGTATTCTAAAATTCCATTTAAAAAATAACAACCTTAAAATACTAGCTGCACCTTTCATCTTCAGATCAGATCAGATCAGATTAGTCGCTCAGTTGTGTCCGACTCTTTGCGACCCCATGAATCGCAGCACACCAGGCCTCCCTGTCCATCACCAACTCCCGGAGTTCACCCAGACTCATGTCCACCGAGTCAGTGATGCCATCCAGCCATCTCATTCTCTGTCGTCCCCTTCTCCTCCTGCCCCCAATCCCTCCCAGCATCACAGTCTTTTCCAATGAGTCAACTCTTTGTATGAGGTGGCCAAAGTACTGGAGTTTCAGCTTTAGCATCATTCCTTCCAAAGAAATCCCAGGGCCGATCTCCTTCACAATGGACTGGTTGGATCTCCTTGCAGTCCAAGGGACTCTCAAGAGTCTTCTCCAACACCACAGTTCAAAAGCATCAATTCTTCGGTGCTCAGCCTTCTTCACAGTCCAACTCTCACATCCATACATGACCACTGGAAAAACCATAGCCTTGACTAAACAAACCTTTGTTGGCAAAGTAATGTCTCTGCTTTTGAATATGCTATCTAGGTTGGTCATAACTTTCCTTCCAAGGAGTAAGCGTCTTTTAATTTCATGGCTTCAGTCACCATCTGCAGTGATCTTGGAGCCCCCCCCCAAAATAAAGTCTGACACTGTTTCCACTGTTTCCCCATCTATTTCCCATGAAGTGGTGGGACCGGATGCCACGATCTTTGTTTTCTGAATATTGAGCTTTTAGGCAACTTTTTTACTCTCTACTTTCACTTTCATCAAGAGGCTTTTGAGTTCCTCTTCACTTTCTGCCATAAGGTTGGTGTCATCTGCATATCTGAGGTTACTGATATTTCTCTCAGCAATCTTGATTCCAGCTTGTGCTTCTTCCAGTCCAGCATTTCTCATGATATACTCTGCATAAAAGTTAAATAAGCAGGGCGACAATATACAGACTTGACATACTCCTTTTCCTATTTGGAACCAGTCTGCTGTTCCATGTCCAGTTCTAACTGTTGCTTCCTGACCTGCATACAAATTTCTCAAGAGGCAGATCAGGTGGTCTGGTATTCCCATCTCTTGAAGAATTTTCCCCAGTTCATTGTGATCCACACAGTCAAAGGCTTTGGCATAATCAATAAAGCAGAAATAGATGTTTTTCTGGAACTCTCTTGCTTTTTCCATGATCCAGAAGATGTTGACAGTTTGATCTCTGGTTCCTCTGCCTTTTCTAAAACCAGCTTGAACATCAGGAAGTTCACGGTTCACATATTGCTGAAGCCTGGCTTGGAGAATTTTGAGCATTACTTTACTAGCATGTGAGATGAGTGCAATTGTGCGGTAGTTTGAGCATTCTTTGGCATTGCCTTTCTTTGGGATTGGAATGAAAACTGACCTTTTCCAGTCCTGTGGCCACTGCTGAGTTTTCCAAATTTGCTGGCATATCGAGTACAGCACTTTCACAGCATCATCTTTCAGGATTTGAAATTGCTCAACTGGAATTCCATCACCTCCACTAGCTTTGTTTGTAGTGATGCTTTCTAAGGCCCACTTGACTTCACATTCCAGGATGTCTGGATGTAGGTCAGTGATCACATCATCGTGATTATCTGAGTCATGAAGACTTTTTTGTACAGTTCTTCTGTGTATTCTTGCCATCTCTTCTTAATATCTTCTGCTTCTGTTAGGTCCATACCATTTCTGTCCTTTTTCGAGCCCATCTTTTTTCCCTTAGTGATCCATATAACAGCATACCTTGCAATCAGTGGTATCTTAGATTCAATGAAATAAGAAGAATGATAATACATAACTTTTATTGAGCTTTTCTAAATGACAGACACAACACTTTGCAAGTATTAACTTCATTTAATCATTACAAAACTCTTAAGGTAGAACCTAATACTATTTGAAAATCAAGGTACAGTGTGTATATAATAATTACCCTAAGTCATGCAGCTAATAATAAAGCTTTGAACCCAGGACAACTATAGAGGCAATCAATGTAAAAACCTCATCACATTGTAACACTCAAGATACACTATTTACTGGGAGGTAATCATCTTGTTTAGGGGGAAATGACTAGCCTTAGTTCTGAAACTAAAATAGAAAATAGTATTCCTCCTAGAAAACCACATCATTACCTCTTAACAATTTAATGGCATCTTGTCAAAGGTACAGTTTTCAAAAGAGATTTTAAAGTTCTGTTGTGAAATACTTCAAAGTTATTACTAAATAAGAAATATTGACCCAAGTTGTACCAGTCTTTTAACAACTACACTTTTATCTTTTATGTATGAATGTGGGGCCAGAAAGAGTGATATTCTGTAGAGATAGAGATGGGAACAAACAAAATAACCAACCTTGGACCCAATATTTATGGGGAAATAGGTTTTGGTTCTCATTGGCCATACAATGTAGTGTTTATCTAATTAAACAGAACTTCAATATTTAGATGTTAAATGGTTCTGGACAACATTCCCAAAGATTATTTCTGTATATACATGTGGGATAATATTATCTTATATAGCATGCAGAGAACTTAAAAAGAATAGAAAAATTATATAGAAATATTATGGAGATGCACAGTGCTAGAAAGGAAGTGAAATTTGTACCTATTAATCTCATTTATCAAAACTGACCTCAAAATTTAGAAACATTTTTGCCGACATATTATAATTTATGATTCATAAAATATTACCAACATGAATATATATTTCCTTTGTCATAATTAATTGAAAATTCTGTTTTTGCCAGTTTCTACATCTGTCCTAAAATGATTTTGTAGTTCTGCAAAGTTGTCCCTAAGAACTCTTCAGATCAGATCAGATCAGTCGCTCAGTCGTGTCTGACTCTTTGCCACCCCATGAATCGCAGCACGCCAGGCCTCCCTGTCCATCACCAACTCCCAGAGTTCATTCAGACTCACGTCCATTGAGTCAGCGATGCCATCCAGCCATCTCATCCTCTGTCGTCCCCTTCTCCTCTTGCCCCCAATCCCTCCCAGCATCAGGGTCTTTTCCAATGAGTCAACTCTTCGCATGAGGTGGCCAAAGTACTGGAGTTTCAGCTTTAGCATCATTCCTTCCAAAGAAATCCCAGGGCTGATCTCCTTCACAATGGACTGGTTGGATCTCCTTGCAGTCCAAGGGACTCTCAAGAGTCTTCTCCAACACCACAGTTCAAAAGCATCAATTCTTCGGTGCTCAGCCTTCTTCACAGTCCAACTCTCACATCCATACACGACCACAGGAAAAACCATAGCCTTGACTAGACGAACCTTTGTTGGCAAAGTAATGTCTCTGCTTTTGAATATGCTATCTAGGTTGGTCATAACTTTCAGGATGGAGTAGTTGCAAACATTTCCTTATAAAACATGTTATCTAGATTTCTTCCCTATATTAGATTACTGATGTGGCAAAGTTTGAGCAGACCAATTCATCCTAGGTAGAGCATTGATATCAGTGCATATGTAATTTATAATTTGATTCATGCCTAAATGTAAAGATAATGGAAAGATCAGCTAGTATTAGATGCCTGTGAAACCAATCAGTTTTTCTTACTGAATAGGTAATTTGCCTTAGTAACTCCACATCTTACAGTAGCATAGCATATCTGTGGTGACAAATGTATGAACATCCAGACCAGTCAGCCTGTATAAGAAGAGAATCATGTTCTATAGTTACACCTCAAATTATTAGACTTACATTGGAAAAGAATCATCCTTTGGGTCAGAGTGGTCACTGATAGCTCAGTTGGTAAAGAATCTGCCTGCAATGCAGAAGACCCGGTTCAGTTCCTGGGTTGGGAAGATCCGCTGGAGAAAGGATAGGTTGCCCACTCCAGTATTCTTGGGCTTTCCTTGTGGCTCAGCTGGCAAAGAATCCACCTGCAATACAGGAGACCTGGGTTTGATCCTTGGGTTGGGATTACTCCCCTGGAGAAGGGAAAGATTACCCACTCCAGCATTCTGGCCTAGAGAATTCCGTGGACTGTGTAGTCCATGGGATCGCAAAGAGTCCGACAGGACTGAACAACTTCACTTTCACTTTCATCAACACAGAACTTTTCAGTGAATATGGAATGGTATTATCAGACTTTGGAATATTTGTACATAGTATAAAGCTTGATTCAGTTGATTCCAAAAAATATAATTCATAAGCCACATAATATTTCCCAAGGATTATGCTAGATGATGTACTGGAGTACCAAAAACCCACACTTCCTGCCCTCAAGAAAGCAATGAACAAGTGTGGGAGACAGACAAATGTGGTCACTCAAGGTATCACAAAGTACAAGATACACCTTGACATTTTCACTGATATAAAATGACTTCTTGATATAATTTTGAAAAAGATGAAATATCAGAAGTAATTTTAAAGAGTGAAATATGTTTTAACACAAATTTATTTGGTGACATTTGGAAAACTAAACATATGAATCTGCTTATAAGAGTAGGGAATAATTTTATGAGCAGCTAAATCCTATACAGCCAGTTATTAGAACATGTACCTAGACTCATCATTAAATAAATGTTTCTTCCCTACTTCTATAAAATATTCAATATGAAATGCCAGATGTAAAAATACACAAACATCACACAGGCAAAATCAATTTCTTCTTCAGAAATAAGAACTTTTCTTCCAAAGTTACAATTTGATTTTTTTTTTTAATTTTTACATTTGGAAATGTCAATAAATCTCTGTCAAAACTTTAGATTGCATATATATATATATATATATATATGTCTATGTATACATTACACACACATACAAAAAGGAGATTATGTTTCCATGTAAATTTAAGGTTCTTCAAGCCAACCAAGAGTTATTAAAATTATATGTATGTAACATAGTCTCCCTAAGAGTTTTCTATTCAAGCTCTGGCCGAGATTTTTCTTTTCTCTTTGCTTCCAGGAACATATTGAAAAACAAAGATGAAAGAGAATTCTCAAGTAAGTCATTTACTAACTGAGAATTTAATTGTGAGTTTGCCAACCATGGTTTGATTTTTCCTTGTCCTGTTCCAAGGTTATAAACCTTTCAATTCATTTATATTTATAAACAATTCCCACTATACTATGTGCATGGATTATTAGGATTGTCTCCCAACAGAATTTTGTCAACTTTCTGTACATAATTAATTAAAAGCCCTGGTTCACTTTTTATCAAACTTTCACAGTGGGTTAGAATATCTGAAATCTAAACTGAAAGTCTCTTTTAGCCCAAATGACTACTCATTCCCTGGTTTGGAAGGCTCTTTATTTCATGGATTTGAAAAGGAAGATTAAAGCCATTGGAGAAATCACCTTGGGCAGAATGTGGTTTTGCTGATAACAGAATTATGTTTCACAGAAACAGAATTATGTTTCTGTATCTAATTAACACACCATGATAAAAAAAAAAAAAAAAAAAAAGCAAGCCAAAGGAGAAAATGTCTAGCCTAAAACTATGATCCCACCTACAAAAGAATGGAAAGGGTATAACAGCTGACTTTTACCCACGCACTATTTGTAATTCCCATTGTATTTCTAAAAGGAACTCAGATAAGCACAGTCTTCATATATCTTGTAGCAGCAAAAAAAAAAAAAAAATCCCTAATCCTACAACTACACCTAACCCTGCTTCCTCACAAAGGCACCTTTGAATCGCCTAAGGAGATGTTAAAGCCTAACAATGCCAAGGCTCTAGCCCTCAGACTCTATTTTAATTAGTCTAGCATGGAAACAGAGAAAGTTTGTTTATGATAAAATTATATGTATATATCTTCAGGTTATATTACTATACAAACAAGGTTGAAAATTTTGAAGTCCTAGTTTGTTAATTTTAAGGAATTTGGAGTCATGTAAAAATATATGGATTGTATTCATTTTCACAATATTCATTTTGTTTCCTCTGTTGTTGTTCAGTCACTAAACCGTGTCCAATTCTTTGGGACCTTATGGACTGTAGCATGCAAGGCTCCTCTGTCCTACACTATCTCCCAGAGTTTGCTCAAATTTACATTCACTGAGTCGATGATGCTGTTTAACCATCTCCTCTCTGCCACCCTCTTCTCCTTTTGCCTTCAGTCTTTCTCAGCATCCAGGTCTTCTCCAATGCATTGGCTCTTTCTATCAGATGGCCAAAGTATTGGAGCTTCAGGTTCAGAATCAGTCCCTTCAATAAATAGTCAGTGTTGATTTCCATTAGGATTGACTTGTTTGATCCCCTTGCTGTCCAAGGGACTGTCAAGAGTCTTCTTTAGCTCCACAATTCAGAAACATCAATTTTTCAGTCTTCTTTATGGTCCAACTCTCATATCCATACATGATTACTGGTAAAACCATAATTTTGACAATGTGATTCTTTGTTGGCAAAGTGATATCTCTGCTTTTCAATATGCTGTCTAGTATTGTCAGCAGATGACAGAGGGCAACAGAGAATGAGATGGCTGGATGGCATCACCAATGCAATGGACAGGAACTTGGGCAAACTCTGGAAGATGGTGGGGGACAGGGATGCTTGGCATGCTGCAGTCCATGGGGTCACAGAGTCAGACACAACTTGGCAACTGAACAATAACTAGGTTTGTCAGAGCTTTCTTTCCAAGGAGCAAGCATCTTTTTATTTCATGGCTGTAATCATTGTCCACAGTGATTTTGGAGCCCAAGAAAAGAAAACCTGTCACTGCTTCCACATTTTCCCCTTCAGTTTGCCATGAAGTGATGGGACCAGATGCCATGATCTTGGGTTTTTAAATGTTGAGTTCTAAGCCAGCTTTTTCACTTTCCTCTTTCATCCTGATCAAGAGTCTCTTTAGCTCCTCTTCACTTTCTGCCACTAGAGTGGTATCATCTGCATGTCTTAAGTTGTTGGTATTTCTTCCAGCGATCTTGATTCCAACTTGTGCTCATCCAGCCTGGCATTTCACATGATGTATTCTGCATGTAACTTAAACAAACAGGGTGACAATATACAGCCTTTTTGTATTCCTTTCCCAATTTTGAACCAGTCAGTTGTTCTATGTCTGCTTCTAACTTTTGCTTCTTCATCTACATACAGGCTTCTCAGGAGACAGGTGAGGTGGTCTGGTATTTCCATCTCTTTCAGAATTTTCCACAGTTTATTCTAACCCACACATTCAAAGGCTTTAGCATAGTCAATGGAGCAGAAGTAGATGTTTTCCTAGAACTCCCTTGCTTTTTCTATGATTCAATGGATGTTGCCAATTTGATCTCTGGTTCCTCTGCCTTTTCTAAATCCAGCTTGAATATCTGGAAGTTCTCAGTTCATGTACTGCTGAAACCTAACCTGTAGGATTTTGACCATAACCTAGCTTTCCTTAGCATTACCTTAAATTTTGAAAGTGTAAATTTAGCATGAAGCAGTAGATAACAGACCAAAAGTACAGGAGGCACTGATGATAAGTACCTATTCAAGTGGAACTTTACCAAGTAAAGTAATTGAAATTTAAAAGATCTTTCATATCCCTATCTTATACATATGCTGTCAGTGGTGGTATTGTTTTTAGATTCAGGTACACAGACTTGGGTTAATTATACTCCTCTATCCATGTCATAATTGCATCTTAGGCCACATTTCTTCCATTTATTTAATCATCTAGCCCACTCCCGTTTCCCACAGGATAGTAATAAAACAATTCAATTAGCAAATGGCAAAAGACATGATGAGATATTTTACCAAAGAGGTTATAGAGATGGCAAATAAACTCATGAAACAATGTTCAACATCAGCAGCCACTATGAAAACACAAATTAAGAGCACAATGAGTTATCACTACATACCTCCTTTTACAGCACTTCACATTTTTGTGCTTCACAGTTGTTGCATTTTTTTTTTTTTTACAAATTGAAGAAAACTGTCAAACAAGTCTATTTGCACCATCCTCCAACAGCATTGTTTTTTAATTAACACGTGTACATTTTTTCTAGACATAATGCTGTGCTGTGCTTACTTGCTCAGTCATGTCTGACTCTTTGTGACCCCGTGGACTGTAGCCCGCCAGGCACCTCTGTCTAGGGGGATTCTCTAGGCAAGAATACTGGAATGGGTTACCATGCCTTCCTCCACAGGGTCTTTTCAACCCAGTGATCCAACACAGGTCTCCTGCATTACAGGTGGATTCTTTACCATCTGAGCCACCAGGGAAGCCTAGGCATACAGCTATTATATACTTACTTACTTACTTACTTACTTAGTGTAAACATAACTTTTTATATGAGCTGAAAAATTTTTAAAAATCCTATTTCTTGTTTTATTATGATATTTGCTTTACTGCAGTGATCTGGAACTGAACCTGAATTATTTCCTGTACAGGTGTACAGGAATGCCTGTAGTTATTAAAATGACTATTTTTTTTTAATAGTGACAATACCAAATTCTGCTGAAGATGTGGAGAAACTGGGTCTTTAATATATCTCTTACAGAAATATTGAATGGTAGTGTTATTCTGGAAAAAAGGTTTGATAGTGTCTTTTAAAACTAAACCTTTAATATGCATATAATAGAGCAATCACACTCCTAGACATTTATTTCAGAAAAATAAAGACATTTTATTTATCTGTCTACATAAAATATGCACACATTTGTTCAAAGCAGCTTTATCTGCAATGGTTAAAAATTAGAAACCACTGAAATATCCTACAATACATGAATGGTTAAAAAAAAAAAAAGGTGGTTCAGACATGCAGTGAAGTACTACTTAGCTATAAAAATGAACGAATTATTGATACATCTACTCAAGCTACACTGAGTAAAAAAAATCAATATCAAAATATAATTCTATTTACATATCATTCTCTAAATGACAAAATTAATAGAGAAGAAGAACTGATTAGTGGTTGTCAGGAATTAGTGATGGTGAAGAGGGCAGGGCAACTACAAATGAGTAACACTAGAAAGATCTTTGTGGTAAGGTGGTGAATACACAAATGTACATGTGATAAAATGACATAGAACTATACACACACTTTGTACCAATGTCAAATTCATGTTTTATATATGGTACTATTAGCATTTAAGATGTAACCTGGGAAATTCCATGAATACAGAAGCCTGGCAGGTTACAGTCCATAGGGTCACAAGAGCCCAACATGACTGAGGGAGTAAATATGGGGGAAACTGGATTAAGCACGGAAATTGAGTCCAGGTTCTTTCTGTACTATCTTTACAATTTCCTGTCAATCTATAATATTTTAAACTAAAAACAAACTAAAAACAAAAAGCTTTCCTTTTTCCATTGTAGTTGCTCAGCTCCTTGTTGAATATCAATTAAGCATATATATGTGAGGGTTTATTTCTTAACTCTCTAGTGTATTTAATTGGTTTATTTGTCTATCCCTATCAGTGCTAATACCACACTATATGCTGCTAAGTCACTTCAGTCGTGTTCGACTCTGTGCGACCCCATAGACGGCAGCCCACCAGGCTCCCCCATCCCTGGGATTCTCCAGGCAAGCACACTGGAGTGGGTTGCCATTTCCTTCTCCAATGCATGAAAGTGAAAAGTGAAAGTGAAGTCGTTCAGTCATGTCCGACCCTCAGCGACCCCATGGACTGCAGCCTTCCAGGCTCCTCTGTCCATGGGATTTTCCAAGCAAGAGTACTGGAGTGGGGTGCCATTGCCTTCTCTGACCATACTATATAGGATGGAGTTATTTTACAGCTGGACAAGGGGAACTCCCTGTTTGTGTTCAGGGAAGCTGGGCATCTAGCTTCGACTATTATGTCAGTGGTTCAGAGTGCTAACCAGATGTGGTCTTTGTGCTAAACAATTCACTAATAGTCAGTGATGTGCTGTTTAAAGTCTTAAACACCCTTCCTGACATCCACTTTGGTGGCTTTCAACTGGCACAAGACGGTTGACTTGGATATGTTACTGGAGCATATAAAAATATATCACTAGAAATTTCAGTCTTAAGTTCTAATAAGCCAAGATTCTTCCAACAATCTTGATTGCTTAATCTTGAGAAAAACTGCATTTTTGTGTAAGAACATGGAGAATCTTCATCTAGAACTCTCAAATTCAGTGCTTGTCAACATTTTTTTTCTTGCTATATCATATACTTTCTCTTTATTTAAAGTCTGACATTAAAATGTTCTTCAATGACCTGTGAGTCATTCAAATATCCAAAGTTGAATAACCTTTAAAACATTCTCTGTATTGCTGTAGCTTTATGATAAGTCTTGAAATCATATAGTGTAGTATCTCCAAAATTTTATGCTTCTTTTTCAAAATTGCTTTGGTATTCTACATTCTATATATGTCCAAGTGCATTTTAGAACTGGTTATCTATTATGTTTTAAAATCTGCAGGAAATTTTGTAGATGTATTTTGGGAGAATCTTAATATTATCTTCCAATGCATTAACATGATACATCTATTTATACAGCTCTTTGTTTTCCTCAGAAAGACTTGATTATTTAAATGTAGTGATCTTGCTGAAATTTTATTAGATTTATTCTAAGATGTTTTCTATCATTTTGATATTACTATATATCCTGATATGTTTAAAAAATTTATTTTCCAATTTTTTCTTGCTAATATATACTGATAATAGCTCAGTTGTGTCCCACACTTTGGACCTCTTGGACTATAGCCTCTGTCCATGGAATTAATCAGTCAAGAACACTGGAGTGTGTAGCCTTTCCCTTCTCCAGGGGATCTTTCCAACTCAGGGATAGAACCTGGGTCTCTCACATTGCAGGCAGATTCTTTACTGCCTGAGCCACCAGGTAAGCTAATATATAGAAATTTAATCAATTTTTACTGATATTCAGTCTTGCTCTTATTTTATAATTTCCTTCTTTTATTTACTGAGTTTTTAATTTGCTCTTCTTTTTATAGCTTCTTGAACTGACAGCTAAGACCATTAATTTTATATCTTTCAGTTCAGTTCAGTTCAGTTCAGTCACTCAGTCATGTCTGACTCTTTGCGACCCCATGAATTGCTGCACGCCAGGGCTCCCTGTCCATCACCAACTCCTGGAGTTCACTCAGAATCACGTCCATCAAGTCAGAGATGCCATCCAGCCATCTCATTCTCTGCCATCCCCTTCTCCTCCTGCTCCCAATCCCTCCCAGCATCAGAGTCTTTTCCAATGAGTCAACTCTTCGCATGAGGTGGCCAAAGTACTGGAGTTTCAACTTTAGCATCATTCTTTCCAAAGAACACCCAGGACTGATCTCCTTTACTCTTTCCTAATATAAGTTGTACAATTTCCTCTAAGTATTGCTTTACTGCATTTTACAAACTTTAATGCTATGTTTCCTTACAATTTAGTTCAGTTCTAGAATCCTTGTTCTAGAGACTACAATATTCATCTTTAATTGATCACAATCTACTTTCAATATTATTACACTATTTCAAAAAATGTGTAAGAGATTTCTTATAGCCTAATTCCATTTTCCCACCTCTGTCCTTTAGAGACTTGTTTTATAACTTGACTTTTCTAAATGCAAAAATAAGATAATAAATTGTTTGGAATTCCCTAGTGGCTCAGACAATTATAAATTACACTTTTAAATTGTTTGTTTTTATTTCTGCTTTACTTAGTTAAGACTCATCTAAAGATACGCACACATACACACACACATGATTTAACTATCTACCAAATATGCACTATTTCTGGTATAAATTCCTGTGCAGCTCTTGTGACCTGGTATTGATATGAACAAGGGTTCTTTAACTTCCCCAATCAACAGAAATTGACTACTAGCCAGACAAGAAATTCAGGAAAGGCTTTCTTTATTGGGGTCCCTGCTGTATTAGGGATGAGCAAGAATAAGTAACAGGTTCCCTTGCTTGCTATCCAGGAGAGAGGGGGGCTGAGCTAGTTCTTTAAATGGGGTAAAGGTAAGAGTGTATCTGAGGGTCTAGCCAGAGGGGTGGCTTAGGTGGTTTGCCAACTCCTTTGCTGTGTGCTCGATCCCTGCATCAGGAAGATCCCCTGGAGGAGAGCATGGCAACTCCACTATTCTTTCCTGGAGAATCCAATGGACAGAGGAGACTGGCGGGCTACAGTCCATATTGTTGGAAAGAGTAGTACACAGCTGGAGTGACTTAGCACATCTGCTGTGTGAAGGGGCTTGAGCAGTATCCAGCTTTTGCTCCCAGCATCCTGTTTTGCTTCTGGCTTTTCAGAAGTGGCAATTGTTTTCTTCTTATTTTTGTCCTCTTGTACCTTTTGGCTTGTAATTTGCTCCAACTTCACAAACACATAGTTACTTTTAGTTCCTCATAGTTTCTTTGTAATTTGTAGTTCAAGGAGATGTCTATTCAAGTTCAAGCACTGCAGCAAAGGGTCCCAAGTCTCTATCTTCACTGGCTGCTCTTATAATTTTCTCTTAATCTTTTCTCTTTTGGTAGTTTAACTACAAATTGCCTGGGCATGGTTTGGTTGTAGGATTTGTCATTTATCATGCTTTCATTTTGCTGAGCTTCTTTATTCCGTAGGTTGCTGCTCTCTTTCATTTGGAAAGATTTTAATCGTTATTTCTTTAAATTTCATATTTTATTTCTGTCTTTTGAGCCTCCATTTTTAGACATTTTGGTATTATTTCACAAATCTTGGATACATTATTTCTCTTTACTATTTGTAGTTTTTCCTTTTTTTCTCTTTGTACTTTGGTTTGATTTTTTTTCTACCTGCATTCAACATCATGATACTTTCCTATGATGTGTCTAGTTTGTTTTTAACCTACTTAAATAAATCCTTCATTTCTGAAATTATATTTTAAATTTCTAGAATTTTACTACATAGTTCCCATGACTCTAAGGGTGGCTCAGTGATAATCTTCTGACAATGTAGGGCACACAGGAGACATGATTTCCATCCCTGAGTCAGGAAGATCTCATGAAGTAGGAAATGGAGACCAGTTCCAGTATTCTTGCCTGGATAATTCCATGGACAGTAGAGCCTGGTGGGCTACATACAGTCCATGGGGACACAAAGAGTTGGACATGACTGAACACCTAGGAATGCATCCATGGCTCTTATGAAATTAAATATTTTTATAAAACTGTTCTTCCTGATACTTTATTATATTCATTAGAGTTAATTTAAAGTCTTAAAATCCTTGTTTGATAATTCCAACATTGAGCCTTCTCTTAGGTTAATTATATTATTTCTTCCTTTGTCAGTGGGCTATATGGACTCTTGATTTTTAATGTGTCTCGTAATCTCATTGATTGAAAGTCAGGAATTTTGTGAAAAGGGGCTTCCCTGGTTTCCCAGATGGTAAAGCATCTGCCTGCAATGCAGGAGACCCAGGTTCAATCCTTGGGTTTGGAAGACCCCCTGGAGAAGGAAATGGCAACCGACTCTAGTACTCTTGCCTGGAAAATTCCATGGATGGAGGACTGGAGACTAAAATAAATAATATTTATCTCCACAAACAGGCAAACTCACTTTACTCTCAAGTTGTTAGTGTCAGGCCTTAGTCATATAATCTATGGTTGACTTGTTTCTAAGCTTTGTTAAGTCTATAGTTATTTTAAACTTACTACTGCCTTCAGATGTATTGACAAAAGGATCAGCACCTTCTTTTCAGTAACTCCCTTCCCCTGATTTCTACATTTTGGTGAAGTACCAGAAATATGCTTCTTCTTTATAGCCAAGGCTCAGAGAATTTAATTGACCTGCTCAGGTCATCATCAATAATTAATAAATCAGTAACTTTGAACTTTCCTATTTTCACAGCCAGCAAACATCCAATGCTTCAAATAAATAAAGAAAATTGTATAGTTTGGAGGAGTACCTGAGGTTCTAAGACCTATGCATAAAACAGGCGGTTTAATTCCCAGACTGATCAGAAAGCCTGTGAGGAAAAAAGTGGATCTCAAAATGTAAGAAAATTACATGATATGTGAGACTGAGGAGCAGATCATATAGGTTATTAAAACAGTGAAGTTTAAATAATTATAAACTATATTTATCTTGAGTTTTCTTTTCTTTGTCGTGATATCCTCACTATTACATTAGACCCAAATTACTGATTTGGGATTACTTTCCACTTTAGATTTAGGCAGATGCTGATCAGGAGGTAGAATATGTCATTATCATCTTTCTAAATCCCTTCAACTTTAGCTTTTTACTACCCTCGTGATTTCCACTTTTACCTTCATTAGAATATTGATTAATAATTTTATTTGTTTTGCGACTGGTCGGTTCAATTTCTAGTTGTGACTTGGTGTAAACTCTTTCCCCCACTTTTTCCCATTTTCTACCTTTCTTTAATCTTATCTAATTCAACTAATGCAATTAAGATCCTCAACATCTTGAATACAGAATACAGATATTCACGTCAGGGAATTCATTGCAAAGTTTTGGTATGAACTTTACAAAAATCCTTGATGTAAAATTAATTTAGTCCTTTGAGTAAGTGACAGAAATGGACTCAAGTTCACACATAAAAAGCAAACTCTTCTTTAAAAATCAGAATTATATTTTATTGATGATATATACATGCATTATTTATTGATTAAAAATATTAGAAAAAACAAATTTATATGATCTTTTAATCCTTCAGTATGTTTTCTGTATATAAAACTAATCATATTTCAAGCTTAACTGTTTTAGAAAATTATAATTAAAAGTATACTGTACTTTTGTTAGGCCCAATGCATCTAGTGACATAATTTACTTTTCAACACTTTTTAAAATTCAGTTATGCTAAAACTTTCAACTCATTAGATTCATTTGAAAATATTTTAGATAATTCTGAAGTCCAGGACTAGTTAAATTATAATTATTGAGGGTGAGGATCAGGCTCTGGTAAATTTTTGAAAACACAGATTATTAAAGTATACAAACTGAGTTGAGAACATTGCCTCGATTTAAGCAAGGGCATAACATAGGGAACAATGTCCACAAAAAATCAAACTTACACATTTATGATACTAATAATATTTTTGCATTATATGTTTATTTGCTTGGCATATTAGTCCTAACATCAGTGTTATGTGAGATTGATCAGATTAAACTAACTTTCAAGTTGGAAAGGATCTGACAAATTTACACTAATAAGAGCTTAATTGTTTACCCATAGTAATATATTTTACTAAAGACAATTTCAATCCAAGAGAATGACACCCTGGGTGAAATTTAAAGAAGCAGGGTGAGCCCAATTGAACATACTTGAGGGATCAGGACACTTAAACAGTTTTCTATCACCAAGTCATATGTTATCTGTTATCTTTCACTATATTTATAATGCATATGGTGATATTTGTGGTATCTCAGTCTAACTAAGTTATGTATCATTATTACTAACATTTAGAACTGAAGAAACAGAGGCTCAAAGAGATGAAATCCAGTATCCAAGATTTCATAGCAGGAAATGACCAGGTAACTGGACTCCAAAGGCTGATTTCAGAACCACTATAATAGACCAGTCTATTACATACCATCTAGAATTCAGTATAATTTTCCAAGATACATAATTAAAATTATTCCATACTGAGCAAGAGTTGTAGATAAAATATGTGTGATGCAGTGATAATTGCACAGTAAATAATTGATAAATATCTTATGATTGGCTTATAATGATGTACATCATCACTAGAAAATGATTAAATAAAAGGGAAGAATTAGCATCACATTTAAGAAAACATTTAGCATGACAAAAAGATTTTTTGTGAGGTCTGTATTTTGTTTTTTGTTTGTTTTTGTCTTCCCCCTCAGAAAACTCTTCACAGCTTACTTTTTATACATAGACTGCACAATGTATTATAAACTTGCAGATCTGGCTCTTATCTTAGATTGTATGTAATAGCTACATTCTATTGAAATAATGTGAATAAAAGAATATGCTTTATCACTTAGCTAATATAATTTTCACTGCTCTTTATAAAAGCATAAGTCATGTTTATTTTTGCATTGATGTCTAAGACTTAAAATTGCCCAAACCCACAGCATTTATGAGTATAAACATATTTCTCAAAAGTCACATGATCTTTATTTATCTGAAATCTTTTTTTTTTGTTTGCTATCAAATATTCTTATTTAGAAGGATCACTAATGTCATATGTAACATGTCATCAAGCACTCAATCAGGTGTTTATAATATCATGCAGTATAACTGTAGCAAATTGATTGATATAGGAAGTGTGAGGGTCGGCTCATTCCATTTCCTTTCCATATTTATCAACACAGTCATTGTCAAAGCTACTCTGTCATTATCTAACTTTAACCTTTCTTATTACCACTTCTTCACAAGCTATGAATTCCAACCTGTGTTACATATATCTAGTTTGTAATGAGAAAACAAAAAATTAATTGTACTTTTTATTAATTCATTTTACTTATTTCCTATGAAGGGCCTCCCTGGTGGTTCAGATGGTAAAGCATCTGCCTGCAATGCGGGAGACCTGGGTTTGATCCCTGGGTCAGGAAGATCCCCAGGAGAAGGAAATGGCAACACACTCCAGTACCCTTGCCTGGAAAATCCAAAGGACAGAGGAGCCTGGTAAGCTACAGTCCACGGGGTTGCAAAGAGTCAGACATGACTGAGTGACTTCAATTTACTTCCTATAAAACCATTTTATTTATTTTTTAAAATTTTATTGAGTATAGTTGATTTACAATGTTGAGTTACTTTCTGCTGTACAGCAAGGTGAATCAGTTATACAAATATCTACTATTTTTTAGATTCTAAATAGGTCATTACAGAATATTGAGTAGAGTTCCCTGTGCTGTCATTAGGTCCTTATTAGTTATCCATTTTATATATAATGCTGTGTGAAACCATGTATTTTAAACACCATAGACATGCTACTGTCCTATCATTTGAATTATATTATGTGCATACTTTCAAAGTATATCTCTCTGTTGTACCTTTGTTCTTGTTCAGTCACTAAGTCACATCCAACTCTTTGAGACCCCATTGTACCTACTCTGATCCAACTCCATGTCAAGTCACACTCCTCACTCATTCCAACCTACTGCAATATTTATTGTCTCATTCAAATATTTCATTTTATCTCATGGCTCAGTCATTGTGGTAGGAGAGCTGGCTTAAAACTCAACATTCAAAAAATGAAGATCATGGCATCCAGTACCATCAATGCAAGACAGATAGATGGGGAAACAATGGAAACAGTGACAGACTTGATTTTATTGGGCTCCAAAATCATTGCAGATGGTGAATGCAGCCATGAAATTAAAAGGTGTTTGCTCATCAGAAGAGAAGCTATGACCGACCTAGATAGCATATCAAAAAGCAGAGACATTACTTTACCAAAAAAGGTCCATATAGTCAAAGCTATGGTTTTTCCAGTAATGTATGGATGTGAGAGTTGGACCATAAAGAAAGCTGAGCACTGAAGAATTGATGCTTTTGAACTGTGGTGTTGGAGAAGACTCTTGTGAGTCCCTTGGACTGCAAGGAGATCCAACCAGTCAATCCTAAAGGAAATCAGTCCCGAATATTCATTGGAAGGACTGATGCTGAAGCTGAAACTCCAATACTTTGGCCACCTAATGCAAAGAGCTGAATCATTAGAAAAGGCCCTGATGCTGGTAAAGATTGAAGGAGGGAGGAAAAGGGGACAACAGAGGATGAGATGGTCAGACGGTATCACCAACTCAATGGATGTTAGTTTGAGCAAGCTCCAGGAGATGGTGAAGGATAGGGAAGCCTGGCATGCTGCAGTCCATTGAGTTTCAAAGAGTCAGATATGACTGAGTGAACAACAACAGTGTAATAATATAATAATCTGAAGAATCATATATTTGCTTCTTTCCATGAAGGTAGAGAAGAGCATGTACTTCCTTTTCTGAGGGCCTCTAGCAAGCTACGAGTAAAAACAGCTGTAGTCATCAGCTTTTCCAGTCTTTTATATCAGTCTCTGGAAGCGTCATCACTGATGAGGGAAGAGAAGAGAGAGGTTTTTTAGGAATAAGAATTAAGAGAGACTATGGAAAGGGAAGGGATTTCCTGGTGGCTCAGACAGTAAAGAATCCTCCTGCAATGTGGGAGACCTTCCCTGGGTTGGGAAGGTCCCCTGGACGAGGGCATGGCAACCCAGTCCAGTATTCTTGCCTGGAGAATTCCCATGGACAGAGGAGCCTGGCAGGCTACAGTCCATGGGGTTGCAAAGAGTTGGACACAACTGAGTGACTAAGAACACACATGGAAAGGGAAAAGATTGTAGATCTTTCTGTTAGAAATAACAGAAGCTATTGGTCCTGTAGCTGGCAGCAGCCTGAGGAACAGGAAAACTTCAGAGAAGAATGTTCACATTATGCTTGAACAAATCAGATATTGAGATTTCTTGCAAGTACCTCAAAGATGACACAAAAATAGCAGAGCTTCTGAACCTAAAGAGATCCTACAGAGTGCGATAATGTCAGTGGATACCACTGAGGGCGGCTGAGTAATAATTGCTATCTCTCAATGTAAGATGCTAGAGTAACTATATAATATTGATGGAGTATAAGGGATCAGGTCATATGACTGAGGTTGACCTGTAGCTGACAGCGTGGACGGGTGTCAGAATTTAGAATTAGTTGATATAAAATATAAAGATACACATCAGTTCTGCATAACTGAATCTATGATTCATATCCTCTATAATATGTTAGTGTTTCATTATTCCAATTTAATTATAAGTTCCTATAAGTAGTGTTCTCACTTTTTGCAGCCCTCTTAACACCTACCAAAAATACTTTACATATGATAGGTTGTTAAATACTCACTGGTTTTTCTCTTTATTTATCTATGGCTTTAGGATGAAACTGAAAATTTCTGACTTACAAATGAAATGTTTAGAATTTCTGAAGTTAAAAAAAAATGATGAACACTATTATACTGTTAATCCAAAGGTCAAAATACTGGAAATATGTCCTAGCACATAATATTTAATGAGCTCAGTGTTATTCTGTTTCTCAAATATTTATATCTTAGCATTGCTGAGCAAAATTTTAAAAAATTAAAAATTTAAGTTAAATATTGAATGCTTACATGAAAGATTGAGTGAAATAATTTTAGAAGGCTTAGTAGCTTCACAGATGGACATGAAAGCATTTGGAAAAATCACTTGTCTTCCCAAGAATAACATCTTCACCATAGAAATATGTTTAAATTTTTTTCATAGAATAATAATTTCTGCATAATAAAATATAATGTGCTTTACGTATTTGTACAAAGATTGTATTGATATATCTGTGGCATAGATATATAAGACTGCACAGTAATAATGTTCCTGCAAAGCAT
Source organism: Bos grunniens (assembly GCF_055505025.1). Lineage (NCBI taxonomy): Eukaryota > Metazoa > Chordata > Mammalia > Artiodactyla > Bovidae > Bos > Bos grunniens. The sequence goes on along the minus strand of NC_141166.1, from coordinate 53,375,729 downwards.
GCATAAATAGAATTTGTTCATATTCAAATAGCATGGCTGCTATTTGAAAATAGAATCTTGATGAAACTTTCAATACATAAGAATTTCTTTGTATTGGCTGTAAACATATACTAATTAGAATACTTTTAAACATTCAAAATAACTATTTTATGTAGAGTTTAATTCATCAGGCTACTCCTACATAATAACAAATCAGTAATCATCATACAAACACTCTCTCGAAAGCACCAGATGAGCACAGCATTACCAGCAATGGCATATTATTTGTGAGTCCAACTCACAATTAGTGGCCAGGATGAACATCCTTGTTCCCCAAGACTCTCTTCCTCCTACCAGAGATACCAGAGTGACTAGACAACAAGGGAAAGGCGAGAGAGACTCTACCATAAAAAGCAGTCTGTACTAGGCAGTCTCTTTGTTCCAGGGAACCTGAGCAGTCTAGCCTAGGAAAACTCCTTTTTCCACCTTAAGCAGCACTAGTACAGACGAGTGAAGTCCTAGAAGTTCCGGATAAACTAAGCAGACCAAAATAGAACAGTTTTCCTATATTTGAAATTTTTAAATTATCTTTACTAAAAATCAAAATAATCCAATGGATATCCTTAAGGAAATCTGAATGTGAAGTTAATTAATGAAAGAAGACTTTATTATAAGATGAGAATGAGCAGTAAGGTCATGACAGATGGTTTTCTATAAGTACTTGTCATGTTCTGTAATATCTGTAAGGGTGTTCCATTATGAATTATTATATCTGAGTCAGTTCTTAGTTCATTCTGCTCACTACCTGAGCTGAAGTAGGTTACATTGATCTGCTTTAGTTCAAAGACTATTAAATGTGTGATGACTTGAAAACTTCCCTGGCGGTCCAGTGGCTAAGACTCAGAGCTCCCAATGCAGGGGGCCCAGGTTCCAACTAAAGATCCCGCATGCCTCAACAAAGATTAAAGATCTTACCTGTAACAAATAAGGACTGGTGCAGCCAAGTAAATAAAAATAAAAAATAAATATTTTTTTAAAGAGAGTGATGACTTGGAAATTTAGGACAGAAAAATTTTAATATATGAAATTAAGTGCTCTGAAATCATTGGAGAGCTTCAAGAAGAATTCAGGTCTTCTTAACTCAAGGATATGAATGTTCTGTCATTCAGCTTTCAGAAAGATGCTGCTACAGTCATCATGCCCCCTTCAAAAGGGCCTCTTATCCTCAGAAAGACAATGGGTCTATGAACGGTAAGTAGGGCCAAGGGAACTGTTTCCAAACACCCAGGGTCTATGACCTTGCCTTCTAAGAGATGAGAAGAAATATGGTATCCACTTTTTACTTTCTTAACGTTAAGTATATGTAATCAAAGGAATCCAAATTACTTCCAGAATTGCATCTTCAAGGGAGTCTGGGAAACATTTTTAGCTTTCCCCCTTCTAAAATCAAGAAAAGCAGTAAAGAAGTTGAGTGAATCAATATGTAACATCCAGTATAAACATTAACTGTTTACACTTATAAGCCTCTCCCTTCCACCCAATGTCAGTACTCTTCTTGATCATGTCTCTTGAGCAAGGCATTACTTTGAAGCACAGAACCATCGGCATTCATCTCTTACTACTCCCGACCTTGAACAAAGAACTGTACTCCTACTTGTTTGCTTCCTGTTCCTCAGACATACAACCTTGCCTATATTTTGAGAGTTATTATCTTTCTCTGTCCTTCTGTCTGGAAAACTCTTCCCTTGAGTTTTCTCATCATTCAGGTACGTGCTCATATATCATCTCGAAAATTCTTCCTTCAAAACACTATATGAAATTTTAACCCTCTTTAATTCTCATTTTGTTCTCTTAAACAGTTTTCTTTTCCTCATAAGATTTATAATTACCACAAGCCTGTGCACACTCGCTAAGTCGGATCTGACTCTTTGGGAACACATGGACTGTAGCTCGCCAGGCTCCTCTGCCCATGGAATTTCCCAGGCAAGAATACAGGAGTGAGTTGCCATTACCTTCTCCAGAGCATCTTTCCAACCTAGGGATCGAACCCACGTCTCCTGCATTGGTAGACAGATTCTTTACCACTGAGCCACCAGAGAAGCCATATTACCACTTACTCTTATTTAATAATAAGATCTCCTCCCTTCCCCCTCTCCCTCCTCTCGCTTTATTTTATCTAAGATATATTTATGCTATCATCCAGAATAAAAAGATCAGGGGAAATATAATTTGTTTAATAACAACTGCAGTAATCTAATTTTTTCCTTTCTGCAAGCTCTTACCAATTTAGAGGTCTAAAATAATTTTTTAAATATATATATATTAATATTTAAAAAGCACTGTCCATGTTTTGAGAATGTAGTCATGGGCTAAGTATTTTTTAAAATAGAGATTCCTGTATCTCAAGGAGAAGTAAATTTACAACAACCCCTAATTCCTAAAATTTAAGATCATATCCTGAAAGAGATGCCTGGTGGGGAAGAAAGTAGACAGGGTAAAGTTAGAGGAGATGTTCTAGGATAATAAATGGAAAGAATAGGTAACAGAGGTTTGAAGTCAATAGTGCAGATTCAGATTTTATGAAAAATTCCTCTATCGGTATGTAGAAATGAGTGCTATTTTATTAGGAATATTATATGTCCAATCCGTTTTTTCAAAGGGCAATGTTATAGTGACTATGGCAATGAGCATCTTAAGGATATTTTTATTTTACTTATATATCCATTCAATTATTTATTCATATATGTTTTCCACAAATATTTCTTTAATATCCACTGTATACCAGGTAATGCAATTGAGATGGATGGCATGTTCATATTTCTGTTGACCAGTTAACTAAGAAAGTAAACACCCTTAGATCTTTTTTCCCCTCATATTTCATTTCATTTTTTCCTTTTAAATGAATTTTATTTTTTAATTGAAGTATATTTGACTTACAATATTATATGAGTTTCATGTGTACAGCAAAGCAATTTTTTTACATTACAAATAATCACCTCAAGAAATCTAGTGACTATTCATCACCAATAAAATTATTACAATATTATTGATTATATCCCCTATGCTATATATTACATGCTCACAATTTATTTTATAGCTGGAAGTTTTTACTTCTTAATCTTCTTTCCCTATTTTGCCCAACTCCAACCCCTTGCCCCTCTAACAACCACAGGTATGTTTTCTCTATCTGTGGATTTCTTTCTATTTTATTATTAATATATTTGTTTTATTTTTTTAGATTCCACATGCAAGTGAAATCAGACAGTATTTGTCTTTCCCTTTCTATTTTGTTTCACTTAGCATAATAATCTCTAGGTTCATTCATGTTGTTACAAATGGCAACATGACATTGTTGTTCATGAGTGAGTAATATTCCATTGCATATACATTGATATAAAACTTATTTATCCATTCATCTATCAAAGAACATATATTGCTTCTATATCTTGGATATTGTAAATAATACTTCAGTGAACCTAAGTGTGCATATATCTACTGCAAAGGAAGCAAAAATATACAATGGAAAAAGAGTCTCTTTGATAAATGGTATTGGCAAAACTGTACAGATTTGTGCAAAAGAATGAAACAAAGCCACTTTCTTACATTGTAAACAAAAATCTCAAATAGATTAAAGACTTATGTAAGACCTAAAACTATAATGTTTGACATTGGCCTTAGCAACATTTTTTTGGATCTGTCTCTTCAAGCAGGGGACATAAGAGCAAAAATAAACAAACAGAACTACATCAAACTAAAAACCGAAGAAAACCATCAACAAAATGAAAAGACAACCTACTGAATGGGAGATGATATTTGCAAATGAGATGTCCAGTAAAAGTTTAATATCCAAGATACAAAATTAACTCATACAGCTCAATATCAAAACACAAGTAATACAGTTTAAAAATGGGCAGAGTACCTGAATAGACATTTTTCCAAATAAGATATACAGATGGACAACAGACACACAAAAAGATGTTAAGCATCACTAATCATCAGGGAAATGCAAATCAAAACCATAATGAGATATCACAGGCTATTTCTATCAGCTGCCTGAAAAGATTTTATAGAACCAAAAAGCTTTTTATTCAAATATTCATTGTTCACTAAACAAATTTCCCTCATCAAGGTAAGTCATGGCTGGTGACTTCAACAGCAGAAATGTAATGAAACAGATTCTCTTTAAAATTTTATATTCCAAAATGAAATTCTAATTTAGAATTATAAAAAAGATATATCAATTAAAAATTGCCAAGTATTGACATAAACCATATGTTTGATTTCCTTTGTTATAAGTAATCTGTAAAAGTTAAATTTTAAATCATTTATTAAAAGATGAGTACATTATACTTATTATTTTTAACTAAATTTGATTATTTAATATATATCCAAACACATACTCTAAATTTAACATGCATATTTTGAACCTAAACAGAAAATTAACTTCTTGAATTTCAGTTATTTCTAAATTATGGATTATTTTCTATACTATTTCACCTAATAATATTGCAAAAATTGGCCTCTTCCAAGACTACTCATAATGTGCATGTATGATTAGAATGATGAAATCACATATTGAGTGATTATTAAAACAACAACACTACATGACAGAATAGTTTCAGAGAAGCATATGACCCTTGACACATCCTAAATTGGTTGCAAATTATAGTGTAGTAAGATGCAGCTCTCTTATATTACCTATTTCTCCCAAAGTTATAGTATTTTCTTATAATATGGGATTTAATTTTAACATTTCCTAAGAGAAAATGATGCCATTAATAGAAGCATTATACTAGTTCTATTGGATTATATAGGTTAAAAATATTATAATATATTAATAAAGCATATATGCTGTCATCATATTAGACTTAATATGACATGTGCTGTTTCTGAAACACTTTAGTCTGCTCTGTCCTCAAAATGCCTTCTAGTCCCTGTGATATGCTTAGAATATTTCAAAAAGTGTCACAATAGAATACATACATATGTATTATATATGTATATATAACACCTAAAAGAAATCCAAGCATATTAGTTTAATAATCTACTTTCTACAATGTAATTTAACTCAAAACTGATACTATATAAGTATTAGTAAAAATAAAAAACAGTTGAAAATATTATAAAGAATGCAGTTGTAAACTTAAAAATTATTTATAACAGAACCCTATAATATATGGTTCACACTTCAAAGTCTTGTAGAACTTAGTTGATACAAAGCCATAAAGATAATTTAATCTAAGGAACAATCTACGTATAAGGCTCCTCTAAATACTCTTAAATTAAATATACATACTGTTCACCAGGTCTAATGATGGGGTATTTGTTATTTAATAAGTCAAATCATTTCATTTTGAGTCAAATATATAAAATAGAATAAATCTATCTATATAAATTATTTAGCAAAAGTCTTGGTTCCTAATTTTCCAGTTAAAGAATATAAGATTGAAAGTACTTATGGCTTCTTTGGCTATTAGGTGATGACTCAGAAGTCCAGTGTAAACCTTCTAACTTTAAGTCCATTTTTCATCAATGTCTCTTTGGTCTCATAATCAACAACTTATTTTTGCTTCTCATTTAATTCTGAACACTCAATAAAATTAGATTCAAGTCCAGTGAATGGAACCATATGTGGACATTTCTTACTCTTATAAAAATATATTTACTGTGTATTTTTAATTGTTAAAATTTTGAAAGAATCAGACTTTGGGTCACTTTTTTAACCATTCTTTTTCTTTTTTAGTTTGCCTGGGTATTTCACCTGGTGCCCATCAGTCAAACTCGCTGCTGTATCAAATTCATTTCTATGAATTGTAATCTATTTTTTGTCATAAATATGATGAACAATATAACTTATCATGTAAACCAAAACAGTTTGGAAAGTGAAAAAGAACACAGTTAAGAATTATAGAAAAAAATAACAGCAACAACAACAACAAAAAAAAACAGGGATAACTTTAACTTTCCTATCAAAATAAGGCATATGGTCATTCTAATCAGATATTATGAATAGTTAAATGATGTCTTTAAGTGCATATTTTTCAATTATGATCAATTATACGTGAGGAAATATAAATGTTGGGAATATTGATGAATTAGATCCTGTTTTCTTTGCTCACAGGAAATACAATCTAGCAAATAACACATAAAATCTGGGGTATACAGTACATGTCATGACAGACCTGATCACATGTAAGCTCTCTTAATATCACCAAAGAGAAAGGAAGTTCACAAACATCTTTCTTGGAGAAGACTATAGATGTTTTGCCCATTGTTACATACATTGTTACATTTATATTTGTCTGAAATATGCTTTCTAACTTTTCCTCAGAGTTTCAGTTTCAAAGACTAATGTGTTACCTCTTACTTAAAGATACCTAGAGTCTGAGTGAAATTCCTCCTTCAGTGCTTACCTGGCCCATCTAAACTTTCATTGACATTATCACACTCTTTTAAGTCATGATGAAAGTGAAAGTGGCGAGTCAAAAAGTTGGCTTAAAGCTCAACATTCAGAAAATGAAGATCATGGCATCTGGTCCCATCACTTCATGGGAAATAGATGGGGAAACAGGGGAAACAGTGTCAGACTTTATTTTTCTGTGCTCCAAAATCACTGCAGATGGTGACTGCAGCCATGAAATTAAAAGATGCTTACTCCTTGGAAGGAAAGTTATGACCAACCTAGATAGCGTATTCAAAAGCAGAGACCTTTGCCAACAAAGGTCCATCTAGTCAAGGCTATGGTTTTTCCAGTGGTCATGTATGGATGTGAGAGTTGGACTGTGATGAAGGCTGAGCGCCGAAGAACTAATGCTTTTGAACTGTGGTGTTGGAGAAGACTCTTGAGAGTCCCTTGGACTGCAAGGAGATCCAGCCAGTCCATTCTGAAGGAGATCAGTCCTGGGATTTCTTTGGAAGGAATGATGTTAAAGCTGAAACTCCAGTACTTTGGCCACCTCATGCGAAGAGTTGACTCATTAGAAAAGACTCTGATGCTGGGAGGGATTGGGGGCAGGACGAGAAGGGGACGACAGAGGATGAGATGGCTGGATGGCATCACTGACTCAATGGACGTGAGTCTGAGTGAACTCCGGGATTTGGTGATGGACAGGGAGGCCTGGCGTGCTGCGATTCATGGGGTAGCAAAAGGTTAGACATGACTGAGTGACTGAACTGAACTGAACTGAACTTAAGTCATTATTGCCTGGAGATTTTGGAGAAACTAATGTGTTTCTCCAAATTTTTATTTTGCCTAGTCAAAAATTAACTGTTATTTCACTAAGACTGGTGGGTTATTACATTCAGTAGTTATACCTGACACACCTGTAAAAGCTTCTAAATTTTGTGAATGTTGTCTTCAATCCTTTATTCTGTAGAAGGAAACAAGCTTTCTCCAGCATTGTTTCATTTTTATTTTCTATAAAAATCACCGGAGAAGGCGATGGCACCCCACTCCAGTACTCTTGCCTGGAAAATCCCATGGACGGAGGAGCCTGGTAGGCTGCAGTCCATGGGGTCGCGAAGAGTCAGACACGACTGAGCGACTTCACTTTCACTTTTCCCTTTCATGCATTGGAGAAGGAAATGGCAACCCACTCCAGTGTTCTTGCCTGGAGAATCCCAGGGACGGGAGCCTGATGGGCTGGCGTCTATGGGGTCGCACAGAGTCAGACACGACTGAAGCGACTTAGCAGCAGCAGCAGCAGCATATAAAATCAATCACTAAGGTTTTTTTGTCTTTTTGTTGGTCTAATATTCGCATCGTCTGAATCAGAACTGTATTTTGAAGAACTATATCTTCTGTGAATGTTAGTTAGTTTCTGAGTCATGTCTGACTCTTTATGACCCATGGACTGTAGCCTGCCAGGTTCCTCTGTCCATGAAATTCTCCAGGCAAGAATATTGGAGTGAGTTCCCATTCCCTTCTCCAGGGGACCTTACCAATCCAGGGACTGAACCTGGATCTCCCACATTGCAAGCAGATTCTTTAACATTTGAGCCACCAGCAAAGCCCTATATTTTCAAGACACTAGTCAATACGTTGCTTGGACAATCAGAGAAAATATCTACATAAAAATCACCAAAAAATTCTTTGCTCAAAATTTTTCAATGTATCATTTTTAAAATTTTACACTTAAAATATATACAAGGTTGGAACAAAAAATTAATGGAGCAATGTGAATGTGAATGATAACAACAAGCATAAGTTGTATAATGAACACATGATTAATTTTAAGCTGTAACAAATTTGCCCAGTGATGTTAATTGCATCACTCTCTAAAAACATGTACACCTGTGGCGGATTCAGGTCAATGTGTGGCAAAACCAATACAATATTGTAAAGTGAAAAATAAATAAATAAATAATTTCATTGGAAAGAAAAAAAAAAAAAAACAAATTAAAAAAAATGTCGATATGTCTCTGGTCAATAATATTCAGATAACAAAATGTATTAATATGTCTCTGGTTAATAATGTATTAACATGTGATTTAGCATTTCATCCTAGTTTGAAACATATTCTTCTTGAATAACTGGAACCACATAGGTATCTTTTATCTGAATATTTCTAGCATAATACAAACCACTTTTATGTGTTCATTTGTAACTGTTAATGAGGGTATACTTGTCTTCACAACATTTGATTTTGGCTAAAAGGTAGAAAAGAGATATATATGCATATGTTCAACAGATCCTCATGTTTACAATTACTTTATTTCTTTAGACACTATGCTCAGCAGGTAAAAAATCCACCTGCAATGCAGGAGACCCCAATTCAATTCCTGGGATGGGAAGATATGCTGGAGAAGGGCTAGGCTACCCACTCCATTATTCTTGGGCTTCCCTGGTGGCTCAGACAGTAAAGAATCTGCCTGCAATGAGGGAGACCTGGGTTCGATCTCTGGGTTGAGAAGATCCCCTGGAGAAGGGAATGGCTACCCACTCCAGTATTCTCACCTGGAAAATTTCATGGATAGAGAAGCCTATTGGCAGGCTACAGTCCGTGGGGTCACAAAGAGTCAAACTCGACTGAGCAGACTTTCAGTAGATGCTATGTAATAGTAAAGAGCATAACTCCAATAATCTAATCCTTCTGGTAGTAAAGGATTTATGTCAGAAAAGATTCATGAAAGTCACAGTTCTGATCATTATCAATTACTTCTGAAAGCATGGTCCCAAAATTCAATCTGTCATTTATGAAATAATCATGGATAGTATTTCAGGAAAAGGCTTGACGTTATCATTAAAAAGTAATCAAGAAAGTGTGATACTGGTAAAAGAATGGATAAAGAGATCAATGGAGCAGAATAAAGAGTGCAGAAAAAGATCCACATAAACAGAGTCACCTGATCTTTGACAAAGGAGCAAATGTAAAACAACAGAGTAAAGATAGTCTTTTCAACAAATGGTGCTAGAACTGGATATCCACACTGAAAAAAATAAATTTAGGCACACATCTTACATCATTCACAAAAATTAACTCAAAATGTGTCACAGGCCTAAATGCAAAATTATAAAACTTCTAGAAGATAATGTAGTAGAAAACCTAGATGACCTTGAACATGGTGATGACTTTTTTAGATACAACACCAAGACACAATCCAAGAAAGAAATAATGGATAACCTGGAATCCATTAAAATTAAGAACTTCTGCTTTACAAAATACATTGTCAAGAAAAAAAAAAAAAAAAAAAAAACAGAAGAAAAGCCACAGACTGGGAGAAAATATTTGCAAAAACACATCTGATAAAGGGCTGTTATCTAAATACACAAGGATTTTTAAACTCAACAATAAGAAAGCAAACAACCCAACTGAAAAATGGGCCAAAGATCTTCATGGAACTGTCATCAAAGAAGATATACAAATGACACATAAGAAGATGAAGAGTTGCTCAACATCATATGCCATCAAATTAAAACAATGAGATACCACTACACATCTATGAGAATGGCCAAAATCTGGAATAATGATGATGCCAAATACAGATAATGATGTGGAGCAATAGGCACTCTCATTTATTCCTAGTGTGAATATAAAATCATACAGCAACCTTAGAAGAATTTGGTGGCTTCCTGCAAAACTAAACATACTCTACCATACCATCCTGCAATCCCTCTCTTTGGCGTTTACCCAAAGAAAACAAAGACTTATATCCATACAAAAAATTTCAGATAGCATTTTTTTTTTTAATTGCCAAAACTTGGAAGCTACCAAAATGCCCTTCAATAGGTGAACATATAAATAAACTGGTATATTCAAATAATGGAATATTATTCTGCACTAACAAGATGACCTGTCAAACCATGAAAAAATATGGAGGAAACAAATTTATATTAGTAAGTGAAGGAAGCCAGTGTGAAAATCTGCAAACTGTATGATTCCAACTATATGGCATTCTGGAAAAGGCAAAACTATGGAAACAATAAAAAGATCAGTGGTTTACAGGACTAAGGAGGGACAGATGGGATAAACGGGCAGAGCACAGAAGATTCTTAGGGCAGTGAAACTATTCTGTGTGATACTATACTTGGTGGCATAGGCAACCACTTCTCAACCTATCAATAAAAGATAAAATGAGAAAGTCTTTAAGAGATGAAAACCAATTACAATTTTGTGTTGCAGCTAGGGTAAAATTAATAGGATGACTGTCAAATACACCATGAACACCTTTGAATGGATGAGATAATAACTAGGTTGAATAAATCTATTACTCTCTATCATTAAAAGCTAAAAGTATCTATGACATACACTAATGTTCAGTTTTCTTTCTCTCAGACTCTATAAGAAATATTTTATGTTTTAATTCCATCAGTTAACCATAAAAGTTTTCATAATACACAAACTTATGGTGCTTTTCCCCAGAGATACATTTTGACCTCTCTTAATATGTAGACTTTGATTTGGGGGCACTCCTAGAGCCACGCTCCCATTGTAGCTGTCTTTAATTGGTTTACCTATTAGCTTTTCATTTCTCCTGTTTGTTTCCCCATCATTCGACTCTGCCTTCTCTTATTCACCATCAGAATTCTTAACAACTTAAAAAATTAGGTGTTGTATACAGGTACTATTATTAAATGATTCATTAAAAACTATCTGGAAAAGAGAAAAGCCTAATGTAAATTATGGACTTTAGGAGGCTATGATGTGTCACTGTAAATTCATTAATTCTAACAAATGTACTACTCTGATGTAGATGTTGATAATGAGGCAAGCTATGATTGTGTAAGGGGAAGAAGTGTAAAGGAAATCTCTGTAAACATCTCTCAATTTTGCTGTGAGCCTAAAACTCCTATTTAAAAAAGAAAGTCTAAAAGAAAACTGAATCAATACATCTGGCCCAGATAAATTCATGAGGCCAAATTGATCCCAAACTAATGTGTAAATTATTGTTATTTTTTTCATGGGGGGTGGCAAGGAGGGAAACTGCTAAACAAGTGAAAATGCAAATAACTATGAGAAAGCACTCTACCAAATTCTAATTATCAGCATGGATGGTAAAATTGTGATTATCCCCTATAGAGCACCAATGGAGTAGTTAAAGTGATTTATTTACAACAGATATTATCCCTCAATATGTGTAGTATTGTTTCTTTATATGATATCTCATTGTAATTAGCATTTCTATTTCTTTGAGCTGAAACCAATGTCTAACCTAATCTTTTCTTGCTTTTTGCATTAATATGTTTAACCTCCATGTGTTTAAGAACTATTAAAATCAGGTGTGTCATGTGCAATGCCCGGGCTGGATGAAATACAAGGAATCAAGATTGCCTGGAGAAATATCAATAGCCTCAGGTATGCAGATAACACCATCCTTATGGCAGAAAATGAAGAGGAAATAAAGAACCTCTTGATGAAAGTGAAAGGGAAGAGTGAAAAAGCTGGCTTAAAACTCAACATTCAGAAAACTAAGATCACGGCATCTGGTCCCATCACTTCATGGCAAATACATGGGGAAACAACGGAAACTGTGACAGATTTTATTTTGGGGGGCTCCAAAATCACTGCAGATGGTGACTGCATCTATGAAATTAAGACTCTTGCTCTTTGGAAGAAAAACTATGGCCAACCTAGACAGCATATTAAAAAGCAGAGACATTGCCAACAAAGGTCTGTCATATCAAAGCTATAGTTTTCCCAGTAGTCATGTATGGATGTGAGAGTTGGATTATAAAGCTGAGTGCTGAAGAATTGATGCTTTTGAACTGTGGTGTTGGAGAAGACTCTTGAGAGTCCCTTGGAGATCCAACCAGTCCATCCTAAAGGAAATCAGTCCTGAATATTCATTGGAAAGACTGATGTTGAAGCTGAAGCTTTGTACTTCGACCACATGATGGGAAGAACTGACTCACTGGAAAAGACCCTGAAGCTAGGAAAGATTGAAGGCAGGAGGAGAAGGGGATGACAGAGGACGAGATGGTGGATGGCATCACCAACTAGATGAACATGAGTTTGAGCAAGCTCCAGGAGTTGGTGATGCAGAGGGAAACCTGGTGTGCTGCAGTTCATTGGGTTGCAAAGAGTCAGACACAAGTGAGTGACTGAACTGAACTGACTGAAAATCTTGTGAGCATTAGTGATCACCCAAGTGATGCATCCCTACTGTATTTGCCCTGATTGAATTTCAGGAAATACCTGGATAATAATATAAGAATGACAAGGGTTTTCAGTGCCAAAGTCTTCAAAACTTGGCCGTGTCCTTCACATATATTGTACAACAGATCTATCCTTGACAGACTTTAGTGTGTGTCTGTTTCCTTAGAAAATCATTACCATTGCCCTCTATCCCTCTATTTCTTAACCACATCCAAGCAGTACAAATGTCTTTCATAAGTCTTAAATCAGATTTAGAATTCTGACTTATGCCAGAGGAAATGTATAATGTTTATCACATTTTTTTAATGCTTCTATTCAATCTTATGCTACATTCAATCCACAAATCTAAGCATTCCTTGTTGAAAAGTCCAAATTCTGGGCTTTTAAACATTATTGTTTATTATCTCAGCAAATTGATAAGCTCTCCACTAAAATCCTCAGTGTGTTACAGCAGCAAATTCTTTATGAATGTATAGTATATGCCAGCCCCTGCCTTGGGGTCTAGGCATAGACAGATGAATTGGGCATGGCTTTAACCTCAAGGAGCCTAACAAAATACCTTTGTTTGTAAAGTTCTTTCACATAAATTATTTTTATTTAGTCTTCATAATGTTTTTTGAATTTTTACTAATAATTACATTATGGTTTGTTGAATTATAGCCTACAGTGATTTAAAGTGCTGGTTTATAAGATTTTTGATGATATGTAATGCAAGTATATGTACTGTATATCTGTTTAAAAATCATACTCTATGTACATATATAATCTAGAGGAGAATATCACAATTTCACCATTCTATCATTCTGTGTCACCATGAAATGAAGGCAATTGGTGGTGAAATTTTGATAATAGTGGTGATAGTCCATGATCTTAAAGAGGGACTTGCTTCTTCAGGCTTAGCCAAAATCAACAGTGGTCTTGAGATGCTGGGGTTTCTATATAAGAAAGACTCCAAAGGCCAGGTATTACTAAATGTCAGGCATATTACAGATGCAGGTTGAGTACACTTCATGGATTTTTTTTAAAGTACCATGATTTATAACAAAACAGGGCTTAAAATCATTAAACTTCCTTTTCTTTTCTTTTGTAAAAGTTGCATGGAGCCTGCTGAGGTATTGTTTAAAAAACTGTTTCATAAATGTTAGAATCAAACAAGTAAAACTAGTGTCATCACATATATAAGAAAATACGTTTCCATAAAAATACCCTTAGGCTTTTTTTGACTCCATAATATGGGCTTCTAAAATTAAAGCATGGTTCAAGGTAATATAAACTCAGCCACCCTCAGAAGGCCTTGCCTTTATTAAGTCCCCTTCTCTTCATGACAAAATTATCTTCTCCTTCCTACCTTCTAGAAAACAGTCTCCTAGAAAGTTTCTTAAAATGCTAGCTTTCCTATCCCTGTTGGCTCTAAAAGCCTGCCTAGTGCTGAAATACAGTTAAGGCTTACACTGATATCAGATATCAGATTTTACACCTTCAAAATTCACTTTGTCTGTCAATAATTTCAGGCTGACATCTAAGAGATTTCTTTACTGGGAGTGAGAAACAGCAAATATCTAATATGAAATTGCCCCCTAGTGGAGTTGAAAAGCTCACATGATGATTACCTTTAAGTATGTCAGTCAATTTAGCATAGTAAATTTTTTTTGGTTCTCCCACATTGATATGTAGGGTTGTATAGCAAACATAAAAATAAAATTGTTCCTTTCTTAAAAGAAGACCAATCAAACTGTTCCTCTCAATCAGGAAAATCTGCCAAGGCATTAACCAACTACTTAACCTCCAGCCCCTCTTATATTTCTTTATCCCACACAACTATTTTGTAAAAATCATGTTCAGTCTGACATATGGAACACACTATAGATCAGAATAATAGTATCTCTGATTCATTTTAATGAAGAAAAAATTTAGGGAAATAGAAGAAATATAAGTTGACTAGTTCATGGAACATATATAACTATAATAATACCCTGAAGGATTCTTTAAATATGGACTTAAATGATGGTGACAGAATACTCTTAGGAAAATTACTGAACCTATTTTTTATGGAAAACTGTAGAAAATGTACTATGACGATGTAACAAATAACATAAAATAAAATATTGTATTCAATGTAAAAAAAAAAAAAAAGAAAATACAGCATGCCCAAATTGGAGATTCTATCCATCTTTATTAACACACAGTCAATAACACTCTTTTCACAGAATTAACCCAGTGAGAATTTTTTCCCTGAATAAAATGAGTGACATAACTTTTAAGATGACAAATATATAATCTCTTCCCCAAATACCTTAATAAATTATACTTACCAAAGAAAATTCTACCTAATTTAAACAATAAGACTGTAAGAATGACTAGAAAGGGAATCTATTTTTTTAATGAACTAATTACTAATCTTTTAAAATATTGTTTTCCATATAATAAGCAATTTCATAATATTTCAAAAGGAAGAATATATAAATAATTTCCATTCCTTTCAGTCCAGATGAAAACATAACTCATGGAACACTTACTAACAAAGAAGTAAAGACCAATAAGATAGTATGGCATCTCAATTCTAGTAAATATTAGACATTTTTGTAAGGGCCTTGTAATCAATAATTAATGAAATCGATGGCTCATTCTCATTCTTACCATATACTACTATGTTTCTCTTCCCTCTTTTACTTTTAATTCTCTTTATTCTGCTTATTTTTCATTCCTTTTTCTCTACTAAATGGCTATTAAAAGCCTTAGATATATTTTTTCAACACTCTTTTTCAGACATAGACTATTTCATATCAAACTGAAATCATAAACAGCAATAACATTGGATTTACATCAGTTTTGTGATCAGTTTGTAAAACTAATGTTTTACAACAGTTTGTGAAACGATTAGTATTGTTTCATTATTTTATCTGTGTACTTCAGTGATAGTACCTATGAAGTATTTACAATTATAATGTTATAGTCATACCAAGGGGCTTTCCTGATAGCTCAGTTGGTAAAGAATCCACCTGCAACACAGGAGACCCCGGTTTGGTTCCTGGGTTGGGAAGATCCACTGGAGAAGGGATAGACTACCCACTCCAGTATTCTTGGGCTTCCCTTGTAGCTCAGAAGGTAAAGAATCTGCCTGCAATGCAGGAGGCCTGAGTTTGATCCCTGAGTTAGAAAGATCCCCTGGAGAAGGGAAAGGCTACCCACTCTGGCCTAGAGAATTCCATGGACTGCATAGTCCTGCTGCTGCTGCTGCTGCTAAGTCACTTCAGTCGTGTCCGACTCTGTGCGACCCCATAGACGGCAGCCTACCAGGCTCCCCTGTCCCTGGGATTCTCCAGGCAAGAACACTGGAGTGGGTTGCCATTTTTCCTGTATAGTCCATGGGGTGGCAAAGAGTCAGGCACGACTGAAAGACTTTCACTTTCACTTTCAGTCATACTAAAACATTTACAAAATATAAAATTAGAAGAGTAAGGACTAAAATTTTAGGTTTAGAGAAGATAATATGTTTCTGCTAGTTTGGATACCTTGAGTATTGCTGGCACTACTGACCTGATCCATAAAGAGATAGGAGCTAGACACAGAGGAGGTAATAAAGCATACTTATATATAGCATAATTTAGATAGAAATACATAAAACATAATTTTATGTAAGACATATTTATTACATATAGAGAGGATCTTTTCTATGAAGAAAGAATAAAAAAACTAAAATTATTTTTTAATTATGAAGAAGAGGAATGGAGCCACATGGGAAAGCCATGTGAAGTGATTTTTCTTTGTATTTTTAGACTCTTCTGTGTACTGAACATGATTTAATGCAAAAGAAGACAGCCTAAAAAACTGAATAGAACTGAAAGTTTGACTCAATTTTACCTGCTTATAGTAACAAGCACATAGGTATTTGGAATAGGGACTAAAATATACATTCTCTAGCAAGAGTGATTAAATGGGGTGGTGTTAGGCTCAAAACATAGGAAAAAAGTTAAATGTACATTTTCATATAACTGAATCTGATACTACTAGGAATTTCTTTCCTCATGTCTTGTTCCCAATATTTTATTTTTATCCACTTCTCATAGTGTGCTTGAGACAAAGTCTATTTAAAATTTCATTTTATAGACCAGAAATCAGGAGATGAATTTTGTACATAACAACTTCATCGGGTATCAAAGATAGCCCTGCTCTTAGTTGACAAATCCCAGAAATTTAAGTGTCTTAATTACAAAGAGAAGGTCTAGCAATATTCAGGACTGTGTGTAGCAATTTGTGTCATTAGTAATGAGACATATTAGACATGAACAATGGATTTTACAATGTCTAGTTTCAGTACAATAGTATTTATTAACTCATTGGTGTGCTTTACCATAAATGGTCAATTTAAGAAATGGAACTGTGATAATTCTTAGAAATTGGTCATGACAAAATGGGCTATACTTGAACCATTCAAGTCGTCTGGACATATTTAGCAAAAAGAAGGTACATTATCCAAAGTCTGCATATTGAAGATTATGAAAAAATAAAAAATAGAATTAATGTGTAAACTATATTAAATACAGAACACAATTTTAAATATGAATAATAATAGACAATAACTTTAGAAATGGGCTTCCCTGGTGGCTCAGATGATAAAGCTTCTGCCCACAGTGCGGAAGACCAGGGTTCAATCCCTATGTTGGGAAGATGCCCTGAAGAAGGAAATGGCAACCCACTCCAGTATTCTTGCCTGGGAAATCACATGGACAGAGGACCTTGGTAGGTGACAGTCCATGGGGTTGCAGAGTCGGACACGACTGAGTGACTTCACTTTCTTTCTTTCTTTAGAAATGAGAAAATAGAAATTCTGTAAAAAGTCTTAAGTTCAATTTAATGATTATAATTAATTGAATTATAATCATTTGTTTAGAAACAGATTCCTATCAATAAAGAGATGCGTATATCAGAGTAGAGAGAATTCTAAATTGTGAAAGATTTTTTTGCACCTGGCCACCACAATAGTTTAGAAAAGCAGTGTACTGCTTACCATGATTAATGCCTTCAAAAACAAATCCTTTATTAAAATTTTTAAAAATCTATAAAGATAAGGGAAAATAGTATATTGTAAAAGTACTTAGCAGACTAAAGTTAGATATCCCTATTTCTCTATTCCTGTATTACTACTTTTTATCAACAGGATGATTGAATTTTGTTTCTCTATTTATTGATGTTGGTACCAATTTGCAATGTTTTAGGGCATGGAAACCCACTCCAGGTTTCTTGCGGGGAGAGCCCCATGGACAGAGGAGCCTGGTGGGCTATAGTCTATAGGGTCAAAAGTGTCAAACATGACTGAAGCGATTCAGCACACACACATGAATGTCAAATATACCAAAAATAATAATATTGTAACCACAAATAATAGATTAAGGAAATGGAAATAATCTTATGAGGCAAATTAGAAGCCACTGCTGAGTTTTCAATATGTCAGCAAATTTGGAAAACTCAGCAGTGGCCACAGGACTGGAAAAGGTCAGTTTTCATTCCAATCCCAAAGAAAGGCAATGCCAAAGAATGCTCAAGCTACCGCACAATTGCACTCATCTCACAGGCTAGTAAAGTAATGCTCAAAATTCTCCAAGCCAGGCTTCAGCAATACGTGAACCATGAACTTCCATATGTTCAAGCTGGTTTTAGAAAAGGCAGAGGAATCAGAGATCAAATTGCCAACATCCAATGGATCATCAAAAAAGCAAGAGAGTTCCAGAAAAACATCTATTTCTGCTTTATTGACTATGCCAAAGCCATTGACTGTGTGGATCACAGTAAACTGTGGAAAATTCTGAAAGAGATGGGAATACCAGACCACCTGACCTGCCTCTTGAGAAACCTGTATGCAGGTCAGGAAGCAACAGTTAGAACTGAACATGGAACAACAGACTGGTTCCAAATAGGAAAAGGAGTACATCAAAGCTGTGTTGTCACCCTGCTTATTTAACTTCTATGCAGAGTACATCATGAGAAACGCTGGGCTGGAAGAAGCACAAGCTGGAATCAAGATTGCCGGGAGAAATATCAGTAACTTCAGATATGCAGATGACACCACCCTTATGGCAGAAAGTGAAGAGGAACTAAAAAGCCTCTTGATGAAAGTGAAAGAGGAGAGTGAAAAAGTTGGCTTAAAACTCAACATTCAGAAAACGAAGATCATGGCATCTGGTCCCATCGCTTCATGGCAGATAGATGGGGAAACAGTAAAAACAATGTCAGACTTTATTTTGGGGGGGCTCCAAAATCACTGCAGATGGTGATTGCAGCCATGAAATTAAAAGATGCTTACTCCTTGGAAGGAAAGTTATGACCAACCTAGATAGCATATTCAAAAGCAGAGATGTTACTTTGCCAACAAAGGTCTGTCATGTATGGATGTGAGAGTTGGACTGTGAAGAAAGCTGAGCACCAAAGAACTGATGCTTTTGATCTGTGGTGTTGGAACACTCTTGAGAATCCCTTGGACTGCAAGAAGATTCAGGCAGTCCATTCTAAAGGAGATCAGTCTTGGGTATTCATTGGAAGTACTGATGCTGAAGCTGAAACTCCAATACTTTGGCCACCTCATGCAAAGAGTTGACTTATTGGAATAGACCTTGATGCTGGGAGGGATTGGGGGCAGGAGGAGAAGGAGATGACAGAGGATGAGATGGCTGGATGGCATCACCGACTCGATGCACATGAGTTTGGGTGAACTCCGGGAGTTTGTGATGGACAGGGAGGCCTGGCATGCTGTGATTTTGGGGTCACAAAGAGTCGGACACGACTGAGTGACTGAACTGAACTGAACTGAATTAGAGGCTGTGTATTTAGAAAGTCATACTCTGAAGCAAGACCTCCTTAATTTAGCTCAGTCATTTATTAGCTCGGTGACATTGAAAAATACTAATCACTTGGTGTCTCAGTTTCCTTGTCTGTAATGGGGATGTGATCTACATTTCCTTATTTCAGCCGTGTCATGAGAATTCACTAAGTTAGTGATCCAGAGCACCTAAAGTAGTACTTAGCACAGGGTAAATACTCAGAATATGTTATGTCTTACTATGTAATTTTATCATTTGTCATTTTTCAATCTCTGATAGTTGTTATAAAATGCCTCTAAAATTACAGTAAGCATATGAATTTTAAAGAAAAATTATTGGAAAAAACTACCATAGCATTCTTCTTAAACACAAATTAGAAGATACTGAATTATACAGGCTGATACAGCCAAAGAGCAGTACATTTCAATTCCAAATTAGCATACCTGAAATTCCTGTTTACTCAAACTGCTTAGAAACTTGGCACTCTCTTGAAAGGTTCTCAGGTCTTACTGAACCTGTTAGATTGTGATTTCCTATTAGCAAGAAATCAACTTAATTCTTTTCCTTCCAACTTTATGAATCTTCCAATTGATGTTAGTGAGCCTCATTAGAGCTCTCCACTTCAATATGATCTTTTATAAAAACATTTATAATATAATGCTGAATAAGCAAGAAAGACTATCATTAACATTACACAAAATTCAACATACTTTTGAGAATTCTCTAGAGATTACAGGAAAGAAAGTACAGCTGTGATGAATACACTGAAAGTAGAAATGTCTACATACCATCAAAACATCCAAAGTGAAAGTGAGCATTTTAGTCAGATTTCCAGATGCTTGTTCCACATTGCAGTGAGCTCGGGTATCTCCATATAATATCCTGTGCTCTCCTCATGCCAACGGTTATCAAACTGGATGACAATAATTTGGAGCAAGACTACTATCAGCTACATGAACATGAGATTACATGTTGTAGGGTCAGCATTACTACCAGAATAGGTACTTAAGAAAATAATTCAATGTAATGAATGAATGTCTTCAATTATTTAAATATCTGATCACCTACAATAATTTGATATAAATATAAAACATCTGATCACATCTAAATATGTGACTACGTAAATATAACTTTCAACTCTATTTTTATCTCATTCTACTCAATATTGTTTTTTTAGAGGTCTGATTCATGAAAAGTCAAGCAATAAAACAGCATCACTATGAACAAAGCTAGTGGAGGTGATGGAGTTCCAGTTGAGCTATTTCAAATCCTAAAAGATGATGCTGTGAAAGTGCTGCACTCAATATGCCAGCAAATTGGGAAAACTCAGCAGTGGTCACAGGACTGGAAAAGGTCAGTTTATATTTCAATCCCAAAGAAAGGCAATGCCAAAGAATGCTCAAGCTACCACACAATTGCACTCATCTCACATGCTAGCAAAGTAATGCTCAAAATTCTCCAAGCCAGGTTTCAACAGTATGTGAACTGTGAACTTCCAAATGTTCAAGCTGGATTTAGAAAAGGCAGAGAAACCAGAGATCAAATTGCCAACATCTGCTGGATCATCAAAAAAGCAAGAGAGTTCCAGAAAACCACCTACTTCTGCTTTATTGACTATGCCTTTGACTGTGTGGATCACAACAAACTGTGGAAAATTCTTAAAGAAATGGGAATACCAGACCACCTGACCTGCCTCCTGAGAAATCTGTATGCAGGTCAAGAAGCAGCAGTTAGAAATGGACATGGAACAACAGACTGGTTCCAAATTGGAAAAGGAGTACATCAAGGCTGTATATTGCCCCTGCTTTTTAACTTTTATGCTGAGTACATCATGAGAAATGCTGGGCTGGATGAAACACAAGCTGGAATCAAGATTGCTGGGAGAAATATCAATAACCTCAGATACACAGATGACATCAACGTTATGGCAGAAAGCAAAGAAGAAATAAAGAGCCTCTTGATGAAAGTCAAAGTGGAGAGTGTAAAAGTTGGCTTAAAACTCAACAATCAGAAAACTAAGATCATGGCATCCAGTCCCATCACTTCATGGCAAATACATGAGGAAACAAAGGAAACACTGACAGATTTTATTTTTGGGGGCTCCAAAATCACAGCAGATGGTGACTGCAGCCATGAAATTAAGACTCTTGCTCAGTGGAAGAAAAGCTATGACCAAACTAGATAGCATATTAAAAAGCAGAGACTTTACTTGGCCAACAAAGGTCTGTCTAATCAAAGCCATGGTTTTTCCAGTAGTTATGTATGCATGTGAGTTTTGGACTATAAAGAAAGCTGACTGCCGAAGAACTGATGCTTTTGAACTGTGGTGTTGGAGAAGACTCTTGAGAGTCCCTTGGACTACAAGGAGATCAAACCAGTCAATCCTAAATGAAATCAGTCCTGAATATTCATTGGAAGGACTGATGCTGAAGCTGAAATTCCAATACTTTGGCCACCTGGTGCGAGAATCAACTCATTGGAAAAGACCCTGATTCTGGGAAAGATTAAAGGCAGGAGGAGAAGGGGACAACCAAGGATGAGATGGTTGGATGGCATCACCGACACGACAGACCTGAGTTTGAGTAGGCTCCAGAAGTTGGTGATGGACAGGGATGCCTGACATGCTGCAGTCCATGGGGTGACAAAGAGTCAGATACAACTGAGCAACCAAACTACTATTCAGAAAGTTCATTAATTACTGATATAGTGTTTATATTAATTTAATAAAATAGAATATTGGCTGAAATAAACTATAAAAATACATTCTCATCATTTCAATCTGTTTGTGTTTGTGTATATAAGAACATTTGCACAAAATATTTGCATATCATGGAGGCAGAAGGCAAAATAGTTGATTTACATTGCTTTGTTGCTTGATGCCAGAAAATAGTAACTACAAAAATATTTGCACAAAATATATGCTGTTATGTATATGTGCTGTTTGGGTGAAATTTAAACTTTGTCCATGAATTTCAGGAATAATAACTAAAATCTAAACAACTACAACTCTAAAAGGAGAAATTCTCCCAAGAAAACTGATATAAATATGCCTATCATTCTGCAATGTGATATGTTTCTAATTTTTCACACAGTCTTATTAAAAACCATATGACTACATAATATAATTTAGAAGGGTTTTCTTTCATATGCTTGTCATCTCCAAAGGAGTTAATATTTGTTCTGGAGATCAGTGAGTACCAGAGTTAAAATTAAAGCAAATGCATAGATCTTTTTTTCATCTAAGCAATCCCACTAAGCCTCATTGACTGAGGGCCAGTGTATATGTCAGGATGTGAGGAACAAAGTAAGAAAATAAAAAGTCTGAAAAAAAAGTAGCCTTTAAATTAAATCTCCTGTTTTCTAAATTGTATTTTATTTACTAATTTGCTATTCCACATAACTATGTATTGTTTAGCCTTCTATCAAAACTAATTCAGAAAAGTACAAATTTATTAGCATGTGTTTAAGCAGCGGTTCCACCATAAAGTATAAATAAAAAGAATTATAAATTGAGATATTACATAGCACTGTGAAAGTGAAGGTAAAAGTGAAAGTTGCTCAGTCGTGTCCGACTCTTTGCGACCCCATGAATTGCAGCACGCCAGGCCTCCCTATCCATCACCAACTCCTGGAGTTCACCCAGACTCGTGTCCGTCGAGTCGATGATGCCATCCAGCCATCTCATCCTCTGTTGTCCCCTTCTCCTCCTGCCCCCAATCCCTCCCAGCATCAGAGTCTTTTCTATTGAGATAGGCTACCCACTACAGTATTCTTGCCTGGAGAATCCCCATGGACAGAGGAGCCTAGCAGGCTACAGTCCAAGGGGTCACAAAGGAGACAGACATATCGGGTTCAAAAAAATACATCAAGCAAATCACTTTTGTGTGGATACATTTCTATAACATAATAGAAATTCTTATTTACTTTTTTAAAAGATTTTTTTCTTAATTTTTAAAAAATGAGCTAAAAAATCATGAATTCGAACACTTTTTTCCTTCCTAACCATATAGAACTAGATTTTTAAAGAGCTATGTTCTAGTCACTTTAAGTCCTTCAAATAAGAAAACATTTTATACCAGAATTTTAAAACACGATATTGCATAATAGTCTATATCTTGCAGAAGACTGCAATAGATGTTACATACAAGTTTCTTCTTATCAATATTTTTTTCAGTGACCGATATTGTGAATAGACACTGACTACTGAAATTTCAGAAATATGCATGCATGTGTGCTAAGTGGCTTTAGTCACTTCCAAGTCTTTGTTACCCTATGGACTGTAGCCCACCAGGCTCCACTGTCCTTGGGATTCTACAGGCAAGAATACTAGAGTAGGTTGCTATGCCCTCCTCCAGGAGATCTTCCTGATGCAGGGTCATATGCACATCTCTTACTTCTTCTGCGTTGGCAGGCGAGTTCTTTACCACTAATACACCTGGGAAGCCCAAAGTCACAGATACAGGGAGGCTATAAAGGCTGAGAACCAATCACTTAAGTAAACTAGCATGAATATTAAAAACTAAAATTATATACTCAACTCTAACTACAATAAATAGCTAAGGAATAAGCATGTATAAAGTATGGCATCAAAACACAAAGTGGAGGAGAGGTGAGTGAAAAAAAAAAAAAAAAACTGTGGATCTTTGAGAATGTGTTTGAACTGAAATGACCACCAGTTTAAAACAAGCTGATATAATTATGAAGCAACATATATAAAACTCATGGTAACCACATATCAAAAAATTTCGATAGATACACAGAAACTAAAAACAGAAGAACACAAGCATACTACTAAACAATATCATCAACCCATAATGGAAGAAACAAAAAGAAGAAATTAATGCAGAAGAACTAGAAAAACAAACTGGAAAACAAGTAATGTTAATGGACTAAGTGCTCCAGTCAAAAGATAAAACATGAGTCATAATTGGATGAAAATATGACTCATCTATATTGCTGCCTGAGGGCTTCCCAACTGGCTCAGTGATAAAGAATCTGCTTGCAATACAGGAGATACAGGTTCAATTCCTAGGTCAGGAAGATCCCTGATAAAAGGAAATGGCAATCCACTACAGTATTCTTGCCTGGGAAATCCCACAGACAGAGGAGCCTGGTGGGCTACAGTCCATCGGGTCACAAAATACTCAGAGACGAACAAGAAAACAAAACAAATATGCTGCCTACAAGACAGTCACTTCAAATCCACAGACATACACAGACTGAAAGTGAGAGGATAATACAAAAATATTGCACGCAAACATAAATGACAAAGTGGGCAGTAATATTAATATCAGACAAAATAGACATTAGAACAAAGGCTATAACAAAAAAGAAGGCATCATATAATGATAAAGGGATAATAAAAGAACAGGATACACATCTGTTGATGTATATGTAACCAATCCATGAGCACTTAAATATCTATATATAGATATATCTATATATATAGTATTAATAGACAAAGGGATAAATTGGCAATAATGCAATGATAGTAGGGGAGTTTAACATCCCATTTACATCAATGATCAAAGGTCAAAGAGAAAGTAAATAAAATAGAGACTTAAAAAAAAGAAAATATCAATGACAGCAAGAGTTGTTTATTTGAAAAAATAAACAAAACTGATAAATCTTCAGCCACACTCACCAAGAAAAAAAGAGAGAAGACCCAAAAACAAAATAAGAAATGAATAGGTTGAACTTGAAAAAATCTCCAGCAACAGAAGTCCTAGAATGAACATCTTCACAGGGGAAACTATCAAACATATAAATAATACCTATTCTTCTCAAACTATTCCAAGAAATTGAAGAGGAGGAAAAAAATCACAAATTCATTCTACAAGGTTACCTTTACCCAGACACCAAAATCAAAGGCATTACAGAAAATGAAAGTTACAGGGTTATACCACTAATGAATATAGTTGAAAAAAAATTAATAAAACACTAGTAAACCAAATTCTGGACTTTCCAGATGGAAGAATGATAAAAAATCTGCCTGCCAACACAGAAGATGTAAGAGACACGGGTTTGATCCCTGGAGTAGGAAATGACAACCTATTACAGTATTCTTGCCTGGAGAATCCCATGGACAGAGAAGCCTGGTGGCTACAGTCCATGGGATTGCGAAGAATTGGACATGACTGAGTGACTGAGCAGAGCAGAGCACATGATCCAAATCCAACAATATATAAAAAGGATCACACAACATAATCAAGTTGGAACTATTCCAGGGATGCACGGAGAGTTCAACACTAGCAAATCAATTAATGTGATATACCACATTAACAAGATAAAAGGTATAAATTATACAATCCTCTCAATAGAAATTGAAAAAACATGTGTCAAAATTCAACAACAGTACATAATAAAAACTTTAATTAAAGTAAATATGCATGTAACATATCTTAACAAGATAAAGAATATTTATGACAAATGAACAGCTAATATCATACTCAATGGTCAAATGCTAAAAGTCTTTCATCTAAATTCAGGAACAAGACAAGATACCCAGAAGGGTCACCACTTCTATTTGACACAGTATTGTAAGTCGTAGCCACAGATACCAGACAATAAAAAGAAAGAAAAGGCATCCTACTTAGAAAGGAAGCAGTGAAACTGTCATTATTTGCAGTTGACATGATATTATATATAGAAATCCTAACATCTCCACAATATAATACAGCTTTACATATTAAGAACATTAACCATGTTCAAATAGGTTAAATTAAAAATTATCAGTTATAAAGTAATTGTAACTTAGAATAGTGTAAGAGAAGAAAATTCAAAGTTAAATTACACCTAGGTCCCAACTTAAAAACTGGAGACATCATATTGGCCAACTTGGGAAAGTGTCTACAACTCATTCTTTTTATTTGTTTGACACATTTATCAAATGAATAAGGTGGACTAGACATTCACTAATTCTGCTATTAGAATTCTGTCTCTCTCATAAAGTCCATGTTTATGTAGGAGTCCAAGAAATTGAGAATGGGACAAATGCTGTTCATTTCAAAACTTTGACTTTTATATTGTATCCATGCTTATATACTACTCCTTGTCATTCATTTAATACTCAGAATCTAACAATTTGAAAGGAAGGATAGAGTTCATGATTTATCTCTACTTTGAAAAACTAAGATCATGGCATCTGGTCCCATCACTTCATGGGAAATAGATGGGGAAACAGTGGAAACAGTGTTAGATTTTATTTTTTGGGGCTCCAAAATCACTGCAGATGGTGACTGCATGAAATTAAAAGATGCTTACTCCTAGGAAGGAAAGTTATGATCAACCTAGAAAGCATATTCAAAAGCAGAGACATTACTTTGCCAACAAAGGTCCGTCTAGTCAAGGCTATGGTTTTTCCAGTGGTCATGTATGGATGTGATAGTTGGACTGTGAAGAAAGCTGAGCACCGAAAAATTGATGCTTTTGAACTGAGGTGTTGGAGAAGACTCTTGAGAGTCCCTTGGACTGCAAGAAGATCCAACCAGTCCATTCTAAAGGAGATCAGTCCTAGGTGTTCTTTGGAAGGACTGAAGCTAAAGCTGAAACTCTAGTACTTTGGCTACCTCAAGCGAAGAGGTGACTCATTTGAAAAGACCCTGATGCTGGGGGGGATTGGGAACAGGAGGAGAAGGGGATGACAGAGGATGAGATGGCTGGATGGTATCACTGACTCGATGGATGTGAGTTTGAGTGGACTCCGGGAGTTGGTGATGGACAGGGAAGCGTGGCGTGCTGCAATTCATGGGGTAGCAAAGAGTCGGACATGACTGAGCAACTGAACTGAACTGAATTGTTGTTGTTCAGTTGCTAAGTCCTGTCCAATTCTTGTGATCCCATGAACTGCAGCATGTCAGGCTTCCTTGTCTTTCATTATCTTCCGGTGTTGGCTCAAACTCACGCTCACTGAGTCGGTAATGCCATCCAACCATTTAATCCTCTGTCGACCCCTCTCCTGTTGCCCTCAATTTTTTCCAGCATCAGAGTCTTTTCCAATGAGTCAATATCAGGTGGCCAACATATTGGAGCTTAAGCATCAGTCCTTCCAATGAAAATTCAGGATTGATCTCCTTTAAGATTGACTGATTTGATCTCCTTGCTGTCCAAGGGACTTGCAAGAGTCTTCAGCACCAGAGTTCAAAAGCAGTATTTCTTTGGTGCTCAGCCTTCTTTATGGTCCAAATTTCACATCCAAACATGACTACTGGAAAAACCATAGCTTTGACTATACAGACCTTTGTCAGCAAAGTGCTGTCTCTGGTTTTTAATACACTGTCTAGTTTGGTCATAGCTTTTCTTCCAAGGAGAGTCTTTTAATTTGCGGCTACAGTCACCATCGACAGTGATTTTGAAGCCCAATAAAATTAAATCTGTCACTGTTTCCACTTTTTCCCCATCTATTTGCCATGAAGTGGTGGGACCAGATGCCATGATCTTTGTTTTTTGATTGTTGAGTTTTAAGTCAGCTTTTTCACTCTCCTCTTTCACCTTCATCAAGAGGTTCTTTAGTTCCTCTTCACTTTCTGCCATTAAAATGATATCATCTGCATATCTGATATTGTTGATATTTCTCTCAACAATCTTGACTCCAGCTTGCAAGTCATCCAACCCAGCATTTAACATGATGTACTCTGCATATACGTTAAATAATCAGGGTGAAAATATACAGCCTTGATGTACTCCTTTCCCAATTTGAACCAGTCCATTATTCCATGTCCAGTTATCTTTTTGCCTAATTCAGCATTATTCACACAAAGACCATAGTTTCATTTCTGTATTCCTTTTTTTAAGCTCTATATTCCTCCTAAAATGCCTTCTTCCAATATCAACATGTATTCATCTACAGCATCCTTCAAAAACAGGTTAAGAATGTTGACTTAGAAAGGTTTGTTATCCTACATTATTGTGAATAATTCATAGAAACTGTATATTATTTAAAAATTTAAAAACTATATGCAAACACCATTCTAATTAATCTGCACTAGAGAAAAATCACTACATTTCAATGGGCAGCCAATGATGACAATGTATCCTAATAAGAACACTGGAATGTTGTAGCAATATAAAGGTTTCATTGCATGCATGGTATAATTATAGTTCCTTTAGACTTACTCCAGTGTGATCATAATTAGACATTATTGACTAAATTTTCTATTTATAATTTGAGTTAGGCATTAATGCAATCACCAATTTTACTATAGACTTAAGAACACTTGTTTCAGTATAACATCTTTGGAAAATAAAGACAAAATATAAATATAATTTAGCTGTAGGATTTATATTGGGAGTTTCATTTTTAAGCTTTTCATTCCATTAAACCAACTGAAATAAGAGGTTTTTCTAGTTATTTAAGGGTAAATATGGTCATGATTCCATTCTTCACATTATGAAAATATATGTAAAATTGTTATGCATTTATGGGCATATATAGTGTGACTAGAAAAAACAAAAACAAAAAACAGAAGAAATCCACTAAAAGATCCAAGGTAAAGCAACAGCAGCAGAGACTAAAGGAAGGAGGACTTATAGGGAAAAACAAGTAGAAATAAAGAAGGCAAAAAGAAAAAGAATAAAAGAATGAAAAGACAAAGGAGAAAAGGAAGAAAGAGTGGTCTATGTTTCATATTCCTTTATTCTAGGTATTTTCATGATAGTTATTCTATTTAATTATGCAAAATTAACATGATTGTCTTATTTCTATCTTTAAGAAACTGAGAAAAATTTAAGAGGCCAATCATGATAACAATTCTAATTCATTGTAGAGCTGAGATTATTTTTTCTCTCCAATGGGAAGTTTAGTAAGTACTCCCTTTTCCTCAGTGTATCTCTTAATGAGAGTAAGAATCAAAATGCCAAGAAAAAATGTAGACTAAATTATCTAACAATTTCAAGCCAATGCCCTGCCCTGATCTGTAGGTAAAAATTGGACCAATATGTTAATTAAACTCAATCATAACAAGAGAAGTATACAGTTTTAGTACAGACACACGCATTAGAATCAAAGTCTGTTTGGTCATAGTGCCTTAAATCTTTTTTTCTACCTCTCATTAGGTCTTTTCTGCCCCCCATCTCTGCTAGCTCTAAGGTACTTTTATAATAGTTGCAGGGATAAGGAAGCTGGGCTCAGTATATTCACATTCTTTCCTTAGTCTCTTGTAGATAAGGGAAAAAATTGTATTCCAGAATAGTAAGTGGTGAACAGTCATGATGTAGAAATATATTTATCTCTTTACTTAATATTGTCAAAACCTCAGTGATAATCTGAATGATCCCTGAGCATCCAGTGAAGAGAAGATCCCAGGCAATATTTTAAAAAACCCTTCATCATCATACTGGTTTGTTCTAATCAATAATTTATGCAAAAATTATTTAAGGGGTGCCTATTTTGTGCTTAAGCAGTGTGAGTCATTTAAAGAAAAGTAAGATATGAAATTTGTCTTCAAGTAGATAGAAACCATGTTCTACAGTAATTCAAAAAAGAGACACTCAATCTGAAAGTGAGATGTGTTAAGAAAAAAATGCCAAAGTAGTAGGCTATCATTGCCCATGTTATTCAGACATACAATGAATTCAGTAGCTACAGTGGCTTCAGGTTACAGGACTGTGAGTTCTAACAAAGAAGAAGCAATACATATTTAACCTTAAACTGTGGGTAGCAGGAAAAGCACTACACATAAAAAGGAGCATATAACTTGGAAAAATTTGAACAATGAAGGATAGAAAGATAAATTTGAGATGTTATACTGTAGTGGTTTACTTGTGTTGACAGAAATAGGCAACAGAGGAGAAAAGAGACCTTGCCTTTTGTTGGTCATCAACTGCAAGCAAAGAAGGTAACAAAGATAAATAGACAATGTGAACAAAATGGCAGGTAATTTTCACAAAAGAATGGAAAAATAGTCATTTTTGTCCTACTATTTGGTGGGAAAAGGAGAGGCATATCTCCACAAATAGCTGCAAACCAAGATAAAATGTGTACCATATATCAAAAAAGGTGAAAATTGCCAAGAAAAAGTAAAAGAGAGCAATACGAGAGCAATGATCTGAAAGAACCCTAGCTATATAGATTTATTTTGCTCTCTAAAATAATGGCTTAACCTAGGAAAACATAAAAGTGCAATGAGAGTTCAACAACACAATTCAAGATTATTAAGGCATAGCACATTTCAAAGATAAAACAATCCAAATGCTACCTTGCTTATTTATGTAATTTCTTCCAAAAAGACAGGTCAAAAAGAACGTGTATCTGAAATAAGACACTCAGTTCTTATTAAGAATAGAAATGTCTATAATATATTGTAAATTTCCACACTTAAAAATATAATGGTTGGGCTTTTTGGCAGAAGGGAAAAAAGAGTTGTCTCTGATTCATCTTGTGTGCATGCTAAGTTGCTTTAGCCCTGTCTGACTCTTTGCGACCCTATGGACCCACCAGAGGCTCCTCTGTCCATAGGATTGTCCAGGCAAGAATACTGGTGTGGGTTGCCATGCCCTTCTCCAGGGGATCCTCCCAACCCAGGGATCAAATGTATGTCTCTTATGTCTCCTGCATTGGCATGAGAGTTCTTTACCATTCATAACAATTAAGTGTAAATAGAATATATCCTTTTTAATGACTGAGCAAGAGAAGCCCTAGATATATGAGCTTACAGTGTGCAAACACAAACACCACACACACACACAGGAGGCAGAATAAGTAGTATAAATATCTTCTGATCATCTGAGTTTTAATAGCAAACCCTGTCTTTCTCTTGCTTTAGAACAAAGGTTTGAAAAGAAAGCTTTACTATTTCATTTTAATCAAGATACAACAATATTCTTTATTTTTACTCACTCTAAAATTCAAAACCATTTCTCTGAAATCTTACAAGTAGCAATAGCAGAGATTTTATTTAAAAGATGGCCCATAAAAGATAAGAATAGAAATCATAGCTATCTACAGAGATTAACTTAGAAACACATAAACTTTCACAGGAACTAATATTTCCATGTAATTTAGTTTCCAATGACTTTTTTCAAAACCCAGGATGCCCTGACTATCCCCCACCGCAGGTGTTCTACTCTAAAAACAGTGAATCTTAGTACAGAAAAATAATACTTTATCTCAGGTATACTGAAAGTATCACGCACACATCACCAAACTCAGTATGTGAACTCGTAGTCAAACAGTCAATTACATGTCAGTCACAACCATGAAATCTTGAATAGAACAGAAACCAGTGGGTCATAGACTGGTAGAAAATAGACTTGAAGATTATTTTGCCATGATAGCAAGTCCCGGTTGGCCTTGGTTTAAAATAAAACTAGTGAAATAGTATTTTTTACATTTATGTAAAAATTGTTTATTGGCTTATACAAAAGACATGGAAATGAGTCTTTTGTGAAATGATTTGTTATTTGATT
Source organism: Bos grunniens (assembly GCF_055505025.1). Lineage (NCBI taxonomy): Eukaryota > Metazoa > Chordata > Mammalia > Artiodactyla > Bovidae > Bos > Bos grunniens. The sequence goes on along the minus strand of NC_141166.1, from coordinate 53,343,934 downwards.
AATTCTATCTTTTCATCTAATGTTCAGGACTGGATTAGATTTGCTTAGCTCATATAACCGTCTGTCTCTCCCCATTAATTTTTCATCTTACCATACAAATAGTAGCGCATTAATCAACAAAACTCTAGTTACTTCGCTGTGAGCCATTTCATGATTCAGTGAGTTAAATAACAACTTGAAATATTTCCCCAGTTGAGAAAATTTATCAGAGTTACTTAGTCACTATTCACTATCTCTTGTTGTCATCTCTAAAAAAATAAATTTTTGATTATTTTATTTTCTAAGTATGGGACATAAGCTCCATATTAAACTGTACATTTAAACAGATCTTCTTGTTTAAATAATTTTATGACTATCCAATGGAATAATCATTGTTACTGGCATGGAACATTCTTTTAATATTAATCTAATAATAGAAAACTATGCTTTCTTCCATCTTATAAAGAGTTGTATATCAAAAGTCATTTTTCCACTTAAGTATTTCAGAATATTAAAAAATAGTTCATATTTACTCCTTTATTTTCTGAGTTCAACTGGACACAATCCTGTTCTAGCCTGTAAAATTCTAATATGCAATAGATAGAAACAGTAAGAGAAAATTACATACTTGGCTGCCCTGTATCTTTTTTAAATTGTTACCTGAAAGTCAAAAGTGAGCAGTTTTTTACCAAGATATTAAAACTTGGTACAACAATGCTTGTCTTGAACTTGTATGCAAGAAACAGTTTGTTTTTTAGAAAGTCAAAATCAAGGTTATAACAATTTTCTGTGAAAGAGGGGTAAGGGTGCAGATACTATTCTGTGGAGTCATTTTCAAGAATGAAACAGCTACTTCTATGTACTGTCCATCTTTCAATGCTACAATAAATTCCCTAGCAGATGTTTAGGATATATTGTTATTTCAAGTTTTGTCTTCTGAAGATACTGTTATATAAGCTAAGGATTAAAATTAATTAGCTTAGAAGAAAAACAAAGTGATGGGGTGATGAGGAAAAAGGACAAATTAAATTTAAAGGCATCCCCATTTCATTGTTTTTTTCTGAATAAGAGTAATTCATCAATTGAATCAACATAGTATATAAAACAAACAAACAAACTAAAAAAAAACAAATAGTAAATGTGAATTTTTGTGTAAAAGAATGAAGCAAGCATAGTGAACAATTTCATTATACTTACATGGAGATACATCCTTTATAGTCCTCCAACTAAATATTTTGATGATAAAATAGAATGCAAGTCACATAAACTTTATTCAACAGAATAAAAGCATTTTTTAAATATTTTTATAACCTTAGATACATATACTGCATTGCTTCCTGCTCATGTATATTACCAAACAATGCAGAGAGGCTGTGTGTAGTAGATGACCCTTCATCTTGGCAGTGGGCTGTGGTGAACAGCTGAACGTTAAGCACTGCTGACACACCCCAATCTGTCTAGAATGCAGCTGCAGCTGGGACTGGCACTGGGTGGTGCTAAATGTTGTTTTACTCAAGATCTTGAGTGCTTTTAAAGTGACAATTAATAATCTGTGAATCACATAAAATTGAAAATTCATGTTTTCTTCTTGATCCTCTATGACCTAGATCATTTCTTATGATAAACAATGTTTAAACACAACACTTAGGTGCTGAACTATTTACACGGATTCACTCAGTTACCAGTGAATTGTTATTAGGCTATTTGAGTATATTCGCATGTTTCAGATTGAAAAAAAAAAAAAAAAAAACTTAACCATCAATTTGGTTTACTCAATTCAAGATAAAATCAGTAGTTTTGAATAACAGTTCAATTCAGTCACTCAGTCATGTCCGACTCATTGCAACCCCATGGACTGCAGCACTCCAGGCATCCCTGTCCGTCACCAACACATAGAGCTTACTCATACTGATGTCCGTTGAGTCGGTGATGCCATCCAACCATCTCATCCTCTGGCATCCTATTCTCCTCCCGCTTTCAATCTTTCCCAGCCTCAGGGTATTTTCAAATGAGTCAGTCCTTCGCATCAGGTGGCCAAAGTATTGGAGTTTCAGCTTCAGCATCAATCCTTCCAATGAATAGTCAGGACTGGTTTCCTTTAGCATGGACTGGTCAGATCACCCTGTAGTCCAAGGGACTCTCTCTCGAGTCTTCTCCAATACCACAGTTCAAAATCATCAATTCTTCGGCATTCAACTTTATAGTCCAACTCTTGTCACATCCATACGTGACTACCGGAAAAACCACAGCTTTGACTAGACCGACCTTTGTAGGCAAAGTAATGACTTGAATATAGAACCATTAAAAATGTTCAAATATAGGTTGAGTGACAACCTGACAAAAATATTAATTCACTGTATATGACTTTAATGTTAATATTTAAATTTGGTTTTAAGATTTTTCCCAGTATTCAGATTATTTAAGAGTAATCTTTCATCTTATTGATATGACTATATATATATATATATGTGTGTGTGTGTGTGTGGGTGTGTGTGGGTGTGTGTGGGTGTGTGTATGTATTTGTATATGTATATGTATACATATATGCTGCTGCTGCGAAGTCACTTCAGAAGTGTCCAACTCTGTGCGACCCCAGAGACGGCAGCCCACCAGGCTCCCCTGTCCCTGGGATTCCCCAGGCAAGTACACTGGAGTGGGTTGCCATTTCCTTCTCCAAAGCATGAAAATGAAAAGTGAAAGTGAAGTCGCTCAGTCATGTCCAATCCTTAGCAACCCCATGGACTGCAGCCTACCAGGCTCTTCCATCCATGGGATTTTCCAGGCAAGAGTACTGGAGTGGGGTATGCATTTTATAAATAGTGGAATTGATATCAGTCTTCCATTTCTGCTTATGAAATGAGTATTGCTTTCAGAAGCTATCTACAAAATGATGTCAAAGGGAAAACATTTTTCTTTTAAGAAACTTTTGAAATTTTATGTATTGTTATTGGTTAAATGGGCTGGAAAATTACAGGCTGATATCACTGATGAAATAGACACAACAAAAATTCTCAACAAAATACTAGAAAATTGAATCAAATAATATATTAAAAGGATCATAAACCATTATCTAGTCAAATTTATTCCAGGGATGCAAGGGTTTTTCAATATTTGCAAATTAACCAATGAAATACATGACACTAACAGATTAAAGAATAAAAACCATATGATCAGTTCAATAGATGCAGAGAAATCTTTTGATTAAGTTCAACATCAATTGCTGGGCTGGATGAAGCACAAGCTGGAATCAAGATTGCTGGGAGAAGTATCAATAACCTCAGATATGCAGATGACACCACCTCATGGCAGAAAGAGAAGAAGAACTGGAGCCTCTTGATGAAAGTCAAAGAGGAGAGTGAAAAAGCTGGCTTAAAACTTAACATTCAGAAAACTAAGATTATGGCATCTGGTCGCATCACTTCATGGCAAATAGATAGGGAAACAATGGAAACAGTGACAGACTATTTTTTTGAGCTCCAAAATCATTGCACATGGTGACTGCAGCCATGAAATTAAAAGACATTTGCTTCTTGGAAGAAAAGCTATGACCAACCTAGAGAGCATATTTAAAAGCAGAGGCATTACTTTGCCAACAAAGGTATGTCTAGTCAAAGCTATGGTTTTTCTAGTAGTCATGTGTGGATGTGAGATTTGGACTATAAAGAAAGCTGAGCACTGAAGAATTGATGCTTTTGAACTGTGGTGTTGGAGAAGACTCTTGAGAGTCCCTTGGACTGCAAGGAGATCAAACCAGTCAATCCTAAAGGAAATCAGTCCCGAATATTCATTGGAAGGACTGATGCTAAGGCTAAAACTCCAATACTTTGGCCACCTGATACAAAGAACTGACTCAATGGAAAAGACCCTGAGGCTGGGAAAGATTGAAGGCAGGAGGAGAAGAGGATGACAGAGGATGAGATGGTTGGATGGCATCACTGACTCGATGGACATGAGTTTGAGTAAGCTCTGGGAGTTGGTGATGGACAGGGAAGCCTAGAGTGCTGTGGTCCAAGGAGTCACAAAGAGTCAGACACAACTGAGCCACTGAATTGAACTGAGTATCAATTATGATAGAAGCTCTCCAGAAAGTGGGCATAGAGGGAACATACTTCAACATAATAAGGCCATATAATGACAGTCCCATAGCTAATATCATACTCAACTGTGAAAAGCTAAAAGCATTTCCTCTAAAATCAGGAATAAGACAAGAATGGCCACCTTAGCCACTATTAATCAGCATAGCTTTAAAAGTCCTATCCACAGCAATCAGAGAAGAAAAAGAAATAAAAAGAATTCAAATTGGAAAAGGAGTAAAACTCCCTGTTTGTAGATGACCTGATACTACAGATATAAAATCCTAAAGATACCATGAGAAAACTACTAGAGCTCATCAATGAGTCTGGTAAAGTTGCAGGATAAAAAGTTAATATACAGAAAAATGTTGCATTCATGTATGCTAGCAATAAAATATCAGAAACAGACATTAAGAAAACAAATCTATTTACCATAACATCAAAAAAATAAAATACCTGAAATAAAACCACATAAAGAGGCAAAAGACCTGTACTCAGAAAACTATAATAATATGTTGATGAAAGAAACTGAAGATGACACAAACAGATCTAAAGATGTATCGTGTTCTTGGATTGGAAGAATCAATATTGTAAAAATGACCGTACTACCCAAGGCAATCTATAGATTCAAGGCAACACCTACAAAGTTACTAATGGCATTTTTCACAGAACTAAAACAGACAGTTTTACAATTTGTATGGAAACACAAAAGACTCTGAATAGATCAAACGATCTCGAGAAAGAAGAATGGAGCTAGAGGAATCAGACTCCCTGACTTCAAACTATACTATAAACTACAATAATCAAAACAATATTGTACTGGCACAAAAACAGACACACAGATCAATGGAACAGGATATAAAGCCCAGAAATAAACCCATGGACTTATGGCCAATTAATCTACTACAAAGGACACATAAATATACAATGGAAAAACAGTTTCTTCAATAAGTGGTGCTGGAAAAACTAGACAGCTACATGTGAAAGAATGAAATTAAAACATTCTCTAATACCATATACAAAAATAAACTCGAAATGGATTAAAGACATAAATTTAAGACCAGATACTATAAAACTCCTAGAGGAAAATATAGGCAGAACACCCTTTGACATAAATTGCAGCAATATTATTTGGATCCATCTCCTATGGAAATAAAGCAAAAATAAACAATGAGACCTAATTAAACTTAAAACTTTGGCACAACAAAGGAAATCATAAACAAAATGAAAAGGCAACCTACAAAATAGAAGAAAATATTTGTAAGTTATGTTACTAATGAGGGGTTAATTTCCAAAATATACAAACAGTTCATACATATACATACATATATATATATATATACATACAGCTCAATATCAATAAAAAAAAAACCCAAATTAAAAAAGAAAATTTTTTGCAGAAGATCTAAATAGACATTTCTCCAAAGACATACAGATGGCTAATAGGTACATAAAAAGATGCTTAAGACGGTTAAGTATTAGAAAAATTCAAATCAAACTATTAATGAGTTATCACCTCACATCTGTCAGAATGGCTATCATCAAGGTCTACAAATAATAAATGCTGGAGAGGGTGGAGCAAAGATAATCCTCTTGTGCTGTTAATGGGAATGTAAACTGGTGCAGTCACTATGGAGAACAAGATGGAGGTCCCTTAAAAAAACAAAAATTGAGTCACCATACAATCCAGCAATCCTACTCCTGGACATATACCCAGAAAAGATGAAAACTCTAATTTGGAAAGATACATGAACCCCAATGTTAATGGCACTAATGTTCATTGCCATTTCCTCCTCCAAGGGAACTTCCTGACCCAGGGATCCAACCTGTGTCTCCTGTGGGAGACAGAAGATCTTGGCAATCTACAGTCCACAGGGTTGCAAAGAGTCAGACATGATTGAAGTGATTTAGCACAATTTTGTAGCTTGTATGAGGCACTCCCTGGGATTATAGTGCATTTACCTTATAGATAGAGAAGCTTTTTATCTGGGCACTTTAGAAATTCACTAAGTTATGCCAAAGTCACTGGATAATGTAATTTTTTCCTGTAGGAGTAAATGGGTCGAATAAGCTGTTTATTATAGTAGAAAATATGCCATCAGTTAGACAGAGACCACGTGTCAGTAGTTTCCCTTCCACAGAATAATTATGAGAAACTAAATATGAAGGAGTGCATGGATGAACAGAAAATAAAGGGAAAGAATAATTTGACTTACTTCATGATTTCTATTCTCTTTGATCAACTGAGGGTCATAGTTTGGTGTTTGAAGTTCAAATGAGTCTTTTCAAAGATACACCAGAAATGATAGTTAGTTAAAAAATTTGAACACATTTTGAAAAGCTAAAATTAGTATGACATATGACAATTAAGTACAAAAGTATAACAAAATAAATTTAGAATATTTTATTATTTATTTTAAGATTTGCTTATAATCAAATTACTTATTAACTAATAACTATAATATATTACTTTAGGTTTTCCTTCCTTCATTAAGGAGATTTTCCAATGTCAGGAATAATATTTTGCAGCTTATGATCTTTTAATGATATATCTTAAAAATTGAAAGTGCATCAATATCTAAAGAGGATAGTTATAGTCACAAAGGTATGAAATTAAAAATTAAATTTCTAATTAACATCAAGGGTGAATTTAGAAAGAAGATTCAGTAAAACTTTGATTAACAGAAACCCAGAGCCATGGCTTCAATTAATAAAGATTTTCCTTAACTTTGAAATGAGAACCATATTATAAGAAAATGATCTTATACTAAAAATTTGGTTAAAAAATACTTTAAAGTTTGTAGCAACTATATTGCTGTTCAGTCTTCTACATCATATATTGTCTAAGAGTAAGTGATATAGAGAGAAGTTTGTGGAAGAGTAAGTGATATAGAGATCTTAATCCCATACACTGTAAGGTCCTTAATCCTCACTGAAGATCAACTTGTTAGAATGTCTAAAATCCAATGTTTAATACTCAATTTATGGTCAGGCACTGATGCCTACTTCACCTTTGTTAATGCTAATTAATCAAACTAAGAAAAGACCACTATTTGTGCATAAGTGTTCTTACAGTAACAGGCACAATAATGTCTATGATTACTGGAATGCTAAATTAATGCAAAATTATCTAGACATTTTCATCAATTACACATTCAAATGTTAAAATAATATTTTAAGTCTTAATGATCTTTTCACATAGAGATAGGTCATTCTCCTTTGTTAAAGCTACTTCTATAGGAGATCTGATTTCTACTTAGGGGATAGAGAGGCTGAGATAGTTGATATAATCACTTTGATCAAAAAGTCAGGAAAATGATGCTGCATGGAAACCATGCATATCCTAAATTTATGGAAACAAAATACTCATGAGTACTTCAAGAATCAGGCATATGCTAAGAGATCAAGACAGTTAGAAGTTTATAAGGAGCCATCTAAGGTGCCATGAAACAACCAGCAGTGTAAGTCTTTATAGAGTGGATGACTGCTGGTTCTATATGAAGGATCTCTCTTTCACCAGTTTCCTGAACTTTTCACTCTTTCCGACTGTTCTCCCAGCATCCCCCTCATGATATTTCTGCCAAATGAGATATATACCTCTCCCTCTACCAACATTTTATATGGCTCTTCAGAGTACATATCTTTTCAGAGATAAGCCTTTCATGAAATATACTTTTCCTCTTATTTCCCACTCTCACCCATTTCTACATCTTGAAGTGGGTAACAAGGTTAAAGAGTCAAGTTTTATTTTGTTTTTCGCTTTTTCCTCTGAAAATTCTGCAAATGGAGATTTGTCTTATTTGTGCTTTAGTACAACATATCTATGATACCAGTTCCTTAGTAAATAAAGGAGGTGAAAATAGTTTTCTACTAGTATCCTGTTATATCAATTCATGGCATGATAAGTGGTATTTATTTATTCAACATAATTATTAAACACTACTTATATGCTAGTTTCTGAGAATAGAATTGTGACAAAATAAAGGTGGTATCTAATTTCATGTAATTTACACCATAGTTTAGAGATAGTACTTATGTGGCACTCATGAGGCCAAACTCCACTCACAAAAGCTTAGAGGCAGTGCTAACTGACATGTCTCAGCACAGTTTCTAAATCATCACTGCTGCTGCTGCTGCTGCTAAGTTGCTTCAGTCGTGTCCGACTCTGTGCGACCCCATAGACAGCAGCCCATCAGGCTCCCCAGTCCCTGGGATTCTCCAGGCAAGGACACTGGAGTGGGTTGCCATTTCCTTCTACAATGCATGAAAGTGAAAAGTGAAAGAGAAGTCACTCAGTCATGTCCGACTCTTAGCAACCCCATGGACTGAAGCCCAAGAGGCTCCTCTGTCCATGGGTACCAATCCATTAAAATCGCCATCAGATAGGACATGTTTTTTCGTTGTCATTTTTTTCATGTGCTAAGGTGCTTCAGTCATGTCTGACTCTGAAACCCTATGGACTATAGCTCACCAGATTCCTCTGTCCATGGGATTCTCTAGGCAAGAATACTGGAGTAGGTTGCTATGTCCTTCTCCAGGGGATCTTTCTGACCCAGGGATGGAGTCCACGTCTCTTATGTCTCTCACATTGGCAGGCAGGTTCTTTACCACTAATGCCACCTGGAAAGCCCCATAATTTTTTAATAGCCAACTGTAAACTGAAAGAAGGAAGCAAGCTACCATTATATGCCACAGAAGCCATAGCACCATTTGATCAATAAATATTTCTTTGTCTATTAAGTATTTCTTGAATTAAATACATGTTATTAATCATTTTTTACTTTAAAATAATATTAAATATGGATTAAATATGGACAGGGAGCCTGGTGTGCTACAGTCCATGGGGTCACAAAGAGTTGGACATGACTGAGTGACTGAACTGAACTGAATATTAAATATATATTAGGTGTCTATTTAATTACAGAAGAAGATGAGCTTATAGAGCTTCCTAAGTAAATTTGGAAAAGCTGAAGGAGGAATTTCTGCTATAAATTCATAGGAATTATAAATACCTTTATTAACTCATTTTATTGGATGCCTGCTCTGATCCTAGAATTGTTTTAGACTTTTTGAAATCATCAATGAACAATATAGACAGAACCTTGCCTTTATGGGGCTTACCTTATGACAGGAGGGATAAACACACAGTAAACATAATAAATAAGTAAAATACATAGGACATAATAACCTGGTTTTAAAAAAGAGAGAGAGAAAAGAAGTATTGGGGAATAAAGAAGCAAGGGCAACATGCGAGATTAAATAGGTTGGTCACTGTAAGCATTATCAAAGATTAAACTTAAGGCAATACTTGAAGAAAGTAAGGAATGTTTCCAAGTGGTAAAAGGAAGAACTAGTGGAAGAAGACTATTTGAAGCAACTGGGCAGCCTTTGGCTCTGCTCTTACCCTTACACTGCTCTGAAAGTCATCACTGCTGTTTCTAAAACCAGAGATCACTCCTGCTTCCCAATCACTTCTATCAGCAACCTTTGACATGGGTGATATGTCCCCACTTTTTGTATGACCATCATTTTTAGCTTATAAGGAACTATCTTTGTGGATTTTTTCCCTCTTTCCTGGCTGTCTTCTTTTCTGGTTTGCCCTAAAATTCCCGACTTCTAAGTACCAGAGGGCTTTCAATGTTTAATTCTTGTATTTTATTAATATTACAGATTCAGTTCTCTGAATAAAAGATACTGACATAAAGTCTGGCATATGAAATATTTATTAGAGATCAACATCTGTGGAAAGAAGAGAAAAATAAGATTGCACAGTAGGAAAAGTGGAGTTGCAGGGCAGAGTTATGGCAGCCTCAGGGGAATCCAAAGGAAGCAGAGTCAGAGTTGCTCTGAATTGAGCTGAAGTGGTACAGACCATCAGTCACTGGGTGAAGAAGGCCCAAACAGGTCAGCTGAGGCAAAATCTGAAATAGCCTTCAGATGGAGGCTGTGTACTGAAAGCACTCTTAAACTCTTAAGGGAGAATCTGGGCAATTCATCTCCATATCTAACACAGACTTCTTCTCTACCTACATGCAATCCCTTTTTTTGGCTCATATAATCTTATGACTATAAACAAATACATAAAGTGTTTCATATTCATGGCCAATGCCAAAATGATACAAACATCAAATAAAATATACTCAAAACTAGAGGAGTTTTGACGGCAAAGTAGGAGAAAGCTGAGCTCACCTCACCCATGAACACAGCAAAAATACATCTACATGTGGAGTAACTCTCACTGAAAACAATCTGGTGACTGGCAGAAAGGCTCTTCTACAGCCACGGCTATAAAGAAAGACCTATACAGAGTCAGGTAGGAAGAGAAAAGCAATTGGTTTGGGCCCCATGTCCCTGGCAGGGGACACAGAAGAGGAGGGGATATTATGAGCTCAAAAATCCTCCATGAGGAGTGGAGGTCTGAGCCACATTGGACGTCCCAGTCCTGGGTTCTGAAAACAATAGGACAAGTCTCCTCAGCTGGTTTGAAAAACAGTGAGGCTTAACGGAGCCCTTGAGGAAATCTAAACTCTGATCCTAAAGAGCACAAACACACGTATTTACTCCCAGTAACAACAATGAGAAAGCAGATTGAAAATATGCCTGAGCTCCTGCCCATGGCCTGTGACCACCGCAGGGCACACCCTAGCCCTCATGGGGCCTCTCTTGCTCAGCTGCTATTCTCCAGTAGTGTAGAGGCTGCAGTTGCCAAGGAGAGTGTGCAAACTTAGAGGGAGCAGAACCAGCTCAGACGTAGCCCGAAGGGCTTCTGTTCCAGCACTCTGGACCCCAAAATTTCACTCAATAGGGCAGTGACCACTGAACACAGGAGAAGCCTCAGCTCATATCTAATTCTGGCTCTAGCTCCTTCATCTCCAACCCTAACTGCTACCAAGATGGTAGCTGCAGACACCTAAGGGAAAATGACACTGTTTTCTCTTCAGATCTAGCTCTCCCACCACTGGGCACAGGCATACTGCCTAGGGAAGTGCTTATATGAGTACACTCTTTCATGACTAGGATAGGTAACTGCCTCACACAAGTTCATAGACATGGAGAAAGTTAAACAAAATAAGACAGAGAAACATGTTTCAAATGAAAGAAAAAGAAAAACAATTTTTAAAAAAGCTAATGAACAGAGATAAATAATTTACCAGGTAAAGAGTTCAAAGAAATGGTATAAGAATGCTAACTGAACTTGAGGGAAAAAATGGGTGGCCATAGTGAGAATTTTAACAAGGAACTGTAATATATAAAAAAGAACCAGTAAGAACTAAATAATACAATAACACATTTTTAAAAGATACAACTGAATAATACACAGTAACAGACATTTTTAAAAGATACACTAAACGGAATCAATAGCAGACTAGGTGATACAGAAGAAAGCTGAGTGATCTATAAAATAGAATAATAAAAAGTATCAATCAGAACAGCAAAAAGAAAACAAATTTTTAAAAATGAGGATAGTTTAGTGAAACACTGGAACATCAAGAATTCTAACATTATAGGGGTTCCAGGAGAAGAGATAGAAAGTGGTAGAAAATATATTTAATGATCATGGCTGAAAGTTTTTTAAAGCTAAAGAATGAAACATATTTGTAGGTACAGGAAGCACAGAAGTATCAAACATGATGAACCCAAATGAATCCATACCAGGACATGTTGTAAAAGTTAAAAAGACAATCCTAAAAACAGCAAGGGAAAAACACAGAGTCACATACAGGCAGCACCACGAATTTTCTGCAGAAATGTTGCAGGCCAGAAGGGAGTGGCATGACATATATAAAGTGTTGAAAGGGAAAAACATACAAGCTAGGATACATTACCCAGCAAGGTTATTATTCAGAAGGAGAGAAAACGACTTCTCACACAGGCAAAAATTAAAAGAATTTATCAGTACTAAACCAAAGAAGTTGTAGCACACATATACAATGGAATATTAGCCATAGAAAGGAAACATTTGAATCAGTCTTGGTAAAATAGATGCTTCAAGAGCCTCTTATATAGAGTGAAGTAAGAAAGAGAAAAACATACATCAGTTAGAACCAGACATGGAACAATGGATTGGTTCAAAACTGGGAAAGAAGTATGTCAAGACTGAATATTGTCACCTGCTTATTTAACTTATATGCAGAGTACATTGTGTGAAATGCCAGGCTGGATGAATCACAGCTGGAATAAGGACTGCCGGAAGACATATTAACAACTTCAGATATGCAGATGACACCACCCTGATGGCAGAAAGTGAAGAGGAATGAAAGAGCTTTTTTTTTTTTTTTTTTTTAGAGACAGAATTTTTTTTAAATTTTATTTTATTTAACTTTACAATATTGTATTGGTTTTGCCATATATCAAAATGAATCTGCCACAGGTATACATTGTGTTCCGCATCCTGAACCCTCCTCCCTCTTTTGATGAACGTGAAAGAGAGTGAAAAGGTGGCTTAAAACTCAATATTCCAAAAATGAAGATCATGGCATCCAGTCCCATCACTGCATAGCAAATAGATGGGGAAACCATGGAAACAGTGACAGACTTTATTTTCTGGGGCTCAAAAAATAGTGTGGACCAGCCATGAAGTTATAAGACCCTTGCTCCTTGACAGAAAACCTGACAAACCTGGACAGTGTATTAAAAAGCAAAGACATCAGTTTGTTGACAAAGGTCCTTCTAACCAAAGCTATGGTTTTTCCAGTAGTCATGTACAGATGTGAGAGTTGGATCATAAAGAAGGCTGAGCACTGAAAAATTGATGCTTTCAAATTGGGGTGCTGGAGAAGACTCGTGAGAGTCCCTTGGACAGCAAGGTTATTAAACCAGTAGATCCTAAAAGAAACCAACCCTGAATATTCATTGAAAGGACTGATGCTGAAGCTCCAATACTTTAGTCACCTGATGCGAAGGGCCAACTCATTGGTAAAGACCCTGATGCTGGGAAAGATTGAGGGCAAGAGGATAAGGGGGCAACAGAATGAGAGAGTTGGGTGTCATCACCAAATCAATGGACATGAATTTGAGGATGCTCTAGGAGATACTGGAGGACAGAGGAACCTGTCTTGCTAGATCCCATTAAGTCACAAAGAGCTGGACATGACTTAGTAACTGAACAACAGCAACCATGCACATATATGGAATCTAGAAAAATGGTACTGATGAACCTGTTTGCAGGGTAGGAATAGACACATAGAAATAGGAATAGACACATAGAAAACAGACTTGTAGGCACAGAGGGGTAAGGAGAGGGTGGAATGAATTGAAAGAGTAGCATTAAAGCATATACTTTACCATATATAAAATAGATAGGTAGTGGGAAGTTGCTATATAACACAGGGAGCTCAACTCAGTGCTCTATAACAACCTAGAGGGGTGGGATGGAGTGGAGGTGGAAGTTTCAAGAGGGAGGGACATATGTACAGTGTTTATGGCACACCAACACAACATTGTAATTAAAAATAAAAATAATTAAAATGTTCTAAATCAAACTCCAAGAAGTGGTAAAGGATATTTCCTAAGTGAAAAAGAAAAGGCTATAAGGGGAAATAATAATTTATAGGAAAGAAAAAAAATCACACTAGTAATGACAAAAATATAGTCAAGACTGTGGAGTATCAATCACTCAAACAAGCTAAAATGAAGATTAAAACACAAAAATTGTAAAATCAACTATAACTACAATAAATAGTTAAGGGACATGCAAGAAGATGTAAAATATGATCTCAAAAATGCAAATGATGGGAAAAAGGAGTTAAAAAGGCTTTAGGCAGTCTCACTCATTAAGAAAAAAATAGAGGACACAAGTAAAGTAAGAAATGAAAGAAAAGTCATCACAAACAGCCAGGTTCCCTCTCTCACTCCCTCTTTGACTCTGGCTCTACCTATAGACAGACACTACGTGAAGATATCTGAATATTAACATTGTTTTCATTATTGATTTCACTCTGCTTGCATTACTTTATAGAATAGGTCTCTTTCAGCAGAATAAAATGAATCATTTATCCATTTACTGTCATGTTAAGCACACTTGTGAAAAAAGGCATAAGACAATGGGCATTCCATAGTGTGATGTACATTTGAATACATTAAAATACTTTTGTCTGCTTGAAGTTGTATTATCAATTTAAAATTTCATTTTCTTTTACAGCAGTTTTATCATTTTGTATCATTTTCCAATACTGTATTACCTCCCAGGCATTAGCTAGCCACTACTAATGCATCATCTCATGCCTGGAGATATTTCCCCAAAATGTGTTTCCTTACAATGATTTGATCCTTCTTCTTACATCCAGGCATGCACAATCAATGTCCCATAAAGGTGAGTTTCAATATCAGGGTCTTCATCATTTGCATAACCTCCAAACAAAAGAAGTAATTTTTTAGTATAGATTTCATATTATGCATAAAAAAGAAGCAAATTTTTGTTTCATTTTTTTTGTTTTGCTTTAGTATAATTACATTAAATGGTATCAGTGGTTGATGCTTCATGATTGGGTATTTGTGAATATTATCATATATGATAAAGTTTTTCATAAGCTCTTGAAAAGTACAGGTCAATTTAAAATGACTATTTTAATATAAATACTAAAATGGAATCAATTTTCAAATGTCTGCTTTAATTTGTTATATTAAGCTGTGTGGGTATCTTGCCCCACCCTCCTTGGACCAGTGAACTAGCTGGGCATGTTTTTCCTACAGCAATGGTAAAAGCACAAGAAGGCACATCTCCTAAAGTGCATATTTTAAGCATGAACCAATAAAGTCTTATACTCTCCTATTCATACTACTAAGGCTAAGTAATGAAGAATTACACTCTTCCAAGGGGAGAATGAATTGAATATCCTTAATACAATCTAATCAGGAGGAAGGGCAATTATATAGTTTAGTTGAGCCAGGATTGTAGTTTGGTGCAAAAAGGAAACATGAAGAGAACTGAGAATGGATATTTGTGCTGTTCTGTGCTTAGTCGCTCAGTTGTGTCCAACTCTTTGCAGCCCCATGGACTGTAGCCCTCCAGGCTCCTCTGTTCATGGGGATTCTCCTAGAAAGAATACTGGAGTGGGTTTCCATGCCCTCCTCCATGGGATCCTTTCAACCCAGAGATCAAACCCAGGTCTCCCACATTGCAGGTAGATTCTTTACCATCTGAGCCACCAGGGAAGCCCAAGAACATTGGACTAGGTACTCTATCCCTTCTCCAGGGGATCTTTCCAACCCAGGAATCCAACCGGGGTCTCCTGCATTGCAGGTAGATTCTTTATCAGCTGAGCTACCAGGGAAGCCAAAAGGATATTTAGAAGGTAATATAAATAGGACATAGGGATGGACTATGATGAGGTGGGGGAGGGTCTGTTGAAGAGCTGCCAAGCATTATTTCTGGAAGTATGAATTCAATAACCTGATGCTTAGTGTGGCTATTCTTAGAGATAAAGAGATGAGGGTGATTTCCTGCGTGGGTCTGGGGAGTTATAAATAACTGTCATCATTTTTACTGTTGCTATTGTCATCATTATTATTATTATTAATGGTTTGGTAAATTGAAGAGCGTATAGCCTTCAGCACTTATTACTATGCTTGGGTATAAGTCTACTTAAGGGCTCTAAAATTACTCAGTTATATGCAAGGTTACCAGCACCTTTTCTTCTACAGGACAGCTCCTATAATATCATCCATCCAGACTTCCCTCCCATCAATTGCAGCCATAAGGCAGATATTATGGCATCTCCCATACCAACCCTGGGTTGTGAGATGCTCTGGCCTCAGCACCCTGGACCCCTACTTCTCCAGGAGACAGGATTAAAAAAAGAATTATATAAATTTCCATTTGATATTTTCTCAATGTGCCAAAATGCTTTCCATTTTGATAAAAATCTGAAACATTAGTTTTTATTCCATCTTGGTAATTTTTTTTTTAATGTAGAATACTATTATTCTGACAATCATGACAATAAGTTCTGCCTAGAAATCAAAATAAAGTTTGAAAATTGGATTAAGAAAATAAAGCTTACTTCAACCTAAAATGTTTTTACTACTGAAGTGGTGGTTAAATTACATTTTGACCTATTAATGAGCAGTGCCACTTAGCTCAGTACCAGCATAAACGCATCTAGATGAAACACACACACATACACAATTATTTAACATTTTCAGCACAGCTGCTTTATGTGAGTATTTATTAATTGTCTGTAAAATCAGCAAAATATGTTCAGTAAGTGCCAGCTTGGCATATATTGTACATAATCACACATTGAGCCACACAGTTGTTTATGTCATTTTATAATCATGCTAATAATTAGCAGACAACTAAATTATTCAACAAACTATAAATGTTATATTTAATTACTTTATCATCTTTGTGTGTTGCCATGGAGATCAAACTGCTACCTCAATCCATAAATTCAGTTCTTTTATAATTTCCATCTTTATCAATATGAATGTGGAATAAACTAACAAAACTGGGAAGCACATGCAAACAAGTTAGTATTTTCTAGACATGTTTTCTATTCACACAGCTTGTACATAATGCTGTGAAAATTTATCAGGTTCTCTCGAACATCTTCAAGGCATTCCTGAGCTCTGAAATTAAAGGGAGAGAAATAAAATAAATCTTTATAAGATACAATTTCCACCTTCTGTCAGGAACTAACTGATTAGAAAACTCTTTATAGGTTAAACCAACCATTACATTTTATAGTTCTGTATATTTCCAAACATAAAGAATAAAGCTTTTTCACTATAAACTATCCTCATACAGTAAACACTAGTATCGTCCACAGCAGCAGTCTATGTAACAATTCATCATATCTAGTTTTGTTTTTCTACAGTATCTTTTTTATAGGTCTGCAAATTTCTCTCAGAATATTCCTGCATCTAAAATCACTTATAACTTAAAACTGTCTTGTAATAAACACTGAATGTGTGCCAATCCTTCACATAAAAGCAACCAGCATCCATTTTACACCATTTTGAGTATAAGAAACTTGGGTCATTAAAGTGAATTATTCTTCTTATGGGTGACTGGTATTGAAAGAATCCAAAGATATACTCAGGGCCTTGACTTCACTGAAAGATTCTAGTTACATTGAAAACTTTAAAAGTATATTATAATTTAATCAAATCTTAGGATTTTATATATACAATTCTAACATGTCAGTGTTCTTAATGGGTGGCAGACATCACCAAGCCTCTTGACCTTATCTGTCAACTCATAGTGTTAGTTGCTCAGTCATGTCCAACTCTTTGCAACCCTGTGGACTGTAGCCCACCATGTTCCTCCGTCCATGGAATTCTCCAAGCAAGAATACTGGAGTGGATTGCCATTTCCTTCTCCAACCCTGTTCATAACTGGGGCGATATTCATACTAAAATGTCCCAGTTCATTGTTGGCTTACTTATGAATAGGGCAAGCCCAAGAGACTATAGATATCCAAACTTTGGATTGGGTTAGATACACGTACATGCTATTCATTAATTCATTTATACATTTTCATTTATCCAATTGCTAATTAAAACATGAATTTTGAAGATACTTGATAAAATAACAAATTTTTAAAGATTCACAAGTACTTTTACAGATATTTCTCCAATATATAACTGAATGTTCAGAAATTAATAATACAGTGGTACAAAATTCAAAAAACATTGGCAAAAGGGTATAAGTGAATTTAAGAAACCATAGTTGGAGGTGGATGTTATTAATGCCATAATATAATAAACAAACAATTTCAAAAGAGAGAAAATTCAAGTTCCTGGGGAGACAAAATTTTTCTTCATAAAATCCAGAGCTTTATATGATAAAATGTAATCAAATATCAAAACATGAGGCTGGATCATGCAAGGCAACATTAAATCTTGCCTGGGTTATTGATAAAGTTTCTCATCTGATTTTACTGCTGCTAGTTAGTCCCTTTCCAAGCCAAACTCTATACAGATGTGGGAGACACTTTTCTAGAGCATAAATTATATATAAGAGAACTTCAATACTTAAACTTTTTCTATTGTTCCAAGTTTTCCTTAGAATTAACACTAAAATCATTGATATGAAATACAAGTCAATTCAAAATTGTTCCTTTACTTAACTTTCTCATTTTCTATCTTGTCATTTTTGCCTTTAAATTCTATACACATCAGGTATATGGAATTTTTGCTTAGTTTGCAAATATGTCATATATAATTTAGTTTCCAGGTCTTTGTCTATATAATCTCTTCTTTCTAAAAACATATTTTACTCCCTCTTTCCCCAGACAAATTCTAGTGAAGTCTCCCTCTTCTGACTATGTGACACATAGGGAAGAAAATGTTCCCTAGTACAAGGCACCTCTACTACATCCTCATTTCACACCTGTGCTTTGTGCTTAGTCGCTCACTCATGTCTGACTCTTTGCAATCCCAAGGACTGTAGCCCACCAGGCTCTTCTGTCCATGAGGTTTCTAGACAAGAATACTGGAGTGGGTTGCCATACCCTCCTCCAGGGCATCTTCCCAACCCAGGGATCGAATCCAGGTCTCCCACATTGCAAGTAGATTCTTTACTGTCTGAGGCACCAGGGAAGCCCATCTGTCCTTTACCCACAACAATACATGGAATACCGAATTTTCTTTCTCCTTTTATTTCTTTATTTTCTCTATAAAACTAAAACATCTTTGAAGGCTTGCAATTCTCAGCTCTGGTATAAAATTTATCACTTTTTTAGATAATAAGCAAATATTACTTATTATTCAATAAATATTAAAATAAATAGAAATTTACAACCCTTTTCCTAATAAAGACAGTCAAGTTTAAACTTGAAAGTAAAGGAAATTCTTAATGCAAATATCATCCTCCAGCATTTATGAATCATATGCAGCCTCAAATTTCTGACCCATTAATAAGGCTAAAATATGGAGGGAAATATAGTTAGTGAAGATGATAATAAATTTGGTTCCTAACCAATATATAACTAAGTAAGCAATTGTTTATAAAAAAAATAGACCTAGTATTAAAAATTAAGATTCAAGATATTTATAATATTCTTCCTTACATTATTCATATTTTAGATTAAGTTAGGAAAAGATAAGCAAATTATCAAGGAAATAAGATATAAAAATCACTGTGACATAAACAAAAGAATGTTGGTTGTTTATTTTACCAATAAAAACATGAGTTTAAAAATTCTGAAATACCATTAAAAGCCATCTTTATATACATTATGGTAACACTTACTAAATTTGTTATTCACATTTTGTACCAAATAAATTACTTCACATCCTAACTTCTCCCCTGCCAACCTTCTCCTCTATTCAGGTAACATCTTTTTCATTGTTTGCTAACCAACAAACTGCCCAAGTGTCTCTGGAGGCTCCTCTGTAGTGTGTGAGACAGCTACTGTCTCAACCAGCCCTGGAACTTTGATATTGATGTGTCTCTTTAGGGGCTGCAGTGAAGATAAATTACTAGTTGTCATTTTGTAAAAGTGCCTTTTAGCTCTTCAGACTGTAGTAAATGAATAAAATGACTTAAAATAGTAATAAATTGGGGTTTATCATTAATGTCATCCCCGCAGTGACATGTCAATATCAAAGGGCACACTTGCAAAGAAAACCACTAATACTAAACTTCAAGCTGAGATACAGATAATATTCGTGCCTCTTACCTGACATCTGAGGGGGGAAAAATCAAGCATCATGAAGGGAATAACAAGTGATCAGCAGGAAAATTAAGAACCGAAAGGGAACACATAAGAGATGTGGGAAAAGGCAAATTCTACATTTACATTCAGAATTAGGCCAGAGAATCCTTTTCTAGTATAGTTGACAATTCAGGTGCTTAGGTCAGAATAAAAGATCTCAATATAAATTCAAATGGTGCAAATTTCTACCTGTTGAAAAGCTAGCTCTCAATAAGCACTGCTGTAATCACTAGTTCAGGTAAGTGTGGAACTCTACCACAGGTCTTTCTAGGTAAAAGTTTGGTAATCTCCTTGGAAAGATGCAACCCTGAATGAATGAAAGTAGGAAAGTTTAAGTGCAACATGGTGACCTTTGTTGAATCACTAGTGTCTAAGATCCATGGCTGTATATCTGATTTTTGAGCAGAGGAGCTGCAAATAGAAATAGAAGAAGCTGCCTTCCCTAAAAATTCTGTCAGAGGCATAAGGAAACACTCCTTTGGGTCTAATGTTAAGCAAATGTAGTTAGAGGGAATTATTCTCATTTTAAGGGGTGCACTGAACAAACCTTTTATGTCAAGAGTACCAGAGTAGAGTAACAATTTGGTATGCACTCAAGAGGTACAGCATCCTCTATAGAGAAACTTAAGGTACTGAGTTTCTCTTTATAACATGAGACAACAGTCTTGATGCAGATAAGTAGCATTATGTATATCTAGCAATAAAGTGGGTTTAATGTACTGTGAAAGTGCCTGACACATAGCAAGGCTCAATAAATATCATCATTATATTTTTTCTGCTATCTATATACACTCTCATTAGTCATCATAACTTTCAGCCATATATTTAGAATTGATTTAGAAGGTAAAAGTAACAGGATTTGCCTGGATTGGCTATGGAGATTGGTAAAAACAGAAAAAAAAAAAAAAAAAAAGACAAAGATGACACTAAGATCCCTTGCCTGACCAAGGAAGGATAGAATAGCAATTTAATGAAATGACAAAAAAAAAAAAAAAAAAAGTGGAAGTGAGAGCAAAATTTCTGATTAGAATATATTATTCAATCAAGTATTTTAAATTCAAGCTGAATCTGGAGTCCAAAACAGCAGTCAGTGCTCTAAAAACACATCAAGTAGAAGAATGAATGATACCTCTAGAGAAAGGTACATTGATAAAAAATTTTTAAAGTTCCCAAAGTCTGAGTGTTTGGACCCTCAAATGTTTCAAGATCTGAGATGTAAGGAAATTAGCAAAAATGGACAATGGTCACATTGGAGGATGTGCCGAACTAGAAGCAGAGTAGAAGGTGTTCCAAATCTGACAAGTGTTGCTTGTGGACCAAGATAATTACTCACAATCAGTCACGGATGTTACCTAGATGAATAATCATTGGTGACACTGATAAACAAGTCACATATCCTGTCCCTTGGTACAAACTAGGAAAAAAAATGTTATTTTTGCTGGGTGGTTAAGAATCCACAAAAGGGGCATGGTTCAGTGAGTAAAGCACAAGTTAGAGTTCAACCTCCATATGCTAAATACCCCTGAGTACTGAGAACATGTCAAACTAGAAGAAGCTACAGCCATATTGAATGGTTTTAGTGATGTGGTGGGTCTGAGAAAATAATTGTCAGATTGAACATGCAAATGATGAAATAAATTACAAATAAAATTATTAAAGACTTATTCAAAGGAATTTTGCTTTAAGGAGAGAAATAGGGCAGTAGCTAGAGGGAATAGCCCCATTCATGAATTGCAGCCTTGTCATGGTGAAGGGGCTTGTGCAACTAAATGAAGCTATGAGCCATGCCATGCAGGGTCACCCAAGATGGATGGGTCAAAGTGGAGGTTTCTGACAAAATGTGGTCCACTGGACAGAATGGAAAATCACTCCAGTATCATTTCCTTGAGAATTCCATGAACAGTATGAAAAGACAAAAGGATATGACACCAGATGATGAGCCTCCCAGGTTGGAAGGTGTCCAGTATACTACTGGGGAAGACCAGAGGGCAATTACTAGTAGCCCCACAAAGAATGAAGTGGCTGGGCCAAAGTGAAACCAACGCTCAGTTGTGGATGTGTCTGGTGGTGAAAGTAAAGTCCGATGCTGTAACAAACATAGGAACTGCATAGGAATCTGGAATGTTAGGTCCATGAATCAAGGTAAATTGGATGTGGTCAAGCAGGAGATGGTAAGAGTGAACACTGACATCATGAATCAGTGAACTAAAATGTACAGGAATGGGCGAATTTAATTCAGATGAAAATTATACCTACTACTATGGGCAAGAATCCCTTAAAATTAAGGAAGCAACCCTCATAGTCAACTAAAGAGTCCAAAATGCAGTACTTGGGTGCAGTCTCAAAAATGACAGAATGATCGGTTTTCAAGGCAAACCTTCAATATCACAGTACTCCAAGTCTATTCCCTAACATCTGATGTCAAAGAAGCTGATGTTGACCAGTTCTATGAAGACCCACTAGAACTTCTAGAACTAATGCCAAAAAAAAAAAAATCCTTTTCATTGTAGGAGAATGAAATACAAAAGTAAGTCAAGAGATACCTGGGGTAACAGGAAAGTTTGGCCTTGGAGTACAAAATGAAGTAAGGCAAAGGCTAACAAAGTTTTGTCAAGAAAAACTGAAATCTCTTCAAGGAAACTGGAGGTATCAAGGGAACATTTCATACAAGAATGGGCACAATTAAGGATAGAGACAGTAAGGAACCAACAGAAGCAGAAGAGATTAAGAAGAAGTGGCAAGAATATATAGAAGTATGCAAAAAGGATCTTAATGACCCAGATAACCATGATAGTGTGATCACTCACCTAGAGTCAGATATCCTGGAATGTGAAGTCAAGTGGGTCTTAGGAAGCATTACTAGGAACAAAGCTAGTGAAGGGGACAGAATTTCAGCTGAGCTATTTCAAATCCTAAAAGATGATCCTGTTAAAATGCTGCACTCAATATGCCAGCAAATTTGACAAACTCACCAATTGCCACAGGACTGAAAAAGGTCAATTTTCATTCCAATCCTAAAGAAGGGCAACACCAAACTACTGCACAATTGCATTCATTTTGCACGCTAGCAAAGTAATGCTCAAAAACCTTCAAGTTAGGCTTCAGTAGTACGTAAACAGAGAATTTCCAGATGTACATGATATATTTAGAAAAAGGCAGAGGAACCAGAGACCAAATTGCTGACATCTGTTGGATTATAGAAAAAGAAAGGGAATTACAGAAAAACATCTACTTCTGCTTCATTGACTATGCTAAAGCCTTTGACTATGTGGATCACAACAAACTGTGGAAAATTCTTCAAGAGATGGGAATACCAGACAACTTTATCTGCCTCCTGAGAAGCCTGTATGCAAGTCAGGAAACAACAGGATCACACATTGAACAGACTGGTTCAAAATTAGGAAAGGAGAATGTCAAGGCTGTATACTGTCACCTTGCTTATTTAATTTATATGCAGAGTACATCATGCAAAATGCCAGGGTGGATGGATGAATCACAAGCTGAAATAAAGATTGCCAGAAGAAATATCAAAAACATCAAATATGCAAATGATACAACTCTAACAGCAGAAAGCAGAGAGGAACTAAAGAGCCTCTTGATGAGGGTGAAAGAGGAGAGTGAAAAAGCTTGCTTAAAATGCAACATTCAAAAAACTAAGATCATGATATCCAATCCCATCACTTCATGGAAAATAGAAGGGGAAAATGTGGAAGCAGTGACAGAATTAATTTTCTTAGGCTCCAAAATCATTGCCAATGGTGACAGCAGCCATAAAATTAAAAGACACTTGCTCCTTCGAAGAAAAGCTATGAACAACCTAGACAGTGTATTAAAAAGCAGAGGCTATGCTTTGTTGACAAAGGTCCATCTAGTCAAAGTTGTGGTTTTTTCAGTAGTTATGTTTTGGATGTGAGAGCTGGGCAATAAAGAAGGCTGAACACTGAAGAATTGATGCTTTTGAACTGTGGTGCTGGAGAAGACTCTTGAGAGTCCCTTAGAGAGCAAGATCAAACCAATCTATCCTAAAGGAAATCAACCCTGAATATGAATATTCATTGGAAGAACTGATGCTGAAGCTAAAGCTCCAATACTTGGCCGCCTGATGCAAAGAGCCGACTCATTGGAAAAGACCCCAGTTATGGGAAAAACTGAAGGCAAAAAGAGAAGGGGGCAGAGGATAAGATGATTAGACAGCATCACCGACTTGATGGACATGAATCTGAGCAAACTGTCTCTAGCAAAAACACTCTCCTCAGAAAGTGAGGGACAGGGAAGCCTGGTGTGCTACAGTCCATGGGGTTGCAAAGAGTCAGACACGACTTAGCAACTGAACAACAAAAACAAATAGAGGGAATAGTGTATTTTATTTTTCAATTTTTAGCAATGATGTGAGTGTCCTGTCCATGTATCTACACTTCCATTTTTCTTGTACATGCTGACGGCTTTTTATTATGACCACATCATCTGCCCAAGGACTTTTACTCTCTGCTGGAGCATGCTGAGTCAGGCAGGATGGTGTGGAGAATATTAGCCTAGGGGACATTATTAGCCAATCAGTATGGATGGAAATTACCAAATAAATACCCTTGCATCCTAAATTCTTATTTTATGGCTAATGTTCAAACTCAGGGATCTTCTTAGAGTGTATAAAAAATAATGTCATAATTTGCAGTAGAGAAAATCAATGCAGCCTGTGGCAATTGGAATATAGCTGCTATCCTAGTAAATGATTTTTTCTTCATTCAAACATACACAGAATACCATAAGCTTTTACTTTCACTTGGCAAGAAGAAGAGCGTATCATTCTTCCTTGGGCATGTATCAAATTTTTACTCTATAACCATTTAGTTTATAAGGATTTGGCACTTCACCATCCAACTGAATATTTTTATTCAATCACCAATAGAATTTGGAGACTGGGAGTTAGCAGGCACTTTGGGTACCTTTGGAACACTCATGAATGGAAGATGAACTCCAGCATAGCACAGGTACATCAATGGCAGTGATGTTTCTCTGTATAGAGTAGTATAAGACAGGTTGAAAATTCTTCTCCAAAAAAAGAACGTCCCTAGATGATACAAAGCTGAATAATTCAATCTACATGGCTATGCCTTTTTTTATTAATACAGATATATGTTTGGGGGGTATCAAAGTATACTGTTAATGACCATTAAAATCACTAAGAATATAAATTAAAAATAAATACCCTGACAATTTTAAAGAACATTTTTTTTTTATTTTCTACTTAAGTAAAATCAGATCAGATCAGTCTCTCAGTCGTGTCCGACTCCTTGCGACCCCATGAATTGCAGCACGCCAGGCCTCCCTGCCCATCACCAACTCCGGAGTTCACCCAGACTCATGTCCAACGAGTCAGTGATGCCATCCAGCCATCTCATCCTCTGTCATCCCCTTCTCCTCTTGCCCCCAATCCCTCCCAGCATCAGAGTCTTTTCCAATGAGTCAACTCTTCGCATGAGGTGGCCAAAGTACTGGAGTTTCAGCTTTAGCATCATTCCTTCCAAAGAAATCCCAGGACTGATCTCCTTCAGAATGGACTGGTTGGATCTCCTTGCAGTCCAAGGGATTCTCAAGAGTCTTCTCCAACACCACAGTTCAAAAGCATCAATTCTTCAGCATTCAGCCTTCTTCACAGTCCAACTTTTGCATCCATACATGACCACAGGAAAAACCATAGCCTTGACTAGCTGGACCTTTGTTGGCAAAGTAATGTCTCTGCTTTTGAATATGCTATCTAGGTTGGTCATAACTTTCCTTCCAAGGAGTAAGCGTCTTTTAATTTCATGGCTGCAGTCACCATCTGCAGTGATTTTGGAGCCCAGAAAAATAAAGTGTGACACTGTTTCCACTGTTTCCCCATCTATTTCCCATGAAGTGATGGGACCAGATGCTATGATCTTCGTTTTCTGAATGTTGAGCTTTAAGCCAACTTTTTCACTCTCCACTTTCACCTTCATCAAGAGGCTTCTTAGTTCCCCTTCACTTTCTGCCATAGGGGTGGTGTCATCTGCATATCTGAGGTTATTGATATTTCTCCTGGCAATCTTGATTCCAGCTTGTGTTTCTTCCAGTCCAGCGTTTCTCATGATGTACTCTGCATAGAAGTTAAATAAACAGGGTGACAATATACAGCCTTGACATACTCCTTTTCCTATTTGGAACCAGTCTGTTGTTCCATGTCCAGTTCTAACTGTTGCTTCCTGACCTGCATACAGATTTCTGAAGAGGCAGGTCAGGTGGTCTGGTATTCCCATCTCTTTC
Organism: Bos grunniens; assembly: GCF_055505025.1. Lineage (NCBI taxonomy): Eukaryota > Metazoa > Chordata > Mammalia > Artiodactyla > Bovidae > Bos > Bos grunniens. The sequence continues at coordinate 53,317,938 of NC_141166.1, read as the reverse complement.
AGAATTTTCCACAGTTTATTTCCCTCAAAGCATGTATTTATAGCCAGAGAAAAACATATGCTAAAAGGTTAGTTTATATGTTCCACTAATAACAAATGAGAGTTGTTTTTTTTTTTCCATAATATAAGGTGTTAAGGATTTAAAATATTAAAAGTAAATTTTTATGTTATTAAACAAAATTTAGATTTTTATTGCTAATGAAAACATCAACATGTTTATGCAGAGAAGCTAAACTCTTCTAGTTTTTAAATCACTGTTATTAGACTGATTTTAGAAGTAGTTTATAAAGAACCAATAATGTAGCATAAGCAGTACTGATGAATGGAAAACCACTTTCAGATATGAATATTAAATAAAACATTTCTGAGAACTGTAAATCCTTAAGTTTTTTCTTAATACTGAATATAAATATTTTTATTTGTTATATTTAGTGAATTTCCATCTGATTCTTCTGTGTTGCTATGGGAGATTGAATTACTTTTATTTCTTCAAAGAATTAAAAAATATAATTATCCATTGGTTACACATAAATATATATTAGTAAAATACTCGAAGTAGATTTGTTCTCAGTGTTTAATTTTTGCACAATTTATTGTTCCTGGGCTTTCCTGGTTGCTCAGTTCAGTTCAGAACAGTCACTCAGTCATGTCCAATTTTTTGTGACCCCGTGGACTGCAGCAGGCCACCCTTCCCTGTCCATCACCAACTCCCGGAGTTTACCCAAACTCATGTCCATTGAGTTGGTGATGCCATCCAACCATCTCATCCTCTGTTGTCCCCTTCTCCTCCTGCCTTCAATCTTTCTGAGCTTCAGGGTCTTTTCCAATGAGTCAGCTCTTCTCATGAGCTGGCCAAAGTAGTGGAGTTTCAGCATCAACATCAGTCCTTCCAATGAACACTCAGGACTGATCTCTTTTACGATGGACTGGATGAATTTCCTTGCAGTCCAAGAAGGGACTCTCAAGAGTCTTCTCCAACACAACAGTTCAAAAGCATCAATTCTTCAGCATTCAGCTTTTTTATAGTCCAAATCTCACATCCATACATGACTACTGGAAAAACCATAGCCTTGACTAGATGGACCTTTGATGGCAAAGTAATGTCTCTGCTTTTTAATATGCTGTCTAGTTTGGTCATAGTTTTTCTCGCAAAGAGCAAGCGTCTTTTAAATTCATGACTGCAATCACCATCTGCAGTGATTTTGGAGCACAAAAAAATAAAGTCAGCCACTGTTTCCCCATCTATTTGCCATGAAGTGATGGGACGGGATACCATGATCTTAGTTTTCTGAATGTTGAGCTTTAAGCCAACTTTTTCACTCTCTTTCACTTTCATCAAGAGGCTCTTTAGTTCCTCTTCACTTTCTGCCATAAGGGTGGTGTCGATATTTCTCCCGGCAATCTGGATTCCAGCTTGTGCTTCCAGCATTTCTCATGATGAAATTTGCATATAAGTTAAATAAGCAGGGTGATAATATACAGCCTTGATGTACTCCTTTTCCTATTTGGAACCAGTCTGTTGTTCCATGTCCAGTTCTAACTGGCTTCTTGACCTGCATACAGATTTCTCAAGAGACAGATTAAGTGGTCAGATACTCCCATCTCTTTCAGAATTTTCCACAATTTGTTGTGATCCACACAGTCTAAAGCTTTGGCATAGTCAATAAAGCAGAAATAGATGTTTTTATGGAACTCTCTTGCTTTTTCGATGATCCAGTGCATGTTTCCAATTTGATCTCTGGTTCCTCTGCCTTTTTCTAAAACCAGCTTGAACATCCAGAAGTTCACGGTTCAGGTATTGTTGAAGCCTGGCTTGGAGAATTTTGGACATTACTTTGCTAGCATGAGATGACTGCAATTGTGCAGTAGTTTGGGCATTCTTTGACATTGCCTTTCTTTGGGTTTGGGATGAAAACTGACCTTTCCCAGTACTGTGGCCACTGCTGAGTTTTCCAAATTTGTTGACATATTGAGTGCAGCACTTTCACAGCATTGTTTTTGGATTTGAAATAGCTCAGCTGGAATTCCATCATCTACACTAGCTTTGTTTGTAGTGATGCTTCCTAAGGCCCACTTGACTTCACATTCCAGGATTTCTGGCTTTATGTGAGTGATCACACCATTGTGATCATCTGGGTAATGAAGACCTTTTTTGGTCAGTTCTTCTGTGTATTCTTGCCACCTCTTCTTAATATCTTCTGCTTCTGTTAGGTCCATACCATTTCTGTCCTTTATTGTGCCTATCTTTGCATGAAATGTTCCCTTGGTATCTCTAATTTTCCTGAAGAGATCTCTAGAATTTGCCTCCCAAGGCAGAAGATATAGAAGACATGGGTTCAATCCCTGGGTCAGGAAAATCCCCTGGAGGAGGGCATGACAACCCACTCTAGTATTCCTGCCTGAGAAATCCCATGGCCAGAGGAGCATTGCAGGCTACAGTCCATAGGTCAATAAGAGTTGGACAGGACTTAGTGCCTAAACAACAACAAACTGTACTCTACTTGTCAGAAAGATTATTTAATAAAGTTTTAAATCATAAGTAACCTATGTCAATTATATAAATATGTAACAGGCCTTATAATGAGTTTAAAAAGGATATCTAATATTATTCATATAATATAAATAAGCATAATGGCCTAGTAAAATATGCATATCTATTACTATATAAATGTAAACTAGTTTTACAATATATGGTGTAAAAATTTGTGAATTAGTACCATACATGCCTGCTAAGTCCTTCAGTCATGTCCGATTCTTTTTGATCTTATGGCCTGTAGCCCATCAGGCTCATCTATCCATGGGATTTTCCAGGCAGGAATACTGCAGTGGGTTGCCATGCCCTCCTCCAGGGGATCTTCCTGATCCAGGTGTCTAACCCATGTCTCTCGTGTCTCTTGCTTCACCTGCACTGCAGACAGATTCTTTACTGCTGAGCCACTGGGAAGCCGGCTTGAATGTGAGTAGAGAGGAAATCCTGTCTCACTAACTGCTTTTGCTTCAATTAAGTTTCTGCTATCCTCATACTAGCTGAAATCCTAGTCTGGTTGGTTGTGACTAATTAAATTTTGGCTATGAAGAGAATAGTAAAAACACCTGAGGCCTCTTCAAGCACTGCTGCTGCTGCTAAGTTGCTTCAGTCGTGTCCGACTCTGTGCGACCCCACAGACGGCAGCCCATCAGGCTCCCCCATCCCTGGGATTCTCCAGGCAAGAACACTGGAGTGGGTTGCCATTTCCTTCTCCAATGCAGGATAGCGTGATTCAAAAATGTGGTGGTCCTTATAGGATCAGCACTAAATAATACTCCACTGTATGACTATACCACAATTTGTTTTATTCATTCACTAGTTGAAGAAAATCTTGGTTGCTTTCAGTTTGGGGCCTGTATGAATAGAGATGTTATAAGCATTCTCATGTGGATTTTTATGTGGACATAAATTTCAAATCAGCTGGGTAACACTTAGAGGAGAGACTGCTAGATCTTTTGGTAAGCTATCACACTGCCTTCCACACTGTAGTATTTTTGCACTCTCAGCAGCAGTGAATGCTCTACATCCTCACCAACAACAAGTTATTGTTAGTTTGGGTGATTTTAGATGTTCTCATAGGAGTGCTGGGGCTGCTCTGGTGCTTCAGTCAGTAAAGAATCCATCTACAGTGCAGGAGATCCAGGTTCAGTTCCTGGTTCAAGAAGATCCCCTGGAGAAGGAAATGGCAACCCATCCTAGTAGTCTTGCCTGGGAAATGCCATGGAGAGAGGAGCCTGGTAGGCTACAGTCTATGGGGTCACAAGAATCAGACATGACTTAGCAACTAAACCACCACCACCATCATAGGAGTACTATGGTAGCTTAACCGTTGTTTTAATTTGCAATGATGAGGTGCTTTTTCATACACTTATTCATCATCTATGTATCTTCTTTAGTGAGATGTCTATTCAGATCTTTTATTCATTTTAAATTGTGAATTATTTGTTTTTTATTGTTTAGTTTTAAGAGGTCTTTATTTTGGACCCAAGTTCTTTATTATTTATGTTTTCAAGTATTTTTTCTCAGTCTGAGCTTGAACTTTTGTTTCCTTAATACTGTTTTTCACAGAGCATAAGTTCTAAATTTTAATCAAGTCCAGATTTGAGATGACAGATCAGCAGCCAGAAGTCACAGGCTGTTTGTTTTAGGTTAATTTTTTATTCTGCTAAGATAATGAATAGTTTTAACTTGTGTTAAGTTTATCATTGTTCCCCTTTTGTTTTCTAGTTTTACAATCAGATCATCTGAAAACAGTCTTACTACCCTTCCAATTTTATTTTTCTAATTGACTTCTCTTATATGATTATATTGGCTAATAAATTCAAAACAATGTTAAGTAGTAGAGGAGACAGTGGACATCCTTGCTTTGTTCATACACAATTTAACTATTAACAATTCTCAAACTAGGTACAGTTTCCAATTGATAGCATTTATTTCTCTACTGATAAAAATATAGTAACTGACACTATTATTATTACCCTGCTATTTTCATTATTATTATTCTCTCAGATATAGAGAAAAATACTTATACTGTCTGGAAAACTATATTACTGTTCTGTGTAAGGCACCTCTCGTTTATTTATTTTTTTTTAAAAACCCATTCTTTGTTCTTAATTGATTCTTCTAAAAGTAAATACTCTACTGTACTGAATGTGTGTTCTTGAGTTTTATACATCCATTTAAAAATATGCCAGGATTTGCTGTGAGAATATTTTAAATGCACATAAATTTTATTGTGTTAAGACCACATTCTGTTTCTTACTCTATTCATTAAACACTGTGTTCTTAAAAGTTATTGGTACTGCTGAGTTTATACCTAGCTTGCTGTTTCTAATTTTTTTAGATATTCATAGCACACATCCACTATATTTTATTTATACAATCTGCTCTGGGAGCATGAAGATCTCTTTCAACTCCCCACTTCATTATATTTGGCTTTCTATGGCCGTGTTTGTGATATATACAGCTAGGTATGAAATAAATGTATACACAGCATAAATACAAATAATTTGACAATGTACTGAAGCATTACACACTAGAATGGCCAAAGCAGTGTATAAACTCCCACAAACTCTGCAAGAAGAGTTCAGTTTTCCCAAACTGACACTTTATCACTATTTAATTCTTGCTAACCCAATGACTGTAAACAGGTATTGCCTTTTTAAGCATTTTCATTTTTTAAATTATTTATAAGTTTAAATATTCACTAATATAATTGCTAGTCATTTGTGTTTTCCTTTCTGGGAATTATGTTTGTATCTTTGCTCAGTTTTTTTCTTGGATTTCTTGTCCTTCATTTATTGCTTTTTCAAGATCTCAGTGCTGGTTTAATATAGTGACAGTGTTCTCTTTCAGCTTTTGGTTACCTATTATCTCCATCCACAGAGTCTATGTTAAACCAAAATCCTTAATTTGGGTCAGAAGAAATCCATCTATTTTTCATCTTATTGTTGTTACTTCTTAATTAATTAATTCTTACATAACACATTTTGTTGTTCAGTCGCCAAGCCGCGTCCAACTCTTCGCAACCCCATGGACTGCAGCATGCCAGGTTTCCCTGTCCTTCACCATCTCCCGGAGTTTTCCCAAGTTCATGTCCATTTCATCAGTGATGCCATCCAACCATCTCACTCTGTAAGTAGGTAAATGAATCAAGATAATATGCTTAAAAATTTTACTCCTCCTATTACATTGGTTGATGTGGATCTTTTAAAAAGTTCTCTTAGTGAAGCTCAGCAAGGTAAGTTTGTTTTTCAATGATATGTCTCACAGTATATCCTCAACGTCTTCAAACTATCCTCTCATAATTGTTATTTGTGTGCAGAGTCTGGGTGACTGTCTCAAAAGTCATCATTTCTTATTTCAATAATAACTAATCTAGCTTTTATTCCAGACATTATTTTTAAATTTTTAATTTCATATATATATATATATAATTTGCACATACATATATAATATGCACATATATATATAATTATACACAAATACACAAAATACACAAATACTCAAAAGAAATGGGGTAGCCATTATAGTCCAAAAAAGGGTCCAAAATGCAGTACATGGATGCAATCTCAAAAATGACAAAATGATGTCTGTTCGTTTCCAAGACAAACCATTCAATATCACAGTAACCCAACTTTATGCCCTGACCAATAATGCCGAAGAAGCTGAAGTTGAACAGTTCTATGAAGACCTATAAGACCTTCTAGAACAAATACCCCCAAAAGATGTCCTTTTATTATATGGGACTGGAACACAAAAGTAAGAATTCAAGAGATACCTAGAGTAACATGCAAGTTTGGCCTTGGAGTACAAAACAAAGGAGATCAAAAGCTAACAGAGTTTTGCCAAGAGAACTCACTGGTTATAGCAAGCACACTCTTCCAACAACACAAGAGAAGACCCTACACATGGACATCACCAGATGGTCAATACCATAACCAGATTGACTATATTCTTTGCAGCCAAAGATGGAGAAGCTCTATACAGTCAGCAAAAACAAGACCAGGAACCAACTGTGGCTCTGATCATGAATTCCTTATTGCCAAATTCAGACTGAAATTGAAGAAAGTAGGGAAAATCACTAGACCATTCAGGTATGATCTAGATCAAATCTGTTATAATTATACAGTGGAAGTGAGAAATAGATTCAAGGGATTAGATCTGATTCACAGAGTACCTGAAGAACTATCGACAAAGGTTCCTGACACTGTATAGGAGGCAGTAATCAAGACCAGCCCCAACAAAAAGAAATGCAAAATGGTTGTCTGAGGAGGCCTTACAAATAGCTGTGAAAAGAGAAGCAAAAGGTAAAGGAGAAAAGAAAAGATACACCCATTCAAATGCAGAGTTCCAAAGAATAGCAATGAGAGATAAGAAAGCCTTCCACGGTGATCAATGCAAAGAATTGGAGAAAAGCAATAAAATGGGAAAGACTAGAGATCTCTTCAAAAAAAGAAAAAAAATAGCGATACCAAGGGAACATCTCATGCAAAGATGGGCACAATAAAGCACAGAAATGGTATGGATGTAACAGAAGCAGAAGATATTAAGAAGAGGTGGCAAGAATACACAGAAAAACTATACAAAAAGGATCTTCATGACCCAGATAACCACGACAGTGCAATCACTAACCTAGAGCCAAACATCCTGGAATGCAAAGTCAAGTGGGCCTTAGGAAGCATCACTATGAACAAAGAAAGTGGAGGTGATGGAGTTCCAGTTGAGCTATTTCAAATGCTGCTGCACTCAATATACCAGCAAATTTGGAAAACTCAGCAGTGGCCACAGGACTGGAAAAGGTCAGTTTTCATTCCAACCCCAAAGAAAGGAAATGACAAAGAATGTTCAAAAGAATGTTCAAACTATCGCACAATTGCAGTCATCTCATATGCTAGCAAAGTAATGCTCAAAAGTCTCCAAGGCAGGATTCAACAGTATGTGAACTGTGAACTTCTAGCTGTTCAAGTTGGATTTAAAAAGGCAGAGGAACCAGAGATCAAATTGCCAACATCTGTTGGATCATGGAAAAAGCAAGAGAGTTCCAGAAAAACATCTATTTCTGCTTTACTGACTACTCCAAAGCCTTTGACTGTGTGGATCACAACAAACTGTGGAATATTCTTCAAGAGATGGAATAACAGACCACCTGACCTACCTCTTGAGAAATCTGTATGCAGGTCAAGAAGCCACAGTTAGAACTGGACATGAAATAGCAGACTGGTTCCAAATAAGGAAAGGAGTATGTCAAGGCTGTATACTGTCACCCTGCTTATTTAACTTAAATGCAGAGTACATCATGAGAAATTTCAGGCTGGATGAAGCGTAGGTGGGAATCAAGATTGCTGAGAGTAATATCAATAACCTCATATGTGCAGAGGACACCACCTTTATGGTGAAAGTAAAGAACTAAATGGCCTCTTGATTAAAAGAGGAGAGTGAAAAAGTTGGCTTAAAGCTCAACATTCAGAAAACTAATATCATGGCATCTGGTCCCAATCACTTCATGGCAAATACATGGAGAAACAATGGAAACAGTGAGAGACTTATCTTTGGGGCTCCAAAATCACTGCAGATGGTGACTGCAGCCATGAAATTAAAAATGCTTGCTCTTTTGAAGAAAAGCTATGACCAACCTAGACAGCATATTCAAAAGCAGAGATATTACTTTGCCAACAAAGTTCATCTAGTCAAAGCTATGGTTTTTCCAGTAGTCATGTATGTATGTGATATTTGTACTATAAAGAAAGCTGAGCACTGAAGAAGTGATGCTTTTGAACTGTGGTGTTGGAGAAGACTCTTGAGAGTCCCTTGGACTTCAAGGAGATCCAACCAGTCCATCTAAAGGAAATCAGTCCTGAATACTCATTGGAAGGACTGATGCTGAAGCTGAAACTCCAATACTTTGGCCACCTGATGCAAAGAACTGACTCCTTGGAAAATACCCTGATGCTGGGAAAGATTGAAGGCAGGAGGAGAAAGGGACAACAGAGGATGAGATGGTTGGATGGCATCACTGACTCGATGGTCATAGGTTTTATTAAGTGCTGGGAATTGGTGATGGATAGGGAAGGCTGGCATGCTGCAGTCCACATGGTTGCAAAGAGTCATACACGACTGAGTGACTGAACTGAACTGATACACAAATACATATATATATAAGTATCCGGTCTCATCACTTCATGGGAAATAGATGGGGAAACAGTGGAAACAGTGTCAGACTTTATTTTTCTGAGCTCCAAAATCACTGCAGATGGTGACTGCAGCCATGAAATTAAAAGACGCTTACTCCTTGGAAGGAAAGTTATGACCAACCTAGATAGCATGTTCAAAAGCAGAGACATTACTTTGCCAACAAAGGTTCATCTAGTCAAGGCTATGGTTTTTCCTGTGGTCATGTATGGATGTGAGAGTTGGACTGTGAAGAAGGCTGAGTGCCGAAGAATTGATGCTTTTGAACTGTGGTGTTGGAGAAGACTCTTGAGAGTCCCTTGGACTGCAAGGAGATCCAACCAGTCCATTCTAAAGGAGATCAGTCCTGGGATTTCTTTGGAAGGAATGATGCTAAAGCTGAAACTCCAGTACTTTGGCCACCTCATGCGAAGAGTTGACTCACTGGAAAAGACTCTGATGCTGGGAGGGATTGGGGGCAAGAGGAGAAGGGGAAGACAGAGGATGAGATGGCTGGATGGCATCATTGACTCGATGGACATGAGTCTGAGTGAACTCCGGGAGTTGGTGATGGACAGGGAGGCCTGGCGTGCTGCAATTCATGGGTTTGCAAGGAGTTGGACATGACTGAGCGACTGATCTGATCTGATCTGATATATACATATATATATATATGGTGTCCAATATTTTTCTTCACTTCTACCTGACAACTTGACTAGACCACAACTCTCAGATTAATTTGTAAGATAGTATTCTAAATATTTATTTGAAGATTTTTGGATGAGATTAACATTGTTTTCAGTTTCTTTGAGAAATAATTGACATATATCATGGTATAAATTTTAAGACACACAGCATGATGATCTAATTTTACATTTATTGTGAAATAATTGCTACAATAGATTCAGTTATCATCCACCATCTCACAGATACAATAAAAAGAAGAGGAAAACTATTTGGGGGGTGAGAACACTTAGGGTTTACTCTAAACATCTTGTCTGCATATCATACAACAGTGTTAATGATAATCATCATATTTTAAAACTTGTATTTGTCTTATAGATGGAACTGTGTACCTTTTGACCATCTTCTTCCAATTCCCCCTCCCCTACCCTCTCTTCACCTCTGGTAACCACATGTTTGATCTCTTTTTCTATGAGTCTGTTTGTTTTTTGTTTTTTGTTTTGAATTACAAATACTAGAGAGATTTGTCTTTCTCTGTCTGACATTTCACTTAGCATAATTATTCAAGGTCCATCCATGTTGTCAAAAGTGGTGAGATTTCTTCATTTTTTATGGCTGATGGGATTAACATTTAAATTAATAGACTGAGTATAGCAAATCATCTTTCATAATGTGGGCCTTATCCACTCAGTTGAAGTCCTTAAGTAAAAAACACTGACTTTCCCTCAAATAGGGGAATCCTACCAGCCAAATCAGAGAAGGCAATGGTACCCCACTCCAGTACTCTTGCCTGGAAAATCCCATGGATGGAGGAGCCTGGTAGGCTGCAGTCCATGGGGTCACCAGAGTCGGACACGACTGAGTGACTTCACTTTCACTTTTCACTTTCATGTATTGGAGAAGGAAATGGCAACCCACTCCAGTGTTCTTGCCTGGAGAATCCCAGGGATGGGGAAGCCTGGTGGGCTGGCGTCTATGGGGTCTCACAGAGTCGGACACGACTGAAGTGACTTAGCAGCAACCAGCCAAATGCCTATGGACCGGAACCGCAACTCTCTCGGGTCTCCAGTTTCCTGTGCTGTCCTAAAGATTTTGCATGTATCAGCCTCCACAATAACCTGAGCCAATTCCTTAAAATAATCTCAAAAAAATCCTTTTATTTTTCTCTCTCCATTATTCTCTCTTTTTCTTGCTCCCTCATTCTGTGTGTGTATATTAAAAGATGTAATAAACAATGACAGACTCAAAATGAATAGGAACCAGTTGAATAATGAATGAGTAAAAAAACAAATATAACTATATTTATACTTTATACTTGTTAAGAGAGAGGATCTTGAAATATAACAAATAAGAAACTATTATAATTTGACAGCTAAATAGGATATGCTGACCATCCTATGAGTTTAGGGAACACTTAGTGGAGGAAGTGTGATTTTAAAAGCTTCGTGAAAGAGGAAACAAGATTGCTGAGTATGGTAATAAAACAAAGGAATTATTTTATCTTATTATTTCACATATTAGTATTTACCTCTCTGTTGGTTTTCCAACAGTTTGCCTTATGATGAGTTCTTTTTTGCTAACATAAGTATTTCTGAAGTTATAAACTCTTTAAGATAGTTTGACAAGGAGAAAAAAAATCCTTCTCCTAACTAGAATTCCAGATTTGTTTCATTTTAACCATTCTTTTTTCCTTGCCTTCAGAAGAAAAATCAAAGAACATTATCTGCTATGAGACTTTTCTTTCTTTTTTTTTTCTTTGCTTTTATTTCTGATGGTTTATTTTTTTTTAATTTTATTTTATTTTTAAACTTTACAATATAGTATTAGTTTTGCCAAATATCGAAATGAATCCGCTACAGGTATACCTGTGTTCCCCATCCCGAACCCTCCTCCCTCCTCCCTCCCCATACCCTCCCTCTGGGTCGTCCCAGTGCACCAGCCCCAAGCATCCAGAATCGTGCATCCAACCTGGGCTGGCGACTTGTTTCATACATGATATTATACATGTTTCAATGCCATTCTCCCAAATCTCCCCACCCTCTCCCTCTCCCACAGAAGCCATAAGACTGATCTATACATCAGTGTCTCTTTTGCTGTCTCGTACACAGGGTTATTGTTACCATCTTTCTAAATTCCATATATATGCGTTAGTATACTGTATTGGTGTTTTTCCTTCTGGCTTACTTCACTCTGTATAATAGGTTCCAGTTTCATCCACCTCATTAGAACTGATTCAAATGTATACTTTTTAATGGCTGAGTAATATTCCATTGTGTACCACATTGTGTACCACAGCTTTCTTATCCATTCATCTGCTGATGGGCATCTAGGTTGCTTCCATGTCCTGGCTATTATAAACAGTGCTGCGATGAACATTGGGGTACATGTGTCTCTTTCCCTTCTGGTTTCTTCAGTGTGTATGCCAAGCAGTGGTATTGCTGGATCATAAGGCAGTTCTATTTCCAGTTTTTTAAGGAATCTCCACACTGTTCTCCATAGTGGCTGTACTAGTTTGCATTCCCGCCAACAGTGTAAGAGGGTTCCCTTTTCTATGAGACTTTTCTATCAGAAGTAAACTTATACGTCCTAGTGGAAAACACAGTCAATGCCATTCATTCCCTTTAGACACAGCTTAGATAGCAGGATAGTGTTATTCACTCAGTAGTGTCCAACTCTTTGTGACCCCATGGACTAGCCTGCCAGGCTCCTCTACCCATGGAATTCTCCGGGCAAGAATACTGGAGTGGGGTGCCATTCCCTTCTCAAGGGAATCTTTCTGACTCAGGAATTGAACCCAGGTCTCCTGCATTGCAGACAGAGTCTTATTGTCTGAGCTACAGGGAAAGTAATGAATTCACATGGTTTGAATAAATGTTAAGGATACAATAGATACCAATTTAAACTGGCTTGGGTCAGTTAGTTTTAGAAGAAAACAAAATAAGCCTTATAGATATTATGTTCTTTATCCTCCTTTATGAGTGTTATTTCTGCAGATATGTTCAATTCCTGATGTTGGTGTTATTTTAGCAATAGTTGATTTAAAAGGTTCATGGTTGAAAGATCCTAAACTGAGTATCAGAGGGATGGCTAGACTGATGATTTCAAAGAATCCATAAACCATGAAATGATATGATACTTCAGATATCTGGCACTGTGATGTGGTGGAAAGAACAAAAAATTTTAAGTCATACTATATTGATTCTATGTCTGGTCTGTCATTTATACTAGTTGTATAAATCTAACCTCAGTGAGCCTCTGTCTCATTGGTAAAATGTGGATAAACAATGGAGCTTGTCTGCTGTGACTGTATATTGAGAAAACAAATATGAAGCTCACACTAACAATTAAGTATATATTATCCCCTCTCAAATAAAGGCTAACTATAAAAAATTAATAATTTCAGTATTTATAGGATATTGAAATATATTTTTTAAGATATTAAAGCACAATAACCTCACTAATCTGACACATACAACCCCTCAATCTTTCACAGCAACAACAACATTAACTTTGAGGATGATTTCAACAGTGTAGTCCCACATCCTTCCTTCTTTGATAATAGCTCAATTTTGAAACTAACAATGGTTTCTTTATCATTAACATTACCATTTCGGCTCTTATTACCGAAATAATGTATTCCATGTTATATAATATGAGGATCAAAATAAAAAATTTAAATATATGTTTATATTTTATAAAATAGTATATAAATAAACTAATCTATAAACATCTCTTGTCTTTGTTGTTTTTTAAGATCTTGTAGCTAGAGTCTAAGATTGGGTTGCTGATTTAGTCAACTCCTTTAATGTCCAATGGCATATCTGTTTGCCAACATAGCACATATCCTGATTGACAACACTGAATAGTCATTGGCATGCCACTTTGCAGCTTTAAAAGAAATGTGTGTTCTGCTTAAACTGATAAAAACTCAACTGAATAATGAATGTGCAATCACCATACCACTGGGTGCTCAGTCATATCTGACTCTCTGTAACCCCATGGGCTGTAACCTGCCAGGCTCCTCTGTCCATGGAATTTTCCAAACAAGAATACTGGAGGCCATTTGCTCCTCCAGGGAACCATACATGACACCATACCATTACACAATATCAAAATGACTTTCTCTAGCAATATAGAAAATGTTCCCATATATGCTTTTACAAAACTTGGTAAATATCTTGTATATGCAACTAAAATTTCACTCATTGCATTTTATTTTTAATTTTCAAAGGAAATAGAGCATACTAGTTGTTATTTTAAATGATCACAATGAGTAGAAGGAGTATATTAGGCTGCTTTCAGTGACAAAACATTCAAAAAACCTTTATAAAGAAAATTTTTGAACTGGCAAAAACGGAATTATCAAATGGCAGAAGCAAAGCAAGAATTAGGACACATTGTGTCACCATAACAATTATAATGCTATCATTTACCTTAATTCTCAGAACAGGCACTATTTTCCTTCATAGGTAGAGAAACTGAGACACAGAGAGGCTGAGAAACTTGCCAAGGGCCAACTCAACAGTAACTGCTGGAGCTAGGATTCAAATTCAGGAAATCTGGTGAGGATTTCTACCTGTTAAGCTCTATGCAGCCTCATATGAGCACCACAAAATGCACAGCAAAAAAAAAAAAAAAATGTGAAAACACCTCCCAAGCTGCCTGGCACATAATCATGTTCAGTGAATATTAATCTAGATTTACCCTTAAAGCTCACACAAATTAAAGCTTCTTTCAATAACATAATCTTTCCACCATACGGATTTTTAAGACCAGGACTCCTTCGAAGCTTCTGAAAATAATTAAGGAAAATTCACAGTTGGAACCTGGAGAAGGAAAGAGCAACCCACTCCAGTATTCTTGCCCGGAGAATCCCAAGGACAGAGGAGACTGGCAGGCTGCTATCTATGGCGTCGCACAGAGTCAGACACGACTGAAGCGATTTAGCATGCATGCATGCGTTGGAGAAGGAAATGGCAACCCACTCCAGTGTTCTTGCCTGGAGAATCCCAGGGACAGGGGAACCTGGTGGCTGCTGTTTATGGGGTTGCACAGAGTCGGACACGACTGAAGCAACTTAGCAGCAGCAGCAGCAGCACAGTTGGAAAGAGAGTGGATGAGGACTTCTGCTTTCTGGACCAACATGTAAACAGCTCAGAAGTCATCACTCAGGACTGGAAGAAAGAAAAAAGATAAACTGAAATTGGTCTTCATACATGCATCAGAGAAATGAGGAATCTATTGAAAATAGATTGAATCTATTTTTAGATTGAACTGAATTAATTCAATAGATTGAATTCTATTTCTCAGAATCTATTGCCCAGAATCTGAACAGACAAATAAACAAAAACAGAATCACAGCTTACCAGGAGTAAAAACCCAGGGGTAGTCCCAGCACCTAGGGTCAGCTATCAGAGCTGGAGACATCGGTAACTCAACTTTAGATTGTAATTGGTGAATTGTTGCAGACTCAGTGTAGATGAGCTTGAGAGTCAAAAACTGCAGAGGGCCAGTATTAGCCCCTCCACACACCTTCTTGTGAGTTTTACCTACAGAAAGCCTATTTCTGCCACTGTAAACATTAGAGAGAAATCCCTTTGTACTTTATGCAGAAGGAGGGGAAAAGTAACCTTTTGAAGTACACACAGAGCTCCCCCTTCTTCCCTCAAAGAAACCTATTTTACCAGAGACTAAACCAACTGGGGTTTTTAGCCAAAGATTAACCAACCTGGGAAAGAAAAATACCCAATTCAGGTTCATTTAAAGACTGATACCCAATCATAGGACTACTGAACACTTCTCCTTCTACAGCTTACTGTTATATCAGCAGGGTTCTGGTGTAATAACAAGGGATTGAAGCTGAAAGAACGGTGAGCCTCAGACCTTTTTAAAGAATCTAGGCTCCTCTGTCCATGGGATTTTCCAGGCAAGAATACTGGAGTAGGTTGCCATTTTCTTTTTCAGGAGATCTTTCCAACCCAGGAATTGAACCCAGGTCTCCCACATTGTAGGCAGATACTTTACTGTCTGAGCCACCAGGGAAGTCCAAAGAACCTCTAGAAAAACTCAAAAACAACAGATGATTCAGAAACAAAAACATTAGAAGAAATTGTAGGCTCTGACAGTACAATCACAGCAGCCAATAAACATGGTCTAACTCCTAGCCAGAGAAAAATAATCCTCACACTAAAATCCTTTTACCTGATTTACAGTTACAGAGATTGAGTAGATATTAATCTAACTGTATTAATAATCACCATAATGAAGGTAATCTAAATATGCTCATTAAAGGACACAGACTGTCAAGTTGAATTAAGAAAAACAAGACCCACATATAAATTGTCTACAAGATAGATACGTTTGAGCTCAATATTCTTGATTTTCAAGAAAAAAATTATTTATTAATCCCTCGTGATACTGACTTTTTCCTGTGTAAATTGCTTCACTGTTTTTATATCTAGTGTGTCTCTTAAAATATGTTGCTTGGCAAATAAAAGAAACCCAGCTCAAACTAACCTCAGCAGAAAAAAGTAAACATTCCAGAATCATGGACTTTATTTATCTAAAATCTCAGGTCTTCGCTGAACCCATAGCTCAAACTATATTATAAGAAACTGGCTACTCTGTTTCTCCACTACATTTCTTCTATGTGTTTTATTCTCCAATAGTTTTGGAGAGAACTGTTTGAAATGCCCAGGTTCAAAGCCAAACAAAAACAATGAGATTTTTCCCTATACTTTTGTTCCATTGTTCTAATGGCTTTGATGGTTTTCCTTAAACCCACCATAGTAGCCTGAACAATACAACATGCTGTTTGGATTAGGTTTTTGTGGATGGAGTAAATGCCACTGGAAGGGAAGAATGTGTGATCCCCTGGAGGGAAAACAGGTATAGTTACCAAGACAACAATGTCTGGAAAATAGATATCCATAAACATCTATTGGACTAAAACATAAGATTTTTTTTTTGTACTCAACTTGTTCATTGTTCCCTTCTATATGGTTTCTAATATACTGCTGGAAAACTGAATTAATTTAAATTAAACTATAGTGAGCTGGGTTGGGACCTGGTACCCTTTACCAAAGTGCTTATACTTACACCTGGACAAAAGTCTCCCCTAGCAACAGAATACAAAGAAACTCGAAGAGACTATAACCGCATCTCTGTGCAGTCAGGTATGCACAACAAGATACAAAAAGGCCACAAACCAACTGCCACTTCTGAGTTTCCAGGAGCAAAAACAGGAGCAAAAACTGCTATGATCCCTGCATTCAGCACCACTTAGGGGTGGGCAGACCACTTGGCTACCCCTCAAACCTGACCCACTGATATACCCCTACTTTTACCCCATTTAAGGAACCAGCCTGCCCTCCTCAGAGAGCAACCAAGGTCACCTGTTGTTTTCACTCCCTCCCGCAGCAGCATGAGTCCCAAGAAGCCTTGCCTGAATTTCTCATCTGTCCTCATCAATTTTTATTGATTAAAGAGTCCAACGACCCAGATCATATTAACATTGAACTGAAATGTTATGAATTGAAATGAACTGAAGAAGTGAATATTAGAGATTTCTCCCAACAGCATGAGATTGCAGGATAGAAAAGACTGCAAGAATAAACTGGCCTTTCATTCTGTTCCTCAGTGCAAAGTCAGCAATAGTTTAAGCAAGAACAAACGGTAATTATCTAAAGCATGAAAGTGTTTTTTCCTCGAATATCTGATTTTAAAGTTGAAAAATGAATAGGAATTCTTGTTTATTAGTTTTTGAGCTTTTTTTGTCATAATGCTGCTGCATTCTGCTTTGAAAATTCTATATGATAATAATAAATTTTTAACAAAGAAAATACATGAAAGAACAATTATAAGCTTCTTAGAGCATCTGAACATTTTTAGGATGAGATTCACATGAGCTTTACCCTCTTCTCCATTCAGGCCTATCCTTTTTATATTGAGAGATCACAGTAGACAGCTTTACTGCACTTCAGGATTGACGAATTAAACCATATTACAGAAAGCAAGAAAACAGAGAGGACAGAAAAGGAATAAAAGACAAAATACATATCTAGTCTTCTGCATTTTTTCTAATCAAACTAGTTACGTTGATGCAAGGCCTTCCTTTGTTCCTGAAATGAGGCATAAGCAAACTTTACATACTGGACGTCAAGAAGACATTTGTAACACTAAGTATACCAAAGGAGCCCTCTAAGTCAGAAGCAGAGCCAAATGTATTAAAAAATAAACTATCTTGCCTAAAGACTGAATTTCTTAAACATTTTAAGTCTTAGAAAAATTGGCATTTTACCCTCAAGCAGTCATGCCACCAAAGCTGAAAAACTAACGAAATCCATAACCTTTGAAACACTGTAGGAAGAAAGTTATTGGCAAAGTCAGAAATAATGTTAATTATACTCCCATTACCATTTATAACTTTTTCACTTATGATGAAGTAGCCTTACTTTATTAATAATGTTCTCAAATATTATTAAAAGGATATATTTCACAGCTTTGTATTTCTTATGAAATTCTCAGCTATGGTTAACTTCACTATGTAATGTCAGTTTTCAGGAACATAACCAGGCTCAAGTAACAATAATATTTCATAATGTTTTGATTTTATAGATATTTTTATATATTTTTTCTTTCCAGTTTCCAAACAAGTCCCATATTTAACTAAAACATATTTTAAAAATTTACATTTTGATAATCAGAAAGTATACAACCAGTGAGTAGGCATCTAAACTTAACCTATGTTTCACAAAGGCCCTAAACAGTTGCAATGTAGATTAAAATTTATAGATTTCAGGACTTCCTATGTGGGTGGTCACAGGATACCACCATTATTTGTTCTGTAGAGGCTACTTCATGGTGCCTGCATTTGCTCTGCTGGTACTTCCTCTCCCCTCTAACCATCCTGACCTCTAACTTTACAGCTCAGTTGGAAAGCAAACCATATTAGGATAACTGTCTTAGTCCATGAAGGTTGCTAAAACAAAAATATCATAAACAAGGTGGCTTAAACATAAAATAAACATTTATTTCTCACAGTCTGGGATCTGAGAAGTCTAAGGTCAAGCCACCAGCAGATTCTGTGTCTGGTGAGGGCCTGCCTCTTTATTCATAGAAGGCTGTCTCTTCTCTGTGTCCTCACCCAGCAGAAAAGATGAGAGAGCTCCATCTGTTTTATAAGGACGTTATGACCAACCTAGATAGCATGTTCAAAAGCAGAGACATTACTTTGCCAACAAAGGTTTGTCTAGTCAAGGCTATGGTTTTTCCTGTGGTCATGTATGGATGTGAGAGTTGGACTGTGAAGAAGGCTGAGTGCCAAAGAATTGATGCTTTTGAACTGTGGGGCTGGAGAATATTCTTGAGAGTCCCTTGGACTGCAAGGAGATCCAACCAGTCCATTGTGAAGGAGATCAGCCCTGGGATTTCTTTGGAAGGAATGATGCTAAAGCTGAAACTCCAGTACTTTGACCACCTCATGCGAAGAGTTGACTCATTGGAAAAGACCCTGATGCTGGGAGGGATTAGGGGCAGGAGAAGGGGACGACAGAGGATGAGATGGCTGGATGGCATCACTGACTTGATGGACGTGAGTCTGGATGAACTCCGGGAGTTGGTGATGGACAGGGAGGCCTGGCATGCTGCGATTCATGGGGTCGCAAAGAGTCAGACAGACTGAGCAACTGAACTGAACTAATCCCATTTATGAGGGTTCCACCCTCCTGACTTAACCATCCCTACCCCTCCCCTGCCCCTAATATCATCACAGTAACAGTTAAAATTTAAAAAAAAAAATAAAAAAGAGAGAGAGTTAGGATTCAACATATGAATTGAGTGAGTGAAGTAGCTCAAGTCATGTCCGACTCTTTGTCACACTGTGGACTGTAGCCTACCAGGCTCCTCCCTCCATGGGATTCTCCAAGCAAGAATATATGAATTGGGGAGGTTCAAAAAGATACAATCCATAACAATAGCCAATGACCATCTTATTTGCATGTTAAACTCAAGGCCTTATGTGCAGAAGAGATGGAGCCATGCTATAATTACATGCTTCAGGGAGCTGATGCCATCAAGGGAGCATTCAAGGAAGAATAGATGTACAGATAATCTCATTAAATCCTACTAAAATCTTGCATGAATAAAATGTAAAGTCCATGAGTAAGCTTTATCAGAACAAAGCTACTAATATAATCTCTCACAATATACAGCATTTAATAGAATTTTGGGGAAAGTAAGTATCACAGAACAAATAATATTTAGTAGAATATCAAGATTTTGTTTTAAATATATATTCATAGTCAAATGTTTTAAATTTAAATATGAAGTAATTTCTGCATACCTATATATAGAAAGGAAACTTCTGAAACACAAACTAAGAGTAACAAATTAAATTTAAAAACCTCAGTATTTGACAAATGTTTTGATCACAGAAATTGCTTTTCAGATCACCTATTAAAATCTCAGTTGATACTATTGTTTCACGGCATAAAGTTTGAGATATTCCAAATTTTTAAAAGTATAAGTGTGCCTTCACTAATAATTCTGCCTACCAGTTTTGCAAAATGTTTCTTCAAAGGGATACCTAATGTTTTCATGGAAAACAACACTGTTCGCATAAAGAAATATGGTTCTACCATTGACTTCTTGTATAATTTTAGACAAATCATCATATTTCTATGGACTTAATTCATCTACCTGTTAAGTGGAAGTTTGGGGACTTCCAAATAAATAGTATCTAGCTAATCAGAGACAATATTCCCTCTACCATTTCTCTTTTAAAAGACAAAACAAAACTGAAAGGTGTTGCAAAATTGCAATTTTGTCATCATATTTTTATAGAAAACAAACTTTCCACCTTACAAAATAAAAGTATTCAACTGAAAAATTTCTGGACTTTTTCCCTATCCAAGAACAATAAAAGCAAAACACAGCAAGAACCTGCTGATTCTAAAAAAAACAATATTTAATTCTACCCATTAGTCTAATGTATAATCAAGTGGTAAATTATGCTTTCTTTTACTTTTAGGACTTTTCTGAATTATGTCATTTACCACTGGAAATATAATAAATTTCCTCAACATAAGATATCATCAAATGTAAAAACACCATTATTTTAAGGACCATTAATAAAGAAAAAAACTCTAGTTAAACTATATTTTATCATTGACTGAAAGATGTACCCTACTTCTGAGATGCTAAAATGTGGGGGAAAATCATCCTCCTTAGAATCCATGGGATATATATATATATATTTGGAAGGAGCAAAATTAAAATACCTTTCTTTCAATTTTGTAACACACTCTTCTAACACATCTTTTGTAAAGCTACTTTTTCGAAGAGTCATTACAATGCCCTTAAAAGCAATCTTTTAAGTAAGAAGGTAAAATACTCCTTGATATTAACTTTGAAACATTTATATTCAGCTGAACTCCCATCATTTTGAAAGTGAAAAAGGAACCAATTCCCTTTAAAATATACCTAATTCCTGAAAAAAAGTAATTAGTAGTTCTTATTGTGCTGTGCTGTGCTTAGTCACTCAGTTGTGTCCATCTCTTTGCAATCCCATGGACTGTAGTCTGCCAGGCTCCTCTGTCCATGGGGATTCTCCAGGAAAGAATACTGGAGTGGGTCACCATGCCCTCCTCCAGGGGATCTTCCAAGCCAGGGTTCAAATCCAGGTCTCCCACATTGCAGGCAGATTCTTTACCATCTGAGCCACTCTTATTGTGCTAGATAAAACTCTAAATACAAATCTTCAAAACAACAGTAGTTATAATAACAGACTTTATATCTATACAAAGCGATGAGAAAATTGGAACTTGAAACTTATCTGTATTGATCAAGGAACATAATAAATTAGCTATGGTGATGTCTAAGACTTCTCTTTCCAAAGTAAATACCAAATTAATTTAAATAACTGTAGACTAATAGATATGTATAGAATGGCTGGGAAATAGATGGGGAAACACTGGAAACAGTGTCAGACTTTATTTTTCTGGGCTCCAAAATCACTACAGATGGTGACTGCAGCCATGAAATTAAAAGACACTTACTCCTTGGAAGGAAAGTTATGACCAACCTAGATAGCATGTTCAAAAGCAGAGACATTACTTTGCCAACAAAGGTTCATCTAGTCAAGGCTATGGTTTTTCCTGTGGTCATGTATGGATGTGAGAGTTGGACTGTGAAGAAGGCTGAGCGCCGAAGAATTGGTGCTTTTGAACTGTGGTGTTGGAGAAGACTCTTGAGAGTCCCTTGGACTGCAAGGAGATCCAACCAGTCCATTGTGAAGGAGATCAGCCCTGGGATTTCTTTGGAAGGAATGATGCTAAAGCTGAAACTCCAGTACTTTGGCCACCTCAAGCGAAGAGTTGACTCATTGGAAAAGACCCTGATGCTGGGAGGGATTGGGGGCAGGAGGAGAAGGGGACGACAGAGGATGAGATGGCTGGATGGCATCACTGACTTGATGGATGTGAGTCTGAGTGAACTCTGGGAGTTGGTGATGGACAGGGAGGCCTGGAGTGCTGCAATTCGTAGGGTAGCAAAGAGTCAGACACGACTGAGTGACTGATCTGATCTGATCTGATGGAATGGCAGCAAGTAAAGGTTTTTAGTCTGATCTCTTTACTAAATTTAAATTATAACATTATCCAAGGATTAAAACCATCCAAACTTTTCCATAGCAACTAAATGAAAGTGAAACTGTTAGTCACTCAGTTGTGTCTGACTCTTTGCGACCCCATGGACTGTAGCCTGCCAGGCTCCTCTGTCCATGGAATTCTCCAGGCAAGAATACTGGAGTGGGTAGCCATTCCCTTCTCCAGGGGATCTTCTCAACTCAGGGATCGAACTTAGTCTCCTGCATTGCAGGCAGATTCTCTACCATCTAACCCACCAGGGAAGCCCCATAGCAACTAAAATGAGAAGCAAAATCCTTACCATGGATCACAAGGCCCTACATGCTCTGGTCCCTGCAGTGCTCTCTGACTGGGTGCTTTTCTCTTCCTCCTGCTCTCTCTTCCTCAGCCAGAGTGACCCTCATTGAAACTTAATCAAGTTCATTGATCAACATGGGCAGAAGTTTCAATTTTCAGAATGCTAAATATAAGTGCAATCAATTAGTCTTCATTCTTACAATTTTCTACACAGGGGTCAGTTTTATCCCAGATCTTGACATTACTGTTTTATCTTTTTTTTTTTTTTTTCTATCTAATGATTTACTACAATGACTCATTCTCTTGGAAGCTTTCACTAAACACCATAGTTAGCTTCTCCCCATGTCGAGTAACTCCCAATTCTACTGCCATATTTTACTCCCTTCAGGTAGTTTTATCACTATCTGAAATCATACGATTCCTAATAAAACAGTAGGTTTTAAAAAAATTTTTTTTTCCTTTATTGTGCACTATTATTTCCACAATAACTAAAATTGTGTGTCATTTCACTTATGGGTGGGACTTTCAGCATTCTTGCCTGGAGAATCCCATGAACAGAGGAGCCTTGGTGGGCTACAGTCCATGGGGTCGCAAAGAGTCGGACATAACTGAGTGACTGAACTTAACAGTTAAACAGGCTTGGATGGCTGAGGAAGATACACAAGAATCAAAATGGCAGTGCTTACATACCTGAAGTTATTTATCTAAAAAGGGAGGAACATAGCAACAATGTCAAGTCAGGATATGCATCACAGCAAAGGTTGTCTCAGGAGAAGGCTGCAAAGGCCAGGTGAGTGCCCTCTCTCTCTGAAAGGCTGATATGCACACACTTCTTATGCTCAGATCAGGAACCACAGATGTGTGCAGAGAACACCTCAGAACCAGGACACGTAAAATGGAGACCCTTCTGGGATTTCTTGAGGTGTCTCACAGAGACCCTGGGCAAATTATGAATTTCCTGCTACGAAATACAATGCTGATAAGCTGGTACAAACTGCCTCAAAACTCCTAGAACCCATAGTTTCAAGTCAACACTATTATCAGTACATTTCACGTCATTCCTAGGGATTAGTGTCATACAGGGACATTTCTTATTTCAGTGGAACAGCCCCAACTAATTCCAGCTCTATTGGAATTAACCCTACAAGCAGAGGCACATAGTAGAAAGTGTGTGTATATGTGTGTGTTGAATGAATTAGTAAGCCTTTATTTCCAGCTTTTTCTTAAGATTTGAAATTTTTATCCTAATTGTTTCTACATAGAAAATAAACTTGGCTATATTTTATTCTGGTAACAGAGGTGACTAACTACTCACCAATATTGGCGTCTCTTCTTCTGCAGCACAGAGTACTTGCTGGGAAGTGCTGCCCAACCTATGGCAACATGTCCAAACACTCACCAAAGGAGTATGAAAGACATTTGTGCTGTTTCTTGGCTGTGGCAATTAAGAAGTAGGCATGGCTTCCCCCACTATTTTTCCTCATGTACTTTCTTGGTTCAGATGGCCTGAGAACCTAGGGATGGTCAAACCATAAGATGGAAATTAATGCCGATCAGGAGTAGCCTCAATTGTTGTTACATGTGTGAGAAATGCATCACTATTGTGGTAAGTCGCTGATATGCTGGGATTTATTACTGCAGCTAGTGTTTTCTTTGCCAATACTATTCTTACTAGAGAAGGGTACTCATAAAAAGGAGACTACCAATTACTCGCTGGTGATTAGAGTTTACTCCATATAGTTGCAAAATTATAGCACAGTAATTTTTCATTTAATAGCTGGTATTTAAATTTCAATTCAGCAATCTATTTTTATATGATTTATAGGACATGTGTCAAATATGCTTCTCTTGATATATTTTACTTAATGGGTAACATAATATTTTATTATTCCTATTTGCTTGTGCATATGTCCTACATTTGATGTGTTCAAGATATTTTACAAAATAAACTGGAAGAACAACCTCATATTTCTAAATTCATGCTTTGTACACTGTCTACCAAGGAAACATTTTAAAATGGATTTTTCACCTCTTCCAAAGAATGTTTTCACACAACGGTTCTCCCCTTCCTAAACATAAATATTCACTCTTTGTGATGCACAATTTAGAAATGTTAATAATCTGTATCATGCTGCTGCTACTGCTGCTAAGTCGCTTCAGTAGTGTCCGACTCTGTGCAACCCCATAGACAGCAGCCCACTGGGCTCCCCTGTCCCTGGGATTCTCCAAGCAAGAACACTGGAGTGGGTTGCCATTTCCTTCTCCAATGCATGAAAGTGAAAAGTGAAAGTGAAGTCGCTCAGTCATGTCCAACTCTTTGAGACCCCATGGACTGAAGCCTACCAGGCTCCTCCGTCCATGGGATTTTCCAGGCAAGAGTACTGGAGTGGGGTGCCATTGCCTTCTCTGAATCTGTATCATATCTTTGTCTAAATACAACAGCACTGTATTAGGCCTTCAGAAAGTTGAATAAAATTTTCTGTTGATTTGTAGAGATTAGGTTGTTCTATGTTTACTATTATTGCCCTCTCCAGCCATTTTAAAATTGGTCATCTACTCTGTGAAAAAAATTTAATTAATAATGTGCAAGCTGGTAACTACAGACAACTTTGTAATTACATAGTATAATATATTATAAATAAACATCACTACTAGGTTCTTAAGGTTAATTTCATATTATTTTATTAAATTATTTTATATTGTATAATATAGTACCCACCATATAAATTTAACTTTTAAAAATGCAATGAAGTGTTGTGGACTATTCATTAACACAGTCCTTTTCCTTTGAGATGACTGATTGATGTTTTTTTTTTAAAAAATCAATACTTATAATCTTAGTATTATAAGTTTTTTAAGTCTCTTTCTCTCCTTTATTTCTCTAAAAATAGAATGATGATTTGATGTATGTAATTTAGTCACTTTAATAAAACCAATCAACATTTTATCTAAAAGGAATGTATAATGTGCATATTGTAAATGTTTTTGATATCCCAAACAAGCATTGCAATAGAATAATATAAAATATAAAAATAATATACTTTTAAGATCCATTCCTCATATTACTTTAAGAAAGTATTCCTGTTTTCTTCATTTTATTCATATCTGCTCCACTTCTTCCCTAAAGGCATTGAGTAATGAAATTCAGTTAAAAGTAGTAGCAAAATTATTTCTGCCAAAGAAGAATAGCAATCAAAATTTTGTACATGCATTCTAGTTTCAAAAACTATCTGTCAAAAAAATTGCAGTGCTTATAAATCTAGTCATTACCAAATTTTGAATGACAATGCATCAACTATATGAAACACTAGTGCTTTGTTCTGTTTTGATTGTTTTGCTTTGGGTCATTTTGCTTTTGAATCAGTGCCTGCTAAATTGACTCCATCTTAAGGATCTTCTTTCTTTCCTAGAGACAGTGAATCTAGATACAAACAACCTTGCATTTGCTGTTTAGTGAAATTCTCTTTGTGAGCAAAAATCCACAAATATTAATAACCTAGGACTATGTAATATCTGGAGAAGGCAATGGCACCCTTGCCCTATGTTTCTCCTTAACAAGAACCATCTGACTAATCTTATCTTAAAACTTGTATACTGTGGGAGTGGGTCTGCTAAGACCTTTCTACTGTTAATTCTAAGAAAGCCTTTCTCAGTGATCAGTGCAAAGAAATAGGGGAAAACAATATAATGGGAAAGATTAGCAATCTTACCATGGAGAAAGCAATGGCACCCTACTCCAGTACTGTTGCCCGGAAAATGCCATGGATGGAGGAGCCTGGTAGGCTGCAGTCCATGGGGTCGCTAAGAGTCGGACACGACTGAATGACTTCATTTCCACTTTTCACTTTCATGTATTGGAAAGGAAATGCAACCCACCCTAGTGTTCTTGCCTGGAGAATCTCAGGGATGGGGGATCCTGGTGGGCTGCCGTCTCTGGGGTCGCACAGAGTCAGACACGACTGAAGCGACTTAGCAGCATGTAATATCTTAAATCAATCACAGAGTTACATTTAAAAGAAAATAAAATTAGGAATGTTTGAAACCAGATTGGAGACTCAGTGATAATTATAAAGGTTTCTATAAGAATTAATCCTTATAGAAAAGAACTGCTGAGAGGAAACTTCTGAAGTGATTGTTCTTATTTCTTCCATTGTGGAAATGGTTTAATTTACCTTCAAAGTTAGTAGGGTGAATTAGTGTGATTATTTCTCTCAGAAAAAAACAAACAAAACCAGAATTTTTAAATGTACGTTTACTGGCATTACCATTTATGAACTGCTTCAGAAGTAGATCAAAACAAATCTCCCTTCTCAACTGAGTTATTTTTTAATTAACTATGCAGTTTATATTAATTCATAAATGATGTGCTTGTTTTATGTTATATGTGGTGCAAAGTAAGGCTTGAAAGAAGACCTCTTTATTGAGCACAAACAGAATAGGGAGTGCCAGCAATTAAACACCAAATGCTCACATGGTGGGCACCATCCCTGGTTCTAAATGTCAATGACCAGATTTAGATGTTTCCATTTCGGTGTGTGGAGTCAGAAGAAACAATAGTCTGGAAGAATATGGAGTCATTGAAAGAGGTGCAGTTACGACGAGAAGGTTTAAATGCTAAACTAGATGCTCAATAAGCTTAACAATACCACTAGAATAGAAGAATATTGTACCTGAAAATTTACTAGTAGTTGGTTACCACTTTTAAGTTTGAAAAGTTCAGGTATCTTGTTTTGCTTTAGTTACAATATGCCTTAATTTACTAGAAGGCTTCAACAACTCATTTTGGGAAACAAAATTATAATTCTAAAAAATAAGGAGGAAATGTTGCCTTTTGTGCAAACAATAATGTAATAAATATGATGTATTTTTAACAATGCTTGGATCCTAGGTAAAATAATGTATTCAGATAAATAAAATGAAGAAAACTTATGCTTAAATATTGAGTGAAATATAAATAAATTCATTAAGGACTAAACTACATATATAGAAATATGCTAATACAAAGGCAAATTGACTAATACTATATTATAGGTTGCAGAATTTTTACTAGCAATAACACCAGGACAATAGTAAGCCTTTTGTGATTTAATATTGCTATTACCACTAAGCCTATAATTTAAAACTTCTATGAGAAAACAAAAATGTTATTTTACTGGTCTCTTACTTAGATATGAAGATGTGTGCCAAAGACTTGAGAAACCATCAGTGTTAGTTGCTCAGTCATGTCCAACTCTTTGTGACCCCATGGACTGTAGCCCGCCAGAGTCCTCTATCCATGGAATTCTCCAGGCAAGGGTACTGGAGTGGGTTGACATGCCCTCCTCCAGAGGATCTGACTCAGGAATTGAACCTGAGTCTCCTGTGTCTCCTGCATTACAGATGGGTTTTTTACCACTGAACCACTGGGGAAGCCCATAAATACATACATACATATAATATATTTAGATGTATTCACATATATAACATACATATACTAGTCAACCTCAAATTAGGAAATAGTAAGCATTGTAATATTAGAGTTTCACATTTCATTTCCCTAACTCTCCAGTTCCTTATTACTACTACTTATAGGAATCCCTGAGTCATTCATTATAGTGGTTACTCTATCCACATTCCTAATAAAATTCACTTGCTTATCAAAAGGCCATCTCTGAAACCTTTCTAATTTTATTAATAGGTTGCCACTCTATCCCTCTACAATATTTTTTTGCTCTTTATCTAATGTACAAATTGCTTGATATATTCTTATAGTAAGCCAACTGATTAAAATTCATAGAGTATGTCTTATTTTTTAAAAAAGATAGCAGACAGGAATTTTGTAAAACCTTAATGATGATTATATTTTTCAAATAGAGCGAAGTATGTTCTTAGTCTCAGGATATGGGTAGGAGACATATGAGTAATGGCTGTGCAGAGCTCAGAGTGGGCCCAGTTGATTATAGGCTGTTTGGCTTATAGGAACCAATGCAAGGACAATTATATTAAAAGAATGTTAATAAATTAACAAATACATATTAAGACCTTAAGGGCTAACTGCTTGATACTTTTTAATCTACTATTATATTCTAGTAACACTTAAGGAAATTCAGCATAAAAGTGAATTCAATTGTAATTACTATACAAACCATAAATCCACAAATTATGATATTGTTTTTCTTTCACATCACACAAATGAATCAAATCAAAAACCCAAAATGGTGTGCAAAATGTCAAAGAAATGTCATAAATCAAGTCATCTAAGCACTTCTATTGTAGAGATTAATATATTTTCCCAAAGAACTCTCACCCTTCTCTGTTTGGAGTCCATAAAATATTGTATGTCTATGATGGTTAGAGTCCTAGGATCAGAAGGCAGAAAGATCTTTGAGAGGACATTTACTTTTGAAACAATCAAGCAGGGTAATACTGGAAGCATCATTTAATGAACTTTTAAAGGAATGGTATTTATAAAGAATATTTAGACATACATTACTTAGTATTTTCTCTGTGAAACAAACCAGAATTTTTAACTGAAAACAATAAATTCATTTTTAATTATATTTTCATAAAATTTGTACTCCTTTTCTTCTTCCTTTAAAAGTTAGATACATTTTTCCATCCATATTCATCTGTACTATGCTCTAGAATATACTTCTTTGTCTCCCTCATTCAACTACAATATTCCACCCTACATCCCCAATTTTATAACCTTCAGGACAAAAGAAAGCTATTGTTTCCTCCTGAAATCTTGGTTAACTAGACACTTTCCAGGAGTTGTAGTGCTTCTTCTTGCCTTAATGGCCTTTTCTCAAAAGAGTGATATACTGTTTACCCTGACAGTTTTCAAATAGCCTTCCTCAGAAGTATGTAATGCAGGGTTTTTTTGTTTACAATTTATTCTTCACCTCATTTCACACATTTTTTGCATGCATACATACCTGGTGGCTAAGACTGTAAAGAATCTACCTGCAATGCAGGACACCCAGGTTCGAGCTCTGGGTTGGGGATACCAGAGAACGAAATGGGTATCCACACCAGTTTTCTCACCTGGAGAATTCTACAGACAGAAGACCCTGGCAGGCTACAGGGCATGGGATTCAGGAAGAGTTGGACAACACAGCAGTTAACACTTTCACTTTCAGAGTAACACTATACATCACTTCTATCTTCTTGAAATTATTTTTATAAATACCTCACTTGTTCTCAGTTCAGTTCAGTTCAGTCACTCAGTTGTGTCTGACTCTTTGCGACTCCATAAAACCACAGCACGCTAGGAATCCCTGTCCATCACCAACTCCCGGAGTTCACCCAAAGTCACGTCGATCGAGTCGGTGATGCCATCCAGCCATCTCATCCTCTGTCGTCCCCTTTTCCTCCTGCTCCCAATCCCTCCCAGGATCAGAGTCTTTTCAAATGAGTCAACTCTTTGCATGAGGTAGCCAAAGTATTGGAGTTTCAGCCTCAGCATTAGTCCTTCCAATGAACACCCAGGACTGGTCTCCCTTAGGATGGACTGATTGGATCTCCTTGCAGTCCAAGGGACTCTCAAGAGTCTTCTCCAACACCACAGTTCAAAAGCATCAATTTTCTGGTGCTCAGTTTTCTTCACAGTCCAACTTTCACATCTACACATGACCACTGGAAAAACCATAGGCTTGACTAGACGGACCTTTGTTGGCAAAGTAGTGTCTCTGCTTTTGAATATGTTGTCTAGGTTGGTCATAACTTTCCTTCCAAGGAGTAAGTGTCTTTTAATTTCATGGCTGCAATCACCATCTGCAGTGATTTTGGAGCCCCAAAACATAAAGACTGACACTGTTTCCACTGTTTCCCCATCTATTTGCCATGAAGTGACAGGACCAGACGCCATGATATTAGTTTTCTGAATGTTGAGCTTTAAGCCAACTTTTTACCTCTCCACTTTCACTTTCATCAAGAGGCTCTTTAGTTCTTCTTTGCCTTCTGCCATAAGGGTGGTATCATCTGCGTATCTGAAGTTATTGATATTTCTCCCGGCAATCTTGATTCCAGCTTGTGCTTCATCCAGCCTGGCATTTCTCATGATGTACTCTGAATATAAGTTAAAGAAGCAGGGTGACAGAATACGATCTTGACGTACTCCTTTCCTGATTTGGAACAAGTCTATTGTTCCACGTCTAGTTCTTACTGTTGCTTCTTGACCTGCATACAGATTTCTCAGGAGGCAGGTCAGGTGGCCTGGTATTCCCATATCTTTCACAACTTTCCAGTTTGTTGTGATCCACACAATCAAAGGCTTTACATTGTCAATAAAGTAAAAATAGATGTTTTTATGGAACTCTCTTGGTTTTTTGATTATCCACTGGAAGCTGCCAAATTGATTATGTCAAAATTCTCTGACTTATATTTTATTTTGTCTTAGAGATGTAAAGTTGAAAATTAGTTTCTAAATTAATATATATATTTTTTGTTTTCTTATCTTCTCTGACTGAAATTGATTCAATTGACTGCTTCCTGTTTACATTTGTAAAATTTAATATTGGTAAAAATATTTGATAAATATTCAGATTAAAATGGTATTATTTCATTGTTATACATTCATCTAGCTAGAAAATCAATTCTGCAAAAATAGGGACATTGGTTTGTCTTTTTCACTGAAGACAGTCTATAAAATCTTTGGTATTTTCCAAGTGATAGAAATATCTTTGTTATCATGGTAGAACCTGCTGGCTTATGCTAATGAGATGACTCATTAAAATGAACTCCTTATTGCCAAATTCAGACTTAAATTGAAGAAAGTAGGGAAAACCACTAGACCATTCAGGTATGACCTATATAAAATTCCTTATGATTATAGAGTGGAAGTAAGAAATAGATTTAAGGGACTAGATCTGATAGATAGAGTGCCTGATGAACTATGAACAGAGGCTTGTGACATTGTACAGGAGACAGGGATCAAGACCATCCCCATGGAAAAGAAATGCAAAAAAGCAAAATGGCTGTTTGGTGAGGGTTTACAAATAGCTGTGAAAAGAAGAGACGCGAAAAGCAAAGGAGAAAAGGAAAGATATAAGCATCTGAATGCAGAGTTCCAAAGAATAGCAAGGAGAGATAAGAAAGCCTTCCTCAGGGATCAGTGCAAAGAAATAGAGGAAAACAACAGAATGGGAAAGACTAGGGATCTCTTCAAGAAAATTAGAGATACCGGGGAACATTTCATGCAAAGATCGGCTCGATAAAGGACAGAAATGGTATGGACCTAACAGAAGCAGAAGATATTAAGAAGAGGTGGCAAGAATACACAGAACTGTACAAAAAAGATCTTCACGACCAAGATAATCATGATGGTGTGATCACTAGAGCCAGACATCCTGGAATGTGAAGTCAAGTGGGCCTTAGAAAGCATCACTACAAACAAAGCTAGTGGAGGTGATGGAATTCCAGTTGAGCTATTTCAAATCCTGAAAGATGATACTGTGAAAGTGCTGCACTCAATACGCCAGCAAATTTGGAAAACTCAGCAGTGGCCACAGGACTGGAAAAGGTCAGTTTTCATCCCAATCCCAAAGAAAGGCAATGCCAAAGAATGCTCAAACTACCACACAATTGCACTCATCTCACATGCTAGTAAAGTAATGCTCAAAATTCTCCAAGCCAGGCTTCAGCAATACGTGAACCATGAACATCCACATGTTCAAGCTGCTTTTAGAAAAGGCAGAGGACCAAATTGCCAACATCCGCTGGATCATGGAAAAAGCAAGAGAGTTCCAGAAAAACATCTATTTCTGCTTTATTGACTATGCCAAAGTCCTTGACTGTGTGAATCACAATAAACTGCGGAAAATTCTGAAAGAGATGGGAATACCAGACCACCTGACCTGCCTCTTGAGAAACCTATATGCAGGTCAGGAAGCAACAGTTAGAACTGGACATGGAACAACAGACTGGTTCCAAATAGGAAAAGAAGTACGTCAAGGCTGTATATTGTCACCCTACTTATTAACATATGCAGAGTACATCATGAGAAACGCTGGGCTGGAAGAAGCACAAGCTGGAATCAAGACTGCTGGGAGAAATATCAATAACTTCAGATATTCAGATGACACCACCCTTATGGCAAAAAGTGAAGAGGAACTCAAAAGCCTCTTGATGGAAGTAAAAGAGGAGAGCGAAAGTTGGCTTAAAGCTCAACATTCAGAAAACTAAGATCATGGCATCTGGCCCCATCACTTCATGGCAAATAGATGGGGAAGCAGTGGAAACAGTGTCAGACTTTACGTTTTGGGGCTCCAAAATCACTGCAGATGGAGATTGCAGCCATGCAATTAAAAGACGCTTACTCCTTGGAAGGAAAGTTATGACCAACCTAGATAGCATACTCAAAAGCAGAGACACTACTTTGCCAACAAAGGTCCATCTAGTCAAGGCTATGGTTTTTCCTGGGGTCATGTATGGATGTGAGAGTTGGACTGTGAAGAAAGCTGAGTGCCGAAGAATTGATGCTTTTGAACTTTTGTGCTGGAGAGGACTCTTGAGAGTCCCTTGGACTGCAAGGAGATTCAATCAGTCCATCCTAAAGGAGATCAATCCTGGGTGTTCTTTGGAAGGACTGATGCTAAAGCTGGAACTCCAATACTTTGCCCACCTCATGCAAAGAGTTGACTCATTGGAAAAGACCCTCATGCTGGGAGGAATTGGGAGCAGGTGGAGAAGGGGATGACAGAAGATGAGATGGCTGGATGGCATCACTGACTCGATGGACGTGAGTCTGGGTGAACTCTGGGAGTTTGTGATGGACAGGGAGGCCTGGCATGTTGCAATTCATGGGGTCGCAAAGAGTCGGACACGACTGAGCGACTGAACTGAACTGAGATTGTTTATACTAACGAGATGATTCAGTGTTGGTACTGGCCATTCCAGAAAGACCAAACTATGTTGGGGCTTCAACCCATGTAATATGAACCTGACCTCTAGGAAGTAGACGGTTCTTGAGGTGAAAGGTTGTTGCTGAACCATGAAAAGATGCCGGGATTCTTGGCCTCTGGAGGAGAAGAATTCAATCCGGGACCAAAGATGAGGCTTGATTGCTCAGAGCTTTTGTGTAATAAAGTTTTATTAAACTATAAAGGAGACAGAGAAAGCTTCTGACACAGGTATCAGAAGGGAACAGAAAGAGTACCCCCTTGCTAGTGTTAGCAGAGGAGTTACATACTCTCCAATGAATCAGAAGACTGTCTGGAGGTTGTAAAGACCTCACCAGACCTACTCCCATAATTTACATTTTAAGATAACATGATTAGCCAGAAGGTTTAATCCAGAGACTGTCCTCAGGCAGGATGCTGTTAACTGCTGCTGCTAAGTCGCTTCAGTTGTGTCTGACTCTGTGAGACTCCATAGACAGCAGCCTACCAGGCTTCCCTGTCCTTGGGACTCTCCAGGCAAAGAACACTGGAGTGGATTTCCATTTCCTTCTCTAATGTATGAAAGTGAAAAGTGAAAGTGAAGTCGCTCAGTCGTGTCCGACTCTAGTGACCCCATGGACTGCAGCCTACAAGGCTCCTCCGTCCATGGGATTTTCCAGGCAAGAGTACTGAGTGGGGTGCCATTGCCTTCTCTGCTCAGGCAGGATACATTATTGTTATATAATCCTAAGGAATGTAGAGGGAAAAAAAGTTTGTCCTTTCTTCCTCCTTGAGAATTCCAGACCCCTCTCTCCTTGGGGAGAAGGAGAAGTCCCCTAGACTTCTTGTCAACCTGCCTAGGAAATGACTCTCAGAGATTGAAGTCAGCCACATAGCCAGCGTTCTGATCAATCATTCCTATGTAATAATACCCCAATAAAACTTCTAGGCATTGAAAGTCAGGTGAGGTTTCTTATTTGGCAATACTCTGAATAATGTCACAAATTGATGTGCCAAAACAGAGATGTGTCCTGAGTCCACAGGGAGAGTACATAGAAGCTTTATGTCTGGAATCATCTCACCTTATCTGTCTCTTCTTTTGGCTGGTTCTGATTTGTATCTTTTGGCTATAATAAAACTTTAATCCTATGTTTAATATTTTAAAGAGTTCTGTGAGCTGTTCCAGTAAATTATCAAACCC
Organism: Bos grunniens; assembly: GCF_055505025.1. Classification (NCBI taxonomy): domain Eukaryota; kingdom Metazoa; phylum Chordata; class Mammalia; order Artiodactyla; family Bovidae; genus Bos; species Bos grunniens. Next base: position 53,283,556 of record NC_141166.1, on the reverse strand, counting down.
TGAAGGAGTAAAGAGGAACCCTGAATTCATAGCCAAATGATCAGAGGTACAAGTGGTCTGGGATACCCCTGAACTCACAGCTGATGTGTGAAGTAAGTAAGAATACTATACTTAACCTTCAAAATTTGGCCTAACTCCACATAGTTGGTTACAAAAATGACTGTACCTATTAAATGGATTTCTGCATATATACACCATTCTTAACAGTATGAAAAAGTATTGTTAAGCACTTATATCAGAGTTTTTCAACCTCAGCATATTGACATTTTGAACTAGATGATTCTAATTTTCTGGTAGGCTATCCTATGCCTTATAAGCATACTACTAAATGCTGCATGTTTAGAGAATCAGTGGTTTACATGTATGTTCCTTAAAGACAGAAGAATGGAAATTCACATGTATGGAAATGATTTTGTATGTAACATTAGCAGGATTCAACAAATGAATAAATATATATAATGATTATACTCTTATCTCAGATATATTTCCAGGGAAATTTTTAATACTCTTGCTGTTGTTGTAGCTTTTCTTGTAAATGAGACAGCACCTCCACTATGCCTAGAACACAGATTCTATGGGATCTTTCACAAAGATTATTTATGCAGTAAATATTTTGTATTGCTGCTGTATTCTCTAAAGCTATATACTGAAATATTTCTTCAGGTGTTCCAAAAGTCATCTTATGTTCCCCATTTCCATAGGAAAGAAAAGACAACACAAATAACATCATATTTCATAACTTTATATAGTTTCTGACCCAGTAATGGAGGTTAACATTCTTTTCAATGCCAAACATACCACCTAATTTTTTCTATTGTTGGCAAACAAAAGCAGTTTGTAATCAAAGTGCATGTAATCAAATAAATAAAACAATTTAAGTATATTTCAAAATTCATGTAAATATAATATTGCTTAATGTTTATTAACAGCATATTTCTTAACTATTTAAATCTTAAGAGCATATAATGGTTCAAAATTAGTCAGTAATCTGAAATTTTATTTTCTTAATGGCTTCTTCTTGACTGATACTAATTGGATAATTTCTTATAATCTGGACATATTCAAAAAAAGTTGAAGAAGCTTGATACACATCCTCTAAGATTAAAACTTACTGATTGAAGAAATCATATATAAGTAGGGAGAAAGGGTATTTTGAGGATTTTCAAGAGAAAGCCAAAGAAAGTAGTAGAACAAATAGAGAAGAGAAGAAATAGCCACCTGGATAAATGTGTAAAGATAAAATATAATAATAAATCCAAATATTCAAGGGCAGAAAAAAAGTAACAGAAAATGGGTTAACAATTTATATATATATACACACACATGCACACATAGGAATTAAAAAATTAAGTAAATTAATAGTGAATGATGAAAGCCAGGTTTCTCATTGTTGGCATTGGAGTTTACAGATACAGAAGGGGAGGGGCCTAGAATGATCCATGTGGTAATGGATTAGAATTGAAGACAGCATGTTTAGTTTAATATATATATATATATAATTATATAGAGGAATATAATAGTTAGATATACACAGATTGCGGAGGGAAATGGGGATAGTGGCAGATTTTGATTTCTTAGGCTCCAAAACCACTGCAGATGGTGACTGCAGCCATGAAATTAAAATATACCTGCTCCTTGGAAGAAAAACTATGACAAAACTAGACAGGGTATTAAAAAGCAGAGACATCACTTTGCCAACAAAGGCCCATATAGTCAAAGCTATGGTTTTTCCAGTAGTCATGTATGGATATGAGACTTGGACCATAAAGAAGGTTGCACAAACTGTGGTACTGGAAAAGACTCTTGGGAGTCCCTTGGACAGCAAGGAGATCAAATCAGTCAATCCTAAAGGAAATCAACCCTGGATATTCATTGGAAGGACTGATTCTGAAGCTGAAGCTCAAATACTTTGGCTACCTGATTCAAAGAGCCTAGTCTTTGGCAAAGACCCTGATGCTGGGAAAGACTTAGGCAGGAGGAAAAGAGGGGGACAGAAGAGAAGATGGTTGGATGGCATCACTGATGCCATGGACGTGAGTTTGTGCACACTCTGGCAGATGATGAAGGACAGGGAAACCTGGCATGCTGCAGTCCATGGGTTTGCAGAGCTGGACATAGCGACTGATCAACAACAACAGATTAGTACCAACATATTTTTTTTCCACTGTCAGTCAAGAAAACTTAAAAGCAACCACATCTCAGTTGCAACAAGGATACCTGCATCCATATCTTGGTTTCTAATTCCATTCTCCAATTTAAAAAACAAGCCTTCTTGGAGAAATGGAAGATTCTGGAATGTGTGCAGGAAATAGATGAGTCTGGAGCATGTTGTAGTACCAGAAAGTAGGGAAATGCTAAATAAAGAAATAAACCACAAAATAAAAACACACAACAATGGGTATATGCCTGCCAAAGGGACATAAGAGAGTAAACTGAAAAAGCCTCCAGTGGCCAAAAGTGGAATAACTGGCACAAGAAAAGAAACGTTATACTGCATTCTATCTCACAATAAAATAAATATCCTTGAGTCCGTACTAATACAAATTAATTATTGAATAAATAAATAAATCAGGAAGAAAAAAGTGTCCCATGAAGAAACACTACAAATAATGTATGTAGAGACTCCACTCTCAAGGAGAGAGAGCACATAAATCCTTACTCTGAAAAACTATCAATACTTGTTCCCCACCCTTTATTCCAAATATGTTAGTTTGTTCTAGGTACTGACATGCATCACACATCATCCTTATTTGCCACTCCTAATATTTGACACAGAAATAATGATATGAATATGGTAGCACTATGGCCCTGTTTGGTCTTATAAAGCAGCTTCATTAGTATAATCACATGTAAACTTTCCAACAGTTCTGTATACTAAGCAATCTATTTACCATACTGCAGAAAAGTAATTGACGTTTTTAAAGATCTCAGAGTATTTGACATAGTCATAATGCAGGACTTGTTATTCTGACTCTATATTCAGTATCATTTCTATCATAGATAAAATTTATCTCTGATATGCTTAGGCCACAACATCTATAAGTACTGACAAATAGTTGATAATTTCAGAAAAATACATCCCCTAGAATAAATGAATATATAACTATACATTCCTCTATCTATGTAAGCTAAAACTGAGTTAGAATCACATGCACATATTTAATGCTTTAAGGTTTAGTTGCTCAGTCATGTCTGACTCTTTGCGACCCCATGGACTGTAGCCCACCAGGCTCCTCTGTCCATGGGATTCTCCAGGCAAGAATACTGGAGTGGGTTGCCATTTCCTTCTCTAGGTCAACACTCGCAATTTTTCTTAAATATACATGGAGATATACAGATAAGCATAAATTACAATTATATGCAGACACACATTGCTTGCATATGCTGCTGCTGCTGCTGCTAAATCACTTCAGTCATGTCTGACTCTGTGCAACCCCATAGACGGCAGCCCACCAGGCTCCCCCGTCCCTGAGATTCTCCAGGCAAGAACACTGGATACCTGTGTGTATATATATAGATACACATATATGTAAAATCTTTATATTCAAATAGATCGTTCTTTTGAATCAAATATATCTATATCTATCTATATATATATTTCTTTAGCCACTTAACTGTCTTAAAATATTGCATTTTAATGTTTTATGTTAAAATTTTTTCATTTGTTATTTTAATCTTTGAAGTGTTATCCTCTCCCATTTTGTAGAAAATAGAACAGCTTCTTTCAGAAAGCCTATAAAGCTATTCATATTATGGATATACAACCATTCAAGTTTTTAGCCCAGTGTTCTCTACATTCATAGGGGAAACAAAGAATAAGTACTTTTAAAATGATAGGTACAAAATATGCTATCAGTCAGAAAGGCAAACATAAGAATTAGTAGTTTTTAAAAGTCCAGTAGCCTATAAATATTTAGCTTACTGCAACCAATTTTCCACTAGAGTGAATATAGACCTCAAAAGTGCAATATTGTTGGTAAAAAATTTAGCTTGAACTGAGTTTACCAACCTCATCATATCCTAGATTAGTGAAGCAACCAAAGCTGATTTTTTTTTCCCTTGTTTAGGGATTGAATAAAAAAAGAAAAGAAAAGGAAAGAAAGGACAACTCAATGTCAGAGATCGATTTATAAATAGATATTCTACAAACTGCTGTAATACAGCTTTGTAAGCAAAACAATTGACAGCAAAAAAATGTGACATTCCTACTTAAAATAAGCTTTGAATGTGTGACTATCAACGTAAAATGTATTTTGCCAAATATATTCAAAAGATCTTTAAATTGTGTTTTGTGTTTATCCAGGAAGTTCAAATCACGGTGCTTTCATTTTTTTCCTTTTCTCTGAGACACTAAACTCACTCATCAAGAGCCTTGGTATCAGTGTCTTGATGGCATTATTCGCTGCAATATCCCGACTTGTCTTTGAGAATTTTCTCTTATTTATACTGTAACTTCCATACAATTTTTCATAGAGGGGAAAAATCAACAAGGTAAAAAAAAAATCACAAGTCTGACAGCCTCTATTCAAGAGACTGTTGCAAACATAATAGGGTATCTTTCTCATTGATTGTTTGAACAATAGCTGGACAGATTCTCAGGGTTCAATTTTCTCTTTCCCCTAAGTCCTTCAATCTGTGTCAATGTTTTGAAAATTTTAGGTTCTGAACCATTGTTCTCTGAGTCATGCTTTCCAAGGTGGGATGTGATGGAGTGTGGGAGGTCCTCTTTAAAAAGAAAGGTTGACTATAATTTATTCTCCTTTTTCACCATTTTAAAAAATATAAATAGACTATAGGAAACTTACTGATAAGAAATGAAACTTTAAAAGCTGACCAGAAAATAAAAATCAAGAAAATAAAATCAAGAAAATTAAAAAAAATAAAATGAGTTCAAAATACACAAAATTCACTTTTTTTCCCTCCACGTCTTTTACATTCTTTCCTACACCAAGTGATTATAATGTTGAATACCACTTTATAGAATGTGTCTTGATAGCTCAAAAGCATTAATGAGACAAAAATAAAAATAGTTTAAAGCAGAACAAAGTCAATTGAAATAATACAATTCCATTACCTTAGGTTAAAATAAAGAAACTTAAGAAACTAGCTTAAACATGAAACCACCATGAACAAACAGTAAAATGTTAAATTCAAAACTCGTGTATTAATAAATGTTTTCATATGGAACTCATGTTCAACTTTACAATCAGCCTCTTCTTTTACCTGGAAACCTAACTATACAAACTGTAGAATCCAATCCTTTCCTTTTTCAGTTGTGCATTATTTTGTTGACGAGAAATTAAAAACTATCTGAATAGGACAATCATTCCTAATTAGCACATTCAGTTCATTTTAAGTGTGCATGTTATAGCATAATAGCAACAAAAGGATAATGTAAATGAAATATTTTCTTTACTTTGAAGGGAAAAGATAAATATCCCTCTCAGGGTTAAGAGCACTGACAGAGGAAGAACCCCAAAGCCTAAGCTTTGAGTTAGATTTGAGGACAAGTAAACAACAACCACCTGGTGTCCTTGAGAGAGCACCCACGCTGGTGTTAACTCTTATCACAGAGGAAAGATGAAAACTCTTGGAAGAAGTTCCCAAAGACTCTTACTACACTTCTGCATAATCATCTCCATAGAACAACATCACTAAGTTTCAGACCTGGTGAACCAGCATATGGCCAAAGAAAACATCAAAATTAATTCTTTCCTCAAAAAAAACACATAGTCTCACAGCAAAATGCTTAGTTGTTGGCTGAATACAAAAGAAGTTCTTCAGTACCCCCAACTTCCACAAGTGTCCGCTAGAGACTTATGAACAATTGCCGAAGGAGTTTCCTGGGTGCTTGTTGCAGTGAAGAGTCAATTCTGACTCCATGATGGATCTTTCGCTTTCACTTGTTTTTCATTGCTTTTGTTATTATAATCATACATAATGACTGCCTCAGGTAATACTGAGTAACACATTCCCCTGCCTAATAGCCTGCCTCAGGGAACTCTATCCCCTAGCACAAAGAGACTAACACATCCCTTCCCTGAGAGCAGCCATTCCAGGAGATACATGCAAGATAATGGTCTTCACTGCCTCAACTTTTCCAGTCTCTGTCTTTTAAAAGAAACAGGCATCCAGACCCCAATAAGATGGTTATTTTGAGACATTAGTCTACCATCTTATCGGTCAGGGAGTTTTCTGAATAAATCGTAGTCCTTGTCTCAACACCTCACCTCTCAGTTAATTGGCTTGTCAAGTGGTGAGCAGATCGAGTTTGGACTCAGTGACAAACATCAAACCAACTTCTTTATTGTCTATCCTATGGGTTTAACATGTGGCTTGGAAATGTCAGGTGAGTAGCCATATGTGGCCTGTGAATAGTATCAAAAATGCCCACAAAGATGAAAAAAGAGCCTGTACAGGAGAGTTAAGATAACATCACTCTCTCTCTGTGCTCGAGTTCTCTCTCAAACAATATTTCTGGTCCTTCTGTTTCCTGTGCATGACCTAAGCACAAATTGCAATTTCCTTTGTTAACTAATTCTTAAGTCCGCTCCTGGTAGGATACATATGTCTGAGAATCCCCAGGTCAATCCCAGGTGGTGTTTTGGGGTAGCAGCACTAGCAATATTCTTGGTGAAATGGGAATCTGAATTCTTGTTCATGTAGCCAAAGAATGGAATCCATGAACACACAAACACTCACAGTAGCAAGAGAATATGATTTATTAAAGAGAAGGAAACTACAAAGCCCTCAGCATAGACACTGAGAGGGGGTAAAAAGCCCCCAAATGCAGGGGATAATAGCAGTTTTTATATCCTTAATCTGTACATTTTTGGTTGGCTCTTGTCCTTAAAATACTCATTTTTAACCAATCAGTTTAAAGGTCAAGAAGCTTAACATTTTTATGGCTCCTTTTGATCCTTGAATTAAGTCATCACCCTTTTTCATGACCCCTGGCCATTTTACAATGTACCACTTGTATAGGCTTAAGATGAATGAGTTATTAATGGCAACCCACTCCAGTACTCTTGCCTGGAGAATCCCATGGATGGAGGAGCCTGGTGGGCTAAAGTCCATGGGGTCAAAAAGAGTCGGACATGACTGAGTAACTTCACTTTCACTTAATGAGCTTGCAGGAGGAGCTATCCCTGACTATCTGAGGTCAGGGGCGGCGGCTAAGACGAGCTACCCCACGTCCAAGAAGTGGCTGCTGCACAGATGCAGGAGGGCCAAAAGGAACTACTCCACATTCAGGGTCAGGAGGGGCAACCTCGTCCAAGGTAAGGAGCAGCGGCTGAGCTTTGCTGGAGCAGCCGTGAAGAGATACCACACGTCCAAGGTAAGAGAAACCCAAGTAAGAAGGTAGGTGTTGCAAGAGGGCATCAGAGGGTAGACACACTGAAACCATAATCACAGAAAACTAGCCAATCTGATCACAGGGACCACAGCCTTGTCTAACTCAATGAAACTCAGCCATGCCGTGTGGGGCCACCCAAGATGGATGGGTCATGGTGGAGAAGTTGGACAGAATGTGGTCCACTGGAGAAAGGAATGGCAAACCACTTCAGTATTTTTGCCTTGAGAACCCCATGAACAGTATGAAAAGGCAAAATGATAGAATACTGAAAGAGGAACTCCCCAGGTCAGTAAGTGCCCAATATGCTACTGGAGATCAGTGGAGAAATAACTTCAGAAAGAATGAAGGGATGGAGCCAAAGGAAAAAGAACACCCAGTTGTGGATGTGACTGGGGATAGAACCAAGGTCCCATGCTGTAAAGAGCAATATTGCATAGGACCTGAATGTTAGGTCCATGAATCAAGTCAAATTGGAAGTGGTCAAACAGGAGATGGCAAGAGTGAACGTCAACATTCTAGGAATCAGTGAACTAAAATGGACTGGAATGGGTGAATTTAACTCAGATGACCATTATATCTATTACTGTGGGCAGGAATTCCTTAGAAGAAATGGAGTAGTCATCATGGTCAACAAAAGAGTCCAAAATGCAGTACTTGGATGCAATCTCAAAAATGACAGAATGATCTCTGTTCATTTCCAAGGCAAACCATTCAATATCATGGTAATCCAAGCCTATGCCCCAACAGTAATGCCGAAGAAGCTGAAGTTGAACAGTTCTATGAAGACCTACAAGACCTTTTAGAACTAACACCCCCAAAAGATGTCCTTTTCATTATAGGGGAATGGAATGCAAAAGTAGGAAGTCAAGAAACACCTGGAGTAACAGGCAAATTTGGTCTTGGAACACAGAATGAAGCAGAGCAAAGGCTAATAGAGTTTTGCCAAGAGAACGCACTGGTCATAGAAAACACCATCTTCCAAAAACACAAGAGAAGACGCTACACATGGATATCACCAGATGGTCAATACCAAAATCATATTGATTATATTTTTGCAGTCAAAGATGCAGAAGCTCTATACAGTCAGCAAAAACAAGACCAGGAGCTGACTGTAGCTCAGATCATGAACTCCTTATTGCCAAATTCAAGTTGGGTGACAATATACAACCTTGACATACTCCTTTTCCTATTTGAAACCAGTCTGTTGTTCCATGTCCAGTTCTAACTGTTGCTTCCTGACCTGCAAACAGATTTCTCAAGAGGCAGGTCAGGTGGTCTGGTATTCACATCTCTTTCAGAATTTTCCACAGTTTATTGTGATCCACACAGTCAAAGGCTTTAGCATAGTCAATAAAGCAGAAATAGATGTTTTTCTGGAACTCTCTTGCTTTTTCCATGATCCAGCAGATGTTGGCAATTTGATCTCTGGTTCCTCTGCCTTTTCTAAAACCAGCTTGAACATCAGGAAGTTCACGGTTCACGTATTGCTGAAGCCTGGCTTGGAGAATTTTGAGCATTCCTTTACTCGCATGTGAGATGAGTGCAATTGTGTGGTAGTTTGAGCATTCTTTGGCATTGCCTTTCTTTGGGATTAGAATGAAAACTGACCTTTTCCAGTCCTGTGGCCACTGCTGAGTTTTCCATACAACCCAGCAATCCCACTGCTGGGCATACACACCAAGGAAACCAGAATTGAAAAAGACACGTGTACCCCAATGTTCATCACAGCACTGTTTATAATAGCCAGGACATGGAAGCAACCTAGATGTCCATCAGTAGATGAATGGATAAGAAAGCTGTGGTACATATACACAATGGAGTTTTACTCAGCCATTAAAAAGAATACATTTGAATCAGTTCTAATGAGGTGGATGAAACTGGAGTCTATTATACAGAGTAAAGTAAGCCAGAAAGAAAAACACCAACACAGTATACTAACGCATATATATGGAATTTAGAAACATGGTAACAATAACCCTGTATGTGAGACAGCAAAAGAACACAGATGTATAGAACAGTCTTTTGGACTCTGTGTGTGTGTGGTGGTGGGGGGGGGGATGATTTGGGAGAATGGCATTGAAACATGTATAATATCATATAAGAAACAAATCTCCAGTCCAGGTTCGATTCAGGATACAGGATGCTTGGGGCTGGTGCACTGAGATGACCCAGAGGGATGGTATGGGGAGGGAGGTGGAAGGGGGGTTCAGGATTGGGAACATGTGTACAACCGTGGCAGATTCATGTTGATGTATGGCAAAACCAATACAATATTATAAATTAATTAGCCTCTAATTAAAATAAATAAATTTTTTAAAAAAATAAGAAAATTAGAGATACCAAGGGAACATTTCATGCAAAGGTGGGCTCGACAAAGGACAGAAATGGTATGGACCTAACAGAAGCAGAAGATATTAAGAAGAGTTGGCAAGAATACACAGAAGAACTGTACGAAAAATATCTTCACTATCCAGATGTTCATGATGGTGTGATCACTTACCTAGAGCCAGACATCCTGGAATGTGAAGTCAAGTGGGCCTTAGAAATCATCACTATGAACGAAGCTAGTGGAGGTAATGGAATGCCAGTTGAGCTATTTCAAATCCTGAAAGATGATGCTGTGAAAGTGCTGCACTCAATATGCCAGCAAATTTGGAAAACTCAGCAGTGGCCACAGGACTGGAAAAGGTCAGTTTTTATTCCAGTCCCAAAGATAGGCAATGCCAAAGAATGCTCAAACTACCACACAATTGCACTCATCTCACACGCTAGTAAAGTAATGCTCAAAATTCTCCAAGCCAGGCTACAGCAATACATGAACTGTGAACTTCCAGATGTTCAAGCTGGTTTTAGAAAAGGCAGAGGAACCAGAGATCAAATTGCCAACATCCACTGGATCATGGATAAATCAAGAGAGTTCCAGAAAAACATCTATTTCTGCTTTATTGACTATGCCAAAGCCTTTGACTGTGTGGATCACAATAAACTGTGGAAAATTCTGAAAGAGATGGGAATACCACACCACATGACCTGCCTCTTGAGAAACTGGGATGCAGGACAGGAAGCAACAGTTAGAACTGCACATGGAATACTGACTGGTTCCAAATAGGAAAAGGAGTACGTCAAGGCTGTATATTGTCACCCTGTTTATTTAACTTATATGCAGAGTACATCATGAGACACCCTGGGCTGGAAGAAGCATGAGCTGGAGTCAGGATTGCCGAGAGAAACAACAATAACATCAGACATGCAGATGACACCTTATGGCAGAAAGTAAAGAAGTACTAAAGAGCCTCTTGATAAAAATGAAAGAGCAGAGTGAAAAAGTTGGCTTAAAGCTTTTCAGAAAACTAAGAAAACATTCAGAAAACTAAGATCATGGCATCTGGTTCCATCACTCATGGCAAATAGATGGGGAAACAGTGGAAACAGTGTCACACTTTATTTTTTTGTGCTCCAAAATTATTGCAGATGGTGATTGCAGCCATGAAATTAAAAGGCGCTTACTCCTTGGAAGGAAAGTTATGACCAACCTAGATAGCATATTCAAAAGCAGAGACATTATTTTGCCAATAAAGGTCCATTTAGTCAAGGCTATGGTTTTTCCTGGGGTCATGTATGGATGTGAGATTTGGATTGTGAAGAAAGCTGAGCCCCGAAGAATTGATGCTTTTGAACTGTGGTGTTGGAGAAGACTCTTGAGAGTCCCTTGGACTGCAAGGAGATCCAATCAGTCCATTCTGAAGGAGATCGGCCCTGGGATTTCTTTGGAAGAAATGATGCTAAAGCTGATACTCCAATACTTTGGCCACCTCATGCGAAGAGTTCACTCACTGTAAAAGACTCTGATGCTGGGAGGGATTGGGGGCAGGAGGAGAAGGGGACGACAGAGGATGAGATGGCTGGATGGCATCACCAACTCAATGGACATGAGTTTGGGTAAACTCTGGGAGTTGGTGATGGATAGGGAGGCCTGGCGTGCTGTCATTCACAGGGTAGCAAAGAGTTGGACATGACTGAGCTACTGAACTGAACTGAAGATTAATGATCACCAGCTGTTTTTTCCTCAGGCATATGGAACAGAAGTTAATTTCTCCCCTTCCCTAGATCTGAGTGCTGATAATTTATCAAACCAAGGACATATTTCAGGAATTTGGGACAAAGGGTATCAGTTTAGTTCAGTCATTCAGTCACATCCGAGTCTTTGTGACCCCATGAACCGCAGCATGCCAGGCCCCCCTGTCCATCACCAACTCCCAGAGTCCACCCAAACCCATGTCCATTTGTCGGTGATGCCATCCAACCATCTCATCCTCTGTCATCCCCTTCTCCTCCTGCCCTCAATCTTTCCCAGCATCAGTGTCTTTTCAAATGAGTCAGCTCTTCACATCAGGCTGCCAAAGTATTGGAGTTTCAGCTTCAACATTAGTCCCACCAATGAACACTCAGGACTGATATCCTTTAGGATGGACTGGTTGGATCTCCTTGCAGTCCAAGGGACTCTCAAGAGTCTTCTCCAACACCACAGTTCAAAAGCATCAACTCTTTGGCACTCAGCTGTCTTCACAGTCCAACTCTCACATCCATACATGACCACTGGAAAAACCATAACGTTGACTAGACAGACCTTTGTTGACAAAGTAATGTCTCTGCTTTTTAATATGCTGTCTAAATTGGTCATAACTTTCCTTCCAAGAAGTAAGCGTCTTTTAATTTCATGACTGCAATCATCATTTGCAGTGATTTTGGAGCCCCCAAAAATAAAGTCAGCCACTGTTTCCACTGTTTCCCCATATTTGCCATGAAGTGATGGGACCAGATTCCATGATCTTAGTTTTCTGACTGTTGAGCATTAAGCCAACTTTTTCACTCTCCTCTTTGACTTCCATCAAGAGGCTTTTGAGTTCTTCTTCACTTTCTGCCATAATGGTGGTGTCATCTGCATATCTGAGGTTATTGATGTTTCTCCCAGCAATCTTGATTCCAGCTTGTGCTTCATCCTGCCTAGGGTGTCTCATGATGTACTCTGCATATAAGTTAAATAAGCAGGGTGACATTATGCAGCCTTGACGTACTTCTTTTCCTATTTGGAACCAGTCTGTTGTTCCATGTCCAGTTCTAACTGTTGCCTCCTCACCTGCATACAGGTTTTTCAAAAGGCAGGTCAGGTGGCCTGCTATTCCCATCTGTTTCAGAATTTTCCACAGTTTATTGTGATCCACATAGTCAAAGGCTTTGGAATAGTCAATAAAGCAGAAATAGATGTTTTTCTGGAAATCTCTTGCTTTTTCAATGATCCAGCAGATGTTGGTATTTGATCTCTGGTTCCTCTGTCTTTTCTAAAACCAGCTTGAACATTTGGAAGTTCATGGTTCACGTAATCCTGAAGCCTGGCTTTAAGAATTGTGTGGTAGTTTGAGTATTCTTTGGTATTGCCTTTCTTTGGGATTGACAAAGGGTATGGATTTAGGCTAATGGAGCAAGTTGTTTACTGAGAAGAAGACCAAGATCTCAGACTTCTACACCGACTGCCTAGCAATTTCGTCCTCACTGGTAATGATAAATACTTATTTATTATTTTTCTGTTATATAAAAATTCTTTGTACTTGATATTCTTTGTGGTTCTCACAGCAATCCTGCAAGATAAGAAGTCTTTTTTATTAATAAAGCAAATAAGCCATACCACTCTTTTGTTCATTTACTGGACTTCTTACTCACTGATAAGTGAGCTTATCACTTAAGCTCTCTAAAGTTCTCTCATGGTTATCATTATTAACATTTTAGTGTATATATATATATATGTGTATATATATATATATATATAGTGTATATATATATATATATATATATATATATATATGCATCAGGGCCCCCCTGATCTTTTTTCCTACCTCTTCATCTCCCTATCTCTTGTTTTATGAATTGGTGGTGGTGGTAGTTTAGTCACAAGGTCATATCTCTTTTGAGATCCCACGGACTATAACTCACCAGGCTCCTCTGTCCATGGATTTCCCAGGCAAGAATATTGGAGTGAGTTTCCATTTCTTTCTCCATATTATCTTCCTGACCCAGCGATCAAGCCCACATCTCCTGTATTGAAGGCAGATTCTTTACCACTTAGCCACCAGGAAAGCCCTTTCCATGAATTATGTTCATCTAAATATCCCATTGAATAGTTAGATCAAAAAATAACATAATTTGTAATTATATACAGAGATCAAAACAAAGGACAGAATAGTTAGACCATACATTTCTATGTATTTTATAATAGTAAGGCATGTAGACTTGCAAATTGCTTTTATACTTATTTGATCATAGGTGTTTCTCTAAGGTGGTACACACAGATTACCCTTATTTAAAGAAGACAAACATACCTACTGTTTATAATGGAGATGTACTGGAACTGATACAAACATTCTTCCACAGAGATATATTTTGAGATTTAAAATAGTGCTACAGTGAACATATCCATGTTATTCACTGTATTTTTCCAGGGATATATTCCTAAGTGCTGGTAAACTCCACAAAAATGTTCCAACAATCCAGATGCTCATCAACAGTACATAAGAGAGCTCATTTTTTCCATGCTCTTGGAAATACTACCCCTTAACTTTTAAAAATGTGTCCTTCCTAGATAAATTTCACCATTTGGAATTTGCATTTCTTTCATTGTCAGTGGTGTTGACTATTTTTCATGTGTCTTAACCATTTGTAATTCTGTAATTTCCTAAACTCCCTAGAAATACCTGGTGCCTACTTTCGGTTGCTTGGCTCACTATGTACTATTTCATTTTATATTTTACATTTATCATACATCCCTTATTTTTTATTTACTTGACCTATCCATTACTATATTAAGATTTTTATGGATTCTTTTTATCATTTCAAATAAACATTTATTTCGAATCACCAATGTCCTCTGGTATGTTATGGAAAAGAGGAAATGACAGGTAAAGACTTTTAAAATCCTAGCAACTCCATTACATTGGCTAATGTGGAAGCTGTTTAGAAAAAATATATTAACAACTTATTAACATGGCTGGTTCATCTTTTAAAGCATGCTTAAACAACACAGATGAAGCATGAGGCATTTTTATTTTTTTAACAGCCAACATAGCTGCTAATTTGCTTTCAAATTGCATTGTCAACTTCTTTTGGATTTATTTAAAAAAAAAATGCATGTCAACAGACCAGAATTAAAAAGGTGACAAACTGTGAAGAATTAAAAGTTCTAATTTAACAGATGAGCAATTGCAAATAACAAAATCTCACACAAACACAATTCTAATGAAAGCTGACATGCTGGAGATTCTTTTTTTGTTTTCTTCCTTTTCATCAGGTCTAGCAACAAATTAGTTTAAGAAGCCATACTAGAATGCTGTGATTGGGATAACCAGCTCATAGCCCATGCTGTTAGCTTTGGTTCTTGTTTGTTTCCTGAAACTATACATGACACTTCTTTTGTACAAAGTACATTTTCTTCACTCAGTTGTATCACAAGTTGTTCAAGACCAGACTAGTTCTCATGTGTTTTGCTCTCAGATGCTATTCTTGTGGTTCCCACTTGCGGAAATATATTTCTATCCATGTTCAGAATTATAGAGAACCTCATGGGCACACAGTGAGGAAGTATAAAGACTTTTTATGGGACAAGAGTAATATTTTGTGACTTATCAAAAGAACATAGCTACTGTCTTGCCTTGAAAATTCAGAGAAAGCATTACTTTAAATTGGGAATTTAAAGATTAAAGATTAAAGAATGATTAATGATTAAAGAATGGGAAAAAATTGAATGTGATTAAGGAAATTTCTGTCATAACAGAATGTACAGAAATGTTCTTTTTAAATTTGTTCAGCCTTCTAATATATGTTTGCTGATTAATTAGACAGATATGTATCCTTCTGTTCCTTGTACATTCATAAAGCAATAAAAGCAAAAAGTTCATAATATTAGTGAAATTTGCATGCACAGCTCCCACTTACACGTTTGTAAACATGCACCTGTGAGTGTTCCCCATCCATCCTGCACACTGATTTTGAACATTCAAGCATGCTTTTCTAGCTTCCCTTATTTACAATTCAAACCATTTCTGTATTGAGGTTAACAGGAATTAATACAATGAGAAAATAAATCTTCAAAGAATATTTTTTCTTTTCATTTAAATGAAATTACAGTTTAAGGTTTTCATTATTTTCCTTTAACATACACTTAATTCCTCTATATTTAAATATTTATTTATAGTTGACCTTGCAGAATATTCTTATTACCATTTTGCAAACAGAATGGTATTCTAATTAAGTATTTGTAAGCATATTTTATTTGATATGGCTCAGTGGATAAAGAATACACCTGCAGCACAGCAGACACAAGAGATACGGGTTGGATCCCTAGGTTGGAAAGATCCCCTGAAGAAGGACATGGCAATTCACTCCAGTATTCTTGCCTGGAAAATGCCATGGAGAGGAGCCTCGCAGACTATAGTACAAAGGCTTGCAAAGAGTCAGACATGACTGAGCACAAGCATGGACAGAGGGATTATACAAATTATGTTATATTATTTTTTTTATTAAAATAAGTTAAATGTATATTAGATTTAGATCAGATCAGATCAGCCGCTCAGTCGTGTCTGACTCTTTGCAACTCCATGAATCGCAGCACTCCAGGCCTCCCTGTCCATCACCAACTCCCGGAGTTCACTCAAACTCACATCCACCGAGTCAGTGATGCCATCCAGCCATCTCATCCTCTGTCGTCCCCTTCTCCTCTTGCCCCCAATCCCTCCCAGCATCAGAGTCTTTTCCAATGAGTCAACTCTTCACATGAGGTGGCCAAAGTACTAGAGTTTCAGCTTTAGCATCATTTCTTCCAAAGAAATCCCAGGGCTGATCTCCTTCAGAATGGACTGGTTGGATCTCCTTGCAGTCCAAGGGACTCTCAAGAGTCTTCTCCAACACCACAGTTCAAAAGCATCAATTCTTTGGCGCTCAGCCTTCTTCACAGTCCAACTCTCACATCCATACAATATCACAGGAGAAACCATAGCCTTGACTAGATGGACCTTTGTTGGCAAAGTAATGTCTCTGCTTTTGAATATGCTATCTAGGTTGGTCATAACTTTCCTTCCAAGGAGTAAGCGCCTTTTAATTTCATGGCTGCAGTCACCATCTGTAGTGATTTTGGAGCCCAGAAAAATAAAGTCTGAGATTTACATATATACCACTTAATAAAATATTTATCGGCTGATTGTGGACTTTTGTACATAATAAATGTGAAGTGTGAGCAAGTAAGTTGAAGCAAAATTCTCCAGGGCCAATGAAATCTGGAACCCAAGCATGGTATCATCTTCGTTTCCAAATCCCATGAACAGAGCAGCCTGGCAGGCTTCAGTCCATGAGGTTGCAAAAGAGTCAGACATGACTTAGCTTCTTACCAACAAACAATATACTCCAATAGACTTAAAAGTAATGCATTCCTATCTGAATGGGAAAAGTCTAATTTTACTGGAAGTCTCATTTAGGAGAAGACATAGAACTATTTATCTCTCTACACCAAGTAAATGTCCTTAGTCAAGTAAAATTGTCTTGTCTTTAGAGTCAAAATACCATTATGAAATATTGTATTACCTAACTTTGTAAATATTTTTGCTGTTAGCTAAAATTTAGTATCTTTAAATAATAAAGACTAGAAATATATTGTCAAATGAGATTTGTTTTATCAATCTCATCCTGTTTCCAAAGCCATCCAACTTGGACTTATAGGTCTTTCATCATATTTAAGAAAAAGTATAAAGTCCTACTTGAAGATAATTTTTTAAATTAAAAAGAAAATAGTTCTTGAATAGTTCTGAGTTTAAGAATGATGACTGATCATCTCTATTTTCTTCAACCACCATTACCCCAAGGAATATGAAAGCTTCTATATGAATCCTGCTTCCAGGTTTCTTATCCCCCTTCCTATGAATCAATTCATCAACAACTCTTCTCTGAGCACTTTCTACATGCAAAAATCCTATCACATCCTGGAGTTACAGCCCTCATGGAGCCAATTTTCAATTAGGACAGACATTTTTAAGAATCATACTAAATATTTATAATTACAAATTAACAGAAATATTCTGAGAAGAAAAAGAATTTGATGAGAAATAAGAACACAATGATGTATGACATGCAGCAAAGACTTTTCTGAGAAAATAACACTTAAAATTTTCACTTAGGCTGGGTGTGGGGGAGAGAATATTCCAGGCAAAGAGAACATCACTTGCAAATGTTCTATTGTTTAATTTCACCAATATGGAGAGGGAAGAGTACCAGTAGAAGAAGTTCCATAATTAGGGGCTGAGTCACATAGGGCTTCAAAGACTGAGGTGAGTATTTTTAGATTTTAATTTAAGTCAGAATTTTATGAAAGTTTTACACAGGGGAATGAAATAATCTGATTTATTTTGTAAATCATTGATTAGGTTATAATGGGTATGTAAGGTTGGAAGGTAGGCATGAGCAAAGAGGAGTGGCCTAGTCAAAAAAAGATTCAAGCTGATCTCTAAACATAACCCCAGACGTTCCCCAGTGCAGCCCAGGAGAGCTCACAGATGTGCTACAAAATAACCACAGAGATTTTTCCAACTCCAGCACATGGTAAGTGCATACAAAGTAACCACAGGGGCTTCTCCAACTCTGGCACATTGCCCTTGATGCACAGTTGTGTCCTCACGTAACCTTTGGCAGCCAGGAGCCTATTAAGAATTCATCAATATTCTATACATACATGACGTAAAGTGAAAGTAAGTCGCTCAGTCCTGTCCAACTCTTTACAATCCCATGGTGTACAGTCCATGGAATTCTCCAGGCCAGAATACTGCAGTGGGTAGCCTTTCCCTTCTCCAGGAGATCTTCCCAACCCAGGAATTGAACCTAGGTCTCCCACATTGCAGACGGATTTTTTACCAGCTGAGCCACAAGGGAATTTGATTATAACAGAATGAATTATGGGAAAGACGTGCGCAATAGAGCCTGTTGTTATGTAAGCTGCAACTGTCAGTCAAAACTCTCAGTTTGGGCTACAGTCCAAGGGGTTACATGACTGAGCATGCATACATGAGGGTGGAGGGAGATGGGTTGGTAGCAATAAACTGGTAGAACTAAAAAACAAAATACTGTCAGTCCATGCCAGCCTAGATGAATATGTAAAAGCCCTGTCTTGTATACCCTGGTACCTCATCATTCCGGCACCAGTGCCTCTCTTGGCTTGGCCCACCTCTCCCTTGAGGTATCCTTTCTGTCTTTTCTGTTTCTTTCTTAATAAACTTGTTTTTACCATCGGTAAGACCTCAGATTCTTTTTTGTATCCTTACCAGGACCTGAGGCCCATAAAAAAGGGATTCTCTCCAACCTTCTCCCTACCCAGTGATAGCGACATGGAATGTGAGGAAGAAAAGGGGTACAAATGGAAATGCTATTTAAGAGGTGCTCGGGGATGTCTAAGAGAGGAAATAGTGTCAGGAATTAAGATGATGGCAACAGAAGACAGACACAGACTTAAAAGCTCCTTAGTTGGCACACTTGATATGTCTTGGTACTTGTTAGATGTGAAGAAGAACAGAGAAATAAGCTGTTATTCAGAAAGCTCAGTTAAGGAGCCCTGCTAGAAACGCTGAGCTTCACATTTCACTTTTCTTGACAATTGACATTTCCTCATGAATTCCTCCATTACTGCTTCGTTGTCTTAGTATGCGTACATTTCTGGAATGTCTGTTTCATCTTCCCAGATGGCATAACAAAAGTTACTAGAGGCTTTTGAATTCTGCATTTCTAAGGATGCATCAATATATACATCTGAATAGCTATTAGTCACATAAATATCTTTACATGTCTGTAGTTACAACTCTTTCCTATTATTTCATATTTTGAAATAATATCAGACAAAAATTATAAGTGAATATAAAATTATTTGCTGAAGAAAGGGTATAAAAGTGTGCTAAGCTTTCCCATCATGATGGATCTTTAGAATCAGTGAGATCCACTTTGCATGAGTTTCTGACCCCTGGGACTACCCACAGTGCATCTGAATGGACAGAGAGATCTTCTGGAACCATATGAGGGGACAGCTATTGAAGAAAGTTAAAGGCAAAGATGGCTCCCATAGTAGAGACAAATATCAGGTGATCTTAATAGCTTTCTTGGCATTAAAAGTGAGCTTCTGCTAGAACTATGTGATGTATATTCACACTGAACAGACATATATTATTATTTCCAAGAAAGTCAAGTGTCCATCCCCATAGTTCTATATCAGTTCTCTCCTCTTGATCAGGAATTGGACTATTTCTGCTATGTTCCCTTTTGGCTGCTCACACTTGCTTTATTATAATTTTCTCCCCAAGGAGTCATAATCTTGTTCTCTAAAACCAGGGCCCTTTTTAATTCTGCTTGTTTCTCTCTTCTGTATATTTCTCTGTTAATTAATTGGGGCATAACCTGACCCAGATATCTGTCTTAATACAGTAACGTGGTATGTGTTTTTGATAACTCATGAAGGCAATGTAATTCAGTTTCTTTGCTTTTAGCAGGCAAATCTCTACATGAACTGTTGAATATGCAACTTGATGGTACCATAAAAAGATCTATGAAATAGAATATCTACCTGATTTTCTCTTAGTTATTAATGAGGTAAAGCCGGCCATAACACTACTTCCTGTCAGCAAGAAGAAGAAAAAGTTATAATATGAACATTCATCTCTGTATTTATTATAAAGTAATAATTTAGAGGTAGTTACATTCTCTTATGAGTACCACTAGAGAGCTATTGAACTTTAAAAATTAGCAGCCTGCTATAATAAATATTCAGTTTCAATGTAAATGATCCCTCTATAGCCTGCCATTTTGGAAATTTAGGAAGTCCAAAAGTCATGACACAAGAAGTAGTGTTAGCAGTGATTTAAATCAGTCAACAACCATCGATGTGGTAGGACATCCATGGAAACTAAGCTCTGGTATCATTACCAGAACTGACAGGTCAGGTGCAACTTCTTATTGCAAAAATGAATCATGATAAAAGCTAGCATTATAAACTTTGTGACATTTAATTTCTGAATTTAAAACAATATGATATATTATAAAAATAATAATTTTAATGTAAATCATGGGCTAATAATTCATATTAGGATTTGCATGAAGAACCTACTATGTAGGAAGTCATGACCTTAGCTATCTTCAAGTAAGGGCACATGTTTTGTGTCTCTGTTTTCAATTATATATCTGTACATTTTAATAATTTAGATCCATCATACAGTATGAATTGTTATAAAACTAAAGTACATTGTAATACATAATATT
The DNA here is from genome assembly GCF_055505025.1 of Bos grunniens. NCBI lineage: Eukaryota > Metazoa > Chordata > Mammalia > Artiodactyla > Bovidae > Bos > Bos grunniens. The sequence goes on along the minus strand of NC_141166.1, from coordinate 53,262,870 downwards.
AAATGAGCTCAATCTTCAGTCACGTTAATTCAGATGAGTAGGATTTTTGTATGAATAGCTATATCTTTTATAGAAAAGTATATTTATATTCCACAGTATGTTTACACATTTGAAAGACATCTGATCTTAGGAAAGGCGTTATATACACACACACGCGCACACACATACAATGTGTTAAGAAAACTTCTAGGAAATACGGATGACTGAGCTGATGTGGAAAAATATCCACACTTAAATACAAATAAAGCTATAAAGCCACATATAATATTGTGTTTATAATGGCTAAGTTTAAAAATAGGAATATAATATCCTTAGTCAATGCAGAGATCATTCAAACCCAGAGTGCTGACCAGCAACTCATGGCCTGTGGTTTATGTGGGGTTTAGAACAAGACACTAAGGGTAGGAGTAAGCACTGGACACGTTACTGCCCATGATGAAATGGAAAAAATGACTCCATAAGCTGTGTGGGGAAAGCAAGAAAGGAAAATAGCATTTTTCTGGCCCTGTACTAGAACGTTTCTTTACTCATAAGTGGGTTCTCATCTATAGTACCCGTGCTTTACACATAACACAAGTTGGTAAGTGAGAAATCTCTTTCTCCTTTTTCCTTCTTGTTTTCTCTCTTCTCTCCTAGCTCCCCTCTCCTCTCTTCTCTCTCTTTCTATATGTATATATACATATATATATAGTATACATATATACATTATATCAACAGATATATATCACGCATATATACACATGTGTAAATTCATATATATTACAATATATGAAAATATACATAAATATAGACCCCCACACACACACATATATATAACAACATTTAATGAATTAACAGATAGGCATTGCCAATCAACAATTAAGTGTTTGTGTGCTCAGTCGCTCAGTCATATCCAACTCTTTGCAACCCCATAGACTGTAGCCCTCCAGGCTCCTCTACCCATTTCCCTCCTCTCCAATATTCTTGCCCCTTGGCAAGAATATTGGAGCAGCTTGCCATTTCCTACTCCAGGAGATCTTCCCAGCTCAGGGATTGAACTCACATCTCTTGAGTCTCTTGCACGGGCAGGTGGATTCTTTACCACTAAGCCACCTGGGAAGCCTGCAACAGTTAGTACCATCATGGAAGGAAAGTCATGGAGATACATTGTGCCTCCTAAAGGAAGGACAAACCACCACTCATGAAGTAGACTTGATATACAAAAAAAAATCTTCCTGAATCTTTTCAGTCCACTAGATCTGACTACTAATACTACAGAATAAATACAGAGACTAGAACACATTAATCATATCATTTATAAATTAAGAGATAAAATCTAGACTATAGAAAATAATGCAGATCCATATGATTTAGTTACTTCAAACAAATTCTAAGAGAATGAAGAGATGAAATGAAACCTATAGATTAGAGGAGATAACTAACATACAAATTAGTCACAATGTGTGGACTCTATTTAGTTGTGTATTAGTCTCTCAGTCATGTCCTACTCTTTGCAACCCCATAACCCCATATACTCTAGCCCACCAGGTTCCTTTGTCCATAGAATTCTCCAGGCAAGAATACTGGAGTGAGTTGCCATTTTCTTCATCAGGGGATCTTACTCACTCAGGGATCAAACCCAGGTCTCTGCATTGCAGGCAGATTTTTTACCATCTAAGCCACCAGGGGAGCCCTATGTTTCATTGTTTAAATTCTTAGGCAAACAAAACAACTAAACATATACAACATTTATAAGATAATTGGGTATCTTATCATTTACTAGATATTTGATAATAGTGAGAAATTGTTTTATTTCCTATTTTTAAAAGGTATTTATTTTAAGAAGTAAGTACTAAAATGTTTATTAATAAATCACGGAATTTTCTTTAAAATAATATGAGAAGAAAGCAAATGAGTAGGAATATATATGAGAAAACACCAGCCATGTGATGACTGCTGTAACTGGGTGATAGATATTAAGTTCATTATATTATTTAATCTATATTTGTATGTTTGAAATATAGTTCATAATAAAAAATTAAGAATAAAATAAAATATATTTGGAGTGGTAAAATTTATTTGAATTAGGATTATAGTATATACTACAATAAAAAATAAATAGTGATTTAAGACATTATAAGGAAAAGGCAATGTCAACCTACTCCAGTACTCTTGCCTGGAATATCCCATGGAAGAAGAATTGATGCTTTTGAACTGTGGTGTTGGAGAAGACTCTTGAGAGTCCCTTGGACTGCAAGGAGATCCAACCAGTCCATTCTGAAGGAGATCAGCCCTGGGATTTCTCTGGAAGGAATGATGCCAAGGCTGAAACTCCAGTACTTTGGCCACCTGATGCGAAGAGTTGACTCGTTGGAAAAGACTCTGATGCTGGGAGGGATTGGGGGCAAGAGGAGAAGGGGACAACAGAGGATGAGATGGCTAGATGGCATCACTGACTCGATGGACATGAGTCTGAGTGAACTCCAGGAGTTGGTGATGGACAGGGAGGCCTGGCGTGCTGCGATTCACGGGGTTGCAAAGAGTCGAACACGACTGAGCGACTGAACTGAACTGAACTTAACTGATAGGTCTCACAATTCTTGCTATATAATAGTCACTCAATAATTTGTCTTAATAATACAATTTTGTTTTTCCATAACAGCATATGAAAGAAACTTAAATGCTACATGAGTGAGACTTACTTCATGACAAATCCAAGATATATTTTCTACTTAATGATTTAGGTATACAGGTACACTGATAAGTATGAGCATTCATTCAGCCAGAAAAAAGTAACATTTATGTAAAATGAATTTTAAATATTTTTCATTAAGACAATCTTTAATAAAAATCAGTTAATATGAATTTCAGAATTGATACATGATCCATTATTTTGAAAAAAATTTAATAAAACTACAATAGGCTAAAAGAAATTCATTAACCCTATCTAAAAAGTCTTAGGCTGCCTATAAGTCAATTTTCAATCTCTTGTGGAATGATTCATAAACCACCAACCAAAATAACAAGTGAATGAAACCTAATGAAAACATAAGCAATGAGTTTGATGCATTTTTTAAAAAGTAAATCATGTCAAGCAAACTTAATTACTTTCTCAATTGAAATACATAATTCATGGATGAAGTGAATGTAGTAGATGTGATGGATTTATATTTCATTGAATGGATGTAATGACAGAATTATGATTTGAAAAATAGATTTTAATTGTCCTACATGAGCTGGCATTTCTTATATAAAATAGAAACAACATTTAAATCTGTTGATAGAATGGATAAGGTCTACAAATTAGTAGACTCACTAGAAAAGACCCTGATACTGGGAAAGACTGAAGGCAGGAGAAGGGGACGACAGAGGATGAGATGGTTGGATGGCATCAGCAAGTCAATGGACATGAGTCTGAATAAACTCCAGGAGTTGGTGATGGACAAGGAAGCCTGGCATGCTGCAGTCCATGGGGTCACAAAATCACTATGAAAAGGCAAGGGACCCAGAACAGCCAAAACAATCTTGAAAAAGAAGAATAAATGTTGGTGATTCAGTTCAGTTCAGTTCAGTTCAGTCACTCAGTCACGTCTGACACGTTGTGACCCCATGAACCACAGCAGGCCAGGTCTCCCTGTCCATCACCAACTCCCAGAGTCCACCCAAACCCATGTCCATCGAGTCAGTGATGCCATCCACCCATCTCATCCTCTGTCATCCCCTTCTCCTCCTGCCCCCAATCCCTCCCAGCATCAGGGTCTTTTCAAATGAGTCCGCTCTTCACATCAGGTGGCCAAAGTATCGGAGTTTCAGCTTCAACCTCAGTCCTTCCAATGAACACCCAGGACTGATCTCCTTTAGGATGGACTGGTTGGATCTCCATGTAGTCCAAGGGACTCTCAAGAGTCTTCTCCAACACCACAGTTCAAAAGCGTCAACTCTTTGGCACTCAGCTTTCTTTATAGTCCAACTCTCACATCCAAACATGACCACTGGAAAAACCATAGCCTTGACTAGACAGACCTCTGTTGGAAAAGTAATGTCTCTGATTTTCAATATGCTGTCTAGGTTGGTCATAACTTTCCTTCCAAGGAGTAAGCATCTTTTAATTTCATGGCTGCAATCAAAAATAAAGTCAGCCACCGTTTCCATTGTTTCCCCATCTATTTGCCATGAGGTGATGGGCCCAGATGCCGTGATATTAGTTTTCTGAATGTTGAGCTTTAAGCCAACTTTTTCACTCTCCTCTTTCACCTTCATCAAGCAGCTCTTTAGTTCTTGACTTTCTGCCATAATGGTGGTGTCATCTGCATATCTGAAGTTATTGATATTTCTCCCAGCAATCTTGATTCCAGCTTGTGTTTCTTCCAGTCCAGCGTTTCTCATTATGTACTCTGCATAGAAGTTAAGTAAGCAGGGTAACAATATACAGCCTTGACATACTCCTTTTCCTATTTGGACCCAGTCTGTTTTTCCATGTCCAGTTCTAACTATTGCTTCCTGACCTACATACAGGTTTCTCAAGAGGCAGGTTTCTCACATGGTTTGGTATTCCCATCTCCTTCAGAATTTTCCAGTTTTTTGTGATCCACACAGTCAAAGGCTTTGGCATAGTCAATAAAGCAGAAATAGATGTTTTTCTGGAACTCTCTTGCTTTTTCGATGATCCAACGGATGTTCGCAATTTGGATCCAGCGGATGTTGGCAATTTGATCTCTGGTTCCTCTGCCTTTTCTAAAACCACTTCTTAATTTCAAAACTTACTACAATACTACAGTATCAAGGCACAGATTAGTGGGATGGAACTTAGAATCTGGAACAAAACCTTTACATTTATTTTGACAAGAGTGCCAATGCAAGTAAATACAACTAAATGGGGAAAGAATTGTTTGTTTGTTTGTTTTTTCCAACAAATGATATCTAGACAACTGAGCAGCCACATGTAAAATTAAGGGATGACTTGCTAATAGTTTTCACGTGTTGATAAGGGAAGATTATTTTTGGACCCAAAGCTTACTATAAGTTCTTGAAATCAAACTCACTAGTAAGCTAAAAGAGTAGATACTCAGGGATTTATGTACCCCTCTATACATGGAAAAGACATTTTGATGTCTCACAACCAGCCCTTCTGCTGACTGTGGTAATTTCTGCTCTTTCTACAACACTTCTGAATAAGCATGGAGGAGGATGTGGCAATCCATACCAGTATTCTTGCCTGGAGAATCCCATGCACAGAGGAGCCTGGCAGTCTGTGGTCCATAGTGTCACAAAGAGTCAGACATGAGTGAAATGACTTAGCACTCACATACATACCAGATCAGTACCCATTTCTATGGCTAATACCTTTAATTTCCCTACTGTGAGTTAATGTTCATTTTATATTTGTTCACCCTGCCTTGTACATAGTTTAAGAATAAGTAGGTAAGAGATATAGGTATGTTTATTTACTCACTCATTCATCCATTCCATCCATTCATTCACTTAGTCAGTAAACAATTATTGTACATTTTCAATATCCTACATTATGATTTAGGAATAATAAATGTTTTAAGACCATAAGAATGTAAATTCCATGAGATCAGGAATTTTTTTAAATTTTATTTTATTATTTAACTTTACAATATTGTATTGGTTTTACCATATATCAACATGAATCCGCCACAGGTATAGACGTGTTCCCCATCCTGAACCCTCCTCCCTCCTCCCTCCCCATACCATCCCTCTGGGTCGTACCAGTGCACCAGCCCCAAGCATCCAGTATTGTGTATTGAACCTGGACTGGCGACTCGTTTCATATATATTATACATGTTTGTCATCCCGTCGATCCCCTATGTCTGGAACAGCACCTAAGTAGGCACTCATTGAATATTTGTTAAATGAATAAAACAACTAATGCACTTTGAGCATTAGTATCTATATATCTGTTCTAAGTATTTTTATCTTTTTAACTTTCACAGCAACCCTTGGATAAAGGTATCATTGTAACCCACACTCCACATTTGAAGAAACTACAGTACAGAGAACTTAAATGCCTTGGACAGTAACACAGAACTGGCAAGTCTATGTTCTAACCAAGACAATCTGACCCACAGGCGTTCAGAGATGATGTAAACTACTTAGGTGTTCACAACATAACTGGTCACATAAAATATAACCACACCCAATGCAACCACATAAGGTCAGATGGGTATGAAGTAAATTCCTACTTTTACTTCCCAATTTCAAAACTGCTATACACAAATACAGGCTTCCCAGGTGGTGCTAGTCGTAAAGAATCTGCCTGCCAATGCAGGAGACATAAGAGATGCAGGTTCAATCCCTGGGCCCGGTAGATCCTCTGGAGGAGGGCATGGCAACCAACTTCAGTATTCCTGCCTAGAGAGTCCCCATGAACAGAATAGCCTGGCAGACTATAGTCCATACAGTCACAAAGAGTCAGATGCAACTGAAGTGACTTAGCACAGCATAGCATACACAAATACAAAATCTGCAGTAGAAGAGAAAAGAGAAAAAGAATTATTGCCACAAAAAGTAAGACAAAAATGTAAATTAATTAGCCCATTGGTTCCTGTGAATTTGGCTCATTTGCTTTATTAAAAACAAGGATATTTAGTTAGATAGAATTTTTTCTCTACTTGAAAAAAAAAAAAAAGCCTTTTTTTCTCTAACCAAAAAAGTAAGGCCCATCTTATTATTTTAAAAGTGCTGTCTTTTTACAATATAACACAATTTATAAAGGACAGATACAGCAAAACAAAAAAAAAAAGTGTGCTTCAGATTTGTCAATGTTTAGCTAAAGAAATACAATTTCTAGTCATTAGAGTTAAAATGTGTTAATATTTGCACTTAAAATAATTATTATATTTCACTTAAATATCTTGTTTTAAAAATAGATTTGAGGTATCTGCTCAGAAATGTTAGGGGCACCCCTTGTTTTCAATTTTGTTTGTATTTATAACCTTGTATGTACATTCTTAAGTACTGACTTCGATGACTTCATTCTGATTACTATAGATTCATAAAATCTTAAGACTGGAAGGGATCTTGAGAGGTTGTTTGCATAGCCACTCTCAGGCAGCATCCTACTTAACTGTCCCTGACAAATGTGTATCTATTCTATTTTTAAAGCCATACTGCAAGAAGTTCATATAAATTAATTATACACATAGTTCTAGAGAATAGAGAGCTCAGAATGGCACTCCTGATTTAACCAATCAAATTATTATTGATTAAATCAGCACTTCCATGGTTCCAACTGCTTTTTGCTTATAAATCAGTAGCAATTTAAGGACTAAAAGTTTTCTTCTACTTCTGAGGATATAAGAGATCACTCCCCACTAGCATTCTTACTAACCATATTAAGTGAGAAGTCAAAACAACTGCACCATTAGGGAAGGCAAACTGGCAGTAAGTAAACTAGAATACCTAATTTCAAATAATATCTTAAATTGGAAATCAGTAAAAGTCATGGTAAATATAGGTATATATATAATGCATTCTACTAAATGAATGCAAATACTGATAAAAATTTTTCCTACTTTAACTTTATATGATCTTTCCCTGTGGCCTTGCTTCTATTGCACACATCATTCATTAGATTATGAAAACCATTAATGTCAAGAAGCAGAACAAAATGAATTCACTGAGGGGCTGCTATTAGCATATCAAGTAGCTATTTCTCACTAAATATTCCTGACAGCTCTCATTATATATGATGGATGAACTTTATAAGTAGTAGTAGTTTCTGAGGAAAATAAAATCTCTAGGCATACTATCACGTGTTGCTGAATAACTAGCAATCATCTTTCCACAGTTTATATTTTCCCCTTTCTACTGGGAAAGTGTTATAAAATTCACAGGTAGGTTAAATGCCTGAGTCAAAATTCATTTAGAAATAGCAAGTCTAATGTATGACCTGAATATTTTAAGTGCCTTTAGTTAAGATACATTGGAGCTAGTCATCCAAATACTCTACAAACATAGTAAATGACAGTAACTGAAAAAAAAAAAAAAAAAGCAGTTGGAAATCAGAATTTTGGAAGCCATTGCTATAGAGGGGCTTAAAACAAGCAGGGAAATTCAGAACATGGGCTAAAAGACAAAAATATGATATTACTCCTTATATTTTCACTAGAGCTTTGGGAAAATACTGCAAACCTTCATCATGATATGAGTATGAAGGAATAATAATAATTACAATAATATTGTTTGATGTCCCTGCTCAAGTGAGAAGGGAGTATTATAAGTCCAAGGGTATAACTGTGTGACCCCCAGGCACTATATTATCTACATCAGATTTCACAAACTGCAGCATAGATTGAATCCAGCTTGTAGAAGTATTCTGTTTAGTCTATACAATGTATTTTTAAAATTCAAATTTTCAGCATTTAAAATTCAAGGGATTTTTGATAACTGTCTAAATTTCTTGTTACTTTTTAAAAATTTGGCAACAGTTGGTGGGAGCATCAGCATTTATTCACCCTTTTGCCAAATATTTCTCCTCTCTATAGTAGTCTTGGAAGGATGAGAAGAGCATTTGCTGTCTTTTATCATTAGAACAATATTATTGTTTTTCTGATGTCAGAGAAATAGTTCTCTATGAAATGTGGAAAAACAAACAATAAACTGAGAGGAGTCTGTAAGTCATTGACTTAGGTTATCTAGTCTGGACCTATTTTAACTTTACAAAAGTGTTTAATAGAATTATTTAACATGTTAACTTCTTATCAACAATAGGAAACTAATGCTCCAATAACAATATAAAATTGATTTTTACCTTGATATTATCCATATATTTTAGTATGTGTTATACATTATATATGTTCAGTTCAGTTCAGTCGCTCAGTTGTGTCCGACTCTTTACAACACCATGAACCGCAGCACGCCAGGCGTCCCTGTCCATCACCAACTCCTGGAGTCCACCCAAACCCATGTCCATCAAGTCGGTGATGCCATCCAACCATCTCATCCTCTGTCATCCCCTTCTCCTCCTGCCCTCAATCTTTCCCAGCATCAGGGTCTTTTCAAATGAGTCAGCTCTTCACATCAGTCAGCACCAGTGTCATATAATGTAGTAACAACATTGGCACATAAAAATCTCAAATCTTCTTTTGTCTTATTGACAAAAACAGGTGGATGAGAAAAATTCGGGTTCAAGCTCAGGATGAAAAGTAAACTTTGATCATACATAATATCAAATTGCACATGAACAGATCTTACTATGAACAAGAGGAGTGCTAAAGCTTTTAGATTTATCAAGAGAAAGTAGAACAACGGGGTTTACAATGGAGAATGCAAAAACAAAACTGAATTATTTCAACCAACAACGTTTTCATATCCCAGCCTAAATATTATTTACCACTGCTATCAGTGCACAACTGGAATACTTCTGGCTACTTAGAGCTTCACTTAAATAGGATATGGATAGCAACTTCACGTTAATAAATGTGCAGTGGATATTAATCTTCATCCCACCAACTCAGTTATGGAAGAAGCACCCATATAAATCTAAGTTCTGGTCTAGCCAGGCTGGTGAAAAATTTGGAGAGACCTAAATTGGATACAAAAATAGAAGAAATTATCAGATTTTCAATCCTTGTCTTCAATCTCCTATCTGAAATTCAGCAACACCTGATTTGGTGACACTTAAGTATGAATTTCTTTGCAGAACCTGGAAAACCAGGGTTTTCCACAGTCTAGCCTCCCCCTGTATAGTGACTGTTAATTCCAAGACACATGATTGTTAGTCAGTATCTCTCTATGCAGAAAGACATCCTACAAGAAATGGAGTATCAATATCAGAAATCTTAATTATGAACAATGGACATATATGTCCACAAGAAAAGTACTTACTTGGGGCTCCCAGGTCCCATTCAGGAATATATTTCCTGAGAATCTCCAGAAAAGAGTAGTATTTTTCCAAAAAAATTAGGTTATAGAATTCATTTCCTCCCTGGTTTCTCTCTATTTCAATTACACTGAATTATTTGGCTATACAAAATAAAAGGAGGGAAGGAGTAATCAGTAAGCAAATCATCTTATGGTCTGGGGATGGAGAGAAGTAAATAAGGCATGAATATGCCATTTAAAAACTCATAATTTATTTCACAGATTCATGTAGAAACAATTAACCGCAATAAAGGCAAAAATATGCTGGAAAAAGTTGCAAAAGTGCTCTTGGAAAATAGAAGGAAAAAATAATACCATTTTGGGGAGTATGAGACAACACAGTATCACATATAACAAAAAAGTTGCACTCTCTTTTCTCTCCCTTGTCATTTCCCCAGCAATGTTTACCATGGAACAGCGTACCTTCACATCAGGCCTTTCTGAAGCAGGTGGAAATTAAATGTAGACTTAAGAACAAATACTTGATGAAAGTACAATTTATCTTATTTCATAGAGAGTCTTACAATCATGTGCAAATAAACTACTTATTATTAAACATTAACTTTTTTTATTGTAGATTATTCCTCATCATAGATCATAACTTTTTTCTACCATAGGTGGTAGACAGATAGATAAATAAAGATAGATATTTAAAATGAGATTCTGAAACTCCACTAAGACTTGTGTAGTTCTGAGAATTAAGTGCTGGAAATTTTACTTTTGATATTGGAAGGAGATTTAAAATACATTATCAATTGCTATCTCTGGGTAGGGATTTGCACATAGTTTTCTTCAGTTTGTTTTGTTACATTTTGAAATAATATAAGATCACAAGAAGTTGAAAAAATGATAGAGTATATTTAACTTCACTTTACTTTCTCCAATGAACATTTTACACAGCCAGGGTACATTTCAAAATATGAAATTAACACAGACACACACTATTGAACTGTAGAATTTATTCAAATTTCAACAGTTTCTACATACACGGAATTTGTAGGTAACTTTTTCTTCAATTTTTTGGCTTTTAATTTTTTTTTTTTTTTTTTAGTGTGCACGTGTACAGTACCATATGTAAAATAGAAAGCCAATGGGAACTTGCTATATGACTCAGGAAACTATCACCAGTGCTCTGTAACAGCCTAGAGGGGTGGGGAAGGGTGGGAGGTCAGAGGGAGGTTCAAGAGGGAGGGGATATATGTATACCTATGGATAATTCATGTTGATGCATGACAAAAATCAAACCAATACTGTAAAGCAATTATCCTTCAATTAAAAGTAAACAAAATTTTTTTTTTTTTTGCTATTAAAATGAATATAGTTTATTTATCTAACTTATCATCTGTTTGAGTTCATAACCAAAAAATAAAAGAAGAAATTGTCATTATCTTGTCCTTTTTTAGCTCATAGGGAATAGAATATATTTTATTTTATTTATTTATTTTTTTCTGTAGCCTGCCAGGTTCCTCTGCCTATGGAATTTTCCAGGGAAGAATATTGGAGTGGGTTGCCATTTCCTTCTCTAGGGGATCTTCTTGACCCAGGGATGGAACTCTAGTCTCTTGCATCTCCTGCACTGAAGGCGAATTCTTTACCGTTAGCGCCACCTGGGAAGCCCGTGGGGCGGTAGAGAAGGTCATTCATCCTGTGGCTAACATTGTACTAGAGTGGGATGTGCCTTAGGTTTAAGGTCAGAAGAGCTGGGTTCAAGTTCGAACTTTGCTTGTGACTGTGGGCACTGATCTTCCTGTTTGCTCTTGAATCCCTGTAGTAAAATTTTCAAGTTAGTTATTGTACTCTTCAGCTTCCTAGTTTCTGTTTGGTATTTTCTTATATTTCTATTTCTTTGTTGAAATTCTCACTTTGCTCTTGCTCTTGTATTGTTTCCAGGGAGCATCTTTATGATGTTTTGTTTTTTTTTTTTTAATTTTTATTTTTTTATTATTTTTTTTATTTGATAAATTTAACGCCTTTTATTGCCATACCTCATTTTACTGTACTTTGCTTTAGTGAACTTTATAGATACATGTTTTTTTTTTTTTCCTTGTTAATTTTCTGTTTAGTTGATCTATCCATAACTGTGAGTGGGGTATTAAAGTCTCCCACTATTATTGTGTTATTGTTAATTTCTCCTTTCATACTTGTTAGGATTTGTCTTACATACTGCGGTGCTCCCATGTTGGGTGGATATATATTTATAATTGTTATATCTTCTTCTTGGATTGATCCTTTGATCATTATGTAGTGACCTTCTTTGTCTCTTTTCACAGTTATCCTTCAATTAAAAGTAAACAAAATTTTTTAAAAAGAAAAAAAGAAGATAGATATAATGGAAATAATTTTTATTTTCCCATTTTTTTTGTAGAAATGCCTCAACTGAGGTTTCCAAAGTAATATCATATGTCATATACAATCAGGTTTTAGGAACAGCCATATCCATCTTGATCACTTTTATATCCTTCCATATCATTAAGATAATTTGACAATAATTTCAGGATTTCCAGAGTGTTAACCATTCCACTGAAACATTGTACTTATACACAAAGTAATTTCCAATTGGTAAATGTGTAAAAAATTAGGATTAATGTTATTATTTATGTTTGTGAAACAAATATCCACACTATTTTAAAGTTTTTGTCATCTTCTTTCAAGGAAAAAAATTTGATCATCTTCTTTCAAGGAAACTATGACACATGAAAAATAAACTGAGCCAGGGTTATCTACTGTTTGACATTTTGAAGAATTGCTTTTTACTTTGTGGTTTTCTTCTCACTTTTTCAACAAGTGTTGAATGAATGACATGTGAATGACAGTAGAGGAGTTAAAAACATGATTAAGGTGTTATTCTTGCTGTCAAAGAGATAAAATGTGCACATAGATTACTGTAATGCAAGATAGAAAGTGTTAAGGGGCATAAGAAAAAATGTAGAGAGAGTTTAGAGGAGGGGGACTTCCTTCCAGTTGGAGAATAAACCCTGTGGTAGGTTGTAGCACACCCAAAGGTTAGAGCACAAGTTCTTATGCTGGATATGAATGCTGTGCTCCTTATTTGCCTTAGCAGAAACTTAGCTTTCTCTCTGGGTCTCATTTTTCTAATCTGTAAAGTAGAGATAATACTAATATTACCACTTGAGGTTCTGAGTAAGTGAAAGAAAATACTGTATGGAAAGCACTTAGAAATACTTCTACCAAATCTAACAATGTTATGCATAACACTGGTTGAGAAAAAAAAGGGGCATTGAGATTGTCTTTTACCATAGCATTTATGTGAGAGTTTTGAGAAAGCATTATGCTTCTATTGTCCTGACCAAATCCTTTGTAAATTTTTTCACTCCCTTTTTCCAAAATGCACAGCATATAAAATTGAAATTAAAGTTTACCTTAGGGCTTCCTGGATGGTCCAGTGGTTAAGAATCCACCTTGCAATGCAAAGGACACCAGTTTAATCCCTGGTCTGGGAAGATCCCACATGCCACAGAGCAACTAAGCCCACGTGTACATATCCTGGGTGGGATGCCAGTCATGTGTTACAGGCATGACCACATCCTCTGCTGCTCTGCCACGTGCATTTATGGGAGCAGCAGTCACACTAGGGACTGGGCTCTCCTGAGCTGAGTAAAGAAGGACGACCCTCAACAGTACAAGTACATTTGCTGCTCTTTCCCGTCCCTTGAGAGTTTGAACAGTGCTTATTGAGTGGAAGGAAAAAAGAATCAGTCATGAGGATATGGTCCAGTGATTAATTCATGCTGGGCATATTCAAACAACCTGAATTCAAGTGGGCATGTTTCAGTTTCATCACAGATCCCCTTAATTTCTGCTCCCAGAGTCTTGTTCCCCAGTGTTGTTTCAGAAAGGTATCTTCAGAAAGTTTTCAAAGAGAAAAAAAAAAAAAAGGTATTATCAAGGGTGTGGGTTTGGAGTAAGACAAGGGGAGTCTCTAAATGTTGCATGAAATGAAAGTTTTCAAAAAATGGACGTTTGCTATAAGATACTGGATTTTCTTTGCCTTAATGGAGTTAAAAGGCAACTTAATGGACTCTTTCCACCTGAGCAATTTCAAATTTTCTCAAAACTCTTTAACAATTTTAGAAGCACATGCTTCAGAATCCATTGCAAGTTTATTGAGCAATTTAATAATAAAAAGGAAACAAGGTAAATAAATCAAGGGGAAGATTTTAGCCTAAAAACATTATCTCAATAGTATTATATCTGCTATATAACCACTCATATGTGGTGGCTTGTTAGCAGCTGTGGTCATAAATCTTAGCGTCCAGGATATTCAGAGAGGATGATATACTGCTGGTAGCTATCTATACACAAATATATGATCTTTTAATCTATGAACTGTAATCACTTCTCATAACTGATGCCTTGAAAGCATCCTCTGTAGACGATTCAGTTATGCATAACTTTCACTGTGCCTTAGGTAGTCATTTCACACTGTATCTGAAACACTGTTATAGCACTAATGGTTCACATAGCTTTCAGAGACCAAACTCTAACTGCTTTTCTACCTTTTACACAGTCACACACTCACCGCTGACACCACTAGTGGCCACTGACATCTAAGCCCTCCTCCCCATTCTCAACACCAAACCTGAGCCCTGATAGGAGAAATACACCACGTTCAGCACTGGATTCCAAGGCCCACTCTCACACTGAGAGAAGCCCACTCTCTCCCACACTAGCTTGTCAACTTCATGCAGCTGGTAACTGGGCTCCTTCCTTGCCCTTAGGTGCCAATTTTCTTTCTTATCCTTCTAGACTCTTCCAGTTTCTATCAGTGGGCTTCAGTTTTATTTCTTATACCAGTGGAAATTTAGTAATTGGTGTGGTTGTCGTCTATAGCAATAGTGGGGCTGTAACATTTGGCGCCAAGCACATCTCCATCAAAATCCAGCTAGTACTGGCCATGTGAATGGCAACCCACTCCAGCATTCTTGCCTACAGGAACACGGCAGGTTATAGTCCATGGGGTGGCAAAGAGTTGGACACAACTAAGTGACTAACACTTTTCACTTTCACTTTTCACTGGTCATGTGAATTTAAGCAAATTTCTAAATCTCAGACTATTTCCTCACAGAGAGGCTATTACAATTCATCTATGTAATCTGCTTTTATGTACCAAACCTGATTCTAAAATGTACCACATGAAGCCAAAAAAACTATTAGTTCCCTCTCTCTACCTCCTTCTCATGACAATAACGTGCTAGGTGACTGGACCGCTAAGGCACCACCGCTGCTGCTGCTAAGTCGCTTCAGTCATTTCCAATTCTGTGCGACCCCATAGACAGCAGCCCACCAGGCTCTCCCATCCCTGGGACTCTCCAGACAAGAACACTGGAGTGGGTTGCCATTTCCTTCTCCAATGCATGAAAGTGAAAAGTGAAAGTGAAGTTGCTCAGTCATGTCTGCTACACATGTATAATAAATATGCCCAGTGCCCAATGCAGGAATTTCTGAACAAAGTGGCTCTCCATCAGCCTACACCTCTTAGCTCAAGCAAGTCAAAACTTTCTCCCCTTCCTATTAAGTATCCCTGTCCTAAGAGCTCAATTCCTGCTTCCCTATGTCACTACAAACAGCGGGGCAGACTGCCTTCAGTCATGAGACAGAAAAAACATTCTTTATTTGCTTAAGTCTGCTTGTGACAACCAATTTTGTATACCAGCAACTACCTAGAAAATAGTATGTCTGTAAATTGTGTTTCAATATATATATATATATTTAATTCTCAATAAATTACATGTTTATATATTAATTGAAAGTCTAAAAGAATGATTTTGTGTGATTGATTTTCAGTCTTTCATAGTTTAATATCCCCAACAGGAAATATATGTGTACACACACACATATACACACACACACATATACACACAACTCCTTAAATCAGAATGCTTTAATTGTAGCCTTGATTTTTTTTTTAATGTACACAAAAGCACATCATATATTCAGTAGTCATTATCTCATTTAGGAACATCAGCTTATATTGGAGTTTTAGCCAGTATATATGTAACATATGCATGATTATAAATACACAGTATATTTTTCAATGTTTTTGAGGTCAGAGAATATGTTACACAACCAAAGGGGCTCAAAAGTTCTCTTCAGTTTCAGGTGAATCTGGTCAGATCAGATTTCACTGGTATCTGATTTAAAGACTTTTCTCTCAAGCTCATCCCTGTAGGGCAGACTTGTATCCGGCTCCTCGGATAACAGTGTATAAGCCCCAACCTCCTCTAGGGTGCCATTATAATCCTTTTTAGCTCCATAGCAACTCTCTCCTGTGAGCCTAAGATATCAGATAACTATCATTTCCTAAGCTATTAAAATAAAGGCTTTTCAGCTTCCTCAGGTGCAGAATTGGAAAGAAGCCTAGAAGCCTGGAAGGCTTACCTGTCTAGCTAAGTCCCACGATCTATCAATTAAATGCAGAGTGGTTTATGTCACCAGTGCTCAGTGGAATCTAATTTTTCATTCTAGCTTCTCAATGCTATAGTCCCTATCTTCCGATTTTTTGCTATTAAATCTATTTGTTGCTGGTTCCTGTTTCTTCCCCTTAAGTAATACTATAATTAATGGATGCTATTGTTTCTTGGAATCTCTTTGTTGCCACTTAATCATTTTTACTTTGTATACTAACAATAAAAAAGTTTTAGAAATGCCATTAAATTACTGCAACTCTACACTATTGCAGACAGCTATAAGCAGGTTACACAGCTGAATAATTACAGGTGATAAGAATTATTATAGTAACTAAAGATAAAAAGTAAATATCTCTTGAATTAATTTTATAGGCCTCATACATGGAAAAATATTCAGGAAGTTTAAAGGTTCAAAGACAATGTTCTACAACATTTGTGCAGGTATTATTTAGACAAAGGATTGACAACTGGAAGATCTGGAAAGGAAAGACACATGTAGGTCCCATGAATGATAGCATAGCTCCCCAATGAGTCCAATATAGTCTTTCTCTCTCTTTGCCCAAAGCTTCTTTAGAGAATAGATACATCATGAAAAGATTGGTTTAACTAGGAATGCTTTAAAGCCAATGCTTAAGTCTCATCAACCTATATAGCTTTCATGAGCTGTGTTAAGTCTGGCCATAAAAATTGCTGTTGTCTGAGCAGCAAAGCATACATGGCCAGGTCATTCATGGAATGATCCATATCTAAGAAAAAAGAACATCTTAGATGATAAGTGGATATTAAACAAGCTCCCTTTTACCATCGAATTAATAAAACAAACATGTTTTCAGGAAGCCTTCAAAAACTACAGGTAGCACCTGTTCTCAGAGAAGACAATGGCACCCCACTCCAGTACTCTTAAAATCCCATGGACAGAGGAGCCTGGTGGGCTGCAGTCCATGGGGTCGCT
This sequence comes from Bos grunniens, assembly GCF_055505025.1. NCBI lineage: Eukaryota > Metazoa > Chordata > Mammalia > Artiodactyla > Bovidae > Bos > Bos grunniens. Next base: position 53,245,622 of record NC_141166.1, on the reverse strand, counting down.
GAGGGTCGGACACGACTGAGCAACTTCACTTTCACTTTTCACTTTCATGCATTAGAGGAGGAAATGGCAACCCACTCCAGTGTTCTTGCCTGGAGAATCCCAGGGAGGGGGGAGCCTAATGGGCTGCCATCTATGGGGTCGCACAGAGTCGGACACGACTGAAGTGACTTAGCAGCAGCAGCACCTGTTCTAAATAAATAAATATTGAAAAATGGTTAGACATTTCAAAGTAATGAAAGGAAAAGGTATTTTGTCTACAGTCCATCACTGGCATAGTTAAATGATTCATGCAACAAAGAAAGGAAACTAGTGAAATATTTCTATTGATCCATTCTATTTTTAAAAATCTTATTACCATTATATTAAGAATATTTAAAGCATATGAAAAAAATAACAATCTCTTTGCTAAGGAATAGTTTCTTTCTGAATAGAACTTGAGAATAAGTCCTATTGGACTATCTCTGAATTAAGGGATGATAAGTTTTAGCTTGAGATGAACACAGGTCTAAAAGTGCTAACAGCAAAGAGTTTACTTATTCAGATCAGTTTCCTTTATCTCTATGACTTTGGGTTTCAACTACATACTATACAATTCTGATATATATAGTTGTTTAGATAAAATAAGAAATTCTTAGACATCAATTAAAGATCTTCTTTACACTGATAATGTAAAGGCCATTTTTCAGAGTAAGCACTAAAAAATAGAATGTTTTTGCAGTACCCTGCTATGCTTACTTTGAAAGGAAAGACATCAAAGTATGTATAAACAGTATTTCACAATCTAAGGGTAAGAATAATCTTAGGTAATATGGTTCTATAGTAAGAATCCTAGGTTTGGAATCAATTTTCACACCTGCCTTATCCTGCAATTCACTGTCATCATACATCTATCACTTCTTTCAATTACAAAACACAAAAAGTAAAAAATCTTCCCTCATAGAGATAGGTTCCATAATCCATTTATTCATTCTTTTACCTTCAACTACTATTCCTTCCTTTAATTTATTGTTTAGATTTAACTAAAACTTTTCCCCCTCCACAGGTGAGAGAAGACTGGGAAAAGAATTAAGACAAAGCTTTTCTTTTGCTAGGAGGTGGAGCTACTTAAGGAGGGGGATTCTAGCAAAGAAAGTATAGAAATAAAAAGGTAATATGCAAAAGTCTTACTTCTTACTTCCACCTACCTACCAACCACCAGAATAGATATCTGGGATGGAGTGCATGATTTGGTAGAAGATTTGGGAAATCTGAGAACAGGGTTACAAGTAACACTTCCTGAAAGACAACAGGCTTCTCAGAATAGACCAAGGCCGCACCCAAGATGATGTGCATGGGAAGGAAGCAGGGTCACAACAACTGAATAAGTGCCGAAGGGCGGCCTCACAGTGGCCCCTGAAGATCTATGAGGTATAAAATGGCTTCCAATATTGTTTTGATTATTTCCCATTACTAATGAATATGTTTATTGGGTAATTGGTTATTCCCTGCTATGAATTTCATATTTATAACCTTTTTTTCCATTTTTAGACTGCTTCATTTTGTTGATTTGTAATCATTGTTATGTGTTTTGTATGTCAATTTTTATATAATACAACCATTTCTTCAGTTTGTTTTATAGAGTGAACTATACTTATGGCATATCTCATTATAAAAGTTTTCATTTTAATGTGATGAATTTTATTATGTCTTTTCCATCTGATTTCTTCTCTGTGTGTCTTACATCAGAAACCCATCTCTACCTAGAATGCATTAAAAATATTTGTTCATGTTTTCTAAAATTCTTAAAGTTATTTTTCACATTAAGATCCTAAAACCATCTGGAGTTTACTTTTTTGGTATGGTGTGAGATTAGGATCTAATTTTACTTTAACCATATGGAAAGCTAATTGTTCTAATATCATTCATCGAATAAATCATCCTTTATCCACTTATTTTTATTTTTACCCACTTACTTTAATGCCTCATCCATCATATGAATGATTTCTTTTTTGCTATTAAAATCATCATTTGATTCATCTTGTTTTTACTAGTTGGTATTAAATAACATGAACAGAACTTCACTGGTATTGAGCAACTTTTGCTTTTCTGATATAAACATTAATTGAATATGATTTACAAACAAGTGTTTTTCGTATAATTGCTACATTCAGTTGGATACTATTTAGTCAGAATATTGTATCTATAGTCATTGTGAGAATGGTCCCTAAGTTCCTTTTTTGTGTACTATTACTATTCTTATGCTTATTTTCATATAGAGAAATTATTCTGGCATCCTAAAAGTTTATTCAAAAGGTTTTTAAAATTTTTAATGTATTCCAGAATTAAATGCTTCAAAAAAAAAATCCCTCTTTATTCTGTATCTATTTCTTTAAGTATATTTCCAACCCTCTTCAAAAGATCTAAGCCATGATTAATGACAACACATGTAGAAGTTAATAGTGTCAATAATGTGATAAAATATAATACGCTATATTAACTTTGCATTATTTAGTATAATGAAATGACACCATTTTATAAAATGTAAAATGTACATTTTGCAATCATACGAAACAATTTATAGTATTGTCTTTCTTCTATTAATATATAAACATAAATGTTTTGAACAAATACATATTTAACAATAACAATGTATCCAAAAGATTTATCTACAAAATCTTATATTTTGAAAAAAATCCGGTATGCTTATTTTCCATATGAATAAACTAATTTACAAAAGTCAGAAAAGTGTTAGTTACTCAGTCATGTCTGACTCTTTGCGACCCCATGTAGTGTAGCCTGCCAGGCTCCTCTGTCCATGGAATTCTCTAGGCAAGAATACTGGAGGTGGTAGCCATTCCCTTCTCTGGGGGATCTTCCCAAAGTATGGATCAAACCTGCATCTGCCTGCATTGCAGGCATTCTTTATGGTCTGAGCCACCAGGGAGATCCCAGAGACTTGACCTAATTATTTATATAAAGATTATAAAATATTCTAAACCAGTATGTGCATTTTTCTCACCTATAGATACTTACAGAGAAGCATTCCTTTTAATGCTAGAGAAAATTCTTGACACATAAGTCTTATAAAAATGTCAATACTAGACATGTTTTAAGAGAAAAAAAGTCATTTGCACCTGTTACATATGTATTACTAAATTTCTTATTTCAGTGGCTAATCTGTTCAGTTTTCATTCCAATCCCAAGAAAGGCAATGCCAAAGAATCCTCAAACTACTGCACAATTGCACTCATCTCACATGCTAGCAAAGTAATGCTCAAAATTCTCCAACCCAGGCTTCCACAGTACTTGAACTGTGAACTTCCAGATGTTCAAGCTGGATATAGAAAAGGCAAAAGAACCAGAGATCAAATTGCCAACAAGTGTTGGATCATTGAAAAAGAAACAGAATACCAGAAAAACATCTATTTCTTCTTTATTGATTACACCAAAGCCTTTGACTGTGTTCAGTTCAGTTCAGTTGCTCATTTCTGTCTGACTCTTTGCGACCCCATGGAGTGCAGCACGCCAGGCCTCACTGTCCATCACCAACTCCAAGAGTTTACTCAAACTTATGTCCATCACATCAGTGATGCCATCCAACCATCTCATCCTCTGTCGTCACCTTCTCCTCCTGCCCTCAATCTTTCCCAGCATCAGGGTCTTTTCAAATGAGTCGGTTCTTTGCATCAGGTGGCCAAAGTATTGCAGTTTCAGCTTCAAAATCAGTCCTTCCAATGAAAATTCAGGACTGATTTCCTTTAGGATGGACTGGTTGGATCTCCTTGCAGTCCAAGGGGCTCTCAAGAGTCTTCTCCAAACACCACAGTTCAAAAGCATCAATTCTTTGGTGCTCAGCTTTCTTTATAATCCAGCTCTCACATCCATACATGACTACTGGAAAAACCATAGCCTTGACTAGACGGACCTTTGTTGGCAAAGTAATGTCTCTGCTTTTTAACATGCTGTCTAGTATGGTCATGGCTTTTCTTCCAAGGAGCAAGTGTCTTTTAATTTCATGGCGGCAGTCACCATCTGCAGTAATTTGGGAGCCCCAAAAAATAAAGTCTCTCACTGTTTCCACTGTTTCCCCATGTATTTTCCATGAAGTGATGGGTCTGGATGCCATGATCTTAGTTTTCTGAATGTTGAGTTTTAAGCCAACTTTTTCACTCTCCTCTTTCACTTTCAACATTTTACTGTGAAGATCACATCATTTGACTGTGTAGATCACAACAAACTGTGGAAAATTCTTCAACAGATGAGAATACCAAACCACTTTACCTGCCTCCTGAGAAATCTGTATGCAGGTCAAGAAGCAACAGTTAGAACTGAACATGGAACAACAGAATGGTTCAAAATTGGGGAAGGAGTACATCAAGGCTGTATACTGTCACCCTGTTTATTTAACTTATATGCAGAGTACATCATGTGAAATGCCAAGCTGGAAGAAGCACAATTGGCATCAAGATTGCTGGGAGAAATATCAATAATTTTAGATATGCAGATGACACCACCCTTAGGGCAGAAAGCCAAGAAGAATGAAATAGATGGGGAAACAGTGGAAACAGTAAAAGACTTTATTTTCTTAGGCTCCAAAATCACTGCAGATGGTGACTTCAGCCATGAAATTAAAAGACGCTTGCTCCTTGGAAGAAAAGCTAGACAGCATATTAAAAAGCAGAGACATTACTTTGTTGAAAAAGGTCCATCTAGTCAAAGCTATTGCTTTTCCAGTAGTCACATATGGATGTGAGAGTTGGACTATAAAGAAAGCTGAGTATCAGAGAATTGATGCTTTTGAACTGTGGTGTTTGGAGCAGACTCTTGAGAGATCCAACCAGCCCATCCTAAAGGAAATCAGTCTTGAATATTCATTGGAAGGACTAATGCTGAAGCTGAAACTTCAATACTTTGGCCACCTGATGCAACAAACTGACTCCTTGGAAAAGACCCTGATGCCGGGAAAGATTGCAGGCAGGAGGAGAAGGTGACGACAGAGGATGAGATGGTTGGATGGCATCACCGACTTGGTGGACATGAGTTTGATCAAGCTTTGGGAGTTGGTGATGGGCAGGGAAGCCTGGCATGCTGCAGTTCATGAGATCACAAAGAGTCGGACATGACTGAGCGACTGAACTGAACTGAACTGATACCCAAAGGATTGTGGTAGGCCAAGAAGTACAATTTATACATATAAGATATAGAGATGGAGGCATGGAGTGTGAATATTTTGATGACTTACTAGGTCCCAGCTCTTTGACTATATGGCTTTAGCAAGTGTCTGATTCTTAATACTAACCTGGAAGATCTCTTAGGAGATATTTAGCAAGGTTTTTTCTTTATCATGCCTTCTGTCATTTTGTTACCATGCAATTAAAAGTGTATTATGGCATAGAATTAGAGACAGTAGAATTTGGAAAAGACCTTTAAGCTTCATCGAGGTCAAAATGTGATACGCAGGAAGGATGCAGCTAAATAATAACAGAAGGCTATGATACTAGATTGCTCTCAAAGACTTCTTTAGAATACTTCCCAGTGTTCTCTAGATGCCTCCATTTTTCTGTAAGACCAGTAGAGAAAATAATACCACTGGGACACTCTCATCAAAAGTGTGGCATTTCATCACAGGAAGGAGTGATTCAATTAGTTAATAATGCCACATATTTTTTATAATATTTGGCAATCCTAGAAAATGTATGAAAGAAGTCTGTAGCATTATCTTCAAACACTGAACTAGAAAGTCACCTCTGGTTGTTATGGTATCAAACACAGCACCCTTAAAAGCAGCACATTGGTCAGTTCTTCCATACTGATTATTGGATGTCCCTGTTAAAACTAATACACCTTAATGAGTTTAAGTTAGCAAGCAGCTATGGGTAAACACCACAAGAAAATGAGCACATGAAGGTTTTGATTTATTGCTATTCAGTGATCACTTCGAAACTTTTGGACAAAATCTGAGACTGGATCCTTTGGAGTATCTTTCACAACAAAATGATCATCAGTATAACATGTAATAAAATCTGGATGATGCATTTCATATCATTAAAGTATAAAACAAGTCAATTTCCAAAATGTGACCAAATAAATCCATTGAGCTACCTATAAGATATAAGAAATGCAAAAAATGGACAACCAGGGGACTGAGAGACTATCTGCAAATGATGTTACCAACATGGGATTAATTACCTAAATAAACAAATAGTTTCTACAATTCAGTAACAAAAAACAACCCAATCAAAAAATGGGCAGAAGACCTAAACAGACATTTCTCCAAAGAATGCATATAGATGGCCAAGAAAAACAAGATAAGTTGTTCATCATCACTAATTATTAGAGAAATGCAAATCAGAATTTTAATTAAGTACCACCTCCTTTGAGTCGGAATATGCATCATCTAAAAGTCTGCAAATTGTGAATGTTGGAGAGGGTGCAGGGATAAAGGAATCCTCCTACTCAGTTGGTAGGAATGTAAATTGGTGCAGCCACTATGGAGAACCGTGGAGGTACCTTAAAAAACTAACAATAGAGTTACCATGTGATCCACTGATCCCACTCTGGACATATATCCCCCAAAAAAACTTTAATTCAAAAAGGTACATGCACCCCAATGTCCATAGCAGCACTTTTTACAACAACCAAGACATGGCAGCAACCTAAATGTCCATCAACAGATGAATGGATAAAGACGACGTGATGTGTGTGTGTGTGTGTGTGTGTGTGTATAGAAATGCTGTGCTGTGCTATGTCACTTCAGTCCTGTCTGACTCTGCAACTCATTCAACCATAAAAAAAAATAAAAAAGAAATAATGTCACTTGCAGCGATGTGGATGGGCTAAGAGACTGTCTTCCTAAGTGAAGCATATCAGACAGAGAAAGACAAATATAACTTTTATGTGAAATCTTAAAAAAATGATACAAATGAACTTACTTACAAAACAGAAACAGGCTCACAGACATAGAAAACAAACACATGGTTACTAAAGGGGTAGTGTGGCAGCAGGAGGAGCAAGGTAAACTAGGAATTTGGGATTAACATATAATAACTACTATGTAAAAACAGATAAATAACAAAGACCTACTGCATAGCACAGGGAACTATACCCCAAATCTTATAATAACATGTAATAGAAAAGAATTTGAAAAAGAATATATATATATATATATATATAAACAGTCACTTGTCTGTACACTTGAAACTAAAACAATATTGTAAATTAAATATACTTCAATAAAATTTTAGGAAAAAAAAACACAAAAGTGGCCATTTCACCATTGCATATCATTATTATATATCATAATCATTGAGTATCTATTCACTACTAGGGGAAACAAGTAAATATAATCCTCATTTTCACAGAACTTAGAGTTACATTCTAATTTCAGTATAAAGCTCATTCACTAAAAAGAAACAAGGTAACAGAGATTCTAATGGAAAAGTCACATATGTATGATGAACAGATGTATGAAAAATGAAGTTGGAGGTAGAAAAATTATAAAAGGAATCTGTTGGAGAGTTTGTTTGTAATTTGGGTAAAGAGCCAGTTAATGAGGATGCCATTAGAGGATTAAAATATTAATGAAAATCTCCATTAATTATATTGTTATATTTCCCTATTAAGAATATCAACTTTTAGCAGTAGTTCTCATTACATATTAAAATAATACCAAATAAAATAAAATAAAGGGCATGTTTAAGAGGTACCATTTCACACCAGTCAGAATGGCTGCGCTCCAAAAGTCTACAAATAATAAATGCTGGAGAGGGTGTGGAGAAAAGGGAACCCTCTTACACTGTTGGTGGGAATGCAAACTAGTACAGCCACTATGGAGAACAGTGTGGAGATTCCTTAAAAAACTGGAAATAGAACTGCCTTATGATCCAGCAATCCCACTGCTGGGCATACACACTGAGGAAACCAGAAGGGAAAGAGACACGTGTACCCCAATGTTCATCGCAGCACTGTTTATAATAGCCAGGACATGGAAGCAACCTAGATGTCCATCAGCAGATGAATGGATAAGACAGCTGTGGTACATATACACAATGGAGTATTACTCAGCCATTAAAAAGAATACATTTGAATCAGTTCTAATGAGATGGATGAAACTGGAGCCTATTATACAGAGTGAAGTAAGCCAGAAGGAAAAACATAAATACAGTATACTAACGCATATATATGGAATTTAGAAAGATGGTAACAATAACCTGGTGTACGAGACAGCAAAAGAGACACTGATGTATAGAACAGTCTTATGGACTCTGTGGGAGAGGGAGAGGGTGGGAAGATTTGGGAAAGTGACATTGAAACATGTAGAATATCATGTAAGAAACGAGTTACCAGTCCAGGTTCGATGTGCGATACTGGATGCTTGGGGCTGGTGCACTGGGACGACCCAGAGGGATGGTGTGGGAGGGAGGAGGGAGGAGGGTTCAGGATGGGGAACACATGTATGCCTGTAGCGGATTCATTTTGATATTTAGCAAAACTAATACAATTATGTAAAGTTTAAAAATAAAATAAAATTTAAAAAAAAAAGAAAAATAAATAAAAATAAATAAACCTACAGAATTGGGGTACACAAAGACTAGCTGATTTGAGGAATGAAATTTTATAAGAGAGTAAACTTACTTCCCAAAAAGCATAAAAATCTGAAAATACAAAAATATTTATCTAAAATTTGTATCACAATTTCAACTCATGGTACATATGCTACAATTAGTCTAACCACTGATTTGGATTTGCATTCTTCAATGTGGGTATCTTTACCTCACATTTTGGCACATGTAGATGCCTACATGTTGAAGATGCCCATACCACAGTTGGATTGGTCATAGATGGAAATCATACATAAGACCCCTACACTATCACCAAAGGACTTTGATCTTTGATCCTAGATAGTAAATGTTTTCTAGTAAATGAAATCGGAAGACTATGTCTTATTAGGAAAGTGGTGACAAACCTAGACAGTGTGTTGAAAAACAGAGACATTACACTGCAGACAAAGGTCCGTATAGTCAAAGCTATGGTCTTCCCAGTGGTCACATACAGTTGTGAGAGCTGGACCTTAAAGAAGGCAGAACACCAAAGAATCAAGGCCTTCCAACTGTGGTGCTGGAGAAGACTCCTGAAAGTCCCTTGAAAAGCAAGGAGATCAAACCAGTCAATCTCATCTGATGCAAACAGATGATTCATTGGAACAGTCTCTGATGCTGGGAAAGACTGAGGGCAGAAGGAGAAGAGGGTGTCAGAGGAGGAGATGGCTGGATGGCATCACTGATGCAATGAACATGAACGTGAGCAAACCCCAGGAGATGGTGAGGGACAGGGAGGCCTGGTGAGCTGCAGTCCGTGGGGTCACAAAGAGTTGGACATGAGGGGCGACTCAACAACAACAATAAGCAAATATTTTAGAACCAAGTCTGGGGAATAAACCCTTGATTTTCATCTCTATTTCTCTATTGTAAATTTGACCACTGTGCTGTGCTTAGTTGCTCAATCATGTCTGACTCTTTGTGACTCCATGGACTGGAGCCCGACAGGCTCCTCTGTCCACGGGGATTTTCCAGGCAAGAATAATGGAATGGGTTGCCATGCTCTCCTCCAGGGAATATTCTCAACCCAGGGATCAAACCCAGGTCTCCCGCATTGAAAGCAGATTCTTTACCGTCTGAGCCACCAGGGAAGCCCTAAATTTGACCACTATCACATCCCTGTTTTCTAAACCTTTTACTTATTTGAAATATTCTTTTTGACAGATAATATTTTTTATTTCTGTACTTGCTTTACTTTTTAAAAAAATGTTATATATTTTTGGCTGTGCTAGGTCTTTGTTGCTGCATGGCCTTTTCCCTAGTTGCGGTGAGTGGGGGCTGCTCTCCTGTTGCGGTTGCAGGCTCCTCATTGTCGTTGCCGTGACTTCTCTTGTGGAGCACAGGCTCTAGAGCACAAAGGCTTCACTAGTGGTGGCATATGGGTTCAATGGTTAATATATGCATTTTATAAACAGTCTGTACAAATGAATATTTAAACAGTGCAGCAAGAAATATCCATGCCTATTTATCATTTTGCTTATATGTGGCATACAATATTTTAAATGCTTCATTAAATGTATGCTAGACATATCATGGTGCCTTACTGACCACAACCCAAAATTTTTGCTAAAGCAGCAGAGTCATATAGGCAAATTACTACATGACATGAGTTCCCTTTCTCAGCCTAGGAAAATTGGAGTCTATGACCTTCTAACTTCAGTAATTAATGTACCAATCTATTGACTTGCCAATACTTACTACATAATACAAGAGCATGTGCTCAATTAAATTTTCTCTTTCAGAAAAAAGATGCTTAAAGATTTTAATCATCTATTCTCATCATCATCAAATACCTTTCTTATTTTCTTGACTATATTAATTATTGCTATTTTAAAGCCCTTCTGTAATTATTTCACTATCTGTGTCATCTGTACTTGTCTGTTTTTTTCTTCTTAGATTTTAAAGTGCAAGCTGAAGACTGTATATGAAAAATGTTGTGGTTCTGACGATGTTTTCTTCATTCAGGGGAGGGTCTCCTTTCCTTTGATAAGCAGAGAGACTGGAAGTTAATCAACTCCTTCCAACTAGGAGTTGACCTGAGGCTGTGCTACGGTTTTGATCTATCAATCTCTTTGTGGTAGACCCCAGGGTGTATTTCTTGGTAGGTTTTAACTAAAGAGGATGGGGGGCCACGTGTCCACAGGGCCTCCCCACTGAATGCTAGTCACCACCATGGGACTGTAAAATCTCTGCTCTGCTTGCTAAGCCCTTAGTTCTCTCTTATTATGAGGAATTCTGGCCCCTTGAATCTCAAATTTTTGTTTCTTGAGCTCTATGAGACTATCAGAATTTCCACAAGCTTTTCTGTCTCAGGGTAATATCAACTTTATTCCCATTCTGAGAACCAAAAATGCCGCAAGGGAGATAAATAATGGTTGCGTAGTATCTTCTCACTTCTGAGCTCAGAATCTGCTTTATCGGGATTTTGCCCACTCAAGACGAAGTAGCTGCACAGATTATCCATTGCCTTCAGACATTTATTTTTCATCTGACTTTCCAAATTTTCCTCAGTGAAAGCAGTCAGATCAGATCAGATCAGATCAGTCACTCAGTCGTGTTCGACTCTTTGCGACCCCATGAATCGCAGCATGCCAGGCCTCCCTGTCTATCACCAACTCCTGGAGTTCACTCATACTCACGTGTATTGAGTCAGTGATGCCATCCAGCCATCTCATTCTCTGTCGTCCCCTTCTCCTCTTGCCCCCAATCCCTCCCAGCATCAGAATCTTTTCCAATGAGTCAACTCTTCGCATGAGGTGGCCAAAAGTACTGGAGTTTCAGCTTTAGCATCATTCCTTCCAAAGAAATCCCAGGGCTGATCTCCTTCAGAATGGACTGGTTGGATCTCCTTGCAGTCCAAGGGACTCTCAAGAGTCTTCTCGAACACCACAGTTCAAAAGCATCAGTTCTTCGGCGCTCAGCCTTCTTCACAGTCCAACTCTCACATCCATACATGACCACAGGAAAAACCATAGCCTTGACTAGACGGACCTTTGTTGGCAAAGTAATGTCTCTGCTTTTGAACATGCTATCTAGGTTGGTCATAACTTTCCTTCCAAGGAGTAAGTGTCTTTTAATTTCATGGCTGCAGTCACCATCTGCAGTGATTTTGGAGCCCAGAAAAATAAAGTCTGACACTGTTTCCACTGTTTCCCCATCTATTTTCCATGAAGAGATGGGACCGGATGCCATGATCTTCGTTTTCTGAATGTTGAGCTTTAAGCTTTTTCACTCTCCACTTTCACTTTCATCAAGAGGCTTTTTAGTTCCTTCTCATTTTCTGCCATAAGGTGGTGTCATCTACATATCCTAGGTTATTGTTATTTCTCCCGGCAATCTTGATTCCAGCTTGTGTTTCTTCCAGTCCAGCGTTTCTCATGATGTACTCTGCATATAAGTTAAATAAGCAGGGTGACAATACACAGCCTTGACATACTCCTTTTCCTATTTGGAATCAGTCTGTTGTTTCATGTCCAGTTCTAACTGTTACTTCCTGACCTGCATACAGATTTCTCAAGGGCATGTCAGGTGGTCTGGTATTCCCATCTCTTTCAGAAGTGGTCCACCACAAACTAGTGCATCACAGCAAGAAACTGAAATTCCTCCCTTAGGAATTTCTACTTAAAAAAAAAAAGAAAGAAAAAGCAAACCAAAAGTGAACAACAAAACAGTTAAGTCACTTAGCAGTGAGTATTAACACTGTAGGGACATGTAGGAAGGAGAAATTTGAGACAAAATTAAAATTAATATGTTAGCCCAAAATTATAAGAAAAATAAATGATATATAGCAGCATCCCCTAATTCGGTTCTCCTTAGAAAATTAACAGATATTTAACAATAAATAGTTCTGTAATACAAAACCACTGTGAGAAACTAAGTTAAAGCCAAACAGGTTTTTAAAGACAGAAATCATCAAAGGCTCAACATATTCATGTGTTTTATGAATCTGATCTTATACAACATTACTCCAAATGTATTAACTAGGGAATCCTTTCACTACAGAACTGTGAAAGCTTAGACACAAAATCTTGAATTTTGTGCCAGACAAAATTCAATAACATTAGGAAAACTAAAAGTCTTAATTTATAACATAAACTACAATAATATTGAGTAAACAGAAAAAATGAGTGTCTGTTATCAGGAAGCAGGCAGGAACTTATGCTGCTGAAGTCTTACAAACACCTTATATCTGGGTATGAAGACCTGTACTACTTTTTTTATTCTTCAATCTCCCAAACATTCATACCCTACCTATTGGCCCATAAAAATACCCATAGTAACTACCTCCACCAGAAAAAAAAAAAAAAAAAGAGCTTATATAATATATAAAATGTAAAATAAAGTATTTTAGACAGTATCTTTTATGTGATAAAAATTTCTTTTCATTAAACATTACCCACTAGATTTATGTGTTGATTGTATTCTGAGAAATGCTTTATTTCATCGGAAAAGTCTATGGACATTCTCCTGCACTGAAAAAATTAACTCTGCCCACAAGTGTGTGTGTACTTAGTCACTCAGTCATGTCTGACTCTTTTCGGACCCCATGGACTGTAGCCTGCCAAGCTCTTCTATTCATGGAATTTTCCAGGCAAGAATACTGGAGCAGCTTGCCATTTCCTGCTTCAGGGGATCTCCCAACCCAGGGACTGAACACGTGTCTCATGCATGTCCTCCACTGGGAGGCGGATTCTTTACCATTGCACCACCTGAAAAGCCCTCTGCCCCCAAGTGGTGATGTTAATAATCATAGATTCCACCGATTCAGTTCATGTAACTATAATTACTGGGCCAGTAACTATCACCTCCTATGAAAGAAAAAATAATGTATCTCTATAAAGACACACTTTGGCCCCAGAATACTTTCATTATTTTGCATTCATTTAATATATTAGTATTATTGTGAGGCTTTTATGTTAGGTGTGTGTTAGCTACTCTATAAAAGTGAAACTTAGAATACCTTTTGTGAACAACTAACAATACATAATTCAAGAATGAACTATCTCATAAAGGAAAGAAAAATGAGGAAATGAAAATCTATATTATTCATTTTCATTTGTGTTACACTGAAGAAAACCCCACTAAAGGTAATTAATTGAATTCTCTTCAGAGCAACTTTCAAGATGGCATATTGACCCAATGTTCATTTTCCTGTTGCAAGCCAATGAAGTGTTATTATCAGGGTTTCTGCAAATGCATAAACTATTTTCATCCTTCATATTAAATAGAACTGGAAGAGAAGTAGTGAGTTTTACAAATGAGAACAAAAGAGCAAAGGGAAGCACTACTGACAAAGTATTTAGAACAAACAGTTTAGGAATCAAGAAGATGGCCTAAGTTTTTCCACTGTGCCAGGTATAAGACAAAAGCCAGTGTGGGACTGTGACAGATGAGGACGCACAGGCTGCATCCATAGGCATCCAAATTCAGTCCTTATGTGTGTGTGTGTGGACAAAACAAAACTCAGCAAGGCGATCCAGCATGTGGGTGGTCATTTTTCGACCCCTGCTTTAAACACTTCCAGCCCCAGATAGTAGTAAGAAACAAGTTAATGAAGATAAATTATATAAGAAGAAGTAGCATCCACTGATTGCTTTCTATGTGCCAGGACTGTTGAAATGCTTAACAGATATTACGTTAACAAAACATCTTGACAACATAAAATGTATACTATTAATACCCCACTTTACAGATGGGAGCTCTAGTGAAATTTGTGATTGGTCATTTTCTTTTACTGAGCCTGGTCTTTTAAAAATAACCTATTTATTGAAACTTTATTCTGTATTCCACATACACCCCTACGCCCTGTTCCCACTTACTCCTTGTAACAACCTTTGGTGTGGACTGTTATTTGAGGAAACTGAAGCCCCAACAGCTTAATCAGTCCAAGCAGGAAAGTGAGTAAGCGATGGCAGTGATTATAATATTAAGGTTAGAAATCTAGTTTTCTTGACCCCACTGGTTTTTTGATAAGTACGCTGAACAACAGTACTGGTTCAGAGTGGACACAAGCCATTCATTCATGCTCCTTGAGCCTCCCTGGGTTTTATCTGTAGCCACGGAGCACAACTAGAATGCATTCCCATCTCATGCATATTTGCACTAAATGACAAGGATATTCCAATGTCTCAGTTGCCGCTCTTAACTTAGTTTTTTTTTTAAGAACGCATTAGCTGATGCTTCCTAATTTGCTCTTTCTAGAATTAGTCATTTTTTTGAAATACACACTATTTTATTAGGATACTCTTCATGACAAAGAAAATTTACTTCTGAAACATGCTCCTTTCAAAAGATATTTGCAGACACCCACATAAATGATTAAGTGTAAGGAACACATTTTTTTGTGCATTTATGGAATGACACATTTATAGTCTAGTGCAATCTCTGTAAATAAATTTCTATTGTCATGACAATATGAAAATAATAATTGTTTCATTACACATTTCAAAATTAAGCCTGTTTCTTTAATTTAAACTTAAACCTGTTTCTTTCCCAAAATAGTTCACTACCCTTCTGTTTAAAAATCCTAGAATGGGATTTTTAGGGATGCATGTCCCTCTGTAGTTATCCTTAACTCTTGTATCTGATTCAGTCCTCACTGTTTTCGCTCTCTTTATGTCTCACCTGTGCTGTTCTCTGGCTGTTTTCCATCCCTATTCTTACATCTCTCCCATGCACATCTCAGCACTTAAACTGAAAATGCCTTATTTAATATCCAGGCCCTGGGGTGTTCACCAGTGTCACTGTGCAACCCTCAAAGCTGGTTGCAGCAGAAGGGTTTATCTATGAATGGAAATTTGTCACCATTATCCCTAGCAGAGCTATGGGATTTCTCACTGCCTTAAATTGTTAAATTGACATGTGAAAAAAAAACTAACCTAGACCTCCAAACACAATAAAGGAAAAATTTTTTCTCTCTAGAGAAAACTATGATCAAGTGTGATATCTTTAAACTCACTTTAGGTACCTCTGAGTCTCTCTTTCTCCCCAAAGAAAGGCAAAGCCAAAGAATGCTCAAACTACCACACAATTGCAGTCATCTCACACGCTAGTAAAGTAATGCTCAAAATTCTCCAAGCCAGACTTCAGCAATATGTGAACCATGAACTTCCAGATGTTCAAGCTTGTTTTAGAAAAGGCAGAGGAACCAGAGATCAAATTGCCAACATTCAATGGATCATCAAAAAAGCAAGAGAGTTCCAGAAAAACATCTATTTCTGCTTTATTGACTATGCCAAAGCCTTTGACTGTGTGGATCACCACAAACTTTGGAAAATTCTTAAAGAGATAGGAAGACCCGACCACCTGACCTGCCTCCTGAGAAGTCTGTATGCAGGTCAGGAAGCAACAGTTAGAACTGGACATGGAACAACAGACTGGTTCCAAATTGGGAAAGGAGTATGTCAAGGCTGTGTATTGTCACCCTGCTTATTTAACTTATATGCAGAGTACATCATGAGAAACGCTGGGCTGGAAGAAGCACAAGCTGGAATCAAGATTGCCGGAAGACATATCAATAACCTCAGATATGCAGATGACACCACCCTTATGGCAGAAAGTGAAGAAGAACTAAAGAGGCTCTTGATAAAAGTGAATGAGGAGAGTGAAAAAGTTGGCTTAAAACTCAATATTCAGAAAACTAAGATCATGGCATCTGGTCCCATCACTTCATGGCAAATAGATGAGGAAATGGTGGAAACAGTGACAGACTTTATTTTGGGGGTGCTCCAAAATCACTGCAGATGGTGGCTGCAGCCATGAAATTAAAAGACACTTACTCCTTGGAAGGAAAATTATGACCAACCTAGGCAGCATATTAAAAAGCAGAGACATTACTTTGCCAACAAAGGTCCGTCTAGTCAAAGCTATGGTTTTTCCAGTAGTCATATATGGATGTGAGAGTTGGACTCTAAAGAAAGCTGAGCGCCAAAGAATTGACGCTTTTGAACTGTGGTGCTGGAGAAGATTATTGAGAGTCCCTTGGACTGCAAGGAGATCCAACCAGTCCATCCTAAAGGAAATCAGTCCTGAATATTCATTGGAAGGACTGATGCTAAAGTTGAAACTCCAATACTTTGGCCACCTGATGTGAAGAACTGACTCATTGGAAAAGACTCTGATGCTGGGAAAGATGAATGCAGGAGGAAAAGAGAAGAACAGAGGATGAGATGGTTAGATGGCATCATTGACTCAATGGACATGAGTTTGAGTAAACTCTGGGAGTTGGGGATGGACAGGGAGGCCTGGCATGCTGCAATCCATGGGGTCACAAAGAGTCAGACAGGACTGAGCAACTGAACTGAACTGAGTCTCTCTATATCACAGGCCTCTGAGAATCTTGATCAAGCATTAAGATCAAGTTGTCTGAAAGAGAGACTTCTTGCAGAAATTCCAGAAATCCAGCACATTCAGCTCCACATGCCTCTAACCTCATCTTGCTCAGTGCCAGTCAAATGACTTACTAGACTTCTCAAGTAAGTCTTCTCAAGGTATACCATCTGTTTATGGGGCTTTCTTCCCCATTACTTAACTGTTAACATCCAACCCAGAACAAAAACCAACATCCTGGCTGCACTGACATTCCCCAAAAAAACTAGAAGATGGTGAAGGACTGGGAGATGGGAGGCCTGTCATGCTGCAGTCCATGAGGTCGCAAGGAGTTGGACATGAAACTGAAAAACAACAGT
Organism: Bos grunniens; assembly: GCF_055505025.1. Classification (NCBI taxonomy): domain Eukaryota; kingdom Metazoa; phylum Chordata; class Mammalia; order Artiodactyla; family Bovidae; genus Bos; species Bos grunniens. The sequence goes on along the minus strand of NC_141166.1, from coordinate 53,228,359 downwards.
ACTCTATATGTAATTCTACCAAAATTCTTAGAATGACTTATTGGCCTTTTTGGCATAGCTACTGCTCTCTAAGAGACTATAAGCTCTTCCATAGCAGAGATCAAGTTTTATTCATGAATCTCAGTGCTTGGCACAAAGAAGAGAGTCAAGAGTAATCAATACATTATTCTTCTGAAAAATTGCACTGATTTTACTTCTGCCAGAAATGCTCAGTTGATCTTATTCACTATTTTTTATTAATAGACTTGATTTTTTGAACAATTAAGTTTACCAAAAAAATTGAGAAGAAAATACAAATAGTTCTCAAATACCCCCTCACTCACCTCCCCAGTTTCCCTTATTATTAACTCTTGATCAGCATACTACATCTGTTATATCTGATAAGCCAATATTGGTAGAGAATTATTAACTGAAGTCCACAGTTTACTTTGGAAGCTACTCTTGGTATTGTAGAGTTCTATGAGTTTTGACAAATGTATACTGACATGTATCCACTACTACAATATTATATAGAATTGTTTCACAGTTCTAAAATGGTCTTAGTGGTGCTTAGTCATTCAGCTGTGTCTGACTCTTTATGATCCCATGGACTGTAGCCTACCAGGCTTCTCTGTCCATGGGATTCTCCAGGCAAAAATACTGAAGTGGGTAGCCATTCCATTCTCCAGGGGATCTTCCTGACCCATGGATCAAACCCATGTCTCCTGCATTGCAGGCAGATTCTTTACCATCTGAGCCACCCAGGAAGCGCCCAAACAGTCTTATGTTCCACCTATTCAACCCTTTCTCCATTCCCTCCTAAACCACTGGCAACCACTGGTCTTTTCACTGTCTCCTTAGTTTTACTTTTCCAGAATGTCATAGAATTGCAATCATATAATATATACTCTCTTATGACTGGTTTCTTTCACTTAGCAACTTTGTATTTAAGTTTCCTCCATGTCTTCTCATGGCCTAATAGCTAATTTCTACTTCTTGCAGAAGTATACTCTTTTGTATAGATATACCACAATTTGTGTATCCATTCACCTATTGAAAAACATTCTGGTGGCTTTCAAGTTTTGACAATTACAAATAAAACTCCTATAATCATATATATGCAGGCTTGTGTGTGTGTAAACATAAGTTTCTAATTCACATGGGTAAACACCAAGACGCATGATCGCTGAATCATATGGTAAGAGTTGGTTTAGCTGTGTAAAAAATTGCCAAACTATTTTCCTAAGTGGCCATTTTGTTTTCCCACTAACAATGAAGACAGTCCCTGTCTCATTCACTTTCCAAGATATAATGCTGCTGCTGCTGCTGCTGCTGCTAAGTCCCTTCAGTCGTGTCCGACTCTGTGCGACCCCATAGACGGCAGCCCACCAGGCTCCCCCGTCTCTGGGATTCTCCAGGCAAGAACACTGGAGTGGGTTGCCATTGCCTTCTCCAATGCATGAAAGTGAAAAGTGAAAGTGAAGTCGCTCAGTCGTGTCTGACTCTTAGCGATCCCATGGACTGTAGCCAACCAGGCTCCTCCATCCATGGGATTCTCCAGGCAAAAGTACTGGAGTGGGGTGCCATTGCCTTCCTACTATTTAAAAAATGCTCATATTGTACTGTTTTGGGTTGTTGTTGTTTTTTTTTTTTTTTTTTTTTTTGAAGACTTATCTTTTCCAGTCAGCATTCATTGCTACTTTCTTTCTGATCTCATACCATTTGGTCAGAAGCCTATACACCACTTCACACACAGCACTTCCAGTATATCAGTGTAGAGGTGCCCCTGCTACCTAAGTGATACAGATCTCAGTTTTCTCTTTGTACCCTAAAACAAAGTTTTCTCTTTGATTCTGTTCTTTTATGTAGAAACAAAGTAGAATTATGGGACTAACAGGATACCAATAGAATCTGAATTAAGAGCTGGATCAGATTACTATGAATAATGCTACTGCTCTGGAGAAAAATATTCCTGCATAAAGTGCACTACCCAGAAGAGAATGGAAAAAGCTTACAGCTAGACTTTATGTTCTGTGCCCCTTTGTATAAGGACAGGCGTATCTAACTCTAAGCATAGCTACAGGGGTGCAGTAAACAAAACATTAAGCTGTGTGTCAGGAGAACTGGCTCTGTCCCCAGCTCTGCTGGTGACCATCTGTGTGACCCTGGGCAAAGTCCTTAGTTTACCCTGTGTCCTCATATGTAAATAAGGGGTTTATTCATCCAACTTTAAAAAACTGCATTGACTTCCTACTATGTGTGGATGCCCCGACGCTTCGGCCACAGCAGGACCCAAGCAGTCCAAGTCCCTACTTCAGTGTGCTTCCATTCCAAGGATAAGAGAAGCAATGAGAAGAAAGAGCAAACAAACAAAAAGAGCACATATCAAACAGCAACAAGTGACATGAAGCAATGAAATGGACAGAGTCTCCCCCATGGGATGACATGAAATTGAGTGGTCTGTCAACCTCTCTGAGGATATGATATCTAAGCTGAGTCCTGAGTGGCCAGAAAAAGCCAGTCAGCCTTATTATGAGCATCTGTGGGGAAAAAAATTCTATGAGAAACAAGAGATACAAAACACCTAAGCCAACAGATGCTTCTAAATTCACTCCCACCTCTTAGATGCTGATTTTACTGTTGTGTGATCATGTCCATTGAAGGTGTGACATTTCACTAGTGAAGTTATACAAAGAAAATTAGTATTCTCCTTCAGAGGTCTGTGAATGGGAAACATGACTTTGCAAGGCAGTCTATTAGCCCACACTTAATAATTTATAAATGTTATTTATCCTGTCATCTAGCCTTCCCCTTTCCTCACACAACAGCACATTTTAAAAGTCCATCACTACACAATTTAGCACTTTGAACTGTTTTATGTTCCAAGGATCATTTAATACTTGTTTTTGAACTCACTTAAAGATGATTTAACCACAACAACAAGCAAAGAATTCCTTTGAAGTCATTGGTATTAAGCAAATCAAAATGTCTCAAATACCAGGAAAATAAATTCTTATCTAATTTGCTTAAAGAGCCTTAATGAATATTAATCAGTTATGATGTTAAATTATCAGAGCTCACATTCTTGGTGAGTTTTATATATTCATTAATTTTCTGTATTTATTATATCCAACTTGATTCTTAGGTGATTATTATACTCATTATTAGATGCAAAATACCCTCTTGAATTTATGTAGCCCACTGCATTCTTCACATAACTCACAACAATACAATACATATTATCTTCATTTCAGACAGGAGGAAAGTGATGTTGAGGGAGATGAAAGATTTAATGCAAGGTCCACAGTCAGTCGCTGGAAGAGCAAAGCTTGATGGCTAGGTCTTCCTTCCTTTGTTCCTTCCTAACTTCCCACTACCCACATGTCAGAGACTATGTAAGCCACTGGCAATTTGGTCATGAATAAATCCAATCTCTGCCTTCAAAAAGCTCACAAGGAGCTAGAAAAAGACAAACTTGTTCTTACCACCAGCAAGGATACAGGAGAGATATATACTCTAGTGTAGTCTACCCATTGGAGCCTTCTCTCACAACACTCCACTGCTTTCTTTTCCATAATGCAAGGACAACAGGGCTGTATTTGCTCATTTAAACACATCATTCACAGTGAATCGGACTTACTGCATTGGACTCTCTACATCTGCTTCATTGAACAGAAATAGCCATGATCTGTATTAAAAAAAAAAAATGGCCACAACAGAAGAACTTTTTCAAATACAATTGAGTTAACGCTTCTCCAGTATTGCCCTTAATTTGCATAAAAGTTATATTGACTCAAATCTGGTAGGTCAGTTTTCCCATGCTAAATGTGTAAACTTAGCTAACTGGCTAATTGTGTGGATGAAAAATTCCACTAAAACAGTAGAGCTGCTTTCAAGTGTTGATTTAGAGAATATGAGTTTAGCTAACTTGTTCACACCTCCTTCACATTTACATGTATAGAAATAATACTTACTTGGAAAGAAATAAAACAAAAGTAGTGTCTGAATAAATCAGAATTCTGATTTTATTAACAAGGTCTGGGCTAAGTTACTTCAGTCATGTCCGGCTCTGTGCAACCCTATGAACTATATATAGCCTGCCAGGCTCCTTTGTCCATAGGATTCTCCAGGCAAGAATGCTAGAGTGGGTGGCCTTCCCTCCTCCAGGGGATCTTCCAGTCTCAGGGATCGAACCTGGGTCTCCTGCATTGGCAAGCAGGTTCTTTACCACTAGCACCACCTGGGAAGTCCATTAACAAAGCAGCAGAGTCAATAGCATGAAGTTGGATTCAGATAGCCCTTGGGTCTCATCCTTGCTCTTTCACTTACTAACTGCATGGTAATTTTCATTGGTAAAGTTGATTAAGCTTCATAAGCTTAAAATGGGGATAGCAAAGACTGAAGGCAGGAGGAGAAGGGGACAACAGAGGCCAAGATGGTTGGATGGCATCACCAACTCAATGTACGAGTTTGAGTAAACTCCAGGAGTTGGTGATGGACAGGAAGGCCTGGCATGCTGCAGTCCATGGGGTCGCAGAGTCAGACATGACTGACTGAACTGAACTGAACTGAGGACTTTATTAATATTTGTATAATTCCCAGTATAGTTCCTAGTACCTCCTAAATGAACGAGTAGATAATAAGAAGAATATCATTCCTGTCCAGCAGAATTGCCCCTTATATCCAATTCCCTTGGGTATTATAAATATTGGGGTGTGTGTGTGTGTGTGTGCTTAGTCATTCAGTCATCTCTGACTCTTAACTACCCCATGGACTGTAGCCTGCCAGGCTCCTTTGTCCATGGAATTTTCCAGGCAAGAATACTGGAAAATTTCCAGTATTGAGTTGCCATTTCCTACTTCAGAGGTTCTTTCCCATCTAGGGACTGAACCCATGCGTTTTGCATCTTCTGCATTATCAGGCAGATTCTTTGTCCCTGTGCTACCTGGGAAGCCCATTATAAATATTTACTATCCAAAATATTTCTAAGTAATGAAGCTTATAAGAAATATTCATATCTACAATATTCATGATTATGATAATTAAAAAACAAAGGATCTAAATGTCTACTTTCTTCTGCAAAGGATATTTGCTTTACAGTTAAGGTTATATTTTTTCTATATTTGAATATCGTATCATCCTAAAGATCTTTAAATGACTAGGACCAAACTCATCTGTTATTACAGGCCAATGATTTTATCATTCATCAGCCTATCCAACATTCTTAACTATCCTAGTGTTTCAGAAGAACTCGGAACAAATCAGGGTGATGCTGAGATCATTCTGACTCTTTCTAGCTGCCACACTGGTCTCTTTCCTGGACTTCAGGATACCTCCTGAAGTTTTCCATTTGGTCTGAAGTAAATGGAAGCCATATGGACAGTTTTAGACATCAAGAACAGTAGAGAATGAGTAAATGTTGTTCATAAGCTGAGTTATCTTGACCATTAACTGTAATATTACAACTACTTGTAATTTTTATTCAAATAATACCAGACACCCTCCTCTGGAAATGTCTTATTCAGAGAAGTGAGGTCTCAACTAAATGAATGAAATCACTTAATTACCTTGTTTTTAAGTTGGTAAAGCAGCCAGAACATCCTTAAAAATAATTCACATTTCTGTCCCAATTCCTCATTCCTGGGCATTGCAGCATATGAAAGGGGTGAAGGAAAGGAGAAGGACAAGTCAGAACAACACTGCAGTGACCATCTGTCATTTTAACCCCCTCTCTGTGGTATACTTACATGAAAGTCAGCTGAAGCTCAGCAAAGGCCAACAGTAAATCATCTACACTAACAAAACTGAAAGACTCTCACTAGGAATTTTTAATGCTTCCAAAGAACAATGTTAGCCAAAATGAATATAGTCAATATTTTCAAAAAGATGTTGTGCGTTTATTAATAACTACTGCCTTTTCTCTGGACAGCTGTTTAAAAGCACCAAGTTTGGAATTTGCAACCACTCCAACTTGAAAGTGTTGGATTCTTTGTATTATTTGGAGTCATAAACACTTCGTTCTAGAGATTCCAAGTAAATAGGAAACATAATGAGAAATCAACATTACTCCCCAGTCCCCTGGTATGTTAAATATTTGCTCCCATATAACATTTCCAAATGCCTGCTTTGCATTTGGGCTTCCCACCTGCCAGAGTCTCCTCAAAAGAAGTCCCAGAGCACTTGCTGTTCATACACTCAGTGCACCCTGCAGACTTCTTTAATTGAAGTGCAGTTTGCACACTTTGGAAGAACTCCTTCAGGACCAAACCAGTGCATGAGAACTTGAGGACCAGCTTTCCCAGAAAGTCACAGGCTTCGTTTCTTTGGCGGTCTCTACAGAAAATACTGCCAAAAAGCAAGGACATGCTACCTATGAATCTTACATCTCCATGTGAGTCAGCAATCAGTCATTTGTAAGCAACCTATATCTATTTAAGCAGATTGGGTAGTATCTTATCCATTTCTATATCTCTGTGTATCTATTATCTATCAGTGAGCTATATATGTACAATAAGATTACACACAAAAAGAAGCAGAAAAGGAATGGGTAATTTTTTTTCAATGACTGAGACCCTTTACCCATCTTAAGATTTTCTTAGAAGGCAAATACTGCAGAATATCATCACCTGAACAAAAAACTCTCTTGATGCTTTGCATGTTAATTGTGTTTGGAGTTTTTTCTTATAACTATTCTGCTAAGAACTTTGAGAACTTTGAGAAAGCTAAAACATCAAAGTGATTTTCCGTTTGTTTAGCTATTAAACTTCCTCCCATGCAATCTTTGTTTATTTAAAGTATTTCCACCTACATGTTTACAATATGTCTGTTAAATTAGTTAAGAGACTTTAATTGGGCATTGGGGATTAGTTGCACTATTCCCAAATCTCTTTACTAAAAATACATTAGACTAGTGAGCAGTTTATTCATAACCTTGTTACTTTGAGCCACTAGTGATGCCATCATTTTCCCTCTTCACATTTTTACTATGGCAAACTTAAAATTCAACTCATAGCTTGGTTTACTCATGTTTCAATAAAGTAGCCTGCAACAATTTTAAGTTAAATACAGTGCATCCACCTGCTAAATTTGGAATAGAAAAGGATGGGAAAGTTCCTCAAAAAGCCACATTAAAACTACAAATAGAATTTGTAATTTTTCTATTCATTGCCCAAGAATTTACAATAATATTATTCTTCCATGAAAAAATATATATTACATTGTCAAAAAGCAGTGTATCTTGCTTAACTATAGGAAATTAAAACTAAAAAACAAAGAATATTTCCTGTGGGAAAAGTATTCAACACTATTCATATAATCATGAATCTATGTCATTTCTATGTGTATTAAGAACTAGATAATAACATCATGTCACTTACAGCATTGTCTGGAAAATTTTTTGTGACATCTGTGTGTCCGGAAATCTGCTTGGCATTTGAGAATCATTAACACACAATAAAGAAGTCTGACAAATTGAATCTTGCTTCCCTTACAGCCTGAAGGTATGAGTTCAACCCAGAGAACAACTGAGTTCATACTAAGCCATCAGCCTGGAAGAAGGCATGCTAAATCATCTCACTTCCAAGGGGATATTCCTCTGCAGGTAAAATTCAAAGTAGTCCTTAAAATTCACTAGGCCCTTGTTTTTCTCTGAATTTCATGATGCAATTCTTCCCATAACCTATCCTGAGATAAGCAATAGGATATAAAGTTTGAGACATGACAAGTCTTTTGATCACAGTTTGAGCCTTACTCCCAACAATCATCTGTGGAAGGAGGAAAGTCCTACATTAAAACTACTGACCAAAAAGGATTTTAACATTCCTCTCAGCTTGATTAAACTTTAGACCTCGATTTTCCTGACTATAGGCTCCTGACTTCCCTTTTTTGGAGTATTCACTTTAGAACATTTGCCATTGTAAATTCATTCTCTGCTGCCTTTACATGTAAATCTTCTACAATCCAGAAAAATCTCTCTCAAGGTCCTTGAAGACATCTCTTTGAAATGGGATCATGAAGGAGAGACCCAGTTTCTGTGGCAGGGTAGGAGCCTAACTTCAAGAAGCAAAAATTAGTAAATGCAGATGTCCTAAGCACACAGATTAGCCCACTCTGAACACCCTCCAGGACTTTTCCATTAGCTTGGCTCAGATTGTAAAAATCCTCCCGCAATCTATTTCAGCACTATTGAGCCCATTCCCTCTCCCCTACTGCAATAGTTTGTCTCCCGAACTGAAACATTCTTGAACAAAATCTTCTCTGACTGTGAAACTCATCTGATGCAATTTTTCCTTCATAGTGCTTTTTTTTCTCTCAACAAGACAGATGCTCAACCTAAATTATTAGCAACTAGTCTTTACTGCATGAATGGAAAAAATAAAAGAAACCTTTACAAAATGAAAAAGTTCTGGCTATTACTGAAATTCCTTTTGTGGGAGACTAATTTATAAAGATTGTAGGTTACATATGTTCTAATAGCTTTAATATGAGTAAGTCAACTCAGTACAGTTCCAACCTCTTTAACTAAAGTACATCCACTTGAAATAGTCCTATTTCTTTCTGACATACTAGATCTGAGTCTACTTGCTCCCAAGTTTTTTTGTTTTTTTTTGTTTCTTTTACCTCCTCCTCCCCTCTTCACTCCCAGGACACTATTCTATCCTCAGTTCTAAATAAGTAATTCTGATTGATGCTTACTGAGGATGAGGGCACCAGTGAGAAAGAAGTCTGAATAAAGATATGAGAAAATAATTTCTCCATTATCTCTTTAATGATTCCCTGGTGGTGCCAATTCCCTCCAGTCCTGTAAAACCAGGCAACAAAGATAAAAGTATATTCCTGCTGATGAGTCTACTGTGATATGAAGAATGAATCTCATTGTGGCTGACGGCAAAAGGTTAACAAGGAAATGATTAACTTACATACAGAGGCTCCTTCCTCTTCCTGTGCTTTCAAAGTGTTCAATAGAGAAGGAAAAGACTGTGCCAGGGAAGAAGACACTATTTATGACTTTCTAGCAGAAATTCTAATATTTTTCTTTAATTTACTAATGCTGAGTTCTTTTTCATTTTTATGAACTTGTAAAGTCAACTATATTAGGAGCAAAAATGTATAACTAAGGTAATTGCTTCTATAAATCAAGGGAATGAAAAGTAGCAGTAATAAATTAAAATAAAAATACTCTAAAATACTTTCCTATTAAACATGATATGTAAAAAATTTGAAGTTTATATTAGTCTCATTCCCTATGAACTCAAGATCTCAGAAGACTTGCACTTGAATAGTGAATGAAGTGTATATCACACACATCGCTCAACTATTTTACATCATGTTGTGTGTGTGCATATATACATGGTGTCAGTGAAGCCATGAGATGAATGAGTCAATGCCATGAAATATTCTCTAGTGTCAAGAGAAAGAGCTAGTATTGACTGAAATTTATTTGGATAGCACAAGAGAAATTCCACATGAGTCAAATACTTCAGCATTAAAAATATATATATTAAATAATGTGCCCAAAAATAATGATTTATGTTTCTTTCAGGAACAATAAAATAAATATATATATTATTTATTTAATTTTAAAGCATAATTATTTTATTGTAAAAACATTGTGTCAATCAGATGTGTTAGCAACTGCAGAGACAAAAATCTCTAATAATATCAGAGGACGGTACAAATGTAACATAAATGGGTGAAGCTATATATTTCAGTAAGAAGCAGGATTGAGTAAGGAGTAGTATTCCAGTTCTAAGCTAGAAAGAATGCACATTACCCATCTCAGAACATTCAAAGTCTTTTAAAAAACCATCTCTTGACCCTCACAGGAGGTTCTGTCTGCCACCTAGATATGTTCCCCAAATTTCTAAGTATACAATCCCTGAAGTTTTGGGTGACCCTGTTTGAGGGGTCTGAAATGTATATTTGTATAATTTAAGCATACCTAGGATATAAAAGTCCATTCTAGTTGTAACAGTCATAAGTCAGGTCAATGAGTTGTATTTGAAGTAGTAGGTGGTTTTCAAAAAGAAGCATAAACAGAACATAAACTATTTTGATCACTCTCTCTTTGCCCCTTTCTCTCTCTCATTCTTGATGCACAGACTTGGTTATATTAATGCCAATATACTAACCTTCCCCAATGCTTCTGCATTTTTTCACTTAGATATATTTTCTGGGGTATAATTACCATAGTCTCTTAATGAATTCATGATGGATAATTTAGAAATATATTTTACTTCTAGGTCCTGTCACTTGAAATGTTTGATATTAGATGATTAGTTTGATCTTTGGTATGTTTCAGAAACTTTCACACAAGTTCAAATCATTATTTGCAAAAGTGGTCCAAGCACTAGGGCTGGGAAATGGAAAAGAAGCAAGTCTAATGAGTCCTTTTGGGGTTTATAAAAGCAATCAAAAACTTGGAAGGACCAAGAGGAAGTAAACTGATTGATGGTCCCTGTGTACTGCGGCACACAACAAACCCATGAGGTACTCACAAGTGTGCATTCTTTCAAATCTGTAGGAGGCTTTCAATGACAATTTAAGTTTTAGCTCATATGCTGTAGTAAGCAGTCCAGGAAGAGTAATTAATAAATAGCAACAATTATATGTAAACTGAGTTTGTAGAAAAGTAGATATCTTGCAGTGCTATGAAAATAAAGACTGATTTAGTTACTACTTAAATCTAATTATAGAACAGATTTTGTTCTCATTAAAACTAGCTTTTCTTCTACTAGATAACATTTGATATATTTTGCCACATGCCAACCTCTATCTCCCAAAGCAGTTATGTCAGATCTTCCTCCAAAGTCCTCCTAAACAAGAATTAAGTTAAAAATCTAAAAGTCCCCGGGTAGTATATATATATATCAGGGAACAGCAGCCACATTCCCAGTGAATAGACAGCTCAATGAAAAGCAGCTACTATTTTCACAATGTGTTTTGATCAATTTAGGACTTCAGGTCCTGGGAGCCCAGATTCATGCCCATCTGGCAGTGCTGAGAGACACACACTTAAATATCTGATGTGCAGCAGAGCTAACATTATAACATGGGAACCAGGCAGTCACTCACTCCTGATTTTCACCACTCACCAAGTGCAACATATTTCCCGATTCTGCTGTCCAAAATGCAGGAAGAGCAGCAAGGAAGAAAGAGACAAGATGGTAATGTAAGAAAGAGCTAATAAAAGAAGCAAATGATTCACAAGCAATCTGGCGAGCAGTGATCAGGCCTATTGTGCCTCCAGTTCACTACGCTAAAGACAAAAAGGCCTTTATCTTTCCCTAAACAGAAAATGCTCCAATTAGGTTTCTCCTCCTGAAAGCTTGCAGATATTACCACAAAATGCCCCTTACCTGTCCTTGGAGGATAATGGGAGGAAGTCAGTGTCTTCTTGTATGATCTCAACAGACTTTATTCATACAAATATTCTGTATTCTTGTATATGCTTATAGAGATATATATATTTTTTCTTTTAGACAATTAATTATACTAGTGGTCTCAGGTGTAGAATTTTATTTTCAAATAATATTGAAATATTATTAAAATAATAGTTCGAACCCATAATTTACAATATGAAACATTCATATTTTGCATTTTATGGTAACACATGCTTAAGAAAAAATAGATATTGCTTTCATTTCCTTACTGTTTGTGGATATGACATTTGGTAGCAGCTCTCTAGCATTTACTTTAAGTGTAAGCAGTGTGGGTTGTTACCAGGGTGGGAAGAATGAAAATAAAAACCCCTTTCCTTGCAATTCTTTAGTGAAAGTTTTGATGAAGTTTTAAAGTTCCTTATCTTTGAGTCCCCTATATAAGCATAAAAATACACACAGAGCAAAATCCAACAATTATTCAGTAAAGACTGACAGAACCAGTCACCACATAATAACAAACTGAGATTGAAAATGAAATGTGGATTTAAATGTTTTATCACCCAAATTATATGCTTTTCTGAGATAAATCAAAATACTTTCCATTTTTCAGTTACTTATTTAAAAACAGGTAAATATTTCATACCCATCAAAAGTGTTTTTATGATATATGCAATAAAGATAATAGAAGGAGAAGAGGGCAACAGAGAATGAGATGGTTGGGTGGCATCACTGATTCAATGGACATGAACTTGGGCAAACTCCAGGAGACAGTGAAGGACAGGGAAGCCTGGCATCCTGCAGTCCATGGGGTAGGTAGCAAAGAGTGGACATGACTTGGAAACTGAACAACAACACAATAAAGACAATAGAGGAAAACATTAAATTATAACTAATTCCTATAAATTTAAACCTCATCTGTACACTTTATTAAAGACAAAGTATTTTCTTTCTTCTCTTTTTTCTTTCAAAAATATTTACTAAGTTCCTATGAGTGACAGACATTATTCCAGGCACCAGAAAGACATCACTGAAAAAAAAAAATTCTTGCCCTTGAGAAGCTTACAATCTAGACAGTAAATATACACCTAATGAAGGAAGAAGTAAAGCTGTCATTGTTTTCAGATGACATTATATTATAACAAAAAATCCCAAAGATGCCACCAGAACTACTCATTAATGAATTTAATAAAGCTGTAGGATAAAAGACATGAATATACAGAAATCTATCACATTTCTACATTACTAACAACAATATATCAGAAAGAGAAATTAAATAAGCCCATTTCCTATCACATCAAAAAGAGTAAAATATCCAAAAATAAACTTACTTAAAGAGTTTCCCTGGTTGCTCAGGTAGTAAGAAGCTGCCTGCAATTCAGGAGACTTGGGTTAGATCCCTGAGACAGGAAGATTTCCTGGAGGAAGGCATGGCAACCCACTCCAGTATTCTTGCGTGGAGAATTCCATGGAAAGAGGAGCCCAGTGGGCTACAGTCCGTGGGGTGGCAAAGAGTCAGACAGAACTGAGTGACTAAACACACACACACAGGGAGGCAAAAAATGTGTACTCCGAAATCTATCAGATCAGATCAGATCAGATCAGGCGCTCAGTCATGTCCGACTCTTTGCGACTCCATGAATCGCAGCACACCAGGCCTCCCTGTCCAACACCAACTCCCGGAGTTCACTGAGACTCACGTCCATCGAGTCAGTGATGCCATCCAGCCATCTCATCCGAAATCTATAAGACACTGATAAAGAAAACTAAAGATGACACAAAGAGATGGAAAGATAAACTGTGTTTTGAATTGGTTGTTGTTTCTATTCAGTTGCTAAGTCATGTTCCATTCTTTGGGACCTTATGGCTTGCAGCACACCAGGCTTCCCTGTCTTTGACTATTTTTCAGAGTTTGCTCAAACTCATGTCCATTGAGTCAGTGCAGCTATTAAACCATCTCATCCTCTGCCGCCCACTTCTCCTTTTGCTTTCAGTCTCTCCCCACATCAGGGTCTTTTCCAGTGAGTTGGCTTTTCACATTAGGTGGCCAAAATATTGGAGCTTCAGATTCAGCATAAGTCCTTCCATTGAAAATTCAGGGTTGATCTCCTTTAAGATTGACTGGCTGGATCTCCTAGAAGTTCAAGGGATTCTCAACAGTCTTATTCAGCACCACAATTCAAAAACATCAGTTCTCTGGTGTTCAGCCTTCTTTATGGTCCAATTCTCAAATCTGTATATAACTACTGGAAAAACAATAGCTTTGACTATACAGATGTTTGTCGGCAAAGTGATGTCTTTGCTTTTTAATATGCTGTCTAGGTTTGTCATAGCTTTTCTTCCAAGGAGTGAGCCTCTTTTAATTTCATGGCTGCAGTCACTGTCCACAGTGATTTTACAGCCCAAGAAAAGAAAATCTGTCAATGCTTCCACTTTTTCACTTCAATTTGCCATGAAGTGATGGGACTAGATGCCATGATCTTTGTTTTTTGAATGTTGAGTTTCAAGTCAGCTTTTTCACTCTCCTCTTTCACCCTCATCAAGAGACTCCTTAGTTCCACTTCACTTTCTGCCATTAGAATGGTATCAAATGCATATCTGAGGTAATTGATATTTCTCCCGGCAGTCTTGATTCCAGCTTTTGATTCATCCAGCCCAGCATTTTGCATGGCATACTCTGCATATAAGTTAAATAAGCAAAGTGACAATATACAGCCTTATACACTGCCGGATTTTGAACCAGTCATTTGTTCCATGCCTCGTTCTAACTATTGCTTCTTGAGCCACATATGGGTTTTTCAGGCAACAGGTATGGTGGACTGGTATTCCCATCTCTTTAAGAATTTTCCACAGTTTGTTGTGATCCACATAGTCAAAGGATTTAGCATAGTCAATGAAGCAGAAGTAGATGGTTTTCTGGAATTCCCTTGCTTTTTCTATGACCTAATGAATGTTGGAATTTTAATCTCTGGTTCTTCTGCCTTTTGTAAACCCAGCTTGTCCATCTGAAAGTTCTCAGTTCACATACTGGTGAAGCCTAGCTTCAGGGATTTTGAGCATAACTTTCCTAACATGTGGAATGAGTGTAATTGTATGGTAGTTTGAATATTCTTCATCATTGCCCTTCTTTGGTATTGGAATGAACACTGACATTTTCCAGTCCTGTGGCCACTGCTGAGTTTTCCAAATTTGCTGGCATATTGAGTGCAGCACTTTCACAGCATCATCTTTCAGGATTTGAAATAGCTCAACTGGAATTCCATCACCTCCACTAGCTTTGTTCGTAGTGATGCTTTCTAAGGCCCACTTGACTTCACATTCCAGGATGTCTGGCTCTAGGTCAGTGATCACACCATCATGATTATCTGGGTCGTGAAGATCTTTTTTGTACAGTTCTTCTGTGTATTCTTGCCATCTCTTCTTAAAACCCAGCAACTTGACTTCTGGGTATATATCCAAAAAAAGCAAAAGTACTCATTCAAAAAGATACATGTACCCCAGTGTTCCTAGAAGCAATATTTACAATTACCAGGATATGGTAGCAAGCTGAATGCCCATCAGTAGATGAATGTATAATGAAGATGTGGTATATATTAGTGGAACACTACTCACACATAAAAAAAGAATGACATTTTGCCATTTGTAGCAACATGGATGGAATTGGAGGGCATTATTATAAGTGAAATAAGTCAGAGAAAGACAAATACTGTATAATATCAAGTATAGGTGGAATATTAAAAATACAGCAAACTCATGAATATAATAATAAAGAAGCAGATTCACAGTCATATAAAAGTAAAAAGTAAAATTGCCTTATCATAGGAAGGCATATTCACTTAGGTGTGCCCTGGGTAAATGACTGCCTCTATTGGAAAACATAGCTACTTTGGTTTTGTTCCTGTCCTATTTCTGATACTCAGATGTGGTCCAGAGCATAGGATTTGGGTAGTCAGTTTTGAGAAACGTTTGTGGAAAAAAAAAATTTAAGAAGAAAACATTTTTGACCCACATTCTCCTGTCACTGTAGCAGAATATGGGTAAATATTTGTAGATTCATAAGTAAATAGACTTTAAAAGTATTTAATAGGAAATAAAATATATTTAAGCTTTTACTAAGATTTTCTGTGCACAAGTATCAAAGCATAAAATAGAAAATTTCATGTTTTCAAACTTCTACTCTTCAGAAACAAAATAGTTGCACTATAATCCAAAAATTTTTGTAGGACAAGATCAACATCTACCAGTTCATGAGAAACAGTTTGAAACTGGTTATTTCAAAATGTATTGAATTTCCTAATGGAAATGTGTTTTTTAAAGTATAATGGGTTATTCTAAGAAAATCTTTATAATGTAAACAGTCCATTCATCAATAATAGGAAATCTTTATTTGAGCTATGTAATGATTGAATCAACCTAGGAAAAGATATTTCATTAACTCAGTCCTTAGTTTTGTACTCTTCATCATTTTTAACATGAAGATACAATTTTCTTAAAGTAAGCTTATAAAATTTGTAAAAGACAAGGAAATTTTGGAAGGAACATAATTTGTTTGATAGAATGAAGATCCAAATAGATCTTGACAGATGTGAATAAGAGGTCACATCTAAGAGGATGAAATGAAATAATAGTTGCTCATCTGATCCCTTTAGTTGGGCTAAAAGCCTAATCTTTACACTCATATAGCACCTTGTGCATATCTGAGTCCCAGACACCATGTTAAAATAATACATTATGTGATAAAATCCCACAGTATTTTGCAATTATATGTTTACCTACTATTTCCCTAGAACAGTATATGCCTATTTATCTTTACACTTTATCTAGCAGAATGCCTAGTACATTGATAATTTTTTACAGAGCTGAACAGAAATATAACTTAATATATGACTACAACAATAATAAACAACAAAACAAACAGATGGCATGAGAATTAGAGTGTAAATGGACATGTGGAAGAGATATGAGCAGCCTTCAAATATTAAAGATAGTGTCACAGAGAAGCACGCATAACACCATTGTTCATAATTACCAGGTAGTAGAATTAGCTAATGTGTAGTATTTACAAAGACATATATAAGTACCTTACATCAAGAGAAATTTTAAACATCTTTAAAATGGAAATTATGGTCATGTATTATTTTCAGTTTTCTAGCCATGATGTTTTAAAATATATATTGGTGACCACTTCTGGTATTAATAGAAGAAAATCATATATCCATTTAGTCAATAATGTTCTCTATGTTCTGGGTAGAGGTCTGTGTTCTAAGGACACAGAATCCACAGTTCTGTACTCAAGAAATGTATGATTTAATGGAAGATACAAACAAGTAAACAGCCAATAATGATCATTCTGTGACAATTGCTAGAAAGTACAACAATGAGAACACATAGAAAAGACAACCTCCTCTTGGAAGATCAGGGGAAAATCCCTTTCCCTGACTCTACAATTTGGAAAGTTGAGGTAGGTGATCTTCAATTTCTTTGAAATCCTGATTAAAAGTTAGATTACTTACCTTGAAAGTCAGTGGGAAGTCTGAAGATGCTTTTGGTCTGAATGATAGCCCTTCATGATACGTAAGTGTCACTCCTCCCACCGTTGTGACAGCAATACAATTTCTATTACATATACACACATAAAAGAAATTTGGCTATTTCTATTATCTTTAATTGTATTGATTGGCATGTGACAGACAATATTCTGAGGATATAGTAACTTTTTGTTTTCATTTTCTGTCACTGCTGCTGCTAAGACGCTTCAGTCGCCTCTGACTCTGTGGGACCCCATAGACAGCAGCCTACCACGCTCCCCTGTCCCTGAGATTCTCCAGGCAAGAACACTGGAGTGGGTTGCCATTTCCTTCTCCACTGCTATCCCCTAAAATAGCAGTAATTAGAATCTCACAATTATGTTAAAATCAATCAATACTTAGAATTATAAAAGTAAATAACCCAACCCAATCTAATGATAATTCTTGCATGAGGCAGTGACAGAAACATCATATGTATACCCTACTTTTTATTCTTGAATGTTTTTTTATTGGTGATGGTGACCAGTTGCTTTTAATGAGGATTATAAAATATGACCTACTCTGATTTTTATTTCTAAAGTACTAAAATAGAAAACAATGTATCTTAGAACTTTTATTTTAAAAAAGTGAGAACTGCTAAGAAATATCTTCTGTGTCCACTGTATAATACTAAACTACAACATAGTTGCGAAGAGTTGACTCATTGGAAAAGACTCTGATGCTGGGAGGGACTGGGGGCAGGAGGAGAAGGGGATGACAGAGGATGAGATGGCTGGATGGTATCACTGACTCGATGGACGTGAGTCTGAGTGAACTCCGGGAGTTGGTGATGGACAGGGCGGCCTGGCGTGCTGTGATTCATGGGGTCGCAAAGAGTCGGACATGACTGAGCGACTGAACTGAACTGAACTGAACAACATATTCTAAAAATTTTTAAAGCTAAGGCTTTCTTTGACATTTAACAAAAACCTAAATGGATAATGAACATATAGAGACTGTTGAGGTCAAATTGAAATTGTCTAAATTTAGAAGATCTTCAAAAAAGGCTGCACAATCTACTGAATCAACATATACTGAAGAAATATTTCTCTTTAAATTTAGTTAAATAAAATAATTAAAATATTGTACCTTCTATATTCTGAAGTTAATTTTTATACAAGCTCAGACGATTATTCCTATATTACTCTTTAAGGCTGCATAGATTTTTATAACACAAAAACGAGCTCCTTGAGATCTGTCACTTTGAAAATTGCAACAAAAATTTTAGGACACTGGATCTGAAAGACAGATACTCTGAAGGAGTAATTAACAGTACTTTCAGATATGTTTGATACACTTCTCCAAAAATACTGCAGCATGAGAAATCTGGCAGTTCTTTAAAACATCCAGAATAATCTTCGGAACAGGATGTGAATACTTTAAGATGTGTTAAATAATTCATTTGCATTTACCTGTTGCTAATTGTGGTTTAACTTTCATCAGAAACATGGAAATTGCTGTCATAAACTCTCCTCCTCATGGTGCACAGGAATTTTTAACACTTCTCATTTTCTTTTTTTCAGATCTGTATTCTGACTCTGAGCATTTTCCTGCTTTTTATAAGCAAGTACTATGTGTCTGGGGGCAATGTGGTCACTGCCTCAGGAAAGGGGGAAAGAAAAAAATTCACAAAACATCACTAAAAGCCAGCAAAAAGTTAGGAGACTTAAGCATAAAAAACATCAAACATATTCAACACTACACTGCAAGATACATTTTAAAAGAAAAGAAAAAGAAAGACTTTTAAAAATTAAAACTGCAGTTTTAAAGAATAAAGGAATAAGACTAAAGGTAGAAGATGAGATTAGAAATGAGAAAATTGAAAAAACAGAGGCTCTGAATACATTAAATTGAAGATGAATAATTAAAAGTACTAGTAGGACAAAGCATATCTCATATTAACTAACCAGAATTTAAATATTAATAATTATATGTAAGCTTTACAATTAGACATATTACATAATTCTAGCTCTGTAGTCCTATGCCTTTGTTAATGCCTAATTATCATGCAAAAATGAATAAATGATAAAGTATTAAATACCCAGGATGATGTACATGTAAGTAATAAACAGAGATGTATATGTTAACCATGTTGAGTTACCATCTAATGAATCCTCTAGAGTATCCAAGTAATTAAGAAAAAGCAAAATTTGCTTGCATAAATTAGCAGTGCCTCTAAGATGTTACGTGACTAAAAAAGTAAAACCAACATTTTTTCAGCATCACTCAGAGTGATAAATAAGGAGAATTATAAGGTAACATAAATACTGAACACCAATGTTAAACTCCAATATGGATGTATTCATAAAGTAATGTTGTTTTGCAAAATGCTTTAGGATATATACATTGAGTCTACTCAACAAAAACTTGAGAATTTTCAATTATCTAATTAAATTGGGACATAAAGTTTGACAGACAAGAAATAATGATCTTAAAGTATATTTGTTGAGTCGCTCAGTCATGTCCAACTCTGCAACCCCATGGACTGCAGCATGCCAGGATTCCCTGTCCTTCACCATCCCCTTGAGCTTGCTCAAACTCATGTCGATTGAGTGGCTGATGCCATCCAATCATCTCATCCTCTGTTGTCCCCTTCTCCTCCTGCCTTCAATCTTTCCCAGCATCAGGGTCTTTTACAATGAGTCAACTCTTCGCATCAGGTGGCCAAAGTATTGAACCTTAAGCTTCAGCATCTGTCCCTCCAATGAATATTCAGGATTGATTTCCTTTATGACTGACTAGTTTGATCTCCTTGCAGTCAAGGGACTCTCAAGAGTCTTCTCCAACACCACAATTCAAAAGCATCAATTATTCAGTGCTCAACCTTCTTTGCTGGAGCATCCATGAAGAGATACCACACGTCCAAGGTAAGAGAAGCCCAAGTTAGATGGTAGGCGCTGAGAGAGGGCATCTGAGAGCAGACAGACTGAAACCACAATCACAGAGAACTAGCCAATCTGATCACATGGACCACAGCCTTATCTAACTCAGTGAAATTAAGCCATGCCATGTGGGGCCACCAAAAATGGATGGGTCACGGTGGAGAGGTCAGACAGAACGTGGTCCAGTGGAGAAGGGAATGCAAACCACTTCAGTATTCTTACCTTGAGAAGCCCATGAACAGTATGAAAAGGCAAAAAGATAGGACATGGAAAGATGAACTCCCCAGGTCGGTAGGTGCCCAATATGCTACAGGAGATCAGTAGAGAAATAACTCCAGAAAGAATGAAGGGATGGAGGAAAAGCAAAACAACACCCACTCGTGGATGTGACTAGTGATAGAAGCAAGGTCCGATGCTGTAAAGAGCAATATTGCATAGGAACCTGGAATGTCAGGTCCATGAATCAGGGCAAATTGGAAGTGGTCAAACACGAGATGGCAAGAGTGAACATTCTAGGAATGCTCAAGTTGACATTCTAGGAATCAGCAAACTAAAATGGACTGGAATGGGTGAATTTAACTCAGATGACCATTATATCCACCACTGTGGGCAGGAATCCCTCAGAAGAAATGGAGTAGCCATCATAGTCAACAAAAGAGTCCGAAATGCAGTACTTGGATGCAATCTCCAAAACAACAGAATGATTTCTGTTTGTTTCCAAGGCAAACCATTCAATATCATGGTAATTCAAGTCTATGCCCCAACCAGTAATGCTGAAGAAGCTGAAGTTGAACAGTTCTTTGAAGACCTACAAGACTTTTAGAACTAACACCCAAAGATGTCCTTTCCATTATAGGAGACCAGGATGCAAAAGTAGGAAGTCAAGAAACACCTGGAGTAACAGGCAAATTTGGCCTTGGAATACGGAATGAAGCAAGGCAAAGGCTAATAGAGTTTTGCCAAAAGAATGCAAACACCCTCTTCAAAACACGAGAAGACTCTACGCATGGACATCACCAGATGGCCAACACCAAAATCAGATTGATTATATTCTTTGCAGCCAAAGATGGAGAAGCTCTATACAGTCAGCAAAAACAAGACCAGGAGCTGACAGTGGCTCAGATCATGAACTCCTTATTGTCAAATTCAGACTTAAATTGAAGAAAGTGGGGAAAACCACCAGACCACTGACCTAAATCAATTCCCTTATGATTATACAGTAGAACTGAGAAATAGATTTAAGGGACTAGATTTGATAGACAGAGTGCCAAATGAACTATGGATGGAGGTTTGTGACATTATACAGGAGACAGGGATCAAGACCATCCCCAAGGAAAAAAAATGCAAAGCAGCAAAATGGCTGTCTGAAGAGGCCTTACAAATAGCTGTGAAAAGATGGGAAGCAAAAAGCAAAGGAGAAAAGGAAAGATATACCCATTTGAATGCAGAGTTCCAAAGAATAGCAAGGCGAGATAAGAAAGCCTTTCTCAGCAATCAATCCAAAGAAATGAGGAAAACAATAGAATGGAAAGACTAGAGATCACTTCAAGAAAATTAGAGATACAAGGGAACATTTCATGCAAAGATGAGCTCAATAAAAGCCGGAAATGGTATGTACCCAGAAGAAGCAGAAGATATTAAGAAGAGGTGACAAGAATACACAGAAGAACTGTACAAAAAAGATCTTCACAACCCAGATAATCACAATGGTGTGATCATTCACCTAGAGCCAGACATCCTGGAATGTGAAGTCAAGTGGGCCTTAGGAAGCATCACTATGAACAAAGCTAGTGGAGGTGAAGGAATTCCAGTTGAGCTATTCCAAATCCTGAAAGATTATGCTGTGAAAGTGCTGCACTCAATATGCCAGCAAATTTGGAAAACTGAGCAGTGGCCATGGGACTGGTAAAAGTCAATGTTCATTCCAATCCCAAAGAAAGGCAATGCCAAAGAATGCTCAAACTACCGCACAATTGTACTCATCTCACATGCTAGTAAAGCAATGCTCAAAATTCTCCAAGCCTGGCTTCAGCAATACATGAACCATGAACTTTCAGATGTTCAAGCTAGTTTTAGAAAAGGGAGTGGAACCAGAGATCAAATTGCCAACATCTGCTGGATCATGGAAAAAGCAAGAGAGTTCCAGAAAACATCTATTTCTGCTTTATTGACTATGCCAAAGCCTTTGACTGTGTGGATCACAACCAACTGTGGAAAATTCTTAAAGAGATAGAAATACCAGACCACCTGACCTGCCTCTTGAGAAACTTATATGCAGGTCAGGAAGCAACAGTTAGAACTGGACATGGAACAACAGACTGGTTCCAAATAGGAAAAGGAGTACGTCAAGGTTGTATATTGTCACCATGCTTATATAACTTATATGCAGACCACATCATGAGAAACCCCATGAACTAGATATAGATCAATAGATCAACACCTATAGATCAATATAACATCAATAATTACTAGTTTCTTGTCTGTACTAGCCTTGTTCTTGTTGAGATTATGGTCTATTGGAGGAATAAATCTAATTATTCCATCAAATATTCAATTATGCTAATGATAACTGTTATGAAGGGAAAATCCAGGCTGTAGTAAGTACAGCTACAAAGGGACCTATTCCTGACTCCAAGGAAGGTTTCCTATGTAAATAACTTTAGAGTTTATTAACAAAGGGTAGGGATTATGTAGATAATGGGAAATTGTGCAGAGAAAACAGCTTGTGCTGATACACTGAGATGGGAAGAGCATGACATGGTGACTTGATAGAACAGAGAGCAATTGAAATAACCGTGCTGAGAGTGGTAAGAACACAGTACAGATAACTCAGGGCTTTGTAGACCTTAATTCTAATTCCAGTAGGATATCAGGAAGTTTTAAGCAGTAAAATTTGCCTGTTAGATTTGGATGCTAAAAACATCACATTGTGCGGTCAAGGAGATCTCTCAAGAATCTATTACTAGTTCAGACAGAGAGTAGTTTCTTGAGTGTGATCAACATCAAAGAAGGGAATGGGACAGAGCTGATACAAAGAAGACAAAATGTAAAAAGACAGTAATTGTTTTGGAAGAGAGAAATATCCAAATAATCCTAAATTTCCATGTTTGTGTAATATGAATAATGGTGGTACTACTCAGTGGAGGTTTAAAAATATTGTTAAGAATCAAGGACTGGGGAGTGAGATGAACCAAACATCTATATGAGAACATGTTGAGACTGTTTTCTGTTGTGATCTCCAAGAGTTGGAGTGAAACAAAGCTGGAGTTAGAGGAAAAGTTTGGGCTGGAAATATAAATGTGGGAACCATCAGTATATAGATTGTATAAAACCCTGTTTGTTCATCTGTGGGGAGAACATAAAATCTCTAATATCTAAAAGCACCAATATCTAAAAGCCAGTCACAAGATGAGCCAGCAAAGCAAACTCAGAAGGCACTATGAACATAGTTTAAAAGAAATGCAGAAGAGTAGTTTAGCATTGCAAACCAAGGCAAGAAATTGTTTTGGAATAGGCAAATTCCCAGCATCTATTCGGAAAACGCAATGGCACCCCACTCCAGTACTCTTGTCTGGAAAATCCCATGGATGGAGGAGCCTGGTAGGCTGCAGTCCATGGGGTTGCTAAGAATTGGACACGGCTGAGCGACTTCCCTTTCACTTTTCACTTTCATGCACTGGAGAAGGAAATGGCAACCCACTCCAGTGTTCTTGCCTGGAGAATCCCAGGGACAGGGGAGCCTGGTGGGCTTCCGTCTATGGGGTCACACAGAGTCGGACACAACTGAAGCGACTTAGCAGCAGAAGCATCTTTTATGTAATGCCAAATGGGCTATTGTAATTGTATCTTTATATTTAGCACACATTTTGCCAAAGAAGGAAAAAAAAATCACAGACGATTCACACAAAAGGAATACAATAGAATCAGAGTGTACAAAAGATGCTCGACCACACCAACTATATCTATACAATACTTTAAAAATTCTATTAAGTGCTATTTTGTAACTATAATAACAAAAAGCAAAAGTTGGCAATGTTGCAGGAAAACTAATAAATTTATTAACAGTTGTTAAAATAAGTAATACAATAATTTTAAAAGACAATTTAGTAATAAATATGAAAAGCCTGGTGTGCTGTGATTCATGCAGTTGCGAAGAGTCGGACACAACTGAGCGGCTGAACTGAACTGAACTGATGAAAAGCCTGGAAATGTGTTGCTGCTCACTGGCACAACACTCCCACTGCTGCATGGAAATAATTTAGAAATCCCCAAATAGCAATAACTAGAAATAATTTTGTTGGAGATTAATTCACATAATGTTAACAACAAAGTAGTAATGTACAAAGTTCTAATGTCCTCATTTTTTTAGATGAGTAAACTGAGGCACAGAAAGGTTAAGTAACTTCTTTAAGGTTGCATGTTAGTGAATGATAGGGGAAGGATTAGAAGGTGGGCATTTGAACTAAGACGCTGTACTGTACTTGATTACGCCCTGTCTTTCTAAACATTTTTCCCTCTGTGCCTTGCACTTACAAGGGAGTTGTACACCTTCTACTTGCCCCTGTAAGTCCTATATCAGATTTATTTTTCTGCCACAGTGTCTGAACATATAAGTGTTGGATAATTATTTTAGAATAAGCAAACAAATGGAGTTGTGAATCTTTAAGAAAAAAAATAGTAATGATGAACAACAAAGAACCTGATAGATCATAATTTGAGGATTGCATGAAAGTGAAAGTGTTAGTCAGTCATGTCTGATCCTTTGTGACCCTATGGACTGTAGCCTGCCAGGCTCCTCTGTCTATGTAATTCTCCAGGCAAGAATACTGGAGAGGGTAGCTATTCCCTTCTCCAGGGGATCTTTCTGAATCAGGGATTGAACCTGGGTCTCCTGCATTGCAGGCAAATTCTTTACTGTCTGAGCCATCAGGGAAGTCATATATTTACCTCTAAATTTCTTCCTACACTGCCATTACTAATACATCACATCTTCCAAAAGCCCAGCAAGTAGTCTTCTTTTGCACTGCTCAGTTCTCTAAAAATCCCATATTCAGTTGACTCTGAATATTTGTTGGCATTTTTATATATGAGACACTGTGCTAGATCCAATGGAAATAAAAATTAATTTCATATGATCCTATAGTCAGAGAGCTCACAGTCGTTAGAGAAAGCCAATCATGTAAATACACAGTGTGTGTATAATTTTGTAACAGAGTCAGCATCATGATAAAGTCATGCACAGAATACATAAGAACCAAAAACAGCCCACTATGGGGGCCTGGAAAAGTGGAGGTGATACCTAAGCTGAGTCTTGGAGCATCATTATACATTATCCAAATGAAGTTTTGAAGATGCAAAAATATTCCAGGATAGGGAAGACAGCATTTATATGGAAATGGTATATGTGTGTGTTTATCTTGAGGGTTGAAAAGGGACCAATGGAGGCGAGATGTTTTTCTAAGAATTACTTTGAAAAGAGCCCTCCATTTTCCTATGATACTGAATATACAATCCTAATTATGGGGGTGTGTGCTCAGTCACTCAGTCATGTGTGACTCTTTGAGACCCTATGGACTATAGCCCACCAGCCTCTTCTATCCATGAGATTTTCCATCCAAGAATGGGTTGCTATTTCCTTCTCCAGATCTTCCCAACTCAAGGATTGATTGAACTCAGGTCTCCTGCATTGCAAGTGGATTCTTTACTGACTGAGCTATCAGGGAAGCCTTAATTTTAATTCTTAGGAGGAATAATTTTATCCCAATCACCCTCCACTTAAAAACAGGACCAATGATTTTGATATTGGAGCAAGCTAAATGTGTAGATATATACCTGAAAGTTCTTTGATACTTCACATTATACCAAATAGGTGCCCTGCTATTCTCCCTATGCTAATTGAACCTATGTTCACTCCCATTTTCAAAAACTTAATGTAACTTTTGACTGCGCCAGTGGCCCTATTAGTTTTGTTTATGGACTAAAGTCATTGGAGTATTTTTGCAAGATTTTTCCTCTTAAATCACTTTGTCCTTGTCTTTTGCTCACAGTGATTGAAAGAAAATTTTGACAGGTAGGCAGAACCCTGTGAGGCAAAACCATGAAAAATGTCAGAGTAGTCACTAGTCAGTCAACAAGAAAAGAGTGTGAGGCATGGGGCCCACTGGCAATAAGTGGGCACTGCAAGATGCCTAGAGAGAACGTCTCACTGCCTCTTTCTCCCTTAGGCAGCTCTAGCAAGTATGGTTGCATTTAAGATAGCTTGTTCTCATTACTCATCTATGACCAAAATCAAATTCATTACCCCTGGCCCTCTGTCCTCGCAGCCTTTTCTTCCTTCTTCTTTGTTTCAGTTAATTACATTATCATTGTCAACCGAAGCTAGAAAACTGAGTCATTGTGGTGCATTACTTTCCCCTACTTTCTTCTGCTAAATCTTCCTAAGTAAGTGTTTCTCAATTCCTTTCCATACTTGTGATCACAGATCAGGACCGCAACATTCCCACTGAGTTTACTGTAACAACCTAAAACCAGCTGCCTGAGTCACGGTCTCCTACCCCCTCCACCTCTACCTTGTCACTCCAACTACTTTTGACAACACAGATCTTTTCACGTACCTTCTCCTTAAAAGATCCTGATAGCTCTCCAGTATGGATATGATATACCTAGAAGTCCCTAAAAGTTTACTTTGTTTTGTTTTTACGAACTGTCCCCAATCACCTCTCTAAAAATGGACTTGTCTCTATCAGATGCACACACTACCACGCTGGAGGAAAGTTTTCTGACCCAGGCATGAGTCTGTGAGAGCTTCACTTAGAAGGAAGCAGAAGACTGCCTATATACTGATATTTTCCTTTTAATTTATCTCTCCTTCTTGACAAAAGTTAGCCAGCTTAAGCTGTTGTTAAGAAATATAGCTATTTAGGGATAGTAATAGATACAGCCAGATTGGTCTTCCGTTTAGCAAATGAGTTGGCTTGTTTAACTGCAAAGCAAAATTAAATATGTTTCTTGTTTCACTTTCAGAAACTTTCATATATTAACTTGCATTTTGAAATTCCAAGGGAAGGATTTAAAATGCCTATACCCGGGGCATTTGGTGGTATGGCACACCATGTTCCCCAAACACTGCTTGCTTAACATCACTCAACCCATGACAGAGTTTGACAAATGCTGATGTATATTCTATACGTGTTAAGAATCAAATTATTCTTCAGAAAATAGGATTGGATAGATAGGGGTAAATAAATAGAAGTGGTAACGCAGAAAACACAGACATCTGGAATCCTGAGGCATCTGTGTTGGATGGAAGGAGGGGTGCAGCAGGTTAGGAAGGGCCTGGGGCACCTGACTCCAAGTGCAGGAAATAAGAAAGCAGACTCAGGCACTAAATTCAAATTTCATCCACTTCTAGCATACTCCTTTCCTTAAATTAATCTGAAATATGCTAAATACTGATGAAACATTATTTAGAATAGATAAATATCATGTATGTTTACTCCTTGGAAGGAAAGTTATGACCAACCTAGATAGCATATTGAAAAGCAGAGACATTACTTTGCCAACAAAGGTCCATCTAGTCAAGGCTATGGTTTTTCAGTGGTCACATATGGATGTGAGAGCTGGACTGTGAAGAAAGCTGAGCGCTGAAGAATTGATGCCTTTGAACTGTGGTGTTGGAGAAGACTCTTGAGAGTCCCTTGGACTGCAAGGAGATCCAACCAGTCCATTCTGAAGGAGATCAGCCCTGGGATTTCTTTGGAAGGAATGATGCTAAAGCTGAAACTCCAGTACTTTGGCCACCTCATGCGAAGAGTTGACTCATTGGAAAAGACTCTGATGCTGGGAGGGATTGGGGGCAGGAGGAGAAGGGGATGACAGAGGATGAGATGGCTGGATGGCATCACCGACTCGATGGACGTGAGTTTGAATGAACTCCAGGGGTTAGTGATGGACAGGGAGGCCTGGTGTGCTGCAATTCATGGGGTCACAAAGAGTCGGACATGACTGAGCAACTGAACTGACTGAACTGATGTAAGTAAAAGTCAAGGATTGACTTTTCCTCATAATTGGGTAACAGTCTTTTGATGCTATCACAAAAATACATTAAGTATGGATACAAGAACTATAGTCCTAAAATATTTTCACGGTCTATAAAGATCACAGCAACTCTTATAAAAATTACACATTAATAGTTAAAGGCATATATACACTTATTATGTAAACTATCAAACATCTCTGTATGGGTTACTGTTAACATTTTGCTTATTAATATCAATATCACTTACAATAATAAATATGCCTAGCATTTTCAAAATAAGCAGGTCTGAGAAATTAGGTTAGATATTTCAGCCCTACAGAAACCAATATCATTCTAACTTCTAGCATTTGTAAGTTAACTCCAGGGAGAAAGCTTGCACATTGTGCAGTTGATTTCCTAAACACAGACAAAAAATAAAAACTAAAACAAAACTTGGAGCACACAATTTAATTTAAGGGTCAGTGGGAACAGGTGTGGGTTTAACGGGAAAGCAGAGTAAATTAAAGGACAGAGAATCATCATTGTTAGGGAACAGTTCAACAGAAAATGCTCTCAACTCTTTACCTTCAAGAAACTTAAGTAAATTCTGGCAATTTCAGGTTTTACATTTCAGAAATATCTCAGCCTTCATTATTTTCTACTTGACTGTGTCTAAGCAGGAAGAATTTAGGTCAGAGTTGAGACTGAGTTAGTTGTGGTAACTGTCAACAAATAAATCTCTGCCCCATATTTCATTCTTCACAAAAAATAAATGAGTGTGGGGTAAGAAAATTGACAATCTTATGAAGACAAGAATCTGGTAGCACCTGTATTTGCATTTTAAAATTACTTTTGAAGAAACGATAATGGACTCTCTACATTCTTCCCAAGACACTAAAGACAGCATTACAGGGTGGCCCATATTTACTTTGCTAGGTCCAAAATAAGGAGAACTATATGTGCATTTTCTTCTTGACTCTGATGTAGGTGGAAGCACCCCTTAGGATAGCAAACAAACTCTAACAGAAAATAATTCCAATTAAGCAGAACTCTGAAAATGACCCTGTAATTTTGCATTGTCTTCTGCTGTCAAAAAAAAAAGTTTAAAACAGCCTTAAATTACTGTAACAACAAGGATTTTTATGTTAGTATCACTCCTGGCATTACAGTCAAAGTAAGTGTCTGAAATAATGCTTTGTTTTCTGCTCCTACTGGTTTTCTTTTTCTCTGCAAGGCTTATGAAAATTTTCCTAATTTGGTTGAAGTCACATTTATTTGCATCAGAAAAAAATCTATGGAAGATTTTTTAAAATGTTCTGTGAAAATCTCAGGACATAAATACAGAAGCTTCCTCTTAGGCAGCACCTTGAACTTCAGGGCATAAATAATGTTGAATTTGTCTTATGTTCAGGGCAAGTCTCTACCTCTTGGTTGGAAAGAATATGACTCAGAGCTCATGTGATTCTATCATGAGACATTTGAAAATGTTTTTTTTTCAGCCCTGTTCATTGTTCCCTTTATGCTTCAGCTAGGCTCCCCTCTTTTCTCCTCTAACTGCCCATAAAAGATTGCTGGTCACACTCAGATGGTTGCTGTCCCTGGTACCTCCCATAGACACAAAGCTTAAGGAGGACGATGCCCTCAGCAGGTATTCTGAGTTTCCCTGGGGCCAGTGAATTATAGATCATTTTCAAAGTAGATTCCTTAGGTTTCTAGGGATGAACCTATAATGTGATGAGACCTTCCAAATTATTTCTCTTCTATGTCAGATCCAATTCTGCATCCCTTTTTTCTATGTGTAGAGTGGGAGGTCATAAAAGAAAGTTGCCAGTGGGCTTGTTTGGCATCAAGAAAGAGACACCATTTATGAAATGATGGCTTCACTCTCAAGTCGTGATTGGTGTATTGGTCACAATTTTTTTCTACTGAAAGTTTCTTTTTTTGAACTTCTTATTTTGTATTGGGGTATAGTCAATTAACAATGTTGTGACAGTTTCAGGGGAACAGTGAAGGGACTCAATCATATACACACATGTATCCTTTCTCCCCTTAAAC
Organism: Bos grunniens; assembly: GCF_055505025.1. NCBI lineage: Eukaryota > Metazoa > Chordata > Mammalia > Artiodactyla > Bovidae > Bos > Bos grunniens. Next base: position 53,198,481 of record NC_141166.1, on the reverse strand, counting down.
CTCCTCCCACCCAGGCTGGCACATAACATTAAGTAGACTTTCATGTGCTGTACAGTGTTGGTTATCCATTTTAAATATAGCTATGCATATATGTCCATCCCCTAATCCCTAGGGGATGGTGGCTTCCCTGGTGGCTCAGACAGTAAAGCATCTGTCTATAATGCGGGAGACCGGGGTTTGATCCCTGGGTTGGGAAGATCCCCTGGAGAAGGAAATGGCAATCCACTCCAGTACTATTACCTGGAAAATCCCATAGACAGAGGAGTCTGGTAGGCTACAGTCCATGGGGTCACAAAGAGTCGGACACGACTGAGAGACTTCACTTTCTAATTCCTAACTATCCTAACCCCTCACCTTTCCCCCAGCAACAGTAAGCTCCTTCTCTAAGTCTGTGGATCTTTTTCTGTTTGTAAGTTCATTTGTATCATTTCCTTTTAGATTCCACATATAAGGGATGTCAAATGATATTTCTCCTTCTCTATCTGACTTACTTTATTCTGTATGACAATCTCTAGGTCCATCCATGTTGCTTCAGATGGCATTATTTCATTTTCTTTAATGGCTAAGTAATATTCCATTGTCTATATGTGTCATATCTTCTTTATCCATTCCTCTGTCAATGAACATTTAGGTTGCTTCCATGTCTTGGCTATTGTAAACAGTGCTACAAGGAACACTGGGGTGCACGTATCCTTTCGGATCCTGTTTTTCTCCAGATATATGCCCAAGAGTAGGACTGCAGGGTCATATGGCGCTCTATTTCAAGTTTTTTAAGGAACCTCCATACTATTTTCCATAGCGGCTGTGCCAATTTACATTCACACGAACAGTTTTGGAGGGTTCCTCTCTCTACACATCCTTTCCAGTATTTATTGTTGGTGGATTTTTTGATGAAAGCCATTCTGACTGATGTGAGGTGATATCTCATTGTAGTTTTGATTCTCTAATAATTAACAATGTTGAACATCTTTTCATGTCCCTCTTGGCCATTTGTATGTCTTATAAGAACTGTCTATTTAGGTCTTCTGCCCATTGTTAACTCAAAATCAAACGAACAATTTATTGGCTACAATACCAAGGAGAAAAGAAGATGCTGGAAGCAGATTTTAAAGATAAGAATAATTAACTCATTGTCAACAAGACTGTCCCTCTCTTTCCACCCTCATAGCCCATCTCACCTTGCCTTTTTCCCTTTACATGGTATTTGCATCCTCTGCTTTTATTCAGGTTGTGGTGACATGCCTCCCAGGAGTCCCTGTGTGGCCACCACAGCAGTTTATGTATCTTTTTCCCAACATACAAATATATTCAAAAGAGATGTACTGAGTTCCTGCTACAGGTCAAACACCACCTTATTTGTTAGTGATACAGAGTCAAAATTTAAAACAATCTCTCTTTGTTCATGAAACTTCCATCTAGTGGAGGGAAGAAGAAATTTATTTTAAAAATAAAAATATAATGTCATACAGATGGCTAATAAACACAGGAAAAGATGCTCAACATCACTCATTATTAAAGAAATGGAAATCAAAACTACAATGAGACGTCACCTCATACCAGTCAGCATGGCCATCAACAAAAAGTCTACAAACAATAGATGCTGGAGAGGGTGTGGAGAAAAGGGAATCCCCTTACACTGTTGGTGGGAATGTAAATTGATATAGCTTCCATAGAAGACAGTATGGAGATTCCTGAAAATACTAGGAATAAAACCACCATATAACCCAGCAATCCCACTCCTAGGCATATTCCCTGAGGAAAACAAAATTGAAAATAAAACACATGTACCCCAATGTTCATTCAGCACTATTTACAATAGCTAGGACATGGAAGTAACCTAGATGTGCATCAGAAGATGAATGGCATATATATATACAATGGAATAGTACTCAGCCATGAAAAGAAATGCATTTGAGTCAGTTCTAAGGAGGTAGATGAATCTAGAGGCTATTATACAGAGTGAAGTAAGTCAGAAAGAAAAAAACAAATACAGTATACTTACACATATATATGGAATCTAGAAAGGTGGTAATGATGAAATTAATTGCAGGATAGCAATGGAGATGCAGACATAGGGAACAGACTTATGGACATGGTGGGGGGGAGGTGAGGAAGAAGAGGGTGGGATGTACAGACAGAGTAACATGAAAACATACATATCTAAAGATAGCCAAAGGGAATGTGCTGTAGGACTCAGTGAACTCACACTGGGGCTCTGTAACAACCTAGAGGGGTCGGATGGGGAGGGAGGTGTGAGGGAGGGGACATATGTAAACCTATGACTCATGCTGATGTTTGGCAGAAACAAACACAATACTGTAAAGCAACTATCCTTCAATTAAAAATAAATAAATTAAAACAACAAACAAACAAAAACACAACATGTTAGATGGTGATGAGAACTGTGGAGAAAAAAAGGAACCTAAGTGATCTTATTTTGGAAATAAGGTCTTTGTAGATGTAATTAGTTAATTTAAGATCATAGTAGGTTCAGTTTAGTACCTCAGTCGTGTCTGACTCTTTGCGACCCCATGAATCGCAGCACATCAGGCCCCCCTGTCCATCACCAACTCCCGGAGTTCACCCAGACTCACGTCCATTGAGTCAGTGATGCCATCCAGCCATCTCATCCTCTGTGGTCCCCTTCTCCTCCTGCCCCCAATCCCTCCCAGCATCAGAGTCTTTTCCAGTGAGTCAACTCTTCTCATGAGGTGGCCAAAGTACTGGAGTTTCAGCTTTAGCATCATTACTTCCAAAGAACACCCAGGGCTGATCTCCTTCAGAATGGACTGGTTGGATCTCCTTTCAGTCCAAGGGACTCTCAAGAGTCTTCTCCAACACCACAGTTCAAAACCATCAATTCTTCGGCACTCAGCCTTCTTCACAGTCCAACTCTCACATCCATACATGACCACAGGAAAAACCATATCCTTGACTAGACAGACCTTTGTTGGCAAAGTAATGTCTCTGCTTTTCAATATACTGTCTAGGTTGGTCATAACTTTCCTTCCGAGGAGTAAGCATCTTTTAATTTCATGGGTGCAATCACCATTTGCAGTGATTTTGGAGCCCAGAAAAATAAAATCTGACACTGTTTCCACTGTTTCCCCATCTATTTTCCATGAAGTGATGGAACCGGATGCCATGATCTTCGTTTTCTGAATGTTGAGCTGTAAGCCAACTTTTTCACTCTCCTCTTTCACTTTCATCAAGAGGCTCTTGAGTTCCTCTTCACTTTCTGCCATAAGGGTGGTGTCATCTGCGTATCTGAGGTTACTGATATTTCTCCCGGCAATCTTGATTCCAGCTTGTGCTTCTTCCAGCCCAGCGTTTCTCATGATGTACTCTGCACATAAATTAAATAAGCAGGGTGATGATATACAGCCTTGACCGTACTCCTTTCCCAATTTGGAACCAGTCTGTTGTTCCATGTCCAGTTCTAACTGTTGCTTCCTGATCTGCATACAGGGTTCTCAAGAGGCAGGTCAGGTGGTCTGGTATTCCCATGTCTTTAAGAATTTTCCACAGTTTATTGTGATTCACACAGTCAAAGGCTTTGGCATAGTCAATAAAGCAGAAATAGATGTTTTTCTGGAACTCTCTTGCTTTTTCAATGATCCAGCGGATGTTGGCAATTTGACCTCTGGTTCCTCTGCCTTTTCTAAAACCACTTCAACATCTGGAAGTTCAAGGTTCATGTATTGCTGAAGCCTGGCTTGGAGAATTTTGAACATTACTTTACTAGCATGTGAGATGAGTCCAATTGTGCTGTAGTTTGAGCATTCTTCTAGGGAGAGAAAAGCTAAAACTTCATTTCAGTTTTGTTTAATAAGAACCAGAAAAGGAAGGTGATCTCTCAAGTATACATAGCAGAGCAGATGGACCACATTTTGTCTCCAGAGTTACTCAAGTGTAACAGGTAAAATATTTTTGAAATACCTATGCCCCAACTGCCAACATTGAATCCAGGAAAAGTGTGATACCACCCTAGGAAGTATGACTTAAAGAGATTTTTCTGAACAGACAGAAAGAGGGAGGGGGAAAACCTGATCTTTTTTTTCCTTGGTGACTGTGGAATGAGGACAAGAAAGGAGAGTAGAAATACATAAAAAGGCAAGTCATCCCCAATCACCCTTCTCTGCAGTGAAGTCATGGAGAGGACAGTCTTTGGAGTGTTAGATGGGTAAAGAAAAAAGCCATTGAATATAAGGGTTTTGTGCTGTTTTCCACTTGGAATTACAGGGGTATTACCAACCCAGGGGACCCCCAGGGTTAGGGAGGTGAAGTCCAGACCTACCCTACCTGGTCATCATAGAATCCCATTTTGCACAGAAAAATAAAGGCAGGTTCCCATGGGAAGAGATTGCTTCTTGGAGAGACAATTGAGTATTTAAAGTCCACAGAGAATACCTAAGGTTAAGGAGCAAAGAGAAGTTACAACTAGACCTCAGAGGGGGCTGATGTGAAGCCAGGTCAGTAGCAAAGACCCCCAACCAAAGTGAGAAAAAACTAAACAGAAGGTCCTGTTACAATCAGACCACCAGGTTAGGCCATCACTGCAATGATCTGAGAGGCAGAAAACCAAGCAAAGTCATATAGACATAAACATTGAGATGTGTACTGCCTTCCTTGCTGCCAGATTACATAGCTCCCCAGGACACACACATCACCTTGGAAAGAAGCAGGGAAGAGGAGAAAATCTACAATACTTTCTTATTCAAAAAGACAAATGCCTGAAGAGACTGAATTTATGAGACTGAATTTTCAGATGGATCAAATTTAGTTTCATGAGTTTCTTTGATCTTTTCCCCTTGCTGCACTGCAAGATCACGTCAGAGGGAAAAAACAAAGCATCCACATTGAAACTGCACATCAGAGCGCACCTCAAGTTACTTGAGATCATAGTACATGATAATCCAAGAGCAAATCACTAGCATTTCTTATGTTACTACAAGGGCTCTTGAGTTTTCAAGACAACACTGTCACCATGACCATTTGCAGATTTAATTCCATACTTTCAGGAAACTAACAAACCAAAAATAAAGGTGAGACAAAGAAGTTGTTATAGGCATAAGTTCAATTTTCAATCGACAGAAGGATAGAGCAGAAGAAAGACAAGGAAGCATCTCCAGATTTCTCTCTAAATGTTACTCTTAATTGCTGCATGATTAAAACTATGTTAAACACATTTTACATAAAAGTAGCTGTTCACAATGAGGAACTGTCACTTAGGACTCAAATAGATAGGTCAGTTTTCTAAGGTCTCACCTTCCAGAGGGTAAACAGTTGCTAAATACAGTGCCAGCTTTAAACAGTTGGTCTGATATAAGAAAAGAGATCCTCTGAGCTTGAGAGGAGCATGAGGTAACCTATTTGGAAGATTCAGCAATACATTCTAAAGAAATATTTTCACAAATGTCAACTGGTAGTAGAAGTAAAAAGTGATCAGTTGAACCTTAGGAGTGGATGTGTATTCTATATGTAAAATTTTTATGATTTTAATAAAATGATTTCTATAAAAAATTGCACTAGTATAAACCTCACAAGGACACTAAAGCACATGATAATCTGCAATTTCAATCAGCTTTTTATTCTGTAACTAGAATGTGATGGAAAAGAAAACAGCCTAGTTTTGTGTGAGCTTCAGGTAATTTTCTCTAGAGGTACTTTACTACTCCATCTCTTTCCCCCAAGGCAATACAAATCATTGTGCTAAAAAGTTATAAATTTCAAATTAAATATCAATATTTAAAAATAGCATAGAAATGTGAAATACAAGTGAAATAATTTTTACGGAAGAGAAATATGCTTCTTGAATTTGTCTAGGAATGTAAGCCACTCTAGACTTCTAGACATTATTTTTACAAACTAAATTAGAAACAGTTGACATGACTATTAAGACTTTTCATGTACTGAATAGTGTCCTGTTCTTGTTGGGAACTCAAAATATAGCATCAAATTTCACCCTGATTAAATGCAAAAGAAACACATGTTGACATAATCTATTTATCTTGAAGGAAAATATTTCGTCTTTGTTAAATGTATATGTGTACATATATTTCAAAATTAGAAACTCTTGCCCAAAACTAAATGTTTAATTGGAGTTATTTAATTGGGAGTCTATTTTCACTCCAGTTTATTTTCCCGGAGTAGATAAATAATAGATCATTATTGGAGAATTCTAAAAATATCCTCATTATAAGTCATACTTAGGATTTACAAGAGGTTAGAAGGCAATGGCACCCCACTCCAGTACTCTTGCCTGGCAAATCCCATGGATGGAGGAGCCTGGTAGGCTGCAGTCCATTGGGTTGCTAGGAGTCGGACACGACTGAGTGATTTCACTTTCACTTTTCACTTTCAGGCATTGGAGAAGGAAATGGCAACTCACTCCAGTGTTCTTGCCTGGAGAATCCCAGGGACGGGGGAGCCTGGTGGGCTGCCATCTCTGGGGTCGCACAGAGTCGGACATGACTGAAGAGACTTAGTAGCAGCAGCAACAGGAGGGGAATGGCTTTTCAATCTGGTAACTGTTTTTATGTATATTCACTGACTGAGCAACTGAACTGAACTGTCTGTAACCCCAGGAGCTTAGTGAAATGCTACTTGTTCCTTGGGTAAATTATCTGATCTCCATTACCGATAAGATACCATATATATCCAGTTTTCATCTATTTAACATTAATTTCAGAGAAGCACAAGAACAAAGCTTTATGAGCTTTCTTTAAAACTTGGCTTTATTGCCAGTTTCCTTGGTTAGTAAAGACCTGAGAGATTGCCTTCTCCAGTTCTGCCTCTACCTTGTGTAGTATCTGAACAATTAAAAAATGAAGACTTCTAGGAGTTGCTTGTATAATTTTGAGATTAGTTGTTTGTCAGTTGCTTCATTTGCTATTATTTTCTCCCATTCTGAAGGCTGTCTTTTCACCTTGCTTATAGTTTCCTTTGTTGTGCAGAAGCTTTTAAGTTTAATTAGGTCCCATTTGTTCATTTTTGCTTTTATTTCCAATATTCTGGAGGTGGCATCACTCATTATCAGAGAAATGCAAATCAAAACCACTATGAGGTACCATTTCACACCAGTCAGAATGGCTGGGATCCAGAAGTCTACAAGCAATAAATGCTGGAGAGGGTGTGGAGAAAAGGGAACCCTCTTACACTGTTGGTGAGAATGCAAACTAGTACAGCCACTATGAAGAACAGTGTAGAGATTCCTTAAAAAACTGGAAATAGAACTGCCTTATGATCCAGCAATCCCACTGCTGGGCATACACACTGAGGAAACCAGAAGGGAAAGAGACACATGTACCCCAATGTTCATTGCAGCACTGTTTATAATAGCCAGGACATGGAAGCAACCTAGAAGTCCATCAGCAGATGAATGGATAAGACAGCTGTGGTACATATACACAATGGAGTATTACTCAGCCATTAAAAAGAATACATTTGAATCAGTTCTAATGAGGTGGATGAAACTGGAGCCTATTATACAGAGTGAAGTAAGCCAGAAAGAAGAACACCAATACAGTATACTAACGCATATATATGGAATTTAGAAAGATGGTAACAATAACCCTGTATATGAGACAGGAAAAGAGACACTGATGTATAGAACAGTCTTTTGGACTCTGTGGGAGAGGGAGAGGGTGGAATGATTTGGGAGAATGGCATTGAAACATGTATAATATCATGTATGAAACGAGTCGCCAGTCCAGGTTCAATGCACGATATGGATGCTTGGGGCTGGTGCACTGGGACGACCCAGAGGGATGGTATGGGGAGGGAGGAGGGTTCAGGATGGGGAACACATGTATACCTATGGCAGATTCATTCTGATATATGGCAAAACCAATACAATATTGTAAAGTTAAAAAATTAAAAAAAAAATGAAGACTTCTAGCTTTCCAAAATCTCTATTAACTTTTTTGGCTTATTCAAACAAGATGAATATGACTTTCTCAGAAGTAAAGATTTTTTTCAATGTATACCCTAATTGCACTAGAGCTGGATTTCACAAATTAATAAATACAAAAATTAAACTACATTAAAACAGATTACAGAGGTTTTATTTACAAAGCATCCTTGCCCTTTGGAATTTTCACTTTTTAAACATGAGTTATTCGCAGGCACTGCTCTGTGTCTGTACTGAGCTAATTTCAGAAACAATCAGCTGCTTGCAGCCGCTCCATGTGTCTACAAATATCTGTAGGTGTGAAAATGTCATAAACAAAACAAAAAGTTCCTATATTAAGCCCATACCTTACTGTGAAATGAATTAGATCAGAAGATGAAAATCAAAACTTCCATTAAGGATTTTCAGCAGCCAGGTTATTGAAGCATTTATTGTTTCTGAAGCAAAGAATTTCAGATAAACAAAAGAAGCCCTACTTCTGGTGTCAGTTCTGTTTTTGTTTAGAACAACAAAAGCCCACCAGCCTGCTTCTTCATTAACTGAAATGTGAGAGAAAGAAAGAAAAGAAAAATTCACACTTTAGAAAGGAACTCCCTTCCCCAATTACACTGAAAATTAAAATAATTGAGAGCAGAGAATCAGTATATGCTTATTTTTTTCCTCAGCTTTGCCCTTATCACACCCACTGACACTGAGGATTATGGTGGCTTCAGTTACTTATCCTCAGCAAGGAAATTCTCAGGACCAAGGAAATGTAGGATATTCTTCTCTGACTTGCTAATTTATCTTTATATGAAAATTGTTAGAAAAAAAAATCATTCCAGTCATTTGATAACAGAAAATGAAGCTGAAGATTTATATCCTGTAATACATAAACTGAGTATTACTATGAAAAATGAAGAGAGGGAAACTACCAAGCAAGAAGACTATTTACAATTAAACAAACAAAAAAGATCGCTTTAAGAAATGAGTCTTGACCAGGGAATTTGGAGAATTCAGTTTCAAGTTATCAGCAAGAAAAAGAAAGCAAAATTTCTTGAAACTTCTAGAACTACAAAATTTTAATGCTTTTCAGGTTCCCTCCCATTAACTTGGTGAATGTCAATGGACAAAAAGGAACTGTGGTACGAGAGAGACTCACAGTCACCTTGGCATCCGCTACCCTAGTCTCTGAAGTAAATGCTTATGGATTATTTTTTTATTTAAATTTATTTATTTTAATTAGAGGCTAATTACAATATTGTACTGGTTATATTTTTGAAGAAACTCAAAATCTAGAGAGTATTGGGGGAAATGTATACGCATTTGGTAGAATGATGCAATTCTACCACATTCTCTCTGCTTGCTCCAAATATTAAATAATTTAATTTATTGAAAAAATTCAACCTGAGGTTTATATAAACTCAATCCTTCAAGGGAAATGAAAATAAAAATAATATTTGTTAGTAAAGTATGTCCTCTGAAGGAGAGAGATGACAACTTCCTAGTCAAAAAACTTGTTATGAACTTGGGTATTGGTATTCACAAACCTCAATTCAAGTACAGCTTCCTACATTCATAGATGTATAATGGGGAAAGTTACCAAAGTGTTCTAAATTGGAGTTTCTGTTTATGATTTTTTTAAATAGCACTTTCCTCTTAGAGTTGTGTTATGGACTAAAAGTTTGTATCCCCCTGTAATTCACATATTGAAATCCTATCATTGTGATGATATAAAGAGGTAGGACTTTTGAGAGGTAAATAGATCATGAGAGTAGGACCCTCATAAAGGGCATTCAGTTCAGTTCAGTCACTCAGTCATGTCCGACTCTTTGCGACCCCATGGACTGCAGCACGCCAGGCCTTCCTGTCCATCACCAACTTCTGGAGTTTACCCAAACTCATGTCCATTGAGTCCGTGATGCCATCCAGCCATCCTATCCTCTGTCATCCCCTTCTCTTCCTGCCCTCAATCTTTCCCAACATCAGGGTCTTTTCAAATGAGGCAGCTCTTCACATCAGGTGGCCAAAATATTGGAATTTTAGTTTCAACATCATTCCTTCCAATGAACACCCAGGACTGATTTCATTAGTGCCCTTTAAGAGACTCCAGAGAGTGAGCTCTCATCCTTTCCACCCTAGGGGAGACACAGCAAGAAGACAGTCATCTGTGAACCATAACGTGGGCTCTCACTAGACACTGAATCTGCTAACTCCTTAATCTGGAACTTCCCAGACTCCAGAACTATAAGAAATAAATCTCTGTTGTTGGTAAACTACCCAGTCTATGGTATTCTGTTACAGCAGTCTTACCAGAATTAGACAAGTTGTTACAAGCATGATATTAATTTGCTAATGTAAAATGTGTTGCACAGTATTTAGCACATAATATGTATGCCTTATTTCTGGTCTTGAGATAAATATAATTTCCAAAAGAATAACTTAGGTCACAATCACTGTCTTGTGAAAATGGGTTCTATCAAAGGTTACTACGAATTTTTTAAAAATATATCTGTTATATGTTTCTGTTATAATTATCTTAGGACATAGTAACAACAATAGCATCAATCATTATATAAGGTTGTGGCCCATTTTAGCTTTTCATAGAATCAGGAGAGCCCAAAACTTATATACCAAAAATCCTATCTAAAATAATTCTTGGTATGCCATTTCTCAGGTGAAATTTGTCTACTTGCTTTTCCCATTTAGTCAAATACTTATTCAATGAAAGTATACATAAAAACTCAGAAATCTGAGAATGCAACTATATAGGAAATAGGATGACAGAATATTCAGTTTTAAACATATATGCAGCATAGTTATTATCTATTCCTCCCTTTTGACTTTTGTCCTTATTTCTGACTCCTGCCTTATTTTGTGAGACCATTCTGTTATGTCTAAGGGAAGATTAATAGACAATTTTTACCACTTTCAGGCCAATGGAGGAAATTTCAGGTGTTAAAAAAAATTAGACTACCTGTTAAAGTAACATAGAAATTTCTTAGAAAATAATTTGAACTCACTCTGTGAATCATGTTCTTTAAAACTTTCTGAAACTCCTTTGCAGCTCATATGAGTTAATGTTTTATCACGAACTTTTAATACAATTTCAAAGCAACTGAGTTTAGACTGGGTAGAAGAAATGAGATTCCCAGTTCTAATGCATCTTAGCTTGCTAATTTGGGCAACTTATTTTATCATCTGTAAAATGGGATATCTTTATGTTAAAAATCTAACACAAAAGGACTATTATGTGGATGAAAGAAAATGACATATCATGAAAATACTACAATATAAGCCATATATAAATGTTGAACAATTATAAGTTGCTGGTGGTATTAACTTTTATAGTCTGTTGACTACATATTTTAAAAATGCTATTAAGCTGTAAGCAAATGTGCTTTATTTTCTTTAAAATCTAAAAGCAACAGGTAGAAAATGTTTCATTTATACTGGTTACTCTGCTTTACAGTTTCTCCATTCTTTGGCAAAAAAATAAGAAATCCATTTTTCTTCTAAAGCTACTTCTACAGAATTTCTGTTTCCTTGAGGCTGTTAATGACAATCATCTGCCAAGAGCTTTTTTTCTCAAAGGACCTCATGCTGAAAGTAGGAGATGAAAAAAATATCTATTCATAAGTATATGATTACCATATTGGGCAGTGTATATTTTCATTCCTGTGAATTTCTGTTGCACAGCTTCTTTGAAATTAATGTCTCTTGTATTTTCCATTGTTCTCAGTATATAGAAAGAGTCTATTCTGTTTTATAATCTATTGTTTTTTCAACTTCCAGAAAATAGATAGCTGAGATACATTTGTTTTGAAAAAATTACATAGCTATATTTAGTACCACTACCCACATGATCTGAGTTTAGATCAATACAGGAGTCGCAAACTTCAAGTCCTAAATGTTAAAGCAGTACATCTCAGAACTCATGCATAAATCTGAACACTAAATTTCACAATGGAATTCTAGGTATTTTATCTTTTCTTATTTTACCAATTCCATCTAGCTTTAGGTCAGTCACTAGAGTTCTCTCCACATCTTATTAGACTACTGACTTGACAGTTTAATAGATGTACCAAGAATACTAAAATAAATTAAATAGGTTACCCATATAAATAATAAACAACTGAAGAAGTATTACAAAGTGACATATCCAAGAATACAAATGAACAAAGTGTTAGTTATACATCTGACTAAATCTGGCCACAGAAATGATCAAAATAGACCAATCAGAAAAGCTTCCTGAAAAAAATGCATTTTTGAAGTTGGAAAGGTAAGTGCAAGAAAAGGCCTGGAGGCAGAAACAACATGAAACTCAGAATGATGAGCATGAATAGGGAAGAAGATTCTACCATAGATTAACCAGATGAAAACTTGATGAACAAATGTAGATAAAAATGAACCCCTGGGATGCACTTTTAACAAGTAGTTTTCCATGGAAAGATAAGAAAATTAGCCTTTAACCCCGCTAGTGTTAATTGCAAATGCCAAGGTCTTTCATGAGCTGTTGCAGGTTTCTGAACCATATGTATTTTTGTTATTTTTTTTCCTCTGAGTGGTGGCTATAGTGTTGCAAAAGACACATGGCATTAGATCACTGGAGGTATCCAGTTACAAAGCAATCAGCAAATCATGTAGCTGCAATGGTTTCCTGCACCTCAGCCCTCAGAGAAGCCATTTCTGAATACCATCTGTTACCTGAATGATTTTACAATGCTGATGAAATTGTTTTGTCAATGCTTGCAAACTTTCATGCCATCAGCTAGATTTTCAGCAGAAAAGGAACTGGTTATATATTCTTTTTGTCTTCCCAGTTGGCTCAATGGTAAAAAATCTACATGGAACACAGGAGATGCAGGGGACGCAGGTTCTATCCCTCCATAGGGTTGCACAGAGTCAGACACGAATGAAGTGACTTAGCATGCACATATACATATGTTCTTTTATGTGCAAAGCAGCGGGCACCCACAAAATAAAGCTTCATTGATTAAAAAAATTGCAATCATCCTGTAACTTTCAGAAGTTAAGCATGCACTGTTGCATGCATTAGGAGAGCAAATGAAGAGACAAACATTATTTTCATTACATTTTTGACCTGCAGTGGTAAAATATATCATAACTTACCTCAAAAACAACAAATGTTCTCAAATAAGTCATAAAACTTGTACTCCTCAGCTTCCTCAGGTAGACTTTCAACTTGCCCAGGAGAGAAATTTCTCTAAGCCAGGTGAGCTGACAGATATGAACTAAATGACCCCAATTTGGGGGCCTTGGCAGAGATAAGGGCTTTAGGACAAGAAGTCAGACTGGCACTTATGACTTTCATCAGAGATATCCTTTTGTGCCAGTATAATGTGTAATTTTATTCAGAAAAATATCTGTGTGGTGATACTAAGATAGATTATTCAAGAATTACAATGTCTGAAAGAGGTGTTTTTACCTTAGAATTTAGGAGGATAGCAAAAGGATTTTCTGAGAGTGGCTAAATCACAGGTCTAGATAAGAATTCTAAATAACTGATTATAGAACACTGCATAGAAGTGTATGCAGCCACGATGTAGATGTAGTATATACATCTACGTTGGCCTGTGATGTATGTGTGCATGTTTATGTGTGTGTACACACATACTTCCAGTTTCTCCTCAATAAAGAACCAATGGAGACTTTAGGCAAGAATTTTTATTCATCCTGTTCTTCTCCTTTTACATTTTTAGATCCATTGCTCTTCCTATAACACACCATTTACTGTAAGAGTAGTTATTTCCCTATTTTAGGATGCTTTCTTCTATTTGCAGAAGTCTTTAGTCATTCTATTTGCAAAAGCTCATTTCCCATACAGACTCCATCAATGAATTGCATAAAGGCTTTGCTTATCTCCAATGTACTTTACCAAATGTGAACTGCCTGCTTTCTTAATGAAGCGTTGGACCCTTCAGATCCTTATAATTCTGAGCACATGATGCTACATGGCTTCTCTGTCACAAGCATAATTCTCTCTAGATATTTCATTGCTAGAATAATGATATCCAACCTAACTATGGCAGGAATAAACCTGACTGCGGTCCACACTAAAAACAAATCTTTCCTTCCTCATTGTTGTCAATATCATCAATCACCTTAGTCAATATTAAAGAAACTCAGTGACTTTCAAATTTAATGACTTCAAACATGTCAAGATGTGGGCTAACAGGATAATTCCAATTTTCAAAATATTTAGAATTTCAATCTTAAGAATAAACTATTTAGGAGGAAATATAACTTATAGGGCTTCCTTGGTAGCTCAGCTGGTAAAGAATTCACTTGCAATCAGGAGACCTTGGTTCAGTTCCTGAGCTGGGAAGATCCTCTGGAGAAGGGACAGGCTACCCACTCCAGTATTCTTGGGCTTCCCTGATAGATCAGATGGTAAAGAATCTGCCTGCAATGCAAGAAATCTGGGTTCTATCCCTGTGTTGGGAAGGTCCCCTGGAAGAGGGCATGGCTACCCACCTCAGTATTCTTGCCTGGAGAATCCCCATGGACAGAGGAGCCTGGACGCAATGCCTGTAGCTGCCTAAGCTCAGCACATATAACTTAAAGCTGAATATTTTGTCCACAGAAGTGTCCTCTTACAATGGAAGAAGATAAAGATGAGGAAAAATAATATATCAAACACATTAGTACAAGATCTCAGAAGAACACCTACAGATTCATTATGGGCTCCTTTTCTTAATATCCCATCATAAATTAGATATATTTGTCATATACTATAAAACAGAGTTGAAAGAAAGGATTACATATAAGATTATATCAATATACTATAAAAACTAGTCAAAATGGCTGATTCTAGAAAATATATTATCAGAGTTGAATGAAAGCTGAATTGTAACTGCCTACAAGGTATGGGGGAAGGGACAATGGAAAATAAGCATATTTTCCTCATAAAATGTGTCAGGTACAGAATGTAAGGTAGAGTTAACAAAAGCATTCTTTCAAAGCCTGCTGAATGAGCAGCTGTACACCCAAGAACCCACTGTCACCTAACATAGCAGAAGGTGAAAGGTTTTCTTCCTGCATTTGAAGGAGAGATGATCTGAATTGAAGCTTTGAGGCTGATTGGATGACATTCTGAAACTAGGCACATTAGGTAATAGTTTTCACGTTAAATATTGATACCTCTTCCAAGTACCTGTACTTTTCCCAGAATACTGGTGGGGGATGGTTTATACCATCATGGGCAGAAGAAAGAGTAAATGTCCCACAGAAAGACTTATGTGTTGTGCTGAGTCACGTAGTTCTGTCTGACTCTTTGCGAGCCCATGGACTGTAGCCTGCCAAGCTCCTCTGTCCATGGAATTCTCCAGGAAAGAATACTGGAGCGGTTGCCATGCCCTCCTCCAGGGGATCTTTCCAACCCAAGGATCAGACCCAGGTCTCCCACATTGCAGGCGGATTCTTTACCAGCTGAGCTACCAGGGAAGCCCATAGAAAGACTTATAAATACTGTTATTTCAGGATTCCCCATCAAAAAGACCAGGTCCTCTATAGATCACCTTCAGTTCAGTTCAGTTCAGTTTAGTTGCTCAGTCGTGTCTGACTCTTTGCGATCCCATGAATCGCAGCATGCCAGGCCTCCCTGTCCATCACCAACTCCCGGAGTTCACTCAGACTCACGTCCATCGAGTCAGTGATGCCATCCAGCCATCTCATCCTCTGTCGTCCCCTTCTCCTCCTGCCCGCAATCCCTCCCAGCATTAGATCTTTTCCAGTGAGTCAACTCTTTGCATGAGGTGGCCAAAGTACTGGAGTTTCAGATTTAGCATCATTCCTTCCAAAGAAATCCCAGGGCTGATCTCCTTCAGAATGGACTGGTTGGATCTCCTTGCAGTCCAAGGGACTCTCAAGAGTCTTCTCCAACACCACAGTTCAAAAGCATCAATTCTTCGGCGCTCAGCTTTCTTCACAGTCCAACTCTCACATTCATACATGACCACTGGAAAAAACCATAGCCTTGACTAGACGGACCTTTGTTGGCAAAGTAATGTCTCTGCTTTTCAGTATGCTATCTACGTTGGTCATAACTTTCCTTCCAAGGAGTAAGCATCTTTTAATTTCATGGCTGCAGTCACCATCTGCAGTGATTTTGGAGCCTTACTGTGACCTATACCAACTGTTACTTTTTAGAAAAGAAAATTTCCAGTTTTTCAGCCATATTATTTATATTTTCAAAAAATACTATGATACAATATTATAATTATTGTAACAATTTTAATAAGACTTAAGTTATCAAAACATTTAGGAACTGTTATTGTTTGAATTGTTTAGCAGAACTTAGTTTTGTGATCAATCCTTAACATATTCAAGAGAATTCAACTTAAAGTAATTTGTGGTTTATTAGTCACATGAACAGTATTTAAATGTTTGGGAAAGTGTTTAAAATTAGTTTTTTAAAATTTGGCATCGCATATAAACCATAGCTGTATTCTTCAGAAATGTAAAGCAAGACCTCTTGAACAACAGCAACCCAAGCAACAATTAACAAAACGTCAACAAAAGCAAATGAGATAGACTAAGTTCTTTAGTAGCTGGGGATAAACTGCTTTTGAGATCTATGCCTACAGAACATCCAGGTAGAAATTTCCAATGGTTAACTGAACATACACATAATTGGCATCTGGAGTTTATATGTGATGTTAGGGTTAAAGTATCAGTGCCAAGACAGTGGTCATAGTCAAAAGAGTTGCTGAGATAAATGTTCTGGAAAGGGGGCATTTGAAAGCCCCAGGATTTTAGTTCAATCTTAAGTTTTTCTGAAACTACCTTCATGGCACTGTCCTCAAACCTGGTACCACACAGAATGAACTATTTCAAAAAGTCTTAAAAAATTAAGATGAATTCAGGCAATTTAGGATATACTTACTAGCAATAAACTTGCTGTATGATTTTGAACAGGTATTTTCCATCTATTAGATTCACATTATGCTAATTCAATAATTAGGTTTGAGTAGGTACTTTCTCCCTTGGACAGCAAGGAGATAAAACCAGTCAATCTTAAGGAAGATCAATGCTGAATGCTCACTGGAAGGACTGATGCTAAAGCTGAAGCTCTGGTATTTTGGTCATCTGATGTAAAGAGAAAATTCATTGGGAAAGTCCCTGATGCTGGGAAAGATTGAGAGCAGAAGGAGAAGAGGAGATTGAAAGCAGAAGCAGAAGATGAGATGACTGGACGGTATCACTGATGTGATGGACATGAACTCTGGCAAATTCCAGGAGATTGTGAGGGATAGGGTGGCCTGGCGTGCTGCAGTCCACAGGGTCATAAAGAGTCAGACACGACTGGGACTGAAAAACAACAACAAGGTAGTTTCTGGGCTTTGCAAGTAGTGGCAGCGGTAAAGAAGTCCACCTGCCAATGCAGGGGACTTAAGAGAGGCAAGTTCAGTCCCTGGGTTGGGAAGATCCCTTTGAGGAGGGTGTGGCAACTCATTCCAGTATTCTTGCCCGGAAAATCCCATGGAGAGAGGCACCTGGTGGGCTACCGTCCACAGGGTCCCAAAGAGTTGGACACAACTCAAGTGAAGAATTGATGCTTTTGAACTGCGGTGTTGGAAAAGACTCTTGAGAGTCCCTTGGACTGAAAGGAGATCCAACCAGTCCATCCTAAAGGAGATCAGCCCTGGGTGTTCATTAGAAGGACTGATGTTGAAGCTGAAACTCCAGTACTTTGGCCACCTCATGCGAAGAGCTGACTCATTGGAAAAGACCCTGACGCTGGGAAAGATTGAGGGCAGGAGGAGAAGGGGACGACAGAGGATGAGATGGTTGGATGGCGTCACCGACTCGATTGTCATGGGTTTGGGTGAACTCCGGGAGCTGGTGATGGACAGGGAGGCCTGGCCTGCTGCGGTTCATAGGGTCGTGAAGAGTCGGACACAACTGAGCAACTGAACTGAACTGAACTGAAGCAGGCACGCAGGTAGTTTCTAAGAAAACTCTTCCGTTCAATGATTCTATGAAGTCCTATGACATAAACAGCATAGAATATCTAGGCTGAAAGTGAAAGTCGCTCAGTTGTTTACAACTCTTTGCCTGCCAGGCTCCTCTGTCCATGGAATTCTCCAGGCCAGAATACTAAAATGGGTCTCTTTTCCAGGGGATCTTCCCAACCCAGGGATCGAACCCAGGTCTCCTGCATTGCAGGCAGATTCTTTACTATCTGAGCTACCAGGGAAGCCCAGAACTACTGGAGTGGGTAGCCTATCCCTCCACCAGCAGATCTTCCCAACCCAGGAATGAAATCGGGGTCTCCTGCATTGCAGGTGGATTCTTTACCAGCTGAGCTACCAGTTAGCCAATCATAATTCAGAAATTAACTGTCACAGGTTTCATATTTCTGTTTTACAATGTTTTTTAAAAATGAGTTGGGCTTCTTGGTATTGAAATAATGCTGATGCATAATTTTAGTGGATCTTATTTTAGTGATACTATTATTAGTAACCTATACTAACAAAATCTTTTCTCTACAAAATTGAATGTGTTTTCACTTGGAAAAATCTTTATATAATATTAAAAAGGTTAAGAACTCTTGATTAGAGACACAACTATTCAGTCATCTCTATTCATAATTTCTACAACTTATATACACAATTTCTGACAGATTCATTATCTAATAAACCAACCTCTCCTAGAAAATACTCAGCTTTAATTTATTACTACTAAATTCAAACCACAAAGATAATGATATAGGTTCAGTTCTAAATATAATTTTTTTTAATTTTTGGTTATTGTAATGCTTAAATTTTTGGAATACCAGAGCCAAAATCCTTAGTTTTAGTTATTCATTATTTTAGGCCAAAACTAGAAAATTAATATACGCTATCAGATCATAAAAATTATAGACTTGTACCTATCATTTAGATTATATTTTTGTTCATCTGAATGTAAAAGACCTTAAGCAACAAGATTTTTCTATTTGATTAACTCCCTAGAGAACGTGGAAGCCTGAAAATCTTTTTTTGCACTACTGTAGAAAGCTGGGTGTTTAAAATGAAGAGCATGATTTGGTATAAAAAGATTTCTGAAATTACTCATTAAAAGAATAAGATAAGTTATATTTTAAAATGTCTTTCTTGTTGAAAATTTTCACCTAATTTATTCAGCTATATTTCTGAAGACAAAGTATTATTGTATTCCTCCACCCTTTATTTAAATAAAGAAGTGCATTAATGCCTATTATTCATAGTCATCCTTCTAGTTTTGAAAACATAGGGCAATGCTTACTGACTTAAATTGCATGATGTATTATTAGCTTGATAGTGGTAATCATTTCACAATGTATGTGTATATCAAACATCATGCTGTTCATTGTCATCAAGTGTCCCCTAGGATT
Organism: Bos grunniens; assembly: GCF_055505025.1. NCBI lineage: Eukaryota > Metazoa > Chordata > Mammalia > Artiodactyla > Bovidae > Bos > Bos grunniens. The sequence continues at coordinate 53,179,210 of NC_141166.1, read as the reverse complement.
TTGAGGTAATGCTTAACATAACAACATTAGGTGTCACACTTCTTTTGTGACCATCTTCATCCTCTAATTCATTTGACATGTTAAACAGATTACTTTTAAGGGATTATACATGGTTTTTAACATATATAAAGCACTTGGACTATACTATTTTTTATCTCGATTGATTTGATTAAAAATGGAATGTCTGTAAAAGGATGGAGATAGTCTTACTGCCTTCTATGCAATGCGAGGTAACCTCAAATTCAATTTGAGTAATGAAACCTGAACTTAAGAACCCAAGAAATATAAATTTGCCAAACCACAAAGCAAGTATAAATTGGTTCCATTGCCATAACCGTTCTGGAAAGATAAGAACATGAAGTTTCAGTAGACAGTTTGCTTAAAGATCCTGCTCAACAGTCTCCAAATTATTAAAAGTGTCTTCAGTCTGCCCATGTTATCCAATCTCTATGCATTCCTTGCTTTAGAAACTCCACCTCAAAAATTATATAGGTACCAGTTCCAATTCTATAAAACTTTCTTTGTAGCTTTCCTTTTCAAGACTTTATTTATTTGTGGGCAAGATTATTAATAAACTCAACTTGTTTTTTAATAATCATTTACCTGGTGATTTGGGGGGATTTCATAGTTTCATGAGGCTCCACTGTGATCTATCCATCTTATACAGCTTAAGAATTTTGATTTAGGACTCCCTTGCACTTCCAAGACCCACCTGACCTACTCTTACCAGAAGCCTATCCTAGGCTACTGTGGTAAATAACTTTTTAACGATAGGTATGACTCTGATATTTATGAAAAAAAGCCCTCTGCTCCATTCTGAAATTTGTCCTTCAGTAATATTTTAAGACCTAATAATAATTTAAATGAACACTTAATTTCCTTGGTGAAAACTGCCTCCTAATTTGTCAGGTCTAAAGAATATCACTTTCTGTTGTGTATTTACATAAGGAAACTCATAAAAGGATAGAAGACAGACATACTCCCTACTAAGTTTGCTCTCCAAACCTTCCCTGAAGACTAATAAGCAAAAGTTCTGATTGGCTGTCATCTTTCCTATAAAAATCTATGGCTTGAGACACTGTCAAAACTATTAAAACCCACCTCCATATTGACTCTTATCGAGGAACTTAGTTTTGGAGAGATTTGTTGATGTTGTTGTTCAGCCGCTAGGTCATGTCCAGTTCTTTGTGACCTTATGGACTGTAGCATGCCAAGCTCCTGCATCCTCCATTACTTCCTGCTGCTGCTGCTGCTAAGTCGCTTCAGTCGTGTCCAACTCTGTGAGACCCCATAGATGGCAGCCCACCAGGCTCCTCTGTCACTGGGATTCTCCAAGCAAGAACACTGGAGTGGGTTGCCATTTCCTTCTCCAATGCACACATGCATGCTAAGTCACTTCAGTCATGTCAGACTCTGTGCAACTCCATGGACAGCAGCCCACCAGGCTCCTCTGTCCACAGGATTCTCCAGGCAAGAATACTGGAGTGGGTTGCCATTTCTTTCTCCCCATTACCTCCTGGAGTTGCTCAAATTCATGTCCATTAAGTTGGTGATATTATATAACCATCTCATCTTCTGCCTCCCTCTGCTCCTTTTTTCTTCAATCTTTTGCAGCATTAGGAAGAGTCGGCTCTTGGCCTCAGGCAGTTAAAGTTTTGTAGTGTCAGCTTCAGCATCAGTCCTTCCAATACATATTCAGGGTTGATTTTCTTTATGATTGACTGCTTTGCTCTGCTTGCTGTCCAAAGGACTCTCGAGAGTGTTTTCCAGCACTACAATTCAAAAACAGCAGGTCTTTGGAGCTCAGCCTTCTTTATAGTCCAACTCTCACATTCCTACATGACTACTGGAAAACCATAGCTTTGACTATACATACCTTTGTTGACAAAGTGATGTCTCTGCTTCTTTATATACTGTTGAGGTTTGTCACTCCTTCCAAGGTGTAAACATCTTAATTTCATGGCTTCAGTAACCATCCACAGTCATTTTGGAGCCAAAGAAAATAAAACCAGTCACTTTTTCACATTTTCCCCTTCAATTTGCCATGAAGTGATCAGACTGGATGCCATTATCTTCATTTTTTGAATGTTGAGTTTTAAGCCAGGTTTTTCATTCTCCTCTTTCACCCTCATCAAGAGGCTCTTTAGCTCTTCTTCACTTTCTGCCATTAGAGTGGTATCATCTGCACATGTGAGATTGTTGATATTTCTCCTGGCAATCTTGATTCCAGTTTGTGATTCATCCAGATTACTTCCCCATAAATTCTGCCTATTAGAGGCCACTCACTAATTGGTTAGTGTCTAGAGATGGCCTGATCATCAGGATGGGATGGGGGAGACTCAAGATATGGAATAGTATAAGCAGAAACTTTTAACTAACTGTATTTGTTAGTATCATATATTATACTACTATAGTATATATACTAGTATAGTATAGTATAGTATACTATTATAGTATATATACTAGTATAGTATAGTATATTTGTAAATATATATAACAGTAAATATAAATTACTTCCTAGAATCATCTGCAGGCTCTTTTAAGCATTCATATCCCAATCTCACTTCATGCACATATCTTTCCAAAGGGCATAATTTTTTATCAAGGAAAATTTAGAATTATACTAGCCATTCTGGATGGAACATTTGATATATATAATATTGTATGTCTTTGAGGTGGACAATAAGGGAAGGTATTAAGTCTCTAAACATCCAACAATCATTTTTATAACTTTATTAAGGATTTAATAACAAATATAATTGTGTAAGTTTAAAGTGTGATGATTTGATATATGTATGCAGTATGGAATGATTATCAAGATCAAGATAATTAACATATCCATTACCTCATATAGCAGAGAAGGTGATGGCACCCCACTCCAGTACTCTTGCCTGGAAAATCCCATATACGGAGGATCCTGGTAGGCTGCAGTCCATGGGGTTGCGAAGAGTTGGACATGACTGAGCGACTTCACTTTCACTTTTCACGTTCATGCATTGGAGAAGGAAATGGAAACCCACTCCAGTGTTCTTGCCTGGAGAATCCCAGGGACAGCAGAGCCTGGTGGGCTGCCGTCTATGGGGTCGCATAGAGTTGGACATGACTGAAGTGACTTAGCAGCAGCAGCAGCAACCTCATATAGGTAACTCTTTGCATGTTTGTATATGTGATGAGAATGCTTAAGATCTACACTCAATAACTTTCAAGTATACAATACTATATTATTAACTACCAATAATCATTTTTCAATTGGTATGCAACAATCTTCAAAAGAAAAACAGAGCTCAAATTGCCATCTTCAAAGCTCTATTTGGCAAAGATTAAAGAGAAAGTTTGAATTTCAGTCTTGGATATATTTATCTCCACAGGCCTCTCTCTCTTTAGGACGACCTTCTCCTTATCTTTCTACCACTCCTTCAGCCTCTGCAAGAATGATCCTCTACAAAAGGAGCCTTTATTAGAATGTTCTTTTCCTCAGAAAGTTCCTTGGAAGAAAACTTTCTAATTTCCCTTCAGGTTTAATAATCCTGAAACCGGAATTATTATGCAGGTAGAAATATAATATTTGCAGATGAATCTTCAATATTTATTCAGACTGAGCTTCATGTCATTATCAAAGAATTTTGTAAACCAAAAGAAGAGAAAACTAAATACCACCCCTGTCAGTTTTACCATGAGAGACTTATTGTACAATAAGATGGACTTTCAAAGGCTCTTTTTAGAAGCCCCAGAAAATGTGTCTACCTATTTATAATTTATTGCTGAGCTGATCATCTTTGTACCTGTAACCATGTGAGAGTCAAAGCAAAATGGAAGTCTTGGCTTTGGTCAAAATTACATATGGACTAAAAAAACAGACAATCCATAAAATGTTCATATTGCTATACACAAATTTAGCCTAAATGACTGATTTCCTTAAGGTAGGAGCCAAAGAAGGCAATGAGAAGAATAAAATGCATATTTATTAGAAACAAGAGGCAAAACATTTAATTTTCTAATTATAAAATCATTTATGTAGAATATTTAATGCCATCTACCAAAAATGCTACTAGAACTAATAAGCAAGTTTAGCAATGTTGCAGAATAAAAGGGCAATAGAAAAATAAATAGACAAAAATAAGTGTACGTCAATATCTCAAGAATCATTGAGAACTGAAATAAAACCCATATTATTTTAAAGTAGCATTAGAAACATAAAATATCTTGGGATAATTTAATAATATATGTGCTGCTACTGCTGCTGCTACTGTCACTTCAGTCGTATCCGACTCTGTGCAACCCCATAGACGGCAGCCTACCAGGCTCCTCCAACCCTAGGATTCTCCAGGCAAGAGTACTGGAGTGGGTTGCCATTTCCTTCTCCAAAGCATGAAAATGAAAAGTGAAAGTGAAGTCACTCAGTCGTATCTGATTCCTAGCGACCCCATGGACTGTAGCCCACCAGGCTCCTCTGTCCACGGGATTTTCCAGGCAAGAGTACTGGAGTGGTAGACTTATATAATAAAAACTATAAAATAATATAGAGAAATTTTAAAAAAAAGCAAAAAAATGAAGAACTTTATGATGTTTATGATCAGAAGATTAAATATAGCTATACTGGAATTTCTTTCAAATTTGATCTAAGGATGCAACTCAAATTCCATCAAAATTCAAGGTTTTAAATAAACTGGCCAATTTCTTTCTTCATAGAATTCAAATAACCTATAAAAGCCAAAATAATTTTCAAAAGTGAGTAAAATTGGAGGGCACTGCTATTTTAAGACTTACTGTAAAGCCACAGCAATCACATTAGTGTGATACTGGTGCAAGGGATAGACATAAAAAGTCAATGGAAGTAAACAAAAATTCAAGAAATAAACAACATATAATATGCTTAATTGATTTCCATGACCAAATTTACTACGACAATTCAGTGGAAAAATAATAGTCTTTTCAATGAATATCCTTCAACTAGAATAATTGGATATATATGGATAAAATAGACTTGGATTTTTCCTCACATTTTATATGAAAATTAACTCAAAATTAGTTATAGACATAAAAAGTGGAAACTCTAAAATGTCCAAAATTAAATGTAGTATAAATTCTTCTGCCATCATAGTGTAGACAAAGATGTCTTAAGTAGGACAAAGCAGTACAATTACTAAAGAAAAATAATTGATAATTTGTACTTTATCAAATATAAGACTTCTGTTCTTTGAAAGACACTGTTAAGGAAATGAAAAGGCAAACCATAGGCTAGTATTAATATTTGTAAAACATCTGATAAAGGACTGATAAAAGAATACATATTTTTGAAAGTTGAATTCAATAATAAGATGACAACCAACCCAATAAAAATGAGCATAAGAGTTAAACAGTCACTTCATGAAAGAAGAGATAAGAGTGACAGTTAAGCACATGTAAAGATGTGAACCTAGGTCTTTAGGGAAATGCAGATTAAACCTACAGTAAGGTACCACCATGTATCCATTAGAATAACAGTTTTAAAGATTGAAAATGTCAAAATTTTGGCAAGCAACTGGAGCAACTGGCATTCTTCTCTGTGTGTGTGCATGTGTGTGTGTGCGTGTGTGTGTGTGGGTGTGTGGGTGTGTGTGTGTGTGTGTGAGTCACTCAGTCGTGTCTGACTCTTTCCAATCCCGCAGACTGTAGGTTGCAAAGCTCCTCTGTCTATGGAATTCTCCAGGCAAGAATACTGGAGTGCGTTGCCATGTCCTCCTTCACAGGATCTTCTCAACCCAGGAAGATCTTTACCGTCTGAGCCACCAAGGAAGCCAGCACTACCCTATATTGCCACTGAAAATGTATAACAGTATAGCCATATGGGGAAAGATTTTGTTAATTTCTTAAAAAGATAAACACACATCTGCCAAATGACCAAGCAATCTCACTCTACATATTTTTTTCATAAGATATGGAAACACACTTACTTCAAAGATTTGTACACCACTATTCATAGACTCGATTCCTGATTTAGTTTTATAGATGGCATTTACTTAAAGATTGAACAAATAAAATACCAGGTTAACTATAAGTAAGTATGTTTGTTTAACCCTTAGAATTCAATCCCTTACCAGAGGCGTAGCAAAAATTCCAAGAGGAAGTTTTAGCTTTGTCTAGAAATTGCCAAATTGCCAAAGAAAACAGCCAGTATCCATACTGATAGAAGATATGGGTCATACATGACTTTGGCTTGCTGTGGAAAAGGGAAAATTCCTATATCTTATGCCCTCAATACAAACATGCAGTAAATACTAAAATTATTAGAATCTCTTCAACTGTTGAAATAAATAGGTATCATTTAAATAGAAGTCAAAATATAAACTACAAACTCTGGAAATCTGGCTGTTCAGTAAAAATATAATCAAGCCAGAAATATTAGTCAGATTCATATTTTTGAATTTTATAGATGCTTCCTTCATGGCTCAGTTGGTAATGAATCCACCTGCAATGCAAAAGACCACCTGCAATGCAGAGACCCATGCTTGATCTCTAGGTAGAGAAGATCCCCTGAAGAAGGAGATGGCAACCCACTCCAGTATTCTTACCTGGGAAATCCCATGCACAGAGGAGCCTGGCGGGCTACAGTCCATGGGGTTGCAAAACAGTCGGACATGACTTAGCAACTAAACCACCACCACTTAAAAAAATTAAAACATCATGTTGATGTATGGCAAAACCAATACAATACTATAAAATAATTAGCCTCCAATTAAAATAAATAAATTTATATTTAAAAAATTTTAAACAAATGTGTAATTTCAATACTGTATGTTAAACAAATGTGACCAAAATATTGTTTTAATATGTAACCAATACAATAATATTAATTCTATATTTTACGTGTTTTATTTTTATTAAGCATTGAAAGCCCAATGTGTATTTCATACTTATAAAACATCTCCATCCAGACTATCCAAAATTCAAGTGTTTATAGTCACATATGGCTAATATCTACTGTTTTAGACAATCAAGCTCTAGACACTGATATTAGACATGCCCTGGCTCATCATCATTCCAAACAAGCTCCTTTAACATAGATTGGCATAAAACAACCATTCAATAATTGACAGACAAATATATGAATTCTTTCAAAGAGTCCATTACAAAAGTGAACCTTAGATTCTGAGAAAAACACTGTGAATGATCTGGTTGAACAATGTCTAAAGTTAAATTTTGTGATACCAAAATAGCTGAGTGTTGGCATCTGATGGGATTCCCTGGTGGCTCAAACGGTAAAGCCTGCAATGCGGGAGACCCGGGTCCAATGCCTGGGTCAGGAAGATCCCCTGGAGAAGGAAATGGCAACCCACTCCAGTACTTTTGCCTAGAAAATTCCATGGATGGAAGGAGCCTGGTGGGCTACAGTCCATGGGGTCACAAAGAGTCAGACATGACTGAGCAAGTTCACTTTGGCATCTGATAGCTTCCCCTTATAAAAGATAAAAGTTGCTTGCTATGAAGAACTAATATTGGTGAGTGATGACATGGCTGGTTCACAACTCATAATCAACATAATACTGGGGAAAAAATGAGTCACTTGGAGATAACGTCACCTTTTGGCCTTAAATCTTCTTTAAGCTGAGTTAGTTAAATATTATAAGGGGTTAATTTAGTATATTGTCCAAATTGTCTTATCATCAAGAAATTAAAGCTGCCTTTCCACAACATCTCTCTTCTCTACCATTATACAAGCTTCAACCTGAATGTTTGTTATTTGTAAAAAGTTAACAAAGAAAGGCTACACGTGAACTTTGTTGGAAAGAATCTTATCAAGTACTATTGACTAAACACAGTAATCAAAATTCAGTGGTTACTGAAGTGATACACACACAACATGTGTGTCCATGTTCCACAATATAAAAATGCCAGTTCCATTTGGCAATCCAAACTCTTGGTTGACCTCAAGATAAGGCCTCCAGAAAGTCCCCAAACATAGACGAAATCATAAAGCAGACGATTTTGACCATGATTTTGGATCAGGTACATGACTTCTAATGTTAACACTTTATGTTCAAAAGCCATTTGCCACACCCCAGATGACCAGAACCACAAATAATCATGTTTTATCTGCACAATCATGTTCTTTATTTTCCTAGATATTTTATTTTCTCTCTGTTGGCTTAAGGTTCTAGATGGTTCTAACACTTATAGCTCCTTCACTATAGCTTCCTAAATGTCCCTGTTTCTATTACTATTCTTATCATCCTTCAACTTATGATTCAGCTAAAAGATACAATCAAATCAAAGGTCAAGTTTTTCCCAATTTTCTTTGGGTGCCATCCAGCTTCCTTTAGTACCAGTCCCTTCGAGACAATCAATTGGTTTCATGAGTATTTCCTTTCAACCACTAGATGGCAAATACAACACTGAATTAGACAGGCAAAAGCCTAAAGCTCCTTCAGTTCAGTTCAGTCACTCAGTTGGGGCTGACTCTTTGCGACCCCGTGGACTGCAGCATGCCAGGCTTGCCTGTCCTTCACCAACTCCCAGAGCCTACTCAAACTCATGTCCATCACATCAGTGATGCCATACAACCATCTCATCCTCTGTCATCCCCTTCCCCTCCCGCCTTCAATCTTTCCCAGCATCAGGGTCTTTACAAATGAGTCAGCTCTTCATATCAGGTGGCAAAAGTATTGGAGTTTCAGTTTCAGCATCAGTCCTTCCAATAAATTGTCAGGATTGATTTCCTTTAGGAGTAACTGGCTTGACCTCCTTGCAGTCCAAAGGGATCCTCAAGAGTCTTCTCCAACACCACAGTTCAAAAGCATCAATTCTTCAGTGCTCAGCTTTCTTTATAGTCCAACTCTCACATCCATATATGATTACTGGGAAAAACCATAGCCTTGACTAGACAGACCTTTGTTTGCAAAGTAATGTCTCTGCTTTTTAATATGCTTTCTGGTTTTGTCATAGCTTTTCTTCCAAGGAGCAATTGTCTTTTAATTTCATGGCAGCATTCACCATCTGCAGTGATTTTGGAGCCCCAAAAAATAAAGTCTCTCACTGTTTCCATTGTTTCACCATCTATTTGCCATTAAGTGATGGGACTGGTTGCCACGATCTTAGGTTTCTGAATGTTGAGCTTTAAGCCAACTTTTTCACTCTCCTCTTTCATGTTCATCAAGAGACTCTTTAGTTCTTCTTGGCTTTCCGCCATAAGGGTGGTGTTTTCTGTATATCTGAGGTTATTGATATTTCTCCCAGCAATCTTGATTTCAGCTTGTGCTTCATCCAGCCCAGCATTTTTCTGATGTACATAAGTTAAATAAGCAGGGTGACAATATACAGCCTTGATGTACTCCTTTCCTGATTTGGAACCAGTCCATTGTTCCATATACAGTTCTAACTGTTGCTTCTTGACCTGCATACAGATTTCCCAGGAGGCAGGTCAGGTGGTCTGGTATTCCCATCTCTTTAAGAATTATATTATGTCCTAAAACTCCTTAGGAAATGATATCTAGCATTGGCAGTTTCCATCTCCATCAAAACAAACCTGAAGCTTTTCACAGGAAGTGAACTTTGTAACTGAACATTCAAGAAGTAGAACTTGGTGAAGAACTAAGAAATGAGCTATACGTATACACATGCCTCCCTGTTTTACTTATTATTGAAATTCTGGTCTTAAAAGCTTTTTCCATTGCTAGAAAAGTCATTAATAAATCCAGCTTATTTTTTGACCTAGCTTTGATGGTGATCTTTATGGAAAATTAGGCAAAGTACTCTTTTGACTTTAGTTTACTTATCTGATTGCACCTGTTACTGGCAGTTTTTAGATAGAAAAGTAGCTTTTAGAGGAAAAAAATAAATTTACTGGTGTTGACTGTCCTTTGACCCAAGCTACATATAATACCATGGTCTCATTTATTATACACACACACACACTTATAAACACACACACATAATATATGGATACACATGTAGTATTTTCCAAATTGGCAAATCATTCATCTGCATAGTTAACCTAATTGTCACTAAAAATAATAAACATAAGGAAAAGAAACATTAAGAACTCTGAATAGAAAAAACCCTTCTGAAAACCCAGACATTGAGTAAACAGAATCCTTAAAGACACAAAAACACAAGAAAACAGTAAAGATGGAGATGTGATGTTCGAAAAGTGTGTATATCTGACTTTTTTGTTAGACAAGTCCTCCTTAGCTCTTCTGAGGCTATGCAGTTTATGTAATTTACCACCATTTATAAATAAATCAAACAGAAGCTCCAATAAGAAGCCAAATCATCCATCATGACTTTAGAGGCTTACTCTACCTAAAAACAAACATCATTTAATTTCAGTTTACTGTAGCAGAAAGTAGAAATAACACAGTCTTTAGAAGTCTGGCACTGCCTCCTGACACAGAGATCTGGTGCCAAGTTGCTGAGTGATTTCAGTATCAGGGTTGACTAATCATTTTCATCATTCATTTTAAATGAACAGTGACATGTCATTAATTAATATTAATCAGGAAATTACCACGTAAGCACAAAAAGAATGGTGGTCCACACATGGCTCATTAGGCTTATGTAGCTGAAGACATAAACTGGAGTTTTAGACTGTTTATAGAATTTTATGGAAACAACTCATTTCAAATATTTTTAACATAATATGAAAGATAAAATGCACATTTTAAGAAAATCGTAAAGAAATGAAATGTAACTTTTGGCCCATAACTTTGACTAAAGGAGAAAGAAAAATACTTTTCACAGCAAAAGAAGTGCTACAGATCAAAGAATAAATGTCACATGTGAAGAAGAAATCCTATCAATGAATGAATGTCTCCACACGTTATTTTATAAATTATACTTCCCATGTTTATAGGAGAAAGCAGAGCAGGATACTATGTAATAAACAGTTAATTCAAATTGCAATTTAACCATTAATTTGATCCTTTTTGCTGATTTTAAAAAGATATATCAGGACTTTTCTGGTGGTCCAGTAATTCAGAATCAGCCTTACATTGCAGGGGATGTGGGGTCAATCACTGATTGTGGAACTAAGATCCCACATGCTGCAGAGCAACCAAGGCCTCATGCCACAGCTACTGAACCTGCATGCCACAACCAGACAATCCACGTGCCACCACGAAAGGTCTCACTCTCACGTGACACAGTGAAGATGCTGTGAGCCCCAACTAAGAACAAACGCAGCCAAATAAATATTAAAAAAAAAGTTATCAAGTAAAAATAAGAAAATCACTCTTACTTTTGTATTTCCTGTACATCTGAGGCCTTTGGCAGACATTTTCTTGAAAATTAGTGAAATGAGCCTATCACTTGAAAGAAAACAGCTGATATTTGTTGCAAAAATTTCTGCATCATGCAAGGCAACAATCATGTGTAGGTAAAAGATCCATTAAAAAAATAAGAAAGGTCAGTGGATTTTAATGTCAAAGAGCACACAAAGTTTTCTGATGTGGTTTCTGGTTGCACACTGCAACTAATCTCTAAGAAATTAACAGTTCTAAGTGGGCGATTGCAGTATTAAGAAAAACTGTGGAAAAACACATTTTCAACTGTGAGACCAAATTTTCCTCAAATATTTCAATTAACATAACCTATTGCAACAAATTATTGAGACTCACGGTGCCTTATATTTCACCAGCCATTAAATAAACTGTAAAACAATGGTATTCTCCTTGCAGTAGGCCAAATTCTCAGATGGCTTCCAAGATTCTTTTTCACTGGGGTACACATTGATATAATCACCTCTCCTTGAGTGTGGGTAGGATCTGTGAGTAAAATGGCATAGTCATGCCCTTGATTATGTTACATTATACAACAAAGGTGATGTCCTTTCTCTAAATTTCAATGAAGACTGAAAATAGTTTTTCTGTTGGCTTTGTAAAAGTAAACTGTCTGGGGCTTCCCTGGTAAAGGATACAGTGGTAAAGAATCTGCCTGCCAAGGTAGGGGACAGTTTCGATCCCTGGTCAGGGAAGACCACACATGACATGGGGCAACTAAGCCCGTGCACTTCAGCTACTGAGCTAGTACTCTACAGTCCAGGAGTAGCAGCTACTAAAGCTTACAGCCCACGCTCCACGGCAAGAGAGATCACAGCAATGAGAAGCCCACGCACTGCTGCTAAAGAGTAGACCCCACTCGCCGCAAGTAGAGAAAGCCCACATGCAGCGATAGACCTAGCACAGACATAAACAAATAAATCTTAAAAAAAAAAGTAAGCTGATATGTTGTGACAGAGCATACATACAGTATACTTTCATTTCCATAAGCTCCAAAATAGGTGAAACCAATCAATGGCGCTGGAAATCACAATAAAATAAAAATGGTTACCCTTGCAGGGGGAATGGAAAATAGTGACTGAAAAGGGACATGGAAAGAAAATCTGGGGTGGTGATAACCTTCTAGTCTTCTACTGGATGCTGGTTACAGCAGTTTATTTCATTTATAAAACTTCAAGTAGTTGTACTATTATGATTAGTGTGATTTGATGTATGTGTGTTATACATCAATAAGCAGTTCCAACTTAGTCATTATACTGAACAAGCATATTTTACCACCCTCTTCTATACCCAACAATACATGAGACAAAGTATATTGGGGTTCAATTACTGTGTAACAAATCACCACGCATTTAGCACTTGAAAATAACAGACATTTTCACTTCACAGTTTCAACGGGTCAGGAGTCTGGACACAGCTTATCTGGGTCCCCTGTTCAAGGCTGTCATCAAAATGTCAGGAAGGGTAGGATTTTCACGGAGCTCACAGTCATCTTCCAAACTCAAGAGGCTGTTTGTAGAACTCACTTTCCCTGTGGCTGTATGCCGGGTTCTTCACTCCTAGAGGCTGCTCTCACTTTCCTGCTCTGCAACCCTCACCATAGGCAGCTCACATCACAGTAGTGAGTTTCATCAAGACCATCAAAAGACTCTCTCCTTCTAAGACTACATCTCACATACTGTGAGCAAATCAAGGGAATGCCACCCCATTCAACTCTGTCATATTCAATTGTTAGAAACAAATCACAGGTTCCATCTGTACTCAAGAGGAGGAGATTATACAAAGGAGAGGAAGGGATTATTGGAATTTGCTCTAGCATTTATCCACTGGGCAGAGTATCAGTGACTGCTATTTTTTAAAAAATGACCATTCTTTAGGTAGCATTTCTTCAAGCCCAGAAAATTTCACTTTGGAGATTTCCAAAATTAATTTCTCTCTTGAGAAGCTTTAGGAAGTCCTTTAGAAAATGTCATTATAGCTGAGCATGCAGCAAATGATGACTAGTTTTTGGAATAAAAATTATTAAAATCAGCATGTCCTGCTGTGTTAATCAGAGACTTCAGGGTTGTTAAATTAGCATAAATTATAAGGAAGTATTTTCCCAGTCTTTCCAATTCTCAACTTCAGAAATCTGTAATGTTTTCTTTAACAGGTACTTGTGCTATAAGATAGGGTATGAGTAATGCTTCTGCATGTGGTATCACAGATGATAAAATATACCAATGAGAACATTAACTAAAGGATTTCTTATAAGTTTCTGTTAAGTGTTAGAAAAGTAATTCAATAATAAATTATTTTTCAATGTCTGATTCAGTTAATTGAATGATGAAATCAGTTACTATATTTCAATGTTAAATATATTTAAACTAATCACATCCAATTTCAAAGAAGCACTTGCCTTGCAAAATATAAAGCACAGATATGTAAGGCAATCATTCTGCACAATGATATGATATTTCCTGGGAATATATAGGCCTCAAGATTTAAAAAATAAAAGAAGGGTAAAAATACATGACAGTAAGTAATTAATGGACGAAAAAATTCAGTTATTAAACAGAAAAATACAAAAAGTTTATTTTTTTATCATTACAACTCTCTGTTCTTATATCTCACTTTCTCCCTCACTGCCTCATTAGTTTTACAGTATACTGTTTACTGTCATACCTTTAAAGCCTAGAATAGTCAGTGTTTATATATACTAGGCACTCAAATTTATTTGTTGAATTAATTAACACATGAATAGATATATCCTATTTCTAGTACATTTTACTGCCTATTTTTTCCAATATTTTATTTTTTGTGCCCTTGTGTGAGCTATATCATTTTAAAAGTCTGAAGAATAACTATGAAAAATGAAAAGAACTTGCTATTGATTTAATTTAGCAGGTGAAGAATTAAGATATTGATGTAGACAGAAAGAGCTCCTGGTTCAGGTTACAGGAAAAGCAAGCCCTGCATAAAGAATAAAGACCCCAAAGCATCAGGGAGAAATAAAATTCAATCCTATTTTAGGTGGAATAGAAGGTTTGAAAGAGCCTCTGCTCTTACTCTGTGCTGCTGATTTGGTTGCCCCCGCTAATGCTGCCTGGCAGGTGTGCGAGCCCCACTTTCAAGTCTGATATTTCACGAGATCAACTGGTATTTAAGCTCCTCAGGCTCTCCTCAGGAGTCATTCAATTAATACAGCACAGAGCTTTTGGTTTGCTATGATTCCTCAAAGGTCAAGTCGTAAACATTTAAGAGCTATGTGATGATTAAAAGGACTATTCACCATAGATGGTTTAGCCTAAAAAACTTTTTTTTTCTAATTTTGACTACAAATTCTTAAGAACAAAACAAGATAATGCCCCAACAATCTGCCCAGACAATATTATTTTGGAATTTTGTGATAATCAATTCAGTTCACAGGTCCTTACTTTAAATGCCTCTAGTAATATGACACAACAGCTGCTTTTGTATAAATTAAATATATTTGTCTAACTTTGGCCACCTCATGTGAAAAGTTGACTCAATGGAAAAGACTCTGATGCTGGGAGGGATTGGGGGCGGGAGGAAAAGGAGACGACAGAGGATGAGATGGCTGGATGGCATCACCGACTCGATGGATGTGAGTTTGAGTGAACTCCGGGAGTTGGTGATGGGCAGGGAGGTCTGGCGTGCTGCGATTCATGGGGTCGCAAAGAGTTGGACATGACTGAGGGACTGAACTGAACTGAACTGAAGTCCATATTTTCACTACTATATTTTGAATATATGAAGGGCTTTTTATAGATTTATTTTTATAATGGTTTAGTTTTTGTATCAGCACTTTCATTAGTAAATATTTTCTGAGATATTTTACTTTAACCACCTGATCTAATAAGTATGAAGGTTTATGAGTTCAGGGGGATTCTTAGAAGGAAAATGTCCTCTGCTTATTAGAGACTATAAGTACTGGTTAAAGGTTGATGTCAACAGTAAAGGGATAAAAAGACATGACAGTGTTGGAGTTCTCAGGCAAAAACATCACTCATACTAAGGATTCAACAATTAGGAGAGTTTAGCCCCAGAGCAAAGGCGCTAATGGTCACTGGCAGCCAGGGCCTGTCAACAATGCCTGAGATGAGTGTCAGCTGTTTAGAAAGCATCATCTCAGTTGTCCTAGATGAGCCCAGATGAAACTCAAGGCTGCTGAATCACATGTAAAGTTTAGGAAACAGCTTCTGCTGTTGACTTTTGTTTTCAGTCCTAAGCAATTTTGAGAAAAAGGAGTTTTGACAGGATGATTGTTTCTTGGCTAGATCATTAGCACTCATTCATTCAACATTTATTCACCACACACTGCATACCAGGAACTGAGAAAAAAAATTGAAGAGACTATTTCAGAATTCCCAAAGAGCTGTACATAAAAGAAAAGAAGCAGTATTAGAAAGAAAAGTGTGTATAAGATATACTAAAATCACACAAAAATAAAATTAAATGAGAAGACATCAAAGAATAGAGAATAAGGAATTTTTAATAAGAGCACCGAATGAGGGAAAACAAAACAGGAAGTATGTCTGAACAGGAAAGTATTTAGAAATGCTAAGTCACTTCAGTCGTGTCTGACTCTTTGAGACCCTATGGACTGTAGCCTATCAGGCTCCACTGCCCATGAGATTCTTGCCCATGAGATTCTCCAGGCAAGAATACTGGAGTGACTGGCCATTTCCTCCTCCAGGGGATCTTCCTGACCCAGGGATCCAACCTGTGTCTCTTACCTCTCCTGTGTTGGCAGGCATATTTTTTACCACTGCACCACCTGGGAGTTCTTACAAAAAGAGAAAAGACTGTAAAAATAAGAAATAAAATCCCTGAATAATACAATCATCTGACCACCTTACCTGTCTCCCAAGAAACCGGTATGTAGGTCAAGAAGCAACAATTAGAACCATACATGGAACAAATGACTGGTTCATTTAAGGAGTACAACAAAGCTGTATACTGTCCCCCTGTTTATTTAACTCAAATGCACAGTACATCATGAGAAATGCCAGGCTGGATGACTCAGAAGCTGAAATCAAGATCCCTAGGAGAAAAACCAACAACCTCAGATATGAAGATGATACCACTTATAATGGCAGAAAGCAAAGAGGAACTAAAGAGCCTCTTGATGAAGGTGAAAGAGAAGAGTGAAAAAGCTGGCTTAAAATTCAACATTCAAAAAATGAAGATCATGGCACCTGGTTCCATCAGTTCATGGTAAATAGAAGTGGAAAAAGTGGAAGCAGTGACAGATTTTATTTTCTTAGGCTCCAAAATCACTGCAGGTGGTGACTGCAGCCATGAAATTAAAAGACACTTGCTCCTTGGAAGGAAAGCTATGACAAACCTAGACAATATATTAAAAAGCAAAGACATCAGTTTGCCAACAAAAGTCTGTACAGTCAGTTATGGTTTTTCCAGTAGTCATGTACGAATGTGAGAGTTGGAATGTTAAGAAGGCCAAGCACAAAGAATCAATACTTTCTATTTGTGGTGCTGGAGAAGACTCTTGAGAATCTCTTGGATAGCAAGGAGATCAAACCAGTCTCCTAAAGGAAATCAACCCTGAATATTCACAGGAAGGACTGATGCTAAAGCTGAGGCTCCAATACTTTGGCCAGCTAATGGGAAGAGCCAACTCATTGGAAAGACCCTGATGCTGGAAAAGACTGATGGCAAAAGGAGAAGAGGGTAGAAGAGGATGAGATGGTTCAATAGCATCACTGACTCAATGGATTCAATGACTCAATCTGAGCAAACTCTGGGAGATAGTGAAGGACAGTGAAGTCTGGCATGCTGCAGTCCCTGTACTCACAAAGAATCAGGTACAACTTGGTAACTGAACAACAACTTTAGTATAGAAATATTAGATTATCCAACTAAATAGTTCAACTGCACAGGTATAACATGGAAAAGAGCATAGAAATATTATATTATCCAAGTAAACATTTCAACTTTACAGGTATACCATGGAAAAAATTAATAAATGATAACTTGAGAATATGACCCTTCTTAGCTATTTAAGACTGCCTCACATTTTGATTTGACAGTATATTCAGTCTAGCAGATAACTAGCTACATTAAATAACTAACTTCATTAGTTTCAACAACTGTTTTTCAAAGAGTTAGTGGATTAGGCCATATTAAACCAGCCATAAGAAAAACTGCATCATCTTTATATAACAGAGATTTATTTTATAGTAGATATGTTTATATATAATCTAAACAATTTTATAGTAGGTATGTTTATATATAATCTAAACAATTATAAAACATAAATTGTCTCTCTTTGAATAAAAATAAGCAAGTTAGTTAGAATTTAAAATATTAAGTTAATTAGAAATGAAAATGGAGAGATCACAACAGACAACACACAAATACAAAGGATCATAAGATTATATCAACAATTATATGCCAATAAAATGTACAATGTGGAAGAAATGGACAAATTCTTAGAAAAGTACAACTTTCCAAAACTGGACCAGGAAGAAATAGAAACTATTAACAGACCCATCACAAGCACGGAAATTGAAACTGTAATCAGAAATCTTCCAGCAAACAAAAGCCCAGGTCCAGACGGCTTCACAGCTGAATTCTACCAAAAATTTAGAGAAGAGCTAACACCTATCCTACTCAAACTCTTCCAGAAAATTGCAGAGGAAGGTAAACTTCCAAACTCATTCCATGAGGCCACCATCACCCTAATACCAAAACCTGACAAAGATGCCACAAAAAAAGAAAAGTACAGGCCAATATCACTGATGAACATAGATGCAAAAATCCTTAACAAAATTCTAGCAATCAGAACCCAACAACACATTAAAAAGATCATACACCATGACCAAGTGGGCTTTATCCCAGGGATGCAAGGATTCTTCAATATCCACAAATCAATCAATGTAATACACCACATTAACAAATTGAAAAATAAAAACCATATGATTATCTCAATAGATGCAGAGAAAGCCTTTGACAAAATTCAACACCCATTTATGATAAGAACTCTCCAGAAAGCAGGAATATAAGGAACATACCTCAACATAATAAAAGCTATATATGACAAACCCACAGCAAACATTATCCTCAATGGTGAAAAATTGAAAGCATTTCCTCTAAAGTCAGGAACAAGACAAGGGTGCCCACTTTCACCATTACTATTCAACATAGTTTTGGAAGTTTTGGCCACAGCAATCAGAGCAGAAAAAGAAATAAAAGGAATCCAAATTGGAAAAAGAGAAGTAAAATTCTCACTGTTTGCAGATGACATGATCCTCTACATAGAAAACCCTAAAGACTCCACCAGAAAATTATTAGGACTAATCAATGATTATAGTAAAGTTGCAGGATATAAAATCAACACACAGAAATCCCTTGCATTCCTATACACTAATAATGAGAAAACAGAAAGAGAAATTAAGGAAACAATTCCATTCACCATTGCAATGGAAAGAATAAAATACTTAGGAATATATCTACCTAGAGAAACTAAAGACCTATATATAGAAAACTATAAAACACTGGTGAAAGAAATCAAAGAGGACATTAATAGATGGAGAAATATACCATGTTCATGGATTGGAAGAATCAATATAGTGAAAATGAGTATACTACCCAAAGCAATGTATAGATTCAATGCAATCCCTATCAAGCTACCAACGGTATTCTTCACAGAGCTAGAACAAATAATTTCACAATGTGTATGGAAATACAAAAAACCTCAAATAGCCAAAGCGATCTTGAGAAAGAAGAATGGAACTGGAGGAATCAACCTGCCTGACTTTAGGCTCTACTACAAGGCCACAGTCATCAAGACAGTATGGTACTGGCACAAAGACAGAAATATAGATCAATGGAACAAAATAGAAAGCCCACAGATAAATCCACGCACATATGGACACCTTATCTTTGACAAAGGAGGCAAGAATATACAATGGATTAAAGACAATCTCTTTAACAAGTGGTGCTGGGAAAACTGGTCAACCACTTGTAAAAGAATGAAACTAGAGCACTTTCTAACACCATACACAAAAATAAATTCAAAATGGATTAAAGATCTAAACGTAAGACCAGAAAATATACAACTCCTAGAGGAGAACATAGGCAAAACACTCTCTGACATACATCACAGCAGGATCCTCTATGACCCACCTCCCAGAATATTGGAAATAAAAGCAAAAATAAACAAATGGGACCTAATTAAACTTAAAAGCTTTTGCACAATGAAGGAAACTATAAGCAAGGTGAAAAGACAGCCTTCAGAATGGGAGAAAATAATAGCAAATGAAGCAACTGACAAACAACTAATCTCAAAAATATACAAGCAACTCCTACACCTCAATTCCAGAAAAATAAATGACCCAATCAAAAAATGGCCCAAAGAACTAAATAGACATTTCTCCAAAGAAGACATACAGATGGCTAACAAACACTCATTATCAGAGAAATGCAAATCAAAACCACTATGAGGTACCATTTCACGCCAGTCAGAATGGCTGCAATCCAAAAGTCTACAAGCAATAAATGCTGGAAAGGGTGTGGAGAAAAGGGAACCCTCTTACACTGTTGGTGGGAATGCAAACTAGGAGAACAGTGTGGAGATTCCTTAAAAAATTGGAAATAGAACTGCCTTATGATCCAGCAATCCCACTGCTGGGCATACACACTGAGGAAACCAGAAGGGAAAGAGACACGTGTACCCCAATGTTCATTGCAGCACTGTTTATAATAGCCAGGACATGGAAGCAACCTAGATGCCCATCAGCAGATGAATGGATAAGACAGCTGTGGTACATATACACAATGGAGTATTACTCAGCCATTAAAAAGAATACATTTGAATCAGTTCTAATGAGGCGGATGAAACTGGAGCCTATTATACAGAGTGAAGTAAGCCAGAAAGAAAAATGCCAATAGAGTATACTAATGCATATATATGGAATTTAGAAAGATGATAACAATAACCCTGTATACGAGACAGCAAAAGAGACACTGATGTATAGAACAGTCTTTTGGACTCTGTGGGAGAGGGAGAGGGTGGGATGATTTGGGAGAATGGCATTGAAATACGTATAATATCATATATGAAACGAGTTGCCAGTCCAGGTTCGATGCACGATACTGGATGGTTGGGGCTGGTGCACTGGGACGACCCAGAGGGATGGTATGGGGAGGGAGGAGGGAGGAAGGTTCAGGATGGGGAACACATGTATACCTGTGGCGGATTCATTCTGATATATGGCAAAACCAATACAATATTGTAAAGTTTAAAAATAAAATATTAAGTTAGAATTAAAAACATACAATTAAGTTAGAATTTAAAATATACATATATAAAACATGTTTATTAGTGTGTCTTGCAGGTTTAAGTTTAAGAACAAAAAAGTATGTATTGGTTGTTTCTATGTTAAAAAAAAAACTCAACATCTGAGTAGCAACACCAAGATCCATTTTCATGTCCATGCATTCTTCAAGTCACCTGCAGTTCCAGTGATCTAGGTTGGTCTCTGCTGGAGCAGGCTGGACTGTAGGCAGCTTGATGAGTTTCTGTCTACTCTACATTTCATATCCTGAGTCCCAAACTGATGGTATAGCAGCTACCTGGAGCATGCAATGTTTATAGCAATCACAGAAAAGAAATGGGTTAATAGAAAAGAGTGATGCCTCTAATGATCTCAACTAAAATCCAACACAGTGTTGCTGCTACACACATTCCATTGGCCAGGCAAACTGCATGGCCAAGAAAACACAGGGCCAGTAGTGCACAGAACTATACTCTGCCCCTAGTTGAAGTCACTGCAGAACCACATGAGAAAGGACATATGTAATTTTATTAAGAGATGGAGTAAGAGACTGGGAAACTCTAAGCCAAGTTATTATAAGGTGAGTTTGTCAACTTCATTTCCTTGTCATTCTTTTTTCTCTTTATTGGACTTGTAGGAAAATAAGATTTGATATGGTTACACTTGGACCAACCTTAGAACCAGAAGCATTCATGATCAAGACTGTTAGGTGAATTTCAAGAAGATAAGCCCTTTGGGACATAGAAACACTCTGGCATTTATATCATTCAAGAATACTGAGTAGAATCACTCTTTTATCCTCCATTTACTGGTACTGAAATTAGCTCAAATATCATGTCAGTTTCTATATAATAAGAAATGAATTATTCCAACTACTGATGGGGCTTAGTTTTGCTTTAAAAGGTATGAATAAGAACACATATGCTGTTCTGGATTATGTTGTGGCCTATAAATTTTGTTGTTGTTGTTTAGTCCCTAAGTTATGTTTGACTCTTTGTGACCCTGTGGACTGTAGTCCATCATACTCATCTGTCCATGGGATTTCCCAGGCAAGAATACTGGAGCAAGTTGTCATTTCCTTCTCTAGGGGATCTTCCCAACCCAGGAATCAAGCCCGTGTCTTCTGCATTGGCAGGCAGATTCTTTACCACAGAGGCACCAGGGAAGTCCCATAAATTTTTTACTGGTTGCTCTTAAGTGTGAAATATAAGTGTTTAACTAATTTTAGTCCACCTTCAAATGACACTGTATTGCTTCACATCTAATGCACTACTTTATAACAGACCAGTCCCAATCCTTTTCTCATGCCCCTTGCGACATTGCTATCATTCATTTCACTTATTCAGATGTCACAGTCCTCAAAACATTATCACTATTATTACTTAAAAAATTACTTTTTAGATCAATTAAGAATAAGAAAAATATAGGATTTCACTTTGCTTTAATTCCTTCTCCAAATTCTAACTTTCTTTATGTAGATCTGAGTTTCTGACCTATATTATTTTTCTTTTCCAAAAATGACTCCTTTTAAATTCTTTTGGATAGGTCTGCTGGTGAGGAATTCCCTCAGCTTTGGTTTTTCTGAGAAACTTTTTTTATTTTTCTTCACTTCTGAAGTCTATTTTCTAGATATAGAATTCTAATTTTTTTTCCTTTCGATATTTTATTTCACTCCACTCTATTATTGCTTGCATGCTACTGATGATAAGCCTGCTATATAATTCATTCCCTTGTTCTACAGATAGGGTGGTTTGTTTTGTTTTGTTTTGTTTTTTTTCCCCCTCCTCTGGCTGCTTTCAAAATTTCTTCTTTGTCTTTGATTTTCCACACTTTGAATATGATATGCCTCAGAGCCATTTTTTGTTTTGTCTTTTATCCTACCTGGTATCCTCTGAGCTTCTTAGAACTGTGATGTGGTATCTGGACCTAATTTTAGAAAATTCTCAGTCACATTTTTGGCAATGCTGTGTGGCATGTGGGATTTTAGTTCCCCAACAAGAGATCGAACCCATGCTCACTGAATTGGGAGCGTAGAGTCTTAACCAATGGACAGCCAGGGAAGCTTCTCAAAGTCATCATTATTTCAACTATTTATTCCACTCTGTTTTCTCTTTCTTCTCTTACTGGTATTCCAATTATTTATATGTTACACTTCTTGAAACTGTCCTGGAGTTCACAGATATTCTGGGATTTGTCTGGTTTTTAATTCTTATTTATCACTGCATTTTAGTTTGGGAACTCTATTGACCTGTCTTCAAGTACACTGGTCCTTCTTCTGGCCACATCCAATCCACAGATCAGTTCAGTAAAAGTATTCTTCATTCTGTATTTTTTTTTAATTCTGAATTTTTAAACTTCTAGCCTTTCCTTTTGATTCTCAGAGTTTTATTCCCTCTGCTAATGGTTCACACTTGTTCTTATATTTGTTTACTTTTCCATTTGAGCCTTTAACATAGCAATCATAGTTAGTTTATATTCCCTCTTTGTTAATTTCAAAATTTATGTTATACCCTGAGTCTTCTCTGGTGTATACATTGCCTCTTCAGGATGTAGATTTTTTCCTTATCTTTTCACATGCCTTGTGATTATTGGTTGAAAGCCAAATATGATGTATAAGGTCATAGGAACTGAGGTTTTATGTTCATCCCCCTCAGTTCAGTTTAGTTCACTCACTTAGTCGTGTTCGACTCTTTATGACTCCATGAAACGTAGCATGCCAGGCCTCCCTGTCCATCACCAACTCCTGGAGTTCACCCCATCCTATGTCCATTGAGTCAGTGATGCCATCCAACCATCTCATCCTCTGTCATCCCCTTCTCCTCCTGCCCTCAATCTTTCCCAGCATCAGGGTCTTTTCAAATGAGTCAGCTCTTCGCATGAGGTGGCCAAAGTATTGGAGTTTCAGCTTCAACATCAGTCCTACCAATGGACTGATCTCCTTTAGGATGGACTGGTTGGATCTGCTTGCAGTCCAAGGGACTCTCAAGAGTCTTCTCCAACACCACAGTTCAAAAGCATCAATTCTTCAGTGCTCAGCTTTCTTTATAGTCCAACTCTCGCATCCATACTTGACCACTGGAAAAACCGTAGCCTTGACTAGAAGGACCTTTGTTGACAAAATAATGTCTCTGCTTTTTAATACGCTGTCTAGGTTGATCATAGCTTTTCTTCCAAGGAGTAAGTGTATTTTAATTTCATGGCTGCAGTCAACATCTGCAGTGATTTGGGAGCCCCAAAAAATAAAGTCTGACACTGTTTCCACTGTTTCCCCACCTATTTCCCATGAAGTGATGAGACCGGATGCCATGATCTTCGATTTCTGAATGTTGAGCTTTAAGCCAACTTTTTCACTCTCCTCTTTCACTTTCATCAAGAGGCTCTTTAGTTCTTCTTCACTTTCTGCCATAAGGGTGGTATCATCTGCATATCTGAGTTTATTGATATTCCTCCCGGCAATCTTGATTCCAGCTTGTGCTTCTTCCAGCCCAGCATTTCTCATGATGTACTCGGCATATAAGTTAAATAAACAGGGTGACAATACACAGCCTTGACGTACTCCTTTTCCTATTTGGAACCAGTGTGTTGTTCCATGTCTGCCGGGAGCCAGCGTGAGGAACTCCGCCTGTGGCAAATGTCATGAGGAAGGAGGCTCGACATACGCAAAGGTGGGATTGAGCCTCAGGAGTCCCCCTGGAAATCCTCAAGCATCTACCCCCATAACCAGAGCCTGCCTACTTTACTACCTTGTGCTCTGACCTACACCTCTGACGTTATGGGGGGCTGTCCCCCACCACCTCTTTCAGAGAAGGAGTTAACTTAGAGCTCCAGTTAATAATAATTCCTGGGCGTGACAGGAGTGTTTCAATCTACAAACTCCTCTGAAGGTTCTCTAGCCTGCCTGACAGGCTTGTCCGGCCACATGTGATTGTTCACAGCCTCCCGACAGTGAGAGGCACGAGATGCTTTAAACCGTCTAAAAACAGGTTCTTTAGAGAAGTTAGAAAACTATTAGTATAAATATAGTGGGCTGATTAGAAATTGTACTGGTGAAGGGTTTTTTCATTTGTTGAGCCAATGTTTGCTGCTAAGTCTCCATATCCCCTGCCCTTATACACATTGATGAATATATAGAAGAAATAAGTATTAACCCCTGATATTAATCACGTTAGACCTTAGGCTAAGCAAATTCTTTCCTTAATTAAAACCCACTGTACCC
Source organism: Bos grunniens (assembly GCF_055505025.1). Classification (NCBI taxonomy): domain Eukaryota; kingdom Metazoa; phylum Chordata; class Mammalia; order Artiodactyla; family Bovidae; genus Bos; species Bos grunniens. The sequence goes on along the minus strand of NC_141166.1, from coordinate 53,154,440 downwards.
TCACCCTATAAAAATGTAACCATTCTTGTACCTTCGGAAGGTGCCATCTGTTTTAAGAATAATCACCCCTGGAGAAATAAATGTTCTGGTTGACTGACTGCTGTCACAAGGAGAGGGTCATAAATTGTCAGCAGACCCCCTGGCCAGAAGATGATGTAACACCCCTAAGCCCTCTGTATACATTTATATGAAGCACCTGACTTTAATAAAAGTCAGGACTGCTGACCCCTCGTGACTTTTGTATAACATCTCAGTGTATACAGACAGACCCTGGAAAAATAAAAAAGGGGATCAGTTCCTTGAAAGACCGGTCCCCCCATGTCATTCTTTCTCTCACCTTCTGGCTGAATCCCCATCTGGAACGTGGAGGTTCGTCAAGCCTACTAATTATGCCTGGGCTTCTAAGATCTGACAGGGGAGACTTTAGTGTCTCCTCTCCTTTGGGAGAACAGGAGGACGCCTGCGGCCTACGTAGGTGACGTAAATTCCTTATTTTGGAATTTTATTAGCTTTCCACGTAAACCAAGTTATTCAGCCTCTTTTCTCCACTGAATTTTCTCGCTGAGCTATCCTTATTCTATTACTCTTTATATCTCTAATTAATATTTAATTAAAGCTATCGTATCCTGATCGCCAAAGCTGTCTCCCCTTCAAATTTCCCTGGATCCACTGGGGCTGGACCCCAGCACATGTCCAGTTCTAACTGTTGCTTCCTGACCTGCATACAGGGTTCTCAAGAGGCAGGTCAGGTGGTCTGGTATTCCCATCTCTTTCAGAATTTTCCACAGTTTACTGTGATCCACACAAAGGCTTTGGCATAGTCAATAAAGCAGAAATAGATGTTTTTCTAGAATTCTCTAGCTTTTTCGATGATCCAGCAGATGTTGGTAATTTGATCTCTGGTTCCTCTGCCTTTTCTAAAACCAGCTGAAACATCTGGAAGTTCACAGTTCATGTATTGCTGAAGCTTGGCTTGGAGAATTTTGAGCATTACTTTACTAGCGTAGGAGGGCTGCTTAATGTTGGCTTTAGTTACAGGTGTCAGAGACTTCAAATTACAGTTGACCTTGAGCAACATGTGTTTGAACTTCTTAAGACAACTTATATATGAATGTTTTCAATGGATATACACTACAATATTTTACTATCTGTTGTTGGTTTAATCCATAGATGGGAAACCACAGTTGTAAAAGGTCAACTATGAAGTTACACAGGGATTTTCAACCACACAGGAGTCAGCATCCCTAACTCTCACATTGCTCAAGGGTCATCTGGACTCTAGTGTCCTTGTTTTTATCACTCTTGTTTTCTTTGGGCTTTTCTAAAAATTCCTCTACTGTTAAGAGTTTGTATTTTATAGCTCTCTCAGCTGTAATCTACTATATTTATAATACAGCCCTGTTGAAGTGGTAGTAAAGTGTGGGGAAAACAAGCATTTTATAATCCTATGATTAAATCTCAGGCTTTTAGTTATTCTTTGTCCCTCAGCTGTGACCTTAAATATGTTTCTTAGCTGCCTCCCATCCTTCCCTTTGGTGAGACAGAAAGGCTAGCGGGAGTTAGAATCTATAAAATACCCTTCTCTCAGGAGGAATAAGATTCTGGTAAGGTCACTTCCTTGGAATAACAGGCTTTTGTTACAGAGAAATCTTTGTGTTTCACAAGGTTTCTGTCTCCTCTCTGCCTGTGAGATCTACAAGGAGATATTTCTTGACTCTCCACTAGGAGAAACTGGCAGGGCTCCCAGAGGGACAATCCACAAAAGCATGAGCTCCCACCCTAAAGACCGTGGCCCCCAGAAGTTTCTCATTCTCAAGCTAGTCAACACTCAACCTAAAGAAATTTATCAAAATTACCATTTAAACATTCCTAACAACTTATGGGACGGGGGAGCCTGGTGGGCTGCCATCTATGGGGTCGCACAGAGTCGGACACGACTGAAGCAGCTTAGCAGCAGCAGCAACAACAATTTATGGCTCCAGCATCTTCTGTTCCAGATAAGCAGACCTCAGCTGTCACTGTTGAGATCTGCCTGTCTCTCCAGATTTCAGGATGGTAGTTTGCCTTGTGACATCAGTTCTTTGATGGATCCAAGGAAAGTTGTTGGTTTTCAGTTTGTTCAGGTTATCTCTTATTATAAGGTTGGCAATGATGCTTCCAAACTCTTTACATAGCAGAGCTGAAACTGGATGGATTAATAACCTTAAAATATGTAAATATTTCTTTAAATGGCAGCTTATTAGTCACATTCTCCTTTAATGAAAATCAGGTAAGCTCTGAGTATTAAAAAAAAAATGCAACAACAAAAATCTGTTATTTTTATGAATCTGTGGGATCATGTCTACTTTAGCTAAGCAATATCCAAGAGAAATTCACTCCAGTATAGATAACATTTGCTCCTATTCTGTGATGTCATCTCACTTCCTTTAAATGTCTGAAACTGATGCTAATGAAATCTGTAATAGATATATGCAGTGCCTTCCTATCAATAAAATACCTGAAAGCCTATAAAAATGAACTTCACAAAATGAAACTGTGACTTTCAAAATCTGTTGATTTAATCCAACATCTCTTTGTTCTGCATTTTTTTACCAAATGGTACAATATTTTTAATCTAATCTCTGCAATTATGTTCCTGAGGGTGTAGCCTAAGACCACTGGCATAATCAGGTCAGATATTTGGTAGCTAGACATGTGTATCAGAATCTCTGGAAGTAGGTCCAGGAATTTATATTTTAAAAGCTTTCTGTATAATGATTATGAATACTACAATTGCTCTATACCAGTGGTTCTCAAAGTGTGGTTCTGAAACAACTTGTTTCCAAAGTCTTTCATGTGATTCTGATATATACTAAAGTTTCAGAACCATTGTTTTGCACTATGGGAATAATTAAAAATAATAATGAAAATGAGCTTTGCTTCTACAAAGATAACTCCCATTTCCAAAAGAATCTTGAAGCTGTAATGGATATTGTTTACTATTTTTGAAAAACCATTTTCAATAATCAGAGTGGTAATTCAATAAATTTGAGGTCAATAATCAGCAATAGGTTCAATATGTTGCTGAACTGCTTTTCCTGCTTTCATCAGAATTACTATAAGATGATATATCTCAGCTTTTGTGATTTACATTTTATGGTATTATCTTCAATATACAGAAATATAAATTATTAGACAACACAGGAAAACAAATGTTTCCCAAATACATTCTGCACAAATATCCTTTGAAGGAGAAAATCCAGATCAAAATAATATTCACTTTTTGGTCTTTGATTATTTTAAAGTGTAAATTTCAATATATTTTGGTTTTCAAATTTTTCATGAAAATATTGTACATTAAAAAATTTGTATTCCCTGTGTCTCACTTTGCTTTTATTGTAACATATATTACAATCTATAAATCTGTAAAAGAGCAAAGTACTTTTTTAGCTATTATAAAATATTTAAGTTCTTAGCTATTTAATAAGTCAGATCTATATAAATAAGGTATTTAATGACATAATAGATGAATTCAAACGAGCTCTAAAAAAAGTAGGCAATGTGTTGGTTTTCAATAATTTTGTTAAATCTGTTTCAAATTTTTTATGAATAAATGAGGAAGGTATTTAATTGAGGTAGTTTAATACTACATCAAATATGAGGAAACAGAAACTATGACTATAGTGGTCTCATTTCGAGTTGATGTGAGCCTGATATACAATGTTATTCTATAAATTCATCAATTGTTTGTGTCAAAAAGTCTTTCCTGGCCTAGGTTCAAAGATTTTACAGAGACCATTATAAAATTGTAACTGTCACATTGGGTAAAATTTTGAGATAACACTACACCTATATTACCTTCTGTATTCACCCAGTAACAATCCACATGTTTAAACAAAAATCTGAATATATTGTGAGCTCGTGTCTTCAAAATTACCATTTCAGTATGTTTTACAGGTCAAGCATGTTGGAGAAAAACTCAAAACTGTGAAATCTCCCATTAAAGCTTAATTAAACAAGAAGAAATACATTTTAAATCTTAACCTATAAGTTGACATACAATTAATGTCCAATTATATCTATCTACTTTCTGCTATAATTGAAACTGCTAAAATAAATTCAAATTACAAAATGTTAACAGCAGAAAGAACATAAGAAAAAAATGAGCTATTTAATAGATTAAAAACAATACAGATTTTTCTTTTAATTTTGAAATACGTCAATATTTTAGGGTGAAATTTATGTACCTATCAAATAAAGTGAATATGTAGTCTTTCTAATTTTAATTTCTTCATTATCATATACTTTTTCTATTGTGGTATATAAATATTCCTTCAGGGCACCCTACAATATGAACAAAGACAGATAAAAATTCCTATTACACAAAATAACATTACACTCATCATTATAAAAATATTCTGACTTATATAAATATTTTTGACTTATATAAATATTCCAGAGCCAAAATTCCAATCGTATTCACAGGGCAAGAGATCTATATATTCTAGAACCATATAATAAATTTCTAGACTTTAGTTTTATGTAATTAAATCTTATGGAATTTTTAAATAATATTTTAAATGTTGACATTGATGTATATTTTATTTTTCAAAGCATATGCAACATCTATCTTTTGATCATTTGGTAGAGGAAGAAAGACTTGATATTTTTGACACCGGTCCTAAATTAAAAAAAAAAAAAAAAACTCAAACTCTTCTACTTAAGAAGTTTGGTATTAAAGAAATAGAAAGTATTATGGCTTCAATACTCTTTCCTCTTTTCCTCTTACTACTATCAGACTAGGAGAATCCATATAAGGACGAGATGACCTCTACTGAAAAAGCAAAAATCAAGAACACACAACCTTGAACCATTTAGACAAATCTCTTGAACATTACCACATGCCTAGGAACACCTTGGAGAAGGCAATGGCACCCCACTCCAGTACTCTTGCCTGGGAAATCCCATGGACGGAGGAGCCTGGTAGGCTGCAGTCCATGGGGTCGCTAAGAGTCGGACACAACTAAGCGACTTCACTTTCACTTTTCACTTTCATGCATTGGAGAAGGAAATGGAAACCCACTCCAGTGTTCTTGCCTGGAGAATCCCAGGGACAGAGAAGCCTGGTGGGCTGCCGTCTATGGATGGGGTCTCACAGTCGGACACGACTGAAGTGACTTAGCAGCAGCAGCAGTAGCAGCAGCAGCAGGAACACCTAGGAAGCTTACAGAAATCACACAAATACACACATACAGATTCATACTCACACCAAAAAAAAAACTAGACAAGTGCTAATTGGAGATGATATTTTTGAAATCTGAAGTTTTGGTCTCTGTAAACATTAATTATTATTCATTTTGCTTACAACTCCTAGGCAGCTGATAAGAAGTCCAAGGTCCCCGAGGAGGACAAAGGGGTGCAGAGTGCTCAAGAAGGAGAAAGGGGTTTGGGGCTCTCAAGGAGAAAAGGACAAACACTTTTTTCTATATTGCTTTGTCTTAGTCAATATAACAATGTATCTTACCCTAGGATATGTTGCTCCTTAACAAGAACCATCTGACTAATCTTATCTTAAAACCTGTATACTGTGGGAGTGGGTCTGCTAAGACCTTTCTATTGTTAATTCTAAGAAAGCCTTCCTCAGTGATGACTGCAAAGAAATATAGGAAAACAAAATAATGGGAAAGACTAGCAATCTCATCACAGAGAAAGCAATGGCAGCCCACTCCAGTACTCTTGCCTGGAAAATCCCACGGACTGAAGAGCCTGGTAGGCTGCAGTCCATGGGGTCGCTAAGAGTCGGACACAACTAAGCGACTTCACTTTCACTTTTCACTTTCATGCATTGGAGAAGGAAATGGAAACCCACTCCAGTGTTCTTGCCTGGAGAATCCCAGGGACAGGGGAGCCTGGTGGGCTGCCGGCTATAGGGTCCCACAGAGTTGGACACAACTGAAGGGACTTAGCAGCAGCAGCAGCAGCAGCAGCAATCTCATCAAGAAAATTAGAGATACCAAGGGAACATGTCATGCAAAGATGGGCTCAATAAAGGACAGACATGGTATGGACCTAACAGAAGCAGAAGGTATTAAGAAGAGGCGGCAGGAATACACAGAAGAACTGTACAAAAAAGATCTTCATGACCCAGATAATCACTCACCTAGAGCCAGACATCCTGGAATGTGAAGTCAAGTGGGCCTTAGAAAGCATCACTATGAATAAAGCTAGTGGAGGTGATGAATTCCAGTTGAGCTATTTCAAATGCTAAAAGATGATGCTGTCAAAGTGCTGCACTCAATATGCCAGTAAATTTGGAAAACTCAGCATTGGCCACAGAACTGGAAATTGTCAGCTTTCATTCCAATCCCTAAGAAAGGCAATGCCAAAGAATGAGCAAACTACCGCACAATTACACTCATCTCACATGCTAGCAAAGTAATGCTCAAAATTCTCCAAGCCAGGCATCAACAATACATGAACTGTGAAATTTCAGATGTTCAAGCTTGTTTTAGAAAAGGCAGAGGTCAAACTGTCAACATCCACTGGATCATAGAAAAAGCAAGAGAGTTCCAGAAAAACATCTATTTCTGCTTTACTGACAATGCTAAAGCCTTTGACTGTGTGGATCACAATAAACTGTGGAAAATTCTGAAAGAGATGGGAATACCAGACCACCTGACCTGCCTCCTGAAAAACCTATATGCAGGTCAAGAAGCAACAGTTAGAACTGGACATGGAACAACAGACCGGTTCAAAATTGCGAAAAGAGTACATCAAGGTTGTATATTGTCACCCTGCTTATTTAACTTATATGCAGATTTAACTTATATGCAGACTACATCATGAGAAACACTGGGCTGGAGGAAGCACAAGCTGGAATCAAGATTGCCAGGAGAAATATCAATAACCTCTCATATGACACCACCCTTATGGCAGAAAGTGAAGAAGAACTAAAGAGCCTCTTGGTGAAAGTGAAAGAGGAGAGTGAAAAAGTTCACTTAAAGCTCAACATTGTGAAAACAAAGATCATGGCATCTGGTCCCATCACTTCATGGCAAATAGATGGAAAACAGTAGAAACAGTTTATTTTGGGGGGCTCCCAAATCATTGCATATGGTGACTGCAGCCATGAAATAAAAAGATGCTTACTCCTTGGAAGAAAACTTATGACCAACCTAGAGAGCATATTAAAAAGCAGAGACATTACTTTGCCAACAAAGGTCCACTAGTCCAGGCTATGGTTTTTCCAGTGGTCATGTATGGATGTGAGAGTTGGACTATAAAGAAAGCTGAGTGCTGAAGAATTGATGCTTTTGAACTGTGGTGTTGGAGAAGACTCTTGAGAGTCCCTTGGACTGAAAAGAGATCCAACTAGTCCATCCCAAAGGAAATCAGTCCTTGGTGTTCATTCAAAGGACTGATTATGAAGCTGAAACTTCAATATTTGGCCACCTGATGCAAAGAGCTGACTCATTGGAAAAGACCCTCATGCTGGGAAAGATTGAAGGCAAGAGGAAAAGTGATGACAGAGGATGAGATGGTTGGATGGCATTACCAGCTCGATAGACCTGAGTTTGAGCAAGCTTCAAGAGTTGGGGAAGGACAGGGAAGCCTGATGTGCTGCAGTCCGTGGGGTCACCAAGAGTCAGATATGACTGAGTGACTGAACTGATATGCAACTTCATCTATTTTAAGTAGTTATATGTCACCTCTAATACTTTTTTCCATATAAGGCTATTTATAGCATCAACCCGACTCAATGGACGTGAGTTTGAGTGAACTCCAGGAGATGGTGATGGACAGGGAGGCCTGGTGTCCTGTGATTCATGGGGTTGCAAAGAGTCAGACACGACTGAGCGAGTGAACTGAACTGAACTGATACTTTATCTCTTGAGAAATTTGTATGCAGGTCAGGAAGCAACAGTTAGAACTGGACTTGAAACAACAGACTGGTTCCAAATAGGAAAAGGAGTACGTCAAGGATGTATATTGTCACCCTGCTTATTTAATTTATATGCAGAGTACATCATGAGAAACGCTGGGCTGGAAGAAGCACAAGCTGGAATCAAGATTGCCGGGAGGAATATCAATAACCTCAGATATGCAGATGACACCATCCTTATGGCAGAAAATGAAGAGGAACTAAAGAGCCTCTTGATTAAAGTGAAAGTGGAGGGTGAAAAAGTTGGCTTAAAGTTCAACATTCAGAAAACAAAGATCATGACATCCAGTTCCACCACTTCATGGGAAATAGATGGGGAAACAGTGGAAACAGTGTCAGACTTTATTTTTCTGGGCTCCAGAATCACTGCAGATGGTGACTGCAGCCATGAAATTAAAAGACGCTTACTCCTTGGAAGGAAAGTTATGACCAACCTAGATAGCATGTTCAAAAGAAGAAACATTACTTTGCCAACAAAGGTTCGTCTAGTCAAGGCTATGGTTTTTCCTGTGGTCATGTATGGATGTGAGAGTTGGACTGTGAAGAAGGCTGAGTGCCGAAGAACTGATGCTTTTGAACTATGGTGTTGGAGAAGACTCTTGAGAGTCCCTTGGACTGCAAAGAGATCCAACCAGTCCATTCTGAAGGAGATCAGCCCTGGGATTTCTTTGGAAGGAATGATGCTAAAGCTGAAACTCCAGTACTTTGGCCACCTCATGCGAAGAGTTGACTCATTGGAAAAGACTCTGATGCTGGGAAGGGTTGGGGGCAGGAGGAGAAGGGGACCATAGAGGATGAGATGGCTGGATGGCATCACTGACTCGATGGACGTGAGTCTGAGTGAACTCCGGGAGTTGGTGACGGACAGGGAGGCCTGGGGTGCTGCGATTCATGGGGTCGCAAAGAGTCGGACACGACTGAGTGACTGATCTAATCTGATAGTATTATACACTGGGGGCCTTCCCTAGTGCATCAGCATTAAAGAATCCTCTTGCAATGCAGGAGATTCGGGTTCAGTCCCTGGTTTGGGAAGATCCCCTGGAGGAGGGCACGGCAATCCACTCCAGTATTCTTGCCTGGCGAATTCCATGGACTGAGGAGCCTAGTACGCTACAGGCCATAGGACTGCAAAGAGTCAGACACAACTAAAGCGACTGAGCACACACCCACTACATAATGGAGAAATAGAACATAGTGTTTCATTCAGTAAGTTGTCCATATATTTAGTTTATTACGAGAAGCAAATGTCTTAAAGCTCTTTTTGCAGTTATATTTCCCTCTAAATGTTACTTGCTACTCTTTACTGAAAAGGTCATAGTATAGTTAAATCTTATTTGCTAGTATCTGGGAGTAGTGTTTCTCAAATAAGAAAAGTGTGCATGGGAAGAAAAAAAAGGTAAAGAAATCAACCTTCATCCTCCATATGAAGGAAAAAAAAAAAAAACATTTTATAAACTCAAAAATTTCTACAGAGTCCCTAAAATGGCTTCCAAAGAAACACAAGTCCTTTTTCAAAAGTTAGTTTGAAGATAAGACACATTTCTCAGAAGTTGTGAATAATTAACCACTACCTAAAGGAGCTATTTTTCCTTGAATAAAATTGTCAAAATCTCAGCCGGTTTATGTGTAAAATCTCTGTCAATGGCTTGTAATCAGTTGTGTAGCCTACAACAAGGCTTTTAGCAAGCACAATTTGAACAAGAAGTAGAAATGTTAAAAAATGAAATGCAGAAGTTCTTTATATTAGAACCAAAGGGGAAAAGAAAGCTTCTAGGGAAAAGAAAAAAAGACACAGTTGCAGAAAATATGAATGGCAACAAATAAATTTTCTTAAAAGTGTTAAAAACAGATTTTCTACCTTGACATTGATACTAAATTCTAAAACACTTCCTAGTTCTTAAGGAAAATGCCATCAAGCCTCACTCAGTTTTCTGTACAGAATAAGAGATGAGTGGAGAGAAAAGACTGAGGTGAAGTTCAATTGAATAAGGAGCCTTATACAGTTTTGTTTTTCATTTACCATGTTATATATGGTGTTCTTTGGGAATTTACATTTTCACACTACATTATGTTTAATACAAGTATGTTTCTCCCTGGGTTTTCTGGATTGATGTGCTTGAAGAAAGCAGTGAGAACCCAATTGTGTTAAATAAATACGTTTCATGTATGTCTATGGATCTGAGTAGGGAAACAAAGTGACTCGGCTAGCACAAAAGAGATCACATTTAGTTACTAGTCTGTAGCTCAACATGTCCAATTAAAGGGATTATCATTCAAGCAAAGCAGCTAGCATTTGTTTAACCAGCATTAAGGGAGCTCCTGTTCCACACGATGTTCTGGAACATTGTGTCCCTCAGAGGAAAACAACATCGAATTTCACAGCCATAGCTGCCTTTTGAATTTTACAGTTAACAAGCTAATGCATGTCCCGTCTCTTGGAAGTTATTCTAGAAGTTACCGGCTTTTCTTCCCTACATTTAAAAAAAAATTCGTGCAGAGTATTTTCCGGTACCCAGTTGCCTAAGTATGCTGTGTTACATTCGTATAGTTTAGCATGGGATTCGGTTGGTGTTAGTTAGTCCTAAAAATATAAAATACCAAAAATTGCCAAACTATATATAGTGATAGTGATAGTGAGTGATAGTTGCTCAGTCGTGTCCAACTCTGCAAATCCACAGACTGTAGCCTGCCAGGCTGCTCTGCCCATGGAATTCTTCAGGCCAGAATATTGAAGTAGGTAGCCATTCCCTTCTCCAAGGGATCTTCCTGACCCAGGGATCAAACCCAGGTCTCCCGCATTTCAGGCAAATTCTTACTGTCAGTAGCAATTTTAAGGAAAAAATGACAAAATGAGGAAACCATAATATGCACTGAGTTAAATACTCTGCCTTTCATACATTTCAACTTTTATCTATCATTACTTAATTTAGGTCAGATAATCTCCTAATGAGGTGCAAAATGAAAATTTACCCCAAATCTTTAACTAGGCTTCAACAATTCTGTGCTCTAGTCTTTCACCTCAGCACCTCACCTCTCAGTGTCTAGGTAGAAAAGCTGAAAACCTCAACATTCCAGCTTAGTTATTTGCTCTCCCAAACTGACCTGCTGATGAAGGCTTATGTAAAATAAGGCATTTATCTGTGACCTTATCATTTCCATTTAGCTGTAAAGTGGTTAAGGCTTTCTTATCTTTTTGATGAAGGGTTGTTTCTTCTCCTTTACCTAGTTCCTGCTGCTACCAACAGAAGAAGGCAAGAGATACTTACAAGTTACCTATAATTTAGGAGAGATTCATTCCCTTAGCCATCTTCTAGTCATTCACACCTCCCTCATTTGGAGCTCATTGCTCACAGCCTTTACTAATTACTTTGTACAAAATTGCTAAAGGTAATAACTTAATGAACCCAGCCACTCTTAGCTGCTTAAAAGGAGCTTTGCCTTTATCTTTCTACACATATCTGAACACAATAGTTCAGAAGAATTTACATAAAATGATAAAGTATGTTACCTTGCCCAATTTGTCAAATCAAAAACCTACTTTGGGTATTTAAATTGTGTAAAACTAATTTATCTTTTCATAATTATTTATAGGCCATAGGAAATAAGTAATGCATTTTTTAATCTCCTGCCTGAAATTCAATCTCTCAAGTAGCCTCTCTCTGGCCCTGAATATTATTAACCCATTCTCCTGTATCCATCAAATCTTCTGACTTTCCAACTCTCATTCTGATGCTAGGACTCACTATGGCAGCACCTGTAGAAGTGTATGTTGACTGTCGGATGAAGTCAATACAAGAATTTCTATTGGGGAGTTCTACTTTTTGCCAGTAAAGTGCATAGCATTCTAACAGTCCTTTATTGCAAAAAGGTTCCAAAAGATCTGTCCAGGTGCCTTTTCCGTTTACAAGGGTGGGCCCGGCTTTCATTCAGGTGGCAGATCACACTCATATTCTGCATGTAATAATTCCTACTATACCAAGGACAGTAGTTCTTGCCTTCCAAAGAGTGTCTGCCATCTGGAATTAGAAAAAAACTTTCACCAGAAAACACAGTCTCTTAAGTAGTGGATGAAAGGAATATCCTATCATCTCCCTGAAGATACCTTCTTCATTTAATTCATTTGTATGTCTCTCATAGTATCTAATGTAATACTTTATATGTAGAAGACATTCAAATATATGCAAGAATTAAGAGTCACAGCAAACATTTTAACACTCAGAGTCAGCAATGGTGATACCTTCCATGAATTTTTTTTTAAAGTATGCTAAATAAAGATTGTCAACAGGTTCATGAAAAGACGTTCAATATCATAAATCATCAGGGAAACACAAATACAATGAAGTATTGCCTTGTATCTGTCAGAATGATTATCATCAAAAAGAACACAAATAACAATTATTGGTGAGGATGCAAACAATAGGGAACACTTGTACACTGTTGGTAGGAATGTAAATTGCTGCACTCACTGTGGAACAGTATGAAGGTCTCTCAAAAAACTGAAAATAGAACTACTGTATGATCTAGCAATTCCACTCTTGGATATCTATTCGAAAAAAAAAAAAAAAACCCACTAGTTACTAAATATAAATGCAGCCCAATGTTTATAGCAGCATTATTGACAACTGCCAAGATATGGAAGCAACCAAAGTGTCCATCAATACAGTTCAGTCACTCAGTCATGTCCGACTTTTTACGATCCCATGGACTGAAGCAAACCAGGCTTCCCTGTCCATCACCAATTCTGGGAGCTTACTCAGACTTAAGTCCATTAAGTCGGTGATGCCATCTCATACTCTGTCATCCCCTTCTCCTCCTGCCTTCAATCTTTCCCAACATCAAGGTCTTTTTAAATGAGTCAGTTCTATGCATCAGGTAGCCAAAGTATTGGAGTCTCAGCTTCAGCATCAGTCCTTCCAATGAATATTCAGGACTGATTTCCTTTAGGATGGACTGGTTTATCTCTTTGCTATCCAAAGGACTCTCAACAGTCTTCTCCAACGCCACAGTTCAAAAACATCAATTCTTCAGCATTCAGCTTTCTTTATAGTCCAAGTCTCACATCTATATATGAATATTGAAAGGCCATCACTTTGACTAGAAGGACCTTTGTTGGCAAAGTAATGCCTCTGCTTTTTAACATGCTGTCTAGGTTAGTCATAACTTTTCTTCCAAGGAGCAAGCATCTTTTAATTTCATGGCTGAAGTCATCTTCTGCAGTGACTTTGGAGCCCAAAAAAGTAAAGTGTCTTACTGTTTCCATTGTTTCCCCATCTATTTGCCATGAAGTGATGGGACCAGATGCCATAATCTTAGTTTTTAGAAAGTTGACTTTTAAGTCAGCTTTCTTACTCTCCTCTTTCACTTTGATTAAGAGGCTCCTTAGTTCTTCACTTTCTGCCATAAGGGCAGTGTCATCTGCATGTTTGAGGTTATTGATATTTCTCCCAGCAATCTTGATTCCAGCTTGTGCTTCATTCAGTCCGGCATTCCGCATGATGTACTATGCATATAAGTTAAATAATCAGGGTGACAATATACAGCCATGACGTACTCCTTTCCCTATTTGGGACCAGTCTGCTGCTTCATGTCCAGTTCTCACTGTTGCTTCTTGACTTGCATATAGACCCCTCAGGAGGCAGATCAGGTGGTCTTGTATTCCAATCTCTTGAAGAATTTTCCACAGTTTGTTGTAATCCACACAATCAAAGAGTTTGCCATAGCTGATAAAGCAGAAGTAGATGTTTTTCTGGAACTCTTTTGCTTTTTCGATAATCCAACAGATGTTGGCAGTTTGATCTCTGGTTCCTCTGCCTTTTCTAAATCCAGCTTGAACATCTGGAAGTTCACGGTTCATGTACCGTTGAAGTCTGTCTTGGAGAATTTTGAGCATTACTTTCCTAGCATGTGAAATGAGTGCAATTGTGCCATAGTTTGAACACTCTTTGACACTGTCTTTCTTTGGTATTGGAATGAATACTGACCTTTTCCAATTCTGTGGCCACTGCTGAGTTTTCCAAATTTTCTGGCATATTGAGTGCACCACTTTTCCAGCATTATTTTTGAGGATTTGAAATAGCACAAAAGGAATTCCATTATCTCCACTAGCTTTGTTTGTAGTGATGCTTCCTGAGGCCCACTTGACTTTGCATTCCAGGATGTCTGGCTCTAGGTGAGTGATCACACCATTGTGGTTATCTGGGTCATGAAGATGGTTTTTGTGTAGTTTTTCTGTGTATTCTTGCCACCTCTTCTTAATATCTTCTGCTTCTGTTAGGTTCATACCATTTCTGCCCTTTATTGTGCCCATCTTTGCATGAAATGTCCCCTTGGCATCTCTAAGTTTCTTGAAGAGATCTCTAGTCTTTCTCATTCTATTTTTTTCCACTATTTCTTTGCAGTGATCACTGAGGAAGGCTTTCTTATCTCTCCTTGTTATTGTTTGGAATTCTGCATTCAAATGGGTATATCTTGCCTTTTTCCTTTGCCTTTCATGTCTCTTCTTTTCTCAGATATTTGTAAGGCCTCCTCAGACAGCCATTTTGCCTTTTTGCATGTCTTTTTCTTGGGGTGATCTTGATTACTGCTTCCTGTACAATGTCCTGAACCTCCATCCATAGTTTTCAGGCACCCTGTCTATCAGATCTAATCCTTTGAATCTATTTCTCACTTCCACTGTATAATCATAAGGGATTTGATTTAGGTCATACCTGAATAATCTAGTGGTTTTCCCTAGTTTCTTCAATTTAAGTCTGAATTTGGCAATAAAGAGTTCATTATCTGAGCCACTGTCAACTCCCAGTCTTGTTTTTGCTGACTGTATAGAGCTTCTCCATCTTTGGCTGCAAAGAATACAATCAATCTTTTCGGTATTGACCATCTGGTGAAGACCATCTAGTGAGAACCCCATGAGCAGCATGAAAAGGCAAAATGATAGGACACGGAAAGATGAACTCCCCAGGTCAGTAGGTGCCCAATATGCTACCAGAGAAGAGTGGAGAAATAACTCCAGAAAGAATGAAGAGATGGAGCCAAAGCAAAAACAAAACCCAGTTGTGGATGTTACTGGTGATGGTAGTAAATTTTGATGCTGTAAAGAACAATATTGCATAAGAACCTGGAATGTTAGGGCCATGAATCAAGGTAAACTGAAAGTGGTCAAACAGGAGATGGCAAGGGTGAACGTCAACATTTTAGGAATCAACGAACTAAAATGGACTGGAATGGGTGAATTTAACTCAGGTGACCATTATATCTACTCTGTGGGCAAGAATCCCTTAGAAGAAATGGAGTAGCTATCATGGTCAACAAGAGTCCAAAATGCAGTACTTGGATGCAATCTCAAAAACAACAGAATCATCTCTGTTCATTTCCAAGGCAAACCATTCAATATCACAGTAATCCAAGTTTATGCCCCAACCAGTAATGCTGAAGAAGCTGAAGTTGAATGGTTCTATGAAGACCTACAAGACCTTCTAGAACTAACACCCCAAAAATATGTCCTTTTCATTATAGGGGACTGAATGCAAAAGTAGGAAGTCAAGAGATACCTGGAGTAACAGGCAAGTTTGGCCTTGGATTACAAAATGAAGCAGGGCAAAGGCTAACAGAATTTTGCCAAGAGAATGCACTGGCCATAGTAAACACTCTCTTCCAACACCACAAGAGAAGACTCCACTAATGGACATCACAGATGGTCCATCAATAGATGAATGGATAAAAAAAGATGTGGAAAATATGTATGCTCAGGCGTTAAGTCATGTCACACTTTTTCTGACCCATGGACTGTAGCCCACCAGGCTCCACTATCCATGGGATTTTCCAGGCAAGAATACTGGAGTGTGTTGCTATTTCCCTCTCTAGGGTATCTTCCTACCCAGGGACGGAATTGGCATCTCCTGCTTTAGCAGGTGGATTCTTTCCACTGAGCTACCTGAAAAGCCCATATATGTATGTGTGTATAGCCATACACCACACACACACACACACACACACACACACAAAATCTATATTAATATAATGGGATACTCAGTTCAGTTCAGTTCAGTTCAGTCGCTCAGTCATGTCCGACTCTTTGCGACCCCATGAATCGTAGCATGCCAGGCCTCCCTGTCCATCACCAACTCCCAGAGTTCACTCAGACTCACGTCCATCGAGTCAGTGATGCCATCCAGCCATCTCATCCTCTGTCGTCCCCTTCTCCTCCTGCCCCCAATCCCTCCCAGCATCAGTCTTTTCCAATGAGTCAACTCCTACATGAGGTGGCCAAAGTACTGGAGTTTCAGCTTTAGCATCATTCCTACCAAAGAACACCCAGGACTGATCTCTAGAATGGACTGGCTGGACCTCCTTGCAGTCCAAGGGACTCTCAAGAGTCCTCTCCAACGCCACAGTTCAAAAGCAACAGTTCTTTGGCGCTCAGCCTTCTTCACAGTCCAACTCTCACATCCATACATGGTCACAGGAAAAACCATAGCCTTGACTAGATGGACCTTTGTTGGCAAAGTAATGTCCCTGCTTTTCAGAGACATTTCATTTTCTGCTATCTAGGTTGGTCGTAACTTTCCTTCCAAGGAGTAAGCGTCTTTTAATTTCATGGCTGCAGTGACCATCTGCAGTGATACTACTCAGTCATTAAAAAGAATGAAAATTTGCCATTTGCAGTATCATGTATGAATCTGCCACACATTATGCTAAGTGAAGTAAGTTAGAGAAAGACATATTGTATGATATCACTTATATATATGTGGAATTTAAAAAATACAACAAAGTCATGAACATAACAAAAAAAGCAATATTTTGTGATAAATATAAATTGAAAGTAACCTATAAAAATTGCATAAAATTTTGCTTTAATTTTTTAAAATTATGATAAAAAAAGTAAAAGAGAATTCAATAAGTGAAAAAACTATAATTATTTTGATGAAAAAACTGTGATAGTGAAATATTATATTTATTGAATTATTTTATAAAGTTTCTTGTTATTTTCAAAACACATGCACATGTAAAACAAGTATCTTTCAGGGAAAAAAAGTTTTAGGCACTACTTTTATTGACCTGTGTGTCCTGCCTGTTCTTGAAAACACACACACACACACACACACACACATTCATGCATGCTCGTAAGTTAAAGCCCATAGATCACAAATGCCATTGAGGTCACCATAGATTAAAGATGCAGCCAGAATCTCTGGCTCCTTTGCTGCCTTATCATGAAGAAAAATAGTGTTTTTAAATTTTCTTAATGAAGTTACATTTATCATTTTTCTGGTCCCTTTTTTTCTGTTCTCAATACAATCCTGTCATCTTTAGAGTTGATGTCAATGAACTTAAATTTTTCTTAAGTCAGACTCCCACTAAGTGAGATGAATGAAATCAATATTCTTTTCTTTGCAGGTGAAATGAGTTTAGTAACATATGTAGTGCTGTACCTTCCTCTCCTTTTTTCCCCTTTGTACGGTTATCCATCAACCTACTGCTCTTGGTACCTGAATGAACATGTCTTAACAAGAGATTTCAGGCAACAAGTCTTCCAAAATGTAATGAAACATCTCAGTCTTTGTTCTCAAAAATCCACCCCTAGATCTGTGTTCTTTGCTCCTTCACAAGAATTTATTTCTATTATTTTTACAGGATTCTCAGTATTCACAAGCAATTAGACAGGTCCTTGAGTTTATGAAATATCTGATCTCTACACACAAAAGCCTAAGTGCTGTTCAATTCCAAGGGCTGACTGAAAACCCAGAAGCACTTTCAGAAAGGAAATTTCATATTTAAGGCCACCCTGAAGCATGGTTTCATTCTGTTTCATGAAGCATCTGTTTGCCATTATTCATGAGGCTTCTATTAATTCAAGAATTCCCTTTGCAGTAGTCCTTCTTATAAGAAAAAAGTAACTTTATCAAATTGCTTGATAATACATTTGTAAATTATAAAATACTGTGTGATTTTTAAAATTTTCAGTTCTTTAAATCATTATTATTGACCTATTCTAATTTTTCATCCTAATTACATCATGTTTTATCATATAATGATTTAAGCAGGTGATAAAAGAAGAATTAAGTAAAGAAAATATTAATTCATGCTGATTAAGGGATAAAAATATTTTTAATGTATTTATATTTTCACAGTTTTGAATACTGATAAAGTTAATTTATATTATTTAGCATTTGTCATAAAAATAATATGAAAATAATTATAAGCTAGAAATTTATTATACACTAAATAGATATATTTGGACTAAGGAATAAAAAGATGTATTGAACTAAAGAATGGGAATGTTTTGGATCTTAGTAAATTCGGGGAGACATTAAGGACATCAAAGTAGACAAGGAGACAGCAACTAGAAAGTCTCTAAATTACTGTTACCATATAGGTGGGATGAGGCAGGAACACAAGTGACTTTCAGTCAAATGGAGGGGAGGTCCTGGCTGAGACAGAACTTAACTGGCACCATTACCAGTTACAATTCCCTCCCCTAACCCCATGCCTACCCTGGTTCTAATAACCTTATTATATGTAAAAAGCAACAAGCAAAGGAAGTAAACAGTAAATGGCATGTATCTAGTGAAGTTCTTACTGGCTTAGAGAGAAGTGTGGGGAATGACTTCAGAAGAGGTTATACAATGAACAAAGATGCAGTTGAAATGGGGCAGATGTGTGAATGCGAAAGAATTTATCAAGCCCGTAATTTAGGGAACTCTTGAGTATCTCTGGCCTTTGTTATCTTTCAGTGTAGTCAATGCAGACAAATCTTTGTCTATACATGTTGCTTCATCAGTTATCTACTACTGAATGGGAGAAAAAAAAAAAAAAAAAACAAAGAACTGTGAAATGGCTAGCTCATTTTCCAGGTTTGGTAGTTCCTGTAAACTGACCCAGCTGAGTGGATTACAGGCATACCATGGAAATATTGTAGGTTTAGTCCAGAGCCCCACAATGAAGTGACTATCATAATAAAGCAAGTAACACTTTTTTGGTTTTTAGTTCATATTAAAGATATGTTTATACTGTACTGCAGTCTATTAGGTGTACAAATAGCATTATGCCTAAAAAAACAACTCACATACCTTAATTAAAATCTGTTATATTGCTAAAAATTTCTAACCATCATCTGAGCCTTTAGCAAATCATAGTAATAACACCAAAGATTACTCATAACAGATCATCATTACAAATTCAATTGTAATGAAAAGGTTTGAAATGCGAGAACTTCCAAAATGTGATGCTGAGACATGAGAGGAGCAAATGCTGTTGGAAAAAATGGCACCAATAGACTTGCTCGATATAGGGTTGTTACAAACCTTCTATTTGTAAAAGACACAGTATGTGTGAAGCACAATAAAGTGAAAAGAGATAAAATGAGGTTTGGGTATGTTTTCCCTGGCACTCACACCACCCATAAAGATTGAATGCACCTAGGGAACAGGATAGCATAGCAGAAGGACAATATTGAGATTCAAAGACCTTCTCCCAAACACCTAGTGAAAGGAACCAAAAATAATCAATGGTAATAAAACAAACAGTAAAGCAAGCAAAGAACCCATCAGCACTCCTGGTAAGAAAAGGGCACAGTTTTTTACTTGGAAAATCATAATCCTGAGATAAGAGAAGACTCAAGGAATTAATTCTATGCAAACAAATGTTAAAACCTGATACAAATAGGTTAAGAAATTACAAGCTTTGTCAACTGTTTATAAATATCAGTGTTTCTAGACGTTGCTTGCTGGCTGCAACAGCAGTAGGAAGTTGGAGTCTACCTCCCTTTTGCCTTCTAAACCTCTCACAGGTGTATCTGTTTTCCAGAGAATAACTGAAATCCAAAGTCCAAACTACAAGGGAATCTACAACAAATTTTTTAAATTGGGACTTTTCAGTCTCTTTATCTGAAAGAGAAAGTGGAAGCCAAACAATGTGACTGTTGTCCCTCTAATGCTTTGGGGCTGCTATTCACATTTAAAGAAAGCAAGTATTTTTACTTTTCATCTTTAGTGACATCTACATCAAAAATGAGATATTTTACCAACTTTAATTTTCAAATATATGAAATACAGGGAACAATATACACAAAATATAATTAACATTTATTCATTTTCTTGAGTATATTAATGGTGGAAATAGGCATGGAGTAAATATTTTAGGTGATTAATTATTTGACATCACTTCATGGTTTCTTTGTGGAAAAATGAGCTCAGAGATACCTAATGTCTGGAGCTACAGAGAGATGCTACAGAGAAACATCTTTACTCTATCATGCAGTAAACAGAATTTTTTCCAACCATTTCCAGTATCTTGTAAGGTCGTAGATGCAGGACTAGATCTCTGCAACAGTCAAGTGGCTCAGGTTGCATCACAGAGTTCTAGAGAATGGTATAGATTCCTGAGGACGTGCACTGTTATCTTCTCACCAACTGTTCCCATGTGGAACTTGGGGATACCTGAGAACTCATAGCTCCATGAAAAGTTATCTCTCACTTCTCATTTTAAACAACTTCTTAAAGTTTTATAGCACTTCCCCTGCCTCCAAAAAAAAAAGCCACTGCAGTCTCTTACTATGATTATTGTTATCTTCTTGTTATACATGCAAATGTATAACATTTGGGACAATGATGCAATTAGCAAACTAAGAATTGAGATCTTCTCAGACTGTGAATCCTGCAATGCAGGATCCCTGGGTCAGGAAGATCCCCTGGAGGAGGAAATGGCAACCCACTCCAGTAATCTTGCCTGGAGAATTCCATGGACAGAGGAGTCTGGCAGGCTATACAGTCCATGGGGTTGCAAAGAGTCAGGCATGACTGAGCAACTATCAGACTGTGAAAAGCCTTATATTAAATCCAGAATACAACTGGATTGACTTTATTATAATAGAGTTTGGAGGGGAGTTAAACACAATACTTTTGAATTAATGACATTATCATGAAGAAAATTCTACTTTTATTAAAATAGTAGAGATAAAGACCAATGAATTAAATTTATATTCCATTCTGGCAATCTGAAAAATTCTACAATATTTATTTGTCACTTTTCCCATATAATAGAATCCTCCTTACCTTTAGCTCAGCTTTCTACCAGATATAATTAGATTCCAATTCTTGCTCATTTTTTCTATAGGCCAGATATAATGAAGACCAGTGTGGGTTAGATCTTATTCATGATTTCACAGCAATTGTTAAACGAATTCTATCTTTTGGGGGGGATTTAATAATTCAGCAATTATTTCTCTAAATTATCAACCTGAGGGTACCAACAAATTGTGCAGGGCAAAAAGAAGGAATCTATATTAGTTCTCTGAATTAAGCCTTCCAGCTACTCCAGGATCAAAATGGAAGAAAGAGAACCTGAGTTTTTCCCACTACTGACTTCATCCTGCTGCCTTGTTACAGTAATATCTTTGCTTGGCTCATCAAAAGAATTCTTGCAACAGTTGGACAACTTGTTCACTCTTTCTGCTATCAACCAATTATAACTGCACCCACTCATTCCTACTAAACCTAAAGACCTCCTTCAACCTGGGTCAGGAAGCAGGGTACCAATGACATCTGTGAATATCAGATAAATCCTCAGGGGAGGTATAAAATAGGAAGCACAACAGAAGCACTTTCTGTTGGTCTACTGTTTACCCAAATGAAAAGAGAACAGATTGGAATATGAGGACCTTTCTAGATGCTAGAAAATTACTTGCATGAATAAAGGAAGCACTCCATCCATCCTTAAATATTTTTGATTCTACTCCAAAATGAGGTATATATAGGCAGAGATTTTTAGCCTTTTGGGGAGACAAACTGAACTGTGTTATAAGTTACTTATTATGTAGCATCTATTAACCTGAATTTTAAGAAATATTTATGAAGATATTTATGGAGAATATAGAATGGCTATTTTTTAATCAGCATCCATGTCCCTTCACTCCTATTTTCTCTCTTCTCTAGCTATTTCACCTCAGTCCCCATCATCATATCTTTGTCCGCTACTTCAAGTCTAAATCCCAGACTGCATCTATGACTATTTTCTCATTATACACTCTTTCCCTAGGTAACCTCATTTACTTCTTTATTAAAGTTTTATTACCTTCTAAAATACCATAGTCAATTAACGAATATCCCCTACTCTGAATCTTGTCTAAACTCCCGACTCATATCAGTTCAATTCAGTTCAGTCGCTCAGTCATGTCCGACTCTTTGTGACCCCATAAACCACAGCATGCCAGGCCTCCCTGTCTATCATAAACTCCTGAAGTCTATCCAAACTCATGTCCATTGAGTTGGTGATGCCATCCAACCATTTCATCCTCTGTCGTCCCCTTCTCCTCCTGCCCTCAATCTTTCCCAGCATCAGGGTCTTTTCAAATGAGTCAGCTCTTCACATCAGGTGGCTAAAGTATTAGAGTTTCAGCTTCAATATCAGCCCTTCCAATGAACACCCAGGACTGATCTCCTTTAGGATCGACTGGTTGTATCTCCTTGCAGTCCAAGGGACTCTCAAGAGTCTTCTCCAACACCACAGTTCAAAAGCATCAATTCTTCAGCACTCAGCTTTCTTTATAGTCCAACATATATCCACCTGTATACTTGGCATCTTTGTTTGGATGTTTCAAAGATTTAGCAGAACTTTAGCAGAAGAATGGACCCAGATAAACAGGATGGTGTGATCACTCACCTGGAGCCAGACATTCTGGAATGAGAAGTCGAGTGGGCTTTAGGAAGCATCACTATGAACAAAGCTAGTGGAGATAATGGAATTCCTTTTGAGCTATTTAAAATACTAAAATGATGCTGTGAAAGTGCTGTACTCAATATGCCAGCAAATTCAGAAAACTCAGCAGTGGCCACAGAACTGGAAAAGGTCAGTTTTCATTCCAATTCCAAAGAAAGACAACAGCAAAGAATGCTCAAACTACTGCACAATTGCATTCATCTCACATGCTAACAAAGTAATGCTAAAAATTCTCCAAGCCAGGCTTCAACAGTACATGAACTGTGAACTTCAAGATGTTCAAGCTGGATTTAGAAAAGGCAATGGAACCAGAGATCAAATTGTCAACACTCATTGGATCATCAAAAAAGCAAGAGAGTTCAAGAAAAACATCTACTACTGCTTTATTAACTACGCTAAAGTCTTTGACTGTGTGGATCACAATAAACTGTGGAAAATTCTTCAAGAGATGGGAATACCAGACCACATGACCTGCCTCTTGAGAAATCTGTATGCAGGTTAAGAAGCTACAATGAGAACTGGACATGAAACAACAGACTGGTTCCAAATTGGTAAAGGAGTATGTCAAGGCTGTATATTGTCACCCTGCTTATTTAACTTATATACAGACTACATCATGAGAAATGCCAGGCTGAATGAAGGACACGCTGGAATCAAGGTTGCCAGGGAAAATATCAATAACCTCAGACATGCAGATGACACCACCCTTATGGCAGAAAGTGAAGAGGACCTAAGGAGCCTCTTAATCAAAGTGAAAGAGGAGAGTGAAAAAGTTGGCTTAAAAGAGGAGAGTGAAAAAGTTGGCTTAAAACTCAACATTCAAAAAACTAAGATCATGGCATCCAGTCCCATCATTTAGTGGCAAATAGATAGTGAAACAATGGAAACAGTGGCAGACTTTATTTTGGGGGGCTCCCAAATCACTGCAGATGGTGACTGCAACCATGAAATTAAAAGATACTTGCTCCTTGGAAGAAAAGCTATGAGCAACCTAGACAACGTATTAAAAAGCAGAGACATTACTTTGCCAACAAACGTCCAGCTAGTCAGTTCAGTTCTGTTCAGTCACTCAGTAGTGTCCAACTCTTTGCGACCCCATGAACCACAGCATGCCAGGCCTCCCTGTCCATCACCAAGTCCCGGAGTCTACCCAACCCATGTCCATCGAGTCAATCATGCCATCCAACCATTGCATCCTCTGTCATCCCCTTCTCCTCCTGCCCTCAATTTTTCCCAACATCAGGGTCTTTTCCAAGAGTCAGCTGTTCGCATCAGGTGGCCAAAGTACTGGAGTTTTATCTTCAACATCAGTCCTTCCAATGAACACTCAGGACTGATCTCCTTTAGGATGGACTGGTTGGATCGCCTTGTAGTCCAAGGGACTCTCTAGAGTCTTCTCCAACACCACAGTTCAAAAGCATCAATTCTTTGGCACTCAGCCTTCTTTATAGTCTAACTCTCACATCTATATATGACCACTTGAAAAACCATAACCTTGTCTAGACAGAATGTGGTCCACTGGAGAAGGGAATGGCAAACCACTTCAGTATTCTTGCCTTGAGAACCCCATGAACAGTATGAAAAGACAAAAAGATAGGACACTGAAAGATGAACTCCCTAGGTCAGTAGGTGCCCAATATGCCACTGGAGATCAGTGGAGAAATAACTCCAGTAAAAATGAAGGGATGGAGACAAAGCAATACCCAGTTGTAAATGGGACTGGTGATAGAAGCAAGATTCGATGCTGTTAAGAGCAATATTGCACAGGAACCTGGAATGTTAGGTCCATAAATCAAGGCAAATTGGAAGTGGCCAAACAGGAGATGACAAGAGTGAACATCGACATTCTAGGAATCAGTGAACTAAGATGGACTGGAATGGGTGAATTTAATCAGATGACCATTACATCTATTACTGTGGGCAAGAATCCTTTAGAAGAAATGGAGTAGCCATCATAGTCAGCAAAAGAGTCCGAAATGCAGTACTTGGATGCAATCTCAAAAACAACAGAATGATCTCTGTTCATTTCCAAAGCAAATCATTCAATATCACAGTAATTCAAGTCTTTGCCCCGACGAGTAATGCCAAAGAAGCTGAAGTTGAACAGTTCTATGAAGATGTACAAGACCTTTTAGAACTAACACCCAAAAAAGATGCCCTTTTCATTATAGGGGACTGGAATGCAAAAGTAGGAAGTCAAGAAACACCTGGAGTAACAGGTAAATTTGGCCTTGGAGTACAGAATAAAGCAGGGTAAAGGCTAGTAGAGTTCTGCCAAGAGAATGCACTGGTTGTATCAAACACCCTCTTCCAACAACACAAGCGAAGACTCTACACATGGACATCACCAGATTGTTGACACTGAAATCAGACTGATTATATTCTTTATAGCCAAAGATGGACAAGCTCTATACAATCAGCAAAAACAAGACCGGGAGCTGACTGTGGCTTGGATCAAGAGCTCCTTATTGCCAAATTCAGACTGAAATTGAAGAAAGTGGAGAAAACCACTAGACCATTCAGGTATGACCTAAATCAAATCCCTTATGACTATATCGTGGAAGTGAGAAATAGATTTAACAGACTAGATCTGATAAACAGAGTGCCTGATGAAATATGGATGGAGGTTCATGACATTGTACAGGAGACAGGAATCAAGACCATCCCCAAGAAAAAGAAATGCAAAAAAGCAAAATGGCTGTCTGAGGAGGCCTTACAAATAGCTGTGAAAAGATGGGAAGCAAAAAGCAAAGGAGAAAAGGAAAGATATACCCATTTGAATGCAGAGTTCCAAAGAATAGCAAGGAGAGATAAGAAAGCCTTCCTCACTATCTAGTCAGAGCTTTGGTTTTTCCAGTAGTCATGTATGGATGGGAGAGTTGGACTATAAAGAAAGCCGAGCAACAAAGAATTGATGCTTTTGAACTGTGGTATTGGAGAAGACTCTTGAGTTTTCCTTGGACTTCAAAGAGATTTAACCAGTCAGTCCTAAAGGAAATCAGTCTGAATTCCTGAATTGGAAGGACTGATGTTGAAGCTGCAACTCCAATATTTGGCTACCTGATGGGAAGAACTGACTCATTGGAAAAGACCCTGATGCTGGGAAAGATTGAAGCTGGGAGGAAAAGAGAATGACAGAGGATAAGATGGTTGGATGGCATCACTGCCACAAAAGACATGAGTTTGAGTAAGCTCCAGGAATTGGTGATGGACTTGGAAGCCTGGCATGCTGCAGTCCATCAGGTCACAAGAGTCAGATGTGACTGAACTGAATATATACATGCATTAACATATTTTATTCAGGAGATAAAAGCAAAAAATAAACATTTTAAAATATTTAAGAATAAATAACAATATTTTCAAATAATTTTGAGTTTTTTAAGTTTCTTTACAATATAAAATAACTTTGCTCTCAATAGAATTTTTCTTTGATAATTTTCACTGATGCAATACTATTGACTCTCTGCTTAATTATTTTTGAAATTTTAACACTTAATTACAGAGTGATATGAATAACTGTTTCGATGCTCACATTATTTTAATAACTGATTTTAACAGCTTCCATAGATGAGAAATATATCTTACAAATATACATAACATCAAATGGGAGAAGCTCTTCACATGCTTAGTTTATTGAATTAGGCATTTATGTTTCAAATGCATTTACAAATAATGCAATAGGGTTTTTTTGTCTAGTATTTATTCTATATTAACAAAAAAACCTGAAACAAAACATCATCTCCCTTTGAGAGAAACAGAAAACAAAGCAATATCACCTATCTTATTTAACATTTTATTAGAGATCCTAATCAGTGCAATAATATGAGAACGGCAACAACAGCAAATAGATGATGATTGGAAAGGAAAAAACACAATTGTCACTATTCCTAAGTGATGTGATATGTAGACAGAAAATTTAAGGTTATATTTTCAGTGTCCATCCTCCTACCTACCATGCTATCTATGTGGTGGTGGTTTAGCCACTAAACTGGGTCCAACTTTTTGTGACCCATGGACCATAGGCTCCTCTGTCCATGGGATTTTCCAGGCAAGAATACTGGAGTGGGTTACCATTTCCTTCTCCAGGGTATCTTCCCAACCCACATGTCAAACCCACATCTTCTACATTGGCAGGTGGATTCTTTATGGCTGAGCCACCAGGGATGCCCCCAGGGATCTATGTTGTTGTTTAATTGCTAAGTCATGTGGGACTGTTTACAACCCCTGGACTGTAACACACCAGGCTTTCCTGTCAATGGATCTATGTGTGTGTGTGTGTGCTAAGTCACTTCAGTCATGTCTGACTCTTTGCAATCCCAAGGACTGCAGCCTGCCAGTCTCCTCTGTCTATGGGTTTCTCCAGGTAAGAATACTGGTGTGGGTTGCTGCGCCCTGCTCCGGGGATCTTCCCAACCCAGGGATCAAACCCATGTCTCTATATTTCCTGAACTGGCAGGTGGGCTCTTTATCACTGGTGCCACCTGGGAAGCCTGTCCATGGATCTATCTATACTGCCTTCCTAATCATGGAGAGGGAAGGGAAAAGGAAACCTCATATACCATTCAGGGTTCTCCAGAGAAACTGAACCAACTGAAACCAATGGTTCAGAAACTATGAGGGTTGAGTAAGTTTCAGTCTATGAGACAGAAGAGCATGCTGGGAACTCAGGCAAGTTTTCTGAGTTTGCTGCAATTTTGAGACAGAATTCCTTCCTTCCCAGGAAACCTCAGATTTTGTTCAATTGGTTAGATGAGGTGTCCCCTATTATTATTGATAGTTAATTGCCTTTACTTAGAATTAACTGATAGTTAATGTTGATGGCACCTACAAAATATTTTTACAGTAAGATCTAAAGTAGTATTTGTCAAACAACTGGGCAGCACAGCCTATTCAAGTTGACAAACACAATTAACCATCACACTCACCATTGCTTTTTCACACAGTCAACTTGACATTGACGCGAAAATCTGACCAAGGTATCACAATAAAAACAAGACCATGAGTTTAAATATGATGCAAAAGTTTTAAATCGGCTTTGAGCAACAAATCCATCAGAAGAACACATGACCAGAAGTGATGTTAACTCTAAAATATATGGATGGTTAGAGCACATAGCAGAGAAGGCAATGGCAACCCACTCCAGTACTCTTGCCTGGAAAATCCCATGGGTGGAGGAGCCTGGTAGGCTGCAGACCATGGGGTCTCGAAGAGTCAGACACAACTGAGCAACTTCACTTTCACTTTTCACTTTCATGCATTGGAGAAGGAAATGGCAACCCACTCCAGTGTTCTTGCCTGGAGAATCCCAGGG
Source organism: Bos grunniens (assembly GCF_055505025.1). Lineage (NCBI taxonomy): Eukaryota > Metazoa > Chordata > Mammalia > Artiodactyla > Bovidae > Bos > Bos grunniens. Next base: position 53,126,496 of record NC_141166.1, on the reverse strand, counting down.
ACAGGGGAGCCTGGTGGGCTGCCGTCTATGGGGTCACAGAGAGTCATACACGACTGAAGCGACTTAGCAGCAGCAGCAGCAGAGCACGTAGAAATGAAATAAATAATAGTAACTGCTACACCATTACAACCTAACACTGCTCTAAACTGTCCAATGCAACTAGATAATAGAAGAAATAAATAAAAATTGAAAGATAGAAGCAGGCACTAGTGGTAGATGATATACATGTATTGGTAAATACCAAGAGAATCAAATCTTATAAGGTATTAGAAACAATAAAAGCTCTACTGTAGCCAGTTACAAAAATCAAATATAATGAAAGAAAAGTTACCATTTACAGAGCAAAAAAACAAAATTCTTAGAAATTTACAAAATTAATAAAAACAGATAAAATTTACATAAAATTTAAATTCTACTGAGGGACATAAAACCATTGAGTAAATGAAACAAAAATGTTACATTTGTTTTTATTTAAAATGCCTTTCTAGGGACTTCCCTGGTGGTCCAAGCTTAAGACTTTGCTTTCCAAAGCAAGGGTTGAAGGCTGTATCCCTGGTTGGGGAGCAAAGATCCCAGATGACTCTCAGCCAAAAAACCAAAACATAAAACAGAAGCAATATTGTAACAAATCAAATAAAATTTTAGAAAAGTAAAGTAAAATGCCCTTCTTCCTTCTATACCTAGTATTATCCAGAATTAATTCTGTATTCATAGGTAAGAATTGGAAATGGGAACACCATGTTCTGATAGAGCAAGGTACGTAGATGGTGGTACATATAAACACCAAATATCACCAGAAAGATTTGAGCTTCTAAGTTTACAAGTAGTTTTCTTAACAAAAATACTAAATTTTGTCACAATTAAAATCCAAATTATTTCCTTAACCTCTTAAATGGAAACATATTATCACAACTCATGATCCAAAAGCATTGAGATTGCTTTTTTAAATATTATTTTAAGCTTAACATTTCATACTTTAAAATAACCCTGGAAACACGGTTGCTTGTTATTACTAGAAAAATCAAAGAACATAGAGAAAAGATGAATAGCAGCTGAAAAGTTCTAGATGTAACAAGTATGACCGCTGTAAGAAAGGTCAAGAGGTCATTAAAAATGTAACCTATGGGTGTTCAATGACAAAACTTTGGACAAATTAGAGATTAGATTTCCTACCAATTCAAGAAAGGAGAAAGAAATTCGATTGAGGAAAACAAGATACATGACTCTCCTTCATGACTGTAAGTATAATGGAAATCTATTATTATTATATGATAAATATACAAGTGGAAATATTCGATCAGCCCTTTATTGAATCTGTGGAAAGGGAATCCATGGATTGAGAGGAGCAACTGCAAGGGACTTGAGCCCACAGACCTTGTCATCCACAGAGGGGTTCCTGGGACCAACCCCTGAGGATACTTAGGGACAGTGTGTATGAAAGATTATAGAAGAAAATTATAGATTTTCTTTATAGAAATTACAGATTATAGAAAAGAATAATTAGGTGGTAAGATTACAGGAAATATTTTTTTCTCTTTGAGCTTTTCATTTAAATGTTCTACCTTAAGTAAATTATCTCTTTGAAATATCATTTAATACATAACATTTTTAATGAACTGTCCCTGATAGCTCAGTTGGTAAAGAATCCACCTGCAATACAGGAGACCTCAGTTCGATTCCTGGGTCAGGAAGATCTGCTGGAGAAGGGATAGGCTAGCCACTCCAGTATTCTTGGGCTTCCCTTGTGGATCAGCTGGTAAAGAATCTGCCTGCAATGCAGGAGACCTGGGTTCAATCTCTGGGTTGGGAAGATCCCCTAGAGAAGGGAAAGGCTACCCACTCCAGTATTCTAGCCTGGAGAATTCCACGGACTATATAGTCCATGAGTCACAAAGATCGGACATGACTGAGAGACTTACACTTCACTTCAAGTAACTGACTACAGAGATTACTGTATACTCCATGGGGTCACAAAGAGTGGGACACAACTGAACGACTTTCACTTCACTTCACTTGATATATAATATTATATAAATTCCAGGTATATAAGAGTGATTCACAGTTTTTAAAGGTTCCATTCCATTTATAGTTATTAAAAACATTTGCTATATTCCACATGTTGTACAATATATCCTTGTAGCTTATTTTATACCTATTAGTTTTGGGGGTTTTTTTTTGTTTTTTTTGTGTGTGTGTGTTCATTTTTTTTTAATTTTATTTTTAAAATTTACAATATTGTATTGGTTTTGCCAAATATCGAAATGAATCCACCACAGGTATACATGTGTTCCCCATCCTGAACCCTCCTCCCTCCTCCCTCCCCATACCATCCCTCTGGGTCATCCCAGTGCACCAGCCCCAAGTATCTAGTATCGTGCATCGAACCTGTACTGGTGACTCATTTCATACATAATAGTATACATGTTTCAATGCCATTCTCCCAAATCTTCCCACCCTCTCCCTCTCCCACAGAGTCCAAAAGACTGTTCTATACATCAGTGTCTCTTTTGCTGTCTCATATACAGAGTTATTGTTACCATCTTTCTAAATTCCATATATATGCGTTAGTATACTGTATTGGTGTTTTTCTTTCTGGCTTACTTCACTCTGTATAATAGGCTCCAGTTTCATCCATCTCATTAGAACTGATTCAAATGAATTCTTTTTAATGGCTGAGTAATACTCCATTGTGTATAAGTACCACAGCTTTCTTATCCATTCATCTGCTGATGGACATCTAGGTTGCTTCCATGTCCTGGCTATTATAAACAGTGCTGCGATGAACATTGGGGTACACATGTCTCTTTCCCTTCTGGTTTCCTCAGTGTGTATGCCCAGCAGTGGGATTGCTGGATCATAAGGCAGTTCTATTTCCAGTTTTTTAAGGAATCTCCACACTGTTCTCTATAGTGGCTGTACTAGTTTGCATTCGCACCAACAGTGTAAGGGGGTTTCCTTTTCTCCACATCCTCTCCAGCATTTATTGCTTGTAAACTTTTGGATCGCAGCCATTCTGACTGGCGTGAAATGGTACCTCATAGTTGTTTTGATTTGCATTTCTCTGATAATGAGTGATGTTGAGCATCTTTTCATGTGTTTGTTAGCCATCTGTATGTCTTCTTTGGAGAAATGTCTATTTAGTTCTTTGGCCCATTTTTTGATTGGGTCATTTATTTTTCTGGAATTGAGCTGTAGGAGTTGCTTGTATATTTTTGAGATTAGTTGTTTGTCAGTTGCTTCATTTGCTATTATTTTCTCCCATTCTGAAGGCTGTCTTTTCACCTTGCTAATAGTTTCCTTTGTTGTGCAGAAGCTTTTAAGTTTAATTAGTTCCCATTTGTTTATTTTTGCTTTTATTTCCAATATTCTGGGAGGTGGGTCCTTTTATACCTAGTAGTTTTTATTTCTTAATCCCCGACCTCTATCTTGCCCCCACTTTCCCTCTCCCCACTGGTAACCATGAGTCTGTTCTCTGTGTCTGCGAATCTGCTGCTTTTTTGTGTGTGTTACATTCACTAGTTTGTTGTATTTTTAGAGCCTACATATCAGTGATATCATACAGTATTTATCCTTCTCTGTCTGATTTTATTGTACTTAGCAGAATTTTAAGCAGCAATTCTGAAATTCATGTTAAAGCTCAATGTAAAATTCCTAGCATCCAGATTGTATTTTCATTGTACCTGCCCTCCAACTTAACGTGTCAACAATGTTAAGATTTATTCAATTACAACTAATGAGATAAATTCCTATGGTAAAGTTCACATGTTTACTTCTTTGAGAAGAGATTATTAAGCCACAGCATTCCGTTCTAGCCTAAACAGATGGCGCTGAGTTACATGGGAAATTTTTCCCTAAATACTCAACCTAAATTACGTGGGACAACTTGTGTCATTTTCTTGAGAATATTTTTAACTGGCAAGAGAAACTTTATTGAAGGACAATTTCACCAGTGCAATGACTGTGACAAACATAATTCTGAAAAGTATGATTTGTGGTTTTTCTTTGATAAAGATTAATCTTTTGAGAATTTTTTTCCTCCTTTGTTTCGAATGACTTCACATAATCTCCTATATTAGCTTTTGTAGTTATAACTTTCCTCCCGATAGCAAAATACGTAATGTACAATCAAACTCATTCAACAGTTAACAAAATATATTAATGTGAGTGTAGTGGGGATCTCAATTATTCTCTTGTTTAATATTAAAATGAAAAAATTTTGAAAAAGTATTCAAAGGCTTATTGAAGCCCTGTAAATATCAGAAGACTGTCTTACAACAAGATACATTATTAAATTCGTCACAATTCAGCAGCGTTTTATAAATTATTCTTAATAAATGTTCACAGTACATAAATTTGAGAATAGTAAAAGTGAATGCATTTTTAAAAGTTCAGAAAAGTCTCAGTGAATGTTAAAAGCATTCATCTCTGAAGCATTTATTATGGTAAACTGTGAGCCAAGATGAATTGTGAAAGTTTCATTTCATCTTCCAGTGAAATGACAATCCCAGATTTTCTGAGGCCTAACTATCTACTTTATCTACAGCAACTGGACTCATAAAAAACACTGAATTCACATATGATCCAAATCCTCTTGAGAGTATAGTAAGAAAGTTCTCAGAATGCCAGGCCATTAATAAAGCCTGCTTTTAAAAAAAAATTATGAGCATGGAGACAGGTTTGGGTTGATAAGAAAACTTACATTCTGAAACTGAAGATTGACAGCAGTAGTACAGAGATAAAGATATGCAATTAGAGGGGAAACCTGCAATAGTACAGATGAGAGACGGCAAGAGCAGAAAATTCAAAGGAGAGAAGAACTAGTTTTTGAAGATTTGGGGCAACAATAGTTTATTTTTAGAAGATTATTAGATTTTAGAAGAGATGAGACTGAGTAAGATGCTTTCTTTATAAGCTGCTAAAATGTTATAAAGAAAGCTGAGCGCTGAAGAATTGATGCTTTTGAACTGTGGTGTCGGGGAGGACTCTTGAAGAGTCCCTTGGACTGCAAGGAGATCCAACCAGTCCATCCTAAAGGAGATCAGTCCTGGGTGTTCATTGGAAGGACTGATGTTGAAGCTGAAACTCCAATACTTTGGTCACCTGATGCAAAGAGCTGACTCACTGGAAAAGACCCTGATGCTGGGAAAGATTGAGGGCAGGAGGAGAAGGGGATGACAGAGGATGAGATGGTTGTATGGCATCATTGACTCAATGGACCTGGGTGTGGGTGGACTCTGGGAGTTGGTGATGGACAGGGAGGCCTGGCGTGCTGTGGTTCATTCGGTCACAAAGAGTCGGACAGGACTGAGTTACTGAACTGAACTGAACTGAAAACGTTAGTGTCCACCAGACAGTGAAGTTTGAGGAAAGAGGATGATAAAAATATGTATTTATTTCATTGACAAACATAGTTTCTGATTGCCAGAATGGAAAATAAGCATTTATTAAAGGTATATTGGGCTTCCCAGGTGGCACAGGTAGTAAATAACCCACTTGCCAATGCAGAAGATATAAGAGACTCAAGTTCGATCCCCTGCAGGAGGGCATGGTGACCCACTCCAGTATTCTTGCCTAGAGAAACCTAAGGACAGAGGAGCCTGGGTGGTTACAGTCCATGAGGTCACAAAGAGAGGGTCAGGGCTGAAGCAGTTTAACACACACACACACACACACACACACACACACACACACACACAAGTATATTACATGTTACCAGGAAGGCCAGGTGAAAATGTCATCAGCAATATTATACCTTATAGTGCACATAAAGAAACAAGAGCATTTCATTTGGTTTAGTCTAATATGACTCAGGATTATCATTAATTCATTCTAAACCATGTAAATAATAAGCATCCTTTAGTTACCTTGCTAGGAACTAGGGACACAATGAGGAATAAGATCATTCCAACCACATACAAGGAGTTGAAGAGAATGGTAAGTAAACAGGCAGTTACAGTCAAGTGAGATGAGTGTCAATTGTAATTAAACACAGTGTCCCCAAGACACGAAACAAGGTACCAAACCCACGGAGGAGATGTTAGGAAAGTCAGACTTAAAAACCACAGAGACATAATGAAGACAAAGAGGGATAAAGATGTGTTCCAAGCAGAGAATATACAAAGACCAAAGGGAAAAAGAGACAGTTTGGCTAGCATGATTAAAGTAAATGGTCTGCAAGAAGGAGTTGAAGACTTGATAGAAATGAAGACAGAGATTTACGTTGGGGACAGATCCTAAAGAACCTATAAATGCCCTCCTAGAGAAATTTGGGTTTCATTTGAACTAGTTAAGAAAACCAGGGAGGAAAATAATGCCAGTGCTGAGAAAGAGAAAGCAGCAAAGGACATTGGGAGATGTTGGAAGAAAAGTCAAGAGAGTCAAGAATCATGGAATCCAAGGCAAGACAAACTTTTTAGAAGAAAGAGGGATATTTTAAAATGCTTACATTTTGGCATAGTGACTGATACTGGGTTTCTCTGGTGGCTCAGTGGTAAAGAATCCTCCTGCAGAGCGGGAGATTCAGGTTTTATCCCTGGGTTGTGAACATCCTCTGGTGGAGGGTATGGCAACCCACCTGGATTCTCTGCCTGGAGAATCCCATGAACAGAGGAGCCTGGCAGACTACAGTCCATAGGGTCACAAAGGGTCAAACACTACTGATGTGAGTTAGCACAGATGCATGCAAGCCTGATATCTGGGGTAGGTTATTTGAGGCAAAAAGTCTAACCCCTATGAACTTTCCCCCAAAAAAGTCAGCCCCAACTTGTTCATTGAGGAAGAAATAATATTCATCAAAATTAAACTTTCAAGAAAATCCAGTGAATGCCAGCAAGCACACAGTAGAATTTGTCCCTAGGGCTCCTATGGTGTTGGCATCCATAGTCATCCTGGCTGGATCAGAACTGATTCAAGATTACAGAAAAGCTTCTTTCAAAATTTTCTTACTAATGCCAAGCATATAAAAAGTTGCTTCTTCAAAAATTTTACAGTTCTAACATAAGACATTTGGAATTATATTTGACCTATAAAAACCATAATCTTTAGAGGAAAACAAGATTATATCTGAATATTAGTGTTCTATCTGTCACATGTAAAAGCTGCACATTTATGACCTTAAAAACTAGTAATTTATTTCTTATAGTTTTCAATCAAGTTTGCATAATATCAAGGTCAGTAAATTATGTATATCTGTAGTGAAAGGATAAAAAAATGCTTTTAAAATTCTATTAAATAATGGAATCTTAAAACTAATATCACCATTATATATTTAATGAAATGAATGTATATTTTTAGCTCTACTTACTTAATGTATTTAACTCAAACCTTCAAATAAAATCAATATGCATCATCAAAGATGTTTTAACTAACTCTCCAGCTCCCTGGAGGGACACAAAGATCATCTACATACTATTCCAGATGTAACATACTGGACATCAATTTAAATTAATAATAATATGCATTTTATTTACTTTAAAAGTATAAAAAATACTGATGAAAACTAATTGTATTCTAAATGCATCTGAATTAATCCTTAATTTTTAACTTGAAACAAAAATACAAAATATTCATTTTGTGTTCTAACAAGCACAGTTTTACGCCCAGATGTTTGATGTTGCTGCTGCTGCTGCTAAGTTACTTCAGTTGTGTCCGACTCTTAGCGACCCCATAGACTGCAGTCCACCAGGCTCCTCCATCCATGGGATTTTCCAGGCAAAAGTACTGGAGTGGGGTGCCATTGCCTTCTCCATGTTTGATGTTACTCTATCCCAAATAAGTAGATTTTCTGTGGTCCTACCTCAAAGAAAGAAAAATAAATGCTTTTCTCCCACCTTTAGAAAAGAATAAAACAGAGACCCCCTACCATAATCAAGTCTCCAACTTGGTGTTATCTGACAGATTCCAGGCCACCGTGGCAGACAAAACAGTTGTGCACTCTATTCTTTCACCTCTTCTTAGGTAAACAGAAACCTAGAATGAAGGCTGTGATTTTCAGTTATGTGTGGCTGATTAGGTAGGGCTAAGTATAGAATCCACCTGCCAGTGCAGGAGATGTAAGAGATGCAGGTTCAATCTCTGGGTCTGGAAGATCCCCTGGAGAAGGGCATGGCAACCCACTCCAGTACTCTTGCCTGGAGAATCCCATAGACAGAGGAGCCCCACGGCCTACCCACAGGGTCACAAAGAGGCAGACACAACTGAAGTGACTTAACACACAGCGTGAAAAGGATCCACTGTAGGATGTATTGCAATGACAAATATTTTTCACTGACCTCCCTGGGGTATTATTACATTACCACACTGTGTAAGTCAGGCCTAGCCATATTATTTGCTTAGGAAAACAAAACATGACCAGAGTGGTGGGTAACATTTCTGAGCAGAAGCTGTAAGAGCCAATGTACTATATTCTTTTTCTCTATGCCATGAGAATTAGCAAAGTTCCAGGTAGTGTCTGCTTCCTTCATTCTTGAGTCCAGAGTTAAGGCAAGGTGGAACAGAGTCAGAATCAATTTGCAATGATCACAGCACAAAAATAAGTAAATAAATACTTGTACCATAGCCCCTGGTGGCTCAGAGGGAAAGAATCCACCTGCCAATGCAGGAAATGCAGGTTTGATCCCTGGGTCAGAAGGTCCCCTGAAGAAGGAAATGGCAACCAAGTCCAGTATTCTTGCCTGGGAAATCCCATGGATAGAGGAACCTGGTGGGCTGCAGTCCATAGGGTCACAAAGAGTCAGGAACAGCTTACCAATTAAACAACGAAAGCAAGCCCATGAAATACTAGAGTAGCTTATTACTACAACAAAACTTATCTGATGATTGGAGATTTTAGAGAGAAAGGCTCAAACTTAGATTGAAAATCAATAAATCAATCAAAGACACTACACAAAACCAAAGGAAAAGATTTAACCTTCACTTTGTGTCACAAGGAAAACCTCAACCAGTCCCAGCAGTGTTCCTGACTTGGCACCAAGTTAGCACTGCAGATTTAAAATATATCAAAGTCACTAAAGGTAGGCGATTAGAACTCTAATATCTTTCTCTTCCTCTCCTTCTTTCTCAGGAAGGATTATTTGATAATGCTTCTTCATCAGGGTTTCCAGTACTATCTGTTTCAAACTAAAAGACATATAAAATCTGTTAATACAAAACACATTATGGATTGCCACAGAAGATAAATGCTTCAAGGTTCCACCAGTGTTTTCAAGGCAACAAATTATGACCATGCTATTTATGGTGTAATCAGAGTAATCATGTAAATAATACTAATACTTCATCAATTTTTTAAAAAAAAGAACAAAGAAAGAACAAAAAAACCATGTAGTTTTCCCATTTTTGCAATTTCTCTCACACATACACATAAAAAAAATATATATGCACATACATAGATATATACATATATATATAAGAGTACACATATATATGGGACTTCTCAGGTAGTTCAGTGATAAAAAAAAATCTGCCTGTCAAGCAGGAGATCTGGGTTCGATTTCTGGGTGGGGAAGATCCCCTGGGGAAGGAAATGGCAACCCATTCCAGTATTTTTGCCTGGGAAATCCAATGGACAGAGGAGAGAGGTGGGCTACAGTTCATGGGGTCACAAAAGAGTTGGACATGTATGTAAGTCTACAAAACTTAACTCTAATTTTGCATGTCAGAAATAGAGAAATAGATATTAATAGATAGATAGATACAGGTATCGGAGAACGCAATGGCACCCCACTCCAGTACTCTTGCCTGGAAAATCATATGGACAGAGGAGCCTGGTGGGCTGCAGTCCATGGGTCGCTGGGAGTCAGATAGGACTGAGCGACTTCACTTTCACTTTTCACTTTCATACATTGGAGAAGGAAATGGCAACCCACTCCAGTGTTCTTGCCTGGAGAGTCCCAGGGACGGAGGAGCCTGATGGGCTGCCATCTATGGGGTCGCACAGAGTCGGACATGACTTAAGCGATTTAGCAGCAGCAGCAGCAGCAGATACAGGTATAAAATACCATCTGTTGTGGATCAGATCAGATCAGTCGCTCAGTCATGTCCAACTCTTTGCGACCCCATGAATCACAGCACGCCAGGCCTCCCTGTCCATCACCAACTCCCGGAGTTCACTCAGACTCACGTCCATTGAGTCAGTGATGCCATCCAGCCATCTCATCCTCTGTCGTCCCCTTCTCCTCTTGCCCTCAATCCCTCCCAGCATCAGTCTTTTCCAATGAGTCAACTCTTCACATGAGGTGGCCAAAGTACTGGAGTTTCAGCTTTAGCATCATTCCTTCCAAAGAAATCCCAGGGCTGATCTCCTTCAGAATGGACTGGTTGGATCTCCTTGCTGTGCAGGCACAGGAGGGCCTAGAGGAGCTATCCCACCTTGAAGATCAGGAAGGGCTGCAGTGAGGAGATACCCCTCATCCAAGGTAAGGAACAATGGCTGCGTTTTGCTGGAGCAGCCGTGAAGAGATACCCCACGCCCAAGGTAAGAGAAACCCAAGTAAGATGGTAGGTGTTGCAAGAGGGCATCAGAGGGGAAACACACTGAAACCATACTCACAGAAAACTAGTCAATCTAATCACAGTAGAACCACAGCCTTGTCTGTTGTGGATAGACACTACATATTTTTCTCAGACCTGGGATGTCAAGCTTTTCCTTGTATAGTTCACATGAAGAAGTTGAGATTGGGATAGAAAAACTGAGAGACTGTAAAGAGGAGGATATAATGAGAATACTAAAAGACATACAGATATGTCAAAAGTAGATCCTTAATAAGGGAAACTGCAAAGGGGTTTGTCAAGCAGGTAAGTTCATTTCATGAGAACTTTTTCATTTTTAAACTAAAATAACTGGAAATGATTGGCATTAAACATCAGTCAAGATTATAATGGACATCAGTTATAACTGATAGCTGCCAGAAATCAACATAATCATCCATATCGTAAAAAGCTCTCTCTCCTCAGCTGAAATTTATTCATTTATACCAAAATAGCAAAGGTGACTTTAAGTTGTTTTCATAATTTCTTTACTCTTACTTTACGGTTCTTGCTTAAATCTCTATTTTACATTTCTTCAAAATGGGAAAAGAATTATGAAAGTAACCAATGAACTTTAAGATAATCTATATTACTGCAATGTGGATTCCTAGGTGGCACTAATGGTAAAGAATCCTGCTAAAGAAGGAGACATAAGAGACACAGATTCAGTTCCTGGGTCCGGAAGGTCTCCTCCAGGAGAGGATGGCAACCCACTCCAGTATTCTTGCCTAGAGAATCCCCATGGACAGAGAAGCCTGGCAGACTACAGTCCACAGGGTCACAAAGAGTTGGACACAACTGTAGCGACTTAGCACTACATACACACGCATATTCCTACAATACCCAGCAGTGTCATTTTTTCACACCATGAAATAATGGGTGAATTCTGCATCATTCCTCTTTTCATCACAAGTTTTGTAATTGTTTCTTCTGTAAACAATAGCATAACTCATATATTGATACTAATGCTGCAAATATACAGAATGACTAAAATAAATGTTTTGGTAAAAAATAAAGTTGTGGCATCCATATATTCAATCAATATTTAAATAGTGTGAGGGACAAAGGTTCGTGTGGATCAGTTCAGCTCAGTTCAGTCACTCAGTCATGTCTGACTATTTGCAACCCCATGGACTGCAGCATGCCAGGCCTCCCTGTAGATCACCAACTCCTGGAGTTTGCTCAAACTCATGTCCATTGAGTCAGTGAGGCCATCTAACCATCTCATCCTCTCTTGTCCTCATATCCTCCTGCCTTCAATCTTTCCCAGCATCAGGATCTTTTCAAATAAGTCAGTTCTTTGCAACAGGTAGCCAAAGTATTGGAGTTTCAGCTTCAATATCAGTCCTTCCAATGAATATTCAGTTCTGATTTCCTTTAGGATGGACTGGTTGTATCTCCTTGCAGTCCAGGGGACTCTCAAGAGTCTTCTCCAACACCACAGTTCAAAAGCACCAATTCTTCAGCGCTCAGCTTTCTTTACAGTCCAACTCTCACATCCATACATGACTACTGGAAAAACCATAGCCTTGACTAGATGGACCTTTGTTGACAAAGTAATGTCTCTGCTTTTTAATATGCTGTCTAGGTTGGCCATAACTTTCCTTCCAAGGAGTAAGCATCTTTTAATTTCATGGCTGCATGTGTGGATAGACACTTCTATATGCTGTGCATGTCTGATCCAATGTTTCTGACAAGCAGGACTCTGAATGAACTGTCCCAGGGGAGCAGCATGAGTTTTTAAAACTAGGTGCTTAAACTTAAGTGATGAATTTATAATCATATAAATTGTTTTTATAAGGAACAGCTCCAATGGGGCTTACTCAAAGTAATAATACTTCATATAAGAAAATATCAAGTGTTGGAAAGGAGTTTGGAACTAATGCTGAGCCAAAGAAAGTCTTTTTGAATTGTCCATAGGAAAAGCAGAATAGGAAAATACAGAAGAAAATAGGGATAAAAATTAAACAAAAATGAAAACGAAAAGGAGAAAAGGTCTTATATCTAACAGAAATGAAATAGGTGTAGGGTTAATTAACAAGTTGATAATTTAGGAGGAAAGCAAGCAAGAAAGAAAACTCCCTCAATATTTAGGTGGAGTCATAATGATACTCCTCTACTCACAAGATTCTTCTTATCTACCCTGTGCACAAATCTTTAACCATATTTTGAGCAAGGATGCAAATATTCAGCATTTTTCTTTCGACATCCTATCCACAGTCCATACCTGATCCTGGAACACCAGAATATAAAGGATATAAGATTTAAGGATATAAAATATTTCCATTACCTTAAGTCTTATTTTTCCCTTAAGTGCATTTTCCTCACCCTGTGGTAACCATCACACAGTATGTACTATTTGTGCCTATCTTTTCCTCTTTCAATATCAAGTTTTTGAGGATCATCCACGTAACAGCATCTTTTAAATAGGCTACTGCTGGGCTACTTGCCATAGGGTAAGACTGCTATTGATAATAACCATTCTATTACTGTAGAGAATTGGATTGACTGATGGTACCATCTCATACACAAGCAGTGCTCAAAATTCTTCAAGCCAGGCTTCAACAGAACATGAACCAAGAACTTCCAGATGTTTAGGCTGGTTCGAAAAGACAAAAGAACCAGAGATCAAATTGCCAGCATCCACTGGATCATAGAAAAAGCAAGAGAATTCCAGAAAAACATCTATTTCTGCTTTATTGACTATGCTAAAGCCTTTGACTGTGTGGATCACAACAAACTGTGGGAAATTCTTAAAGAGATGGGAATACCAGACAACCTTACCTGCTACCTGAGAAATCTGAATGCAGATTAAGAAGCAACAGTTAGAACCAGACATGGAACAATGGACTGGTTCCAAATTGGGAAAGAGGTACATCAAGGCTGTATATTGTCATGCTTCTTACTTAACTTAAAAGTAGAGTAAAGTAAAGGAAAGCTAGCCACTTAATCATGTCTGACTCTTTGTGACCCCATGGATTGTAGCCCACCAGGCTTGTCCATGAAATTCTCCAGGCAAAAATGCTGGAGTGAGTTGCCATTTCCTTTTCCATATATGCAGAGTACATCATGTGAAATGCCAGGCTGGATGAATCACAAGCTGGTCAAGATTGCAGGGAGAAATATCAATAACCTCAGATATGCAGATGACACCACCCTTATGGCAGAAAGTGAAGAAGAATGAAAGAGCCTCTTGATGAAAGTGAAAGAGGAGAGTAAAAAAGCTAGCTTAAAACTCAACATTCAAAAAACGAAGATCATGGCATCCGGTCCCATCACTTCATGGCAAATAGATATGAAACAGTGACAGACTTTATTTTCTTGGGCTCCAAAATCACTGCAGATGGTGAGTGCAGACATGGAATTAAAAGATGCTTGCTCCTTGGAAGAAAAGCTATGACCAACTTAGACAGCATATTAAAAAGCAGAGACATTACTTTGCCAACAAAAGTCTATCTCATCAAAGCTATGATTTTTCCAGTAATCATGTGGATGTGAGAGTTGGACCATAAAGAAAGGTGAGCATTGAAAAATTGATACTTTTGAATGGTGGTGTTGGAGAAGACTGTTGAAAGTCCTTGGACTGCAAGGAGATCCAACCAGTCCATCCTAAAGGAGATCAGTCCTGAATAATTGTTGGAAGGACTGATGCTGAAATTGAATCTCCAATACTTTGGCCACCTGATGCGAAGAGTTGACTCATTAGAAAAGAACCTGATGCTGGGAAAGATTGAGGGCAGGAGAAGAAGGGGACAACAGAGGGTGAGATGTTTGGATGGCATCACCAACTCAATGGATATGAGTTTGAGCACTGGGAGATGGTGAAGGACAGGGAAGCTTGGTGTGCTGCAATCCATGGGATTGCAGAGTCAGACATGACCGAGCAACTGAACAACAACAGATTTTATCCAAGCTCAGTCTTTTCCCTTTTGCAATTTTGCTTCTCTCACTTCCCATTCATACTGTTTTTTTAAAAAAACACTCTCAGAAAATCATGTACAACTGAATCTGTCTCACATTTTTAAGGTTGAGTCAGAAAATTGGTACTGAGATTATCCTAGGCAGCTTACTCTATGGGATTCTAAGTTGGATTACCCACCAGTCAGCTGGTAATGGACCCAGAATCACCAGTGAAGGATGTAAGATGGATAATCTCTGACATGCTGTGGAGTGTAACTGTTTGCACTTTTAGTTGGAGTGAATGGAACAGGACACATTGGAAGGGTATGCACTATCTTGTACAGTATGTCTGGCATTTGAAAAGTGTGAGGAAAATAGTAGTTGTAAGGACTCTGGAATGGAACAGCTGTTTCTGAGTACCAGTGATTCTTTGAAGAAAGAAAATAACTTATTTAGACAATCAAACAACCACTGAAAGCAAAGTACTGAAAACCAGAGAACTTCTTGGTCAGATTTCAAAGAATCACTCACTTTCTCTAACTGGAGAGCTGACTGTACTGAGAACCACTCTCAGGACCTAATCTTCAGAGCAGCAGAACTTCATAAGAGGTTGAACTCTCAGCCCTGGTGAGACACCAATGCTATAATTTCAAAGGGTTGTAGGTCGTGGAAACTTTAGCTGGGATGATATAGGTAGATGTATACCTGATCACATTTTAAAGGGAAGGATTCTATAAGACAGTAGAATTTGAAGTTACAGAAGAGAAACAAGATAATTAGTAGATATTCCCATGAAGTGCTAAGACAAAATTTTCAATAGTCACAGTTAAGAAAGGAAGATTGCAGCCAGGCTCGCCTGGAGCTGAGGAGAATGTAGATGAAGTTGAAGACCATGAATTTTCGGGAGCAATCATCTTTTCACCTCTGTCCGCAGCATGAGGTTAAGAACAAATGGACAGATGGATTCACCAAGTTCAGGGGTTTTATTAGGTTGGCAAAATAGAAGAACAGTGAGAAAAGTTTGTGAGCCTATTCATAGATACCATGAACCATGGGATCTAAACAACTTAGGGAAGGAAGAAGATAGGAAGAAATAAGTGGGTAAGAAAACAGCTAGGAAGCTGTGATCCAAAGCAAACATCTGAATTTATCAGTTTAGCAATAATGAAGTTCTGCAAAAATGAAGAACCTGGGCATAGCCTATCAGAGTAGTGGCTGACGCTCTATCCTGTCAATGGACAAAGTCATTAAAGCCTGGCTAAGCAGACAAGTCAAGGGATACAGAAATCATTCTTTCTATAAACTTTGAGACTAATAGGTTGTCCATTCCTAGTGTTATTGGAATTACATAAGAGAAACAAGTAACAGAGGTCCTCACTGATATGTACCCCTCATTTGCTAAAAAATTTAAACACCTAGCTCACAGATTTCTCTTCAGCAGAAATCTTTCTAGCAATGTCCTTGAATATTTAGTAAAAAAGCAAAATTTCTGGAAATTATTCTCAAGTACTTCAGAATAAAACAAAGGTAGTGGGACTTTCTTGGTGGTCCAGTGGTTAATCCATGCTGTACTGCAGGGGACACAGGTTTGATCCCTGATCAGGGAACTAAGATTCTTGCATGTCCCATGATGTGGACACACAAAAAAAAGGTGCAAAATTTTGAGAATTAGTGAATATGGATAAAGGTATATGAAAGTTTTCTATTATAGCCTTATAGCTTCTCTGAAAGTTTGAAATTATATCAAAATAGTTTAAAAATAAATCTCATAGAATTGAAATAAAAGAGGTCTTACAGATAATTGTATGATATATACCAATAAAAATTTAAAGACCAATTTAATCTGATAAAACAAACAACAATAGTCATACCCTTATTGCAGTCAGCATCTATACATTACGAAAATGCAATTAATCAATTTTGGGAAGAATTTTAGTACAAAAAAAAACAATTTTTTTCATCTGATGCTGCTGTGATTTTTGTATGATTATATATACGTGAACCGTGAATTTCCAGATGTTCAAGCTGGTTTTAGAAAAGGCAGAGGAACCAGAGATCAAATTGCCAACATCCAATGGATCATCAAAAAAGCAAGAGAGTTCCAGAAAAACATCTATTTCTGCTTTATTGACTATGCCAAAGCTTTTGACTGTGTGGATCACAATAAACTGTGGAAATTTTTGAAAGAGATGGGAATACCAGACCACCTGACCTGCCTCTTGAGAAACCTATATGCAGGTCAGGAAGCAACAGTTAGAACTGGAACAACAGACTGGTTCCAAATAGAAAAAGGAGTACGGCAAGGCTGTGTATTGTCACCCTGCCTATTTAACTTCTATGCAGAGTACATCATGAGAAATGCTGGGCTGGAAGAAGCACAAGCTGGAATCAAGATTGCCAGGAGAAATATCAATAGCCTCAGATATGCAGATGACACCACCCTTATGGCAGAAAGTGAAGAGGAACTAAAAAGCCTCTTGATGAAAGTGAAAGAGGAGAGTGAAAAAGTTGGCTTGACGCTCAGCATTCAGAAAACGAAGATCATGGCATCCGGTCCCATCACTTCCTGGGAAATAGATGGGGAAACAGTGGAAACAGTGTCAGACTTTATTTTTTGGGGATCCAAAATCACTGCAGATGGTGATTGCAACCATGAAGTTAAAAGACGCTTACTCCTTGGAAGGAAAGTTATGATCAACCTACATAGCATATTCAAAAGCAGAGATATTACTTTGCCAACGAAGGTCCATCTAGTTAAGGCTATGGTTTTTCCAGTAGTCATGTATGGATGTGAGAGTTGGACTGTGAAGAAACCTGAGCACTGAAGAATTGATGCTTTTGAACTGTGGTGTTGGAGAAGACTCTTGAGAGTCCCTTGGACTGCAAGGAGATCCAAGCAGTTTATCCTAAAGAAGATCAGTCCTGGGTGTTCATTGGAAGGACTGATGCTAAAGCTGAAACTCCAGTACTTTGGCCACCTCATGCGAAGAGTTGACTCATTGGAAAAGACTCTGATGTTGGGAGGGATTGGGGGTGGGAGGAAAAGGGGACGACAGAGGATGAGATGGCTGGACGGCATCACTGACTCAATGGACATGAGTTTGGGTGAACTCTGGGAGTTGGTGATGGACAGGGAGGCCTGGCGTGCTGTGATTCACGGGGTCGCAAAGAGTCGGACACGACTGAGCGACTGAACTAAACTGAACTGATATGCACTTTTATCTTTGAATTGGCTATTTGGTATCTCTCTTTCATATGATGTACTTTAAGAAAATCTTTCAAACTGTACCAGAGACCTCAGTTAAGAAACTGTCTCCAGATGCTCATTCAAGTTTCTACAGGCAGTAAAATAATGTAATAGGACATTGAATTCAATCTAAACAGATCTGGATTTCAATTTGGGCCACCACATAAAGTTGTGTGACTTTGAGAAAGTTATATAGTAACACGAGCCTCCATTGCCTCATCTAAAAATTGAGGATCATAACAAATATTTCATCATTATAACTGAGATTAAAACTATTTTATACAAAGTATTTTCCTAAGTTAATTTTCAATAAATGACAAATCCTTTACCATTGTAAAGAAAATGGGGAAGAATGGTTGAAAATACAATTCAGTCATTTGAAATGACTGAGAAATGGGGCATATGAGTAAATCAAATATTTTCACTTATGACGCATTATCACATGTATATTACATGCCTTCGAGTTTTCAAAGAATGACAATGATATACATTGAAAACTCAAAACCTACCAAAGTAAATTTTATACTACTACCACTTCAGTAGGAAAACTTGACATCAGTTCCCCTGTGATCCAGTGCAGATTACACATACCAGCTGTCACATAAAAAGAGAAGTCATAAATTTTCCTACTCATGAATGGAGTTGGTATGTGTCACCACTAGAAATGGATAAGAATGCAAGTAAATCAGTTTGTACTATTACTATGGAAACAAAGACTATGAACAATTTTAAAAACAAATGTATTTTGGTGAATAAAATAAATTTTGAGAGAAAACAATTTAGGGGAAAAAACTTGTCAAAGTCCAGCAAATGTGTGCTGATCTTACAATATAAACTCCTCCAGAATGGGTACTGCTTTAAACCATACCTGATATACAATAGGTACTTAATAAATACTTATTCGACAAATGATTAATGGAATGAGTATACTAATGTCTTAGCATATATTCACACCTTTGTCTCATCATATACAAGAGTAAACTTTGCTAAAAATATATCTCTTCTAGTCCTGGTTGGTGTACTTGCTTCTAGCATGTTTTGTATTTATGTATGTTTACATAAACTAGAATACTTATTATCTCAAATTACCTATTGTTTCACAGTCTGTAACAGTATGAAATAGAAGATGATCTCTTTTATAAATTTCTGGATGTGTTCCAAGAAAACGCTTAGAAAATTACAGCAGACAAATTAACAAGCTCATAATAGGAGGTAATTCTGACCATCTTCATCACATTCCTCTTTATCACAACAGAATGAAAATGAAATACCTACAATCCTGAAAACAGACAGCTTTGGGAGATTGCCATCTTGAGTTAATTAGAAAAATCTACTTCTTCAACATCCCACATTCACAAGAAGCAGTCAGGCCTTGCTTTTGAATCCTAAGTCTACAGAGCAATGTTTTTGAGGATCAAAATGTAGCCCAATTAGAAAGCCATTTGTCATATTCTTCACCCAAAAGGCTTAGGTATGGACTATACAATTTCAATAGATATATTCTTTCATATAAAATGTCACAACTCCAAAAGATACGTATTTTTATCTCCATTTTCAGGATAAAGAAACCGAGTCTGAGAAAGATAAAATAAATTGCCTAAGACCACACAGATAACAAGGGTATAGAAGCCAAATAGGCCTGTTGCTTCTGAAGCCCACACACCTAACCATATACAATTCTGCTTCCTATTTCAGAATTCAATAAAGTATAATTTGCATTTCCATATTCTGATTGTGTGTTCCAATCCATCCTAAGTGCTTTCTATGAGCATTTCTATAAAGCAGCAGTAATTCCCACTCCTTAGGAAAGTACTATCCATCCCATTATATTTCTCAGGGGAATGGTTACTTATCAAATTGAGAGACTAAGACAAAATTGTGCATACCTTGTCAGCCTTGGTCTCTGATTCAGAGCATCCTGCCCTCTATGCACTTGTATTCTCTACTCATCTGTGTGGAATGTTTTTTGGAAGAGACTCAAACTCTGGGAACAAGATTGTGGTTCTCTGACTCAGCCAGTGTTAGGATGGATAAGTTCAATTTGGGATATATGTATTAGAAGGCCAATTTTAATGAGTGATCAAGCTAGGTTTCCCAATTCTGCTTTTTTATCATTATTAAAATCACCTTGATTTTAAACATAGAATAGTGACAAAGAATCTGTTCTCTGTCTGAACATATTGCATAGGGACAAATCTGACTCCACCATTTATATGCGGAAAAGTTACTTAAGCTTTCTGTGCCTCAGTTTCCTCATTTGAAAAATGGGGATATCAATACCCACAACACAGCTACCAATGGCCAAGTCAACATACTTAGACTACTTCATAGGAGCTGCCAATAAGCTCCAGATCTTCTGTTTTATTATGTAAAGATATCCTCATTCTTCCCAGCTTTGTAACTTATTCCTTTTGATCTGCAGAACACGCTATGACGAACTCCTCCCAAGAGCCCAGTAGTAACTCGGTGGGAAGAGCCACATGCTTGTTAGATTCTTTGGTCTTCCTGACACCTATTTTGGTCCTCTTCCATGGCACTTTATTTTTAACTTTCTCTTTCTCAACAAGATCCCACAATTTAGGGTTTCCATCTTAGCTTATATTTTCTAATGCTAAGGTCTTCTGCCTTAAGAGGCATAATCATCCTGAAAAACAATACCTTGAGTTTCACATTTATATGGGCTGTGTACATGGTGGAGGAAGATGGCCTTCTTTCATAGTGGAGGACAGTTCTTTAGTGAAGGGTATATAAATTGCTATACTTCCCTGCTCATAAATTCAAAGAAGTTCCCATTTGCACATTAAGTAGTTTGTCACCATAAACTCCTGGAACAGTTTGCACAGATTTCATTCCTCCTTGCATGTGAGGTTTAGAATGGAGGTTTAGGAGTAAAGTTTTTGCCTTTGCTGTGCTAATCAACTCCCCTGATTAGCCCTTTTCTCAAACACCTGCAACAACTCAACTGTGTCTATTACTTGAGCTCCGATGCTGGCCATCAGCACCACATTTGTAATCAATTCCAGACCCTTCTACAAAGGTTCTAGGTCTCTCCCCACATTATCCACTTATGAGCAATTAGTACTACTACTTGCCTAATAATTCTAATGCCAGCTATCACTCAAAAATGCATATATACAGAGCACAACTTGGAATTTTGAAAATCCATTCACTATCTTTCCTGAAGAAATACAAACACAAATATATTCAACAACTATTATGTACCAGGTGCTTTTCTGGTAATGAAATGCAGAGATAAATGAGAGAACTTTCCTGTGGTCTCAAGACAGAGATGGCTAAAGAAACTAAGAGCTAATGGTAGTTAGAAATGGTAGTTTGCGCCAAGTGCAGTGGGAATACAGAACAGAAATTAGAGTCAGCACAGAAAATAAGACTAAGTAATTTGAGCTGATGCCTCAAGGGTAAAAACGAGCTAGCCAGGTAGTCAAGGAGACAAAAAGCACTTCCCATAAAGGTGACAACGGTCCTGCCCTCTTTACTTTCTTTTCCCTTCTATTCAGTCATTGGATTTCCTTGATCCAGAGCCTGAGCTTTCTTTGAGTTGCCTACAGTTCCACCTCTGCCTTGCAGATTTAGCCATCTATCTCAACCAACTATTGCCCTGCCATAATTTGGAACTAAATTCAAACTGTTAATACAACTGACTTCTCAACTACTCCCTGAAAATTTAATTGATCTTAGCTTACCTTGATTACATGTTGCCTGTCATAAACTATTTCCTTAAATGGCTTCCTAAGCACATTGTTCTTTTAAAAAGTTGTAATTATGTTCATGTATAGCATGTTCTCAAACTCAAACACACCAAACACAGACGTGCACCAAGTCGTATGTTTTATTTTATTTTATTTTATTTAAATTTACAATATTGTATTGGTTTTGCCATATATCAAAATGAATCTGCCACAGGTATACATGTGTTCCCCATCCTGAACCCTCCTTCCTCCTCCCTCCTCCCTCCCCATACCATCCCTCTGGGTCGTCCCAGTGCACCAGGCCCAAGCATCCAGTATCGTGCATCGATCCTGGACTGGCGACTCATTTCATATATGATATTATACATATTTCAATGCCATTCTCCCAAATCATCCCACCCTCTCCCTCTCCCACAGAGTCCAAAAGACTGTTCTGTACATCAGTGTCTCTTTTGCTGTCTCGTATACAGGGTTATTGTTACCATCTTTCTAAATTCCATATATATGCGTTAGTATACTGTATTGGTGTTTTTCTTTCTGGCTTACTTCACTCTGTATAAGTATCTAAAGCAGCGTATTATTTCCTTTTATCCTTTAACATTGTTTGTGGTTTCCATCTAGAGGGAGGTCCAAGGCATGTTTCTGACCAAAAATTAATTGCTAGCTTTGAAGTATCACAGCTTCACTAACCAACAAAGCAGAAATACTCTTACCAGTGAATGCGGCAGCCTCCATTATGAAGTTAAATTGTGAGGGTCTACAATAGCTGTTTGGTTAGAACAGGATGACTTGGGAACAGTTTGTCTGTCTAGTAATAAAATGTACATAATAATTAGCTTGAGTCTCTAAATAATCTGTGAATGATTTTTTGTTTTAAATTATTTAGCATTAAACATTTTTATTAGATTTCAAAACCTGAAGCATACATATATAATTTTAAAAGTATTATTTGTCTCAAGTCTTCGAAAGGGCTTAATACTAAATAAACTAATGATAATATTACCAGTAATTTTTAAAGACATTATATCTAAATGTAAAAAGTATCTTAGATTATTGAAGGTCATCTTTCTAAATGTTCTATAGTAATTTGGAACTTGACAGTTAAACATAAGAGATATAGATCATGTTCAACAGTATCCAAAATTATTGATAACCAGTGTATCAATTATTGTGTATAGTTTTTGCTACAAAAAGCTAAAAAACAGTGTTTTAATTCATCTTTGTTTCACTAAGGGAATCAGACAGTGTTATTCATAAAAGTCTATCAATAGATGATTTCATTAATAGATATTTATTAAATGGAATCAACTATACACCATGATTCAAACATGTATCCCACAGTCTTATGCTGTCATTTTTTTCCTAATACTCCAGTAGGTGGAGCGTCTATAAATTAGACCAAAAAAATAAATAATCCAGAAGGGAAAATATTTCAATTGTAAAGTTATTTACAAAATATTTATGTTCGATCAGTATGAATTGGGAGAGCTAATTTTTTTATTTGTCAAAAATCAATTTTGAATTTATGAATAAAAATATATTTCCTAATGGACAATGAACAAAGACCTACTATATAGCTTGTGGTACTCTGCTCCATGATATGTGGCAGTCTGGATAGGAGGGGAGTTTGGGGGAGAATGGATACATGTATATATATATGGCTGAGTCCATTTAGTGTTCACCTGAAACTATCACAACATTGTTAATCAGCTATTCCCCAATACAAAATAAAAAGTTTAAAAAAATACATGTCCTAAGATCATACAACTCACCATGAAGAAATTTCTCAGAAATGAAATCAAAGTATGATTGACTTTACAACACTGTCAGGTGTTCTTGTCACCAATGGTTCAATTTGTCTTTTAAAACCTTTTCCTATTTTTAATTGTGATCAAAGTTCAGTATTATAACAGCAAGTTAATATTCCATGCTACAGTAGATTAAAAGTATTTTTATTTTTTTGCTAGTATCAATCACAGGTGTCAAGATAAATGCAGCAGAGACAGATGGATAAATGAACGCATGCATGCATGCCTAGATAGATACATATAGAGAGGCAGACAGGCAAGCAGATAGACATAAATGATTCATTAAAGGTAACTGAGACAAACATATAACAACAACATGTTAAATCATAACAAGTAAATTAGATTGAATGTGGGAAAATATAGATAATTAAGACAATTTCATCTTTATTTTTAAAAGTTTTTGGCTATATCATGTATATTTGAAAACATATGTATATACATAGTATTATATAAAAGATATCTTTCAGTGATTACTTCATCAGATCCAAGAAATTGCAGACTATAACTGCATACTATTTTTCAGTTCAGTTCAGTTCAATTCAGTCACTCAGTCATATCCAACTCTTTGCGATCCCATGGACTGAAGCATGTCAGGCTTCCCTGTCCATCACCAACTCAAACTCATGTTCATCGAGTTAGTGATGTGATCCAACCATCTCATCCTCGGTTGTCCCCTTCTCCTCCTGCCTTCAATCTTTCCCAACATCAGGGTCTTTTCCAATGAGTCAGTTCTTCGCATCAGGTGGCCAAAGTATTGAAGTTTCAACTTCAACATCAGTCCTTCCAATGAATATTCAGGACTGATTTCTTTCAGGATTGACTGGTTTGATCTCCATGCAGTTCAAGGGACTCTCAAGAGTCTTCTCCAACACCACAGTTCAAAAGTACCAATTCTTCAGTGCTCAGCTTTCCTTATGATCCAACTCTCACATCCATACATGACTACTGAAAAAACCACAGTTTGACTACTCAGACCTTTGTTGGCAAAGTAATGTCTCTGCTTTTTAATATGCTGTCTAGGTTGGACATAGCTTTTCTTCCTAGGAGCAAGTGCCTTTTAATTTCAAGGCTGCAGTCACCATCTGCATGCTACTTTTAGTCCAAGTCTACCAAACATGTCTTTCAATTTTATTTTTTTCATTTCTAATTAAAGGTAACATAATTTCTAATAAACTACTAAAAAAAAGGGAGAACTTTCATTGCACTGCCATTAGTGGCTCCTATGCACTAAAATACTACCTCTGTGTGGGGTCTTAAGTGATTAGGGATTGGCTAAGTCCTTAATGAAGAACTCTGAATACCCAGTGGCTATTTGTGTGGTTAGGATAGGCTGAAGTGTCAGAGACAGGATAATGAGGCTGAAGGATGTAGGGACACTAACAAGATGAATATGCACCTTCCACAATTCTTTCTGAGATGGACCTTAGCAATAAGATTGTGAAATCTAAACCTACACTTTCTACTTAACTCACTATATCCTAGCCCCTATAGGATAAATCTCAACTGGAAATCCTTAAAAGATACAAATAATAGTTTAAAGAGAAATAATTGTTTTAATCTATGTTGAATAAACCTATTTTAATCGAGTTTAAATTTTTAGGTAATTTTTACATCTTGTCTTGAACAAGAAAGGTAACATCTGCTTAGCTAACCACATCAGCTGAATAAGCCCTGGCCCACAACAGGAGGACAAATACATCCTTTAGTTTAAGATGTCAAACTAAGAAAAAGAAAACACACTGCACCCATAGGTTTCTCTGGTGGCTCAGTGGGTAGAGAATCCACCTGCAATGCACGAGACCTGCCTGAGTGTAGGAGACCTGGGTTTGATCCCTGTGGGGAAGATCCCTAGAGAAGGAAATGGCAACCCACTCCAGCATTCTTGCCTGGGAAACCCCAGGGACAGAGGAGCCTTGTGGACTACAGTCCATGGGATTGCAAGAGTCAGAATTGACTTAGGGACTAAACCACCACCATAGACACATCACACTCTTTTCCCCAAACCAGGGCAAAGAGCTCAGGCCCAGGCTACAGAACTTGTTCTTCTTCCAAATGTACATGGCATGCAGAAGAGGATGACAGTTCAGAAGAAGTGAAGCAGCTTGCACAGCCACAAAACCTGAGACATTCACAGTATTTAGCATTATGAAATAAGAACAATATATAGAAAAACTACACCAAAGGAAATAGAACTAATGAAACAGAAAGAACCAGAATTTAAAACAGAATTATTATTCTCTGAGAGAATTTAGTGGAGAAGGCAATGGCACCCCACTCTAGTACTCTTGCCTGGAAAATCCCATATACGGAGGAGCCTGGTTGGCTGCAGTCCATGGGGTTGCGAAGAGTCAGACACGACTGAGCGACTTCACTTTCACTTTTCACTTTCACGCATTGGAGAAGGAAATGGCAACCCACTCCAGTGTTCTTGCCTGGAAAATCCCAGGGACGGCGGAGCCTGGTGGGCTGCCGTCTATGGGGTCGCATAGAGTCGGACACTACTGAAGCGACTTAGCAGCAGCAGCAGCAGCAGAGAGAATTTAGAGAATCTTTTAAACATGAAGCAAGGGCATATGTTTTTAATAAAAAGCATTTGATGATATTAGATATGAATAATGTATTAAATGCAATACAGAATCACTGGATGGGTTGACCAGCAGAATGAAAACAGATATAACAACCGTCACATTGAAATCCCTCTTGGATATCCCACCATTATCTGAAATGCAATTTGTCAAAAACTGATATTATATTTACCTCCCCAAAAGGAATGCCTCTCCAGTTTCCATGTTATTATTCATCCCAGTATCCTGCTTGAGGCATAGGGTTTGCCATCTCAAAGTTATTTAAGCCATTTCATGTACTATGTACTGCATAAATACTTTAACAATTAACCATAATTGTATCTCATATTGAGGTATATTAAACAAAAGCTCAGATTTGGAGTATCTTTTAGAACCAGGAAGCAATTAAAAAAATACTCTGATAAAAGTTGCCAATAGTATCAATATGTAAATTATTCATCCTCTTAAACTTGTTTGGAATTAAAATGATATCCAAACCAATTTCACTACAAAGCAGTGTTTGCTATTAGAGAAACTACTTTGCAAACTTTAAAACACATTTACCCTACTGTCCAATGCTAATATTGATATTACAATTCAGCATAATGGTAAAGAATGAACTAGACTTTGACAGTGAGTTATCGTTGCATATTCTAAATACTCACTTATTAATGCTCAAGTTTTCCTCACCCATGAAAATGTGATTTGGGGGGTATTATTTCATTTCCTTTGTATCCTAAATGTTAGTGTCAGCTCATAATGCATAAAAGAGAGCCCACAGAGAATAAATCCATCGATTGTAATTACTGAAATAGAACTGCAGCTGTTTTGCACCTGTTGCTAAAATCTTTTTAGACATTCTCAGTTGAGACACTAATAGTTCTGTGGTTATACAGTTCTGGACCCCTGTGTGTACACAGTTGCAAAGAAACAGCTCTATAAGTTTTTTTTTTTTTTTAAATAAAAGCTTACATTGAAGTCTTTATATTGAAATCAAACATCTTACCTTTCTTCAATGGACTATATGGCTAATAACAGAAACGTTTGGAATTGAGAGTTAGAAAATTAGCCTATTATATCTCCTGCCATGATGGATGAGGAAATGTCATCCATGATTTTCATAACGATAACAAATATTTACTAAATAATTGAGCATGTAGTTATCTGGTCTCATTTCACAAATACATAAACTGAGGCTTTAAGAAAGTCAAGTAACTTGATTAAGACCATGGAGCTAGAAAGTGGCTGACCCTAAATCTAAGTTTTTAATCATGATGCAGATTTCCTTCATTTTGTGATAACCTGCAATTCATCACCACCCTATTTTATACAAGAGGCACATATGTAAGGCTCCTCTAAGATGTAAAGCATAAACTTATGTAAAGCTATTACAGTTTTCAGAAGAATAGCCCATAATTCAGAAAATTACAAGGGACACTGTTCTATTTCTGGGAAAACATTGTATATTAATATAATATAGACTTTAGAATAACTTCTGTGTATTGCCTAGCATTTTGCAATCAAGTAACTTATTAGTTTAAAAGTATACCATCTTCAAAAGAGACTTTTAAATGCATACAACAAAAAAGGTTTAAAGGAACTCCATCTGGGACCAAATAAAAAGAGATATAACTTCAGGATGTTGTGTTTTCTAGTCTCTTTTAAGTCCTGACAGGAATACCTGTTGATTATATTAGAAAAAATTTCTTAAGAGAAATACTTTAATGTTTCCTTAGAATATTATGCTATGAGTGATTTATTGAATATTATAGCTACATCTCAGACCACCACAATAAAACAAATATCACAGCAAAGTAAGTCACATGAAATGTTTTGGTTTCCCGGTGCATATAAAAGTTATGTTTACATAATGCTGTAGTCTATTAATAGTCTGTGCAATAGTGTTATGTCTAAAAAACAATGTACTTACATTAACCAAAAAATACTTTATTGCTAAAAATGTTAACCATCATCTCAGCTTCAATGTTGTAGCAATAATATAAAAGATCACTGGTCACAGATCACAATAAGAAACATAATGATAATGAAAACAGTTTGAAACATTGAGAGAATTACCAAAATGTGACACAAAAACACAAAGTGAGCAAGTTCAGTTTAGTTCAGTCGCTCAGTCGTGTCCAACTCTTTGGGACCCCATGAATCGCAGCACGCCAGGCCTCTCTGTCCATCACCAACTCCCAGGGTTCACTCAAACTCATGTCCATCAAGTCAGTAATGCCATCCAGCGATCTCATCCTCTGTCGTCCCCTTCTCCTCCTGCCCCCAATCCCTCCCAGCATCAGAGTCTTTTCCAGTGAGTCAACTCTTCGCATGAGAAGGCCAAAGTACTGGAGTTTCAGCTTTAGCATCAGTCCTTCCAAAGAACACCCAGGACTGATCTCCTTTAGGATGGACTGGTTGGATCTTCTTGCAGTCCAAGGGACTCTCAAGAGTCTTCTCCAACACCACAGTTCAAAAACATCAATTCTTCAGCTCTCAGCTTTCTTCACAGTACAACTCTCACATCCATACATGACCACTGGAAAAACCATAGCCTTGACTAGACAGACCTTTGTTGACAAAGTAATGTTTCTGCTTTTGAATATGCTGTCTAGGTTGGTCATAACTTTCTTCCAAGGAGTAAGCCTCTTTTAATTTCATGGCTGCAATCACGATCTGCGGTGATTTTAGAGCCCAAAAAAATAAAGTCTGACACTGTTTCCACTGTTTCCCCATCTATTTCCCATGAAGTGATGGGACCAGATGCCATGATCTTCGTTTTCTGAATGTTGAGCTTTAAGCCAACTTTTTCACTCTCCTCTTTCACTTTCATCAAGAGGCTTTTTAGTTCCTCTTCACTTTCTGTCATATGGGTGGTGTCATCTGCATATTGAGGTTATTGATATTTCTCCCGGCATTCTTGATTCCAGCTTGTGCTTCTTTCAGCCCAGCATTTCTCATGATGTACTCTGCAAATAAGTTAAATAAGCAGGGTGACCATATACATCCTTGACGTACTCCTTTTCCTATTTGGAACCAATCCAATTGGAACCAATTAGAACCATGTCCAGTTCTAACTGTCGCTTCCTAACCTGCATATAGGTTTCTCAAGAGGCAGGTCAGGTGGTCTGGTATTCCCATCTCTTTCAGAATTTTCCACAGTTTATTGTGATCCACACAGTCAAAGGTTTTGGCATAGTCAATAAAGCAGAAATAGATGTTTTTCTGAAACTCTCTTCCTTTTTCCATGATCCAGCGGATGTTGGCAATTTGATCTCTGGTTCCCCTGCCTTTTCTAAACCAGCGTGAACATCAGGAAGTTCATGGTTCACGTATTGCTGAAGCCTGGTTTGGACAATTTTAAGCATTACTTTACTAGTGTGTGAGATGAGTACAATTGTGCAGTAGTTTGAGCATTCTTTGGCACTGCCTTTCTTTGGGATTGGAAGGAAAACTGACCTTTTCCAGTCCTGTGGCCACTGCTGAGTTTTCCAAATTTGCTGGCATATTGAATGCAGCACTTTCACAGCATCATCTTTCAGGATTTGGAATAGCTCAACTGGAATTCCATCACCTCCACTAGCTTTGTTCATAGTGATGCTTTCTAAGGCCCACTTGACTTCACATTCCAGGATGTCTGGCTCTAGGTCAGTGATCACACCATCGTGATTATCTGGGTCGTGAAGATCTTTTTTGTATAGTTCTTCTGTGTATTCTTGCCATCTCTTCTTAATATCTTCTGCTTCTGTTAGGTCCATACCATTTCTGTCCTATATCGAGCCCATCTTTGCATGAAATGTTCCCTTGGTATCTCTAATTTTCTTGAAGAGATCTCTAGTCTTTCCCATTCTGTTGTTTTCCTCTATGTCTTTGCAATGATCGCTGAGGAAGGCTTTCTTATCTCTTCTCGCTATTCTTTGGAACTCTGCATTCAGATGCTTATATATTTCCTTTTCTCCTTTGCTTTTCACTTCTCTTCTTTTCACAGCTATTTGTAAGGCCTGCCCAGACAGCCATTTTGCTTTTTCATATTTCTTTTCCATGGGGATGGTCTTGATCCCTGTCTCCTATACAATGTCACGAACCTCCATCCATAGTTCATCTTCATCAGGCACTCTATCTATCAGATCTAGGCCCTTAAATCTATTTCTCACTTCCACTGTATAATCATAAGGGATTTGATTTAGATCATACCTGAATGGTCTAGTGTTTTCTCCTACTTTCTTTAAGCCTGAATTTGGCAATAAGGAGCTCATAATGAGCCACAGTCAGCTCCTGGTCTTGTTTTTGCTGACTGTATAGAGCTTCTTCAACTTTGGCTGCAAAGCATATAATCAATCTGATTTCAGTGTTGACCATCTGGTGATGTCCACGTGTAGAGTTTTTTCTTGTGTTGTTGGAAGAGGGTGTTTGCTATGACCAATGCGTTCTCTTGGCAAAACTCTATTAGCCTTTGCCCTGCTTCCTTCCGTACTCCAAGGCCAAATTTGCCTGTTACTCCAGTTGTTTCTTGACTTCCTACTTTTGCATTCCAGTCCCCTATAATGAAAAGGACATCTTTTTTGGGTGTTAGTTCTAAAAGGTCTTGTAGGTCTTCATAGAACCATTCAACTTCAGCTTCTTCAGCGTTACTGGTTGGGGCATAGGCTTGGATTACTGTGATATTGAATGGTTTGCCTTGGAAATGAACAGAAATAATTCTGTCGTTTTGGAGATTGCATCCAAGAACTGCATTTTGGACTCTTTTGTTGACCATGATGGCTACTCCATTTCTTCTAAGGGATTCCTACCCACAGTAGTAGATATAATGGTCATCTGAGTTATATTCACCCATTCCAGTCCACTTTAGTTCGCTGATTCCTAGAATGTTGACGTTCACTCTTGCCATTTCCTGTTTGACCACTTCCAATTTGCCTTGATTCATGGACCTGACATTCCAGGTTCCTATGCAATATTGCTCTTTACAGCATCGGACCTTGCTTCTATCACCAGTCACATCCACAACTGGGTATTGTTTTTGCTTTGGCTCCATCCCTTCATTCTTTATGGAGTTATTTCTCCACTGATCTCCAGTAGCATATCAGGCACTTACCGACCTGGGGAGTTCCTCTTTCAGTATCCTATCATTTTGCCTTTTCATACTGTTCATGGGGTTCTCACAGCAAGAATACTGAAGTGGTTTGCCATTCCCTTCTCCAGTGACCACATTCTGTCAGACCTCTCCACCATGACCTGCCTGTCTTTGGTGGCCCCACAGGGCATGGCTTAGTTTCATTGAGTTAGACCAGGCTGTGGTCCATGTGATTAGATTGACTAGTTTTTTGGATCTCCTGCATTGCAAGCAGATGCTTTACCATCTGAGCCACCAGGGAAGTCTCAAAGTGAGCAAACATTGCTGTAAAAATGGAGCCACTACACTTACTCAATGCAGGGTTGCCACGAACCTTCAACTTGTTAAAAAAAAAAAAAAAAAGATCCAATACATGCAAAGTGAAATGAAGCCAAACAAAATAAAATGAAGTACACTCATGTAGACATAAGCTAGTAACTTTACCAGTTAGAGCTCCTAGATTAGTTCTAGGGATAGAAACTTGATTTAGGGATAGAAACACACTTTAAGGCATGGGATCATATTTTAGAAATAGTTTAGGTCAAATCTTTTATTTATTTTAGCCCACAAAACTGAAAACACATTAACATTAATAAACTGTTCCTTAGTAACAAATATTTCATGTAGAATAGCCTATTTCCTCTTCATCAGATACTGACACACTGTTCAAGCATTCCTAAATGATCTAATGTACTCAGTCACTGTGATCTGGATTTAAAATATAGTGCAGCTAGTAAACACTGACTCAGAAAACTAATAACCTCAGCTAGATTGTTAATAAATAATAAAACACTTGTATGTGTGCATGCTTCAGTCATGTTCAACTCTTTGAGACCCAAGCATTGCAGCCTGCCAGGCTCCTCTGTCCATGGCATTTCCCAGGCAAGAATACTAGAGTGGGTTGTCATTTCCTCCTCCAGAGGATCTTCCCAATGCAGTGATCAAATCCGCTTCTTAGGCACTGGCATAAGCCCCATGCATATATAGGGGCTTCCCTATATGTAAGTGCATGAGAAGCAGGTTTGATCCTTGGGCTGGGAAGATCCCCTGGAGGAGAAAATGGCAACCCACTCTAGTATTCTTGCCTGGGAAATCCCATGGACAGAGGAGCCTGGCAAACTACAAGCCATGGGGCCACAAAAGAGCCGGACACAACTTAGCAACTAAACAACAACAAACAAATATAACCCATAATTAATAACAAATACCATGGAGTACCATCTATAGGTCAAGTAATGTTCTATCTCCTTAACAAATAAAATAATTGCAATCCTATCAGATAATTACTTTTCATTGGTGAGCAAACTAAGACTTTTCCAATTGATCTTCCCAATACCGTAACACATCATAAGGGGCAGATTAGTCTAACTGCAAGATTCACACTCCTATCCACTATTCCTCTACAATAAATGTGAAAAACAAATTTTTTTCTTAAGTATGTTCTCTTAAAATATAGTATCTTACAATGTTGATTACATTATTATGTTGCTTAGGCAAAATTAATTCTTTATGAAGTCCACCCTGTGCCACTTGTAATTAGCCAACTGTAAATTACTATAGTCCGAATAGATTCATCTCTGTTGATCATTTTTAAACAAGAAGAGAACATTGAAAGCAAATTTTATCAATTGAATTTGGATTGTGCAATGCATATTTCATACCAAGTAATCATTAGCTATAATTCAAACTATACATTAGTTCCAAAATTTTCTTAATAAGGTATAATTCTGAGAATTGAATCGTCTATCTTTTCATTCTCATATGAAAAGAGAAGTTAAAATATTA
Source organism: Bos grunniens (assembly GCF_055505025.1). Taxonomy (NCBI): domain Eukaryota; kingdom Metazoa; phylum Chordata; class Mammalia; order Artiodactyla; family Bovidae; genus Bos; species Bos grunniens. The sequence continues at coordinate 53,093,848 of NC_141166.1, read as the reverse complement.
AATTTCTTTGGGAAGTTCCTAAAAAATAAAAACTAATTTTATTTTATTTTATTTTTTAACTTTACAATATTGTATTGGTTTTGCCATATATAAAAATGAATCCGCCACAGGTATACATGTGTTCCCCATCCTGAACCCTCCTCCCTCCCCATCTCATCCCTCTGGGTCGTCCTAGTGCACCAGCCCCAAACATTCAGTATAGTGCATCGAACCTGGACTAATTTTAATCCAATAAGATTTACAATAAAATAAACCTTTGGGCTTCCCAGGTGGCGCTAGCGGTAAAGAACCTGCCTGTCAATGCAGGAGACATAAGAGACGCAGATTTGATTCCTAGGTCGAGAAGATCTCCTGGAGGAAGAAATGGCAACCCACTCCAGTATTCTTGCCTGGAAAATCCCATGGGCAGAGAAGCCTGGCGGGCCACAGTACATGGCTCACAAAGAGTCGATATGACTGAAATGACTTAGCACGCAAACCTTTGGTTACACCCTTGATTTTTAATTTCTCAGTCCTTAGGAGGGGTTCACACTTAACTAACTCATCTTTAACATTCTTTCAATAATCTCAAAAGTAAATTTAGAAATTAAAAAGTAGCAGGTGAGAATAGATCTAAATTACACCAGAACAAATCTAAATTACAACAGAGAATAGATCTAAATTACACCAGATCTATATTTCTGAATGTAAGATTTATGAAAAAAGAAAAACAGTTATTTTGAAAGCCTGTATAATTTGATTTGATATTAAGGTTTTTGCCAAAGCATGTCTACAATATTTCTGTAATGTTGTGCTTTGCTTAGAGTGAGGTACAGATCTAAATGAACTCATTTCCTTTACAAGGTATAAGTTCATAAATCTACAACTCTGTGTTAGGATATACATGATGGAAGAGTTACACAATTTTGCCTCTGAGATTCATTTTATATTTCTCAGTTCCCTAGTCAATACCCATTTGAGAATATCTTTAATATGAATGGTAAAATTAAGAAATATTCTTATATCATAATAAGAGTAAACAAAATTTGGAGAAAGGTCTGTAAACATTTGACTATAATGAGTGAAAATAAATCTCAAAGTTTCTAGAAATGAATGATTTCCATGGAAATGTTTGATCTCTAGAGACAATTAAAATTGTTTTAATTTGGGTCAAACCAATTAAAGTATTAATGTTTGTTTGTTGAGTTCAAAGAACATAAAAATAATTTGTGGCCCATTGACACTTTTGAAATAAAGTAAATCAGCCCTCTAAAACTGTCAACGCTTTAGTAGAGTTTTTAAATTTTTCAAGGAAGCAAAAAATTCAGCATCACATTACAAAATTAATTCCACCAACTGGCAAAATGCTAAGATTAGTAATATTAATTACTTAGAAGTGTATTGATATAACATTTTTGTACATTTGTGAAAAGAAAATTATTGTTTCTTTTTGAGTCAGAGAGTCCCATCATATAAAAATGCTTAACCCTTTCATTTAATTCAGAAAATATAATGTATTGATGCCGTGTTATACAGGGTTAATCCATTCTCCACAGTGAAGTGCACAAATTTTAGCAATAACATATTCCGTTCCACTGTCATCCGTATAAAATATTGTTTACACTCCAGGACTATTGCTTCAGGAAATTATTGATGAGAGCAGCTGCTCCTTCAGAGGAGAAGTAGAAAAGTCCTTTCTGTCCAACCAGGGGCACTTTCAGTCCCTTGGTTTATCTCTATGGCACAGAAGCAACCAAGATTGGATTTCAGACTTTGAATATATAAAAAAAAAAATAATAATAATGAAATGAAATAAAAATCTTTAGAAAGAAACTCTTTAAAAACTTCACTTGGGAACTTTTGTCAAGCTCTGAGCCATCTCCCTTTACTCAGAATCCTTTGTTAAAAATGAAATGAAAAGCAGAGCTTAAGCTATGCAGAGTGATCAGCATCCAACTTCAAATGCAACTCACTGCTACTGAACTGAACGTTGTAATTGCAATTATAACTCTACACTGCTTCATGCATAAATTATTCAAATTCTGGCAATAGATTATTCAAACATTATCTCCAAGAAATGCTTCTGAAAGCTCACTAATAATTTTACCACAACCCTTTACTAACAAATGCCCTGCAATTAAAAGTTTAATGTATTTTTTTAGACCATGAAGTGGTCAATAAAATTGTTTTAACACAAATCTATTTTTAGCAATACACTATTAAAATAGTAAAACATTATTAAAAACTTCTCTCTTGTCCAATCTCAAAATAGTCAACACTCTGAAAAGAAACGGTTGAGAGTTTATCTACATTGTTCAAATTGAGTATTTGTACTTCTAAAGACTAACATCTTTTATAAAAATATGAAAAAAATGAGATTCTCGATGACTGTTAAAATGTCTACAATGCCAATTTCATATAACCTAACTGGCTTTCCCATCATGATGCATAAAACCATATTTTCATTAAAAAAAAAAAAAAAAGTTGAATCAACCATTAGAATAAGTTGCAGCTGAGTTCTAAAATTAATCATTTAGACCTGGCTTTTGTGCAGGTCATGAAATTCATAAATCCTGAGATATGTTGTTGTTCATGCTATGAACTATATGAATTGCCTAAGGACTATTTAATCCATAATTTACACAGACATATCTGGGATCCCTGATTGCCTTCCCTGAGCACTGCATCAAGTCAGTAGCAAAGAATGCTTTCTCAACTATTGTCTGATCCATCATGAGTGTCACTTACAGTAATCTTAAATTAGTGCATTTTTAAAAAATAAAGAGGAGACAATAAATGTGAGAGAGTCCGTTCCTAGGCAGGTTGATAAGAAGTCTAGGGGTCCCCAAGGAGAGAGGGGTCTGGAATTCTCAAGGAGGAAGAAAGGACAAACTTTTTTTCTTTCTCCACATTCCTTAGGATTATATAACAATAATGTATCCTGCCTAAGGACAGTCTCTGGATTAAATCTTCTGTTATCTTAAAATGTAAATTATGGGAGTAGACCTGGTCTTTACAAGGATGAATCCTGCCTGAGGACAGTCTTATCTTAAAATGTAAATCATGGGAGTAGGTCTGATGAGGTCTTTACAACCTCCAGACATTCTTTGGATTATATAACTTCATTGTTAACACTAGCAAGCGGGTACTGTTTCTGCCCCCTTCTGATGCCTATGTCAGAAGCTTTCTCTATCTCCTTTATACATTAATAAAACTTTATTACACAAAAGCTCTGAGTGATCAAGCTTTGTCTCTGGCCACGGATTGAATTCTTCTCCTCTCGGGGCCAAGAATCCTGGTGTCTTCGCGTGATTCAACAACAACCTTTCAAATGTTTACTGCTTAACCTCTGAACAAAGAACTGATTGCTTATCTTCTGAAAAGTTCAGAATCTAATCTTATTTCTCCCATGACTGGGTCTTTTAAACTAACTGCTTCTCATTGATCTGAGTATGTGTTAGCCCTGTTGCTGAGCTAAGCACTGGGGCAGCTGAAACATCTAGATTGGCTTCGCCTATGTCACATGACCAGGAAATATTTATGTAAGAGTTAAAAATCACGATATGATCTCTTCTTGTTATGTGTGCGTGTGTGCTACGTCACTTCAGTTGTGTGCAACTTTTTGAGACCCTATGGACTGTATGTAGCCCACCAGGCTCCTCTGTCCATGAAAGTCTCCAGGCAACAATATTGGTGTGGGTTGCCAGGCCGTCCTCCAGGGGATCTTCCCAACTCTGGGATCAAACCCAAGTCTCCTGCATTAGCAGGCAGGTTCGTTTGTTTGTTTTTAACTATTAGCACTACCTGGGAAACTCCATTCTTGTTATATAAATGCTTAAATATAAATGTTCCTTTGTCATGGCTATACAGACAACAAGGTATCAGGAAACTGTCTTGTTATTCATTACCTATATTGCTTAACCTTTGGATTAAACTTTTTCTTCCATAACTGAATAATATATGCCTATCCTCTCTTGGTGAAAAATAGAGGATTGTGCTTTGTCTTACAATGTCCTCCTATTGAAGAGAAGAATATACCTGCTGGTTCTACTAGCTGTCATTCTGCCAGCACAGCAGAGACGCACAATATATACAACATAAATTTCTGTCTATATGTCTATATTTATACTCCACATCATTCCATGAAAGATTCCAGTATGGTTTACAGGAAAATATGCTTTTACTCTAAGATGAAACAAAATGTATTTTGACATTATAACTAAATAATAACAAGAGTAGTAAGAGAGAAGGAATACAATTTGAAAAAAGAATAATCATAATAACTACCATTAATTTGTATATAAGTTAAGATTCAGACCGGGCAGAACAAGGTGAACACGATCAGCTTCCTAAAGACTCAATAGTTTCTATAGGACTTAAAAACACACAAAGAGACATTGCTTTACCTAGTTAAAACCATGACCAATATCTGATTTTTCTTTCTCGGTGAATGGAGCCAAGAACACAAAAAGGTAGCACTGGCCAGAAGGTAAACTTGAAGAAAGTGCCTTGAGATGGTAGTTACGATTCTACAGTAATAAGGAGAAGCCTGCAGCCTTATTTTTATCCTGTTTATGAAGCCCTGTGGCACAGAAGGAGGGGAGATGCAGATTAAGGATATGCCATAAACTAGTCAATGCACAAGTGTGAAATGGATATGAAACTATTAGCAGAATTTTTGCTGCCAGCAAAAAGAAATTCATGTGTATAGGAAATGCAGTTTATTAGTCAAGACTCTATGAGAAGTAAAAGAAACTCGTAAAATCCTGTCTTCATCATTCTTTTGTTACTCAAAAAATTAAATTGCCATGGAAATCTTGCATATCAAAATCATATTTATCATTATTCAAACACATTAAGAGTAAAAGAACTAAAAAGTATATTTCAAAGAAACAAATAGCATTAATTTTCTCCTTTCAACTTTGCTGGAGAATAAAGTGATTAGATTTTGGATTTGCATTAATGAATAATTTAGGAGTTATGAAGAAGACACTAATTGTTGATGGAGCAACCTTTGCTGAAGAACACTATTTAAATAAGCAGAGTGCCTCAGGGTATTTTTGTCAGTCTAAAGAGAGCCATTTTATTTCACTCTAGGAACTTCTACAGTTCAGTGTTGCATTAACTGAAAGAAATAGTTTTAGGCAGCACAGTTGCTTGTGCATATCAATGGAAAATCTCAATAGAAATATTATTTCTGATTTTTAGATACAAAATAAAAGGGTAACAGACCACATGGGACAGTTATAAACAAAAACAGGGGAAAACCATAAAGAATTTTACAAAAGAGCCATTGCCCCAACAGTCTAACATACTCTGCTAATCTGTATAACATAGTCTATAGTTACATTAATTGATAATAAACTCATTGTCTGTAAAAAAAACAACAGTCACTTTACCTTTAATCCAACAAGGAGACGCCCTCAGTCCTCACAGTTACTGAGTGCCTACTGTATATGAGATGCTTTTTTAGACAAAGAAGCCTCTGCTGCTGCTGCTACTGCTGTTGCTAAGTCACTTCAGTCATGTCTGATTCTGTGCGACCCCATAGACGGCAGCCCACCAGGCTCCCCTGTCCCTGGGATACTCCAGGCAAGAACACTGGAGTGGGTTGCCATTTCCTTCTCCAATTCCCCTAGGTTTTTACAAATCATAACAGTTCACCAATATTAAATGTACTTCATGAAATGAGCACCAAACTGGAAAGGAACATTGTTTTGAACCTTTGTATTTCTAGGACTTAGGTTTTGCAATCCTGCAATTTTTAATAAAGAAAAATAAATGTGTTTTTAGACAACAAAATAGAGAATAACTATAATATTATCATTTCTATGAAAGATTTATTCACATGGAAAGTTTGAACATGGAATGAGAGATGAGGAAAATGGAGATTGGTAAAGGACCAGTTTCCTATGAAGGAAAACTAACTCCTTGTAATATATGGGTTACTTACAGTAGAAAAATAAAATTTTGAGAGTTTTGTCTAGATTCAACTCTGACCAAGCATACTTCTGCACTGAAAGCCATTAAGAAATACAGCAAATATCTGGATCATGAGATTATGGTTATTTGCATCTTATACCTGTCTTCATGCTCCAATTTTTCTGCAATAAATACCAGTTACTTTCAAAAACAGAAAAAAAAATCAATAAAGTATATTTTTAAATTAAGTACAATATAATGTTAAAACTAATAAAAAATAAATCTAGATTTCCTTTCATATTTTCAAGCTATATCTCAATGGTATTTCATATTTATGTAAATATGTATACACTCGAATGCTTATATCTCATATATTATATCATCAGCACAGAGTTACTGGTTTCCACTTCATTGTGAAGTTAAGGTTCCATTGGCACAGGATCATACTGTGAAAATTACCAACTATTAAGAATGATGAAGACATCAATTTTCACATGTCCAGTCAATATTGTAGCATGCTTAAATTAATCATGTATTTCCAAATGTAATACTAAAACGTACATTCAAATCTTTAATTAACTCTGAAGTTTGTGGTATTTTTAATATACAACTATGGGGACAGGCTAACATGCCTTCCTCGGTTGTTAAATACTAAACAAAAATTTGTTAATTTGCCATATATATATATTTAATTAATTGATTTAATTGGAGGCTAATTACTTTACAATATTGTAGTGGTTTTTGCCATACATCAACATGAATCAGCCACGGGTACACATGTGTTCCCCATCCAGAACCCCCCTCCCACCTGCCTCCCTATTCCATCCCCCAGGGTCATCCCAGTGCACCAGCCCTGAGCACCCTGTCTCATGCATCAAACCTGGACTGGTGATCCGCTTCACGTATCATAATATACACCTTTCAACGCTACCCTCTCAAATCATCCCACCCTCGCATTCTCCCAGAGTCCAAAAGACCATTCTTTACATCTGTGTCTCTTTTGCTGTCTCGCATATAGGGTCATTATTACCATCTTTCTAAACTCCATATATATGCGTTAGTATACTGTATTGGTGGTTTTCTTTCTGACTTACTTCACTCTGTGTAATAGGCTCCAGTTTCATCCACCTCATTAGAAATGATTCAAATGCATTCTTTTAACGGCTGAGTAATATTCCATTGTGTATATATACCACAGCTTTTTTACCATTTGTCAGCCACTGGACATCTAGGTTGCTTCCACGTCCTGGCTATTGTAAACAGTGCTGCGATGAACATTGGGGTATACCTGTCTCTTTCAGTTCTGGTTTCCTCAGGGTGTATGCCCAGCAGTGGGATTGCTGAGTTGTATGGCGTTCTATTTCCAGTTTTTTAAGGAATCTCCACACTGTTCTCCATAGTGGCTGTACTAGCTTGCATTCCCACCAACAGTGTAAGAGGATTCCTTTTTCTCTGCAGGCTCTCCAGCATTTATTGTTTGTAGACTTTTGGATAGCAGCCATTCTGACTAGCGTGAAATGGTACCTCACTGTGGTTTTGATTTGCATTTCTCTGATAATGAGTGATGTTGAGCATTTTTTTAATGTGTTTGTTAGCCATCTGTGTGTCTTCTTTGGATAAATATCTGTTTAGTTTTTTGGCCCATTTTTTGATTGGGTTATTTATTTTTCTGGGATTGAGCTATAGGAGCTGCTTGTATATTTTTGAGATTCATTTGCTATTATATTCTCCCATTCTGAAGGCTGTCTTTTCACCTTGCTTATAGTTTCCTTCATTCTGCAAAAGCTTTTAAGTTTAATTAGGTCCCACTTGTTTATTTTTGCTTTTATTACCATTACTCTGGGAGGTGGGTCATAGAGGATCCTGCTGTGATTTATGTCAGAGAGTGTTTTGCCTATGTTTTCCTCTAAGAGTTTTATAGTTTCTGGTCTTACATTTAGATCTTTAATCCATTTTGAATTTATTTTTGTGTATGGTGTTAGAAAGTGTTCTAGTTTCATTCTTTTACAAGTGGTTGACCAGTTTTCACAGCACCATTTGTTAAAGAGATTGCCTTTCCTCCATTGTATATTCTTGCCTCCTTTGCCAAAGATAAGGTGTCCATAGGTGCATGGATTTATCTCTGGGCTTTCTATTTTGTTCCATTGATCTATATTTCTGTCTTTGTGCCAGTACCATACTGTCTTGATGACTGCAGCTTTGTAGTAGAGCCCAAAGTCAGGCAGGTTGATTCCTCCAGTTCCATTCTTCTTTCTCAAGATTCCTTTGGCTGCTGCTGCGCTGCTGCTGCTAAGTCTCTTCAGTCGTGTCTGACTCAGTGCGACCCCATAAGATGGCAGCCCACCAGGCTCCCCCGTCCCTGGGATTCTCCAGGCAAGAACACTGGAGTGGGTTGCCATTTCCTTCTCCAACGCATGAAAGCGAAAAGTGAAAGTGAAGTCGCTCAGTCGTGTCCAACTCTAGCGACCCCATAGACTGCAGCCTACCAGGCTCCTCTGTCCATGGGATTTTCTAGGCAAAAGTACTGGAGTGGGTGCCATTGCCTTCTCTTTCCTTTGGCTATTCAAGGTTTTTTGTATTTACATGAAAATTGTTAAATTACTTGTTATAGTTCTCTGAAAAATACTGTTAGTAGCTTGATAGGGATTACATTGAATCTATAGATTCTTTGGGTAGTATACTCATTTTCACTATATTGATTCTTCTGATCCACGAACATGATATATTTCTCCATCTATTTGTGTCCTCTTTAATTTCTCTGGGGCTCAGTGTTTTATAGTTTTCTATATATAGGTCTTTTGTTTCTTTAGGTAGCTTTATTCCTAAGTATTTTATTCTTTTTTTTGCAACGGTGAATGGAATTGTTTCCTTAATTTCTCTTTCTGTTTTCTCATTGTTAGTGTATAGGAATGCAAGAGATTTCTGTGTGTTAATTTTACATCTTACAACTTTACTATATTCATTTATTAGCTCTAGTAATTTTCTGGTGGAGTCCTTAGGGTTTTCTATGTAGATGATCATGTCGTCTGCAAATAGTGAGAGTTTTACTTCTTCTTTTCCAATCTGGATTCATTTCCTTTTCCTCTCTGATTGCTGTGGCTAAAACTTCCAAAACTATGTTGAATAGTAGTGGTGAGAGTGGGCACTCTTGTCTTGTTCCTGACTTTAGGAGAAATGCTTTCAATTTTTCACCCTTGAGGATAATGGTTGCTGTGGGTTTATCATATATGGCTTTTATTATGTTGAGGTATGTTCCTTCTATGCCTCCTTTCTGGAATGTTTTTATCATAAATGGATGTTGAATTTTGTCAAAGGCTTTCTCTGCATCTATTGAGATAATCATATGATTTTTATCTTTCAATTTATTAATGTAATGTATCACATTGATTGATTTGCAGATATTAAAGAATCCTTGCATGCCTGGGATAAAGCTCACTTGGTCATGAAGTATGATCCTGATGAGGAGGAGAATAGGGGGAGTCAAAAGGAGAGAGAAAGATCTAGCCAGTAATCAGTTCCCTAAGTATTCTACACAGCCTGGAACACACAAAGAGATTCACAGAGTTGGGCAGAGAAGACAAGGGGGAGGGAGGAGATAGAGGTGACCTGGGGGAGAAAAAGGAGAGTCAAAGCGGGGAAAGGGCAATCAAGCCAGTAATCACACTACTAAATAAAAATGGGTACAGAAGATTGGCTTCTTACAGGTACAAAATTGATAAAAAAAATACTAAAAAGCAAAGATTAAAAATCTAGAATAGAGGTTCAGTTCAGTCACTCAGTTGGGTCCAACTCTTTGTGACCCCATGAATCGCAGCACGCCAGGCCTCCCTGTCCATCATCAACTCCCAGAGTTCACTTAAACTCACATTCACCGAGTCAGTGATGCCATCCAGCCATCTCATCCTCTGTCGTCTGCTTCTCCTCCTGCCCCCAATCCCTCCAAGCATCAGGGTCTTTTCCAATGAGTCAACTCTTTGCATGAGGTGGCCAAAATATTGGAGTTTCAGCTTTAGCATCAGTCCTTCCAATGAACACCCAGGACTGATCTCCTTTAGGATGAACTGGTTGGATCTCCTTGCAGTCCAACTTGCAAGAGTCTTCTCCAACAATTGATGTTCAAAAGCATCAATTCTTCGGCACTCAGCTTTCTTCACAGTCAACTCTCAAAAAAAAATACAATATTAAAAAAAAATCACAAAAATTATAAAAAATACGTATGAAATTTGCTTTAAAATAGGGTCTTTTTTTGCAAGGTAATAATAGGTTATAAAAATGAAAATTAAAGGAGTAATAAAGGACTTAAATTTTTTTTTAATTTTAAAAATTTTAAAAATGATAGTAGTAAAATATATCTAGGAATTTCTCTGGAGCTGTTGCAGGCAGTATGGGGTCAGTTCAGTTTCACATAGTTCTTTGTTCCAGCTTATACTTCTTCTTGAGGTCTATAGGTTCTTTCCAATGTAGTCAGTGCTAACTACAGGGTTTTAATCTATTGCACCTGTCACTTCCAAAGCGGTTCCCTCTGTTTACTTTGGCTTCTTCTGTTTGCAAGTCTCTTCAGTGTCTAATTTCCGCCCTGACACAAGGGGGCGGAGGTGGTCACTTATTTAGGCTCACTTGTTGAGTGGTGCTGTGGGGAGGGAGGAATACTGCAAACAAATATCACTGGCGTGTGTGGGGAGGGCTCACAGTGTCCGGGCCACACTGGGTTTGTCCCCACTCATGGCATGTGTGTTTTCCCAGGCTACACTGCTCAAGTTCCAGGTTGCTCTGCAGGGGAACTGTCTAAAGCAGGCCCTGGGTTGCGTGTACTTCCCAGGTCTAAGACGCTCAGGTTCAGGTTCTTGGGTACTCCACAAAGGCACAGATTCAGTTGGGCCTGCATTTTGTGCCCTTCCCAGGTCCAAGCAGCTCAGGCGACCAGGTGCTTGGCGAGTGCATGCTCCCCAAGTGTGCAGTGTGTCTTCTCACCTCCCTTCCTGGCCGCTCTGTTTCCTGGGTGCGTAGCGGGAGCGCTGTCTCAGGTGTGCCATGTGTCTCCTCTGGGGAGCTGATCTCTGGCTGCGACCCTCCTGGCAGATGTCAACCGTCCAGGATCCCAGGAAGACTTGGTTAGCAACTCGGAGCCTGCTCACAATTTGGTGGAGGATGCCGTCTCTTGGGCCAAGATTTCCCCTTGCCTTCCGCGGCTGTAGCCTGTCTGCCTCTCTGTCTCAGGCAGGGGATGGGCTGGTCCGCAGCCAGCTAGCTCTCCTCTAGTATTCACTCAATCCTTTGCTCTGTGATTGGGCCCAGCAGTGCCTTAGGTTAGAGCTTTTTGCAGGAAAGTCCTCTCTCTCTCTCTCTTTTTTTTTTCCCTCTCTCTAGCTATCCCACAGTTTGGGTGGCTTCCTCAGATTGTCCTCAGGGCATTCAGGCCCTGTCCTTACCCTAAGCAATGCAGCCTACGCCTGCCGGTTCAGTCCCTGCTTGCTGGTGGCAGATGCGAGCATCTGGGCTACTTCTCCGCTGGGAGTTGCAGTCACGTGCATAATCTGTGAGTTTTATTTATTCATTTTTTTTCTCCCAGTTATATTGCCCTCTGAGATTCCAAAACTCCCTAGAGACCTGCCAGTGAGAGGGTTTCCTGGTGCTTGGAAACTTCCCTTTCACAACTCCCTCCCCAGGACAGGTCTCCATCCCTAACTCTTTTGTCTCTCTTTTTATCTTTTGTATTTTGTCCTACCACCTTTCGAAGAAAATGGGCTGCCTTTCTGGGTGCCTGGTGTCCTCTGCCAGAGTTCAGAAGTTGTTCTGTGGAATTTGCTCAGCGTTCAAATGATCTTTGATGAATTTGTGGGGGAGAAAGTGGTCTCTCCATTCTATTCCTCCGCCATCTTAGGACCACCGTCTGTTAATTTGCTACATTTAAGAAACCTCTATTTTTGTACATTGAAGAAACTCCAAATAACTGCAGTGTTTCAAGTCAGAAGGATTTTCAAGGGGAAATATGCCAAAAAAATATAGGCCTAAAGGATGAATGTAAGTTTAAGAAAGATATAAAGCAGAATAAAAAAGATCTACACACCCAATTAAATTAGGGATTTTATAACTTTCCACTATTTTTAGGAAACATGGTTGTCTAAAGGGAATGTTTTGAGAGTCCCTTGGACTGCAAGGACATCCAACCAGTCCATTCTGAAGGAGATCAGACCTGGGATTTCTTTGGAAGAAATGCTAAAGCTGAAACTCCAGTACTTTGCCCACCTCATGCAAAGAGTTGACTCATTGGAAAAGACTGATGCTGGGAGGGATTGGAGGCAGGAGGAGAAGGGGACGACAGAGGATGAGATGGCTGGGTGGCATCACCGACTCAATGGATGTGAGTCTGAGTGAAATCCGGGAGTTGGTGATGGACAGGGAGGCCTGGTGTGCTGCGATTCATGGGGTGGCAAAGAGTTGGACACAACTGAGCGACTAAACTGAACTGAAAGGGAATGTCAGAAAATATATGATCTCATCCAATTCAATCAATAATTCTATTTAATTGACAAACATTTATTGAGAACTTATTACCAACCCCCAAAAAAAGTGCCAGGACTTATAATCAATCAGCTATATTTACAGGGAGTAAATACTAGTTAACCTTTGTTTTTCTATTATAACCATCCTTATATTTTGAACATGTTCCCATTCTTACAGATATATAATTTGGTCTCACATCTTTCCACCTTTTACATCATACACACACACACACACACACACATACACACAATTTGTTGGATTTACACACAAATTGAAGAAAATGTGTGAAACCAAGGTGTAAGAGATAGGAAACTCCCATCTGGTCCCTGATCATCACCTATCCTTGGAGAGTTCAAACCTCATGTCTTGTGGTAATTGATCATCAGTACATTCCTGTCACTCCTCATGCCTTTTCACAAATCAGAACTCCCTACCAGACTCTGGATTCTCATAGTTAATTCCTTGACACTCTGAGAATATAAAAATGTATTTTCTTACTTCAACCAAGCATAAATGCGGGTACCTAGATGAAACTTTCTACAACCCTTATCTACCTAGACACACCATATAGTTATCTATTCTTTGTAGTCCTCTCTGGAAGGTATTTTCCAAAGAAGTAAGTCACAGGTAACTTCTACTCTCATACTCCAGAAACCTATTTACTGTATACTGTGCTCAGTCGCTTCAGTCAGTCTGACTCTGTGACCCTAACGGCTGTAGCCTGCCAGGCTTCTCTGTCCACAGGATTCTCCAAGGAAGAATACTGGAGTGGGTTGCCCTGTTCTTCTCCAGGAGATCTTCCCCACTCAGGGATTGAACCCATGCCACTTGTGTCTCCAGCATTGCAGGTGGATTCTTTACCCATTGAGCCACCTGGGAAGCCCATTTACTGTATATCAGCACTATGGAAAAGAAACTTGGCTCAAGAAAATGGTGCAAAGCCCCTTCCACAGGATAATTTAATGGAACTCTTTTTGTTTGCCCTCCTAATTTTGACTTTTTTACAACCCAAATAACCTTTCTGTGTCTTGAGAAAACTTCCTTTTATAGTATACATTCTTATAGTTTGTGTCTGTGCTTGTGTGAGGTGTGTGATCCCATCTTCCATATCTCATGTTTCCAATAGCTTCCATAACATTCTAATGCTCAAGTTATTACTCATTGATACTCAGTACCGTCTTGTTGCCTCTTAAAATAAATCCATCTTCAGGACTTCCCTGGCAATCCAGTAGTTAAAAATCTACCTTGCAATGCAGGGGACATGAGTTTGACCCTGGTCAGGAAGCTAAGATCCCACATGTCTCATGGGCAATTAAGCCCATGTCACAACCAGAGAAGCCCAAGCACCACAACGAAAGATCTCATGCTGCAACCTAGACCTGACACAGCCAAAGAAATGAATAAATTTTTAAAATATTCTTTTAAAAAAGAAATCCATCATCTATATTTTGCTACACAGATCTCCTGAGAAATCTGAATTCATCATAGCTCTTATTTCCCTATGGATCTCAAAGATCTATCACTCTAGTAAGATGGCTCCCATCATATACACTGTCCCAGCTTCAGTCTTGTTAATGGAGCTTACAGGCTTCACACATATTTAATTTCCACCCAAATCTATAAACTTGCAAGATTCAACTCTAGACATGTGTCCTCCATAAAATTTTCCATCTTCATCACTCTTTGGTCAGGAAACTCTTAACCATGCATACATGATCTTTTGTTTTTGTAGTACTTTCTATTCTTACTATACTCTAGTTTAAATGCTCATGTATTACTGCATTAGAAGATTGTGACAGATAGACTCATGGCAGGCAGTTTTCAGCTGGATAAAATGCTATAAATAAATACTTAGCAAAATGAATGAAACATGTTTGCGGAGTTCTAAAGAGAGAATGAGAGTATGACTGTTTCAGAAATCTCTCTTTCTATCTTGACATGATAGATTCAAGTAAATTCAAATTTACCAATAAGCAAATATTAAATGTCTTTCTTTCTGCCATGTAGGCATTCTAGAGAATTTTAGTACTTCAAAAACTCAGTATGTTAATATAAAACTAATGCTCTGCCAACATCACTTGATTTTTAATTCTCTCATAATTCTTGACCCAACTGCCTTCCTTGGTGCAATGTTCTAATCCAATCTCTTGATAAAGACGTATTTATTCCCCAGTCTTTTATAAATAATTTCAGTTTGCTCTGGTTGTTTCTTCATATGTGATTTCTATTCTAATGCATTATTTAAAGTAAAAACATGTGTATGAGCCTATTTCTTTTGGTAATGTTATGTTCACTTGTTTGCAAACAGAGAAAAACAAGAACACAAGCATCACTTTTGTGTATTTTAAATAATCCACATTGCCAGAGGTCCCTTATGCTTACTAAAAAAAGGGTGTTTTTCAATAATCTGTTAGAGAGTATATTAAACAATGGATCACTAGATACAATTTTCTTCAATTATATATACTATACTTCCCTTTCTGATATTTGATATTTAAAGCATTGGTGACCATGAAACTTCAGTGGTGCATTATTTTATTGGGAAGTTTTTATTTCCCCTGGGATAATATCCTTTCTGGAAGCACATTCAGTATTATTTCTAAGGGTTGTTTTCATTCTTTCCTGGGGAGATCTCAACTAGGAAGTAAGCTCTGGGGGCATTTTCTCTTCAACTGCAGCTGAATCTATAGCACCTGGAGGAGTCCCTGGCATTCAATAAGTATTTGTTAAAGAAATGAATGGCTACATCAGAAAAGAAAATGATTATTTTCTCTATGTACTTTATCTTTTCCTTCTTGGACCTTTCTTAAAAGTACCTAAACTTCTCCCTTTTTACCCCCTGACTGCACATCCCATTGATATCTTTAGGAACTAACTAACAGAAACAGTTTTAAACTGAACTTAGTGTTAGTAGAATACTAGTTGATGTAGACTGAGCAAATATTTATAGATATCAAGGAAATATTTATAAGTATTATGTAAACTTACTTCCCCTCCCCCTAACAACATTGCTTTTCTCTAGGTTTAGCAAGTTTCCAAAAACATAATAAAAATTAAGTTTTGAAAGCTATTTTCCTTTAAGAACCTAGGAGGGAAACAAATGTCCTCTCTTCTAAGTCTATGTCTATAGAACATTTAATGGTAGAAGGAGAAGAAAAGAAAAAGAGAGGGAGAAAAGAAAGAAGGAAGGAGGGAAAGGGGAAGGAAGGGGGAAAGGGAAAAATGTAAGAAGAAAGGAAGGAGGGAGGGAAGGAGACACGGAGGGAGAAATAAAGCCTAATATTCACTGTATCAAATTATGCTATTTATTTTTTAAAAAATCAGTTCTGTTTTAGATCATATTGATTTAAACAGCTAATGAGCTTACAGACATAAATATTTCACTTTATTTTTTTTTTTTACTTTACAATATTGTACTGGTTTTGCCATACATCAACATGAATCCACCACGGGTGTACACGTGTTCCCCATCCTGAACACCCCTCCCACCTCCCTCTCCATACCATCCCTCTGGGTCATCCCAGTGCAGCAGCCCCAAGCTTCCTGTATCCTGCATCGAACCTGGACTGGCGATTTGTTTCTTATATGATATTATACATGTTTTAATGCCATTCTCCCAAATCATCCCCCCACCCAACAGAGTCCAAAAGACTGTTCTATACATCTGGGTCTCTTTTGCTGTCTCACATACAGGGTTGTCATTACCATCTTTCTAAATTCCATATATATGCGTTAGTATACTGTATAGGTGTTTTTCCTTCTGGCTTACTTCACTCTGTATAATAGGCTCCAGTTTCATCCACCTCATTAAAAGTGATTCAAATGTATACTTTTTAATAAATATTTCACTTAAAACAGACTTTCACTATCAATATAAACACTTGTTCAGAAGGACTGTCATCACATAAAGATGACAGCCTCTGAGTAACTCTCCAAGAAAATCTCAAACTCTTAGAGCTGACTTTTTAAATTACACTCTACATTACTAAACCCCTTCTTCCATATGATTGGATTATTAACATTTAAGAAGCAAAGCCAATTCATATTTAACTTTTCTTGCAGAAGCTCACCATGTGGTAGTAATTCCTTGATAAGAACAAGGAAACTATGCACTTCCAGCTGTGATAGAAATGGGATTGGAAGAGAATTCCTCCCTCTGCTCACTTTTTCATTGTCCCCTCATCTTTTACTATAATAAATCATTTTAAAAGGCATGTTTTACACTATCACTTCTTATTTTACTTGATTTCAATTTTGGATGCATGTTAGTATTTTGAGATATAGTTTGAATTTTTACAGAAAGCTTTATTCAAAGGTAAATTTGTTTTTTAATGTTGAATCACATAACTTAAATTCTATCTCAAAGTACTAAAATTGTTCATATTTTGAATCTTGGGACATGAAGACATAAAATAGTAATATGAATGGTTTTGGAATTTTTGCTATATAATTAATATTCTAAAGGCCAGGACTCTTTAGATTTTGTATTTACTGTTTTTTTGTTTGTTTTTTTGGAGGGGGACTGTGCTGTGCAGCATGTGGGATCTTAGTTCCCCAACCAGGGATTGAACCCACGCCCTGGCATTGGCAATGTAAAGTCTTAACCACTGGACTAACAGGGAAATTCCTATGTTTACTTTTTAAAGGTCATTTATTCAGAAGAATGGGCTTCCCTTGTGGCTCAGCTGGTAAAGAATTTGCCTGCAGTATAGGAGACCCCGGCTTGATTCCTGGATTGGAAAGATCCCTTGGAGAAGGGAAAGACTACCCACTCCAGTATTCTGGCCTGGAGAATTCCATGGACTGTAATCCATGGGTACACAAAGAGTTAGACACAACTGAGCGACCTTTACTCACTCACTCATACAGAAGAATGTGGACACCAGGCACATTAAAAATTATTGTATATTTTCAGATTAAAATAACTGGATTTTGTATCCACATGGAGAGAAACCATTATACTTGAATATACAAGAAGAAAACAATATTTTATAGTAAAGAAAGATTTTAAATAGTTTTTCATACAATATGTAAGATATATAAAATGTAACATATAATAGGTGCATATAACCAGACACAAATTTTGCTCTTGTTTTCATAATAATTGAGATCATATCCATAACCTTTCTGACCTTATTTTTCTCACTCCAAAATGCACCATGAAACTCTCTGCAGTTAACTAGGAGGAAGCTAAATAATATTTTTAATGCAGGATAATGTTCTATGGTGTGGATCCTCCTAGTTTATAAAACCATTCCCCTCTTGATAGGCATTATCTTTGTTTCCACTATATTTCTTTCCTCTTCTATTATTCAAGATATTTTCACATACTTCATTAAGCAGTGATGCTTTCATTTATCTGTATAATATATTCCTGTGAATAAAACTGGTAAACAAAGGTATGTGTATGTTTATTTTAATAATACTGACAAATTATCTCTAAAGCAACAGCATTAACACTCACTATTCCTAGTGGGCAAAAGAATTAATTCTTCTTCACATCACTCACCAGTGATGAAAAATATAGGAATTTTTTGGACAGGTGTATGAATATAACATAATGTCTTCTTTTCTGAGTTTGGTTATGTGTGTGTATGTATATGCATGTTTCTTACCACATTTGAACCTTTTTTTTTTCACATTTGTTGATCAGTCAAGTCAAGATCTTTGCTACTTTTTTAAACACATTATCTTTCTCATCAGTATAAAAGTAAGATATATAACATGATGCACTTAATAATAATAAAAGAAAAATATAGATAACACTAAATGGTTAAATTGTGCTAAGTCACTTCAGTCATGTCTGACTCTTTACAGCCCTATGGACTGCAGCCTACTAGGCTCCTCTGTCCTTGGGATTCTCCAGATGAGACCTGAAGTGTGTTGCCATGCCCTTCTCCAGGGGATCTTCTCCACCCAGGGATCAAATCTGCATCTTTCATGTCTCCTGCTTTAGCAGGCATGTTCTTTACCACTAGCACCACTTGCTGCTGCTGCTGCTGCTGCTAAGTCACTTCAGTCATGTCCAACTCTGTGCGACCCCAGAGACGGCAGCCCACCTGGCTCCCCCGTCCCTGGGATTCTCCAGGCAAGAACACTGGAGTGGGTTGCCATTTCCTTCTCCAATGCATGAAAGTGAAAAGTGAAAGTGAAGTTGCTCAGTCGTATCCGACTGTTAGCGACCCCATGGACTGTAGCCCACCAGGCTCCTCCATCCATGGGATTTTCCAGGCAAGAGTACTGGAGTAGGGTAAATGATACTTGACAAAATTCAGCAATCATTTCCAATAAAACCTAAATAAAATTTTAACAGAAACAAAATTTGTAACTACAACAAAGACTACTTTACCACTTCCCAATAGGACCCATTATAATAAACAAATAAACACTAAAATCTTTCCAGTTAGACAGGGATGAACGCCATCACAATAGTAACTGTTGCCTTGAAAGCTTTAACAAAAACAAATATCCAATAAAATTAAACAACTAACATAAGCACCAGAAGAGACATTATCCTGTTTGGATAGTAGAAAATCCAAGATATGAAATGTTCAAACAAAATTAATAAAATACTTTGCTAAGGTACAATATAAACATGCAAAACCAAATAGCTTTCTCTATTTTAGCAATAAATACCAACAAATGAAAACACAGGGATAATCTCTTTTTGAAAGCAAAATCAAAAAAATATATTTAATAATAAACATGTCAAGGAAGAACAATATAAGTAAAACTATAAAGTGTTATTAAAATAAATAAAAGAAGATCTGAACAAATGGAAACTCATACCATCTTCCTGGTGAGAAAGAGAAAAGCAGTCCTGTGACACCTGGGAGCTGACCTGGCCCTCACACGTACTCTTGTCAAAGATGCCTGGTTTCATTGAGTAACACCATCAAACAAGGCTACTTTATCACCAGGATGAATAAAAAAATACTACCTAATCAGGTCTGAACACAGACAAAAATGTGAATATTATCCAAATAACAAAACTAGTCCACACCCTATATCCTGGTTAAAATGAGTGCCTACTTCTTCTTTACCAATTACACCTCTAGCTTCACGACATTCTTCCTGCCTTCTAGATGGTATTATTACCTCCCCACCTCCCCCCACTAACTGCAGAGTCACCTCTGCCATCTTACAGGATCCAATCCAGAACAAAGCCCAACTGACTTTCTTAAATCCTCTCCAAAATCATTTAACAAAACCTGAACCCTATCTTCCCCGGTGCCTCCGATGATAAAGGGTCTGCTTACAACGTGGGAGACTTGGGTTCAATCCCTGGGTCAGGAAGATCCTCTGAAGAAGGAAATGGCAACCCATTCCAGTATTCTTGCCTGGAAAATTCCATGGATGGAGGAGCGTGGTAGGCTACAGTCCATGAGGTTGTAAAGAGTCGGACACGACTGAGTGACTTCACTTCATTAAAGCCTATCTTGGCTTCTCAAGTGGTACTAGTGGTAAGAACCCACCTGTCAAGGTAGAAGACATAAGAGACATGGGTTCGATCCCTGGGTCAGGAAGATTCCCTGAGAAGAGCATGGCAACCCACTCCAGTAGTCCTGCCTGGAGAATCCCGCAGACAGAGGAGCCTAGTGAGTTGCAGTCCATAGGGTCACAGTCAGACAGGACTGAAGCGAATTAGGACACAAACCCTATAATGGGTCCTTTTTAATACTCTGAGACACCTTACGGTTTTCCATGATGTGTGTTCTCCTTCATCTCAAAATACAATAAAGCCAACCTGCTCAACAACAGGCTGTTTGTTTCTAGTGGCCCTGGGCTGGGTGGGCATTGACATTGAATGGGATGATTCAGAGCACAACCTATCAATTCTCCTAAAATTAATGCTCATTTTAATGTTTAAATCATTTACAATTAGTCCCCACTTTGTGTGTGTTGTGGATTGAGATTTGCTTAAAATGATTTCCAACTTCATATAGATACATTAATGACAGAATAATACTAGAGTGATTTGCCATGCCCCCAGATAATCACGATGGTGTGATCATCACCTAGAGCCAGACATCCTGGAATGAGAAGTCAAGTGGGCCTTAGAAAGCATCACTATGAACAAAGCTAGTGGAGGTGATAGAATTCCAGTTGAGCTATTCCACATCCTGAAAGATGATGCTTTGAAAGTGCTGCACTCAATATGCCAGCAAATTTGGAAAACTCAGCAGTGGCCACAGGACTGGAAAAGGCCAGTTTTCATTCCAATCCCAAAGAAAGGCAATGCCAAAGAATGCTCAAACTACCACACAATTGCACTCATCTCACACGCTAGTAAAGTAATGCTCAAAATTCTCCAAGCCAGGCTTCAGCAATATGTGAACCGTGAAATTCCTGATGTTCAAGCTGGTTTTAGAAAAGGCAGAGGAACCAGAGATCAAATTACCAACATCCGCTAGATCATGGCAAAAGCAAGAGAGTTCCAGAAAAACATCTATTTCTGCTTTATTGACTATGACAAAGCCTTTGACTGTGTGGATCACAGTAAACTGTGGAAAATTCTGAAAGAGATGGGAATACCAGACCACCTGACCTGCCTCTTGAGAAATCTGTATGCACGTCAGGAAGCAACAGTTAGAACTGGACATGGAACAGCAGACTGGTTCCAAATAGGAAAAGGAGTACATCAAGGCTGCATATTGTCACCCTGCTTATTTAACTTATATGCAGAGTACATCATGAGAGACGCTGGACAGGAAGAAACACAAGCTGGAATCAAGATTGCCAGAAGAAATATCAATGACCTCAGATATGCAGATGACACCACCCTTACAGCAGAAAGTGAAGAGGAACTCAAAAGCCTCTCAATGAAAGTGAAAGTGGAGAGTGAAAAAGTTGGCTTAAAGCTCAACATTCAGAAAACGAAGATCATGGCATCTGGTCCCACCACTTCATGGGAAATAGATGGGGAAACAGTGGAAACAGTGTCAGACTTTATTTTTTGGGCTCCAAATCACTGCAGATGGTGACTGCAGCCATGAAATTAAAAGACACTTACTCCTTGGAAGGAAAGTTATGACCAACCTAGATAGCATATTCAAAAGCAGAGACATTACTTTGCCAACATAGGTCTGTCTAGTAAAGGCTATGGTTTTTCCAGTGGTCAATGTATGGATGTGAGAGTTGGACTGTGAAGAAGGCTGGGTGCCGAAGAATTGATGCTTTTGAACTGTGGTGTTGGAGAAGATTCTTGAGAGTCCCTTGGACTGCAAGGAGATCCAACCAGTCCATTCTAAAGGAGATCAGCCCTGGGATTTCTTTGGAAGAAAGGCTAAAGCTGAAACTCCAGTACTTTGGCCACCTCATGTGAAGAGTTGACTCATTGGAAAAGACTCTGATGCTGGGAGGGATTGGGGGCAGGAGTAGAAGGGGACGACAGAGGATGAGATGGCTGGATGGCATCACTGACTCGATGGACGTGAGTCTGAGTGAACTCCGGGAGTTGGTGATGGACAGGGAGGCCTGGTGTGCTGCGATTCATGGGGTCGCAAAGAGTTGGACATGACTGAGCGACTGATCTGATTTGATCTGATGATTTCATCCAATAGGTATTGGTATGAAAATAGATCAGTCAATGGACTTAAGTGTAATATCAAGAAATATACTCATTATTATTCATAAATATTGATTTCCAGAGATTATTATTTCCATCAGAGAAAATTGCTTTAAACTTCTGGAAAGCAATATATAGCACTTTGTAAGTTATTATCACCTTATATATTTTAATCAAGTTATTTGATATATTAAATGTTTCACTCAATGTAAATACTGTTGCTCTATCAAAATGATGTAAATTCTATTTTTTCAGCTGCATATTACATATAAATCATGCTTTATGCATGGGAAATTACAATTCTGGTGTATTTACTAGAAGTGCTAGCAATGTTTTTAAACACTGGAAAATAGTGTCCAGCATGAAAATATACACTCACTGTTATCATACAAGCAAAGCAGAATCTTTTGTTCCAGGTAACACACAAACTTCCCAAGAAAGATTTCATCTATGAAATTTTCTCTGTAAGGCCAAAGTGTCATACTTTTAAAGTCCATTACAGATTTCCATATGAATCTCATATCTAATGTCTCTTTCCTAAGCCTGCCTTATCTCTGGGAAGTAAATTTCTTGCCCTTGCTCTGTTATAATTTATCTTAAATTCTTTAATTCTTTTTCAGCTGGTCTCCTTAATCCTCTTAATTACAGCTTCTTCAAAGCTCATCCTTATGTACTCTACTTGCACTATTATCAGATCATTTCATTATCAATTATCTGTAAAATTAGTTCTTAAATTATTCTTGGTTTTTAATAACTTATTGTTCTCACCCATCAACCTTTCCAATTCTAAGGTAGTATTTTTAGATACATTTCTTATTCTCTTTCTCAGAGCCATTAATCAAAGACCACACTGATTTTTTTTTTTTCTTACAAATAATGTGAAGTGCCCTGCCTCTTCTCAGAGTGCAAGACTAAAAACAGTGTTTCTCAAAGTTAGTGGGCCTGGGAATCACATGAGATGTTTGTCATAGATGTAAATTTCCACTTCTGTTTCTATAAATTCTAACTGGAAAGCCTATGGTGGGACTCAAGAATCTGTAAATTTTTTTCTGAAACCTATGTTTTTTTTCTTAACTTTTTCCTAGTTTCATTGAGATATAACTACATATAACAAGAAATTTATATTTTAAATAAGGATCTTACATGATTCTGATATGGGACATATATGAACAATTCTTAAGAAATTCAAAAGGAAAGGAAGATGGTTTCCATTGAGGAGTCCTTAAGTCCCACGTTCTGACAGACTCTACAATATTATCCCTGGAAGCATTTCAGTGTTTCAGTCAATAGTTGAAAGAATCTAGAGCTGCTTCTAAGCAAGACATTGACATAGTACAGTTAGTGATAAGGAGACATGGAGGTCACATGAGCTCAAACAATTGTCTTCATATCACTAAGCTTCAGTTTCTTTCTCTGTAATATGAAGATATTATCTATCCCATAGGGAAATTGTGAGGATTAAATGAGATGACATATAAAATGTTTATCTCAGAGTCTAATACAGCACAAGTGCAAAGTAAATATCAGCTCATATTTTTCTACTGGGAACTTTTCACACTTTTCTTGGATGTTTTCATTCTTAATAACTGTTTACATTTCTAAAAGAGAATGTCTTGAGTGGAATATCTTGCACAGTGTTGGAATTCTGCAGGTGCTTAAATGATTATTAGATCAGAATCTTAACAACAACAAAAAAAAATACTTTGTTTTCCTCATGTGTTTCATTTTTCCTTTGTTTGAGGTGATGAAAATTCTCAGAGAGCTGAGAGGAAAATATTAAAAGTGTAGTATCCATTGAGAAAGAAGACACCTCTCTCAGGTCACTATATTATACTGACCCTTCCTTATTTCCTAATATGGTACCCCAAAGTCCCAGAGAAAAACATTTTCTTCTGTTGGAAACATAATAGCATCACAAGAAATAGCCATGGATCTGTTTGTTCTGAGTAACATAAATATTTCATATTTCCTATAAGGTTTGAAAAGGGAAACAAAAAAAGAGCTGCAAAATGTTATCTCATTGAAAGTCTTATCAGAGAAGACTGCCTTGATACACTGAAAAAAAAATCACTGGTTGATTGTGGCCCTAAAAAAGAGAGCCAGGACAATCTCTTAATTTCAATTAGCATCCCACCAAAGGAATTTTACAATTCACTTTCTATCTAGGGAGCAAAGAATTAAATACTCATGTTTAAAGAGACCAGTTGTTGTTGTTCCGTCACTAAGTCATGTCCAACTCTTTGCAACCCCAAGGACTGCAGCACGCCAGGCTCCTCTGTCCTCCACTACTTCCTAGAGTTTGTTCAAATTCATGTCTATTAGTCAGCCATGCTATTTAACCATCTCATCCTCTGTCACCCTCTTCTTCTGCCTTCAATCTTTCCCAACCTAGGGTCTTTTCCAATGAGTCAGCTCTTCACATCAGGTGGCCAAAGTATTGGAGCTTAACTTACAGAGGAAGCCCCATTGGCAGTGGGAAGGGCTGAGGGAAGAATATCTATTCTAGTCTAGTTGGTAAAGAAAATCCAATATGGCTAGTTTCCATACTAAAAAAAAAAAAACTACTTATTAAAAGACATTAGGTAGCTCATAAAATCTCAGAGCTGGTGAACATATTTCTGAAATTATTCCCACACGTGTGACACACCATGGCCATACAAATGTACAACATCTGACCTAAAACATCCCTGCCTAAGTCAGAAATCCTCACATCTAAACTCCAGAACATTCGCTACTGCCACCCAGGGAACTGTGTACCTTCACCATTATGCTTGTCAGAACACTATCACCCTAGGCCAATCCACGTCTCTATAAATGACCCAATTTTGTTTTTTTACAGTTGAATAATATTCCATATAAGTCAGAAAGAGAAAAACCAATTCATATATTAACACATATATGTGGATCTAGAAAATGGTATAGATGATCTTATTTGCAAAACAGAAACAGAGATCCAGATGTAGAGAACAAATGTATAGACATCAAGGGGAAAAAGGGGTGGGATGAACTGGGAGATTGGGATTGATGGTTGGCCTCAGTGCTTTTCCTGTGGCTCAGACGGTAAAGGATCTGCCTGCAATGCAGGCGACCTGGGTTTGATCCCAGGGTCAGGAAGATCTCCTGGAGAAGGGAATGGCAACCCACTCCAGTATCCTAGCCTGGAGAATTTCATTGACAGAGGAACCTGGCAGACTACAGTTCATGGAGTCGCAAAGAGTTGAACACAACTGAGTGATTAACACTATATACCCTGCTGCTGCTGCTACTGCTAAGTCGCTTCAGTCGTGTCCGACTCTGTGTGACCCCATAGATGGCAGCCCACCAAGCTCCCCCATCCCTGGGATTCCCCAGGCAAGAACACTGGCGTGGGTTGCCATTTCCTTCTCCAATGCATGAAAGTGAAAGGTGAAAGTGAAGTCGCTCAGTCGTGTCCGACTGTTAACGACCCCATGGACTGCAGCCTACCAGGCTCCTCTGTCCATGGGATTTTCCAGGCAAGAGTACTGGAGTGGGGTGCCATTGCCTTCTCAGACTATATACCCTACTATGTACAAAACAGATAACTAATGAGAACCTGCTGTATAGCTCAAAGAACTCTACTCAGTGTTCTGTGATGACCTAAATGGTAAGGAAACCCAAAAAAAAGGAGACACATATATACATAATGGCTGATTCGATGTGCTGTACAGCAGAAACTAACACAACATTGTAAAGCAACTGTACTCCAATAAAAATTAACTTAAAAAAAAAAACAAAACAAAACACTATCTCCCCCTAAGAGGCTACCTTGCAATGTTGCTAATTTGAGTCCACATCTG
The DNA here is from genome assembly GCF_055505025.1 of Bos grunniens. Lineage (NCBI taxonomy): Eukaryota > Metazoa > Chordata > Mammalia > Artiodactyla > Bovidae > Bos > Bos grunniens. Next base: position 53,068,057 of record NC_141166.1, on the reverse strand, counting down.
ATTGTAAAACAACTGTCAGCTACCTACACCCTAGTCACAAGGGCATCTAAGGATGTGCATTTTCAGAAGGTAGAAGTCAATGTGAGAGTAACAAGATAAAAGAGAATGTTCAATGATGGTGACTGGTTGTAAACAACCATCCACTATAGGAAGATTAATAGTATTTTTCTGTTCATATAGCAGGGAGTCTGTGTAGTCTTTCTGAGCTATATAGAGTTTCATAGCAATTGAAAGAGAAAATTAATAGTCAATCTCCCTTTCTTAACCAATTATTTACTGCTTTTATTCCTCTACCTGCCCACAGAAAGTAGTATCAGATGAATTATATATATTTATCATGTTTTGAAAGCATTTTGCTATTCCTCTTAACTTGTTCATCCATTTTTAATTATTTCAATTAATCCTTACATTTTGAATTAATTGTAGATTGTATATTGTACAACATCATGAATCAAAAGCAATTATTGAACAAAATCTCCTATTCGGAAAATAACTATTCAAATGGTTTCTGAAAAGAATTGCAGAATAGTGGTATACATTTCCATATTTTATGCATAATCACAATATAATTCTATACTTCATAAGATCAGGTCCATGCTGTGTTATTTCATTTTTACATTTAATTTTATCTATTTATGGCTGCACTAGGTCTTCTTGATGTGCAGGTTTTTCTCTAGTTGCAGTGAGCGAGGGCTACTCTGTAGTTGCGGTGCTTGGGCTTCTCATTGTGATGGCTTCTCCTGCTGCAGAGCACGGGCTCTAGAGCTTCAGTAGTTGTGGCATGTGGGCTCAGTTGTTGCAGTTCCCAGGTTCTAGAGCCCAGGCTCGGTAGTTGTGGCATGCAGGCTTAGTCGCTCTGCAGAATGTGGAATTTTCCTGGATCAGGGATCGAACCCATGTCTCTTGCATTGGCAAGTGGACTCTTTACCACTGAGCCACCAAAGAAGCTCCATTCTGTGTTATTTCTGATTTAAATCAAACTACCTTAGTTGAAAAGAAATTTATCATAATTATTATTAGTTTATAATAAACCAATCTCTGCTGTCATTTTACAAGTTATAATTTAGTCTCATATACTCATTACTCTTCTAAACTGACTAGTTAAAAATCTTCAAATTCTAATATTCCCTCAATATAACTCTGGTTTAGTCAAATGTCGGGGTGATTTGCAAAACTATCGTCTCACATACAGGATCATAATGAGGATTAGTATTTCATCTCATCAAGTCAGCTTGCTGTTCCGGCACCTTTTGCCTTTAACTGTTGATGTGCAAATGAGATCAAAGAAAGCAGGAGAATCTGAGTTAATCACTCTGTTTTGTCAAAAAATTTTCCACACATTCACACACACAACATTTAATTTAAAAGGCCTTTGATGGACTATTTTATGGAACTGTTGGTTGAGTTAAAAGCTGTCATACATTAGGTTTGCATCAATGCTTAGCACCTCTTTACCATTTGATCTTTGGGGGATCCAACTCAAAACCAAGATTACGTATGTTTAGGGCTTCCCTGGTGGCTCAGTATTACGGAATCTACCTGCCAATACAGGACACACAGGTTCAATCCCTAATCTGGGATGACCCCACACACCACAGAGCAACTAAGCCTGCGTACCACAACTACAGAGCCTGTCCTCTAGAGCCCAGGAGCCGCAACTACTGAAGCCCGTGCACACTACAGCCCCTGCTGCACGAGAGAAGCCACTACAATGAGAAGCCTTGTTCAACAACAAGAGTAGCCCCCACTCTCTGCAACTAGACAAAAGCTTGTGCAGCAATGAAGACCCCACACAGCCAAAAACAAATAAATAAAATTATTTTTAAACATTACATATTTAGCATTAATAGTATTTACCCTGAGAATAGAAAGAAAAACAAGCCAATTTCACGAGTTTCCAAAATCCTACTTATAAAATAATTGTAATGTGTAGGGCATTTGCCTAAAAAGGTGAGATAAAATCTTTGTAGCTGTCTTCTGAGCCTGAACTTTTCCTTAGATGTGAAATATTGATGTGTTTGTTAAGACTCAAAGGGATTAAAAGTAATTTGCATCTGATAACTTTGTTTCTCGTGGTAATTATGTATCTAGAAAAATGAAAGTATGCAGTTTCTGACAAGCTAGGCATTGGCTTCGAAAAAGAAAGAATCATATTTTAATTAATAAGTGATGTTAAAAGGAAAACAACATTTGACTATTGAGCTGCTTATATAAAGAAAAATCAACAAATAGATTAATAGAAAAAGTCACTCCAACTAGTTTGGGGACCTGGGTTGGGGAACAACAACAACAAAAAAGACATGATTGACATTTTAACTCTTAGTTAATTGTTTTGGCACAGTATTCACACACCATGGCTCCATTGTTTTTCTGGCACTAGTAAAGAGCAATTCTTTACCACCACCTTACCCAGGTGAAAAACAATGCAAAATAAACAAAGAAATAATGAAAAGTATTTTCATATCATTATTATAAATTTATAAGTACACATGATGTCAGGTTTGTTTATATGCCAATTTCCTCTAACAGTTCTGAGCAATTGGAAATTGAAACCAAATAGATAAATTGAAAACCTCAAAGCTTAGTGGAAATGGAGCTGGACAGAAGCAAGATCAGATGACAACAAAGATTAAGTACAAAGCAAGACCTGCCATGTTTAATGTGTAAGAAGATAAGTGTTAGTCCCTCAGTTGTATGTGACTCTTTGCAATCCCATAGACTGTAGTCTGCCAGGCTCCTCTGTCCATGGAATTCTCCAGGCAAGAAAACTGGAGTGGATAGCTATTTCCTTCTCCAGAGGATCTTCCCAACCCACGGATCGAACTCCAGTCTCCTCCATCCTCCATTGCAGGAAGATTCTTTCCCTGGTCTGAGCCACCAGAGAAGCTCCATAGGAAGAAGGGTTAATAGCTAATCCTTTATTTGAAATAGGACACAGGAAGACTTCGGCAAAAAAAAAGAAAATCATAATTGTTAGTAAACAACAGGATGTAAGTTGGTCATTCGAGGGGCTTGAATCCTGTCTCTACCACTTCCCAGCTAGGAGACTCTGAGAAAACTGCATTAACTTAGCTTCCATTTCTTCATCAGTAAAATGAGGTAAATCCTAAAATCTACCTCACAGATAGGTGTTAGGATTAAATCTCCTTCAGTGGAAAAGGCCCAGTTTTTTTTTTTTTTTCCTGAGATAAGCATAATTCATCCAAATACTGAATTCATGTGAAAGAAAAGAAAAATGAAGATAAAGAGTCAAAGAATAGTACTCACCAATTAACTGAACTTGAAGGTGCACATAATACATGGAGCATACCCTAACAGAAATAGCCTATTTAAAAGATATTTCTATAGGGACCCTAACTTCTCTGATTTTATCTACTCTAATGTAACCATCGAACCATATTTCCCAAATCCAAGTATCCATATGCTAGGAGACCTAAACTGATTTCCAATTCTGATTTTTAGGAACAAAGATTTTTGTTTTTACTTTTTTAAGAATAAAATGATAATAATGTAGTTTAGTCGTTAAGTCATGTCCAACTCTTTTGTGACCCATGGACTATAGCCCAGCAGGCTCCTCTGTGCATGAGATTTTCCAAAATCCCATCTCTTTCCAAGAATACTGGAGTGGGTAGCCATTTCCTTCTCCAGGGAATCATCCCCATGCAGGGATCAAACCTGCATCTCCTGCATTAGCAGGGCGATTCTTTACCACTGAGCCACCATGGAAGACCCAATAATGTAGTAAACATATACCTTTCATTGTATAGTGATAAAAAAATTATTTTATTTAAAGTATTAGAGATACCAAGAGTTCTAATGACAATGTTTAGCTTCTAATGCCGTCCAGTAATCTTAAGTTAAGTTACAGTTTAACAATAAGCCCATGTGAAGTCAAATCCAAACAGGTCTATTTTCCATTTATCTCACATGCAGCCAGCCACCTTCCTGGTAATTGTTTGGAGACAGCCTATCAATTACTCCTGCTATTTTATGTTAAGGACTCAGATTTTAGAAACTACATTCCAGGCAAAAGCCCTGGGACCAGGAATGGCAAAAGGCAAGATGGGTGATTACCTAAAACATCATTTCACCTAAGAAAAGATCCTAAAGAGTTCTGTGTGAGCTGTACTTTGAGTGAGCACTCAGATAATTTAGTTTGATAAATCTTGGCATTTACAACTATATCAATACATAGTAAATCTTTCCCTTCCATATCATCTTAAAAATGGTAGCTGTTATCTCTGTCACCTTGTTTGTATTCTGCTGAGCTCTGTCCAATTTGATCCTTATCTGTATGCTCTCCGACACAATAGAGTGATTAGAATGGAGATATTCAGCTCTCTTTGTCTGAAAGAATCTCTATCAGTTTGGAACACGAGCAAAAAAACTGATTTACAATTGGACAGAAGTATTTTTGGCATAATGTTTCACGGTAACAGTTTAAAATATCAGCTTCTGTGACAACACTCACAGATATTCCTGTTTCAATCCCAATAGAGAGAAGACTTTACAAACACACTGAGGTGTCAGTGTTTTCACAGGAAAATACTGATATTCTGTACTTCTACACAAAATATTCTGCACTTTCCCCCAAAAACAATGCATGCTCCTATTCTCAATAATGCTGTTCATATTCCTGCTAGGTGGTTATTCATAGTAACAACTAACAATTGTTTAGAGACCTGTGGGGGAAAACGTATGTACTAGACATCAAATTTAAGTTGTCATTTTTACACTTGAGAGTCTTAAAATTTTCTAATTTAGCATAATATCTATGTGTAATAGAATGGCTCCTACTACTTAAATTGAAGAAAGTAGGGAAAACCATTAGACCATTCAGGTATGACCTAAATCAAATCCGTTATGATTACACAGTGGAACTGAGAAATACATTTAAGGGCCTAGATCTGATAGATAGAGTCCCTGATAAACTATGGAATGAGGTTCGTGACATTGTACAGGAGAAAAGGATCAAGACCATTCCCATAGAAAAGAAATGCAAAAAAGCAAAATGGCTATCTGGGGAGGCCTTACAAATAGCTGTGAAAAGAAGAGAAGTAAAAAGCAAAGGAGAAAAGGAAAGATATAAACAACTGAATGGAGAGTTCCAAAGAATAGCAAGAAGAGATAAGAAAGCCTTCTTCAGCGATCAATGCAAAGACATAGAGGAAAACAACAGAATGGGAAAGACTAGGGACCTCTTCAAGAAAATCAGAGATACCAAAGGAAAATTTCATGCAAAGATGAGCTCAATAAAGGACAGAAATGGTATGGACCTAACAGAAGCAGAAGATATTAAGAAGAGATGGCAAGAATACACAGAAGAACTGTACAAAAAAGATCTTCATGACCCAGATAATCATGATGGTGTGATCACTCACCTAGAGCCAGACATCTTGGAATGGGAAGTCAAGTGGGCCTTAGAAAGCATCACTACGAACAAAGCTAGTGGAGGTGATGGAATTCCAGTTGAGCTATTCCAAATCCTGAAAGATGACGCTGTGAAAGTGCCAGCAAATTTGGAAAACTCGGCAGTGGCCACAGGACTGGAAAAGGTCAGTTTTCATTCCAATCCCAAAGAAAGGCAATGCCAAAGAATGCTCAAACTACCGCACAATTGCACTCATCTCACACGCTAGTAAAGTAACGCTCAAAATTCTCCAAGCCAGGCTTCAGCAATATGTGAACCGTGAACTTCCTGATGTTCAAGCTGGTTTTAGAAAAGCAGAGGAACCAGAGATCAAATTGCCAACATCCGCTGGATCATAGAAAAAGCAAGAGAGTTCCAGAAAAACATCTATTTCTGCTTTATTGACTATGCCAAAGCCTTTGGCTGTATGGATCACAATAAACTGTGGAAAATTCTGAAAGAGATGGGAATACCAGACCACCTGACCTGCCTCTTGAGAAATTTCTATGCAGGTCAGGAAGCAACAGTTAGAACTGGACATGGAACAACAGACTGGTTCCAAATAGGAAAAGGGGTTCGTCAAGGCTGTATATTGTCACCCTGTTTATTTAACTTATATGCAGAGTACATCATGAGAGACGCTGGACTGGAAGAAACACAAGCTGGAATCAAGATTGCCGGGAGAAATATCAATGACCTCAGATATGCAGATGACACCACCCTTATGGCAGAAAGTGAAGAGGAACTAAAGAGCCTCTTGATTAAAGTGAAAGTGGAAAATGAAAAAGTTGGCTTAAAGCTCAACATTCAGAAAACGAAGATCATGGCATCTGGTCCCACCACTTCATGGGAAATAGATGGGGAAACAGTGGAAACAGTGTCAGACTTTATTTTTCTGGGCTCCAGAATCACTGCAGATGGTGACTGCAGCCATGAAATTAAAAGATACTTACTCCTTGGAAGGAAGGTTATGACCAACCTAGATAGCATATTCAAAAGCAGATACATTACTTTGCCAACAAAGGTCCATCTAGTCAAGGCTATGGTTTTTCCAGTGGTCATGTATGGATGTGAGAGTTGGACTGTGAAGAAGGCTGAGCACCGAAGAATTGATGCTTTTGCACTGTGGTGTTGGAGAAGACTCTTGAGAGTCCCTCGGACTGCAAGGAGATCCAACCAGTCCATTCTGAAGGAGATCAGCCCTGGGATTTCTTTGGAAGGAATGATGCTAAAGCTGAAACTCCAGTACTTTGGCCACCTCATGTGAAGAGTTGACTCATTGGAAAAGACTCTGATGCTGGGAGGGATTGGGGGCAGGAGGAGAAGGGGACAGAGGATGAGATGGCTGGATGGCATCACTGACTCGATGGACGTGAGTTGAGTGAACTCCGAGAGTTGGTGAGGGACAGGGAGGCCTGGCGTGCTGCGATTCATGGGGTCGCGAAGAGTCGGACACGACTGAGCGACTGATCTGATCTGATCTGATCTTATAACCTCTATGTGGATAACTACCTCTATATGTATGTATGTATATACCCCTGTATCCCTATAGAGATACAGAGTATCCATAGGTATCCCCAATTGCTTAACTGAACTTCTCCAGCAACACCCCAAAGTTAAGTCCAAAACTACTATTAGTTCTTTCTCCTCTGCTCCTTATCCTTCTGATTGGAATGATTATTAACTTACCCTCCTTTTTCAAAGTTGCAATTCATTATTTCACAAATACTTCTCTCTGCATATTGAATGGACAGCAAAGTTCTGTAGATTTTTTTCCTCGATGTCTTCTATATTTTTCCTTTTCTTTCCATTCTTGAACATACTTTTTTATCATCTCACCTAGACGATAGCACAGACCTTTAAAAAGCCCTTGCTTTCTAATCTATCTGGAACACAATGCTTCATCCATCTTCCCACTGATGATGTCATATAAGTCATTCTACTCAAAAACTTTTCATAGCTTCCTATCGCCAATTAGATAAAGTTCAAACACCTTGATTAACCAGTTAATCATAGCCCTTTATGAACAAACCACAGTCTATCTTTCCAATCTTTTCAACTTATGCACACTTCATGCCAACCTATCAAAATTATTTAACAAACTCATTTTCACTGCTTTAGCTGTTTAAACATTGTTGAGAACATTGTTTAAGTCTTTTCTAAATGACTGTATTTAAATTTTTTTTAAACTTTGTGTTAAAGTATTGCCTCCTTTTCTAGGTTTCTTTTAATAGAAGAATTACACAGATAATCATATTCTTTTTAATTATTATTATGACTGTTATGTTGCTTAAACAAATCTGTAGATCAATTATATCAATACAAGTTTTCCCCATGCTCTAAAATTTCCTTTTTCCTATTCATTTAAAAAATTCTACTCTCTATTGGGATCTTCATTATCTGTAACTTACTATTTGTTTACTCTATATAATTCCCCCAAAAAGATATATCCAGAATGAGGTAGGGCAACAAATGTCTTCTCTCATTAGCCCTCTATATTTTATCCAAGCTAAACTTTTATTTTCTTGGCCCCATAGAAATGCAGAGTTCCAAAGAATAGCAAGGAGAGATAAGAAAGCCTTCCTCAGTGATCAATGCAATGAAAGAGAGGAAAACAACAGAATGGGAAAGACTAGAGATCTCTTCAAGAAAATTAGAGATACCAAGGAAACATTTCATGCAAAGATGGGCTCAATAAAGGACACAAATGGTATGGACCTAACAGAAGCAGAAGATATTAAGAAGAGATGGCAAGAATACACAGAAGAACTGTACAAAAAAGATCTTCATGACCCAGATAATCATGATGGTGTGATCACTCACCTAGAGCCAGACATCTTGGAATGGGAAGTCAAGTGGGCCTTAGAAAGCATCACTATAAACAAAGCTAGTGGAGGTGATGGAATTCCAGTTGAGCTATTTCAAATCCTAAAAGATGATGCTGTGAAAATGCTGCACTCAAATTTGGAAAACTCAGCAGTGGCCACAGGACTAGAAAAGGTCAGTTTTCATTCCAATCCCAAAGAAAGGCAATGCCAAAGAATGCTCAAACTACCGCACAATTGCACTCATCTCACATGCTAGTAAAATAATGCTCAAAATTCTCCAAGCCAGGCTATGGCAATACATGAACTGTGAACTTCCAGATGTTCAAGCTGGTTTTAGAAAAGCAGAGGAACCAGAGATCAAACTGTCAACATCTGATGGATCATCGAAAAAGCAAGAGACTTCCAGAAAAACATCTATTTCTGCTTTATGCCAAAGCCTTTGACTGTGTGGATCACAATAAACTGTGGAAAATTCTGAAAGAGATGGGAATACCAGACCACCTGACCTGCCTCTTGAGAAATTTCTATGCAGGTTAGGAAGCAACAGTTAGAACTGGACATGGAACAACAGACTGGTTCCAAATAGGAAAAGGAGTATGTCAAGGCTGTATATTGTCACCCTACTTATTTAATTTATATGCAGAGTACATCATGAGAAATGCCGGGCTGGATGAAGCACAAGCTGGAATCAAGATTGCCAGGAGAAATATCAATAACCTCAGATATGCAGATGACACCACACTTATGGCAGAAAGTGAAGAGGAGCTAAAAAGCCTCTTGATGAAAGTGAAAGAGGAGAGTGAAAATGTTGACTTAAAGCTCAACATTCAGAAAACGAAGATCATGGTACCTGGTCCCACCACTTCATGGGAAATAGATGGGGAAACAGTGGAAGCAGTGTCAGAATTTATTTTGGCGGGCTTCAAAATCACTGCAGATGGTGATTGCAGCCATGAAATTAAAAGACACTTACTCCTTGGAAGGAAAGTTTTGACCAACCTAGATAGCATATTGAAAAGCAGAGACATTACTTTGCTAACAAAGGTCCGTCTAGTCAAGGCTATGGTTTTTCCAGTGTCATATATGGTTGTGAGAGTTAGACTGTGAAGAAAGCTGAGCGCCGAAGAATTGATGCTTTTGAACTGTGGTGTTGGAGAAGACTCTTGAGAGTCCCTTGGACTGCAAGGAGATCCACCCAGTCCATTCTAAAGGAGATCAGTCCTGGGTGTTCATTGGAAGGACTGACGCTAAAGCTGAAAGTCCAGTACTTTGGCCACCTCATGCGAAGAGTTGACTCACTGGAAAAGACTCTGATGCTGGGAGGGATTGGGGGCAGGAGGAGAAGGGGACAACAGAAGATGAGATGGCTGGATGGCATCACCGACTCAATGGACATGAGTTTGAATAAACTCCAGGAGTTGGTAATGGTAGGGATGCCTGGCATACTGTGATTCATGGGGTCGCAAAGAGTCAGACACGACTGAGCACTGAACTGAACTGATAGAAATGCACATGCTCTGTTTTTCATTGTGCAGTTTATGCCTGTCCTGCCTCAGTGCCTTGAAACAGAGCTGATATGTTAACCTGTCCCCAGGAGATCTCCCAGTTCTTAATCTCTTGTTTATCTTCTCCACTTCCTATTCCCAGCTAATATCTTTCACATGGTTTCACAGGGAACCTGGACCCTCATGTCTCTCTCAGGGACTTTGCTCTGAGACTTCTCTAGCTTATCCTCACAACACTTCCCCTTAGCCTTGGAAGTGATAGTCTTCCTCCACCCAGTTGGCTCTGCTGAAGGAGGAAACAGACAGAACAGGTTCCATCTTGGGCCAGACTGTGGACTTTGAGCTATATGCCCAGTATCTATGGAAACAACATATCAACTGGAAAACCAGACCCCCGGATGGAAAAGCCCCAGGGCTCGTACCTAAAAGAATACCCGAATTATTTGTGTAACCGAATAGAATCATAAATTCCATTATGCTTATTGGGGTATGACCACAGGCCTGTTGATAATTGTCCACTGTTAACTTAACCTAGGCTTAAGGCAAATGAATCACAGGTTAACTTTTATTGTATCTTTCTTTTCCTTTGTTCAGACTAGTTTCAGGGAATTTGGGGAGGTGGGTTTGGGCACATACACTTAGGGCATAAAAGGTTTTCACAAAAACGGGTTGGGGTCCTTGGCGAAGAAGAGACTCTGCCTTGAACCCACCAGTGTAATATACTGCACCCCACTATCTGCATTGTCCTTCTGAGTGAGTTTGTTTCCCAGAACGCATGGCTACAATACTGCCACAGCTAAAAACACTAGGAACCTGAGTCATCCACTCTAGACACATCAACTAACTTCTCCCAGAATGAAAGCATGGTCAGCTGTATTCATCATCATTTACTTTAATTTACATATTTCTAAATTCTAACTAATCTTCAGTTCCTTGCATCTACCTCCCCCATGTAGTCGTGAATAAGCCTCATTCCTCGTGTAACCAAACAGCCTTCTTATGAAATATGTAGAACTTAACTGCCTTTCAAATAAAGTCCTATCTTGTTCTATTTGTAAACTACAAATGAAAAATAAGAGGCTTAATTCTTTCTGTTTAAAATAAGGGAAGCAGATTTTTCTCCCTTCCTTTTTCTTTGAGAATTTACTTATACTTTTAAATACTTTTTCCTCTTTTTATCCTTTTGAAGACAAAAATCGGTCTTTTGTCAGCTTTAAGACCCAGGAATATCTTTCTCAAGGACCTGGGAGCCATCTTTTTGAAACGTAAATGTCAGGAGAGATGGCACTCCTATCTCCCCTTTCTGTGAGAGGGTAGGAGTTTAACTTCTGTATGCATCTTGCTCTGAGTTGCAAAATTCTTTCCTGTCATAAGAAATATGTTTGCTTTGCCTCAATAAAGCCAATTAGCTAACACCCCAGTTAATCATCAGGTAAAGTTGGAAAGAACTATATGTGACAAATGATGCCATGAACGCTTCTTACTTGAAGACTGGTTATGGCTTATCTTGAGATGTGCATAATGGGTTATATCTACTTAACTACAGAAGAGGGTGAGATTCTTTCCTGTCTTTGCCAATTGCCTGTGATACACATCACATTCTGGTTTAACTGCTTATTCAATAACAAAAGTGTTTTCTTTCCCTACTATCTATGGGGAAGAGATTTCTGGGTGGAAGATTTTGTTTTAATTGCATTTCTTTATCTCTATATACTATATACATTTTGGGTGTTTCATTCCCCTTATAAACTGCTATAACAGGTTTGAACCACTCTATCATACTAGATGCTCAAGTAATGTCATATTTCAAACTAATAATTATATACTGTTACCATAATTAGTAAGTTCTTTTGATAGAAATCAGTATAGTCTCCAATAGTCTAAGGTAGTTGAGGGCACATACGCATGTACATGCACACACACATATAAACACACACACATACAAGCACACACAGACACACACTCCTTGCTTCTATGTCATACATAATAATGAAAGTCAGTATCTGATGAAAGATAGTACCTAACTATATTCTGCCACCTACACAAATATTTCTTATCAAGCAAACACAAAATGTTAAACTGAATAACCTGATGCAGTCTCAATTCTTAAGCACTCTAGAAAGTACCTATCTGAAAATTTGGTCAAGGCAGGTGCAACAATAATTCTAGCAGCAAGATTCAGCAAAACTACTGGTCAGAAAACAAAATCCTCCAGAAATCTCTGAACACAGGTCAGATGGAAATCTTAACCCCAGGGTACATCCCTGAAGGGTAGAGGTTATTGGACTCATTAGATTATTTTATCTGATTCATAAAGAGTGGGATTGTTTGTATACTTCTAGTGAATCCACATATCTTGAATCCACTCATTCCACTAACAAAACTTCAGTAATGGTAAAATTCTATTCTCCATTAGTTACATGGCACACCCTGTGGGATTGATGGAAAATTCAGATAGCTGAATTATTTTGTAGAACAAAGTTTCCATAAGTGTTTCAAATTCCTGATCACTGCAGTTCAAAAATAACTAACCATCCTTGAGTGATGATCAAAACTAAATAACTGAGGCATACTTCACCATGGTTCTGCCAACATGTCAAAATAAATTATAGATAATATAACATTATGCGTTCCAATTGAATTCAATTGGCCTTGAGACCTCAAAGAATGTCACTGGTGTAACTGTCCCCGCCTTGGACAATGAAAGAATATTGTACCCTAACGTTGTAGCATCTGAGAATTCAGGTCTGGATGGTTTTTATTTGTAATCTTATCCCAGGGATCGGGGAGCCTGGTGGGCTGCCATCTCTGGGGTCGCAGAGTCAGACACAACTGAAGTGACTTAGCAACAGCAGACTCCTTTCACTGGTGAGTTCATCAAGACTGAATGTCATCTGTAAGTCAGCACTTCTAAACTTTTGTTCTAGGCCTGGAACTTTCACGTGATCTGTGGGTTGTTGATCTAACTGCCTACTCAACATCTTCCATCTCCACTTGCATGTTTAAAGAATAACTTTAAACTTATCATGCCAACAGTTGGGGCCACATGCTATCTTTTTTTATTCCAGTAATGTTTAGTTTGGTGTCTAATATACAGTAAATAGTCATTTAACCTTTTTCACTGATGGAACTTATAAATTTCTAACTTCTCATAAAACCAAATATTCCCCAAAAGTTAATTTCATCCCAACTACCTTTAGCATCAAAGACTACTGTGTACACACTCTGGGAGTATAAGTGCTATTGTTAATAAACTCACTGAAATATTTAGCTTAAGCTCACTCAATTGCTGACAAAAGAAATGTGCAGCCAGCATACAAAGATATCTCGCATTAATTTTGCCAACAATACACTGCCACAGGTCACAGGAAACTGTCAACAACATCAAAATCATCATTATACGATTATAAACCATGTAATTATCTCTAGTCAAAGGAAAATTCTGTGGAATTTGTCAGGCGTATTTCTAAACTAGATTTAACAAAGTTTAAAATGCTGTTTAATTCAACAGATACATGCTGAATACCTACAATGCACCAGGTGTTGCTGTTGGCCATGCAGCAAGCACAGTGACACTGTTTTCCTTCTCTTTTGTGCCCCTTAGAAAGAATGAAAAGAAAGATGATATGACCATCAGCTACAGAGAGACAGATAGCAGGTCACTCTGATGAATCTGGGTGTTTTCTTGCTGGCTTCTCTAAGGTTGTACTGTTTGTGAAGTTAAGCCAAGGGGAAGTCAATAAGCAACACAGCACAATAACAAACCAGTGTGGGGAAAAAATGGTATATTCAGTCAAGTGTTACCAAAACTAAGAAAAACTAAAGATATGAACAAATATATATAATATACAGATAACTTCTCCTAAGTAGGTCTCTTGAAAGAACACAGCATCTAGAACTATGAGTGAGGCAATGAGAAAATGAATAAGAATAACCATCTTACATAATAGTTTTGTACATGATAGACACTGTTCAAAGTTCAATATACTTCAATACTAATAAACATTATAATAGATCTAAGATCAATACTACTATCATTCAATTTCACAGACAAATTAAGTCAGAGAGAAGTTAAGCAATTTGCCAAAGTAAGAATTCTTTGTATTTATATGCAATACATGCATATTATATCTGCATAACTCCCATTTTCAGAAATATCAACAGCAAGCTTTATAAACAGACAAAAAAGCAGATACAGACAAGGTCTACTCATCTAAAGAATACAGAAATAAGTCACCATAACAAAGATACCAAAATTTGAGAAATCAGCAAACATTTTTAGGAAAGGCATAGATGCAAGCATCTGTGCCCCAGAATGTTCACAAGTGAACATACAGCCTAGAAGGATACGTGTGAGTGAGTGAATGAGTGTTGTATCTGAGTCTAGAACAACTGGATAGAACAATTGAATTCCAAGACAATCCTTGTTTATACCTATTATTCCTGAATAATCGTTACCAGTGATTCCTTTGTCTCTCAAAAATATCCTTCTTGGACAATGTATTACATGATCATTCTAAAAATGAGCTTTCTGAAAACTTAACTGTTCCTTTGAGTTGAATGTACACATAATGAGACCAAATGCATGTGCTATCTGAACCCCCCTCATCTAGGCCAGGTGATCCTTATTAATCTTGAGGTTGTATACATACTGCAGGATACTGGAGAACAAAGAATACATAACACTAGGAAATAAGCACATTCCTCCACTAGATTTTCTTTGCTGACAAAGCTTGGTCCAAGGATCTTTCTGCATTTAGCAATGAGACTGGAAAGCAAAGTTCACTTTCCTAGACATCTCTTACAGTCAGACCGAGACTCCTCAGTCAGTTAAAGGAATATTATAAAATATCACTTGTTTGGTTGATTGCCTTCTTAATATGGCTTTATACCAAGTACTGTTTAAAAAATGGCCTTTGCCCAAAACTACTATAACATTGTTAATTGGCTACATTCCAATATATTTTAAAAAATTTTTTTTAATTTTAAATAAATAAAAATGGCCCTTAGAGGAAAAGTCAAAATAAAAAGCAAAATAAAAATGCGTATATATACATACATGCACACACATACACACACACACACTAGCATATTAATATTGCTGAAAGGAACATGTACCAAAGAAATAATCTTTAAAATTCATAATCAAGCTTTTGTTGTTGTTCTTTAGTCGCTAAGTCATGTCCATCTCTCTGCAACTCCATGCACTATAGCCCACAGGCTCCTCTGTCCATGGGATTTTCCAGGCAAGAATACAGAGGAGTGGGTTGTCATTTCCTTCTTCAGGGGATCTTCCTGACCCAGGGACCAAACCTGTGTCTCCTGTATTGCAGGCATATTCTCTTACCACTTAGCCACCAGGGAAGCCCCATCATCAAGCCATTATGGGGCAATGAAATGTAAGAAAGAAGCTATTATGTCTGCTAGATCCTTTATTGCCTGACTGAAGGGCAAAAACTCAGAAAAGTAACACATCAGGTTATAAAGTTCTTATTAGAGTGAAATACTATAGAAATAAATGTTAAAATATGCAAATAAAACATTGTATTTAAATAAACAGATACATGCATGCTTCAGGAAGTGAATAATGGAAACACGATAGCAGTTACATGTTATGACAAAGCATAGCTCAACTATGCCTGCTTCTTATATTTCAAGGAAAATTCATTTCACTGAGCCAATAACTGAACTGTGGACAATCCTCAGATACCAAAAGAAATAGACAATTTACAATGTGTTCCTGAAGCCTGTATATTTAACGTATTATTTTGATGATGTCAGATTCAACTGTAAACATCTTAATTAGAATTTTTTTTCATATTTCACTTTTCTCTTGGAAAATGAAATATGGCTTACAGTTACAAGTAAATGCATTGCTTTGAGAGAGGCAAAGACAAAGGTTTTGAAAAGGGAAGAAAATGAAGATTGCATGAACCCATGCTTTTGTCTTTCAAATCTCTTACCATGTGTGCAAGACTCCTCCAGTGTGCTTGTCTTCCTGGCCCTACCTTACATTTCAACCACCACCATCATCTTAGAGGCTTAAGCTTTTCCGGAACTTTGACCCTATTCCCCAAAGTACCTTACCAAAATCTCTATAAACAGTTACAGAAAACACAACTTGCAAGTAATCTGAAGACACAGGATATGCTTCCACAGCTCTATCCTCAGCACAGAGCATATTACAGAGCACACAGCAGTTGCTTAATGAATATTTGTAGCAAGACTAACTGAAAAATTATGCTCAGTGTTTTCATTTAAAATGCAGTATTTAGTCATTTTAATATAGTCAGATAAGTTTGAGAGATTTTTTTAAATATCCGGTCTGAATTGCTAACACCATGTTTTGCACATAACAACAGCAGTACTGTGCTTCAGAAGAAAAAAAAAAAACCAGTTTTCTTTTTTTAACTATTAAGCAAATCAAAAGGATCAAAAAACTCCAGACACAATCTCATAATCTCTTTCTAATAGAGGCCATTCCTTATTTTTTAAAACTATCCTTTGAATCTTTTAATGCACAAGCAGGCAGGAGCATGTACAGGCGTGCATGCACACACACACACATACACACACACACACACACAGGCACACTTACATTCTCCTTTTTCCCCTTCATTCTCCCCCCTATAGAGTAAGATGTGGCTATTAGTCAGTCAGTCAACCTGTGAAATGCAAATAGCAACTCACAGGCTTCCAGGCTTTGCATTCCAGGCTTCCCTAATCCAGGCAGTGAAAATAAAATATATTTCTCAGAGAAAATCAAATTAACTTCATGTGAATGAATTGTTTTCTTTACCATTTTCATTTTTTAGAAGAAGCAGAAATGCTTTTACCTGGAAAGTACTTTCTTTGACTAAGTTAGTATCATGCCGACTGACCTTTACTTTATTGTTCCACCAGCTCTCTGGCATTTTAATGTTTTGGTCTGTAATAATAGTCTTGAAGAATGGAATAGGTTTTTTGAAGCAATTTTCTCCCTAAGGATTTAAAAATCAGTCTTTATTTTTCACATGCTCAAAACAGAGCACTTAAAAAAATAAAATGGAAATGCTGTTAGTGCAGAAGTAGGCTCATTTATGCTTTAATATTTTTAAATGCTGGACAGAAGAGAATACTGCATGTAGATATTTTTAAATGTCTTTTTAAGCTTGAATAATTTCTAGGTTCAGGATCAAATGCAATATATTGTAAGACTATGATCCCTGATTGACAGAGCTTTCTGGGATGAAGAATCTTAGGACAGCCAAATGAGAGGTCAGAATTCTCCATGTGTGTACACAGCTTGCTCTTTTGGAAACATCCTTGTGCCTCGCTCCAACCTGGTTCAGTTTCTACTCTGTCTTTAAAAACTTGACTTTCTCTGGTTCCAAATTTCTGCTAGTACAGCCTTTCAGCAGTTTCCAAAAAAAAAAAAACAAATAAAAAGAAAATCAAAGGCTTTTTCAAGTTGCAAAACAACCTTCCCCTGCTGAGCTAACAGATTTCTCTCCCTTTTGTCTTAGAGAGGAAACAGAATATACTCTTAAAGTTTCCCTCCATCCCCCAACATCTGCAGCTGTTTCCTTCTCAAAGACTCATGACTATCACAGAAAAAAATTCTCATCAACATTTTAATAGAAATTCAAACAAAAGCTATGAATGTAAAAATGTAAGACTTCTGTCAATTATTATAATTCAAAATATGTACCAATTAGTATATATTTAATTCACAATAGGTACCCATGAATTGATTACCTGAGAAAGATTTAATTACTATAATGAAAAAAGTGATATAAATTTGTTAAAAAAAAGATGTCAGTGCTCCTAGGTAAATAATTTGTCATAAATACATTTTCTAAATAATCAATATATACTCAGTTCAGTTCAGTGGCTCAGTCGTGTCCAACTCTTTGTGACCCCATGAACTGCAGCACGCCAGGCCTTCCTGTCAATCACCAACTCCCAGAGCTTACTCAAACTCCTGTCCTTTGAATCAGTGATGCCATCCATCCATCTCATTCTCTGTCGTCCCCTTTTCCTCCTGCCTTAATTTTTCCCAGCATCAGGGTATCTTCAAATGAGTCAGTTCTTCGCACCAGGTGGCCAGTGTATTGAAGCTGTATTCAGCTTCAGCATCAGTCCTTCCAATGAATATTCAGGACTCATTTCATTTAGGATGGACTGGTTTATCTCCTTGCCGTCCAAGGGACTCTCAAGAGTCTCCTCCAACACTACAGTTCAAAAGCGTCAATTCTTCAACACTCAGATTTCTTAATACTCCAACTCTCACATCCATACACAACTACTGGAAAAACCATAGCTTTGACTAGATGGACCTTTGTCAGCAAAGTAATGTCTCTGCTTTTTAATATGCTCTCTAGGTTGGTCATAGCTTTTCTTCCAAGGAGCAAGTGTTTTTTAATGTCATGGCTGCAGTCACCATCTGCAGTGATTTTGGAGCACACAAAAAAATAAAGTCTCTCACTGTTTCCATTATTTCCCCATCTATTTGCCATGAAGTGATGGAACCAAATGTCATGATCATGGTTTTCTGAATGTTGAATGTTAAGCCAACTTTTTCACTCTCCTCTTTCACTTTCATCAAGAGGCTCTGTAGTTCTTTGCTTTCTGCCATAAGTGTGGTGTCACCTGCATATCTGAGGTTATTGATATTTCTTCCAGCAATCTTGATTCCAGCTTATGCTTACTCCAGCACAGCGTTTCTCATGATGTACTCTGCATATAAGTTAAATAAGCAGGGTGACAATATACAGCCTTGCCGTACTCCTTTTCCTATTTGGAACCAGTCTGTTGTTCCATGTCCAGTTCTAACTGTTGCTTCCTGACCTGCATACAGATTTCTCAGGAGGCAGGTCAGGTGGTCTGATATTCCTATCGCTTTCAGAATTTTCCAGTTTGTTGTGAAACACAGAGTTAAAGCCTTTGGCGTAGTCAATGAAGCAGAAATAGATGTTTTTCTGGAACTCTCTTGCTTTTTCAATGATCCAACAAATGAAGGCAATTTGATCTTTGGTTCCTCTGCCTTTTCTAAGTTCATCTTAAACACCTGGAAATTCACAGTTCACATACTATTGAAGCCTGGCTTGGAGAATTTTGAGCATTACTTTTCTAGCATGTGAGATGAGTGTCACTCTGTGGTAGTTTGAGCATTCTTTGGTATTGCCTTTCTTTGGGATTGGGATGAAAACTGATCTTTTCCAATCCTGTGGCCACTGCTGAGTTTTCCAAATTTCCTGGCATATTGAATGTAGCATCACTTTCACAGCATCATCTTTGAGGATTTGAAATAGATCAACTGGAATTCCATCATCACCATTAACATTGTTCATAGTGATGCTTCCTAAGGCCCACTTGACTTCACATTCCAGGATGTCTAGCAGTAGGTGAGTGATCATACCATCATGATTATCTGGGTCAGGAAGATCTTTTTTGTATAGTTCTTCTGCATATTCTTGCCAACTCTTCTTAATATCTTCTGCTTCTGGTAAGTCCATACCATTTCTGCCCTTTATTGTGCCCATCTTTGCATGAAATGTTCCCTTGGTAACTTTAATACTCTTGAAGAGATCTCTAGTCTTTCCCATTCTATTGTTTTCCTCTATTTCTTTGCATTAATCACTGACGTAGAGAGTTCTGACAAAACATGGTCCGCTGGAGAGGGGAATGACAAACCACTTCAGTATTCTTGCCTTGAGAACCCCATGAACAGTATGAAAAGGCAAAAAGATAGGACACTGAAAGATGAACTCCCTAGGTCAGTAGGTGCCCAATATGCTACTGGAGATCAGTGGAGAAATAACTCCAGAAAGAATGAAGAGACAGAGCCAAAGCAAAGACAACACCCAGTTGTGGATGTGACTGGTGATGGAAGTAAAGTCTGATGCTGTAAAGAGCAATATTGCATAGGAACCTGGAATGTTAGGTCCAGAATCCAGGCAAATTGGAAGTGGTCAAACAGGAGATGGGAAGCGTGAACATCGACATTCTAGGAATCAGTGAACTAAAATGGACTGGAATGGGTGAATTTAACTCAAATGACCATTATATCTACCACTGTGGGCAAGAATCCCTTAGAAGAACTGGAATAGCCATCATAGTCAACAAAGAGTCCAAAATGCAGTACTTGGATGCAATCTCAAAAACGACAGAATGATCTCTGTTCGTTTCCAAGACAAACCATTCAATATCACAATAATCCAAGCCTATGCCCCAACCAGTAATGCTGAAGAAGCTGAAGTTGAACAGTTCTTTGAAGACCTACAAGACCTTCTAGAACCTACACCCAAAAAAGATGTCCTTTTCATTATAGGGGACTGGAATGCAAAAGTAGGAAGTCAGAAATACCTGGGGTAACAGGCAAATTAGGCCTTGGAGTACAGAATGAAGCAGGGCAAAGACTAATAGAGTTTTGCCAAGAAAACGCACTGGTCATAGCAATCACCCTCTTCCAACAACACAAGAGAAGACTCTACACATGGACATCACCAGATGGTCAACACCAAAATCAGATTGATTATATTCTTTGCAGCCAATGGTGGAGAAGCTCTATACAGTCAGCAAAAACAAGACCGGGAGCTGACTGTGGCTCAGATCATGAGCTCCGTATTGCCAAATTCAGACTTTAATTGAAGAAAGTAGGGATCAACACTAGACCACTAAGGTATGACCTAAATCAAATCCCTTATGATTATACAGTGGAAGTGACAAATAGATTCAAGGGATTAGATCTGATAGAAAGAATGCCTGAAGAACTATGGACAGAGGTTCATGACATTGTACAAGAGGCAGGGATCAAGACCATCCTCAAGAAAAAGAAATGCAAAAGGGCAAAATTCTTGTCTGAGGAGGCCTTACAAATAGTTGTGAACAGAAGAGAAATGAAAGGCAAAGGAGAAAAAGAAAGATATACGCATTTGATTGCAGAGTTTCAAAGAACAGCAAGGAGAAAAAAGAAAGCCTTTGTCAGTGATCAATGCAAAGAATATATTACTCAAAGATAAGACCATTTTAAGCTTTTATGATGCATAAGCTGTTTAAGAATATGAACAAGTCACATCCTTTAATGAACTAGTCAACAGTTATTTAAAGAAAAACACAGTGATCAAGATACTGTCATAGGCACATACTTAAGAGTTTAAAAAGTCATAATATACAAATTTTCCACCCAAATAAATGATTACAATCTATTTTAAGATTAAATAATAAGCACACATGAAATAAACTGCAAATAAGATAATACAGTTTACAGCTTTTAGCTAAGCTATGTAAGACATCTACATGAAAAGGGGGTTAAGAATGGAGAGACAGTTGTGAATTGGTGACAAGAGAGATGGTTCATCATCCCTCAACTTTTGTCAAAATATTCCCTTCCACCTGTGTTTTTGTCAAACAAAAACATCTGGATTGTAGTTGCTCAATTTTTCTCATCCTTGTTTCTCTTATCACCAAAGAGTAATATTTCATGGTATTGCTAAAGCCTTCATGTTCTAATCACTCAATACACAAACACATAACCTCACAATTTTTCAATATTTCAAGCTGAAACTCTTAACCTCAATCTCCATCAAATCACTTGATGGTCTAGAATTTACCATCATCCAGAAATGCTTCCTGGTAAATACGTAAACCTATAATACCCATCTCTACTACCAGTTTTCTCTGTCAACACATCACTTGCAAGCACTCTTTGACCAGATCCAGACCGATTCCTCACTCTCCTTCTCATACAACCTGTTTTCTTCAATTTTTTCAGTGCCCCCTGTTCTCCCCTCCTTCCCTAGCCAGCCTGAACCCCAGGGCTGATAAGGTTAACTATCTTTCCATCAGCAGCTTCAACTCCCCACAGCCTTTTTCTTTTTCATGCCTTCTCTACAAACTGTCATCTCTCTGTTCACCAGTCCAACATTTAGATACCAAAGTGCTATTACAGAAACCCTCAAATTCTTATGTACTCTTGATATTAAAAATGTTTAATGAAACAAGTTAGGCTACAAAGAAAAGGAGAGTAAGCCTTACTAAAGTAAGGCTACTTGAATAGCCTTGTTTACTACTCAAGGCCTTGGGTGGAGTGTCATGAGAATGATGTGCTGGTAAAGTCACAGACCATAATTCAATCATGACTTCCAACAGAACATATTTGGTGGAGTAACTGTTGCCAAATCAGAACAGATGTAGGGATGAATCTGAGGCGACAAATGGGAAACAATGAACATATCTTTCCAAGAAGATTGGCAATAGAGGAAATGAAAAATAAAATGATAGCTAAAGAAAGAGAAGGATCTGCAAAATCTTTTTTAATATGGATGATATTTAAATACAGTTATTGCCTTGTGGCTTAGCTGGTAAAAGAATCTGCCTGCAAG
Source organism: Bos grunniens (assembly GCF_055505025.1). Lineage (NCBI taxonomy): Eukaryota > Metazoa > Chordata > Mammalia > Artiodactyla > Bovidae > Bos > Bos grunniens. The sequence goes on along the minus strand of NC_141166.1, from coordinate 53,045,949 downwards.
GCAAGAGACCTGGGTTTGATCCCTGGGTTGGGAAGATCCCCTGGAGAAGGGAAAGGCTACCCACTCCAGTATTATGGCCTGGAGAATTCCATGGACTGTATAGACCATGGGGTCACAAAGAGTAAGACACAACTGAGTGACTTTCACTTCACTTCATAGGCTAGAAAGAAGCTAATAGGAAGGGAAATATGATGATAATAAAGGAGAGGAAAAGTCATCAATTTGTTGATCAAAGTATCAGAAAAAGATGTAATAAATGACATCAGAGGTACATATGAAGGAAGGAAAACAATAGAGAAGAGAGGAGAAAAATATAAGAAAAGATTTAGGGAAGGGGAGGGAGGTCCACGAGGGAGGGAATATATATATACATATATAATTACAACTGATTTTTGTTGTTGTATGGCAAAAACCAATGCAACATTGTAAAGCAGTTTACCTATAATTAAAACAAATTTTTAAAAAAGAAAAGATTTAGATTAGCTCTTAGGTAAAAGAGACAGAGTTGAATGAATTCTTTTTTTTTTTTTTTAACTGAACTGAAATTTATTTAAATTCCTCAAATTCAGTAGAACTGGAAACTAAAAGAACATAAAATACAAAGTATTTTCATTAAATCTAGAGACAATATAAGAATGCCCACTACCCACAGCTATTATTCTTTGGTTCTAGACTATAAAATTAATCAGGAACAAGAAATCAAGAGCATAAATATCAGAGACAAAACTATATGATTGTTTTTTTTTTCTTTTTTTTTATCTTTAATTTTATTTTATTTTTAAACTTTACATAATTGTATTAGTTTTGCCAAATATCAAAATGAATCCGCCACAGGTATACATGTGTTCCCCATCCTGAACCCTCCTCCCTCCTCCCTCCCCATACCATCCCTCTGGGTCGTCCCAGTGCACCAGCCCCAACCATCCAGTATCGTGCATCGAACCTGGACTGGCAACTCGTTTCATATATGATATTGTACGTATTTCAATGCCATTCTCCCAAATCTTCCCACCCTCTTCCTCTCCCACAGAGTCCATAAGACTGTTCTATACATCAGTGTCTCTTTTGCTGTCTCGTACACCGGGTTATTGTTACCATCTTTCTAAATTCCATATATATGCGTTAGTATACTGTATTTATGTTTTTCCTTCTGGCTTACTTCACTCTGTATAATAGGCTCCAGTTTCATCCACCTCATTAGGACTGATTCAAATGTATTCTTTTTAATGGCTGAGTAATACTCCATTGTGTATATGTACCACTGCTTTCTTATCCATTCATCTGCTGATGGGCATCTAGGTTGCTTCCATGTCCTGGCTATTATAAACAGTGCTGCGATGAACATTGGGGTACACGTGTCTCTTTCCCTTCTGGTTTCTTCAGTGTGTATGCCCAGCAGTGGGATTGCTGGATCATAAGGCAGTTCTATTTCCAGTTTTTTAAGGAATCTCCACACTGTTCTCCATAGTGGCTGTACTAGTTTGCATTCCCACCAACAGTGTAAGAGGGTTCCCTTTTCTCCACACCCTCTCCAGCATTTATTATTTGTAGACTTTTGGATCGCAGCCATTCTGACTGGTGTGAAATGGTACCTCATAGTGGTTTTGATTTGCATTTCTCTGATAATGAGTGATGTTGAGCATCTTTTCATGTGTTTGTTAGCCATCTGTATGTCTTCTTTGGAGAAATGTCTATTTAGTTGAGAGTCTGCTTTGTTTCACATCACTTCAACCTGCTTACATTCTGTTCCCTATTTTCTGTTCTGCCTTGTTTCCTATGGGAAGACTCACAATGCCCCCTCTTATCTAATACTTTATAGTACTTCTATAATCATGACTGCTGGCTTCATTCATGTGTGTCCTCCTTCTATTCAGTCTTGTTAACCCAACATTCATACCAATTCCTTGAATCCTATGTGCAACAGCTCACCAGATGACCTATAACCCTATGGACAGGAAACAGATGAACAGGAAATACTCTTCAAACTTTATTTGGCTTGATTCTTTATAGCATTTGATGCTCTCAGTTCAGTTCAGTTCACTTCAGTTGCTCAGTCGTGTCCGACTCTTTGTGACCCCATGAATCGCAGCACACCAGGCCTCCCTATCCATCACCAACTCCCGGAGTTCACCCAAACTCATGTCCATAGAGTGGGTGATGCCATCCAGCCATCTCATCCTCTGCCATCCCCTTCCCCTCCTGCCCCCAATCCCTGCCAGCATCAGAGTCTTTTCCAATGAGTCAACTCTTCACATGAGGTGGCCAGAGTATTGGAGTTTTGGCTTCAGCATCAGTCCTTCCAATGAACACCCAGGACTGATCTCCTTTAGAATGGACTGGTTGCATCTCCTTGCAGTCCAAGGGACTCTCAAGAGTCTTCTCCAACACCACAGTTCAAAAGCATCAATTCTTCAGCGCTCAGCCTTCTTCACAGTCCAACTCTCACATCCATACGTGACCACAGGAAAAACCATAGCCTTGATTAGACGGACCTTTGTTGGCAAAGTAAGGTATCTGCTTTTGAATATGCTATCTAGGTTGGTCATAACTTTCCTTCCAAGGAGTAAGTGTCTTTTAATTTCATGGCTGCAGTCAACATCTGCAGTGATTTGGAGCCCCCAAAAATAAAGTCTGCCACTGTTTCCCCATCTATTTCCCATGAAGTGATGGGACCAGATGCCATGATCTTAGTTTTCTGAATGATGAGCTTTAAGCCAACTTTTTCACTCTCCTCTTTCACTTTCATCAAGAGGCTCTTTAGTTCTTCTTTGCTTTCTGTCATAAGTGTGGTGTCATCTGCATATCTGAGGTTATTGATATTTCTCCCAGCAATCTTGATTCCAGCTTGTGCTTCCTCCAGTGCAGCGTTTCTCATGATGTACTCTGCATATAAGTTAGAGAAGCAGGGTGACCATATACAGCCTTGCCGTACTCCTTTTCCTATTTGGAACCAGTCTGTTGTTTCATGTCCAGTTCTAACTGTTGCTTCTTGGCCTGCATACAGATTTCTCAGGTGGCAGGTCAGGTGGTCTGGTATTCCCATCTCTTTAAGGATTGTCCACAGTTTGTGGTGCCTCCAGACCTACTCTCTTCTCTTCTCTGGTCCACTCTGTACTCCCATGAGAAGACTGATTGGCATGGTGTGCATCATTTATGTTTCCTCATCTTCTGGATTCCTGTTAGGTTAGGCCAGTGAGAAATCCAGGAAATTGGAGGCTGGGAGGAAAAAGAGGTCAGGTATTTTCTCTCCATGATTCTTCCAAATTGGATTATAGTTGTAGCATGCACTGCATTCTTCTACCCACGGTCACAGCTTTTCTCAGGAAGATTTCTTTCATAGCTTCAGTTCTCTCTGGGTTCTAGTAACTACTCTCTTACCTAGATATTCCCAGTTTCTTAATACTGCTAGTCCCTGGATGTATTATCACCCTTAGCTGACTGTCTTATTCCTACGCACATTCTCTGTAAACAGTTTACACTTAAATCTCTCCAATTAACCCTTTGAATAAACACTCTGTTTCCTTTCTGGACCCTTACTGATACTGAAATGCTTTGTTTGAAATGACAGAATATTCAAGCAGTGAGGTGTCAGCACTTAACTGGAGAAACAAATGAATGAACTGAGAACTAAACATGTATGTTTGGAAAAATACCTGCACAAATATAACAATGGGATCCACAGCAGAGCATGGAATCTCCAAAGAATGGCATGGGCAGGAAGTAGAAAGTAACAATTAAATACAAACCATGGGATGTATCCATATTTAGAACAAATAGAAAAGAATGAAAGGAAGAGCAAAAATAGAAAAATTAAATATCAAACAGATCTTATGGTTTGCTGGACCTCAGATTCACAACATTTTTATTGTGCAATAACATCACAAATTTTAGGAAATTTGACAACTCTGACCTCCCAAAACTATTAAATCTTGTTGTTCTATCATCTAAGTGTAGAGTGTTCATATTTAATCATGTATTGGGTATGTATGTGACTATCTTTTCTAAAAATACTTTAACAAGTTGTTTATGGACTCAACTATCTTTATAAGTATTAATACAGCTTTACATTATATAATTTAGCATGTTCTTTACTATAAAAATATAATAGCCCTATATAATGCAAAATAACTTGCCGAAGCATGGAGAGGTATGAATTACCCATGATCAACTCCAGGTTTTTTGGTTTGTGTGTGTGGGCGGGAGGGGGTTGCTTTTTTTTTACAATTTTCCTTTTGTTCTGAACAAAAGTAGTCCTTGATATTACAAATAACCCTTTGCCAGCTCAAAGAAACTGCAGGGATGTAGGAGGTGCTTAAAGCATTGCTTTGTCTTATTCTGTTTTGTTTTAAGCAGGGGACTAGAACTAAAGGCAGGGAAGATATCTGCACATAGGAATAGAGACCAAATTTGCAAGCTATATTCATTACAATAATTGATATCTGTTATCAAAATCTGTCTTTCCATGAAACAGAAATTGCTCAGTCAGTGCATTTGATAATGCAGTTCAGATACAGCCAGTTTTGGCATGTGAGAAGAACTCTGAATCCTCAGCTATGCCCACGTGGTACCTTCAGTAGCACTCACTACCAGGCCTGGGTTGTTTCTTCAGATCCATTCCTTGCCCTTCTCCTGCTTTCCCAGTGTCCTAATGGGGGTTGATCCTTGCACCCTGGCAATCACACAGAAGATGCTCAGCTGGTTTTGACCAGCTTAAAGCACTGGTGAGAGATTGGGGCTCAGGAAGATGACAGAAGTCAAATGCTCGCCCACTCCTCTGATGCTACAGGTGTCTCTGACAGCTGCTGTGTCCTTGCTGCCATTTTAGCACTGGCCAGACAAGCTCTCCATGATTCCATCTTGCACTCAGTGACCCAAGGACCTGAATCCCTGGGCTCCAGCAACACTGCCTCTTACTTCTGCCCCTGTAGCCCAGAACTGGTAGCATTTTTTGTCCTTGCAGATCTCCAGAATGTTTCACTGTTCTCTGGTTTACTTCTTACTCTCTTCTATCAACTAGATAACCAATTCCCTGCATGAAATTCTCTCCAGCATAAATACACGGAGTGTTTTCTATTTTCCTCGTCCATCCCTGACTGATGAATACCCTGTATTCTGCTCTGTGTTATGCTGATTTACATATTCATTTCATTCTCTCCATTACTCTTTGAAATCATTGCCTGTAATACCTGGCACAGTGCCCAGCACAAAGTAAATGTTTCACGAATATGTGGAATTGCATTTCTAAAGGGAGTTTTGTGAGATTTAATATTTAATAGAAAATTAAATCACAATCAGGGACCTTAATTAGGGACACAGTCATTCACAGTAAACTTAAAAGCAGCTATTAAAACTATCCACTAATAACTTATCTCATTGTGACACTGATTGAGGAGAAGACTACAGTGTTCCTGACCTCCTCCCACACCAAACCACTGCAAATCCTCTTAGAATTAATAGCAGTCATAACCCTTTTCATAGGTGAAAATGCAGCACTCTTACCAGAACAATAATGTAACAATTGTAATGGCCTGTAATTTATACCACGATTTGTAAAATGCAGGCATTCTGTGATGGTTTCCATGGCTACATGCATAGAAAGAAGAGTGAGATTACAGATGAAAATAAGCTATGGCTGAACTGAAAGAAGTATAAAGACTAACTCTGAGAATGAGGGGGGGAAATGTTTTTTTTAAAAAGAAGTGTTACAGTTGAAACCACATAATAAAATATGTGGTTGTTATTATAACCTGACAATGATGTGATTAAGTGAGAAATACTATCAAGGTGAAAAGAAATAGGTTACTATAATGCAGATAAAAGATAACTCGACATTACACAGAAAGCCACCAGAACTAGATATTCACCAGCACTCCCAGGTGGAAAGGCAAGCTTCCCTGCTCTCAAGACCCCACAAAAGCCTTCAGATACTGATGACACTGTCCTCTCAACCATCTTGGAGTCTTGACTCAACAAGTCACAACCTAGTAAATTCTGCATGATTGCTGTAAGCTGGGAGAACTAAAGGTTCATTTCACTGGGTCAGTTTTATAGGATTTATTTCTACCAACTTCCTCTCAACAGCCTAGACTTCAGGGCTGCCTGATGTCTCATACTGCATAAATAAAGGACAAATTGGAAGATATAGTCATTATATAAATTAAATCATACTTCATTATTTAGAGTTTGCTTGCTTTAGTACATTAGTACTAAAACAAGTTTAGCAATAGATAACAATAACCACAGTAAATGAACATGTATAAAAAAATTAGAATACAAATAGGAAATAGACAAGATAACTCTCATTTATTGCTTGGTCATTAGTACAAAGCTATTTAAAATTCAGCTCTTCATCACTAAACTCTAATCTCTATTTTTCAATAGATTTTGCCTTACAAAAACAGCTGAGGTTTTAGCAAGAGAATCTAAATCTATTACAAAGGTATGAAATTATCTCACTGAAGGAAGGGGGTAAATGTCACCGACCAAAGTAATTTAGGAAATGAGTGAAGTCTGCTAAGAGAAAAGTAAAAGGAACTATATATAAGCACTGAAATTTAGTTAATAAAGCTCCTTTTCATGAAGAGTACGCATTAATAATCTCAATACTATTATACATGTACACTGGAACTGAATAGTATATATATGAATGGTGAAACCCATTATTAAAGCAGGAAATAACAGATAAACAAGAGGAGGAGCCTAGAATGACCCACCTGATTATTGAGGAGGAAGAAATTTGCCTCTACTCTTTTAAGCTCTTCTGACTGGTCTAAGAAGTATAGTGACAAGAGACAGATTAACAGGAAAAATGGAGAAGGAAATGGCAACTTAGTCCAGGATTCTTGCCTGGAGAATCCGTGGACAGAGGAGCCTGGTGGGCTGCTGTCCATGGGGTCGCACAGAGTCAGACACGACTGAAGTGACTTAGCATGCGTGCATGCATTGGAGAAGGAAATGGCAGCCCAGTCCAGTATTCTTGCCTGGAGAATCCCATGGACAGAGGAGCCTGGTGGGCTGCCGTCTATGGGATCGCACAGTTGGGGGATCGCACAGAGTCAGACACAACTGAAGTGACTTAGCAGCAGCAGCAACAGGAAAAAAGATCAAACAAAAGTTTAATGACACGTATACATAGGAAAGGCCCAGAAAAACTGAGTAACTTGCCAAAAGAGCCAAAACCCTTACCTTAAATACTATCTTCACCTAGAGACAAAAGAAAATATTCAGGTAGTGGCCTGGGACTTCAAAATGGAAGAAGTCAATTCATATGGAGATGGAAAAGAAATGTTTGGTACAAAAATGTTTGCTGGGCCATGCAGAATGGACTTTGTTCTCTAGGCCTTGCCCATGTTCTTTGCAGATATCTCCAGCAATAGCTCTCTCAGAAATAGGCCCTTTATCTAAATTCAACAACAACTTTCTGAAACTTCTGTTTCTTAAAAAATAATGAGCCTAAATTAACCCTTATACCCAAGAGAAACATTTTGATATGGCAAATTTTGCTCCCTTAAATGGTACTGCATTAGAATTGGAAACATCAGTATGAACTTATGTTTAACTTAATATAGATAAGATGATTGTGTATATATATATATATATATATGTATATGCACATAATATATATCATATATTATACACATACATATATGTAAATATAAATATTATATGTTCATATGCCTAATATATAAATATATCTCATTTGTATTAAATAATATATATTATTTATATATAAATAAGATATTACATAAATAATATAAAATATATATTCTATATTTATATAAGACAGTACATATGCATTTATTTCCTATCTCTGTCAACTGAGAGGGCCTAAATGGAATAATACCCCAGTAGAAACAAGCACACTCAGTGCCTGAATCTTGGTTTCTTCTACCATTCTCCAACAAAAGGAGCCAGGGTTTCTTGGAGAAATAGCTGATTCTAGGACTGACATAGGAAATATACAGGATAAGTGTGGAGCTAACTGTAGTGCCAGAAAGTAAGAAAGTGCTCAACACAAAACAAAGACAAAAAAAAAAAAACCCACATTGATGAGAATATATCAAAGAAACACACACAAATAAATAAATTAGCATTGAGTTACAGGGCCTAAATGATAAAACAAATATCCATGAGTCTATATAGATATAAATAAAATACTGAATAAAGAAATAAATGAGAAGAAAGGACAAATTTCCTGTGCAGAAGAATTTCAAGTAATGTATATTGATACTCCATTCTCAAGAAGAGGGAGCATAACTCCCCACTCTGTAAGTATAGACTGTGCATAGTGACCTTCATCCAAAGAGTACTGTGGGGAAAGGGTATAAGGAGTGGAAAGGGGAAAAGAAACTTAACAGTGGAAAAGTCTGGCAAACACTACTTTAACCAGGTAATAAGGTCAATCACAACAGTGTAAAGTCATGATGACATTACTAGTTCAGTTCAGTTGCTCAGTCATGTCTAACTCTTTGCGACCCCATGAACCACAGCACGCCAGGCCTCCCTGTCCATCACCAACTCCCGGAGTTCACTCAAACTCACGTCCATCGAGTCGGTGATGCCATCCAGCCATCTCATCCCCTTTTCCTCCTGCCCCCAATCCTTCCCACATCAGAGTCTTTTCCAATGAGTCAACTCTTCGCATGAGGTGGCCAAAGTACTGGAGTTTCAGCTTTAGCATCATTCCTTCCAAAGAACACCCAGGGCTGATCTCCTTTGGAATGGACTGGTTGGATCTCCTTGCAGTCCAAGGGATTCTCCAGAGTCTTCTCCAACACCACAGTTCAAAAGCATCAATTCTTCGGCGCTCAGATATTACTAGTAGGTACCCTTAATATATGGTGATGAAAATGGTACTTTGCTTTGTGATCTTCCACCCTCAAACCCTAACCCATAATCATGAGGGGAAAAAAATCATACAAATTCCAGTCAAGAGGAATCCTACAATCCTGACTAATCTTCAAAACTGTCAAGGCCCATACAAAACAAGGCAAGTCTGAAAAACTGTCACAGCCAAGAGATATAATGACTAAATGTAGTATAGCAAACTGGATGTGATCTTCGAATAGAAAAAAATACATTAGGTTAAAAACTAGTAAAATCTGTATATAAACTATTGTTGTTGTTTAGTCGCTAAGTCATCTAACTCTTTTGTGACCCCATGGACTGTAGCCCATCAGGCTCCTCCATCCATGGGATTTCCTAGGCAAGAATACTGGAGTGGGTTGCCATTTTCTTCCCAAGGGCATCTTCCTGACCCAGGGATCAAACCCACAGCTCCTGTATTGGCAGGTGGATTCCATACCACTGAGCCACTAGCTGAGTCATATAAACTGTGAACTTCAGTTAATAAGAACATATCAGTACTGGGCTTCCCTGGTGGCTCAGACAGTAAAGAATCTCCCTGCAATGTGGGAGACCTGGGTTTGGTCCCTGGGATGAAAATCCCCATGGACAGAGGAGCCTGGGGGGCAATAGTCCATGGGGTCACAAAGAGTCGGACACAACTGAGCGACTAAGCACAACACATCAATATTGGTTCACTAATCAGAACAAACATACCATACTAAAGTATTGATACAACATTAATAACAGGGAAAACAGTATACAAGTGTATATGGGAACTTTCTATATTAACACCCCAATTTTTCTAAAAATCTGAAATTGTTCTAAAAAGTAAAGTCTACATAAAAAGTGGTAACTACAAATATATGAAACATGCTTAGAGTTAAGAAATACTCCACAGTAGACTTTTTTTACTTCTAAAAAAAGACAATAAAAGCATTCAAATATCTTAATCCATTACACTGAAAATAACAGCATCTTATAATGCTACAAGTTGAAGTGAAATCTTCAATATTACAATCAATACCTTAATTCCATCAAGAAGAAAACTAAAAATCATGTAATGACCTTAGAATGACAGTCCATCTGGACTTAACTTATAGCCATGGCTTTCCTTCAAAATTATCATCAAAATCAATTCATGTATTGCCAAGGTCATACTATTGAGTTAGGCTCTGAAATCACCCTAGATTTGAACTCTGAGTGTATTACTTACTAAACAAATGACCTTGGCCAAATTACTTACCTCTTATATACTTGATATTTCTTCCACATATGGTTGCATGGGACTGATGTGATGCTTACACGAGTTAACATATGAAGATCACTTAAAAGAGTGCGTTTCATGTAGTAAATGTTCAATAAATGTTAGTAGTTTACCTTTTTACCAAACTTCCCACATAGTAATGTTAGGGGAAGCACACTGTCCACCCTGGCCAGGCACCACAGTAACCATTTGCATAAGTTGTTTTACAATAGGAGGTCCCGGTAAGGAACACGGAACTAATAACCCTCCACCAACCGGAAGAGTTTGGGAAAGGTCAAAGTGAGACACCATATGTCCGACCACCTCCCAGAATCCTTTTCTCTGGCATTCATCTTGGCTGAATTAGGCGTGCACCACCAGGAAGAACTCTTGAGTTAGAATGATTGGCTAAAGACAACCCGGAAACTAATCCCATCACCATAAAACCCCAGACTGCAAGCATGTGACAGAGCTGTTCTCCTGGGTTCCTTTACCCTACTGCTCTCCATCCAGGTGCCCTTTTTCCAATAAAATCTCTTGCTTTGTCAGCACGTGTCTCCTCAGACAATTCATTTCCAAGTGTTAGACAAGAGCCCAGTTTCGGGCCCTGGAAGAGGTCCCCCTTCCTGCAACAGTAAGATTTAAGTTCCATGAAGTCAGAGATTTTTGTCTGTTAGAGACACATGCCCAGAACAATGCCTATCCCATGGCACATCCTCAACAAATAATTTTTTAATTATCATCATTATCACAGATCCAAATCAATGGAACCAATTACTCAACTGCATAAATAACCTAGGCTGACCAGTGTATCCATAATATTTCTGAAAAGAAATATTCTGGTGTAGTGGGCATAGAAACAGTCAAGAAGTTAAAACAAAGTCTCAATCATGCCAAACTTTCCCTCAGAAAACTCTGCTAGTCATTGATAAGTGGCTACCCTTAAATTTTTATAGAACAAACTTCCAAATAAAGAATATGAAGTAATATCTTTTTACTCTATTACCTTGAAACTCACAAAACTACACTTAAAAAAAAAAGACTCACAAAAATCACACTTTAAAAAAAAAAACAGAAATATCATAATTATCAACACAACAAGCAAATGGCTCTTAACTCCAAACAAAGATCTAGTGATGGTGTGAAAAAGTTGATAAAGGTAGAATTTAGCCACTTTTCTCCTTTTTCACCAACAACCCATAATTCACACAACATAAAATTCATTTGCATCTAAATATAACCCTTTCAATAAAATGAAGCTTCAGGGAGTTTCTTGCTCACTTCCCTCCCCATTTTCTAAGTAATTTGACATGAAACTTTAGTATAACAATTCTGGGGCTTTTGTTGCCTTAAAACGCAAAACATATCTGTCAAATGTCATTGCAAATGATATTAAATCTGATGTTTCATCTGAGGAACCATGATTTATTCATAATGACATTCCAAGGTACCTGACCAACTCTTTAGAAACTGTTAAATGATTTTTAAATTCTTCATCTACTTCCAGGTTGTGGCAGATCAGGAAAAAAAAAAAAAACATTGTAAAAAAAACTCTAACCTACAAGCTAATGGAGGGTAAATGGAATCATAGAAAATATTAGATTAATCCGAAAACAACAAAAAGAAAAAAGTAAAAAAGAATATATGAAATGAAGAGAAAATGAACATGGCTAATGGAAATTCAAATATAAGCAACTTACAAAAGAATCATCTCAAATGTAACAACATAGAAAGACTGAAAATAAGAGAAGGGAAAAAGGTATACCATACAAACATTAAGTAAATGATAGCTGGTATTCACATGTTACTTTGTCAAGGGGCTTACCTGGTGGCTCAGTGGTAAAGAATCTGCCTGCCAATTCAGGAGACACAGGAAGATCCCTGATCCAGGAAGATCCCACATGCCGCAGAGCAAATTAAGTCCTGTGTACCACAACTACTAAACCAGTGCTCTAGAGCCCGGGAGGCGCAACTACTGAGCCCACATGCTGCAGCTATTGAAGCCCGTGTGCCCTAGGGCCAATGTTCTGCAACAAGAGAGGCCACTGCAATGAGAAGTTCATGCACTGCAACTAGAGAATCGCAACTAGACAAAACTAGTTGCAACTAGAAAAAAACCTATGCAGCAACGAAGACCCAGCACAGCCAAAAGTAAATAAACATTTTTTAATGTCAAACAAAATAGACAGAAGGCATGGTGAGAGATTTAGAAAGAACATGTCATAATAATAAAGCCGTCAGCTTACAAGAAATAAAACAATTTTGAATTTGAACATACCTTATACTGTTATCTCAAAATATATGGAGTCTATAGGTGTTGCTAGTGGTAAAGAACTTGCTTGCCAATGCAGGAAACATAAGAGAAACAGGTTCAATCCCTGGGTCAGGAAGATCCCCTGGAGCAGGGTATGGCAATCAACTCCAGTATTCTTGCCTGGAGAATCCCATGGACAGAGGAGCCTGGTGGGCTGTGGTCTGTGGGGTCACACAGAGTCAGACATGACTAAAGCAACTTAGCACACACACATATTGACAAAATACAAGGAGAAATGTAAAGAACAATCATGTTAGGAGACCTCAACTCATTCCTCTCAGTAACTGATAGAACCAGCAAACAAAATATAAGAAACATAGATGATTTTAATAACACAATAAAATTGACTAAAGAGCACTAAAATAACATTGCAGAACATACATTCCTTTCAGATGCTCATGGAAGATTTAGAAAACTGGACATTATGCTAGGCCATAAAGGCAGTCTCAACAAATGTCATGGATTGAAAACACACTGTGTACTGACACCAAAGCCTAACAAGGACATTAAAAGAAAGGAAAATTATAAAATAATCTCATTATAATCTCAAATCTGTTTAACACTGTCTTCAAATGCTTTGAAGGACAGGCTGGGATTTTCCCTTCAGCGGGGCTTGAGAGGTCTGAACATTACTGAGATTGAAGAGATCTCTTGTTGCATTACATTTAAGCACTAACTTCCAAATTAGGATATCTTCTTTATCAGCTATCATCCCACTTTTTGGGTCAGTATTTTTCTCTTTGCTCTACGTTCCCATCCTTGATTTTCTGCATTTTGAACGAGTGCTCTCTATGGTCTGCTGTCCTGCTCCTAGCTTTGGGAATGTGGATGTCTTACATTAAGGGAACATTCAGACCTCCTCAAGGGGAGCTCCTCTCACGTCTCCTTCCTCAATTTCAGTCTTTTTTGTAGCTGAAATTCTAGAACACTTCATGTGGATTTCTCTTAGCTCTCTTGCTTTCAGTCCAAGAGTCCAGAGTTCCTTTGATAAGTTTCTTTCAACATTCCTATTACACCCTTACTTTCAGAGGGAAGCTACTTTGAACTTCAGAGAATCAGTGAGATGAGAGTGGGTATCTCATCTCTCCTGCTTTGTTCCCAGTCTTTGGCATATTACTCCCAACCCTTTGGGAGAGTTTATGGTAAACAGTTGGATGATGGGTGCAGGTTTGATCTTTGACTGGATCTCCCCATAACTGTAATCTGTCCCAAAGCCTACACTTGGCCTTTAAAAAGTCTTTTAAAATTTGGCTGGTTTCCATTTAATGCTGTTGATGATCAATTTTCTCTATGTATCATTTTCACCTGGAATGAGAACAGTGTGGACTTCTTCTCTCTAATGTAGTTCCATTCTTACTGTTTTCTGGAATTCTATTAAATTTCTTTGTGTTTTCAACTCATGGATTTTTAATATAACTTTATTGTTCATCTGGCTTGTTCAGTTCTTAAGCTTAAAAGTAACAGAACCTTGATACTTATGAAAACTCAATCAGAATTGGAAGTGAGTCATATTTTTTTATCTTTCAATTTAAACTATTTTTAAATTTATTTTTATTTCTTCTTTGATAAATTTGATATTTAGAAGTATATAACTTAATTTCCAAAATTGAGTAGATTATCTAGTATGAAAACATACAGACTACATATGCATATAGAATATATACATTTCAGAAAGTGCCAAGGAAGTTGAAGGAGAGAAATAATGGAGACAAAAGCAGAAATTATAAAGTGAGAAACAAATACAATAAAAGAATAAAAAGCCAAAATTTGGTTCTTTGAAGACTAATAGACTATCCAGTGAAACCAAAAAAAGAGAAAAAAGCAGGGATATCAGGGATAAGGAAGAAAATCATTATAAAGCCAAGAAACAGTAAAAAGGTCATAATAAAATATTTGAAGGACCTGCACCAAAAATTAGAAAATACAGATGAACTAGACAAGTTTTGGAAAACCAAAACTGACACAAGAAAAAAAAAAAAATCTGAATAGTTTTGTTTCTATTCAGGAAATCAAATATAAAATTAACTATTCCACAAAACCATCACAGATGGTTTCAGTGATTTTTTTTAACGACTGAAGGAAAAATATCAATTTAATATAAATATTCCAAAGAATAAAAAATAAAAACAAATATTATAAGTTGTTAGATGAATCTAGAATAACTTTAACATCCAAACTTGAAAAGAGTATTAAAAGAAAAAAAAAATTACAGGACAATATCTCTTACAAATGTAAAGAAAAAACTCCTAACTTAGCAAATAAATAATGGACCCCATGATCATGGTATCAGAATGTTGTCAGCCAGACATACACAACCATCTTCATTTACTCTGAGGCTAGAGAGGACAGGATCCTTCTTTGGAAAAAGCACAAACCACAATATGCCAAGAACTTAATCTTCCCACACAAAAAGGCTGACTCCATCGCATAATCATACAGCGAAACCCACTAGCAGATACACACAAAACTTCCTGGAAGTCTTTTATGTCTCACTTTTAAATTTAAACAAACAACAAAGAAATCAGTAGGTAGAAGGGGAAAGCCACTGTAAACAGAGACAAAACACAAATAAAGAGAAAAAAAAGGAAATAGAGAAAATGCAAAGAAAGAAAAGAAATAAAGAAAGTGAAGTCGCTCGTGTCCGACTCTTTGCGACCCCATGGACTGCAGCCTACCAGGCTTCTCCATCAATGGGATTCTCCAGGCAAGATTACTGGAGTGGGTTACCATTTCCTTCTCCAGGGCATCTTCCTGACCCATCGAACCCAGGTCTTCCTCATTGGAGGCAGACATGTTAACCTAAAACCAAATGAGGAAATACACCTAATATTCTTGAGGAAATAAGAATTGTGTTTATAAAATAAGAACATTTTTAATATGCAAAAGGAACAAAGAGGAGCAATAAAGAATTTGGAAACTGAAAATATGACAACTGAAATTTTAAAATCACTGCAATTTTGGAAGAGTCAGGAAAGTCTCCAAAAAATAAAATAAAATGATAAAAATATTGAGAAAAAAATTATAAAGTTAAAGGGTCCATACAAAAATCTATTAATGAAACTTTTAAGTCAAATTACCAATAATTTAGTAGTCAATAATAAGACAAGGTAGAAAGCAGGAAATTATGTAAGAAAACAATAGGAAAAAGAAAAATATCTCCTAGATCAATCATCTAGCATAATAAATATTTTTTTGACCAAGAGTAACACTTATAATCATGGAAATGTAGAGCAAAAGGATAAAAAGAAGATATTCAAGGGTTAGATGACAACAAAAATTACCTCCCTTTGCTCATTCTTAGGAAATTCACTGAAAGATATGTTCCAAACAAAATGAATATGTAAACAATTAAAGAGGAGACATGGGATTCTGTGAATATAAATGATGATGAAGAAAAAGCTCAGAATGATAAATATGCAACAGGCCTAGACAGCATAGAGCTGGTGTAAGCAATAAGGTATTCTGGGGAGGAAAAGATAAATCATATGGTGGTTGGCCTTGTAAAAAATAATATTGAATGATTACAAATCTCTGGATTTACTTGAGAAGAATTAGAAAAATTAAAAGATTAGGCAATTATTAACTCAGACAAAATTCTATAAGAAAAAAGTTAGAATATACCACTTGACTAAACTGTAAGCACAATTTTTTTAGTTAAAATATGTACTCTTAGATTTAATTCAGAGTTCTGGTATAGCAGTTTGAGGAGAGGAAAAGAAATTAGAAAAATGGGGCAAGCTGATTCTGTGGTGCAAGAGAATCATATTTTGATTTGCATATTTTGAAAATTTACATATTCATTTTGTTTGGAACATATCCTTCAGTGAATTTCCTAAGAATGAGCAAAGTGAGGTAATTTAAATGTTTCTGAATCACAGTTGAAAGTCAATATATAATATCTAGAACATTGTTACTGTGTTGTTTAGTAGCTAAGTCATTCCAACGCTTTTGGAATGCTATAGAACGTAGCCCTTCAGGCTCCACTGTCTATGGGATTTCCCAGGCAAGATTACTGAAGTAAGTTGCCATTTCCTTCTCTAGGAGATCTTCCCAATCCAGGGATCAAACACTCTTCTCCCACAGCAGCAAGCAGATTCTTTACCATTGAGCCACCATGGTAGCCCCAATCAGTTCAGTTTAGTTCAGTCGCTCAGTCGTGTACAACTCTTTGTGATCCCATGAATTGCAGCACGCCAGGCCTCCATGTCCATCACCAACTCCTGGAGTTCACTCAAACTCATGTCCAGCAAGTCGGTGATGCCATCCAGCCATCTCATCCTCTGTCGTCCCCTTCTCCTCCTGCCCCCAATCCCTCCCAGCATCAGAGTCTTTTCCAATGAGTCAACTCTTCGCATGAGGTGGCCAAAGTATTGGAATTTCAGCTTTAGCATTCAACAGAAATAAATAAATACCAATAATGTAAGTTGAGTTCCCTGGGAAGACAACTTTGAGATGGAAATTAGCTTATAGCTTATTAAGGAGTGTTCTTGAGCTCAGTGTCTTGGGAGGGAAGGAAAAGACAGTAGGATTAGACAAAGGTGAAAAATTAAGCAGCATTTCACCTTCAATGAATCTTCAGCTAACCCTGCTCTGAAGATAGGATGACCATTTAGAGCAGTCTAGAGTTAAAGCAACTTTTTGGAAAAGTCTTGAAGTATGTGTGCGGAAACAGTGAGGCTGGGAAATGACTTTATATCCATCTATCCATCATCCATCCATCCATCCATCCATCCTGTTCTGCCCTGTAACAGGGAGGACACAGATTAACCAAGGAAAGGGCAAGATCTTAGGGGAGGTAGCTGTCTTAACTGAGGTGATTCCTGGAAGAGGTTGGTAACTGGAGGCTATCTGCCAGTGTCTTGTCCAGCATCTGAGTAGTAATTCCTTTATTCATGAAGAGGAGTCTGCACAGCACATCACAGCCTCTATCACACAGTTTAAGTGTATTATTTGAAAACATTAAGGTTAGTATCTGAAGAAACAGTTAAGAGAACGGAAAGTTGTTGTCTCTGAGAAGCTGGTTTTATGATATGGGGAATGGTTTAATGAGGAACCATATCTCATTTTAAGCCCACTGGTTTCTTTTACTCTGTGCTCATTAGTTGACAAAGATAAAAATGATAATTTTTTAAGAGCAGGAAACACCTAAAAATGTAAATATATACATTTAAGGATTGATAAGAGGAAATACTTCAAATTTCATTGTTAAGGTGGTAGGAACAGTTAGATAGATATATTTATATGTAGGAATATAGGTAGAATATAGAAAAATTCCCAATGTCCAAGCTTTCTATAAAGCTGTTTATTATATTTTTAATTTAAAAAGATAATGAATAAGCTTATATAAACAAATCAATGCATTTTTGAAATTTGCTATTTAAGGGAATTATTTAATTCTTCATTAAAGGAGGCCCATCGACATTTGTTGTATCATCTTGGAGTTTCAGATATGACTTTAAAAAATATACAACGAAGTCTATCTATATACAAACTCCCATATATACAAATGAGGGATTAAGTGGGATGTATTTGTATGTATATGTCTATCTATTTACCTCTCTACAGTTTATCACAATGAATTAGAGATGAGATAACCCAAGAAGACAGGAAATCTATTTTACCTTTACCAACATCAAGCTGTAAAATATTTCTCTGAATAAAGTCATTATCAAAAGTTCTCCCTTTACTGCTTAGCAAATTCCTATTCAGCTATCAAAGTCAAATATAAAAACCATTTCCCTTCCAAAGTATTCATATATATTCCTCCCGCCTCCACCTAGATGTGATCTTTTTGTCCTTCATAACAAGTATAGAAGGTAGCAAATGTAGCTGGCTGATAACCCAAGATTATAAAATTTGATTTGAAACAAACATACAAAAAAGCTTTCAGAGGTGCTTACTAAAGACAGATTCTCTACCCTCTGCCCTAGAGTGTCTGATACCCCAGCTGATTTATTATGATCAAGCTAGTTTTATAAACACTGCTAATAGTATAAAAAGCAAGTGCTTTGGAAAATGAGACATTTGCATTCTAATCACAGTTAGAATCACTAGCTGTGTGATACCCAACTAACTCAGCTTCTCAGTTTTCTCATCTGTACAATGGAGATAAGCTCAACCTCATTAATTAAATAACATATATCAGGACCTAGCACAGTGACCAAATACTGTGACTAGATAGTACATAGCAAATATTTTTGTCCTTCTTTTTAATCTCCTCCTCTACATGCTGCTGCTGCTAAGTCGCTTCAGTCGTGTCCGACTCTGTGTGAACCCATAGACAGCAGTCCACCAGGCACCGCCGTCCCTGGGATTCTCCAGGCAAGAACACTGGAGTGGGTTGCCATTTCCTTCTCCAATGCATGAAAGTGAAAAGTGAAAGTGAAGTCACTCAGTCGTGTCTGACTCTTAGTGACCCCATGGACTGCAGCCCATCAGGCTCCCTCATCCATGGGATTTTCAGGCAAGAGTACTGGAGTAGGGTGCCATTGCCTTCTCCCCTCCTCTACATACTCCCCCATTAAAACACTTACCACCTTATTTTATACTCAATTATTTATATCTGGGTCCATTGCTAGATAATGAAATCCACAAGAAAAGCACCACATTTTTGAGTCCTTAGTACCTATCATTGTACTCAGCATATGATTGATGCCCAACAACTGTGTATGGAATGAAATGACCAGGAAAATATCCCAATCACCAGTTCCAGTTCTTTGGCCAGATTTACCATTTTGACGAATCTTCTTCACTTCCTCCCACTCCCAACAGATTGCATATAATAGTGTGTTCCCTATGATGAAAAGAAAAAATAACAGGGAAACCAATAGTCTTGACACATAAAAATTAATTGGTTAGAATTATAGGAAAATTAGAATAAAATTTAAAGGGATGAAAAGAGTTAGAAATAGTTCTCCATAATTGTTTCTTTGTGCCATGCAAACGTGTGGATTTCGTTGTTTTAATCTGCTATATTTCTGGGTAACAAGTAGGCATTTAGACTTTTCTTAGAATAGAAATGATCATTAGTGTGAGCCTAATTTAGTTCCCTGCTGAAGGTGATAAAGACAGCTCATTAATCCTTACTAGTATAGAAGTCCCTTCACTCTTTCAGTCTTCTCGTGATCTGGAAGGTACAGTGATATGATAGGATTCAAATGATAACATCAAGACAGGTAAAATATAATAAAAACTATTTTTCAAATAACATGTAATCCGTTCTTTGGAGAAAAATATTTTTTTTTAGTGAAGTAAAAATGAACTGGTTCATTACTTGTTAGTAGCCAACAGATGTAGGAGGATTACTTGACAATTTGATTCTTTCTATCTGAAGATGAAAACTAAGTGTGGTGCTAATAATGTTGTGCTCACAAATATATTTCATTTCTTCCTATTCAAGGTACTGTTATTTCTGGAAGCTCTTAAAGGAAAATCAGGAAGGCCAAGTCTGCAGCTTCACACTCAGAAACACCATGCAAATGTTCCTGTCATTTGCTAACTCATTTTACCCATCACCTTCCTGCCAATCCTCACTGAGGACTCATCTTTCCTGGTACTTTTCTCAGATTTGGAGTTTGCATAGCATAGAACTTAAGTTCTAGATTTCTAAGAATACATAAATTTGAAGCCCAATCTGTCTATTTAAACTTAATGAGTTTGGATAAGTATACAGTGTCTCTCCGATTCTCAGTTATTTACTTGTGGAAGAAAGATACAATACTGTCATAGGACTGATTTAAGAATTAAGTTAGATAATGAATTTAAATCCCCTCCATGGCCCTCTTAATTATTATTAATTATGTTCAGTTAAAACTTCCAGGAAATTAGCAGATCAAACTTAGTTTTTTGATATACATTTCCAGTTGACTAAATTTCATGTGCAAACTCTTGTGTGCTGCTTACTACTTTTCAAGCACTGAACCAAATCTGTGTTTAGTTTTCATGACAGATCATGAGGTAGATAACCACCACCATATAAGTGAGAAACCTGAAGCACAGAGAAGTATCCTGTCCACAACAGCAGCTAGCAGGTGGCAAGCTGTGATCCCAATGCAGATACTCTGTTCCAGAGGGTTTTCCCTAAGCTGTAGCTTCCACTGTACCCGCCTGGTACAACCTGACTGAGAGCGGGTAGAGCACCGATATAAACTAAATTTATCTCAAGTTAGAATTCGAGGGAAAAAAAGTCATACAGAGATGAAATAACTTCCAAACAGCTTCAAAGAAATGCTGCATCAAAGACTTGGTTAAACCCTGATGTATCAGCTCCTTGAGCGTTTTGCACTTCCTTGGAAAGCTTGCCCTTGATTTGTAACTAAGAAATATGAACTGACTTCTCTGAAAACCCAAATCACAAGGAGCTAGCCGAATTTCCAGAGACTTTTCCTTCTTTTGTTTTTGCTTTTCCTGAAAACAAATTCTAATAGCAATAATTTGTTAAATATTTTTTAAACATAGACTTTCAGTTTCACAGAAGAATGTTATTGTGATGGAAGATTTTGCCTCAAAAATTTTAAGTCTAATTATGATCGTAAATGAACATTATCCCATGACTCAGAAATTTGTGTCTTTATTTGACCTCTTCATGAACTGTTGTTGTTGTTGTTGTTCAGTCACTAAGTCTTGTCCCACACTTTGCGACCCCATGAACTGAAGCAAGTTAGGCTTCTCTGTCCATCTCCCTGAGTTTGCTCAAACACATCCATTGAGTCAGTGATGCCATCAACCATCTCGTCTTCTATCTCCCCCTTCTACTCTTGCCCTCAATCTTTCCCAGCATCAGGGTCTTTTCCAATGAGTTAGCTCATCACATCAGGTAGCCAAAGTATTGGAGCTTCATCTTCAGCATCAGTCCTTCCAATAAATATTCAGAGTTGATTTCCTTTAGGATTGACTGGTTTAATCTCCTTGCTGTCTAAGGGACTCTCAAGAATAGCTATGATAAACCTAGATAGCATATTAAACACCAAGACATCACTTTGTCAACAGAGATCTATATAGTCAAAGCTATGGTGTTTCCAGTAGTCATATATGGATGTGAGAGTCAGACCATAAAGGAGGCTGAGCACCAAATAATTGATGCTTTTGAACTGTGGTGCTAGAGAAGACTCTTGAGAGTCTCTTGGACAGCAAGGAGATCAAACCAGTCAATCCTAAAGGAAATCAACTCTGAATACTCATGAATTACAGGCATTTTTATTACTGCCTTATAGATAATAAAAGCAATCCAGCAAGGTATTGATGAAATATTCATTTAATATTACCAGCCCTGACATTTCTGTAACCAAAAAAACGATGACAACAATAGTCCCTGTGCCTTGGTTTCAGACCCTCGGGTTTCTCAAAGGGACATTTTGGAATATCTGCTTAATCTACCTTCATTATGATATTAAAATCTTCTATCTTCTGGAATTAACCATTAGTAATGGTGTTACAGGTAGTCTGAGTCCAAATATATCCTCAAGAGTATATGCGTTTTTATTAGATTTAACAAAATATATTTAGTGTCCTCAGTCATATACTTTTACAACCAAAAGATGTATATCACACTGATATATATTGGATAATACATTTCCCCCAATTCAAAAACATGTCATAAAATATTCATTCAAGAAAAAGTTTACTCCATAATCATAAAAAATGAATCAATCAACCTTGAGTTTTAATAATATCTCAGTGTGACTTTAACAAAAATATTATTAAATGCATTTAGAACTTGTACACAGCATATGTAATTGTATGGTAAGCATTATCTTTGCTTATGATATTTTAACCAACAAGAAAACATAGATTTTTTTTTAATTAACTGATGAGAAAATCATCATCATACAAATAAAGAAAATCATTCACATTACTAGCACATTTAAAACTGTACTTAAATGCTGAGAGGACAAATATTTCAGTAACCACAAAAGCAATAGAAAACTGAGAATGGACTATTTCCCAGAAAGAACTCTGAGGCTAACCTAAGATGTCCACTGCCAGACACAACAAACATAAGCCTCAAAAACAACAGAGTTAAAAGGTACTTCAGAAGCCAGTCTTTCAGTGCTCAGATTTACACACTGTTCTCTAAAATAGGTTTCAGGTTTAATTCCTCCTCTTCAATCGGTTCAACCCCACAGTCAGTCTATCCTATAGATTCTCTCTGGTAAAAAGTGTGTGTCTTCCCTTTTTTTTTTTCCTTTCAGTTGTTAACAACCTAAGTTAAGATCTTTCACCTGATTCCTGAATCTTAGAATACTCTCTCAGCTGGTTTCATTTCCATTTCCTCCCTGCAAAATCACAGTGTTGCTTTCCCAACATTTCACTGATTTGCTCAAAAATGCCCCACTCACTGTTAGTTCGAAAACTCTGGGGTAGCCCTGGGTGAAATACCAAACTGGTCCCCAAAACACAGAGGGCAAGAAGAACCGAAAGAACACTGCACCGCTCCAGATTGGTAGATGGCGGGTTGCCCAAGCAAGGGGACTTACCTACAAGGCTGTCTCCGGCCGGCGGCTGAAAGAGTAGGTCTCGGCAGGCGCTGGGAGAATCTGAAACGTTTATATAGAGGTCTTCCTTGGGTTCAGCCGTGCATTTTGTACAGACGGTCTCAGAAACACCTTACTCTCTCAAGTTTGTGTGCTTGAAAACAGCTTCTAGCTCGGAGAGGTGGTAGAAACGTACAAGAACAGAGGAGCCTATGGGAAGCCGCCAATTTCCTGCAACCAGCTCTGGGTCAAACGGCAGTCACATCCTCTGTATGAACCCCTCCAATGCTAATGGATACACTGTTCTTATCCCTGAATTCAACATCCTTCACAAGTATCTCCAACCTACACTTTATCTTCCAATACTTGTGTGCTTGTACTTTATACTTCAAAATAATGGATTACTACTTATTTCCCAAATATTCTATTCTCATTCTCCTTCATACAAACACCCTCTGTTGACTTGCCTATTAAAATCTGCCAACTTTCAGATTTTGTACCATCATTTTATGTTACTCTTAGAAAGTAATAAAACTATAAGTATGTTTTCGACTATTTCAAGCACCATCTTAGAAGTATGGGATTTTAGTGCCTAGGTTTGCATTTTTGACTAAGATTTCTTTGGTCTCAGGTAGCAAAAATGTTATTGTCAAGGATTATGAAAGATGACACAAAGCATTTATTCTGTGGAAAATGCATTCTACATTAGCTTGAGGCCAGGTGATCTCAAGACACAATCCTAAGAGGAAAGTTTTAACAGTCATTACAAGAGAGAAGAGGGGAAACCAAATTCAGCTATCACTAAAATCTCAGGGGTAAAATGTGGAAGTGAAAACCTAGCACCTTACATTGCTGACTGCATTGAGTTCCTCCAAAGTAATATCAACATCTATCCCATCAAATCAAGGTAGATTATTTGGGCTTCACTGGTTTTGAAGTCTTGTTAGCACTTAATTCACAAAATTAATTTTGTAATCTGTCAGGATAATAAGCATAAATTGATATTAATTTTACTTTATATATTTGTTGTTGTTCAGTTCTATGTCTGACTCTTTGCAACCCCATGGACTGCAGCAAACCAGGCTTCCCTTCTTTAACGATCTCCCAGAGTTTGCTCAAACTCACATTGATTGAGTTGATGATGCCATCCAACCATCTCATCCTCTGTTGCCCCCTTCTCCTCTTGCCCTCAAACTTTCCCAGCATCAGGGTCATATATATTTAAATTAACATTATATTTTTAAAATTTATTAATCAAGGAGAGAAGGAGGTTGGGCAAAATTACTAACAGTTTTGAACTTTGGGTTATTATGAGTAGGAGCTTCCAACTACATCAAGCACCCTGAGATGGAGAAACAAAGGATGAGTTTAAAATGCAACAGTCAGAAGAGACAAAGAGTGTCACAGTAATAAAGTGGACATGGACTCTGAGACTGTTAATGATGACTGTGATTCTTTGGAGACAGGAATGGCAAGGCCAGGGGTTACTACTGCAGGCTGACAACACAACATATGTGAAAATACCTTGCCTGTTGGATTTCTGAAATAAAATGAGTGCTTCCTGGGTTGTTTTTTTCCTTCCTTCAACTTCTTCATCCACTTCACTTTATGAACCCTAGCATCCTAAAATTTGTTTCATAACTTCCTTTACTCCTTCCTAAGCCTTGAAAGCTATATATTATTTTCTTTAATTTCAAATTGTCTCAAAAAATAGAAATTTTATAGAGATGGATGCTGATACCCTTTCATCCAATATTGGGAGTGAATGTTATTTAATCCTATTTGAGTTGTGTAGTTTTATCTTTCACACAGTTTTTCAAGAAATTCTATTTCCTAAAAATACTCATGGGAACCTTGAAGAAGGCTATAAATACCAATCTATGCTAATAATAAATTTTTAATGTGTCAAATGTTTTAAGTTTTATAAACTTATCTAAAATTTGCAGCAGATATTTTATGTTACCTTTAGCCAAATAAAAAGTCATAATAATTGAAATCTCTTTCTAAATTTCCAAATGACATAAGGCAAAGGCCTTTGTCATCATGGACTTAAGATAATTAAAGTGCTTATATTTCTCCTATGAAACAAAATCTAAAAATCATAAAATATACAACTTTAGGAGTATATGAAATTGTCTCCCCTCAACCTTCTGCTTTCAGAACAATATTGCTCCTCGATAAAACAAAATACTTAAATATCTCTAGGATGTCCAGATCCACTATTGTTTATTTAATTAACCTTCTTTAAAAGCTTCCATAAGAATGTTTGAATTTGATTTTCAGTTGAAGCCAAATGTATATGACTTGAAATATTTGTCTGCTCAGTATGCATTGTCATATTTACTTTTTAAAATTTACATATAGTTGTAATGTAACATTAGTTTCAGGTGTACAACAGAAAAAATATATTTGCATATATTTCAAAGTGATTGCTAGAATTAGTCTAGCTATTATCCATTATCATACATAGCTACAATTTTTTTATTGTGATGAAATGTCATACTTACTCTTTAACTTATAAAAACTGTGCTGCAAAGAATAAAACTGGATAAAAAATAACAATTTAAGTCAACTTGAATGGGGTTGTCATTAGAATGTTTTCCTATGCCATCTAATTTGATACTGAGAAAAAAATTTAAAGAACAATTTTGACTGAGGAAAAAATTTTATTTTGCAGATTATATGAAAATAATAAGTAAAAAGGTGATGCACACTAAATATTTACAAAAGTATGTCACAGGAAAGGAGCTGCATGATATTTTTGAGAAATTTTGCATAACTGTTTTATTATGTTGAGAACTGTTTTGCTGCTTAAATATTCCTATTATCAGGATATGAATGCAGAGAGTGTATTTTCTGAAAGGCAAAGTATTTTTAAACTAGATCATTTGGAAAAACTAACAAGTTTTCACACTGGCACTTGAGATCATTTTGGTGAAATTTATTTACATGTGCAATGTAAATTTTAGTAAGAAAATACCTTTGTTTTCAACTATTCTAGATGAATTTTAATTACCTTATTCTTTTAAATTTTATTTGTAAAATATGTTATGGAAAATATCTTTTAAACCAGATGACAAAGGTGTTATCTTTTCAAAGCCACAACTGATGAAAACAGTGCTTATTTTGGGTGTATCCATGGAAAAAAAAGATAGAAATGTTATCATGACAGCTTATCTACCTGCAAAATATTTGTTGACACTATTCTTCATGCTAAGATAATAACCTTTCCTGTTATTATAGTTATGTAAAATATATCCTATGTATGTAATATAGCATTATATTTTCTTCTCTCATTTTGTATAATGCATAGCTAATGGCTGTTGTTGGGATATTTCTAACTTTATTAGTTTATTATTCTGATTATTTTATAATATCAAGGCACATAATGCCTTTTCATGTTAGCTATACCTCACACGTTATTAGTAAGTTGAGATAATAGTATTATTCAGGTGGACTTCCTCATATATGTCACACACAGATATTTTAAATGGAGCAGTATCTTTCTTTTGCAAATGTAATGCTGTTTACCCATTTTGATGTGTTTTAAACTGTTTCCCAGAAATGCAGCCAATAACAGGTTGCTGCATTGAAAGTATTTCATTAGATTCTAATTTTGATTAAGGGGTATATTTGCAGCTCATCTTATGGACATAGTTTAAAGATGTAAAGTAGCCCACAAGGGACCTCATTAGCACGGTGATTACAAGTTAATCAGCAATACCTAAAACAGGGAAATAATGAAACAAAGAGAAAAACAAATTTTAATGCTTTCGTTATCAGATTTTCTTGGCTTTTAAAGGTTTAAAAACTATCAGGCTAATGTTTGGTGCTCTCATTCTTCTAAATTATGCTATCCTAGGGGAATAATTTTGTGTTTTCAGGTAAAACTACTGAGGGACAGTCATCATTGGGCCATTTATTTTACTGAGGTTTTTTTTTTTCAACTAATAAACGTTTAGAAGATGACTACTAAAAAGCAAGGCACACTACTAAGCACTATGATGAATACAAATGCAAGCAAGAATGAACCTTACAAATCAGAAAACATGGAACCAACCAAAGAAGAAGTTTCATATGGAGAGAGAGAAAAGGTTTGATGAGGAGATCAGAGAAGAAGATGAAAATACTAGGATTAATCTAAATCCTGAGGAACAGAAAACTAAAAGGTAGACACTCACAGAAGAAGAAATACTATGAAGAGGTAAAAATTATTTAGTGGTGTTTAGAAAACATAGAATAGAACCAAATTTTTTAGAGAGCAAGTTTTGTATAGAAGAATGAGAGGAGATAATTGATAAAGAAAAATTGGGCCCAGATTGTAGAAGACCCAAATGTTGAGAATTTTGAACTTTCTAGGTAGCAAGGTTCCATTGGAGGGTGTTGTTTTCAAATGAACCAGTTTTACTATATATCAATATTTTTTAAAACAAGAATATGCTCATTTTCAAAAATGGGTACAATAGAAGGAAATATAAATAATTTTAACTACCGCACAATTGCATTCATCTCACACACTAGTAAAGTAATGCTCAAAATTCTCCAAGCCAGGCTTCAGCAATATGTGAACCGTGAACTTCCAGATGTTCAAGCTGGTTTTAGAAATGGCAGAGGAACCAGAGATCAAATTGTCAACATCCACTGGATCATGGAAAAATCAAGAGAGTTCCAGAAACACATCTATTTCTGCTTTATTGACTATGCCAAAGCTTTTGACTGTGTGCATCACAACAAACTGTGGAAAATTCTGAGAGATGGGAATACCAGACCACCTGACCTGCCTCCTGAAAAGCCTGTATGCAGGTCAGGAAGCAACAGTTAGAACTGGACATGGAACAACAGACTGGTTCCAAATAGGAAAAGGAGTACATCAAGGCTGTATATTGTCACTCTGCTTGTTTAACTTACATGCAGAGTACATCATGAGAAACGCTGGGCTGGAGTAAGCATAAGCTGGAATCAAGATTGCCGGGAGAAATTATCAATAACCCCTGATATGCAGATGACACCACGCTTATAGCAGAAAGCGAAGAAGAACTAAAAAGCCTCTTGATGAAAGTGAAAGAGGAGAGTGAAAAAGTTAGCTTAAAACTCAGCATTCAGAAAACTAAGATATTGACATCTGGTCCCATCACTTCATGGCAAATAGATGGGGAAGAAATGGAAACAGTGAGAGACTTTATTTTTGGGGGCTCCAAAATCACTGCAGATGGTGACTGCAGCCATGAAATTAAAAGGTGCTTGCTCCTTGGAAGAAAAGAAAACCTAGACAATAATATGAAAAAGCAGAGATATTGCTTTGCTGATGAAGGTCCATCCAGTCAAAGCTATGGTTTTTCCAGTGGTTATGTATGAATATGAGAGTTGGACTACAAAGAAAGCTGAGTGCCAAAGAATTGATGCTTTTAAACTGTGGTGTTGGAGAAGATTGTTGAGAGTCCCTTGGACTGCAAGGAGATCCAACCAGTCCATCCTAAAGGAAATCAGTCCTGAATATTCACTGGAAGGACTGATGCTGAAGCTGAAATGCCAATACTTTGGCCATGTGATGCGAACAGCTGACTCATTGGAAAAGACCCTGATGCTGGGAAAGATTGAAGGTGGGAGGAGAAGGGGATGACAAAGGATGAGATGGTTGGATGGCATCTCCGACTCAACAGACATGAGTTTGGGTAAACTGCAGGAGTTGGTGATGAACAAGGAGGCCTGCTGTGCTGCCATCCATGGGGTCACAAAGAGTTGGACACAACTGAGCAACTGAACTGAACTGTCCCCTGAAGAAGAAGTCTATAGTTATTGAGGTATGCCAGTGATTAGATGAGCAAGTTTGACTCAGGGGTGATATATTGGTAAACACACCTCATTGTAGATCTAAAGTCATGTCCTCCAACTAAAGTTCTTAGTAATACTACTGTTATCTTTTTATTTCCTTATGTCTGATTACATCTATCTCATTTGGATCTATACTCAGTATAGGAAGAGAACCATTATTTAATGACATTGTGTCATAGCATTACTAAGAGCCATAGAGAAGAGACAGTAGTGTTATTCTTTCCAGTGACAAAATGGATGCCTAAAATATTAAAGAGTTTACCCATGGTAACATAGCTTATTGGTGGCAGAGCAGAACCATGACTGAATCTCTGTGCTTGACCACATTCCAGGCCGTAATACAAAGTAAACAAATGCTTTGAGAAAGGCACATCACGTTTTTATGTGTTTGATTTCAAAAACAAAAAGAATAGCTTATTTTCCAGTAGTAGGAAGTCTCCAAGAGCAAAACACCTTTTGAAAACAATAGCATTCATTATAAGCAATTTTTAAAACATGGAGAAAAAATCATCTGATCTTACTTATGATTCAGATATCATAATTTACTGATTCTGTTTTACGACTCTTAGCTCCTGTTCCACTTTCTGCATGTGTGTGTGTGTGTGTATGTGCATGTGTGTGTGTGTGTATGCTACATTGCTTCAATCATATCTAACTCTTGGTGACCCTGTGGACTGTAGCCTGCCAGGCTTCTCTGTCTATGGGATTCTCCAGGCAAGAATAATAGAGTGGGTTGTCATGCCCTAAAACATTGCAAACTTGGTACCCATATCAATAAATAGAGAAACAAAATCCAGGGGATCTTCCCAAACCAGGGATCAAACCCACATCTCTTTATATGTCCTTATATCTCCTGCATTGACAGGCAGGTTCTTTACTACTAGAGCCTCCTGGGAAGTCCTGTTCCACTTCCCAGACAGCTCTATAACAAATTTCAGTTAAGAAAGTAAAAGGACATAGTTTCCCATGGGGTATCACCAATTCTTAAATTGTACTCCAACAAGAAGAACATGGTTTCTCAACTCATTCCAGGATTCAGCCCAATCAGACTCAGAAGAGTCTGTTTTTTTGTTTGTTTTTTTTTTTGAGTCTGGTTATACTTAGATTCACCCTGTGAGAATGAGTTTGGAACAATATAGCACCATGCAGTGGGGTATGCTATGGATTCTTTATATCATATTGTAAAGGAGAAATCCTATAAGTTCATCATAGTATAGCTAACACAAGCATATAGAAGATAGGCTGGAGATCCTACTCTGCAAATTGGCTTCTGTGCCAGAGGCTCCATATGACTACCAACCACAGCCAGATTCAATAATTTACTAGCAGGACTCACAGGACTAGCATAGAGTTGTACTCAGGGTTATGATTTATTACAGCAAAAAACAAATGTAAAACAAAATCAGCAGAGGAAAAAGGCACATGGAGTGAAGTCTAGGTGAAACCAGGCATAAGTTCCCAGGGGTCTTATGCAGCCCTTCATTCCTGAGAAATGTGTTGTAACAATGTATATGAAATTTGTCTAACCAAGGAAGCTCAGAGAGTGCCCAGAGTTTTTACTGGGGTTGTCAAGTAGGCTGCCTCTACCTGGTACATACCAAAATTCCAGACACTCAGAAAGGAAGTAGAAGTTCAGCATTAAACCATATTATTTATAAAAACAGTTTGGTCAGAGTAAGCCCTCTTATCAGTTAATGGTGGAAGATCAAAATTTCCAGATGTCAGCCAAGGGCCAACTTGTACACAGGCCTTGTAACGATAAGCCATCTCAGCAGTCACAGATCTGCTTTGTTAACACCTATTCATGGCTTCCAATGAAAAAAAATGCATAAAAATAGAGCTTAGTGGTGCTTTATTGGGGAATCATAAATAGAATACCATTCAGTTCAGTTCAGTTCAGTCGCTCAGTTGTGTCCAACTCTTTGCAAACCCATGTACTACAGCACACCAGGCCTCCCTATCCATCACCAACTCCTGTCCACTGAGTCAGTGATGCCATCCAGCCATCTCATCCCCTGTCGTCCCCTTCTCCTCCCACCTTCAATCTTTCCCAGCATCAGGGTCTTTTCAAATAAGTCAGTTCTTCGTATCAGGTGGCCAAAGTATTGGAGCTTCACCATCAGCATCAGTCCTTCCAATGAATATTCAGGACTGATTTCCTTAGGATTGACTGGTTTGATTTCTTTGCTGTCCAGGGGACTCTCAAGAGTCTTCTCCAACACCACAGTTCAAAAGCATCAATTCTTCTGCACTCAGCTTTCTTTATAGTCCACCTCTCACATCCATACATGATTACTGGAAAAACCATAGCCTTAACTCGATGGACCTTTGTTGGCAAAGTAATGTCTCTGCTTTTTAATATGCTGTCTAGGTTGGTCATAACTTTCCTTCCAAAGCATAAGTGTCTTTTAATTTCCTGGCTGAAGTCAGCATCTGCAGTGATTCTGGAGCCCAGAAAAATAAAGTCTGACACTGTTTCCACTGTTTCCCCATCTATTTCCCATGAAGTGATGGGACCAGATGCCATGAACTTAGTTTTCTGAGTGTTGAGAATACCATTAAGCATTTTAAAATTTTAATGAAAATAAGTTTAAAAGTTTCATTTACTTTTTAATTCTATTTACAGTATAAGATATCATATCATCAAGGAATTATACACATTAATTCTTATATTGTTATGAGCTCTTCACCTATGAATTGGCTAGTGCTCAAAAACAAAACTGATATCAAAAGTCTGTATTCTACTTCTTACATCAACACACATTTTCTTTAGCAAAAGAATTTAGTCATAAAAATTTAATTTAGTTGAAAAAAAGGAAAGAATCACCAGCATATTTCTATCATGATATCTTATTTTAACACTTCTGTGTGTATATTTCAGTTTTTTGTATGCGTATATAAACTTTTTCCTTTCAAATAGAAATCATGCTTTTTTTATTTCATAATGCATCTCATTATTAAACATTTTTCTATATTACTGTACATTCCTTTGTATAAATGTACTTCAGTATATTTAGCCAAGCATCAGTTTCTACCTGCTAGACTGTTAAATGGGCAGAGAGTAATCTCTTCTCAAAGAGTTAACATTCTAGTTGAAAGAAAATTTTAAAAAAACAAGCAACAACAAAACACGAAGAAAGGAAGTAGCAAGTACTACGAAAAAATTCACCATGTGACAGGGAAGGAAATAAAAGTTGTTTTAGCTCAGGTGGCAAGTGAATATCACTTGAGGAAGAAACATGTGGTTTGAGATCTGAATAATGAGAATTAATCAAAGGAAGAAAGAAGATGAAAAGACAATGCAAAAGACTCGAGCTAAGAATAATACTGGGTATGGGCAGGGGATTATTTTCTTATATGCAAGGAAAAACCTCTGGAGATGTCTAAATGAGGGAATGACAAGTCAGGCTTTTAAACAGTCACTCTGGGCTCCAGGGCGCATCAACTGTCAGAAGAGAAGAGTGGGGTCAGAAATCTGTTGTAAGAATTTAAGAAAGAGGGAAAGAGGCTTGACCCAAGCTACAATAGTAGAGATGAAACAAACAATCCTAGTACAGCAGTACTTGGAGATGGTGATATTCTTGTTGATGTGTAGGATATGAAGTGTTAGGATGAGATATG
The DNA here is from genome assembly GCF_055505025.1 of Bos grunniens. Lineage (NCBI taxonomy): Eukaryota > Metazoa > Chordata > Mammalia > Artiodactyla > Bovidae > Bos > Bos grunniens. Next base: position 53,013,620 of record NC_141166.1, on the reverse strand, counting down.
AAGCTGGACCCCTGATTTTTAGCTTGACCATTCATTTGAGAAAATATTTTTATAAATTTGAAATTATAGTCTTTTGTCATATCTAATGAAAACTTTCCCCTCTCTTTTAGTTTGTCCTATAATTTTCTTTGTGTTATTTTTGAAACAGCTATTTAACTTGAGGGTGTTAAATAAATCAATCTCTTCCTTCATCTTTATCATGCTAATAAGCTTATAAAGTAATTCTCTCATTTCAAATTTAGCTAAATATTCAGCTCATTTTCTTTTGAATCTAGGGTTCCGTTTTTACTTGTCTAGGGTCCCATATTACATGTCTGTAATATGTCTGAAATTTGTGAAGAAGATATGAATAATGGACATTCCCTCCCTTTTGCACAGTGGCTGCCTAGTTATTAGATAATCCATCCTTTATGTACTGACTGAGATGCCGCTTTTATAAAATAGCCTTATTTAATTTGGGACTATTTCTGGAATTTTCATTTTGTTCCTTTTATTTGCCTGAACTTGATCCAGTACCAAATTATTCTCTCAATAATTATTGAATTTTTATTATATATTTTAATATTATAATAAGAAAAATCTATCCACATTAGTCATATTTTCCCAAAGTAATCCAGGATACCCTCTCACATTCCTTCTTTCAAGTAAGCTGCAAATCATGTTGTCTCTCAAGGAAAAAAGGTTTAATACTTGATAAATCACTAAGATTTTAGCTGTATACATGATTGAAGTTAATATTTTTAGAATATAGCATATTGAATCAAAGTGACATATGTGCATAATGAAGAAGAGAAATTATCATTTTTGCCTTTATGGTAAGTTCAGTTTCCTGTCTTAAAAAAAAGATACTTCAGATATCTGATGTGTTTGTAAAAGAAATGATATTGTAATAGTTTCTTAAATTATAAAAATGTACATTTTACAGTACCAAATGGTTTGTGATAAAGGACCTTTATATAATTAGCCCAAACCAAATACTTGGGAGTATTTTTAAGCTCCCAAAATACATTTCTATTTTCTTTAATGGAAGGAAATAATTTAGAGTTGTTTCCTTTATCCTGTATTTTAAGCCTGATACAGAACTCAACATGTAAATACTTTTTCATTGTCAGGTATTCATATATGCTTCTTGAGTTTTCCATGCAAGATCCTTTCTGAAAATGCAATTTTATGACTTTATGTTTTCATAACTTAATCTTTATATTCATATAAATCACATCCCCTCTTCTTCCCAAGAAAACTCTGAATGCCTTAGTACTTCTTACATTTGACAGATATGACTTAGGAAACAAAGAATGAATTTCAAAAGTCTTGCTTAGGTCCATTGGAGGAAATTGTAGCATCATATTCAAATGCATAATTCCAGTTGCGTAAGAGAACCTAAACCAGTCTAAAGCAGAGCAAAGTCTAAATGACAATGTCAAAGGATGCATGAAAATCTTAGGTTAGGTTCAGATGTAATAATATCCAAGGAGTTGAAATGGACTAGTGAAACTTATAGTCAGTCAGGTATTATCATCATAGGGCTTGCCCTCCTTTATGCTATGTTTTTATACAAGTCTACCAGTTTGACACATCCACAGATCCTATACTTACCATTAAAACAAGTCAAAGGTGTGAAATTATATTTAGATAAATTGTTGGAGATTCCTCCTGCTTTCCCTGCTTTAGCCCATGATTGTCTTCTATGAGAGTCAATTGCATCTCTATAATTTATTTTAAAATTTAGCTCCTCCTTTTGGGAATGTTTCAGCATTAAGTTCCTCCAACTTCTAATTTTTGTCTTCCAATTTCTCACTCACTTCAGGTAACCTCAGGATTCTCTATCTTTATTGGCACCTCAGAACTCCCAGAGCAATTACTAGCCTCAAATCACTCACCCAGTGGTTATTATGAAGATTAAATAATACAATAATAAATATGAAACATTTACCACCATTTAAAGCACATCACAAATGCTCAGTTAATGGCAACTCTTACTAGCAGCTTTCTGCAACAACCAGTTGTATCACACTAACAAACTAAATCAAATGATTGCTTTGTCTGCTGCTGCTGCTGCTGCTAAGCTGCTTCAGTCGTGTCCGACTCTGTGTGACCTCATAGACGGCAGCCCACCAGGCTACCTCGTCCCTGGGATCCTTTAGGCAAGAATACTGGAGTAGGTTGCCATTTCCTTCTCCAATGCATGAAAGTGAAAGGTGAAAGTGAAGTCGCTCAGTCGTGTCCGACTCCTAGCAACCCCATGGACTGCAGCCTACCAGGCTCCTCTGTCCATGGGATTTTCCAGGCAAGAGTACTGGAGTGGGTTGCCATTGCCTTCTCCGGATTGCTTTGTCTCAGTTCAGTTCAGTTCAGTTGCTCAGTCGTGTCTGACTCTGCAACCCCATGAATTGCAGCACACACATATTATTACATCTGAACCTAACCTAAGATTTTCATGCATCCTCTGACATCCTGTCCATCACCATCTCCCGGAGTTCACTCAAACTCACGTCCATCGAGTCAGTGATGCCATCCAGCCATCTCATCCTCTTTGTCTACTAATAGCTAAATATTAGTGCAGCTAATTTTTATCTTTATTTAATTGGCTAAATATTTAGTGTCACAAATAGCCTCGATGTAGGAGTATGTCAGCTAGTTATTGTTAATGTTCATCATGTTTTGATATAGGAACAACGTTTGCACCTGCACACAGAAAAGGAGCCAGTAGAGAGAGAAGAAGATAAGTGGGGTGAACATATGTCCTGGTTTGCTGGTGACAGTGCCCAGTTTATACCTGCTATCCATTGTTATTAAGAGTTCCCAACTTCACTCTCCACCATTGTTATTGTTCAATCACTAAGTCATGTCTGGCTTTGACCCCATGGACTGAAGAATGCCAGGCTTCCCTGTCCTTCACTATCCTTCACTATCCACCATGGCACTGTTCAGTTGAACTTTCAGTGCTGATGGAAATGTTCTATATCCAGACTATTCAATATAGTGTTATAGTTACCAGCCAATGTGGCTATTGAGCACTTGAATGTGACTTGTGTAATTCAATAATTTCATTTCACTTAAATTTCATGTGGCTAGTGGCTAGTATATTGAATAGTGCAGCTCTAAAGTGCTGTATTTAGGGTGATATATTATGTTCACTCTAATGATTAGATTTATTTGATAGACTGAAAGCCTTAAGGTAATCACAGGGGAAATAATTCAGGTGGCAGGATTAGTCCTAGAAAAGTAAAGTGACCTTCCCTCTTCACTAGCAGGAGGAATTAGGATAGGTGACCATACATGAAACTTTGCCAGGTGGACGACTGGATAGTTTAGAAAGCTCAAGTCGAATGATCTTATTAAAGCAATAAAAAGATACATCTTCTGAAATTGAACAAGAGGTGATTTGGAACCACAAACTGCCACACATCCTGGGAAAGAATTAAGGTTTCAAGTAGTAGCTAAGCTTTCCCAGCTGTAATAATAGGATCTCATGTTCTTCCCATGTTTCTCATTTCATCTATATTTTTTATGATTTATTATCTACCACAGTTCAAATATTCTATCACCTCACAAGTTGCTCCTAATTAGCATACAACTGGTAAAGAAGGAAAGTGACCTTTTCTTGACTAATTTTCCTTCTTCAATTCAACGAGAGTCTGTGAAGTACTATATAATTAACAAGTATGTAGAGAGAAGTAAAGGTCTTATTTTATGATCTTAAAAAAGGATTGATTTCACAAGGAGCAAACTAGTTATAATTCCAGTAGTAGTTAATATGTATCCTTTAGCACCTAATTGAGTCATTTTCTGTGTTTAAGAGAATAAAAGAGCAAATAATTGTGTATCTTCTTGTTTGAATTATGTTTGAATGTAATGATTTATCAAATTATAATGAGAAGTGACATACAGACCAGACTATTACCATAGCACTTACTGGCACTCAAGTTTGACTTGTTTATATTTTTTATTTAAGAGAAAATGGAATTATTTGCTCTTAAATAATTTTAGGTATGAAAGATGAAAGTTATTTTTAAAGACTTCAACAAACTGAGATTTCTCTATTTTAATTTAAATTGACCTCCTTAAATATGCTAAGCTAAATAGTCATAGAATTTTAGTATGACTCACAAAACATATTAATATAGCTTTATTTTCTGTTTACATGGCATTCTCATGAGAATCAGTGATATATAATTTTATTATTGTCTTTAGAAAATATTATTTTGCAGCAGAAGGGGAAAAATGCCTTTGGTTTGTTTGTTTTTTCACTTTTGTAAATCTCTAGACAAGCTGGAAAAAATGACATTGCTTTCTGTGTCATTAAAAAAAAAGAAAACAACACTGGACCTAAAAACCACACAGCTGGTCTTTTCAATTTTCTTAACTACTGAATTGGATTAACTGCATGATCCAAGTCAATTGATCGTGCAGAAATCAATGGCTGAGAAGGCCAGATCTTCCCTCCTGGTTGGCCTCTTTCCTAAGCCTCCAAGTATGTGACGTTCATTCAGTGCACCATCAAATTTTAAAATAAATTACTTTTTAAATGCTCAAGTTATAAACTTTAATGGATGATATTTGTCTAAAAAATATCCAGTAAATGAGTAGTAAAATATAATTTAGAGGCTTGCGTTAAAAAATAGCATTTGTTAGACATTTTCTATTTGTATTTACTACAGAAAATATAAATAACAGAAATATAGAGAACAAAATGCCACAACTCAGCCACTTACTATTAATAATATGATATATATCTTTAGAATTTCTTTGTGTGTAAGCATGTGTGTGTGTGTATGTGTATGGTGGGGAGAATAATGACCCCCCCAAAGATTTCCGCATCCTAAGCCCTGGAACCTGTAAATCTGATAGGTAGCATGGCAAAGGGGAATCGGGTAGCAGATGGAACTAAGGTTGCTAGCCAGCTGCCCTTAAAATAGGGAGAGTATCCTGGATTCTTCAGGCTTTCCAGGTGGCTCAAAGAATCCATCTGTCTTAACTAGATTAAGTGCACATTCACCTCCACGAACACCTCAGAAAGCAGCCAGCCTACAGGTGGAAATTGCCATAGGACAAGCCAACGCACATGAAGCTGAGAGGATGTTGATAATGCAAGTTGGGTCAAAAGAAGAAGGCTTTCCTGAGGAACATTCAGCTTGAACTGGCAAAAGACAGAAGATAGTGGACAAGTGTTTGAGGAAAGGCTCTAGAGGAGAAGGAAAAGAGAGCATGCCCCGCTCTCATGCTTCCATGGATTTATACCCTCCCCTGATCAGCTTGGGTGGCACCACCAGGTCATGAGTAAACTATGTTAAATTGTGTTGGAGAAAAAAAAGAGAATCTATCTACCAATGCAGAAGACGCAGGAGATGGGGGTTCAATCCCTGGGTCAGGAAGATCCCCTGGAGTAGTGGCAACCCACCCCAGTATTCTTGTCATGGGAAACCCCAGGACAGTAGAGTTTGGTGGGTTACAGTTGATGGGCTTGCAAAGAGTCAGACACAACTGAGTAATTGAGCATGCAAGCATGCATTCTGGACTGTTTAGATGGGGCCAGTGTAAGGGCAAGGGTCCTTAAAAGTAGAAGGAGGCAGAAAAGGAGGGAAGACTGATATGATATGAGAAGAATTCAACACATTTTTCAGCTTTGAAGATAGATGAAAGGGGCCAAAAACCAACCAGTACAGGTGGCCCCTCAAAGTTAGAAAATGCAAGGAAACAGATTCTTCCTTAGGACTTCCAGAAAGCAACATAGGCTAACACTTTAGACTTTTAACTTACAGAATTGTAAGATAATAAATGTATGTTATTTCAAGTCAGTACGTGAACCGTGAACTTCCAGATGTTCAAGCTGGTTTTAGAAAAGACAGAGGAACCAGAGATCAAATTGCCAACATCCACTGGAAAAAGCAAGAGAGTTCCAGAAAAACATCTATTTCTGCTTTATTGACTATGCCAAAGCCTTTGACTATGTGGATCACAATAAACTGTGGAAAATTCTGAAAGAGATGGGAATACCAGACCACCTGACCTGCCTCTTGAGAAACCTATATGCAGGTCAGGAAGCAACCGTGAGAACGGGACATGGAACAACAGACTGGTTCCAAATAGAAAAAGGAGTATGTCAAGGCTGTATATTGTCACCCTGCTTATTTAATTTATATGCAGAGAACATCATGAGAAATGCTGGACTGGAAGAAGCACAAGCTGGAATCAAGATTGCCAGGAGAAATATCAATAGCCTCAGATATGCAAATGACACCACCTTTATGGCAGAAGGTGAAGAGGAACTAAAGAGCCTCTTGATGAAAGTGAAAGAGGAGAGTGAAAAAATTGGCTTAAAGCTCAACATTCAGAAAACGAAGATCATGGCATCTGGTCCCATCACTTCATGGCAAATAGAAGGGGAAACAGTGGAAACAGTATCAGACTTTATTTTTGGGGCTCCAAAATCACTGCAGATGGTGATTGCAACCATGAAATTAAAAGACACTTACTCCTTGGAAGAAAAGTTATGACCAACCTAGATAGCATATTCAAAAGCAGAGACATTACTTTGCCAACAAAGGTCTGTCTAGTCAAGGCTATGGTTTTTCCAGTAGTCATGTATGGATGTGAGAGTTGGACTGTGAAGAAAGCTGAGCACCAAAGAATTGATGCTTTTGAATTGAGGTGTTAGAGAAGACTCTTGAGAATCCCTTGGACTACAAGGAGATCCAACCAGTCCATTCTAAAGGAGATCAGCCCTGGGATTTCTTTGGAAGGAATGATGCTAAAGCTGAAACTCCAGTACTTTGGCCACCTCATGTGAAGAGTTGACTCATTGGAAAAGACTCTGATGCTGGGAGGGATTGAGGGCAGGAGGAGAAGGGAACAACAGAGGATGAGATGGCTGGATGGCATCACCAACTCGATGAACATGAGTCTGAGTGAACTCCGGGAGTTGGTGATGGACAGGGAGGCCTGGCGTGCTGTGATTCATGGGGTTGCAAAGAGTCGGACACGACTGGGAGACTGAACTGAAGACTGTGGTAATTTGTTACAGCAGAAATGGAAAACTGATACAGTGTGTATATATGTGTGCATATATAAGTATAGGGGTGTGTATATGCCCACATAATTATATCTATCTACATACATGTACATATGGGGCTTCTGTGGTGGCTCAGTGGTAAAGAATCTGCCTGCAATGCAGGAGACACAGAAGACATGGGTTTGATCCCTGGGTTGGGAAGATCCCCTTGAGAAGAAAATGGCAACCCACTCTAGTATTCTTGCCTAGAAAATTCCATGGACAGAGAAACTGACAAGGTACAGTCCATAGGGTCACAAAGAATCAGGCACGACTTAGCGACTAAACAACAACAGTGTGTGTATATATACACACATATGCTGAAGTAGGAAAATCATCTATATGTCATTTATCTTGCTTTTATTTTTAAACTATCATTTGCATTTTTGTATTATTAAATATTCTGTAGTTCAGTTATTGTGGCAGCATACTACTTCATTGTGTTGATGTGACTAATTTTTTACTCTTCCCTAACAGAGACTGAGATTCTTTTATTTTTTCTATAATTATGAATGACAGTGCACTAAATAATGTGAGTCAATATCTTATAGTTTTCTAGGATACATTGAAACTTTTTTGAATTGTTTAATAATATATATATATAATTGGATCTTATACACTATATATAATTATTTTTATTATATTTTAAATGTCTTCACAATTAACAATATGACTATTTTAGATTTATTACACAACAATGGAAGAAACCTTGTCATCTAAATAAAATTAGTTTTTTGAACTGTAAGGTCTTAAATGTAACACTAAGATCCAGATCTACATGTTGACATGGCATAGTTTTTGCTTGAGACCCAATGTAGGCAAGAGGGATTTTTATATTCCCTTGTCATCATGCTTCCATAAAGGACTTTCATGTTAAATGCCGGAATAAAACTATTTTCAGGTAACAAAACTGTCCTCTTTCCACTCCATTCATTTTCTTTACTGCTTGGGAGAAGTGACTGACCTGACTGAGACTGCTGGAAAACAAACATCATCCAGTAACCACATGGCTGAAGGCAGAACTTCTACAGAAAAATTTTGTCAAACAACCTTATCTTCTGTTGGCTCTTCCGAGACTCCTTCTGTCATGCAGTAAGCACACTTGGTCATGTACTTCCTTATGTGTTGGAAAACACATGCTATTCCAGGGTTCGTGTGCTTTTAACTATTGATACAATCTGGTTAGCTGCTAGAGGAAAAGGGTGTTCTGGCTAGCAGCGTCCAGTGTATTCAGTAAAATAGCCATTCCTTCATTTTTAAGAGTATTAAAATGCATTACTTATGCTGGGACATTTGGGGAAGGTCTAGAGTGAAACTATTTCTTTCTCTTCTTATCTTATAGTTAACAATTCTTGAACATAGCTGCAAAATAGAATGATTGTGGGGCTTTAAAAAAAATAGTTAAGCAACCTGGAGATTATGATTTCATGGATCTCAGGTGAGCCCTAATTATTTTTTTTAAAGCATTCACAAGAGACTCTAAGATGGGCCCAATATGATACCATATCAACTGGCTGGCTGATGTATCTTAATGTCAAAAGCAGAAAGGAAGGAAATCATATGATTTGTCCTTACTATTAGGTTTGGTAATATTTAAATTCTTCAAGCAGTATCAATATTCTATGGTAGTAGAATTTGGTGGCATTGTTTACAACATACATGGTTTTCCTAGCTTAGCATTATCATAAGTAATCCTAAAGATTTGAGTCCTTACATTGAATTAGGAAGAGGATTTGCTTTTGCTTTTGCTTTCCCTTTCCTATATCATCGTTGCTTAGAGGATGTAGTAGGCAATGGCTATCTCTACTTCTGTTCTGAAATTGACTTTACTTCTATTTCCTTGTTCCTGAGTCTTTCTTTTCACCTTGCTTCAAAATCTCAACAAAAGTAAATTGGATGAAAAAAGTAAGGATAGGAAGGAGCTAGAAGAAAAAAACCTATAATGGAAAAAAGGCAACCAAGTAGTGGAGAGAAAAAACATAAGACAGAGTGGGGAGAAAATGGTGGCACTATGCTATAATCTAGGTTTACCCTGGCTTCAAGTGTGTTTAAAATGTCCAAAGTAATTTACTTTCCCCAAGTGTGTTACTCTAATAGGAATAAGATGTGATAGAATGGGTTCAACAGTATAAAATTGCATGAAACCAAGAACTAGTTTATTATTTCTTATCTGTTAAATCACAAAAATCTTGCAACCCCATGGACTGTAGCCCACCAGGCTCCTCTGTCCATGGGATTTTCCAAGCAAGAATACTGGAGTGGGTTACCTTTGCCTTCTCCGGGAAATCTTCCCAGACTCAGGGGTTGAACCCGGGTTTCCTGCACTGCAGTCTGATTCTTTACTGACTGAAAGGAAATGGGAGTTACATACAAATGAAAGTAACACTCTTTTTCTCCCTATGCATTTTTAATATAGCTGTAGATCAACCAATGGGTAGATAGATAGAAGCTCCATCTTACTGGTGTATACCTGATAGACTTTATATTAGATTCTTTTAAAAAATATTTTTATTTATTTATGCATTTATTTGGTTGTGCCAAGTCTTAGCTGCCACACATGGAATCTTTGATCTTCATGGTGGCATGTGGCATCTAGTTCCCTGATCAGGGATTGAACCTGGGCCCCCTACATTGGGAACTGTAGAGTCTTAGGCATTGGACAACCAGGAAAGTCCCCATATTATATTCCTAAATGCCTATTCTCTACTGGAAACCCTAATATAATCAAAGAATATTTACACTATGCAAATTTCATTGATGGCTAGTCTAATCTTATTTTACACATAATTAAAGTCAGGAACTTTACCTGATATCAGGCTTCCCTGATAGCTCGGTTGGTAAAGAACCCACCTGCAATTCAGGAGACTGCAGTTCGATTCCTGGGTCAGGAAGATCTGCTGCAGAAGAGATAGGCTACCTACTCCGGTGGCTCAGCTGATAAAGAATTGCCTGCAATGAGGGAGACCTGGGTTTGATCCAGGGTTTGGAAGATCCCCTGGAGAAGAGAAAGGTTACCCACTCCAGTATTTTGGCCTGGAGAATTCCATGGACTGTATGGTGCCTGGGGTCACAAAGAGTTGGAAACGACTGAGTGACTCTAACTTTCAAAGTCAGGAACACAAAGTTTCCAAGGCCAAATCACTATTTAATACGATCTGTAACAATGATCAGTTGATCAGTCAATCCTACAGGAAATCAGTCCTGAATATTCATTGAAAGGACTGATGCTGAAGCTGAAACTCCAATACTTTGGCCACCTGATGAGAAGAACTGACTCATTGGAAAAGACCTTGATGCTGGGAAAGATTGAAGGCAGGAGGAGAAGGCAACAACAGAGGATGAGATGGTTGGATGGCATCACTGATTTGATGGCCATGAGTTTGAGTAAACTCCAGGAGTTGGTGATGGACAGGGAAACCTGGCATGCTGCAGTCCATGGGGTTGCAAACAGTCAGACATGACTGAATAACTAAAATGAACTATAACAATGATTTTGATGAGTAACAAATCTCTTTCTTCATTATATGCTATATGAAGAACCGAACTGAGAAATGTGAGGTAATTTCTCTGAAATATTTATATGAGAAAATCCTAATTTTAGCAGTCCTGAGACATGAAAACTGTGAGAAATACAATATGGTTATTTTATCTCATATATAGATGGAGTAAGTGGCTGCTTGCATAGGTATTGTGATCTGAAAAGTCTAGGAATCACCTCCCCATTCCTATCTTCATTCAGCCCTTGTGACAAGACAGGGGCTTGAAACACTGCCAGAAGTCCATATCCTGCAGAAGCAATTATTCAATTAGAATCAATTATTTATGTCTTTATATTTCTGTAACTAAATCTGTTTGTTTATAATAAATATTCTGTCTCCATTTGGCTATTAGTAGGTAGAGACATATTTGTAAAGTTTAAATGTTCTTAAAATTCATGAAAATTCAATTTCAGAGTCTGAATAAGACTTGGTCAACATATTCTTGTGTAAACATAAAATTCAAGCCCATAAAACTTAGAAGTAGTAAAACAAATAGCATCATTAGCAACTGTAAAACGAGTAATTATTGCTAAACTATAGAAGGCAATGGCACCCCACTCCAGTACTCTCACCTGGAAAATCCCATGGACGGAGGAGCCTGGTAGGCTGCAGTCCATGGGGTCGCTAAGAGTCGGACACGACTGAGCGACTTCACTTTGACTTTTTCTTTCATGCATTGGAGAAGGAAATGGCAACCCACTTCAGTGTTCTTGCCTAGAGAATCCCAGGGACAGGGGAGCCTGGTGGGCTCCCTGTTGGAGTTGCACAGAGTCTTAGCAGCAGCAGCATAGTATGCCAGGGCAAGCTTGTGTTGTTTAAGCACAATCAAAAAATGCTCAAAATTTTTCAGACTTTCTTTCAATATTGGAAAGTTAATCAAACAAAGTAGGTTTGTCTGGTGGCTCAGCAGTAAAGAATCTGCCTGCCAATGCAAGAGATGCGAGTTCAATTCCTGGATTGGGAAGATCACCTAGAAAAGGAAATGCCAACCCAGACCAGTATTTTTGCATAGGAAATCCTGTGGACAGAGGAGTCTGGTGGACTACAGTCCATGGTGTTTCTTTTTTTTTTTTTTTTTTTACTTCTCGAGAAGGAAGAGTTTATTGGATACACTTGTAGGGGGCAAAAGTCTAACAGTGAGAAGGAACTACAGGCTCACCCCTTTAGAAGATGAGCAAGGAAAACAAATACACTGATTATGTACAATCATTAAAAACAGCAGGGTGGTGGAAAAAAGGAAAAACTGCCAGCAGCCTTCCAGAAGGTTAGTAACAGAGGACGTCTGCAGGCACCTTCCTGCCCAGTCCCAACCCGGCCCGCGCGTCCTGGGGTTGTCCCCGCCGCCGATGAGAAACGGATCGAACAGGGAGACTGGGGGGCTCCGAGGGGCTCACGTCGGTCCTGCTGTGCCCGCAGTGGGACCTGGAGAAGGAAGCCCCGCCGGCGCACATGCACCTGCCTCTCCTCGAAAATCCCCAAGGACAACGTCCCGGGCATCTCCCGATACAGACGTGGGAAGAGCTGAGGAAATGCACGTCGTGGAGGAAGCAGCGGCCTTTCCGGGGGCCTATGCCCAAGTCCAGACCTGGGGTCCTCTGACGTGAGCCCCACGCCCCGCACCTGCGAGACCCCGAAATGGGCTGAGCGCTGGGACCAGGGGGTCCACCGGGGGCCCAGGACTTCCGCTGGAAGCCAGCCCCCAAGCCCCGGCATCAGAGGAAGGGTGCATGGTGTTTCAAAGACTTCAGACATGACTTAGCAACTAAACAACAATAGTCAAACAAATTTTTAAGCCTGTCTTGATATATAGGGAGTTGTAGGCATAGTATATTTTTTCATGCACAATGTAGAACATCTATGTGAAATATATATTATATGAGTGCTTAAGTATATCAGTGAATATATATATATTTATATTTCATGTCAAAACAATGAATGTGTTAAAAATAGCTATATGAGTATTTGATGATTAAAACACATTCCATTTAATAAAACTCAAAGGAGATTTATTCTACTGTAGCTAATATGCCATTCCTGCCAAGTACCTCAGACTCATATCTCAAAAACTTAATGGCTAAACCTTTAGAGATTTAATATGCCAACATGTCTTGAGAAATGAGCAAGACGTGCTTGATTAGTTTAAAAATGAAGTGTGCATTTCTAGGAGACTATTTAGCAGGCTATGGCTTATGTGTGTAAAATGTCAGGATTTTAAGTTTGATGTGAAGTCAGTGTCTTGAGATCAATTAACCTAAATTTTTTAAGAAAAGAAGAAATCTATCATTCGGCATATTTTGAAACACACAAAAAATATTCAGCGAGGAAGACAACACATTCAATATGCACCATCAGAGAGACTGTCAAATGACTCCAAAATCCTTGATGCTTCATCGTTAGTATACGTGTCTTTGCCAGCTTTCAATATCACTTCTTTTACCACATTTTGGCAATCCAGCACTTGTGTTCTGATTGCCTTGAAGTTTAATGTACTTCTATTTTGAGGCATTTACTGAATTGTATTAAGAACCATAGTGCTTGGGTTATAGAAGCAGTATCATTTTTCTTTATTCCATTAAAAAGGTCTCTCATCTTTTTTCTATATATTTTCCCTAGCTAGAAAAGAAAATATTGCTGTCAGTTTCAGTGGGGTTTGTCTTTCATCTCACAGTGGCATTTCAGGTCTCTAAGTGGTATCCAATTTATTTGTATTCCAATGCCACTTCAGTGAAGCGTGCCTCTCTGTCAGATGAATGCAAGCTTCAGGTGCTCAGTACTTGGAAGCCATGCCATGAACAAATTGACAATATCAACTGTAGCCAGTCATCTTGCAGATAATTTCTGCATGCCTGGTGAAGAAGAGTTCTCAGAATTATTCAGCAGCACTATCAATAATATTTTTAGAGTAATCTAAGTTTTTTTCCTTGACTTTCTCAAGCTATGATATTTTATTGTCAGTTCTCTGTCATCATATTGAAGATGCACTTTAGCATAACTTTTATTTCCAAGAAAATAGTTTTTATTTAATGTTATTTTTTTAATATTTTCAAATCTTTCCACTTACTATTAAGAATCAAACTTTAATGAATCCCTATAATTTGTAACTTAAAGTTTTATATACATCAGAAATCTGAGGGGAACCTAGAATTACAACATACATAGCATAGCATAACAGCAGCATATTATTCCTATCATATTTTATCTTATTATTTTTACTCATTCACTTCTAAAAGGTTCAATAATTACAGAATATTATGTGATTAATGTTATATTTTAAAATACCCCTTTGGTTTATTGCAATTGACTGTAAAAATACCCAAATTTTCCATTCTTTTTCAGTAATGTTGCTGTGCAGCTCTCCTCCCATTAAGGCTCAGAATCTGCCCCACTACCGCTTTGAATGTAGGCTGGCTTTGTGACTTTCTTTGTCCAAACAGAATGGAATGGAAGAAACAGAGTGCCAGTTTCAAATCTAGGCTATAAGAGCTTTTGTGCATCTCTACATTTCTTGGGACCTCTGTCTCTACCAGGGGATCAAGCTCAGATCAGCCTTCTGGGAGATGAGATACACCTTGAAGCAGAATCAATTCATTCATTAGAATCACCTACATCAACACATCCACGGCCAACCCCAGGTTACCACAAATGATGATTAAGCCCAGCCAAAATCATCTAAGCCTAGTCCAGGCAACACATAGACTCATGATAAATAATATATTATTTATATAACATAAATATGTGCCTAGATAAAATGCAAAATAAAACACTTCCTTACATTTGGGTAAGATAGAGCAGAATCAGGTCAAAGAGAAAGCATGACTTTTAAAAAATTCCTTGTTGCAAAATGCAATGTGGAGAAACTGGTATTTGGGCTAGGTTTTGAGGAGGAAATAATTTGTAACATGGAGAAGAAATGAAGTAACTTTAATGACAGTGAACCATGTCAGCAAAGATGAATAAATGAACTTAGCTGAAATAAAGTTGCATACACAGGCTAGTGGATGATGAGACTAAAAATTCTAAATTTTTAGTTGGGACTAATTTTTAGTTGGGACTTTCTTAGGCAAGTCAAGAAATTTGAATCTACTTCTGGGAGCATTAAGAAGATTAAAGATAAATTATGATAGAGAAATGACAATAATTCAGGAGGTAGGGAAACCACACAAAGTGGCTTTTCCAAAGGTAGGAAAAAACAGTGAAGTCTTCAAAGGCAGTACCAGAAAGGATGAAAAGAAGAACTAAAGTCAATACATTTTCTAAGTTAGACTTCAATAACTTTTCAGTTAGAACTGATTGAAGTAGGTTAAGAAAAAGACAAAGTGAAGGGAAAGCACAAAAGTCTAGCATTTCCCCAGATTCCAGATTAAAATATGGCATGGATTGTGATCTTTTCATTAAAGTGGAAAAGATTAGAATAGAAACCTGTTATAGGAAGAGAAATAAACTTTGGTTTTAACATATTAATTTTGAAGTCACTTCAAGAAATATAGGTTAACATGGCAATTGAAAATGAATAATTTCACAATTTGTATGGAAATACAAAAAAACTCGAATAGCCAAAGCTATCTTGAGAAAGAAGAATGGAACTGGAGGACTCAACCTACCTGACTTCAGGCTCTACTACAAAGCCACAGTTATCAAGACAGTATGGTACTGGCACAAAGACAGAAATATAGATCAATGGAACAAAATAGAAAGCCCAGAGATAAATCCATGCACATATGGGCACCTTATCTTTGACAAAGGAGGCAAGAATATACAATGGATTAAAGTGGATTTAATCCATAAATCCATAAATCCATAAAATGGATTTAACAAGTGGTGCTGGGAAATCTGGTCAACCACTTGTAAAAGAATGAAACTAGAACATTTTCTAACACCATACACAAAAATAAACTCAAGATGGATTAAAGATCTAAACATAAGACCAGAAACTATAAAACTCCTAGAGGAGAACATAGGCAAAACACTCTCTGACATACATCACAGCAGGATCCTCTATGACCCACCTCCCAGAATATTGGAAATAAAAGCAAAAATAAACAAATGGGACCTAATTAACCTTAAAAGCTTCTGCACATCAAAGGAAACTATCAGCAAGGTGAAAAGACAGCATTCAGAATGGGAGAAAATAATAGCAAATGAAGCAACTAACAACTAATCTCAAAAATATACAAGCAACTCCTACAGCTCAACTCCAGAAAAATAAATGACCCAATCAAAAAATGGGCCGAAGAACTAAATAGACATTTCTCCAAAGAAGACATACAGAGGGCTAACAAACACATGAAAAGATGCTCAACATCACTCATTATCAGAGAAATGCAAATCAAAACCACTATGAGGTACCATTTCACGCCAGTCAGAATGGCTGCGATCCAAAAGTCTACAAATAATAAATGCTGGAGAGGGTGTGGAGAAAAGGGAACCCTCTTACACTGTTGGTGGGAATGCAAATTAGTACAGCCACTATGGAGAACAGAGTGGAGATTTCTTAAAAAACTGGAAATAGAACTGCCTTATGATCCAGCAATCCCACTGCTGGGCATACACACTGAGGAAACCAGAAGGGAAAGAGACATGTGTACCCCAATGTTCATCACAGTACTGTTTATAATAGCCAGGAGATGGAAGCAACCTAGATGTCCATCAGCAGATGAATGGATAAGACAGCTGTGGTACATATACACAATGGAGTATTACTCAGCCATTAAAAAGAATACATTTGAATCAGTTCTAATGAGGCGGATGAAACTGGAGCCTATTATACAGAGTGAAGTAAGCCAGAAAGAAAAACACCAATACAGTATAATAATGCATATATATGGAATTTAGAAAGATGCTAATAACCCTGTGTACAAGACAGCAAAAGAGACACTGATGTATAGAACAGTTTTATGGACTCTGTTGCAGAGGGAGAGGGTGAGAAGATTTGGGAGAATGGCATTGAAACATGTATAATATCATGTATGAAACGAGTTGCCAGTCCAGGTTGGATGCACGATTCTGGATGCTTGGGGCTAGTGCACTGAGACGACCCAGAGGGATGGTATGGGGAGGGAGGAGGGAGGAGGGTTCAGGATGGGGAACACATGTATACCTGTGGCAGATTCATTTTGATATTTGGCAAAACTAATACAATTTGTAAAGTTTAAAAATAAAATAAAATTAAAAAAAAGAAAAAGAAAATACCAAATACATCCAGGGATAACGTTAGAGTGAGGAAATTTAGAGTAAAAAAGAGAACCAAAGAATTGAACTCTGGGGAATACAAAAATATAAAGGAAAAGCAAAGGAGGAGATAACTATTAAAGGACAATGAAGAGCAATTTTCAGATGTGGATACAAATTTTAAGAAAAGATATCCGAGAAAATAATGGTGCAAATTCAAGGAGAGGATGATCAACAATAGCAAGGGCAAAAGATGAGTAAGATGAGGTTCAAAAGAGCAGCTCTATTGGCAATTAAGAGGTGACTATAGGAAAAACACCTTCAAATCACTGCAGATGGTGCCTGCAGCCATGAAATTAAAAGACGCTTACTCCTTGGAAGGAAAGTTATGACCAACCTAGACAGCATATTCAAAAGCAAGACATTACTTTGCCAACAAAGGTCTGTCTAGTCAAAGCTATGGTTTTTCCTGTGGTCATGTATGGATGTGAGAGTTGGACTGTGAAGAAGGCTGAGCGCCGAAGAATTGATGCTTTTGAACTGTGGTGTTGGAGAAGACTCTTGAGAGTCCCTGGGACTGCAAGGAGATCCAACCAGTCCATTCTGAAGGAGATCAGCCCTGGGAGTTCTTTGGAAGGAATGATGCTAAAGCTGAAGCTCCAGTACTTTGGCCACCTCATGCGAAGAGTTGACTCATTGGAAAAGACTCTGATGCTGGGAGGGATTGGGGGCAGGAGGAGAAGGGGATGACAGAGGATGAGATGGCTGGATAGCATCACTGACTCGATGGACGTGAGTCTGAGTGAACTCCGGGAGTTGGTGACGGACAGGGAGGCCTGGCCTACTGTAATTCATGGGGTCGCAAAGAGTCGGACACTACTGAGCGACTGAACTGACTGACTCAGGCACTAAACATTCCCAGTTTGAGTAATTAATAGGTAGAAATTAAGGAATTTGAAAAAGCAAGCCTAGGCTACATTGTCATAAATTTTAGTAAAGAATTAAATGAGGAACTAAGGCTTGAAGGAAAGGTAGATAAAGGATGAGAATATCTGAGCTTCCTCGTAAGCTCAGGGGGCTTCCCCAGTGGCTCAGCCGTAAAGAATCCACCTGCAATGCAGGGACCGCAAGAGAGGTAGGTTCAATCCCTGGATCAGAAAGGTTGCTTGGAGGAAGACTTGACAACGCACTCCAGTATTCTTGCCTGGAGAATCATATGGACAGAGGAGCCTGGCAAGCTGCAGTCCACAGGGTCTCAAAGAGTCGGGCATGACTGAAGCAACTTAGCATGCATGCAGGTAGGCTTAGGAGACGTGATCCCTGAAAAGACTATCTAGGCTTTAATGACCTAGCAGAAGATTGTCCCTAAGGCATGGGTGGAGCAGCTACCTTTGTAGATAAGAGAAAGCACCTCAGCATCCAGGTCAGAAGAGAAGGATGAACCTCACAATAGGAGTATTCAGAAGAGGGAATACAAAGTCATAGGACATTTCACCTGATAATCTTGGCTTTCTCTGTGAATTAAGGATCTATTGATGTGATGGTATTGAAAGTACATTAGGATTCAAAATAAAGGTTTTTGTATAGATATTATGAAAATTCAAATGGGATTGGAAAGGGAAAAGAAAAATGATTCCAAACAGTTCTGAAGGCTCAGCTGAGGTTGAAATACTCTAAGTTTATGGTTAGAAAGATGTGTATTGATCTGTGTGAAGTCCAGGGGTAGCAGTAGAGGAAGTAGATAGCTGCTTTCATTTGAGTGAGAACAGAAAAAATAGACTGGTAAAAGCACTGAAAGTCATAATGACTCCATTTTGAAGACAGACTGTAGTCAAGATAGGATCCTGGAGTGAAGCCAGAGTACAGCTTATATATACAAGGAGGATTGAAAATGCAAGGCAAATGCTCTCCAATTCCATTCTATTATAGTGCAAAATAGCCTTTGCCATGGCTTTTTCATATGTAAAATGTTATTTTTTAACTGACTTATGTCTGTTCTACTTAAACACTAAGTACAGTTTCTTCTGGTTTGAATATTTTATTATTATAGCTCTTTTAGGGAGCATTCACAATTACAACCTACATAATACATGATTTCCTCTATTAATAAGGGACTGTTTTATTTACCTTTCCCAAGCTAAGCTAAATGTCAGGCATAGTTCAACAAAATAAATCTATAATTCTCAATAGACACAAATGCTTATTTTATTAATACCAAATCTAACTCCAAATTAAAATCATATGGGATTGACATTGTGTACATATTTCAGATAAACTAATTTTGTTTTTAATATCAAATTCATAAAGAGTAATTAAAGCATTTGTTGCCCTTTTCTCCTGGTTTTATATGCATGGACTTAGAAGATAATAATTAAAAAGACTTTGCTTAACTCAACCACAGACAACATAAAAATATGAAAGTAGATAGACAGATGGGAAATAGATGGATAAGCAGATGGCCATATCACTTTAGAAAAATAAAGTGAAAATTTGCTTGTCATTCTAATTAACACTGGACATCGTTCTTTAAACTTGCACCTTGGATCAAAGATAACAGTATGAGCACAAACCATAATACTATAATTTATAACCTTAAACCCTGAACAAGAGCAAGATTTTCACTCCAGATCTTGAACAATTCCAAAGACTGTTGATATAAGTAACTTACATGTATATTGCAGGAAACATAACACTTCATTATATGCTGATAAACCAAAGAAATCTAGAAATTATTTCACTTTCCCCATTCAAGACTGAGGTTGAGGGAAGAATACTGTTTTTAAAGGAACTGACTGAAAAGTAGAGTTCAAAGTTCATATACTGGGGACCAGACAGTATATGAAAGTAAAGAGAATAAGGTTGGCATTTACTCAAAAAAAAATTTAGGTTTATTCTTTGTGTTGGATTAGCCTCAGAGAAGAGTCAGAGAAAGAACCACTGGAGTCTAACAGTTAGGGTCAATAGATCCCACTGATGGGTTATATCAAAACAGAAACCAAAGGTCATTAACATACTTCCTCCTAAAATCTGTCAAGATTGGTTCAGAAACTAGACACGGCTGAGATGCAGATAAAGGAAGAGGAGGCACTGTAAGGAGAGAAAAGCTTGAGGCAAAATAAATGAATCTGGTTATATGTAAAAAAAAATAGACATTAAGATATATTAGCAGATACAAACTACTACATATAAAATAAACAAAAAGGTCTAATTTATAGCAAGGGAACTATATTCAATATTATGCAATAAACCATAATGGAAGAGAATATGAATCACTTTGCTGTACACTGGAAACTAACACATTATAAATCAACTATACTGCAATAAAAATACAAAATAATGACATTAATGCATGTTTGACTTTATACTGGATCTATACAGAAGTCTTGAAATATGGTTCAACAGAACATATGAGGCCAAAATAGAAAACACTGTCATTAATATAGAAGTGTCCTTACTTCTGTGGTCCACCATCGGGTAATAGAACCCACTAAAAAAGTTTGGCAGTGACTGTCAGTGAAGTCACAATTTGGCCACATGTAGATTTTCCAAGCTTATTTTTTAAAACCATATGTAATATATCCAGGAATATATTACTTGCAGAAACCATACCGAACTTTTCAAGAGCAAAGATTGTGTCTAATAATATCTGTTTTCTTATTAGCATTATGCAGTATCTAGGACACAATAAATGATCAAAAGAATGAAATGAGAAATATAGCTTCCTTATGTTTTCATTTTATTTAAATATAATTTTGTTTTATATTAAAAATATAAAATAATTAACAAAGTTTGCTATGTTTATGAGGTATGAAATAACACACCTGTGAAATTTGTTGATAGTGAGACCATAATGACAGAAAAAGATACTTTAATTGAAAGAAATTAAATATAAAGCACTGAAAACATGAATAGATAAATGTTAATAGTTTTTCAAAGTAACAAGTATTAAAATATAATTAGTTATGTATAAAGCCAATATAACTGCCAGAGTGATTAGAGATAGGTTCTACAATCAAAAAGACCTGGATCTGAAGCCCATGTGCCCACCTCACTGATTCTGATTATCGGATCTGGGATTTTATTTTACTCTGCTTATGAGTTAGCTGTAACTATTTGATGGGTACTAGCAGAAGACATGAGATTTCTGGGTCAGAGACAATGGTCTTTATTACTCACAGCACAGAAAGGAATATAAGTGTCAGCACGCTTGCATGGGCTCTTTTTGCCCGAGTTTCCACAGGGCAACATGATAAACCCACATGGATGCTACATGAGCAACAGGTTTGCATCACAGCTGAACACTTGAGTTTGGGGAATCCATGGTTTTTCTGGCAAATCAGTAAACATGTTTGTTCTCTGTCCAAGGCAGGGCAGAGCCATTATCTCATTTCTCAACCTTGAGAAACAAACCTAAAAAATAGTATTGCAGTCAGGGACTTGCAATCTGGCACATCCAGCAAGATTTATAAGAGTGCAACAGACCCAAAGAGCACTCTATCTCCATACACAAATGTTATTCAGATCACTTCCATTCATTTGCTTTCTTTCCTTTTTAATCTGTTTTTGTGACACTTTCATCAGCATTTTTGCCTATCTCTCCCACAAGAATAAAAACCCTAAGAAAGCAGATTTTTTTTAAAAAATTTATTGCAGTACAGTTGATTTACAGCATGTGTTAGTTGCTGCGGTACATCAGAGTGAATCAGTTATAATATACATATATCCGATCTTTTTAAGACTCTTTTCCCATATATGTCATTACAAAGCATTGAGTAGAGTTCCCTGTGCTATACAGTAGGTCCTTGTTAGTTGTTTATCACTATATATAGTTGTGTGTATATGTCAATCCGAATCTCCCAGTTTATCCCCTTCTTAGCCCCTGGTAACCATAAGTTTGTTTTCTACATCTGTAATTCTGTTTCTGTTTTTTAGCTAAGTTCATGTGTATCCTTTTTCTAGAGTCCATATGTAAGTGGTATCATATATATTTTATTTTATTCATATTACATCTCTAATAGTATGTCTTATTATATTTTCTTTTAAATATATTTGTGATTTAAATTAAATTTTTGTCAATTTACTAAAAGCTGGCAGTTTTTCTAGATACCAGGGGATAGCAATTAAAAAGATGGTGAAGGTCCCTACTCTAAATCTCAAATTCTCAAAATCTTTATCTGTAGAAAACAGACTGTAACAGTGCCTGCTTCATGTAGTTTTGAGAGGATTTAATAAATAATACAAGTAAAATATTTAGGAAAATTCCTCCCATATAGTAGACATTTATGAATTTTAGTAATTTTTATTAAAATATAATGCTCCTACTATGAATACTTCTTGCATTATACACTTTATAGTTTGAAAAACTACTAAAATATTTATTTTTTATTTTTAAAGTGAAATGCTGAAACACATAGACTTGTATAGAAGATAATGTAAAGCAAGATTGTGTGGTTAGTCATTCAGTCATGTCTGACTCTTTGCGACCCATGGACTGCAGCCTGCCAGGCTCCTCTGTCCATGGGGATTCTCCAGGCAAGAATACTGGAGTGGGTTGCCATTTCCTTCTCCAGGGGATCTTCCCAACAACTGATGCAATTATCTTACTACATTTTATCAGACTGTATTAAATAAAGAAAAAAGGTACAACTAATGAAGCATCCCATCTCTTTCTCTCTTCTCCCTCTCCAGAGTTAAGGATTTCATATTCATTCATATTCTTGAACAATCTGGATTTTTTTTTTTTTTACATAATATTGTCACGCTGGATGTAGTGTTTTACAATTTACAAAAACTTAAATTCAAAAGCCTTTCCTTTAAGATACCAGTCAGATCTTTCTGTCTGTTTGCTCAGTCCCTCATCGTGTCTGATTCTTTTGGACCCCATGGACTGTAGCCTCCCAGACTGTGCATGGAATTGTCCAGGCAAGAATACTGGAGTGGGTTGCCATTTCCTACTCCAGAGGATTCTCCTGACTCAGAGATCCAACTCATGACTCCTGTGTCTCCTGCATTGACAGGTGGATTCTTTACCACTGCACCATCTGAGAAGCCCTAGATCTTTTAGATCCTTCCAAATTATCTCAGTGGCATATTTATGATGAATAAAAGTGTGAAATTGTACCTGAATTTGTTTTAAGCAAATTACTTCACCAAATCCTGTGCTCTGTGCTTTTAAAGTACTTTACTTGCACATATAAAGATTTTCACCAATATATTCATCTTGCATTCAGCAATGATCATGAATACTATGACTTTAAGACCTTGACCTTTAGATAAGATTTTATCTGGAACATTTTTCTTCATATTGCTAGTTCACACTTCAGGGACTTATTAAAATGTTCTTGCTAATTTTACTTGCAAACTATATTGCTATTACTGGTATTTACTGCACTTAACCTTCACCTTTCCAAAAGTAACATTAAGTGTTATTTGCATAAGTTAAAATCATATTTGAATGTGTCCCTGGCTATATTTTTTAAAATCACTTTTCTGTAAATTACATTAGAATAACATTATTGAGGAAAAGTCATTTTTGAAAGGCTATTGAAGTGTGTGTTTTTTCCCACAAAATTAACTGTTCCTCGTTTTTATTTTAGGGCTGAATCTGGCACCTAAGTAAATTCCTCTCACTTATTGGAGTGCTTTACTTCTTATCAACTACTGTGGATAGCTGCCTGCTTTGACAAAAGAATGTTGAGTCTCAAAAAACTAATTCTTAAAGAGAATGGGAAAATATTTCTTTTATCATTTCAAAATTTGGTCTCAGGACAGTTTATGAAAAATAAAATACATTCCTCTTCCTTTTTTTAAAGAATTCAAGAAAAAACTTTACCATACACTTATTTTGAACTAGTTTTCACTCTATGCTTATACCTTTTCACATTAACTTAGTACAAAGTACTACAAAACAGAACATTTCTAATGGACTTAGATTAAAAGTTGATCAACACCATTCTCTGCATGGTTTTTGACACTTTATTTATTATAGCTCCAAAAGAAACACTAAACATATTATCACCCATTTTAATATTAAAAAATAGCTCTCATCTCATATTTTTTCTTGATAAGTTAAACAAAATTTTTTGGATATAGTTTATTTATAATGTTGTGTTAGTTTCAGGTGTACAGCAAAGTGAATCTGTTATACATATGTGTGCTTAGTCACTCAGTCATGTCCGACTCTTTGTGTCTCCATAGACCGTACCCCACCAGGCTCCTCTATGTTTGAGAATTCTCCAAGCAAGAATACTGGACTGGGTTGCCAAATACATATATCCAGTCCTTTTAAGATTCTTTTCCCATATACGTAAACATTCTTACAGAAAACTACAACTAGAGTCTTTGCAGCTGAGAACTAGACAATGTTTGGGCTGCCTGTTCCTCAACTTTGGGTAACTACAATATACAATGTACAAAGTGGACACTCCCTGGAGCTGGATTTCTTTCAGTGTCTACAATGAGTTTGTCAAACTTAAGGTTAAAGACACAGCCCTCAATTCAGATATCAACCACAAGTTCAAGAGTCTCCTGAAGTCACCCTCATATCTGATCAGTTGACTAAAATTTGGGGGTTCCCATGACCAAATTCAGGTTCAATAATTTATTAGAATGACTCATAGAACTAATAAAAGCAACTTTGTATGCCTCACAGGGCCTTAGCTTCTCAACCAGGGATTGAACTGAGGTCCCCTGTGGTGGAACTGTTGAGTTCAAACCACTGCACACTAGGGAATTCCCACCCCTAACTTTCTTACATATAGTCTCTCCCATTATCAACATCTTCCACCATAGTGATATACTTGTTACAACTGATGAACCTACAATGACATATCATAATCACCCCAACTCCATAGTTTACATTACAGTTTACTCTTGGTGCTATACATTCTATCCGTTCCGTTCAGTCGCTCAGTCCTGTCCAACTCTTTGTGACCCCATGAACTGCAGCACACCAGGCCTCCCTGTCCATCACCAACTCCCAGAGTTTACCCAAACTCATGTCCATTGAGTTGGTGATGCCATCCAACCATCACATCCTCTATCGTCCCCTTTACTCCTCCCCTCAATCTTTCCCAGCATCAGGGTCTTTTCAAATGAGTCAGCTCTTCGCATCACATGCCCAAAGTATTAGAGTTTCAGCTTCAGCATCAGTCCTTCCAGTGAACACCCAGGACTGATTTCCTTTAGAATGGACTGGTTGGATCTCCTTGTAGTCCAAGGGACTCTCAAGAGTCTTCTCCAACACCACAGTTCAAAAGCATCAATTCTTTGGCACTCAGTTTTCTTTATAGTCCAACTCTCACATCCATACATGACTACTGGAAAAACCATAACCTTGATTAGACAGACCTTTGTTGACAAAGTAATGTCTCTGCTTTTGAATATGCTGTCTAGGTTGGTCATAACTTTCCTTCCAAGGAGTAAGCGTCTTTTAATTTCATGGCTGCAATCACCACATACAGTGATTTTGGTGCCCCCAGAATAAAGTCAGCCACTGTTTCCATTGTTTCCCCATCTATTTGCCATGAAGTGATGGGATTGGATGCCATGATCTTAGTTTTCTGAATGTTGAGCTTTAAGCCAACTTTTTCACTCTCCTCTTTCACTTTCATCAAGAGGCTCTTGAGTTCCTCTTCACTTTCTGCCATAAGGGTGGTGTCATCTGCGTATCTGAGGTTACTGATATTTCTCCCGGCAATCTTGATTCCACCTTGTGCTTCTTCCAGCGCAGCGTTTCTCATGATGTAATCTGCATATAAGTTAAATAAGCAGGGTGACAATATACAGCCTTGACATATTCCTTTTCCTATTTGGAACCAGGCTTTTGTTCCATGTCCAGTTCTAACTATTGCTTCCTGACCTGCATATACGTTTCTCAAGAGGCAGTTTCAGGTGGTCTGGTATTCCCATCTCCAGAATTTTCCACAGTTTATTGTTTTCCACACAGTCAAAAGCTTTTGCATAGTCAGTAAAGCAGAAATAGATGTTTTTCTGGAACTGTCTTGCTTTTCCGATGATCTAGTGAATGTTGGCAGTTTGATCACTGGTTCCTCTGCCTTTTCTAAAACCCATACAGTCTATGGGTTTAAACAAATGTATGACAAGTATCTTCATAATAGTATCATACAGAGTAGTTTCACTGCCCTAAAAGTCCTCTCTCTTCTGTATATTCATTTCTCTCTCCCCCAGTACCAGGTAATTAGTGGCAGGTAAATAATGGCAACCACTGAGTTTTTTCCTGTCCCTGTAGTTTTGTCTTTTCCACATGATTTTGTCATGTAGCTGAAAATATACAGTATGTAGCCTTTTCAGATTGGCTTCTTTCACTTAGAAATATGCGTTTAAGGTTTTTTCTGTCTTTTCATGGTTTCATAGCTCATTTCTTTCTGGAGTGGAATAATATTCCATTGTCTGAATGTACCACAATTTATTTATCTATTCAGCTACTGAAGGACATCTTGGTAGTTTCCAAGTTTTCGAAATTACAGATAAACCTGCTGTAAATATCCACGTGCAGATTTTTGTATGGATATAAGCTTTCAACTTCTTTGGGCAAATACCAAGAGGGACAATTGCTGCTTCATATGGTTAAGTGTATGTTATGTATTGTAAGAACCCTACCAAATTTCCTTCCAAAGTGTCTGTACCATTTTGCATTCCCACCAGCAATGAACGAGAATGAAGTCCAGTTATCAATTCTTTCTTTCATGGATCATGCCTTTGTGTTGTATGTAAAAATATGTCACCAAATCCAAATTTACCTAAATTTTTTTCCTATGATTTGCCTAGAATTTTTATAGTTTTGCATTTTGCATCTAGGTTTGTGATCCATTTTGAGTTGGTTTTTGTCAAGTCTGTGTCTAGATTCAGTTTTTTTGCATATAGTCTTCTTAACCTTTAATATACATTTTACTGAGAACAGTGGTTATTAATAATAATAGCTAACATTTGTTGATGCTTGCTAATGCTATAGGTACAGGCAGGGTTCTAAGAGCTTTCATGTATTAAATTCATTTAATAGTCATGATAATTTCTGTGAGATAGGTAATGTTATTTACATTTTTACAGAAGAGAAAACTGGTTTTCAGGAAACTAAATAGCTTGCTCAAGGATACAGAAGCAGGCAATTGAAAGAACCAGGTGCTAAAGCCAGGCAGCCTGGTTCCAGAGCACACCTCCTACTCATATACCCACACTTGTAATATGTTATACATATACTTAAGTTATTACAATATTAGATAATAAACACCTTACTTTAAGATTATACATCTAAGTTATAACTGGAAAAAGTAAAGACAAGTAATTACTCTTGCCCAGAGAAAAAGACAACGTTCTTAAGATAGAGAATGTTTCATGACTATGTGTATTACATTCAGTTCAGTTCAGTCACTCAATTGTGTCCAGCTCTTTGTGACCTCATGGACTGCAGCATGCCAGGCTTCCCTGTCCATCACCAACTCCCAGAGTTTACTCAAACTCATGGCCATCGAGTTAGTGATGCCATCCAACCAGCTCATCCTCTGTTGTCCCCTTCTCCTCCTGCCTTCAATCTTTCCTAGCATCAGGGTCTTTTCCCTGATTATAAGTCAGTTCTTTGCATTATATGGCCAAAGTATTGGAGTTTCAGCTTTGGCATCAGTCCTACATTAATGAAATATTTGGATTCTTCTTTGAATCAATATATATTATATATGCCTTAAATCTGAAGAAGTATATTTCCCTAGATATCAAATGACAAGCGATAAGTGGATGTACATCTGATGGAAACATTTGCCCTCATACTTTGTGGACTTATATTTTAAATTGCATGTTAGGATGAATTAATGAACTCATCAAAATTAATTGGAAAGAGTTTGCTTGTATAAAGCAGTTGATTAAATATTACAGACTTGGAAAATCTATGATAGATCTTTATCTACAGCCACCAGACATTGGTGACATTTAGGAATGTAATATGCATAGCCTACAATTGCTTCTTAGTGTTTAATAGAGACTTCAGTCTCTCCACACAGACAATAGAGACTTCGATCTCTTCACACAGTGTGCCTTCACACTGAGGCACAAACTCAGTTTGGATGCTTTAGCTCAGTCCCTTTACATTGCTTTGTCTAACTCAGATGTCTACATAACCAGAAAGAATCTACTAATATAAATTTGGTCTTCCAGATAAAATAGTGTAACAACAACCACATGGATTACACCAGCCATACCAGATGGTATAAACCTGTGCTCACATCGTTTGTGCACAGAGACCATTGTAACACACAGCACTGACAATCTTCATCTATATCCTCTAGAGCAGAGGTTTTCATTGTGCTAACAAAATGCTCAATCTATCATGAAGTTCTGACACATTTTCTTTTAAGACACTTCTTTTATTAACACTAATAATTTCTTTCAATTTTCTGTCATTTGAGTCACTGCCACCTGATCTTCATGATCTGCCCTAAAAGCAGCCCCTAACTTTATCATTTAACTTCTTCTTCAGCCAAAAGCTATTTCCTAGTGTGTCCTACAATCACACAACACTTTAAAGGTATAAGAGAATCTTTAAACATCATATTTCCCCATCATAAATGTTGCTGTTGGATTACACTAATTCAAAGAGTGTTTCTAGTATCGCTGGTTCCAGACTGGAGAGTTTTCTGGGCTGTTCTTGGCAGAAATGGTGACACCAGGTGCTAAAAGGCTAATATTCAGAAGCTGGACATTTGATGCTATAAGGAAACAGTGCTGTGTATCAGACTCAGAGCATGAATATCTCTCCATGTGCCACAACATCCAAATAGGGGAAAAAATAAATAAGACTCAATAATCATCTTGGAAGCAACCATACACTTTAAATAAAATTAAATGTAGATTCACAGATAGAAAAAACTGTTGTTAAGATTTTTTTTCAAGTAGTATACATATAAAGCAGAAATTTACAAAGCTAAATTTTAGGTTGAGCTATAAGAAATTGCTTTTTTAGTAAGTAAAAATGACCAAATATTGGCAGTTTTATATGATTCTGCTTAATACTCAGATTGTAAAATATAATAACCCTAATTTTTATTGAGAATAGTAAGAAACATTGTTATACAAACAGATGACAAAAATAGCAAGACAGCATTTCATGTCTCATCATCTATCTCATTTGTCTGAATAAAATGTCGTGCATTACCTCAATTTTCATCCATTGCTTACATCTCACGCTCTCCAGAAGACTGTCACACAGCAGATTAAAAAGTGGCAATATAAATCACAACTTTTCTCTCTGATACCATGGTTTTCAAACACTATGCTGACAAATGATGAGAGTATTATGAACTCTTCAGTTCAATAATCCAATATTCCACCAGTAATTAGCAAAAGTGGTAGGAAATAAAACACATTCTGAAATAAATGCCAAGGTTAAAAATATTGCTTCTAAGTCTATAAACTTATTACATGCTATTAGAAAGTGCCAACAGTTTTCCGTTCCTGGTACTTTTATTTTACTTTAAATCGATTGGAATTACTACACTAAATCTATGTCTTTGAGAACTCAGCATAGGAAAAAGAAATCAGATTAAACACTATATGGTCAGCAACCTCATACAGTATAATTATTTTTTTTCTTATCATTTTAAGCTCTTTACTCAAATCCACATGTATTTGAGGAACACATTATTTTCAAAGCACTGCATGCATGCTATGAATAAACAAATATTAGAAGATTTCTTCCCTCAAACGGTTTACATTCTAGTTTTACAGACAGGATATGAACACATATGTGGTGTTTTAAAATAAATTCATTTTCAATGACATGTTAAGATAGCAAAATAAAAGAGGTGTCACAGGGTAGTATATAATTGTCAGATGTATGTAATATGCTCAGTCACTAAGTCGTGTCCAACTTTACGACCCCATGGACTCTAGCCCGCCAGGCTCTTCTATCCATGGGTTTTCCTAGGCAAGAATATTGGAGTGGGTTGCCATTTCCTTATCCAGGGATCTTCCTAACCCAGGGATCTAACCTGTGTCTCCTGCAGCTTCTGCATCGCAAGTGGATTCTTCACCACTAGAGCCACCAAATTGTAATTAACATTAGAATTCAAAAGAGGGAATGATCTTTTCAGATGCTGCCCAGAAAAGATTTGTGGCTAAAGTGGGATTTGTTCTTCCATTAAGGGATCACTGATGTTTAGGAGATGGAAAATGGAGAGAGATTACTTTCATTCTGGATTCCATGGGCTTGGACTGGGTAGATACCAGAGATGAAAGTACACAGAAATAGTCATTCCAAACTGGTTTCTAATTACACACCAACACTACTTTTAAGTTCACTAATGCATCTTGTCACATTTTATCCACACTGAAACTTTATTTCTCACTTTTGTCATCAACTTGTTTATTAAAAATTCTTTGACATCTTCTCAGAATTCCAATTGGTAGCATTTAACTTAGGTTTCCCAGAAGAAAAAAAAAAAAAAACACCCCAGTAAATTGATAGCAGCTGCCTGGCATGGCTACAAAATTAAGTCCCACATATTTGGGGATGAGAAAGTTCTGTCATTCGCTCCAATATTTCAAAATTTAGAAGTCTCTCTAAATTTGGAATAGCTTACAATTACAGTTCTATCAAAAATTATTATGTTTAATCCACTCTGAATTCATAAAGAAATATGAGCAAAAAGTTGAATGAAAAGAAACTAAGACATTATCTTCTCATTTTCTGTATTTTCATTTGCTGCCCCCAACCACAACTAATGACCCTACATTCAGGGACCAATTCTGACAAAAGCCAGGATGGCTATGAACTCACTTCTTCCTTGGGTTTTGGAATGATGCTGAATGCTTCAATGCCTTCCATTCAGAATGATTCTAGGTCAATTTACCAGAAACCCATATATCTGAAATTCAATTTCCCAAAGGAACAATATGCCAAATGATTAATTTCTCTTTTTTGCCAAAATTAGCAATATACTGGAAAGTTCCTTTTTTTCACTCTGTAAAGGTTTGTGGCATTCGTCCTGAATGCACACTGTTTACCTAGATTTTTAACTTATGAGAAGTAGCTGCAGTTGAGTTCAGTTGCTCCATCATATCCAACTTTTTGTGACCCCATAAAATGCAGAACACCAGGCCTCCCTGTCCGTCACCAACTCCTAGAGTTTACCCAAACTCATGTCCATTGAGTCGGTGATGCCATCCAACCATCACATCCTCTGTCATCCCCTTCTCCTCCTGCCCTCAATCTTTCCCAGCATCAGGGTCTTTTCCAATGAGTCAGCTCTTTGCCTTAGGTGGCCAAAGTATTGGAGTTTCAGCTTCAACATCAGTCTTTCCAGTGAACACCCAGGACTGATCTCATTTAGGATGGACTGGTTGGATCTCTTTGCAGTCTAAGGGACTCTCAAGAGTCTTCTCCAACACCACAGTTCAAGAGCATCAATTCTTTGGCACTTAGCTTTCTTTATAGTCCAACTCTTACATTTATACACGACTACTGGAAAAATGATAGCCTTGACTAGATGGATCTTTGTTAACAAAGTAATGTCTCTGTTTTTCAATACACTGTCTAGGTTGGTCATAACTTTCCTTCCAAGGAGTAAACGCTTTTTAATTTCATGGCTGCAATCACCATCTACAGTGATTTTGGAGCCCCTCAAAATAGTCAGCCACTGTTTCCACTGTTTTGCCATCTATTTGCCATAAAGTGATGGGATCAGATGCCATGATCTTAGTTTGCTGAATGTTGAGCTTTAAGCCAACTTTTTCACTCTCCTCTTTCACTTTAATCAAGAGGCTTCTTAGTTCTTCTTCACTTTCTGTCATAAGGGTGGTGTCATCTGTATATCTGAGGTTATTGATATTTCTCCAGGCAATCTTGATTCCACCTTGTGCTTCTTCCAGCCCAGCGTTTCTCATGAGGTACTCTGCATATAAGTTAAATAAGCAGGGTGACAATATACAGCCTTGACGTACTCCTTTTTCTATTTGGAACCAGTCTGTTGTTCCATGTCCCGTTCTCACGGTTGCTTCCTGACCTGCATATAGGTTTCTCAAGAGGCAGGTCAGGTGGTCTGGTATTCCCATCTCTTTCAGAATTTTCCACAGTTTCTTGTGATCCACACAGTCAAAAGCTTTGGCATAGTCGATAAAGCAGAGATAGATGTTTTTCTGGAACTCTCTTGCTTTTCCGATGATCCAGTGAATGTTGGCAATTAGATATCTGGTTCCTCTGCCTTTTCTAAAACCAGGTTGAATATCAGGAAGTTCACAGTTCATGTATTGCTGAAGCCTTGCTTGGAGAACTTTGAGCATTACTTTACTAGCGTGTGAGATGAGTGCAATTGTGTCATAGTTTGAGCATTCCTTGGTATTGCCTTTCTTTGGGACTGGAATGAAAACTGACCTTTCCCAGTCCTGTGGCCACTGCTGAGTTTTCCAAATTTGCTGGCATATTGAATGCAACATCACTTTCACAGCATCATCTTTGAGGATTTGAAATAGCTCAACTGGAATTCCATCACCTCCATTAGCTTTGTTCTTAGTGATGCCTCCTACGGCCCACTTGACTTCACATTCCAGGATGTCTGGCTCTAGGTGATGATCACACCATCGTGATTATCTGGGTCTTGAAGACCCTTTTTGTACATTTCCCCTGTGTATTCTTGCCACCTCTTCTTAATATCTTCTGCTTCTGTTAGGTCCATATCATTTCTGGCCTTTATTGTGCCCATTTTTGCATGAAATGCTCCCTTGGTATCTCTAATTTTCTTGGAGAGATATCTAATCTTTCCCATTCTATTGTTTTTATCTATTTCTTTGCATTGATCGCTGAGGAAGGCTTTCTTATCTCTCCTTGCTATTCTTTGAAACTCTGCATTCAAATGGGTATATCTTTCCTTTTCTCCTTTGCTTTTTGCTTCTCTTCTTTTCACAGCTATTTGTAAGGCCTCCTCAGGCAACCATTTTGATGTTTTGCATTTCTTTTTCTTGGGGATGGTCTTGATCCCTGTCTCCTGTACAGTGTCACAAACCTCCATCCATAGTTCATCAGGCACTTTATCAGATCTAGTCTGTTAAATCTATTTCTCACTTCCACTGTATAATCATAAGGGTTTTGATTTAGGTCATACCTGAATGGTCTAGTGGTTTTCCCACTTTTTTCAATTTCAGTCTGAATTTGGCAATAAGGAGTTCATGATCTGAACTACAGTCAGCTCCTGGTCTTGTTTTTGTCGACTCTACAGAGCTTCTCCATCTTTGGCTGCAAAGAATATGATCAATCTGATTTCAGTGTTGACCATCTGGTGATGTCCATGTGTAGAGTCTTCTCTTGTGTTGTTGGAAGAGGGTGTTTGCTATGACCAGTGCGTTCTCTTGGCAAAACTCTGTTAACTTTTGCCCTTCCTCATTCTGTACTCCAAGGCCAAATTTGCCTGTTACTCCAGCCAGGTGTTTCTTGACTTCCTGCTTTTGCGTTACAGTCCCTTATAATGAAAAGGACATCTTTTTGTGGTGTTAGTTCTAAAAGGTCTTGTAGGTCTTCAAAGAACCGTTCAACTTCAGCTTCTTCAGCATTACTAGTCAGGGCATATGCCAGGAGCCAGACGGGAGTTCCCACCCATGACAAGTTCATGTGGGAGAGCCCTGACGGGCAAGGCAAGTCAGGGCTCGAGAGGCCCCCTGGACCTGCCCGAGCATCTACCCCAAAACCAAAATCTGTCTGTTTTACTATTTCATGACTTTCACCAACTCTTCTGACATTAACAGGGGGCTATCCCCGACCACCTTTTCTGTAGAAAATTAACTTAGAGCTCTAGTTAATAATTCTCCTGGGCATAATAGGAATGTTTCAATTCAAACCCCTTTGATGACTTTCTAGCTTGCCTGACAGGTTTGTTCAGATTCCTACAGCTACACATGTGATTATTCATAGCCTCCCAACCAAGAGAGGCACGGGAAGCTTAAGATATTCTAACAATGCAGAGCTTCTTAGAGAGTTAAAATTGTTAGAATAGAACTAGTGGAAGATTTCTTTGTTGAGCTAATGCTTGCTGCCAAGTTTCCATATCCTTTACCTACTGTGTCCCTGGGAGTGTA
The DNA here is from genome assembly GCF_055505025.1 of Bos grunniens. NCBI lineage: Eukaryota > Metazoa > Chordata > Mammalia > Artiodactyla > Bovidae > Bos > Bos grunniens. The sequence goes on along the minus strand of NC_141166.1, from coordinate 52,979,789 downwards.
TTAATATAGTTGGTATATAGAAATGTAAGTAGTAGCTTTAATGTTTGTAACCTTGGACCCTTGAGTTAATTCTTTTCTTGTTATAGCCCACCACATTTTTGCCCTATAGGAATGCAACTTTATCTAATGCTTTCGGAGGGTGGTGTCTGACTTTAGAATAATCACCTTTAGAGAAAAATAAGTTTTCTGAAGAAAGGGTCATAAAATGTTAACAGACCTCCTGGCTAGAAGATGATGTAAATCACCTAAAGCTTTTGCGTATGATAAGTTTGCAGAAAGAAAGCCTGGCTTCGATAAAGATCAAGAACTGCTGACCTTACATGACTCTACCCACCCCACCCCCCACCCCCCCATTATCCTCTATGCACAACTTAAGGTATAAAAACTACTTTGGAAAATAATGTGTGGGCCTTGCTCACCGAAGCTTGGTCTCCCCATGTCATTCTTTCTCTTTCCTTTTCCTTTTTCAGGCTGATTCCCTGGAACACAGGCGCCCTCTGCGTTCACTTTCCTACCTGGGCTTCTAAAACCCACTCAAGAAGGTGCCTAATGTGGGTCACCTTCAGCTATTCGAGAGGGCGCCTGCGGCCTACGTGAACAGAGCAAGTCCCGTGCTGGGGCTTTATTGGTTTTCTGCGTAAACCAAGGAATATCAGCCTCTTTTCTCTCCTCTATTTTCTTAACTGCCAAATTCTTTCCTTATCTCTTTCTCTATTTCTCTCAGTTGCCGATGCCGTCCTCCTGAGGGAATCCCTGGACCCAACCGGGGCTGGACCCCGGTAGGCATAGACTTGGATTACCATGATATTCAATGGTTTGCCTTGGAAATGAACAGAGATCATTCTGTCATTTTTGAGATTGCATCCAAGTACTGCATTTTGGACTCTTCTGTTGACTATGATGGCTACTCCATTTCTTCTAAGGGATTCCTGCCCACAGTAGTTGATACAATGTTCATCTGAGTTAAATTCACCCATTCCAGTCCATTTTAGTTCACTGATTCCTAGAATGTAAACATTCACTCTTGCCATCTCCTGTTTGACCACTTCCAATTTACCTTGATTGATGGACCTAACATTCCAGATTCCTATGCAGAATTGCTCTTTACAACATTAGACTTTACTACCATCACAGTAACATCCACAATTGAGTATTGTTTTTTCTTTGGCTCCATCCCTTCATTCTTTCTGGAATTGTTTCTCCACTGATCTCCGGTAGCATATTGGGCACCTATCGACCTGGGGAGTTCATCTTTCCTTGTCCTATCATTTTGCCTTTTGATACTGTTCATGGGGTTCTCAAGGCAAGAATACTGAAGTGATTTACCATTCCTTTCTCCAGTGGACCACGTTCTGTCACTTTTAACTTAGGAGAAGATGGTAACATATAAGAATTATTTAACTGACCTTTGCCCTGGTTTTCTGCTTGCTGCTGCTGCTGCTGTTGCTCCTGCAGCTTAAACAGTTGGATAGAAAGAGGAAGCACTTTGTTGAGAGAAGGAAGAAAACACAATGAGCACAAAGAGTGCCTGGGATATTGTGCTATCTCAGAAAAACAGGGAGGAGCCAGGAGTTAGGAGGATGAGCCATGGAAGGAGAAGACCAGGACACAGGGAACAAGACAAATATTGGGAGGGAGAGCAGAAAGAAGAGGTATCAGTTCACATTATTGTATGGCAGAAACCAACACAACATTGTAAAGCAATTATGCCCCAATAACAAAAAAGGAAAAGAAAGAGACATCAACAGGGGAAATGGGAGGATTTTAAGGAACAAGGAGAGGAGAGCAATAGAGAAGAAAGGAGTATAAAGAAATTAGAAGCAAAGAGAGTGAAGATTGAGAGAGGGAGAGAAGTTAATAGGCAGAGAAAAGAGATAACAACGTTTGGTAGCAAGGAGAGAGTCGATTGAAAGGCAGAGAGAACACAGACTAAGAGAAAGGTGAAAATTTGGTGAAAATTTTGTGTCCAAGTTGCCCAAAACAACCTAGGTTGTAATAAACCATCACATAAATGGCTGTAAACATTATGAATATTTAGAAGAAGAAAGGTTTTCATAAGTTAACTTTGGTAAATTACTCATGTTTGTTATTCAGCAAAACATAGTAATTGATCAATGGGCTAAAAGAATTGCTTTCATGAAAACATTCCTGGGATTTTACTTCAGCAATGAATATATTTCACTACAAACTTGAAATATCATTGTTTGAATATCATGTACTTTAAATACCAATGTGAACTTCTATTCATCATTATTTCCACTGTCATAGAGGGTGTGTTCTCTGCACATAGTTTTATCCCAGTACGGTCTAACTGTTTCTCAAGACATGGCCATAAGGAATAAGCTGTTGTTGTTAGTCGCTAAGTCATGTCTGACTGTTTGCAATCTCATGGTCTGTAGCCCACCAGGCTCCTCTGTCCATGGGATTTCCCAGGCAAGAATAACAGAAGTGGGTTGCCATTTCCTTCTCCAGGGGATCTTCCTGACCCAGGGATCAAGTCATTCATTGCCAGGTGGATTCTTTACCATTGAGCCACCAGGGAAGCATATAAGGAATAATACTGGATATTAAAAAGACTGTAATAGACTCTAGTTCGGAGAAGGCAATGGCACCCCACTCCAGTATTCTTGCCTGGAAAATCCATGGACGGAGGAGCCTGGTAGGCTGCAGTCAATGGGGTCGCTAGAGTCGGACACGACTGAGCGACTTCACTTGCACTTTTCACTTTCATACATTGGAGAAGGAAATGGCAACCCACTCCAGTGTTCTTGCCTGGAGAATCCCAGGGACGGGGAAGCCTGGTGGGCTGCCGTCTTTGGGGTCGCACAGAGTCGGACAGGACTGAAGTGACTTAGCAGCAGCAGCAGACTCTAGTTGGCTATTACAGAAATCCTAATAGTAACTGCTGCTGCTGCTGCTGCTAAGTCGCTTCAGACTCTAGTTGGCTATTACAGAAATCCTCATAGTAACTGCTGCTGCTGCTGCTAAGTCGCTTCAGACTCTAGTTGGCTATTACAGAAATCCTCATAGTAACTGCTGCTGCTGCTAAGTCGCTTCAGTCGTGTCCGACTCTGTGCGACCCCATAGACGGCAGCCCACCAGGCTTCCCCGTCCCTGGGATTCTCCAGGCAAGAACACTGGAGTGGGTTGCCATTTCCTTCTCCAATGTATGAAAGTGAAAAGTGCAAGTGAAGTCGCTCAGTCGTGTCCGACTCTAGCGATCCCACTGACTGCAGCCTACCAGGTTCCTCCGTCTATGGGATTTTTTTAGGCAAAAGTACTGGAGTGGGGTGCCATTGCCTTCTCCGTCATAGTAACTACTATGGTATTTTCTTAACTTTGTACTTAAAATAAAAGTGTTAACATCTAAAAGTCTTCAAAGCAATATGTGTTAGGTGAGCAGGACATTGTCTTTCTTCTTTTATTGAATCTGATTAGGAACTTGGTGTTCAAAGAAGATAACTGAGTTGTTCAAAGTCATAAAGTAAGGCTTCCACAATCTGGAAGATTAAGCCAAGTTTTCTTGTGGAAAAGCTAACACTTTTTTTTCATAACATCCCAATATACTATCCCCAAACACTTTTAGAAATCAACAATTCCCATAACAGATCTTTGAAAATAGGATCATTTTTAACTGGGAAAATACAATAGCTAGAATATACATGATGATGTGAATCAATAAGATTGATTCAAAAGATATTCTTCCCACATTCTCTTCCCTAACTCCTCCAACATTCTCTTCCCCCTTTTCATTGCTTCTTTAAATCTAATAACTAGATTTTCAGTTCAGAATATTCAAGTTTAAGGAATGCTGGTAGAACAAATGATGTTCCTAGGTAAGAGACAAAGGATAGTTTTTTACTCACACTGATAGTGGTAGTCACAGCACCAATATTTTTGTGCTGGTTCCCCAAACCCCAATTACTACAGGGTGACATGAAGAGGTCCAGATGACAAAGCATACACTATGGGCTGTGTTTCAAGAAAGGAACCCCAAGACAACCAGGATATTTTGTAATGGGCAATAATTATGCTTGTCCTGGGCTCCAGAAGAGACATTTCTTTTATATACTGCAATTTTATTTCAATCACACAAATGAAGTTAGCATGTAGGAAATTTAAATGAAACAGTATGGTAAAAATAGCAGACAACCAAAAACTTTTAAAAGGAAATGCACTAAAGCATGAGAATTCAACACTCATTAATGCTTCATCTTCAGTTTTGATTGACACTTGATGCATACAAATTTTGAAATAAACTTTGAAATCATGGTGACTATTCTGAAGAGATTTAAGCATCAGCACTAAGATTTGTACATTCAGCTGGTTTGCAATTGACTTATTAGCCATTTACATAGTGTACAGTATAGATTTGTCACAGGTCAGATCACTGTTGAAGGAAGCAAGTCCTTCCCATAATTAGAAAGGATCCCCTAAACTGCATTCAGCTTAAGACATCCAATGTATAAAAGCATGAAAATTCATAATAATGTGGCTCCAAGGAACATAGTTTTGATAACAAAAATAATCAAAGCTTCTACCCATTTAAATTATGAAATCAGGACAAAACTGTTAACATAAGTCAGTAACTGCATACAGTAATTCAATCAAACTACTCGGAAAGAACACATTAACAATCTGGGATGATGCAGAATGACAGCCACTAAAATGTGACTCAACACTGATTCTTTTTGTCATTTTACACAGACATCATGTTAATATTAGATCAAGGAACAATCAGTAGTTTTACTAAAACTACTTTTATCTGCTTTCTGCTGCTGCTACTGCTGCTAAGTCGCGTCAGTCGTGTCCGACTCTGTGCGACCCCATAGACGGAAGCCCACCAGGCTCCTCTGTCCCTGGGATTCTCCAGGCAAGAACGCTGGAGTGGGTTGCCGTTTCCTTCTCCAATGCATGAAAGTGAAAAGTGAAAGTGAAGTCACTTAGTCATGTCCGACTCTTAACGGCCCCATGGACTGTAGCCTACCAGGCTCCTCCGTCCATGGGATTTCCCAGGCAAGAGTACTGGAGTGGGGTGCCATTGCCTTCTCTGCTTTCTAGATTTCTTCAATCTAAGTTCGTAAGACAGAACTGTTGATAAGCATAGTTTTAAATGTTGCAGGTTTGCAGCCATTACTGCTCAAAGAGGTTTGAATGAGGTATTTTTTCTCTTTGTTAAAATAGTTCCTGTTTCCGTAGAAACTTCATTTTTAGATTAATCTGTGATGGATGAGCTATCATAATTCAAGTAGAGAGTTCTTTTCTTCTGTCATTGTCATCTGATAGTAAAGACATTAAAGATGCAGCAAGCTTATAATGCACTACTTGCTAAAAGAAATAGGAGGCATTTTCATCTTTATTATTGTACTTTTTATGTAAACACTTTGATGGTAATAAATGTTTATATCCTCTGTAAATCTGGTCAGAAACCACTTTTGATTTCGTTGATTAAGTTAAAAAGTCTATAGTAGGATCAAGTACTAGGTACAAGTGGTCCAAAGTAAGATTAAAGACTACAATAAAATGCAAGCTCTTAAAAAAAATAAATGGGTTTATGAGACATTTTTACTGTAATAGACAGTAAGCATGGCTGCACTTTTTTCTGAGAGACACTAGTTCTGTCTTCCAAAGTATTATACACACATCTTTGAAATGATAGTCCAGAACAAAGAGCTGTCAGAATCTCACTGGCAAAATGTGCAGAAACACTAGAGACCCATGAGGATTATTGCTCAACAGGTTGATCCACATCTGCTTCAAGCTGTCTCTTAGATTATTGTGAAACTTGCTTTATGAGTTGAGATATTTAATTAATAATCTAACTGTCTCATATGTTCCTTAATTGCAAATCATTTTACCTGGAATATAGTTTTTGTTATTGCCTCTTTGTGATTTCATGGAAAAGAAAAGTCAAAATGCCATAATAAATATTAACTGACTTTATTTGCTATAACTACTTCCCCTCATAATCTGAAACACGATTCTCTTGTAAAGGTTCAAACCTAACTGAGACTCTAGGGCCAAATCTGTCCCTTTTTAGATCTTAAGTAATTCTGCATCAGTTCAACCTTGATACAAGCCTTCCTGTTCCCTGGGATATCCACTTTGAAATCTGTTCTCTCTCTTACCATCAGATCTATTCTCTTAGGCTGGGATCTTATGCTGTTCCCCCAGATCCTTTAAGAACCTAAGTCTTGGACCATGTCCCAACCCAGCCTCTGGCCCTTGCATCAGCTATAGATTCTTGTCACTGACTATTTGCCACCACTGTCATCACACTTCTGCTGCTGCCATCCACCCTGGTCCTGTGCTCCACACTTTTATTTGGGTACTAAGCTTTTTTTTTTTTTTTTTTTGAGAAGGAAATGGCAACCCACTCCAGTGTTCTTGCCTGGAGAATCCCAGGGACGGGGGGAGACTGGTGGGCTGCTGTCTATGGGATCGCAGAGAGTCGGACATGACTGAAGTGACTTAGCAGCAACCTTTTTTTGCATAAATTTATTGGTATTAATTACCTATCTTAATATCCACCTTACTATTATCACCTAACCCCATTCATTTACTCAACAAATAGTTCCCGAAGACTAATAAGTTTGTGGATCTGGACCAGGGTGTAAGTTTGTGACGAAATCCCCGAATACTATATATGGACTTGATTACCTAACTACTGTCTGTTAATAATCAGACGTTAACTTTTGGCAGTCAGGTATCAGGGCTTCCCTGATAGCTCAGTTGGTAAAGAATTCTCCTGTAATACAGGATACCCTGGTTGGATTCCTTGGTCAGGAAGATCCTCCTGGAGAAGGGATAAGCTACCCACTCCAGTATTCTTGGGCTTCCCTTGTGGCTCAGCTGGTAAAGAATCAGCTTGAAATTTGAGAGACCTGGGTTCGATCCCTGGCTTGGAAAAATCCCCTGGAGAAGGGAAAGGCTACCTGCTCCAGTATTCTGGCCTGGAGAATTCCATGGACTGTATAGTCCATGGGGTCACAAAAAGTCAGACACGATTGAGTGATTTTCACTTTCATTTTCACTGTTTGTTGGGGGCTTCCCAGATGGTGCTAGTGGTAAAGAATCTGCCTGCAATGCAGGAGACACAGGAGACACGGGTTCCATTTCTGGGTCTCTTTTTTTTGCCCCCTACTTTTAAATATGCAATTTAGTAATACTCAAGGTTTTCAATTCAAGTGATAAAAACATCTCTGAAAAATTTAAGCAAAAAGGATTTTATTAAAGAAAAGCATGTAGCTCAATGTATCTAGAGAAGGGCTTGATTCACATACCACTGAACTGATTTCATGAATCCACTACTGCTAATGTAACCCTCAAGATATCAATATTGTCTCTGAAAACTGAATCTAGCTACTGTCCCTATTGCTCCCATCACTGGAATAAATCCTGCATGTCACATATATTGTTTGAGAATCTGGGGCAATTACACTTTGGAAGCGAAATTTCTAACATGTTGCCTTTCAAGATGATCTATTCTCTTTAGATGTATTCTGAAAAATGGAAATTTCAGATATTCATTTACAATATGTTGTAAGCAGGGGGCCACCTTTAGCTTGAAACAGAGGAAGAGTTATCTATAGAAGAATTTTTCACTCTTACCGAAATCTGTAAATATAGTTAAGAGATAATATCATTCTTTTACCCAATCACAAGTTACCAATGTAAATTTAGCCTTTTTTTTTCTGTTATCCATTTTTAGGCTTTCTTTCAACAATCATTTCCTCTTATTACAATTTATCACTAATTTTTAACAAGATACTCTTCCTTGAGTAGGATTATCATGTTCAGAAGAGGATTTTCTTACAGTTGGCCAGCAGTATGAATCTAGTCAGTGTTTTCCAGTTCATCCATTCCCTGTCATATGGAGTGGTGTTGGATAAGTTAAAACTTATAGGACCATCTTGTCCACCAGGTAGAAAAGAAGTAGTAATTGTTAAGCTCAGCTTAGACATGAGAGGAGAAAAAACAACTCGTACTGCCAATCCTTTAGGAATTCAGACAATATTTAGAGATATTGTAACCATGTGATGTTTAGTAATAAATCCTTACTTTGGAACTCAGAAACATTATGTAGGTCTCAGCACTACAAGACCCAGGTGGCACAGTGGTAAGGAATCCACCTGCCAATGAAGAAGATGCAGAAGACATGGGTTTGATCCCTGGATTGGGAAGATCCCTTGGAGTAGGAAATGACAACACAGTCAGTGTTCTTGAGGCTGGGCATGCACACAATCACTAGTTTCATAGCTTTATTAGCTATTGACTGATAGTTTATACACGTTTCCTCAGGAAACATGTGCTTGGCTTTCCTAAAACAAAGGTATCTCACACATATCTTGGTGAGTCATAATCCAAAGACAAAGCACATGCTGCAAAACTGAGAAAACACCATAGGGACTGTGCCTAACAGTCTCATACCTCTCTGATGTTTACCTGTGCTTTCATTTTCCTGCTATATTTTAGGCTTCACCTTCATCAAAGTCACATGTTAATATACACTGTGGAGTCCTTTCAGTTCTCCAACATTCTGTAATTGATGCAATGGTACATTGAGTAGAGTATAGAAGTGATCCTTGACTGTATAATTTAATTGATGGCTAAGACTTTCGGCAAAAGAAAGATGAAGAAAGAGAGCTGTGAATCTTTGACAACAGGTGGACTTCCAGGCCACTTCTGGTTTGAGATCTCTCAAATGCTGTGACCACTGATAGGAAGAAAAGCATATCAATTGAACTTGGATACTGAAGCAAAAGAAACAGTTACATAAATTAGGAAGGAAATTCAGGTATAAGGGAAGTCAACTGAGAATTTGTGATTTTGGCTACTTTGAAAAATGAAAGAAGCAGAAAAAACTAAGACTGCCAAATACACCAAATTATTATTTGCGATCCTAAAGACACTGCACACCAAAAAGATAATTGGGTAAATGTTTCTTTTGATCATATTGTGTCTCAGTATAAAAAATACTATACAGTTTGAAAAGAGAGGAAACAAAAGACAAGCAAAATACATTCAGTTATTTGAGGAGTGATACAGACAGCTTTCTAGGAAGCTTATTCTAAAGTCAATTTTATGTATTCAGATTCAAGGAGCTATTTCCCTTGTATTAGGTATTGCTGACTGGAAGAGTATGTTTAGATTTAGGATCCTCAATTAGTTGCCACTTTTACAGAAACGTGGTTAGAGGGTCAAACTCCAAATCTATAGAGCTAGAAAAGGTAAGGTACATAACATACACCTATAGAGGGGATATTAGGTACTAAATGAAATACTTGTAAATACCAAATGAAATAATTCTTATAAAGTTTCTGAAATGTTGAAAATATCAGTAATTTTGAGTTGATTATATAATGATGCTAAAGTTTCCCATAATTATACACCTTTAACTCAAGCGGTGATTGATGTCATGATTAAAGGGCTTCCAAATACTTAATTCCTTTATGTTCTTATACTAATGGATGAGTTGGATTATCTAAGAGAAGCTGCCATTGACATCTTGATTCATTTCTTATAAATAGAGCTGAATGATGATAAAGACTAGAATTATAAAGAAGAAAGGAAAAATATGAATAAAATGGATAAGAAACTCAAGACATTTAAGCTGAGTAGAAGTGTTCATAGTGTATGGAAAAGGAGACATAGATGAAGTAACTATGAAAATTTAAATGGATTACTTATAGGAGATTATGTGATCTGGCTGCTTGACCAACTCCTCAATTTATCTTAGCCTTAATGAATTTTATAAATCTAATAATGGCATAAAAGGAGAATCTGCAGTCTCTTTCAAAGCAGTTCAGTTTAAAATATGAGAGTTTAAAAAGATTATTCTGAATGACAAGGTGGCCAGAGACTGGTAGTGCAGTGTCCCAGCAATGAAAGGTCATTTTTATTGGTATGCAAGAAAACTAACAAGGGCAGTAAAGAAATTTTATTGAAATTTCTGGACACTGGTGCACAGTATGCAACCTGCTAATGAAAGGGTAAGGGGAAATGTGATGAAGTAGTGGGATAAGGTAAAATATTCAGAAATAAAAGTGTAGTTCAATGTAGGAATTTATAAATAAAAGCTATGTAAGACTGTGATAACTCTTGCCTTATCCAAGCCTTTGGAAATAAGGAGATCATACAGATCTACTCTTCATTATCTTTTAATTGGGCATGTTAGACGGGAGGGACCTAAACCCATTCAAAAGTTTAACATAAAACAATAGAATACCTAGGAATAAGAATACCTAGGAAAGGTAGGAAGAGGTGAGGGGAGAGAAAGGAGCATCAAGAACTTTTAGTTTTGATTAAAGATATGGTAAATGCAAGTGAATTAGTATCTACAAATTCCTTTTTGATAATCCAGTATAGCATGTGAGGAAAGCTGATGAATCCTGGAGAATAACTTTAGACTCCAAAGAACTGAATAAAGAGGAGCCTTCAATAGCATCAGCCATTCATGTTAAAGTGTTAACAATTCAAGATCTGCCACAGACTAAGGGTAGTTGATATTCTGTGATCAATCTGAATAACGCTTCCTTTTAGATTCCTATTTTGAAAGAAAATCAAAATCAAATTTGTATTCATGTGAAACAGACTCCAGTACACATTTACTCTGCACCTATGGGGGTATTTAAATTATCCTGCTTGTAACCACAACTTGGTGAGAAAAGATGTTGATTTAATTCAGTTGAGAAGTACTGTTATTCATTACATCAATAATATGATGTTGATATCTAAATCTAAAAATCAAGCTAAGCATGAATTCCAAATGCTGGTTAATTATATAACCACCAGGGAGTAACTAATTAACTGAGCTAAAATACAGGGCCCAACATACATGATAAAATTCTGAGTAATTACACGGGCCAGTCCCACTAGCAGCATTCCTCAACCAATCACAATGAGTTATTGTCTCTCCAGCTCCAAAACTGAAACAAGAGCCATAAAGATTGCCTGGTTTCTGAAGAAATCACATACCACATCTATCAATTTTATTGGTGCCTATTCACACAATAACAACAGAAGAAGCTTAATTTGAATAATGCTTTAAACAGCATCAGGCTCTCTCTTGAAGCTTTAAATGGCCATTGACCTGTACAGCCCCACTCTAACTTGATGCTCAAATGACAGTAGAAATATAAACCACTAGAAAACTCAAGCTGGTTACAGCCTTTGGCAAAAACCCATGACTACCATTCAGCAGTCCTGGAATTCGGACTAGAATGCCATTTAAGGCTGCCTCATAAGCAGCATAGTTCACAGACTGTAACTCAAGGGCAGAGAGCGAAAACTCAGGCTGCAAGGCAGCTGCATTACAATTAGTTGATCTTTTCTTTTTGACTGAAGAATACAAATACAACTCCATTCAATAGGCAGAATTAAAAGGGTTATTCCTTGGGGAACTATCAATAAAAGTAACATAGTATTGGATTCATACTAGTTTTGGGGCAAAACCAATAGATTGGCAATATGGTTCATAGAAACAGAAAACAAAATGGTGGTTGCCAGGGGTTGAGAGAAGGTGTAAATGAGAGATTGCTGTTCAATGGGTATAAAGTTTTGATTATGCAGGATTAAAACATTTTAGAGTTCTGCTGTACAACATTGTGGTCATAGTTAAAAATACCATACTGCACACTTAAAATTTTGTTAAGAGAACAGAGCTCCTGTTATATGTGTATGTGTGTGTATGCTTATGTGTGTTTGGTGGTTCAGTGGCTAAATCATCTCCGACTCTTGCAATTCTGTGGACTGTAGCTCGCCAGGCTCCCCTGTCTGTGGAATTCTCCAGGCAAGAATACTGGAGTTGATTGACATTTCCTTCCCCAGGGGATTTTCCCACCCAGGGATCGAACACAGGTTGCCCACACTCAGGTGGGTCTCTTGCAGGTGGATTCTTTACTGACTGAGCAACCAGGGAAGCCTTTAGTGTTAGTCCCTCAGTCATGTCCGAATCTTTGCAACCTCATGGACTGAAGCATACCAGGCTCCTCAGTCCATGGAATTCTCCAGGCAACAATACTGGAGTGGGTAGCCATTCCATTCTACAGGGGATCTTCATGATCCAATGATCAAACGGGGGTCTCCTGCATTGCAGGCAGATTCTTTACCATCTGAGCCACCAAAGAAGCCCCTATGTGTGTTTACCATAATTGAAAAAAAAGGTATGTGCTTATTTGCATATTTAATTGGGGAGGGGTAAGATGGTGAAAAAATGACTTACAGGATCAAGTGAATGTTTATTTAATATGCATGGAAATGGAATCAATATTGTATAGATTGTTGAAATATTATCACTATTGATAAATAAGGAAGAGGAAATAGAGGCATTAGAACTTAAACATCTTATTTATTTCTAAAATTCACTTTCTTTGCTTGATCTTATAGTGCTTCTGCTCAGTAGTGTCCAACTCTTTGCAATCCTTTGGACTATAGCCTGCTAGGTTCCTCTGTCACTGGGATTTTCCTAGCAAGAATATTGGAATGGATTGCCATTTCCTTCTCGAGGGATCTTCCCAACCCAGGGATCAAAGCTGCATCTCCTGTGTCTCCTGTGTTGTAGGCGGATCCTTCACTGCTGAGCCACTGGGGAAGCCCTTTGTAACTGGTTAAATCAGGTGCAAATCATCATTCTACATTCTCAATGAACAATATAGACAACTTGCTATTGAGTGCCCCTAAGGAAGTTTTGGAATTCAAACTGCACATTATAAATCCATAGGCAGTACATTGTATTCCAGTCCTGGCCAAGAGTCAGTATTATGACTCCAGACATCCCTGGAGACAAACACCGAGCTACAGTTGCTCAGATCAGCTCCAAGTTCATTCTATTTGTATATAGTACTCCTTTCTTGTATAAATTTTAGTTTTCCATGGAGTTGATATTTGATTCCTTTTTAGTTTGTTTGGTTTTCTATCACATCATTGCTTTAGTTTTTTCTGATCAGATCATAACCTATCTTCCTCTCTTTCCCTTTTGAAGGCAAAGGTATTCTTTTTTATAAGTTTAATCTATTCATTATTATTTTGTATACTTTCCTCTATTTCTCTCTCATTTATTCAACAATGAAGTATTGAGTTACAACAATGTGCTAGACACTGTTTTTGCCCACAACAAGCTCTAAGTCTGTTAAGAAGGATAATCATGAGAACATATCAGTTCAGTTCAGTTTAGTTGCTCAGTCATGTCTGACTCTTTGCAACCCCATGGACTGCAGCACACCAGGCCTCCCTGTCCATCACCAACTCCTGGAGTCCACCCAAACCCATGTCCATCAAGTCAGTGATGCCATCCAACCATCTCATCCTGTCGTCCCCTTCTCCTCCTGCCCTCAATCTTTCCCAGCATCAAGGTCTTTCCCAATGAGTCAGTTCTTTGCATCACATGGCCAAAGTACTGGAGTTTCAGCTTCAACATCAGTCTTTCCAATGAACACCCAGGACTGATCTCCTTTAGAATGGACTGGTTGGATCTCCTTGCAGTCCAAGGGACTCACAAGAGTCTTCTCCAACACCATAGTTCAAAAGCATCAATTCTTTGGTGCTCAGCTTTTTTATAGTCCACTCTCACATCCATACATGATCACTGGAAAAACCATAGCCTTGACTAGATGGACCTTTGTTGGCAAAGTAATGTCTCTGCTTTTTAATATGCTGTCTAGGTTGGTCATTACTTTCCTTCCAAGGAGTAAGCATCTTTTAATTTCATGGCTGCAGTCACCATCTGTAGTGATTTTGGCCCCCTAAAATAAGGTCAGCCATTGTTTCCCCATCTATTTGACATGAAGTGATGGGACTGGATGCCATGATCTTAGTTTTCTGAATATTGAGCTTTAAGCCAACTTTTTCACTCTCCACTTTCACTTTCATCCAGAGGCTCTTTAGTTCTTCTTCGCTTTCTGCCATAAGGGTGGTGTCATCTGCATAGCTGAGGTATTGATATTTCTCCCAGCAATCTTGATTCCAGCTTGTGCTTCTTCCAGCCCAGCATTTCTCATGATGTATTCTGCATATAAGTTAAATAAGCAGGGTGACAATATACCTTGATGTACTCCTTTTTCTATTTGGATCCAGTCTGTTATTCCAAGTCCAGTTCTAACTGTTGCTTCCTGACCTGCATATAGGTTTCTCAAGAGGCAGGTCAGGTGGTCTGGTATTCCCATCTCTTTCAGAATTTTCCACAGTTTATTGTGATCCACACAGTCAAAAGCTTTGGCATAGTCAATAAAGCAGAAATAGATGTTTTTCTGGAATTCTCTTGCTTTTTCCATGATCCAGCGGATGTTGGCAATTTGATCTCTGGTTCTTCTGCCTTTTCTAAAACCAGCTTAAACATCAGGAAGTTCACAGTTCATGTATTGCTGAAGCCTGGCTTGGAGAATTTTGAACATTACTAGCATGTGAGATGAGTGCAATTGTGCGGTAGTTTTAGCATTCTTTGGTATTACCTTTCTTTGGGATTGAAATGAAAACTGACCTTTTCCAGTCCTGTGGCCACTGCTGAGTTTTACCAAATTTTCTGGCATATGGAGTGCAGCACTTTCACAGCATCATCTTTCGGGATTTGAAATAGCTCAACTGGAATTCCGTCACCTCCACTAGCTTTGTTTGTAGTGATGCTTCCTAAGGCCCACTTGACTTCACAGTCCAGGATGTCTGGCACTAGGTAAGTGATCACACCATCATAATTATCTGGGTAATAAACTATAATGGAAAAGAATATAATAGAAAAGAATATATATATATCTATATATATACATATAGGGAGAGAGAGAGAGAGAATTGTATCACTGTACTACACACCAGAAACTACTAATAGCTCAACATTGTAAATCAAGTATACTTTAATAAATAAAGATAACAAAAGGGGTGGGGAGGAGGCAGGGGGTCTTCATCCTCACAGCTTCAGTAAAAGCAATTCCTCTGGCCTTAATTTCAGGGTATCTTGGGCTGTGTTAGAGCTAGTTTACTGAACACTGCCTACAGCTTTTTAAATTCTTAGATCTGTAGATTTTTTGTTCCATAATGGGAAAACCAAAGAAAACCACTAAGTGGAAAATTAATTTTCTGGAATATAGCAGCAGTGACTCTCGAAGCCAGATAAAATGAAGCTTGCAGTCTCAGTTCAGAGCATCTTAATTTTCCATAGGTTCTTAAACTATCCATAATGGCCAATGAGGAAAAGTGATTTCTATGAGAGTCTAGAGACCCCATGTGATTGAATCCAGATATACTTTTTTAAAAAGTTATTTAGCATTTTCTATATATTTCTCTTTTATCACTTTCATTTTGTCAGTTGTCTTAGCTTCACTTTCCTATCCTGAGTCTTTTCAGACCCCAGCTGTGAATACCTTTGCTTAGACTCATGGCTATAGTATTAACAGAATTTTGAGAGATCATGACTTTAGTTTTCAAGCTTCTGGCTCTTCTGTAAGAAGGATATCATATAATGGCTTCTTCTCCCTACTTTCACTGTATCTCTGCACTGAGAAAAAAATTTTTTTAATTTGGTTGTGTGTGTGCTAAGTCACTTCAGCCACGTTCAACTCTTTGCGACACCATGGACTGGTAGCCCACCAGGCTCCTCTGTTCATGGAATTCTCCAGGCAAGAATACTCGAGTGGGTTGCCATTGCCTTTTCCAGGGTGTCTTCCTGACCCAGAGATTGAACCCATGTTTCTTAGGTCTCCTGCATTTGTAGGCAGATTCTTTACCAATAGTGCCACCTGGCAAGCCCCTTTAATTTGTCATATGGATAATTAGTTTCTATTATGTAATTGCTTTTTCTCCCTTCTTTCACTATATCCCTGTACTGAGAAAAAAAAAATTTTTTTTAATTTAGTGGAGTTGGATAACTACCTATGCCATCTATTTGTGCAAACTTACAATTTTTGTTTAGTAAAGCAATTTTTAGAAACATTCATATTTGTGTCAAAGTTCATAGCTCTGCAACTAAGTTTATTTAACCATGAATGGTAATTGGTGACATAGGAAATTAGGAGAAAAGAAACTAGAACTTGGTGAGAATGAAATGGTTATCACAGCAAGTCTATTGGAGAAGGCAATGGCACCCCACTCCAGCACTTTTGCCTAGAAAATCCCATGGATGGAGGAGCCTGGTAGCTGCAGTCCATGGGGTCGCTAGAGTCAGACACGACTGAGTGACTTCACTTTCACTTTTCACTTTCATGCATTGGAGAAGGAAATGGCAACCCACTCCAGTGTTCTTGCCTGGAGAATCCCAGGGACAGGGGAGCCTAGTGGGCTGCCGGCTATAGGGTCACACAGAGTCGGACATGACTGAAGCGACTTAGCAGTAGCAGCAAGTCTATAATCCATTCACTTGGTGAGTTGGATTGAGAATGTGTGTCTGTGTCACTCTTATAAAGAAAGAAGGCAGGTGATATGGACTAGGTGATAGAAGCAAGGTCTGATGCTGTAAAGAGCAATATTGCATAGGAACCTGGAATGTCAGGTCCATCCATCAAGGCAAATTGGAAGTGGTCAAACAAGAGATGGCAAGAGTGAATGTCAACATTCTAGGAATCAGCGAACTGAAATGCACTGGAATGAGTGAATTTAACTCAGATGACCATAATATCTACTACTGCGGGCAGGAATCCCTCAGAAGAAATGGAGTAGCCATCATGGTCAATAAAAGAGTCCGAAATGCAGTACTTGGATGCAATCTCAAAAACGACAGAATGATTTCTGTTTGTTTCCAAGGCAAACCATTCAATACCACAGTAATCCAAGTCTATGCCCCAACCAGTAATGCTGAAGAAGCTGAAGTTGAACGGTTCTATGAAGACCTACAAGACCTTTTAGAACTAACACCCAAAAAAGATGTCCTTTTCATTATAGGGGACTGGAATGCAAAAGTAGGAAATCAAGAAACACCTGGAGTAACAGGCAAATTTGGCCTTGGAATACGGAATGAAGCAAGGCAAAGACTAATACAGTTTTGCCAAGAAAATGCACTGGTCATAGCAAACACTCTCTTCCAACAACACAAGGGAAGACTCTACACGTGGACATCACCAGATGGTCAACACCAAAATCAGATTGATTATATTCTTTGCAGCCAAAAATGGAGAAGCTCTATACAGTCAGCAAAAACAAGACCAGGAGCTGACTGTGGCTCAGATCATGAACTCCTTATTGCCAAATTCAGACTTAAATTGAAGAAAGTAGGGAAAACCACTAGACCATACAGGTATGACCTAAATCAAACCCCTTATGATTATACAGTGGAAGTGAGAAATAAATTTAAGGGCCTAGATCTAATAGATAGAGTGCCTGATGAGCTATGGAATGAGGTTTGTGACATTGTACAGGAGACAGGGATGAAGACCATCCCCGTGGAAAAGAAATGCAAAAAAGCAAAATGGCTGTCTGGGGAGGCCTTACAAATAGCTGTGAAAAGAAGAGAAGCGAAAAGCAAAGGAGAAAAGGAAAGATATAGGCATCTGAATGCAGAGTTCCAAAGAATAGCAAGAAAAGATAAGAAAGCCTTCTTCAGCGATCAATGCCAAGAAATAGAGGAAAACAACAGAATGGGAAAGACTAGGGATCTCTTCAAGAAAATCAGAGGTACCAAAGGAAAATTTCATGCAAAGATGGGCTCCATAAAGGACAGAAATGGTATGGACCTAACAGAAGCAGAAGATATTAAGAAGAGATGGCAAGAATACACAGAAGAACTGTACAAAAAAGATCTTCACCACCCAGATAATCACAGTGGTGTGATCACTGACCTAGACCCAGACATCCTGGAATGTGAAGTCAAGTGGGCCTTAGAAAGCATCACTACGAACAAAGCTGTTGGAGGTGATAGAATTCCAGTTGAGCTATTCCAAATCCTGAAAGATGATGCTTTGAAAGTGCTGCACTCAACATGCCAGCAAATTTGGAAAACTCAGCAGTGGCCACAGGACTGGAAAAGGTCAGTTTTCATTCCAGTCCCAAAGAAAGGCAATGCCAAAGAATGCTCAAACTACTGCACAATTGCACTCATCTCACACGCTAGTAAAGTAATGCTCAAAATTCTCCAAGCCAGGCTTCAGCAATACGTGAACTGTGAACTTCCTGATGTTCAAGCTGGTTTTAGAAAAGGCAGAGGAACCAGAAATCAAATTGCCAACATCTGCTGGATCATGGAAAAAACAAGAGAGTTCCAGAAAAACATCTATTTCTGCTTTATTGACTATGCCAAAGCCTTTGGCTGTGTGGATCACAATAAACTGTGGAAAATTCTGAAAGAAATGGAAATACCAGACCACCTGACCCGTCTCTTGAGAAACCTAGTTGCAGGCAGGAAGCAACAGTTAGAACTGGACATGAAACAACAGACTGGTTCCAAATAGGAAAAGGAGTACGTCAAGGCTGTATATTGTCACCGTGTTTATTTAACTTATATGCAGAGTACATCATGAGAAACGCTGGACTGGAAGAAACACAAGCTGGAATCAAGATTGCTGGGAGAAATATCAATAACCTCAGATATGCAGATGGCACCACCCTTATGGCAGAAAGTGAAGAGGAACTAAAATGCCTCTTGATGAAAGTGAAAGTGGAGAGTGAAAAAGTTGGCTTAAAGCTCAACATTCAGAAAACGAAGATCATGGCATCCGGTCCCATCACTTCTTGGGAAATAGATGGGGAAACAGTGGAAACAGTGTCAGACTTTGTTTTTCTGGGCTCCAAAATCACTGCAAATGGTGACTGCAGCCATGAAATTAAAAGACGCTTACTCCTTGGGAAGAAACTTATGACCAACCTAGATAGCATATTCAAAAGCAGAGACATAACTTAACCAACAAAGGTTCGTCTAGTCAAGGCTATGGTTTTTCCAGTGGTCATGTATGGATGTGAGAGTTGGACTGTGAAGAAGGCTTAGCGCCGAAGAATTGATGCTTTTGAACTGTGGTGTTGGAGAAGACTCTTGAGAGTCCCTGGGACTGCAAGGAGATCCAACCAGTCCATTCTGAAGGAGATCAGCCCTGGGACTTCTTTGGAAGGAATGATGCTAAAGCTGAAACTCCAGTACTTTGGCCACCTCATTCGAAGGGTTGACTCATTGGAAAAGACTCTGATGCTAGGAGGGATTGAGGGCAGGAGGAGAAGGGGATGACAGAGGATGAGATGGCTGGATGGCATCACCGACTCGATGAACATGAGTCTGAGTGAACTCCGGGAGTTGGTGATGGACAGGGAGGCCTGGCGTGCTGCAATTTATGGGGTCGCAAAGAGTTGGACACGACTGACAGACTGATCTGATCTGATCTGATCTGGACTAGGCAAACAAACACACAGTATTTGTTACCTGGGGGACCTTATCTCTGGAGTCCTTATCTCAGGGTGTACCTAATTGTCTAAGCTTGTTTATAGTAAACAGATATACTGATTTATGGATTCATTCTTGTTCAGTCACCCAATCATGTCCAACTCTTTGGGACCCCATCGACTGCAGCATGCCAAACCTCCCTGTCCCTCAACATCTCCTGAAGTTTGCCCGAGTTCATGTCCATTGCATCGGTGATGCCATCCAACCATCTCATCCTCTGACACCTTGTTCTCCTTCTGCCCTCAATCTTTCCTAGCATCTGGGACTTTTCCAATGAGTCAGCTGTTTGTATCA
The DNA here is from genome assembly GCF_055505025.1 of Bos grunniens. Lineage (NCBI taxonomy): Eukaryota > Metazoa > Chordata > Mammalia > Artiodactyla > Bovidae > Bos > Bos grunniens. The sequence continues at coordinate 52,960,150 of NC_141166.1, read as the reverse complement.
AATGACCAAAATACTGGGGCTTCAGCTTCAGCATCAGTCCTTCCAATGAGTATTCAAGGTTGATTTCCCTCAAGATTGATTGCTTTGATCTCCCTGCTGTCCAAGAAACTCTCAGGAGTCTTCTCCAGCACCACAGTTCAAAGGTATCAATTCTTTGGTACTCTGTCTTCTTTATGTCCAGTTCTCACAACCATACTTGACCACTAGGAAGACCGTAGCCTTGACTGTATGGACCTTTGTTGGCAAAATGACATCTCTGCTTTTCAACACAGTCTAAGTTTGTCATGGCTTTCCTGCCAAGAAGCAGTTGTCTTCTGATTTCATGACTGCAGTTACCATCCTCGGGGATTTTAGAGCCCAAGAAGAGGAAATCTGTCACTACTTCTTCCCCAAGCCCCTCATTTGCCATGAAATAATGGGGTCAGATACCATGATCTTAGCTTTTTTAATATTTAGTTTTAAGCTGGCTCTTTCACTCCCCTCCTTCACCCTCATCAAGAGGTTTTTTAGTTCCTCTTTACTTTCTGCCATTAGAATGGCATCGTCTGCTTCTGAGGTGGTTGATGTTTCTCCCACCTATCTTAATTCCAGCTTGTAACTCATCCAGCCTGGCATTTCTCATGATGTGCTCAGCATACAGATTAAACAAGAAGGATGACAGCAGACAGCCCTGTCACACTCCTTTCTCAATCCTGAACCAGTTTTTCCGTACAGGGTTCCAACAGTTGCTTTTTGACCTGCATACAGGTTTCTTGGGAGACAGGTAAGATGGTCTGGTATTCCTGTCTCTTTAAGAGCTTTCCACAGTTCATTATGATCCACACAGTCATTGGAGTAGTCAGTGAAACAGAGGTAGATGTTTTTTTCTGGAATTCCCTAGCTTTCTCTATAGTTCAGTGAATGTTGGCAATTTGATCTCTCATTCCTCTTCCTTTTTTAAATCCAGCTTGGACATCTGGAAGTTCTTGGTTTGCATAATGCTGAAGCCTAACATTTATGGATGGTTCTCTATGGTTGTTGCTTTCAGGTGGCATTAGTGGTAAAGAACCCACCTGCCTGTGCAGGAGATGTAAGAGACACAGGTTTGATCCCTGGGTCTGAAAGATCTCCTGAAGGAGGGCATGGGGTGCACTAGTGGTAAAGAACCAACCTGCCAATGCAGGAGCCATAAGAGACTCAGATTCAGTCCCTTGGAGAAGGAAATGGCAACCCACTCTAGTATTGCTGCCTGGAGAATCCCATGGACAGAGGAACCTGGCACACTCCAGTCCACAGGGTTACATAGAGTCAAACACGACTGAAGTGACTTAGCATGCATGCATATACTCTGCAATTGTGATGTAAAGCTGTAGCTATCTATTTTCATCTGCTATGTATAAGCCTCTTCACTTCTTGGGTTCTTGAAATTCAGCAAAAATTGATACTGTGGAAGATTTCTAATTTGTGTGTATTTGATTTAACAATTGGATTGTGTTAGCTCAGCTTCATTATATATAACAAATAATACTGGCTTTAGAAAAGATAGGTCTGTGAATCCTGGTCTTTAGATTTGTGTTACTTTTATAACCCCAAAATTTTCTGATATTTACAGATTTGTTCTAAGAGTTTTTGTTATTATTAAAAGACAGACTTGTTCAAATCACCTGCCACAGTAGTTGACATATATCCATCGCAATTATATGGCAAATTTCTGAAATTCTAGAACTCTAACATATACTCTGTATCCTACATTCCTACTACTGTACCAGTACGTAGTAGTTGTTCAATAAGTATTTGTAGAAAGAATGAATATTTTAGGTGACAAAACAAGGTGGTGAGTGGCAAATTTTTTTAAATAAAAAATTTGATGATACATGATATTTTAAGCATAATTAAATTCAATGTAAGTCAACTTTATGGGAGAAACTGCTAAATATGTACTGGGGGTGGGGTTCAGAACAGGCCTCCATGTGCCACTTTGGTATGTGAATTGTTTTGGGCTAAAGGCTGCAGAGACAACTGTGGGTTGAAAAGAAACCACTACCCATCCCTAAATTATCTATATGAATTTAAGTTGGGGAGTTTTCTCAGAAAAGGAGTTATTACCAGGAATAAAAAAAATCTAAATGGCCCCATTTATGTGATAGGGCAAACATCTGATTAAACATCTAATTACCAAACATATACTCTTCTTACCATCTTGTGAATGACCCTCCTCTCCTTGGAAGCCCGAGGGTCCAATCTCATTTCTTAGCTCAGGATGGCATATATACTTCATTTTACCTTTCTGTCTTTGAGCCATTTATGCTTGTGGCTTATTTATGTGGTGTTACTCAGGAAGGAGATAGATGGGTCCCAGGCTGAGCAGAAGGAGAGAGAAAGCTGAGCCCTGCCCAGACAAAAGATAAAAGACCACATATTCCTCATTCTCAAAGTCCAGGAGATATTACAGACTACACAAGTGCAGAAAGGCTCCTTGAAGGTCTAAAGGGGAGGGGGCATCACCTCATAGTAAGTGATACAACTACCCATAGATCTATTTGCTAGAATCCAACTTGTCTAAGAGATGTGTAGGCACATATGGGAAGACTCTGAGATATACCAAATATGGACTCAGAACCGGGCAAAGCAACATAATTGGTCAAAGGAAGTCAGAAGAAATGTCCCATAAAAGCAATTCAAACTAACACAGGTATGACTCTCTCTCTGAGCCTGCCTGTCTGTCCATCCACACTTACTGTTTTTCCTCCTAATAAACACTTGTATAACTATTTTTCATCTCTATGCTGATTCATTTCTATACAGGAGATGGGCCAAGGCCTTGTCACTGGCCACTGCTCCCTGGTGGCCTAGTGGCTATGATTCAGAGCTCTCACTGATGCAGCCTGACTTCAGTCTCTGGATGGGAACCAAAGTCTTACTTCAAGCCACTGCAGGCCAAGACCATCCAAGATCATTGCCATACATACAAAACTAAATTTGATTTTCTTTTGTTAATCTAGCTTATGCTATTTTAATTACTCAAATAGCCAAAAGGACTAGGAAGAAAGAAGGAGAAAGGAAAATTTCCCCTTTCCTGACAGCACCAAAATCTGCTTTCCCTTTCTTTGGTAGGAAATAAAGTTATAGTGAGCCAAGTGCCCATCAGCTGAAGACTATATTTCCCAGCCCAGCATTCCTAGAATGTCCTTATATGACCGTGTTCTTGCCAATGCAACGGGAACAGGAGTGACCCACGCTAGTTCTGAGTACAGGCTTTGGAACACTGCAGTCCAACCATATCTTCATCCTTGTAAGCTAAATATGGATATACCTGAAGCCCAGTAAAAGGTAGCAAGATTTGGCACCCTCAAATATGACTCTGGCATAAGGTTTATCTTAAGCCAGTTATTTTTAAGTAACTGCAGATACACAAAAATCTCAAAAAACTGGTAGAAGTTACTCTTTTATAAGAAAAATTATATTTATAAGGTAAGTCTCCATTTATAAGAGTGTCTCCCTATCTGTACCTGGAAGAAGAAGATGAACTAAGTCTCTAGAAACTTATTAATGGAAAAGTGAAGGTGAAGTCGCTCAGTTGTGTTCAACTCTTTGCGACTCCATAGACTGTAGCCTACCAGGCTCCTCTGTCCATGGGATTTTCCAGGCAATAGTACTAGAGTGGATTGCCATTTCTTTCTCCAGGGGATCTTCCCAACCCAGAGCTTGAACCCAGGTCTCCCACATTGTAGACAGACTGAGCCACCAGGGAAGTCCATGGCTCATGGTTAATGGAGAAAGCATGAACTTAAATCTGCATAACAGGCATACCCTTGTTTACTGTGCTTTGCAAGATAAAAGACATGTGTATGATTTATTTATTTAGTTTCCTTTTAAAGTTAAAGTATCATATTTTAGACATTGTTACACTTTTAACTGTAATTAATCAAATATTAAAGAGATATAAAGTTTTAAAATCTGCTCATGAAATTTAAGATACTTTCATCTTTTAAAATGACATTATATTTCTATTAGTGAATTTATAAGTACTTGATAGATTTTAAATTCCCCAAAGAGTTTAAAAAGAGTAATTCTTACTGTATGAGATTTTTCTCCTACTTTGTCTACTTTTTTTTAACATTTGAATGCCTTCTCTTTCATATATATGAATTCTGTTGCTTTTGCTTTTGAAAGTTCACTGCATTATCATTTCAATGGAAATTTTTCTCTTTAGAGAGTGTTCACCTTTACATGTGAATATTTTTGGTGAAACCTTGGAATTTAGTTTCTCTTTCCAAGTTCTCCGTGCTACAATGGCACTTAAGTTGTTTCTAAAATGTAACACAGACCTCATCATTTCAAAGATGGTTGCTATTGGAAACAAATATGTTTAAAATGTCCTTAGGTTTTAGCTTCAAACAAAAAATAGCATTTGGCCAAAATAAAAAAAAATATTTCCGTGTCAAATATCATTATTATAAATCTTCATAGGATTATATATCACACCTTGAACCACTAGTCAAAAATACAATTTTACCTTTATTTCTTTGATTGTCTTTTTCTTCCTCTAATTTTGTTCATAAAGACAGTGTACCTGTTTTTATTATTTCTCTAGCTCCAGTTTATAGCACTAGGTCTGATATTTTATGTGTAGAGTAAATATTCAAAAGTTAAAGAGGCACAGGACATATTTTTGATTCATTCCTGATATAAATAATTGATACTATACTTTTCTCACACCCAGAACCTCTTTTTCCTTTCTTTTTATTTATTTTAAAATATGTAAACCATCGGAGAAGGCAATGACAACCCACTCCAGTACTCTTGTTTGGAAAATCCCATGGACAGAGGAGCCTAGTAGGTTGCAGTCCATGGAGTCTCGAAGAGTCAGACACTTACTGAGCAACTTCACTTTCACTTTTCACTTTCATGCATTGGAGAAGGAAATGGCAACCCACTCCAGTGTTCTTGCCTGGAGAATCCCAGGGACAGGGGAACCTGGTAGGCTGCCGTCTATGGGGTCGCACAGAGTCGGACATGACTGAAGAGACTTAGCAGCAGTAGCAGCAGCATGTAAACCATAGTTAAACACAATAGAAACAATTACCTCTATAATGTGAATAAGTTTTTTTTTTTTATATATAAATGAGTAACTTTATGTGTCTTCTAAAACACAGCATAATGTGTTATCACAGATTTAACTGGGACTTCCCATGTGGCTCTAGTGGTAAAGAACTCACCCACCAGTGCAGGAGACATAAGAGACAGGGGTTTGATCCCTGAGTCAATAAGAGCCCCTGGAGGAGGGCGTGGCAACCCCCTCCAATATTCTTGCCTGGAGAATCCCATGGACAGAGGAGCCTAGCAGGCTGCAGTCCATAGGGTCACAGTTAGACATGACAGAAGAGACTTAGCATGCACACACACAAAATCATACTTCGAATGTTAATTAGAATGTTAACTAGATTTACAGGGCATATAAGGACCTGAGATTTGCACAGCTGTTTTCCCTTTGAATGACTTTTTTTCTTTTTCCTATTGGAGGTCACCAAACTCGCCTAGGTGATGTTTAGGTATTTATCATTTTTCCACTATATTCCCAGATAACGCAATTTAAACTTAAATTTAGCTCAACACTAGAAATAAACAGATCATTAAAAAAGACGTCTTCATGTGACAAAGGCAAAACATAATTACCCTTCATAAAAAAGCCTTCTTCTTTTCTCAAACTTGAAACTACTGTAACTTTTGTTTCACAGTGTTGACATGTTCAGTTTTTTTCTAACTTAAAATGGCTTTCTTTATTTTTCACCTATCAAAGGGACCATTTAATTTTTTAGAATGAATTTCATTTTTAACTTTCCATATATAGGAAAAGTTGTTAATATATGGCATTAACATATGCTTTGGAACTAGAAGGCTCCCAGTGTGCCTTATAACCTCAAAAATACTAGAAAAACCTGCACTCACCAGAAAATACAACAGGGTCCTAAACAGAGTATATTATAATTATTCAGTCTGTAACAGAATAATAATCACTTATGTGATTTGTGAGAGAGCAAAGCTTTGCATCCTCTTAAACCATTTCCTTTCTTCCTCCACCAATTTCTCTTCTGGAGTCAATTAGTACTTTTGCTTGACAAGGGATTAATGAGGGAAATTTCTAAAAGTCTTCTGCAGGACTGGCTGCTAGCATAGCAGTCTGCTTTTTTATTAACTTGTTTTTAAAAATTAATGGTGTGTTCACTATGCAGTCAGATATAGGATTTTGATCAGCTGAGTATTTTGATCAGCTGAAAATGAAGAACTTTGTTAAAGCAAAGGTCCGGACAGTTAGCCCAAATTACTTATAATTTCCTGTATATTCTAACTTTTCTTTTAGAATAATCATGTTAACTATCTTTATAAAATACATTACAGATGCATTATTAAATCCATTACAAAAAGTTCAAACTTACAGAAAAAAAATTTAGAATTTTACCACCCAGAAATGATTGCGTTAACATTAACTAATTATAATTTCATATTATTTGTGTGCATTATAATGAAAGAAGACTAGACAGATTATAACTTTGTTTTTCATCACAGAAATTATTTCCTAAAAGATTTCTTTTAAATTGAAAAGATTATTAGAGACACTGTATTATCATATTGTCAAGTTTTATGTCATTTTTACACTTTTGAAATGTAAATTGCTCTCTTGTTTAGTTCAGTTGTATGATCATGTACATTTGGTGCTATATTTTCTGAATACTTTCATGTTTGGTAATGCCTGTATTCTAGAATAACAACTTAGCTGGGTCTAAATTTCTAGTTTACATTTTATTTACCTCGGAAATTTGTAAACATTGTTATTCTATTTTTTTTTTTTTTTTGGCATTGCACATTGCCTGGAGTATTATGAGGCTAGCTTAACTATTTACTCATTTAAATAACACATTTTTTCTTTTTTTTGCCTACCTCAGTGTCTCAGGAAATATTTCTTGTCTTGAAAACTTAGCATTATTAAGACTTTTTAAAAAAGATTACTACTAATTTAGCTTATATTAATATTTGCCTGGATATGCCGTGCCTTACTACTTGCAGATTCAGGTTTTCCTTTATTTACTGAAATGAAATTTTATTATGTATGTAAATATTCTGTATGAGTTCAGTACTTAAGGTTAAATAACTTTTGTTGAATAATCATTGTCTGTTCCTTATGCTGATCTCCTTTCCCCCGCCCCACCCAAGTCAATAATCTTTTTTTTAATTGCATTTATCTTTCTGCCATTTTCTTTTATTTTTTTCTGACATTAATCTCAGTTTTATGTCACTTTAGCTGACTTGTGTCATTCAAGTAATCTGTCCAATTATCTGATACTCTTTCATCTATAAAACAGAACAAGCATGACCTGTGGTGGTCACCTGTGGCCCATATATTCTGTTTTCACTAATTCAGTTGTGTGCTTGTCAAGACTAAGTTGTGCTTTTTCCCAAACATGTTTTACATGTTGTGGAAGTTATGATTACATTATTTGATTAAGCATTTTTAAAAATTCAGTTAACATGTAAAAGCAAGGGAGGTGTTTCTATAAAACATAATTTTATGCTTTTGCAAAATTTGATGAAGGTAAATTCCTGGAAAAAAAATTGCTATGAAATCTGACACAACTGGCATCAATAAAATGTAAACAACTTAGTAGATTCCTCAAAGGATTCTGCCCTCAGTTTGTTTCACAGTTGTTTTGAAGTTTTTGTTTCTTAATGGAAATTAATAATGATGAAAAAATTGAAGAGGAACTAATCTGCAGACCTCTACTGGGAAAAAAAGAATCTTTATCCATATAGCAAATATAAGCAAATAAACATACATTTTTATGTTTGAAAGTAAAATATTTAAATGTTTGTAGATGATAATTGGGCTTCCCTCAGTTGGTAAAGCATCCACCTGCAATGCAGGAGACTCCAGTTCCATTCCTGGGTCCAAAAGATCCACTGGAGAAGGGATAGGCTGCACTCACTCCAGTATTCTTGGGCTTCCCTTCTGACTCAGCTGGTAAAGAATCTGCCTGCAATGCCAGAGACCTGGGTTCAATCCTTGGGTTGGGAAGTTCCCCTGGAGAAAGGAAAGACTACCCAATCCAGTGTACTGGCTTGAAGAATTCCATGGACTATATAGTCCATGGGGTTGCAAAGAGTTGGACATGACTGAGTGACTCTCACTTTCACTTTTCAGATGATAAATTATTTCTGTACTCCTGGAAACATGAAATTAAACTTATGTGTTCTTAATGAATTTTTTCTTCATCTCAGTATTACATTTGGGAGATTTCTTTTGTTGTTGGATGTAGTTGGAGTTTTCATTGTTTTATAGAATTCCATTGTTTATCAGTTAGCTTGTTTCCTCTCAAGTTTGTTTTCTCTATTTCTTTCAGTTTCTTTAAGTCACAGTCTATTGGTGGTAGTGTGATCATGGCAATTTTTCCTCCTTATTTGCTTTTCTGGAGAATATCAAAGGGAGATATCAAAATGGAAATCTCTAGTTGTTTATTTTGCTTTTGACAGGAACACCCACATTTGATGATGGCTTTTCTCAACATTTTCCCAGAGTGAAACCTCCTCCTCTCTTATCTGCCTTTCTTCCCTCCCCCCACCCCCAACTGCAACAATGGAGATTAGGAAAAAGCATGGAGATTGTGCTAATAAGGATTCTGAGGATTTTTGTTAACCCTCTTTTTTTTTCTAGTGAAGACTTTGGATTGGTGTGATGGGAACAATGTTGTCATGAACTTTGTCTTGTTTGCTGTTTTGTACTGGTAGTGCCTTATGTCTGTTGAGTCCCTTCTTTTTAAATGAATATTAAACTTTGTTAAATTTTCAGAGGAGTTTCTTAACCCAGTTTTATTTTGCCATCCTCAGTAGGATATTTTCCCTTAAGTATTTCCTATTATCTGACATCCCTGATTATCTTCACTGCTCTATATTTCTAACGTCTATATCTGTTATTTAAATGATGAAAACTTTAATATTAAATTGTCAGAGTGTTGCTGTGAATTTTCTCTTTTTAGCCATAACTCATAATCTTCTCTTATAAGCCATTATCATATAAAATCTTTTAATTAGGAAAATATCTTTAAAAATCCCAAGGAACAGTTTTGAGTTTATCTTTAATCTTCATTTGAGATCCATGTCCATATGAATGTTTTATAATAGAACTCATTATAATAATGATCTGTTGCTTGCTATGGGCCTGGGAATATATTTTGAAGCTTATATGCCTCATTTTATTTAATTCCCTTGTAAACTCCAAGAGACAGGACCTAATGTAAAGATTGGGAAACTGAAGCTTAGAGAGAAGAGAGAAATTAGTGTCACAGGGTCATACATGTCTTTAAATCTAGGTTTGGCCACTTAGATTGAACTCCTAGTGACTGTGCTGTATACTTCTTTCAGCTTTCATTTCAATGGTCATACAACTTTTTAAATACATTAAACCTTTCAAAACCCTGAACAAAGAGCAAATAAGTTTGATTCTTTTTTTAATTTAAACTTATTTATTTTAATTGGAGGCTAATTACTTTACAATATTGTATTGGTTTTGCCGTACATCAACATGAATCCACCACGGGTGTACACGTGTTCCCCATCCTGAACCCCCCTCCCACCTCCATCCCCGTGCCATCCCTCTGCGTCATCCCAGTGAACCAGCCCCAACCATCCTGTATCCAGCATCAAACCTGGACTGGTGATTCATTTCTTACATGATATTATACATGTTTCAATGCCATTCTCCCAAATCATAACACCCTCTCCCTCTCCCACAGAGTCCAGAAGACTGTTCTATACATCTGTGTCTCTTTTGCTGTCTCGCATACAGGGTTATTGTTACATCTTTCTAAATTCCATATATATGCGTTAGTATACTGGAGAAGACAATGGCACCCCACTCCAGTACTCTTGCCTGGAAAATCCCATAGACAGAGGAGCCTGGTAGGCTGCAGTCCATGGGGTCGCTGAGGGTCGGACACGACTAAGCGACTTCACTTTCACTTTTCACTTTCCTGCATTGGAGAAGGAAATGGCAACTCACTCCAGTGTTCTTGCCTGGAGAATCCCAGGGACGGGGGAGCCTGGCGGGCTGCCGTCTCTGGGGTCGCACAGAGTCAGACAAGACTGAAGCGACTTAGCAGCAGCAGCACACAGTATTAGGGTTTTTCTTTCTGGCTTACTTCATTCTGTATAATCGGCTCCGGTTTCATCCACCTCATTAGAACTGATTCAAATGTATTCTTTTTAATGGCTGAGTAAGACAGCAGGTGTTGCAAGAAGGCATCAGAGGGCAGACACACTGAAACCATACTCACAGAAAACTAGTCAACCTAATCACACTAGGACCACAGCCTTGTCTAACTCAATGAAACAAAACCATGCCCTTGGGACAACCCAAGATGGGCGGGTAATGGTGGAGAGATCTGACAAAATGTGGTCCACTGGAGAAGGGAATGGCAAACCACTTCAGTATCCTTGCCTTGAGAACCCCATGAACAGTATGAAAAGGAAAAATGATAGGATACTGAAAGAGAAAACCCCAGGTCAGTAGGTGCCCAATATGCTACTGGAGATCAGTGGAGAAATAACTCCAGAAAGAATGAAGAGATGGAGCCAAAGCAAAAAGAATACCCAGCTGTGGATATGACTGGTGATAGAAGCAAGGTCCGATGCTGTAAAGAGCAATATTGCATAGGAACCTGGAATGTCAGGTCCATGAATCAAGTCAAATTGGAAGTGGTTAAACAAGAGATGGCAAGAGTGAATGTCAACATTCTAGGAATCAGCGAACTGAAATGCACTGGAATGGGTGAATTTAACTCAGATGACCATTATATCTACTACTGTGGGCAGGAATCCCTCAGAAGAAATGGAGTAGCCATCATGGTCAATAAAAGAGTCTGAAATACAGTACTTGGATGCAATCTCAAAAACGACAGAATGATTTCTGTTCGTTTCCAAGGCAAACCATTCAATACCACAGTAATCCAAGTCTATGCCCCAACCAGTAACACTGAAGAAGCTGAAGTTGAACGGTTCTATGAAGACCTACAAGACCTTTTAGAACTAACACCCAAAAAAGATGTCCTTTTCATTATAGGGGACTGGAATGCAAAAGTAGGAAATCAAGAAACACCTGGAGTAACAGGCAAATTTGGCCTTGGAATACAGAATGAAGCAGGGCAAAGACTAATAGAGTTTTGCCAAGAAAATGCACTGATCATAACAAACACCCTCTTCCAACAACACGAGAGAAGACTCTACACATGGACATCACCAGATGGTCAACACCGAAATCAGATTGATTATATTCTTTGCAGCCAAAAATGGAGAAGCTCTATACAGTCAACAAAAAGAAGACCAGGAGCTGACTGTGGCTCAGATCATGAACTCCTTATTGCCAAATTCAGACTGAAATTGAAGAAAGTAGGGAAAACCACTAGACCATACAGGTATGACCTAAATCAAAACCCTTATGATTATACAGTGGAAGTGAGAAATAGATTTAAGGGCCTAGATCTGATAGACAGAGTGCCTGATGAGCTATGGAATGAGGTTTGTGACATTGTACAGGAGACAGGGATCAAGACCATCCCCGTGGACAGAAATGCAAAAAAGCAAAATGGCTGTCTGGGGAGGCCTTACAAATAGCTGTGAAAAGAAGAGAAGCAAAAAGCAAAGGAGCAAAGGAAAGATATAGGCATCTGAATGCAGAGTTCCAAAGAATAGCAAGAAGAGATAAGAAAGCCTTCTTCAGTGATCAATGCCAAGAAATAGAGGAAAACAACAGAATGGGAAAGACTAGAGATCTCTTCAAGAAAATTTGAGATACCAAAGGAAAATTTCATGCAAAGATGAGCTCCATAAAGGACAGAAATGGTATGGACCTAACAGAAGCAGAAGATATTAAGAAGAGATGGCAAGAATACACAGAAGAACTGTACAAAAAAGATCTTCACGACCCAGATATCACGATGATGTGATCACTGACCTAGAGCCAGACATCCTAGAATGTGAAGTCAAATAGGCCTTAGAAAGCATCACTATTAACAAAGCTAGTGGAGGTGATGGAATTCCAGTGGAGCTATTTCAAATCCTGAAAGATGATGCTGTGAAAGTGCTGCACTCAATACACCAGCAAATTTGGAAAACTCAGCAGTGACCATAGGACTGGAAAAGGTCAGTTTTCATTCCAATCCCAAAGAAAGGCAATGCCAAAGAATGCTCAAACTACCACACAATTGCACTCATCTCACACGCTAGTAAAGTAATGCTCAAAATTCTCCAAGCCAGGCTTCAGCAATATGTGAACCGTGAACTTCCTGATGTTCAAGCTGGTTTTAGAAAAGGCAGAGGAACCAGAGATCAAATTGCCAACATCCGCTGGATCATGGAAAAAGCAAGAGAGTTCCAGAAAAACATCTATTTCTGCTTTATTGACTATGCCAAAGCTTTTGACTGTGTGGATCACAAGAAACTGTGGAAAATTCTGAAAGAGATGGGAATACCAGACCACCTGATCTGCCTCTTGTGAAATTTGTATGCAGGTCAGGAAGCAACAGTTAGAACTGGACATGGATCAACAGACTGGTTCCAAATAGAAAAAGGAGTACGTCAAGGCTATATATTGTCACCCTGCTTATTTAACTTATATGCAGAGTACATCATGAGAAATGCTGGGCTGGAAGCAGCACAAGCTGGAATCAAGATTTCCGGGAGAAATATCAATACCTCAGCTATGCAGATGACACCACCCTTATGGCAAAAGTGAAGAGGAACTAAAACGCTCTTGTTGAAAGTGAAAGTGGAGAGTGAAAAAGTTGGCTTAAGGCTCAACATTCAGAAAACGAAGATCATGGCATCTGGTCCCATCACTTCATGGCAAATAGATGGGGAACAGTGGAAACAGTGTCAGACTTTGTTTTTCTGGGCTCCAAAATCACTGCAGATAGTTACTACGCCATGAAATTAAAAGACGCTTACTCCCTGGAAGGAAAGTTATGACCAACCTAGATAGCATATTCAAAAGAAGAGACATTACTTTGCCACCAAAGTTCGTCTAGTCAAGGCTATGGTTTTTCCTGTGGTCATGTATGGATGTGAGAGTTGGACTGTGAAGAAGGCTGAGCACCAAAGAATTGATGCCTTTGAACTGTGGTGTTGGAGAAGACTCTTGGGAGTCCCTTGGACTGCAAGGAGATCCAACCAGTCCATTCTGAAGGAGATCAGCCCTGGGAGTTCTTTGGAAGGAATGATGCTAAAGCTGAAACTCCAGTACTTTGGCCACCTCATGCCAAGAGTTGACTCATTGGAAAAGACTCTGATGCTGGGAGGGATTAGGGGCAGGAGGAGAAGGGGATGACAGAGGATGAGATGGCTGATGGCATCACTGACTCAATGGACGTGAGTCTGAGTGAACTCCGGGAGTTGGTGATGGACAGGGAAGCCTGGCATGCTGCAATTCATGGGGTCCCAAAGAGTCGGACACGACTGAACGACTGAACTGAACTGAACTGAATACTCCATTGTGTATATGTACCATAGCTTTCTTATCCATTCATCTGCTGATGGACTTCTAGGTTGCTTCCATGTCTTGGCTATTATAAACAGTGCTGCGATGAACATTGGGGTACACGTGTCTCTTTCAATTCTGGTTTCCTCGGTGTGTATGCCCAACAGTGGGATTGCTGGGTCATAAGGTGGTTCTATTTCCAGATTTTAAGTAATCTCCACCCTGTTCTCCATAGTGGCTGTACTAGTTTGCATTCCCACCAACAGTGTAAGAGGGTTCCCTTTACTCCACACCTTCTCCAGCATTTATTGCTTGTAGACTTTTGGATCGCAGCCATTCTGACTGGTGTGAAATGGTACCTCATAGTGGTTTTGATTTGCATTTCTCTGATAATGAGTGATGTTGAGCATCTTTTCATGTGTTTGTTAGCCATCTGTATGTCTTCTTTGGAGAAATGTCCATTTAGTTCTTTGGCCCATTTTTTGATTGGGTCATTTATTTTTCTGAAATTGAGCTGTAGGAGTTGCTTGTATAATTTTGAGACTAGTTCTTTGTCAGTTGCTTCATTTGCTATTATTTTCTCCCATTCTGAATGCTGTCTTTTCACCTTGCTTAGAGTTTCCTTTGTTGTGCAGAAGCTTTTAATTTTAATTAGGTCCCATTTGTTTATTTTTGCTTTTGTTTCCAGTATTCTGGGAGGTGGGTCATAGAGGATCCTGCTATGATTTATGTTGGAGAGTGTTTTGCCTATGTTTTCCTCTAGGAGTTTTATAGTTTCTGGTCTTACGTTTAGATCTTTAATTCATTTTGAGTTTATTTTTGTGTATGGTGTTAGAAAGTGTTCTAGTTTCATTCTTTTACAAGTGGTTGACCAGTTTTCCCAGCACCACTTGTTAAAGAGATTGTCTTAATCCACTGTATATTCTTGCCTCCTTTGTCAAATATAAGGTATCCTTAGGTGTGTGGATTTATCTGTGGGCTTTCTATTTTGTTCCATTGATCTATATTTCTGTCTTTGTGCAAGTACCATATTGTCTTGATGACTGTGGCTTTGTAGTAGAGCCTGAAGTTAGGCAGGTTGATTCCTCCAGTTCCATTCTTCTTTCTCAAGATCGCTTTGGCTTTCAAGGTTTTTTGTATTTCCATACAAATTGTGAAATTATTTGTTCTAGCTCTGTGAAAAATACCATTGGTAGCTTGATAGGGATTGCACTGAATCTATAGATTGCTTTGGGTAGTATACTCATTTACTGAGTAGTATACTCAGTATATTGATTCTTCTGATCCATGAACATGGTATATTTCTCCATCTATTAGAGTCCTCTTTGATTTCTTTCACCAGTGTTTTATAGTTTTCTATAAATAGGTCTTTTGTTTCTTTAGGTAGATATATTCCTAAGTATTTTATTCTTTTCGTTGCAATGGTTAATGGAATTGTTTCCTTAATTTCTCTATTTTCACATTATTAATGTATAGTAATACAAGCGATTTATGTGTGTTGATTTTATATCCTGAAACTTTACTATATTCATTGATTAGCTCTAGTAATTTTCTGATGGTATCTTTATGGTTTTCTATGTAAAGGGTCATGTCATCTGCAAACAGTGAGAGTTTTACTTGTACTTTTCCAATTTGGATTCATTTTATTTCTTTTTCTGCTCTGATTGCTGGGGCCAAAACTTCCAAAACTATGTTGAATAGTAGTGGTGAAAGTGGGCACCCTTGTCTTGTTCCTGACTTTAGGGGAAATGCTTTCAATTTTTCACCATTGAGGATAATGTTTGCTGTGGTTTTGTCATATATAGCTTTTATTATGTTGAGGTATGTTCCTTCTATCCCTGCTTTCTGGAGAGTTTTTATCGTAAATGGATGTTGAATTTTGTCAAAGGCTTTCTCTGCATCTATTAAGATAATCATATGGCTTTTATTTTTCAATTTGTTAATGTGGTGTATTACATTGATTGATTTGTGGATATTGAAGAATCCTTGCATCCCTGGCATAAAGCCCACTTGGTCATGGTATATGATCTTTTTAATGTGTTGTTGCATTCTGATTGCTAGAATTTTGTTAAGGATTTTTGCATCTATGTTCATCAGTGATACTGGCCTGGAGTTTTCTTTTTTTGTGGGATCTTTGTCAGGTTTTGGTATTAGGGTGATGGTGGCCTCATAGAATGAGTTTGGAAGTTTATCTTCCTCTGCAATTTTCTGGAAGAGTTTGAGTAGGATAGATGTTAGCTCTTCTCTAAATTTTTGGTAGAATTCAGCTGTGAAGCCGTCTGGACCTGGGCTTTTGTTTGCTGGAAGATTTTTGATTACAGTTTCAATTTCCGTGCTTGTGATGGGTCTGTTAAGATTTTCTATTTCTTCCTGGTTCAGTTTTGGAAAGTTGTACTTTTCTAAAAATTTGTCCATTTCTTCCACGTTGTCCATTTTATTGGCATATAATTGTTGATAGTAGTCTCTTATGATCCTTTGTATTTGTGTGTTGTCTGTTGTGATCTCTCCATTTTCATTTCTAATTTTATTGATTTTATTTTTCTCCCTTTGTTTCTTGATGAGTCTGGCTAATGTTTTGTCAATTTTATTTATCCTTTCAAAGAACCAGCTTTTGGCTTTGTTGATTTTTGCTATGGTCTCTTTTGTTTCTTTTGCATTTATTTCTGCCCTAATTTTAAAGATGTCTTTCCTTCTACTAACCCTGAGGTTCTTCATTTCTTCCTTTTCTAGTTGCTTTAGGTGTAGATTTAGGTTATTTATTTGACTTTTTTCCTGTTTCTTGAGGTATGCCTGTATCTCTATGAACTTTCCCCTTAGCACTGCTTTTACAGTTTCCCACAGGTTTTGTTGTGTTTTCATTTTCATTTGTTTCTATGCATATTTTGATTTCTTTTTTGATTTCTTCTGTGGTTTGTTGGTTATTCAGCAGCATGTTGTTCAGCCTCCATATGTTGGAATTTTTAATAGTTTTTCTCCTGTAATTTAGATCTAATCTTACTGCATTGTGGTCAGAAAAGATGCTTGGAATGATTTCAATTTTTTTGAATTTACCAAGACTAGATTTATGGGCCAGAATGTGATCTGTCCTGGAGAAGGTTCCGTGTGTTCTTAGAAAAAGGTGAAATTCATTGTTTTGGGGTGAAATGTCCTATAGATATCAATTAGGTCTAACCGGTCTATTGTATCATTAAAGTTTGTGTTTCTTTGTTAATTTTATGTTTAGTTGATCTAGCCATAGGTGTGAGTGGGGTATTAAAGTCTCCCATTATTATTGTGTTATTGTTAATTTCCCCTTTCATACTTGTTAGCATTTGTCTTACATATGGTGGTGCTCCTATGTTGGGTGCATATATATTTATAATTGTTATATCTTCTTCTTGGATTGATCCTTTGATCATTATGTAGTGTCCTTCATTATCTCTTTTCACAGCCTTTGTTTTAAAGTCTATTTTATCTGATATGAGTATTGCTACTCCTGCTTTCTTTTGGTCTCTATTTGCATGGAAAATCTTTTTCCAGTCCTTCACTTTCAGTCAGTATGTGTCCCCTGTTTTGAGGTGGGTCTCTTGTAGACAACAAATATAGGGGTCTTGTTTTTGTATCCATTCAGCCAGTCTTTGTCTTTTGGTTGGGGCATTCTACACATTTACGTTTAAGGTAATTATTGATAAGTATGATCCCATTGCCATTTACTTTATTGTTTTGGGTTCGAGTTTATACACCCTTTTTGTGTTTCCTGTCTAGAGAAGATGCTTTAGCATTTGTTGGAGAGCTGGTTTGGTGGTGCTGAATTCTCTCAGCTTTTGCTTGTCTATAAAGCTTTTGATTTCTCCTTCATATTTGAATGAGATCCTTGCTGGGTACAATAATCTGGGCTGTAGATTATTTTCCTTCATCACTTTAAGTATGTCTTGCCATTCCCTCCTGGCCTGAATAGTTTCTATTGAAAGATCAGCTGTTATCCTTATTGGAATCCCCTTGTGTGTTATTTATTTTCCCTTGCTGCTTTTAATATTTGTTCTTTGTGTTTGATCTTTGTTAATTTGATTAATATGTGTCTTGGGGTGTTTCGCCTTGGGTTTATCCTGTTTGGGACTCTCTGGGTTTCTTGGAGTTGGGTGATTATTTCTTTCCCCATTTTAGGGAAGTTTTCAACTATTATCTCCTCAAGTATTTCCTCATGGTCTTTCTTTTTGTCTTCTTCTTCTGGGACTCCTATGATTCGAATGTTGGGGCGTTTAATGTTGTCCTGGAGATCTCTGAGATTGTCCTCATTTCTTTTTATTAGTTTTTCTTTTTTCCTCTCTGATTCATTTATTTCTACCATTCTATCATCTTCTACTTCACTAATCCTATCTTCTGCCTCCATTATTTTACTATTTGTTGCCTCCATAGTGTTTTTTATATCATTTATTGCATTATTCATTATACATTGACTCTTTTTATTTCTTCTAGGTCCTTGTTAAACGTTTCTTGCATCTTCTCAATCCTTGTCTCCAGGCTATTTATCTGTGATTTATCTGTTATTCCATTTTGATTTCAAGATTTTCGATCATCTTCACTATCATTATTTGGAATTCTTTATCAGGTAGATTCCCTATCTCTTCCTCTTTTGTTTTGGAGGGCATTTATCCTGTTCCTTTACCTGCTGGGTATTCCTCTGTCTCTTCATCTTGTTTATATTGCTGAGCTTGGGGTGGCCTTTCTGTATTCTGGCAGTTTGTGGAGTTCTGTTTATTGTGGAATTTTCTCGCCGTGGGTGGGGTTGTACGGGTGGCCTTTCAAGCTTTCTTGGTTAGGGAAGCTTGTGTCGGTGTTCTGGTGGGTGGACTGGATTTCTTCTCTCTGGAGTGCAATGACGTGTCCAGTAATGAGTTATGAGATGTCAATGGTTTTGGAGTAACTTTGGGCAGCCTGTATATTGAAGCTCAGGGCTGTGTTCCTGTGTTGCTGGAGAATTTGTGTGGTATGTCTTGCTCTGCAACTTGTTGGCCCTTGGGTGGTGCTTGGTTTCAATGTAGATATGGAGACATTTGATGAGCTCCTATCGATTAATGTTGCCTGGAGTCAGGAGTTCTCTGGTGTTCTCAGGATTTGGACTTAAGCCTCCTGCTTCTTGTTTTCAGTCTTATTTTTACAGTAGTCTCAAGACTTCTCCTTCTATACAGCACCATTGATAAAACATCTAGGTTAAAGATGAAAAGTTCTCCACAGTGAGGGACACCCAGAGAGGTTCACAGAGTTACATGGAGAAGAGAAGAGGGAGGAGGAAGTTAGAGGTGACCCGAATGAGGTGAGGTGGAATCAAAAGAGGAGAGAGCAAGCTAGCTAGTAATCACTTCCTTATGTGCACTCCACAGTCTGGACCGTTCAGAGATGTTCACGGAGTTATACAGAGAAGAGAAGAGGGAGGAAGGAGACAGAAGTGGCCAGGAGGATAACAGGGGAGAATCAAAAGGAGAGAGACAGATCCAGCCAGTAATCAGTTCCCTAAGTGTTCTCCACCATCTGGAACACAGAGATTCACAGAGTTGGGTAGAGAAGAGAAGCAGGATGGAGGAGACAGAGGCATCTTGTGGAGAATAAGGAGCGTCCAAAGGGGGAGAGAGCAGTCAGCCAGTAATCTCGCTCCCAAGTAAAAATGGGTACTGAAGATTGGGTTCTTAAAGGTACAAAATTGATACCAAATACCAAAAGGCAAAGATTAAAAATCTAGAGTAGAGGTTGGATATTCAAAAATACAATGTTAAAGAAAAGATGAAAAAAAGAAAAAAAAAAAAGTCACAAAAATTATTTTAAAAAAATATATATATGAAGTTTGCTTTAAAAAAATAGGGTCTTTTTTTTTTGCAAAGTAATAGTAGGTTATAAAAATGAAAATTAAAGGAGTAATAGAGGACTTAAAAATTTTTTTAATTAAAAAAAAAAGAATGATCATAAAAATAGTAAAAATATATCTAGGATTTTCTCTGGTGTTGTGGGCAGTGTGGGGTCAGTTCATTTTCAGATAGTTCCTTGGTCCGGCTTATATTTCTCAAGATCTATAGGCCCCTTCCTATGTAGTCAGTACTAACTACAGGGTTTTAATCTATTGCATCTGTCATTTCCAAGGTGATTCCCTCTGTTTTAGCTTCTTCTGTTTGCTGGTCTCTTCAGTGTCTAGTTTCCGCCCTGACACTAGGGGGCTGTGGTGAACACTTTTTTAGGCTCACTTGTTCAGTCATGCTGTAGGGAGGGAAGGACACTGCAAACAGATAACACTGGCATGTGCTCGCAGTGCCTCAACCACACTGGGCCTGCCCCCGCTCACAGCACGTGTGCCCTCCCTGCCCACACTGCTCAGGCTCTAGGTTGCTCCACCGGGAACCGTCCGGCCCTGGGCTGCATGCACCTCCCAGGTCTAAGCCGCTGAGGTTCAGGCACTCAGGTAGTCCTCAAAGGCGCAGACTCAGTTGGGCCTTCATTTTGTACCCTTCCCAGGTCTGAGCAGCTCAGGTGATGAGGTGTTTGGCGAGCGTGGTCCCTGTGACTTATCACCTCCCCCATCCCTGCCTCTCAGTTTTCTGGGTGTACAACCGGTGCAACTTCTCAGGTGGATGTTGACCGTCCAGAACCCCAAGAAGTCTTAGTTAGCAAAGAAGCCTGTTTGCAGTTTGGTAGATAATGTCTCTCTGGGGCTGCAATTACCCACTTCTGGCTCTGGCTGCCTGTCACCGGAGGGGGATGATCTGCAGCCGTCTAGTTTTGTTCAGTCCTTTGCTCTGTGCTCGGGCCTGGCGGTGTCTTAGGTTAGGGCTTTTCACGTGGTAGCTATCCCACAGTCTGGTTTGCTAGCACAAGTTATTTCACTCAGATCGCCCTCGGGGCATTCAGGCCTGGTCCTTACTCTAAGTAATGCAGCCCGCTCCTCCCTGCCCAGCCTTTGCTTGCTAGTGGCAGGTACAGGCATCTGTACTGGTTCTCCACTGGGGGAGTTACCGTTGGGCTCATAATCTGTGGGTTTTAATTATTTATTTATTTTTCCTCCCTGTTATGTTGCCCTCTGTGCTTCCAAGGCTCACCACAGACTCGGCAGTGAGAGTGTTTCCTGGTGTTTGGAAACTTCTCTCTTTTAAAGACTCCTTTCCCGGGACGGAGCTCTGTCCCTACCTCTTTTGTCTCTTTTTTTATCTTTTATATTTTTTCCTACCTCCTTTTGAAGACAATGGGCTGCTTTTCTGGGTGCCTGATGTCCTCTGCCAGCATTCAGAAGTTGTTTTGTGAAATTTACTCAGCGTTTAAATGTTCTTTTGATGAATTTGTGGGGGAGAAAGTGGTCTCCCCATCCTATTCCTCTGCCATCTTAGGACTGCCTCATAAGTTTGATTCTTAAAGAAGTCAAGTAGTAAGATGGAAGTGTTTTAGGGTTAAGAAATTTCATCATTACTTTGGATTTTTTCATGGGATGTTGAGTAGTAAATGGCCCAGATCTTGCCGGCCTTGGTACATGTACAGTAGTTTGCTATGATGTTGAGTCACTTTTATTGGCTGGAGAGGCCACACTGTTAATCTGATCTTGGTTTTACACCATTTCCTTGTCTAGCAGAGACTGTGTAAGAGTCCTTTAAGGTTTTTCTTCTGCTATGTGTCCTGTTTATTTCTGCTTCAATTATCTGACTCTGCTATTCTGTCAATTTTTAGTCTCTTAGACAATTCACTGTGTAGACAAGGGCAGATATTTGCTCTCTTAGCAAAGTTCCTTCTCTTTCTACTTCTAGAGTAGTGACCCTCAGACTGGCTTTTTCTTTTGCCATAATTATTTTGCTAAAAACTGTATGAAGTAACAAATATGCCCTAATATCCCCAGTTTTTTCTACTATTTTTTCATATTTTTATTGCATTTTTGGTACCTGCATCTTAAGGTACAGGAAATAGTTGAGTCCAGTGTTTCATTGTTGCATAGTATGAGTCACCAGTGTGCTTGACTGGATGGTAAGGTGCCTACCTAATGCTGCCCTACATATGGTATTTATCCCGTTCCACATTTTAGGTCCACTATTAGGCAACCCTCTACTTTTTTATTTTGTTTTCTTTATTTTGTCTTTGTTGTTGTTGTTCTCACTGAGTGACATGCAGAATCTTAGTTAACTGACGAGGGATCAAAACTGCATCCCTTGCACTGGAAGCGCAGAGTCTAAACCACAGGAGAAGATCCCCTGGAGGAGGACATGGCAACCCACTCTAGTATTCTTGCCTGAAGGATCCCCATGGACAGAGGAGCCTGGCAGGCTATAGTCCATGGGGTCACAAAGAGTTAGACATGACTAAAGCAACTCCATGAGTCTAAGTGAACTCCAGGAGTTGGTGATGGACAGGGAGGCCTGGCGTGCTGCGATTCATGGAGTCACAAAGAGTCAGACACGACTGAGCAACTGAACTGAACTAAAAGCAACTCAGCACACACACTCTGTCTGTTGGCTACTCCTGGGAAGATTTTAAACTTTTGCTCTGAAAAGTGTGTAAGTTCCAGGCTTCAAAAATCCATCCTGAGAACCATCTTTGTATGTACCAGATCTTCCCTTAAATTGCATCTGTTATAATTTTCTGTTTGAAGGATTTTATTCTGAAGTTTTTAACAGTAACTCTCGGTATAATTGTTGGACTTCCCTGGTGGCTCAGACAGTAAAGCGTCTGTCTACAATGTGGGAGACCTGGGTTCGAGCCTTGGGTTGGGAACATCCCCTTGAGAAGAAAATGGAAATCCACTCCAGTACTATTGCCTGGAAAATCCCATGGACAGAGGAGCCTGGTAGGCTACAGTCTATGGGGTTGCAAACAGTCGGACACAAGTGAGTGACTTCACTTTCATAAAATACCAAATTGGAGAGATATTGTGATATCATCTGCCATGGTCTGTTCAGTTCATAGTAATTTTAAGGTGTTGTCACCTATAAACGCTAGTATTTTTAACCTATACAATCCAACATTTTCTTTCAGATATTAAAGTCTTCAAATATTTTGAAGTTTTGTTAATGATAAACTGTCTGTGAGGCATCATTCATACTTTGAAGATTTCTACAAATGAAACTTTACATATTCCCAGCACCATGGTCTCTTCTTGTCTACAAAACAGTACTATACAGTTATCTAATTTAAGAGATTTATTGAAAGGTCTTTGAAATAGCTTCCTTTCTCAGGTTATATATGTATATACTTAAGTACGTATCTGTGTGTGTGTGTCCCTTCTGATGTGGGTTATGGTTTGCTGCTAAATAAGAGCTTCCTAATTTCTAATCATCTTTAAAGAAAAGATAAATGGTTTTGTTTAAAACAATCACAGTTTGGAAAATTTTTGAGCCTAAAATATACCAAAATGCTAACGGATTATAAACACACTAGTTTATAATAAATAGCATAATATGCACTAACATAGTTAATATATACCTAACATGCTGTGGATAATATATACTCTCATTTAATAGGGTATCTGACCCATATAGGTTAATGATTATGGAGCTAAAATTCTTGGCACATGAACCACAAATCAAAACAATTCACTTAGCTAGACCTAGAAACCGGCAAAGGTCACAGTAATCTCACGGTATCAATTCAATTCTGCCATAAAAGCAAAAAGCTAAATAATCGGGAAACATGATTCTAATGTCAATTAGTCCTTTTTTCTGCCAAATAGAATCATCTCTCAATCTTAAATTATAACCAGTTTTAAAAGTACTGTCCAAAATTTATTTCTAAGAAGCTACAAATCCTTTTGATGGATGGCCATGCAAAAGAAACAGAGTTTGTCCTGATTTATGCCATTTCACATCCACAGGAAACCCTTTCCTGATTTTCTGTTATCCTTGGACTATTTCAACAGAAATAACAACTTATACATTAAAAAGACAATTCCTGATGCTTTCAATTCTTTTTTTCCTCTTCCATGAATTTTAGCTATCTCAAGTCTTTTGAAAAATATTGAAATATGAATAGGTGGAAAGGTGACCAGATGCTGAGAATAGGTGGATAACAGGATAGATGGGTACATACATACATAATACACACATATATACATACACAAGTGACCCAAAACTATTTATTGAAAAATTTGTCCTCATTTGTCTATCAGGCTGATATGACTGATATCATTTATCAAGGATACATAGGTGTGGGGTTTTTTTTTTGGGGGGGGGGGGGCGGCTCTCTATGACACTCCATTGGCCTATTTATCTACCTCTGTCTTAATTACTGCAATTTATTGTACAAAAATGACATTCTGTGGAGAAAATATTTTCACTATTTACTTCTTTATATATGTCTTCTCCATTCTTGGCCCTTTGTTGTTACATGTGCATTGTAAAACCTATATTCCAAGTTCTACTGAAAACAAAACAGAATAAAACAGCCTATTGAGATCTTTCACTGGAATTATAGTCAAGCTCTAAATTACCATTGTTTTGAAGTCCAAGTTCATGGTACATATCTCTACACAGATCTTTCTAATGTCTCTCAGTTATGTTTTATAGTTTCTACATTGTTGGCCCTGCATAGCTTTTTATATATTTGTTTTAAATATGTGATAGTTTTTATGGTATTAGAATGACATTAAAATTTTTGTTATTTTATATTTCTTATTGGCATATTAATAATTCACTTTAAATTTAAAAATCTGTTAAACTCATTAATATAATTTGTTTGTGGAACCTCTGGTTTTCTATTTAAATAATCTTCACTATAATGTCAGTTTTGTGTTTTCTTTTCTAATTATTTTTTTTTTCTTTCTCTACTTAACTGGCTACCACTTCAAATATAATGTTGTCTAGATGTGGCAAGGGATAAACCAATCTTAAGGAGAGAGTTCAACACTGTCAACAGTAAGTACATTATTTAAGTTCATTGTAGTTACCAAATATTTGTTCTAGTTTGCTTACTATTCCTTTTAGAAAGGATATAAAATTTTATCAAATGCCTTTTCTGCATCTATTGATAGGACTGTAATCTAATAATGTTGGGAATTTAGTTATTAATAATTGTCTAAAGTTAAACTAAGATTAAAACCTTGGGAGAAACCCAACTCTGTCATAACATATTACTCTTTTTTTTAAAAAAAATGGAGATTCTTTTTGCTACTATTTTCTTTATAAATATTTCATCTATGTTCACAAATGAGATTGGCCTTAATACTGTCCTTACAGGTTTGGGTAACAAGTTATTCTAGTCTTGTTATACAAGTTAAGGAGTATTCCCAATTGTTTTTGGTCATCTTTAAAATGACAGAACTCACTAGTAAAATCAATTAGGCTGGGACTTCCCTGGTAATCCAGTGGTTAAAGAATTCGACTACCAATGCAGGGGACACAGGTTCAATCCCTGGTCCAGGAAGATCTCATATACTGCAGAACAACTAAGCCTGTGAGCCACAACTACTAAGCCATTGCAAGGAGAAACCCAGGCACCCCAACGAAGAGTATCCCCACTCGCGGCACCTAGAGAAAGCCCTCACACAGCAATGAAGACCTAGTGCAACCAAAAATAAAATCAATTAATTAAAAAAAAAAAACAATTAAGCTTAGAACTCACAAGATATGCCAATTTTATGAGAAATTTTTGACCACTCACTCTATCTCTTAATTGCTTTGAACTGTACAGATTTCTCATTCTTCTTGACTAATTTTTGATAAATTATATTTTTCTAAGGATTCTTAAATTTTATATAATCTTCAAATTTATTGATATGAGTTACCAAAAATGTCCACTTTTACCTGATTAATTTTTTCAATACTTCTAATGCTGTACTTATCTCACAAATGTTGCTGACAATTTGTTTCTTGTCTTTTTCCCCTGCTTATTCACACTAGCAGTTTGTCCATTTTATTGGTGTTATAAAAAGACTTTTGATGTTGCTCATTCTCTCTGTAATTTCTGCCTCACGTTAATATGTTTGCCTTTCCACTATTTGAGAAACGGGATCAGCTATATCTAAAATTGTCATTGTTTCTTTTTTTTTTACTCTAAATCGGTTTATGGCAGGTTTCTCTCCCTTGACTGAATAGGTCACAATATAATTAGTAAGTATGATGCCATTCATAATGGTAAATGTAAAGGTAGCATTAAAGTATAGCATTGACATAGTAGTTTACAGTTTAAAAAATGCTTTGACATATATTTAATTTCAAGTAATCCTCACAGAAATCTAATAAAGTAATTTCTATAATCCATTTTAGAATTACAATAATTGAGGTTTGAGAATTTTCCAAGGCCTCATTACTAGTAAGTGACAATAGAAACCGAATTCCTGACTTTAAAAGGTATACTATTTCCAAAATAATATAGACTATTAAGCATATTTTCACTTTATATTTTATTGAATTACTTGTTAGTATTGTTTCTCATAATATTATTAACTGTCTTTAATGAACTATTGTAAGTTTATTTTGGCAAAAATCCTTTAGCAACATAGGAATCAGTACTTTCCAATTCTAATTGTTCTGATTGTTTCCATAAATCTAGTTTACATAGTCTCCTTCCATGAACTGTAAACATTCATTTTACTGCAATCAAATTGCTATAACACTCCTTTAGGAACCTTCCAAATATTAACTCCAAATCTAATATTTCTTCAAACAGTTCAGCTCAGTTCAGTCACTCAGTCCTGTCCAACTCTTTCTGACCCATGGACTGAGGCATGCTAGGCTTCCCAGTCCATCACTAACTCCTGAAGCTTGCTCAAATTCATATCCCCCGAGTTGGTGATGCCATCCAACCATCTCATCCTCTGTCATCCCCTTCTCCTCCTGCCTTCAACCTTTCCCAGCATCAGGGTTTTCCAATGAGTCAGTTCTTCCCATCAGGTGGCCAAAGTATTGGAGTTTCAGCTTCAGCATCAGTCCTTCCAATGAATATTCAGGACTGATTTCCCTTAGGATGGACTGGCTGGACCTTCTTGCAGTCCAAGGAATCTCAAGAGTCTTCTCTAACACCACAGTTCAAAAGCATCAATTCTTCAGTGCTCAACTTTCTTCACAGTCCAACTCTCACATCCATACATGACTACTGGAAAAACCATAGCTTTGACTAGACGGACCTTTGTTGGCAAAGTAATGTCTCTGCTTTTTAATATGCTGTCAAGGTGGTCATAGCTTGTCATCCAAGGAGCAAGCGTATTTTAATTTCATGGCTGCAGTCACTATCTGCAGTGATTTTGGAGACTCCCCAAAAATAAAGTCAGCCACTATTTCCATTGTTTCCCCATCTATTTTCCATGAAGTAATGGGACGAGATGACATGATCTTAGTTTTAGAATGTTGAATTTTAAGCCAATGTGTTCACTCTCCTCTTTCACTTTCATCAGGAGACCCTTTAGTTCTTCTTCCCTTTCTGCCATAAAGGTAGTGTCATCTGCATATCTGAGGTTATTGCTATTTCTCCCAGCAATCTTGATTCCAGCTTATGCTGCATCCAGCCTGGTATTTCGCATAATATACTCTGCATATAAGTAAAATAAGCATGGTGACCGTATACAGCCTTGATATACTCCTTTCCCTATTTGGAACCAGTCTGTTGTTCGATGTTCAGTTCTAACTATTGCTTCTTGACCTGGATGCAGATTTCTCGGGAGGCAGGTAAAGTGGTCTGGTATTCCCATCTCTTGAAGAATTTTTCAGTTTGTTGTGATCCACACAGTCAAAGGCTTTGGCATAGTCAATAAAGCAGAAGTAGATATTTTTCTGGAACTCTCTTGCTTTTGCAATGATGCAACAGATATTGGCAATTTGATCTCTGGTTCCTCTGCCCTTTCTAAATCCAGCTTGAACATCTGGAAGTTCACAGTTCACATACTGTTGAAGCCTGGCTTGGAGAATTTTGAGCATTACTTTGCTAGTCTGTGAGATGAGTACAATTGTGAAGTAGTCTGAACAACTTTGGCATTGTCTTTCTTTGGGACTGGAATGAAATCTGACCTTTTCCAGTCCTGTGGCCACTGCTGAGTTTTCCAAATTTGCTGGCATATTGAGTGCAGCACTTTCACAGCATCATCGTTTAGGATATGAAATAGCTCAACTGGAATTCCATCACCTCCACTAGCTTTGTCCGTACTGATGCTTCCTAAGGCCCACTTGACTTCGCATTCCAAGATGTCTGGCTCTAGGTGAGTGATCACACCCTTGTGGTTATCTGTAACATGAAGATCTTCTTTGTATAGTTCTTCTGTGTATTCTTGCCACCTCTTTTTAATATCTTCTGCTTCTGTTAGGTCCATACCATTTCTGTCCTTTATTTTGCCCATCTTTGCATGAAATGTTCCCTTCAGTTCAGTTCAGTCATTCAGTCATGTCCGACTTTTTGCAACCCCATGGACTGCAGCACGCCAGGCTTCCCCATCCATCACCAACACCCAGAGTCTACTCAAACTCATGTCCATCGTGTTGGTGATGTCATCCAACCATCTGATCCTCTGTTGTCCCCTTCTCATCCTGCCTTCAATCTTTCCCAGCATCAGGGTCTTTTCAAATGAGTCGGTTCTTCTTATCAGGTGGCCAAAGTATTGGAATTTCAGCTTCAGCATCAGTCCTTCCAATGAATATTCAGGACTGATTTCCTTTAGGATGGACTGGCTGGACCTTCTTGCAGTCCAAGGGACTCTCAAGAGTCTTCTCCAACACCACAGTTCAAAAGCATCAATTCTTCGGCGCTCAGCTTTCTTCACAGTCCAACTCTCACATCCGTACACAACTACTGGAAAAACCATAGCCTTGACTAGATCTGCCTTTGTTGGTAAAGTAATGTCTCTGCTCTTTAATATGCTAGGTTGGTCATACCTTTTCTTCCAAGGAGCAAGTGTCTTTTAATTTCATGGCTGCAGTCACCATCTGCAGTGATTTTGGAGCCCAAGAAAATAAAGTCTCTCACCATTTCCATTTTTTTCCCATCTATATGCCATGAAGTGATGGGACCAGATGCCATTATCTTAGTTTTCTGAATGTTGAGTTTTAAGCCAGCTTTTTCACTCTCCTCTTTCACTTTCATCAAGAGGCTCTTTACTTCTTCTTCGTTTTCTGCCATAAGAGTGGTATCATCTGCATATCTGAGGTTATTGATGTTTCTCCCAGCAATCTTGATTCCAGCTTGTGATATCTCTAATTTTCTTGAAGAGATCTTTAGTCTTTCCATTCTATTGTTTTATTCTATTTCTTTGCATTGATCACTGAGGAAGGCTTTCTTATCTCTTTGTGCTATTCTTTGGAACTCTTCATTCAAATGGGTATATTCAAGCAGTAGAACCCCTTAAGTATGACTAGATTTTAGTGTTCAAGGGACATAATTTTATGTGTTTTCTATAGAGCTGTTTTTAAAACACTTTTGAATATGAAGTTAATGTCTGAATGCACATTACCATTATTTCTAGTACTCTATCTTCTCTTGTCAATGCACATAAATGCATGTATTGTCTGAGAAGCTATCATCATCACACCATCATTTATTCTAAAGAGAAAAACTGAGAACTTTTCTTTTTAGATGTGCACAATTTTCAAAGCCTTAAACAGATGATGGATGTTGAATACTTTCCAGCAGAGTGAATATAGCTTAATAACACCAAGGAATTCATGAGAAGATCCACTTTTGATTTTACACAGCAAGTTGTTCTCAGTTCCCTTTATGAAAGGATGGGTAATGTTATGCTCAAATTTACAAACATATTATAAATGTTTTTCTCAATGACCTCTTTCATGTGTTTCACTGGTTCTTTGCTCACCCTTGCTAAACAAAATGCTTGGATTCCAGCAGAGGGGATCTTTGAGACCTATGTAACCATTGGCCCAGATGTTAAAGAAAGGAACCAAAGAAGAGTAAGCTGTTTGGCATCTACACAAGAGTCAAGCTGTCTACTGGCATGATTAGGAGATTTTAGGGATTAATAGAGCAGAGGACCAGAATGGGAAACTAATACTCTGTCTCCGTCTTCATCGGGTCCTCACAGTGTGGCTTTGTTATTTCAAAATAAAGTAGAAAAGCTGTTCTTATTAAAAATAGATGAAGTATATCATTGGAGAATTCTATATGTGGAGAAAAAGATTGTGAAGTGTGACAAAGGAGGAGTACTGAGAGATCAGGCCTTCCGTATCAGAAAAATGTGTCTTGGAGCATCACTTGGGTGTAGTTTGCAATAGTAGGCATAAAACCAAGGAAACAACACTAGATGGGTCAATTAGAGGAGACTTTACAGTAAAGAGAAAGTACAGCACTTCAGGAGAGTTACAGATTGGCTAGAACCTCACATTCTTGCCATCATAGATTCCCCTGCTCCCACCAAGAAATGCACCACAAAACCCACACATGCAATTTCCAGGTTTATTTAACTAAGAATACTGAAATCTATGGACATGCAATAAACATACCTCAGTACTTTTTGCTTAACCCCTTCAAGTGCACTGCTACTAAAACTGAGAAAACAGACACATTTTGGGCTGTGTTCCTTGTTTATACACTTACTTTCCAGAAAGAAACTATATTTATAGTCATTGCACCTCTGTTTAAAGGGATATTTTCAACATCAGGCTCTCCTGGATCTGAACCAAATTCAGCATCAAGAAGATCATATCATCATGGAATGGGGAAAGCAGAGAAATGTTTGATCATTATTTCTGCCTTCAACTCTCCAGATACAGAGAAAATACTTTTCTCCTGTAAATGGTGTTCTGTTGATTGGAGGAAAGCAATTTCAAAAGAAGAGAAGAGCAGAAATTGGCAAATGTATCAGAGAGGATGAATACTGAAAAGAAATCATTGAGTTTGTAGCAGACACAGGTGACTTCATTGGTGCAGTTTAATGATTGAGAGTGAGTACAGAGTATATCAAAGATGCAGCTGTAGAAGCCTGGACTATAACAGACTTCCTGATTCCGGTTTTGCCTAACTTCAATCCATTAATGATCTTGTTAGATCTGATCACTTTATTTTCCAACTAAAATCTTCCATTGGCTTCCTATTTACCACACAGCATAGTGTACCTTTTATAGAGTAGCTATTCATCCTTCACTTCAACTTACCCCTCAAGGATAAATTCCTATTTGAAACTTTCCTTGAATTAGCAGGTAGAATTGAAAATACTACTTTTTGTGCTCCACTATCAGCCCTGGGTGTTCTTTGGAAGGAAAGATGCTAAAGCTGAAACTCCAGTACTTTGGCCACCTCATGTGAAGAGTTGACTCGTTGGAAAAGACTCTGATGCTGGGATGGGTTGGGGGCAGGAGGAGAAGGGGACAACAGAGGATGAGATGGCTGGATGGTATCACAGACTCGATGGACTTGAGTTTGAGTGAACTCCGGGAATTGGTGATGGACAGGGAGGCCTGGCGTGCTGCGATTCCTGGGGTCGCAAAGAGTCGGACACGACTGAGCGACTGAACTGAACTGAACTGTACCCAGGTCACACTTCTCTTCTATCATTGACAACATTTGATCCCAGTTATACAGCTGATTGTGGCTCAGATTATGAACTCCTCATTGCCAAATTCAGACTTAAATTGAAGAAAGTAGGGAAAACCACTAGACCATTCAGGTATGACCTAAATCAAATGCCTTATGATTATACATTGGAACTGACAAATAGATTTAAGGGACCAGATCTAATAGACAGAGTGCCTAATGAACTATGGATGGAAGTTTGTGATTTGTACAAGAGACAGGGATTAAGACCATCCCCAAGAAAAACAAAGGCAAAATAGCAAAATGGCTGTCTGAGGAGGCCTTACAAATAGCTGTGAAAAGAAGAGAAGCAAAAAGCAAAGGAGAAAAGGAAAGATATACCCATTTGAATAGTCAGTTCCAAGGAATAGCAAGGAAGGATAAGAAAGCCTTCTCAGTGATCAGTGCAAACATATAGAGGAAAACAATAGAATGGGAAAGACTAGAGATCGCCAAGAAAATTAGAGATACCAAGGGAACATTTCATGCAAAGATGGGCTAAATTAAGGACAGAAATGGTATGGACCTAACAGAAGCAGAAGATATTAAGAAGAGATGGCAAGAATACATAGGAGAACAGTACAAAAAAAGATCTTAATGACCTAGATAATCACGATGGAAGATCCCCGCCTTAAAGCTCAACATTCGAAAAACTAAGATCATGGCATCCGGTCCCATCACTTCATAGCAAACAGATGGGGAAACAGTGGAAACAGTGGCTGACTTTATTTTCTTGGGCTCCAAAATCACTGCAGATGGTGACTGCAGCCATGAAATTAAAAGACGCTTACTCCTTGGAAGGAAAGTTATGACCAAACTAGACAGCATATTAAAAAGCAGAGACATTACTTTGCCAACAAAGGTCCGTTTAGTCAAAGCTGTGGTTTTCCAGCAGTCATGTATGGATGTGAGAGTTGGACTATAAAGAAAACTGAGGGCTGAAGAATAGATGCTTTTGAACTGTGATGTTGGAGAAGACTCTTGAGATTCCTTGGACTGCAAGGAGGTCCAGCCAGTCCATCCTAAAGGAAATCAGTCCTGAATATTCATTGGAAGGACTGATGTTGAAGCTGAAACTCCAATACTTTGGCCACCTCATGCAAAGAGCTGACTGATTTGAAAAGACTCTGATGCTGGGAAAGATTGAAGGCAGGAGGAGAAGGGGATGACAGAGGATGAGATGGTTGGATGGCATCACCGATTCAATGGAAATGAATTTGAGTAGACTCTGGGAGTTGGTGATGGACAGGGAGGCCTGGTGTGTTGTGGTCCATGGGGTTGTGAAGAGTGGGACACAACTGAACGACTGAACTGAAGTGAAAAAAATAGTTCCCTGAGCTATTCAGTAGGGCATTGTTTTTTATCTATTTTATATTTTGTAGTTTGTATCTGATAATCACAAGCTCCTAATTTATCCCTTCCAATCCCTTTTTCCCTTTGGTAACCATAAGTTTGTTTTCTATATCTATGAGGCTTTTTCTGTTTTGTAAATAAGTTCATTTGCATCATATTTTAGATTCCACGTATCAGTGATATCATATGGTATTTATCTTTCAATATTACTCTATCTTATGTGTGTATGTTAGTCACTCAGTCGTGTCTGACTCTTTGCGACCCCATGGACTGTAGCCCACCAGGCTCTTCTGTCCATGGAATTCTCAAGGTAAGAATACTGAAGTGGGTTGCCATTTCCTTCTCCAGGGCATCTTTTTGACCCAGGGATTGAACCCAATTCTCCTGCACTGCAGGCAGATTCTTTACCATCTGAGCCATCCAGGAAGCCCATTACTCTATCTTAATACTGATTAATATAGCTTAATGCTGATTAATACACATGTGTATTCCATATCACCTATATCCATTCATCTATTATTTACTGACACTTAAATTGCTTCCATATCTTGGCTATTGTAAATAATGTTGCAATGATCACTGAAATGCATGTATCCTTTTGAATTGGTCTTTTCCTTTCCTCAGAAAAATACCCACAAATGCAATTGCTGGATCATATGACAGTTCTATTGTTAAGTTTATGAGGAATTTTCATATTATTTTCCATAGTGTGTGTACCAATTTACATTCCCATCAACAGTGCTTAAGAGTTCCCTTTTTTCCACACCCTTGCTAACACTTGTCTTCTTGATGATAGCCATTCTGATATATGTGAGGTGGTATTTCATTGTGGATTTGATGTGCATTTCCCTAATGATTAGTGATGTTGAGTATCTTTTCATGTGCCTCTTGGTCATCTACATGTGTTCTTTGGAAACATGTCTATTCAGGTCCTCTGCCCATTTTTTAATCAGGTTGTTTTACAATGCTGAGTTGAGTGAATTATTTGTGTATTTTGGATATTAACCCCTTATTGAATATATAGTTTGCAAATATCTTCTCTCATTCATTAGCCTCCCTTTTAATTTTGCTGATAGTTTCCTTTGTTGGGAAAAAGCTTTTAGTTTGCTGTGTTTTTCTATTGTTTCTCTGGCCTGAAAAGACATAATACAAAAATAAGTGTTGCTAAGATTGATGTCAAAGATTGAACTGCCTATATTTCCTTCCAGGATTTTTATGATTTCAGAACCTATATTTAAGTCTTTAAATCCATTTTGAGGTTATTTTCCTATAGGGTCTGAGAAAGTAGTTCAATTCAATTCTTTTCTATGTAGTTATCCAGTTTTGCCAAAACCATGTATTAAAGAGGCTGTCTTTTCCCCATTGTATATTTCTTGCCTCCTTTGTCTTAGATTAATTAACTCTGTAAGTTTATTTCTGGGCTCTCAATTTTATGTCATTGATATATGCATCTTTTTTAGTGCCAGTAGCATACTGTTTTGATGACTGTAATTTTGTAGTATAGTTTGAAATCAGGAAAGATAATACCTTCAGCTTTGCTGTTCCTTCTTAAGATTGCTTTGGCTTTTACATTTCCACATAAATTTTAGAATAGTTTGTTCTAGTTTTGGGGAAAATGCCAGCGGTATTTTGATAGGGATTGGATTGAATCTTTAGATTGCCTTGGGTAGTATGGGGGATTTGATGACTAGGTTTAGTGTTATGTTTGAATTTCTTTCTCTCTTTTTTTTTTGGGGGGGTGTCTTTATATCCTTATAAGTTTTTAATTTGTGGTTACCATGATTTTAATATTAAGTTGATGATCTATGTTCAAATGCATTCTAACAGCCCTGCATTTTTACTCCCTCTCTTCACATTAAATTTTTTATATCTTTCTGTTTTGCATATCACTTATCTTTCTGTTTTTCATCTTTCTGTTTTGCATATCCCTTCTGTTTTGCATATCCCTATCAGTGATAGCCATGAAAGATGCTACTTTTGTCTTTTAACCCTCCTACTAGGTTTATAAGTAGTTGATCTACTACCTTTGCTGTATGTTTGCCTTTAACAATCAGATTTTTTCTTTTATAATTTTTATATTTCTAGTTGTGGTCTTTTCTTTTCTGCATAGAGAAAGGAGCCCTTTAATATTTCTTGTAAGGCCAGTTTAGTGGTATTGAACTCTCAGCTTCTGGTTTTCTGTGAAACTCTTTATCTCTTGTTTAAATCTGAATGATAGTCTTGCAGCTAGAGTATTCTTGGTTTTAGGTTTTTTCTTTTAATCACTTTCAATATATTGTGCCACTCCCTTCTAGTCTGCAGTGTTTCTGCTGATGATCTTATGGGGGTTGACCTTCACATAACTAGTTGCTCTCTTTTCTCTTGCTTGTTTTAAAATTCTCTCTTTATCTTTAATTTTTACCATTTAATTATAACATGTCTTGGTGCAACTCTCTTTGGGTTCATCTTTTTGGGGATTCTCTGTGCTTTATGGACATGAACAGCAATTTCCTTTTCCTAGTTGAAGTTTTCAGGTATTATTTCTTTCAAATAAGTTTCCTGCCTCTTTCTCTCTTTCCTCCTTCTGAAACCCCTAGAGTGAGGATGTTAGTACACTTGATGTTATCCCAAAAGTCTCTTAATCTGCCCTTATTCTTTAAAGTGAATAAAAACCCATTCTTATGAGTTGTATGAGCACTTCTGTTGCGGTGAGACTATATATTGTGGAATGCTGGTAGAAAGGGCTGGTTTCTGGCCTGGTTAGTTGTTAGGCCATGCCTCAGGTGATGGCTGCCACCTGACTGGTTGGCAGCACAAGGTCTTGGCATGCCTGGCTTTAGGACCAAGAGGATCTGGAGATGATGTTGGCTTGCTGGTAGAAGGGGCTATGGATCTGTAGTTGATTGGTTGTTGGGCCCAGGGAGGTCCAGGTCTAGTCCTAGCCTGCTGCTTAGTGAGGCCTGGTATTAGATGGCTAGTTGCAGGGCTAGGGGAAGTTGTTCTTAGAGACTTTTTATGTTTTCACATTTGACTTCAGGGAATTGGGGTCTTTTGTATACTAATCTATGTGTATGTATATACAAATTATATGCAAAACAAATATATATGTATATATACACATATGTATATATGTGGTTTCCCTGATGGTTGAGCAAGTTAAAAATCCATCTGTAATGCAGGAATCACCAGAGACATGGATTTGATCTCTGGGTCAGGAAGATTCCCTGGAGAAGGAAATGGCAGCCCACTCCAGTATTCTTGCCTGGAAAATTCCATGAACAGAGGAGCCTGGTGGGCTACAGTACATGGGGTTGCAAAGAGTCAGACATGACTGAGCACGTGGCACACATGTATATATGAATATATTTAGATGTATATTTTCATATATACATATATTTATACATATGTACATTTATTTGCATATTATACTTCATAAAAAATATTTCCTTGGCCAAGTGGAAATAAAAAGTTTAAAGTTTCTCTTGAGTTTCAAATTCCATGAACTGATCACAAATAATGAATTATACTAGTTGAAGACATATACATGATTTCTATATTAGCAATATGATAGTCCAAATAGAAGGAAAGTTATGACCAACCTAGATAGCATATTCAAAAGCAGAGACATTACTTTGCCAACAAAGGTGCATCTAGTCAAGGCTATGGTTTTTCCAGTGGTCACGTATGGATGTGAGAGTTGGACTGTGAAGAAAGCTGAGAGCCAGAGAATTGATGCTTTTGAACCATGGTGTTGGAGAAGACTCTTGAGAGTCCCATGAACTGCAAGGAGATCCAACCAGTCCATTCTAAAGGAGATCAGTCCTGGGTGTTCTTTGGAAGGAATGATGCTAAAGCTGACAATCCAGTACTTTGGCCACCTCATGTGAAGAGTTGACTCTTTGGAAAAGACTCTGATGCTGGGAGGGATTGGGGGCAAGAGGAGAAGGGGACAACAGAGGATGAGATGGCTGGATGGCATCATGAACTCAATGGACATGAGTTTGAGTGAACTCTGGGAGTTGGTGATGGACAGGGAGGCCTGGCGTGCTGCGATTCATGGGGTCGCAAAGAGTCGGACATGACTGAGTGACTGAACTGAGCTGAACTGAGTCCAAATATTCTTCCTGACACATATCTTTAGAAGTCTTGTATGAAGATGGTGATGTCACAAGATAGAAAGGACCTGCATTTTAAGTCATCAGATATAGAGAAGCCCCCACAGGATCCACATTGGATTTAACCTGAGCAATAAAAAAACATTTGTTGCACTCAGTCAATGAGATTTCAAGGTGTGTTACCACAGCACAATCTAGCCTAGTCCAACTAAATAAAAATGGATGGAGCTCTGGATAAGTAAAAAAGGAAGCACCTACCCTGAAAATTCTAAACCTTAGATGTCTTTACAAGGGCTTGAGCTTGAAATCTATGTTACCAGTATTCAGAAAACAATGCTCAGAAATTACCATAAAGTTGTCCCTAGTTGATAGCACTCTATGGGGACATCATTAAAATACACTTAACAAGGTAAGTACTTAAAAACACCCCAAACATGCACCCCATGTCAAAATTATACAACTAAAACATAAAAGGAAACAAGCCACTATTTTTAAAAAACCATCAGATTAAAAAAGCAAATTACATTCCCAATGTCTTCAGACATGGGAATCATAAGACCTAGAATATAATATAAATATATTTTATATTTTTGAAAGAATAAAACATTGAATCTAAAAATTCAGAAAATAGTATACTGTCTGAAGCAAGCAGACAAATTTTAAAGTGAAACAAATAATATAAAAATTGAAATAATAGTACTTTAAATATGTAGAAATAGCAAGTTAAAGACATCTGAAAAGATTACTCTTAATGAGAAAAATAAATGTAAATAAATTAGGAAGACAGAGAAAGAAAAATAAAGAATAGAGGTTAAGAGCCATGGAGGATAGAGTTAGTTTGAACATATTTTAATTAGAGTTCCAAAAGATAATGAACAGGTGCAAAAAAAGGAAATTGGAAAGACGTTATCATTAAAAATTTTCCTGAATTGATGAAAAGCATAAATTCTTAAATTCAAGAGATATGATGACTCTGAAACAGGACCAACAAAAGAAAACCACATATGGAAAAATCACAGTGAAAATACAGAACACCAAAGACAATAAGAAGATTTAAAGCAACCAGAGAGAAGAGACACATTCTCTGCAAAGAAATGGCAATTAGACTGACTTTGTTCAGTTAAGTGTTATTCAGTCACCCAGTCATGTCCAACTTTTTGTGACCCTATGGACAGCAGCACACCATGCCTCCTTGTCCCTCAACATCTCACAAAGTTTGCCCAAGTTCATGCCCATTGCATTGGTGAGTCCATCCAGCCATCTCATCCTCTGATGCTCTCTTCTCCTCCTGCCCTCAACCTTTCTTAGCATCAGGGACTTTTCCAATGAATCGGCTGTTCACAACAGATGACCAAAATAATGGAGCTTCAGCTTCAGTCCTTCCAGTGGGTATTCAGGGTTCATTTCCCTTAAGACTGATTGGTTTGATCTCCCTGCTGTCCAAGAAACTCTCAGGAGTCTTCTCCAGCACCACAGTTCAAAGGTAATTCTTTAGCACCCCGCCTTCTTTACGTCCAGCTCTCTCAACCATACATGACCACTGGAAAGACTGCAGCCTTGACTATATGGACCTTTGTTGGCAGAATGATGTCTCTGCTTTTCAACACACTATCCAGGTTTGTTATACTTTTCCTGCAAGAAGTAATCATCTTCTGATATCAGGCTGCAGGCACCATCCACAGGGATTTTAGAGCCCAAGAAAAGGAAATCTGTCACTACTACCTCCCCTCATCCCAATTGGCCATGAAATAATGGGACCTAACAGAAGAAGAGGGCTTCCCTGGTGGCTCAGAAGGTAAAGCGTCTGCCTGCAATGTGGGGGACCCAGGTTCGATTTGGGGTCGGGAAGATCCCCTGGAGAAGGAAATGGCAATCCACTCCAGCACTCTTGCCTGGAAAATCCCATGGATGGAGGAGCCTGATAGGCTACAGTCCATGGGGTCGCAAAGAGTCAGACACGATTGAGCGACTTCACTTTCACTTTCACAACAGAAGCAGAAGATATTAAGAAGAGGTGGCAAGAATATACAGAAGAACTGTACAAAAAAGATCTTCAAGACCAAGATAATCAGGATGGTGTGATCACTCATGTAGAGCCAGAAATCCTGGAATGTGAAGTCAAGTGGGCCTTAGAAAGCATCACTACGAACAAAGCTAGTGGAGGTGATAGAATTCCAGTTGAGCTGTTTCAAATCCTGAAAAATGATGCTGTGAAAGTGCTGCACTCAATATGCCAGAAAATTTGGAAAACTCAGCAGTGGCCAAAGGACTGGAAAAGGTTCATTTTCATTCCAATCACAAAGAAAGGCAATGCCAAAGAATGCTCAAATTACCTCACAATTGTACTCATCTCATATGCTAATAAAGTAATGCTCAAAATTCTCCAAGCCAGCCTTCAGCAGTATGTGAACCGTGAACTTCCAGATGTTCAAGCTGGTTTTAGAAAAGGCAGAGGAACCAGAGACCAAATTGCCAACATCTGCTGGATTATGAAAAAAGCAAGAGAGTTCCAGAAAAACATCTGTTTCTGCTTTATTGACTATGCCAAAGCCTTTGACTGTGTGGAGCACAATAAACTGTGGAAAATTCTGAAAGAGATGGGAATACCGGACCACCTGACCTGCCTCTTGAGAAACCTATATGCAGGTCAGGAAGCAACAGTTAGAATGGGACATAGAACAACAGACTGGTTCCAAATAGGAAAAGGAGTACGTCAAGGCTGTATATTGTCACCCTGCTTATTTAACTTATATGCAGAGTACATCATGAGAAATGCTGGACTGGAAGAAGCACAGGCTGGAATCAAGATTGCAGGGAGAAATATCAATAACCTCAGATATGCAGATGGCACCACCCTTATGGCAGAAAGTGAAGAGGAACTAAAAAGCCTCTTGATGAAAGTGAAAGAGGAGAGTGAAAAAGTTGGCTTACAGCTCAACATTCAGAAAATGAAGATCATGGCATCTGGTCCCATCACTTCATGGCAAATAGATCAGGAAACAATGGAAACAGTGTCAGACTTTATTTTGGGGGGCTCCAAAATCACTTCAGATGGTGATTGCAGCCATGAAATTAAAAGACACTTACTCCTTAGAAGGAAAGTTATGACCAGCCTAGATAGCATATTCAAAAGCAGATACATTACTTTGCCAACAAAGGTCCATCTAGTCAAGGCTATGGTTTTTCCAGTGGTCATGTATGGATGTGAGAGTTGGACTGTGAAGAAAGCTGAGTGCTGTAGAATTGATGCTTTTGAAGTGTGGTGTTGGAGAAGACTCTTGAGAGTCCCTTGGACTGCAAGGAGATCCAACCAGTCCATCCTAAAGGAGATAGTCCTGGGTGTTCTTTGGAAGGACTGATGTTGAAGCTGAATCTCCAATACTTTGGCCACCTCATGCGAAGAGTTGACTCATTGGAAAAGACTCTGATGCTGGGAGAGACTTGGGGCAGGAGGAAAGGGGGACGACAGAGGATGAGATGGCTGGATGGCATTACTGACTCAATGGACATGAGTTTGGGTAAACTCCAGGAGTTGGTGATGGACAGGGAGGCCTGGTGTGCTGCGATTCATGGAGTCGCAAAGAGTCAGACACGACTGAGCGAGTGAACTGAACTGAATGTACCAGGTACCATGATTAGCTTTTTAAATATTTAGTTTTAAGCTGGCTCTTTCACTTCCCAACTTCACCTTCATCAAGAGGTTTTTTAGTTCCTCTTCACTTTCTGCCATTAGAATGACATCATTGCTTCTGAAGCGGTTGATGTTTCTCCCACCTATCTTAATTCCAGCTTGTAACTCATCCAGCCTGGCATTTCTCATTATGTGCTCAGCATATAGATTAAACAAGAAGGGTAACCGCAAACAGCCCTGTCATACTCCTTTCTCAATCCAGAACCAATCAGTTTTTCCATACAGGGTTCCAAATGTTGCTTCTTGACCTGCATACAGGTTTCCCAGGAGACAGGTAATGGTCTGGTATTCCTGTCTCTTTAGGAGCTTTCCACAGTTTGTTATGATCCACACAGTCAGGTGGCGCTAGTTGTAAAGATCCCCCCTGCTATTGCAGGAGACATAAGAGACACTGCTTCAATCCCTGGGTCAGGAAAATCCCCTGGAGAAGGAAATGGCAAGCCACTCAAGTATTCTTGCCTGGAGAATCCCATGAACAGAGGAGCCTGGCAGGCTACAGTCCATAGAGTTACACAGAGTGGGACACAACTGCAATGACTTAGCACACACACAGTGAAAGGCTTTAGCATAGTTCATGAAACAGAGGTAGATGTTTTTTTCTGGAATCCCCTTGCTTTCTACATGATACAGCAAATGTTGGAAATTTGATTTCTGGTTCCTCTGCTCTGTCTAAACCCAATTTAGATGTCTGGAAGTTCTTGGTTCGAGTAATGTTGAAGCCTAGTATGCAAGATTTTAAGCATGACCTTACTAATGTGGGAGGTGAGTGTAATTGCCTGATTATTTGGACATTCTTTACTACTGCTCTTCTTGGGAACTGGCATAAGGATCGACCTTTACCAGTCCTGTGGCCACTGCTGGGTCTTCCAGATTTGCTGATATAGTGAGTGTAACACTTTGATAGCATCATCCTTTAGGGTTTTGAATAGCTCTACTGTAATTCCATTGCACCCACTGGCTTTATTGACAGCAGTGATTCCTAAGGCCTACTTGACTTCACACTGCAGAATGCCTGGCTCTGAGTGACTGACCACACTTCTGTACTTATCCAGTTCATTAAGATCTTTCTGTACAATTCTGTGTATTCTTTCCATCTCTTCATGATCTCTTCTGCATCTACTAGCTCTCTACGGTTTTTGTCCTTTATTGTGCCCTTCTTTGGGCAAAATGTTCCCTTGATATTTCCAATTTTCCTGAAGAGATCTCTAGTCTTTACCTTTCTGTTGTTTCCCTCTATTTTTATGCACTGTTCATTTAAGAAGGCCTTCTTGTCTCTCCTTACTATTCTTTGGAACTCACAGATCACTGCCTTGTGGTGGTGAAGGGGCTTGTGTAATTCAATGAAGCTATGAGCCATGCCATGTAAGGCCACCATAGATGGACAGATCACAGTGGAAAGCTCTGACAAAATACGACCCACTGGAGGAAGGAATGGTAAATAATCCCAGTATACTTGCAGTGAGAACGTCAAGTAAGTATAGATGGTAATGTTTTGCTGTTCTTTTGTGAATAACTACTTATAAACATAGATAAAATGCAATATGGTTTAACACTAGAAAATGTAATTTAATTCACTATATTAATAGACCAAAAAAAATGGTGGATCATCTTATCAGTTCAGTTCAGTTGCTCAGTAGTGTCCAACTCTTTCTGACCCCATGAACCACAGCACACCAGACCTCCCTGTCCATCACCAACTCCTGGAGTTCACCCAAACCCATGTCCATTGAGTCGGAGATGCCATCCAACCATGTCATCCTCTGTCGTCCCCTTCTCCTCCTGCCCTCAATCCTTCCCAGAATTAGGGTCTTTTCAAATGTGTCATCTCTTCACCTCAGGTGGTCAAAGTATTGGAGTTTCAGCTTCAACATCAGTCCTTCCAATGAACACCCAGGGCTGATCTCCTTTAGGATGGACTGGCTGGACCACCTTGCAGTCCAAGGGACTCTCAAGAGTCTTCTCCAACACCATAGTTCAAAAGCATAAATTCTTCGGCTCTTGGCTTTGTTTATAGTCCAACTCTCACATCCATACATGACCACTGGAAAAACTATAGCCTCGACTAAACTGACCTTTGTTGACAAAGTAATGTCTCTGCTTTTTAATATGCTATCTAGGTTGGTCAAAACTTTCCTTCCAAGGAGTAAGCGTCTTTTACTTTCATGACTGCAATCACCATCTGCAGTTGGAGCCCAAAAAAATAAAGTTTGTCACTGTTTCCATTGTTTCCCCATCTATTTGATCATCTTATAGGTGTATGCTAAAATGGAACTTTTTATGAAACCACAAAGAACAGAAAGAGTAAGTCTCATAAAACTGCATATTTTAACAAGAATCTAGTCCAACTAGTTCAGAATTTGCAGAAAACATTGTATAAAACTAGTTTGATGCTTAGTTCATCACCTAATATGAGGATATACAAGGGGTAATTAAAGTGTTGATCAGCTGGTTGAGAATAGTCTTTTGCAGAGATCTGTTGGATAGTGTGTATTTCTTCCTGGAAACTTTCAAGTAAAGTGGGAAGAGGATTCTTCAAGCTAATAGAGATGAAATACAAGTCAACTGCTTGATATGTATGTCCCTGAGTTTGGAACTCACAAAGGATTAGTTTCTTAAACATGCTTGAAAAAAATAAAGGTAAGAAATTGTAGCTATAGACCCAGGGCAGCAGAGAAGTTAGGTGGAATCACAGGCTGGTGAAACTTCTGGTGGCATAGTTTTTTCAAAGATGCAACGAATATGAAATCATCATAAATAGGACTTTGTCCAAAAAGAACTTCCTAGAGAGGGGAACAAGCAAATCAAAGAATTCCTGAAAGCATAGAAACTGAGAGTCAGAGTCATAAATGCCAAACTGAAGATGATATAGCCTGTAAGACAGGAATTGAGGTTGAAGGTTACCAGGGGGAAATCCTCTGGATATACCAGGAATGCGCTCCAGAAAGAAAAAAAAAGCAGCTTTGAATGTCAGCTAAGTCCAGAAGTTTCCAACACTGAAGCAGGAGAATACCAGCTATTTAAGCCTGTTCTTTTTTCCCCCTGAGACTCCTTTTTCTAGAAGTGACTCTGGAGGGCCCACAACAGCTACTGAGCAGTAGACTAGAAGACAAGAGTTTGGAGAAAAGAAGCTGATCAT
This sequence comes from Bos grunniens, assembly GCF_055505025.1. NCBI lineage: Eukaryota > Metazoa > Chordata > Mammalia > Artiodactyla > Bovidae > Bos > Bos grunniens. The sequence continues at coordinate 52,916,933 of NC_141166.1, read as the reverse complement.
ACTCCTTTCCTACTTTAATCTTCCAGGCCTGATATAAAACCAAGATGGAAAATGGGGAAAGGCTTTAGACAGAAAGTTCAAACTTCAGATTACCCCCACATCGATAATTTAGCTACTGAAATGAGATTATTTCTGAGCTTAGAAATGACTGAAGACCAGAAGTGGCAGGAAATACCACAGGATCTACATTATATTCCATTCAAGGTCAGAATTAGGGCATAAAACAGGTATGACACAAAGGGGAAGAGATGAGAATAAGGCTGGGACACATTCTATTGAGTCCCGCTCCTGGTTCAAGGGTTATAATCTCATTAGATATAGACAAAGCTTCCTATAAAATTAAACACCCACTCATGTTAAGCAAATAAACAAACAGCAAACTACGGATAATCTGAAAAAATTATTCAATCTGATATAAATCTGAAAAAAAGGTATCTATCAATTACACAAAGGGAAACACATCCTGAATGATAAAGTTTAAAGATATTCTCCTTGAAATCAGGCAAAAGGAAAAACTAGGGTGTTTTCTGTCATTGATTATTTAGTATTGTATAGGAGGTTGTCCTAATCTACCTAGTAAAGTAACTTAAATGTATAGTAGTTAGAAATAAAAACCAAAATTGTCATTATTTGAAGGTAACAATGGCTTTTATAGGAAATGTTAAAAAGCTATAAATTGTTAAAATAAGAGTTCACAAGCTTTCATATATAAGATATGTAGAAGTTAATCACATCCCTATTACAGCAACAAACAGACAAAACAAATTAAAAAAAAATTTATAATAGCAACAAAAAAAGTAATGGGGTTCCTAGGAAAGAGTATTTTTTAAAAAGTTCATGGTGTTTAAGGGGAAAATTATTAAAATATATTAAAAGATAATAAAGAAGACCTAAACAAAAAGAGATATATACCACATTCATGAAGAATAAGACTAGATATTAAAGATGCCAAAAATTCCAATTAATCTAGAGGCATCATGAAAACCCAATAAAAATTCCAAGATGATTTTTAATGGAAATTAATAAACACTGAACTTTTTATATGAATGATAAAGGCTAAGAAATGCCAAGATAATTTTGAAGGAGTAGAAGAAAGTGATGGTAGTAGTGGGGGAACAGGAAAGATTTTCATTCTTTAAAAAAAAAAATCAAGTATTTTTGTGAAGGGGTAACAATTAAAATCCGTCATGGTGGTAGACAAATAGATCACTAGACCATGGAAACAGTCTAAACTAATATGTGGAAATTTTATAAATATTAGAGGTGGCATTATAGATTACTATAAAAGGATAAATCATTCAATAACTGATAGATTATCTACATGAAAAAAAAACTGAATGTCTATGCAAAAATATCAGATAAAGGCCAAAAGATAATAAACAATATTTAAATGTTTAGAAGAAAATACAGGTGAATAACTTTATTATGTCAAAGAATTTTTAACAAAGCACCAAAACCCACAAATTATAAATATTAGGATTCATAAATTTGAGTACATTCAAAATAAAAATGTCAGTTCATTAAAAGATACCATTAAAGATGAAGAGACACCACAGAATGGGAGAAAATACTTGAAAACCATTTTAAATGGCATAAAATTAGATCCTATCATATGTATAAAATATTACTAAATCAACAGAAGATCAAGAGCCATGAAAAGAATGGACAAAACATGCAAACAAATAATTAAAGAAAGAAATAAAAATGACCAATAAACATAGAGGAAAATGTACAACATTAGAAATGGCAACCCACTCCAGTATTCTTGCCTGGAGAATCCCAGGGACAGAGGAGCCTGGTGAGCTGCCATCTATGGGGTCGCACAGAGTCAGACACGACTGAAGCAACTTAGCAGCAGCAGAAGCAGAAAAAATGCAAATTAAAATCACAGTAAAATATCATTCTTATTAAGAATTACAGAATTTTTAGAAATCTAACAAATCTAACAATACCTAAAAGAACAATGAGAATTTTTACACCATTCTTTTTGGGAGTATAAATTGATACAACTACATTGGAAAACAACTTGCCAATATTTTACAAAGTTAAAAATGCACAAATTCTATGGATCAATAAATTCACTTCTTGGTAATTTCTCTGTTTACATGAGTACACATGTAAAATGTTTAGATGAGCATTTGCACCAAGTCCATACAGAAATATTTAGAGTGGCAATTTTTAAAATAACCTTTCCAATAAGAATGAATAAATTGTGACATATCTACAAGATAAAATACATCAGTGAAAACTATTTCACTCGACTTACTTTTTGTGAAAGAGTCCACCTGCAATGCAGGAGACCCTGGTTTGATTCCTGGGTCAGGAAGATCCACTGAAGAAGGGATAGGATACCCACTCCAGTATTCTTGCATGGAGAATTCCATGAACTGTATAGTCCGTGGGGTCACAGAGAGTCGGACACGACTGAGCTACTTGCACTTTTACTTTCACTTTTAGACTCACACAAACACCATCATGGGCCTCAAACACAATTCTGTCTGAAAATTGTACACTCAAGAATACTACCTATGTTAATGGTTCTATTTAAATTAGAATCAAAAAACATAGAGAATTTAACAAAATGAATTGTTAACAACAACCACCTTATCTCTAGTTAATGAAGTTATTCAAAAAGCAAAAAGGGGACTCCTGGAATAGAGTAGTAAGAGTAGGAAGTACCTAGATTCCCTGGGGCTGTGGGAACAAAACTGAAACTCAGAACTTGGAGGAAGTGGCCTAATTAATTGATACATTGTTTACAAATCAAGAACGACCCCATAAGGCAGGGAACCAAACCTTTAATATGACAGGCATCTATGGCTGCTGCCTAGCCTCTGAGGTGGCAGCAACAAGGCTGTTTCTGGGAGGGTCAAAACTGCAAACTGGATTTAGCTGCTGCTTATGGAAGGAACTGATGCTGTACCATGAAAGCTATTGTCAATCTAAGTGTCACAGGGACGGGAAGCAAACAAGAAGCAAATCCCTATTTTCTCCAACCTGCCAGTCTCTCTCTAGTACCTCTAATGGCACAGCCCAACAAGGAACCAGCTGGTGAAGCAGAAATGTGGTCTGTACAATCCCTGCCCCAGCATCATACAGCAGAGTGTTAGAAGTTTGGCAAGAGTTGAGAGAGAACTGTTGAATAACTGACACAGTATTTAATGTTTAAAACCTACCAAACAAAGGACATGAGTTTGAATAAACTCTGAGAGATAGTGAAGGACAGGAAAGACTGGCGTGCTGCAGTCCATGGGGTCACAAAGAGTCGGATACAACTTAGTGACTAAACTACAATAACAAACAATATTTTGGGTTTCCCAGGTGGCACTAGTGGTTAATAACCTGCTTGGCAACTTGGGTCCAATCCCTGAGTTGGGAAGATCCCCTGGAGAAGGCTATATGGCAACCCACTCCAGTATTGTTGCCTGGAGAAACCCATGGACAGAGGAGCCTGGCGGGCCACAGTCCATGGGGTTACAGTCCCTACACAACTGAAGGGACTTAGAACACACACAAACAATATTTATATTTAATATATATGCAGTAAATGTGTAAAGAAATGCATGAGAAGAGAATACTCAAAATTCAAAATACCTCTGACAGCTATAGAGAGAAATGTGATCTGAAAAGGTATATAGAGTTCTTTTGTCCTTTACAAGCTGGAAAGTGCATTTCTAAGTATCATTCTCTAGGCATATAGGATACCTGAAATATTTTATTTAAAAACCAACCACGGGATACAGTCCTTTTGTGGATAGGAAGAAAATGAAAAGACATAAACACATCTAAAACTGTGAGGCTACCCTCTTGTCCCATGGTTAATGTTTTGTTTATATGATAAACTTAAGATAAAATTTCTACATTGTGGCAACCATTGGAACATAAATTCAGATTAAATGAGTGTTTTGACCTGGTACTAAAAGGCAGGTTTTCAAATCTCCTCTCTAATGACACTTGCTCCTGGGAAGAAGGACAAATCGTCCATGAAGTCCCCATCTGCTTGTCTGAGGAACATCTGTGGTGATGTGGACTCAATTTAGGTGGCAGTAATGCACCTACTAGTGAAGTTATCCCTCCTCAGTAACGAAATCTACTGGCAAGAGAAAGCTTTGAAACAACATTTGTTTCAGGTTGTTTAAAAATGGAACCTGAAAAACACATTTAATTTTTTTATTCGATGTTTGTAACTTTTATCTGACATTATACAGATTTATTTGGACAACCTACTTAGTTGTTGACAAATCTGTTTTGCTTTCTTGTTAGTGTAAAGGTTTATGTTGAACATATTTTGTATAAATTTCATAATGATACAAAAAAACATCAGGAAAACTGCATCTTCAAAATATGTTTATTTTCATAAGGCTGCTTGGAACATGAGCACTAATAAAATTTTTTTAAATGCTTTTATTAGAAACCAATTCAGACTTGCAGAACAAAAATTGCTCGTGTGATTATATTCAATACATTCATGGAAGAGAGGTGCCTCCCAACATCCATCAATTACCAAAAAAAGGTAATTGTACTTCACAAATATCTCAATTCCATCCACTTTTCTTCATTCTCACTGCCAATAACTTAATAAAATCTCTCCATCTTCTCTATCTTTGACTACCACCTCAGCCTCACCACTGACAGTGTCCGGTACATACTGGATTCTTTCTGGAACAAAACATCTGATCAGTATCTGTGTAAATGTTAGCAAATGACATTTGCATCTGCAACATTTATTAAATATCTGCTTTTTGACTGATGTGATATTACATAAAAAGAAAGCCAAAAATAAAGTAATAAGATAAATAAGAATAAAATATCAGAAAAAATTTCCCATAAGAGCTTTGGTTTGGTAACTTAATTAGGTAAACTGTAAAAAGTTTCCTTACTCTATCAGTGACTATATATAATAGCAAAGCATGGAAAATGTGAAAGCACTCATATTGAGAAGTATTACTGTTGCAGGAAAGAGAGTGGGGTGCAACAGGATGGTCACATCCCAGGTCACATCCGAGTCCCTTGGACTGCTGCCAAGTATGGGTTCTTGGCTCTGCATAGGAAAGAATTCAAGTGAGAGCTTTAGTAAACTAAAAGAAGGTTTATTCATGGAGAAATACACTTTATAGACAGAGTGTGGGCCATCTTGGAAGGCTACAGGCACCAGGATATATGGTTGTCAGATTTTATAGGGGTGGGTAATATAATAGGCTAATGAATGGGAGGAGTATTTCACATATTTAGGGGAAAGGGTGGGGATTTCCAGGAATTGGGCCACTGCCCACTTTTTGACCTTTATGGTTGACCTTGGAACTGTCATGGCAGCTGTAAGTATGTGGCTTAGCTTACTGTTGTGTTACAATAAGAGTATACTAAGGCTCAATATCCAGTGGAAGTTGGCTAGTCTGCCATCCTGGACCTATTTGGTTCTAATCAGTTAGAACCAAACTAATTCCTATATCCTCTTGCCTGGAAAATCCCATGGATGGAGGTGCCTGGTAGGCTGCAGTCCATGGGGTCACAAAGAGTCAGACACTTACTGAGAAACTTCACTTTCACTTTTCACTTTCATGCATTGGAGAAGGAAATGGCAACCCATTCCAGTGTTCTTGCCTGGAGAATCCCAGGGACAGGGGAGCCTGGTGGGCTGCCATCTATGGGGTCACACAGAGTCAGACACAACTGAAGCGACTTAGCAGCAGCAGCAGGAGCCTATATCATTTCTTTAAAGTTGGTGCCCGGCCTCCCTTCCTGTCTCAGTATGTGATATTACTACTTCTTACTATGGTTGAGGAGTTCAGTTCAGTTCAGTCGCTCAGTCGTGTCTGACTCTATGCAACCCCATGGACTGCGGCACACTAGGCTTCCCTGTCTATCACAGGAGAGTTCAGGGCTGAACTCACTTTCATCCCCTCTTCTCACAGGAGTGGGTCTCTAACATATCTATTGGTAGAGCTAAGTCACTTGTGTCCAACTCTGCAACCCCAGGGACTATAGCCCAGCAATCTCCTCTCTCCATGGAATTCTCCAGGCAAGAATATCTTCGAATGGGTTGCTATGCCCTTTCCAGGGGACCTTCCAGAACCCAGGACTGAACTCTTGTCTCCCTGAGGCTCCTGCATTGCAGGCAGATTCTTTACCACTGAGCCACCAGGGAAGCCCTCATGTAACACTTCTACTCAGTTCAGTTCAGTTCAGTTTAGTTCAGTCACTCAGACGTGTCTGACTCTTTGCGACCCCATGAATTGCAGCCCACCAAGCCTCCTTGTCCATCACCAACTCCGGGAGTTTACTCAGAGTCCATCGAGTTTACACATCCATCGAGTCGGTGATGCCATCCAGCCATCTCATCCTCTGTCGTCCCCTTTTCCTCATGCCCTCAATCCCTCCCAGCATCAGAGTCTTTTCCAGTGAGTCAACTCTTTGCATGAGGTGGCCAAAGTACTGGAGTTTCAGCTTCAGCATCAGTCCTCCTTTAGAATGGACTGGTTGGATCTCCTTGCAGTCCAAGGGACTCCCAAGACTCTTCTCCAACACCACACTTCAAAAGCATCAATTCTTAAGTGCTCAGCTTTCTTCACAGTCCAAGTCTCACATCCATACATGACCACAGGAAAAACCATAGCCTTGACTAGATGGACCTTTGTTGGCTAAGCAATGTCTCTGCTTTTGAATATGCTATCTAGGTTGGTCATAACTTTCCTTCCAAGGAGTAAGCATCTTTTAATTTCATGGCTGCAATCACCATCTACAGTGATTTTGGAGCCCAAAAAATAAAGTCTGACACTGTTTCCCCATCTATTTGCCATGAAGTGATGGGACCAGATGCCATGATCTAACTTTTCTGAATGTTGAGCTTTTAGCCAACTTTTTCACTCTCTTCTTTCACTTTCATCAAGAGGCTTTTTAGTTCCTCTTCACTTTCTGCCATAAGGGTGGTGTCATCTGCATATCTGAGGTTATTGATATTTCTCCCAGAAATCTTGATTCTAGCTTGTGCTTCTTCCAGCATTTCTCATGATGTACTCTGTATGTAAGTTAAATAAGCAGGGTGACAATATACAGCCTTGACGTACTCCTTTTCCTATTTGGAACCAGTCTGTTGATCCATGTCCAGTTCTAACTGTTGCTTCCTGACCTGCATATAGGTTTCTCAAGAGGCAAGTCAGGTGGTCTGGTATTCCCATCTCTTACAGAATTTTCCACAGTTTATTGTGATCCACACAGTCAAAGGCTTTGGCATAGTCAATAAAGCAGAAATAGATGTTTTTCTGGAACTCTCTTGCTTTTTCCATGATCCAGCGGATGTTGGCAATTTGATCTCTGGTTCCTCTGCCTTTTCTAAAACCAGCTTAACATCTGGAAGTTCGCGGTTCCCATATTGCTGAAGCCTGGCTTGGAGAATTTTGAGCATTACTTTACTAGAGTGTGAGATGCGTGCAATTGTGCAGTAGTTTGAGCATTCTTTGGCATTGCCTTTCTTTGGGATTGGAATGAACACTGACCTTTTCCAGTCCTGTGGCCCTGCTGAGTTTTCCAAATTTGCTGGCATATTGAGTGCAGCACTTTCACAGCATCACCTTTCAGGATTTGAAATAGCTCAACTGGAATTCCATCACCTCCACTAGCTTTGTAATAGCTCCACACTTCTACTATGTGACCTCATTTATAGTTTCAGATAACTGATCAGGGATGGTCACCAGACCCTAAGCTAACCAATCAAATTCTCTCTCTCAGGAATTTGTAGTTTTTACCAACAATCACAGAAACTAGGTGTCAATGGAGCAAGATTCTATTAATACCAATGTAGTAAAGGAAGACCCACAAATGCTGCTTCAGAGAGCCCTAGTTCCTCCCGGGTTGATCAAGTCTTCTTAGGGCTCTGTGAGATAAGTCAGCACTCACCTAATAAATTGCCCTTTATGCTAAAGCTAAGGGAGCTTCCAAAAGAATGATTCTTTAAATATAGTAAGTAAAATATCATCTGACTGAGTTATATGATGTAATCTGTTACCTACACTGAGCCAAGTTCAGTTGGCAACCCTGGAGAGAACCAAAACTCCATAAAGAAGGGGTTATTGAGGTAAGAATTTTGTTTGGACCACTGATAACACTGAAGAGAGAGAGGAATTAAAAGCTAGGAGGGATGAAGAAGGAAAAAAATGGCTTCTATGTTATTACATAGAATAAAAAAGAAAATTTTATATTTTTAGGGGAAATTTCTCATTTTTAATGCAGAAAGTGGGCTTACAAAAAGAGGTAGAAATGTAAATAAGGATCTAAAAACACATTTGTTTAATTCAGGACATCAGTCTATAAACATTTCTTGGACATCTAACATGTGGGCAAGGAAGTAGACTATTGAAACTTCAAACTTCCTTCCAATTTATGTTTATAAAGTTATATAAAATTTTCTCTCATGAGACTTTTAAACAGAGAATAGTCTAAACCCAAAAGCATTCTACCTAGTAGTTCAGAATAATGACAATTCCTTGTTTTAATTATTTAAAGACTTTATAATCATGAAATCATACACTAAAAACCAGAGAGACACACATGGCAGGCAAGCCATGTTTATTCATCACCAAAAGATTTACATGGATTAATCCCATAATAGAAGTCAGGAAACTGTAAATCTTAGCTAAATTTAAGCACAATCCTCCAGAGGTATTCATTGCTAGAGGGAGAAATAACATTTTTAAACAGTTTTGAAAACAAGGTTAGTAGCTAATATCATTAATATTCTAAAGCAGTCCTCTAAGACATAGCATAGACAAATCATTGATTTTTACATTTATCTTTCTTGGGACTTCTATAGTCACTTCAAGGTGTCTTCATGTAATCCACTCATACCAGAGAATGTTTTCAAGGATATTGTAAATAATTAACCTTCTCACAGTGGAGTTCAAGTGTCTCTCTGTGATAAAGCACTTGAACACCTCAAAAGCATAATTATAGGCATACCCTTGAGAGTTGGGATATATCAAGTTCTCAAAATGAGGGTGGCTATTAAAACTGATATAGCAGCAATTAGTTATGAATTTTCTCTATTACCCAGCCTGCTGGATTGTGTCAGTGAAATATAATTCTGCTTAAAGGAGTTCACACCATTTCTGATTGCCACCTCAATCCTCAATCTTGAATTTATTACAGGTTTTGAAAAGCAAAGCCATCAAAATTTATTTGCCTTCCCTTTTTCTTTTCTCCCACTGTTGAATCAGTTATATGCTAACATAAAGTCACATCTAAAGTAAACTTCTTTCTTATAGATAAATTATTTTTGGAGAGGAAATAATGCATTAATTAATATTATAATAAAAAAGAACCCTTGCAGAATAAGGAATCATTTAACTAGGTGACTTATAAATGCATGTAGATTTAATGTCTTAAAAATTATGGTTTTAAATGTATGAAATAAAAGGTTGAGAATTTTTTCAAATATCCAAAAGGTCCATAGAGATGCCCTTTATTAAAAAAAAATTCTGACTTTGCTCTAACATGTACTTTCACCACCAATAACTTAATATGTAATTTTAAAATGCAAAATAAATATTTTTATATTCTTATCAATAAATAAATTCATCTAGTACTCAGGATATTTTAAAATCCTGCATAGTCTAGACCTCCACCATCACTTCGACCTCATCTACCTTGTGACACCAATTATCTCTATTCAGCTCCTTTCTCCCAATTCTGACTTCTGTATAGTCACATGGCTTACTCCCTTAGGTCCTTTAAATGCCTATTCCAAGTTAATCATTTTCTAAAAATACCATTTTACACATGCACACCCATGCACACACTTCTGTGATCAATTTTCCTTAGCCTACCTTTGTTGTTTGTTTTTTATAGCATTCATCACTCTTCTGCCATGTTTGTATCTCTATTTCATGTCTTCTATCTATAGAAGGTATATTCTATTAGGCAGAAACTTATTTTACTAATTGTTGTATTTCCAACCCTAATGTACTGTCTGGCATTCAGTAGTTGTTAATAATTTTGGGGTAGATAAATGAATGAATGATAGAAATCAATTTAAAAAATCAAATACAAGTATTGTTTTTCATGCTTGGTGAGAATTCTTATTATTTTGCCATAAGTCTATAACTGACCTGTAAGTATTTCTCTTCTATAATAGTTTTTTATTCTTTTCATTTTAATTAGGTCATAAATAAATACTAAATGCTGGAAAACACCATACCCATAGCCATCCATAGTAAACTAATTCAAGTATCAATGCTTTGGTCAAAACAATAAGAAAGAAAATCTAAAACCATTTCACAGATTATAACTGCTTATTCCAGTGACCACTACCTTCCAAAACTATAACAAAAAGGAAGGAAAAAAGGAAAAAGGAAGAAAGGAAGGGGAGAAAAGAAGAGAATTAGATGAACTTTTTAAACTAGGCATGGTGCTTTAAGGTAACATTTTTCTGATCCTTTGTTATATCTATTGTCTCTAGTTTGCATCATGTAATCTTAGATTCTTGATGTATTGAGTTGGCCAGAAAGTTCATTCATAAGAAAAACCCTGTACAAACTTTCTGGCCAACCCAACAGAAACATTCAAAAGGCAATTCACTGAATATGCAGTCTTTTAGTATGTGATCATTATAAAGGCAGTAATGACCCGTGATGGGAAATCCAACAACTCTGCAACAGTTGAACACAATAATCAATTCCTTCCCTGGAGTATAATCTTGCATAAAAATATTACTCTTGAACATGTATAAAACATAGCTTAATTTCTAATAGTTTTCTAAGTCATTTGATTTTTACTTATCTGTTCAGTATTTCCAATGGATAGCACATGTCACTCACGTATGATAAGATGAAATCCAATTGAGACCCATTCTCTAATCACACCCTTTGTAAACTGAACTTTTCTTATAGTCTGTTGAATAACAAAGCTTTAGCACCTGATTTTATATAACAAAGTTTCAACACCTTAGTTTAGCTTTCAATGGATATCTGAGAGTCTGTAGTAGCAGGCAGAATAGGGAAGGACTAATGCAGGATAGCATAACCAAAACTGATCATTAAAAAATAGACCTACTGTGTGGTATCTAGATGACCAATAAGGCAAGAGTGCATATTAAGAGGAAAACATTATGTGTGATTGGGCCCAAATCACTAAATATCTCAATATGGGTTATTATTTCCAGAAAATAATGTACATGATTTAACAGAGTAGTAATTGGACGACTGTTATTTGTGATAAGGGCTATGAAAAGGAGTGAACAAAGAAGTTGCTGAGTAAATAAGGAACGTGAAAATGGAAGTTAAGGGCTTATTTCAGACAGAGTGATCAGGAATAGTCTCTGTGAAAAGGTAGCAGGCAGAGTGAGACCAGAACGATTGAGTGAAGTTGGTCATGAGATGCAGGACAAAAAGTGTTTAGGCAGAGAAAAATATGGGCAAAATCCCTAAGCCTGGGAAGCACTTGGAGTATCTAAAGAAGTAAAAGCAACACAGGATATAAAGAACACAGTGAGCAGGAGGGAGAGAGGGCAAGCCAGGTAAAAATTTGTCTTATAGAGCAACTCTGTATCCAACAGAACACCCTGAGCTGTTATAAGTAGCAGAAGGCCATGAACAAATTTATAGTTTTAATCATGTCTCTCTGGCTGCTGTATGGAGGACAGAATGGAGAGGACGAAGAGTAGAAGCAGGGAGGCTGCTGCAGTAGTCCCATGGAGAAGAGGTGTTGGTCTAAATGAATGGATGTTGTCAAAGTTTAAGAAAGACGACTACATTGGAGATACATCTGGGAGGAAGAACTGATTATCCTGGATTGGAAGATTGGATGTGAGGTATGAGGGAAAGAGAGAAATCAAGGACGGCACTTATATTTCAGCCTTGGGCAACTAAGGGAATGATGGGAATACCTTACTAAGTGGAGAAAAACTTTTGAGATGGGAATGTGAAAGAGGTAAGAATATAGTTAGGTGGGAAAAAAAAATTAAGTCTTCAAAAATGTTATGCCTGAGAATTGGTGAGAGTTCCACCCAAACTTGCGAGACAGTGTGATATGAAAATCAGCAGTTCAGAGAGAGGCAAGGGCTGGGAGTCAAAACCTGTTTGATCCCATCTCCACACACATGTCAAACATATCTGCAAAAGGGTAGGGAAGCTGTGTATTAGCACTTGTGGGTAATATTTTTTGCAAAAAAAAAAAATGTGCATAGAACTAAAGCAGTGAATATGAAGCCCATCTGAACTGACAAAGACTTGAAACTGTACCAATCTCTCTGTCTCTCTTCCAGTTTTCCTCTTCCTCACCTCTGTCCATTTTATTTCTTTCTATATATTGTTTAGAAGTAAAACCTGAAACTTGGTTTTGGGGAAATGTGCAAGTGAGTGGGCTTTACCCACCAATAGCTTTTTTGATATGAAGCTATGAAACCTGACTTGTTGGAGAAAAACCGTGGCCATGGATCAGCTTAGTAGACAGTTCTCTGTATTATGGTTGAGGACCCAAGCCCAGCCAACAATAATTTGGTACATTCCATTTGTATGCCATTTTTCCTGTGATGCACCCCTGTAAGGAAGGATGACTGTGGCCTAGGGTAAATTTGAGATACCTAAATGACACAATGTCATCATTATTTCTGAGAAAGCTCAATTTCCTCATTTAGTCTCAGACTATACCTGTTAGATGGTGGCCTCCTTTGCAAATTGACTTGGAGAATTCAATAAATAACACACTCACTGTATATCATTTATGTTCTTTTAGACCATACTCTTAGTGAATATGAATACTCTGCTGATTCCATTCAACTTGTAACAGATCCAGGCACCTGCTTCTGGGCTGCAGCACAACTCAGCTGCGGAGTTTTTAAAATGCTTTGGCAATTGAAGTGTATCTCCACTATTGAATGGCATCCCTCATCTGTAAAGCCATTTACAAACTTTACTGATCAAGCTGTACATTTCTGAGTTGGAATTTAATCTTCAGAGCCTTCTGCAAAATGAGCTGAATCCTTTACTAATCATGGGCAATGACAGAATTTATTTGGTTTGCAGCAATTTGCATTATTTGCTTATTATACCCCTTGGTTCCTGCTGCAGACTGCTGTGCAGAGTTACTGGAGCTGGGAAATCACTCTCCACATCATCCGACTCCCAAAGTGACAGCACTTTGGTTGTGGATGAAATGTCTTCTTAGTGTAAGGATCTCAACATTCATGCGTGCACATACCCTCCCTCTGTGCCCACATGATGCCACACAGTGAGTGCTGACTGGACATCTCTTCATAAACCTATATGAAGTTATGATGTTCCAAAACATTAAACCAAAAGCAATATTACTCCATTTGGTCACAGATGTTATATGACCCCCTTCAGCCTAACACAGCAAACACTGTCTTTGCTCCTTGTAAACCCCTACTGTAATTAAAATTATTCCTGAGATAGAGCCCACAACTCTTACTCTGGAAACAGTGCAATAGATTAAACAGGATGATAATGTAGAATTATTTTAACCAACCCTAGATATAATTTTATGATTTCTCCTCCAAAAAATAACTTTATTCCAACTAAAATATAGTAAATTGATGACTCAAAATCCCATAAAGAAGTTCAAACAAAGACTTTTATTCCTGGTTAACAAACATAGATAGACTGTACAGATAACTATAATATAGACAGAGCAGTGTTTTAAGAAATACACTACTCCTCAGTACTCTGACAAACACATTGTTTCATAGGTAGAAACAATTAACAATTCTAGAAAATGATTGTACCCACATCCATTTGTATCTGAACCAACATCTAGACTTGTCAGGTAATATCAGGATACTCGTTTCATGCTTGCATCACAGAATAGCAAGAGGGTTTTTGACTGGGTAAGATAATACCTAGAGTTTAATTCTGGTGTATCAGAAGATAAAGCACTAAATTGTCCAAAAGATTATAAAATGTATGTTTTCATACCATGTAGACATTAACCATATAGACATTAGACCAGATAATAGAATATGTACAATCTTGAGAACAAAAATATAAAACCGAGTCACTCATTTATGCTTGTTGAAGATTTTTCTCAACAGAGCACATAAAAATGACTAAGGTTGCTTATAGTATGCAGACAAAAAGATATATAGCCCAGTAATAAAGTCAGGAAATATGTTCTCTATTAACAGATTCACTCCTCAATCCATAAATTTTATGCAAGATTAAATAATCTTTATTTAATGACATGACAGAATTTATTAAAAATAAAATACTTACAAATCTTCACCTGTTTTCCTTAAAACATATCTCCACATTTTCTTAGGTGAGATTAGTACCAGCAATAATTGCCCCTTTGATGGCTCTTTCATATATGTTCTAAGCTTGTCTACTGATAAATAAATGTTCTAAAAATCAAGTTAAATTATAAGAACTATAGAGTATCACACTTGGATTCTTTAACATTTTTAAGCCTGTATCTAACAGACTATAGGCATTTTAACAGTCTATAGCTATTTTTAAAAAGTAGCTTTTGAAGGTTTTGTTAAATATATCTTTCCTTTTGCCCTAATTCCACTTCCATCCTGGGCAGATTTCTCTGGGTTCAGGACTCCCTATTGATTTTGAAAGCTGCTTCTTGGGGAGTCATACTAGAAGTATTCCAAGGATCTACTAGATGTCAATAAGAAAGGTTTAATTTCAAGAATGTGTTTCAAACTATTTATATTTAATCCTTTTATAAAATATATTGTGGGGAATGAGATATTTCAGAATATTTTAAAATAATAATATTAGAAAAGATGTAGCAGTGCCTTTTATTATTTAGTAGTTTTCTAGATAATTTGTACAGTGTATACCCTCGTGGAGACATGCTCACAAAGTCTTCTATCCTACTATTATATTTTTGCCAAATACAATAGGGCAGAAGACAATTCAAATGGAACCGGACAAAGAAGTAAAAACCGAAACAGAACTATTCCAAGTTTAAAGATGGAACTTTACAGTTGACCGGTAACTTGCTTGTTTGCTTGAAATAATGCAACTTTTCCTGAAATGAGTAATATGCTCCTCTCTGGTCCATGTAAGGGTCCTACATGGAATGACGTGTGAATAGAACTACACCTAGATTTGGAAAGGTAAGCACTTACCCATAATTCTTTGCGGCTACCAAAGATGATATATAGTACTGAACTTCTCACCTGGGGATTCCTTCCCAGCTCTGGGCCTCAAGGGAGAATCCAGCGTTGCCCACGCAGGTGCACAAGTTCACCCAACAAAGTCTGAGGGGCTGCAAGCTGCGACCACCATACTGAGGCATTATGCAGGCCGCTAATCGTGCCACTGCTGCCATCCTGAAATCCATCTCCTGTGCCTTTGCCCGAAGGCCCGAGAAAGAAGACGGAGAAAGGCCACTGCTCGAGAAAGGCCGCCAGAAGATGGCGGTGATGGTGGTGCGCTGGCGGGCCCTGAGGCGACAGTGAGGCCCCACAGTCCCTGAAGAGAGTGTTGCATGAGCAAAAGAGGCTGAGGTGGCCCTACTACAGACTGTCCGCTGCTCTCCGCCTTTGCCCACGTTCTCCCCTCAGCAGCCCACCTGCTCCACGGGGTCCTGCTCCTAGGCTGCTGCCTAAATTAAGGAGGGGAAAAAAAAAAAAAGGAGAAAGGGAAAGAAAAAGGAGCTGGATAATACAAGCTAGAAGGGCTGCTGAGTGAAGACCCAACTGTATAACTGACTCATGCAAGAGAGGAGATAAGCGCTAAAGGATAAGAAGCTGAATTCTTGTTTTCTACTCTCCCACCACTGGAGACTATTAGAGGATGCAATTGTTTCAGAGTGGCTCCGGGAAGATGTCCTGGGAAATTCAGCAACAGGTGAAACTGGCTGCGAACTGTTAGCAGAGCAGTTTGGGCACCCTTTCTCTCGTGGGCCTTTGTGCTTGGTAAGGATAAAAAGAAGAATCTAAGGTTTTTACCCCTTGCAGGAAAGTTTATTAATAAGGAAAGAAAGAACAGATCACAAAGAGCCGGACAGGACTGAGCACACACAAAGAAAGAACAGAGAGAACACCTCAAGAGAAAGCTGGGCCACGCCAAGGGAGGCAGTGTTCCTGGAGTGCTGGGATACAGAGTTTTTAAGGAAAGGTCTTTTGCATAATCCAGGGGGGTTGTTGATTGACAGCTGTAGCTTATATAACAAGATGCTCTACTGCACATGTCCTTTGCATAATTCACAGTCTGTTAGAATTGGATGTATGTATTCATGGAATATTTAGGAGCAGTTAATGTGTGTGTTCTAAGTCGCTTCAGTCCCGTTCATCTCTGCAACCCTATGGACTGTAGCCCGCCAGGCTCCTCTGTCCGTGGGATTTCCCAGGCAAGAACACTGGAGTGGGTTGCCATGCCCTCTTCCCGGGGATCTTCCTGACCCACAGACTGACCCTGCCGTGTCTTATTTCTCCTGCAGGTGGGTTCTTTTACCACTAGTGCCACGCAGGAAGCCTGAGTCCAGAGGCCGCCAAAAGTTACTTTATTACAGGATAGTGTGAGATATGTCATGTGCTAGAGTAGGGAAAGTCCCACCAGTTGCCCGGTGGGGAGCATTTTGGAGCGCGGGTCGCGGGACTGACTATTTTGGTGTTCTGATGGCTGATGGGAGCGTATTAGAGGCTGCTGCTGTTGCTAAGTCGCTTCAGTGATAACCGACTCTGTGCGACCCCATAGATGGCAGCCCACCAGGCTCCTCCTTCCCTGGGACTCTCCAGGCAAGAATACCCGAGTGGGTTGCCATTTCCTTCTCCAGTGCATGAAAGTGAAAAGTGAAAGTGAAGTCGCTCAGTCGTGTCCAACTGTTAGCGACATCATGGACTGTAGCCTACCAGGCTCCTCCGCCCAGGAGGATTTTCCAGGCAAGAGTACTGGAGTGGGATGCTATTTCCTTCTCCACGTATTAGGGAAGGGGCTGGTAAATTGCTTGGTGGGATTAGGCGGTGATTGAATGTTTAGCTGAATGGGCTGCCTCTCATTGCTCCCAGCTAAATTCTGCCTAACACATCCTGAGGCAAGACCTGCCTTATTGGTCACTCGAAATCTCCTGGGATCAAACCTTGCAGTAGGTGGGGTGCTAGCAGGTAGCTTTGCCTCAGGCTCTCTTTTCTAGAAAATGTGGTCTAATACTGAACTTTAGTGAGTTTTGTGCATGTTGAGTTGGAGGCTCTGTAAGACATCCAAGTGAAAATAGCCAGCAAATAAATAGGTACAGGAATCTAAAGGGCTATCTGGACTGAGCATAGGGCATTTTACAATGGGAGGTAGTGGAGTATGCATCATTTTATTCCTTTGATGCATTGAATACAAATGTATTATTTTTCTCATCGAGTATCTACTATTTGCTAGCATGTATCCTGCAAATAATGGTCTTATAGTATTAAACCATTGAGAAAATGTCATATTGTATGAAGATTTTTCATCTGGGATCCATGAACTTGGATGAAAAAAGAAAAACTGACCTCCTTATTTTCACTAAACCATAATTGATGTTTCAATTATGGATCGAGAAAATAAACCACAGTAGTATTAACAGTACTTGTTATGTTGTCAGCAACAGAAATCACAGGTATTTTCCTATCATGTTGTAGTTGTCAAGGGTAACTTGACTCACTATTGTTAAATTATGGCCTGTTAAATTATTAGACCTACTGGGAAACGTGGTGTGTAGTCAGTACACAGTCATATGTTAATTGTTCTGTCACAAAATGTTTCTAATATTTTCATAACTGTTTTCTAGCCCTAGGTATTTTTATAAGTTTAAAAACATTATTCTGAGAGTGGAGTCCATAGTATATTATTAGATTGCTTGGGCTGCCAAAAAAAGTACTTCAAACTGAGTGGTTTAAACATCAGAAATTTATTGCTTTATAGTTCTGGAGGCCAGAAATCTAAGATCAGGATCTCAGTTAGATTGGTTTCACCTGAGGGCTGTGAAGAAAAATCTTTTCCATACCTCTCTCCTGCCTTCTTGTGGTTTGCTGTCCATTTTTTATATTCTTTGACTTTGTGGAAGCATCACCCCAATTTCTGCCTTCATCTTCACATGGCATTCTCCCTGTATCTGTCACCAAGTTTCCCTTTTTTATAAGGACACCAGTCATATTGGATTATGCTTCACTTATTTTGATTTATCTCCAGAAAGACCCTATCTCCAACAAGGTCACATTCTGAGTTACTGAGGGTTGGAACTTCCACATATCTATTGCTGTGGGGGGGGAAGTGGGGCACAGATCAGTCCATAATAATAGGCATCACAGCCAGAGCAGCCCCAGTAATAAGAGAGGATAAGAATGCTATTATGGAAGAATATTCAACATTAAAAGTATTTTATTATAGACAGATGAGAAAAAATAAGATTAAAAATGGTGGTTATTTTATAATATTGCTTTTATTATGCAATTTTTTTCATATATGTATCTATATATAGATGGGGAAAGAAGTGGCAAAACCCACTCCAGTATTCTTGCCTGGAAACTCCCATGGATAAAGGAGCCTGGCAGGCTATATAGCCCATAGGGTGACAAAGAGATGGACTTAGCGACTAAAGAACAACAATGATTTTTTATATGTCAGTGAATATATATATATAAAGGTTATAAGACCTTTTACCATGCATAAAAAAAATCAATGGTTTTATTTAGTGTTTAAATTAAGGAGATTTGGGTAGGTTTACTTTCTCCTTTGTAGTTTTTGAAATTTTCAAATGTTCATTATGTTAACATTTCAAGTGATCTGTATCTCTAAAATAAAAGATGTTACATAATATTCAAGATTATAAAGATAGAAGTATCTCCACTCTTTTGAGCCATAATTAAACCATAAATTTTTGCTTTTAATTGTCTCAATTCTGAATGCACCTACCCTAAGTATTTAATAACTTTTCTCTTCTTAGTTTCATAGTTTTCCAAAGGGTCAGTTCAGTTCAGTTCAGTTCAGTCGCTCAGGTGTGTCCAACTCTTTGTGACCCCATGAATTGCAGCACTCCAGGCCTCCCTGTCCATCACCAACTCCCGGAGTTCACTCAAACTCACCTCCATCAAGTCAGTGATGCCATCCAGCCATCTCATCCTCCATTGTCCCCTTCTCCTCCTGCCCCCAATCCCTCCCAGCATCAGAGTCTTTTCCAATAAGTCAATTCTTCGCATGAGTTGGCCAAAGTACTGGAGTTTCAGCTTTAGCATCATTCCTTCCAAAGAACACCCGGGACTGATCTCCTTTAGAATGGACTGGTTGGATCTCCTTGCAGTCCAAGGGACTCCCAAGAGTCTTCTCCAACACCACACTTCAAAAGCATCAATTCTTTGGCGCTCAGCCTTCATCACAGTCCAACTCTCACATCCATACATGACTACTGGAAAAACCATAGCCTTGACTAGACAGACCTTTATTGGCAAAGTAATGTCTCTGCTTTTCAATATGCTATCTAGGTTGGTCATAACTTTCCTTCCAAGGAGTAAGCGTCTTTTAATTTCATGGCTGCAATCACCATCTGCAGTGATTTGGGGCTTGTTAAATACACACACACACACACACACACACACCAATGTGGCTTTAATTACCAATGAGCCCTCATAAGTAAAGCAGTACATGTATATGATTTTCAGTAGGAATATGTGAGTATTTATTTTGTATACATGTATTCAGAAATAAATTTCAAGTAAGGTCAGTGAAGAAAATTCTATGCAGTAAAAAAAATGTGAAAGAAATGAGAAAACAGTAGTGATGAATGAGGCAAGTGCCTTCAGGACATTTGAAGAACAGCAGGAGGAGAGCAATTGGCTGGGTTGCATGAATAGTTATCCAAGTCACCAATTCATTGGTGTTTCTTCAGAGACCTAACTACCATATACAAAGTAAAAATCAAAAACCAGTTCAATTCAACCAGAGATAAATAGAACATAAAATTTTAACAATTGCTTGAATAATAGATCTAATCCTCCTTGGCATTTTCCCCTTGAAAAACTTCAGAACGTTGTCACAATTCTCTACTTCTCTTATCCAATATCAGTGTACAAGAAAGGATGTTAAGTAGCATATAAGATGTTACATTGTGCCAGAAAATATTTTATTTACTTTTGTCTTTGGAGATACCCTAAACTCTGTTTTGCCCAAGCAGTCAGAATAACAAATATGATTAGAAAATAGTTGTTTAAGTAGAGGAATACCAGAAATTAAAATAGAAAAGGACAGAAATGTGGAGCTTATATAGAGAGTATGATGGTCTATAAGAGTGACTCTAGCATGGATTGTCTGTGATGAACCATTTGGCAAAGCCCTGGTCTTGGCAATCTGGGCTGGAATTAACCTTTAGAATGTTTAAAATAATGAGATATTCTGCTCTCCTTCCAGTTCTTTAGGCATTGGGATTAAAACTAAGATCTGACCTGAAGCACCTGCTTGGTTCTTAATTGGTTAAATTATTTATGCTCCTTGTGCCTCAGTTTCCTCCTCTATAAAACTGTCAAAACAATAACCATCACTTGGAATTATTATGCAAATTAGGAAACACATGCAAAACAGTTTTTTAAGTCTCTGGAAAATAATAAGCCTCTGCTGCTGCTGCTGCTGCTGCTAAGTCGCTTCAGTCATGTCCAACTCTGTGCGACCACATAGATGGCAGCCCACCAGGTTCCCCCATCCCTGGGATTCTCCAGGCAAGAACACCGGAGTGGGTTGCCATTTCCTTCTCCAATGCATGAAAGTGAAAAGTGAAAGTGAAGTCGCTCAGCCGTGTCTGACTCTTCCCGACCCCATGGACTGTAGCCTACCAGGCTCCTCCGTCCATGGGATTTTCCAGGCAAGAGTACTGGAGTGGGTTGCCATTGCCTTCTCCAAATAAGCCTCTAAACAATATTAACTACTATGAGTATTATTACCATTGTTTTTTAAACTCTCATCACATCCACATGGAAATTATTTTCACAGGGATTTTCACAATAGTTCAAATTAGCTTAGATTCATCAAGAAACCACCAGGAAAACAAAATGAGAATGTCATATAGCTACCATTACTCATGGATTTTGTCCAATTCCTTTTGCTGCTCTGCACTTGGTTAGTACAAAGACACTCATTAACACTTCTGAAGCATGTTGGTTTTGTATACTGATCTCTGTCTGTCTTTTGCTGACTCAGATCCCTCACTTGTCCTATCTGGCCTTTTGTTCTGTTTTCTCTTAAAGATTTCAAGGGGAAAAAAAAGGAATCTGGTCTCTGGTTTGGGCTTCACCTTCTGAAAGCTTGATTTGTGGTAGAAATAGAAGCAGCATTTTAACCTCTGGTGACACTTCATTTCAGAAAGCTGCTTGAAAGGATCTCAAGGGATCAATATCAGAAGTAGTTGCAGGTATTGCTATGTTATTGGTCAGGCAGCAGAAGCTACCTGTTTATAGCAAGAAAGCTGAAACAACTAGCTGGTTAAAATCATAGATCATCAAAATAAACTCTATGAAATGAAATTTTAACATAAATATGCTGTAATTTACCAAATCTGTATTTTGACTTATGGATTTTTAAGGCATTATAATACAGAAAGGAAATGTGAAAATACCATCTGTACAACCACTATTTTGGGAAATTCAATAATGCAATGTAGAAAAAATTGACACACTGGCACGTAAGCAAAAGTAAATCAATCTAGATTTAAAGAAGTAAAATAAGCCAGATTCAAATCCACTTAAAATGTTTTTTTCCCCCTGAAAGGAGGAAAAACCAAACATGAAATATACACTTCTAGTGTCATTGGAATAGAACTAGTTATGAGACTTCTTATTTCTCTTGTCATTCTACTGTATTCCTGTAACTTCTCAGTCCCAAGCACAATGGTGCATTTAAGATATTTGCATGAGATCACAACTTTCATTGACTTCTAAAGTAACAGTAAAAATTCAGTAAGATCATATTGTACATGAAACCACTTTACGAGGATAAAATTAATAACATCATAATATTAACCTATGTTCAGTATGCAGGTGGAATTTTTTAATTGCATTGTGTATGCATTCTACCTTGGATGGGCTTATTCTAAAAGTTCTGAGAAAAATTACATATACAAATTAAGAAGATAATAAAGTTACCATGTGAGGGCTTACCATGTAAGAGCTCTTGTAACTCTGTGAATTTAAACATAATCTAGTCTTGCATGCTGCAGATATTAGTTGGTCTCTTTTTGTCTCCTAAGCTAAGAAGTAAAATTCTCCATTTTTTGTACATTTATGAGCTACTTCTGTAGGAGCTCATAAAAGTTCAAATTGAATAGTAACTATCTAATTTTGTATCTTGGTATGTACAGATTATTGCTGGAACTGGCAGTAAAATTTTGCTGAGAGCAGTGTTATGCATTGTATTCTAAGCTGGCTTGCTGGCATAGTATCACATGTAATATTGTAAAACAGTTTGTTCAAGTCAACCTCAACTGAAGCTACTGTGACAACATTTTGCAGATGATGAGACTTAATTGCATGGAAATGTCATTTCTCAAAGATCCTAGAAACAAGGGACAAAATCTAGATTCAAAGAGAAACTTCATGTTAACAAGGTTACCAGAAATCAGCCTTGAGTCAGGAGATAAGATCTGAGACATCCTATATTTGATTTGATGAAATTACAAATATAATTTTAAATTCTTAAAAGATAAAGCAGACAATTCTCTTAACTGATTAATCTTCTAATAAACAATTTTATTTTAAAATACACATTAAATATTTATTAAAATAATAAAAACCTAGCTATAGATATGTAAAAGTTACACAAGTTTTCAACAAAGTATACAGGAATTTTTGCAGCATATTGACCCACAAAAAGAAAATGACTATATAAGCTTGCAAGAGTGAAATTTATTTTTAGTGGTCCAGCTTCTAATATGTAAGCTATATCCTGTTCTACAGTGACATACCAGTTATGCTTCATTAAACTGATTATATACCATTTCATGAGGATGTAATCCACTGGGACTTACGTAGTCCAATGTAATCAGTTATAATAAGATGGATCAGTACAAGTTGTAAAAATATCAAATCCTCCAAGCAATAGATCAAGACAGATAAAATTTTGCATTTTAACAATCTCTGGGTCCTAGTAAATAGTCCATAACTATAGGGCTTTTATGATTTAGTGGCAACCAATTTTTCTATAAAGAAGTCAGCACAGTAAATGTTTTCTTTAAGCCCTATCCATGAAACAGTCATTATCTTTAGTAAAAAAGTAGTCAAATGTTTTTTCTCTTTTCAGAATTCTTCTCACTTGCTAAATCACAAGTCAATGGTTTCTCTGTTTTCTGGCACAGTATGAGTCTTACAACTTTTCTGAAAACCATTTAGCATAAACCCTCCCCACCACCACCTCACACACATACCCCATACACCAAAACAAGCAAATGCACAACCTTGGAGTGGAGAAGTCCTATCCATCCTATCCTTGGATGGATAGGGCTAGCTAACAGTGGACAGGAAAAAGGTTGCATACATGAAACTTCTCTTCAAAAGGACTAGAAGTGAAAGAGAACCATTCACTTCTCTTCCCATTCCCCTTCACAACAAATCTGGTAGTTCAAGCATGAAAAAAGGGAAATAAGCTCAGGCCTGGAGAGAGACAGCTACCCTGTCCACAGTCTCACTCTTTTCTCTCCCCCTTTCCATCTTAGTTGTATACAATCCACATGAAAACTCCACCTTGAGAAAAAGAAAATGTGGATGGAGTAAATTATTTTTAAACAGTTTACAATTAAACTAACTTTTGAAATTTGGAGTTAATGAAAGCTTACAGCCTCTCTCTCCCATCTCATACTTGCCTGCATCCTACACCTCCTCTCTGCATCCAGAGCACCCTTTCCTCCCTCCCTCTTCTTCTCTTCCTTCTCCTCATTCTCCTATTCTTGCTCTCCCCTCTTCTCTTTTGTTTTCTCTCCCATTTCCCTCCCTTTCTCTTTCTCTTCCATCCTTCTCTTCCCTTTCTAGTATAGCTTTATTCTCAGGCCCTCTCTTGCTCTCAGTAGCATAATCTCTACCAGTTAAATGATGTAACAGAATGTCAAGGGAATTCATATCCTATAGACTAATAATAACTAACATTTATCTAGTGTTGCATATGCCTAAGCACTTAGCAAAAATATACATTCTTCATATTATTTACTTTAATCCTCAAATAATCTACAGAGGTGGATTCTATTATTTTCCCCATTTTTCAGATTAGGAAAACAAGGATAAGAAATAAGCAACTTGTCAAAAGTCACATTCTGTTTAAATGAAAATCAGATTTCAATATTTTTGTCCACTTTGTAAATATAGCTCAGAGGAATATCACCAAATTGGGAAAATGCTTAGAATAGTCAAACTTAAAATGTAGGCACTGTATCATATAAAAATCACTTTGCAAGATCTCAGAGAAACTCTTCAAAACGGCAGGCTGAAATCTTCCAGAAAGAGTCTATCTGAGGCTTAATTGCCATTCAGAAAGGACAGGCAAACAGTGATTGAAAATGTGACCCACAAATCTAATCTGTCTCTCTCTGTCTCTCTCTCTCTGTCACACACACACACACACACACACACACACACACACACACACACACACAGCATCATATATAGATTTGCAAGCATTGATCTGTGACAAAGCCGATTCTTATAGGGGAAACTTCAAAGAGTGTGCTCCGGTATAAAAAATTACATATTTAATGATGGTTAATAAGTCTCCAGATGGCAGCCTAGGATATATGATATATAAATAACCCACCCAGACAATTATTCTATCAATTATTTGGGCAGCAGAATTTTGGCTGGAGGGTGTTCCACAAACTCAAGATATATACTTTGGGGGTACTTTGCCAGAGGTTGGACAACCCACTGAGCAATGCCAAAATTGTTCACTAGCAAAAATGCCATCATAATCAAACGTGCTAACTCAATCATGAAAGAATGTTGTAGGTGGCTAAGAATTTAGAGTTGGGAAACAAATCCAAAAAGTTAAAGAGGTTATCAGATACAGACTGCAGGCTCCAGAGTTTATTCAGTACCAACCACAGCAGAAATATGGCTGATCAATTATTACAAAGTGTGTTTTTGGAAAAATGTAGCTTGTTATTGTTGTTGTTCAGTGGCTCAATCATGTCCAATTCTTTGTGACCATGGACTGCAGTACTCCATGCTTCCCTGTCCTTCACTATCTCCCAGAGCTTACTCAAATTCATGTCCGTTGAAACGGTTATACCATCTGTTGTCCCCTTCTCCGCCAATCTTTCCCAGCAGCAAGGTCTTTTCCAGTGAGTTGGCTCTTCGTATCAGGTGGCCAAAGTATTGGAGCTTCAGCTTCAGCATCAGTCCTTCCAAAGAATATTCAGGGGTGATTTCCTTTAGGATTGACTGGTTTGATCTCTTACAGTCCAAGGGACTCTCAAGAGTCTTCTCCAGCACCACAGTTTGAAAGCATCAATGCTTTGGTATTCAGCCATTTATGGTCCTACTCTCACATATGTACATGACTACCGGAAAAACCATAGCTTTGACTAAGAATGTAGTCTGCAATTACACAGATGTCAGTTCACATAGCAGCTCTGCCAGCAGTCACTTAGCCTCTTCCTCACCACCTCCTGGCAGTCTTAGTTTTTTGTTTTTTGGTTTTTTTTTTAGTTTTTAACTTATTTTAAGTTTTTAAATAATAATAGTGCTTGGTATATTTTTGTAAGGATTTGATATTACATTCATAAATGATCTATCTGGAATATATAGATGTTTGATAAGTAAAAACTGTTAGTTTTATCTTTTTAAATTGACTAGCACCTGGTTATGTGTTAAATGGAATGTCTTCATATTAAAATTTAAAACATTTCATTTATATTCAAATTACAATACTATGGACCATAGCCTGCCGAGGCTCCTCTGTCCATGGGATTCTCCAGGCAAGAATACTGGACCCATGCCCTCCTCCAGAGGATCTTCCTCACCCAGGGATCAAACCCTTGTCTCTAGCATCTCCTTCATTGGCAGGTGGGTTCTTTACTCCTAGTGCTACCTGGGAAGCCCAGAGCACTTGGAAATTCAGTATAAAATGCCTTTTGAGCACTAGAGTGGAAGGTCAGAGATGATTATGTGGGCCTGCGAACCTTGGATGAAAAAACCAGCCAGGATGAAAAAAGCAGATGCTTGGGCAGTTTTACATTATAAACACTAGGAAGATTTTTAGACAATAGATTCTTGATTGCCAGGCTACTGAAGATGGTTATTTCATTTCTAGAACATAATTGGTCTGCTCGCATTACACCCACATTATTCAAAGAAATGAAAATAAAATTAAAAACTGCTGTGTACAGCCTGAAGTGGCCACCTTTAAGTTTAATCTTTCCCTTAATGTTGTAAAGTTCATGAAATATGCATTAATTCAAGTTTTTTAATAGCTTTTATCAATCCATCTTTCTTCTTAAAATGGTAGACAATGCCTAATAGCAGAGATTCCTCATACTGCACTTCCAGACAATTATATATCATGTAATTTCACAGGTTTGTTTTTTTTTTTTGGTTTTTTAGTTCTTTAAGCAACATTTATTAAGTAAAGCACTCAGAGCAATAAACAGCTTCTCCAATGTTGAAACCAAAAGAAAAACTGGGATCATTTTGATAAGCCAGTTCATTCATTATAAGCAGATTAGACTTTCACTCACAAAATATTACTATTGTGATTTTTTTTTTTAAATAAACTTCTGAAAACTTTCATTTTTGAAACAATTGCTGCTAATTTTTATTGGGAAAAATGAAATATGAATCCTTCACATATTTCTTTAGCTCAGAGTAAAACAGTGTAATTTTTACAATCTACATTTAGAAATATAAAACACCCAGAAATTTTGATGATACTTACTGTATTTGTCAAACTTCGCATTTGCCACCACTTATCAAGATACTGAATTTTTCAACAGCAATTATGATTAACAAAAAATAAATGCAATAGAGGCAAATATAACCTCATAAAAATTGGAATCAAACTAAATACCTCCAAAATAGATGACAGGTTGAATAAACTATGCAGAAAAGAAATTTAATTGAGTAATAGCCATAGGTGTGAGTATTCAGTCATGTCTGACTCTTTGTAACCCTATGGACTGTAACCTGCCAGGCTCCTCTGTCCATATAATTTTCCAGGCAAGAATACTGGAGTGGGTTGCCATTTCCTATTTTAGGGGATCTTCCTGACCCAGGAATTGAAGCCGTGTCTCTTGAATCTCCTGCATTGGCAGGTGGATGCTTTACCACTGTGGTAAAGAATACATGGGCTAATGTATACAAGGTTGTATTTTAACTTTACTAAAAGTTTGTTTACGTATAAAATATCTAGAAAGAAATAGAACAAAATAAGTGCACTTTTTTTCTACCTATGATAGGATTCTGGGTGACACATTTTCTATTATATAACTTTCAATATTTTTCAGATTTTTTCCATTGTATTTGTACTACATGCATGAATCAGAAAAAAAAATTAATGAAGAAAGCCTTTTCAGGAAGTTATCAATTGACAATAGTGTCATAATAAAATCTGTATTAACTGCCAATGATGGTAATCATTAATTTATTTATTCTAAACTAAGTATCAAAGTGAAAATTTTACTGTATTTAACAAAGAAATAAATTGTCTAATAAGTATATATTGAACAGCTACTCAATACACAACTGTTACATAATATGACATGACATATAAAAGAAGTAGAACTGATGATCAAGGAAGTCAGGATGTAGGTCATCTGAAATACAGGAACCAAATTTTTAAGTACAGTCAGAGGAAGCATTAGATAAATGGACTAAGGATGGAAAAGTTGTGGAGGAACTATCAGAGTAGGCTTGAAAACACAAACTAGATGTTAGTCTTCAGTGCAGGGCTGGTTTATATATTAGGTGCAGTTGGCATCATGCTAAGGCCCACAGTGTTTTAATTCCTTTCAGATGCAAAGAAGATATTAACTTCTAGGTCGGAAAGCTTTATGCCAATACAATTGTAAAATATAACTTTAAATATTTTTGTGGAGGGAGGAGCCCACAAAAACAAAAGCACCTTGGCCCATCAATGTCAAATTGCTGTCCTGGTTCAGTGCTAAAGAAGAGTATTTAAGAAAACAATTCCAACATCTAGGAAACAGAGATGAGAAAGTACCTGAACCCAGCAAATATTGCAGCAAACTATGAATAAAATGAGGGACCAGAGATGGAGAACAACTGTAAATGATGAGAAGAGTATAAGAAGTAGAGAATCTTGACAGAGACAAAAGATCTGACAAGTCTGTAACACACAGGCGATGCAGCTATGTGGATTCGTGGCTGATCAACCTACAGAGTGAGTTCTCTGCATGGTTGTGTTTCAAGTGTCCATGTTTCATACGGATGAAGATATGCCTTTCTACTTTTTGACATGGCACAAAGCTGGGATAAATTTCTATGCTGATTGAAAGAATTAGGTGAATTTTTTTCAAACAGTGAAAGACTGGAAGCAGTGAAAAACAATTATGAAAGTAACTCAGTAAATGAATTGCAAAGGTACACAATGAGTAAATGTGGATTCAAGAGTTCATATGAAGGAGAGAAAGGGTAAGTGGCTGACTTGAAGACCAAAATGAATGTGCTACTAAAACCAACAAACTAGTGCAATCTCAGATTTGGACTTTGGCTGAAACATAATCTTCAGATTAAGGAAGATTACTGTGTTCAATTGCATGCATTATTTTTAGAAAGAGGCTAATGTAGTATGATAAAGGCATAAGAGTAACCAGGTGGATAAATGGTCCATAAACCACAATGTCACATGAATTATTTGAGGATGTTTGGCCTGAAAAAGGGAAATGTGTGTATCCACATGTGTATGGTTGGGGGGATGGGAGAGGGTTGCCCAGTGAAATAACAGCTGACTCTAAATGCTTAATGAATAATGTATGAAAAGACCAAAGGCTAAACACTGCAGAGGAAATACTTTTCACTAAAATTTGAGTGGAAGAATTTCTAACAGAGTTATCCAATAATAAAATTAAATTCCTAAAAAACAGTGAGTTATTTGGTACTAGAAATTGTTAAGTGCAAATTGAAAGATCATCTATCAATAATGCTATAGAAGTGATTCTTATAATGGATATGTGGTTGAGCAGGATGACCTCTAATATTGTCTCAAAGTAAAATTTTTATTGAAGAGAAACAAGTGCAAAAGACCTAGTGAAGAAGAAAATGGCAAGGGTATGTGAGTGACTAGATGTGAGAAGGTAATGTAGGAAAAGAAGATTCACCCATGTATGCTGTATGCCACACGTTGTAGGCTAAAACAAAAGGAATTCTAACCTGTGCTGGCCCCATCACACACTGTGTCTGTTTTTATTCATTGCAATCTACACAGCTCAACCCTTTGTAGAGCTAGGCCCAATGCAGTCCCACCAAGGAGACAACATAGTCTCTCTATTAATGAGTTCATTCCTCTGCTTCATCTCCTCCTTACCCTTTTCTTTCAGGGACTGTCAGAAGCATCAAGTGCACAGCCAGAGTACCACCAACAGATAAATTTCATAAGCAATTAACTCTTTAAAGTCAAGTCTCTCAGTCCAACAAGGAAGAGCAGAATATACCAAAAAAAAAAAAAAATCTGTGACAAACACTATTGTGAATGATGATGAGTATTATTAAATAATTCCCTTTATGATTGTCAAACTAAATGCATATTGTCCAGAAAAAAACATACATAATATAGAAACAACTGGAGAAAGCTAGGGTTTTTATTTATATCTCATCTATAAAAATGTGGATTAAGTATAAATGATGGGAGAAAGAAGTCAAAAGACAATAAAACAAAATGAAAAGCAGCTTGTGACTTTTCAACCATAAAGTGCAAGCCTGAATGATCAAGTTTTATTCATTCCTATGCATTCATATTAGACTTTTATTATGCAAAGCTATAAATTTGATTTTTACAGTGAAAATAAAATTGGTCTTTAAACATATTTCCCTTCTTGTAAAATAAGAGGTTTGAACAGCACTATTTCTATAGCCCATTTCAGTTCTAAAATTCAACAATTAATAGATGATATTGACTATTTACTATAACCTTGAAAGTGGCTATATTTTTGAGACATCTTGTTCACATTACTCTCAAAACATTTTAGACACTCATTAGCCAGAAAAAGTTGAAATAATGAAAGCTATTCCCTACTACCATCAGTAGGCAAACCTTAAAGAAAAATGATATAAGCAAGCAGTCTCAATTATTAGCAGCATGGTTTTCATATCAATAAGTTGTGGGTAAAGAACAGAATGTTGATGAACCTAGAAAAGCTTTCTCATCCACTTATATCACATAATGGTCCTCATGGAATTAATTTCTTGTAGGAACCAAATGGAGCTTTTAAGTCTAATTTGTGTGATTTCCTGGCTGCCTTTCTGGAGAACCAGAAGCATTATCATGGACTCTCATGATGGTTAAGAAGGTAAAGTGATCATTATTCTTGTTAAGTTTCACATTGCAATAGAATGCTGCTGCTGCTGCTAAGTCACTTCAGTCATATCCAACTCTGTGTGACCCCATAGACGGCAGCCCACCAGGCTCCCCCGTCCCTGGGATTCTCCAGGCAAGAACACTGGAGTGGGTTGCCATTTCCTTCTCCAATGCAGGAAAGTGAAAAGTAAAAGTGAAGTCGCTCAGTCGTGTCCGACTCTTAGTGACCCCATGGACTGCAGCCCACCAGGCTCCTCCATCCATGGGATTTTCCAGGCAAGAGTACTGGAGTGGGGTGCCATCACCTTCTCCGTGCAATAGAATATCCTCCTAAATATATAGAATTAAAAAATAAGACTTAAAATCACATACTGTTATTCACAATTATGTCCCTTTTGACTATTTTAGCTTGTTTAGCATACAAAGTATGCCTTTTCAGTTGTGTAAACTTTCTATACTAGCTGAAGAAATATTATAGTGAAAAACCTAAAGGTGAAGTACATGACTGGACTTGTGGCTCAAGGCCATAGTTTATTATAATGAGCTTAAAGAATGAAAGATAAGAGTACAACCTGTGGAAGTATCTAAAAATACCCCATATGATACAAGATTTTCAAAATAGAAAAAGACACAGGTAAGGATGGTTGCAGAGATTCTCAGCAGTCTTCAGAGTGCATCTCAACAGTATTAACTCAAATGTGTCTGAGAGAACCTGATTAACAGTGGGCAAAACAGCCCCATCGCTATCTTAACAGGCTTCAATGATGTGTTGGCATCATTTTGTAAGAAATGAATAAGAGATTAAAGAGAACAATTTTAGATTAATTGGGATTTTAAAATATAAAGAATCTGTTGCAGAGTAGATGAGCAACAAATGTTAGTTCCTGGGGAAAAATACCATCCCTAAGAATTATTCTTGAATATTTATATATGAGACAAGTAATATTTGTAGAAATGATGTATTTCTGAAAAAACAAACATTCAAGCAAGATACTCCTCTGTGGTTTAAGTTCTAAGTTTATCTGGTTCTGAGATATTTGATATATTCTAAATTTCTAACTCCCAATCCCTGCTTCCAAAGAACCCTAGAGTGATTAAAATGCTTCCCACTGTTCAAATGAACAGTAGCAAACACCAAAAAAAGAAATTATATTTGGGATGTTTAAATAGTCATAAGAGTCATCTTTTGCCAAATGGTGATTCTCAAACTTTAGTAAGCGTTAGGATCTCTCAGAAAGCTTGTTAGAATACTGATATCTTCTGCTAACCCCCATTCCTTCAAGAGACCATGGAAACGTGTTTTAGCCATTATCTGGAATTGGGAAACCTATTTTTTCTCAGCTACACTTGGAGAAACAGTGTCCTAAAATGTGTGGCTGCTTCTCAATGAACTTCATCTGTTAAAATGGGGGGACAGAGGATCTTAGCATCAATGAGCTTGTCTAAATGGATTTCGAACACAGTGGCATGCTAGTTCTTCATTGGACAGATTCTCATAATTGAGCAGCTTGGGTGGGGAGCTGATATAACTATTCTGAATGTGATTGATGCTCCAGCTGATAAAGCTGAACTCTACTCACTAAAGTGCTACGCTCTGGGAGGTTCGTTATGCTGGAGGCTGGGACTGTTGCCCAAAACTCTGTGACTATAATGAAGATAGGCATGGGTCTTTCATGATGTCCACCCCCTACCCCAAATGTTGAAAAGTAGCTAGCATTGAGTATTTTTATACATAGCAAAAGTAAGACAGAGTCAGAAATTTCTATTCTCTTATATCTCAGTGACAATATTCTAATATAATTTCCTGTCTAGTGTTCTATTAAAGTGATTGATTTCAAATTAAACCTTTGGAGTAGTAGCTGATTATGTGAAAGTGTGACAGTTGACCAGGATGCCATTTTTTAACAGTTTGCCTTCTGACTGAATTAACAACAGTCCCATTCCATGCAGTATTATGTGTGTATCTTTACCCCAGTTTGCATACCTAAAAAATGTTATTTAATTAATAAACTGGCTCATGACAGTTGTTGCTTGATTACCTTTTTCTAAATCTTACTTGTAAATAAGGCTCAGCTATGCAGCAACCAAAAAGTTGTTATCCATTACCTTGCTGAATTTTGGCTGATTCAAGTTAATTCTTCTTAAAAGAAGAATTTTCTTTTGGAAAATCACTCATTATGTCTATTCACTTTGTATATATTGGTCAGGCTTTTAAAACCACGTCCTCCAGAAAGGAGACAAAAGAAAATCAAAGAGGTAAATCTAACATGCTAAATTTTGCAGGGGAAAAACATCATTATATGCATACCTGATGCATTTCATAACCTGAGTGACATTCTTTAGACTTACCAGCACACTGGCAAGCTCCAGAAACCAGCTGATCCAGGCTATCAGAATACCAAAACACCTGAATGCGGTGTCTAAAATTAGACTATTGAAATTCTCCCTGGATGTCACTTTCCTTTATTACAAGCACTTTTTTTCCTTATCAAAGCTGCTTTAAACGAGTAAAGAGTGCCACCAAGCGGCAGCATATCATATTCCTAAGTCTAGTCTGTTTTGTTTTTTTTTTTGAAAGATATATTTTACCTTTGTTAATTGTGCTCACACTCTTAAGAGAAATAGGCTTATATGCTTGATTTAAAGCATGTGCTTCAAGTGTCCAGGGCTTCCCTCATAGCTTAGTCGATAAAGAATCTGTCTGCAATGCAGGAGACCCAGGTTCAATTCCAGGGTTGGGAAGATCCCCTGGAGAAGGAAATGGCAACCCGTTCCAGTATTCTTGCCTGGAGAATCCCATTGACAGAGGAGCCGGGCAGACTACAGTCCATGAGGCTGCAAGAGTCACGACTTAGTGACTAAATCACTACCACAAGTGTCCAAGTCATATTGTAGGAGAAAAGCATTTTTTTTAATTGATAAGCAAATTTGCTAGGATAAATTTTTTAAACATAAAAATTCTATCTGCAGTTATTGGTATTTGTTAAAAAAAAAAGTATTAAAAATAAGAATCCAGATTCCAAACCTTATTGGCTATATAGTGACTACTGGTATGAAAATTTGCATAGTTTCCTAAAGAAAATTGGCTTGTTATACAGAAATGTTATCATTTCTGTTCAGAAATTTCAAGTATATTAGACTGAGGAGGACAAAAGGGCAAGAATTTTTGAAGCAGCACATAATCCTTAACAATATTGACTTCCTACCTTGCTCCACATTCCTTTTCAATGGATTATGCAGTTATATGAGAAAAAAATTGATGGATAGCCCCTTAAATCTACTGTAGGTATTTGTTCTGCCTCTATATTCATGTAAACCTTTATTAAATAATGATCCTGAATGTATACCATGGGAAGAACAGTTGTTGCTATTGTTATTTAGTCTCTAAATCATGTCCAACACTTTTGCGTCCCCATGGACTATAGCCCACCAGACTCCTCTGTCCATGGGATTTCCCAGGCAAGAATACTGGAGTGGGTTGCCATTTTCTTCTCCAGGGGATCTTCCCCGCCCAGGGATCTAACCCACTTCTCCTGCATTGGCAGGCAGATTCTTTACCACTGAGCCATCAGGGAAGCCCGGGAAGAATAGTACCCAGAAGAAAATGAGTAGGACAGTCTCTGTCCTGATGATGCTCATAGCAAGCTGGGGCTCCTGGTTCTGACTGGAACTCTGTTGAAGACTTCAAGCTCACTTAGCACCATTTTATTTACAAAGATGCACTTTATATATTGTGAGGATTTTCTAAACCTTTTAGAATGATTTTTCATTTATAATGTCACTTAAAATCATAGTGACTTTGTGTACAGTAGCTCTGAGAACTTTTAATTATTATTCTTACATATGGCTCAGAATGTGTGGTTAAGTGATTTACCTAAGATGTCATTGGAAGGTTATGGCAGAATTAAAATTAAAATCTCCTGACTTCCTAAACTGTGCCCTTTCTAGGAGGCCACCACTCTTTATAATGAATACATTAAAATTAGCATGATATTTCAAGAAGGTCATCATCATAGGAGGTTCTACAATAATTACAGTGATGCTGATGCTGCTTAAAATATTTTGGGAACTCTTGTTTTGAATTTCCCTGTGGTGAACACAAGAAAATCAGTCTCATTCAACTCAGAATAGGTTTATTCAGTATCTGTCACTTGCTAGACACTACACTGAATGATATAGAATTACAGAAATGTTACCTTTTAAGAGGCACAATGAGAAATGTAGTACTGGTACTTTTTTTTCTTAATACTAATAGACTGCATAGCTAATGTATAGCCATAACACATGTACTTTATTGAATCTAAAATGTTGTTAAATACATTATTTTATGTCCCAGTAAGAAGGAAAACACTGCACTGACAATTGACAAGTTTTTTTCCCATCATTTAAACTTTTTATTTTACATTTAGAAAAATATCTTTTTGAGCTTTATTTTGACATTGATTTTCTTTACTATATCACTCTATTGGCATACATAAACAGGAAAATATAAGAAAAATAAATCGGTTAGGGCAACCACCTGATGGTCAATAATTATAAAATTTCAGTGACTATTACATACATTCCAAAATTAAGAGATGTGTTAAAATATGTGTGTATTGCAATAGGTGCATTTTAGAATCACTGAGGTGATATTTCCTGCTCAGTTGCTAAACTAGTCATTGTATAATGAAGCTGGGTTAAATCATGGTACAATGGTTTAACGTATTTTCTTTTGTCTTTGGGTGTTGTCAATAATTACCACAGTGGTTAAGAGAATGTGTCATAGAGGAAGAGTCCTGAGATCAATTATTGGCTCTACTTCTTATTAGCTATGTGACCTTTAGGCAGGTTAGTAAATCCATCAGTGTTTCAGAACCCCCATCTGTAAAAATCAGTAATAATAATCACTACTACTAGGTAATATTAAGGAGAAGGCAATGGCAACCCACTCCAGTGTTCTTGCCTGGAGAATCCCGGGGATGGAGGAGCCTGGAAGGCTGCCGTCTATGGGGTTGCACAGAGTCGGACACGACTGCAGCGACTTAGCAGCAGAGCAAGTAATATTAAATGAAATAATATACTTAACATACTTAGCACATAGCCAACAATACTATTATATTCGAATATAGCTAAATTCTGGGAATTCTTCCAAATAAAATAATAATATTATGCTGTTAAGCCCCAGAATAGCTTTAAAAAAACTGTTTCTCCACTCTCCAATGATGCAGTATGTAGCATCACCCTTCAGCTAACCCTATTAAAGGCCTTGGATCCCGTCTTCACCATGGCAGAAAAAGAATTAAGTGCTCTAACTTAAAGTCATTCTAGATTAGCTACCATTTTTTCAAGTAGAAAAAATAAACCTGAAAGAGAAATTCAGTTTCTGAATTCATCCCTTTTCTTCAGATATTCAAGTATTAAGAAGACTATATGAAAGGAGCTTTATTCATAATATAGTCATACACTCGTAATCACAGTATTTCAAAATAAGCTGAACTTAAATACTATCAAATTTAAGTTCCACAGCCAGGAGAGGTACAAGCTGAAAACAAAAAATAAAAATAAAAAGATCTGAAAGGCTGCCTTTTCAGATAGAGTGGCTGCCAGAATCATGACTCTCAATAATAATGAACGCAGCTCAGGAAATAAAGTGAGAAAGGGGATTCCAAATCAGCTGGTTACAGCAAGCCTTTGGGTAACTAACTGATGGCTTAGCTGCTGCCTTGGCCTCCCCAGGTTACCTCTGTGACAGGTGGAAACAAGCCAAGCCCATAAATCACACATAGCCTCCAGGTTGAGACTTGTTCATAGAACATAAAGACAAACTTCAGAGACAACTTGTATCTTGTGACCCTCCCTGAGGCTGGTGAGTCCAAATAGCCTAGTATCTAGGTCACTTTCTGAATAGGAAAGGAAGTTTTAATTTGGGAATATCCCCCCATTATAGATGCCTGGCCAGCATCATTACCTTAGATTTTTCATTTTTAATTAATAATATATATAATTGCAAACAGTAATGCTTACAAATGGAATAAAAACCTTAGTGTTTTTGAAAATAAGTTTCTCTACTGGGACCACTGCCTAGTCATTTTCATTTAAAAAGAGAGGAGGAGAGAGGAAACTTAATTCTATGGGTGAGTGAGTAAAATGAACAAATAAATATTTGGAAAGGTATACAGTATATATTTCCATTTCACCAGTGGAATTTGTCTGTTTCATTATTCATAAGCCACAATTTTAATTTAGTTATCTTGCTTGCTAAATATCAAGAATGTTCTAAACCATCAGGTAATAGACTTCAGTAAATGATGGCTGAATTTCATTCACTGCATTATGGAAAAATAAAAAATTTAAATTATAAAACATGAGAATAACAGTGTTCAGTTTCTCTTTCCTGATAAACATTGTAACTGCTACTCTGAGGTCAAGAACTTGTCAGTCTGTTTATTATGAATTCTCATGTGGCAAATTAATACTACATGCATTTCACATTAATAAAAAGTTTATGTTGGTGTTTCCAAAGATGAAAATTACTCAATTGTTGCTTTACTGTAAACCTAGATTTTGTAATAAGGTCAAACATCACAATGAAGCAATTTTTAAGTTACTAGTGTTCATTGCACAAAGATTATAGCTCTTTAAAATATAAAATGCAAAACCAGGTGTAAAAATAATTGTTTCTTAGTCTCTTCCCTCAAGAAGTATATTTTAAAAATCTCTTAAACTTAGTCATAATGAAGACTGTTATGTGGTCAAGTTAAACAGATTAAATTCTTGGCCTATTCACCATTTTAAATAGAAGACTTTCATCTAAAATTGTAAGTGAAAAATTGAAAACTCTTTGTTAAGACCACCAATAATTAATGTATGTCATCCTAATCTGGTGTATTTACAAAAGAAAATTCCATACACTAAATACTGCATTCCAGCCCTGCAGAAGATTCAGCCATCATCATTGACGTAACATAAAAGCATCAAAATAGAAGGGGAATACCCCCCATGGGATGCTACCCAGAATGTCCTAATCATGATATGCAATACGTTTTGAAGCCTCCAAAGTGATGAGAGAAGGAAGGCAGTAGTAAGAGAAAGTTACCTGTGAAATATATAGAAGTCAATGAGGGTAAAGCCTGTCAGGTACACTTTGGGCTGTTCCCTGGGCATTTTTTCCCTTTCTATTGTGCACTTTACGATGCTATAATCTATTTAGCTCTAATAGAAGAAATATCATCTAAGACAGAGGCCTGAAATCCACAAATGCTAATTCCTTTAGATCAAAATATACACTCTTTTATTATATCAGCCTTTAGCATTTTGGTTTAATGTTGTTGATTAGATTTACAAGTAACTTGATAGGACTGTAACATACTAGGATAAAGGTAAACAAAACTTTATGACAAAGAAGTCTGGAAGGATACAAAGAATTTTCAAAAATACTGCTGAAAAAAATACCAGTGTCAATGGAAGG
The DNA here is from genome assembly GCF_055505025.1 of Bos grunniens. NCBI lineage: Eukaryota > Metazoa > Chordata > Mammalia > Artiodactyla > Bovidae > Bos > Bos grunniens. Next base: position 52,879,055 of record NC_141166.1, on the reverse strand, counting down.
TGGAAGTTGGGGCATGGCTTTGATAAAGCTAAGACTGTACTGAGCACCTTGAAAATGTGCTAAGAGAAGGAAAAGTGAAAGTGAAGTCGCTCAGTCACGTCCGACTCTTTTCAACCCCATGGACTGTAGCCTACCAGGCTTCTCCGTCCATGGATTTTCCAGGCAAGAGTACCTGAGTGGGTTGCCTTTTCCTTCTCCAGGGGAACCTTCCTGACCCAGGGATCGAACCCAGGTCTCCTGCATTATAGGCAGAAGAGAAGGAAACGGATGACTCAAAATCAAAACTGGATGGAGAGGATCAAAGATCCTCTCAAAGATCAGTTATACCTACTTCCCAGAGTTCCCTAAGATTGATCTTAACTATTAATAGAATAAATGCCAATTAATTTTGATTATTCTCAATTAATTCTTAAAAACAAAAGCAACTATATATTAGGGGTCTGGGTGGATAGTATATATTAGGATATTAGTTTTAAAAAAATTCATTAGAGCGTCTCTAAATTTTTACACTTAACATTTGTTTGTTGTTTGTTTAAGTATTAAAAGCTGGGTAAAGGAACAGGGAGGCTAAGGCTTTAAATCATAAAATAACCACAAGTGGAACTCTGATTAGTTCTAGTAGACAAGGTAACCAGACAAATAATTGACCACTGTCAATCATCTAGTGAAGACTAGAAAATGAGTTGATTTTGACCATTTCTTCAGTTCTTCCTTTCACCTCTCCCTTAGGAAGCAACAGAACTGTCCACCAAAAAGATTTTCCAAGTCAAAATAAAGAACTAAATTAAAAAGTTTTTACAATGAGCATTTGAGAAGAGGTTGAGATAAGTTAGGAACAAGAGGGAGGAAGAGGGTGAAGGGTTCTTGGTGTTATACATGGAGAAATAAGAGCAAAAACTCCTGTGTGATGCAGTACTTTTTAATTGCTTTCTAATGCCTGCACATTCATCTTCTTTGATCTGTGCTGAAACCTGGTGTAAAATAAAACTTGCCTACATTAATTTTATCACCTTTAATCCCCAGTTGTCATTTAACTATGGGAAGCTGTAACTACCAAAAAAAAAAAGAAAAAAAGGAACAGAGAAATCAGAAAATACATGGTTTTATTGTTTTGCATTTTATGTAATGTGTGCTAAAATGCTTCCCTGGTGGCTGAGATGATAAAGAATCTGCCAGGAATGCAGGCGATCTGGGTTCAATCCGTGGGTTCGGGAGATTCCCTGGAGAAGGGAATGGCTACCCACTCCAGTATTCTTGCCAGGAGAATTTCATGGACAGAGGAGCCTGGCGGGCTACAGTCCATGGGGTTGCAAAAGAGTCAGACATGAGTGAGCAACTAACACTTATGTCAGATATGAAAAAAAAAAAAAAACACAAAAAACAAAAACGCTAAAGCCACTCTGTAACACGAAGCTAAGCAGACAGATTATAAATAACTTTAATGTGTTTATTCAAATACAAGTTATAAGAACTGAAATTGAGCTCCTTTGCAGTATGAATCCCTCTCCTCACTTTCAGAGAAGAGATTCTGCATTCACTGAGGGAACTAGGGCTTCTTAAATTTCCCACAACTATATTGCCTTTTAGCATAAGGCTGGTTTTCAGAAGAGATTACTATATTAAAATGGATTTACTGGAGCTTCTTAAGTTCTACCCCTGATGAACACTTTTTTCATATGGAGCCGCAGGCTTCATTTGACTTATATAAATGAAATATCAGTGTGAACTCGCTTACTCCTCAGTGAATTTGAAGGACTTAACTACTACATCCACATTCTGAAATTTTAGGAAATGAAGTAAAAATAACTCAACTGATGGCCCTAGATGGAGCTCAGAAATGACCTTCCACACAGTTCTCACTACCTCAGGCAATCCACAAAATAAATTTAGTGTTGAATGAAAGCAGTGTAACTGTTAATGCCAAATACTGGTATTATCCTGTGAGGAAATCATTATGGTATGTGGGTAGCACAGTAAGATATGCCCTTTTCTTGAACAACATCATCTGAATTCTTCACTAGAGATTTTTTTAAAGAGGTTTTTTTATCTCATTTTTTGTGAATGAATAACTTCTAAATGGAAAAATATCCATCTATTTTTGTGCTGGTCATTTTTATCTTTGAATACTAGAAATAAAATGAGAGCCCAATTAAGCCAAAAAACATGTAAAGTTGTGGAAAGTTATGAGATACTCCCAGTTTTGTATTTAAAGACAAAAAACCAATATAAAAATTCTTAATCTGCCTTCCGGCTTTTTTTCTTAAAACAGTCAAAACACATTGTGAAAGAATGTTCACTGGTTCTTCATTTGCTTGTTTTTTCAAAAGAAACCTCATAAAAAATAATTCCCTGTTATCTAAATCTTGGGTGCTCCAGGCCATCAGACCTATTTTTCCTCCCTTCCCCCCAAGTCCAACTACCTTCACCACTGTCTACCACTTCTCTCTTCAACTTTATGGACAGTTTAGTGAAGACTCTTTCAAAGTTTCCCAGATCTTTCCTGAGAAAACCCCTTCAGAAAAAATATTGAACCATTCACCTAATGAGACCCTCAGAATAAGGTTCAACACATTTCAAATGATAAGAATCATATAATTTGTATTTTTTAAATAATAATGCATTTATGATAGAAATGCTTTTGTGATAGAAATGCATCATTATTATCAAGCCCAGTTTCAAAGATGCTTTTGAGACAGGCTGGAACCTGGGACCTGGGACCCTTTGCTGCAGTGATTACACCTGAACAAAGGTCTCCTCGAGCAGCAAAAGAAACTAAGGGGAGAAAAATAGCAGCATGCTTGCATAGTTGGGGCAAATTATGGACAAGTTACAAAAAGACCAAAAACCCAATGGCCATTTCTGAAAAGCCAGGAGCAAAAACAGGGTACATCACATGCCCCAGGGAACATCACATGCCCCATGTACCTGACACCACTAAAGGGGTGGGAGAACCACCTAAATTATTCCCCTGGCCTCATCTCTGGACCCGCCCCTACCCTTACTCCATATAAGGAACTACGTTACTCCAACTTGGGGAACTGAGCAAGGGAACTTGTTAACTTCTTTTCATTCCTTCCTGCTGCAGCAGGAGCCCCAGTAAAGCCTTGTCTGAATTTCTTGTCTGGCATCTTATCAATTTCTATTGATTAGGGAAGGTCAAGAACCCTGGTTAGTAACACTTCCAAGAAAATAACACACATCCTTTGAGTTAAAGCAGTTTCAAGTGCTGCTTCTGCTTCTCTGAACTTCACTTTTCTTGGGGTTTTGGTTCAAAAACTTCTCCTTCACATATTTGATGCTTTTAAGTAAAAATTTTAAGTATTTTATTCAGCATTTTCTTGAGAGGCAAGGTTGGTCAAAATTACCAAGCCAGCTGTTAACTAGAAGTAAATGTCCAAGAACATTAACTTTTCTACCAAACATTTAAAAAACATTCAGCCTCATTTCTTGAGTAATTATAAAAGAGATGTTTGACTTTAAGATGCCTAGTCTTCCTCAATTTCATAATTCTAGAGGGTTGTCAATCATGATACTTGGTCCTTCTGGACCACAGGACTGGCAACAGGAGCCAACCTCGTCCTGACATCCCCTCTCCACACAAACCAGATGAAACCAGTCACAGTCCCTCTGTGAGATCTGGTGTTATCAACTCTGAAACGGAAACAGGCTCTGTTTCCGTGGGTTCACAGACCATAAATAAACCCATGTACCTGTGGTCATCTAATCTATGAAAAATTGAGGCAAGAATACACAATGGAAAAAAGGCAATCTCTTCAATAAGTGGGGCTGGAAGAACTGGACAGCTACATGTAAAAGAATGAAATTAGAACACATTGTAATACCATACACAAAAATAAATTCAACTTTGATTAAAAAACCTAAATGGAAGGCTGGATAGCTATAAAGTCTTAGAGGAAAATGTCAGTGGAACACTCTCTGGTATAAATCACAGGAAGATCTTTTTCAGTATACCTCCTAGAGTAATGAAAATAAAAACAAAAATAAGCAAACCTAAAAAATATGCAGACCTAATTAAACTTAAAAGCTTTTGCACAGCAAAGGAAACCATAAATAAAAAGACAATCCTGAGAGTGGGAGAAAATTTGCAAAGGAAGCAACCAACAAGGGATTAATCTTCAAAATATACAAAGACCTCATGCAGCTCAGTATCAGAAAAACAAACAACCCAATCAAAAAATGAGTAGAAGATCTAAATAGACATTTGTCCAAAGAAGACATACAGATGGTTAAAAAGAACATGAAAAGATGCTCAATGTCATTAATTGTTAGAGAAATGTAAATCAAGACTACAATGAAGTATGACCTCACACCAGTCAGAATGGCCATCATGAGAAAAAATTGACAAACAATAAATGCTGGAGAGCTGTGGAATAAAGGGAACCATCCTACACTATTGGTAGGAATGTAAATTGGTACAGCCACTAGGGAGATAGTAAGGAGGCACCTTAAAAAACTAAAAATAGAGCTGCCAGATGATCCGGCAATCCCACTCCTGGGCATATATTCACAGAAAACCATAATTCGAAAGATACATGCACCTCAATGTTCATTGCAGTACTATTTACAATTGCCAGGACATGGAAGCAACCTGAAGGTCCATCAACAGAGGAATGGATAAAGAAGATGTGGTTCATATATGGGCTTCCCTGGTGGCTCAGATGGTAAAGAATCTACCTATAATGTGGGAGGCCTTGGCTCGATCCCTTGGTTGGGAAGAGCCCCTGGAGAATGAAATGGCTAACCACTCCAGTATTCTTGCCTGGAGAATTCCATGTACAGAGGAGCCTGACAGGCTACAGTCCAGTGGAATATTATTCATCCATTTAAAAAAATGAAATAATGACATTTGCAGCAACATGGGTAGACCTAGAGATTGTCATACTGAGCAAAGGAAGTCAGAGAAGGACAAATATCATATGATATGGCTTATATATGGAAGCTTTTTTCAAAAAAAAAAGGGTACAAATGAACTTATCTACAAAACAGAAACAGAGCTACAAATGTAGAAAATAAACTTATGGCTACCAGGGATAAGGTAAGGGGAGGAATAAATTCGAAGATTGGGATTGACACATATACACTGCTATATAGAAAATAGATAACTAAAAAGGACTTACTGTATAGCACAAGGAACTCAGTACTCTGTGATGGCCTATATGAGAAAAGAATTTTAAAGAAAAGCAGATATATGCAGATATTTGTATAACAAATTCACTTTGCTGTGGACCTGAAACTAACACAACATTGTAAATAAACTATATCCCAATTAAAAGAAAGAAAGAAATCCCCATGATGTTTAGACTAACTTCAGTGTCATTCTCTAGAAGTCTTTGTTTGTGTTTGTTTAGTTGGTTTTTCCCAAGCACTCTATAATTTAAGTAATCTTCTCCTACAGAAAATAAATAAGATTCTAATTTAGGTTTCACTATAAGATAATTGTAGTTATGTAGGTTTAACTACCTGGAATATAAACTGCATGCTTTCTCTCCAATTTTAATTCAGTTATAATAATGTCTTCATAAAAATCAAGCAATTTCAAGCTGATCATAAATAATTTCTTAGCATGCAGATAGCATTATACTTAAAAGAATGATGTACAAATAGTGTTTTAGTTAGGTTCCCAACAGGAAACAGAAGGAACACTCAAGATAATTCAGGGAGAGTTTAATTACAAACTGACTATTCGTAATGGTGTTGACAGGGTAAGAGGAACCACAAAGGATAGTTCTGTATCCTAGGTTTATTAACTTCAAAGGGACAGGAGAAGGAGCAGTAACTTTAGAAGAGGAGAGACTTGTGTAGGAGAGGTGGCCTTAAAAAAATCAGTTACCTTCAGTTTGACTAATGAAAACAGCCAAAGGCATCCTTACATGGAAAAAGCCAGGGAAGTAAATACCTTGACCTCATTCATATACCTCTCATCTTTTGCCAAGTCTCCCTTTTGGTTAAACCCAACCAGGAGCCAGAGGACAAGAAAGTCTGTTTTTATAATCCATATAGGCTGTCTTCTAGGGACAGTGAATAGGATGGAGAAGAGAGTAAAGAGATGATAACATAAATGTGCATAACTTAAAGTCTTTCTTTTTAATCCTCCCCAGCAAAACTATTTAACATCTAAATTTTAATTTAAACTCTAAATTTTTTTCTTGGTTTGAAATATTTGTCTACAAAGTATTTAAGTTAGATAACAGATAAACTTCTGTATTAAAAGAAACTCTTTTTAAAATGGTTTTAAAAAGTAAGTATTTTTCTCTCACACTTTTTCCAAGGTGAATGGTCAGCTTGGTAGGGTAGTTGCATTCCGTTCAGTTATCATGGGTCTATGTTCTTTTTTGGACTTCCCTAGTGACTCAGGTGGTAAAGCATCTGCCTGCAATGTGGGAGACCCGGGTTCAATCTCTGGGTTGCGAAGATCTCCTGGAGAAGGAAATGGCAACCCACTCCAGTATTCTTGCCTGGAGAATACCATGGATGGAGGCGCCTGATAAGCTTCAGTCCATGGGGTCTCAAAGAATCAGACACAACTGAGCAACTTCACTTCTTCACTTCATGTTCTTTTTTACTTTGCGATTCTACCATGCCCTTGGGCATAGTCCTCATCCTGGGGTCAAGCGAGGTCTTGAGCATGTCCACATTCCAGCTCACAAGACATGAAAACAGGATTAACTCAGAGCAAGTAAGAGAGGGCAAAGTGAGGGCAAAGTTGTACACGTTACTTTCCCTCACATTTTCTGGCAAGGAAATGTGTCATGGCATTTGCAGCAAAGGAGGTGGGGTAAGGTTGTGTGTGACCATGTGCCCACAAAGAAGAGAAAAATAGATTTTGTAAGAAGGATAACTAACAATATTCCTGAAGGTATTAATATCTTCAAAGCTTTTTCTAGTTTTAACAGTTTATATAATAATGGGTCTTGTAATAGATTCTCAAAACTCTTCATCTTTTCTAGCTAAAATCTACCTTTGTTAGCATATTTAAATATGACCTCATAAGATTATTTTTCAATGTTAGAAAATGATTTCTCAGTCAGTCTCTCACGCAAATCATTCATTTTTCAAACACCATATAGGACCCCTTACAATTGTATCCTTAAAACTTTCTAATCATGTACAAATCCAGAATGTCCTATTCCAAACTACTGCCACATCCTCTCAATTTGCTACTTGTACTGAAAAAATGATGAGAGCTATGGTGGTAACTGGAGAAGGAAATGGCAACCCACTCCAGTATTCTTGCCTGGAAAATTCCATGGACAGAAAAGCCTGGTGAGCCCCAGTCCATGGGGTCACAAAGAGTCGGACATGACGGAGTGACTAAGCACACGTGGTGGGAATATGTTCAGTTCAGTTCAGTTCAGTTCAGTCGCTCAGTCGTGTCCGACTCTTTGCAACCCCATGAATTGCAGCACGCCAGGCCTCCCTGTCCATCACCAACTCCCGGAGTTCACTCAGACTCACATCCATCGAGTCGGTGATGTCATCCAGCCATCTCATCCTCTGTCGTCCCCTTTTCCTCCTGCCCCCAATCCCTCCCAGCATCAGTCTTTTCCAATGAGTCAACTCTTCGCATGAGGTGGCCGAAGTACTGGAGTTTCAGCTTTAGCATTATTCCTTCCAAAGAAATCCCAGGGCTGATCTCCTTCAGAATGGACTGGTTGGATCTCCTTGCAGTCCAAGGGACTCTCAAGAGTCTTCTCCAACACCACAGTTCAAAAGCATCAATTCTTTGGCGCTCAGCCTGGAATATGTAGGTCTACCCAAAATACTAAATGAAGCCCTGTTGTATGAGTAAAGTAAAACACAAGCTACATATAATCACATTGGAACCCAAGAAATGATAGAGATGCAAACTCAGTAAATAGGCAGAAGACTGTCAGGAAAGGAAAGCCAAAGTAATATAATTCCCACAGAACATGAACTTCAGTCACATAAGATTTGTGATTTCTACCTGCAACTCACCAATGCTGCCAGAATTGTGAAACTCTTAATTTTTTTTAACCTATGTGTAATACCTAAAAGTTTGACTTTAATTTCTATTCTTCAGGAAAATATTAGTTTATTGTACATGCCATGACTGACAGATTCCTGAATCACTTTTCTTTTTTAAAACAAAGCTAAGAACAAGGGGAAACAACCCTTGCCTGGGATTTACCCCAGGAAAATCCTTAACAATGTCACCTGCCCTAGATATGTCTTAGGGAGGCTTTGCTTTCCTTTGTATATCTAAGAAAGAACGATCTAACCTGAAGATTGTCTAAATTATTATCAAATATCAGCATTTGACAGTCTCTACAATATAATTTTAACGTTCTTTCAAAATTTGTTAATTAAAATGTGTTAAATCATTAAAACATTGTTGTTGGTATAAATTAAATTTATTTTTTCCATTTGTGCAAATTGAATTTTAAATAGCAATACAATCAAGAAAGCGAATAAAACGTCCATCTTCTAACTTGAAAGGCACACAGATATCTTAGTGAACATTAGTGTGGTTATCAGTCCTTTCACCTACTGTGTAAAGTCTCTTTTTAATTATAAGTCTTTTAACATTTAACAATTTCTATCATGATCCAAAATTTCACATTTTTAATATTTTGCACTTACTTTTGAGATGATTATTTTCATGCATGTGCCTTATGTAAGTTTAGCAGATTTTCAATACTTTGATGTTTATATAGATGTCTGAAGTAACCCTGAGGTCACCTTGAATCGCATCTTCCTTCTTCATCTATTGTCATTTATTTCTAGTTCAGTTACTCTCTTACTATGCCATATCTTTTCAATAACCTTATTGTATAATTCAGTCACTGGGTTGATTTTATTTCTTTTACCATTGTCTATCATAAAGCTTTTCTTTCCACTCAAAGGCAAAGATAATGGGCATTAAGGTCACAGTCATTGATACTATCTAACACAAATACTTTCACATGAAAAAAATAATATTCATTCCAAATTCAAACTCAATCTTAGAAATATAAAACATACCTGAATAAATAACAACTTTATCTAGGGCAAACCCAGAAATACATTTTAGTAAATCATGTTCACTCTTTTCAAAATTCAGAGATCTGCCCTCCTACACTCTAGAAGTGGCTGAACTTTCATTTTGAAATTAATTTTAAATATACTCCCCCAATAAATTATAATATTATCCTGCATTAAAAATTTAGGAAAGCAAGAAGCCATTGCAGTTCTTTTTTTAGGTTAATAATGAATTCTTAGGAATAAGAATGTTTGAGAGGTCATTTAACCTCCATGAATACCAATCTCTGCTACCTTCAGAGACAGACAACTGCATCAAACATACTCTAAACAGATGGAAAAATCTCATAAGAAACTCATTCCACAATTCGCTACTCACTGTCAGAAAATTTCCCTTTCTGTTTAAACTACAAAACTCAGGCTACAGATTAAGTCTGTTTGCTCCAGTTCTATTCCTGGTGGAGGAGAAAAACAGATGGACACAATCCGTCATGTAGTTGAAAACAATAATTAGGTCACTTCTCTTTCTCTAGCCTAAAAACAGAAAAAAAATTCTTTTGGTCTTTAACACGTATTTTATTTCCTGATAATATTCAATAGTACAAGCTATTTTAGTAATAAGTAGGGGCTTTCTATGCAAAACCAAGTGGTAGGCATAGCTGTTTGGCATTTAAATGTCTTATCTTCCAGCTCTCAATGACCTCATGTATCCTCCCACTCTGTCTGAAATACCTTGGGACCACTGCAGTTGAATATGAGATAGGGCCAATAATGAGAGGGACAAGGACTTGGTCAGATCCAGCTGAGCCCAGAGCCTAAGGCATCTGCATTTTGGCCTGGGAGTTTACAGCATCTGCAGTGAAGCTATGGGCAAGCAGCATGTTGAGATAACAAGTGAAGGAGTTGTGCATCCCTATTAAGGAATCTAAGCGGACAATGGGAGGAATCGGAGCAACAAAGAATGCAAATGAGCAATAAGGAGAATTGCAGGCAGGCTCTCAGCATCTGCCTGAACCAAGATGTTTTTCACGTTAGAAAAGCTGTAAGACTAGGCTGATCACTAGAAAACAAACTTGAATTGGGACTAGAGGGCCAGCCTTAGATCTGAGCCACATGGAGAAAGTATTAGTAAAGCAGGAGAACATGCTCGCTACATCCTGGGTCAGTAAAAGGAAGGTGACAGAGGACACAAGGGAGCAGAGGTCAGTGGCAGAGAGCTCACGTTTGTTGGGTTCACAGACATTCACTGCCTTGATAAAGTTGAACTTATGAAAACACATTCTGCAGAATCTAAAACACATTTATGCAAAACTTAACAGACATATAAACCTTAAAAAGATTTTTATTCACTTATTTAGAGGTTTTTGAGAATCTACTATAAGCATCTACCATGTGATTTGGTGCTGGAAAATAACTGAGCAAAACATGAAAAGAATTCATGCCCTATGATGGGATAAAGAATAAAGAAGATAATAAGTAGAACATGAAGAGTCGGACACGACTGAGCGACTTCACTTTCACTTTTCACTTTCCTGCATTGGAGAAGGAAATGGCAACCCACTCCAGTGTTCTTGCCTGGAGAATCCCAGGGATGGGGGAGCCTGGTGGGCTGCCGTCTATGGGGTCACACAGAGTCGGACACAACTGAAGCGACTTAGCAGCAATAGCAGAAGCATAATATGGTAATAAGTGCTATGATGAAAAAATGGAAAAGATTGGCATTTTAAACAGTTTGCTGCTGCTGCTAAGTCGCTTCAGTCATGTCTGACTCTGTGCGACCCCAGAGACGGCAGCCCAACAGGCTCCCCCATCCCTGGGATTCTCCAAGCAAGAACACTGGAGTGTTCTTACTTAATACTTAAATAGTTTACAAACACTTATTTTACTTAAGTCACAAGAATAAAGTTCCTTTGAATTCATATGGTCATGAATGATGAAGAGAATCCTGGGGGTGCCTTTGCAAAGCTCGTAAAATCCCAGCGCATAACAGGCACTTACCACTCCCCTTTTGCCTGTTGTTACTGAATTTGACTTCTCTGTCTACCTGGTTAGATAGCAATGATTCCTGGAGTAGATCACAATGGTTTTGAAACCATAAATACTATTTTAAAAGCTGGACCATTATTCATTTAGGTGGAGCATCATTAACTAAAACTTCTCTGATAGCATGCTATAGAATTATATCTTTACCCCTTTCCTAGTGAATATTTTTTATCAACAGCCTGGATGATACCATGAAAAGGATGGTTATCAAATTTGAAAACAACACAAAGTTGAAAGGCAGAGCTAATCTGTTGGATGACAGAATTAAGATTCAAAATGCTCTTGACAAGGCTGAACACTAAGATGAAATGCATACAATGAAATTAATAGACATGCTATGAATAAAAAAGCAGACTAATGAACAAACAAACACCCTGCATGTGTACAAGATGGCTGAGATCAGACTTGATAGCATTATTAATGGGGGGAAAAAAACCTAGAAGCTTTAGTTGAACATTAGTCAACATTTTCATACAGCTGCAAAAAAAAAGTCTTAGGTTGTGTAATACAGTAATAGTAAAATCAGGATAGATCATGCCTATGTAGAGAAAAATATTCATGCCTGGGTGTCACACTGAAGAGCAATATTAAATTTTCTAAGTATTCATGAAAGGTTGACAAATAGGAAATGCACTCTTCATATCATATAAGAATAGCTGAGAAATTGCTTGCTGTGGAAAGGGAACTACAGTAAATTAATATATATTTTCAACTACTTTAGAGGACTACTACTCATAAGAATACTTCATCATTTTAAAACTTATATTAACTGTATGATCTCAGAAAAGGTCTTTGGCCCTCTGTGCCTCAATTTTTTAATATCTAGCAATATCAATTCTGTAGAATTATTACAAGAAATAGCAAGGATTCATGTAAAGTATATGGTACATTACCTGGAATTCTGCCTGCATCCTATAAACAGTGAATGTTTTTTTCTCTACTGCTGTAAAGGTAGACTAGAGTAAATAGATGAAGCCAGCAGAGTCATGCCCGCCCCCCACCCCCCACCACACACACACAAGGCCCTTAAAAAGTTAGCTCCTTGCCATGAATTTTCCATGTAGATGTTAAATGACTATAGGGGAATTTGAGAAAAGGTTCCTACGTTCGGTGAAAGTTGTACTAGTTTCTAAATTCCTTTCACTGAATAGTTTTTAAGGTCCCTTCCAATACTAAGATTTGTAATTCTCTGTGATTTTTCTCCATGCCCCTAAAGGATATGTTTCTGATAAAACTAAAAATATATAGAAAAAGTTAAAACAAATAACATTAATTGTGTTTTAACTTGTGCCCCACACTAAGAAGCAGCTACATTTATTATTCTCTTTTCACAAATGAAGAAGCTGAGGCAGAGTACAGTAATGTAGTTCAAAAGTTCATAGAGTTCATCAGTGGCAGAGCAATGAGTGGAACTCAAGATATTTGGAGAGTCACTTTGGTTAATTTTTACTCAAGCGCCATACTTTCTATAGCCTTTACATCACGTGGACCCTAGTAGGTTTTGTGATGCCCTGGGATTTCTTCAATCATCCTGAACCGTTGCACAAACATATTTAATTTTAAAAGTAAAGTAAAGTAAAAATGACAAGGTACTGCTGGTGATTCAAATGAAAAATTTGCTCTGCATTATTAGAAAATTATATATTCCAAAAAATGTATTTTATAAATTAATAAATCCCACTTCTTAAGTGCTCAAATTTTTTCAGGCATTTTGGATGGCATTCTTCCAGAGATGAACTGTTGTAATTTATTCTAATTTGCAGAACATGAGTTAACTTGTATTTATTACTCAAAATCATATCATTAATATTGGTTATTGTTTTATGACATCAGTCATTAATGTTCTCAGAATATATTGATAAATGGGCTATGCAAAAAAAAAAAAAAAAACTTATGGAGGGCCTGAGGCACTCTCCAAAAAGTAATTCTTTGAATTACAGGGTCTGGTGTTTGTGACTTTGTCCCAGGCTGTTCAGAAACAGCTCTTGTTTTCTTCCTTGTTCCAGGTTGTTTCAAAGGGGTGTAGTTGCAAGATAAAAGACTCCTAATTATGTAAGATGGTGGTGCTTACTCAAAGCAAATTTCAGTGCCTATCAGATAATAAAAAGACAAAGTGTGGGAATTGGTGCATGGTGAGAGGGCAGGAAAAATTAACTGAACAATGTGGTTTTTCAAGCCACAGGATATTTTGTCTACAGAGTGGTGCATTGCCGAGAGGAAGTATAGGGAATTGAGAGGAACAAATGAAAAAGTTTAAAAGTTCGAGGAAGTAAAATTCTTTAACACCTTAAAACTCAAATCGTATTTTCTGTTTACTTGGATAAATTTTGCTTCCTGGTTATCATAATTGGTTTAAGTTTCTAGTTCCCATATCTCTGTGTGTTTAAGCTTTCAATGCAGGTGTGTTTACGCTTTCTAATGTTTACAGCTTTTCCTAGCATCCTCTTTCCTGAAATTTAAATAGCTTCATATTCAGTTTTATGTGTGTTTTTAAAAAATTTCCAAGGAAAGATATAACTTGAGACTTAGAAATTTACTTTTGAAACTAAGGATAATGATCTACAAATATTTCTCTGGGAAATGTGGCTTTCATCTAAGTAAACAGATTTTATGTGTTGAGCTAGAATTTGATTGAAACTTGATGGGTATTTGTTCCATTGGTTAATCATTCTGCTTATCTTTCCAAATATTTGGCCAGAAGCCTAACTACTGAACTGTACCTAAAGAACATAAATAATAAACTTCATGAAGAAATAGGGTATATTTTATAACTCTTAATTTATCAGTATGCAAGAGCCCCCCCCAAATAATTATTAATTCAATAAGTATTTATTGACATCAATTCCAATTAAACACTCTGCTCAGCACTGGGCATACAAAGGAATTTACTGGGGAGAGAGTTTACATCCTACACTGTAGTAAGTGTCTTGGTGATAGGAACCCAAAGGAGAAAGAGCTAAACCAGACAGAGTAAGGGAGGGCTTAGTGATAGGAATTAACCCCCAAAATTGAGTGGAATTAGGATGGAAGGACAGCCAGTCAAGGAAGGTAATGAGCTAAAACAGAGGTAAGAAAGTATGGTGTATATGGGATGGTATATGTGCACTCTCTCCAGTTGTTCTCTTTCTCTTTTGAATCCCTTCTAAATAGCCTTCCATTTCTCATTTGCTTGAAATAGCTTTTATCAATATCACCAATGACCTCCATATTACTAAATACAATTGTAATAGTTTTCTATTGCTGCAGTAATGAATTACCACAAACTTAGTGGCTTAAAACAACACAAATTTATTATCTGATAGCTCTGTAGGTTAGAAGTCAGGCATGGGTCTCACTGGGCTTAAATCATGATGTTGTTAGGTTCTTGAGAATTTTATACCAGCAGAAGCTGTGTAAGTTTGGACTAAAAGAAGAAAGCACAAAATTGAAGAATCCTGTCAGACCCCCAAAGTTCTACTGGCAAAAAATGCAGATAAAGCTACCCAGCTGTAAACATGCACTAGCTTTTATGACGGAGAAGGCAGTGGCACCCCACTCCAGTACTCTTGCCTGGAAAATCCCATGGACGGAGGAGCCTGGTAGGCTGTAGTTCATGGGGTCGCTAAGAGTCAGACACGACTGAGTGACTTCACTTTCACTTTTCACTTTCCTGCATTGGAGAAGGAAATGGCAACCCACTCCAGTGTTCTTGCCTGGAGAATCCCAGGGACGGGGGAGCCTGGTGGGCTGCCGTCTATGGGGTCACACAGAGTTGGACACGACTGAAGTGACTTAGCAACAGTAGCAGCAGCAGCTTTTATGAAAAAGGAATGATGACTCCAGGAGTAGAGTGTTAAACCCAGAGGGCAGAATGGAGGGCCAGGAGGGATTTTTAAATTGCTTGGGACCCATGTGTTTTGTATTCTTTTATAAGATGATCAGTCAAGTGTGCCCACAAAAGGAGACACAGGAGAGACTCAGGAAAAAAAACAAAGTTTATTATACTCTTAGATCCCAGAGACACACTTGTTATACTCCAGGAGAGGGTGACACAGAAAGGAGCATCAGAGAGTAAATTCACAAGCAGGTGGGGAGCCAAGAGAGAGGCCTTGTGGGCAAGTGCCTTTATTGGGACTCAGAGTGGAGTAGGCAGGAGAAGGCACGAGGGGATTTCATGAGTGCATTTGAATGTCATGAGATCACAGTCAGGGGAGGATAAGAAGGGGCACTTGTGGCAGGGCCCAGCCTCACCAGGGTGGTACAGATGGTCACTTGGGCAGAATGTGCAGAGCCTGATTGTGGGCATATTGAGGCAACAGGAAAATATGAATCTTTAAAGGTTCATTTTAACACTCTACAACTCCTTTTTTTTCCCCCTTTTATTTTCTTCTCTGTTGAACCAAACATCTATAGCTGGTGTTCTGTGCCTATCCCATCACTCACTGTATTTTGGAAATAAATAATTTGTTTCTTGAGTTTCATGTTCACAGATGGAAATCATGGCCCAGATGAATTCTACACAGACCCTTACTCTTAAAACTGATTTTGATCATGAGACTAGGGACTTTTGAGCAATGGTATTTTGGACTTGATGCTTTGTAGACCTCTACCTTCCAGGAACCAGAAGGTAGGTTGTAGTAGGCAGAATAATGGTCCACCAAATTGCAATGGTCCACAATTGCTCATTGTCTGCAATCAGCTGATTTTAAGAAGATTATCCTGGATTATCATGGTGATTCCAATATCATCACACGAATCTTTAAATGGGAAAGAGGGAGACAGAAGGGTCAGTACAGAGAGATGGCATTGTGAAAAAGCCTTGGCAGCTTTGAAGATTTGAAAGGGGGTTACAAAACTAAGCAATGTGAGCAGCCTTTGGAAGCCAGAAAGGGCAAGAAAATGGATTCTCCCCTAGAGTCTCCAGAAAGGAATGCAGCCCTGTGGACACCTGAATTTTATTCCAGTGAAACTTTACCCCTCTTTCTGACTTCTGACCTCCAGAACTATAGGATAATACATTTGCATTGTTTTAACCTTAAAGAAAGTCAACCTTGAATACTCATTGGAAGGACTGATGCTGAAGCTGAAGCTACAATACTTTGGCCACCTGATGTGAAGAGCTGATTCTTTGGAAAAGACTCATGCTGGGAAAGATTGAAGGCAGGAGGAGAAGGGGATGACAGAGGACAAGATGGTTGGATGGCATCACCAACTCGATGGACATGGGCTTGAGCAAGCTCCAGGAGATAGTGAAGGACAGGGAAGCCTGGTGTGCTGCAGTCCATGGGCTAGCAAAGAGTCAGACGTGACTGAGTGACTGAACAACAACAAAGCCACTGAATTTGTGGGGTTTTGTTCCAGCAGCAATGGGAAACTAATATATAAGGAAATACTGAGAAACTATCACAGACCAGAGAAGACTAAATGTAATCTAATGTCCTGGATCAAATCATGGAACTGAAAAAGGACATTAATAGAAAGTTGAAATTCAAACAAAGTCTAGAGTTTAGTTAACAGCATCATACCAGTGTGAATTCCTTGGTTTTGACAAATATATCATGGTTATGTAAGATGTTAAAATTAGGGGAAGCTGAGTGAAGAGTATTTGGAACTCTGTACTATCTTTACAACCTTTTTCTAAATCTAAATTTATTCTAGAATAAAGAGTTTATTTTTAAAAAAAAGTTTAGCTAAGAATGAAAGGAGTGAGTTTGGATTGTTAACTCAAGCAGATGCTAGACTCAAGAATAATTTTTTTATCATTGCATGTTCTTTTCAAAAGGCTTAATCTTGAAAACAAGTTTTCCCAAGCAATTTATTTGACATTTTTCTTGAGAATTTTTAAAGAAATCATAGAAAACTCAAGCAAAATATTTTTCATACATGGTTGGCAGTAAAATTATGAACTCAGAAACTTATGTAACAGGTCTTGCTTCTCTCTTTTCTACCTTCTTTTCCCACTTTCTCCATGGCTTGTTTTATTCACTCTTTTCCCAAGTGGTTTCATGCAGTTCTTTCCAGTTGAAGAAAGAAACAGGACTCATAAAAAACATTTGCACCAAGGTACTAGTGAATTAAAGCATTCAGTATTCCTCAAAAATTTGCACTTCAACAGAAGCAGGCAGTAAGGAATATTAGAATTCCTAACAGCGTAACTCTAAATATGCAAATCAATTTCTCCTACAATTTGCTTTTACTGTCACTGTTTAAAAATATTATATAAATAACTAAGTTCTATATTGTATTTTATCCTTGTAACTTGGATAAGATGGATAGTTTGGGACAGGCTTTTTAAATAACCAAATCAGTAGTTATCCCTTTGAATTTATTAAGCTATCAAACTACTGACCACCACTAGTCTCAATCAAGTTATTTTATAGCAAAATATGAGGTGCTAAAATTTATTAAAAATAACAATAACTTTCCACTATAAGAATATTTACTTTGTGGTACCCTGCCAATATAATTTCACTTTATAGCAACAGTATATGGTAGGTATTATTATTCAAATTTAAAAGTAAGAAACAGAGGTTTAGAGAATTTAATCAGTTTGCCCAGGGTCAAGCAGGTAGTTCAGGACACATGTATTATTGAAGTGAAGTCCTCTAGCTCTAGAACACAGTCCAGGCTTTACCCTCTCTTATGCCTTCACCCCGGCTCCCCCAGTTTCCTATCCTACACACATTTGATCTAGATAACTTCAATAGAATTCATTACCTTCCCTGCATATCCATTATCATTCTAACACAGAGACAGAAAAATATAAGCTGTGTATGATATGCAATAATTATATCAAAACATGTTTTTTTAACAATAAATGTTATGGCATTTCTGCTTTTTCAAAATCACCTGGGAGAAGTGGCTTTTCTTTTTTGATATATATGTGTAATGTTCCTTCATTCTGCTCATAGGCAAACTACTGACATTACGATCTGTCTCATTCATGTTAAGTAAAGCACATGCTATACAGTGAAGGACACAATTACCTTAGATTAAATTTCAGTTTCCCTTTGACTTTGCTTTCTAAAACTGAAAGCAGCCTTTTCAGAGCAGGGATTTCCCATTTTATTTCCATGAAACCTTTGTGTTTGATAGGAAAAGCACATATATACAGATTATTATTTCTCATGAGAATGAAAGGTATTGTGCACAGGTGCACTTTTAAAATCTTATTTTACCTCTGGAAATGTAACTTTAGCTATATTATTGTGGGACTAGGATAAAATATCTTGAGTAATTCTGTTCAAGTTGTGTAAAAAATCTTATTTGATAAGTGAAATATGTAAAGAATAAGCTTTAAGAACATGATTAGGGAGAATGAAGTCTAGCAGAAGTACAAAGGAGGGGCAGGAGCCTAGCTTCATGAAAAAGCAGCAGTCTGATAATCCTCAGAATCCTGGCTCTACCTGAGATACTCTGGCAAATGTCAACCAAAGAAAAGATAGGAAAGATTTCGTTCAATTGAAATTACATTCACACATTGCCTTAGAGTAAACTGAAATTTTACTGAATTGTTGAAAATTAGTAATTACTATATTTGAAAGTGAAAGTTGCTCAGTCATGTCTGACTCTGCGATCCTGTGAACTATAGAGTCCACGGAATTCTGCAGGCCAGAATACTAGAGTGAGTAGCTGTTCCCTCCTCAAGGGGATCTTCCCAACCCAGGAATCGAACCCAGGTCTCCTGCATTGCAGGCAGATTCTTTACCAGCTGAGCCACCAGGGAAGACTATATTTGGGAGGGGGGTATTATCTAAAAAAAATTAAAATTCAGCTACAATACTTCCCTGGTGGCTCAGAAGGTAAATTGTCTGTCTACAATGAGGGAGATCCGGGTTCGATCCCCGGGTAGAGAAGATATCCTGGAGAAGGAAATGGCACCCCACTCCAGTACTATTGCCTGGAAAATCCCATGGACGGAGGAGCCTGATAGACTACAGTCCATGGGGTCGCAAACAGTCGGACACGACTGAGCGACTTCACTTTCACTTTCATCTAAAAAAAAAAAAGTTAAGATTCAGCTACAATTAAGAGCCTGTTCCTAAGCATTTGCAAAACAGAAATAAAAGATCTAACCCTTCAAACCAACTTAAGATTCAATTTTCCTCCCAAACAGCCAGAATGAAAGGAGGGGATTAGATGAGGGAGGGAGGACTCTAACATTAACTTGGACTAATTTGGAGCTCATTCTTACAGTAGGCACTTAGCGATTTTATTCAATCCTCATAACAATATTGTACAGGGCAAGCTTTAGAAGATATACATTATATACAGAAAAACAGAGACTCTAAAAGTATAATTTAGCCAAGATCACTCAGGGAAGTTTGAACCAGGTCTCTTATCACTGAGTCTACAGCTCTCTCCACAGCAACACAGTGTAAGTAGCAGTTGTGGTGGTGTGATCTGGAATACACAAGGAAACTATCCAAAGAATTATCACCTACAAAAAGTGGCATGACTTACCCCAAAATCATTCTTTGTCAATCTTTAAATCTTCCTAAATAGTTTTGTCTATAATTTTATATTTTAAATGTGAATAGTTCAGTAATATGCCCACCATACATTGTTAAGTGAGAAAAATTAAGTTGCTAAGAAATAAAAACTGGATCTAAAGAAATTATACTGGAAAAATGGAAATGCCCTCAAATATGAGTGTAATTAAATAAATTATAGAGGGATCCAGTCATTAGAGGAGAAGGCAATGGCAACCCACTCCAGTACTCTTGCCTGGAAAATTCTGTAGATGGAGGAGCCTGGTAGGCTGCAGTCCACGGGGTCGCTAAGAGTCAGACACGACTGAGCGACTTCCCTTTCACTTTTCCCTTTGATGCATTGGAGAAGGAAATGGCAACCCACTCCAGTGTTCTTGCCTGGAGAATCCCAGGGACAGCAGAGCCTGGTGGGCTGCTGTCTATGGGGTTGCACAGAGTCAGACACAACTGAATCGACTTAGCAGCAGCAGCAGCCAGTCATTAGAATAATGACATATACTAACAAAAGACTAGGTTAAACTCTAATGTGAAGTAGAAAAGAGCAAAATGCAAAGTACCATGTAGAGAGTACATCTGTATCAAAATGTGAGGAAAATAGAAAGCTCTAAGAAGTATTAAAGTGATGCATTAAAGTGAAAGAATTATGAGTAATTATTCTCTTGTATTTGTTATTACTTATAATTTCTCTAACACATTTCAGTTCATTTTTATAATTTCTTAATGAGAAATCAGTGAGCTTTTAGAAGCAAAAGACACTGTCATATAACCTTGAGCCATACGATAGTCTCTTCCTTGAAAATCAGAAACTTTTGTTTTCCAATTTATTTCCCAGAGTGCACAGTTCCTTATACTAGGTAGATGCTCAATACATTTTTTTAATCAAATATATATTTTTTAAAAGTAGACAAGAGCAAAAAAGATCCCCCTGCTTAGAAAGTATTTCCTACATAGGTTCACTAATTAGTGATTTATTTGCGTTAACGACTTCCTCTTTTAAAATGCAAATGCATCAAATAGCTAAATGAGCAAAAAACATGAACAGAGAACACTCAAGAGGAAACACAAATGGATAATAGACATTAAATGAAAAGTTCAACCTCATTAATAATCAAAGATAGGAACATTAAAATGATATCAGTTTTCCTCATGAAACTTGCAAAATTTTTCATGTAATTCTCAATGCCAAGTGGGATATAAATATTAGGTTGGTGCAAAAGTGATTGCAGTTTTTGCACTGTTGAAGTTTGACATTTGATATTGGAATATATTCTTAAATAACTGTGGTTATGTTATACATCATTTTAATGCACATTTCTCGCTTTATGTTTTTGGCTAATGACATTGTGTGCGTGCTAAGTTGCTTCAGTCGTATCTGACTCTTTGCCACCCTATGGACAGTAGCCCACTAGGCTCCTCCATCCATGGAATTCTCCAGGCAAGAATACTGGAATGGCTTGCCATTTCCTACCCCAGGGGAATCTTCCTAACCCAGGGATCAAACCCACATCTCTTATACCGCCTGCATTGGTAGGCAGTTTCTTTACCACTAGCGCCACCTAGGAGGCACCAACGATTATTGCTTTATGTTTATTTTATATTTATTTTAGACTATGGAAATGATGTTAGACAAAAAGCAAATTTGAGCAATTTTCTTATCTGAGTACAAAATGGGTCATAAAACAGCAGAAAGAAACCACAGTGTCAATAACATATGCAATGGTGGTTCAAGAAGTTTTGCAAAGGAGACAAGAGTCTTAAAGATGAGAAGCACATTGGCTGGCAATTGGAAGTTGACAATGACCACCTGAGAGGCATCATCAAAGCTGATCCTCTTACAACTACGCAAGAAGTTGCTGAAGAACTCAATGTCAACCTTTATATGGTCGTGCTGCATTTGAAGCAAACTGGAAAGGTGAAAAAACTCAATAAGTGGGTGTTTCATGAGATGACCAAAAATTTTTTAAAAATCATTTTGAAGTGTCATCTTCTCTTATTGTGCACAACAAATCATTTCTGGATCTGATTGTGATGTGCTATGAAAAGTGGATTTTATACAACCAGCAACAGCCAGCTCAGTAGTTGGACCCAGAAGAACTCCAAAGCAATTACCAAAACCAAACTTGCACCCAAAAAAGGTCACTATCACTGTTTGGTGGTCTGCTAACAGTCTGATTCACAACAGCTCTCTGAATTCCAGTGAAACCATTACATCTGAGAAGTATTTTCAGCAAATCAATGAGCTGCCCCGAAAACCACAGTGCCTGCAGCCATTATTGATGAATAGAAATGCCCAATTCTTCTCCACAACAATACCAGACCATAAGTTGCACAACCAACACTTCAAACGTTAAACAAACTGGGCTATAAAGTTTTACCTCATCTGCTGTATTCCCCTCTCGCCAGCTGACCACCACTTCTTCAAACATCTTGGAAACTTTTTGCAGGGAAAATGCTTCCACAACCAACAGGAGGCAGAAAATGCTTTCCAAGAGTTCTTCAAATCCTTAAGCACAGGTTTTTACACTACAGGAATAAACAAATTTATTTCTTGTTGGCAGAAATGTGTTGATTGTAATGGTTACTATTTTGTTACTAAAGATGCATTTGAGCCTAGTTATAATGATTTAAATTCACCGTCCAAAACCACAATTATCTTTGCACCAACATAGTAAGAATAAAAATGCATGCCTTTCATAAATTGCTGGTAGGACTGAAAATTTGGTACTAACTTCCTTGAAAGGAAGGTAGCAAGATACTCTTAACTTTTGATGCAAGAATTCCATTTCTAGGAATCCAGTTTAAAAAATAAATCAGAGATATATGTGAAAAAGTTTTATTCATGGATGTTCAGTGCAATATCATAATCCCTAAACAATTTAACCCTTCATGGTAAAGTGAAAGAAAACCAAAGTTTTATAAATCAATTCAGTAACATACTATATAGTCTTTAAAACCAAAAAAAAAAAGAAAAACTTGAATATGGAAAAAAATTCTCATTTTATTAATTGGGGAGAAGTAGTATACAAATCTTACTATACATCATAATCTCACTTTTAAAATATTTAAGCATGGGGAAAATATTGGAAGAAAATAGTTGTAATGCATTTCTCTGGTTGATGGTATATAACATGATTTTTGTTGTCTTCTTAATTTTCTTATGTCACATCTCTAAGAGGAAATTTTTATATATAATTAGCATTTTAAAAATGTGTTATATCTATTCCAGTTGTAATTTGGAGAAATCCATCCTAAGAAAATAATCCTAAACGAATAAAATTTCTCTACACAAAGATGTTTATGCACTGTTTTATTTAGCACACTGGGCATAGCAAACACCTTGTTCCAGCAACACAAGAGACGACTCTACACATGGACATCACCAGATGGTCAATGCCAAAATCAGGTTGATTATATTGTTTGCAGCCAAAGATGGAGAAGCTCTGTGCAGTCTGTACAAACAAGACCGGGAGCTACTGTGGCTCAGATCATGAACTTCTTATTGCAAAATTCAGACTTAGACTGAACAAAGTAGGGAAAGCTGCTAGGCCATTCAGATATGACCTAAATCAAATCCCTTATGATTATACAGTGGAAGTGACAAATAGACGCAAGGGAGTAAATCTGATAGATAGGGTGCCTGAAGATCTATGGATGAAGGTTTGTAACATTGTATAGGAGGTAGTGATCAAAACCATCCCCAAGAAAAAGAAAGGCAAAAAGACAAAATGGTTATCTGAGGTGGCCTTACAAATTTCTGAGAAAAAAAGAGAAGCAAAAGGCAAAGGAGAAAAGGAAAGATATACCCATCTGAATGCAGAGTTCCAAAGAATAGCAAGGAGAGATTAAGAAAGCTTTATTTAAAACAGTAAAATTGGAGGAAAAAAGAACTAGTTAATGATAGTCTATAGAATAGGCCACATGTCTTTTAATATTATGTTTAATTCCTTTTACTTTGTGCAAAATATCTTGTTTCAGTGTTCATCCATGACAGATACTAGCACAGATAAGAGAGGACACACACACCCCACACACAAACACACCCTTTCTCTACTACCTTCTCCCTGAAGAGCTAAGTTCAGGATTAGAGAATCAAGTGTCCTGCTCTTTGAGTACCAGGCAGCAAGATGAGTAAGGCTGTTCTCTTCTCTGTGAGTTTAGGCTTTACTTCCTAAACACCTCAATCATTCAGTTCAGTTCAGTTCAGTCGCCCAGTTGTGTCTGACTCTCTGCGACCCCATGAACCGCAGCATGCCAGGCCTCCCTGTCCATCACCAACTCCCGGAGTTTACCCAAACTCATGTCCATTGAGTCAGTGATGCCATCTAACCATCTCATCCTCTGTTGTCCCCTTCTTCTCCTGCCTTCAATCTTTCCCAACATCAGGGTCTTTTCAAATGAGTCAGCTCTTTGCACCCAGTGGCCAAAGTACTGGAGTTTCAGCTTCAACATCAGTCCTTCCAATGAACACCCAGGACTGATTTCCTTTAGGATTGACTGGTTGGATCTCCTTGCAGTCCAAGGGACTCTCAAGAGTCTTCTCCAACACCACAGTTCAAAAACTTCAGTTCTTCGGTGCTCAGCCTTCTTTACAGTCCAACTCTCACATCTATCCGTGACTGCTATAAAAACCATAGCCTTGACTAGATGGGCCTTTGTTGGCAAAGTAATGTCTCTGCTTTTGAATATGCTATCTAGGTTGGTCATAAGTTTCCTTCCAAAGAGTAAGCGTCTTTTAATTTCATGGCCGCAATTACCATCTGCAGTGATTTTGGAGCCCAGAAAAATAAAGTCAGCCATTGTTTCCACATCTATTTGACATGAAATGATGGGACCGGATGCTATGATCTTAGTTTTCTAAATGTTGAACTTTAAGCCAACTTTTTCACTCTCCTCTTTCACTTTTATCAAAAGGCTCTTTATTTCTCCATTTTCTGCCATAAGGGTGGTGTCATTTGCATATCTGAGGTTATTGATATTTCTCCCAGCAATCTTGATTCCAGCTTGTGCTTCCTCCAGCCCAGCGTTTCTCACGATGTACTCTGCATATAAGGTAAATAAGCAGGATGACAATATGCAGCCTTGACGTACTCCTTTTCCTATTTGGAATCAGTCTGTTGTTCCATGTCCAGTTCTTACTGTTGCTTCCTGACCTGCATATAGGTTTCTCAAGAGGCAGTTTCAGGTGGTCTGGTATGCCCATCTCTTTCAGAATTTTCCACAGTTTATTGTGATCCACACAGTCAAAGTCTTTGGCATAGTCAATAAAGCAGAAATAGATGTTTTTCTGGAATTCTCTTGCTTTTTTGATGATCCAATGGATGTTGGCAATTTGATCTCTGATTTCTCTGCCTTTTCTAAAACCAGCTTGAACATCTGGAAGTTCACAGTTCACGTACTGCTGAAGCCTGGCTTGGAGAATTTTGAGCATTACTTTACTAGTGTGTGAGATGAGTGCAATTGTGTGGTAGTTTGAGCGTTCTTTGGCATTGCCTTTCTTTGGGATTGGAATGAAAACTCTCCTTTTCTAGTTCTGTGGCCACTGCTGAGTTTTCCAAATTTGCTGGCATATTGAGTGCAACAGTTTCACAGCATCATCTTTCAGGATTTGAAGTAGGTCAACTGGCATTCCAATACCTCCACTAGCTTTGTTCATAGTGATGCTTCCTAAGGCCCAGTTGATTCATATTCCAGGATGTCTGGCTCTAGGTGAGTGATCACACCATCATGATTATCTTTGTCATGAAGATCTTTTTTGTACAGTTCTTCTGTGTATTCTTGCCACCTCTTCTTAATATCATCTGCTTCTTTTAGGTCCATAACATTTCTGTCCTTTATTGTGCCCATCTTTGCATGAAATGTTCTGTTGGTATCTCTAATTTTCTTGAAGAGATCTCTAGTCTTTCCCATTCTATTATTTTCCTCCAGTTCTTTGTATTGATCGCTGAGGAAGGCTTTCTTATCTCTCCTTGCTATTCTTTGGAACTCTGCATTCAAATGGGTATATCTTTCCTTTTCTCTTTTGCTTTTCACTTCTCTTCTTTTCACAGCTATTTGTAAGGCCTCCCCACACAGCCGTTTTGCTTTTTGCATTTCTTTTTCTTGGGGATGGTCTTGATCACTGCCTCCTGTACAATGTCATGAACCTCTGTCTATAGTTCATCAGGCACTCTGTCTATCAGATCTAGTCCCTTAAATCTATTTCTTACTTCCACTGTATAATCATAAGGAATTTGATTTAGGTCATATCTGAATGGTCTAGTGGTTTTCCCCACTTTCTTCAATTTAATTTTGAATTTGGCAATAAGGAGTTCATGATCTGAGCCACAGTCAGCTCCTGGTCTTATTTTTGCTGAATGTATAGATCTTTTCTATCTTTGGCTGCAAAGAATATAATCAATCTGATTTTGGTGTTGACCATCTGGTGATGTCCATGTGTAGAGTCTTCTCTTGTGTTGTTGGAAAGAGGGGTGTTTGTTATGACCAGTGCATTCTCTTGGCAAAACTCTATTAGCCTTTGCCCTGCTTCATTCTGTACTCCAGTGATGTCTCATACAGATCCTATAGCTTTCAGCCATTCTCAAGTGTTAAAAATTTCAGTCTAGTCTGCTGCTGCTGCTGCTAAGTCACTTCAGTGGTGTCCAACTCTGTGCGACCCCATAGACAGCAGCCCACTAGGCTCCTCTGTCCCTGGGATTCTCTAGGCAAGAATACTGGAGTGGGTTGCCATTTACTTCTCCATCAGTCTAGTCTAACAGTGTTTAAAATCTCAGTCTTGCCTTCAGTTCTGTGTTCATCATGGCCAATCCCCCTGTAGGAGGGACCTTGGAATGGAAACAAGGGCACTTCTTCATTCTTACCCTCTCCTTTGCTGATTTTCTTCTAGCACTTCCAAAAATGGGTAGAAAGTGAGATTACAGAAATAGATTATAGGTGTACTCTTAATGCAGCTGCTCTAGTCCCTCACAGCTATAAATGTTCCCAATGGCTTCTGGTACAGGTTCTGCAGACCCTGAGGGAGACCTCTGCACTGAGCCTTCTGCTTAAATGGGGAATTCACTTCAGTTTAGCTGCTTTCTAACTGCATTTCCATTTCACATCCAGCTCTAGCCTTCACATACAATCTTTCATCTGATATCCCCTTTCCATAGGCCAGTTCTCCCAGGTGGGCCAGGAACCATATTACTGATGTTCAAATGCCTTTTTGATGTTGCTTGGACCCACTAGCAAAGGATACATCTTCATCCCAATAAAAAATTACAGTAAAGACAGTTTTACTTGTCTATCTTCCTTCCTCAACCACTCTTGAATTATTTTCCTTATTCCTACTTCAAAAACGCATTGAAGACAGATCATTAAATCTGATGTATAAGTGCCCAACTGAGAAATAATATACCTCTCACTCTTTTCCTGGTCACACCTCCCCCCATGTTTACAAGTATTCTATTGGAACCCTGTTGCACATGTCATACTTCTGCTGAAGCCACCAGCTCACATCTCTAAAAGGTCATAAGATTCCTTGAGGCCAGTACTCATATACACTAGGGAAAGGGGGAGGGATGAAGAGGGTGGCTGGTTATGCCACCTTCATAATCTTATGGAAATATAACGATGCCATTTTGAAAGCTGTCTTGTACAGTGTGGATGTACATGTGACCTGCATTTGGTTACTTGTTTGTTATTGGTTTGGATATTTGGCTGGTTGGTTTTGGGATTCTAAAAACAATTCCAGTATAACAGCGATGCAAATTCAATATTGTCACAGGTAGGAAAAAACTAGAAGGAAAGATATTAGTATACTACAGTGTTACAGGTGCTTGTTACTAGACGTGCGTGTGTGTGCATTCTCAGTCATGTCTGATTCGTTGCAACCCCATGGACTGTAGCTCACCAGGCTCCACTGTCTATGGGGATTCTCCAGGTAAGAATAGTGGAGTGGGTTGCCATGCCCTCCTCCAGGGGATCTTTCCAACCCAGGGATCAAACCCAGGTCTCCCTCACTTCAGGCAGATTCTTTACCATCTGAGCCACCAGGGAAGCCTTGTTACCAGATAGCAATACTATATTATTACCTATAGTATAGGTGTGTCGCCTGCCAATCAGGAGACACAGGAGACCTAACCAATCCTTTGGTTAGGAAAACTCCCATGGACAGAGGAGCCTGGCTGGCTTCAGTCCATAGGTCACAAAGATTCAGACACAACTGCATACACATGTGCATAGGTATATATTACAGTATTATTTCCTCCTTAGAAGTGAAAGTGAAGTCTCTCAGTTGTGTCCGACTCTTCGCGACCCATGGACTGCAGCCCACCAGGCTCCTCCGTCCATGGGATTTTCCAGGCAAGAGTACTGGAGTGGGGTGCCATCGCCTTCTCCAATTTCCTCCTTACTTTGTGAAATTTTCTGTTTAAAGAGAAAACACTTGAAAAATTAAGAGGATATTTTAAATGATATTAAAATATAATGCATATATTTTCATATAAAAGTGAGTGTAGGGGGTACTTTTTTATTTTTCCAGCTTTATTGGAGCATAATTGAAAAATAAAATTGTACATATTTAAAGTGAACCATGTGATGGGTTTGATATACATATGCTTTGTGGAATGATTACAACAACCAGGTTAATTTGCACATTTTTCACATCCCATGGTTCACTTATTTTTGTATATGGTTAAAAACAGTTAAGGTCTACCCTCAACAAATTTAGAGTCACAATGCAATATTATTGACTACAGTCACTGCTATACATTGTATCCCCAGAGCTTATTCATCTTATAACTGAAAACTTGTACCTTTTGAATAGCATCTCTCCATCTTTCCCACCACTCTACCCCAGTTCCTGCAAACCACCATTTGACTCTGTGTTTCTGAGTTCAGTTTTTTGAGATTCCATGTATCAGTGAGATCATACAGTATTTGTCTTTGCCTGGCTAATTTCACTTAAGATAATGTCCTCTACATTATTTCTGTTCTTGCAAATGGTGAGATTTCCTTCTTTCTCATGGCTTAATGATATTCCATTTTGTGTGTGTGTGTGTGTGTGTGTATGTATCATATCTTCTTTATTCATCTGTCAATGGACAGAGGTTGTTTCTGTACCTTGGCTGTTGTGAATAATACAGCAATGAACACAGAAATGAAGATGTATCTGAGACACAGATTTCAGTTGTTTTAGATAAATACCTAGAAGTGAGATTACTGAATCATACTTCTACTTTTAACTTTTTGAGAAAACTGTTCTATTTTCCATAGTGGTTATATCAATTTGCATTTCTCACAGAGGTGTAACAAGAGTTCCCTTTTCTCCAAATCCTTGCCAACACTCATTCTCTGTTGTCTTTCTACTAAATGCCATCCTAACAGGTGTGCAGAAAGAATGAAAGGATGGAGCCAAAACAAAAGCAATATCAGTTGTGGATGTGACTGGTGATAGAAGCAAGGTCCGATGCTGTAAAGAGCAATATTGCATAGGAACCTGGAATGTCAGGTCCATGAATCAAGGCAAATTAGAAGTGGTCAAACAAGAGATGGCAAGAGTGAATGTCGACATTCTAGGAATCAGCGAACTAAAATGAACTGGAATGGGTGAATTTAACTCAGATGACTATAATATCTACTGCTGCGGGTAGGAAACCCTCAGAAGAAATGGAGTAGCCATCATGGTCAACAAAAGAGTCTGAAATGCAGTACTTGGATGCAGTCTCAAAAACGACAGAATGAACTCTGTTCATTTCCAAGGAAAACCATTCAATATCACAGTAATCCAAGTCTATGCCCCAAACAGTAATGCTAAAGAAGCTGAAGTTGAACGGTTCTATGAAGACCTACAAGACTTTTTAGAACTAACACCCAAAAAAGATGTCCTTTTCATTATAGGGGACTGGAATGCAAAAGTAGGAAGTCAAGAAATAGCTGGAGTAACAGGCCAATTTGGCCTTGGAATACAGAATGAAGCAGGGAAAAGACTAATAGAGTTTTGCCAAGAAAATGCACTGGTCATAACAAACACCCTCTTCCAACAACACAAGAGAAGACTCTACACATGGACATCACCAGATGGTCAACACCAAAATCAGATTGATTATATTCTTTGCAGCCAAAGATGGAGAAGCTCTGTACAGTCAACAAAAACAAGACCAGGAGCTGACTGTGGCTCAGATCATGAACTCCTTATTGCCAAATTCAGACTGAAATTGAAGAAAGTTGGGAAAACCACTAGACCATTCAGGTATGACCTAAATCAAATCCCTTATGATTATACAGTGGAAGTGAGAAATAGATTTAAGGGCCTAGATCTGATAGATAGAGTGCCTGATGAACTATGGAATAAGGTTCATGACATTGTATAAGAGACAGGATCAAGACCATCCCCATGGAAAGAAATGCAAAAAAGCAAAATGGCTGTCTGGGGAGGGCTTACAAATAGCTGTGAAAAGAAGAGAAGCGAAAAGCAAAGGAGACAAGGAAAGATATAAGCATCTGAATGCAGAGTTCCAAAGAATAGCAAGAAAAGATAAGAAAGCCTTCTTCAGGGATCAATGCAAAGAAATAGAGGAAAACAACAGAATGGGAAAGACTAGAGATCTCTTCAACAAAATTAGAGATACCAAGGGAACATTTCATGAAAAGATGGGCAGAAGAAAGGACAGAAATGGTATGGACCTAACAGAAGCAGAAGATATTAAGAAGAGGTGGCAAGAATACACAGAAGAACTGTACAAAAAAGATCTTCACGACCAAGATAATCACGATGGTGTGATCACTCACCTACAGCCAGACATCCTGGAATGTGAAGTCAAGTGGGCCTTAGAAAGTATCACTTCAAACAAAGCTAGTGGAGGTATTGGAATGCCAGTTGAGCTATTTCATATCCTGAAAGATGATGCTGTGATAGTGCTGCACTCAATATGCTAGCAAATTTGGAAAATTCAGCAGTGGCCACAGGACTGGAAAAGGTGTTTTCATTCCAATCCCAAGGAAAGACAATGCCAAAGAATGCTCAAACTACCACACAATTGCACTCATCTCACATGCTAGTAAAGTAATGCTCATAAGTCTCCAAGCCAGGCTTCAGCAATACGTGAACCGCGAACTTCCTGATGTTCAAGCTGGTTTTAGAAAAGGCAGAGGAACCAGAGATCAAATTGCCAACATCCGCTGGATCATGGAAAAAGCAAGAGAGTTCCAGAAAAACATGTATTTCTGCTTTATTGACTATGCCAAAGCCTTTGACTGTGTGGATCACAATAAACTGTGGAAAATTCTGAAAGATATGGGAATACCAGACCACCTGATCTGCCTCTTGAGAAACCTATATTCAGGTCAGGAAGCAGCAGTTAGAACTGGACATGGAACAACAGACTGGTCCAAATAAGGAGTACGTCAAGGCTGTATATTGTCACCCTGCTTATTTAACTTATATGCAGAATACATCATGAGAAGCGCTGGACTGGAAGAAACACAAACTGGAATCAAGATTGCCAGGAGAAATATCAATAACCTCAGATATGCAGATAACACCACCCTTATGGCAGAAAGTGAAGAGGAACTAAAAAGCCTCTTGATGAAAGTGAAAGAAGAGAGTGAAAAAGTTGGCTTAATGCTCAACATTCAAAAAACAAAGATCATGGCATCCAGTCCCATCACTTCATGGGAAGTAGATGGGGAAACAGTGAAAACAGTGTCAGACTTTATTTTGGGGGGCTCCAAAATCACTACAGATGGTGACTGCGCCATGAAATTAAAAGACGCTTACTCCTTGGAAGGAAAGTTATGATCAACCTAGATAGCATATTGAAAAGCAGAGACATTACTTTGCCAACAAAGGTCCATCTAGTCAAGGCTATGGTTTTTCCTATGGTCATGTATGGATGTGAGAGTTGAACTGTGAAGAAGGCTGAGCGCCGAAGAATTGATGCTTTTGAACTGTGTTGTTGGAGAAGACTCTTGAGAGTCCCTTGGACTGCAAGGAGATCCAACCAGTCCATTCTGAAGGAGATCAGCCCTGGGATTTCTTTGGAAGGAATAATGCTAAAGCTGAAACTCCAGTACTTTGGCCACCTCTTGCGAAGAGTTGACTCATTGGAAAAGACTCTGATGCTGGGAGGGATTGGGGGCAGGAAGAGAAGGGAACAACAGAGGATGAGATGGCTGGATGGCATCACTGACTCGATGGACATTAGTCTGAGTGAACTCCGGGAGTTGGCGTGCTGTGATTCATGGGGTTACAAAGAGTCGGACACGACTGAGTGACTGAACTGAACTGAACAGGTGTGCAGTGGTATCTCACAGAGGTTTCGATTTGTGTTTATCTGATGATTCATAATGTTGAGCACCTTTTCTTGTGCTATTTGCCATTTGTATGTCTTCTTTGAAAAAAATGTTTTCATCAGGTATTTTGCCTATTTTTTAATCAAATTATTTGGTTTTTACCTATTGAGTTAATGTTAAGATCCTTATCATAGGAAAGTGATTAAATAGGCATGTGTATCTACCATTATAAAAAAGATTACTTGATTGTAGATATATAGAAAGTGAGGGTTTTCCTGATGGCCCAGTGGTAGAGAATCTGGCTACAACGAGCAAGAGCCAGGTTCAGTCCCTGGATTGAGAAGATCCCCTGGAGAAGGGAATGACAACCTGCTCCATGGAATTCTTGCCTGGAAATTCCATGGACAGAGGAGCCTGGCGGGCTATAGCTCATGGGGTCACAAAGAATCGGGCACGACTGAGGCCTCTGAGCACACATGCATGCATACACAAAGTTCCCAGGCACTGGAATCTTTTTTTTACTACTCAGACAAATCAAGAAATTATTCTTTTCTGGAAAAATGGATTTAACCTACATAGCAAATCACACACACACACATCAGCTCGTATATAGAGAGTTGTCATTATTCAGTTTTCATAGTGTCAAAGGGAAAGACATTTAAGTAACCCCCCTTAAAACCAGGACAAAATTTTACATATATAGTAAAAAATGTGCACATGAGACTTTATTTGAAACATAAAATTTAAAAATAAGTTTATCTTCTAGTGAATGAAGTAGAGGTTATATTTACAAACATATGACAATTCTTAGAATTTATACCAAAAAAATAAGTCTATTGTATCCTTTAAATTTTTTTAATTATTCAGACAAAATTATATGATGTTTTACCTCAAGCTTGACAGCAGGATCATATAAGAGGGTGGTTTTCTTACAGTGTTACTCAGGGGTTCATTTATTTTCCCAAAGGACCTTTCCTAATCCTTTGAAATTCAAATTTTCTTCTGAAGAACTCATCTAATCATCATACTTGTCATTTTTCACTTTTTAACTATTAGCTTGTCAAACTCTGCCAGATCCTTATTTATCAGTGGTTTTCCATGTGATTGGACTTCCCTGGTGGCTTAGATGGTCAAGAATCTGCCTGGAATATGGGAGACCCTGATTTAATCCCTGGGGTCAGGAAGATCCCCTGGAGAAGGGATTGGCTACCCACTCCAGTATTCTTGCCTGGAGAATTCCATGGACAGAGGAGCCTGGCGGGCTACAGTCCATAGGATCACAAAGCATCAGACATGACTGAGAGACTAGCAGTTGCACGTGATTATAGCAGTTCTCAAACATGGGCTTCAAAGTTGCTTGCAAATTTTGCAGTTATGCCTCAAAATTCATAAGAATTTTACTTGCAAAAATTGAATATTTGCAGCTTTCTATGTGAGTGCATGCAACCCACTTCAGTGTTCTTTCCTGGAGAATCCCAGGAACGGGGGAGCCTGGTGGGCTGCCGTCTATGGGGTCGCACAGAGTCGGACACAACTGAAGCAACTTAGCAGCAGCAGCAGCAGCGTGCTAAGTCACTTCAGTTGTGTTCAACTGTGTGCAATGTTATGGAATATAACCTGCCAACCTCCTCTTGCCTGGGGTTCTCCAGGCAAGAATACTGGAGTGGGTTGCCATGCCCTCCTCAATTCCCTCCTCCAGGGGATCTTCCCAACTGAGGGATCAAACCCCAGTCTCTAGTGTCCCCTGCGTTGGCAGGTGGGTTCTTTACCACTAGCACCAGCTGGGAACACACAGCTTTCTATAATCACCTGTAAAACAAATTAAAGCAGTACATTTGGTGGAGAGAGATAAATATATTTATGTGATGAATACTTTTTATTTCTCTAACAACATAAAAAAAAACAGATTATATAGTTATTATTAGGACAGCTAGGGGCTCTGTGCATGTGAATGTGGGTATTCATTAAATCACTAGGCCATGATAAACCTACCTAGCAGTTGGAAAACTTTTTGGTGCCAAAATTGAATGAAACTAGATAAGCATCCTCTCCCATTTTCAGCCCCCAAATATGCAAAGACACTGGGATACCTAAACCAAATTCCATTGTATATAATAGTCAGAATATCATCCAGCCCAGGAATTCAACTATACTGATGAGTATTTTAACTAGAGTGAGAAAAGAGAATAAAAATTTAGGTAGGGAACATGAGACATTTTAGAAGGGGAAAATGCACTTTTAGAGATGCTTTGCATCCCATGCTAGTAAGGTTATGCTCAAAATCCTTCAAGCTAGGCTTCAGCAGTACTTAACATCAAGAACTTCCAGATGTACAAGCTGGGATTAGAAAAGGCAGAGGAACCAGAGATCAAATTGCCAACATTTGCTGAATCATAGAGAAGGCAAGGGGATTCCAGAAAAATATCTACTGTTTCATTGACTATGCTAAAGCCTTTGGCTGTGTGGATCATAACAAACTGTGGAAAACTTTTAAAGAGAAGGAAATATCAGATTGTCTTACCTGTCTCCTGAGAAATGTGTATGCAGGTCATGAAGCAACAGTTAGAACCTTATATGGAACAACTGACTGGTTCAAAATTGAGAAAGAAGTATGATAAAGCTGTATATTGTCACCCTATTTATTTAACTTATATTTAACTTATAACATCATGCAAAATACCAGGCTGGATGAATTACAAGCTGGAATCAAGATTGCTGGGAGAAATATCAACCACCTCACATATGCAGATGATACCACTCTAATGGCAGAAAGCAAAGAGGAACTAAAGAGGGTTCATCACCCTCTTGATGAGGGTGAAAGACGAGAGTGAAAAGGCCAGCTTAAAACTCAATATTAAAAAAACTAAGATCATGGCATCTAATCCCATCACTTCATGACAAATAGAAGTGGAAAAGATAAAAGTAGTGACAGATTTCCTCTTCTTGGGCTCTAAAATCATGGTGGATAGTGATTGCAGCCATGAAATTAGAAGGCAATTGTTTCTTGGAAGGAAAGCTGTGACAAACCTAGACAGTATATTAAAAAGCAAAGACATCACTTTGTTGACAAAGGTCCGTATATTGTCTTTCTAGTAGTCATTTACAGATGTGAGAGTTGGACTAAAAGAAGGCAGAGTGCCAAAGAATGATGCTTTTGAACTGTGGTGCTGGAGAAGACTCCTGAGAGTTCCTTGGACAGCAAGGAGATCAAACCAGTCAATCCTAAAGGAGGTCAACCTTGAATACTCATTGGAATGACTAATGCTGAAGCTGAAGCTACAATACTTTGGCCACGTTATGGAAAGAGCTGGGCTCATTGGAAAAGACCCTGATGCTGGGAAAGATTGAAGGCAGAAGAAGAAGAAGGTGACAGAGGATGAGACGGTTGGATAGCATCACTGATTCAATGGACATGGACTTGGGCAAACTTTGGGAGATGATGAAGGACCGGGAGGCCTGGTGTGCTGTAGTCCATGGGGTCACAAAGAGTTGGACATGACTAGGTGACTAAGCAACAACAAAAATTAGGTATGCAATGTTCAAGCTGGTTTTAGAAAGGCAGAGGAACCAGAGATCAAATTGCCAACATCCGCTGGATCAGGGAAAAAGCAAGAGAGTTCCAGAAAAACATCTATTTCTGCTTTATTGACTATGCCAAAGCCTTTGACTGTGTGGATCACAATAAACTGTGGAAAATTCTGAAAGAGATGGGAATACCAGACCACCTGACCTGCCTCTTGAGAAACCTATATTCAGGTCAGGAAGCAACAGTTAGAACTGGACATGGAACAACAGACTGGTTCCAAAAAGGAATACGTCAAGGCTGTATATTGTCACCCTGTTTATTTAACTTATATGCAGAGTACATCATGAGAAACGCCAGGCTGGAAGAAGCACAAGCTGGAATCAAGATTGCCAGGAGAAATATCAATAACCTCAGATATGCAGATGCCACCACCCTTATGGCAGAAAGTGAAGAGGAACTAAAAAGCCTCTTGATGAAAGTGAAAGAGGAGAGTGAAAAAGTTGGCTTAAAGCTCAACATTCAGAAAACGAAGATCATGGCATCTGGTCCCATCACTTCCTGGAAAATAGATGGGGAAACAGTGGAAACAGTGTCAGACTTTATTTTGGGAGGCTCCAAAATCACTGCAGGTGGTGACTGCAGCCATGAAATTAAAAGACGCTTACTCCTTGGAAGGAAAGTTATGACCAAACTAGATAGCATATTGAAAAGCAGAGACATTACTTTGCCAACAAAGGTCCGTCTAGTCAAGGCTATGGTTTTTCCTGTGGTCATGCATGGATGTGAGAGTTGGACTCTGAAGAAGACTGAGTGCCAAAGAATTGATGCTTTTGAAGTGTGGTGTTGGAGAAGACTCTTGAGAGTCCCTTGGACTGCAAGGAAATCCAACCAGTCCATTCTAAAGGAGATCAGCCCTGGGATTTCTTTGGAAGGAATAATGCTAAAGCTGAAACTCCAGTACTTTGGCCACCTCTTGAGAAGAGTTGACTCATTGGAAAAGACTCTGATGCTGGGAGGGATTGGGGGCAGGAGGAGAAGGGAACAACAGAGGATGAGATGGCTGGATGGCATCACCGACTCGATGGACGTGAGTCTGAGTGAACTCCAGGAGTTGGTGATGGACAGGGAGGCCTGGCGTGCTGTGATTCATGGGGTCGCAAAGAGTTGGACACTACTGAGTGACTGAACTTAACTGAACTGAACTGATTTGGAGG
Organism: Bos grunniens; assembly: GCF_055505025.1. Classification (NCBI taxonomy): domain Eukaryota; kingdom Metazoa; phylum Chordata; class Mammalia; order Artiodactyla; family Bovidae; genus Bos; species Bos grunniens. The sequence continues at coordinate 52,842,531 of NC_141166.1, read as the reverse complement.
ATTTATGTTTTGAACAGGTAAAAAGCAATATACAATTTTTAATTAGGGAAGGGGAGAAAGAAATAGTGAGAGAAGTGCAAAGTACAGAAAACAAAATTTGGTCACTCAGAAAACCAAATAGACCTGACTGACATATGCAGAACCTTCTACCCAACAACAGAGAGTATACATTCTTTTCAATTGCACATGGAACCTTCTTTAGGATACAACATATGTGGAGTCAGAAACAAGTCTTAACAAACTTAAGCAGACTCAAATCATACCAAGTATATTTTCCAACCGCAATTGAATGAAGCTAGAAGTAAATAGCAAAAGAAAAACTCAAAATTTCACAAATGTGTGGAAATTAAACAGCACACTCCTGAACAACCAATTTGTCAAAGAAGAAATCAAAAGAGAAAATTGAAAATACCTTCCATCAAACAAACATGAAAATACAACATACTAAAACCTATGAGATTCAGGAAAAGCAGTACTAAGAGGGAAGGTTACAGCAATAATTACCTATATTAAAAAAGAAGAAATATCTCAACAAGCCCAAAGCTAGCAGAAGGAAGGAAATAACAAAGATTAGATAAGAAAATTTAACAAAAAGACATTAGATATTACTTTGAAAAATTATACACCACCAGACTCGATTATCTAAAATAAGTGGACAAATTCCTGGAAACACACAGCCTACTAAGAATGAAACATAAAGAAATAGGAAGTTGGAACAGGCCTATAACTAGTAAAGTGATTGAATCAGTAATCAAAAAGCTCCCAGCAAAGAAGAGCCCCAAAGCAGATGGCGTCATGGGTGAATTCCCACCCAACATTTAAAGAGGAATTGATGCCAGTTCTTCTCAAAATTTTCCAAAAAAGTGAAAAGGGGGAAACACTTACAAACTCATTTGAGGAGGCCAACATTACTGTTACAGTAAAGCCAGATAAGGACAGTATAAGAAAAGAAAATTATAGGCCAATATTCCTGATGAACATGGATGCCAAAATCATCAACAAAATACTAGCAAACTGAATTCAACAATACATTAAAAAGATACATATCATGACCAAGTGGGATTTATCCCTTGGATATGAGAGTGATTCAGCATATGAAAATTAATTACTGTGATATGACACATTAATAGAATAAAGGATAAAAATCATATGGTTATCCCAATAGATGCAGAAAATGCATTTGATAAAATGCAACACCATTTCATGATAAAAGCTCTCAACAAATTAGGAATAGAAGGAAATAACCTCAACATTATAAAGATCATAAATGAAAAGCTCACAGCAAATTTTATACTTAATGGTGTAAAACCAAAAGCTTTTCTTCCAAGTTCAGGTATAAGACAAGAGTGCCGACTTTCACCACTTCTATTCAACATTATAGTGGAGGTTCTAGCCAGGGCAATTATGCAAGAAATGGAAGTAAAAGGCATCCAAGTCATGAAGGAAGAAGTAAAATTATCTCTGTTTTCAAATGATATAATCTTATATAAAGAAAACCCTTAAGAGTCATTCAAAAAAACTAGAATGCAACAAATTCAGTGAAATTGAAGGACACAAAATCAACTTTCAAAAATTAGTTGCATTTCTAGGCACTAAACAAACTGTCTGAAAAGGAAATTAAGAAAATAATCCCATTTAGAATTATCCAAAAGGGATAAAATACTTAAGCATAAACTTAATCAACAAGGCTAAAGACTTGTACAACAAAAACCATAAAACACTGATGGAAGAAATTAAAGAAGATACACACAATTTTAAAGGCAAACCATATTCCTGGATTGAAAGACTTCACACATTATTGACCAGAGGATTTTTGCAGAAACTAACACCTGTGGTGTTAATATGTCTCTAGTCAATAATACATTAATATTGTTAAAATGTCCGTACTACCCAAAGTGATCTACAAATTCGCTACAAACCCTATTAAAGTCCCAATGACATTTCTCACAGAAATAGGAAAAGCAGTCCTATAATTTATATGGCACCACAAAGAACCCTAAATAGACAAATCAATCTCAAGAAAGAACAAAGCTGGAGGCCTCATACTTCCTGATTTTAAAATATATTACAAAGCTTAGTAATCAAAACAGTATAGTACTGGCAGAAAGACATACATTTAGACCAATGCGACAGAATAGAAAACTTGGAAAAAAAAGCTCTTCCAAATACAGCCAACTGATCTTTGGTAAGGGTCCCAAGAATATACAATGGGGAAAGGATATATCTTCCATAAATAATGTTGAGAAAACTGGATATCCCCATGTAAAAGAAGATCCCCTTGGATCCTTATTTTACACTATACATAAAAATTAGCTCAAAAATAGATTGACTTAAAACTCCTAGAAGAAAACATAGAAAAAGGGGTTAATGATATTAATTTTGGCAATGATTTCTTGGATATAACACCAAAAGCAAAGGCAACAAAATCCAAAGTAAACAAGTAGGAATGCAATAAAACTGAAAAGTTTCTGCACAGCAAAGGAAACAGTTAAAAGAGTGAAAAATAATCTAGGGAATGGGGAAAAAATATTTACAAACAATGTATCTGATAAGGGACTACTATCAAAAATATATAAGGAACTCTTACAACTTAATTGTTTAAAAAGAGAGAGAGAGAGAGAAGAAAAAAAAACATGTAATCTGATTTTAAAAATAGGAAAAATACCTGAGTAGACATCTTCACAAAGAAGATATACAAATGACCAATAGGCACATGAAAAGGTCCTCAACATTACTCGTCAATCGGGGAAATGCAGACCAAACTATAAGGAGATATCACCTCACATCTGCTGGATGGCAATTTCAGGAAACCAAAGATAACAAATGTTAGAAAGGATGTGGAAAAATTAAAACCCTTGTTCACTGTTGGTGGGAAGGTAAAATGGTACAGCTATTATGGAAAGCAACATGAAGATTCCTCAAAAAATTAAAAATGTAATTACCATATAATCCAGCAATTCTATTCTTGAGTATTTATCCAAAAAAATTTTTTTTAACTCAGGATCTCAAAGAGATTTGAACTCCCTTAAGCCAGGATATAGAAAGAACCTAAATGTCCATCAAAGGATGAATGGATTTTTTAATGTGATGTATACATAAAAGAGCTGACTCATTGGAAAAGACTCTGATGCTGGGAGGGATTGGGGGCAGGAGGAGAAGGGGACGACAGAGGATGAGATGGCTGGATGGCATCACTGACTCGATGGACATGAGTCTGAGTGAACTCCGGGAGTTTGTGCTGGACAGGGAGGCCTGGTGTGCTGTGATTCATGGGTTGCAAAGAGTTGGACATGACTGAGCGACTGAACTGAACTGATACATACAATGGAATATTATTTGAGCCTTTGAAAAGAAAGAAATCTTGCAGTATGTGACAACATGGATGAACTTGGAGACACTATGCCAAGTGAAATAAGACAGTCATAAAGGAAAAATACTGCATGCTTCTACTTACATGAGGTATCTAAATAGCCAAACTCATAGAGGAAAAAAATAGAATGGTGATTTCCAGGGGCTCGGGAAAGAGAAAATAGGGAGTTTCTATTCATTGTGTATGTTAGTCACTCAGTCGTGTCTGACTCTTTACAATCCCCTGGACTGTAGCCCGCCAGGCTCCTCTGTACATGGGATTTCCCAGACAAGAAGCCATTCCCCTCTCCAGGCGATCTTCTCGACCCAAGGATCAAATCCAGGGTCTCCTGCATTGTAAGCATATATTTTACAATTTGAGCTACCAGGGAAGCCCTATTCATTCGGTATAAAGTTTCAGTTATACAAGAAAGGTTCTAGAGTTCTGTTATACAACAACATCATGCCTATAGTTAATAATACTACATTGTACACCCAAAAATTTATTAAAAGGTAGATCTCAAGTTAAGTGTTATTACTAATTTATCACTTTGAAATGTTGTGAATAGTCCTCAGAGTTCACACAAACACACCCCATCACCACCACGACCGCTACCCACTACCACCTTTATTTTCATACAGTGAAAGTGTGCAGCTCTTCATGGACCATAGTTCACCAGGCTCCTCTATCTGTGGAACTCTCCAGGTAAGAATACTGCAGTGGGTAGCCATTTCCTTCTCCAGGGGAATCTTCTCAACCCACGGATCAAACCCAGGTCTCCTCCATTGGCAGGGACTCTCTACTGTCTGACCACCCAGGAAGCCTTAGCCTGTTTTAGACAATGAAGTACAATTTAATAAACCAGATTTAATTTTAAATTCCTCCTGTATAGAAATAGAGTTTCACTATTTCTAGCCTTACTTTATATCATAGTAAATCTAATCTCTTCTGAACATTTCCAGACTCCTTATTAAGTTACTTCTGACTTATACAATTTACCAAAAAATTCATTAAAGCATTCATTAATTTTTCACCAATTTATAAACCTTATCACTGAAGTTTTTATTAGCTAAGATATAATTAACTAAGTTTGACTTTTTAATTTTAGGGACAAGTAATTTACCTACACTATCAACGGTTTTGTAGTAATTACTTTTTTATTCCATCAGATTTCTTTCCCCATCAAGTCCATTAATTAGAATTCTACACTTAATATTTTATAGTCATGGTGACATTTATTTCTGTCTTTTTAACTCTCAATCCTTAATACTAGTTTGTGATATTACTATTTTAAAGAAATCAATAGCAATAATGTGCACAAAATTGAGTACTAAATATGTTATGTGCTTGCATGCTAAGTTGCTTTCAGTTGTGTCTGACTCTGCGACCCTATGGACTAGCCCACCAGGATCCTCTGTCCAGGGGATTCTCCATGCAAGGATACTGGAATGGGTTGCCATGCCTTTCTCCAGGACATCTTCCCTTCCCAGGAATCAAAGCCTTATCTCTTATGTCTCCTCTATTGGCAGACAGGTTCTTTACTAGCCCATTAATGGAAAAATTAGGTTCTCATTTCCTGACATTTATATCACATATAACCATTGACAATCAACTTCCTCAATGTAGTAGAATATATATTCAGTGTTAGTGATTCTTGACAGGTGAAAATGGAAACAATGTTGTTTAATCAATATGAACTCACTGAATTCACTGAGTACTAATATTAATCTTGTGAGCAGCTTCATGCATTCCCTCATGCATTCTTTAAGAGATCAAATCTTTTAATAATAACCAGTACGGTTTCTTAAAGGAAATTCTGGAATCTCCATAAACTATTTTCCTACAAAAATACAAGTTTTAAAAATAAATAAATAAGATGGAGTTATGAGAGTTTTGCTCAAGCTAAGAATCCAGTAGCTAAATAATTCCATCATTTGTCTTAATCTATTATCTCAAGTATTTCCCTTTCTGAGATTTAAAAACTCTGAAACTGAGTTTAAATGGCACTTATCCACATTGTTTTAATTTTTGTTCTTTTGCTTGCAGCATTATAATGAGTATTTGCAAACAGCATCTTTATATGAAACATCCAGTGTAATTTTAATTTTAATGATCCAGTGTAATTTTAATTTTTAGTTCTTTTCAAAATAAAAATCTTTATATAAAATGCATATAATTAAATTGAGAAAAACTTATGTGAAGTCAAGATTTCTAGAGAGTTAGATGCTATGTGAAAATTAGGAAATAAAATTTATGTTCATTGAAAAAGACATGGGAAGCTTTAAAAAATAGTTCAGGAAAGTCTGCTTTTTATAATGTTCTGTAGCATGAATTTGATTATTTAATGTGCTATGTGTCTGTTAGTGCCAATAGAAATACTGTAATATGTATTTCATTCAATATTTTTCAGTTTTCCAATTTTGAATATACCTATGGTATTACTATATTCAAAAATTATAAGATATGGAAGAAAATCAGAATTAAGCATGTGATTTAACATATAACAAGAAATTTTATTCAGAGAACTTATCTTTCTACCAGAGGCACCGAAATTCAGAATTAGGAAGAAAAATAAATAAAAGTTAACATAAATTATCTGATCTAAGAAATTATTTAAGTATGTTGCATAATGGATGTGAACAAAAATAGATCTTTAAAAAAGATTCTTGACATTTTCCACCCTTCAAGTTTAGATATTTTCTAACATGTTTTTTTTTTTAATTTTCTAAAGCATCCTCTGGACTTTAATGTAATCTTAGAAGTAGAGATATTTTAAAAATTAAATAATGTATGTTAGAGAGTAAATGTGAAAATTAGCATGTGAATGGCTCATATCTGAATACATTTTGTCAATTAGAAAACATGAATTCATTTACAAGAGCTTATAATTCCTTGATAAAATGTACATATATATATATGTATATATGCACATTTTTATATACATACATGTATAGTAACTCTAAACACACAGTAAAATGAATGTGTTACTGACTGAATATTTGTGCCCCTTCCAAATTCAAATGTTAAAGCCCTGACACCCAGGCTATATTTGGAGATAGGGCCTTTAAAGAAGTAAGTTTTTAAGAACTTAAGAATTTAAGAAGTAATTAAGTTTAAATGAAATAGTAAGGGCGGGGCTCTGATTTGATACCATTAGTATTCTTAGGAGAATTCAGAGAGCTCACTCTTTCACTCCATGTGTGCACAGAGGAAAGAGCCTGTGAGGATGCCATGAGAAGCACAGCCATCTGCAGGCCAGAAAGAGTGTTGTCGCTCTGGTTTAGCAGGAACCAAACCCTGCTAAACCTTGATCTGGGACTTTGAGTCTTCAGAATTCTAAGAAAATTAATTTTTGTTATTTAAGCCATGCAATGCAGTCTTGTCTTTCTTTTATGAAAACTCAAATGGGCTTCCTGGTGGCTCAGCTGGTAAAGAATCAGCCTGCAATGCGGGAGACCTGGGTTCAGTCCATGGATTGGGAAGATCCCCTGCAGAAGGGAAAGGCTATCCACTCCAGTATTCTGGCCTGGAGAATTCCATGGACTGTATAGTCCATGGGGTCACAAAGAGTCAGACGTGACTGAGCAAATTTCACTTCACTTCAATGAAACTAATACAAATCAGATGCCAAAAGAGTAGCGTAGACAACTTATGCTGAGCAAGGATATGTGAAATGAAGTTTATCACAGCATGAGGAGGAGGGGAAGATCTTCTAAAGGAGAGGGAACCTATCTGTGAAATGATCTGTTTGTGGAAGACAGTGTTAGTGGTAACATGAGGGCAAATTATAAAGGTGAAAACTGAATGACAAGTACTGATCAGCCCTGAGCAAAGACTGAGTTCATGTACAGTGAGAGATAAATGCAGCAGATTATGTAAGCAAACCCTCCCTTTTCCAGCTTATCACATTCTCCATGAAAGAATTTAATCAACTTGGGAGATATTCCCTGGGTAACGAAAAGAATATTCACTTAAAAGTATATGTTCTAATAACCTATAATGGAAAATAATCTTAAAAATATATATATATATATATATATTGTTTTTGTTCAGTCGCTAGGTCATGTCTGACTCTTTGCGACCCCATGGACTGTAGCATGCCAGGCTTCCCTCTCATTCACTCTCTCCTGGAATTTGCTCAAATTCCTGTTCCTTGAGTACACTATCTCATCCTCTGCTACCCTGTTCTCCTTTTGTGTTCAATCTTTCCTAGTATCAAGATCTTTTCCATTAAGTTTCCTCTTCGCATTAGGTGGGCAAAGTATTGGAGCTTCAGCTTCAACATCAGTCCTTCCAATTAACATTCAGGATTGATTTTGAGAGAGTCAATTCCTAGGCAGATTGATAAGAAGTCTAGGGTTCTTGAGGTGATAGGGGTCTGGAATTCTCAAGGAGGAGGAAAGGACAAACATTTCTTCCCCCTCTACATTCCTCAGTCTTTGTCACATAAACTTTTAACTGTAGATTACACAACAAACAACTCAGTTTAAACTCTATACTAGGGATACAATGTATTCTGCTTAAGGACAGTTTCTCATTCCTGAAAATCTTATGACTAGTCCTGATATCTTCAGTCAGTTCAGTTCAGTCACTCAGTCGTGTCCAACTCTTTGCGACCCCATGAATCGCAGCACGCCAGGCCTCCCTGTCCATCACCAACTCCCGGAGTTCACTCAGACTCACGTCCATAGAGTCAGTGATGCCATCCAGCCATCTCATCCTCTGTCGTCCCCTTCTCCTCTTGCCCTCAATCCCTCCCAGCATCAGAATCTTTTCCAATCAACTCTTCACATGAGGTGGCCAAAGTACTGCAGTTTTGGCTTTAGCATCATTCCCTCCAAAGAAATCCCAGGGCTGATCTCCTTCAGAATGGACTGGGTGGATCTCCTTGCAGTCCAAGGGACTCTCAAGAAGAGTCTTCTCCAACACCACAGTTCAAAAGCATCAATTCTTCGGCGCTCAGCTTTCTTCACGGTCCAACTCTCACATCCATACATGACCACTGGAAAAACCATAGCCTTGACCTGATGGACCTTTGTTGGCAAAGTAATGTCCCTGCTTTTCAATATGCTATCTAGGTTGGTCATAACTTTCCTTCCAAGCAGTAAGTGTCTTTTAATTTCATGGCTGAAGTCACCATCTGCAGTGATTTTGGAGCCCCAAAAAAATAAAGTCTGACACTGTTTCCACTGTTTTCCCATCTATTTCCCATGAAGTGATGGGACCGAATGCCATGATCTTCGTTTTCTGAATGTTGAGCTTTAAGCCAACTTTTTCACTCTCCACTTTCACTTTCATCAAGAGGCTTTTTAGTTCCTCTTCACTTTCTGCCATAAGGGTGGTGTCATCTGCATATCTGAGGTTATTGATATTTCTCCCGGCAATCTTGATTCCAGCTTGTGCTTCTTCCAGCCCAGCGTTTCTCATGATGTACTCTGCAAATAAGTTAAATAAGCAGGGTGGCAATATACAGCCTTGACATACACCTTTTCCTATTTGGAACCAGTCTGTTGTTCCATGTCCAGTTCTAATTGTTGCTTCCTGACCTGCATATAGGTTTCTCAAGAGGCAGGTCAGGTGGTCTGGTATTCTGGGAGTGGGTCTGGTTGGGTCTTTCTATTGTTAAGTTCTAATCCTGTTATCCTAAAATGTAAATTGTGTGAGTGGGTCTGGTAAAATTTTTACAACCTTGATTTTTACAAATTTTTACAACATTTACAAAAATTTTACAACATTCTCTTGATTTATTGTGATAACTTAATTTAAAAAGTACATAGCTCCCTTGCTAAAGATTAGCAAGTGGGGCAGTCTCCACCCCCTTGTGATGTCTATGTCAGAAATGTTCTCTGTCCCTTTTCACTGTAATAAAACTTCTGCCAGACAAGAGCCCTGAGTGGTCAAGTCTGGTCTGTGGTTGTGAAGCTAAATCTTCTTCAAAGATCACAAATCTGACATCGTTCACTGTAAGCTATCAATTTCCTTTAGGATTGACTGGTTTGATTTCCTTGCTGTCAAAGGGATGCTCAAGAATCTTCTCCAGCACCACAGTTCAAAAGCATCAGTCCTTTGGCACTCAGCCTTCTTTACAGTGCAGCTCTCACGTCCCTACATGACCACTGGGAAAACTATAGCTTTGACTATATGGGCCTTTGTCAGCAAAGTGATGTCTTTGCTTTATAATATGCTGTCTAGGTTTGTCATAGCTTTCCTTCCAAGGAGTAAGCATCATTTAATTTTTTGGCTGCAGTCACCATCCACAGTGATTTTGGAGCCTAAGAAAATAAAATCTCTCACTGCTTCTACTTTTTCCCTTCTTATTTTCTATGAAGTGGTGGGGCTGGATGCCATGATCATAATTTTATGAATATTGAATATATAGAGGAAATATATATGTGAGTATATATATATATATATCTGAATCACTTTGCTATACAACCAAAACTAACATAATATTGTAAATCAACTATATATTTTTTTAAACTGTGTGCTCATGGAATATCACTGCATCTTGGAGCTGGAATGGGCCCAAAGTTTCTTAGCCCAATCAAGTGGCCCCATTGTCCCTAAAAAAACAAGGACAAGGAAGACCCTGAAAACAAATCTCCCCTCACTAATAGACAGGCTACACTGTCCAAAAAACAATCAAACATCTAGATTTCTCTGAAGGAGATGTGCTTATTTAACTAGATCATCAAGCAAGGACAATAGAAGAGCCATGGGAAGAGTGGCCAGGGATTCGAGAATTCACTTCCACCTTTTCTCATAAAACAGTCAATGATATACTTACAGCCTGTGAGACAGCACAGAGGTGACCATGAACTCTCGTCCAGCTGAAGTCCAGGGTCTCACTTAAACCTGAGAAAATCACATGTACTCTTGTGCAAAGACAGGAAGGTTCTCAAGAGAAAGACTTATGCAAAATCACCTGAAGACTAGTGTAAAAGCATCTAGGTGAGGTAGAACTTCAACTCTGTTGTCATTTCCTCCTGAGAGTACCCTGTAAAATCTTGTATATATAAAAATGTAGAATATTAGTGTCTTGAAGGGGCAATACGCTCAGGGAGAGACAGTTGTTCCATTGCACTTATTTTGGGCTCCAGTATGCAAAATGCTGGGCTGAATCAATCACAAGCTGGAACCAAGATTGCTGGGAGAAATATCAACCACCTCAGATAGGCAGATGACACCACCCTTATGGCAGAAAGCAAAGAGAATTAAAGAGATTCTTGATGAAAGTGAAAGAGGAGAGTGAAAAAGCTGGCTTAAAACTTAACGTTCAAAAAACTAAGGTCATGGCATCTGGTCCCATCACTTCATGGCATATAAATGGGGAAACAATGGAAACTGTGACAGACTTTATTTTCTTGGGCTCCAAAGAAGCCATGATATTAAAAGACTGCAACTATGAAATTAAAGGACGCTTGCTCCTTGGAAGAAAATCTACAATAGACATAGACTGTGTATTCAAAAGCAGAGATATTACTTGGCTGACATAGGTTCGTTTAGTCAAATCTATGGTGTTGCCAGTAGTCATGTATGGACATGAGAGTTGAATCAAAAAGAAAGCTGAGCACCGAAGAATTGATGCTTTTGAACTGTGGTGTTGGAAAAGACTCTTGAGAGTCCCTTGTACTGCAAGGAGATCAAACCAGTAAATTATAAAGGAACTCAGTCCTGAATATTCATTGGAAGGACTGAAGCTGAAGCTGAAACTCCAATACTTTGGCCACTTGATGTGAAGAACTGACTCATGTGAAAAGACCCTGATGCTGAGAAAGATTGAAGGCGGGAAGAGAAGGGGACGACAGAGGACAAGATGGTTGGAACATATCACCAGCTCAATGGACATGAGTTTGACCAAGCTCCAGGAGATGGTGAAGGACAAGGAAGTGTGGTGTGCTTCAGTCCAGTTCAGTTCAGTTAAGTTGCTCAATCATGTCCGACTCTGTGACCCCCATGAATCACAGCATGCCAGGCCTCCCTGTCCATTATCAACTCCCAGAGTTCACTCAAACTCATGTCCATCGAGTCAGTGATGCCATCCAGCCATCTCATCCTCTGTCATCCCCTTCTCCTCCTGCCCCCAATCCCTCCCAACATCAGAGTCTTTTCAAATGAGTCAACTCTTCGCATGAGGTGGCCAAAGTATTGGAGTTTCAGCTTCAGCATCAGTCCTTCCAATGAACACCTAGGACTGATCTCCTTTAGGATGGATTGGTTGGATCTCCTTGCAGTCCAAGGGACTTTCAAGAGTCTTCTCCAACACCACAGTTCAAAAGCATCAATTCTTCGGCGCTCAGCTTTCTTCACAGTCCAACTCTCACATCCATACATGACCACTGGAAAAACCATAGCCTTGACTAGATGGACCTTTGTTGGCAAAGTGATGTCTCTGCTTTTCAATATGCTATCTAGGTTGGTCATAACTTTCCTTCCAAGGAGTAAGCGTCTTTTAATTTCATGGCTGCAGTCACCATCTGCAGTGATTTTGGAGCCCCCAAAAATAAAGTCTGACACTGTTTCCACTGTTTTCCCATCTATTTCCCATGAAGTGATGGGACCAGATGCCGTGATCTTACTTTTCTGAATGTTGAGTTTTAAGCCCACTTTTTAACTCTCCTCTTTCACTTTCATCAAGAGGCTTTTTAGTTCCTCTTCACTTTCTGCCATAAGGGTGGTGTCATCTGCATATCTGAGGTTATTGATATTTCTCCCAGCAATCTTGATTCCAGCTTGTGCTTCTTCCAGCCCAGCATTTCCCATGATGTACTCTGCATATAAGTTAAATAAGCAGGGTGGCAATATACAGCCTTGACGTACACCTTTTCCTATTTGGAACCAGTCTGTTGTTCCATGTCCAGTTCTAACTGTTGCTTCCTGACCTGCATATAAGTTTCTTAAGAGGCAGGTCAGATGGTCTGGTATTCCCATCTCTTTCAGAATTTTCCACAGTTTATTGTGATCCACACAGTCAAAGGCTTTGACATAGTCAATAAAGCAGAAATACATGTTTTTCTGGAACTCTCTTGCTTTTTCCATGATCCAGCAGATGTTGGCAATTTGATCTCTAGTTCCTCTGCCTTTCCTAAAACCAGCTTGAACATCTGGAAGTTCATGGTTCATGTACTGATGAAGCCTGGCTTGGAGAATTTTGAGCATTACTTTACTAGCATGTGAGATGAGTGCAACTGATCGGTAGTTTGAGCATTCTTTGGCATTGCCATTCTTTGGGATTGGAATGAAAATTGACCTCATCCAGTCCTGAGGCCACTGCTGAGTTTTCCAAGTTTGCTGGCATATTGAGTGCAGCAATTTCACAGCATCATCTTTCAGGATTTGAAATAGCTCCACTGGAATTCTATCACCTCCATTAGCTTTGTTCATAGTGATGCTTCCTAAGGCCCACTTGACTTCACATTCCAGGATGTCTGGCTCTAGGTGAGTGATCACCCCATCGTGATTATCTTGGTCGGGAAGATCTTTTTTGTACAGTTCTTCTGTGTATTCTTGCCACCTCTTCTTAATATCTTCTGCTTCTGTTAGCTCCATACCATTTCTGTCCTTTATCGAGTCTATCTTTGCATGAAATGTTCCTTTGGTATCTAATTTTGTTAAAGAGATCTCTAGTCTTTCCCATTCTGTTGTTTTCCTCTATTTCTTTGCATTGATTGCTGAGGAAGGATTTCTTATCTCTCCTTGCTATTCTTTGGAACTATGCATTCAGATGTTTATATCCTTCCTTTTTTCCTTTGCTTTTCGCTTCTCTTCTTTTCACAGCTATCTGTAAGGCCTCTTCAGACAGCCATTTTGCTATTTTGCGTTTTATTTCCATGGGGATGGTCTTGATCCCTGTCTCCTGTACAATGTCACAAACCCCATTCCATAGTTCATCAGGAACTCTGTCTATCAGATCTAGTCCTTTAAATCTATTTCTCACTTCCACTGTATAATCACAAGGGATTTGATTTAGGTCATACCTGAATGGTCTAGTGGTTTTCCCTACTTTCTTCAATTTCAGTCTGAATTTGGCAATAAGGAGTTCATGATCTGAGCCACAGTCAGCTCCTGGTCTTGTTTTTGCTGACTGTAAAGAGCTTCTCCATCTTTGGCTGCAAAGAATAAAATCAATCTGATTTTGGTGTTGACCATCTGGTGATGACCATGTGTAGAGTCTTCTCTTGTGTTGTTGGAAGAGGGTGTTTGTTATGACCAGTGGGTTCTCTTGGCAAAACTCTATTAGCCTTTCCCCTGCTTGATTCCATACTCCAAGGCCAAATTGGCCTGTTACTCCAGGTGTTTCTTGACTTCCTACTTTTGCATTCCAGTCCCCTATAATGAAAAGGACATCTTTTTGGGGTGTTAGTTCTAAAAGGTCTTGTAGGTCTTCATAGAACTGTTCAACTTCAGCTTCTTCAGCATTAGTGGTTGGGGCATAGGCTTGGATTACCGTGATATTGAACGGTTTGCCTTGGAAACGAACAGAGCTCATTCTGTCGTTTTTGAGATTGCATCCAAGTACTGTGTTGGATGCTGCAGTCCAAGGGGATGAAAAGAGTCAGACATGACTGAACAACTGAACAACAACAACAACCAGCAGAGAAGAGGGGCCTTGGCACCTCTGTTCACTACTGGCTATAATGATGGGCTGTGCTTAGTCACTTCAGTCATGTCCGACTCTTTGCAATCCTGTGGACTGTAGCCTGCCAGGCTCCTCTGTTCATGGAATTCTCCAGGCAAGACTGCTGGAATGGGCTGCCATTTCCTTCTTCAGGGAATCTTCCTAACCCAGGCATCGAACCCAGGTCTCCCGCATTGCAGGCAGATTTTTACCATCTGAGCTACCAGGGAAGCCTATAATGATAGATTCAGTGAAAGAGAAACTTGTAAGAAGGAGGCAGAAGAACAAACTTTTAATTGCTGCCAACATTTATAAAAGGCTGTCATTTGAGGGAAAGGGTTAGGAGTCAGAGAAGCAGCAACATCTCTGTTACAGTAAGTTAAATAGGCAATTTGGAAACGAACATTACAGCTTTTAAGCAATTCACAGATAAGCATTGCATTGAACGAAAATACTCTGATAATAAATTCTCACAAATCTACAAGTTAACTTAGATACCAGTCAAAGCAACATTTCTTTTTCTTAAATTCCCCTTTGTACCAGTTCTTCTTCCATATATTAGCTAACCTGAAGTGTCAGCTCTAATTGGATGATGGTTTAGAGACTTCAAATCACCCAGAGGTCAAGTAATGTAGCATATACCCTGTGTTATTCAAAGGGAATGTTTTAATACACTGGGAGAAATGCAGCGACACAGCAGCAGTGTGAACTCTGGCAGACATACTGCCCTGAAGAAGCCCTATATTGTCTCTAATACCATGGGTTTAGCAGTTTTAATTCCCACCTCTGTGAGATGTTTGACGGTTCATTCATTTAGAGAGCTTCAGGGATACACAGGTGACTCAAGTTCAGATAGCTATTTTAAGGATATGTCGCTTCTGTTTATTTTTTAATGCTAGGGAGAACACACTGAGTGAATCAAAGGAAGACCTTTGCACACAAAAGAAACTGTCCTTTCAAAAAGGAGAATGTTTTGACATTTAGGAACTCAGCACTTCTTTGGGGGATAAACTTCCTTAAGGCTAAAACATTGATTGGTAGCAAAGCTAAATGGAGCCCCACCATGGAACACCCTCTTGGAATGCTGAGTTTTAAAATACTCAAGGCTGTAAAACGGATCAGGCTAACTATGTACACCTTTCTTTTATACCTCTTCATCCAGGTTGTGAAGGGTGTTTATGAACTTCATTTTGCATTGAATTAGAAAAATTACCAAAATTGAAGACGCCAGAGTTAACAGAGGAAACTGTTCTGTTCACACCAAAGGAAAACATGGAGGAAACAGGTCTCTAAACGCTACCCATAGTATTTTACCAGGTTATGAGGTTATTGGTCAACTGTCAGGGATTATGGGTGTGTAGGTCCATCCCCAAGAAAAAGAAATGCAAAAAGGCAAAATGGTTTTCTGAGGAGGCCTTACAAATAGCTGAGAAAAGAAGAGAAGTGAAAGGCAAAGGAGAAAAAGAAAGATATGCCCATCTGAATTCAGAGTTCCAAAGAATAGCAAGGAGAGATAAGAAAGCCTTCCTCAGTGATCAATGCAAAGAAATAGAGGAAAACAATAGAATGAGAAAGACTAGAGATCTCTTCAAGAAAATTAGAGATATCACGGGAACATTTCATGCAAATAGGGGCACAATAAAGGACAGAAATGATATGGACCTAAATGAAACAGAAGATATTAAGACGAGGTGGCATGAATACGCAGAAGAACTATACAAAAAAAGATCTTAATGACCCAGATAACCACGATGATGTGATTCACTCACCTAGAGCCAGACATCCTGGAATGTGAGTGAAGTCAAGGGGGCCTTAGGAAGCATCACTACGAACAAAGCTAATGGAGGTGATGGAATTCCAGTTGGGCTACTTCTAATCTTATAATATGATGCTCTTAAAGTGCTTCATTTAGTATTCCAGAAAATTTGGAAAACTGAGCAGTGGCCACAGGACTGGAAAAGGTCATTTTTCATTCCAATTCCAAAGAAGGGCAATGCCAAAGAATGCTCAAACTTCTGCACAATTGCACTCATCTCATATGCTGGCAAAGTAATGCTTAAGTCTCCTAGCAAGGCTTCAACAATACATGAACCAAAAACTTTCAGATGTTGAAGCTGGATTTCGAAAGGCAGAGGAACTAGAGATCAAATTGCCAACAGCCGTTGGATCATCGAAAAAGCAAGAGAGTTTCAGAAAAATCTATTTCTGCTTTATTGACTATGCCAAAACCTTTGACTGTGTGGATTACAACAAACTGGAAATTCTTAAAGAGATGGGAATACCAGACCACCGTACTTGTCTCCTGAGAAATCTGTATGCAGGTCAAGAAGCAACAGTTAGAACTGGACATGGAACAACAGACTGGTTCCAAACTGGGAAAGGAGTACATCAAGGCTGTATATTGTCACCCTGCTTATTTAACTTATATGCAGAGTACATCATGAGAAATGCCAGGCTGGGTGTAGCACAAGCTGGAATCAAGATTGCTGGGAGAAATATCAATAACCTCAGACATGCAGATGACACCACCCGTATGGCAAAAAGAGAAGAAGAACTAAAGAGCCTTTTGATGAAAGTGAAAGAGGAGGGTGAAAAAGTTGACTTAAAACTCAACATTCAGAAAATTAAGATCATGGCATCTGGTCCCATCACTTCATGGCAAATAGAAGGGGAAACAAGGAAACAGTGACAGGCTTTATTTTGGGGGGCTCCAAAATCACTGCAGATGGCAACTGCAGCCATGAAATTAAAAGACTCCTGCTCCTTGGGAGAAAAGCTATGACCAACCTAGATAGCATATTAAAAAGCAGAGACACTACTTTGCCAACAAGGGTCTGTCTAGTCAAAGCTATGGTTTTTCCAGTAGTGATGTATGGATGTGAGAGCTGGACTATAAAGAAAGCTGAATGCTGAAGTATGGAAGCTTTTGAACTGTGGTATTGGAGAAGACTCTTGAGAGTCCCTTGGACTGCAAGGAGATCCAACCAGCCCATCCTAAAGGAAATCAGTCCTGAATATTCATTGGAAGGACTGATGTTGAAGCTGAAACTCCAATACTTTGGCCACCTGATGCAAAAAACTGACTAATTTGAAAAGACCCTGATGCTGGGAAAGATTGAAGGTGGGAGGAGAAGGTGATGACACAGGATGAGATGATTGGATGGCATCACTGACTGAATGGACATGAGTTTGAGTAAACTCCAGGAGTTGTTGATGGACAGGGAGGCCTGGCATGCTACAGTCCATGGGGTCACAAAGTGTTGGACAGGACTGAGCGACTGAACTGACTGACTCAGGGCTAGATTATTGTGATAAACAGAAGGATAAGAGTGTGAGTCGGGTCATATGTGGGTGGAGGGACAGAAACCTGAAAGAACTGAGATCAGAAGTAGCAATGGTAGCAGATGAGGTCTAAGAGCAAACCATAGTATATCCAGTAGCTACATACTTAAGAACAAGATGTCTATCGAAAGTAGTTCATAGGATTTTTTTTAAGTTAATATATGTATTAAAAAAAAAAACTGGTGTACTTACTAATGTAGAAAGAACATTACCAAGAGTAAGTTAGCAGCCCTTAAAATATTATTCTCTATGATCCAAACTAACATTTTCATATTTCAATGGAAAATGACCTGTTTTGTCTTATTAAATCACATGTGAAAGTCGCTCAGTTTTGTCCAACTCTTTGGACCCCAGGGACTATACAGTCCATAGAATTCTCCAGGTCATAATACTGGAGTGGGTACCCTTTCCCTTCTCCAGGTTATCTTTCCAACCCAGGGATCCAACCCAGATCTTCTGCATTGCAGGCAGATTCTTTACCAGCTGAGCCACAAGGGAAGTCCAAGAATACTGGAGTGGGTCGCCTATCCCTTCTCCAGGGGATCTTCCCCAACCAGGAATTGAATGGGGTCTCCTGCATTGCAGGCTTATGCTTTACCAACTGAGCTATCAGGAAAACCCACTTAAATCACATAATTCAAAGTAAAAATTCTGTATAGAAAATATATTGAGTTTCCTATACATTAAGATGAACCAGGTTTTGTTGAAATACAAAAATATCAATTGCTTCACAGAATCAATTCCTTTCTTTCCTTTTAAAAACTCTGTAAACAATTCATTGCTCAGATACAAAAGGCTATTTTTTAAATAAGGAGCTCAAGACAGTTTTTCTTTCTCTCACATTCTTATATCCCATTTTCTTGTACCATTATTCCCCTCAAAGTCTCTTTTTAAAAATATCTATCTATTTATTTGATGATGTCGGGTCTTAGTTGTGGCACACGGATCTTTATTGTGCCATGTGAGCTCTTTACTTGTGGAACATGGACTCCCTAGTTGTGGCTAAATGGTTGCAGGGGGCATGGGCTTAGGAGTTGACAACCAGGCTTAGTTGTTCCATAAGATGTGAGATCTTCATTCCCCCAACAGGGATTGAACTCATGTAAGGTGAATTCTTAACCACTAGACTGCCAGGAAATCCCCTTAAACTCTTAACTTAAATCTTTATTAGCATTCAGTTCAGTTCAATCACTCAGTCATGTTCAACTCTTTGTGACCCCATGGACTGAAGCATGCCAGGCTTCTCTGTCCTTCACTATCTCCTGCAGTTTACTCAAACTCAGGTCCATTCAGTCGGTGATGCCATCCAACCATCTCATCCATTGTCATCCCCTTCTCTACCTGCTTTCAATCTTTCCCAGCACCAGGGTCTTTTCAAATGAGTCAGTTCTTCACATCTGGTGGCCAGTGTATTGGAGTTTCAGCTTCAGCATCAGTCCTTCCAATGAATATTCAGGACTGATTTCCTTTAGGATGGACTGGTTGGATCTCCTTGCAGTCCAAGGGACTCTCAAGAGTCTTCTCCAACACCACAGTTCAAAAGCATCAATTCTTCAGCACTCAGCTTTCTTTATAGTCCAACTCTCACATCCGTGCATCACTACTTTGGACCATCTAGTCAAATAGCTTTGACTAGATGGACCTTTGTTGGCAAAGTAGTGTCTCTGCTTTTTAATATGCTATCTAGGTTGGTCATAGCTTTTCTCCCAAAGAGCAAGAGTCTTTTAATTTCATGGCTGCGGTCACCATCTGCAGTGATTTTGAAGACCAAAAAAATAAAGTCTCCTACTGTTTCCATTGTTTCCTCATCCATTTGCCATGAAGTGGTGTGACTGGATGCCATGATCTTAGTTTTCTGAATGTTGAGTTTAAACCAACTTTTACACTCTCCTCTCTCATTTTCATCAAGAGGCTCTTTATTTCTTCTTTGCTTTCTGCCATGAGGGTGGTGTCATCTGCATATCTGAGGTTATTGATGTTTCTCCTGGCAGTCTTGATTCCAGCTTGTGCTTCACTCAGCCTGGCATTTCTCATGATGTAGTCTGCATATAAGTTAAATAAGCAGAGTGGCAATATACAGCCTTGATGTACTTCTTTTCCAATTTGGAACCAGTCTGTCGTTCCATGTCCAGTTCTAACTGTTGCTTCTTGACCTGCATACACATTTCTCAGGAGGCAGGTGAGGTGATCTGGTATTTCCATCTCTTGAAGAATTTTCCGCAGTTTTTGTGATTCACACAAAGGCTTTGGTGTAGTCAATAAAACACAAAGATGTTTTTCTGGAACTCTCTTGCTTTTTCAATAACCCAATGGATGGTGGCAATTTGATCTCTGGTTCCTCTGCCTTTTCTAAATCCAGCTTGAACATCTGGAAGTTCATGGTTCAAGTACTATTGAAGCCTGACTTGGAGATTTTTGAGCACTACTTTGTTAGCATATGAGATGAGTGCAATTGTGCAGCTGTTTGAACATTCTTTGGCATTGTCTTTCTTTGTTATATATCCAAATAAAAATATCTTTTTCCTAAACCAAGTTTCTTTGTCCTGTGCTTTAATTTCTCTTCACACAACCTGGCCCAAGCCTTTTCAGAATTCTTAGCATTCCCTGTTCTCCCTTGGAAGATGGGAGGTTGTGGGAGAAATGTTTCTAATTCTCCAGGGAAGAAGTCTCTCTGTGTCCTGTATCTACTCCCTCCAACCTCATGCCCTTGAGAATCACAGATTTTATCAATATGTTTCACACATGCATCACTATTAATCATCTTTCGCGAGTGTCTTTTTGACTTTATCATGCCCCTATTTTAGGGGCTTGCAATCACTTTTATCTGTCATTTGAGTCAAATTAAAATGGATAATCATTTAGATTTTTAAAGAGTAATTTCTCAAATGCACAATATCTAGTTATTTCAGGACAAGCCTTCTTAGCACGTTTTAATCTGAAGATATTTTTATTTTCCCTGGCAAATCATATGCTATATCACTGAAGTCTTAAAACTTAATTAAAACAAAAATGTTAGTTGCTTTCTTTTTTTTTTTTAACCCAAGATTTGGTAATGGAACTTTTTGCTTTTCTTGACATGGAAGACATTCATAGGAAACTGGAGATTTCCTTTGAATGAGTAATTCAGTTTTTAAAATATTTAGTGTTGCATTGAATTATAAGTCACTTTGTTCTGACAGTTCTACAAATTGTATTTCTGAAAAAAACTTGTGTCTAAGGACAGAATTTTATCATTGTCCATTTAAAGTATTGGAAAAAATTCTGCCTAAGATTGTTTTTGTTTTGTCATCAATGAAACATGTTCAGTGGTATTCAGAAGCAAGAGAAATACCTTTTAATAGTAGTCACTGTAAGCATAAATTGTTGCTAATATTTTTTCTTATTTTGAAACTAACATTCATCAAAGATAAAAATATGTTACATTCATATGATGAATTTCTCCCTTGGTAAGATCATAGAAAGAAATGAAACCAAGCTCATGAGAAAAGTCTTCAACTATCTTCATCAAAGTGATATTTCTGTAACACAAACTATGCTTGTTTCTGTTTGTGATTTATTCCAGTTATCTTTTGCTGAATAACAAACCACTCCAAATTTAGTAACTTAAAACATCATTATTTTGCTCACAACTAGAAATGTAAGCATAAGTCAGTGGCAATGCCTCAAGCACCAACAGCTGGATGGTGCTGTCACCACCATCCAAGAAACCGAGGATGTCTTAGCTGTGAATGGAACCATCTGAAGGCTCACACACTCACACAGCTGGTGCTTATGATGGCTGTGGGATGGATGGGACTTTAGCTCCTGCAAGAACACTTAAATGCGGTCCTTCATGCGTGGTGGTTGATATCTGAGAATGTTCCAAGAGGACAATGTGAACATGCATGGCATTTTTATGACTTCACCTCTGAATTCATATAGAATCACTCAGCTACATATATTAGTTAAGGCAGTTACAAGGTCTTCCCAGTTTAAGGGGAAGGGAATGGATGCTATCAATGGATGGGAGACTTATCAGCTCACAGTGTGGAAACTGCATGTGAAATGATGTAAATTGTGGAGACCATCTTTGGAAACTACAATCTGCCATATGACTATACAAATATGGATGATTTCAGAAGATAAAGCTCCCTTACAATATATGTTTCACAAAATACTCCTGCTAAAGCTGTTCTTGCCAAATACTTTCCCAATGCAGCAGGGGGAATTTTTATTTGATGGGTACAATAGGAATAGATTTTAGGCTGAATATTATTCCAAAAGCTTTTCTTCTGATGAGAAGCGTGCTCATCAAGCTATCGTTGTTTCACTCAGTCAAGAGCCTAGAGTTAGGCCACCTTATTGTCACTCTGTGGAATATACAACTACTTTGATTAATCCAAAAAAAGTTCATTGTGTACCTATAATAAGTAATAAACTATCCTTGGCTGGCCTAACCCTGTACCTTTAAATCAGTAAGCTCCTTTGTCTCAACATCCAATAATTTTGATCCCTAGCATCTTTCCTTTGCTCTCAGTCTCAATCACTAATGTTCTCTCATTTCACATCTTGTTTCATGAACCTAATCCTCAGCCCAAGACCTCTTGCTTCAACCTCCTGACTAGAGTGTCACACTTGATGCATTTAAATCTGATGATATATAGGACAAGTTCATGAGTCATTTTCTTGCACAAGACTCGCACTTTTCCCTGGGCTACATCTTCTTCCACTACCAGATACAACAGGCCTCTGCCACTGCTGGTATGCAGCATCTGCAGCCCTGCCTGAGTCGCAGCCATTTCTGGGGGCCTGGGAAAGCTGAAAGAATAATGCCCAACTATGAAGAATACATGCACTAATTAAGCAGATGCTCACCTCCTATTTGTTTGGCATCTAGTTGAAGAAACAGAAATGTTTATGTAAATAGCTAAACAGAATACAAAAGAGGATAAAATGAACACTATAACAGAAATACAAAGCACTTAGCAGTATTACTTGAGAGTGCAGATAAACAACTGCTTTTTTTCCCTAGAAAAATATTTGATACTGACGATTATTGATAATAAGCTTAGCTCAACATGTTCCTAGTTTAATCCAGTTAGTTGCCTATCCCAAAGGAAGATAGAAGCACCTGTTTGGTCAGCATACAATACAGCATCTTAGGGGTGAACATGTCTTAACAAGGAATGACAAACTCCCACTCTTCCCAGCCCACAGTGCAGAGTCACTTAAATTTCTTCCCTAGGGAATAGACCCCAAATAGTTCAACAAACTAAAGCTCATGACTGATAGCTCTGTTGGAACAGAAGAAGCAAGTGTTTCGGGTGCTGGAAGTTATGTTACATACCCATGGCAATGTTTCTGATCTCATTTATACATGAATATTTGCTCACACACAGCTCTGCCAGTGTTTGGTAGTTACTGCCTATGCTGTTATGCCCTATATAAAAATATCCACTTGTTTATCTTAGGTATTATTTAAAATTCCTCTATGTGTTTCTTACCAAAATTCTAAACATTGTCTTTGATCTTTTCTTTTTATTCAACTAGCTTGACTCCCTAAAATTCTGAGATATATTTTGGCACAAGACAAAAAGAACTGAATAGATTAAATATTTTTCTGATTCCCTTTTAAACTTTGGAGTAAACACAAGTTAAAAGCTATTGTCAATACCGTGTGACTGAATGAAAGGTGCTGAATGTGTTTTTATGTGCACTTCAGAAGAATATTTGCAACTAATGTCCTTTAAATAACATAGCTGAACCTCTTAGCATATTTTTCTTTTGTCAAAATTGTTAGGCCAAGATCATTTTTATGTTTTATCTTTAATTGCTGGAAAAAGCCTTGAGCATTTCAAGAAGGTAAGATTTGAAAAAAAAGAAAAAGAAAGGGGGGAAAAAGTGAACTTCTCCTTGTGTAAGCTAACCCTTTGAATGTGGATGACTAATGTTTGGGGAATGAATAGGCACTGCATAAAATCGTGGGTGGTAGTTTCTTCACAGCCTGTGGACTATTTTGTAATCAAAGTATAATTTTACTTCTGTATCTTATATAACCCAATATAAGTTATTTGAAACATTGAAAAAGTAGGTAAAATTTTAAAATAACAAATAACCAAAAAACTAGTACAGGAAAGAATTCTGAATAATGAAGTCATTCCTGGGTCCTTAAAGCAGTCTATACTAACAGTGTTTTGTTGATCTGATTGCCGCCTTTCAGCCGTTATTTACTTTGTCTCCTTTCCCTGTTACAGTCAGTCTCTTGTGAGAAAGTATTTATGTGGACTCTGCAGTTTGGTCTGAGAATGGGAAGTAGATACCCTTTTCTTGTCATTCTTTTCCCCTGTCTCAATAGGTATAATGGTTGCCTTCTATCAGTAGACTGGGATCCTGCCTGAACTGGACCAGAGTTCTGAAGCCCTGGTCCCACTCCACAGCGGGAGCAATTAGTGGGGGTCTCCATATATCCAACCTTGATAGGAAGACTACTAATCTTCCTTCTGAGCATTCCAACTCCCTTTTGGAACTTCAATAGTCACTTACTAAATTTTATCTTGATGCATGAGGCCCTTGGAATGCTCCCCTTCCAGGGATCTAAGAACTATCCAAAGTAAATATTCTTTTAAAATAAGACATTCTTCAGTTATAGGCTTTCCTGTGAAGTGGTCACTTACTACTATATATGTCTTATATCTATCTAGATATAAAGTAGGCAGCTACAATTTGATTATATATAGCAAGGTACATTTAGATGTCAATGCTATATTTGACATCCAAGTGTATATTTACTTTTAATCCTGATATATTTTTTAATGATAGTTTTCTTTTTTTGAGTAGCCTAGCCTCTGAAAAACTTTCATCACAGCTCAAATCTTCAGCTGTGGTTACCCACATGGGCTGGCACCTAAATACCTGGTCACTCACAAGGGTCAGGATTATACCTGGCCAGGCCTGTGAAACAACTGAGTACTCACCTGGTTAGTTTTCCTCTAACTAAACAAGTTTAAACTAGGATTTCTGAGGATCTATAGGTTATCAGAAATTCTCACCTTCCCCTGCTCATCATCGGCATGTACCAAACATTGCTTGGAATGTCAACAACTAATTCCCTTTTTGGCTCAAGCTAACCCTCGATGCTTTTGAACTATGGTGCTGGAGAAGATTCTTGAGAGTCCCTTGGACTGCAAGCAGATCCAGTCAGTCTATCCTAAGGGAAATCAGTCCTGAATATTCATTGAAAGGACTGTTGCTGAAGCTGAAACTCCAATACTTTGGCCACCAGAAGCAAAGAACTGACTCATTTGAAAAAACCCTGATGCTGGGAAAGATTGAAGGTGGGAGGAGAAGGGGATGACAGAGGATGAGATGGTTGGATAGCATCACCAACTCGATGGACATGAGTTTGAGTAAGCTCTGAGAGTTGGTGATGGACAGGGAAGCCTGGCATGCTGCAGGGTCTTTGTGACCTTGGGGTCACAGAGTCAGAAACAACTGAGTGACTGAACTGAACTCTCTTTCTTACATGTTATTTTTATGCTATTAATATGTCTGTGTCTTGATATAAAGAAGCACTCAGCTAGAGGAAAAAGAACCAGCTTCAAGCCGCACATCTAGAACCAGAATGTATCCGCATTCTGACAAGACTAGTATGCAGTTTCTACCAAGCACTGATGAAATGGATGCAATATATACAAGAGTCTCACCTTTATACAGTTGACAATCTAAGAGCCTGAGACTGATGACGGATGAACAAGTAACTACAAAGGAAAGAAGGAAGGAGAGAGGGAAGGAAGGAGAGCATAAGTAAATAGTGTAATAGACCTGAAGAGCAGCAGGCCTGTGGTATCCCCAGTGAATAACACAAGCTGCGATCATGTACTGAAATGTAAGAAGTGCCAAATGAAGCCCCACTGATGCCCAGGGCTCATCCCTCCCTTGCCATAGTGACAGAAATTGCCTAATTAATCATTTTGCTTAACCAGTCAAATTGCCCAGCATATGGTTAGAATTCAATAAGTAATTACTGAATGAAACTTTACCATTTTGGGCTTCAAGGACCCAAGCTATGGAATTTGGAAATTTGTTGTAGAACACCATGCAAGCACCAGAGTCCCAGAGGAATAAGCTAGATGCATCCTTACAAATTTGCTCACAGCCAATTCTGCTAAAGACAATAATTTATTCTAATTTCCTAAGCTAGACTTTGAAAATTCAGTGTGAATGACTAACCATCTTCTAACACATCTATTTCCATAAAAGGAAAACTAACAGTTACACCATAAAAACCTATAATATCAAACCCTGGTAACCACATTCAGTGCTGACCTACTTACACCACTGGCCCTGTTAAAAGAGAAAAATAAAAACAGATGTGCCTTGATAATTCATTCTTTTTCAACAAAATAGATTTTAGCAACTGAATTTCAACTACAATGCCAAGGAAGATGTATTATAGACTTTAGCTTAAAGTCTCTAGAAAATGTATCCAGACTTTAGTTTAAATTTTCCTCTACTAGTTTTAGAGATAGTTAGAGATTAATTAGACAGCATATTAAAAAGCAGAGACATTATTTTGCCAACCAAGTTCCATTTAGTCAAGGCTATGATTTTTCCAGTGGTCATGTATGGATGTGAGAGTTGGACTATAAAGAAGGCTGAGCACCAAAGAATTGATGCTTTTGAACTGTGGTGTTGGAGAAGACTCTTGGGAGTCCCTTGGACTGCAAGGAAATCCAACCAGTCCATCCTAAAGGAGATCAGTCCTGGGTGTTCATTGGAGGGACAGATGTTGAAGCTGAAACTCCAATACTTTGGCCACCTGATGAGAAGAGCTGACTCATTTGAAAAGACCCTGATGCTGGGAAAGATTGAGGGCAGGAGGAGAAGGGGATGACAGAGGATGAGATGGCTGGATGGCATCACCAACTTGGACATGGGTTTGCATGGACTCTGGGAGTTGTTGATGGACAGGGAGGCATGGTGTGCTGCGGTTCATGGGGTCGCAAAGAGTCAGACACACTGAGCCACTGAACTGAACTGAAGAGATTAATTTTGTGGAGGAAAAGTGTTAAGGAAATAAAGCTGAGGTTGAGAATTTTGAGCCATCTGCGGCATGTTCTCATCACTTTTTGAACTGCATACATTGTTCTTACCAGTTCTTCGTTATAAAGGGAATCATTCATTCATTTCCTGATAGCTCAGTTGGTATAGAATCCGCCTACAATGCAGGAGGCCCCAGTTTGATTCCTGGATTGGGAAGATTCACTGGAGAAGGGATAAGCTACCCACTCCAGTATTCTTGGGCTTCCCTTGTGGCTCAGCTGGTAAAGAATCTGTCTGCAATGTGGGAGACCTGGGTTCGATCCCTGAGTTGGAAAGATCCCCTGGAGAAGGGAAAGGCTACCCTCTCCAGTATTCTGCCCTGGATAATTCCATGGACTCTATAGTCCATGGTGTCGCAAAGAGTCAGACACGACTGAGTGACTTTCACTTTCATTCATTCATTCATTGAATTAATATTTAAAGTTCTGAATATTTGAGACAGAATTGATGGCTGACCCAAGAAACAAACTTGCGAATCCTAAATCAGTGTCATTTGATTTCATGAAACATTAATTTCGTACCTATGCTGTTAAGCAGACTGACAAACCATTATCTGTTAACATGCATTAAGCCTAATAATAGAGATATGCAAATTGTGCTCCCTAAATGTGAAGGAAGAAGTAAACAACTGCTTCATGATGACAGGAGTAAATTTGTTGTTGTTTATTTTTCTGTGTGTGCGTGTGTATGTTTAATCTTGTTTTGAGCTTTTATTAAATTCTAGGCACTATACGAAGTACTTTTAAGGAATTCTAATTTGATACACCCCTAGGAAGTGAGCAATTATCTTTCCCACTTCCACCTTGTATATGTGAAAGGAGGATTAGGGGAAGGCGGGGATGGCATATTAAATCTGGCCAGGTAAGAAAGACAATGGTCTTATACCATTTGAGGGCAACAGGGAACTACTGAAGAATTTCATATAGGATAGTAACATAGATTCTTTTCCTATTACAAAAAACACTCTACCTTTTCTTTAGCGTGGTGGAGTTATGCCCTCAGGAGCTTTCTGCAGAGAAGCTTTGCTGGGTCACAAACATTAGGCAGGGATAGCATCATCCACAGCTGTTGTACAGTAGAATAAATCACACAAGGAAGCAGTGGTAGCCTGATTAAGATAACTTTACCAAAGCAAGATAGCATGCCCAGGCATTATGTCAATAGCTCTGGAAGCATTGTTTCAAGTACTGGCTCGTTTGTTCAGTGGTATTGTTTTTCTGCTGGTGGTATGTTATAGGGATATGAAAAGAAAGATTCTCTCTAAGATACGTTGCCAGTTTCTTTCTGATGAATGTGATGATGTTCTTAGAGAAAAAAGCAGAGTTGTATTGAGGTTGAGCATTAAGTGAAAGAAGAACACTGAACATCACCCACACCCGAACACACACACACACACGCACACACACAGCTCTTCTTCATGTATAGACGTGTTATTTATTGTTATGATTAGAATGTACTAATATGAGCTTCCCTGTACACACTGAGTAAAGTGCTCATGGGTAGAGTATAATGGTTCTTCATCCTAACTTCAGATCAGAATCTCTGATCAACTTTTAAAAAATATTCACTTTGAGGCCTCATCTGAAACCAGTCCACTTAGACTTACTCTGGGCAGGGCCCAGGTATTTGTATTTTTAAAAAGGTTCCCAAGTGATTGTTATTCATAGCCAATGCTGAGGACTAAAATTAGGAGTGCCTCAGGCTACATAAGCTTCTGACTGTGGTGTGGTGGATCTCAGTTCTTGCCATGATAAAGCTCTCTTTAGGCTTTCAGGGTTTCAAATATAATCCATCGCTCTCTACCCTAAACAATTACTTGTTTGCTTGTCTCAGCATACTTGTTCAGACATCTGCAAAGGTGAAAACTAAACTAATGCAGATACTGTCAAGACATGCTATTGAATCTCAGGTACTATTGCTGGCACACTTTATCCATTTTAAAGAATGAAGTTTTAAACTCTCCTCAAAGAATTACTCATTTGCTCATATATTTTTGCTATAGTTAACATGTTACTTCCAAAAGAGCAATGAAGACTAAATTATTTATAAAATAGTACGCTTCTAAGAAAACTATTGAGAGAAACTAGATCCTTTTTCCTACAGTGATTCTTTCATAAATCAAAGTAGACCCTTTGTTAACACAGCTAAATATAACAATAATAATGACAGTCCTAAAAGTCATTATTTAAAAAGAATCTAGATATTATCTAATGCCTTTCTCATTTATCTGAGCTGTTCCAGTCAATATCTACTACACCTCTATTTTTTTTTACAGGATTTGAATGTTTTTTATTGTTTCCAACTCATCCTTAATCTTTTAATGTGGAGCTAAACCTCCCTAAGGAATACTCTGTGTCTGTGTGAAGCTTTCAGGACAACATGATTCAACAGCCTAGAGCTTATCAGCAGCTGACAAATGAGAATCTTCTCTAGGACTGCTTTTCTGGAAATGGAAGCAGTCTGTAGTGTTCTTCTATCCCCTATCAGGTGGATAAATTCCCTTCCCCATACCAAAAAGAACACAGACAGATGTAGTAGATGAGGTATAACACTTTTTGCCTGGGAGAAATTATAAGATAAAGCTCTTACCCAAAGAATGAAAGGTAAGGGAATAATTTTCCAATGTCCATCTTAATTAGGAGTAAAAGTTTCCCCACTTTCAAAGGCCACAAGCAGCTAATTCACCCTTTTAGAAACCATCTCTTAAGTAAATCTTTTTCAGATTATAGTTCAGACATAAAATATATTAAATGGTAAATTTTTTAAATGAAACCATGTATTCCAGAATACACAATTTTGAAACATGTAAGAATCCTTAAAATATATTCTAATAAAAATTCCAAGTAAATTAATTGTTTCATTGTCTTCAATGTGGATCGACTGAATCATAATATAATGCCTAAAAAACTAAGGGTTTTCCAAAAAAGTTAATCCCTAAACATATGAAGAATGTTTAAAAGTCAAAAGATACTCAAAATACCTATAAGAAATATAAGGTATCTTTTTCCACTCATCCCACCCCCATCGAACAACCATCAAGTTATATATTCCTGCCTAATTCCTGTGGCTTAACACAGCTGATTGATACAAACCTACCAGTTTTTAGTGGTGATATTATGAAGCATGGATAACTGGCAACAGCAGAGTTTTTCTAATTTTTACTCTCAGTATACAAAAGTAAACCACTCGAGATCATTGAAAAGCTAATGAAGGCTTTCTTTGAGTTGTTATTGTAGTGTTGTTAAGTCATTAGGAGTTCTGTCTCCAAAATAATGTATGCTGCTGCTGCTGCTGCTAAGTCGCTTCAGTGTGCGACCCCATAGACGGCAGCCCATCAGGCTCCCCCATCCCTGGGATTCTCCAGGCAAGAACACTGGAGTGGGTTGCCATTTCCTTCTCCAATGCATGAAAGTGAAAAGTCAAAGTGAAGTCGCTTCAGTCAAGTCCGACTCTGTGCGACCCCATGAACGGCAGCCCACCAGGCTCCCTTGTCCCTGGGATTCTACAGGCAAGAATACTGGAGTGAGTTGTCATTTCCTTCTCCAATGCATGAAAGTGAAAAGTCAAAGTGAAGTCGCTCAGTCGTGCCCAACTCTTAGCAACCCCATGGACTGCAGCATACCAGGCTCCTCCGTCCAGGGATTTTCCAGGCAAGAGTACTGGAGTGGGATGCCATTGCCTTCTCCAAAAATAATGTATACATATTAATTATAGGAAAGGATTTCCATAAATGTTAAGAAAATGCATCAGGCTTTCAGTAATGGAAAATTTGTTAATTTCTTTGTCTTGAAGATATTGATAAAATCAGTAAGGCAAACATCTCTGCCCTCCAAGAGCTTAGTCACGTGAGGTGATAAGATAATGGAAATTTTAGACAACATGTTATAGATTCTATACTGCAGATAACACTGCAACAAACAGACAAGTGGTAAAACTGATTTTTAAGCAAAAGAAGTAAACTATAAGTTGATATTTAAGCATATTGTATTTATAAATGCATTTAGTGTTTACAAATGAATTTAGATTGGGTGAAGTTGAAAGAAGAGTAAGCCATAATTTTTCATATCAGTAAGTATTCAAGGGATAGAAGCAGAGAACCAAAAATAATATCATTTTACTATCTTCCCTGGTGGCTTAGATGGTAAAGCATCTGCCTGCAATGCGGGAGACCTGGGTTCGATCCCAGGGTTGGATAGATCCCCTGAAGAAGGAAATGGCAACCCACTCCAGTATTCTTGCCTAGAAAATCCCATGGACAGAGGAGCCTGGTAGGCTATAGTCCATGGGGTCTCAGAGAGTCGGACACGATGAGCAACTTCACTTTCCCTCTACTGTCTATATAATGGCATCTACTAGAGAACATGAAGCATTTGAGTTTTTTAGTAATAGATTTAAAGTTGGATGTTTTTCCAGCTGAAAGTATTAAAACTGAGGTTCCTAAGTTTGTGCACTATCTCGTACCACAGATTATTTGCTGGAAGGAAAAAGCAGTTTGGAAAGTTCCTTGGTTAGGCCATCTGGAAGCAACTGATTCTGTTCTCTGGGAAACCTTTCCTTCTCCACTGTCCTTTTGGCCTCTGACTTTATTGGCTGAGAGGTGCTTTTCTACTCATTTTCCTCTTAAACCACATCTGAGTTGTCCATCTAGAACATATCTGCTGGGGAGCTGCACATTCACTGCAGCCTGTTTCTTGGTTTAGATGGTGGGGGAGGAAGTAGGGGGAGGTTGCACGGGCTCCTCACAAGGAGTTAAACTGACTCTCCTAAAACAGTCTCCTTGTTTCTTTGGCTAAAAAAAAAAAAAAATCCGTCAAATTTTTAGTAGAATTTTTATCTATTTGCTTACATCAATTTCTTCTGCATATAACCCATGCCAAAAATCTCATCTCAAATGGATGTCTGAAGTTCTGATCTTGTATTCACTGGCTTCATATAATAATTCTCCCTCTTTCTCCCTTAAAGACAGATACCTTAAAGCCAATGGAAATAATTGGCTTAAGTGGGAAGAAAATATCTAAATCTGATCTCTGTTGCAATACCGAATCTCATTTTCTGTCACAGAGCTCCTATTAAAAGGTGCTTGAATAGGGCTGGGAAACACAGCCTCTCTTGGAAGAGTTGTGTTTCAACTGCACTTGAAGGACAGCCCACTCTAACCTGAGTTTATCACATTTTTAGCACTATGCAACAAGAAACAACCAATGTGTACCAGAATTCTGAATTTACCTTTACTTTAATACTTTTCTCAATGCCATTGCCTCAGTCAGCCCAAAGATCACCTTCCATGGAATTATTGGTGAAATTTAATAAAAATGTTTTGCCATGATGTAATAAAGATCACCAGATTTCCTAGCTTTAATATCTGAGTCCCTGACATCCTCAAGCAGATTAAACCAATGTCCCATTTTAGATTTTTTTTCATATGTAAGACCTACTTTTCTTTCCTTTATTTTTCTAATTTCTGTATTAGTAATAATTGAGTTTAGCTATAGGTGACCCACATACAAAATAAGAATGACTTAAACAAAAGGCAAGCTAATTTCTCTCTCCAAATACTAGGGTGTCCATGACTGATACAACTTGGAAGCATGAGTATTTCTGTCTTGCTCTTCTGTCATCCACAATATATGACAGCACTTCCTAGCGCAAGAAGACTACTCCAACTCAAGCCATCACGTCTGAACTTTCTCACAGTCATGCCCATGGAGTTGGTGATGCCATCCAACCATCTCATCCTCCTTCATCCCCTTCACCTCCTGCCTTTAATCTTTCCCAGCATCAGGTCTTTTCCAAGGAGTCAGTTCTTCGCATCAGGTGGCCAAAGTATTGGAGTTTCAGCTTCAGCATCAGTCCTTCCAATGAATATTCAGGACTGATTTCCTTTAGGATTGACTGGTTTGATCTCCTTGCAGTCCAAGGGACTCTCAAGAGTCTTCTCCAACACCACAGTTCAAAAGCATCAATTCTTCAACACTCAGCTTTCTTTGTAGTTCAACTCTCACATCCATGCATCACTACTGGAAAATCCATAGCTCTGACTAGACAGACTTTTGTCGGCAGAGTAATGTCTCTGCTTTTTAATATGCTGTCTAGTTTGGTCATAGCTTTTCTTCCAAGGAGCAAGCATCTTAGGAAGCCTAGAAATGAAGTTGTTTTTTCCTTATTGAAGTATAATTGATTCACAATTTGTTAGTTTCAGGTGCAGGTTTCCCTAATGGTTGAGTGGTAAAGAATCCACCTACCAATGCAGGAGATCTGGGTTCAATCCCTGGGTCAGGAAGGTTCCCTAGAGAAGGGAATGGCAACCCAGTCCAGTATTCTTGCCTGGGAAATCCCATAAGCAGAGGAACCTGGTGGGCTACAGTCCATGTGATCACAAAAGAGTCAGACACAACTTAGCAGGTAAGCAACAACAGCAAGTTTCAAGTGTACAAGTTATGTAGTTATATATTATTTCTCAAATTCTTTTCTATTATAGGTTATTATAAGATACTGAATATAGTTCCTGTGCTATACAATAGGTCCTTGTTGTTTATTTTATATATGGTAGTATGTATCTGTTAATCCCAAACTCCTAATTTGTCCCTTTTCCCTTTCCCCTTTGGTAACCATAAATTTGCTTTTTATGTCTGTGCATCTGTTTCTGTTTACTAAATAAGTTTATTTAGCATTTATGTTTTAGATTCCCAATATAAGTGGTATCATATATTTGCCTTCTCTGTCTGTCTTACTTCACTTAGTATGATCATCTCTAGGTCCATGCATGTTGCTGCAAATGGCATCATTTCATTTTTTATGAGTGAGTAATATTCCATCACATATTTATATTATTCCATCATATATGTAATATTCCATCAAATATATATTATATATCATATACCACATCTTCTTTAGGCATTCATCTGTTGATGGACATTTAGATTGCTTTCATGTCTTGACTACTGTAAATAAGGCTGCTATGAACATTGGGGTTATGATCATCTCAAATTATAGTTTTCTCCAAATATAGACATTTCTCAAAAAAAGACACAGAAATTGCCAAAAGGCACAGAAGAAAATGTTCAGCATTGTTATCATTAGAGAAATGCAAATCAAAACTACAACGAGATATCACCTCACTTCAGTCAGAATGGCCATCATCAAAAAGTCTATAAATAATAAATGTTGGGAACAGTGTGGAGAAAAGGAAACCCGCCTACACTGTTGGTGAGAATGTAAACTGGTGCAGCTACTATGGAAAACAGTTTTAAGTTTCCTTAAAAAACTAAAACCAGAGTCACCATATGATTCTGAAATCCTACTTCTAGACATGTATCTGGAGAAAACTATACATTTAGAATTTTAGTGTACACTACCAAGTGACCTAAGAGTCCCTGATTTAAGAAATTAACTCTGAAGTTAACCCATCTAGGCTGGATGCCTTACACAAACAAAAGCAAACCTACACCAAAAAAAGAAAAAAAACCTTTGGATCCATCACTATACTTTTGGCAAAGGGGATGCTCACAAAATTATGGAAATAAAGGAATGTCTAAGGGATAAAAAGTAACCCAGGGCTAGTAGTGGAAGAGCTGTTATTACCCATAACAAGAAAGGATTAGGGAACAGAGTACATGCAGGAATCCAGGAGAGAGTTGGGTCAAGAAGGCCATCCTGAGTGGGGCAATGGCCTGAACTGGAGAACACTTGAGGACGTGCACTTTATAAAATACTTCTCATAGAATATAGAAATATTTTATAATGAAAAATCATCTCTCCTAATGGCAAATTTAGCTCATTAGCCTTCAAAAGTGATGCCTCACTGAACTAAATTAAAAATAAAGTCATGTGAAATTACAATAAATCCAACTCTGATGAAAGACTTCTGTATATTTTACTATGGTGGGGTTTTCAAATACTTTAAAGTACAGGATTCAATTTATAGGCAAAATTATACATGTTCCCCTTTAAAGAATTCTAACAATTTATAGCATTAGAACATTCAGGGGGATACAGAAGGAAGTGTCTACATTACTCTGTAGGGGAAAAGAGGCTCTTTCCCTTATAGGCAAAGGGAAAAATCTTTGTGGTGGATGGATTTACCTTTATCAGAATGACAATATCTTGTTTAAATTATTAGGCTTTTAATTCCATTTTCTTATTGATGTATATATACTTGACCTCCTTCCAGATTTATATACTTGACCTCATTCCAAAGTTACTGAGGAAATTAATTGAATATGCATATAAACACCTTCTCTTGTCCTTATATAAGTATATGAGGACAAGAGAAAGCGATTGACTAAATTGAAAATGATCCGCTTTGAAATGACAAAAGTAAAAATGTGAATATGTGACAGGGACAAAATATTAAAGTAACTAATAACATGCCTGTCTTTGCTCTTCTTGCCATCCAAGCAGAAGAGATCACTTGCTGTTTGAGAAAATCCTCAGCTTGGGCCTTTGCCACATTGGCACACCAGGCTGCAGAATGGCTGATTTATATAATTACAATGTATTATGAGAGTTCACCAAATTGAGGAAATCAAAGAAATCTCTATGTAATATTCCAGGCTGGGGAGTCTATCTGCATAAACATCCAATTTCTTATCTAGAATCCTTTCTGAATAAAAGAGGACAGTGACAGAGAAGATTGGAGGGGTTCAGAGCCCTTGCTCTATTCCTCTGGCAAAGACCTGGTGGCCAAGTTGCTGCCAGAGCCCACCTGGATCCTTGGGGAAAGACTGCTTGCTTCCAGGAATAACTGTGTTAGA
This sequence comes from Bos grunniens, assembly GCF_055505025.1. Classification (NCBI taxonomy): domain Eukaryota; kingdom Metazoa; phylum Chordata; class Mammalia; order Artiodactyla; family Bovidae; genus Bos; species Bos grunniens. The sequence continues at coordinate 52,807,388 of NC_141166.1, read as the reverse complement.
CTCAGAAACACAGATCTGACATACATTCTAGTCTTGGACCCAGGAATACATTTACTTTTCTTTCTTACTTACTGCCTATCTCTCACCTATAATACATAATATCCCTGAGAGCTAGGGTATTTTTCTGATACCTTGTAGAATTCAGTAAATGTTTGTTGAGTGAATAAATGTGGATGAACAACTGACAGATGCCACCAGAACAGTACAAAGATGGCAGCCCTTATCACTGAAAAATTCCTGAGTCTGAGTAAAAGTTGAAAGATCTAAAATTAGGAATTTTGTCTGGACCCACAGACACAAAGACACCTGTTTTTGTATCAACTGTCTAGCTGTCCAGAAAGAGTATACTCCAAGGTGGAGAATTGTTAGAATTCATGCATAGGAGGGATGATAATGTGCATTTAACTATTAAATGTGAAAAGGAAATATAGCTCTGTTATTTTTCAGAACTGATTTCACTTTTTTATAAGCTCCCATTGAATAGTGGAGAAGTTGGCAGAGTACAGGTTGTAGGGAACATCGTGTCAGTATACACTATTTCAGGTTCTTGTAGATTTTAAATTATTTGGAATAATTCATCTTTTAGATAAATACTTTGTCTTTTGGAGATTCTCTTTTTTCCCCTACTTCTACCATCATGGCATGTGGTTTTGTGGTAGGGCTTACTTGACTTCATGGTGACACAGGAGGAGTCCTCGAGATGTAAACACATCTAATCCATCCTCAAGTCCACCGTTGGTCTCTGCTGCAGAGTTGCTGGCCGAGGCCTGCTTTCCTGAAGTGTGGCTAATCTGTTTGTTCTAGACTGAATTTTATGGATCCAGCCATCTACCTTTGTTCATAAAATTATCATACCCTTACATCCACTCCTGTCTTCACTAGCCCTACAAATTCTTTCAGGACCTCTACATTACAGCTCTTTGTCCATTGTCCTCAGGATACAGAGATTCAGGGTCCCAGCCTCCACACACAGATCATGGGAGATAGGAGCTCTGATTTAGGCTTAACTAACTACCTACCTCACACCAAGTCTGCACTAGCTACCCGAGACAGAGTCCAAGTCTACTCTGGAGTTTCTCCCAGGTGCTCATTAGCCACACTCCACACCCTCCAAATCTAACTTCTCAGTTTATCTCTCTCAAGGGAATATTTCATGCAAATATGGGCACAATAAAGGACAGAAATGGTATGGACCTAACAGAAGCACAAGATATTAAGAAGAGGTGGCTAGAATACATCGAAGAACTATATAAAAAGGATTTTCATGACCCAGATAACCACGATGGTTTGTCATTCACCTAGAGCAAGACATCCTGAAATGTGATGCCAAGTGGGCCTTAGAAAGCATCACTGTGAACAAAGCTAGTGGAGGTGATGGAATTCCAGTTGAGCTATTTCAAATCCTAAAAGATGATGCTGTGAAAGTGTTGCACTCAATATGCCAGCAAATTTGGAAAACTCAACAGTGGCCACAGGACTGGAAGAGGTCAGTTTTTATTTCAATCCCAAAGAAGGGCAATGTCAAAGAATGTTCAAACTACCACACAATTGCACTCATCTCACATGCTAGTAAAGTAATGCTCAAAATTCTCCAAGCCAGGATTCAACTGTACGTGAACCATGAACTGCCAGACGTTCAAGCTGGATTTGGAAAAGGCAGAAGAACCAGAGATCAAATTACCAACATCCGTTGGGTCATAGAAAAAGAAACAGAATTCCATAAAAAACATCTACTTTATTAATTATGCCAAAGCCTTTGACTGTGTATGTCACAACAAATGGTAGAAAATTTTTCAAGAGATGGGAATACCAGACAACCTTACTGGCCTCCTGAGAAATCTGTATGCAGGTAAAGAAGGAACAATTAGATCTGCACAAGGAACAGGCTGGTTCCAAATTGGGAAAGGAGTACATCAAGGCTGCATATTGTCACCCTGCTTATTTAACTTATATGTAGAGTACATCATGAGAAATGCCAGGCTGGAAGAAGCACAAGCTGGAATCAAGATTGCTGGGGGAAATATTAATAACCTCAGATATGCAGATGGCACCACCCTTATGGCAGAAAGTGAAGAGGAACTGAAGAGCTTCTTGATGAAAGTGAAAGAGGAGAGTGTTTTTAAAAGCTGGCTTAAATTCAACCTTTAAAAAACGAAGATCATGGCAGATGGTCCCATCACTTCATGGAAAATAGAAAGGGAAATAATGGAAACAGTGAGAGACTTAATTTTCTTGGGCTCCAAAATCACTGCAGATGATGACTGGAGCCATGAAATTAAAAGATGCTTTCTCCTTGGGAGAAAAGCTATGACCAACCTAGGCAGCATATTAAAAAGCAGAGACATTACTTTGCCGACAAAGGTCTGAGTAGTCAAAGCTATGGTTTTTCCAGTAGTCATCTATGGATGTGAGAGTTGGAATATAAAGAAAGTTGAGTGCCAAAGAATTGATGGTTTTGAACTGTGGTATTGGAGAAGACTCTTGAGAGTCCCTTGGACTGCAAGGAGATCCAACCAGTCCATCATAAAGGAAATTAGTCCTGAATAAATTCATTGAAAGGACTGATGCTGAAGCTGAAACTCCAGTACTTTCGCCACCTGATGAGAAGAACTGACTCCTTGGAAAAGATGCTGATGCTGGGAAAGATTGAAGGCAGCAGGAAAAGGGGATGACAGAGAATGAGATGGTTGGCATCACCAGTTGGCATCACCATTCAGCATCACCAACTCAATGGACAGAAGTTTGAGCAAGCTCTGAGAGTTGGTGATGGACAGAGATGCCTGACGTGCCGCAATCCATGGGTAACAAAGAGTCAGGCACTACTGAGCAACTGAACTGACCGACTGACTGATCTTCCCTCCCTTCACTCTCTCAAGTTTATAAAGGGAAGACCATCCTCCCTTCCTGCATAGCAGAAAATTTTCTTTGCTCCTGGCTTATAGAATCCTTGATGGTCAAGCTCACCAGACCTACATCTTAATATAATAATGAAAGTTTAAAGAACTTAGATAATTCTGAAAAGTCTAACTTTGGGGGACTACGGTTTTGGTGAGTATTCAAAAATCCAAGATGTTAAAAACTTAACACTCTTTTGCTTATGTACTGTATCAGAGCTAATCTCAGAGAGAAACAAATTGTGCCTTTTCCTAAAAAGGAGGTCAGAATATGAATCAACAAGGTCAATTGTGCAGCACAATTTGGATAACCAGAAGCAGCTGAGCTAGATCAGTGTCAAAGGAATGGACAGTCCAGATTTACCACAGACTTGAATTGTCATGGTTACTAAAGCCAATTAGAAAGGGAGAGTGGCCACCATGGCAGTCCTCAGTGTGTGTGTGTGACTGTATGCATATGTGTGTTTTAAACACAATCCCATGCTGCTGCCACCACCAAGATGGCTCAGCTTATTCACATTACATATTGGGTGGCCAAAAAGTTTGAGTTTTTCTGTACAATGTTACCAATAAACCTGAACTTTGGTCATTTCAGTATATTAAAGGTACATGTTTAATAAACTTTACTATCTTATTTTTTCCATTTTTATCCTATCCACATTTAGTAGTCATTATTTTTATTAATTTATAAAATTATAGAAATTTAGAACTATAAAACATCATAAAATATATCTAGTCCTGTACCATTATTTACTGTAAAGGAGCTAAAAGATAGCCAAGTTAACAAGTTCCCAATATAACACAGCTAGTTGAGTGAGGCAGTGAGAACCAAGGTAGGCCAAGAATCCAGTTTCTTGGTTCCTACTGTTTTGAACTTCGTATGGAAGCCAATCTTTTCCTCATTTGGGGAAGAAATGAATAGCTCAGGCAAAATGTTTTAGCAAATTTCTGATGCAGCTTAATTTAATGTTATGGGATACTATTTCATTCCCACACAGCTGTCAGTCGACTAAGAGTGACCTTTAACCAGACTTTTTTTTTCATTTACACCTAATTCAGTGGTTCTTAAATTTTGTTGTACACTAGAATCACCTGATACAGTTTTTAAATTCCTAGGATCCAGGATACCAATTAAATTGGGAAATATATTCCCAACATACCAATTAAATTAGAATATCTGGGGCTGGTAACCAAGCATCAATATCCAATATCTTTTAAAGATCTTTCCCTAGGTGAGCCCAATGTGCAGCAGACCAGTGATGGAGACTAACAATGTTGGACTCTCTCCCTCTCATTCTCTCTGTCTCTTTCTATGGATTGTCTGTTTTTCTATAGTTTATCCCTATTTGAATTATCTTCCAAAATTAAATGTTATGCTTGGATACTTTTAAAATAGCTTCTATAATCATTCCTTAAAATCTTTACATTTACGTTAGGAAAATCTAAGAGAATCTGATTACTCTGGGTAAATAAAATCACAGCTATCAATTTATTGTCAGAAAATAGTCTTTGATTAACATCAAAAAACTGTTTAACTAAGCACCTTACATTTCTTCCATGATTGTGGAAGCACTTGCTTGCTCTTCATTATGCAATTATTGGACTGCTAATGCCTTTATGAGCTCTAATCACTTTTTTTTGGCCTCCTCCCATCTATGGCTGTAGCTCTAATTGAGTTTACTAAGTAAGTAAATTATGCAATTGTCCATAATAAGATTGACAGGCCAATTTTCCTACTTCCTAAATAGCTAGTCACGAAACCACAGTACCTGGCAGAAAATACTAGAAATCTGAAAAATCTCCTTTATTGAGAATCTTACTTTGCTGCCAGGTTGTCTAAACCTTGTTCCCTGTGCTTTTGATACCTTGAAATATTAAATTATATGCTTAAAGCTGCCAAAACTAATACTATTGATAGAGCAGAAAGAGATATTTATTGAACTTCCAAGTGCCAGGCTCTAATTGAACACTTTATACACATTACTTTATTTAATCTTCACAAAAATTCTAAGACACATCTTTATTTTACAGTGAAATAAATGAGTCCCTGTAAAGTTAAGTAACATGTCCAAGGCAGTCTGGTTGGGAGATAACAGATTCTGAATTAAAACTGTCAAAAAATTGTCAAAGACCACTAGACTGTTGTTGTTGTTGTTGTTAAATCCAAATCTATTGACTTGGCAAGCAATGGAACATAGGTCAGATGAGAGGGAAAAGTTGGGGATTTAATTGCTGAAAAGAAGGAAGGAGTTCACAATGTTTATTCTAGTTAAGCATTGAAAATTAACCCTCTGGATAAAAATCAAATAAATACATATTGTCAGTACATAGTTTCTTAAAGCAGATTCCAATTTTCCCAAAGTACTTGTATCCAGAATTTATATTTTTCTAAAAAGTCTCAAAACTCATTAATAGCAATCCACTTTTTTAAAATTAGGCAAAATATTTGAGCTAACACTTTCAGTTCAGTTCAGTTCAGTTGCTCAGTCATGTTCGATTCTTTGTGACCCCATGGACTGCAGTATGCCAGGCTTCCCTGTCCATTACCAACTCCCAGAGCTTGCTCAAACTCATGTCCATCAAGTTGGTGATGTCATCCAACCATCTTACCCTCTGTCATCCCCTTCTCCTCCTGCCTTCAATCTTTCCCAGCATCAGGGTCTTTTCCAATGAGTTAGTTCTTCACATCAGGTGGCCAAAGTATTGGAATTTCAGCTTCAGCATCAGTCCTTCCAATGACTATTCAGGACTAATTTCCTTCAGAATTGACTGGTTTGATCTCCTTGCAGTCCACAGGACTCTCAAGAGTCCTCTCCAATACCACAGTTGAAAAGCATCAGTTCTTTGATGCTCAGCTTTCTTTATGGTCCAATTCTCACATCTGTACATGGCTACTGGAAAAACCATAGCTTTGACTAGATGGACTTTTACAAAGAAAATATACAGATGGAAAATAACCACATAATACCATGCTCACTAGCCTTTGTAGAAATGCAAATTAAAACAGTAATGAATTATCTCTACAAACATTACAGATAATTTTTTTAAAATTAGCAGTGCAAACTGCTGATGAGTATGCAGAGAAACCAGAACTCAAAACATTGTTGATGGGAATGTAAAATAGTACAGGTATTTTGGAAAACAGTTTGGCAGTTTCTTAAGTAATTAAACGTATGTCTGTTATCTACCCAACATTCCTACTCCTAGGTATTTATCCTAGGGAAATTAAAACTTATTTCTTACAAAAATATGTACATGAATAGTTAAAATGGCTGTATTTATAATCTCCAAAAACTGGAGAGAAAAAACAAATATCCTTCAATAGGTAAATGGACAATAAATTGTATTATACTCACACAATGGGCTACAGTTCATCAATTAAAAAAAACAAATTATGAAAAGTGTAACAACATGGATCTTAAAGGATTGTGCTGAATGAAGGAAGTTAGTTCCAAAGGCCCCATACGCTATGATTACATATAGATGATCATATATATAATATCCTATAAAAAGCAAAATTATGAAACAGAGAACAGGTCAGTACCAAAGATTGGGTGAAAGAATATTTGACTACAAAAAGGCAGTAGGAGAAGAATTTAGTGTATGATGGAATTGTTTTGTGTCCAATATTTGACCACCTGATGTGAAGAGCTGACTTGTTAGAAAAGGCCCTGATCCTGGGAAAGATTGAAGGCAGGAGGAGAAGGGGATGACAGAGGATGAGATGGTTGGGTGGCATCACCGCTCAATGGACATGAGTTTGAGCAAGCTCCAGGAGATGGTGAAGAACAGGAAAGCCTGGTATGCTTCAGTCCATGGGGTCACAAAGAGTCAAACATGACTGAGTGACTGAACAACAATTGGTTATGGTGGTGATAGCACAAATCTATGCAAAGGTTAAACTCATGGACCTACACACATACACACACATCACACACACATACACAAAGACTTTTGACATGATCATATTTTTTAATGAAATCCTCAGTTAGAGGAGGAAAAAAATTCCATTACTCATTCATCAAGAGTCTTCATTTAGATCTAATAGAGGTCTGGTTTACTGAAGATCCTCTAAGTTCATGGTCATTTATCAGCTTTAGTTGATGGGAATAAACTTTAATGAAGCCCAGCATTCAGCTTTCATATATCCTGAGAAAGTTCTGTTGTAAGGTTAAAAAAAGAAAAAAAAAATCTTTTTCTAGTCCCTCTTCTATTCCTTTGCTGCTAAGTCACTTCAGTCGTGTCCAACTCTGTGTGACCCCATAGACAGCAGCCCACCAGGCTCCCCCATCCCTGGGATTCTCCAGGCAAGAACACTGGAGTGGGTTGCCATTTCCTTCTCCAATGCATGAAAGTGAAAAGTGAAAGTGAAGTCGCTCAGTCGTGTCCGACCCTCAGCGACCCCATGGACTGCAGCCTACCAGGCTCCTCTGTCCATGGGATTTTCCAGGCAGGAGTACTGGAGTGGGGTGCCATTGCCTTCTCCGCTTCTATTCCTTTACCTTGAAGCAATAAGATGAGCACACAAAGGATAAATAAATTCTCAGATTTTAGGGTCTATATCACCATATTGGTTTTGAGCATCATTATCACAAAATGTCATCAATTTATTCAGATTATTCAAGTTTTTTTATGTAAAGTTATCTGGTATATGAGTCTACAGGATGATTGCTCCTCAAAGGAATTTAAGGTCCTCTTAACAAAAAGCGCTAAAGAATTGATACATTCCTGAAGGAAATCAGTCCTGAATATTCATTGGAAGGACTGATGTTGAAGCTGAAACTCCAATACTTTGACCACCTGATGCAAACATCTGACTCCTTGGAAAAGACTCTGATACTGGGAAAGATTGAAGGCATGAAGAGAAGGGGATGACAGAGAATGAGATGGTTGGCTGGCATCACCAACTCGATGGACATGAATTTGAGCAAGCTCTGGGAGTTGGTAATGAACAGGGAGGCCTGACATGCTGCAGTTCGTGGTGTGGAAAGAGTCGGACACTGCTGAGCAACTGAACTGAACTGACGTAGCAACAAGTAAAAATGACATAACAAATGTTTATAAAGCATCTCTTAAACAATTTTCTATTTGGACAAGTCCTAAACAGAAGCAATATCCAATGGATTGGTTTTTCCCATGTTGGGCATCCAACTGGATTACTACTGAATTTTACTTAAGGATCCAAATGCAATAGGAGTTATTAAGCAGCACACAAATGTCACGTTTTTAATGACTAAAATACCTAAAGTGATTCTGTGGCCTAACACCTCTAGACAAGCAAGTCTGAAGCTTTTTTGTTGTGTTTGTATAGCATACACAGTCTACACAGTATCATTTGCTATTATTGCAATTGTACAACTAGTTTCAAATATAGCATTTAAGGACCTAAAGCCAAGGGAGAAACCTGTGCTCAGAGCAACGGAAATGAGTATCTCTATCCTCTACTGGTAGATTTGAATGTCAATAGTTAGATGAAAGAACAATTTATTTTAGATACTACCAGTATAGAAACATCACATGTAAATCCTTCCCAGATGGCATCCTCCTACCTCTCTTCAAGTTCCCAGTGTGAGTTGATAGTGTGTGTGTGCTCAGTCCCCCAGTTGTGTCTGACTCTTTGCAGCTCCATGTACTGTAGCCCACTAGACTCCCCTGTTCCTGGAATTTTTCAGGCAAGAATACGGAAGTGGGTTGTCATTTCCTACTCCAGGGGATCTTCCTGATCCAGGTATCAAACCTGTGTCTCTTGCATCTCCTACATTGGCAGGTGGATTCTTTACCATTGTGCCACCTGGGAAGCCCATGATTTTATATTACCACCATATAAATATACCAAGGCACATGCACACAGCCTGAAATTTTGGTAAGTTTTTGTTAGTATGCATCTTGAGTATCTTAGGTTACAATAGAAAAAGTTTAACCCAAGTAATGCAAAATTTTTTTCCTTGATTGATTTGTCCAGTAAAAAGGTCTTATTAGTTATTTCTTGTGATATGGTGCCATCAGGAATATTTTGTATTCTGTGGACTACAGAAGAGCTGTTATCCTTTATAGGGGGTATTTGTGTCATATTTATAAGGATTAAAATAATGCTAGGAAAAAAATTTTTATCATTATAACTAGTTTTGCTTTTTTCTCCACAAAACTAGTAGCTGAATATTATCAACCTGCATATTATAATTTTTACAGATAAGGTTATTAATTGTGGGATAATCAGAAATTAATTTCCATGGGTGAACCTTATCGTAATTGCTGATGGTATTATTTTTAGTGGAATATTCTAATAGATAGAAAGCTCCTTGGTATTTCAGAAGGGTGACAAAACTCAAATTAATTAACTTTCTTGATACAGTGGTGGCCCTGCTGAATTCAGCAAATTGTTGCCTTTATAAAGAGTTTGTCCTAAAATTCAGATGGTCAGAAAAATAAGAGATAGCAGTTTCATGATTTAAAATAATTAATAAGCTAAAATATAAATAAGTATCCTGTTAATAGACATTGATCTGAATATCTGGTTATCTGATTTAGATAATTCAGACTAAAATATAAGTGAATTAAACCTTGTCCCTAAGGTAGGAGTCTGAAATATTGAATACATTCTCTTGGAGGCAAAAATAAAACAAATTTAACAGGTGAAAATGATGAAAACTAAAGGTTGACAATCAACAATACTGCTCAATACAGAACTCGAAAGGACCAAAACTGAGGCCCAGGCAGAAACATTCTTAAATGGGACTTTGAGAGAAGAATTGTCAAGAAAGTTTTCTAAGACGAAAACAAAGGAATCATATCACTATTTCTGCCTACATATTGATGCAAGAGACATAGCCATATTTAAAACTACTGAGACCCAAAAGTCAGGGGTGGATGTAGGGGAGGAAAGAATGGGAAATAAGCAAAATACCCCAGGTTAAGTGTGGAGCCACCCTAGATGGGCGGGTCATGGTGGAGAGGTCTGACAGAATGTGGTCCACTGGAGAAGGGAATGGCAAACCACTTCAGTATTCTTTTTTTTTTTTTTTGCTATTAAGATTTTTCTTTTAATATGCCATGAGATATCTTGATTGTATATTTTCCAAAGTACTATTCCAGCTGCATCTCCCAACCCTTCCAAAAGATTTTGCCAGTCTTTCCAATGCAATAAAAGATGCTGGATTGTAGTTCTGTCCACCTTCTCTTTTCAAAAGCAAAATAATCCTAACAACTTAAATGGTCATACATTCTTATCTAATAAGGAAAAAACATTTACAAATATCAGAAACCCAGTTTTGAGACATTTGCATTAATCTTGAACTGAATCAGCATTTTGTGGGTTTTAAAAAAGGCAGCAGTTGGAATTCACGACTTGCTGACAAACACATTTCTGCTGAGGGAAGGGGAAGACAGGGAGAGTGAATGCTGCATTTCTTCATTGGCCCCAAAGTGCTAACTCCACAAAGGGATACATCAAAAGCAAACATGCAACCGTGGTTTTTATAACTTTTAACTGCAATATAACAATGAAGTAAACAGTAATTAGGCAACTACCAATTTACCCCCCAAAATAAACCAAAAAAAAAAATGTAAACAGAAAAATAACTCTGCCTATACTTGTACAGCTTCGCAAATCATGTTAGAAGGGTCTCACATTCAATGATCAAGAAATTTAAAATAGCAGTTAATTATTTTCATCTTAAGAAAATGTTCCCCCATCTCCCCCCTTCAACCCCAAGTATTTATCATGAAAGAATGGGCTTTCTTACACACTAATTTTATACTTATTTGAAGCAGCAACAATAACCACCAATAATTTGGCATTTCTGTTTACAGTCACTCCCATTTTTTTTCCCCAATTTCACAAAGCCATTATCCAGTGTTGCCATAAAATAGGGACTGTAGATTCTAGGTAGCAAAGATTCTTTCTGAAACCAATGTTAAGTCAAAGAAATATAAAGCAGGGCATTACACTAAATTTCTGGATCTAGTACACTAAAAAGAGTGAAACCTAGGAAAAGTTACCTACTGTTTTATAGAAGAAATAAAGACCTGCAAAAGCAGATTTTTGGTTGTATAATATTTTACACACTGTGTGGATTTGCGGCCTTTGCTAACTGAAGCAGACATGCACTGTATTTATCCCTGCCCTATATCCTAGATCCCTCCCTCCCCACCCCCAACAATCTACTACCTTATACCAAGTATTGTGGATATGAGCCCAAGTCATCCCAGACAATCCAGTGAACAACGTTAGTGTAATACACTGGTGTGAAGTGTGAGATTTAAAAAAAAAGTCCCTTTCAATCTTCATCAAAGTTTTGCTGTAGAAGAAAATTGGCAGCCAAGTTCTCATTCTTCTCACAAGCAAAATATACTTGTATCACAAGTCCTTCAGGAAATCCTGATGCCTTTAACCTTTGTATAGCTTCTTTTTCCTGAGGCGTTACTTGAATGTAGTTCATATGACCACTTCCAGCTTCTGCGATTCCTCCACTGCCACCTCCTCCCCCTCCTCCTTGACCACCAGCTTCTTGAACTGGTTCATTTAACATCTGAATAAAATGCTCCTGATGTTGGCTAAGTTGCTGAAGTAACTGAGGATTTTCTCGACCTATCTGTTGTAGCAATGCTGGAAGCAGGGAAGGATTCTGTTGAATAATTTGCCTCATCTGTTGAAACTGAGGCTGATTCCGTAAAAATTCAAGAGGGTGTCCTCCAGAACTTGTTGTAGTTGTTGCTGTCGTAGTTGCTGCGGCTGCAGCCACTGAAGACTGAGGCGCCCCAGTACTAGCTGCTGGAGGGGGGTCAACCACAGCCTGACTTTCTCGATCTCCAGGAATTCACATTAAGAGATACTCCACTGCTCTGTCAGGGTTGTTGAAACTGGCTCTCAGGGCTGCAATTACTTGCTCTCGTTCATCGCCCATTGACATGATCTCAGTTACCATATTCTCGTAAGACTGACCTGTCACAAGTGCACTTGTTGCATCTTCAAAAAGGTTCGACCGAGAAGAATCACCTGATGTACTGTCGGTTGACGTTGGGGTGGTGGCCACTGGGGTTTCCACTGGCCTCTCCGCAGGCTTCTCCTGCTTCGCTGCACTAGCAGGTGCAGGCTCAGAAGATGCTGTCGTCGGTGCTGGAGTGACAGACGCAGGTGTGGGAGTGGGAGCCAAAGTGGGGGCAGGGGCTGGGGCCTGAGTCACAGCTGGCACTGTGGAGGAACTAACTGTGGTGGTGGCGGCAGAATTTGCTGAGTTGTAGCTGATGCTGGTGTTGTCACTGCTTTAGGTTTTGTCACCATAACCACCACGAAGTTTTTCTCATCAATTTTATATTCTTTTAGAGCAGTATCATCATTGAGGATTTTGCCTGCATAAATTAACTTTTGACCTGCTACAGGAAAGGCATCTTTACCCTTTTCGGATTCAATCTTCTCTTTCAGTGCTCTCACCGTCTCATCGGGGTCGATGTCGATCTTGAAGGTCTGCTGCTGGAGGGTCTTCAGGGTGACCAGCATGGTGCCGTCGCGCAGCTCCGCTGCCGGGCCTGCTCCAGGTGCTGGCCGCTGGGCGGGGTCTGTGGCCTGGCGGCCCGGGGTCGCCCGCGCTCCTCGCGTACTTGGGAGGAAGGCGGTGGGGGTGGGGGCTTGTCACATTCGCCCTGCAGAGCGGCCTCTCCCCCAGCCCTGGCCCCCGGCCGCGCAGCTGCCTCCGCGACTGCGGCCTTCCTCGCGAGCTCGGACCACCGTGCTTCCTCACGCGCCCGGTTACCAGCCAGTGGGTCTGTCGGAAGCGCGAGGGGCTCTGCGAAAGCAGCAGAGAATCCGCTAGCTCACCACACGCTGGTGGCCGCCATCATCGTGACTCGCCGACCACTTCAGTATTCTTGCCTTGAGAACCCCATGAACAGTATGAAAAGGCAAAATGATAGGATACTGAAAGAGGCCAGGAGTTGGTGATGGACAGAGAGACTTTGTGTGCTTCGATTCATGGGGTCACAAAGAGTCAGACACGACTGAGCGACTGAACTGAACTGAAGCATGGAGTTGGTAGAAGCCACTTGAGTGCTAAGTACAAGTGGTCCAGAATGAATCTCAACATGTATTTCTGGCTATAATATCCCTTACACACAGAGTGACCATAATCCAAGGTGGGACTTCTCAAAGTTAAATAAGGGATAAAAATAATTTAAATTATATGATTTTTTGAAATATTATTGACCAACAAATTATTTGTAATATATTATTGGATTGTTTACTACTTTAAATTATTGTTGCTGTTCAGCCACTCAATCATGTCTGACTCTTTGTGACCCCATGGACTGCAGCACATCAGGCATCCCTGTCCATTACCAACTCCTGGAGCTTGCTCAAACTCATGTGCATCCAGTCAGTGATGCCATCCAACCAGTTCAGCCTCTGTCATGCCTTTCTCCTCCTGCCTTCAATCTTTCGCAGCATCAGGGTCTTTTCAAATGAGTCAGCTCTTCACATCAGGTGGCCAAAGTATTGAAGTTTCAGCTTCAGCATCAGTCCTTCCAATAAATATTCAGGATTGATTTCCTTTAGGAGTAACTGGTGTGACCTCCTTGCAGTCCAAAGGGATTCTCAAGAGTCTTCTCCAAGACTACAGTTCAAAAGCATCAATTCTGCGGTGCTCAGCTTTCTTTATGATCCAACTCTCACATCCATATATACTGGATGTGAGTATACTGGAAAAACCATAGCTTTGACTAGACAGACCTTTGTTGATAAATTAATGTCTCTGCTTTTTAATATGCTGTCTAGGTTGGTCATAGCTTTTCTTCCAAGGAGTAAGCGTCTTTTAATTTCATGGTACAGTCACCATCTGCAGTGATTTTGGAGCCCAAAAAAATCAAGTTTCTCACTGTTTTCATTGTTTCCCCTTCTATTTGCCATGAAGTGATGGGACCAGATGCCATTTATCTTAGTTTTCTGAATGTGGAGTTTTAAACCAACTTTTTCACTCTCCTCTTTCACTTTCATCAAGAAGCTCTTTAGTTCTTCTTTGCTTTCTGCCATAAGGGTAGTGTCATCTGAATATCTGAGGTTATTGATATTTCTCCCAGCATTCTTGATTCCAGCTTGTGGTTAATCCAGTCCAATGTTTCTCATGATGTACTCTGCATAGAAGTTAAATAAGCCTTGACGTACTCCTTTCCTGATTTGGAACCTGTCCATTGTTCCATGTCCAGTTCTAACTGTTACTTCTTGACCTGCATACAGGTTTCTCAGAAGGCAGGGAAGGTGGTCTGGTATTCCCATCTCTTGAAGAATTTTCCACAGTTTGTTGTGATCCATACAGTCAAAGACTTTGGCATAGTCAATAAAGCAGAAATAGATGTTTTTCTGGAACTCTCTTTTTCTATGACCCAACAGGTGTTGGCAATTTGATTTCTGGTTCCTCTGCCTTTTCTAAATCCAGCTTGAACATCTGGAGGTTCTCAGTTCATGTACTGTTGAAGCCTAGATTGGAGAATTTTGAGCATTACTTTACTAGTGTGTGAGATGACTGCAATTGTGCAGTAGTTTGAACATTCTTTGGCACTGCCTTTGTTTGGGATTGGAATGAAAACTGATCTTTTCCTACACTTTAAATAGATACTATCCAAATACTATTTTTGAAAATAAAATTTTCCCAAAACTAAAAATAGCACATCTAGAACATTAAACAAAATTTTAAAAACCTGTGTTGAGAATATGAACATTAATAAATAATAAAAGCAAAAAGTTATTCTCATTTTAATCAGTTTTAAAATAATATTTTGCTCTAATGCTATGCCCTAGTACTTTTCTGAAGAGTTGGTTTTTCTGTATAATCTTATTCTCTTTCATAAAACTGCTTGCAGTTTTCCTCAACATTCTGAAATTATTGACTTCCTCAATTGATACTTCTTATAGGTCACAACACTTTAATATAAGATCTCTCTGTATGGGTGCTGAGATGCTTAGTAAACTTCTAGCAATATCTGTTATAAAGGAATTTATCAATAATAATTTTAAACTGAAATGTGTCAATTTCAACCCAAATATTTTCGCAAGTATAGGTTTTTTGCTTCCATTCAAAATGTTATCTTTAAAAAATATTTTTACAAGATTCATCTCATCAAATAAATCATCTCTTTTTATGGTTCTTTTTATTGCTTTGCCAGACTTAGATGCTGCAAAATCGCAGTCCTTCTCAGTTTCATTTCGTTCTGGAAGAGAATATAAATTTATCTAATTAAAAATAGAAGCTTCATCAAAAGAGTCTTCTTGCAAGTCAAGATACTTCAGTATGCAGTTAAAGAATTTCAAATTTAAATCTTATACACCATTTGAAATCATAAGGTCAGTTTTGTTATTGGAAAAAGCTCTATGTCATAAGTTTTTGCAATGATTGAGGCTTGCTGAGAGTTTTAAATGCTGACATTTTGGGAACTATGTTCATTAACTACATTGACTAAAATATTCCATTTATTTTTATAAAAATGCATTTTTATTTTGACAAAGATGAAATAAAAACTGAAAACTTGTTCAGTTAAAATTTGTATATCATTACAGTTAAACTGAAGTTAATTTACAAAGAAATTAATCAAAGGTTTAAATGTTCTTAAAATCCATTTGATAAGGGATAGCAAAAAGAAAAACTACATGCCACCAGGTTACAGTATTTATTGAACATTTAACATTAACTGTGTCACAAAAAAATTTGTAGTTCCCTATTTATATATTAAGATATTTATAGGTTTGTGTAACAAGTTACACAAATTTATAGAATTTCAGCTTTTATTATACAGAATGCTGTACTGCAAGTAATCCTGTGGTCAAATTTTAATTTAATGAGAACATTATTTTTGCCATATCCTTTTGTTCCACCAAAATTCATATACATATTACTTTAAAAACAAATGATTTTACCAATAATGTTAAATTTTTTAACTGAATTTCTGGTAAGATTCAGAATAATGTCACTTGTTTCAGCTCTGATAGAATAAATTTCCAAAATTTTACTTCAGCTTCTATGAATTACATAAAAATATAAAACAAAAAAAATATTTTATTTGAAGTATCTGATGACAGGATATAAAACTGACATTATTTAACTGATTCCAAATGTCTACTATTAAAACTGACACATAGAAAGAATTGTGTCATTGGTGTACAATAAAATTCAATTGAAAAGGGACAAAACTAATTTACAAGAGTAGTCATTTGATAAAAATTAAATGTCATATTTCCCAGAGTGATATTTAAAGGCACATTCTACAGATTCACATGTTAAATTGTGGTCTTCAAGCATAATGTCCTTATATGAACTATTAATATTTGAAGTAGATGGTTCAGTTTTATACCTTCATGTTTTCAGGGTCAGTTATGTTGCTCTGCATGTGCCTTGCATGTTGGCTGCTAAATGTCCACAAACATTCTGTATGAGTTATACTTAAGCATCACAAATTTACTACTTAGTTCATCATATTTAATGCCTTTTTGACTTTTGAGAGCTATTAAACATTAAAAATGTTACCAATTGCCAACATGTATAAGTAGGTTTAGATTTATAACTAAATAGTAAATGGCAATTCCACTGTAATTAGATCTCTGTACCCCATAGAGCAGAACAGCTCAGCTTCTATTTCTCCATATAGATTTTTTATATTCATTTAATCTAAAATTCTCATTCCCTTCTGACCCCAATGACTGATAATAACTTCATGAATTTCACAAGCCATAGCATGTGCCACAGCTTAATTGGCTTGTACCTCAAGAGGTTACCTCCCACCTCTAGCTGACATCAGAAGATTTAGCTATTCTCATTTTGTGTCACAGTACAATTTTATCAACAAAGGCCCTGTCTGCTATGCTGGAATGGGCCAGTGGTAACACCCTTAATTCCTAACTTTCTAACAGCTTATGGTAAATTTTCAACTCACATTATAGATACAGATAAGGATTCCATCAACACAACTGACCAGTGTATATCTATAACCAAGGTGCTTTAAACTGAAAGAATAATGTTCCAAGATGCATGTGTTTATTCAGTAGTAATATGATGAACTCCCATCATGTGAAAGACCTATTCTAAGGGCTTTAGGTATACTCCAATGAATAAGATATGATTTTATCCATGAAAGGTTTATAATCACCTTAAGAATTTATAGCATCACTTTAAATCAGCCAGGACTCTACTATCACATAAATTTTTCTTGTAGGCATAAAAATAAATGAGATCTGTTGAGCTCTAAATATGAGCAGTGAACAATCTAAAAGTAAAATTAAGACTACAATCCATTCATAACAGCACCCCCAAAATAAAAAGTTTAGGAATAAATTTAACAAAAGTACAATCAAGTGGTAAAGAATCTGCCTGCCAGTGCAGGAGATGCAAGAGACACGGGTTTGATCCCTGGGTCAGAAAGATCCCCTGGAATGGGAAATGGCAACCCACTCCAGTATTCTTGCCTGGGAAATTCCATGGACAGAGGAGTCTGGCAGGCTACAGTCCATGGGTCACAAAGAGTCAGGCATGATTAAGCGCACACACATACATTTTTTACATTACATTACTGGTATAGAGAAAGTTACAAAACTTTGTTGAGGGAAATAAATGGAGACACTCCACATTTGTGGATTAGAAGACTCCTTATTATTAAAATTGTAATTCTCCCCACATTGTGCTATAGATTCAATATAACTTTATGAAAATGCCTACAGGTATTTTTGTAGCATTTGGTAAACAGATTCTTAAATTTATACAGAAATGGAAAACTAGACTATTCAAAAGAATTTTGAAAAAGAATAAAGTTGGAGGTCTTTTACGTTCTAATTTTGAAACTAACTGTAAAGTTATGGTCATCAAGAAGGTGTGATACAAATATAAGGATAGACATAGGTAGGCCAACAAAGTGGAATTAAGTCCATAAATAAACTCATATTTATAGTTAATTGATTTCTGAAAAAGTGTCAACTCAACTCCCTGGGGAGAGCATTGTCTGTTCAATCAGGTTATTCCATTCCTACAAAGACTTGCACATGAGTGTTTATAGTAACACTATTCATAACAGCCAAAAACTAGAGATAACTAAATGGCCATCAGCTGAGGAAAGGATAGGCAAAATATGGAGATCCATACAGTGGGATATTCTTCAAAAATGTAAAAGAACAAACTACTGGGATTTGCTGTATCAGACATGAACCTCAAAAACATTGTGCAAAGTGAAAAATTCAGACATTAAAAGATACGTATTGAATGGTTCCATTTACATGAAATGTCAAAAAAAGGGCAAATTTATAAAGACAAAAAGTCAAGCAGGTGGTTGCTTGAGGCTGAGTGTCGGGAAAGGGGACATGTAAATAGACATGAGGGATCTTATCAGGGAGATGAAAATGTTCTAAAATTGATTTATGGTGATAGTTGTACCACTCAGTAAAAATTTATGAAGATCATTGAATTATATGACTGAAATGGATAAATTCTATGATATGGAACATATATGTCAATACAGTTGTTTTTAAAAGCAAAGAAAGGGAAATACATCTTTAACTGACAAGGAAGTAGGTAGGATAGCAATTAAGAACATCTGATAATGTATTTTACATTGTACTCCATAATATATTCAAATCAATCTGAAATGTAGACAAGCTCCTTCCAACTGAAAAAAATATTGGACAGTGACCTGATCACTGTTATAGCTACACAAGATATTCTGTATGTGATTTCCACTCCAATAAAATGACAGTAACAATGGAAACACTAAGTAACAAGTAGAAGACTGAATTTACCCTGCAGCTCACCCAGAAACAGTCAAGGCTGTGCAAGAAGAAAAATGAAGGAGACATACTCAAACAGCGAGTGTCAGATGAGACTGGCTTGAGAAGAAGAACATTCTCAGGTGTTTTGTTTTCTGCACCACAGAGCTAGCAAGATCTTAGTTCCCTGACTAGGGATCAAACTCAGGCCCACGGCAGTAGAAGTGTAGACTCCTAAGCACTGGACTGGCAAGAAGTCTCCCAGGTGTTTTAAAAGTGTTCATGACTTTGCCAGGCTCAGTTTCTCTTACAGATTGAATACAGGGCCTGCCATTCAACTGTTTCCCCTACTTTAAACTTATAGAACCCAAAATATTATGACCCCTCAAAATGCTATTAGAATATTAGACTGATCTCAAATTTAAGAATAGTTCAGTAAATTCAGAAATGATTTGTGCTTAGAAACTGGATGACAGTAAAACATTTTAAGTCTTTATAAGCATGTGCAATAGAAGCTTTTTTGACATAATCTATTTAGCTAGTTGCAAAAACAAAACAAAACCATCCATTCACTTCCTAAACCACACTGACCTGCCCATGGTGTGCTGAGAGTTCAAAGTCTGTAGTTCTCTCATATAATCCTGGGCACTTCTAGTCCCACCAATTGAGTCGCAGCTCACAGCTTTGCCCAAAGTCTGCTATTTACTCTCAAATCACTATTGTAATTATGTTACTTAATTAAATATTAACAATGGTGGAGTAAGAACCTCTGAAAATCCTTTTCTCCATCAAGGCAAGTGCGAATGCTGAAGATAATTCGTTGGAATAAACTTTTCTAGAACTCTGAAAATTAAATGCTTGTCTCAATTTAAGGAGTCTTTTTTTAAATTTAATTTAATTTTAATAAGAACAAGTTTTGTGGCATTTGAACTTGCTGTATTCTACTCCCCTTTCCCCAGCTATTCAGTAAGCCTTCAAAACCAACAGCTCACAATAATCATGGAAGAGAAAAAAATCCAGCCACCTAAAAGTTGATAGGGCAGAATGGGTTGAAGCTTTTACTATACAAAGCCCCATTTCCAGAGAACCACATTATCTGACCTATTCAGTGGTTCCCTGACTCAGAGCTTACCTTGTACAGTCTTTTCCCTGGGAGCATTAGTGAAAAATAATCAGAGGAAATTGTTTAACATTACAGTTGCCTTAGGTGGTGAATTAGAGTTGGGGCAAGCAATCTAACCAAAAAATTGAAAAGGAAAAGCTGGGGAAGGAGACATCCACATGGGGCTTTGAAAACTCTGATGTATTCCTGGGAATCTAGACATCCATGTGCATGTGTAGGTCATATCTTTGCTCTGAACTTCTGCTGTAATTATTATCAAAACCACATCTCTTAACATTTAATTATAGGGTACCACATGTGACTTATAATTATAGACTGCTTTCTTCTCCCCAACATTATATTAACAGCTAAGTTTTATTTTACACTGACTGTGTACCAGGCACTGTTCTAAGTGCTTTAGATTTGTTGTCTCATTCAATCCTTATAATAAGTTAAATATTATCATTATCCCCATTTTACACAGGATAAAAATGAGACTTAGAGTACTTAAAATCCCAAAGTAAAATAACTGGAACTGGGATTTAAATTCTGGTTTTGTAAAACCAAGTAATGTCACTTCTGATTGACCTCTAGCTTATTGAAAAGGGCAGAGACTTTTGAGTCAAAGACTTGAGAATATGCAACTTTCCAATTTCATTTCATCTCTATGAGTCTCAGTTTTCTCTTTAAAATTAATCTGATAATGCTATTTCATTAAAATTATTATGAATATTAAACAGTAGTGTGTGTAGAAATATTCTTTGTATCTTGAAAAGTACTAATAGAAATATTTGCTCATTAGATACTCACTTGAGGGAAAAGTCAAGAAGAAAGGCATGATTGATAGAGCAGAGTCAATAAGACATGGACTTAAATCTGACTTGAATGTTTGCTACCTCTGAGATCTTGGGCAAGTCATTTAACTTTCCTGGGTTTTAGTATTGACATCTACAAGGATAATACACTCCCACCCCCCAATTTTCCAGGTTCTGAAGATTAACAAATAAATAAATAAACAAACACCTAAAGAATATTCTGCATTAAATGAACATCATTTCCCTTCATCATATATCTATATACTTTTCAAATTGTTTTCCATTACAGATTATCATCACTTCAGTTCAGTTCAGTTCAGTCACTCAGTCATGTCCGACTCTTTGCGACCCAATGAATTGCAGCACACGAGGCCTCCCTGTCCATCACCAACTCCTAGAGTTCACTCAAACTCACGTCCATCGAGGCTGTGATGCCATCCAGCCATCTCATCCTCTGTTGTCCCCTTCTCCTCCTGTCCCCAATCCCTCCCAGCATCAGAGTCTTTTCCAATGAGTCAACTCTTCGCATGAGGTGGCCAAAGTACTGGAGTTTCAGCTTTAGCATCATTCCTTCCAAAGAAATCCCAGGGCTGATCTCTTTCAGAATGGACTGGTTGGATCTCCTTGCAGTCCAAGGGACTCTCAAGAGTCTTCTACAAAAGCACACTTCAAAAGCATCAATTCTTCGGTGCTCAGCTTTCTTCACAGTCCAACTCTCACATCCATACATGACTACTGGAAAAACCATAGCCTTGACTAGACAGACCATTGTTGGCTAAGTAATGTCTCTGCTTTTCAATATGCTATCTAGGTTGGTCATAACTTTCCTTCCAAGGAGTAAGCGTCTTTTAATTTCATGGCTGCAATCACCATCTGCAGTGATTTTGGAGTCCAAAAAAATAAATCTGACACTGTTTCCACTGTTTCCCCATCTATTTCCCATGAAGTGATGGGACCAGATGCCATGATCTTCGTTTTCTGAATGTTGAGCTTTAAGCCAATTTTTTCACTCTCCACTTTCACTTTCTTCAAGCGGCTTTTTAGTTCCTCTTCACTTTCAGCCATAAGGGTGGTGTCATCTCCATATCTGAGGTTATTGATATTTTTCCTGGAAATCTTGATTCCAGCTTGTGCTTCTTCCAGCCCAGCGTTCCTCATGATGTACTCTGCATAGAAGTTAAATAAGCAGGGTGACAATATACAGCCTTGATGTACTCCTTTTCCTATTTGGAACCAGTCTGTTGTTCCATGTCCAGTTCTAACTGTTGCTTCCTGACCTGCATATAGGTTTCTCAAGAGGCAGATCAGGTGGTCTGGTATTCCCATCTCTTTCAGAATTTTCCACAGTTTATTGTGATCCACACAGCCAAAGGCTATGGCATAGTCAATAAAGCAGAAATAGATGTTTTTCTGGAACTCTCTTGCTTTTTCCATGATCCAGCAGATGTTGGCAATTTGATCTCTGGTTCCTCTGCCTTTTCTAAAACCAGCTTGAACATCTGGAAGTTCACGGTTCACATATTGCTGAAGCCTGGCTTGGAGAATTTTGAGCATTACTTTACTAGCGTGTGAGATGAGTGCAATTGTGCAGTAGTTTGAGCATTCTTTGGCATCGCCTTTCTCATAGTTTATCATAAGATGTTGAATATAATTCCCTGTAGGACCTTGTTGTATATTTTATATATAATAGTTTGTATCAGCTAATCCCAAACTGATACACAGAAGAACTATACAAAAATATCTTCATAACCCAGATAACCACGATGGTATGATCACTCACCTAGAGCCAGACATCCTGAAATGTGAAGTCAAGTGGGCCTTAGGAAGCATCACTATGAACAAAGCTAGTGGAGATGATGGAATTCCAGTTGCACTATTTCAAATCCTAAAAGACAATGCTGTGAAAGTGCTGCTCTCAATCTGCCAGCAAATGTGGAAAACTCAGTGGTGACCACAGGACTGGAAAAGGTCAGTTTTCACTCCAGTTCCAAAGAAGGGCAATGCCAAAGAATGCTCAAACTACCACACAGTTGCACTCATCTCACATGCTAGTAAAGTAATGCTCAAAATTCTCCAAGCCAAGCTTCAACAGTACATGAAACATGAACTTCCAGATGTTCAAGCTGGATTTAGAAAAGGCAGAGGAACCAGAGATCAAATTGCCAACATCTGCTGGATCACTGAAAAAGCAAGAGAGTTCCAGAAAAACATCTACCTCTGTTTTATTGACTACACCAAATTCTTTGACTGTGTGGATCACAACAAACTGTAGAAAGTTCTTCAAGAGATGGGAATACCAGACCACCTTACCTGTCTCCTGAGAAACGTGTACGCAGGTCAAGAAGCAACAGTTAGAATCAGACATGGAAAAAATGGACTGGTTCCAAATCAGGAAAGGAGTATGTCAAGGCTGTATATTGTCACCCTGCTTATTTAACTGATACACAGAGTACATCACGAGAAACACTGGACTAGATGAAGCACAAGCTGGAATCAAGATTGCCGGGAAAAATATCAATATCCTCCGATATGGAGATGACACCACCCTTATGGCAGAAAGCAAAGATGAACTAAAGAGCCTCTTGATGAAAGTGAAAGAGGAGAGTGAAAAAGTTGACTTAAAATTCAACATTCAGGAAACTAAGATCATGGCATTTGGTCCCGTCACTTCATTTCAAGTAGATGGGGAAACAATGGAAACAGTGAGAGTCTTGATTTTCTTGGGCTCCAAAGTCACTGCAGATGGTGATTGCAGCCATGAAATTAAAAGACACTTGCTTCTTAAAGAAAAGCTATCACCAAACTAGACAGCATATTAAAAAGCAGAGACATCAATTTATCAACAAAGGTCTGTCTAGTCAAAACTATGGTTTTTCCAGTAGTCATGTATGGATGTGAGAGTTGGACTATAAAAAGCTGAGCACCAAAGAATTGATGCTTTTGAACTGTGGTGTTGGAAAGACTCTTGAGAGTCCCTTGGACTGCAAAGAGATCCAACCAGTCCATCCTAAATGAAATCAGTCTGAATATTCATTGGAAAGACTGATACTGAAGCTGAAACTCCAATACTTTGGCCACCTGATGTGAAGAACTGACTCATTTGAAAAGACCCTGATGCTGAGACAGATTGAAGGTGGGAAGAGAAGGGAATGAGAGAGGATGAGAGGATGAGGTTGGATGGCATCACCGACTCGATGGACATGAGTTTGAGTAGGCTCCTGGAGTTGGTGATGGACAGGGAGGCCTGGCACACCGCAGTCTATGGGATGGAAAAGAGTCGGACATGACTGCATGACTGAACGGAATCCAAACTCTTAATTTATTCCTTCCTAGCTTCCCCTTTGGTAACTGTAAGTTTTTCTTTGTCTGTGAGTCTGTTCCTGTTTTGTAAATAAGTTTATCTCTTTTTTTAGATTCCACATGTAAATGGTGTATGTCTTTCTCTGCCTGTTTTACTTCCCTTAAATATGATGATCTCTAGGTCTATCCACATTGCTGCAAATGGCAGTATGTCATCCTTTTTTATGACTAATATTCCATTGTGTGTGTACACACTGTATCTTCTTTATTCATCTGTTAGTGGACATTTAGGTTGCTTCCTTGTCTTAACTATTGTAAATAGTCTGCCATAGCTTCTAGGGTATTCAGAGCTGCTTGGAACTCATTAGATCATCGTTTCTAAATACAGTTGTGGCTGTGCCTCCACTCCATGTATCTTCTGTGTTCAAAATTTGAAAATACAATCTCAAAGCAGATTATATATTTACTAAGTTGCTAAACCAGAATTTCTATATCTATTTATTTGTGGTAAGTCTACTTCCCAGAAACCGTCTCAGTTCAGTTCAATTCAGTCACTCAGTTGTGTCCGACTCTTTGCGACCCCATGAATCGCAACACGCCAGGCCTCCCTGTCCATCACCAACTCCCGGAGTTCACTCAAACTCACGTCCATCGAGTCAATGATGCCATCCAGCCATCTCATCTTCTGTCGTCCTCTTCTCCTCCTGCCCCCAATCCCTCCCAGCATCAGAGTCTTTTCCAATGAGTCAACTCTTCGCATGAGGTGGCCAAAGTACTGGAGTTTCAGCTTTAGCATCATTCTTTCCAAAGAACACCCAGGACTGATCTCCTTTAGAATGGACTGGTTGGATCTCCTTGTAGTCCATGGGACTCTCAAGAGTCTTCTCCAACACCACAGTTCAAAAGCATCAATTCTTTGGCACTCAACTTTCTTCACAGTCCAACTCTCACATCCACACATGACCACTGGAAAAACTGTAGCCTTGACTAGAAGCCATCTACATGGATTAAAATTCAAGTTCTATATGTGCTCAATAATAACAAGAATATTAAAAGCAGTAAGTATTGAGTGTTTGTTATCTGTTAAGCACTTTATTTAAAGTATTAACTGATTTAATTTTCTTTTTTTTTTTCTCTAATTTTATTTTATTTTTAAACTTTACATAATTGATTTAATTTTCTTATGAACCCTTTGAGGGATTACAGAGCAGAAAACTGAAAAACTGAGAGAGATTATATACCAGATTCAACATCACACCTGATAGGTGGTGGAGTTAAATTCTGGCCACAGAGTCTACACATTTAGTCACGGTGCCCTTCTGCCTTTCATAAATGGTAGCCAAAGCAGGAATGTGGCCAGAGGCAGGCGATGGAGTAGATGCTTAATCACACCTGTGCGACACCTGGCTGCAACATAGAAAAGTCACCAAAGTAGATGGTAAGCTGTTTATTAGGACACATGTAAGAGAAACCAGGATCTCTTTAAGGAAATGGGACTTAGGGCAATAAATATTCTATTCAGCCACCTACAAGATAAAAAGAAAAAATCTTTTTATTCATACAAAAGAAACATTAACTTTGAACAACAATGCTGTGATAAAGATCAAGACTTTGTCCCCACAGTAATTCATGCACATTTATGGCATTCTCACAGCCTAAATAGACTTTGTTTCAGCTGCTATTACTTAAATCAGGCAGCATATCCTACCCTCACTTGGAAGCCCACAAAACCACCATCTTCAGCAACTTGCCTCACTACTCCTAGAGGCAGCTGGTACTTAAACTAGGAGGCAGCCTTAGGAAATGTTATAGCAGCCTTTAATCTCTATAATGACAGCATTTAGACTCTAATTATCCAGGCAAATAATTCACGCTACAACAGTGGGAGCAAAGGCCACTTTTTCTTTCTTTTTTTTTACTTCCCAGTGTTTTCCTTAAACTAAACTCAAAGAGAAGATCAGGGCAATTATCCAGGGTGGACTTGCCGTGAAATAGAAAAATGCCTCTCTGGGGAAGTCAAGACTACCTTAAGGATTTATGATCACAGAATGAGAACAATTCTCTAAGTCCTGAAATTTAATCAAGCCTTGCTAACAACTAAACAATAGTCACCTGCTTGCTATTAAAGCTCCAACTGTTAAAATCTAGTCTTCTAAAAACACAGAACATTTTATTAATATATTATTTTAAAACACAGAGCCATAGTTTTCATAAGAGACTGGGCCAGCCTAAAGACAAGATAAGAAATACCCAAGCTGTCATACCATTACATGTACAGACCAAGGGGAAAAAACCAGAAAGGAAAATATCCCTGTAGTCTAGTATATATGTAAAAGATTCCATTTTAACATTTTTAATCCCCATTTCACAGATAAGTAAAGTGAGATTATTCAATTTGTTCAGGGTCACATAACTCATAAGTAAGAATTCAAACCCAAGTGTTCTGGCCTGAGAATCTAGACTCACTCCATTGTACTGAACTATCTCTCCTGAGAATGGTAGGATTTGAACTGGCCCTTAAACAAGTATAGAATTTATCAAAATTAAGAGAATGCAGAGCATTCCAAAAGAGAAAATAAACTAAGGCACAGAGTAAACTGCAATGTCTTGGAAGAATATAATAAAGAGGGTGGGGAGACAAGTGGAGAATTTTGCAAGAGATCAGTTAGAAAATATGAGAGCAGAAAGAGAGCCTCAAGAGAGCAAAATGAAGAAAGTGGTAGGGAAACTGACCTGATAACTATATGTTTTAAAATAATGTCACTTATCAAAAAACTTCTGTGTTCCATGTAAACATTATTTCATTCAACTTTCAAGTCTTTGGAAATGTAAGCATTATTATTATTATCATCATTGTTTCTCTTGCTCTGACAGCAAAGCTTCTCTGGATGCGGAAATTCCATAGTAATTCTCTAAATCTAGGTACAAAGCTGTAAACTAAATGACACCACCCATACAATGGGAACCAGTAGAAAAACCTGATGGTGATATTGAGAAAGAAAGTATAGACAAAAATGGTTATATTTTTAAATAGAGCTTAAAATATCAAATTGCCATCTTAAAGAACTATCATTCACAAATCTTGATGTATCCAACATGCAATCTCAAAACTGTATGTGAATAAATTGATTTCATAAATAGAAAATGATTAAATAGTGTAATTAACTTTGAATGAATACGTACTTAATGAAATATCTTATTCTAAACATACTCTTTGAGGAGAAAAATAATTATTGTGGTGACAGTTGAACCAAATTTTGTTCACATTAGGTTTATATTTATTTGATTCAATAACTCCTTAGAAGAGCTACTGTGCTAAGAATTCTCCAGAGACTGATTCAAGAATCAGTCCTTCCACCAGGCCCTGTGGCACTCATTGTCATGTTTTCTGTCTCTTTGCTCCCTTTCTTCCTCTCCTTACTGAGGTCTTTAAATCAGGGTATACACCTGGCTCAAGAGTTGCCAATCTTTAGTCTACCCAGGAACCCATAACAAATTATGGCCTGGATATAAAATAGGAACTAAAAGAATCCTCCCTTGGAAATCTGAACTAAGAAACTATGGAGAAAATTGCTAGCTAGTGATAAAAGCCAAAAGATGAAGTCATGTACAGTCCATGCTAGAACAGTGTGGGCATTGTGCCATCAGATTTAGAGGAAGCTGATCTGACAGGGAGAACATGAGACAGAAATGAGAGAGGCCATGCATCCCCTGAGGGAGAGAGAGAGATAAAAACAAAATCCTTAGTTTCTAATGTTTTCCCAGTTCCATTTCCCAAGAGTCTGATACATACCCTGGTGCTTGTATTTAGATGTCTGTGTGATTTCACCATTTGTCCTTACAATAACCTTCTTGTTGAGTTCTTTTCAAGGCTTTTCTGTTCCCTGCCAGAAAGATATTCTTGTTCAAGTGGCCTGCTGTGATTCCAGCTCTGAACTATCATTCCAAGGGTTCAAAGATGACTTAAGGAGAGTCTTGTTCCTAAAAGTCTTGCAACCAGGTAGAAAACAAATATAGGCACACATGACATATGATATGACAGATTGTATAAAAGAGTACAAAATACATTCACAGTACTGTGGAAAGAATGTCTGGTTCAAATTAGTTGTATTTAAGAAGGCTTTTTGAAGAAAGTGAAATTTTCACTGGATCTTAAATAATGTTAGAGTTTCAAAAGCACGGAAAGGTGGACAACTATCAGAATAGGGCGGTTCATTGATGAGAAACTATTCTGAAATGAGTTTACTGTATATGCACATAGAATGGGAAAATTTAAGAGGAGATAAAATAAGCATGGTATATGCCATAAAATATGTCAGTTATGTCTATCCCACAGAGACTTTTAATGGAGAAATTAGTTTATTAATATGTTTCTAATAAGCTTATAATTGAATGTTTAGTATTTACTAGGAGCAGAGGAAGGCAAGATGAGAACCAGTTATTAGGCTAACTGATTCTTGTAGGTTTGATCCTAAAAGGCCAAGAAGTGGCTTTCCTGAGTTAAATGTATAAGCAAGATTCAAGGAAATTTGTTTAGAAAGCAGAGTTCCACAGGTCACAGTGGAAAGGGTTGAGAAAGAAATTAGTAGCAAGAGGGTAAGCCAACAGGAGAGGATGAACAAGGCAATGCAAAACTTAAAATATGTGAGAAAATCGGAGAAGGAAATGGCAACCCACTCCAGTCTTCTTGCCTGGAGAATCCCATGGACAGAGGAGCCTGGCAGGCTACAGTCCATGGGGTCACAAGAGTCGGACATGATTTAGCGATTAAACCACCACCATGTGAAAAATAGGTATTCTGTAAATGGCAGCCAAGGATGACAGAGTTGAGAAACACAGTGAAATTAGCACCAGGGTTCCAAATGAATTCGTTTGCAATTGTAGTGGCTTGCATTTATCAGTGCATCATGGTGACTCAGCAAGTTACTGAGAAATCAGACCATGACAACCAAAACACTGAACTAGATATTTAGAACTCAGCTATATTTCTAGATTCTAGGGAAATTCCTTCATAACCTAATTCCTGTGAAGGGTATTAAAATCTTCCTAACCCAAGTTAAAATAAATATCAGATATTTACATTTCTAAAAAGGTATTAATCCCTTCAAAGTGAAAAATATTCTTTTCCCCTTAATAGGCCATAGTAAATTTTATAAATGAATTACAAATAGTCTAAAATATAAAATATCAATCTAGGTACCCTTGATTATACGGTGGAAGTGAGAAATAGATTTAAGGGACGAGATCTGATAGATAGAGTGCCTGATGAACTATGGAATGAGGTTTGTGACATTGTACAGGAGACAGGGATCAAGACCATCCCCATGGAAAAGAAATGCAAAAAAGCAAAATGGCTGTCTGGGGAGGCCTTACAAATAGCTGTGAAAAGAAGAGAAGTGAAAGCAAAGGAGAAAAGGAAAGATATAAGCATCTGAATGCAGAGTTCCAAAGAATAGCAAGAAGAGATAAGAAAGCCTTCCTCAGTGATCAATGCAAAGAAATAGAGGAAAACAACAGAATGGGAAAAGACTAGACATCTCTTCAAGAAAATTAGAGATAAAAGGGAACATTTCATGCAAAGATGGGCTCGATAAAGGACAGAAATGGTATGGACCTAACAGAAGCAGAAGATATTAAGAAGAGGTGGCAAGAATACACAAAAGAACTGTACAAAAAAGATCTTCAGTTCAGTTCAGTCGCTCAGTCATGTCTGACTCTTTGTGACTCCATGAATCGCAGCACACCAGGCCTCCCTGTCCATCACCAACTTCCGGAGTTTACCCAGACTCACGTCCATCGAGTCAGTGATGCTATCCAGCCATCTCATCCTCTGTCGTCCCCTTCTCCTCTTGCCCCCAATCCCTCCCAGCATCAGAGTCTTTTCCAATGAGTCAACTCTCGCATGAGGTGGCCAAAGTACTGGAGTTTAAGCTTTAGCATCTTTCCTTCCAAAGAAATCCCAGGGCTGATCTCCTTCAGAATGGACTGGTTGGATCTCCTTGCAGTCCAAGGGACTCTCAAGAGTCTTCTCCAACACCACAGTTTAAAAGCATCAATTCTTCAGCGCTCAGCCTTCTTCACAGTCCAACTCTCACATCTATACATGACCACAGGAAAAACCATAGCCTTGACTAGATGGACCTTTGTTGGCAAAGTAATGTCTCTGCTTTTGAATATGCTATCTAGGTTAGTCATAACTTTCCTTCCAAGGAGTAAGCGTCTTTTAATTTCATGGCTGTGACCCAGATAATCACGATGGTGTGATCACTGACCTTGAACCAGACAGCCTGGAATATGAAGTCAAGTGGGCCTTAGAAAGCATCATTACAAACAAAGCTAGTGGAGGTGATGGAATTCCAGTTGAGCTATTTCAAATCCTGAAAGATGATGCTGTGAAAGTGCTGCACTCAACATGTCAGCAAATTTGGAAAACTCAACAGTGGCCACAGGACTGGAAAAGGTCAGTTTTTATTCCAGTCCCAAAGAAAGACAATGCCAAAGAATGCTCAAACTACCGCATAATTGCACTCATCTCACACGCTAGTAAAGTAATGCTCTAAATTCTCCAAGCCAGACTTCAGCAATACGTGAACCATGAACTTCCAGATGTTCAAACTGGTTTTAGAAAAGGCAGAGGAACCAGAGACCAAATTGCCAACATCTGCTGGATCATGGAAAAAGCAAGAGAGTTCCAGAAAAACATCTATTTCTGCTTTATTGACTATGCCAAAGCCTTTGACTGTGTGGATCACAATAAACTGTGGAAAATTCTGAAAGAGATGGGAATACCAGACCACCTGATCTGCCTCTTGAGAAATCTGTATGCAGGTCAGAAAGCAACAGTTAGAACTGGACATGGAACAACAGACTGGTTCCAAATAGGAAAAGGAGTACGTCAAGGCTGTATATTGTCACCCTGCTTATTTAACTTATATGCAGAGTACATCATGAGGTATGCTGGGCTGGAAGAAGCACAAGCTGGAATCAAGATTGCCAAGAGAAATATCAGTAACCTCAGATATGCAGATGACACCATCCTTATGGCTGAAAGTGAAGAGGAACTAAAAAGCCTCTTGATGAAGGTGAAAGAGGAGAGTGAAAAAGTTGGCTTAAAACTCAACATTCAGAAAACGAAGATCATGGAATCTGGTCCCATCACTTCATGGGAAATATATGGGGAAACAGTGGAAACAGTGTCAGACTTTATTTTGGGAGGCTCCAAAATCACTGCAGATGGTGACTGCAGCCATGAAATTAAAAGACGCTTACTCCTTGGAAGGAAAGTTATGACCAACCTAGATAGCATGTTCAAAAGAAGAAACATTACTTTGCCAACAAAGGTCCATCTACTCAAGGCTATGGTTTTTCCAGTGGTCATGTATGGATGTGAGAGTTGGACTGTGAGGAAGGCTGAGTGCCGAAGAATTGATGCTTTTGAAGTGTGGTGTTGGAGAAGACTCTTGAGAGTCCCTTGGACTGCAAGGAGATTCAACCAGTCCATTCTGAAGGAGATCAGCCTTGGGATTTCTTTGGAAGGAATGATGCTAAAGCTGAAACTCCAGTACTTTGGCCACCTCATGCGAAGAGTTGACTCATTGGAAAAGACTCTGATGCTGGGAGGGATTGGGAGCAGGAGGAGAAGGGGGCGACAGAGGATGAGATGGCTGGATGGCATCACTGACTCAATGGACGTGAGTCTGAGTGAACTCCGGGAGTTGGTGATGGACAGGGAGGCCTGGCGTGCTTCGATTCATGGGGTTGCAAAGAGTCAGACACAACTGAGCGACTGAACTGAACCATATTATTTATGAAGTAGTAACTGGAAATCACTTGACCTCTTTCTGCCTTTCCCAAGTGACTTGAACAAGCATTTGGTGAATGTTAATCCTTAACTCACTCAGAAATTATTCAATAAACTGTATCAATATGCTGTAGACTATGGAGGAATCAGATGTTGATAAGGGAGACAGTCATTATTAGAGACATTCTTCTATTCCTACCTAGCTCATTATTTTGTTCCCATTAGATAAAATAGTAGTTATTGTCTGCAAAATAACCCTAAATATGAGCTGAACAGGCTTCCCTGGTAGCTCAGCTGGTAAAGAATATGCCTGCGATGCAGAAGACCCTGGTTCGATTCCTGGGTCAGGAAGATCCCCTAGAGAAGGGATAGGCTGTCCACTCCAGTATTCTTGGACTTCCCTGGTAGCCCAGATGGTAAATAATCTGTCTGAAATGTGGGAGACCTGGGTTTGGTCCCTGGCTTTGGAAGATCCCATGGAGGAGGACATGGCAACCCACTCCATTATTCTCGCCTGGAGAATCTCCATGGACAGAGGAGCTTGATGGCCTATAGTCCAAGGGATCACAAGGAGTCAGACATGACTGAGTGACTAAGCACAGCACAGCACAGCACAAGAAGTGAACATTAGCATCCCCTTTGTGTTTTTTCTTTGATGGAGGATGAGAAAAATATAGTCAATGTATTACTCTTGATATTTTATATTATTTGAAATACTGTGTTCACGATACCCAAGAAAAGCTAAAATAGTACATGATACAAATTATTAAGAACTTGATGAACCAGGAGAATGATGAGCAAGTACTTGAATAATTCTGGGTGTTCAAAATCAAAATAAAGAAACTCCTTCTAGGATAAAATTGAGTAATTGTGGAAACTCATACTATTGTCTATGAAAAATATCTCTCTAGCCAAATCAAATATCTCCAATTGAGTACAAATTTCCCAAAATATCTTAAAGTAAGGGTCCCTGGAGGATCCATCTAGTAATATTTCATTTAAGAAACTGAAATGAGGAAGAGGGTCTGTCAATATTGGCCATTGGAAAGTAGAAAACAGTGTCAATGTTCATGTAAGGAAATTGATAGAGCTGAGGAGATAGTTTTGGAATCACAGCTAAGATTAGACTTCCTTTTTGTTAGCTGTATAAACTTTAAATGGCTTCATCTCATAAGCCTCCATTTCTGCTCACTTAAAGAAGAAAGTAGAAATATTTATATCCTTTTCATAAGATTATCACAAGATTATTTGAGATAGACAATGCTCTATCAAATTTCTAGCACTGAACGAATACTCAAAAATACTGATTCCTTTCTTCTTTCACCTACTACAACATCATCATTTGGTCTTCTAGGATTAGTCCTACAATTATGATACTAGAATTAAGTAAATTTAGCTATGGGGAATCAATTCATGAATTATATATTGTACAAACTCTTAAAATCTCTGATGTATAAAATGTAGTTTTAGTTGGAAAAATAAGACACAGGATGAAGGTATGATCCTTTGGGAGTAATTTGGGCAATCATTGAGTTGATTTTTACAGTAGTTCACAAGTAAAGAAACAATGATAAAAGAATATTTGTTGTTTTTAATTATTTAAAACCCAAGAGGTAGCTGTAGAGATGATTGAAATTGAATTGTTTCTCTGTGTTCTATAGAAGATAAGAAATAGGTATAGTCCAACCATTTTGAGCAATTCCAATCATGTTTATCCAAAATGAGAGAAATGATCACAAAAGAGTATGGATATGATTTTACACATTGCATTGAAAATAAACATTATCTAAAATCGTGATACCACAACCCATCAAAGATAAATGGGCCTTGAGAGATGTACACACCTAAAACCACCTCCTGGTCACACTTAATCTTTCATTTCTCCCTCTCTTTTTTTTTTTTTTTTTCTGCGTTTCATTTTTTGTTTTTCTTTTTTATTGAAAGATTTTGCTTTACAGAATTTTGCTGTCTTCTGTCAAACCTCAACATGAATCATCCATAGATATATATATATATATGTATATATATACATATATATATATCCCATCCCTTTTGAACCTCCCTCCCCATCCCACCCCTCTAGGTTGATACAGAGTTGTTTGAGTTTCCTAAGCCATACAGCAAATTCCCATAGGCTATCTATTTTACATATCATACTGTAAGTTTACATGTTACTCTTTGCATATATCTCACCCTCTCTACCCTTCCCTGCATGTCCATAGTCTATTCTCTATGTCTGTTTCTCCATAACTACCCTGTAAATAAATTCTATAGTTTCTGGTCTTACATTTAGGTCTTTAAGCCATTTGGAGTTTATATTTGTGTATGGTGTTAGGAAGTTTTCTAATTTCATTATTTTACATGTAGATGTCCAGTTTTCCCAGCACCATTTATTGAAAGGGTCTTTGCCACATTGTATATTCTTGCCTCCTTTGTCAAAATAAGGTACCCATAGGTGCATGGGTTTATGTCTGGGCTGTCTATCTTGTTCCATTGGTCTATATTTCTGTTTTTGTGCCAGTATCATACTGTCTTGATGACTGTAGCTTTGTAGTATAATCTGAAGTCAGGAAGGTTGATTCCTTCAGCTCCATTCTTCTTTCTCAAGACTGCTTTGGCTATTCAGGGTCTTTTGTGTTTCTATATAAATTGTAAAATTTTTTGTTCACCCTCTGTGAAAAATGTCATTGGTAATTTGATAGGGATTGCATTGAATCTGTAGGTTGCATTTGGTAGTATAGTCATTTTCACAATATTGATTCTTCCTACCCAGGAACATGGAATATCTCTCCAACAGTTTACGTTCTCATTGATTTCTTTCATCAGTGTCTCATAATTTTCTGTATATAGTTCTTTTTTCTTCTTAGGTCAGTTCAGTTCAGTTCAGTCGCTTAGTCGTGTCCAACTCTTTGTGACCCCATGAATCGCAGCACGCCAGGCCTCCCTGTCCATCACCAACTCCCAGAGTTCACTCAGACTCACGTCCATCGAGTCAGTGATGCCATCCAGCCATCTCATCCTCTGTCGTCCTCTTCTCCTCCTGCCCCCAATCCCTCCCAGCATCAGAGTCTTTTCCAATGAGTCAACTCTTCGCATGAGGTGGCCAAAGTCCTGGAGTTTCAGCATTAGCATCATTCCTTCCAAAGAAATCCCAGGGCTGATCTCCTTCAGAATGGACTGGTTGGATCTCCTTGCAGTCCAAGGGACTCTCAAGAGTCTTCTCCAACACCACAGTTCAAAATCATCAATTCTTTGGCACTCAGCCTTATTCACAGTTAATTCTTTTTTGTTGCAGTAGTGAATGGGATTAATTCCTTCATTTCTCTTTCTGATTTTTCATTGTTAGTATATAAAAATGCAAGTGATTTCTGTGTATTGATTTTGTACCCTGCAAATTTGCTAAACTCACTGATTAGCTCTAGCAGTTTTCTGATACTATATTAAGGGTTTTCTATGTACAGTGTCATGCCATGTGCAAACAGTAAAAGCTTTACTTCTTCTTTTATGATCTGGCTTCCTTTTATTTCTTTTTCTTCTCTGATTGCTGTATCTAGAATTTCCAGAACTTTGTTGAATAATAGTGGTGAAAGTGGACACCCTTGTCTTGTTCCTGATCATAGCCTGAATGCTTTCAGGTTTTCACCATTGAGAATAATGTTTGCTGTAGGCTTGTCTTATATGGTCTTTACTATATTGAGGTAGGTTCCTTTTATACCAGTTTTTTGGAGTTTTAATCATAAATGGGTGCTGAATTTTGTCAAAGGTTTTTTCTGCATCTATTGAGAGGATCCTGTAGTTTTTATCTTTCAATTTGTTAACATAATGTATCACATTGATTGATTTGCATATATTGAAGAATCCTTGCATTCTTGAAATAAACCCAGCTTGATCATGGTGTATGAGCTCTTCAATGTGTTGCTGAATTCTTTTTGCTAAAATTTTGTTGAGGATTTTTATGTCTATGTTCATCAGTGACATTGGCATGTAGTTTTCTTTTTTTGTGTTGTCTTTGTCTGATTTTGGTATCAGGGTGATGGTGGCCTCATAAAATGAGTTTGGAAGTGTTCCTTCCTATGCAATTTTTTTAAAGGGTTTCAGAAGGATAGGCATTAGCTTTTCTCTAAATGTTTGATAGAGTTCTTCTGTGAAGCCATCTGGTCCCAGGCTTTTGTTTTTTGGGAGGTTTTTTGTTTTTTGTTTTTTGTTTTATTATCACAGCTTCAATTTCAGTGCTTTTAATTGGGTTGTTCATAATTTCTACTTCTTCCTGGTTCATTGTTGGAAGATTGAGCTTTTCTAGGAATCTGTCCATTTGTTCCAGGTTATCCATTTTATTGCTATATAGTTGTTCATAGTAGTCTCTTTTCATTCCAATCCCAAAGAAAGGCAATACCAAAGAATGCTCAAACTATTGCACAATTGCACTCATCTCACATGCTAGTAAAGTAATACTCAAAATTCTCCAAGCCAGGCTTCAGCAATACGTGAACCATGAACTTCCAGATGTTCAAACTGGTTTTAGAAAAGGCAAAGGAACCAGAGACCAAATTGCCAACATCCACTGGATCATCGAAAAAGCAAGAGAGTTCCAGAAAAACATCTATTTCTGCTTTATTGTCTATGCCAAAGCCTTTGACTGTGTGGATCACAATAAACTGTGGAAAATTCTTCAAGAGATGGGAATACCAGACCACCTGACCTGCCTCTTGAGAAACCTGTATGCAGGTCAGAAAGCAACAGTTAGAACTGGACATGGAACAACAGACTAGTTCCAAATAGGAAAAGGAGTACGTCAAGGCTGTATATTGTCACTCTGCTTATTTAACTTTTATGCAGAGTACATCATGAGAAACGCCGGGCTGGAAGAAGCACAGGCTGGAGTCAAGATTGCCGGGAGAAATGTCAATAACCTCAGATATGCAGATGACACCACCCTTATGGCAGAAAGTGAAGAGGAACTAAAAAGCCTCTTGATGAAGGTGAAAGAGGAGAGTGAAAAAGTTGGCTTAAAGCTCAACATTCAGAAAACTAAGATCATGGCATCTGGTCCCATCACTTCATGGGAAATATATGGGGAAACAGTGGAAACAGTGTCAGACTTTATTTTGGGGGGCTCTAAAATCACTGCAGATGGTGACTGCAGCCATGAAATTAAAAGACGCTTACTCCTTGGAAGGAAAGTTATGACCAACCTAGATAGCATATTCAAAAGCAGAGACATTACTTTGCCAACAAAGGTCCGTCTAGTCAAGGCTATGGTTTTTCCTGTGGTCATGTATGGATGTGAGAGTTGGACTGTGAAGAAGGCTGAGTGCCAAAGAATTGATGCTTTTGAAGTGTGGTGTTGGAAAAGACTCTTGAGAGTCCCTTGGACTGCAAGGAGATCCAACCAGTCCATCCTAAAGGAGATCAGTCCTGGGTGTTCTTTGGAAGGACTGATATTGAAGCTGAATCTCCAATACTTTGGCCACCTCATGCGAAGAGTTGACTCATTGGAAAAGACCCTGATGCTGGAAGGGACTTGGGGCAGGAGGAAAGGGGGACGACAGAGGATGAGATGGCTGGATGGCATCACTGACTCAATGGACATGAGCCTGAGTGAACTCTGGGAGTTGGTGATGGACAGGGAGGCCTGGCTGCTGAAATTCATGGGGTTACAAAAAGTCAGACACAACTGAGCGACTGAACTGAATAGTCTCTTATAATCCTTGGTATTTCTGCAGTGTCTGTTATAACTTCTCATGTTTCATTTCTAACTTTGTTGATTTGATTCTTCTCTTTTTTTCTTTGTGACT
This sequence comes from Bos grunniens, assembly GCF_055505025.1. Lineage (NCBI taxonomy): Eukaryota > Metazoa > Chordata > Mammalia > Artiodactyla > Bovidae > Bos > Bos grunniens. The sequence goes on along the minus strand of NC_141166.1, from coordinate 52,769,954 downwards.
CTAGCTAAAGATTTCTCAGTTTTGTTTATCTTCTCAAAGAACCAGCTTTTAGTTTTATTAATCTTTACTGTTGTTTCTTTCATTTCTTTTTCATTTGTTTCTGCTCGGATCTTTATGATTTCTTTCCTTCTACTAATTATGGGGTTTTTGGTTGTTGTTGTTCTTGTTCTTTTTCCTGTTGTTTTAGTTGTAAATTTAGGTTGTCTATTCAATGTTTTTCTTGTTTTTTGAGGTTGGATTATATTGCTATAAACTTCCCTCTTACTGCTTTTGCTGCATCCCATAGGTTTTGAGTTGTTATGTTTTCATTGTAATTTGCTTCTAGAAATGTTTTGATTTCCCTTTTGATTTCTTCAGTGAGCTGTTGGTTATTTGGAAATGTATTGTTTAATCTCCATGTGTTTGTGTTTCTTACAGTTTTTTTCTTGTAATTGATGTCTAGTCTCATAGCATTGTGGTTGGAGAAGATGTTTGATACAATTTCAATTTTCTTAACTTTACTGAGGTTTGATTTGTGACCCAAGATGTGGTCTATCCTGGAGAATGTTCCATGTGCACTTAAGAAGTGTATTCTTCTGCATTTGGATGGAATGGCCTGAAGATGTCAATGAGATCCATCGCATCTAATGTATCATTTAAGACTTGTGTTTGCTTATTACTTTTATGTTTTGATGATCTGTCCATTGGTGTTAGTGGGGTGTTTAAGTCTACTATTATTGTGTTCCTGTCAATTTCTCCTTTTATGTCTGTTAGTGTTTGTCTTATGTATTGAGATGCTTCTATGTTAGGTGCATAGATATTTATGACTGTTATGTCTTCCTCTTGGATTGATCTCTTGGTCATTATGTAGTGTCCTTCCTTATCTCTTGTAATCTTCTTTACTTTAAGGTCTATTTTGTCTGATATGAGGATCGCTACTCCAGATTTCTTCTGCTTCCCATTTACGTGGAATACATGTTTCTATCCTCTCACTTTCAGTCTATATGTGTCCTTAAGTCTGAAGTGGGTTTCTATAGACAGCACATATATGGGTCTTGTTTTTGTATCCATTCAGCCAGCTCATGTCATTTGGTTGGGGCATTTAATCCATTTACATTTAAAGTAATTGTTGATATATGTTCCTATTGCCATTTCATAGTTGTTTGGGGTTTATTTTGTAGATCTTTTTTCTTCTGTTTTATTTCTTGACTATATAAGTCCCTTTAACATTTATTGCAAAGCTGGTTTGGTGGTACTTAATTCTCTTAACTTTTTCTTGTATGAAAAGCTTTTTATTTCTCTATCAATTTTGAATGAAATCCTTGATGGGTATAGTAATCTTGGTTGTAGATTTTTCCCTTTCAGTACTTTAAATATATCCTGCCATTCCCTTTTGGCCACAGAGTTTCTGCTGTGAGATCAGCTGTTAAGCATATGGGGTTTTCCTTGTATGTTGCTTGTTGCTTCTCCCTTGATACTTTTAATATTCTTTCTTTGTGTTTAGTCTTTGTTAGTTTGATTAGTATGTGTCGTGGCATCTTTCTCCTTAGATTTATACTATATGGGACTCTTCGTGTGTCTTGGACTTGATTGACTATTTCCTTTTCATTTGGGGGGAAATTTTCAACTATAATCTCTTCAAAATTTTTCTCATACACTTTCTTTTTCTCTTCTTCTTCTGGGACCCCTATAATTCGAATGTTGCTACATTTGATATTGTGTCAGAGGTCTGTGAGACATTCTCAGTTCTTTTCATTCTTTTTACTTTATTCTGCTCTTCAGAAGTAATTACTTTGGCCACTTGATGAGAAGAGCTGACTCATTTGAAAAGACCCTGATGTGGAAAAGATTGAGGGCAGGAGGAGAAGGGGATGACAGAAGACGAGATGGTTGGATGGCATCACCGACTCAATGGACATGGTTTTGGGTAGACTCCAGCAGTTGGTGATGGGCAGGGAGGCCTGGCATGCTACAGTTGATGGGGTCACAAAGAGTCGGACATGTTTGAGCGACTGAACTGAACTGAACTCAAAAGTGATGGTGGTTTAGTCACTAAGTCATGTCTGACTCTTGCGACCCCATAGACTGTAGCCTGCCAGACTCCTCTGTCCATGGGATTCTCCAGGCAATAATACTGAAGTGGGTTGCTATCTCCCTTTCCAAAGTTATAACTTCTCAGAAGTTATAGCCACCATTTTACCTTCCAGCTCACTGATTCGTTCTTCTGCTTCAAATATTGTGTTATTGATTCCTTCAAGAGTGTTTTTAATTTCAGTAATGGTGTTGTTTGTCTCTGTATGTTTATTCTTTAATTCTTCTAGGTCTTTGTTAATTGATTCCTGCATTTTCTCCATTTTGTTTTCAAGGTTTTTTATCATCTTTACTATCATTATTCTGAATTCTTTTTCAGGTAGTCTGCCCATTTCTTCTTCATGTATTTGGACTTCTGTGTTTCTGATTTGTTCCTTCATTTGTGTAGTATTTCTCTGCCCTTTCATTATTTTTTTTTTTTTAACTTACTATGTTTGAGGTCTCTTTTACCCAGGCTTCAAGTTTGGATTCTTTCTTCCTTTTGGTTTCTGCCCTCCTAAGTTTGATCCAGTGGTTTGTGTAAGCTTTGTATAGGTTGAGTTTTGTGCTGAGTTTTTGTTTGTTTGTTTGTTTTTTCCTCTGATGGGTAAGACTGAGGGAGGTGGTAATCCTGTCTGCTGATGATTGGGTTTGTGTTTTTGTTTTGTTCATTGTTTAGATGATGCATCAAGCACAGAGTGCTGCTGATGGTTAGGTGATGCTGAGTCTTGTATTTAACTGGTTTCCTTTGTGTAAGTTCTCACTATTCAATACCCCCTAGGGTTAGTTCTCTGGTAGTCTAGGGTCTTAGAGTCAGTGCTCCCACTCTGAAGGCTCAGGGCTTGGTCTTTGGTCAGGAACATAGATTCCACAAATGGTTGGTTATGGCATTAAGTGAGATTAAAATAAATATCCAAAAACGAGAAACCAAAGATGAACCTCAGACAAATGACAGTTACAAAATCAGGCAAATAATAGTTAAAAATAATGGAATATACATATACACCCATGAGCAAAGTCAAAACAGTCCAACAAAAATAAGGTACAATAGATTGATCTGGTGAACAAAGAAATCAAAAATTATATTTACCAGTTAAGAACAAAATTAACTAAAGCACAAACTGGAAAACAAAACTAAAGCAAGGTGCCAAGTGGGGAATAAAGCAATGAAAACAAAACTAGCAAATACATTGAGAGGAAAGAAAAGAAAGAACAGATATGAAAAGCTAAATAGAGATAGATAAAGAAGATTTATATATATCAAAGATTGACTGCAGGGGGCAAAGAACAGTAGGAAAAGCAAACAAAGAGATATTGTAGAAAAAATAATAATAGGTTTAAAATATTAAAAATTAAAATTGAAAAAAGATAAAAAAAAAAAAAAAAGGAAAACTCCACAGACCTGCAAAAGTCCAACATAGCGGTAGAGGTTTATAACAACAATAAAAAATGTGACTGAGAAAAAAAGCTCAAAAGCTTAATTAGATTTCATAGTGCCAATTAAGTTGACAACTACGACAGAGGACGGGGGAGAAAGGAAAAAAAGAAAAGGAAAAAAATCCATCCCTGGACACCCGGCTTGGGGGGCGTGCTGGGTGTGGGGCAGCTCCAGGGCTGGGGATGGCGCCAGCCACTGTTGAGGCGGCTCCAGGACCAGTGGGAGGAGCCTGGGGAGCGCTGTGAGACAGGCCTGCTCCCAACAGAGGGGAGGACACTGTTTTTTATTACAGCTTCTCAGAAGCACCACTGGAAGCTCAGATATGGGCACCCCAGCCAACAGTACAGAGGAGTACAGAAAGAAAGAAAAGTGAAGTCGCTCAGTCGTGTCCGACTCTTTGCGACCCCATGGATTGTAGCCCATCAGGCTTCTCTACCCATTGGATTTCCCAGGCAAGAATACTGGTGTGAGTTGCTTTTTCTATCTCCAGGGGATCTTCCCGACCTGGGAATCGAACCCGTGTTTCCTGCATTGTAGGCAGATGCTTTTACCATCTGAGCCACCAGGGAAGTACAGAGGTGTACAGGGGGCCCACAAAGTAGCCCCTTCTGATGCCCCAAGGAACAAGCCGAGCCGTTCCAGCCTCCAGAAACACCACAAAGCAATATGAAACCTGTTCATGAGAGGAGTCAGGAATGCCTTCCACCAGAGAAATGAGACCTCCCTGTGACCAGCAAGGATATGGGGAGGACCACCAGCTGCTCAACTAACCACACACCCTCCAGTGATGCCTCTGAATGGTCCCAAGGGGTTGTGGTGACAAGACAGAGCCAGGCAGGAGCCAGAGTCAGCCTGGGGGGTGATGGAGCTGAGGCCATCACTGGTCTGATGGTGGACCAGTATGACATGTTGTATAAGGTGGCTGTGCCACCTGCCACCTTCTCTTCAACTGGCCTCCCATCTGTAGTGAACATGAGCCCCTTGCCACCCACAAAAAAAAGAAAAAGAAAAAATCCAAAAGAATCTACAGAACAAGTCAAAACATCAGAATAATAAATGTTTTACTTGAGTCACTGCTGTCAGAGTCCTTTCCGTTGCTGGGAGTCACAGTCCACCTCACCTCCTTAAGATGCCCTCCAACACTGTGCTGATCTCTGGACTTGTTGTGGGAGCTGCTCAGATTCTAATCTGGTCTTTCCCTTATGTTTTCTTCCCTCCAATGTCCACAGCTACCAGAACTAGTGTGTTTTCTTTTGTGGGAGCTCTTAATGACCTTTTATATATTCCACAGACACAGAGTCTGCCTAGTTGATCATGTAGATTTAATCTGCAGCTTGTACAGCTGGTGGGAAGGTTTTGGGTCTTTTTCCTTAGCCACACTGCCCCTGGGTTTCAATTGTGGTTTTACTTCCACCTCTGTATGTGGGTCATGCACTGGGGTTTGCTCCTGAGGCTGCCCTGGAAGACCCGGGTTTGCCCCTGTGATGGCCAGATGTGGAGATGGTATAGCTGCTTGGGTTGCAGGGGTTCTGGCAACACCAGGTACTCAGGGGAGTTGGCGGCTAGGGCGGCAGGAGATACAGTGCTCTAGATGGGTATGGTAACCAGTATTGGCCAATACATGCCAGTATTCTTGCCTGGAGAACCCCACCCCTTCCCTGACAGAGAAGCCCAGCAAGCTACAGGCTGCTGCTGCTGCTAAGTCGCTTCAGTCGTGTCCAACTCTGTGCGACCCCATAAACGGCAGCCCACCAGGCTCCCCCATCCCTGGGATTCTCCAGGCAAGAATACTGGAGTAGGTTGCCATTTCCTTCTCCAATGCATGAAAGTGAAAAGTGAAAGTGAAGTCGCTCAGTCGTGTCCGACTCTTCGAGACCCGATGGACTGCAGCCTACCAGGCTCCTCCATCCATGGGATTTTCCAGACAAGAGTACTGGAGTGGGGTGCCATTGCCTTCCCCAAAGCTACAGTCTACAGGTTGCAAAGAGTCAGACGCTACCGATGCAAACCTGCACGCATAGACACAAGACTTTTTTTGCCTGTAGCAGCTCTGCCCCAGTGAGAGTTGAGCGTGAAGGTGGTGCAGCTGCTTGGCTTGCCAGGACCCTAGTGGTGCCAATTTTGCAGGGACCCAGACTGCCTCTGCTGCAGGTGTTATGGCCCTATCAGTCTTTTTTTGAGCCTCTTGTAGCTGGTGATCAGAAGACCTCTTTGGCCAGTCTCTCTGGAGCTCTGCCCATTCAGGCACTTAGTGGGCTCCCTTGCCTGGGGTCCTTCTCTGTTGTTGGGCACATCAGGCACATAAAGGGGCCTCCTTGGTGGGGTCCTACTCTGTAGTTCAGTGCATCAGGTGTTTGATGGGCCAGCCTCTCTATTGTTCTGCTGCCAATGCTGGCATGTGGGGAGAGAGTGGCTATGGTGATGGCCACATCCACTATGCGTGACTCAGCAGTATCGCCTTGCTTCCATGGCTCTCCGGCTTTTCTCCACAGGCATTTTCCCCCACAGTCTCCTTCCTCACATTTCCTCCATCCATCTCTCCGCAGTCAACATCAGCCCTCTTCCTGGGATTGCTCCACATCCCTGAACTCCAGCTCCCAGCCACTGCTCCTTCCAGCGGATCTGCATCCCTGTCTGGGGTATGTATGGCTGCGCCAAGGACTGTCTGATTCTCATTCCATTTAGGCTGCCACAGATCAGCTGTTTCACTCTCAGCCTTAAATGTTTCTCCTCTGACTCAGAATTGGCCCGATGTGGGGCTCAGACCCCTGCTTCAGTTCCCCCACCAGCCCAGGGCAGGTCCAGTCTTACTAACACTCCTGTTTTTCCCCCTTGTTGCTTTGTCCTACCAAGTTTTGTGCGGGTCTATATAATCTTTTCCACTGGTCAGGTACTGCTGTCTGCTCTCAGCTGGTGTTCTGCATGCACTTCTGTGTCTGAAGGTGTATTCCTGATGTATCCATGGAGAGAAATGTACTCCATGTCCACCTACTCCTCTGCCATCTTGTTTTCCCTCTTCATTTACTTTTGAGTGGTTAATTTTAAAGATATATAATTTTCAGCACACTCCCCAAAATCAAAGTACTTGAAAGTACTTTCTTATGCATAAAACATTCTGGAGACAATTATAAGTTATATAATTTGTCACTGCATTTTGTAAACAATCAAAACAATCCAAGTTGCAACTCAACTAAGAATTTATAAAGCAGATATATAACAGAACTGGAATTAGAAATAAAATAGCCTTGCCTCTGAAGTCTTGCTGCTGCTGCTAAGTCACTTCAGTCGTGTCCGACTCTGTGTGACCCCAGAGACGGCAGCCCACCAGGCTCCCCTGTCCCTGGGATTCTCCAGGCAAGAACATTGGAGTGGGTTGCCATTTCTTTCTCCAATGCATGAAAGCGAAAAGTGAAAGTGAAGTCGCTCAGTCGTGCCCGACTCTTAGCGACCCCATGGACTGCAGCCTACCAGGCAAAAGTACTGGAGTGGGATGCCATTGCCTTCTCCATCTAAAGTTTTACTTTGCCTATTATCAGGCTTCATGTCCCCAGAGTTGATGCATTTTTATGTCAATCAAACTGCTTGTATTTTTTTCAATTAATTGAAGTCATCATCTTTCCGCAAAGCATGATTTTGGAAGAATCAAGAAGTCTTGACTTACAACAAAATTATCACTTCCTCAGAATAAGCTCTTGTGGTTTCTTGGTGTTTTTACTTTATTCTTCGAAAGTTCTTAAGTTCTACAAGTGTATTATGTCTCATAATTTGGTGATTTTAAATGATCAATTCATGAGTGCATATGAACATTTGATTTAGATTAGAATAAGGTTCAATCATAGTAAGTCCAAAATGGTTGCTTTGAATCCTATTATTTCCAATTAGTTTAATTCTTTCCCAACGACAATAAGCTGTATGCATGGATCTCATTAGCATTTTATATATATGAAGAAAAAAACACTGAGATGAGAGTACAAGTATGTTTATGGAATGCTCAATCCAACTCATTTTCTTCTTGTTAATAAAATAAATGAATGATAATAATTCATCAATTAAATTATTTTAGTTTTTTGATTGAAAAAAATTTTTGCTATCAGTAAGGGTCAAAATAGTTCAGTTCAGTTCAGTCGCTCAGTCTGTGACCCCATGGACTGCATCATGCCACGCATCCCTGTCCATCACCAACTCTCGAAGTTTACTCAAACTCATGTCCATTGAGTCGGTGATGCCATCCAACCATCTCATCCTCTGTCATCCACTTCTTCTCCCTCCTTGAATCTTTCCTGGCATCAGGGTCTTTTCAAATGAGGCAGTTCTTCCCATTAGGTGGCCGAAGTATTGGAGTTTCAGCTTCAGCATCAGTCCTCCCAGTGAATATTCAGGACTGATTTCCTTTAGGGTGGACTGGTTGGATCTCCTTTCAGCCCAAGGATTTCTCAAGAATCTTCTCCAACAGCCTATCCATTATCAAGTTCCCCATCAACCTTTCACTTAATGCTTCCAGTAGTCATTTATGATTGTTGTCCTGATCCATTATTTTATTAGGTCTTACAAAATGGTAATATTTATCATTTTCCATGCATCTAATAGCAATGATTTTTCCATAAATAAGAGATTCTCTCATAAACTATTAGATTTTCTGAAATATGTCTGTACAGAAAAGACAGAAGAAATAACTGAATTCTCCCTTTTATTGATTGTCCAAAAAAATGAGTTGATGCCCTAGCTACTTCCAAAAGTGTTCAAGAGGTTTGTGTTTTTGCTTTTACGCTTTTTTGATTTTACTTTGAGTATCATTAAGTGTTTCACGGTATTATGGTCATTATTCTTTTCTCCCATCCTTGAGCAGTGGGAGCCCTTCGGGTTTGCTGCTGTGTAATTTTGACATGATCATAATATGCTTGGATAGCTTCCTTTATCTGCCTGACAAGATGTCCCAGGCTCATCTTGTACAGTTCCTGCCCTGACTTCCAATCAGTCATTTCTCTAAAGAGCCTTGGTTTCTTTTAGTGGAAAATGGGACTTAGAAGCTTCTGTCTGAGTTCTAGAATAGTCATTGTGACTATGTGGTTATTGCCACTAGTGTTTTTCAGTGTACAAAGCTAGAAAATATATTTTTTCAGATAGAGAAAAAGAAATAAGTATATGCATTCAAGTTAACACAGAATTTTTACTTAACTTTTTAATTTGATATTTTATCTTTTTTTTCCCTCCTACTCTGAATATCCTAGTTCCCAATATTAACATAATTACTTATTTGCTTTTCAGTATCTATGTATCTATTAATAATAGTTTCAGATTAACAATGCCAGTATCACCAGCAGTAGTACCACTGAATGCAGTTTAATATTTCTTTGTGTTTCCTTTGTCTTTACAGTAAATACATGAAAATACTATGTTCAAAAAGCACTGAAAATCATTCTTTGCATCGTTTTCTGTGACATACAATTAAGTTCTTTAACTTCTGTTTGTTTTCTAGTTTACAGGTTGATTTTAAAATTAACTTTAAAATTAATTCTGTTTTTAACTACATGAAATACTTACATGATTCCCAAGCCAAAACTATACAACAAAGCAGCTTAGTAGAGGTCTAGCTTCCATCCCTGTCTCTTTCCCACTTTTCTCCACATTCCTGTAAGTAATCATTTTATTACTTTTGGGCTCTGTTTCTTTTTGAAAACATTAGCAGCACACACACACAGAGACACATACATATTCACCACACAAGCCAATACTTCTTACTTGAGAAGAAACTTACAGTATACATTCTTCTGCTCATTGTATTTTTAATTAATGATATATTTTGAAGATTACTCCAAACATTTTTAGACAGCTCTATTTTATAGATGTGCCATCATGCCATACTGGAGGGATATTTTTTAATAATTAAAAAATAATATTTAAATAATCTTGTAAGTAGTTTATTATTCCTAAAGAGATTTTAAAAATTTTAGCCTGTGACACTTTATTTCTCATTGAAATAAAATTAAATCTGTACTTTTCTAGGAACAGTCCTCTTTCAAACACAAAATGGCTGACTCTCATGTGAAAATATATATGTCCACAATGTAAAAAATGAATTACTCTTTTGTTTAAAAAAGTGAAGTTTGTGGTTAATGTTTCTCCTTTGACATGAATTGAAATATAGATTTTACTCTGTAGGTTATAGAACACAAGAAAATAAGCAATAAATTATAGGTTTAAGGTCATAAACACTACCATTCCTTATAAATTTTGATGGTGATAAGAACTTTCTAAAATATATGACAAATTTGAAAACTAAAAGTGTTTAGTCAAACAAGTTCACATTTTTCATAACACATCTCCATTGCCTCTGCCAACATAGAAATGGCATAAATTTTGAATTCATGTATGCAAAATTACTGAATACATAAACACATCACAAGAATATATCAAGTGAACTTGTCGACAAGCAGGAGTCATCGAGGATATTCCATCAAACAATTCGACAATCATATAGTGGGTCAAGCACTCCACTAGCTGCTGGGAATACAAAGCTGAATTGGTTTCCTTAGTCTACCTTTTCTACTAATCTGTGAATTTTTAAAGGGTTGACAAAAGACAGGATTAATTTACAAATTCTGGAAGAGTATGCTAAAGACAATAATTATTTACAAGCTACAGTAGAGGTAGCACAGAGGTGACGTTCAGGTGATTAATTTGTGGGAGAGCTTCCCAGCAGAATGACAGCTGGACTGGGCTGTGAAGGATAAATAACTCTGGGTAGAAGATGGGCAAATGAATCCCTGGCAAAGGGAAAAGCAAATAATACTATATTATACATTAGAAAACTCTGCAAAAGTCCTTTCCCAGAACTCAGTATATTTTTAGGGGCTTTAAAAATATTCAGGCCTGGGTGAACCCCACCCCTACAAACAAACATTCAGATCAATAACACTCAGGTGAACCTGAGTATAAATTTTTTTTTAATTTCTCCAGGTAATCAGTGTGACTCCAAGGCTGACAAGCATTGCAATAATTGATGTCTAGAACTATCCAAAAAGATTTGAACGCTGTGTGCATAGATCTTTTTAGCTCTAAAATAGAGGGATATCCATTTTGCTTATAGAAATCCTGTAACTGCTGTCTGACAATACAGCCTGGGTACAATGTTCTTATCATCTCCCTCTATCACTTTCATATCAAGAAATGGTCACTTTTTTCAATGCATATTAAATTCAGCATTCTAAAATGATATCACTGTTTTACTTGTTTCTATAAACATAAAGGAGAAGTGATGCTGTTAGCATTTAGTAAAAAATTAGGCTTCACCTTAAGCCACAATTTAGTGCGAGTGAAAAATTACCCATCTTTTTTGGCCATTAATGCTTAATTATACATTTCATTAAGTAAAGTTTTTACTTTAAAAGGTTCTTTAGTAACAATTAGTCTTCTCCATTTTCTAATTTATATGCACCTGTTTCTAATTACAGTGCCACCATGTCAGCCTTAGAAAATGCATCTTATGCAAAAATCCTAAACAAAATTCTAGCAATCAGAATCCAACAACACATTAAAAAGATCATACACCATGACCAAGTGGGCTTTATCCCAGGGATGCAAGGATTCTTCAATATCCGCAAATCAATCAATGTAATACACCACATTAACAAATTGAAAAACAAAAACCATATGATTATCTCAATAGATACAGAGAAAGCCTTTGACAAAATTCAACACCCATTTATGATAAAAACTCTCCAGAAAGCAGGAATAGAAGGAACATACCTCAACATAATAAAAGCTATAAATGACAAACCCACAGCAAACATTATCCTCAATGGTGAAAAATTGAAAGCATTTCCTCTAAAGTCAGGAACAAAACAAGGGTGCCCACTTTCACCATTACTATTCAACATAGTTTTGGAAGTTTTGGCTACAGCAATCAGAGCAGAAAAAGAAATAAAAGGAATCCAAATTGGAAAAGAAGAAGTAAAACTCTCACTATTTGCAGATGACATGATCCTCTACATAGAAAACCCTAAAGACTCCACCAGAAAATTACTAGAACTAATCAATGATTACAGTAAAGTTGCAGGATATAAAATCAACACACAGAAATCCCTTGCATTCCTATACACTAATAATGAGAAAACAGAAAGAGAAATTAAGGAAACAATTCCATTCACCATTGCAACGAAGAGAATAAAATACTTAGGAATATATCTACCTAAAGAAACTAAAGACCTATATATAGAAAACTATAAAACACTGGTGAAAGAAATCAAAGAGGACACTAATAGATGGAGAAATATACCATGTTCATGGATTGGAAGAATCAATATAGTGAAAATGAGTATACTACCCAAAGCAATTTATAGATTCAATGCAATCCCTATCAAGCTACCAACAGTATTCTTCACAGAGCTAGAACAAATAATTTCACAATTTGTATGGAAATACAAAAAACCTCGAATAGCCAAAGCGATCTTGAGAAAGAAAAATGGAACTGGAGGAATCAACCTACCTGACTTCAGGCTCTACTACAAAGCCACAGTTATCAAGACAGTATGGTACTGGCACAAAGACAGAAATATAGATCAATGGAACAAAATAGAAAGCCCAGAGATAAATCCACGCACATATGGACACCTTATCTTTGACAAAGGAGGCAAGAATATACAGTGGATTAAAGACAATCTCTTTAACAAGTGGTGCTGGGAAATCTGGTCAACCACTTGTAAAAGAATGAAACTAGAACACTTTCTAACACCATATACAAAAATAAACTCAAAATGGATTAAAGATCTCAACATAAGACCAGAAACTATAAAACTCCTAGAGGAGAACATAGGCAAAACACTCTCTGACATACATCACAGCAGGATCCTCTATGACCCACCTCCCAGAATATTGGAAATAAAAGCAAAAATAAACAAATGGGACCTAATTAAACTTAAAAGCTTCTGCACATCAAAGGAAACTATTAGCAAGGTGAAAAGACAGCCTTCAGAATGGGAGAAAATAATAGCAAATGAAGCAACCGACAAACAACTAATCTCAAAAATATACAAGCAACTCCTACAGCTCAACTCCAGAAAAATAAATGACCCAATCAAAAAATGGGCCAAAGATCTAAATAGACATTTCTCCAAAGAAGACATACAGATGGCTAACAAACACTTGAAAAGATGTTCAACATCACTCTTTATCAGAGAAATGCAAATCAAAACCACTATGAGGTACCATTTCACACCAGTCAGAATGGCTGCGATCCAAAAGTCTACAAATAATAAATGCTGGAGAGGGTGTGGAGAAAAGGGAACCCTCTTACACTGTTGGTGGGAATGCAAACTAGTACAGCCACTATGGAGAACAGTGTGGAGATTCCTTAAAAAACTGGAAATAGAACTGCCTTATGATCCAGCAATCCCACTGCTGGGCATACACACTGAGGAAACCAGAAGGGAAAGAGACACGTGTACCCCAATGTTCATCGCAGCACTGTTTATAATAGCCAGGACATGGAAGCAACCTAGATGTCCATCAGCAGATGAATGGATAAGAAAGCTGTGGTACATATACACAATGGAGTATTACTCAGCCATTAAAAAGAATACATTTGAATCAGTTCTAATGAGGTGGATGAAACTGGAGACTATTATACAGAGTGAAGTAAGCCAGAAGGAAAAACATAAATACAGTATACTAACGCATGTATATGGAATTTAGAAAGATGGTAACGATAACCCTGTGTACGAGACAGCAAAAGAGACACTGATGTATAGAACAGTCTTATGGACTCTGTGGGAGAGGGTGGGAAGATTTGGGAGAATGTCATTGAAACATGTGAAATGTCATGTATGAAACGAGATGCCAGTCCAGGTTCAGTGCACGATGCTGGATGCTTGGGGCTGGTGCGCTGGGAAGGCCCAGGGGGATGGTATGGGGAAGTTGGGAGGGAGGAGGGTTCAGGATGGGGAGCATGTGATTTTTTTTAAAAAAATAAAATTTAAAAAAAAAAAAAAAAAGAAAAGAAAATGCATCTTAAACTCTTTAAGACAACCTGCATATTTCTGCCTACCCAAGGATATTCACCATCCTGTTTAAAAAATAACTCTACTTTTTTTCATCTTAAATGCATTTTCTGTACTTTTCTGGTATAGCATGTTTCTGGTTCTCCAGTATTTAAAAGGTAGGCATGAGCATTAAGACTTTCATCTTTGAACAAGTAAGTAGTGAACATGTCTGAAAGAAAAGGAAATAAGAAACCACCCCTGCCTCAAATCATTAAATTTGTAATCATTATTTTGTATTCATTAGATTTTTAAAATTTGTATTACCTTCTATAACTGAATGTTTGTGTCCTCTTATCCCCCAAATTCATATGTTGAAGACCTAATCCCTGATGTGACAACACTAGGGGCTTTAGGGGAGTAACTAGATTTAGACAGGGTCATGGGGGTGGGGCCTTTCTGATGGTATTGTTGTTCAGTTGCTCAGTTGTGTCCGACTCTTTATGACTCCATGGGCTGCAGTACGCCAGGCTTCCCTGTCCTTCACAATCTCCTGGAGTTTGCTCAAACTCATGTTCCTTGAATCAGTGATGCCATCCAACCATCTCATCCTCTGTCATCCCCTTCTTTTCCTGCCTTCAGTCTTTCCCAGCATCGGGGTCTTTTACAGTGAGTCAGCTCTTCACATCAAGAGGCCAAAAGATTGTAACTTCAGCTTCGAAATCAGTGCTTCCAATGAATATTCAGGGTTGAGTTCCTTTAGACTTGACTGCTTTGATCTCCTTGCAGTCCAAGGGACTCTCAAGTGTCTTTGCCAACACTACAGTTCAAAAGCATCATTTTTTCAGCACTCAGCCTTCTTTATGGTCTAACTCTCACATCCATAGATGAATACTAATACTGGTGGTATTAGTGCCCTTATAAAAATAGGATGAGACTTGAACCCCTCTTTCTCCATCATGTGGAGAGAATTTCAGTACAAATAGTCCAACAAGATTTTTTCTTAAAAAGGATGATATTTAAACAGATCACTTAATTATTTTTAGGTTTTGATTATATAACATGTATATAAACTGGAGCCATGAATGCTACTTTAGAAAAAATAATCAAAATTAATTCCCTATAAATATAGCAAAAGCATGCTCTTACCAGGGCAAAGCATGAGGAAAATCCATTTTTTATATTTCACTCTTCATCTAGGGCATTTTCTTATTATCTCTCCTTGACTGTCAAATTCCATATGCGATCTATGACATTTTACCCCAAGCTTCTCTAATCCCAACAACAAAACTTGGCTATCCATTTTACCATATCCTCTGATCTCAGTTTTCTGTCAAGGACTTGAACAAATTCTTATACATACATTTGTGAATGATAGTAAAGTTCATTTCAAGTACATTTATGAATCTTCTTAATTGTCATCTAGAGCTTCTATATTAACATGAGTAAGTTATCCTGATGCTGTGAATTGAAGTGATATTGGTGGGGGGGGGGGGGCAGGGAATGTACTAAATAATATACTAAAAGACCTAGTTTCACAACTCACTTAACCTTTCTTATCTTCAATTTTAACAATTGACACATTTATATAATGTCCACCTTCTTTGTTGTGAGGATTATATGGAAGTTAAAAGTACTTTGAAGCTTTTAATACTTACGGGATTATTACATTTATATGTATATATGTGAATAAATATGCACACACATAAATAAGATAGTATTTACTCAATATGGTGGAATCCATGGACCTTTTAGTTCTGCCTTTTACAATTTTCAAGCAAATAAATGACCAGTTAAATTATTAGATGAAAAAGGAAAGAGAAATGACCTTTCAACAGAAAAGGATTGCTATATACCTTGGAGACTACCACTGAGATGCCCAGAGAAATGGCTTTTAGAAAAATAGTCACCATTTCATACCTTTAGCTTTCCAAGTCCAATATAGCTGAATTTGACACAGTGGGAGAATATAGAATAAAAATGACCCTGCAGGTAATTTCATCCTATTATGTTTATATGAAAGGAAGACTGTGAACTTTATGCATTTTTTTTTCCAGTGTTCTTTCTTACAGTTTTAGTGAACTGATCAGAACCATCAGAAAGCTATGTGCTGAGGGCTATAATTTCATAGGAAGTAGCACAGTAAAAAATCTGATGGATGTGTACCCGTAAGGAGATAACCTAGGGAAGGCATCAGAAGCAAAATAAGATTGTCTTAAGTAAATCCATTTAGGACTTGCCTATCACATAGACTCCACAACTATCAAATTATGGATTGGTCAGGAGCAGCCAAAAAGCTTGTAAAATATGCTGAGGAAACAAGTCCAGGCTAGTGTATAATCTTAAAGCTGCTGAGGTGGGAAAATCACTAATTGCATTTTCTGAGTGACATTTTTGATCATCCTATCTTCTCATGAAAGAGGATTTTCTGAAAACTGAAAGGGTGTTAGAATATTGAGAAATCAGCTACATGGTGATGTGTTTGCACAGAATATAATTTTCTGTTTTGTGGAGATTAGCAGCAAGAATTGGGGGGTCTTTTGCTTCTTTGTTATTTTTTTTATTTTACTTTAAAAATTTTATTATTTGAATATAATTGCTTTACAATATTGTGTTAGTTTCTGCTGTACAATAAGCATATAAGAGTTGGTTTTGTTGTTGTTTTTTCCAGAAATCATACTATGTCCAAGCAGTTATTTAGGAAGGACCTTATACACAATAGTCCTGATGTGACTACTAAAGTGGATAGAAATTCATGCCAACAGGACAAATGTCATTGGCTCCCTTTCCTTGTAATTTTTCAGAAGAATCTTATATAAATGTACTGATGGGAACAGCCAGTAATGGGATTCCTCAGTGAGGAAAAGAAAGTACAAAATAATGAATGGTGAGCTTCCGGGCAAGAACAACATCAGCAGGAGATAAAGAGAAGTTGAGCTGTGTTCAGACTGAAAAATTATTAAGGAAGCAACAGATTAATCTCTGCTAATATGTTAGTGGCTGTATGAATATAGCAGCTGTATCACTCATGTTGTCATAACTATTATGTTCTGTCTGAAGAAAGAATCTAAATACTCAGGCTCTAGTGCTGCTGAATAGATGGAATTCTAGCACTTTAATAGAATCATTTAAGGGAAAGCACTGGGATTTTGGAAAGAGAGCACTTCTTGTATCTGAAAAGCCATGAAATCATCTGGGGAAACTGATGAACTGACAATCAAGTAAGTGGACTGAGCAAGGAAGAGGACAGAAGGGCGCAGCTAACCTAGCTCAGTTGGTAAAGCATCAGCCTGCAATGCAGGAGACCACGGTTCAATACCTGGGTTGGGAAGATCTGCTGGAGAAGGGATGGACTACCCACTCCAGTATTCTTGGGCTTCCCTTGTGGCTCAGCTGGTAAAGAATCTGCCTACAATGCAGGAGACCTGGGTTCAATCCCTGGATTGGGAAGATCCCCTAGAGGGGTGCATGGCATCCCACTTCAGTATTCTTGCCTGGAGAATCCCCGTGCACAGAGAAGCCTGGCGGGCTATAGTCCACAGGGCTGCAAAGAGTTGAACACAACTGAGTGACCAAGTACACAGCACTACCTGCTTAAGATAGAAAGATTATCACCTTCTCATCTCATTCAGGGTCATCTTTTCTGCTCACAGACCGAGAAATGCTTAACTTGACTATTTAAAAATCTCTGACAGAGAGAAGAGTACAGAATAAAAATAGCTCTGCAGATAATTTCATCTTACATATGTTTATATAACACCTAAATTGTAAAAATTGTATTAAAAGTATAAATTAATAAGTTAGGTTTTCAAAAATAATGATTAGATAGACACGAGATGAGTAACTTACTGTATGCATCAAAATTAGTGTGCACAGCAATGTAAAATGTTGGCAACAATTATTTTTCTATTTGGATTTTCTTCCTTCTTGCATTTTTAAAGTAACAAAGTAAATGGGGAAAGGTGAAAACCCTCTGGCTTTATTTTGTGGTTTAATAATAAGTCCTAAAAGAATTATCATTCTAATTCAAAATGGATGTGCATTATCACATTCTCAGGCTTACAAAGGTTACCAATAAAAGATCAGTATAGGGAAGCCTAAGGCCAAAGTAAAGGGGTCATTTGGGCACAACTAGGAAAGAAGATTTTCCCCTATTGATCAGGTAAGCAAGATGAACCCCAAGCAGAAACAGTGCTATCCTTATAGTGAACTTCAGGTTAGCTGGAACCAATGTAGGGAAACTGATGATCCAGGTCAGGACAAGCCTGCACATGGTGAAAAGCCACAGAATTAGAGTTGAGGATCCAGGAGATGCACTTATGGTCCTGCCAACCCCTCCTGAAAATCTGGTGCGAAATATCACTCATGGTTTTACATAGTCTTATAATAGGGCCTCCGTTATAGCTGTGTTATAGCCTGTGTTATAGCCTATAGTTATAGGCCTGTGTTATAGCTGAGCACTGAAGAATTGATGCTTCTGATCTGTGGTGTTGGAGAAGACTCTTGTGAGTCCCTTGGACTGCAAGGAGATCCAGCCAGTCTATCCTAAAGGAAATCAGTCCTGAATATTCATTGGAAGGACTGATGCTGAAGCTGAAACTCCAATGCTTTGGCTGCATGATGCAAACTGACTCACTAGAAAAGACCCTGATGCTGGGAAAGATTGAAGGCTGGAGAAGGGGATGACAGAGGATGAGATGGTTGGATGGCATTGATGGACATGAGTTTAAGTAAGCTCCGAGAGTTGGTGATGGACAGGGAAGCCTGGCATGCTGCAGTCCACTGATCGCAAAGAGTCGGACATGACTTAGTGACTAAACTTATAACAGGGCCAGGAAAAAGTGCTTTTGTTACTGCTTCTTCCTCTGAACTACTGTTTACTCTATTTTCCCCCAAGCTTATACGTCTTTATATTGCTATGTGCTAAGTCACTTCACATTTTGTCATACTGAAGAGTTCTGACAAAACTGGAATGGGTGAATTCAATTCTGATGACCATTATATCTACTACTGTGGGCAAGAATCCCTTAGAAGAAATGGAGTAGCCCTCATAGGCAACAAAAGACCCCAAAATGCAGAACTTAGGTGTAGTCTCAAACATGACAGAATCATCTCTGTTCGTTTCCAAGGCAAATTATGCAGTATCACAGTAATCCAAGTCTATATGCCAAACACTAATGCCAAAGAAGCTGAAGTTGAATGGCTTTATGAAGACTTACAAGACCTTCTAGAACTAACACCCAAAAAAGATGTCCTTTTCATCATAGGGGACTGGAATGCAAAAGTAGGAAGTCAAGAGATACCTGAAATAACAGGCAAGTTTGGCCTTGGAGTACAAAATGAAGCAGGGCAAGGCTAACAGAGTTTTGCCAAGAGAATACACTGGTCATAGCAATCACCCTTTCCAAAAACACAAGAGACAACTCTACACATGGGCATCACCAGATGGTCAATATTGAAATCAGATTGATTATATTCTTTGCAGCCAAAGATGGAGAAGCTCTATACAGTCAGCAAAAACAAGACCAGAAGCTGGCTGTGCCTCAGGTCATGAACTCCTTATTGCAAAATTCAGACTTAAATTGAAGAAAGTAGGGAAAACACTAGGCCTTTCAGGTATGAAATACATCAAATCCCTTAAAATTATACAGTGGAAGTGACAAATAGATTCAAGACATTAGATCTGATAGAGTGCCTGAAGAACAGTGAACAGAGATTAATCACATTGTACAGGAGGCAGGGAACAAGGCCATCCCCAAGAAAAAGAAATGGAAAAGGCAAAATTCTTGTCAGAGGAGGCCTTACAAATAGCTGTGAAAAGACGTGAAAGACTAAGGAGAAAAGGAAAGATACACCCATTAGAATGCAGAGCTCCAAAGAATAGCGAGGAAAGATAAGAAAGCCTTCCTCAGTGATCAATGCAAAGAAATAGAGGAAAACAATAGAACGGGAAAAACTAGAGATCTCTTCAAGAAAATTAGAGATACCAAGGGAATATTTCATGAAAAGATGGGCACAGGAAAGGACAGAAATGGCATGGACCTAACAGAAGCAGAAGATATTAAGAGGTGACAAGAATATGCAGAAGAACTGAACAAAAAAGATGTTAAAGACCCAGATAACCACAATGGAGTGATCACTCATCTAGAGCCAGACATTCTAGGCACAAAGCTAGTGGGGGTGATGGAATTCCTCCTGAGCTATTTCAAGTCCTAAAAGATGATGCTGTGAAAGTGCTCCACTCAATACACCAGCAACTTTGGAAAACTGAGCAGTGGCTACAGGACTGGAAAACGTCAGTTTTCATTCTAATTCCAAAGAAAGGATATGCCAAAGAATGTGCAAACTACCGCACAGCACTCGTCTCACATGCTAGCAATGTAATGCTCAAAATTTTCCAAGCCAGGCTTTGACACTACATGAACCAAGAACTTCCAGATGTTCAAGCTGGGTTTAGAAAAAGCAGAGGAACCAGAGATCAAATTGACAACATCCATTGGATCATAGGAAAAGCAAGAGGGTTCCAGGAAGACTAGTACTTCTGCTTTATTGACTACGCCAAAGCCTTTGACTGTGTGGATCACAACAAAGTGTGGAAAATTCTGAAAGAGATGGGTACCAGACCACCTTACCTGCCTCCTGAGAAATCTGTATGCAGGTCAAGAAACAACAGTTAGAACTGAGTATAGAACAAGGGACTGGTTCCAAACTGGGAAAGTAATACATCAAGGCTGTGTATTGTCACCCTGCTTATTTAACTTATATACTGAGTACATCATGTGAAATGCCCCAGCTGGATGAAGCACAAGCTGGAATCAAGATTTCTGGGAGAAATATCAGTAACCTCAGATATGCAGATGATGCCACTCTTATGACAGAAAGCAAAGAAGAACTAAAGAGCCTCTTGATGAAAGTGAAAGAGCAGAGTGAAAAAGCTAATTTAAAACTCAACAATCAAAAAGCTAAGATTATGGCATCCAGTCCCATCACTTCATGGCAAATAAATGAGGAAACAATGGAAACCATGACAGACTTTATTTTCTTGGGCTCCAATATCACTGCAGATGGTGACTGCAGCCATGAAATTAAAAGATGCTTGCTCCTTGAAAGAAAAGCTATGACCAACCTAGACAGCATATTAAAAAGCAGAGACATTACTTTGCTAACAAAGGTCCATCTAGTCAAAGCCATGGTTTTTCCAGTAGTCATGTATGAATGTGAGAGTTGGACCATAAAGAAAGCCGAGCACTGAAGAATTGGTGCTTTTGAACTGTGGTGTTGAAGAAGACTCTTGAGAGTCCCTTCGACTGCAAGGAGATCCAACCAGTCCATCCTAAAGGAAATCAGTCCTGAATGTTCATTGGAAGAACTGATGCTGAAGCTGAAGTTCCAATGCTTTGGCCACCTGATGCGAAGAGCTGACTCATTTGAAAAGACCCTGATGCTGGGAAAGATTAAAGGCAGGAAGAGAAGGGGACGACAGAGGATGAGATGGTTGAATGGCATCACTGACTCAATGGACATGAGTTTGAGAAAACTCCAGGAGTTGGTGATGGACAGGGAAGCCTGATATGCTGCAGTCCGCGGGTTGCAAAGAGTCAGACAAGACTGAGCGACTGAACTGAACTGAAGTTGCTCCAGTCATGTCTGACTCTTTTGTGACACTATGGACTGCACCCCACCAGTCTTCTCTGTCCATGGGATTCTCCAGGCAAGAATACTGGAGTGGGTTGCTGTTTCGTTCTCCAGGGGATCTTTCCCAACCGGGGATCGAACCTATGTCTCTTTATGTCTCCTTCACTGGCAGGAGAGTTCTTTACCTGTAGCACCTCCTGGGAAGCCCTCATATTCCCAATGGGTTGGCCAAAATGTTCCTTCAGGTCTTTCTGTAAGATGTTACAGGAAATCTGAATGAACTTTTTGACGAATCCAGTGTTAATCATCTTGCAGTACTTCCCCAACTCTTCTATAAAACTCTCTCAAATCTTCCAAAACCCAGTACATAATTGTTGTGTAACAGGAAAATGTATTTTTAAACAGTTTAGAGTGTTTTCTTTTGCTAACGTCCTTGTGTGTGATCTTTTTCTCTTTTAACCCATTGCCCAAAGGAGAATTAAAATTTTTATAGCAGAAATACAGAATCTGTACCTTCTGCTTTTGACACCCAAAATAAATATGTAAAGCCCAATTTTTCTTAGTCTAACTTTATTAAGAAAGTAAAAGATTTTCTAAATTTCAAAACTATTCTGTTATATAACAAAACAAGCCTGGCTAACTCAGATCAAAGAGCTGTGCTGTAGAGATAAGGGAAAACATAGTGTGTGTAGGAAGCTTCTAACAGGAAGAGAAAATAGGAAATCTTTTAAAATAGTAAGAATAAGAGTCTTTAAAAGAGGATGATATAAAATAAGGGTTATTCAGGAGCTAGAGGAAAGATCTATTCCCTCTATTTTCCA
Organism: Bos grunniens; assembly: GCF_055505025.1. Lineage (NCBI taxonomy): Eukaryota > Metazoa > Chordata > Mammalia > Artiodactyla > Bovidae > Bos > Bos grunniens. The sequence goes on along the minus strand of NC_141166.1, from coordinate 52,748,037 downwards.
GGGTCTTAACTAAAGGGAGGGCTTCCCATGTGGCTAGTGGTAAAGAACCCATCTGCCAATGCAGGAGACATAAAAGATGCTGGTTCAATCCCTGGGTCAGGAAGATCCTCTGAAGGAGGACATGGCAACCTTCTCCAATATTCTTGCCTGGAGGAGAATCCCAGGGACAGAGGAACTTGGCAGGCTACAGCCCATAGTGTTGCAAACAGTTGGACACAACTGAAGCAACTTAGCACACACAACCAAAGAGAACAGATGTATGAGAGTATAAAAATGCCAATATAACCCCAGATAGGTTTCTGAAAGAATATGAAAGTATCTAACTTGGGTTATATCTACCCACCTTATCCAGCATATCAAGGCAGGTATGACAGTAGTGACTAATAGAAGTATCTAATCTAGATGGATATGACATAATATTATATGTCAACCTGGATAGGCCATGTTGCCCAGTTCTTTGATCAAACACCAGTTAGGTGTTGCTGTGAAGGTATTTTTCAAATATGATTAACATTTAAATGAGCAAACTTTAAGTAAAGCAGCCAAATATTGGGGGTGGGGGGGATGGGTGGTGCTCCTATCAATGGAAAGACTTAAAAGACTGAAGTCTCCTGAAGACAAAGTAATTCTGCATTCTTACTGTCTTTGAACTTGAGACTACAGCATCAACTCTTCCCTGGGTCTCTAGCCTGGTGGCCTGCCTTTTTGATTGTGGACTTGCCATCCCCTACAATTGTGTGAGTCAGTTCCTTGAAATAAATTTCTCTTGCTCTTGCTCTCTCTCTCTCAGTATATATATTCAAAAATATACACTCATACACACACTCATGCTTACATACATCCTACTGGATGTTATATATATATGTATATATATATATATATGAAAGTGAAAGTGAAGTTGCTCAGTCATGTCTGACTCTTTGCGACCCCTGGACTGTAGCCTACCAGGTTCCTCCATCCTTGGGATTTTCCAGGTAAGAATACTGGATCGGGTTGCCATTTCCTTCTCCAAGAGATCTTCCCAACCAGGGATTGAACCCAGGTCTCCTGCATGATAGGCAGACGCTTTACCGTCTGAGCCACCAGGGAAGTCCGTTATATATATCCATTATATATATATAGTGTACTATACATCTTATTAATTCTATTTCTCTACAGAACTCTGACTAATATAGTAGATAAACCTAACCTAACCTCACTCATTCTCTATAAAATCTTCTTATAAAAAAGAAGGAAAATTAGAACTGATATTTTTCTCAGGGAGAAGCCTGGACGACATTGCACCTGAGAATACTAATAATGCACACTGTCCTCCTAGTCTGAACACTTGCCATTTTACTTGCATTGTCCTAATTTCACCTCTAAAACATTTTCAGGACACAATGGCTATTGCCATCCCATTCTGCATGGTTAATCTGAATGTCTGGGCTATTATGGAATTGTCACTTTAGTTTTACGAGCTGAGCCTTCCCTTGTTTTTGAATGAGCTTGTATTTAATTCTTATCAGTTTTATGACAAAGTAAAACAGGGATCAAATTTACTATGCAAGCTCTGATTCATGAAATTGTTTGAACAATATTAGCATTGGACTGTAAAGACTATTACTTTCTAATAACTAATACATTTTCAAATAGGTAACAAGTCAGGGATATTTATTTTCTGAAAATGTATTATGTCAAAAGACAATAAGGTACTATTGGGAGTAGTCATAAGTACCTTATTAAATCATGTTTTGGCATGAGTATGGTTTAGAATATGAAAATGGTTGTTAATGGGTCTCAAGCAGTTTAAAATAGATTTATAGTCACGGCTACTAGGGGCACTAAAAGTACTGTATCATAAAAAAAGAAGCTAAAGAAAGTTAAGAGACATAAATATAAGATGTGGTCAAAATATCCATAAACATCCCAGGCCCAGATGGCTTCTGGAGTGAATTCTACCAAATGTTTAAGGAAGAAATAATATCAAGCTACATATATTCTTCCAGAAACTGAAAAATAGGGACTATTTCCCAACTTATTCTATGAAGCCAGCATTGATCTGAGATAAAAACTAGACAGAGACATCAGAAGAAAACAACAAAACAAAAATTAGACCTTATCTTGTAGTGCATTTTAATTTATTGACCAAATATGAAAGGTAATGATACAGATAAAAGTCCTATGTTCTTTTAACATTTTAATTTTAATGGTCATTATGTATGTACAGAGCTTCTCTCATAATTCAGTTGGTAAAGAATCCACCTACAATGCAGGAAACCCCATTTCAATTCCTGGGTTGGAAAGATACACTGGAGAAGAAATAGGCTCAGCTGGTAAAGAATCAGCCTGCAATGTGGGAGACCTGGGTTCAATCCCTGGGTTGGGAAGATCCCCTGGAGAGGGGAAAGGCTACCCACTCCAGTATTCTAGCCCGAGAATTCCATGAACTGTATAGTCCATGGGGTTGCAAAGAGTCAGACATGACTGAGCAACTTTCACTTTTCAGCTAGGAAAAGTAAGAGAAATAATTGATACATGAAACTTATTTCAGTCATCCATATGCAGGTGTGTGTGAAGTGGATATTCATTTATATACAATAATGTGCCTGTCAGGATAAAAATACAATTCTTACTAAGGGTAATGGTAAAAAAAATTTTGAACATAAATTTCTTAGAATATCAAGATTATTTCCTTGATCAATTTTTAATTCCTTCTATAGTTGAAGAATATTTTCAGAATATATGTTTCCCTTCTTGCAACTCATAAGATTTTTGTTGCTTACACAATTTTGCTTTGGAAAAACTCATAAAATATTTTCTTACACAATTTTTTTTTTTTACTGAATTATATAAACCTAGAATTATGACTCTTGGAAAATGAAACTAATTTTCAGAGTTTGATGTATGGCTTGTGCCATGAATGCTATTTTGTCTTCATGTCAATGAGTAGCTCACAATGTATGTGTATCAGCCAACTTAAATTGTTATTAGAATTGATGATATAGTGAAGTGAGTGTTTTTTTCTGTGTGTAGTGTTATATTGAAGCATCAGTTCTGTTACAACAAATACCATTCATTTGTCATATAAAATACATGGAGACATTTAAGAAAGTATTTTTCCACACTTCTTTGTCACAATTTCCATTTACTAGAAACAAAACTTGGATTAATTTCAAGATAATGTAAATCTTTCCTATAGGAAAAATGAGCTATTGCACCTAACTGAGTAATATAACACAGGACTTGGGAATGGCATTACACTGAGACCTTTACATGTTTCTTTTATACCATTATGGTAAAAAAAATCTCTTTTCCCAAAGCAAAATAGATTTACTACCATTTTGATGCTATAATTTTTAGGTGTATTAATCAAAGATCTTCTTTAAAAGTCTAGAAATGGCATCAAACAAACCTTAACTATTTAAAAATTTGATGCCATCAATGACACAATGCCATTGATTTTCAGATTTGTTTTTCTGTTCAAAATTTTTCATAGAATTTTATATCCCCAGAACAACTGATTCTCACATGATTAGACAGGAAACCACCTTATACTTAACTATTAATAGTAAGTTTCATCAATTCTGTGTCCTCTTTTTCTGACTTTCGTGAAGAGAAAACATCTGCTTGCCATTCTCTATATAATAACATCATATATTTGAAGTTTGTAATTAAGTTTCCCCTGAAGATTTAATAACTATGATTCTCGAAACTCCCTTTCTAAACTTCTAAACCTGTAATCAGTTACTTCATTATGCAACAGCAACAAAGACCCAGTGCAACCACAAATAAATATTCCAAGTTCTCCTTATTTTTTCACAAGTCTTAAAATTGTTGAGATCCAAATTGGACATATCCCATAATTTATTATTAAAGGATCTCTATCATCATACCACTCCATCTTTCGAGCACTGGTCTAGGAGTCTGGAGATTTAGCATCTATTTCTGCCTTTCCTGCTTCCCAGGTGGTGCTAATGGTAAAGAATCTCCCTGCCAATGCAGGAGATGCAAAAGACTCAGGTTCTATCCTTGGTTTGGGAAGATCCCCTGTAGTAGAAAATGGCTACCTACTCTAGTATTCTTGCATAGAAAATTTCATGGATAGAGGGGCCTGGTGGGTTATAGTCCATGGGGCCACAGAGTTGGACGCAACTGAGCACAAGAACGGAGAAGGCAATGGCACCTCACTCCAGTATTCTTGCCTGGAAAATCCCATGGACGGAGGAGCCTGGTAGGCTGCAGTCCATGGGGTTGCTAAGAGTCGGACACAACTGAGCGACTTCACTTTCCCTTTTCACTTTCATGCATTGGAGAAGGAAATGGCAACCCACTCCAGTGTTCTTGCTTGGAGAATCCCAGGGACGGGGGAGCCTGGTGGGCTGCCGTCTATGGGGTCGCACAGAGTCGGACACGACTGAAGTGACTTAGCAGCAGCACAGCACAAGAACAAAAACACAGTCCCCCTTTCCTGCTTATTAGCTTTTCTGATTTGTGTTAAGTCATCCAAATTATCTGCATTCCAGTGTACATATATATTGATGGTAGGAACTGGACTAGAAGATCTTTATTGTCTCACAGTTTTATGATTTTCTCCAGTGAAACAATTTTAATGGATATCTTTGTGTGACAAATGCTTTGCATTCTCTTCTGCAGGTTTTTTTCTTCACAAATAAAATTATCTTCCATTTATTCCCTGGGAGCTTCATTTTATTTATTTCTTCAGCTTGTCAAAGTCATTCAGAATTCTAATTTTCTACAAGGCAAAGGATACTCCTAAAATATCAGTGTTTCAATGCCCTATGCAGTATCTAGGAAGAAAGAACTCAGAATATTCGTTTGTATAGTGAATCAGTTTCAGGAATTTATATAAGATAAACAAATGTGGTTATACTTAGTCTCATAAAAGAAAAGTTTCACAGGATAAAGAATAGGTCAAAAGGTGAAATTAGGAAATTCTCTGGCAGTCAGTGTTTAGGACTCTGTGCTTACACTGCCAAGGGCCCAGGTAAACTCCTTGGATAAGGAGCTAAGATCCTGCAAGCCTCATAGCATGACCAATAAAAGGGGGAAGTGGGATTAGCCAATCTTTACTGTTCCTCCTCCATTTTTCCCTCTTCCACTAATATTTATTTAATACTCCCATTTACTGTGCTCAGTGCTGTGCCAAGAAAGCGTAACAGATGAATTTCTTGTCCTTGCAGAACTCACATCCTAAAATAGGTGTCATTGAAGTGAGAAAAAGGGTAAAAAAAAAAATAGACTTAAAATATGCAAAGAATAAATGACTGTTTCAAAGTACATGTACTTTTACCAATATGTGCTTGTTGGAATCTGGTAGTAAAAGGTTCATCTTCGTCAAGTCTAAACTTATGACTTAGACTATGGCTTCTGCCTTGTTCACCTTCATATGACTTTTAAGAGGAATCTTGTCTGGAAACAGATAGTGTCTTTTTATTCTCGTATCACTTCTGTTTATTTACACCTACTCCTCCTCCTTCTTTCCCTTCTCCTTCTCCTCTCCCCTCTCTATCCTGTCCCCTATGCGTGCGTGCGTGAGCCCGCGCACACACACACACACACACACACACAATTTCCTCCAATTTAAGGTACTTCATGTAGAGTGAGTCCCACAATCTCCTTGGAACCAGGTTTCCTAAATTAGTCTCAACTTTTTCTCAAAATTACTGTCAAATCTTTCTTCTTGAGAATAAAATCAAAGGGTTCTTGAGAAATAATAATAATGGTAAATCAAGCGTAGCTTTTTCCCACCAAGGCTTTGAATCGCTAGTATAGGGACTATAAGTAATTTTTGCTAGAGTAAGGTGTGCATATTCTTAAACTTCTATCCTCATAGTTGGAAAGGTCATAAGAACTATAAAAGAAGAGTTGGAAATTTTCCTGGAGAACTGAAATGGGATGAGATAAGTTTTAGAAATATTCTCACAGTATTTGAGAATATTCGGAGTGATCTAAGGAGTAGATATAACAGACGAAAGAGCTAGTGGAATAAGCAGACTGGACATATCTTTATAGTCTAATTTGTAACTGTGGATGAAGGATTAGACAGTAAAGAAGAGAGACAGCAAAAGAAGAATTTTAATGAGTGGTTTGATAGTTGAAGTGATGGATCACTAACTCTACTCCTGACAAAACACATAAACACCCACAACTTTCCTTTCTTTGTAAAATGTGGCTAAATGTACTCCCTTACTGAGGAAATGTCAAAAATAACAAACAATAAAAATCACTGAAAAGTTACCATAAAAAATCCCTTAAATAAAAGCAGCTTTTCTCCAGAATTTTTTCCTAAGCTTTATTCAACTTTTCTATAAATTTATTTTAATATGCCATTTTTTATTCTCATAGAATACGTCTATCCTGTTGGGAGATCTAAAAGAATTTTTTCTTTGTCAACTGAAACATGTAAGTTTTGATAGTGTTCATTGTAAATAGCTCATTGTACAATAGTGTTCATTGTAAAGTAACATAAGATTTGTACTTTTTTCTTTAAAAAAATCATATACTAGAGCAAGACTGGTGATAAGAATGACAGTAAATAAAAACACAATAATAGGGAGATGCTAAATCAGATGAGCCACAATATTTAATATAAAACAAATCTTTTAAAATTCCTTTTACGTTACAATACCCAAGACATGGAAGCAATCTAAAAGTCAATCAACAGAAGAATGGATAGAGAAGATGTGGTACATATATAAAATGGAATATTAGTCAGCCATAAAAAGGAACAAAATTGTGCCATTTGCAGAGGGATTGATGGACCTGGAGACTTTCACAGAGAGTGAAATAAGTCAGATAATATATTATCACTTATATGTAGAATCTAGAAATACAGTACAGATAAACTTATTTACAAAGTAGAAATAGAGTCACAGATGTAGAGAACAAATTTATGGATACCAAAGGGGGAAGGGAGGTATGGGATGCATTGGGAGATTGTGATCAACATATATATATATATATAGGGATCAACTACTATATATAAAATAGATAAAATAGATAACTAATGAGAACCTATTGTAGAGCACAGGGAGCTCTACTCAATGCTTTGTGGTGACCTAAATGGTAAGAAAATACAAAAATAAGGAACATATGTATCAGTTCAGTTCAGTTCAGTCACTCAGTCATGTCTGACTCTTTGCGACCCCATGGACTGCATCATGACAGGCCTTCCTGTCCATCACCAACTCCTGGAGTTTACTCAAACCCATGTCCGTTGAGTGGTGATACCATCCAACCATCTCATCCTCTGTCGTCCCCTTTTCCTCTCACCTTCAATCTTTCCCAGCATCAGAGTCTTTTCCAATGAGTCAGTTATAACATCAGGTGGCCAAAGTATTGGAGTTTCAACTTCAGCATCAGTCCTTCCAATGAACTCTCAGGACTGATTTCCTTTAGGATGGACTGGTTGGATCTCCTTACAGTCTAAAGGACTCTCAAGAGTCTTCTCCAACACCACAGTTCAAAAGCATCAATTCTTCGGCACTCAGCCTTCTTTATAGTTCAACTCTTACATCCATACATGAAGACTGGAAAAGCCATAGCTTTGACTAGACGGACCTTTGTTGGCAAAGTAATGTCTCTGCTTCTGAATATGCTGTCTAGGTTCATCACAGCATTTCTTCCAAGGAGCAAGCATCTTTTAATTTCATGGCTGCAGTCACCATCTGCACTGATTTTGAAGCCCCAAAAAATAGTCTGTCATGGTTTCCATTGTCTCCCCATCTATTTGCCATGAAGTGATGGGACACATACCATGATCTTAGTTTTCTGAATGTTGAATTTTAAGCCAGCTTTTTAAAACACTCTCCTCTTTCACTTTCATCAAGAGGCTCTTTAGTTTTTCTTCGCTTTCTGCCATAAGGGTAGTATCACGTGCATATCTGAAATTATTGATATTTCTCCCAGCAATCCTGATTCCAGCTTGTGCTTCATCCAGTCCAGCATTTCTCATGATGTACTCTGCATATAAGTGAAATAAGCAGGGTGACAATATACCACCTTGACATACTCCTATTTGGAACCAGTCTGTTGTTCCATGTCCAGTTCTAACTGTTGCTTCCTGACCTGCATGTAGGTTTCTCAAGAGGCAGGTTAGGTGGTCTGGTATTCCCATCTCTTTCAGAATTTTACACAGTTTGTTGTGATCACACAGTCAGAGTCTTTGGCATAGTCAATAAAGCAGAAGCAGATGTTTTTCTGGAACTCTCTTTCTTTTTCAATGATACAGTAGGTATTGGCAATTTGATCTCTGGTTCCTCTGCCTTTTCTAAATCCGGCGTGAACATCTGGAAGTTCATGGTTCACATACTGTTGAAGCCTGGCTTGGAGAATTTTGAGCATTACTTTACTAGCATGTGAGATGAATGCAATTGTGCAGTAGTTTGAGCATTCTTTGGCATGGCCTTTCTTTGGGATTGGAATAAAAACTGACCTTTTCCAGTCCTGTGGCCACTGCTGAGTTTTCCAAATTTGCTGGCATATTGAGTGCAGCACTTTCACAGCATCATCTCTCAGAATTTGAAATAGCTCAACTGGAATTCCATCACCTCCACTAATTGATCCACTTTGCTGTACAGCAAAAACTAATACAATGTTATAAAGCAACTATACTCCAATAAAAATTAATTAAAAATAAAATAAAGTTCCTTTTACAGAAGCATATTCATTTAAATCACCATTTAGGTACTCCTACACTTTACTTTTTATAAGGTATGTTTTAAATCCACTGCTCATTTAGTCATGACTCAGTTGGTGTGTGTGTTAATGAACAAGCTAATAGAGTTTGAGCCCTTTAAGACATACTAATATTTTCAAACAAGTTAAAAGGGTCTTCACCTCAGCAGGGGCCCAAGTAGAAAAACACTGATCTTATATTGCTTCTGGTGAGTGTTAGAGTCTATAAACTTTTAGATCTAAATGCTTAATGGGATTTGTATATTCAGTAGAAATAAAACAGTGCAGTTGTGTTCACAGCCTTTTTGGTTTTTGCTTGGGGTTTAAAAAGTGCTTCTAGAAGGGGTGAATGTTTTATTGATTAGCCAACCCAACAATTTTTTACTGTGTATAAATAATTGCTAGGTGTTTCAGCAAATTCAAGTTGTAAAAGTGACTGGAGTCAACATTATTTGGTAAATTACTACCAATCCTTACTAAACATTTTTCATATTTCAATTAACTTTTTTCTGCCACTAAGTACTAAACAATAAAGCAACTGTGCAGTTAGATACCATTTTATCATGCCTGAACATTACTATTTTACAAAGAGTAATAATTTTTGGATGCATAAGCTGTCAGTTAAATAATTTCATTTACCTTTAAATGATTTGTAAGCCTCTTTAAGAACATCATTAACAAACCTCCTTTAATGATTAGCCAGGAAATGTCCTCATATAATTAACAATTTTCTTACACCAAGCAGAACACTTTTGTCCTAGAGAAGAGGGTGGGAGAGCTTTGAGGAGGACCTACAAAAGATAAATCTAGGCCAGACAGTCCCAATGGTCACAGATGATAAATATCTGGAACCATTTAACAAAGCCCCAATGGGAAGTCAGTATCATCATCATTTTGTAAATGATGGAGGTGGATTTCAAACATTCTTTCCTGTGTGTAAATGTGGAACATCTGTGGGAACAAATGCCTGTTCAGGCTGTGCAAACAAAAATAGAAAGATTTCCATTCTGAAATCTCTTTCCGGAGTATGGTTGGATATAAGAAAGAGAAGACCAGATTCTTGTTATGGCATTTAAAATTGGTGTTCATAAAAGATAATCAGGTTTGCCCATTGTTTCAGGATGGTTGTCTTAATTAATAATTTTATTAATGTCCCCAAGCATAAGATTCACCCATGTAGATAGAGACAGGTTGATGTAATGCTTTTGGCAAAGAGGTAGATTATGTTACTCTGCTCATTTCAAAGCCTCCATGATGGTCACAGATCAGAAAGTAATTTGAAAAGGATGAATCTATTTCCCCCTTGCTTCCTGCTAAAGTAGTTAAGATTGCTATTCCAGATTAGTTTTTATTGATAAAACTCATATGTTAACTTTTTCCAAGTAATAATTAAAATATTTCAGTTAGATTTGGCTCATAACAATCTTTTTTGGCTATCACAATCTTAGACTTAACTTCCCTAATTATACCAAGTTAATTTATACTATCTGACTGAAAACAATGGAGGGAAGTAGCGGCTATAGCATTTTAAGTCATTTTGGTTTTTCCCACCTCTCAGATGTTTATCATATTTTTCAATGGACCAGTGAACACATCACACTTTGAGGCTAGAAATTTTATACATAAGAATCAGATTTAAGCAAATAGACTATTTGTGTTTGTGGTTGAAGAGAGACATATTTTAAAATTATACTTAAAGCATTTTTATAAATATATATTTATACACATACTTATAAATTATATTTTAAATTACTCTGTAATTGCCAGTTTTGATTGTCTTATAAGAAAGTCCACTCTGATTCTATGATTCTATTTGCTGTATGGGCTTCTCTGGTGGCTCAGATGGTAAAGAATTTGCCTGCAATGCGGGAGACATGTGTTCGATCCCTGGGTTGGAAAGATCCCCTGGAAAAGGGAATGGCTACCCACTCCAGTATCCTTGCCTGGAGAATTCCATGGACAGAGGAGCCTGGAGGGCTACAGTCCATGGATTTCCTAATTTGGGCCATTTATCAGATAATTATCAGGGCCTTCTTTTGCCCCTGTCAGATAAGTTATTTTAAAAACACTTTTAGGACAAATGTGCCATATATTGAAAAGTGAATGTTGTAAATTTTATTTAATATGTTCTATTTAGGGGAAAAAAAGTGAAAGCCCTGAGGCTCTAACCAGAGTCTTCTGCATTACAGGCAGATTCCTGAGCCACCAGGGAAGGCTCTATGTGGGAAATGTCATGCCAATTATGTATTTATAAACATATCTCAAAGAAAAGAGGTATATTGTGTCCCAGTTTAATTTAAATGTTACTTAGTATCATCGCCCAGAAAGGGTTCGGCAGGGCAAAGTCTGGATGGCTCCTTCCAGCTGGTTTATAGATTGTGTGATGTCCTTTGAGTTGCTCCCTCTTGACAACTGAACTCGCACAGTGTGATAACCTAGTGATTGCACTGTTTTCATCAGTCACATTTTTACAAATAGGTAGACTCATTCATCAGAGAAGGCGATGGCACCCCACTCCAGTACTCTTGCCTGGAAAATCCCATGGACGGAAGAGCTTGGTAGGCTGCAGTCCATGGGGTCGCTAAGAGTTGGACACGACTGAGCGACTTCCCTTTTCCCTTACTTCCTTTTAGTATAAAGCAGTAGTATTTTAATCCATTGAAGAAAACCCTTATGGTTGTTGGCAGGGCAGGGGAAAAAAGTTTTTTTGAGATTAGGCACCAATTTTTCAAGCTGTGAAAGAACGACACACCACTATTGATATATTAATGAAAAGGTGATACCATACAAAGTAAAAAGCCTGAGATATTTTGAAAATTTTACTCGGTCTGTTCAACTGAAAAGTTGCTGATAATAGATTATAAAAATTCTTCTAGAACTTCCCAGAAAATGAGATTAGTATTGTCTCACCCCAAACTATCCTGTCAATTCCATATTTAAAAAGTAATTAGCCATATGATATATGTAAAATGCAAAATGATATTCACTACCTTCACTGAAAAGGATTGAGTATTTTTGCTGAATGGAGAGAGGATTGTAAAACCCTTGGGTGATTTTTTTCCTGCATTTTTTTATTGTTCTTAATTTTATGACATTTCCCGTCATCTCTGCTTTCTGCAATTTGAGAATGTGAGAAATTGTTGCTATGAAGTTTATACATTTCATTGTGGTTTATGTGTGGTACAGAGTCTAACTCATCAAAAGTGTATTATGTGGGTCTCATTAGCTCCCTTGCTAATATCTTTTGGAATACATACCATATATTCTGCATGCAACCAAGAGGAAGAACAAGGATGAACATAGGGAAAACTGAGGTGGTACCCTTGATTACGCTTACAGAATTCCAGAATTGAAACATGTTTTGATAATTACCATTTATTTTAGCTTCATGTCAGCCTCTAACTGAATCCCTTTTTACAAAAAAAAAAATCATACAGATAAAAAAAACTTTAAAAATATGATTAGATGTTATGAAGGATATGAAACAAAGTAAGCTGGGATTTCTGTTCTTAAGAATCTAATGATTTAACATGGAGATAAGATATGTAAATAACCATAAAACAGAGAGATGATAGGTGAAATGAAAGGAATCACTTTGATAATTTAGTGAAGAGGAAAATGACTTCAGAGAAGGCCCGATGAGGAATACAGCAGATGAATTTGGGGAATGAATCTGGTATAAATGATCAGTAGATGAGAAAAGCATGGAAGTTCATAGTGCATAAAATTACTAATAATGAGAGAGTGATCATAACACTAAATTATTGGGATTGGGGAGCTGCAGCTGCTGCTGGAACAGACCAGTGGAGACCTGGGGGCTGTGATTCTGCTCATTTTCAGCTCTTCCACGTTTGCCTTTTCATATTTCAATAGCCAACTCTGAATGTTGTGAATATTGAGGGCGGCTAAGGGACTCCTTGCAATTTATTTTCTCCTTTTGCTATTCCATTTTTAATGAACAGACTAACACATAGGGGAGGTTCATTTTCTAACAATGTTCATTTCACACACAGAACCAAATTCCAAGGCAATATCTGAAGCTGAATCCTCAATTTAGAGCACTGGAGGGCTGTGCAGATGATGACAGAAAAGTGGTTTTTCAGAAGAGGCACAGTGGGGCCAAGGTGACACCAGAAGAATTTTAGGTCATGAGCGATACCCATGCCATTTTCTGCTGAAGGAATAATGTCAACCTCAAGTCCTGGGTAGATGCCAACAAGGATAATTGCTCTTGGAAAAATTAACTTGGATAAGTTGAAAACTACCCTTTGCCCAAATATTAACCAGTCTAGAAGCTCTCATTTTTTCATCCAATTTTTTATTGTTATTGTTTCTAGGCAGCCTGCTTACAGCTTAAGGCTGTATTTTTCACATTCATTTTCTGGACACGAGATAAATAGAAAAAGTTTAGACAAGTGAGTTAAATTGTGGGTAGACTATTTCAAAGATGTAAGTATTGGGGTGAACTGCATTCCTGATCCTTTTAAGGCAGTCATTAGCAAGCGCATTGTGGCCACCAGAGGTGAACTTTATCTCATTAATTTTAATTGGGGAAAGTCATCTTTATTTCCTTTTCCTAAAGCCCACACTTCACTTTATGGTTTAATTATGTTAATAGTGCACCTCACCAAAAGAAGCAGTTCATGTCTTCTTGATCTCATAATAAGCGTCTTGCAACAGTTCATCTGAAACTTCCCCACTGTTTCCGAGACCTCATTTCTCCACATTCCCTCATTCTCAACAAATGAGCTCACTCATATTTTACAGAGGAGCTAAAGGTCACTTAGCATAGACTCCCTTACCTGTTCTCTTCTCGGGCTTGATTTCTACACCTATCATGTCGCTTTCCTTAATCGATTCTCAGAGAAAGAGGTCTTCCTTTCCTTTCACTGAGTCGGCCCCTTGCTTCTCTAAGTGTGTCCTGAAGAGCAGAAGCATCAGCATCACCTGAGAGCTTGTTAAAAATGCGGAATCTTGTGACCCATGTTGGACTAAAGAATCAAATCTGGAGGCCTAGGTAATTTGCACACATTCACATTTGATTTTATATCCTTGTCAGTCCTACATTCCCCATGACCATTTTCCTTCATTTACTTCTATTGTAAAATGTCATTTTAATATATCTCCCTTTCTCTTCACTTTAAGTGCTTAGAGCTTCTCTTTTTCCTATCCTGTCAAGTCCTTCTCTTTCCACCACTTCTCACTCAAATTGCACTTTGAAATTCTAGCTCATTCTTACCCATTGTCTTGGTTCTTACCCAATGTTCCAGCATCCTTTCATAACAACTTCTGACATTTCACTTCCAAACATACCCTTGAAAGTGGCCACTGATCTCCAGTTCCCTAATCCAACAATCTAGACTTAGTCTTCATACCTTTAAATTTTTATAGAATTTGGCATTGCTTGGTGGCTTCTTGAAATTTTATCCTCTTGCTCTCATGACTCTAGGCTTTCTCCCAAGTTTTAGGGCATGGTGTTGTCTTGTTCTTCTTTCCTGTTGTTAACTGTGGTCAAGGGACTGGCATAGAAGGATACTTGGCTATAAAAGCGATCTATTTTAGAATTAGGGTGCCATTATTGCAGCATTCAAGGGTAAATAAAGTGAAACCCAGAACTTGAAAACATATTTGTTCAAAACAAAAGGGAAGAAGGAGACTTATGGGAAAATCCTGGGACTATAAGTGCTACAGTCCCTATTAGATTTTTCCAGATGCCATCTTCTAAGGCAGGTGAAAAATGAGCTGGACAGCTTTTAGACTTTTTTCTTGTGATTTGGGGATTTTGGTATCTTAGTCATTCCTTTGATGGAAAGTTTTTGGCTGAGTTCTCCCTCCTCCCCCAACTTGGTGGAATAAATTTAGGAGTCAGAAAAAATTTCACTAATACAGAAATTTAGAAAGAAAAAAATCATCCATATTCTACCCCCCAGAGATAATTACAGTTAATGCTTCGAGATTCATCTTTCTAAATTTTAATTCATTCATAGAGATAGATAATGTGTGTGCATGTGCATATATGCATACACATATATATGTATTATATATGTATAAACTTCAATTTTTTTTTTTACCATTTTGTCTACCGAAAAAATGAAAGCTTTTACTTATATAGTATAGCTCAAGTGTCTATGTAAAAACATCTATGTCTACATCTTTTTAATTGCTCAATATTATTCTGGTGAGTGGCTACGGCATAAATTATTTGAATAATTGATTATCATTCTTTGCAGTGTTTTGCTGTTTTAAACAATGTGTAAATGAATATTAATGTTCTTATTAATGTGCCCCACAGACTGTAGCCCGCCAGGCTTCTCTGTCCATGGAATTCTCAACACAAGAATGCTGGAGTGGATTGCCATTCCCTTCTCCAGAGGAACTTCCCAACCCAGGGATTGACCCCAGGTCTCCTGCCTGGTCTGTATCACAGGCAGATTTCTTTACCCTTTGATCTATAGGGAAGTCCTAACCAAAAAGTGAAAGTTCCTCAGTTGTGTCCCACTCTTTGCAACCCCATGGACTATACAGTTTATGAAATTCTCCAGGCCAGAATACTGTAGTGAGTAGCCTTTCCTTTCTCCAGGGGATCCCCAACTCAGGGATCAAACCCAGGTCTCCCACGTTGCAGGCGGATTCTTTACCAACTGAGCTATCAGGGAAGCCCAGTGTGTTGATACCTGTATTCATTTATCATAGTTTTATTATAAATTCCCAAAAGTGGAATTTTTATGTCAAGGGCTATGTATTTTTCAACTGTAGATATATATTGCCAAATTACCCACTAACTTAAAGGTCATTCACAATGTACATGAGTGTTATTTCTCCTGATATTCACCATTATTTGCAGGGCCACGATTAAGGTCATATAAGTGCAGGGTTGGATCCTGCCTTTATTTAAAATTTCGATATTTTCTTTATCATGGATTTTTTGGATTAATTTTCACCAAAATATTATTTATTTTTATTATTAGGGTCTGACATTAAAAGAAAAATATTCCAGTATGATTATTTTTAAATAATTGTTAGTTGTTACTTTATTTTACATTTTTAAAATTTCTAGTAAGTGTAAGCAATTTTGCATATTTACTGAAAATTTGTTTCTTCCTCTAGATTGTGTTCTTTGTTCTTTGAAAATTTTTATATGAGACACTGTCTTTTGCATTTAATTTGTAAAAGTTTTTTTCTCTGTTTATCATGTACATTGGAATAATTTCCCTAGTTTTTTTTTTTTTTTTTTTCCTTTCAATACTTAGGGGCATGATTTTCTTCTACACAGACATTTGAAAAAAAAAAAACTGTAGTTATGCTGTGATGAATGTTTTAAAATGCACCCTTAAAATCCATTATAGCAGA
Source organism: Bos grunniens (assembly GCF_055505025.1). Taxonomy (NCBI): domain Eukaryota; kingdom Metazoa; phylum Chordata; class Mammalia; order Artiodactyla; family Bovidae; genus Bos; species Bos grunniens. Next base: position 52,732,008 of record NC_141166.1, on the reverse strand, counting down.
AAAAGAGGGAGAGGAGAAGTTGGGAAAGGAGACACAGAGTGTAGACAGGCATTAGAGTGGGGTTTTCCCACCACTGTAAAGAACTTGTTAAAAGACAAAGCACTGGCATTTGTATCCTGTTATCCCTTTCTACTCCACCATCACCCAGCCTTCTTTTCTCCCTGCCACATAAGCCTCTCTAATTTCATGCAACTTGAGGGAGAGAAGAGGGCATCAATGAGATCAAGGTTGGAATTCACTGACAACCTGTTAGAAGATTGAAATTTGAGAAAACAAAGTCTTGACTGCATACTAAAGTTTGGGGTCTGAGTTTCATACTTGCTAAATGATTAGATTTTAAAATATTTTCTTAAATATATTTTTGATTTTCAGATAGTGCTAAGAATATGCTTTACCATCCAAGAATGTTTTTTATTGGCCTGTAAAGTTTTCTAATACATCAGTGGTTTAACTTTAAAATGTTTAATTCATCTCCAGTTCGTTTTGTTGTTCTGTGTATAGTAGGAATTTAATTTTAAAATCATTTCCAAAATGATTAGCCAGTTTAATTATTATGTCAAACGTACATAAAATTCCCAGTGGCATAAACTGAACATCTGGGGAATACAAAGCCAGAGGTTGTTCCTTTTTTCCATTCCTTATAATCTGTTGGGCAATCACTTTCCCTAATTTCTTTTGGCTTTAGTTCTTTCACTTTATCCCACCCTGCAGCAAAAGTGAGCTTCCTAGAATGAATCTACCCATGTCATAATGCTGCTGCTGCTGCTAAGCCGCTTCAGTCATGTCCGACTCTGTGTGATTCCATAGACGGCAGCCCACCCAGTTCCCCCATCCCTGGGATTCTCCAGGCAAGAACACTGGAGTGGGTTGCCACTTCCTTCTCCAGTGCATGAAAGTGAAAAGTGAAAGTGAAGTCGCTCAGTCATGTCTGACTCTTAGCAACCCAATGGACTACAGCCTACCAGGTTCCTCCATCCGTGGGATTTTCCAGGCAAGAGTACTAAAGTGGGCTGCCATTGCCTTCTCCCCACGCCATAATAGTTGCTGACAAATATTTGAAGGGCTATGTTATGTAAAAGGAATCTGCTATGTCAAGCAGAACCAGGACTCCTGGCAGGAAAATTTGGTGCAAATTTAAATTGTTAAACACTGAAGTGTCTTGTAGTATAAGGAAGTGGCCTTCTTGTTTGGGTTCTCTGTGAAAATATTTCAACCTGGAGCACTCATCAGACATGCCATGGAAGAGATTCCTTCATAGGCAGAAAATTGGAATCTTGATTTCAAGATTCTACAATAGTGCTAAATGTGTGGAGTTCCATAGAACCAGAGCTTAAAATGCAACAAACTAAGGGAAAAATCACAATTGCTAAGACATCTCCTGTTTAAACATATATACATTTTCTATTAAGTGTCACTTGTTCTATTAAATGCTATTTTTATTAGTGGTTTTATAATGATGAAATTGAATCTTCTAAATTTCTAATGTATTTTTGTAACTATAATTTTCCATTGCTATTGGTAAAGTATTTTATTGCAAAATAATATTCTTATGAAATGTTAATGTATATTCTTATGTCTCTGTTTTAGATATCTAATTAATTACAATGGCAATAGTGACTGCAGCCATGAAATTAAAAGATGCTTACTCCTTGGAAGGAAAGTTATGACCAACCTAGATAGCATATTGAGAAGCAGAGACATTACTTTGCCAACAAAAGTCTGTCTAGTCAAGGCTATGGTTTTTCCAGTGGTCATGTATGGATGTGAGAGTTGGACTGTGAAGAAAGCTGAGCGCCGAAGAATTGATGCTTTTGAACTGTGGTGTTGGAGAAGACTCTTGAGAGTCCCTTGGACTGCAAGGAGATCCAACCACTCCATTCTAAAGGAGATCAGACTTCGGTGTTCATTGGAAGGACTGATGCTAAAGCTGAAACTCCAATACTTTGGCCACTTCATGAGAAGAGTTGACTCACTGGAAAAGACCCTGATGCTGGGAGGGATTGGGAGCAGGAGGAGAAGGGGACAACAGAGGATGAGATGGTTGGATGGCATCACCGACTCGATGGACGTGAGTTTGGATAAACTCCGGGAGTTGGTGATGGACAGGGAGGCCTGGCATGCTGCGATTCATGGGGTCGCAAAAAGTCGGTCGGACACGACTGAGTGACTGAACTGACTGAACGGAACTGAAGTATGTGGAAACATATGAGCCAGGATTTTATTGCAACTTAACTCATTAAAATTATTTCTTTCTTTTAATATCATTGAACTGTAGTTTGGTTTAAAAAAAAAAGTGGGGAAAAGAAATTTCTTATACTTTTTAGCGATATCCATCAACTCAACACTGATTATCATATGAAATGGGAGCAAAGAGAGTATCCGAACATCATGGTTCAATGATTTGGTCTCTGAACCACACTCTAGTTAAGAGCAGAGCCGCAGGGTTACTACTATATTAGGACTAAGGTCACAGAAGGGAATCAGGTGCCTTATGGCCTTGACTTGATTATTATTAAATGTTTCCCTTCAGGAACATCACATTAATTTTTCATTTCAGGAAGAAAATTACTTTTGCAGTTAGAATAGGGCACTAACTAGGTTTCTCTGAAATCTGGACATTTGCCAATTGCCTTGAGATATTCTTGATAGATAATTTCCTCCCTTATCCTGCACACATGTGCTATGTTCTAATTGTCTAGTAGGTGGGGAATATAATTTGGTCCTAAATAAATTTCCACAGATACCATTTGGGATACCTATAGGATCCAACTGCTAATTCACATGGGACCATTTGCCTGGATAAAGACTGTAAATATATGGTGACTTTGTATTTCTTCATATTTGCATTAAATACGTTTTTAGTTCAGTTCAGTCACTCAGTCTTATCTGACTCCTTCCAACCCCATGAACCGCAGCACAACAGGCCTCCCTGTCCATCACCAACTCCCAGAGTTTATCCAAACTCATGTCCATTGAGTCGGTGATGCTATCCAACCATCTCATCCTCTATTATCCCCTTCTGCTCCTGCCCTCAATCATTCCCAGAATCAGGGTCTTTTCAAATGAGTCAGCTCTTCCCATCAGGTGGCCAAAGTATTGGAGTTTCAGCTTCAACATGAGTCATTCCAATGAACACTCAGGACTGATATCCTTTAGGATGGACTGGTTGGATCTCCTTGCAGTCCAAGGGATTCTCAGGAGTCTTCCCCAACACCACAGTTCAAAAGTATCAATTCTTTTGCACTCAGCTTTCTTTATAGTCCAACGTTCACATCCATAAATTACTACTGGAAAAATCATAGCCTTGACTAGATGGACCTTTGTTGACAAAGTAATATCTCTGCTTTTTAATATGCTGTCTAGGTTGGTCATAACTTTTCTTCCAAGGATTAAGCATCTTTTAATTTCATGGCTACAATCACCATCTGCAGTGATTTTGGAGCCCAGAAAAATAAAGTCTGACACTGTTTCCACTGTTGCCCCATCTATTTCCCAGGAAGTGATGGGACCAGATGCCATAATCTTAGTTTTCTGAATGTTGAGCTTTAAGCCAACTTTTTCACTCTCTTTCATTTCTGTCAAGAGGCTTTTTAGTTCTTCTTCACTTTCTGCCATAAGGGTGGTGTCATCTGCATATCTGAGGTTATTGACATTTCTCCCAGCAATCTTGATTCCAGCTTGTGCTTCTTCCAGCCCAGCATTTCTCATGATGTACTCTGCATATAAGTTAAATAAGCAGGGTGACAATATACCACCTTGACGTACTTCTTTTCCTATTTGGAACCAGTCTGTTGTTCCATGTCCAGCTCTAACTGTTGCTTCCTGACCTACATACAGGTTTCTCAAGAGGCAGGTCAGGTGGTCTGGTATTCCCATCTCGTTCAGAATTTTCCACAGTTTATTGTGATCCACATAGTCAAAGGCTTTGGCATAGTCAATAAAGCAGAAATAGATGTTTTTCTTGAATTTTCTTGCTTTTTCAATGATCCAGTGGGTGTTGGCAATTTGATCTCTGCTTCCTCTGCCTTTTCTAAAACCAGCTTGAACCTCTGGAAGTTCATGGTTCATATATTGCTGAAGCCTGGCTTGGAGAATTTTGAGCATTACTTTACTAGCGTGTGAGATGAGTGCAATTGTGTGGTAGTTTGAGCATTCTTTGGCATTGCCTGTCTTTGGGATTAGAATAAAAACTAACGTTTTCTAGTCCTATAGCCACTGCTGATTTTTCCAAATTTGCTGACATATTGAGTGCAGCACTTTCACAGCATCATCTTTTAGGATTTGAAATACCTTAGGGGAATTTCATCACCTCTACTAGCTTTGTTTGTAGTAATGCTTCCTAAGGCCTACTTAAATTCACTCACATTCCAGGATACCTGGCTCTCTGGGTCATGAAGATCTTTTTTGTATAGTTCTTCTGTGTCTTCTTACCACCTCTTCTTAATATCTTCTGCTTCTGTTAGGTCCATACCATTTCTGTCCTTTCTTCTGCCCATCTTTGCATGAAATGTTCCCTTGGTATCTCTAATTTTCTTGAAGACATCTCTAGTCTTTACATTCTATTGTTTTCCTCTATTTCTTTGCATTGATTGCTGAGGAATGCTTTTTTATCTCTCCTTACTATTCTTTGGAACTCTGCATTCAAATGGGTATATCTTTCCTTTTCTCCTTTGCTTTTCACTTCTCTTCTTTTCCCAGCTATTTGTAAGGCCTCCTCAGACAGCCATTTTGCTTTTTTGCATTTCTTTTTCTTGGGGATGGTCTTGATCCCTGTCTCCTGTACAATGTCATGAATCTCCATCCATAGTTCATCAGGCACTGTGTCTATCAGATCTAGTCCCTTAAATCTATTTCTCACTTCCACTGTATAATCATTAGGGATTTGATTTAGGTCATACCTGAGTGGTCTACTAGTTTTCCCCACTTTCTTCAATTTAAGTCTGAATTTGGCAATAAGGAGTTCATGATCTGAGCCACAGTCAGCTCCCGGTCTTGTTTTTGCTGACTGTATTGAGCTTCTCCATCTTTGGCTGCAAAGAATATAATCAATCTGATTTCAGCGTTGGCCATCTGGTGATGTCCATGTGTATAGAGTCTTCTCTTGTGTTGTTGGAAGAGGGTGTTTGCTATGACCAGTGTGTTCTCTTTGCAAAATTCTATTAGCCTTTGCCCTTCCTCATTCTGTACTTCAAGGCCAAATTTGCCCGTTACTCCAGGTGTTTCTTGACTTCCTACTTTTGCATTCCAGTCTCCTGTAATGAAAAGGACATCTTTTTTGTGTATTAGTTATAGAAGGTATTGTAGTTCTTCATATAATGGTTCAACTTCAGCTTCTTCAGCATTACTGGTTGGGGCATAGACATGGATTACTGTGATATTGAATGGTTTGCCTTGGAAATGAACAAAGATCATTCTATCATTTTTGAGATTGCATCCAAGTACTGCATTTTGGACTCTTTTGTTGACTGTGATGGCTACTCCATTTCTTCTAAGGGATTCCTGCCCACAGTAGTAGATATAATGGTCATCTGAGTTAAATTCACCCAATCCAGTCCATTTTAGTTTGCTGATTCCTAGAATGTCGACGTTCACTCTTGCCATCTCCTGTTTGACCACTTCCAGTTTGCCTTGATTCATGGACCTGACATTCCAGGTTCCTATGCAATATTGCTCTTTACAGCATCAGACCTTGCTTCTATCACCAGTCATATCCACAACTTGGTATTGTTTTTGCTTTGGCTCCATCCCTTCATTCTTTCTGGAGTTATTTCTCCACTGATCTCCAGTAGCATATTGGGCACCTACCGACCTGGAGAGTTCATCTTTCAATGTCCTATTTTTTTGCCTTTTCATACTGTTCATGGGGTTCTCAAGGCAAGTATGCTGAAGTGGTTTGCCATTCCCTTCTCCAGTGGCCTACATTCTGTCAGACCTTTCCACCATGACCCATTCGTCTTGGGCGGCCCCACATGGCATGGCTTAGATTCATTGCCTTAGACAAGGCTGTGGTCCATGTGATCAGATTGGCTAGTTTCTGTGATTGTGCTTTCAGTCTGTCTGCCCTCTGATGCCCTCTCTCCACACCTACCTTCTTACTTGGGTTTAGTCTACCTTGGACGTGGGGTATGTCTTCATGTCTGCTCCAGCAAAGCACAGCCACTGCTCCTTACCTTGGATGTGGGGTATCTCCTCTGGGCTGCTCCTGCGCCGTGCAGCAGCAGTAATGCTTTTAGTACCATTACTCTAATTTTGATGTATGAAATTAAAAATGTGATAGTGCTTAGCAAATAGAGGAATCAATCAGCTTATCCAATCAGCAGATGTTTGAGTGTCTACACATTGCTGTTGTTCAGTTGATAAGTCATGTAGTCTCCAACTTTTGCAACCCCATTAATTGTAGCATTCCACGCTTCCCTATCCTTCTCTGTCTTCCAGAGTTTGCTCAAATTCATATCCATTGAGTCAGTGATGCCATCCAACCATCTCATCCTCTGTTGTCCCTTTCCCTTTTTCCTTTCATCAGGGTCTTCCTATGAGTCAGCTCTTCATATAAGGTGGCCAAAATATTGGAGCTTCAGCTTCAGCAACCATTCTTTCAATGAATATTTAGGGTTGATTTCCTTTAGGACTGACTAGTTTGATCTTCTTGCAGTCAAGGGACTCTCAAGAGTCTTCTCCAGCACCACAATTTGAAAGCACAGTCTAAAACATAAAGATATTGAAACTCAATAATAAGTTTTTAAGATGCTTAGAACTGTTACACAGGGCTGGACATAGAGTAACAACTCAAAAATAATTTGAGTTGCATTTTGATGAATTAAATGGAATGGAATATCTGTTTGTTGGTTTGTTTGTTGAGAGCAATGCAATATCATATACTGGAAGAGAAAGAGCTTGGAAGTTGGTTCTTTGAAGAAGTCACAGGTTCAAATCCTTACCCACTTACATAATTATAACCTTGGGAAAAATCATAAAACAGAGATAATATACTATATTTATCTAGGCTGTTGTGATGATAAATAAGTAGGTAAATCATCTAATATGTTAGAAAGCATCAATTCTTCAGCATTCAATCTTCTTTATGGTTCAAGTCTCACATCTATACATGACAACTGGAAAAAACCACAGCTTTGACTATAAGAATCTGTTGGCAAAGTGTTTTCTCTGCTTTTTAATATGCTATCTAGGATTGTCATAGCTTTTCTTCCAAGGAGCAAATGTCTTTTAATTTCATGGCTGCAATCACCATCCACAGTGATTTTGGAGCACAATAAAATAAAATCTGTCACTGTTTGCACTTTTTTCCCCATCTAGTTGCCATGAACTGATGGGATCAAATGCAATGATCTTAGTTTTTTGAATGTTGAGTTTTAAGTCAACTTTTTCACTCTCCTCTTTAACCCTCATCAAGAGACACTTTAGTTCCTCTTCACTCTCCGCCATTAGAGTGGTATCATCTGCATATCTGAGATTGTTGATATTTCTCCCTACAGTTTTGATTCCAGTTTGTGATTCATCCAGCCTGGCATTTCACATGGTGTACTCTGCATACAAGTTAACAAGCAGAGTGACAATATACAGCTTTGATGTATTCCTTTCCCAATTTTAAACCAGTCTATTGTTCCATGTCCAGTTCTAACTGTTGCTTATTGACTCACATACAGATTTCTCAAGAGGCAGGTAAGGTGATCTGGTATTCCCATCTCTTTAAGAATTTTCCACAGTTTGCTGTGATCCACACATTCAAAAGCTTTAGTGTAATCAATGAAGCAGAAGTAGATGTTTTTCTGGAATTCCTTTGCCCTCTATGATCCAACATATGTTGGCAATTTGATCTCTAGCTCCTCTCCTTTTTCTAAAACCAGCTTGTACATCTGAAAGTTCCAGGTTCGTGTACTGCTGAAGCCTAGTGTGAAGGATTTTGAGTATTACCTTGCTAGCATGAATGTTCAAACTATCACACTATGCACATAATTCCCTCAAAACTTTCATCTCAAGAATAACTTATTTATTTGTATTCTGTGAAAATTGCATTTGTATTCTGCAATGGAGGATTAAAATTTATCAGAACGTTACAGGATTTGAAATTTTTACTTTACTTGCCAACTATATACATACATTTTTTGTTTTGATATTATTTGGGACTGTTTCCAAAAATACTGTAATATTTGTACCACTATATATATATGGTCCATGGAGAAGGCAGTGGCACCCCACTCCAGTTCTCTTGCCTGGAAAATCCCATGGACAGAGGAGCCTGGTAGGCTGCAGTCCATGGGGTCGCTAGGAGTCAGACACGACTGAGCAACTTCACTTTCACTTTTCACTTTCATGCATTGGAGAAGGAAATGGCAACCCACTCCAGTGTTCTTGCCTGGAGAATCCCAGGGACGGCGCTGGTGGGCTGCCGTCTATGGGGTCGCACAGAGTCGGACACGACTGAAGTGACTTAGCAGCAGCATATATGGTCCAAGTTGTTAATTCCTTCACTCTTTCAACTTCCCAAATGCCACTTTTTTGTAAGATTAAAATCCAGCTCCTCAGAATTGTCTGGATAGGACCTAAAATCAAAAAAATTGTATTTTTTCCTCTAATACTTGTGTCGTAGATAATTCAAACACTGGTCAGAAGATGGGATTGTGTTTCCATTCAGTCTCTGCTTTTGAAGGTAGCAAATGTTTTAAAATTCATCTTGCTCAACCCCAATCCAATAAATGAAGCACTTATTGAGTGTATTTCGGTTGTAATGTGCCAACTGCTGCTTTGTGACAAATCACCGAAAAAGTCTCTAACTTCAAACAACCATCTCTGATATTTATCATGATTCTGTGACTTGACTGGGAGAGTCTTCTTCTGGAGTTCTCAGATGGGGTGACTGAATCTCTCTTCATCCTCTAGGAAGTAGAATCCTGGGCTTCTTCAAAGGTTTGGCTTCTTCATGTGGCAGCTGAATTTGGAAGGTGAAATTTGAAGAAGCAAGGCCTGTGGATGCCTTGGCTTGGCATTCACACAGTGTCACTTCTGCTACCACAAGGCCAGCTTAAATTCAAGGAAATAAAGAAGTAGACACTCTTTCTTGATTGGATAAGTGATGATGTCCCTTCCTAGGATGAGGGAAATTTGGGACCTTATTTTGCAGTCTACCACCTCTAGGAAATAAGGAAGGTACTATGGCTGCAATCTAATCAATTGCCATAATTAAGTCAAAATTTCAGTAAACTACAAAATATACGTAGCTCATCATTCAGTTCAGTCACTCAGTTGTGTCTGACTCTTTGTGACCCACGGACTGCAGCATGCCAGGCCTCCCTGTCGATCACCAACTCCTGGAGTTTGCTCAAACTCATGTCCATTGAGTCAGTGAGACCATCCACCCATCTCATCCTCTCTTGTCCCCATGTCCTCCTGCCTTCAATCTTTCCCAGCATCAGGATCTTTTCAAATAAGTCAGTTCTTCACATCAGGTGGCCAAAGTATTGAAGTTTCAGCTTCAGCATTAGTCCTTCCAATGAATATTCAGGACTGATTTCCTTGAGGATGGACTAGTTGGATCTCCTTTCAATCATAGGGAATTTCAAGAGTCTTCTCCAACACCACAGTTCAAAAGCATCAATCCTTCGGCACTCAGCTTTCTTTATAGTCCAACTCTCACATCCTTATATGGCTACAGGAAAAACCATAACTTTGACTAGATGGGCCTTTGTTGGCAAAGTAATGTCTGTGCTTTTTAATATGCTGTCTAGGTTGGTCATAGTATTTCTTTCAAGGAGCAAGCATCTTTTAATTTCATGGCTGCAGTCACAATCTGCAGTGATTTTGGAGCTCAAGAAAATAAAGTCTGTCATGGTTTCCACTGTTTCCCCATCTATTTGCCATGAAGTGATGGGACCGGATGCCATGATTTTAGTTTTTCGAATGTTGAATTTTAAGTCAAATTTTTCACTTTCCTCTTTCACTTTCATCAAGAGACTCTTTAGTTCCTCTTCATTTTCTTCCATAAGGGTGGTGTCATCTGCATATCTGAGGTTATTGATAATTTCTCCCAGCAATCTTGATTCCAGATGTGCTTCATTCAACCTGCTTTCACATGATGTACTCTGCATGTAAGTTAAATAAGCAGAGTGACAATATACAGCCTTGACGCACTCCTTTCCTGATTTGGAACCAGTCTGCTGTTCCATGTCTGGTTCTAACTGCTGTCTCTTGACCTGCATACACTTTCTCAGGAGGCAGGTCAGGTGGTCTGGTGTTCCTATCTCTTGAAAAATTTTCCACAGTTCAGTGTAACCTACACAGTCAAAGGCTTTGGCATAGTCAATATAGGAGAAGTAGATGTTTTTCTGGAACTCTCTTGTTTTTTCTATGATCCAAGGGATGTTGGTAATTTGATCTCTGGTTCCTCTGACTTTTCTAAATCTAGCTTGAACTTCTGGAAGTTCACAATTCATGTACTGTTGAAGACTGGCTTGGAGAATTTTGAGCATTACTTTACTAGCATGTGAGATGAGTGCAATTGTGTGGTAGTTTGCACATTCTTTGGCATTGTCCTTCTTTTGGATTGGAATGAAAACTGACCTTTTCCAGTCCTGTGGCCACTGCTGAGTTTTCCAAACTTGCTGGCATATTGAGTGCAGCACTTTCACAGCATCATCTTTCAGGATTTGAAATAGCCCAGGAGGAATTGCATCACCTCCACTAGCTTTGTTCGTAGTGATGCTTCCTAAGGCCCTCTTGACTTCACATTTCAGAAAGTCTGGCTCCAGGTGAGTGATCACATCATCTGATTATTTGGGTCATGAAGATCTTTTTTATACAGTTCTTCTGTGTATTCTTGCCACCTCTTCTTAATATCTTCTGCTTCTGTTAGGTCCATACCATTTCTGTCCTTTCTTGTGTCCATCTTTGCATGAAAGGTTCACTTGGTATCTCTAATTTTCTTGAAGAGATCTCTAGTCTTTCCCATTCTATTGTTTTCCTCTATTTCTTTGCATTGGTCACTGAGGAAAGCTTTCTTATCTCTCCTTGCTATTCTATGGAACTCTGCATTCAAATGGGTATATCTTTCCTTTTCTCCTTTGCCTTTCACTTCTCTTCTTTTCTCAGCTATTTGTAAGGCCTCCTCAGAGAACCTTTTTGCCTTTCTTTTTTCTTGGGGATGGTCTTGATTCTTGCCTCCTGTACAATGTCATGAACTTCCATCCTTAGTTCTTCAAATACTCTGTCTATGAGATATAATGCCTTGAATTTTTCTGTCACTTCCACTGTATAATTGTAAGGGATTTGATTTAGGTCATATCTGAATGGTCTAGTGGTTTTCCCTACTTTCTTCAATTTAAGTCTGAATTTTACAATAAGGAGTTCATGATCTGAGCCATAATCAGCTTCTGGTCTTATTTTTGCTGACTGTATAGAGCTCCATCTTTGGCCGCAAATAATTTAATCAATCTGATTTCAATGTTGACCATCTGGTGTTGGCCATCTCTTCTGTTGCTGGATGAATGTGTTTGCTATGACCAGTGTGTTCTCTTGGCAAAATTGCATATACACTTCTGACTGTATATGTAGCTCATACAATCCATTTAAACTAACAAAAAAAATTTAATTGGCAAAATATGAATGGACATTTCACAAAATAGACCTATAAATGGTCAATAGGACAAGCAAAGATGCTCAACATCGTTAATAATCAGGAAAATGCTAAACACCAGAATGAGATAACATACAAAACACACTTTACTCATTGTCTCATTCGTTTAGTCAACTAACATGTATTATTTTCTCAGTGCCATACATTGAAATAAGTAATAGTTTTATAAAGATGCATCATGTTTCTTGACACTTTTAATAAAGATGAACAAATTGATGGCAAAACAGAGTAATGACTATTATAATAAAGAGTACCCAAAATTTATGTAGGACAAAGGAAGCGGTGACCAAACTTTGGGAGACTGGAGGAGAAGGCAGAGTGATTTCTAGATAGTGTTAAAGAAAGAGTGAGAGTTTACATGAAATAATAGGAAAAAGAGATATCCTAAGAAAAAAAGCCTGTGCCAAAGCACATAGGCATTGAGAGCATGGCTGTTTTGGAAAAATATAAGGAGGTTTAACCTTCAAGGGAAAGGGGTGAGGCTAGTTGTGACTGATGAGTAAGTGGGTGGCACACTTGATCATGAGAGGCTCATGATATCTTTCCTGCTCTACCTATGTTTCATTCTTGGTGGACGAGCACAAATAGACAACTCCTCCATAGAGTTCTTTAAATTCTCCCTCCTGTCTTCCCCTCCCCCTAGCAGGAAAGAAAGAAATCCTACCTTACCTTGAGCTTCAGTAATAATTTATTTATATTCTTAGCAAATTTTGCCTCATATTTAGATTCTTTTTCTTCATGTCTAATTTTCCCTGTTAGACTGACAGCTCTTATTATGGTGGAACCTGTCACTGCTTCACTTACTTATTTGGGCTTCCCTAGGGACTCGGTAGTGTAGAATCTGACTGCCAGTGCAGAAGATGTGGGTTCATCCCTGGGTTGGGAAGATCCACTGGAATAGGAAATGGCAATCCATTCCAATATTCTTGCCTGAGAAATCCCACGGACAGAGGATGTTGTGGCTATAGTCCATGGGGTCGCAAAAGTCAGACACGACTGAGTGACTGAGCACACACACACATTGACATATTAAAATAAGACCAGATACAGACTCAGTTCAGTTCAGTTCAGTTGCTCAGTCATGTCCAACTCTTTGTGACCCCATGAATTGCAGCACGCCAGGCCTCCCTGTCCATCACCAACTCCCGGAGTTCACTCAGACTCACGTCCATCGAGTCAGTGATGCCATCCAGTCGTCTCATCCTCTGTCGTCCCCTTCTCCTCCTGCCCCCAATCCCTCCCAGCATCAGGGTCTTTTCCAATGAGTCAACTCTTTGCATGAGGTGGCCAAAGTACTGGAGTTTCAGCTTTAGCATCATTCCTTCCAAACAACACCCAGGACCGATCTCCTTTAGAACAGACTGGTTGGATCTCCTTGCACTCCAAGGGACTCTCAAGAGTCTTCTACAAAAGCACACTTCAAAAGCATCCATTCTTCAGCGCTCAGCTTTCTTCACAGTCCAACTTTCACATCCATACATGACCACTGGAAAAACCATAGCCTTGACTAGACGGACCTTTGTTGGCAAAGTAATGTCTCTGCTTTTGAATATGCTATCTTGGTTGGTCATAACTTTCCTTCCAAGGAGTAAGCGTCTTTTAGTTTCATGGCTGCAATCACCATCTGTAGTGATTTTGGAGCCCCCAAAAATAAAGTCTGACACTGTTTCCACTGTTTCCCCATCTATTTCCCATGAAGTGATGGGACCAGATGCCATGATCTTTGTTTTCCTAATGTTGAGCTTTAAGCCAACTCTTTCACACTCCTCTTTCACTTTCAGCAAGAGGCTTTTTAGTTCGTCTTCACTTTCTGCCATAAGGGTGGTGTCATCTGCATATCTGAGGTTATTGACATTTATCCCAGCAATCTTGATTCCAGCTTGTGCTTCTTCCAGCCCAACTTTTCTCGTGATGTACTCTGCATAGAAGTTAAATAAGCAGGGTGACAATACACAGCCTTGACATACTCCTTTTCCTATTTGGAACCAGTCTGTTGTTTCATGTCCAGCTCTAACTGTTGCTTCCTGACCTGCAATGTAGGTTTCTCAAGAGGCAGGTCAGGTGGTCTGGTATTCCCATCTCTTTCAGAATTTTCCACAGTTTATTGTGATCCACACAGTCAAAGGCTTTGGCATAGTCAATAAAGCAGAAACAGATGTTTTTCTGGAACTCTCTTGCTTTTTCCATGATCCAGTAGATGTTGGCAATTTTATCTCTGGTTCCTCTGCCTTTTCTAAAAGCAGCTTGAACATCAGGAAGTTCTCGGTTCACATATTGCTGAAGGCTGGCTTGGTGAATTTTGAGCATTACTTTACTAGCATGTGAGATGAGTGCAATTGTGCGGTAGTTTGAGCATTCTTTGGCATTGCCTTTCTTTGGGATTGGAATGAAAACTGATCTTTTCCAGTTCTGTGGCCACTGCTGTGTTTTCCAAATTTGCTGGTATATTGAGTGCAGCACTTTCACAGCATCAAATACAGACTAATTGACTGCAATTGCCTCATAAGTTTTAGGTTAAAATAAACTCAAATTGTCAAACTTAATCTTCTACATCATAGGCTTTCTCTAAAACCAAGTGATTTTACATTAAAAAAATTTTTTTCTTGTTATGTATTTTTTAAATTTTGAAATATTTATCATTTACAAATATAGATTCCTTTATGCTGTATTTGAACTATTTATCATCTAAAATATAGATTTCTTTATGTTGTGTTTCATTCTAGTCTTACACACTGTGATTTGCTCTTAGTACTAGCTCTTTTTCCTGGAATCACTTTCTGGTAGTAATTAATGAAAGATATATTAAATACATTGGCAATATGAGATACAAAATGCTTTTATATATGGGCTAGTGATAAGCTCAAAACAGACTCTGGCGATTCTCAGAGGGTGGATTTGGGAATAATGGGGAATTTTTTTTTTTTTTAAGCATTTCAAAGAATGGAATGTGGGCAGTTTGAAATTTTAGATTTGCTTTAACTGTTATGTATTAATTATTTTCAGACTAAAATTGCACAGAACAAGGCTTAGCTGATATATGCGAAGATCAAATGGAAAAAAAATACAAAAAGGTATAATACATGTACTGGACTTACATGTATTAAGTGAGAACTATCTGGATAATTTAAGAAAGAAAAAAATAGGTGGTTTTTTTTTTTTGATTCACAAAATTAACAAAGTTCATTAAGCATCTATTGTGTGTGGGATACATGAGGGCTTTCATTATTTAGCTATATTCAGATGAAAACTTTTACCTTCTATTTTATATTACATGTCTAGACAGAGCCCTAGTTTCTACTCAGAATAAAGGACACTTAAATAATTTATTCCAAGGTGAAAGGATTTATCCTGTAACTCCTGTCAATCTTTCTCCATCAATCAGGCCAGTCCCTAACTAAATAGATGGGATTTTCACCAAGCTCTGACGGCCAACAGGCATTGTTAAGCCAAGAATGAAAATTAATTCAGCAGACAATGACCTTCTTCTGAAAATGCTTACATAGTCAAGGTTTGCATTCAATCTCTCACGGAAGATGTATTCTACTTGATTTAAGAGAGGCTTTTCCTTCTATTACTATATTGCTTGCTATTGAACAAGAACCCGTAGAGAAAGTGTTTGTCAGAAGACAGGGTCTCTGCCTCTTTCTAAATGATGAGGTTCAGGTCATTTAAAAGATGGTAATGATAACCCTGTATGCGAGACAGCAAAAGAGACACAGATGTATAGAGCAGTCTTTTGGACTCTGGGAGAGGGAGAGGGAGAGGGAGAGGGTGGGATGATTTGGGAGAATGGCATTGAAACATGTATATTATCATATGTGAAACGAATCGCCAGTCCAGGTTCGATGCTCGGGGCTGGTGAACTTGGGATGACCCAGAGAGATGGTATAGGGAGGAAGCTGGGAGGGGGGTTCAGAATGGGGAACACATGTACACCTGTGGCGGATTCATGTCAATGTATAGCAAAACCAATACAATACTGTAAAGTAATTAGCCTCCAATTAAAATAAATAAATTTATATTAAAAAAAACAGATTTTCCATTTGTAAAAGAAGATAGTAATGGTCACCTCCTCTCCAACTGCAATGATGATATTCAGTGCATAAAGAACCACAATAATTGGTAATGTATTTGAGTGTCATGATGTAAATATCGTTTGCATTTTTACAGGCAATTTATTATTAATAACTTTATTTCAGTGGATCCTATGAGGAAGTATCATTATTCCCATTTTATAGGCAAAGAGACTGAGATTTAGTGATGTTAAGTGATTTGGCCAAGGTAGCATTTCAAGTTAGTGATGGAAATAAGATTTAGAACAGTAGGTTTTAATTTCAAGTCCACAACTCTCTTAATTCTTCCACCTTTCTCTTTCTCTCCTTTTCTCTCTCTCTCTCTCTTTTTTTTTTTTTTGCCTCTTCTTTTCTTTTTTCCAGTTATATTGAGATATAATTGACAGCACAGTATAAGCTCAAGATATATAGCATAATAATTTGACTTACATGCATTACAAAATGATTACCACAATAAATTTAGTGAACATCTGTCATGTCATATAGATACAAAATTAAAGAAATAGGAAAAAGTATTTTTTGCTTGTGATGAGAACTCTTAGGATTTATTCTCTTAACAACTGCTGTATGTAACTTACAGCAGTTAATTATATTTATCATGCTGTACTTAATAACTGGAAGCTTGTACTTTTTGACTGCTTTCATACAATTCCTTGCCCACTTCCATTTCAGTGGGCCATGTGCAATAGATGCTCCACCTGGCGCTTCAATCAGCACAGGCGTACCAGACCCATAAGGTGTCCCCCTGCCCTCCCAAGCGAGCAGCCTGCCCCTCCAAAGCACCCCTGCCCACAGTCTGACAGGGGGAGCGTGTACACCAGAATTCACACCTCTTCATTCTCTGATCCTTTATTTCTGAATCAAACTGGGTTTCCTTCTATTGACCCCAGACAGAAGGACCGTTGCTGGGGACTGGCTTGGGGAGGGCTGTTAACAGAACCTCTAATACCCCTCACCTATGTCTTTCCTTTGCTCACCTACCTTTTCCTCTCAGAGAAATGCTATGCTTGCAGGAGTTTCTCTGGTGTGTAGTGAAGTAACGCTCCAGTGTAAATTTTATAAACTTCAAACCTGACTTTTACCCTCTACTGCCGGGGACCAGCCCCGGCTGATCCAGGGTATTCGAAGGAGAGACGGCATAGGCGAGGATCAGGATACGATAGCTTCAATTAGATATTAATTAAAGATATAAAGAGTAATAGGATGAGGATAGCTCAGTAGGAAAATTCAGTGGAGAAAAGAGGCTGAGTGGCTTGGTTTACGCGGGAGACCAATAAAACTTCAAGACAAGAAGTTTGCACCACTTACGTAGGCTGCAGGCGTCCTTCCGTTCTCCCGAAGGAGAGGAGACACTGAGGCCTCCCCGGTCGAATCTTAGAAGCCCAGGCATAATTAGTAAGCATGGTGGGTTCCGCGCTCCAGATGGAGACTCAACCAGAGTGAGAGAGAGAGCGACATGGGGAGACCAGTATTTCGAGAAACTGATCCCAATTCTTTATTTTCCATGGTCTACTTTTATACACTGAGATGTTATGCAAAAGTTACGCGGGGTCAGCAGTCCTGACTTTTATTAAAGTCAGGTGCTTCACACAAATGTATACAGAGGTCTTAGGGGTGTTACATCATCTTCTGGCCAGGGGGGCCTGCTGACAATTTACGACCCTCTCCTTGTGACAGCGGTCAGTCAATCAGGACACTTATTTCTCCAGGGCTGATTATTCTCAAAACAGACGCCACCCAAATAAAGTTACATTCCTACAGGGTGAGGGTGTAGTGGGTTTTAGTTAAGGAAAGAATTTACTTAGCCTAAGGTCTAACGTGATTAATATCAAAGGTTAATACTTATTTCTTCTATATATTCATTAATGTGTGTAAGGGCAGGGGATGTGGAGACTTAGCAACAAACATTGGCTCAACAAATGAAAAACCCTTCACCAATACAATTTCTAATCAGCCCATTATACTTATACTAATAGTTTTCTAACTTTTCTAAGGAACCTGTTTTTAGAAGGTTTAAAGCATCTCGTGCCTCTCACGGTTGGGAGGCTGTGAGCAATCACATGTGGCCGGACGAGCCTGTCAGGCAGGCTAGAGAACCTTCAGAGGAGTTTGTAGGTTAAAACACTCTTATCACGCCCAGGAATTATTATTAACTGGAGCTCTAGGTTAACTCCTTCTCCAAAAGAGGTCGTGGGGGACAGCCCCCCGTAAAGTCAGAGGTGTAGGTAAGAGCACAAAGTAGTAAAGTAGGCAGGCTCTGGTTATGGGGGTAGATGCTCGAGGAGTTCCAGGGGGACTCCTGAGGCTCGATCCCGCCTTTGCGTATGTCGAGCCTCCTTCCTCATGACCTTTGTCATGGGCGGAGTACCTCACTCTGGCCCCCAACACTCTACCTCCAGTGATGAAGCTCTCATAGCATACCACTTCCAAGGAAATTTGTCATTGCCTCGAAAACAGACTGGTTTACCAACAAAAATAGTCCTTCTGTGACTAAAAGTGTCTAAAGCAATCCTTATCCCAAAACATTTAGAATCAGCCATTAGACCATACTACTCTGCCTTTTAAACATATTTTTAATCAAAATAAAAGCGTAAATGGTATTAATACAGCTTCAAAAAAAAGTTCCTAACTTTAGCTGAATTCAACAATGAAGCTGGGAACTTTTCTCATGCTACGGAAGTAATTAATTTACCACCTGGCTCAGTGCCTCCAAAGGATTAAATATAAAACATGAAAATTGCTTTCAGTTAAGGGGCAGTGAGATGAAATCACATAAGAACTTAGTAAAAGACTCACGAGATCAAAGACGGCACATTGGCAGCAGGTCAGGGGTATCTGTTTAAGCACAGCTACTCTCATGGTTCAAACAATTGGCATTTATGTGGCACTATAAATAAGCAGGCTTCATCAAAAAAGGTGACCAGTTTCTGCTTTTTAGAAACCTCTGATAAGAGGTGTATTTATCCTGGATTTTTGTGCTTATTGGCTACCAATACTTGGTTTTTTGGAACCAAGTATCACTGGCAAAAAGGGAGAGACATCCATGGATTTTCATAATAACAAAATAACTGGAGAAGAGAGATTCATCTGTTTAGTAGTTCATAATTCTAAATAACCCTTTTTAGGCCTTAGGGGAAGGGTTCAGATCATATTCATATTTGTCCCCCTTCTTTTTAGCACATATCTTGGCACATAATAGGCTTTCCAAAAAATATTTGATGTCAGGATAGAGTTGTAAGTCAGAGACATCCACAGAGTATATCTATCAAGGAGCCAGTAGAATCAGTGATTATACTCTGGAGTCAGACTGTCTAGGATTAAATATTCATTCCATCACTTACTAGCTTTATGATCTGATTCATTATAGAAAAAAAGAGAAAGAAGTGGCATAAATACACTAAATTAAATGTGATATGTAATAAATTTAGCACAGTACCCAGAAGATAGTAGTTCAGTTCAGTTCAGTCGCTCAGTCGTGTCCGACTCTTTGTGACTCCATGAACCACAGCACACCAGGCCTCCCTGTCCATCACCAACTCCTGGAGTTCACTCAGACTCACATCCATCGAGTCAGTGATGCCATCCAACCATCTCATCCTCCATCATCCCCTTCTCCTCCTGCCCCCAATCCCTCCCAGCATCAGGGTCTTTTCAAAAGAGTCAGCTCTTCGCATCAGGTGGCCAAAGTATTAGAGTTTCAGCTTTAGAATCAGTTCTTCCAATGAACACCCAGGACTGATCTCCTTCAGGATGGACTGGTTGGATCTCCTTGCAGTCCAAGGGACTCTCAAGAGTCCTCTCCAACACCACAGTTCAAAAGCATCAATTCTTTGGGGCTCAGCTTTCTTTATAGTCCAACTCTCACATCCATAAATGACCCGTGGAAAAACCATACCCTTGACTAGACGGACCTTTGTTGACAATGTAATGTCTCTGCTTTTTAATATGCTGTCTAGGTTGGTCACAACTTTTTTTCCAAGGAGCATCTTCTAATTTCATGGCTGCAGTCACCATCTGCAGTGATTTTGGAGCCCAGAAAAATAAAGTCAGCCACAGTTTCCACTGTTTCCCCATCTATTTCCCATGAAGTGATGGGACCAGATGCCATGATCTTAGTTTTCTGAATGTTGAGCTTTAAGCTAACTTTTTCACTCTCCTCTTTCACTTTCATCAAGAGGCTCTTTAGTTCTTCTTCACTTTCTGCCATAAGGGTGGTGTCATCCACCCTTATGAAGATAGTAAGTACTCAGTAAATGCTGAGTTATTTTGTTGTTATTTTTTGTTATTATTAGTAGTATAGATCTCAGTATGTACCAACTTTAATCTTCATATCCTTGTGGCTTACAGAAAAAAAAAAAATAGGATGAATGATGGTTCTATCGGGTGAATAACAACTGGATAAAGATTGTATAAAAGAGTGTTGATAAATGACTAGAGGGAGATTGTAGGAGCTGTACTTCAGGGCTCTATCTTTGGTGTCTTCTAACCAATATTTTTATCAGTGACTTGGTTGGAGATTTTTCACATTAAAGACTATCTGACATACATGGTATAAAATGGCATCTAAGATTCCCTGATTCAAGCTTTCTCAGCTTCTCACTAATTTTAGTGAGAATCTGTTAAAAAAAAAAAAAAAAAAAAACAGCAAATTATCAAAATGGTAAAAACCGAAACTGATGATCCATGGATTGTGGGAATCCAAGAGGCATCTTCACTATCAATATGACTTAAAAAACTTTTATATTAATTTATCATAACCAAAACTTTCCTGAAATGTATTCATTTTACCCAACTAATGTTTATTGATTTCCCACAATGTGTTCAGCAGTTTTCTAGGAACTTGGGATCTATCAGTAAACAAAGATCCCTATCCTCATGGAACATTGGGATGAGCACACAGTAATCATAATTAGTAAATTAAATTAAATACATTGTGTTAGATGGTTTTAAATGCTATGAAATAAAATGGGAGGTGCGGTGGTGGATATGTGCAAAAGATAGGGGTTGCAGTGTTAAATAAAATGGTTAGGGAAGGAAGGCCTCATTGAGAAAGTGAAATAGGAGCCAGAGCTTAAGGAAGATATGAAGGAATTAAGGAAGTTGGCTATGGGGACAATTGAAGGAGGAACATTGCAGGTAGGGAGAAGAACTGGAGGAAATGCTATCAGGTGGAAGGAACAAATAAAACAAGATAAATTGTGTTTTTGCATGCTTTTCCCTAACTGGACAAAACATAAAGTGAGCCACAAGAGTCTGTTTTATTAACAGAAAAGAGGAATAATATGTACATTGAATAACAGAGTCAGAATCACAATTGAAGAAAGGCCAAACTGAATAAAATGAAATGTAATAGGGATAAATATACAGTATTGCAATTGAGTTTTTAAAAAAAGAAGTACTTAGCTATAGTCTCTTGGACTGGAAGGAAGTCCAACCAGTCCATCCTAAAGGAAATCAACCCTAAATATTCATTGGAAGGACTGATGCTAAAGCTGAAACTCCAATCCTCCGGCCACCTGATGTGAAGAACTGACTCATTGGAAAAGACCCTGATGCTAGGAAAGATTGAAGGTGGGGGGAGAAGGGGTGAGAGGGGATGAGATGATTGGATGGCATCACCCACTCAGTGAACATGAGTTTGATCAAGCTCTGGGAGATGGTGAAGGACAGGGAAACCTGGCATGCCGCAGTCCATGGGGTCACAAAGAGGTGGACATGACTGAGCTACGGAACAACTACAGTTTGTTAAGGACACAGCTCAATGGCAGGATGTATCAAAGCCCTTGGGAATTATAGTTGATTTTTTTCCAACCCAGTTAGAGTCCACACTGGGAGTAGCTGCCAAAATAGCTCTGATATTAAAATGCCTCACTACATTTAGTGTCTGAAAGCAGGAAATTGATATTTTGACCCACTCTCTGTGGTTGGTCAAGTCTGGAGTATATTAATAAATTTTGTGGTCCACACTTAAAAGTACACTAAAAGGAGTGCAAAGTGAAAGTGAAAGTTGCTCAGTCATGTCCGACTCTTTGCGACTCCATGACTATACAGTCCATGAGATTCTCCAGGCATGGAGTGGTAGCCTTTCCCTTCTCCAGGGTATCTTCCCAGGGATCAAACCCAGGTCTCCTGCATTGCAGGCAGTTTCTTTACCAGCTGAGCCACAAGGGAGTGCAACCAGAAGACTAACTATGGCATCTGATAAACAGTTTATGGCAATGAAACTGAAAAGGAAAGGCATGAGATAAAGATGAAAACATGTTTGGTGGTGGTTTAGTCACTAAGTCATGTCAAACTCTTGCGACCCCATGGACTGTGTGTTTCCTGCCAGGATCCTCTGTCCATGGGATTCTCCAGGCAAGAATACTGGAGTGGGTTGCCATTTCCTTCTCCAAAAACATGTTAAATTGTTATAAATAATAACTGCCTACATGGAGTACTTTGTTTTTCTTGTTAAATCTTCACAATATCCAGAGAGGTAATTGCTGTTATTACCACCTTTATTGTCACCTCTCTTTTTAAATGTTGAAAGACTCAGAGAGATTGAGGAGAGGCCAGGTTTGACTTGCTCTCTGGGGCCTGGCTCCAAACTAAGTGCACTCACTCAGCTTCAACACTGCCTCACAGAGTCCCCATTTAAAGCACTTCATTACCTTCTTGTTCCTGGATAGACAGACTGAGTCCCAAGTGTTCCTGGTTGCCAAATGACTGGCGATTAACTGAAGTCAGTCTTATTTCTTCCCCATTTACTTTTTTGTCTTCTCCTTTTAGCTCTCAATCCCTGCAACTTCCAGCAAATTTCATTCTTCCTTCTGCATCAAAAATATAATTATGAGTATCTATTAAGTACAGCAAGAGTTCCAGAAAAACATCTATTTCTGCTTTATTGACTATGCCAAAGCCTTTGACTATGTGGATCACAACAAACTGTGAAAAATTCTGAAAGACATGGTAATACCCACAACCTGACCTGCCTCTTGAGAAATCTGTATGCAGGTCAGGAAGCAACAGTTAGAACTGGACATGGAACAATACACTGGTTCCAAATCGGGAAAGGAGTATGTCAAGGTTGTATATTGTCACCCTGCTTATTTCACTTATATGCAGAGTATATCATGAGAAACGCTGGGCTGGAAGAAGCACAAACTGGAATCAAGATTGCCGGGAGAAATATCAATAACCTCAGATATGCAGATGACACCACCCTTATGGCAGAAAGTGAAGAGGAACTAAAAAGCCTCTTGATGAAAGTGAAAGAGGAGAGTGAAAGAGTTGGCTTAAAGCTCAACATTCAGGAAACTAAGATCATGGCATCTGGTCCCATCACTTCATGGGAAATAGATGGGGAAACAGTGGAAACTGTGGCTGACCTTATTTTTGGGGGCTCCAAAATCACTACAGATAGTGATTGCAGCCATGAAATTAAAAGACGCTTACTCCTTGGAAGGAAAATTATGACCAACCTAGACAGCATATGAAAAAGCAGAGACATTACTTTGCCAACAAAGGTCCATCTAGTCAAGGCTATAGTTTTTCCAGTAGTCATGTATGGATGTGAGAGTTGAACTATAAAGAAAGCTGAGCCCCAAAGAATTGATGCTTTTGAACTTTGGTGTTGGAGAAGACTCTTGAGAGTCCCTTGGACTGCAAGGAGATCCAACCAGTCCATCCTAAAGGAAATTAGTCCTGAATATACATTGGAAGGAATGATGTTGATGCTGAAACTCCAATACTTTGGCCACCTGATGTGAAGAAATGACTCATTTGAAAAGACCCTGATGCTGGGAAAGATTGAAGGTGGGAGGAGCAGGGGACGACAGAGTATGAGATGGTTGGATGGCATCACTGACTCAATGGACATGAGTTTGAGTAAACTCCAGGATTTGGTGATGGACAGGGAGGACTGGCGTGCTGCAGTCCATGGGGTAGCAAAGAGTCAGACAAAACTGAGTGGCTGAACTGACTCAATAATGGGATTGGGAGGTGTGAATAGAAATAAACATGAATAAACTATCATATCTTATATCTTAGAAATATATATATATATATATATCATTGGGCTTCCCAGGTGGCACTAATGTAGCAGACATAAGACATGCAGGTTCAATCCCTGAGTCAGGAAGATCTCCTGGAGGAGAGCATGGCAACCCACTCCAGTATTCTTACCTGGAGAATCCCATGGACAGAGGAGCCTTACAGGCTATAGTCCATGGGGTCACAAAGAGTCGGACACGACTGAATCGACTTTGCACACATGAACACACTCTGCAAGTTAAATAAACAGGATGACAATATACAGCCTTGTCCTACTTCTTCCCCAATTTGGAACCAGTCAGTTGTTCCATGTAAGGTCGTAACTATTGCTTCTTGACTTGTATACAGGCTTCTCAGGAGGCAGGTGAGGTGGTATTCCCATCTCTCAAGAATTCTCCAGTTTGTTGCAATCAACACAGTCAAAGGTTTTAGTGTAGTCAATGAACCAGAAGTAGATGTTTTTCTGGAATTCCCATGCTTTCTCTATGATCCAGTGGATGTTGGCAATGAGATCTATGATTCCTTTCATAAACCCAGCATGTACATCTGGAAGTTCTCAGCTCACATACTGCTGAAGCCTAGCTTGAAGGATTTTGAGCATAACTTTACTAGCATGCAAAATGAGTTCACTGGTATGGTACTTTGAACATTCTTCAGCACTGGAAAGAAATTGACTTTTTCCAGGCCTGTGGCCACTGTTGAGTTTTCCAAATTTGTTTACATGTTGAGTGCAGCACTTTAACAACATCATCTTTTCAGATTTTAAATAGCTTAGCTGGAATTTCATCTGAGCTTTGTTTGTAGTAATACTTCCAAAGACCCACTTGACTTCAAACTCTAGGATGTCTAGCTCCACGTGTGTGACCACACCATGGTGGCATCATTAAGATATTTTTGTATAGTTCTTCTTAATCTCCTCTGCCTCTGTTAGGTCCTTACCATTTCTGTCCTTTATTGTGCCTGAACTTGCATAAAATGTTCCCTGTGTATCTCCAATTCTCTTGAAGAGACCTCTAGTCTTTCCCATTCTACTGTTTTCCTCTACTTCTTTGCATTCTTCATTGAAGAAGGCTTTCTTATCTCTTCTTGTTATTCTCTGGAACTCTGAATTCAAATGGGTTTATCTTTCCCTTTCTCCCTTGCTTTTCACTTCTCTTCTTTTCTCAGCTATTTAAAAGACCTCCTCAGATAACCACTTTGCATTTCTTTTTCTTTGAGATGGTTTTGGTCACTGCCTCCTGGACAATGTTATGAACCTCTGTCCATATTTCTACAGGCACTCTATCTACCAGATCTAATCCCTTGAATCCATTCATCACCTCCACTGTATAATCATAACAGATTTGATTTAGGTCATCCCTGAAAGGCCTAGTGCTTTTCCCTACTTTCTTCAATTTAAGTCTGAATTTGGCGATAAGGATTTTATGACCTGAGCCACAGTCAGCTCCAGGTCTTGTTTTTGCTGACTGTTTAGAATATCATCTTTGGCTGCAAAGAATATAATCAGTCTGATTTCAGTATTGACCATCTGGTGATGTTTATGTGTACAGTCATCTCTTATGTTGTTGGAAGAGGGTGTTTGTTATGACCAGTGTTTTCTCTTAGCAAAACTCTGTTAGCCTTTGCCCTGCTTCATTTTGTACTCCAAGACCAAACTTGCCTGTTACTCCAAGTATCTCTTGACTTCCTACTTTTGCATTCTAGTCCCCTGTGATGCAAAGGACATCTTTGTGTGTGTGTATTACTTCTAGGGCTTTTAGGTCTTCATAGAACCGTTCAACTTCATCTTCTTCAGCATCAGTGATTAGGGCATAGACTTGGATTACTGCAATGTTGAATGGTTTGCCTTTGAAATGAACAGAGATCATCCTCTCGTTTTTGAGATTGCACCCAGGTACTGCATTTTGAAGTCTTTTGTTGACTATGAGGGTTACTTCATTTCTTCTAAGGGATTCTTGCTCACAGTAGTAGTTATAATGGTCATTGAACTAAATTCACCTATAGCTCAGTTGTTAAAGAATCCACCTGCAATGCAGGAGACCTGGGTTCAATCCCTGGGTTGGGAAGATCCCCTGGAGAAGGGAAAGGCTAACCACTCCAGTATTCTGGCCTGGAGAATTCCATGGACTGTGTAGTCTGTGGGGTCGCAGAGAGTCGGACATGACTGAGCGACTTTCACTTTCAGTTTCACCCATTTCCATCCAGTTTAGTTCACTGATCCTAAGATGTCGATATTTACTCTTGCCATCTCCTGCTTGACCAGGTCCAATTTACCTTGATTCATGGACCTAACATTCCAGGTTTCTATGCAATATTGTTCTTTACAGCATCGGACTTTACTATATATATCTATATGTGTATATATATATGTATGTGTATATCTACTTGCCTCTTTTCTTTTGAGTTGTCTTTCTCCTTATCATTTTACTTCCTTCTCTGTTCAGATGTACCTATCTAGGCTTTTACCCAACAGAGATGAGTTCTTGTCCTGGAAGGAGTAAATAGAAGACCCAGCTGGGAATACTTTCATCTGGATCTTAAGCTTTATTTTTCCCAGGCTTCGTACCTTTGTATCTTTGCCTAGAATGCCCGTCCCCATTGTCTGATATAAAATTCTTACCCATCCTTCAATATTCAAGTTAAACCAGTCTCTTCTAAAACACTTTCCAATTACCTGAATTAAAATTAAATTCTCCTTTCTCTCACTTTCTTAGCACCTTTCTCAATCACTCTTTTAGCATGCCTTGTGAAATTATCCATATATGTCTATCTTCCTCCTAAACTGATTTCCTCTGGAGACCGTGGCTTTTATTTTACATTATTTCTGAATTCCTCAGCACCTAACACAGGTAGCAGACTATAGGAGGTGCTCAATAGATGCTCTTTTAATCCTGAAACTTGATTCTCTGAAAGCTGTTTGATTTCTAAACACCACATTGCCTGGAGCCAATGTCTTTTTTCCACTCTCCTAACACTAGTTTTATGATCTGTAACTAGACCTATCTAGACTCTGAATCAATAGCTTGTCCCCCTCTCTTTCTTGGCAGATGTCTTCTGGCTTGAAATATCCATCAGCTCATTCCTGTCATAGCCCTCAGCACACCGTTTCATCCTCTGTGTGCGACATGTATGCGTTTCTACTTTCATACCAATTCTACTTATTTTTAATTTTGAGAGCTGTAAACTAGAGGTCAACATGATTGAACTGAATTAGACAATTTTTCAGAGTTATTTCTATGTTAATCTCAACATTCTCCATATATATAGTCTTGGCAGACAATATCAGCAAAAATTGATGAACAAGCTGCTTTTAAATGGATCTCCCAATTAATGGCAAGACTAGAAAGTTAATCAGGTTGGAAGAGGATTTACTTCAGGCTCTATGAGTTTTCTGAAAGTCATTCTGAATTAGCAGATAATGGGGCGCTTTCTTTCTTTGATAGCAAATTTGTAATTGAATTCAGCTGAAGAGTAACCCCAAAGGAAATGCACTTGTGTAGCATAATTCTGATCTTTTATAAACAGATAAGTTCTTAGGACCAGAAAAAGCAGTCCAAATTATACTTTCTCTCTCCATTTTCTTTCTGATCCCATCTTTCTGGGTTTACTTCTATCCTTACTGAATCAATCCTTTACTAGTTCTTTCCAAAAAATCTGTGACTGATAAGATAACACACTCTTTTTTCTAAAAAGTGACTTCTTTTACCTTGAAGTTTAAATAATGCTTTGATCTCTTTTGTCTTACATCTATTACTAACTGAAGTCTAGTGTCTATTTGATTACCATGCCTTTGGAAGTAACCTGTCTTTTTGCTCCATGTAGGTTTCAATATTTTCCACTTGTAAGTTATTTTCCCTTTTACTTTACATTTCTAAGTATAATTTTTAAACTTATTCTATTCATTGCAAATCATTAAAATCTTGTTTTTAAAAATTCTTCTAGATAACTATGAGGCATAAATTAGAGCTTAACAGTCTGATCTCCCTTGCTCTTAGCTATACTTTTTTTAAAAATCTTATTTTATATTGGTGTATAGCTGATTAACAATGTTTTCATAGTTTCAGGTGGACAGCAAAGGAACTCAGCCATACATATACATGTATCCATTCTCTTCCAAAGCTCTTAGACATATTTTCATACCTTCAAGTCTTTTTTTCTCTATGGTGTTCTGGGTAAATTCATCAGTACAATATTCCAATTTATTAATCCTCTGTTCAAGTTGTGTTCAATTTAGAGGCTTGATGTGTTCTGCACTTTTGATTTGCCGGCTTATTTTTAGAGATAAATATTCTCCCTCTCTCAAATTTACTTATAGTTTCCCAACCTAGCAGTTTGGGGGTCATCTGCACAATCTTCCAGGGAAACCAGCTCAGAAACTTTCATCAAAGGCTTAGAGCTCCTGCCCCGGGGTGAAAATAAATGCACAGCTTGCTCAGATCATTCCTTAATCTGTCTCCTCCTGCCTTCCTAGCCAAGCATCTGGTTTAGCCCAGCCCTGTAGCAACTGTCATTAGCAACTCTTTATAGCCATCCTAAGAGAGAACCATCAGGCCTCTAGTTTCAGTTGATTCTCCTGGGCCTAGTAGACTACCTTATGTGCTGTTTCATTCTTCCTGTATCCAAAAAACACAAACCCTGGCGGGCCCCCAGCTTTAGCGCCTCTCAATATTTTCATTCTGTTGTTGTCCTGCACCTGGGCACGTCTTATCTTGACCACGGTTATGTCATTTTAGTTTTGTTTTTACACATTTTCATCTCTGAGTGTGCAGCTGGAGTTAGGGGGAAGAGTGACTGAAGTCTGTCCCCCACTATCACCTTCACTCCAGCTCCTCTTTTAGCCATTCTGCTTCTCTTACCTAAAACTTCCCTTCCTCTACCAGTTTAAGTTGTGGGTATTAGCTTATGAGATTAGAGTTCCTGCCAAGGAGCCCAAGATCATGATATTGTTCCTTAGATGCGAACAATCACTCTTGTTTGTGTCCATAAACTCTTTATTCACAGTTAAATATTTGATAAAGGTGTGGACATTGTTCTCTACTGATAATAGGACAGTAGTATCATTTCACACAACCAGTCAGCAATTCACATCTATTAAATCTGACGAGTTAACAAGACAGGGGTGCATGACTCCTGTGTTAAGGGAATTTCACACTGCACAAGATCTGAGAAGCTTCAATTATGAAGAGCCTGACACTGAATTAGTTAGACAGTTGAAAGAGATGCATTTTCTCCTTTATGTTTTCACCTGGGGATATAGTCTCTTAGTGGAAACTGCAACATTTCAATAGATGGTAGATAGATACATAGATACACATGCACAAGACTTCTTAAAAGGGGAAAATGGGAACTTGTTTCCAAGTTGAATCTATATTACAAAAATACTATTTCTACATAGATTATATGTTTAAACTGGTAGAGTTTTAAGAAACCTGGTGAATTTGTCAGTAATTGGCTGGTTACAGAATAAACTGGTAACCCATAGCAACAATCACCACTCTCAAACAGCACTTTCAAAAATAATTAAGAATTTAACCACCACTTTTAAAATATTATCTAATTAATACTATGTTTTCAAATACTTACATAGATTTATTTGTATGGGAGAGATGAAAAAGAGAAACAGTATTAATGGAGAATGGAATTAGTTTAAAGCTCTGGTCCAGAATCTCCTACTTTAGTCTTTCAGTATCACTTCAAATGCATCACATAATTTCTCTGCCTACAAAGAAGAAATGCTAACATTTGCCAAATCATCAACTGATAAACACTCTTTGAACAACTAGGATAAAGACTCAGTGTAAATACAGCAGAGCTCTATTTTTACTAACATTTTTCAAAGCTTCTAAAATTTTTAATCCACTTGGAAATAATTGTTTAATTACCTGAAAAAACATGAATACCTGACCAAACTAAGATTTTACACCCTGTGGGAGAATTCACATAGAGTTGTCCCATGAATTTACAGGAGTAAATTGGACCCATAAACTTGGAGCCTCAGGTCAGGCTTACTCCAGTCTAAAACTTTTTCCAACTGTAAGGAGAATTTAGCCTTGTTTTATGAGATGAAAAAGTCATAAAACATACTGCTCTTACACAACTGAGTGACTCAAACTGCTATTTTCTCTCAGCAATTATCATATGAGCTGCTGGAATCAAATGAACTCAGGGAATGCTGTAGGCCACTGTAAGATGCCTGTGTTGGTGTTTAAATGAAATAGTTAAACACTGTCAAATGAAGAGCTGTGTTATGAACAGTGCTAGCATTTAAAATGGAACCATGCCTACTTATTCATCACCCACGCCTGTGTGTGTTGGAAGGGGAGAAGAGTGAGTTTAGACTGGCCCACATTTGCTTTCTTCATTTTTTACCACATGTTTATTTTTTAAACAGCTCTTCAAATGTCACTAATGATTGATGACTGCAAACTTGCCAAAATCAGGATTCTTTCCTTGAATTTGCAGCATAAATGTCTCCCTTTTCTAAAACATCTTATACATGTGTTGAGACAGAATACAGCATTTCTCAGATTCCTCTAATAACCTTGGATGAATCTTTCTCCATTTTTACATACTGTAAAGCTTCTTTATTCACTCTTCTCTACTTTGTTTCCACTGTCATCTATATTGAAAACTCCCCAAACTAAATATTTAGCCCAACCCCTCTCCCAATCTCTAAATTCACATTTCTAAAGTTTTTACTGATTTGGCCCAGAAATCCATCAATTCAACATTATCCCTGAGTACCCTATTATAAGAGCCATCTGATAACTATTTAATATCACTCTGTGTTAAGTCTTTGTCTAGTGCTTATTACAATCAAATCTTTCCTACTGGTTCTGTTATTGTTCTTGCTGTTGTTCATTGTTGTCTCTATTAACATGAGACCAGACATATTATCCATTGTACTCATCACTCAATTCTGAATCTGTAGAATATGTCTGGCACATGGTAGGAGCAAAATAAATATTTAGTTAATAGTTGGCTTCCCTGGTGGCTTAGATGGTAAAGAATCTGCCTGCAGTGCAGGAAACCCAGGTTTCATCCTTGGGTTGGGAAGATCACCTGGAGAAGAAAATGCAACCCACTCCAATATTCTTGCCTGGAGAATTCCATGGACAGAGGAGCCTGGTAGGCTGCGTTCCATGGGGTACCAAAGAGTCAAACATGATTGAGTGACTAACACTTTCACTTTCCACTGGCTAAATTAATAACCTTTTGTTAAAATTATTAATTCTTCTTTCCTAATGGCACTGTTATTTTTCTAGTCACCCATGTATGAAATATAGTTAATTTACTTCATCTTTCTCATTCTCCTAGTCACCGTATCACTTAGAATTGCATTCAACTACAAGAATCAGAGACCAAAATAATACTTCCTTTCACCCCCACAATGATTTTAACCAGTAATTTAAAAAAATTATATTTACCTAAGTAAATACTTGAAAGTGCACTCACTTTACTGTGTGAAATATGTACTTACATATACCTAAACTGATATGTCCTCAAGGAGCCAGGATTTCCCCCAGTCTTTCTGCTAAGTTGTCCTTGCATATGGCTTTTGTCTTGACCATAGTCTAAAATGGCTAGTCGAACCCCAAATACAGTGTCCATATTCTGAGCAGAAAAGATGGGTAGGGACAGTAAATGACAACTATGAATGCCCACTGTGTTACTTTCTTTTTGAAAAGTTTTCCTGGAACACCACTCAATTTTTTCTGGATACCACTATCTACAAGGAAGGCAAGGAAATATCAATTTTTAAATAAAAATACTGAAACCATTCCTCCCACAGTTGAAGCCTGTTATAAGGAAGTTAATGGAAATGGGTATTGTGTAGGCAACTAGTCACTGTTTGGAGTTGTATCAATTCTATATTTGCAATCTCCCCCTCTCAACCATTCCATTCTAATTTCACTTCAAAAGCCTTAATTCAAGTTCCTTGTTATTTCCCACCTAAACTACTTCAGTAATCTCTTAACTGATCCTAATGGCTTCTCTTTGCAAGGCTGAGACGTTCAGAACCTTAGGGATATGGCTCTGCCTTCCTGTTCTAGACTTGTTTATCACACTTCCTCCACACACACTTAACACTCCTATCAAACAAGATATAATGGTTAATTTTATGTGTTAACTCACCTGGGCTAAGGGATGCCTGGACAGATGGCAAAATGCTATTTCTTGGTGTGTCTTTGAGTGTTTCTTGAAGACAGCAGCATTTGACTCAGAAGAATACCCTCACCAATACAGGTAGACATCATTCAATCCATTGACTGCGGGGAGCCGGCGGGAGGCACTCCGCCCATGGCAAAGGTCATGAGGAAGGAGGCTCGACATATGCAAAGGCGGGATGGAGACTCAGGAGTCCCCCTGGAAATCCTCGAGCATCTACCCCCATAACCAGAGCCTGCCTACTTTACTACTTTGTACTCTCACCTACACCTCTGACTTTACAGGGGGCTGTCCTCCACCACCTCTTTTGGAGAAGGAGTTAACTTAGAGCTCCAGTTAATAATAATTCCTGGGCGTGATAGGAGTGTTTCAACCTACAAACTCCTCTGAAGGTTCTCTAGCCTGCCTGACAGGCTTGTCCGGCCGCATGTGATTGCTCACAGCCTCCCAACCATGAGAGGCACGAGATGCTTTAAACCTTCTAAAAACAGGTTCTTTAGAGAAGTTAGAAAACTATTAGTATAAGTATAGTGGGCTGATTAGAAATTGTATTGGTGAAGGGTTTTTCATTTGTTGAGCCAATGCTTACTGCTAAGTCTCCACATCCCCTGCCCTTATACACATTAATGAATATATAGAAGAAATAAGTATTAACCTTTGATATTAATCACGTTGGACCTTAGGCTAAGTGAATTCTTTACTTAATTAAAACCCACTACACCCTCACTCTATAGGAATGTAACTTTATCTGGTACCTTCAGAAGGTGGCATCTGTTTTAAGAATAATCACCCCTGGAGAAATAAGTGTTCTGGTTGACTGACCGCTGTCACAAGGAGAGGGTCATAAATTGTCAGCAGGCCCCCCTGGCCAGAAGATGATGTAACACCCCTAAGACCTCTGTATACATTTGTATGAAGCACCTGACTTTAATAAAAGTCAGGACTGCTGTCCCCGCATGACTTTTGTATAACATCTCAGTGTATAAAAGTAGACCATGGAAAATAAAGAATTGGGATCAGTTCCTCAAAAGACTGGTCTCCCCATGTCTCTGTCTCTCTCAAACTCTGGCTGAGTTTCTATCTGGAGTGCGGAGCCTGCCATGCTTACTAATTATGCCTGGGCTTCTAAGATCTGACCGGGGAGGCCTCAGTGTCTCCTCTCCTTCGGGAGAATGGAAGGAAGCCTGCGGCCTACGTAAGTGGTGTAAGCTTCTTGTCTTGAGGTTTTATTGGTTTCCCGCATAAACCAAGCTACTCAGCCTCTTTTCTCCACTGAATTTTCCTGCTGAGCTATCCTCATTCTATTACTCTTTATATCTCTAATTAATATCTAATTGAAGCTATTGTATCCTGATCCTCGCCGACGCAGTCCCCGCTTCGAATACCCTGGATCAGCCGGGGCTGGACCCTGGCAATTGACAGCTCAAATAGAACAAAAAGCAGAACAAAAGTGAACTCGCTCTTTGCTTGAGCTGACACTTCCTCTTCTCCTGCCCTCAGGCATCTATACTCCTCTTTCTCAGACTTTCAGACTTGGACCAGGGCTTACATCATTGGTTTTTATGGTTCTTAGGGCTACACCACTGGCTGGTTCTTCTGGCCCTCTAACTTTCAGGCAACGGATCATAGGACCAGCCATTTTCCTATCTATCTCTTTTTCCTTGGGCCTCCCTATTCCCTAAGACACAACAGTAGTGAAATTATGCCAATTTAATGACCTTTTAGTGTTCACATGAAAGAAAGAGTCACATGTCTCTCACTTTAAATCGAAAGCTAGAAATAATCAAGCTTAGTGAGGAAGGCATGTCAAAAGCTGAAATAGGCCAAAAGACAGGCTTCTTGGACCAAACAGCTAAGTTGTGAATGCAAAAGAAAAGTTCTTGAAGGAAATTAAAAATTCTACTCCAGTGAACACACAAATGGTTAGAAAGCAAAATAGCCTTATTACTGATGTAGAGAAAGCCTTAGTGATTTGGACAGGAGATCAAACCAGCCACAACATTCCCTTATGCCATAGCCTAATCCAGAGGAAGGCCCTTACTGTCTTTACTTCTATAAAGGCTGGGAGAGATGAGGAAGCTAAAGAATAAAAGCTTGAATCAGCAGAGATTGGTTGACAGGTTTAAGGAAAGAAGCCTTCTCCATAACATAAAAGTGCAAGGTGAAGCAGCAAGTGCTAATGTAGAAGCCACAGCAAATTATCCAGAAGATCTAGCTCAGATAATTAACAAGGAGGCCCCACTAAACAAGATTTTTCCATGGAAGAAGATTTAAAACTCTTATAGCCAGACAAGTCATTGTCTGACTTCAAAGCTTCTGAAGACAGGCTCACTCTCTTGTTAAGGACTAATGCAGCTGGTGAGTTGAAGTTGAAGCTAATTAATGTTCATTTACCATTCTGAAAATCCTAGGGCCATTAAGAATTATGCTAAATCTACTCTGCCTATGCTCTATAAATGGAGCAACAAAGCCTAGATGACACCGCACCTGTTTACAGCATGGTTTATTGAATATTTTAAGACCACTTTTGAGACCTACTGCTCAAGAAAAAAAGATTCATTTCAAAATATTACTGCACATTGAAAGCAAACTTAAAGTTACCAAAGGGAAAAGGGGGGCCATGGGAGGGATAAATTAGGAGGCTGGAATTAACATATACACATGACTGTATAAAAGATAACCAACAAGGATCTATTCTATAGCATAAGGAACTATGCTTAATATTATGCAATAAACTATGAAGGAAAAGAATCTAGAAAAAATATATATATATAACTGAACTGCTGTGCCACATACTTGAAACTTATATGATATTATAAATCAACTATACTTCAATCAAAAAATTTTTTAATCAGTTCCTAATCAAAAATTGTGAAAAATAACTAGTAAATGAATAAGTAAATATGATAAATTCATGAAAAAGTATTGCTCATACATAATGCACCTGGTCACCCAAGAACTCTGATGGAGATGTATTGAAGACTAATGTTGTCTTATGCCTGCTATTGCAACATCCATTCTGCTGCCCATGAATCAAGGAGTACTTTTGATTTTCAAGTCTTCTTTATGAAACACATTTCATAAGGCTATAGCTCAAATAGATAGTGATTCTTCTGATGGATCTGAGCAAAATAAATTGGACATCTTCTGGAAATGATTCACCATTCTATCAATAGATGCTATAAAGAACATTTGTGTTTCAAGGGAATAGGTCAAAACATCAACAATTAACAGGAGTTTGGAAAAAGTGAATCAACTTTAGATTAGAATCATAACCCTCATGGATGACTTTGAGGTGTTCAAGACTGCAGTGGCAGGACTTCCCTGGTGGTACAGTGTATAAGAATCTGCCTGCCAATTCAGACAACATGGGTTTGGTCCCTGGTTTGGGAAGATTCCACATGCTGTGGAGCAGCTAAGCCGGTGTGCCACAACTACTGAGCCCATGCTCTAGTTCCCAGGAGCCATGACTACTGAGCTCACATGCTTCGACTACTGAAGCCTACACGCCCTTGAGCCTATGCTCCACAACAGGAGAAGCCACCGCAACAGGAAGCCTGTGCACCTCAACAAAGAGTAGCCCCCGTTTGCCACAACTAGAGAAATTTCTCATTCAGCAGCAAAGATCCAGTGCAACCAAAAAATTAATTAATTAATCTTTTAAGACTTCAATGGTGGAGGGAACTGCACATGTGGCAGAAAATAGCAAAAGAACTAGAATTAGACGTGGAGACTGAAAATGAAACTGAATTGCTGAAATCTAATAATCAAACTTGAATATATGAGGAGTTGATTCTATGGATGAGCAGAAAGTAGTTTCTTGAGATGAAACCTACTTCTAGTTGAAGAAGCTGTGAAAATTGTTAAATAGGCAAGAGAAGGTTTAGAATATTACAAAAACTTATTTAATAAAACAGTGACAGGGTTCAGTTCAGTTTAGTCGCTCAATAGTGTCTGACTCTTTGCAACACCATGGACTACAACACACCAGGCTTCCTGTCCATCACCAACTCCTGGAGCCTGCTCAAACTCACGTCCATCGAGTTGGTAATACCATCCAAGCATCTAATCCTCTGTCATCCCATTCTACTCCTGCCTTCAATCTTTCCCAGCATCAGGGTCTTTTAAAATGGGTCACTTCTTCCCTTCAGGTGGTCAGAGTATTGGAGCTTCAGCTTCAGCATCAGTCCTTCCAGTGAATATTCAGGACAGATTTCCTTGAGGATTGACTGGTTGAATCTCCTTGCAGTCCAAGGGACTCTCAAGAGTCTTCTCCAACACCACAGTCCAAAAACATCAATTCTTCAGGGCTCAACTTTCTTTATGGTCCAATTCTCACATCCATACATGACTACTGGAAAAACCATGGCTTTGACTAGACAGACCTTTGTTAGCAAAGTAATGTCTGCTTTTTAATATGCTGTCTAGGTTGGCCATAGCTTTTCTTCCAAAGAGCAAGGGTCTTTTATTTTCATGGCTGCAGTCACCATCTGCAGTGATTTTGGAGCCCAAGAAAATAAGATCTGTCACTGTTTCCATTGTTTCCCCATCTATATGCATGAAGTGATGGGACTGGACGCCATGATCTTTTTTTTTTTTTTTTGAATGTTGAGTTTTAAGCCAACTTTTCCACTCTCCTCTTTCACTTTCATCGTGAGGCTCCTCAGTGCCTAGATTAACTCCAATTTTGAAAGAAGTTCTACTGTAGGTAAAATGCTATCAAACAGTAGTGAATGCTACAGGGAAACCATTCATGAAAGAAAATTAATCAATGTGGCATACTTCGTTGTTGTCTTATTTTAAGAAATTCCCACAGCTAGCTGAATTTTCAGCAACTACCACATGGATCTATCACCAGCAAGCAATATCAAGGCAAGACTCTCCACCAGCAAAAGGAGTATGGCTTGCTGAAAGCTCAGATGATGGTTAGCATTTTTAAGCAATAAAGAATTTCTTTTAAATATATATTTATTTATTTATGGCACAGAGGGACTTTAGTTGAAGTAGGTGGGAACTAATTCTCTGACTAGGTATTGAAGCCAGAGCACCTGCGTTGGAAGCATGGGGTCTTCGCTGCCAAAACACTAAGGTGGTCCCAGCAATAAAAATTTTTTTTCAATTCAGTCTCTCACTCATGTCTGACGCTTTGTGACCCCATGGACTGCAGCACTCCAGGCCTCCCTGTCCATCACCAACACCCAGAGTTCACTCAAACTCATGTCCACTGAGTCTGTGATGCCATCCAACCATCTCATTCTCTGTCGTCCCCTTCTCCTCCTACCTTCAATCTTTCTCAGCATCAGGGTCTTTTCAAATGAGTCATTTCTTTACATCAGGTGGCCAAAGTATTGGAGTTTCAGCTTCAGCAACACTCCTTCCAATGAATGTTCAGGATTGATTTCCTTTAGGATGTAATGGTTGGATCTCCTTGCAATCCAAGGGACTCTCAAGAGTCTTCTCCAACACCACAGTTCAAAAGCATCAATTCTTCGGCCCTCAGCTTTCTTCACGGTCCAACTCTTACGTCCACACATGACTACTGGAAAAACCATAGCCTTGACTAGACAGACCTTTGTTGGCAAAGTAATGTCTCTGCTTTTTAATATGCTGTCTAGGTTGGTCATAACTTTCCTTCCAAGTAGCAAGGGTCTTTTAATTTCATGGCTGCAGTCCCCATCTGCACTGACTTTGGAGCCCAAAATAATAAAGTCTGTCACTGTTTCTACTGTTTCCCCATCTATTTCCCATGAAGTGATGGGACCAGATGCCATGATTTAAGTTCTCCGAATGTTGAGTTTTAAGCCAGCTTTTTAAAACACTCTTCTCTTTCACTTTCATCAAGAGGCTCTTTAGTTCTTCTTCACATTCTGCCATAAGGGTGGTGTCATCTGCATATCTGAAGTTATTGATATTTCTCCCAGCAATCCTGATTCCAGCTTGTGCTTCATCCAGTCCAGCGTTTCTCATGATGTACTCTGCATAGAAGTTAAATAAGCAGGGTGACAATATACAGCATTGATGTACTCCTTTCCCAGTTTGGAACCAGTCTGTTGTTCCATGTCCGGTTCTAACTGCTGCCTCTTGATCTGCATACACATTTCTCAGGAGGCAGGTCAGGTGGCCTGGTATTCCCATGTCTTTCAGAATTTTCCACAGTTTGTTGTGATCCACACGGTCAAAGGCTTTGGCACAGTCAATAAAGAAGAAGTAGATGTTTTTCTGGAACTCTCTTGCTTTTTCAATGATCCAGTGGATGTTGGCAATCTGATCTCTGGTTCCTCTGTCTTTCATAAATCCAGCTTGAACATCTGGAAGTTCACAGTTCAAGTATTATTGAGGCCTGGCTTGGAGAATTTTGAGCAATACTTTACTAGCATGCGAGATGAGTGCAATTGTGTGGTAGTCTGAGCATTCTTTGGCATTGCCATTCTTTGGGATTGCCTTTCTTTGGGATTGGAATGAAAACTGACCTTTTCCAGTCCTGTGGCCACTGCTGTTTTCCAGATTTGCTGGCATGTTGAGGGCAGCACTTTCACAGCATCATCTTTTAGGATTTGAAATAGCTTAACTGGAATTCCATCACCTCCACTAGCTTTCTTCATAATGATGCTTCCTAAGGCCCACTTGACTTCGCATTCCAGGATGTCTGGCTCTAGGTGAGTGATCGTACCATTGTGATTATCTGGGTCATGAAGATCTTTTTTGTACAGTTCTGTTTTCTTGCCACCTCTTCTTAGTATCTTCTGCTTCTGTTAGGTCCATATCATTTCTTTCCTTTATGGTGCCCATCTTTGCATGAAATGTTCCCTTGGTATCTCCGATTTTCTTGAAGAGATCTCTAGTGTTTCCCATTCTATTGTTTTCCTTTATTTCTTTGCTTGATCACTCAGGAAGGTTTTCTTATCTCTCCTTGCTATTCTTTGGAAAGTGAAAGTGAAGTCGCTCAGTTGTGTCCGACTCTTCGCAACCCCATGGACTGTAGCCTATCAGGCTCCTCCGTCCATGGGATTTTCCAGGCAAGAGTGCTGGAGTGGATTGCCATTTCTTTCTCCAGGCGATCTTCCTGACCCAGGAATTGAACCCAGGTCTCCCGCATTGTGGGCAGATGATTTATCGTCTGAGCCACCAGGAAAGCCCCAATTCTTTGGAACTCTGCATTCAAATGTGTGTATCTTTCCTTTTCTCCTTTGCCTTTTGCTTCTCTTCTTTTCTCAGCTATTTGTAAGGCCTCCTCAGACAACCATTTTCCCTTCTGCCTTTCTTTTTCTTGGGGATGGTCTTGATACCTGCCTCCTATACAATGTCATGAACCTCCATCCATAGTTCTTCAGGCACTCTGTCTATGAGATCTAATGCCTTGAATCTATTTGTCACTTCCACTGTATAATCATAAGGGATTTGATTTAGGTCATACCTAAATGGTCTAGTGTTATGTGTATTTGTTTTTAGTTATGAAATAGCTAGACATAATGTTATTGTACACTTAACATACTACAGTACAGAGTAAACATAACATTTATGTGTCCTGAGAAACCAAAAATATCTGTGTGGTTTGCTTTATTGAGACATTTATTTTATTCCTGTGGTATGGAATGGGACCCACAATATCTCTAAATGTACTTTATAATGTTGATGTGCCATAGTTTATTCAATAACTCTCCTATATGTGTGTATTTAGGTTGCTCTCAAAATTCTGCAAGTATAAACACTGCTGCAGTGAATAGCCTTGCACATATATATTTTCTTATTGTTGGTGGTGTATCTTCAGAATAAATTCCTGAAAGCAGGATTGTTTGTCAAAAGTTAGACCCATATATCTTGCTAAATTTTCCCTCAGAAGGATTGTATCAGTATGTATTCCCAGCAGCAGTGTATGAAAATATGTGCTTCCCCACAGTCTTGCCAACATAATGTATTCTCAAACTTTTACTATTTTTTATTTATTTTTTTATCTATTTATTTTTGGCTGTACCACGTGGCTTGTGGGATCTTAGGTCCCAACCAGAGATAGAACCCTGGCTCCCAACAGTGAAAGCTCAGAGTTCTAACCACTGTACTGCCAGAGAATTCCTATTCTCAAATTTTTTAAATGTTTCCAATATTCTAGGTTAAACATGTTATATCCATGCTCTTTTGATTACCATTTATCCAATTTTAATAAGTTCAAACATTTTAAACATCGTGTAAGTAACCTGTTGATTTGTTTCATTTGTATATTGCCATATGTTTATTACTATAGTGTTAGCTAACACATCTATCACATCACATAATTATTTCTTTTTTGTGGTGAGAACAATAAAGATATATTCTCTTTGCAACTTTATAATACACTATTGTTGACTATAATCACTATGCTGTGCATTAGATCATTTTTATATCTTGTTTCTGTGTATGTGAATTATGTGTTCATGTCTGTTTCTCTTTTTTTCTGTCGGACCTTTTGGCCCTTTGTTTCTCAGTTCTCTCTCTAGTAGGAGTATTAACCCTTTATGGTACATGTTGGAGACATTTCCTCCAGTTTGTCAGTTGGCTTTGTCTTTTGCTTACAGCATTTTTTGCCAAGCCGAGAAATGCTTATGTAATCAAATTACCACTCTTTCTTTTATCACCTCCGAGTTTGAGCCAGTTAGAAAGCTTTCCTTGCTTTGAGGCAAAAGAGAAATTCATCCACCTCCTCATTCTTCTAATACTTTGTTCTGTCCTTTAGTTACTTGTTTTGATCTCCACTACCACCACCAATAATTTCTCCCTTCTTCTTTAAACTTCAAACTCACTGAAGGAAACCTCATCTTTATTTTATGATCCCTCAAGTAATTAACCCATCACCTTCTTTATATTAATCTTTAATAAAATAAAAAAGTTTAATGAATTGAATTGAATTTACATGAAGATATCAGCTATACTGAAACAAACACCGTA
The DNA here is from genome assembly GCF_055505025.1 of Bos grunniens. NCBI lineage: Eukaryota > Metazoa > Chordata > Mammalia > Artiodactyla > Bovidae > Bos > Bos grunniens. Next base: position 52,691,166 of record NC_141166.1, on the reverse strand, counting down.
TTTCAAAAGTTAGTGGAGGTTTAAACAAGTCAGTTATCAGATTCTCCAAAAGTGAATAGATTGATTTACAAAATAATGATTCTGGAAGGAAATGTAAAGAATAGCTTACTGAAGCCCTTTGTTTTGCAAATAAGAAAACTAACATTCATGTAGCTTAAGTGCCTTATCCCTATCTTATAGCCAGGTGATAAAGGATGGACTCATTGGTCTATGAAGTCCAATCAAATTCTTACTCTAATAATCTTCCCATCCCTACAGTCCCAAACTTTCTCAACTTTTCTTTCTAATTAAGTAAATCTGGTTTTCAGTATTTCACTAATATAGACTAGACATAAAGTTGATAAGGAGTAAAAGATTTTTCTAAAAGGTTAAAAGACGCTGCCAGCCTTTGAAATGCCTAGGTGTGGTTAGGTTGCACTTTGAAAAAACACCATGGATTTTTATTCCAACAAGAACTTTCTTCCAAATACACTCTTACTAGAAAGGCAACTACGTTGTGTGTGAAAGACAGGATTTCCTGTTGATAAATAAGGAACCAAGTGCTCAAACACAGCTCAATAAATATATTTCAAAATAGTGGCCACAGGCCAAATACAGCTAATAGACCTATTTTGCTTGAAGTAGTCTTATCCAATACTGAGCAATGTTATTTTTACATTAAGAAATTACTTATAAAAATACCCATGTTCACTGTTTCCTAAAAAATTAGAGGAACTGGCAGCTTTGAGCTCCCATTTCTGCAGGATATAAATCGGCCAGAATTGAAAAGTGACTGATTCTTTTGGACATATTATGAGCTCTTTAATTTACCACCATCTCTACCACTTCCCAACACAACCCACTTCATTCATTTCTGTTCTGCCTAAACCCTGCAAGCAATGGAATTTGCAATCATTGATTGGGAGTTTAGTTTGGATGCTAATAGGTAATTAACTCAGTTTTGATTGACATTATTTAAATAGTAGGTACCATTTATTAATCACTTTAGGTGCCAGGAATTTTTAAGTACTTTATATACATAACATAATTTAAATCTTACAAAAAAGTTCTGGGAGGGAGGTGAAATCCTCCTATTCCACAAAAAAGAAAACTGAGGCTCCAAGAACTTAACTTGATTAAGAGTATGCTGCTACAAAGTGACACTTTGCACAGGAATCCAAAGAACTTAGAGACAGCAGATGGTGAAAACAGACGGAGTGAAAATATAGAGGAGATTCAAGAAGTTTGTGCAAGAGAAGGTCGTGGAAAAACTAGAAAACATAGTAGAAAACTTACAAAAGAGTAAAATAGTATAGCAAAGTAAGAGAGCAGAATATGAAAGTAAAGTTATAAGAACACTCAGCAAGAGTAAAGCCAGAGCTGTAAAGTATTCAGACAAGCAGGAAGGTGAGACTAGAAAAGATGCTGAGGAGACAGCGAGATTCACGGCAAGAAGAGTGAAGTGGTACATCTGTCTTAGAGGAGGGGACCACAGGCACACTTGGCCCATTGGATAGAAAGCAAAGTAATTCTCTGGCTTCCTTCACACTGAGTTAATCATTCATGATCTGCTTAGCGAACCTGTTTCTAACTTCATCCACAGCAGTTGTGGATTTTCTGAAGTACTTTAGAGTGCAGGCAAACATCACTTGGTCCTGTTTGCTGCCCTATCTGCCTAAGCCAAATGCCAGCATTTGAAATGCCTAGGTGCAGTCAGGTTGCACTTTGAAAAAACACCATGGATTTTTATTCCAACAAAAACTTTCTTCCAAATACACTTATACTAGAAAGGCAGCTACATTGTTTGTGAAAGATGGTCACAATCTCGGTGCTAACCCACACTCATTCCTCAGTCATTTCCTGAAACCTATTCCCCTTCTGTTCCTAACCTTCTCAAGTTCAGTTTGCAGTTACCTTTTTCTTTTGCCATTCTTATTCTTCCTTTGTTTTCAGTGGTATGCTGTTCAAGAAACAAAGAGCAAGAGAGGATGGAGGAAGGCAGGGAGGTGGGAAAGTAAAAAAGAAAGGAAAGAAAGGAGAAAAGAAGAAAAGAAAGGAAGAAAAATAGAAATAAAATTCCTGGTTTGTAGTGTTTGCCTGCTCCTATATTTCAGCTGTTACTATTTCAGCTGTGGCCAATTTCAAGCTCCCTATGTGATGTCACTGAAAACCATGTTAGTGAAAGATGTGAAGTTGGGCTTCCCTGGTGGCTCAGCAGTAAAGAATCTACCTGCAATGCGAGGAGTCACAGGAGATGCCCATTCGATCCCTGGGTCAGGAGTATCTCTTGGAGGAGGGCACAGCAACCTACTCCAGTATTCTTGCCTAGAGAGCCTCAAGGACAGAGGAGCCTGCAGACTACAGTCCATAGGGTCACAGAGTCAGACACAACTGGAGTGACTTAGCATGCATGCACATAACACCTTTTATAGTATTCCCATCATACTATACACTATCTATACTCACATAGATACATCGAGTATAAATAGTAATAACATGCAATTGTAAATTGATACCCTTTAATATTTCATAATGGCTATGCTTAACAACCATCTAACAAAATACCTGAAAATGTCACAATTGGCTCTCTTGACCTAGCACACACCACTGCTTGTGTGTCAAACGTCTAGAGGACTTGAGACATTTAGGTGAGCTGCTGCTGCTGCTAAGTCACTTCAGTCATGTCCGACTCTGTGTGACCCCAGAGACAGCAGCCCACCAGGCTCCCCCATCCCTGGGATTCTCCAGGCAAGAACACTGGAGTGGGTTGCCATTTCCTTCTCCAATGCAGGAAAGTGAAAAGTGAAAGTGAAGTCACTCAGTCGTGTCCAACTCTTCACGACTCCATTGACTGCAGCCCACGTAGAGATCATATTTTAGAATTTTTTTATAATTAACTTTAATTTTTGACCTTGAGACCCTCTAAAAGAAAAACACACTTCTCCTGCATGCCTCCTCTACTCTCAGTTCTCTACAATCACAAGTCCAGGTTGGTATCTATGGTTCTTCCCAACTGACTGTAAACTGGCAATTCCCAGGACCTCCTTCCTCAAGTTGAATTAATTTCCTAGAGCAGTTTGTTGAATTCAAGAAAACAATTTACTTACTAGATGCTGGTTTATTATAAGAGAATGCAACTCACAAACAGCCCTTTGGAAGACATGGGGGCAAAGTATGGTGGAAGATGTGAAGCGCTTCAATGCCCAGCACCCTCCAAACACCCCTATGTGTTCACCAACCCAGAAGCTCTCCAAACCCCGTCCTTTTGGGTTCTTATGGAGGTTTCACTACATAGGCATGACTGATCAAATCTTTGGCTATCAGTGACTGATTCAACCTCCAAACCCTCTCTCCTCTCCAGAGAAGATAGAGGGGTGGGCCTAAAAGCTCCAACCCTCTAATCACATGGTTGGTTCCACTGGCAAACAGCTCCCATCTTTATAGACTTTACAGAAGTTACCTTATTAACATAAACTCAAGTGCAGTTGGAAGGGGCTTGTTATTTTTCCTCTTTATGTCTCTAGAGCTATTTCAGGAATGGAGGACAAAGAACCAAGTATTATAATAAAGGTGTCTCATTGCTCTCATCACTAAGAAATTCCAAGCATTTTAGGAATTCTGTGCCAAAATTGGAGATGAAGACCAAACATATATTTCTTCTTATAAATCACAGTATCACAGACCCCCAGTCTGTCAGAATGCAATAAGAAAGAGCAAATTTAATCTCAGTCTTTTCTTTGTACCACCTCTCCTATAAATTGTGTCACCCAGTTCTGAGCTCTTTCCAAGTATTTACAGGGAGACAACTGACCCATAAGGCACCTGGCTCCAACCATTCTCTGCTGCTCTGTGCCTTGACTGGAAAGCTAAGGGCCAGAGGTTTTTCAGTGACTTACCCAAGGCCACACCACTACCCAGCAAAAGAGTCTAGGCAGCAACTCAGGTCTTCCAGCTCTGAACCAACAAAGCACAGGAAGCTCTTTTCTATCTAATTCCTGCTCACATGCTTCTTTCTATGGTATTCCCCAGCTCTCAGCCTTGCTGGGTTTTTCGCTTATGCTGTTTTCATCACATGAAAGCCTTTCCCTCATTAACTTGCTCCCATTCTAAACAAGAGCTGATAAATTCCAACTGATCTTCCAAGTCATCATTTACTGAGGAGTCTGTCTGCTCCTTTGGACTTCAGTGCATGCTACTCTTAGTCCTTATCACATTTTATTGTCATTGTCTGTGTTTTGTCTCACCTGTTGAACAGTGAATTCCTTGAAAGGCAGAGTCAGTGTTTTGCTCATCATTAGCACAATGCCTAGCAGAAATATTTATTTTATTAAAATGACCTTAAAAATGGGTAAGTCTCATTTTGTAACTTTTAAAAAGGATCATTCATTGTATGAGTAATCTATTGACTACAAATGTAATCAGTGGTCTAGTTAAGGAAGATATTAACTGGATTTCAGCAGGTCACATCTACCCCTGAAATAAAACTTGAGGAATCACCCCAGTGCATATCATCTGAAACTACCTGCCATAAAGCAGGGGAGTGAGGCATTCTCTGTTTCCTCCTTCCCAGCAGCCTTTGCAGTGAATCCACCTACCCTTGGGTTTTAATCCAAGCTACTATTCACTCACTGTTTAGCTTATCAACAAAAATACACAAGTACCACCCACAAACAGAAGAAAGTTTTCTATTTTAATTATTAAGGAAATCACATTTTTATAATTCTTAAGATAGTTACAAGGAAGAACAAAGCCCAGCCAGAACACTTGACTAAATTGAGTCAAAAAAGGCTAATTATGATATAAGATGAACCAAAAGGACAAAGGTCAGTGGAAGAGAACTCTATGAAGGTGCAGACTATTTAAAGGTACAGTACACTGCCTGACTTCCAGTGTAATTATTTCTTGCTGAAGACTTGGGTTAAAGCAAAAGAAATTAACATGATCTATTTCCCATTTCTATTCTATCAGTACACACAGGCAAAGTCGTGTCTGACTCTTTGTGACCCCATGGACTGTAACCCACCAGGCTCTGCTGTCCATGGAATTCTCCAGGCAAGAATACCGGAATGGGTTGCCCTTCCCTTCTCCAGGAGATCTTCCTGAACCAGGGATAGAACCCAGGTCTCCTACATTTCAGGCCAATTCTTTACCATCTGAGCCACCGGGGAAACCCTTTCAAACACAAGAAAAGGAGCCACAGTGGACTGCTAAAACCTTTAAAATCATTTTCCTGCTCCTTTAATGTAAGATATAAAGACGTTTCCTATCTTATATCTCTTTTCTGTTGAAAGAAATCTGATAGATGTTTTACCAGCTGAGCCATCAGGGAAGCCCCTTCTATTCTATGATCTGCTGCTGCTAAGTCGCTTCAGTCATGTCTGACTCTGTGCAACCCCATAGATGGCAGCCCACCAGGCTCCCCCATCCCTGGGATTCTCTAGGCAAGAACACTGGAGTGGGTTGCCATTTCCTTCTCCAATGCATGAAAGTGAAAAGTGAAAGTGAAGTTGCTCAGTCGTGTCTGACTCTTAGCGACCCCAGGCTCCTCCGTCCATGGGATTTTCCAGGCAAGAGTACTGGAGTGGGGTGCCATCACCTTCTCCAATTCTATGATCATTGCCAATTAATACAAAAGTAGTGATAAATTTTTCATAGTGTCTAAATCAAGAGAGATGAAATGCATTTCTAATTTGTAATACAACAAAGTCAAAAGGCCACAAGAAAAAAATTCAGCAGGAAGCCCTTTATTGACTAGATTCACAAAAAATTGCATGTGGAAAAAACTTTTCTTCCTCCCTGCCCTGGTCAGAAACACATGTGTAATCTTCCCTTTAATCATCCCTTTGCTTCTTGTCATGGGTTGAATTGTATACCTCTAAAATTCAGACACTCAAGTTTTAACTCCTAGTACCACAGACTGTGGTCAGGTTAAAGTGAGGTCAGTAGGGTGGGCCCTAATCCGATATGGTATGCATTCATGTAAAGGGAAATTCAGAGACAGAAAAATAAACTAGGAGAGTGCCATGTGATGACACAGGGAGAAGATGGCCACATACCAGCTAAGGAGAGAAGCCTGGAGAATATCATTCCATTAAGGCCCTCAGAAGGAGCCAACCTTGTTAATACCTTGGTTTTAGACTCATAGCCTCCAGAACCATGAGTCTGTCGGTTCCAGGAAATGAATACACTCCTCCAGACATTTTTCTCCAAATATCCTTCATCCCTGTTCTTCCAACATCTCCCAGTATAGAAAAAAATGACTTCACATATGTATATTATACATCTTACATTTTCATTTGCCTTCTTTGAACATCAGTGTATAATTTTGCCTCACAAAGTTAGATGTCATATGGGGAAAACCTCTACAATTTTCAAACTCATGATAATCAAGTTCTATAATCAACAAAAAAGAAGTGTACAAAAGAAAACCAATGCTGAGGACTCCCATAAAGCAAGTACAAAGGCAGAAGACAAAATTGGCTGTGCACTATCATTAACTAGAGCTCTCACAGTCCTTTTGTCATCCTAAGCAGCTATTCCATGATCTTTTCACTTGCAATGATGAACTGAGCTTTTGACAAAAGAAAATATTTGATCTCCTTTTAGCCAAAAATCTCCCCTTTATAAGTTCATTTAATATTCTAGAAGGGCTTTCTTTTCCATTGAAGAAGTATAAGTTTGATATTCTGAAGGCATTTGTATTTTAAAGCCTACAAAAAGATTTTGGAGAGTACCTGGTAAAGTACTGACTAGCCTCTGTGGCTCCAAAGTTCAATTATTATAGACATATCACTCAGAATAGCATTTCTACCTTTTAACCTTCATCTGAATAATGTTCATTTCTCTTTCACTGTGATAGAGTTCAAGCCCTTAGAACACACTGTTAAAGTTATAGGAGATATACAATTGCATTTCTTTTCTTTGTTCCTGGATTTTTAGTGCCCGCCTATACCTCCAAATAAAATAAAACTTCATGTTTTCTGTAGATACAAGTTTCCCAAAAAGAGATCAGTACAGATTGATTGCAGTTCTCTCAGAGTATGAGAATGCATCATGCAAACATATCTTTTCTATTGTGTTTTTCATTTGCAATACAAGAAATAGATTTCTTAGTTTTGTAAAGCTGATTCCTCTAAAAGCATTTCTAAACTGTGAGAAAATTGTCATAGCAAAAAGGAGTGAGACTGTTTTTCCCAAATTATTTACATGATTTGCAAAGAAATGGCTCAAGCACATCTTAACAGGCAGCTTATATTTGTTGAAGGTGAAAAGGGCTACAGAAAAATGATTGAACATGACAAGACTCAGCTTTAGAAAACAATTTATTTGGCAACTAATAAAAAGAACTGTACCTACTTGATTCATGGCATTTTTCCCATATGAGAAGCAGTAAAATTCAAATGAAGTAAAATGAAGAAAGTTGACTAAGATGTAATTTGAAAATGTGGCTGAAAACAAATCAACAGTGGAATGAACTTGACTACTACATTGGTCAGGGTTCTTTGTTGGTAAGCAGCAGAAACTGACTCTGCCTAACTTAAACAGAAAGAAACTTAACCTTACAGGAAGAACATGGAGGAGCTCAAAAGAATAAGCCTGAAAGACAGGATCCAGAGTATCTCCAATGTGGGTAACAAGACCTAGTGGGCAGTTTGGCCTGGGCACTAACTACCCTGGCATGAATCAGATCCAATTGCTTTTCCACTAGATTAAGTCTGGGGAGATTCATTTTTTCAAACTTTTTATTTTGTATTGGAGTATAGTCAGTTAATGGGCTTCCTTGATGGCTCAGATGAAAAAGAATCTGCCTGCAACTAAGGTCCCCTGGAGAAGGGAATGGCAAACCACTCCAGTATTCTTGCCTGGAGAATTCCATGAACAGGGAAGCCTGGCGGGCTATAGTCTATGGTGTTGCAAAGAGTCAGACACGATTGAGTGACTAACACATACACACGTAGTCAATGAACAGTGTTGTGATAATTACAGGTAAACAGCAAAGGGACTCAGCCATACAGCTATTCTTCCTCCTCAACCTCCCTCCATCCAGGCTGCCACATAACATTAAGCAGAGTTCCATGTACAGTAGATCCTTGTTAGTTATCCATTTTAAATATAGCAGTGTGGACATGACCTTCCCAAACTCAAGTCTGGGGAGATTCTGATTAGCCTATCTTGGTCACCCACCTAAAAGAATTAAGAGTCTTTAGACCAACGCTGCTCACAATGTGGGAGAGGTAATTTCTCCAAAGAAAACTGTAAAATGTTCAAGAGAAGGAGAAATAGATGTTAGACTGAATGAGTAAATAAATGAATAAATAAACACTGTCCACAAGTAAGCTCATATAAGATCAACTATATACGCTATGAATTTTGAGAGAAAAAATTAGTCAAAATTCACCTTTGACCCAGTAATGACTTCATATGAAAGCACCTTTTACACACTCAAAAACCAATTACTTTCAGGTTCTTATATGTTTATAAGTTAGCATATATATATATATATATATATATATATACATATAAAACAGCTCCTGAGTGTACTTTTGAAGGTTTGTCACATAGAAAGACCTTTGTTTGTATACTTAAGAATGATGCTTCAACTATGCAAACAGTCCTCATAAAAATGCAGTCCCAATCCTGCCTGTTTTTTATCTAAAGTTTTACAAATAGTACCTGATCAGAAAGCCTACATCTAATTTTATGATGTTTATGTCTGTTATTAGGCAGCATGAATCATAAAAATAAATTTATTTTACAACTCATTCTGAGATTAACTCAAGACACCAGATAAAGATCTTTCAGTTAGCTACTGAAACATCTAATATTTCTGAACACACAAGCAAAATGTATGGAAATGTAGTATTGATCTTAGATGTTTAAAAACATACTAAATGAACAATTCAAACTGAACAGACGTTTCACATCAATCCTCCACCAAATTTTGTGACTGCAAAGATAAATAAGACATAGACCCTCCCCTCAAGTCATTCAAAATCAAGAAACCTGTTCATAAATAATTACAATGTTATGTGGAGAAGCAATAAATGAATTATGTGCAAGATGTTAGAAGAGTATAAAGAAGGGGAGACTTCAGAAGACATGGTCTTTGATCTGGAATTTGAAGGATGACAAGGCAATCAGAGTGGAATACAACTTGCTAACAAAGATGAAAAATATAAAGTCCTGAAATATTAATGAACATAAAAAGATGCAGAGAGGCAATAAATTTGTTATTGCTAGACCATAACTTCAGAGAAGGCAATGGCACCCCACTCCAGTACTCTTGCCTGGAGAATCCCATGGACAGAGGAGCCTGGTAGGCTGCAGTACATGGGGTCGCTAGGAGTCAGACGCGACTGACCGACTTCACGTTCACTTTTCACTTTCATGCATTGGAGAAGGAAATGGCAACCCACTCCAGTGTTCTTGCCTGGAGAATCCCAGGGACAGGGGAGCCTGGTGGGCTGCCGTCTGTTGGGTCGCACAGAGTCGGACATGACTGAAGCAACTTAGCAGCAGTAGCAGCAGCTGCAGATCATAACTTTGACATGACTACAGAACCAGTAGTTGGAAGTCAGGCACCATATTATAAAAGCTTTCCATACACTAAGAAATAGAAACTTGAAGTGGTCCATTTTCAAGACAAAGTTGAAGCCTGGACTCTTTAGATAAAGTTGAGACCTGGACTCTTCAGATAAAGTTAGGGTTGGGGAGGAAGATCAGACACATCCTAAAGAGCTGGGACTCCACCCACTGCCTGTGCCCTGGCTCTAAACTTGTCTAATGACTTGTGGACATGACATAGTTCATGCACCTGGAGGGTCCCTAAGCAAACAGGATGTTGGGGGATGGGATAAACTAGCAAGAAAGTCTTTGTTGAAAAATGTGAGTGTAAGTTGGGGAAGGAGAAAGAAGGATACCCTATAAGGAAATAATGAAACTTAGGCAACGTCGAGGAAGATTGTACACCCCATAGTACTCAGCCAATGAGGAATCTGGGGGAGGGACCTGTGAGTTAGGGAATACATTGCTTGTTGTAACTGCCATGGATGTGCCTGCCCACCAGACACCTGATCTTGCAAGACCATCATTAAAAGTTTCACTTTCACTGAGCTTCATGTCTCCGAGTCCATCCCTTGATTTTGGGCTGGTGAGCATATTTCTCACACATACCATAATAAGGAATACGAACTTAATCTTACAGATTGGCATTTCACAACTTCCTAAGAACAAAGAGCCTCTAGTCAAATAAGCTTGAGAAACACTACATATTAAAAACCTGTGCAGTGGTCATTACAGGCAGCTAGTTCAGTTCAGTTGCTCAGTCCTGTCTGACTCTTTGTGACCCCATGGACTGCAGCAAGCAAGGCTTCCCTGTTCATCACCAACTCCCAGAGCCTGCTCAAACAGGTAACTAACCATTTATTTCAGCACTCTTTCATTAAAAGTTTTAATGCAGTTTGAGGAACTGATTCCATCTTCAAAAGAAAGCTCCAATTAATGTAAGCAGTTGTAATATCCTTCTCCCTTACCCAAGACTGGTTAAAGAACTCTGGTCTAAGCTAATCAACACATGGCATTCCTCCTGGTGAGTTACCAGTCTGGAATTGAAAGTGAAAGCGTTAGTCCCTCAGTTGTGCCCAACTCTTTGCGACCTCATGGACTGTAGCCCGCCAGGCTCCTCTGTCCATGGGATTTTCCAGGCAAGAATAGAGGAGTGGGTTGCCGTTTCTTCCTACAGGAGATCTTCCTGACCCAGGGGTTAAACTTGGGTCTCCTGCATTGCAGGAAGATTCTTTACTGTCTGAACCACCAGGGAAACCCTGAAATTGGACCTAAACAATTGCATTAGACATAAGTACTATTGTTCCTTGATTGGGAAAAAGTGCTCTCTCTCTCTCCCTCTTATTCTCCCACCCCTAGGACTTATGTGAGAACAAAAGCAGCTGTCTTACAGCTACAGGAAATGCACAGAGATCCTAATGGCTACAAGAATAACCAACTTTAGAATAAACTCAACAAGGTAAATGCCAGAGCAAAAGAAGAAAAGCAGACCTTGATCATATCATTGAATTGTTGGATCAGGGCTGAAGATGGGAATAAAATCTGGTTCACAATGTCAAGAGTTTACTTTCAGGAAAGAAGGAATATATACAGTTATTTTGATACATTTTAAAAGTATTATTGTAGAAATCAGTACAGGCATGAAGCAATAAAGAGGAGATTGACTCTGCTAGGTAAAGACAGGGATAGTTTTCATGCTCTTCACCTGAGTCTCCAGTACAGAAATCCACAGTTAGTCTACAAATCCATTTTGTTTTAATACATTGATACACTTAGCATTTCATATTATACCCCCAAAAAGCCGTATAATTACAAAAAGAAAAATCAATTTTCAAAATGAATGTGCTGACAAATAGTTGACAAGTAGCATATGAATTATAAACAAACTAAACATAATTTATGATTCTCAGTAAACATAAAAGGATTAAAAGGGAGTTATTTTATATTTCTTTGGGCTCCAAAATCACTGCAGATGGTGATTGCAGCCATAAAATTAAAAGACGCTTACTCCTTGGAAGAAAGTTATGACCAACCTAGACAGCATATTAAAAAGCAGAGACATTACTTTGCCAACAAAGATCTGTCTAGTCAAGGCTATGGTTTTTCCAGTGGTCATGTATGGATGTGAGAGTTGGCCTGTGAAGAAAGCTGAGCGCCGAGGAATTGATGCTTGGACTGCAAGGAGATCCAACCAGTCCATCCTAAAGGAGGTCAGTCCTGGGTATTCATTGGAAGGACTGATGCTGAAGCTGAAACTCCAATACTTTGGCCACTTCATGCAAAGAGTTGATTCATTGGAAAAGACTCTGATGCTGGGAGGGATTGGGGGCGGGAAGAGAAGGAGACGACAAGAGGATGAGATGGCTGGATGGCATCAGTGACTCAATGGACATGAGTTTGGGTAAACTCCAGGAGTTGGTGATGGACAGGGAGGCCTGGCGTGCTGCGATTCATGGGGTCAAAAGAAGTCGGACACAACTGAGTGACTGAACTGAACTGACTTTATATTTCAGTAGTTGAGGAAGACTTACTACTTCCAAAATAAAGTAAATGATTTTAAAATATCTATCCACTTATTTTTCTGCATTTTAAATAACATGCTACAATTGTAAAGTCATAAATTATTCTATCCCCTATTTTCTCAGTTGCCCACTTGTATTATGGTTTACATATACCAATCTATTCAGAGGGATTTCACTACTGCAAGAGTTTAATGCTATTTCCCAAATACAAATGGCCAGTCTATGATACAATTTAAATTTTTGGCTAAGTGTTTTGTGATGGGCTATATGAAAAGTCAGGACTGGGATCCTTTGAAAATGTAGCCAAATTTTTAGTTCTCATAAATACAATAAGCTTATAATTACTGTTCAAGAAACTACATTTTTAATGTGGAAGTACCTACCCATCAATAAACTTCACTGTGCCATAAATACCATTCAGGTTGGGGTTTGCTTTTCTTAAAAGAGATGTATAAAAATTATCACTGATGATATAGTGTATTGCCTGAAAACACCACACCTAGCAAGTTTTGTTTCTCTACCTAATAATTTGTTGAGTATGCTTTTACCTAGAAACACCCTGATGAGCTTCTCATCACACAATAAAGTGTTACATTATCCTCATGGCTTGTTAAGACCAAAGAATTGGAAAGAGACAGCTTGAGAAAGAAAGCACATCAAAGTGGTTTTATTTCCAAGAATAAGATTCAGTCATTTAAATTTTTAAAAGCCCTTCAAATTTAATTGGACTTTTTTAAAACCTGAGTTGCTGAAGATGGAAACATTCTCAATCATTTTATCTTAGCAAAATGAAGATAAATGCAAACATATTATGTGCATTCTTTATTCAATGAAGACTCTTCTCTGTAAAGGATTTAGGCACAAAGTTCTTCATCTAATAGCAATATTTTGACTGTCTTTATGCTGGAATCTTCATTTTGACAGTCAAGCAGCTGTGGAAGTTTGCAGCTTCCCAAGCTAAACTCAAGAGGCTCTGAGTCCATGCCAGCTGTCTTTCAATTTCACATCAACTCTCTTGATACGTTGTCAGTTTAAAGCTTTTGCAAAGTTTGCAAGGCCTGAATTCATTAGATAAGGGAAATGGGTCATCTAAATCTTAGCCAATCTCAACTGCCATAGAGATTCACTATTGTAAATTTCCTTCAAGACTGAATTAGAAAATAGACCCCATGGGTTTTTGTCGGGTTTGGTATTTGATGATACTGTTGTAATCACAGCAGCTGAAGCTGTGTGTGCCTCAGTAAAAATTTCTGGATCAAATTCCCTTTTCTTTATATTTTCTATATAAAATTGGATACTGACAGCTGCAATAATAAGGACAAAAAGGTCATTTAAAGTTCAGTTTGCTAGGCACATGATAGGCAACAAATTCATTACAAAGTCACTTTTTAAAAATTATGGTGGTTATTAGAAGAAGAAAAAATCCATCTTGTTTCTAAAGAATTCTGCAGCATCCTAAAAGAGCTAAAAAACAGATTTTCAGGGATTGTTAAGGAAGTTGGGATACAAAGCTTCAGCCAACAAAAGGATTTGCTGATGCCTCTGAGAGTGAAGAACAGCCTTACTATCACAGGCAATCATACGGTATCTATAATTTGGCACAGTATGCATCTTAGATCTGCACAGACCCAGGCTTTGCCACATCTTGTTGCTATAAAGAACTATTTAAGTTCATAGTCTGTATTTTAAACTGAAGGGGAAAAAAGCTAAATAGTATTTGGAAAGGAAAAGATACGGGTAAAAATTCTGTAGCACTGTAAATGAATGAGTGCTTCATCCCACAAAAACTAAAATGTGTCTAAATTTTGCTTTCTGGAAGTAATTCCCAAGACAGTGAGGAAAGAAAGAAAGCATCAAGGCAGGAGATTTTATAGAGAAGTAGAAATTGCCTTCAACAGAATTTCGCATTATGTGAACCTACTTACATTTATTGCCAACTGCTTTTCTATAGCTCTCCTGTTATAGCTCAGTGTGACCTAAAGCATGGTCTTCAGAACTAAAAAAATTCACATTCAGATATGGCTCAGCCACTTTTATGATCTTGTATGTCATTCATCCTTTCTTATGCTCAGTTGCCTTGTGTGCAAAATGGGAATAATATTAATAATATCTAACACATAGCGCTGTTGTGAGGATTAGAGGAGATAAAAATGCATTATAGTACCTGGCATAGCACATATAGTACACAACAATAAGTGTTAACTACTATTTGTTAATGAATGCCATAGTGCAGAGAATATAAGTCTATTATGCTATCTTAATTTGTAATCCAGAGAAACTATTACACCGATTTTTCATAAAATTTGGGAAAATTAGAATGCCTATTGAAGCTCTCTCTATGTATATATTACTCTTTGCTCTCTTGGGAGGGGGAAGGAAGGAAAGCATATGTAGTCAAGAGTTTAAGGCACTTGATAAATCAACTAGATACCTACTAGAGAGGTCAAGCTCCGCAGCACTGCTATCCAGCAGTACTGTCTGGGATGATGGAAATGTTCTATGTCAGCACTATCAACTGTGGTAATCACTAGATACATGTGGCTAGTGCAACTGAGTAATTGAATGTAACTTAATTTTAATTAATTCAAAATTAAATAGCCACATGTGGCTAATGCTACCATATTGAATAACACAGCTTTATACTGAAAAGTACTTTCCATTAGACCTTCTTGGAAAATGTAAGAGAAAGTTAAGTCTCAGTGAATAAAAGTTTAACATAAGTATCAAGGCCTGCTTCCTTAATTCAATCTCTGAATCTTTAGAACAATTTTATTTACTAAGCTATGATGGACTAAAACGTTAAGAAAATCAAGAGAGTCTTTGTTGAGTGATATGAGAAAAACGGTGAGCTATCCGGATATCATAGTATGGCAGAGTTCATTGTCAGCTGCTTGATAAGATGGAAGACACCAGGACCCTACAAGAGCTGCAACTTTCATAAGCTTCCCAAGGAGGTATCCCTGAGGGAAGCCAATGCCAGAAGGAACTACCACCAGAAGAATCAATGCTGGAAAACCAACAAGGAATAGTTTTTAGGGTTGGCTTACAAAGATGTGACTTCTTGGAAATCCTCACTTCCTCTACTTTCAGTGGGATGTTTCCCTTGTAGAAAAATAAACTTTAATTTCCCTTTGCCATGTAGCCTAACATATTCACAGGTTCTGGAGATTATAACATCTTTGAGGGGCCATTATGCTGACCATTATGTACACATATTCTCCTGACAAAGTAGCTACGATGATGCTTTGGGTCCTCAGGTATCAATGTCAATTTGGATCCTATGTCCAACAGTGTTAGCAAAACATTCCTGTACCCCTTTTTCCAAAGTATATCCTAGTAAATAGTCTCAGGTGCCTTTCAGTAATGAATGGAGAAATCATTACTCTTTTTATATGCTGTTGGTGTTTCAGGGTCCTTTGTTTATGGGAACTTGGCTTTCCCTTAAGTAAATGAATTCTAAATCTGAGAACTGGCTCAGGTCTGTGAGCTGAGCAAGGGATTATGATATTTTGTTGGCATGCTTTTTCCTAGCTTCCTGATCATCAATACTTGATTTATTTTGGTTATATAGATTGTGAGATACCATTGTTGCTGCTGCTGCTAAGTCACTTCAGTCGTGTCCGACTCTGTGCGACCCCATAGATGGCAGCCCACCAGGCTCCCCCGTCCCTGGGATTCTCCAGGCAAGAACACTGGAGTGGGTTGCCATTTCTTTCTCCAATGCATGAAAGTGAAAAATGAAAGTGAAGTTGCTCTGTCATGCCCGACTCTTAGAGACCCCATGGACTGCAGCCTATCAGGCTCCTCCGCCCATGGGATTTTCCAGGCAAGAGCGCTGGAGTGGATTGCCATTGCCTTCTCCGACTTCCAGTCTATTGATATTTGACCCCTAGGAATGCCTTGCTCTCTCTCCACAGCTTTCTGTGGATTAGGCACACCATGCTTTCATTCTAAACTTAGATCTTGGCAGCAAGTACATCCA
Organism: Bos grunniens; assembly: GCF_055505025.1. Classification (NCBI taxonomy): domain Eukaryota; kingdom Metazoa; phylum Chordata; class Mammalia; order Artiodactyla; family Bovidae; genus Bos; species Bos grunniens. Next base: position 52,675,119 of record NC_141166.1, on the reverse strand, counting down.
CCTTGCTTCTGATAGCAATTAATAAGTATACTGCTTGATCTCTCTTATTTTAGGATTCTTTCATTCTTTTTGCTATCAGTTGATCCAAGATCTATAATAACATCTTCTTCTGCCAGTTCTGCCTACAGAGGAGAGCTGCTACTGATTTCAACAATACTGGTGCCTCTCTTATTAATGCAATCCCAATGGAAACCAAGCAGGATCTTCCCAGGGATAAGCCCCTGGTGTCCCCTGACTCTTGTTTGTAGAAAAACTTTAGCCTCCTAGGTCTTCCTCAAGTTCCAAAGAACAAATGTAGTCAGAGAAATGAGAAAATATTGACACAAAGAAAAACAGTCAAGCAAGACAAAATAATAATTTAGCCATAAAACAAACAAGGAATTCCAGTTCCTTTTCAAGGGTTATAGATATTAATAACATCTTCAACATCCTTGAGTTGTTTTGCAGATAATAAAATCCTCAAAAGGTGAAGGAAGTTAGCTGCTGACCACCAGCATATAGGCCCCAGATAGGTTAGAACTAGAAGGTTGATAACTAAGATTCCTGAAACATCATCCTGTTACTTCAACATCAGCCAATCAGAGAACTGTGCATGAGCTAATCACACACCCTGGGACCCTCTCCCTCACACTATCTTTAAAAACCCTTCCCTGAAAGCCATCAGGGAGTTTGGGTCTTTTGAGCATGAGCTGCCCATACTCCTCATTTTAACTCTCTGACTATTCTTAAAGAAAATTAGTTTAGGCTTCTAAAGAGATCTTCTGGCTTCAAGCCTTCCCTTTATAATTGTCATTAATTGCCCTTAGCCTTTATTGTCCTTCTCTAATGCAGAGGCAGGTCAGGTGGTCTGGTATTCTCATCTCTTTCAAAATTTTCCACAGTTTATTGTGATCCACACAGGCAAAGGCTTTAGCATAGTCAATAAAGCAGAAATAGATATTTTTCTAGAACTCTCTTGCTTTTTCAATAATCCAGCAGATGTTGGCAATTTGATTTCTGGTTCCTCTGCCTTTTCTAAAACCAGCTTGAACATCTGGAAGTTCACAGTTCACGTATTGCTGAAGCCTGGCTTGGAGAATTTTAAGCATTCCTTTACTAGCATGTGAGATGAGTGCAATTGTGTGGTAGTTTGAGTTGGTGATGCACAGGGAGGCCTGGCGTACTGCAGTTCATGGGGTCGCAGAGTCGGACACGACTGAGAGACTGAACTGAACTGAACTGAACTGAATGCATCAATCTACCCCAGCAACAGTCATGCAATTCAATAATCTTTAAAAACACTATTTCACCTGAACCTCTCAGATGCTTGACCTATCACACCTACCAGTGTATTTCCTTTCACCAGTCAAAGTTTTAACAATTACATTGCAAACTCATGCCAGGTTCTGTCAATGCTCCATCTCCCAACTCTGAATATACTTCCTAGACCAATCCTATACTTCCCATCTTAGAATATACTTTCTAAAACCAATCCACTTCTAGTATCAACTGCAGTCAATTTTTTCCCCTGGAAAATAGTCTCTAAGACTCTGATATTTACATACAAAATGTTCATTGATGATGTTCTTGGGAACAACTATAGATGGTGAGGGAAGAAGGACTGGGTAGAAGAAGGACTCAACCTATGAAGAATTTACAACAGCAGCCACAGACAGTGTCTCAGAGATGTCTGGAAATAAGACAGTCCTGCATAGTTGTTTCAGTTAAAGCAAGAGGCCTGAGCATTTGTTGTTGTGTTGTTTAATTTCTCGGTCATGTCTGACTCTTTTGCAACCCCAATGACTGTAGCCCCCCGCTCCTCTGTTCATGAGATTTCCCAGGCAAGAATATTAGAGTGAGTTGCCATTTCCTTCTCCAGGTGATCTTCCCAACCCAGGGATTGAACCTGCATTTCCTGCATTGATCAGGGGATTCTTTACTACTGCACCACCTAGGAAACCCTGAGCATTTGTACCCTACAAAAACCAGTCCTTAGAGATAGCTATGAAGGTGGGAATGAAATCAAGGTAAATAAGCTTCTTGCACTTGAGGACAGTTCCTAGAAAGGGACTCCATTGTAAGCCATCAACAAATTCTTCCATCAGCTGCAGGAATGAGTACCTTGATCCTGAGAGGAGGATCTGGGCAACACACACAGCACCCATTTCAAAGGGGTTCATACTCATTGGTAGGTGATAAATGGAAATAAGACTTTCCATTTATCTTGCAACATTGGATATAAGACTTTTCCTTGATATCTCATGAAGAAAGTAATGGCAATCCACTCCAGTATTCTTGCCTGGAGAATTCCATGGACAGAGGAGCCTGGCAGGCTACAGTCTATGGGATCACAAAGTCAGACGACTGAGCAACTAATACTTTTGATATCTCATGTAAACTAAGGACTCTAAAGTTCACAGAATTTTTACACCTGATCAGCAAGATTCATGGCACTCTCTTTCTTGTTTTTTATATCCTAAGCTTAAGTATGATGATGTTTCTGGGAATTTTGTGTGAATGTACCAATCTTATCTCAGCAATAAATGAAGAAGTAAGGGAAGTTCTGCTATAAACACCTAGAGTTTTGGAGGGGGAAATCACAAACTTTCAAAACCATGAATCAGAACAGTGGTAGCAGTAGAAAGTCAAGAGAAACCACAGAAGAAAATTAAGTCTATGACCTGAGATAGGTTCACCAGGGGATACTTCCTTCAATAACAACTGAAGGATCTGGGTTTCATTTTCATCAACTAAGATAGGCAATGGCAACCACTCCAGTACTCTTGCCTGGAAAATCCCATGGACGGAGGAGCCTGGTGGGCTGTAGTCCATTGGGTCACTAAGAGTTGGACACGACTGAGCAACTTCACTTTCACTTTTCACTTCCATGCATTGGAGAAGGAAATGGCAACCCACTCCAGTGTTCTTGCCTGGAGAATCCCAGGGGCGGCTCCGCCTGGTGGGCTGCCGTCTCTGGGGTCGCACAGAGTCGGACACGACTGAAGCGACTTAGCAGCAGCAGCAGCATAGGTTTTGACTTGTTATGTTTTCATTGTCATTTGTTTCTAGAAAATTTTCACTTCCCTTTTGATTTCTTCAGTAAGCTGATTGTTATGTAGAATCATGTCATTTAATCTCCATGTGTTTGTGTTCCTTACAGTTTTTTCTTGTAATTGATATCTAGTCTCATAGCATTGTGGTTGGAAAAGATGCTTGATATGATTTCAATTTTCTTAAATTTACTGAGGTTTGATTTATGACCCAGGATGTGGTCTATCCTGGAGAATGTTCCATGTGCACTTGAGAAGAAGGTGAATTCTGCATTTGGATGGAATGTCCTGACGACATCAATGAGACCATCTCAACTAAAGTATCATTTAAGACTTGTGTTTGCTTATTAATTTTCTGTTTTGATGACCTGTCCATTGGTGTGAGTGGGGTGTAAGTCTCCTACTATTATTGTGCTACTGTCAGTTTCTCCTTTTATGTCTGTTAGTGTTTGTCGTATGTATTGATGTACTCCTATGTTGGGTGCACAGGTATTTACAATTGTTATGTCTTCCTCTTGGATTGATCCCTTGATCATTATGTAGTGTCCTTCCTCATCTGTTGTAATCTTCTTTATTTTAAGGTCTGTTTTGTCTGATATGAGGATTGCTACTCCAGCTTTGTTTTGCTTCCCATTCATATGGAATATATTTTTCCATCCTCTCACTTTTAGTCTATATGTTACTTTAGGTCTGAAGTGGGTTTCTGTAGACAGCATATATATGGGTCTTGTTTTTGTATCCATTCAGCCAGTCTGTGTCTTTTGTTTGGAGCATTTAATCTATTTACATTTAAAGTAACTATTGATATATATATCCCTATTGCCATTTTCTGAATTGCTTGGAGTTGATTTTGTGGATCTTTTTTCTTCTCTTTTATTTCTTGACTGTAAAGTCCCTTTAACATTTGTTGTAAAGCTAATTTTGTAGTACTAAATTCTCTTAACTTTTGCTTATCTGAAAAGCTTTTTATTTCTCCATCAATTTTGAATGAGATCCTTGCTGTGTACAATAATCTTTGTTGTAGATTTTTCCCTTTCAGTACTTTAAATATATCCTGCCATTCCCTTTTGGCCTGCAGAGTTTCTGCTGAAAGATCAGCTGTTAAACATATGGGGTTTCCCTTGTATGTTACTTGTTGCTTCTCCCTTGCTGCTCTTAATATTCTTTCTTTCTGTTTAGTCTTTGTTAGTTTGATTAGTATGTGTCTTGGCATGTTTCTGTATGAGTTTATCCTGTATGGAACTCTTTGTGCCTCTTGGACCACTTGACTATTTCCTTTTCCATGTTGGGGTAATTTTCAACTATAATCTCTTCAAAAATTTTCTCATACCCTTTCTTTTCCTCTTCTTCTTCTGGGACCCCTATAATTCAAATGTTGGTGCATTTAGTATGGTTCCAGAGGTCTCTGAGACTATCCTCAGTTCTTTTTATTCATCTTACTTTAGTCTGCTCTTCAGAAGTTATTTCCGCCATTTTCTCTTCCAGCTCACTGATTCATTCTTCTGCTTCAGGTATTCTGTTATTGATTACTTCTAGAGTATTTTTAATTTCAGTCATTGTGTTGTTTGTCTCTATATGTTTATTCTTTAATTCTTCTAGGTCTGTTAATTGATTCTTGCATTTTCTCCATTTTGTTTTCAAGGTTTCTGATCATCTTTACTATCATTATTCTGAATTCTTTTTCAGATAGTTTGGCTGTTTCCTCTTCACTTATTTGGACTTCTGTGTTTCTAGTTTATTCCTTTATTTGTGTAGTATTTCTCTGCCTTTTCTTTCTTTCTTTCTTTTTTTTTTTTTTTACTTATTGTGTTTGCAGTCTCCTATTCCCAGGCTTCAAGGTTGAATTCTTTCTCTTTTGGTTTCTGCCCTCCTAAGTTCCATCCAGTGGTTTGTGTAAGCTTCCTATGGAGTGAGTGTGTGCTGAGTTTTTGTTTGTTTATTTCTTCTCTGATGGGTAAGGCTGAGTGAGGTGGTAATCCTGTCTGCTGATGATTTGGTTTCTACTTTTATTTTGTTTGTTGTTTAGATGAGGCTCCCAGGGAAGCCCCGAGCACTACCAAATGAAAGTCAACATCTCAGTCCTGTCTGACATTTTGTGACCCCATGGACTAGTTCTCAAGGCCAGATTTCTGGAGTGGGTAGCTTCTTCCCTTCTCCAGGGCTTCCCTGGTGCCTCAGAGAGAAAACATCTGCCTGCAATGTGGGACACCTGGGTTTGATCCCTGGGTCAGCAAGATTTCCTGGAGAAGAAAATGGCAACCCACTCAGTACTCTTGCCTGAATTCCATAGACGGAGGAGCCTGGTAGGTTACAGTCCATGAGATCGCAGAAAGTTGGAAATGACTAAGCAATTTCACTCTCCAGGGTAAATTTTGATGATTCTCTGAGGCATCCTGCACAGGGTGCTACTGGTAATTGGGTTATGCTAGGTCTTATATTCAACTGATTTCCTTTGTGTGAGTTCTCATTATCTGATTCTCCCTAGGGTTAGTTCTCTGGTAGTCTAGGGTCTTGGAATCAGTTCTCCCACTCCAAAGGCTCAGAGCTTGATCTCTGATCTGGAACGAAGATTCCACAAGTGGTTTGTTATGGCATTAAGTGAGATTAAAGCAAATATCCAAATGAGAAACCAAAAATGAATCGCAGACAAATGGCAGTTACATTATCAGGCAAATAATAATTAAAATAATGGAATATACGCATAATATATACACCCATGTGCAAAATCCAAACAGCCCAACAAAAATCAAGTACAGTAGACTGACCTGGCAAACAAAGGATATTTACCAGTTAAGAACAAAACTAACTAAAGCACAAACTGAAAAACAAAACTAAAGCAAGGTGCCAAGTGGGGAATAAAGCAATGAAAACAAAACTAACAGATATTTTGAGAGGAATGAAAGAAAGAAAGAAGATATGCAAAGTTAAATAGAGGTAGATAAAGAAGATTTATATACACAAAAGATTAACTGCAAAGGGAAAAGAACAATAGGAGAGGCAAACAAAGGAATAAATGTAGAAAAAATATAATAGACTTAAAAATTAAGATTATAAAAAAGAGAAAAGAAAATGGAAGAAGAAAGAAAAGAAAGAAAGAAAAGAAAACTCCATAGAACTGCAAAAGCCCAACATAGAGGCAATGGTTTATAACAACAATAAAAAGTATGACTGAATATACACATATACATATGCACCCATAACCAAAATCTAAACAATCAAACATAAAAAAAGTACAATAGATTGACCCAGTGAACAAAGGAAACCATAAATTATATCTACCAGAATAAAATTAACTAAAGCACAACTGGAAAACAAAACTAAAGCAAGGTACCAATTGGGGAATAAAGCAATGAAAATAAAATTAACAAATATGTTGAGAGAAAAGGAAAGAAAGAAAAGAAAGAAAGAATAGATAGGAAAAGTTAAATAGAGGTAAATATAGAAAATTTGTATACATTAAAGATTGCAAGGGGAAAGTAGGGAAAGCAAACAAAGGAATAAATATATAATAAATAAAGGAATAAATGTAGAAAAAATAATAATAGGTTTAAAAAATTAAAATTAAAAAAAAAGAGAAAAGAAAGAAAAAAGGAAAACTCCACAGAACTGTTAAAACCCAATGTAGAGGTAGAGGTTTATAACAATAAAAAAATGTGACTGAGAAAAAAAAGAAATGCTCAAAAGCTTAATTAGATTTCATAGTGCCAATAAAATTGACAACTTCAACAGAGGGGTGGAAAGGGGGAAGAAAACATTTTAAAAATCCAAAAGAATCTACAAAACAAATCAAAACATCTGAATAATAAATGTTTTTTTGAGTCACTGCTGTCAGAGTCCTTTCCCTCACTGGGAGTCACAGTCCACCTCACCTCCTTAAGATGCCCTCCAACACTGTGCTGATCTCTGGACCTGCTGTGGGGAAAGCTCAGATTCTAATCTGGTCCTACTCCTGTGTGTTCTTGCCTCCAATGTCCATAGCTATCAGAACTAGTGTGTTTTCTTTGGTGGGAGCTCTCAATGTCCTTTTATATATTCCATAGACACAGAGTCTGCCTAGTTGATCATGTGGATTTAATCTGCAGCTTATACAGCTGGTGGGAAGGTTTTGGGTCTTCTTCCTTAGCCACACTGCCCCTGGGTTTCAACTGTGGTTTTATTTCCACCTCTGCATGTGGGTCATGCACTGGGGTTTGCTCCTGAGCCTGCCCTGGAAGACTTGGGTTTGCCCCTGTGGGGGCCAGGTGTGGAAATGGTACAGATGTTTGGGTTGCAGGGGTTCTGGCAACACCAGGTACTCAGGGGAGTTGGCGGCTAGGGCAGCAGGAGATATAGCGCTCTAGAAGGGTATGGCAACCAGTATTGGCCAATATACGCCAGTATTCTTGCCTTGAGAACTCCCCCCCGCCCCCGCCCCCGCCCCCGACAGAGAAGCCTGGCAAGCCACAGTCTACAGCGTCGCAAAAAGATACTACCAATGCAACCCTGCATACGTAGACACAAGACTTTTTGCCTGTGGCAGCTCTGCCCCAGTAAGAGGTGAGCATGAAGGTGGCGCAGCTGCTTGGCTTGCAGGGACCCTGGCAGTGCCGAGTGTTCAGAGACATGGACTGCCTCCACCCCAGGGGTTATGGGCCTATCAGAGTCTTTTTTCAAGCCTCTTGCAGCTGGCAATCAGAAGGTCTCTTTGGCCAGTGTTTCTCTGTAGCTCTGCCCATTCAGGCACTTAGAGGGCTCCCTTACCTGGCGTCCTTGTCTGTTGTTCCACAGGTCAAGCACATAGAGGGGCCCCCCTGGGTGGGGTCCTACTCTGTAGTTCAGCGTGTCAGGCATTTGATGGCCGATTTCTCTATTGTTCAGTTGCCGATGCTGGCACTGGGGAGAGAGAAGCTATGGTGATGGCTCCACCTGCTATGCATGACTCAGCACTATTACCTTTCTTCCATGGCTGCCCGGCTTTCCTCCATAGGCATTTCCCCCAATAGTCTCCTCCCTCACATCCCCTTAATCTGTCTCTCCACAGTCAACCTCAGCCCTCGCTCTGGAATTGCTCCCTAAACTCCAGCTCCCAGCTGTTGCACCTTCCAGGGGACCTGTGTCCCTGTCTGGGATATGTAGCTGCGGCAAGGACTGTCTGATTCTCATTCCATTTAGACTGCCACAGATCAGCTGATTCACTTTCAGCCTTAAATGTTTCTCCTTTGGCTAAGACAACTGACCCAAAGTGGGGCTTGGACCCCTGCTTCAGTTCCCCCACCCCACAAGGGCAGGTCCAGTCCTACTAACACTCCTGTTTTTCCCCCTAGTTTCTTCTTCCTACCGAGTTTTGCATGATTCTGTATATTCTTTCCCACTGGTCAGGTACTCCTGTCTGCTTTCAGCTGGTGTTCTGCATGCACTTCTGTGTTTGAAGGTGTATTCCTGTTGTATCCATGGAGAGAGATGTACTCCACGTCCACCTACTCCTCTCCCATCTTGTCCTCTCCCATATTCTTTTAATTAATGAAGTTCTACTGTTAAGAACCAGTGCTTCCCTGATGGCTCAGTGGTAAAGAATCCGCTTTCCAATGCAGGAGGCACAAGAAACACAGGTTCAATTCCTGGGTCAGGAAGATCCCCTGGAGAAGGGAACAGCAACCCATTCCAGTATTCTTGTCTGGGAAATCCCATGTACAGAGGAGCCTGGGTGGCTATAGTCCACAGAGTTGCAAAAGATTCAGGCATGATTTAGTGACTAAACAGTAACAACTAAGAGCCACTGAGCCATTATTTCTTGACGAGAAAGCGGCACTGCAGAGGGGAGGTTGATTTATGTACATTTAGACACAGATATTTGCCCTCCTGGCTGAGAGGTTAGAATTCTGTTCATTTGTTTTCCCTTCATCAGTCATTTCTCCTTTCAAATAATAAGTGGATAAACATTTCATTCCGTTCCAGTTTAATTTCCAGTAAAAATTTCATGTATTAAAAAAGATGGATCTAGATTTTGAAGTCTCCCTCACTGGTTTTGAAAGAGTCAACAAAATATCCCTAGGAAATTTAGCAGTCAGCTATACTTTTTATAGCTGAGGTGAGGGAGTGGGTAGTGATAAAATCTGTTTGGTATTATCCAAATAAAGACCATAGGGCTAAGTGTCCTACAAGATTTAATTAAAAGCATATTATGTTCCTCTAGATTTTTTTTTACATCACAGTGATAAGCCTTATAGAATGCAGAAGATTTTGTAGTTTTTATTCAATTCCACATCATAGTCTCACTAACCATTCTGAAAGATTTGGTCCAGACAACAATGATAATGAAGGCATTCCATTTGTAATTTAACAAGAGGAAAGAAATAATTACCACTTAATTGTTGTCCAAAAAAAGCACATATAACTACTACTCATTATTATCTTCATTATTACATGTATAGTACTGCAAAACATAACTGACATCTGAGAGACTATTTGGAATTCCTAAAATTGTTTGAACATTGGAGAACTTCTACTCACCCCATACATATTCCATATAGAATGATGTTCAATTGTGAACAAGTGTAGTATCATACAATATGCATTTACCCATACTAGTTTAAGGCAGTAGAGGAACAGAGGTAGCAGAAAAGAGATTAACCAAAGCCTTTACACTAAATTATAAGGTTGTGGTGGTGGTGGTTTAGTTGCTAAGTTGTGTCCAACTCTTTCAACCCCATGGACTGTAACCCACCAGGCTCCTCTGTCAGTCCATACCATCACGAAGAGTCGGATAGGACTGATGAGACTTAACACACACACACACACACACACACACACAAACATATCAAAACATCTTTGGGTCAGTTGATTCAAACTTGGAAATAACATCCCTGAGAAACAATCGTTTAAGTAGTGGTTATGTCCCAGAACAGTTTATACAACTCACAATGTATTAAAGTTTACCATATCACCCTTTCACCATGCATGGTGCTGTTTTTAATAGTGTTAAGTAAATTTTAAAAGAAAACCATTAGGCTGAGGCAGCTTTCATGTCTTAGTGCCTATGTAAGCAAATGGAAACCCAAGTCTGTGATGCCTCAAGGTTAAGATCAAAACGCAAGGACAACCAGTCACAAACAGCCAACCAGACTGTCCCAAATAAGGTAATTGCTTTTCTTCCACCTGTTCTCCATAAGCATCTATTCCCAGCTTCTAGCAATGGAGCACTCCTAACCACTTACGGTTTGGCACTACCCTATTACAAATTTAATATGTCTCAGTTTTATCTCACAGAGAAGCCAATGGCACCCCACTCCAGTACTCTTGCCTGGAGAATCCCAGGGACGGAGAAGCCTGGTGGGCTGCCATCTATGGGGTCACACAGAGTTGGACACGACTGAAGCAACTTAGCAGCAGCAGCAGCAGTTTTATCTTAACAATAGTAAATCACATCCCCCATCCAGGTAGAGGATAAAGAATAGCTGTCTCAGCCCCACTGTGAGAGCAGGAAATCTGCTTGGTTTTTGTCTCAGTAGCTCAGAACAGGAATCAAAGGTTGTTCAGGAGGTAGAAGCACTGCTGCTCCCCCGGGAGCTGCCCCATCCAGGAGACACAGTCTTACAAGGGCTTCCACGGAGGCTTCCCCTCTGCTATCCTTAAAGCCAGCTCTCCAAGCAGCAGCCCAGGAGACCCTTTATCATGCAAACTAGATCTTGCTGCTTCTCTTCTCACAGCTTTCCAAAGTTTCCCATTATACTTTGAAAAAGATTCTAAGTCCTTATTCTGACCTTCATGATCTGGCCTCTGGCTGCTTCTCTGATCTCATTTCCTGCCACTCTTCCCCCTCTCACTCTATTCCAGCCGCTTGAGCCTCCTGACAATTCTTCAAATGCATCAGGCATGTTCCCACTTCAAGGCCTCTGCATTCGTTCGTCGTCTACCTGAATGTCCCTCCCCTAGAAGAGACACGGCTTGCTTCCCCGTTTAACTTCTGTCTGTGTGCTACGGTCACCTTCTTAGAGAGGTCTTCTCTGATGGCCATAATACAGCACTGCAGTCACTCTTAGCCAATCGCCCTCCTTCATTTTATTTTTTTTCCATAGCACTTAATACTCTCTAAGTTCCATGACATATTTGTTTATCTTCCTTGGTACAGTGCAAGCCCCATTAGAGCAGGGAATTAGTCTTGTTCACTATCGTATTCCTACCACGGTGAATGGCACACAGTACACATTCCATACGTATTCGTTAAATGAATGAATGAGAGGTATGACTCTCTGAGAAAATTGTTCACAAATCACGGCCTGCCCAAATTTGAAATTGGTTTCTATCATCTCAGTAAATACAAGATAAGTTAACTAAATAGGAATAGTCAGCTATACAATAACTACAAGATGCCTTTGAACAAAATACATTCTGCAAAATTAAAAACCAAAAATGTTTCTAAGTCAATATATGGAATATTTCATCTAATCACCCTGTGCCCTGATTATAGCCAAAAGCTCTAAAACTATCTACAACTGCACTCTCTACTCCTGTATATTTTCCAAACTGTGGGTATGTATATACTCCTCCAAGGATCTGGCTCAAATGTAAAATACCTAGGGCTACTAGCATTCACAGAGGCAACATCATCCTCAAGTTTCTTCAGCACTCAAAGCTTAATGAGACAATATACTCAGCAGGATTGATGACTACTGATCATGGAATGATAGACTGTTAGAGCTGAGACAACTAAGAAATGATTTTATCAACCCTCTAAATTACTATTTGAGTAAATAAAAGCCCAGAGAGAAGTTGCTGAAAGGCACCAGAATATGCCACTCCCAAAACAGTCTTTATGGCAGATGTATTATTTTGAGCTAAAGACCTTTGAGAACCAGCAGAAACAGAAAAAAAGCTCTAAAAACAGGGCACAGGTTTTCCTTTTGTAAAAGAAATTTACATTTATAAAGAAAATTTTATTTGTAAAGATGTCCTTCCTCTCCCATGCTAGGAGGAGGAGGAGTCTTAACTAGTCCCTTGGACTGCAAGGCCACCCAACCAGTTAATCCTAAAGGAAATCAACACTGAATATTCATTGGAAGGACTGGTGCTGAAGCTGAAGCTCCAATACTTTGGCCACCTGATGCGAAGAGCCTACTCATTAAAAAAGACCCTGATGCTGGGAAAGATTGAAGTCAGGAGGAGAACAACAGAGGACAAAATGGTTGGATGGCATCACCGACTCAATAGGCATGAGTTTGAGCAAGCTCTGGGGAATGGTGAAGGAAAGGGAAGCCTGGGGTGCTGCAGCCCATGGGGTCACAAAGAGTCAGATACAACTGAGCGACTAAGCAACAACAGCAAGAGAGTAGAAACCACTTCAGTCTGCATAATAAACCATAATAACCATTTACCGTTCATAACTATTTACCTTTCTTTTCCTGGTCACCTCCCCATAACTTGCCTCCCTCACCCAGCAGTCCAAAACTTCTTTTCCTTTATTTAGCCTAAGACTGTATATAAGCTCAAGTTGTAAGTACCCCTTTGGGATTCTCACTGAGTACTTCTGAAACAGTTAGATGTCATTTCAGGGACTCGGAAGAGCTCTGGTTCCACAGTTCTTTATGTCTCAGAGCAGAACAGAATTCAGTGAGAGGCAAAGTGATAGATAAGAAGTGATTTATTAGAATAGGATGGTTGTGAGGTTTACAAGTGGGCAGGTGAGAAATGCTGCATCCCAAGAACTTACTGGACTATAGTTTTATAACCAAAGGAAAAATTAGGAGGGGGAGAAGAATTTTGCCTTTCTTGAGGATGTCATGCTTCTATCATCAGCTCCTCCTCCAGGTTGAGTAGGGGAGTCTTCTTGTCCCTACATGGCCAGGGTAGATCCACAAACTATTGTTTTTTTATGAGTGTAGAGAGCATGTTCTAGAGATCATTAACCTATTGAGCACATGGGGCAGGATGTGGGTCTTAAGCCACCATTGTTTTATTGTTCAGGGGCATGTCTCATGCTTCTGCTGCATGGTTTTGTTGCTGAGCAAGCCTGCATGGTTTTGTGGTTAAGCAAACCTATTTTTTTGAGTAATCATTAACTTGCAGGGGACAGAGGTCTCCCATATTTTTCATTTACAATCCCCTAGTGGGTGGTGGTGGTGTAGTCACTAAGTGTGTCCAACTCTTTGCCACCTCATGGACTGTAGCCCAGCAGGCCCCTCTGTCTGTGAGGAATAACTGTTTAATCATCTACTTTGTCCCTTCACCACGTCCCTATCACTCCCATGTGTATGTATGATACACCTGTTAAAAAAACTTGTTTCTTTTTCTGTTAGTCTGCTTTATCAGTGTAATTTACAAAGTCCCAGTTGGAGAAACCAAAGTGGATAGAGGGAAAATTTTTTTGCCCTCTCTACAATGCTGATGAACCTATATCATTTTATTAAACACCTTCATGAGAGGTTTTGTTTCGAAGGCATTATTTATCATTTTCCCCATTCTTCTTAATTTAGGACATAAATTTGTGTTATATTACCCAGTTTTTTTCTTTAATGTTCAACTCTTCAGAATCTGGTGTAGTGGACAGTGGTTGACTTTTGCCTGCCCAGTAACCCTCCATCCCTCCCAATATACACACTTCTGAATTACTTACGCTTTCCTCATGCTTGTTTGGAATGCAAACCCTTCTGTGACTGCAGAAGTCAGCCTCTGACCCAAGCCTAGTTAACTGCAGCACAGACTATCCCTGACAACAGTAACTGATTCATAAATGGACACATGACCCAGTTAGATCTATTACAGCAGTCTGAAATCTTAGTTACAAGGGTAAAGAGGAGAGGAAAATTCACAAATATCTGCCTTGATTCACAGTCAGCCACAGAGGGAAAACCTTCCTGAAAAGTGAGCCAACACAATTGAAAGCAGAGTCAACAGACAGAAAGAAACTGAGACCAGATGACATTGTTAGGACCTTTAGATCCAGTTCTGCCTACAAGTTAGTTTTTCAGTTACTCAGGTCAGTGCCTTGAGCTGAGCTCTCTGTCATATGCCACCAAAAGTATACTAACTAACAAATAACTGTAGAGATTGTTGTATGAATTTACAGAGAGAATGCAAATAGCTGGATATTTGATACAGAGTTATTTGAACACGCAAGAATAAAGCATTTCACTTTCATTTACCGTCAATAAAAGAGGCTAAAGCTAGGAGCAATACAAATATATAGTTAACAAGTTTCTTGGCTCCAATTTAAAGCAAGGACCCTATTGCCTGAGTTTTTAATCATTTAACCCACTTTCTTCCATCCTAATCTCTAGCGGAAATAACTACCATAAATTGTTCAAAAGAAAACATCTTGTGAATCAGATTTCTATTTCTACTGGTTGATGAAAAAAAATTTTCATATAAAAACATAGTATAATAAAAAAACTATAGCACAATATATTAAGATCAATTTGAAGGTTTGTTTCTATTCTTAAGGCAGAAAAATTGATGACTATAACACCAACTGCATGCATACTTATCCACAGTTCTTGTGATCCCCAAATGTAGTTACAAAAAAAGTCATGCATACCAATTTTCAGCTAGAAGGAATACTAATACCAGCCAAAGGAGCTCAGTTTCCCCTCTCTCTGTGTGGGGTCACTCACTTAATATAACTGGCAAAACAAAATGGAAAAGCTACATTGAGGTAGAGTTCAACACTATTTAATGGAGGGAATATGGTAAAAAAAATCCTTTTTTAGCAACACATTTTTCCATCCTGAGGAGCTTAGAAAGGTTTCATGTGTTCCCAGTCCTTTCTGGAGGGCTATAATCCATGAGTCGTTTGGCTAAGTAATCTGCTTTCACCCAAAAACTCATACTTCTAATTGTATTTTGAATAGGAGACATAGGAGAGGGCAATGGCAACCCACTCCAGTACTCTTGCCTGGAAAGTCCCATGGATGGAGGAGCCTGGTAGGCTGCAGTCCATGGGGTCGTGAAGAATCTTGACTTCCCTTTCACTTTTCACTTTCATGCATTGGAGAAGGAAAGGGCAACCCACTCTAGTGTTCTTGCCTGGAGAATCCCAGGGACGGGGGAGCCTGGTAGACTGCCGTCTTGTGGGGTCACACAGAGTCGGACACGACTGAAGCGATTTAGCAGCAGCAGCAGCAGCATAGTTCCTTTGATTATTCATGCCTTTGTCAATACAGAAATAAAACTGTGCACATAAACATTAGTATATAAAATTAAATCAATCCAAAGAGTTCAGGAGGAAAAAAGGCACAATCACCTAATGATGAGGAAATTGATACCAATGTGCTTTTATCATGAATTAGATGAAAGTTTTCTCAATTCTTTACTTACCCAACAAAAAATGAATTAAATGTTCTATTGATTCAAAAGTAGCTTGATATAGTAAAGATGGCCATACTCCCCAAATTCATGTATAGTTGCAATTCCTAACAAATTCCCAACAGGGTTGTTGTAGTTACGGACAAGCTTAACCTAAAATGTATACAGAAAGGCACAGGAATCAGAACAGCTAAGGCAATTTTGCAAAAGAAGCGTAAAGTGGAAGACATCACTCTACCCCATGATAATTTAACTACATAGTGATGGTGATCCAGACAGTGTGGTGTTAGTAGAGGGATAGAGGCAAAAATTAAGGGAACAGAACAGAGAATGAATAAATAGACCCAAATGAATGTGTCTGAATTTTGTCAAATGTGCAAAGCCATTGATAGAGGAAAGATATATCCTTTTCAACTAATGTTGCTAAAGATATTAGACAACCATAGCCTAAAGAAAAAAAAAAAAAAAACTCTCTAAACCTTACACCTTATACAAGAATTAACTCAAAAAGATCATAGACATAAATGTAAAATTTTTTTAAATTTTTAAATTTAAAAACTTTGTTTAAAACTTTTAAACAAAGACATGGGAGGAAATCTTTAGAACCAATAACTAGGTTTGACACTTAAAAACACAGTCTGTAAAAAGGAAAAGGGTGATAAACTGGACCCCATCAAAATTTAAAATATTTTGTTGGCAGAAGAACCTGTGCAGAATATGAAAAGAAAAGCAGCAGAGAATTTCCAGACATATATATCTAGCAAAGGACTTTCATGTAGAATATATAGAGAAGCTCAAAACTCAACAATACTGCATTCCATTCACCAAATTATGGCTTAGGAGGCTCTGCAGACCTATTCCCCAGAGAAACTATCATAACTTGTCAAATTACTCCTAAGAAAAGTCTCTGGAAGAAACATTTATTCAAGAAAATCTGCTAAATTCAGTAAGAACAGCAAGAGTTTGTCAAATGAAGCATATCCCACTTCCCAGTTGCCCCTCTCAACTCAGCCTGACAGAATTGCCACTTTAGGTGGGTGCAACCAAGAACACAATTCCTGGAGAGGGTGTGGAGAAAAAGGAACCCTCCTACACTGTTGTGGGAATGTAAGGTGCGGTAGCCACTGTGGAAAACAGTATGGGTTCCTTAGAAAACTAAAAATAGAATTACCACATGATTCAGCAGTCCCACTCTTGGGCATATATCCAGACAAAACTACAATTCAAAAAGATACATGTACCACCTGTGTTCATAGCAGCACTATTCACAATAGCCAAGACATGGAAACAACCTAAATGTCCACCAAGAGATGAATGGATAAAGAAGGTGTGGTACATATATACAATGGAATACTACTCAGCCATTAAAAAAATGAAATCATGCCATCTGTAGCAATTTGGAAGCAACTAGAGACTATCACACTAAGTGAAGTAAGTCAGAAATAGGAAAACAAATACTATATATCACTTATAAGCAGAATCTAAAATATGCCACAAGTGAACCCATCTATGAAGCAGAAACAGAATCAGGGACATACAGAGCAGGCTTATGGTTGCCAAGGGGGAATGGATTAGGGGAGCAATGGAGTAGGAAGTTAGGGTTAGCATATGTAAACTTTTTTATGTAGAATGCGTAAACAACAAGTTCCTACTGTATGGCACAGAGAACTATATTCAATATCCTATGATAAACCACAATGAAAAAGAATATTTAAACAAAGAATGTATGTAAATGTATACCTGAATCACTTTGCTGTACAGCAATAATTAACACAACATTGAGAATCAACTATCATCCCTCAAGAAAAATATTTATTTTTAAGAAAAATAAATACATATGTAAACAAAAAATACATATATAAACAAAAATACATACGTAAAATGCATATGTAAACAAACAAACAAACAAAACCCATTCCTCACCCTCCAGCTCACATTCCAGGGCCGTGGTATCTCTCCCAGGGAGGGGCAGGCCATGCAGTCTGAAGGTCAGTGTGCTCGTTTCCACTCAGACCCCTTTGTAGAGTAGAGGCTCCTCTGCAAGCGGCGCACCTGATGCTGTGAGAATGCTGAGCAACTGGATCACTCCTATGTTGGTAATGAGAATGAAAAATTATGTAGTCACTTTGAAGAAGAGTGTAGTGGTTTCTTACATAACTAAATGTGTTTTATCATACAACCAGGCAATTGTACTCTTGGGCATTTATCACAAGAAAGTAAAAATTTATGTTCACACAAAAACTTGTACACGAATGTTTGTAACAGCTTTCCTTATAATAGACAAAGCTGGAAACAACCCAAATGTCTTTCCATAAATGAGTATTAAACAAATTGTGGTATATCATAAAATAGAATACTGCTCAGCAATGAAAAGGAATTGACTAAACTTAGACGGATCTCAAGAAAATTATACCAAGTAGGAGGAAAAAGCCATCTCAAAAGATTACACACTGTGTAATTCCACCTATCTAACATTCTTGACCTAAACTGAAAGAGATGAAGAACAGATTAGCGATTGTCAGGGATTAGAGGTGAGTGGTTATGGCTTTAAAAAGGTAGCACAAAGGATCCTGAGGATGTAATTGTTCTGTGTACCACTGTGGTTATGGTCACATGAGTGTGCCCATGTGATAACATTGCATAGGACAAAGTACATATACACACAAATGAGTGTTTGTAAACTGGTAAAATCTGAATAAAACTTATGGATTGCACCAATGTCAATTTTGTGGCATTGTACTACAGTCTAGGGGAGAATTTGCCACCTCAAAATATGTCTCTTTGGCATATTAATTATTTTAAGCTTGTCATTTTCTAAGAAACAATAGCCATGGGAAAACTAAAAAAGAAGGAGGAGTTACCCCTTTTAGGAAACATTTGCTTTTATTAGGGAAATCCCCACTTTTAAGGATGTCTCCCTGAATGTAGCAGGAAGAAGAGGATTTCCAAATCTATAGAAACTGTTATCAATAGAAAAGGCATAGACTTCAGCCTGCATAACAACCTTATCCTTGTTTACTGTGCTTTACCTGGTTTGTTGTACATTGTTCAGTTGCTAAGTTGTGTCCCATTCGGCAACCCCAAGGACTGCAGCATGCCAGGCTTCCCTGTCCTTCACTATCCCATGAAGTTTGCTCAGACTCCTGTCCAATGAGTCAGTCAGTGATGCCGTCCAACCATCTCATCCCCTGTCACCCCCTTCTCCTCCTGCCCTCAATCTTTCCCAGCATTAGGGTCTTTTCCAGTGAGTTGGCTCTTCACATTAGGTGGCCAAAGTATTGGAGCTTCAGCTTCAGCATCAGTCCTTCCAGTGAATATTCAGGATTGATTTCCTTTAGGACTGACTGGTTGGATCTCCTTGCTGTCCAAGGGACTCTCAAGAGTCTTCTCCAACACCACAATTCAAAACCATCAGTTCTTTAGTACTCAGCCTTCCCTTAACTGACTCTCCCCACTGTCAACATCCTGTTTTATCTTTAGCAGAGGATGGAATTTAAGATATCTGGCCACTTTGGTGAATTACTCAGTTTTCCTGAGTCTTTCCAGCATTTGTTGTTGGTGTTCAGTTGCTAAGTAGCGTCTATCCTGCATTGGCAGGCGGATTCTTTATCACTGAGCCACCAGGGAAGCCCTCTCCAGCATATACATGTTTTTAAGCTTTGGTTTGATTTTTCTCCTGTGAGTCTCTCTCATGTAAATTATATTCTTAAATCAGCCAGAAGAACCTAGAAGGCAGAGGAAAATGTCTTCCTCCCCAAGAGCAGTAATTCAGGAGTTAACTATAAGAGAAACTAGGCGAAGGGCATCTGGGATTTCTCTGTATTATTTCTGAGAGCTACATGGGAATCTACACTTGTCTAAAAGTAAAATGTTTTTTGATAAAGGTGAATTGAATGTCACAAAAAGTTGAATGATTTTTAGATAAGCTGAGCTGGGATAGTCACGTTGTCACCACTCCTAACCACCTGAACCTGATAATTTCTTTCATTTAACCATATTTTGACTCTTTATGACAAAAAAAAAAAAAACAAAACAAAAAATACAGTGTGTGAGAGCCTCTTTGTCCTCCTATGATCCCCCTGGTTGCTAACAGATTGAGAAATTTATTCTGGTTAGTCACAGGTTGTGCTGTAAAAGTGGTCAACACTGTGCAAAACACATGTCGTGGTGTCCTGGGCATGGGATCAAATCCTGTCTTTGTCTCCTGCAAGATCTGTGACCTTGAATATATTATTTACTCTCTCAAAGTCAGGCATATACAATGGTGTAAGAATAATTTTTGTGAAAATTAAATGTGATAAAATATGTCAATAAATGGCTTTATTAAAGGATCAAACAATTATTGCTATTAAGTAGAAATAAAGCCATAATGATATTTCTCAGCTCACCTAATCAAGTTCCTGAATTACATGAAAGAGAAATCTGAGGCCAGGAAAAGTGACTGTTGGAGACTAGACAGAAAGTAGCCTATTGGGTGAGGAACAGGACTCTGTCTTTGGAAAGCCAGTCCCATTTCTACAAAAGAAAGATTTTAAGTATCTGAAGAAAATCACCTCTTATTCTACTACTTTTTAATCTCCCACTGCACCCAGGTGATACTATACACAGTATATTTGTTTCATAAATGAGGACAGATTCAATTACCAAAGAAAATTGCTTAGGCAACTTCTAACAATATGCATTTATTTCACATACAGTTTTTTTTGTTATATTGTTAGTTTCAGATTAAAAACCAGCAACACTTTCTTCCCTCTATCTCAACAGCAATACAGCAAACTTCAGTACTTGTAGACATTTTTTTCTAAATTTTCTTAAGCAGCGAAACAGTCAAGCCCCTCAGCCAATTTTTATTTCATTAAAATCCAAATTGTGTCAGTATAGTCATTGTCTTTACTGGTGGAAAATGAGCTTTCTGGTTGTTATCCTTAATGGAAATTGACCTGATGTTAAAACTAGCAGACTTTTCCAGAAATATCTGGACATTTTATATTCTCATTCTATTTCTGTAAAGTCATTCTAAATAAAAGTTTTAGTATACCTAAAACTAATACAAAGTTCTGTGTCAGTTATATCTCAAACAGAAAAAAAAAAAAAAAATTCACCACAGGTGTAAGCTATGTTTGATGACTGATCTGTTCACTTCAGTTCAGTTCAGTCGCTCAGTCGTGTCCGACTCTTTGTGACCCCATGAATTGCAGCACGCCAGGCCTCCCTGTACATCAACAACTCCCGGAGTTCACCCAGACCCACGTCCATCGAGTCAGTGATGCCATCCAGCCGTCTCATCCTCTGTCGTCCCCTTCTCCTCCTGCCCCCCAATCCCTCCCAGCATCAGAGTCTTTTCCAATGAGTCAACTCTTCACATGAGGTGGCCAAAGTACTGGAGTTTCAGCTTCAGCATCATTCCCTCCAAAGAAATCCCAGGGCTGATCTCCTTCAGAATGGACTGGTTGGATCTCCTTGCAGTCCAAGGGACTCTCAAGAGTCTTCTCCAACACCACAGTGCAAAAGCATAAATTCTTCGGCGCTCAGCCTTCTTCACAGTCCAACTCTCACATCCATACATGATCACTGGAAAAACCATAGCCTTGACTAGACGAACCTTTGTTGGCAAAGTAATGTCTCTGCTTTTGATTATGCTATCTAGGTTGGTCATAACTTTCCTTCCAAGGAGTAAGCGTCTTTTAATTTCATGGCTGCAGTCACCACCTGCAGTGATTTTGGAGCCCAAAAAGATAAAGTCTGACACTGTTTCCACGGTTTCCCCATCTATTTCCCATGAAGTGATGGGACCAGATGCCATGATCTTCGTTTTCTGAATGTTGAGCTTTAAGCCAAGTTTTTCACTCTCCACTTTCACTTTCATCAAGAGGCTTTTTGGTTCCTCTTCACTTTCTGCCATAAGGGTTGTGTCATCTACATATCTGAGGTTATTGAGATTTCTCCCAGCAATCTTGATTCCAGTTTGTGTTTCTTCCAGTCCAGCGTTTCTCATTATGTACTCTGCATATAAGTTAAATAAGCGGGGTGACAATATACAGCCTTGACGTACTCCTTTCCTATTTGGAACCAGTCTGTTGTTCCATGTCCAGTTCTAAATGTTGCTTCCTGACCTGCATACAGGTTTCTCAAGAGGCAGGTCAGGTGGTCTGGTATTCCCATCTCTTTCAGAATTTTCCACAGTTTATTGTGATCCACACAGTCAAAGGCTTTGGCATAGTCAATAAAGCAGAAATAGATGTTTTTCTGGAACTCTCTTGCTTTTCCCATGATCCAGTGGATGTTGGCAATTTGATTTCTGGTTCCTCTGCCTTTTCTAAAACCAGCTTGAACATCAGGAAGTTTATAGTTCACGTATTGCTGAAGCCTGGCCTGGAGACTTTTGAGCATTACTTTACTAGCATGTGAGATGAGTGCAATTGTGTGGTAGTTTGAGCATTCTTTGGCATTGCCTTTCTTTGGGATTGGAATGAAAATTGAACTTTTCCAGTCCTGTGGCCACTGTTGAGTTTTCCAAATTTGCTGGCATATTGAGTGCAACACTTTCACAGCATCATCTTTCAGGATTTGAAATAGCTCAACTGGAATTCCATCACCTCCAATAGCTTTGTTCATAGTGATGCTTTCTAAGGCCCACTTGACTTCACATTCCAGGATGTCCGGCTCTAGGTCAGTGATCACATGATTGTGATTATCTGGGTCATGAAGACCTTTTTTGTATAGTTCTTCTGTGTATTCTTGCCATCTCTTCTTAATATCTTCTGCTTCTGTTAGGTCCATACCATTTCTGTCCTTTATCGAGCCTATCTTTGATTGAAATGTTCCCTTGGTATCTCATCTCTAATTTTCTTGAAGAGATCTCTAGTCTTTCCCATTCTGTTGTTTTCCTCTATTTCTTTGCATTGATCACTGAGGAAGGCTTTCTTATCTCTCCTTGCTATTCTTTGGAACTCTGCATTCAGATGCTTATATCTTTCCTTTTTTCCTTCATTTTTCACTTCTCTTCTTTTCACAGCTATTTGTAAGGCCTCCCCAGACAGCCATTTTGCTTTTTTGCATTTCTTTTCCATGGGGATGGTCTTGATCCCTGTCTCCTGTACAATGTCACGAACCTCATTCCATAGTTCATCAGGCACTCTATCTATCAGATCTAGGCCCTTAAATCTATTTCTCACTTCCACTGTATAATCATAAGGGATTTGATTAGGTCATACCTGAATGGTCTAGTGGTTTTCCCTACTTTCTTCAATTTCAGTCTGAATTTGGTAATAAGGAGTTCATTATCTGAGCCACCGTCAGCTCCTGGTCTTGTTTTTGTTGACTGTATAGAGCTTCTCCGTCTTTGGCTGCCAAGAATATAATCAATGATTTCGGTGTTGACCATCTGGTGATGTCCATGTGTAGTCTTCTCTTGTGTTGTTGGAAAAGGGTGTTTGCTATGACCAGTGCATTTTCTTGGCAAAACTCTCTGTAGACAGTCTTTAAGTCTTAGGAACCAAAAGAAGAAAAGAGTGTCCAAGCAGTGCTTCATGTCAAGAGCCACAGATCTTTAGAAAAATGATGGTGATGAAGCCAAAAGGGAGGCTAGTGAAAGGCAGATTAGAGAAGGAGGGGCTTACACGGTGAGGAAGACATGCCCTCAACCTGTGGCCAGAAGATCCTTTGTGGGAGGGAGGGTGAGAAGTTATACAGTTCTCATAAGAAAACTGAAACCATAAATGCACCTAACATTGTGTATGTTTCGCACATACATACTACTTCCAAGTGCACAAAATTCTGTTGAAATTAATAAAGAGAAGAATCCATTTTTAAAAATCAACATAGGGATCAAGGATTCATCTATTTTTAAAAAATTAGAATTTTGTTTTGTAGGAGTTTTAGTCCTCCAAGTCTATCTGTCTTAAGGCTTTTGTACTACTTTATAGACCTGAATTTTCCTGTTCTTACCTGAGCCAGTAATAAGAAATATATTTAAGAGAATGCCTTTTTCTAATCTCCTGTACTAGGACTATATTAATCTTTACTTATGCATGTTCTAATAACCTAATATAACTTTGTAGTCTTATTCTTTCACAAGTTTCATGAAGTGGACCTGCTGTAACAACAACTTTCAACTCCTTAAGGGGTTACCCTGCTATGATGTCAGCTTTCTTGGACTTGATTTTGTCACCACAGTTCCCCAGGGCTTTCTAATAATAAAAAATTCTACACCCCCAGCACTTCAAATTTCTCAAGCATCTTACTCCATATACTTTATCCTGTGACTCTTTATAGAGGGTTTTGTCTTTTGGGGTTTATTTATTTATTTATTCTATTTGAAAGTGAGGGTAAATACAGAAAAAGAGAGTGCCTATGTTTTCAGAGGTGGAGCTTGGACCTAAATGCAGGAGTCCTTCCAATCTGACTCAGCTCCTTCCCTAACTGGTAATCATCACACACAACCCTGAAAGCCCTGAGCTTTCCAGAAGGCTGCATCGGCCACTTCAGGACAGATATCACCTGGACAGTCTTCCAAGGTGACATGTCACATCTCAGGAGACCATGTACTCACTGCTTTATGTTCAAACATAAGCTGAATGACCTACTGAAGTGGATTCAGTCAAATAGGGGCTTAGACAAAAAGACTATGAAGTTCATTTCTAGAGGAAATCCTGTGATTATAACAAAATCAGTCTAAAGTTTAATTGTGTTTTAGTAGATTACTTTCTCCTCTTTTTTCTTCCTGAAAAATTATGATTTTTTAAAATATGTTGTGTTAAAAAGTATTATAGAGGGACTTCCCTGGTGGTCCAGTAGTTAAGACTCCGAGCTTCCATGCCAGGGGTCATTAGTTCCATCCCTGTTTGGGGAACTAAGATGCCACATGGCACAGCCAGAAAGAAACAAAAAGTATTATGGAATATAAATTTTTACCTCATTTTTTGAGTCAGTATCCAACTACATTAATAAATTTTTAGTTGTTTTTCTTGCTACCAGTTTTTCTGCTCTATAGTTCATCCTTTATATACGTAACTGTCAATTAGAAAGTCCTGCATTATGCCGTCCAGTACGGTAGCCACATGTAGCTATTAAGCTATATATGACTACAGTTATCAACTCATATGTTACTATTATTAATTTTAAGGCTATAATATTTTACAACACAGCCTATATGACTATCAAAGTAATAATTCTAAAAACAACTCTGCTCCCTTGCTTAAATACTCATTTATTTGCCCAAATCCATAGAATGTACAACACAGAGAATGAACCCTAATGTAACCTATGGACTCTGAGTGATAATACTGAATCAGTGTAGTTTCATCAACTATAACAAATATACCATTCTGGTGGGGCATGTTGATAATGGAGACAGCTATGCATGTGTAGGGCAGAGATCTATGGAAACTGTACTTTTTGCTCAATTTTGCTCAATTTTTGTTCCAAAAAGTAAAGTCAATTTTTTTGAAATTCTCCTGGATCCCATTTATACACATCAGTATTTCTGAAGTTTCTTCTGGAAACAGTGTCAGACTTTATTTTGGGGGGCTCCAAAATCACTGCAGATGGTGACTGCAGCCATGAAATTAAAAGACACTTGCTCCTTGGAAGAAAAGTTAGGACCAACCTAGACAGCGTATTAAAAAGCAGAGACATTACTTTGCCAACAAAGGTCTCTTCAGTCAAAGCTATGGTTTTTCCAATAGTTGTGTATGGATATGAGAGTTGGACTATAAAGAAAGTTGAGCACCAAAGAACTGATGCTTTTGAATTGTGGTGTTGGAGAAGACTCTTGAGAGTCCCTTGGACTGCAAGGAGATCCAACCAGTCCATCCTAAAGGAAATCAGTCCTGAATATTCATTGGAAGGAATTATGCTAAAGCTGAAATGACAATACTTTGGCCACCTGATGTGAGGAACTGACTCATTTGAAAAGACCCTGATGCAGGGAAAGATTGAAGGCATGAGGAGCAGGGGACAACAGAGGATGAGATGATTAGATGGCATCACTGACTCAATGGACATGAGTTTGAGTAAACTCCGGGAGTTGGTGATGGACAGGGAGGCCTGGCGTGCTGCAGTCCATGGGGTCACAAAGAGTCAGACACGAGTGAGCGACTGAACTGAACTGAACTGAACTGTAAAGGCTATAGAGCTATTCCTAAGGAGTTTGGGTGTTTAAGATGACATGTTGAAAATTCATTTAATGTCCTTATCCTTAAAATATGTATGATTTTTGCCCTCCTTTATGTGATGAGGTCAAATTTCTGTTAAAATATAAAGGTCTAAAATTTTTTGCCATCTTGGGGCAAAGACAATCTCTTTAATAAGTGGTTCTGGGAAAAATGGACAGTTATATGTAAAGAATGAAATTAGAACACTTCCTAACACCATACACAAACATAAACTCAAAATAGATTAAGACCTAAATGTGAGACCAGAAACTATAAAACTCTTAGAGGAAAACATAGGCAGAACACCCTGTGACATAAATCACAGCAAGATCTTCTATGACTCATCCCCTAAAGTAATGGAAATAAAAACAAAAATAAGCAAAAAGGACCTAATTAAACTTAAAAGCTTTAGCACATCAAAGAAACTATAAACAAGGTGAAAAGACAGCCCTCTAAATGGGAGAAAATAATAGCAAATGAAACAAATAGCAAAGGATTAATTTCCAAAAAATACAAGCAGTTCATGCAACTGAATAACAGAAAAAACAACAACCCAATCAAAATGTGAAAGGACCTAAACAGACATTTCTCCAAAGAAGACATACAGATGGCTAACAAACACATGAAAAGATGCTCAACATCGCTCATAATTAGAGAAAAGCAAATCAAAACTACAATGAGATATCACCTCACACCAGTCAGAATGGCCATCATCAAAAAGCCTACAAACAATAAATGCTGGAGAGGATGTGGAGAAAAGGGAATCCTCTTGCTTTGTTGGTGGGACTGTAAATTGTTATAGCCACTATGGAAGACAGTATGGAGATTCCTTAGAAAACAAGGAATAAAACACCAATTGACCCAACCCCACTACTGGGCATATACCCTGAGAAACTATAATTGAAAAAGACCCTAATTTTCATCACAGCACTATTTACCGTAGCTAAGACCTGGAAAAAACCTAGATGTCACTTGACAGATGAATGGATAAAGAAGTTGTGGTAAATGTATACAATGGAATATTACTCAGCCATAAAAAGGAATGCATTTGAATCAGTGCTAATGAGATAGATGAACCTAGAGCCTAAAGAGTACAGTAAGTCAGAAAGAGAAACACAAATATTGTATGTTAACTCACATATACGGAATCTAGAAAGATGGTACTGATGAGCCCATTTGCAGAGCAGCAGAGGAGACGCAGACATAGAGAATGGCTTGTGGACATGGAAGGTAAGAAGGAGAGGGTGGGACAAAGGGAGAGAATACTATGGAAACATACATAAAATAGATAGCCAGTGAGAATTTGCTATATGACGCAGGGAACTCAATCCAGAGCTCTCTGACAACCTAGAGGAGTGGGATGGGATAGAAGGTAGGAGGGAGGCTCCAGAGGAAGGGAACATATGTATACCTATGGTTGATCCATGTTGATGTATGGCAGAAACTAACACAATATTGTAATTACCCTTCAATAAAAAAATAATTAAAAAAAATTCTTACCATCAGCCAAAACAATAAAATCTCCCTACCTCCTTTATTGATTAATGGATGAAAAGTTAGTGCATTAATGAAGTCACTAATGAAATTAACTACTAACAATTTGAGAAAATCTGGCTGAATGAAAGATTACAACCGCTGCTGCTGGTGCACACTTCAGATTTGACACCCAATCAGTTTCTCTTCTGGGTATGAATGTCATAATATTTTGAGAACTAGGATTCACATAAGTATGTGGATACCGATGACAACAGTTTTTTTTTTTTAATTACTTTATGAGCTACATCAGAATAATTGTTGCCAGAATGTTGCCAAAAGTGTGTTGGATGAAAAATAATTTTAGGTACTTGTTGGTGGATATTTTTATAACTGTGCCAGTTTTCTGATAAGTAGAATCTCTGGCATCATATGGTCAATGATATAATGTCTTTGACTTTCAAAGGAAAGACTCATTAAATCACTTTTTCAGTGTATAAAGATAGTGGATGCTGTTCTTTACTTCATTATAAATATTGTCATTTTATCATGTAAATAAAAGATAAACTAAATGTTTAAATTCATTTGGATAATTACTCTTTTTCAATAAAATAAGTAATACTTTTGTCACCTGAAAAATTAACATTACACACAGAAGAGTAAGTAATCAGGTAGTGTTCTTAATTTCTATAATTGAATTAAACCACCTTGTGAGACCCTATCTCTCTGATGATGGGGACGGAAATTACATTTAAATTTTCCAATTAAAGGCAATTCGCATATTCCTGCTTCAGACTCGTTTAAGTGGATATTGAGTCAATTCAAGATATACATCTCTATAAAAACATTTCTCCCTCCTCCTTTATCCTACAATGGCTCTGCTTTCAAGGGAAGACTTTCAAAGCTTCATAGCAATGAAGCCAGAGTCTTAGTTTATCTGACCTTAAAAGGACTATCAAGCAAGACTTCATTTGAGTGGGGTTTATGCTTTTCATTACATAACCTCTAGCTATGATGTCTCTATTTAATTGAAAGATATCTTGTGATTTTTCCTTCAAAATCTGTGCTTTAAAAAATACATATATAGCATTGCAATGATAATGGCTACAAGAAGTGCTGTGTTTTAGACTCATTTGCATCTCCTCAATGACAGGCTTCACATTTTAAATAAACTTCTAAGTATATCTTTCTCTTTTACTGTCTCTTCTCATTTGGTTTCTCCATGCCTTTTTCTCACTGTGATGGGAGCAGCACCGCTGATAATAGTGCAAAATGTCTCAGGGACAAAACACACCTCCCTGGTCTTCGGTTGTTCTAAACTTTCCTCATTACCATGAATACTGTTACTGATCTCAAGCATCTTATTTTTATCGACTGATCCATCTTCCTAGTTGTATTTATAATTTTAAATTGTTACATACTTAAACTATAAATGGACTGACAGAAAAAATTGTCCAAAACTTCCCACAATTTCAATATTTCTTAGTTATCAAAGAACATACTGTAGGAAATGGAACTAATATTTCTTCAACTGCAGTCATAGATGAACTTTGATCACATTAGTGAACCAGTTATGTTTCCATATGTGCAGAACAGAACTTTAAGAAAAATGATAACATTGATTCAAATATTGTTATTTAAACAAGTTCCTCAAAATAACCTAACTCTGGCTGAGTCTCCTGGGACTTAAGAAGGAAGCTCATGTTGTCCCGCTAGCCTGTCTCGCAGACCAAAACCAGGTACATAACCTGTGACATTAACATACATGGTGGACACTGTGAGGCTCCCCTCAGGGTGCCCCCTTCAGGGACTTTTGGACCACCGGCTTCAGAGTCAGCTTCCACTACAAGGAGCTACACCCTTCCCAGGGAGAACCCCATAAGAGTCAGCCATATAGTACTGGTCGTTCCAATCCAACACAGGACAACGCTGACAGCATTTTAGCTCCCGGTCTCTCTCTCAGGTCTGCAGAGGTCATTGTGGGGCTGCTTTGTAGCTCGATTTCTCACTCAGCTCAATCCTGCTTCCTTTCCTTTCCTTCATAGTAAACATTCAGCCTGTCTCAACACCTGCTTCCTTGAGAACTCAGCTTGCGGTTACATAATCTTATCTTTCTGAAATACAAGAGACCTGTTTCTTACAGTGCTGATGCTGTCATCACACAAAATTGTCCAATTTTCCAGTCACTTACAATACATAAAATGTTATAACATCTGAGCCAGTGGTTCTCAATGACTTGGAGAATATTTTTTCTTTTTTTTTGTAATGCCAGTATGCAAACCAATTAACTCTGGGGATGGACCCTAGGAATCAGTATTTTTTTCAGAATTTCTCCATGGGATTCTGAACTGCAACCAGGATTGAGAACATTCTAGGCTTTCAGGAAAA
This sequence comes from Bos grunniens, assembly GCF_055505025.1. NCBI lineage: Eukaryota > Metazoa > Chordata > Mammalia > Artiodactyla > Bovidae > Bos > Bos grunniens. The sequence goes on along the minus strand of NC_141166.1, from coordinate 52,645,799 downwards.
ACACAATTACAACCCAGATGGCACAGTGGGAAACAATCTGCCTGTCAAGGCAGGAGACACAAGAGACACGGGTTAGATCCCTGGGTCAGGAAGATTCCCTGGAGAAGGAAATGGCAATCCACTCCAGTATTCTTGCCAGGAAAATCCCATGGACAGAGGAGCCTGGCAGGCTATAGTCCATGAGGTTGAATAGAGTCAGACTTGACTGAGTGACTGAGCACACACAATTAACCAAGGTGGAAGAAAGGATTCTGCTCCATATTCTAGTGCTTACGAGTGCTAACACACCTTCCCACCGGATCAGCTGCCAGCCAGTCTACACACATGCACACATCACCTCTGTTTTTGCTCATGTTCTAGCTACTATCCCATTTCTTTGCTTCTCTTTCAGAAAAATATCTTCTAAGAGTCTATTTTAGAAGATAGACTGTGCTTTCTTCAATTCAACACCTTCCGTTCTCTCCTCAGCCTACTTTAATCAAGCTTTTAGCTCAAGCCTCCAACCAAAGCTGCTCTTAGCAAGATTACAGTGACGTCCACATTACCAGGTTCAGGGCTTAATTCTGTCATCATATTACATATCAGGAGCCTTTGACTCAGCCCCTCGCTGCCTCCTCATGACATTGTCTTCTTCTTTTTTAGTCTTTGTTTGTTTGTTTGTTTTTGCTGCACCACAGCATAAAGGATCTTAGTTCCCTGGCCAGGGATCAGACCCATGCCCCCTGCTGTGGAAACATGGAGTCTTAGTCACTGAACCACGAAGGAGATCCCTCTCATGACACTGTCTTCACTCGGAGTTCTGGAGAGCACACCATCTTGAGATTTCCTTCCTCTCATAGTGGTCCCTCCATCTCAGTCTTCTCTGCTGATTCTCTTCATCTTCTAGCTTCTACACATTACTTTACTGAAGAGTTCATTGCTTCACTTTGCTGTCTATAATCGCTGGTTAGGGAGTTATCCCAGTTATACAGTTTTAAATATCATATGTATGCTTGAAATTCCTAAATATATATACTCAATGTCATTTCTTCCCTGAATTCCGAGCTTATTTACCCCAACTACCCAGTCTGACTGTCATGTCACACTTATCATGCGACAAAACCAAAGACATTTCCTCCCCAAATCTACTTTTTAAGCTTTCTCAATCTCAGTAAACAGCAGTTCTAACCTCAATGTTTTTACTAAAATCTTTGAACTCATTCTTAACTGCTCTCTTTTTATTCCATTCCATAAATTGTTAGCTCTACCTTTAAAATATTCCCAGGTACGATCACTTCCCATTACCACTATGTTGCCACCCTAATTAAGCAACTGTCATCTCTTAAAATAAATCCCAACGTCTTAGGGGTTTCCTAAGGCACTCTCCTTGTCCCAGGCCACTGGCAGCCATCCTCCAGCTCTCCTCCATAAATAGCTATGACATAGAATGCAGAGCACGACCGTGCTTGGTAATGTCAGTCTCTCCCACCAGACTGTGAGCTGTTCTTAGTTGTTTCTCTGTCCCCATTCAGAGTGCAGTGGCTGAGCACAAATTTAAAGTTACAATAAATGGTCAGTGCAAGAATAATGGATGAATGATCCAATAATGTTACAATACTGACTGTAGTGAATAAAGGGGTATATTGATCGGCATGACAGAAAATTCAAGAAGTTATTAGCAATATTCACTGTGTGTTCCAACTGCAAAGAATTTCACATTTGCTTTGATGCCTTCCTTCTTCTCTTTGTCACAGTTTGTAGAACTGAATTGTCTTTCTTTTTATTAGAGACTGATTAAACAAAAGGGCACATATAGTGACCTCACAGCATGCTAAGTTAGTTGACTCCAGTAATCCAGTATGTACAAAGAAAACCTGTTGAAACAAGACAAGAGGTAACTAAGTCACGAAAATCAGTCCTAAAAGTTTTAAAGACCCCTAATAATCTATACATTTTTAATTATCTCAAAATTGTTCATTAAGCGATTATGTTACATATTCCTGGATCAGTCAGGTTAGAGGAATATAACCTTTTAAAAGTTTTGACCAGTTTTATTTTTAATTTAGATCTACTTGGTATTAGTTCAGAGAGGCTTACACCTGTCCAAAATTAAAATTAATGTGAATTTCCCTAATGAGCCTGACTTCATAATTTGCATTCCCATTAATTCTCAACAGGCTTGCCTAAAATTGTTTTGAATTGGAGTTTCATAATTAGGATTTAACATTTAAATCATATTCAGGAGACTGTGCATATGGTTAAACAGACTGCCAGAATAAATTATGAACTAACAAAATAGTAATCTATTACTTTAAGACATTTGGTAAGTCATACTGTAGTTATCCTTTTACATCTTCTTACAAAAATATTCTCTTAGGTTTCTTAGCCACAGTTCACTCCCCTCTTTTGACCTGAGACAATTTCTCACAGTGACGTCACCTTCACCATTGCTTCCCCAGGGCTTTAAACCTTAATGGTGTCCTACAGGCCAATGACATGAGGGAGAAATTATCTTTGCTTATTTTCTTACCTACCTGAGTCTGCTCTCTATTCCCCCAAGTATAGCTTACCCTCCAATAATGCTTTCTTCAATTTACAATGTCACCTTCCCAACTTTCTATTTATAAACTGGTGGGGGAAAAAAAACCCACGTAAGTGTGTACACATTAGTTTTAGAAATTTGAGCATCATTTTATTGGTTACCTTGCCATCTAAATTTTCCATCTTCTATTCCTTTCCAATTTTATTATATGCTAGCTAGATCACTGTGCCTCTGGTGTAAAGTTTCAAAACCTCAGCACTGTTGACATTTGGGACAGAAGACTCCCTGTTGGGGGAGGTTGGACTGTGCCCTATAGGATATTTAGCAGGACTTCTGGCCTCTCTACTTATCACAGGCAGGAAGCAAGTCCTCCTCCCACCCTGTTTATAACAATCAAAAAAGTTTTCAGACATTATCAAATATCCTCTAAGGAGGTAAAAGGAGGGACAAATTGCCCCCCAGTTAAGACCCACTGCTCGATAATTACTGAAACTAAAGCTCTTTCCAAATGACATAGCTGCTAAGGATCATGCATGCATGTGTGTGTGCTCAGTCGTGTCCAATTCTTTGCAACCCCAAGGACTATAGCCCACCAGACTCCTCTGTCCATGGAATTTTCCAGGCAAGAACACTGGAGTAGGTTACCATTTCCTACTCCAGGAGATTTTCCCAACCCAGAGATTGAACTCATGCCTCCTGTGTCTCCTACACTGGCAGGTGAGTTCTTTACCACTAGTGCCACCTGGAAAACCCTAGCCACTAAGGATCACCAGGATTCAAATCCATATCATTTTAAGTTATAGTTCATTCTTCCTCCTAAAATGAGAAAGCTTGCCCTAGTGGGGCATAGAGAGACCTCAATTTAGACACAATGTGTTCTGGAAGATCATGAGTATTGTGACATGTGATGCTTAATATTGTGTGTCAACTTGCAGGGTATTTTCCCATGAGATCAACATTTAAATCAGTGAACCCTGATTAAATCAGATTGCTTGCTATAATGTGAGTGGGCCTCAGCCAATCAGTTAAATGCCTAAATAGAACAAAAGGCCAGTCTTCCCGAACAAGGGGAGCAGCAGTGTAGAAGACTGGATGGCTGGCAGTCCAGCAGACTGCCTTGGAACTGGCAGCTCTCCTGGATCTCAAGACTGCTGGCCCACACTGCAGATTTTGGACATGCCAGTCTCCATAACCATGTGAGCCAATTCCTTATCATTAATAAATAATTAATTCCCCCAGAGACTTAATACATGACATAACTGAAATACTGTTTCTGCTTTTCTTCCCCTTCACACACACTCCTCCTGCAAGTCAGCAGAGACGTCCAAACTTCCACATGCTTCAAGAAGGATAAACAATGTTTACCTTTGACTTCTGAATGTTGCCAATGAATCAAAAGAGGAAGTTTAAAGAAGACCCAGAGGTTCTACAATAACAGAAAAATTATAAAGAAAGTAGAGGAAGTGAGAAGGGTGGAGCAAAACTTCATAGGGCACATTGAGAGGAGCAGAGCTAACACTCAAAGTCTGAAGAACTCTGTGGTGGAGTGGCCTGAGCTTGGGAAACAACCCATGGCCTGGAGAGACCATCTGAGGGAGCAGCTCACATCACATGGATAGAGAACCACATTAGCTTCGTCTCGTGACTAAAATGTGTCCGTGTATGTGTCCACAATAACTGCCCGTATGTTGCCTGTGGACTATTAGACTTTTCAGAAATCACTCAAACTGCCCAAAGTGAAAACAACCTCTCTATGGTCCAGAGCACATATAAACCTCTTTGCAAAACAAAGGGTTGGGTTCCTAGGTATTCAGAGGTAAGGAAGGGAAAGTGGCTGCACTGGTGAAATCATGAATGTTCATGTTGTGCCTGCTCATGCTGAGAGCAAAGGTCACGAGATGAGAAGTATGGTCTTTACTGAGTAAAACAGAAAATGCTGCAAAGCAAAACACAATAGAGAGGGAAGTAGAACTGCCTTCCCTATGCCCTTCTAAGTTTTGAGAAATCAAGCTTTCCTGTATCTACCTTGTTTTAAATCACAGAAAGTTCTGAATCAGTACTTGTTTTTTAAAAATATAGCTCTTCTTACATACAAAGAACACACCTATGTTATGATACCCGTGGTATATTTGTAAAAATAGAAGTATTTCTATCAGTAATACATCACATGAAAACAGCTAGACATACTTTATCAATTTTGAAGCATGGATCATAGGGTAAATCAACCTATATTTTAAGTCAGGTTATCCGGTCTGTGTTTAGGATGTGCTAAGTCGCTTCAGTCGTGTCTGACTCTTTGCGACCCCATGGACTGTATAGCCCGCCAGGCTCCTCTGTCCATAGGATTGGCCAGGCAAGAATACTGGGTTGCCTTTTCCTTCTCCAGTATTTAGGCTAACCTGACTTAAAATATAGATTGATTCACCCTATGATCCAGAAATTCCACTTATATTTATGTATCCAAGAAAAATGAATACTTGCATCCACTGCAAGGAGATCCAACCAGTCCATCCTAAAGGAGATCTGTCCTGAATATTCATTGGAATGACTGATGCTGTAGCTGAAGCTCCAATACTTTGGCCACCTGATGTGAAGAACTGACTCCTTGGAAGAGACTCTGATGCTAGGAAAGACTGAAGGCAGGAGAAGGGGACAACAGAGGATGAGATGGTTGGATGTCATCACCAACTCAATGGACATAAGTTTGAGCAAGCTCTGGGAGTTGGTGGTGGACAGGGAAGCCTGGTGTGCTGCAGTCCATGGGGTTGCAAAGAATCAGACACAACTAAGTGACTGAACTGATTGATCCACCAAAAAGACATGTACAAGCAGGTTTATGGCAAATTTATTACAATAGCTCCAAACTGGAAACAAACCACCTAGCCATCATGGGAGACTGAACAAGCATAGGCATACAGTGGAAAACTCTACAGTACTAAAAAGAATGAACTACATGTTGATACTACAACAACAATTACAATGAATGAATCTCAGAAACATGCTGATCAAAAGAAGCCACTCTGTGATTCCATTTATGTGAATTTCAGCAGGAGTAACTAACAGATGATTAGAGTCAGAATAGTGGAGGACTCTGAATGGGAAAAGGACTGACTAGAAAAGGCCTATGGGACGCAATGACGCGATGGAAGCATTCTACATCTTGATCCTGGGTAGTGGCTCTCAAGTGTTTTCATATGAAAACTTCGTCAGGCTATACATCTAATAATAGTGCATTTTACTGGAAGTATGTATGTATAACCCAATTTTTTTAAGTTCTATATATAGAGAAAGAGCTGTGTACAGAATTCACCATGAGGGGCCTCAGTGGGGGCAGTAACTAAAAGATGAAAGATGCTGTGCTCTGGTATAGAGCATCTGCAACTGAGGTACTTGCTGGCTTAAAGAATCATATATCACATGTTCATATGCTGTAATCAGAAAAAAATGATTCAAACATGACCAAATGGAAAATCATAGAGTGGCTATTTGAAACAGCAGACATTGATTTGCTATCCAGTTGCCTCTCACATAGTGTTTTAATTTTCTATTCTCACCGAAACTAGTTACCAAAACTTTAGTCCCTCAGTTTCTATAGGTTAGATGTATTCTAACCTATAGTTTGGCTCAGCTGGTTTCCCTGCTCCCAACTTCACAAGACCAAAACCAAGGTGTCAGCAGCCAGCTGGACTTATCTGGAGGCTCTGGGAAGACTTTATTTCCCAGCTAGTTCAGGTTATTGGCAGAATTCAGTCCCTTGTGGTTGTAGGTCCCTATTTCCTTGTTGGCTGTCAGCTAGGGACCATCATCAGCTCTTAAAGAGCCATATCTATTCCCTGCTGATGGTCCCTTGCATCTCAGAGACAGAAATGACAGGTCAAATCCTTCTCACACTTATACTCTAAGTTCTCTTTCCACATATCTCTTCTGCCTCCATCTGGAGGGACTTCTCTGCTTTTAAGGGCTCATGTGATTAGATTCTGCCCACATGGGTGATGCAAGATAACTCTCTGTCCTAATTCAATTTGCAAAGTCCTTTTTTCCATGTGGCATAGCATCATCACAGGTTCTAGAAATTAAGATGTGGACTCGTTATGGTCCATTTTTCTGCCTACTACACATGGACAGCTCTGGTGCACATTGCTGTGTGGTAGCAGGCATTTATTCATTTATCAGTGCTTATTGGCCTTCTTGAACAAGAAAAATAACAACTAACACACTTGCAGCTTGATAATTTTTTAATTTTATTTTGCTTTCTTGGCCATGCTGTGCAGCACACAGGATCTTATTATTAGTGTGGCATGAGAATCTTAGTTGTGTCATGGGGATTTAGTTCCCTGATCAGGAATCAAACCTGTGCCCCCTGCCTTGGGAGCACAGAATCTTAACCACCGGACCACCAAAGAAGTCCTGTAGTTTGATCATGTTTAAATGATGGCTTGTTCGTTTGAAGATGTTAGGGCATTCTTTGAAATATACTATCACTCCAATTTGCTACATTACAGTTACCAATTTTAGTCTTAGACCGATCTTGAAGAAGATTGTTCCTAAAGAATTACTGCTTCCCACAAACCTAAATAATTCTCTGCTATTAAAGACTCAGGTCCTGGGCAAAGACAAACCTTTAAGGTGAAGGATAAATTGTGCTCCAGGAACTATCCTCTCTCATCTTTCCTAGCATGGACTGGTCCGGAAAAGGGAAGCAAAGAGGAAAGAAAAGTGGCTTACTTTGACTCAGAGAAACACAGAAGGCAACGTATGCATCCTGACCATCTTATTTGTCAGAATTCTGAAAGTGAAAGTGAAGTGTTAGCTACTCAGTCAGTTCAGTCACTCAGTCCTGTCCAACTCTTTGTGACCCCATGAATCACAGCACACCAGGCCTTCCTGCCCATCACCAACTCTCAGAGTCTACCCAAACTCATGTCCATCAAGTCAGTGATGCCATCCAGCCATCTCATCTTCTGTCGTCCCCTTCTCCTCCTGCCCCCAATCCCTCCTAGCATCAGGATCTTTTCAAATGAGTCAGCTCTTCACATCAGGTGGCCAAAGTATTGGAGTTTCAGCTTCAGCATCAGTCCTTCCAATGAACACCCAGGACTGATCTCCTTTAGAATGGACTGGATGGATCTCCTTGCAGTCCAAGGGACTCTCAAGAGTCTTCTCCAAAAACATCAGTTCTTCAGCGCTCAGCTTTCTTCACAGTCCAACTCTCACATCCATACATGACCACTGGAAAAACCATAGCCTTGACTAAACGGACCTTTGTTGGCAAAGTAATGTCTCTGCTTTTAAATATGCTGTCTAGGTTGGTCATAACTTTCCTTCCAAGGAGTAAGCATCTTTTAATTTCATGACTGCAATCACCATCTGCAGTGATTTTGGAGCCGAAAAAAGTAAAGTCTGACACTGTTTCCACTGTTTCCCCATCTGTTTGCCATGTCCAATTCTTTGCAACTCCATGGACTGTAGCCCACCAGACTTCTCTGTCCACGGAATTCTCCAGGCAAGAATACTGGAATGGGTTGTCATTCCCTTCTCCAGGGGATCTTCCCGACCTCAGGACTGAACCCAGGTCTCCTGCATTGCAGGCAGATTCTTTACTGTCTGAGCCACCAGGGAAGCCCTGAGTGTTCTCAGACTCAGAATTCTGAGTGTGATTATAAAGTGGTGCCAGGATCCACCTCTGTTGTGACATGGGTAGACTTTGCCTTGGCCACATTTCTTTTCTGTTTTGGTCTTTACCTTGTATAGGATGTCATGGTTTGCAAATCTTTTGTCACACATATATTCTCACTTGAGGCTCCAAATAATCCTGCTAGGTAAACTAAGCAAGCGTGATCACTCTATATTTCAGATGTCATAGCTGAGGCTCAGGAGAATGAAGTGACTCCAAGTTCGCAGAGCTAAAGAGTGGCAGACCCAACTATGCATTCGGCAGTCTTTCTACCATGGCAATAACAACAGCACCAGTTGCCAGAGTTCTCTTGCTTTAATCTCTACCACTGATCAAAACCCAGCTCCTAACAAAGGATCTGAACAGACATTTTTCCAAAGACATACAGATGGCCAACAAACACATGAAAAAGATTCTCAACATCACTAATAATCAGGGAAATGCAAATCAAAACCACAGTGAGCTACCACCTGTCAGAATGGCTATTGTACAAAAGACAGCAAATAACAAGTGTTGACAGAGATATGGAAAAAAGAGAACCCTTGTGCACGATTGGTGAGAATGTAAATTAATACTGCCTCTATGGAAAACACTATAGAGATTCCTTAAAAAATAGAACTACCATACAATCCAGCAATTCCATTCCCAGGTATTTATTCAAAGAAAAGAAAAACACTAATTAGAAAAGATATATATAACCCTATGTTCAGTGTAGCATTGTTTACAATAGCCAAGACATGGAAGCAACCTACACGTCCATCAACAGATGAGTGGATCAAGAACCTGTATATATTACATATACACAACTGAATACTACTCAGTCATAAAAAAGAATGAAATCTTGTCATTTGTAACAACATGGATGGAGTATTACAACTAAGTGAAATAAGTCAGGTAGAAAAAGATAAATGCTTATATAATTTCACTTATGTGTGGAATCTAAAGAGCAAGACAAATGAACAAAAAGAACAGAAAGAGAGTCATAGATACAGAGAACTAACAGATGGTTACCAGAAGAAAGGGGGATGGGAGGAGTAGAAAAATGGGTGAGACAGGTTGAGGTATAGACTTCCAGTTGCAAAATAAATGAGTTATGGGTAAGAAATGCACAGAGTGGGGAATGTAGTCAATAATCAAGTAACATCTTTATATGGTGACAGATGGTAAACAGACTTAGCTGTGGTGATCATTTTGAAATGTATAGAAATTGCAAGTCACTGTTATATAACAGGAACCAACATAGTGTTTGTTGGAGTCAATTATACTTCAAAAACAAGCTCATAGAAAAAGAGATTATGTTTGTGATTACCAGAGTAGGGGAGTGGAAGGAGGAGGATTGGGTGAAGGTGGTCAAAAGGTAAAAAGGTACAAAGTCACTTTTAGTTACAAGATAAATAAGTACTAGAAATGTAATATACAACATTATAAATATAATTAACACTGTTGTGTGTTATATAGGAAAGCTGTTGAGAGAATATATCCTAAGGTTCTCATCATAAGGAAAAAATTTTTTCCAAAGTAAAATTAGTATGTTGTGCACCTTTGCTATATGTCAATTATACCTCAATGAAACTGAAAGTCTTATTCATAATAAAATGTGAGTGACTGATTCTTCCCAGGAGTGTCTGCATTTTAATATCAAAGGAAGCAAATTCATCACATAAGCTTTCAGATATTAGCAATCAGGTCAGGGAGAAATGAGTTGGGATTGAGAGGGCATAGGAGGACTGCTGCTGCTGCTGCTGCTAAGTAGCTTCAGTCGTGTCCGATTCTGTGCGACCCCATAGACGGCAGCCCACCAGGCTCCTCTGTCCATGGGATTCTCCAGGCAAGAACACTGGAGTGGGTTGCCATTTCCTCCTCCAATGCATGAAAGTGAAAAGTCAAAGTGAAGTCACTCAGTCGTGTCCGACTCTTAGCGACCCCATGGACTGCAGCCCACCAGGCTCCTCCGTCCATGGGATTTTCCAGGCAAGAGTACTGGAGTGGGGTGCCATTGAGGTACTCCTAATACTCTATAATGACACCCAGAAATATCTAAACGTTAAATTCAGTGCCAGACTCTTAATGAAGTTAAAAGATCAAATTATAGCTGCTTCAGACAAATCTCATTTTATTCCAAAAGTGAAGTCAATGTATAAATAAGAGAATGTGGGAAATTTAAAAAGAATTAAAGCATTGAAGTTATGAAGAGAGGATGTCAGACGCCAAAAGAGGACAATTATAACAATATCTAAAATTTTCAAGTTGTTACTGTTAAATCAGAAGTATAATATTCCATCAAGAAATGAACAAATTGAAACTATGGCTTTCTCTCCCAAATGATTAACTGCTATATTTATGCTTTTTTCTTTCTTGTTCATCAGAATAAATCGTCCTGAATTGAACTCAGAAGGACCTCTGAAGCCCCTATTAGAGAAAGGTGATCATCTTGGAAAGATGGCATGTACTAATCTTTGGAACGACAGTATACACTGAAAATAATATGTAAATTCCTACCTTTCTCTTTCTTTTCACTACAGTGCCTTCCCATTTACTTTCTGTCCTCTTGTTATCTCTTGATCTGTTTTATATTACAACTTCTCACATGTCTTTTAATAACATATAGGAGATTATCCACTTACTGTTTCCCTTTGTGAAACCTCAAGCTACCAAAAAAGATTAAAGTAACTGAGTCTCCTAAAATTAGATGAAAACCTTCTTTGAGGCCGTGCTGGGATTTTGCTTTTTTTCTTGTTTAAAATCAGAAAGTAACAACATTTTGTATGTTACTATAAAGATAAAAGAGATCTTGACAAGTTATCTAGTTTGTTACATGAATCTAGAAGAGACAAAATAAAAACCATCAAACAATATTACATACCCTCTTCTTATTTTCAATCTTTTGTGAAAATGACTTCATACAATGAAGTTATCTTCATGAAAAAATAATTGTGATCATGGTTATGATGTATGGGTGGGCATCTAGATATAAAATATGTTTTTTTTTCTTTTTCATTGTATATAGATATCCTGTTTCATGTGTAAAGCACATAAATTATGACTATGAATTGCTGTGTTTGTTAAAGAGGAAATAATAGATGTAAAGAACCAAGATTAACCCTCTCTTTAAAAAAATAAGCAGGAATTATACCAAGCACAGAAAGAACAGATCAGAATTTATAGTCACACCCAATAACTACATAGAAAGATGGTTCAAGATACTGTAGTGGGTTTAATTAGAATTTTCAAGAGAAAAGCTGCCTGTGTAGTCTCACTCCTCTCTCTAAGGAGATGAAACCTCTGAATGACCCAATTAAATGATGCCAGGATGATAATAAGGGATATCTCACTATCCTTCCACCAAACTTTATTGGCCTGGGAGGGAGATAAGGATGTGTTCGAGAAGAGGAGGGGATGAGGAAGCGGAGGAAACAAAGCAGGAATTTTATGTCTTTATTTTATGTAAACCAGACTCCCTGTTTTGTCCTTGGTCTCAGCCAGTCTCTCGAGCTGGAGCTCTCAAGCAGGAATAAAGTGAAAGTGCGGTGCTTGTCTCCTACTAGTTTACCAAGGATGACAGCTGATTACATGGGAATATTTGATAGAGTTAGATTCGGAGCCAGCGATATGACACTTCATAGAGATGTATCTCTTGGGCTTAAGATTGATGGCAGGGCTCAAGAAGCAGTACCACCTTATCACAAAACACTTTTGAAAATTATTATTCTCCTTTCCCTTGCAATAAGAGAACCTGAATATTTCAAGTTCTTTTCATTTATAATTGGAGTATGCTAGTTTAGAAAAGAAAGTGGTTTAAAAATTATTGACACAATCTTACTTTGATTATCTGATTATGCTTTTTAAATTCTTAAATCATTTTATGCTAGACATTTTCAAATAATAGGTAGGCAACTAATGACTGTAGTTTAATGAAATTAATATTCCAACTCCAAGATTCCTCTGGTCCTTGTATTAATCGTATCAACTGCTAGTCTTTGTTCATGGACTCTCAGCTGTGATGACAGAAAAGAGATTACTTTATAATTTACTAAGAATCACATGAAAAATATATTAATGATTTTATTATTAACAAAATGAATAGTGGCCTATAATGAGTCTGTGAGCTCTGCTCCAACATCCCTTTCAAATTTCTTTCATCTGGTGGGAAGAAATAACTTCATTCCCTGACATAGAGGGACAGGGATTATATATGATAAAGCATAAACAAAGTTCCAAATTACTTTAAGATTTAGACATGATCAGAATCACTCTCATTTTTTTTTCATCTTGAGCAAAAGGAAGACAGTGAAATAAAAGGGTGATCATTATAAACAAAAAGAAAAATATTCTGGATTTGTATACATGTTAAAACCAAAATTTAGCTTAAATTAATTTTAAATTTTATTATGACTGAAGAAAGCTAAGTACTATTTCTGAGTCATCATCTCCTATGATAATTATGCCTTCTGTCCCCTCATAACTTTTTCAAATATATTTTATCATTTTGACAATACAAAGGTTGACTGTTAGCTAATAAAACAGTATGAAAGCAGGAGAATCTGTGGGGTTTTTGCTTTTGTTTTTTTATAATAAATGGAAACACATCCCAGGAATCTGCCAATTACTCTTGAGTGGAACCAAGTTTTCATCTTACTTGAGAGGCTGTCTCAACTGGATCTGTTAGAAGGAAGATTTTTTGTTTAGGTCCATGGGCTTACAGACTCTATTTGCACTTTTTTTTTTTTTTTCATCATCAAAGAGAAGCAATTAACAGCATAATGCTTGAATCAACAAAGAGTACTTTTAGGTCTCATTTGTCTCACAATTTTTCTTCCATTAAAGTTGATTTCCTTTTTAAAGCAAGATTCCCATATCTAACTTACCTTTATTCTTCAAAGAAGGGATTTATATTATTCTGCTTCCACGACTCTATAATTCATATTGTTTTAAGCTACACTTTCTAAGCATACTTCTAGGCTCACAATATATAGAGAATCTAAAGGGTTATCACACTATACTGATCTTCTATCACCCTTTCCTACCTTCTGATTCCCCTTCTGGCCTATGAGAAACATGCATCCTCACACAGATACACATTCTCACTTATGCTCATGATGATAAACTCAAATGTAGTCGATAACCAAAAAACAAAGCAGAATTTCCAACATATGAATTCAATTGTCTATTTTGTTCATATTTCTATCAAGAGAATTGCTAGTTTATTTAAATAATTCCTGCTGTTAGTTCTCTACATATGATTTGCTTACCCAAAAAGAGAATTTATCATAAATATCTGCAATAGTTCTCATAATTGATGGCCCCGCTGAAGAATCGGATCCAAGGGAGCTTCAGGAGTACCAGAACATCCTCTCTGGAAATAAATTTGTTTAAACCAACTTCAATCTTTTCTGCAGCCAAAGTTTCACACTTATTGAAGAAATCTGATTAAGTATAACTAGAATCATATATACACTCCTCTGATTTTTCAAAACAGGAGGCTATTACTGAAAAAACAAAAAGGAATTGACAGTGATGGGACCATGATGGAACTTGGATGGCACAAAGGCACCTTTTGGGATAATAGAAAAGTGCTATGTCTTGATTGTGATGGTGATTATATGAGTGTACAAATTTGTCAAAACAAACTATACATTTAAAGTTGTAGTTTATTGTAGAATGAATATTTCAATATACATTACTTTTTAGAAAGACAACAAAAAATAAAAATAAAGTATTGTTAGCTAAAAGATTCTAAAACCATAATTTTAAAACCAATGAAAACTAAAGAGAAATGTAAAAGTAAGTCATTAAGCCCAACAGACTATAAAGGTTAACTATAGAAATTCGTTTTAGAAGGTTCCAGCTGTGGTGCTGGAGAAGACTTTTGTGAGTCCCCTGGACTGCAAGGGGACCCAACTAGTCCATCCTGAAGGAGACCAGTCCTGGGTGTTCACTGGAAGGACTGACGCTGAGGTTGAAACTCCAGTACTTTGGCCACCTCATGCGAAGAGTTGACTCATTGGAAAAGACTCTGATGCTGGGAGGGATTAGGGGCAGGAGGAGAAGGGGATGACAGAGGATGAGATGGCAGGATGGCATCACCAACTCGATGCACATGTGTTTGAGTGAACTCCGGGAGTTGGTGACGGACAGGAAGGCTTGGCGTGCTGCGATTCATGGGGTCCCAAAGAGTCGGACATGACTGAGTGACTGAACTGAACTGAACTGAACAAATATATCTACACACCATTAATAAAGGGAGAGCAAAGTGGCATCACCATCTGTTCACGGAACAATCTGATCATTTTAAGGTTAATACCATGTACACAGATGTAACATCCTCCAAGATGATTCTCATCAGTAGTTTGCTTTGTACCTGTTGAGCTGTCTGCGTTCTTCCAGAGGAATGATGTCATAACAAATTTCACTATTCTGTATATCCATATCAATTAGGTAAAAGCTGCTGCAATCAGTATTGCAGTTTCATTCGAGAATGGATATTTTTAACACTATCAGCAGATATCATACCTTAATTTTTATGCAGACGTCTGAAAAATGAGCTGATAATGAAACAATATGAAAAAGATTTACTTTCTAGATACATTCTTAAATAACCAACAAGTTGGGAAAATGAACAAGAGTAAGTGTTTTTATGGATATAGAAATAACACATGCCCAAATTTATTTTACCACCACCAAATGTAATTATTTCCAAGGCAGAGTATCAGAACATTGGTCCTACAGTTTGAACAGAATTGTGTCATCCAAGAAACATAAATAATGTGATGATTTACTTGAATCTGAATGTAGTACCTTGTGCTTATAGAAACACTACCAGGTTGTCTCTTAAGACCTGTAACTCTAAACAGATGAAAAACATCAAGAATGCCTATGTGTGTGTTTCAGTGTATGTGTATGTTCGCACACACTGTGAAGTAAAAGGAATTTTGCTGAGCCTATTCTATTTTCAAGCTCTCTTATCTTTATAAATAACTTGCTTTGTATAGGGATAGTAGGGATTATGGAGAGTTTTTCTTCAAGGGGAACCAGGAAACAAAGATGGGTGAAATGAAGAGGATTACTTCCTCTGCTACTCAGTGCAGTCCCTAGACCTAAGCTATTCTGAGGATGCCTGAATGTGGAAGCCTACAGAAGAAGCTATAGCAAACCCTTTGATTCCAGGATACTCTACAGAAACAAGCAAGACTCCAACAGGCATGCAGTGCCCACACCCGCTCTGGAAAGCAAATTTGTTATGCATGTGACACACCGCTGAGGTCTTCCAAAAATCAAGTCAAAGGGAATTTTTTTAAGGGATTAAAGGGCCAGACCCATTAGTGGGCATACTGAGCTAGCAAAAACTGAGCACCAATGTCATCTGCACCTCATTTTTTCATGGTAAATGGTGAAATCTGATGAAATTTGGATTCCTTAAGCCAGTTCTGATCTCTTTACTATGTCATGACAACCCTATCAAATTTTTTTTTAATTTTTAGTAGATAATCAACAGTAAACACTCCTATGCCTCTTTGCCTACAACTAAATATATGAAGAAATAAAATAATTTCCCAGATTCTTGCCAGTCTTTTTGTCCTAATCATTGCCTCCTGCTGAAAGAATACCAATAACAATGTGTATTGAATCAGCATGGTGTTAGTTGATTTAATGCTTTCTCTCTTTTCATTCAAAATAGATATTTGAAATACTCTTATTATTCCTATATCACAAATGAGGAAACTAAGTTTCTGAGGAATTAAATAGCTTGCCCAGGGTCACATGGCAAGTAAGCACTGGAGCCAAAACATGAAGAGAACGGCAAAGAGCTTCCCCCAACCCACTCCTGTATCAACTGCTTGTGTCAAAACAGATTTCTTGCCAATAAATTTGAGCCCCTTTAGAGGCCCACCTGACGTGAAGAGCCAACTCATTGGAAAAGATCCTGATGCTGGGAAAGATTGATGGCAAGAAGAGAAGGGGGCAACAGAGAATGAGATGGTTGGATGGCATCACTGACTGAAGGACATGAGTTTGAGCAAACTTAGAGAGATAATGAAGGATAGGGAAGCCTGGTGTGCTGCAGTTCATGAGGTCACAAAGAGTCAGACACTACTTAACTACTGAACAACAACAGGCCCAAGTTACTCCAAGAAAACAGATGTACAGCTATAGCCCTTTGTTTCCTTTTTCACCCATGAAATTCATAAAAGCTACTCAAGTAGCAACAATAACCAATTCCACACATTATTCTAATTCCTGCCAATTGTCCAGTGTATGGATCACAGAGGCTACCTTATCTGTTGGCTGGCCCTCTTCAAGGAAAGATGACAGTCTTATGCCCCATGCCTGCTTATGTTAAAAATCTTATATTAAAAAAAAAAAAAAAATTCAAGAGTTTAAGACAAAAAAGGGGAGGAGGGTAGAAGTACTCTTCTCCACAGAACACTGTTGGTACCTTGAGAAGTCCCACTTAGGACACAGAGGAAATGGCAGCCATGTTTTCTGGAGATGATGCCCTACCTAAGTATTACCCAGCAGGGGGAGCCTCAGTTGAAGGAAAAAAATGTCATTACGTGGTAGCCCAACAGACTTTCTCTTTCACACACACACACAAACACACATTTCCTGTGATTTTGCATGCCATAGTATATATTCGGTATAGCATAGAATAAAACTTAGAAAACTAAAAGTTCTGGTGTTTGCCCTGCCCTGTTACTCCAATTCAGTTCAGTTCAGTCACTCAGTCGTGTCCGACTCTTTGCGACCCCATGAACTGCAGCACGCCAGGCCTCCCTGTCCATCACCAACTCCCAGAGTTTACTCAGACTCATGTCTGTTGAGTTAGTGATGCCATCCAACCATCTCATCATCCTCTGTCATCCCCTTCTCCTCCCGGCTTCAATCTTTCCCAGCATCAGGGTCTTTTCCAATGAATCAGCTCTTCGCATCAGGTGGCCAAAGTATTGGAGTTTCAGCTTCAGCATCAGTTCTTCCAAAGACTATTCAGGACTGATTTCCTTTGGGATGGACTGGTTGGATCTCCTCACAATTACTCCAAGTAACTTAATTAACATTTTCTGGGTCTCAGCTTCCTACTCTTTTAAAAGAGGCAATTGGACCAAATATTACTTTAAAACCTTCACAGCTTTAACTACCTACACAGTTCAAAGAGCTACCCAGAACACTCTTTGCCAAGGGAATTGTAACATTTCTCTTAAAAGAACTTTGAATCTAACCTTAAAAAAAGTCAGAAGCATATTTCAACCTGTGAATATTCTAAATTAATGTTTAATATATTCGTCTTTTTTTTTTTTTTTTTTTTTTTAAGTAAGTGCTTCTTGTCCTTCAGGCAAAAGAAACTCCTTGTCCTCATCTGTTGGCTGGCCCTCGTCAAAGCACAATACGTCCCTAACTTCTAACCTTGGCATGGAACTTTTTTCCCTTTTCCTGTTGTAAGAGCTCCCTAAAGTCTTGTTTGCAGAATAATGAAGAAAACATTACTGTCTGCAAGACTGCTTGTCACCTCTGAATATACTCCATCAACATGCTGCCACTTCATCTTCTTTAGACTCATTGACTGCTTTGTAGAAGGACACTGGTGTCCACATCTATCTCCTTGAGACAGGCAGAGAAATGAATTCTTTTTCCTGTCTCAAAAAGAGCTGACAAGCTTTTAGTAGTGTTTATCTTCACTAAAGGGTGATAACCTTGAAAATGAAAGTTAAAAGAGACTGATACAATTAGGTACATAGTCTTCTCCATTCTATATAACAGTTGGTTTTCTTTTATAGTTTAACATGTCAATGTTTTCTATTGTCCACTTTGATTTTTAAATTTAGAGTTATTTTTATTTACAGAATGCAAGTGAATCATGCTGTGACTCTTTTGCAAAAGTGTAATCCCTCTGTTAAGCCTAAAATGGGTTAAAAATCCAGTTCCTTTAGTATTCTTCATCCTACCAACTTCTCTTCCTGTATTACCTGATATTTTTTCTTTTCCTTTGCATTTTTTCACCCCATATCATGTTATATTCAGAGTTGAGAGATTTCTTTAAAATAATTTTCCCTAATTTTAGGCAGAATCTTAGAATTCTGATTACTTACATTGTGCTGACTCAAGGACAGTAATAGTGGATTTGACACTTTAATTAATAACTTGCTGCTATAGACTAAATGTTTGTGCCCCCCCATCCCCCTCTCAAATTCATATGTTGAAATTCTAACACCTAGTGTGATGGTATTAGGAGGGGGCCTTTGGGAAATGACTAAGTCATGAGAGTGGAGCCCTCATAAATAGGGTTAGTGCCCTGATAAAACAGACCCTAGAGAGTTCCTTTGCCCCTTTCACCATGTGAGAATACTGAGAGAAGATAGCCCATCTACAAACCAGAAATGGGCTCTCCTAGAATCTGCCTGTGCCTTGAATTTGGACTTTCCACCCTCAGGAACTCTGAGAAATCCATGTCAGTTGTTTATGAGGCACCCAGCCTATAGTTTTCTGTTATATCAGCCCACGTGGATGCATACTCATGTGCATGAAAGGTCCCCTTTGATCTAGATTGTGCCCACTGCTAGGGCTCACACAGACATGGATATGTCTGGCAGGCTGGTAGCTGGGTCCTCCAGAAACCTGTTTGCATGAGGCACTCAGAGTCCCTTAGCAAAGGGCTCATCCCTAACAGAACAGGAAGGCAGGCACAGAGCTTTGGCCGTCAGAGAAAAGCAGCATTTCTGAGTCCAGTATTGTGTCTGTTGCTCTGCTTTGTCTCAGGGCTGACCCCCAAGGTATCCTTTCTAAGGCCCATGGTGAGAAGAGTCCATGAGCAAACACAAAGCGTAACTCAAAACTGAAGAATAACATTTTTCCCATTATGCAGCAAAGCAAGGTGCAGCTGTGGCCTCTGCAGGCTCCTGACTCAGTTACAATGGAGCTGGTGGTTCCTAGTGAATGACTGGCAGAAGATTCCCAAGAAGGGCAGCAGCCGGCAGGCACACACTGGTCCAAGCACAATGAATCCCACCCTGGGGACTCAGACACACTGAAGGGTCATTCTAGGAGAACTGAAGTTCTGCAAAAGCAAGGCAGACGTGCTCTACAGCAGCTCTGCTACTTTCCCCTCTCTGCCATTGCCACTAGCCACTCTCATGTGCCTGTCTCCATGGGTGAGCTTGCCAGTCTAGGATCTGTGGTAGGCATGACTGAATCATCAAGTCCTGGAGGATACTAGTCAAAGGGCTTGGGAGGCCAGGTTCACACTGGCCTCTCTCGTCTTCCTGCAGCTGGTTGGCGCAGGCAGAGCTCTGAGTCGGTGAGTCAGCATCCACCCACAGCTGAATGCTGTTGCTTTTTCTCAGTGGGAGTGAGTGCGGGCTAAACATCTTTGTGGGCTTAATCTGGCCTGCAGGCTGTATTTAGCCACCCCTGCTCCAGCACTAAATTACTTCATAGTGATACAAGGGTGTCTAAAAGTACAGTATCTGATTTTGGCGCAGAACTTGATATTATACCCTTAGTGTCTTATCCTAATAAAATACATGCCATCTCATGTTCTTTTTCATACCATCTACAAAGAGCCAATGATCTTGTACATGGAGGTCTTTCTTTGGCATGAATTGGCTTTTTATCTATCTATCTTCCACCTCCACAAAATAATTATCAAGCTTAATAGACATGCCAGGCAGCAGCTTTGAACAACCTAAATTACTGCTTTCCCTCAAATGCTGTTGTTGTTCAGTCGCTAAGGCCTGTCCAACTCTCCGCAACATCATAAATTGCAGCACACCAGACTTCCCTGTCCTTCATCATCTCCCTGGGTTTGCTCAAACTCATGTCCACTGAGTCAGTGATGCCATCCAACCATCTAATACTCTGCTGCCCTTTTCTCTTCCTGCCCTCAACCTTTCCCAGCTTCAGGGTCTTTTCCAGTGAGTCAGCTCTTTGCATCAGGTGGCCAAAGTATTGGAGCTTCAGCTTCAGCATCAGTCCTTTTAATGAATATTCAGGGTTGATTTCCTTTAGGTTGATTGGTTTGATCTCCTTGCAGTCCAGGGGACTCTCCCTCTGTCCAGGCAAGATTACTGGAGTGGGTAGCTGTTCCCTTCTCCAGGGAATCTTCGTGACCGAGGGATTGAACCTGGGTCTTCTGTGTTGCAGGCAGCCACCACGGAAGCCCTTCAAGTCTTCTCCAGCACCACAGTTCAAAAGCACAATCTAAAACATAATGATACTTAAACTCCATAACAAGGTTTTAGGATGCTTAGAACTATAGCACAGGGCTGGACATAGAGTAGCATATCAACAAATAATTTCTGAGTTGCATTTTGATGAAGAAAATGGAATGAAATATCTGTTTGTTTGTTAATTTGTTGGTTTGTTTGTTAAGAGCAAAGCAGTATCATACACTTGAAGAGAAGAAGCCTGAAAGATGCTTCTTTGAAGAAGTCACAGGTTCAAATCCTAACCCCCTTACACAATATATAACCATGGTAAAAAATCATAAAACAGAGATAATATAATATATCTCTCTAGGCTGTTGTGATGACAAATAAGTATGTAAATCACCTAACATGTTTGGCTCCATGGACATTAACTACTTTTTCCTTTTTAGTCTTAAAGAACTGATTTATGGCTATGTCCAATGATGATCAAAAGGTCAGCATCTGTCATTTCTCAGCCCTTTTCTAAGAGGAGATCATTGCTACTCTCAGGGATCTCTGTAAAAGGTCTCTCTTATTTGGAAACAATGTCATCTTTAATGTAAACACCAAGTTCTCCTTGATGGTGCCTGAGCCTTGTATTCTATAGAAACTGGCAGACATATTCCATTTTACTATCAAAGAAAAGTGTACTCAGTCCCTTGTTTAAATATGGCAGATACCATTTGACCTGAAATACCTGAGAGGAAGGCAGCAGGAAGACTACCCTGTATTCCAAGGTTAACTTTGACCTACTGAATAAGTCATAACATTTATCCACCTTTTAGCAGCTCATTACGGGGACATATGGGGACAATACTGGCCTGACAGGAATCTAAAAACACGAGATGTAGCACTGGTTTAGCCCATCCTAGCTGTGTGGCTGAGACAAGCTACTGCTTTAGTTCACTAAAATTCAGTCTCCTCATCTGAGAAACAAAATAACAATTCCTGTTCTTCCTATACTATCAAGTTATCGATTGTTATCATCTTTTGCTCTACCTCGGCTCCACCTATACTGTCTGGGATTAGTGAAGTGTCTCCTCAGCCCTGTGTCAGGTACTGACTTGTTTTGTTTCGTGTAATACTTATGCTAACCTAATGAGGTACCTGTGATTCCCATTTTACAGATGAGAAAACTGAAACCCTGAGAGGTTCATCAACATACACACTTAATTAGTGGCAGAGCAGGAATCCAGCTCCAAAGACCACATGCTGAGCCTTCCTTCTAAGCTGCCTCTCAGATACTAAGGTGGGTTTAGGGTGTCTGGCACTCATTCAACAGGCATATATTAAGGACTAGTTCCTGCCTCCAGGAGTTTATAACCAGAAGTGTATTTCAGAGACATGCAGGGTCAAATGGCCGTTTGCATCCACCCCAGAAGACTTAAGTGAACCCTGGATCTACAGCCAGTGGGGTAATTTCCTGGCAGGATGTCAGAGCAAAAGAGACACACCTACAACCCAAGTCACCCACACGCAGATGGGGCTACAGATAGTCAATCTGTTTCTCCAGAAGGTGCGACTTCTTCTCTGGTTTGTAGGCATCTCCCCTTCTATTTCTATCAAAGTAATATTAAAAGAAAGAGACACATATTTATTTTACCTCCTTTAATCAAAAGTAAGATTGCATCTTAGTTGGTCTTAGACTAATTTAATGCTACATTGCAAGAAAAACCTTTCTTGAGTTATAAAAATGTTAAATCTTTATTGGTATTCCTGATAGGCATATCACTAAACAGTATTTAATTGTTTCCACAGTTGTTAGAGCCTAGAATTTTAAAACTTCAAAGTAATTGTATAATGTCATTTTACATAAAAGGACTGAATTGAAAGCTAGGTCTCCTCACTCCCAGTCCTATGCTCTTTCCACTGTGAGAATGTCCTTCTTTAACTCTGCTGGATTTAATTCCCTGCCTGAAGGAAAAGAATCCTGTCCTTCTTTCTTTCTGCCAAATTCCTATTGATTGGTTGGTGATGAGCTAGTAAAAGCTTGATGAGAATGCCATCTAGGCCTTCAGTGTCAAGATCAAGGGAAGCTTATAAAGAGATGCCTTTCATCTTTTCCTAAAGTTGGTGCCTTAGGTAATCACTTCTTGTCCAGAGGCAATGAGTCCCCTAGATGAGGTGCCGTGACTCAGGGAACTCTGGCCCCAGCTTTGTCAGCTCATTAAGGATACGTTCTACCACAAAGTGACTTTTGAACACACTAAATAGGAAAAATCAAATGGTTTCTGCAGTGACAGGGTCAGCTAGATCAGAGCCTGAGCCTTGAAATAAATCAGATATTGAAGAAGTAAACAACAAAAGAAGCTGAAGACAGATTGGATACAGACATGGTGCTTTTATCTGTCAGCCAGCAACCTGCCAACTTTCTCTTTTGCAAACAGAAATAGTGCTTCTGTGGTGCCATCTTATCATATTGTGGGTCACTTGCCCACCTTGATTGCTGTTCTATGAGCTCTTAGAGAGCAAGGGCTCTGCCATGCATATTTTTATTCCATAGTTTGCAGTACCTTGCCTTTTATATAGTGGATGTTTGATGTACGAAGAAATAAAGGAAGAAAGGAGCAAGAACACTTTGTCCCATATCCTAAAGAAATTTACAATGAAACCTTTTGCTCTTCTTCCAGACTATTTAAAACCACAATAGAAAATAATGAACAATCATTTTATAGAAAAAAAAAAAAAAGAAAATGAGGAATAAGAGTGGTGAATAAAAAATGGAATAAACATTTGCTTAGGGGCTACCTTGTGCCAAACATTGTAGCAGATAATTTGCATATATCATCTCATCTAATCTTTACAATAGAACCATGAGTCAAATAGTTATATTTCTGTTTTTTCATGTTGCTATTCAGTTGCTCAGTCATGTCTGACTCTTTACAACCCCATGGGCTGTAGCACGCCTGGCTTCTCTGTCCTTCACAGTCTCCTGGAGTTTGTTCAGACTCATGACCATTGAATTGGTGATGTCATCCAACCATCTCATCTTCTGTTGTTCCCTTCTCCTCCCCTTTTTCATAGATAGATAAAGAAACCAGGACTCAGACGGACTAAGTATCTTGTTCAAAGTCATGCAACTGGTAAGTGACTGAACTGGAATTCAAATCACTAACTGCGAAGCCATATTCTTTTTATTTTATCAGACTGGTTACTATCAGCACAAATACCATTCCATAGCCATGACTAACAGAATTCTAGCAATAAGCATTTCTGCTATTCTAACATTGCCAGCACTATCACCTCCTCTTCTTCCCTTGACATGCTTTTTCTTTAAGGCACTAATTTGGAAGTTCTGCTTCCAGCAGAGATGGAAGCACAGGGAATGAATTTATACTCCTGGCTGTAACAACCAAAAAAATCCCACAAAACACATATAAACATATTAAATAACAGTTTCAAAGCATTGAGCATTAGGCAATGAAGAAGAGTGATTCTTGAGATATGGGAAGTAAGTGATGTGAGCCCTACCAGTGCTATGGCTTGCTACAGAGAGAAAATTTCCAAGACATATCATAAACGCAGTGTATCCTGGCACAGGCCTGAGTTGAGGAGATAATGCTGACAGTCCAGAAGACTCAAGGCAGGTAGATCTTGCCAGGCCAGAGAGGAGAGAGTTGCACAAAACAAGAACTCCAGAGATTTTTCAGTGTCCCACTAGAGTATTTAGAAGAGTGTTGATCAGTGTTAACATGTGAGGAAATTACTCCTGCCCAGGAAATAACCACTAGAGGATTAAAGAGAAGAGTGTCCTATACATAAACAAGACCAGGACTAGTCTCTACTTTCAACCATAATGGATATACCTTGTGATTTGTGGGGTTTGGGGTATATTACTCACTGAGTAGTGTTATTGTTATATTTCAGTTGCCAAGTCATGTCTGACTCTTTGCAACCCCATGGACTGCAGCATGACAGGCCTCCCTGTTCCTCACTATCTCCCAGAGTTTGCCCAAGTTCACGTCCATTGAATTGGTGATGCCATCCAACCATCTCATCCTCTATTGCCCTCATCTCCTCTTGCCCTCAATCTTTCCCAGCATCGAGGTCTTTTCCAATGAGTCAGTTCTTCGCATCAGGTGGCCAGAGTATTGGAGATTCAACTTCAGCTTCAGCATCAGTCCTTCCAATGAGTATTCAGGGTTGATTTCCATTAGGATTGACAGGTTTGATTTCCTTGCTGTCCAAGGGACTCTCAAGAGTCTTCTCCAGCACCACAGTTCAAAAGCATCAATTCTTGAGTGTTCAGCTTTCTTTATGGTCCAACTCTCGCATTCATGCATGACTCCTGGACAGACCATAGCCTTGACCATTCAGATCTTTGTCAGCAAAGTGATGTCTTTGCTTTTTAATACACTGTCTAGATCTGTTAGAAATTTCCTTCCAAGAAGCAAATGTCTTCTAATTTCATGGCTGCAGTCACCATCCACCATCAGGGTTATCTGGGTCATTAAGATCTTTTCTGTACGGTTCTTCTATGTATTCTTGCCATCTCTTCTAGATCTCTTCTGCTTCTATTGTGTCTTTACTGTTTCTGTCCTTTATTGTGCCCATCTTTGCATAAAATGTTCCTTTGATATCTCCAATTTTCTTGAAGAGATCTCTAGTCTTTCCCCTTTGTTGTTTTTCTCTATTTCTTTGCATTGTTTATTGAAGAAGGCCTTCTTGTCTCTCCTTGCTGTTCTCTAGAATTCTTCATTAAATTGGGTATCCCTGTCCCTTTCCCATTGAGTAGTACTCTTACCTCAGTAGTGGGGAATCAGTTCAGTTCAGTTCAGTCACTCAGTTATGTCTGACTCTTTTCGACCCCATGAATCACAGTACGCCAGGCCTCCCTGACCATCACCAACTCCCAGACTTCACTCAGACTCACGTCCATCGAGTTGGTGATGCCATCCAGCCATCTCATCCTCTGTCGCCCCCTTCTCCTCCTGCCCCCAATCCCTCCCAGCATCAGAGTCTTTTCCAATGAGTCAACTCTTCACAAGAGATGGCCAAAGTCCTGGAGTTTCAGCTTTAGCATCATTCCTTCCAAAGAACACCCAGGACTGATATCCTTTAGAATGGACTGGTTGGATCTCCTTGCAGTCCAAGGGACTCTCAAGAGTCTTCTCCAACACCACAGTTCAAAAGCATCAATTCTTCAGCACTCAGCTTTCTTCACAGTACAACTCTCACATCCATATATGACTACTGGAAAGTGGGGAATAATTAGACCTAAATTAAATACTGTACTGATTCTACCAACAGACATTAAAAATAAGATCCAATGGGAACAAATTGTTTTCAAGTAATTTAAGTGTATTCTAAAACAAATTTCAATAATATTTACAGGAATATGAAGATATTCAGTACCAAGATGGTATAATTCACAATGTCCATCAACCAATCATCCACAGAAACAGGAAAACAAAACATAAGAAAGCACAATTCATAATAAGTAGAAAATTAATTAATGCCAATCCAGAACTGACACAGATTAATTTGTAAAAAAAAAAAAAACTCCCCACAAACAAAAGTCCAGAACCAGATTACTTTGCAGGGGAACTTCACCAAACATAAATAAAAGCTAACACCTAAACTTCTAAAATATTCCAAAACATTAAAGAAGAAGGAACACTCCCAAATTCACTCCATGAAGCCAACATTATCCTGATACAAAAATCAGACAGAGACACTACAAAAAAAGAAAGTTATAGGCCAATATCTCTGATGAATATAGATGCAAAAATCCTTAACAAAATATTAGCAAATCAAATTCAACAATATATAAAAAGAATCAATATCTACAAATGAATCAATAGGATACATTGTTAACAAAGGATAAGATAACACAAACATTTCAATAGGCACAGAAAAAGCATTTAACAAAATTCAACATCCATTCATGATAAAAACTCTCATCAAAGTTGGTATAGGAATAAACTTAAGGAGATGAAAATAAACCAAGGAGATGAAAATCCTATACCCTGAAAATCATAAAATATTGATGAAGGAAACTGATGTTACAGAGAAATGGAAAGATATCCCATGCTCATGGATTGGAAGAATTAATATTGTTAAAATGTCCAAACTACCCAAAGCAATCTACACATTTAATTCAATCCTTATCAAAACACCCATGACATTTTTTTACAGAACTAGAAAAAATATTCCTAAAATTTATATAGAACCACAAAAGACCCCAAATTGCCAAAATAATCTTAAGAAAAAAGAACAAAAATGGAAATATCACTCTCCCTGACTGTAGTCAATACTACAAAGCTATAGCAAACAAAACAGCTTGGTATTGACATAAAATCGGACAAAAAGATCAATAGAGAGCCCAGAAATAAGCCCAAATATCTATGGTCAGTTGAACTAAGAAAAAGGAGACAAAAATATATGATGGGAAACCAACAGTTTCTTCAATTAGTGGTGCTGGGTATATGGACAGCTACACATGAAAGAATGAAATTAGAACATTTTCCTACACCACATACAAAAATAAGCTCTAAATGGATTAAAGACCTAAATGTAAGACTGGAGACCATAACACTCTTAGAAGAAAATGAAACACTCTTTGACATAAATTGTACAATGCTTTTTGGATTTTTCAACTAAGAAAAAATAAGCAAATGGGACCTAATTAAACCTGAAAACTTCTGCACAGCAAAGAAAGTACTGACAAAACAAAAAGACAACTTACTGAATGGGAGAAAATATTTGCAAATAATGTAACTGATAACAGGTTAATATCCAAAATATATAAACAGCTCATACAACTCAATATAAAAAAAGATCTCAATTTAAAAATGGACATAAGATTTGAATAGACATTTTTCCAAAGAAGATGTGCAGGTGTCCAACAGGCACATGAAAATATGCTCAAATTGCTAGTCATCAGAAAAATGTAAATCAAAAACCTCACATCTGTCTGAAAGGCTCTCACTAAAATGTCTAAAAATAACAGATACTGGCAGGGATGTAGAGAAAAGGAAAATCTAGTATACTGTTGGTGGAAATGTAAGTTGATGCTGCCACTATGGAAAATAGTAGGGAGTTCCCACTAAACACTAAAAATAGAACTTCCATATGATCCAGAAATTTCACTACTGGGAATATATCTGAAAAAACAAAAACACTAATTTGAAAAGTTGCACTTCAATATTCATAGTAACATTATTTACAACTGAGATGTAGAAGAAACAATAGGTGGATAAAGAAGATGTGGTACATAGACAATGGAATATTACTTGGCCATAAAAAGAATGAAATTCTGTCATTTTCAACAATGTGATGGACCTTGAGGATATTATTCTTAGTGAAATAAGCTAGACAAAGACAAATGCTGTATGTTATCACTTATATATGGGATCTAAAAATGAATGACTACAACAAAACAGAAACAGACTCACAGATATAGAGAACAAACTGGCAGTTACCCATAGGAAGGGGAGGAAGTCTGGGGTAGAGGATTAAGAGAGACAGCCTACTAAGTATAAAATAAATAAGCAACAAGGATACACTGTACAACCAGGGAAATGTCATCATTTTTTATATCTTCAAATAGAGTATAATCTATAAAAGCACTGAATATCTATGTTGTACATCCAGAACTAAATAATAATAAAGCAAACTACATTTCAAACAAACAAACAAAATGGTTAAAATGGGAATTCCCTTGTGGTTCAGTGGTTAGGAGTACTTGCTCTCACTGATGAAGGCCCAGGTTCAATCCGTGGATGGGGAACTAATATCTCACAAGTCACACAATGGTGCCCCCCCCACCCAGAAAATGGTTAAAATAGTAATATTTATGTTACATTTGGCCACAATAAAAAACTTATATCACAAAAATTCAATTAAAAGGCAGTTATTTAGATACTATTGAATCTGCATTACCTATGGTTTTGATCTTCCTTAGTTATGCTTTGAAACTCTTTTCATTTCCACTGACAAAGATTTTTTCCCTCTAGCATTATGTTCTGAGATGATTCTTACTTGTCTACCTCATAGCAAGGTACACTGTGCTTATTTGATGGTCTTGCATGCTGAACTTAGCCAAGGCAAAAAAGAGAACGCTTGGATTAAAAGAAAAAAAAAAAAAAAGAAGCTTGGAGCTCAGACCTTTCACATCAGATGTTCCTGCTGTCTCCCCAAGGTCTTGGTTTTTCAAGAACATTGTGCTATTCCTTGAAGATCAAGAATCACAATCGCATGTCCCTACCCAAGGATCCACCCATCAGGCATAGTCAGGCAGATGCTCTTTTACCAGCTTTCAAATGATCTGTATTTAATGCTGCCTCTTTATCCAAACATTGCATCACCTACCCTCTTCCTCAGTCCCAAGTGTGGCTAACCTCAGCATTGCCAAAGAATCTGTTGCCCACACCTCACAAGAGAGCTGATTCAGTGATTGAATGGTCAGTTGCCTTCTTATGGAGGCTTAAGTAATTTTCTAATGCTCTTAACAGAGAAGAGAAGGAAACACACATACGTACACATGTGCCAAGTCTAACTCAGGGAAGGGCAACCTGCTATGCTTGAAAATTCTTTCAGGACCTCATTCATCATGAAAAGAAGAGTTATGCAAACACATAATGAATTCTACAACTGGATGATGCCTTAAAACCAAAACCAAAACAATAATAATTTCAGCTAATATGAACTGAATGCTTATTGTGTTCTTTGTCTGTTACAATGCACTGTTTACCAAAACCAAACCAAAATTACTAATGAGAATAACAAAGGTAGCTAACATAAACTGAATATTTACTGCATTCTGGACACCATGCAAAATCCATTCCATATATTGTCTCATTTACTCCTCATCATAATTCTATTGTGGACTATTATGTCCATTTTCCATGGAAAACTGAAGCCTAGAAGGTACACAGCTGAAAATGATAGGGCTGAACCCCTGTTATAAGCAACTATGTAAGAATGTGCTTAAAACAATTCAGTGCAGCAGCTAATTAATGCATTTCATTCTAAAAACAAGAAGGTAGCAGATGTTTACCCTTCTGTCACTGTTGAAAATAGGCCCAATCGATTTACTTTGACAAATACTTATGGAGAGCCTACTATGTGCCAGGCACTGTGCAAGGCACCAGGAATACAAATGAAGAGTTAGTCTTGGCCCTGCCAAGGAACTCCCAATCTGATGGGAGATGGATTTTTTTTTTAAGGTAAAAAAAGGCAGTAAGGTCAATAAGTATATTACAGGAATAGAGAGTAGAACAGAGAAGGAAATGAATCATATCCTGAAAGGCTTTGAGAACATCAACATTAAGTTATACATTAGCTGGAAGAACAACAGAATGAGACTAAATGCAGTAAGACTATGAGCAGAAATGAGCATGAGGAAGAAAGTACATAAACTGAATCCTGAGGGTTTTATATCTTTTCAGGTTTTATGTATCAGTTTCCAAATTTAACCGAAGCATGCAAAGAGTGGTAATAAATACGTAGATAAAGGGCTCTTTTTATTTTATTTTTCTAAATAATTTTCAAAATTACTTGAGCACTTTATTTCACCTACCTTTTATCTCTATACCCAGGAAAGTCTAATTATCGAGCCAATATAATAATACATGGAACTACTGGACCCTCAGCAACTTCCCAAATTCCAAGTAGAATAAAGTAGAATTTTCAATGTGTATCAATGATGGTACCAGTCAGTGCATTAAAATTGCTGTAAGTTTTAGGTAGAAATTTTTAAATGCATTTTTCTTTTCCAGTGCAGTTGGTTTTCCTTCTCAGAGTGAATAGTGTATAAATCAATAACATATAGTAACTATTCCCCTTAATTCACTGAGGGAATCATTATGATTCAGATAACAGTACAAATTTTTTAGTTCTGCATAAGGAAATTCTGGATCAGCTAGAGTATCAAAAACGTCAGCTAAGTAAAGCAATCCCCATTTAGCATAATTGATACTTATTAAAAAGTAATTAATTGTTAGTTATCATCTACTACCAGGTATTTTAATGAACAAAATTGTGTTTGTTTATTCATTTAGTCAATCATTCTTTCTTCTATGCATTCATTTTCCAGTGCATTTTTATTGAGGGCCATTGTGTGCATGGAATAAGCTCATAGTTTTGCCCATTGAACTTATATTCTACTGACAGAGATAGATAATAGCCAATTTTAAAAGTAAATATGTAATATGTCAGGTGGTGATAAACTCTAAAGAAAAAAGCTAAGTAGAATAAAGAGCATAGAGAGAGTTGGAAGTTCATGGACAGAGTGTAACTTGAGTAAAAACCTGAAGGAAGTAAAGGAGCAATTCATGTATATGTCCGAGGAGGAGGAACAGCCAGTGCAATAGCTCTGAGGTAGGCGCATACCTGGCCTGTGCATAAAAAACAGAGAAGCCAAAATGGCATGAGTGAAGGAAATGACAGAATGAGTTGTAAAACAAAATTTTTAAGACAGAAAAGAGACTGGAAGTAAAAGAGTGCCTTATGGACCATTGTAAGGACCTTGGCTTTTGCTGTGAGTGAGATGAAATCATTGAAGAGTTTTGAAGGAAAAACCAGTAAGATGATAGAAGAACCAAGATAGTGGTTTATTTCAGAAGCCAAGTGAAGAAAGTAAGTGCTTCAAGAGAGAGAGAGAGATTGACTGTAGTCAAACCATCAAATAAGTTGAAGACTGGGTAAAAGCATTTGATTTTACAAAAAGAGAGTCAGCAGTGACCCTGACATGAACCACTTCAATGGTGCAATGAGAGCAAAAACTTGATTGGAGTAGATTCCAGCATGAAAGGGAAGAATATGAATTGGAAACATTTTCAGAGAAGTTTGTTATAAAAGGAAGCAAAGAAATGAAGCAGTAGCCAAAGGGAGATAAGAATCAAAGAGATTCATTTATGTTTTTTTAATCTAGGGGAAATTACAACTTGTTTGTATATTTCATCATTCAATAACAAACACTTCAAGGGCTTCAGATGAATTTGCCTATGTTCTCTTAGAATTTTCTTGATGTACAAAGTGACTCATTGATCTCTTGGTATATTATTTGCTTATACAACTTTCTAATGAACTACCTGACAGTAGTTCATATAATAAGAAACATATTCACGCAGAAGAATTGATGCTTTTGAACTGTGGTGTTGGAGAAGACTCTTGAGAGTCCCTTGGACTGCAAGGAGATCCAACCAGTCCATTCTGAAGGAGATCAGCCCTGGGCTTTCTTTGGAAGGAATGATGCTAAAGCTGAAACTCCAGTAATTTGGCCATCTCTTGCGAAGAGTTGACTCATTGGAAAAGACTCTGATGCTGGGAGGGATTGGGGGCAAGAGGAGAAGGGGACGACAGAAGATGAGATGGCTGGATGGCATCACTGACTCAATGGATGTGAGTCTCAGTGAACTCCGGGAGTTGGTAATGGACAGGGAGGCCTGGCATGCTGCTATTCATGGGGTCGCAAAGAGTCGGACACGACTGAGCGACTGATCTGATCTGATCTGATTCTACTGATTTGTTAGTCCATTCTATAATGCTACCTGCTCTGGATTCATCAGTTTAATTCAGTCGCTCGTCTGACTCTTTGCAACCCCATGGACTGCACCACGCCAGGCTTCCCTGTGCATCACCAACTCCCAGAGCTTACTCAAACTCATGTCCATCGAGTTGGTGATGCCATCCAACCATCTCATCCTCTGTCATCCCCTCTCCTCCTGCCTTCAACCTTTCCCAGCATCAGAGTCTTTTCAATGAGTTAGTTCTTCGCATGAGGTGGCCAAGTATTGGAGTTTCAGCTTCAGTATCAGTCCTTCCAATGAATATTCAGGACTGATTTCCTTGAGGATTGACTGGTTTGATTCTCTAGCAGTCCAAGAGACACTCAAGAGTCTTCTCCAACACCACAGTTCAAAAGAATCAATTCTTTGGCACTCAACTTTCTTTATAGTCCAACTCTCACATCCATATATGACTACTGGAAAAACCATGGCTTTGACTAGACAGACCTTTATTAGCAAAACAATGTCTCTGCTTTTTAATATGGTGTCTAGGTTGATCATAGCTTTTCTTCCAAGGAGCAAGTGTCTTTTAATTTTATGGCTGCAGTCACCATATGCAGTGATTTTGGAGCCCTCAAAAATAAAGTCTTTCACTGTTTCCATTGTTTCCCCATCTATTTGCCATGAAGTGATGGGACCAGATGCCATGATCTTCGTTTTCTGAATGTTGAGTTTTAAACCAACTTTTCATTCTCCTCTTTCACTTACATCAAGAGGCACTTCAGTTCTTTGCTTTCTGCCATAAGGGTGGTGTCATCTGCATATCTGAGGTTATTGATATTTCTCCCAGCAATCTTGATTCCAGCTTGTGCTTCTTCCAGCCCAGCATTTCGCATGATATACTCTGCATATAAGTTAAATAAGCAGGGTGACAGTATACAGCCTTGCCATACTCCTTTTCTGATTTGGCACCAGTCTGTTGTTCCATGTACAGTTCTAACTGTTGCTTCTTGACCTCCCTACAGATTTCTCAGGAGGCAGGTCAGGTGGTCTGGTATTCCCATCTCTTTAAGAATTTTACACAGTTTGTTGTGATCCACACAGTCAAAGGCTTTGGCATAGTCAATAGAGCAGAAATAGACGTTTTTCTGGAACTCTCTTACTTTTTTGATGATGAAGAAGGATTCTGCATATGTGTGTGTGTGTGTGTGAAAGAGAGAGAGATTTGGAAAGCAAACAGCATTTTACTTAAAGTTTGAAGTTTGTCATCCATTCTGACCAAAAGAATTCACCCAGAAAATTAGATTAAGGTTTTCTTTTGTATGCAGTAATTTATCCCCCTTAATCCCTTGAACTTTCCAAATTAACACATCCAAAATTAAATCTACTTTAGCCATGTATGATTTCTAGGATTCAATCCTGGTTATTTCCTGTGGAGATTTTTGAAAGATATCAATAAAATTTGTGAGTGTGAATCAATTTTCTGACCAGACCCTCCTCAAGGTCTAATAAGTTTTCAGACAAACAATTTATGTTTGGATAAATATATTGAGCAGTATGAGCCCTAAATATATCCTTTATATGTAAAACAAAAATAGTGCCTGTATACATTTTGGTTATTTTGGTGCTTGGGATATTTTTGTTTGGTTTGAGACATTGGATCTGTACACTGCTTTTCTGGGGCTATGGTTTTAAAAAAAAAATCATTGCAGATTTTCTTTTGGCTGATTTATATGCAATCTTTACCCATTGATATCCTTAAACTTATTTGTATTTTTATTAAATAAAAAGTGTTTGGATGAATAATTGGAATAAAATTATTTTAATTAATTATTTTAGAGTACACAAGAATTCTTAAAAGTTCTATCATCATTCTCTAGCAAGAGTTGGAGAAACATTTGAGGATCTTTGTTTTGCTTCCCTTTTATCTATCACTATAAACATCATAGACTTTTTTTTAAGTCACAAAATGTTCCTCATTATTATTCATGCAGATAATTGAGAAAAAAGATAGTGCAGAAGTTAACTTTAAATAAAAAATTATTCCTTCCCTTCCTCTACTCCCCCTATACTCTACAAAATGTGTTCTCTGGGACTAGGCTTTGAAAAGGTCAGTGCATATTAGTTTGATATGTATTACTGTCTATAATTTAAAAAGCTAATTTTTAAACACTATGGACTTCTAAATGCATGTGGGTGCTTAACTATGTTTAGATGATAATGGTGATTATGGTAGAAGTAAATATACCACTAAACTTTCTATTTCATAATTGGCCTAAGGATGGTATTTTCCTACAAAAATATATTCTGGGCACCAAATTCTGGAACTTTGTCAAATGTCAGAAAGTAACTATCAGACATTCTGTACAGCTCAGAAAGCTATTTACAGGCCACTCTTCCCTAGTGTAAACCTAGGAGGAGAATAAAACATTATGAGGAAAGTTCAGTTAATCTTCTTCCTATACTCTACCTCCAAACAGCTGAACAAGTTGGGAAATATAAATGTTTTTTAACTTTGAACTCATTCACCTCTCTGAGGTTTTCTCTTCTTGAAGATCACTAGAATAAAATAATCACTTAAAAGATCTTACCAGATGAATCCCAATATTATTAATTGTTAATATTATATTCATATTGATATTACAGTAGGTAAATAGATAAATTATTTCTAGAAATTGGATATTAATTGTATATTAGACTATTATTTATATAGAGATTTTTATTCATAAACATAGCTAAACATGGGAAAAAAGAACATCTGATTTTAAAAATTAGGAACCAAAGTTTTTGGATTTAGTTTCAACCCTGCCACATACTGTGACCTTGAGCAAATTAGTTAACCTCCTGGTGGCTTAATTTATACATCTACAGAAGAGTAAATTACCACCTACGTTATTTACAGAGAGGATGAGGATTTACTTAACATCGTAATTAGTAGGACTCTATCATTTTCATGAAATTCTAGCTCAGTTGGAAATCTACACAGATTTATGCTGAAATAACTACTAATGCATTTTTTTTTAAAAAAGAAACTATCCAACTGTAAAATTGGCAAAATATTTCCCTTAGGCTAGACAAATGAGTTTACCGTGTTGTAGCCAATCAGCTAACTGGATCAGACAACCAGACTACAGAGCTCAAGGTCATAGGAGTAGCTCCCATATTGCTCAGATACTTTCACACACGGAAAAACTGTCTGAGCCATGACTTCCATTGCATTCCTTCCTATATCTCAATCTACTGATTTGGAGAATATGGGTCTCCAAAGAATGTGGCCTAAGAACAGGGTTGTCTCAGTAATACATGCATCACCACTGAAACAAACAATGCAAAACCTGAATCTTACATAGATCAATAAAATCAGCTTTGTTTCGTTACAAGAATAAAGGCCTCAAGAACATAAGAGGTTTTTGTATGTTTTGTTCATTATCATATTTCTGGCTCCTAAAATAATGCCTGGTATACAATGAACAATACATATCTATTGAATTAATTGATTGATTATTACTCTCAATCAGGAATTTGGA
Source organism: Bos grunniens (assembly GCF_055505025.1). NCBI lineage: Eukaryota > Metazoa > Chordata > Mammalia > Artiodactyla > Bovidae > Bos > Bos grunniens. The sequence continues at coordinate 52,610,448 of NC_141166.1, read as the reverse complement.
CCTCTCTTTCCTACCATTTTTAAAGGAACTATAGGACTATCTGGAATATAATGATGGAAAAGAAAACCCTTTTCTTGGATTTTTGTTTGTTTGTTTGTTTGTTATGTGCTATAGTAAAATTGACATATGCATTAAAAATATTTAGAAAGCATAAATATAGTATCAATGTAAGAACAACCCAGAAGCATCTCTATTCATCATACACCTACTAATGTGTTGCCACTTATAACAGTTTACCCAAAGACATTCCAATTCACATTTGTCAACCTAACACAATTACTAATAACACCTTCTTTTATTCCCAAGAAGTCCTACTTGGGACAACAAAATGTTTGCTTAACTCTACCTTCTGAACTAAACATACCATGAATTACAGAACCTAGATTCACCTTGCAACTTGACTTCCTCTACGTAAAGCTAAAATAAAATTCTGAAATAATCCATTAAAATGTCTAACAATGAAGATCAAAATGAACTGTGATATATTGGAAAGAATATTAAACTGGAAGCTAAAAAAAAAAAAAAAAAAACTTGAGAGATAGTCTAAATTGTGCCCACTAACTAGCTGGGTGGCTTTTAGAACAAAATGTTTAAATGGGCCTCATTTCATCCACTGAAGAGAAAGCCATGCACCTAAATGAGAAAATCTTTAAGAGTACTTACAGCTCTCCTATTTCATAATTCTTCAGTTCATCTGTTGCCTTTTCTCTTTTATTTTTATTATTTGTTGAAGTATAAATTTGACATGTTGATTTTTCTAATGGTCAAATGATTTGACAGATCCATTTCATCCACCTTTAAAAATGTAATTGGATTTTAAAAGTCTAGGTCTGCTATAGTTTGCACTAGGAAGCAGAAATTATAACTAGATGTAATGGAAAGCAAATGGCTAGACAATAATTTATAAGTATATTGGACTTTTTGAGGAGGAAGACTTGTCTGGGTAGAACACTGCAGTAGGTCAGCTAGAAAATTCTTCAGGTTATTTGGGATGCAGTAGCAAGGAGAAAAGAAGTCCGAAATCAAGAAAAGGAAAATAAAGGGAAATTTTCAGAATGTGTTTAGATGTAGCTTACCACATCTTCTTCCCTAGAGGCTAAGTCAGTTGTTAATTAATGACTCATAATACAGTTTAGTTCCCTCTTCATTTTTGTATGATGTCCTGCTCATTGATGGTTATGGTGATTTTAAAATATGTCCACAGATTCTATGATACTCCTTCTTTAAAGTAATGAGGCTTACTTCTTCCTCTTTTGAGTGTAGGCTGGACTTAGTGACTAGACAGAATAAACAGATAGTGAACAAACAGACTGTGGTAGAAGTAGTGTCTGAGTAGCAAGACTAGGTCGTAAAAGGCACTGTGGTTTCCTCCCTGCTCTCTCTCGAACAACTCACTCTGAAGGAAGTGAGTGCCATTTTGTGAGGATATTCAAGCAGCTCTCTGAAAAATTTCATGTGGCCTTCTGCCAACAGCTAAAGGCACTAAGGCCTTCTGCTTATAGCCATGTGATGAACCATCCTGGAAATAGATTCTCTAGCTCCAGTCAAACCTTCAGATGAATGCAGCTCCCACTGACATTTTGACTTCAACCTTTTGAGAAACTCTTAGCCAGAATCGCCTAGTTAAAATTAAGCTCATGAGTTCCTGATCCATAGAAACTTGAGATGATAAAGATTTGTTATTTTAAGTTGCTAAGTTTTGAGGGTAATTGGTTACAAAACAAGGCATAACTAAAACAGTGGTTCGTTTAGGTAAACAGCCTCAGAGAAGTGGGGTCAGGTCAGGGGAATGGTTGATATCAGGTGCTAAATGTGAAAAAAATAGTCTAATTAAACTGATCTACATGGGAGAGTCTTATTCTAGGAGTAAGATTTTATTGGACATGAGGGCCTTCTTTTACATAAGCCCACTAATATTCTTTGTGAGAGATACCTTCTGAAGTTCTTTGTAAGTGAAATGATAGGATGTCTAGATTTACTTAAAAATATTCTAGGGGGAAAAAAATCCAGAATAGGAAATAGGTGAAGCAAGATACCAAAATACTGATAATGGCTGATGATGGGTACATGGGGGTTCATTATTAAATTTTCTCAACTTTTGTGTATGTTCAAAAATGTCTATAATAAAATGACTTTTTTTTTTTTTAATGTTTGACCATGCCTCCTGGCTTGCAGGATCTTAGTTCCCCAACCAGGAATTGAACCTGAGTCCTTCTCAATGAGAGCACAGAATCTTAACCACTGGACTACCAGAGAATTCCCAATGAAATGACTTTAAAAATCTAAAAAATATCATTAAACTCTTGACACTAGTGCTTCATAGCAAATATGTTTTAGAATTATTTTAATTAAACTCAAATACATATTTATTTCAAATATGATTTCAGAACTTTAAAAAATAGAAGTAAATAATGCATCTTATCCTTATCCTCCTAGGTGGGTGAAGTCGGGGGAGAGAGTCTATGAAGCAGAACCCCGGTATTCCCCAGCCATCCTCAGCTCGTCACTGCCCTTCATGCCTCCACCCACAAAGCAGTGGAAAGGCCTATATGTGAGATTGGAGTGGTGTAACTACAAGTCAAGGATTGCCAAATGTTGTCAGCAGCTACCAGAAGATAAGAGAGAGACAGTTTCTCCCTCAGGGCCTCTAGAAGGAACGGACCCTTCTGACACCTTGATCTTAGATTCCTAGCCTCCAGAACTGCAGGAGCATGATATTTGGTTTGTTAAGTCATCAGGTTTGCGGTATCTTGGAACAGCAACCCTAAGAAACTGAAACCAGGAGCATCTCTTTCTTGCTTTCCTGTGTCTCCTTCCCACAAATGAGCCAAGAAATGTCTCACTTGGCTATGTGAAAATACAGGGAATCTGTCATGTTTTTGAACAGCTCACTGCTGATAAACCCTCACAGGACTAGATCCACATCAACACTCTGGGCTCCTTCACGCCTGCCTTTCGAATGTCATCATTCGCTGTCTTCATTGGTTCCATTCACAGTAGGATGTGGTTTACCCCTATTTCCCCACTTCTTGGAACCAGCGTATAATACATTCTTGTTTTTAAGGGCTTTACCACTGCTATGGCAGGAAAAACAGGGCTTTAAAATGATTAAAAGTATCACAAAATTACAGAAATCTCTAAAACAGAGAAGTAGTGGTATATATAGTTTTCTGTGCGATGTCTTCGTAGTTTGACTTGCCTTGTCAGATGGTAATTGTTCAGTAAGGATGACCTATTATTATTTCCAGAATTACTTCATGAGCCACTTCTGAATGTGCAGCCTGCATCAGGCCACTGAGAATAGGAAAATAAGAAGATATAGTCTTCTTCAGAGATCACACTTCAAAGGAGACCAACATATCTAAGTAAATAAAAGCAATAGATGTTAAGATTACAAAATATTGATATGTGTCATATTGAAGTGGCATAAGTTAGTTGTCATAAACAATTTCCATGTATTGATCCTGTTTTGAGGCTTGAAAATGCAGAATGGGAAAGGGCATTCCATCAGGAAGGTACAGAGATGGTTAGATAGATGGTTTGGCCATCAAGAGGCAGATCTCAGTGCAACAAAGCCACAGAAGCGGTGAAAGCAGGTCAGAAGTCAGAGTACAGCCCTCCTCTGCAGCCTTGTGCTGGTTTAGGCTCCCTGTATAGGTTCATAATGACTGTAAATAATTGTCCTAAACGGGAAGGTGTAGCATGAAGAATTAGCATTTTGTTTCAATTTAATCAACTTCCAGTTGTTCACAGGCTGGGAGAAACATTTCAAGTAGATAATATACATTTCACAAAATTTATTATTTATTCACCTTCCCCTGTCATTCAACATCACCTGCCCTTTTCCAAAGCTAGATACAGCAAAATAGTTTGTAGTACTTGATCCCACACTGTAGGAATTCCTACACAGATGTTGTTCTCTAGCTTTAGGGATTGTTAAATACACATCGTTAGGCCTCACACTCAGGGTTTCTGACTCAGTAGGTCTGGGGCAAGGTCCAAGAAACAGTAGTTCTAACAAGCTCCCAGATGATTTAATTCTGCTGATGCAGGAACCACACATTGAGTAGTTGAGAACTACTGCTCTTCAGCCTCATAAAATGATAATAGTTTGCTAAATCTGCCAGGAACATGAAGAAAATCAAGCTCTTTATATGTATTTTTAAAAGCATAAAAAGTGAAGTCATCGTGGCAAGTGTCATACAACATTATTTGCGAAGGAAAAGAATGATTCCACACATCAACTGCACCACGAGGTCTCACAGCCATTCCACATGGATCAAGGTAAAAACGAGCAACATTTTGTTCCTTCAGTTACATCACAGTAGTTTTGCACACACATCCCCAAACTGCCCTAGGAAACCATATATGAAATATGCAAGGGCATTGGGTTCAGCCCATGTCAAAGGACCTGTTTCAATTAAAGCATACTTCAAGGGAGAAATAATTTGAGGATTTCTTCTCCTCTCTAACTCTGGGATATTGTGTAAGAACCTAAAATAAAGATTAAGATAATGATAAAGGCTAACTGACTATGCTCATAAATGAGTCATACTTACATACTTGCATAATGGGTCTATTCTGTGCCTTTTTTTTTTTAGCAACTAGCTTAAAATTCCTTTAAAATGAGAAACCTGAAATAGTTTTTGTATGATGCATTTACTGTAACACACTAAAGTATAAGATTCCTTCATAATTGTGTATTTTTGTAATTGTGTAGTTGTACATTTGTACACAATTGGATATACTTTTTTCAAATATGTGTTATATGCTGACTTTCATATAAGGAAGTCTATCATGGGAAATAATGTGTGTTAGGTTTTCATATTTTTGTTGGAAGCATGTTACTTTAAATGTACAGGCTCAAGATTATTAACTATAATAATAACAGGGGTTTTATGAATGAGGGAGAGGCAATATTTACAGGTTTTAAAACATTTATAGCAATGAGAAATGAAGATTGTGACTATCAGTTACATAGTCACTGGTATATCTGAGGTGAATCTGAGACAAATAGATTTTTTAAACAAAATCACAGGTGATGAAATTGGAAATAAATACCATTTTATCTCCACACCCTCACCCTGGCTTAGAGAATGTTTGGCCTCACAGGTATTTTCCATGAGGGCCAGGTGATTCTGATAAAGCCACTCAGGTAACAGTGAGGTCTCTATAGCAAGGGGGTACCCCACCACTTCAGGAGCTAATGCCTGCTGCTCTGAGGTGGAGCTGATGTATTAGTAGAAATAAAGTGCACAATAAATATAATGCACTTGAATCATCCTGAAACTGTCCCCCTGCCTCAGTTCATGGAAAAATTGTCTTCCACTAAACTGGTCCCAGGTGCCAAAAAGGTTGGAGACCGCTGCAGTGTAGGTGCCCAGGGTGCTGCTACCGAGGAGACAAATGCCACGCTGTGACCTGCCGAGTAGCATTCGGCCCCCAAGTTGCCTTCTTCCAGGCTGCAGGAGAACACAAAGAGGATCTCTTCTTTCTTTAAAAGCAATCTATTTTTAAAATTATGTATATATGGTTTTAAAAAGTATGAAATGAGGAGATGGTTTCCCCGTCTCAGCACTCCAAGTTTCTCTTCCGAAAATTAACCACAGATAATAGTTGTGTTGTGTATATACATATAAAAATCTTTTATGTATATCCCAACTTACATACATTTCCATTTTATTATTTACAGAACTGCAGTCATACCACACATATTGCTCTACATCTTGTTGAAAAGCATATCTTGGACATCCTTCCCTATCTGCAGATACAAATCTTCCTCATTATTTTTTTTCTTAATTGCATAATATAGCATAGAATGTGTGTACAATAGGTTATGTGGTCATCCTCTTATTAACAAACATTTGGGTGGTTTCTAATTTTTGCTGTTATAAACAATAGTATAATGCAAGTATATCCACAGGGTAAAATCCTACTTGTAGAACTGCTGGGTCAAAGGGAATATGAATTTGTGATTTCAATAAGTATTGTCAAATTGCCTTCTTAAAGAGTTATGCCAAGTTTTACTCCCACTAACAGTAAATAAAAGAGCCCCAATAGCACTGATTCTCTGCTTAGTCATTGCTCCCAGCAACAGTAAGGGGAGGGGATCTATTCCAAACACTAGCAAGAAACTACCTCCTCTCTGTAGAAGTTTCCATTTAGTGCACCAGGGAATTCACAGAACTCTGGTGGGTGTGTTCAAATGCATCTCTAATTCCACTAGTCAGTTTATCAAATAAATAGATATTTAGCATATTTATCAAAGGATAGCCACCATATGCTAGTTTCCCTAGAGCTTGTTAATAATCTGGAATTTTTACATCTTTCCTACATTTTATTTTGTCCTTGGGAAATATATAGTCCCAGCATCTGGATAGTAATAATAAATAATAACATCTCTCTTATATGGGACTTTTGCTTCCGGAACTAAGAACACGTTATGCACATTTTTCTCCTTTATCATACTAACATCCCTTTAAGGAAGGCATTTCCATCTGTATTTCAGAACTTGACATGTCTTCATGAACTAATGGGTTTTATATATTCTGGTTTTCTGATTTGAGTTCAGCAAAGTTCATGAGAGAGGCTCTGAGTTATCTTTATTAAGGAAAGTCTCAATACTTTAACTATAACGAGCGAAACAGAACAAAGGTATCCAGATGAGATAGAGAAGGTTGTGAACTACTTTTCTCGAAGGATTTTACCTTCTTCCATTAAACAACTACACAGGGAATAGAAATCAGGCCACAGGTAGAGAAGATGCCACATTGTAGATTAGAGTTTACAGTAGGGAGCAGAAGTTTCTCGTGGTGGTGAACTAAATGAGACAACTGAATCAATGAAGCTTTATGAGCACCCTGAAGCTATAGCTAAATTGGAAAAGAGGGAGATAAACTAAAAGTTATGCTATATTTGACAGATAAGAATGAGTGTTTGGAAGAAAATCTATTAGATTGGCCAGGTAGCATCTCCAGGTGAGGCCTTAGAGCAACATCGGCAGATTCATGTCTGACAATAATACAAGTGGTTCATTCAATGCCTTCCATTCAGCACTGCCCTTGTGAAATCAGTGCACAGATTTCCTAGTTTGACTTGGGACAGTTGTCTATAGAAGTCCCTTGTGGACAAAGAGAAAAAGAGGCATGACTTTGGCATTTCCTCCAGGCTTACTGGATTGCCAGCTATAAGTATGCAAAAGATTTTTCCACTAGTGCATTTCTCTCCTTCTCTTATAAAAATTAAGATTCTGAGTATAATATCTTATACAACAGGGCAGAAATACCTTTTAAGCCAGGATCCTATGCAGGGATCTTTTCCTATAACTGTGAGGTCTTAGCAAAGGCTGTTAATGTCCTTGCTTGTAATTTGCAGCAGAATTCTGAAGCCTCAGAAGGGGAAATGCAGTATGATGAATAGAAAAAAATAATAATACAAAAGTCCTTAAATAGCTTCCCCCTTTTATCATTATAACTTAGCCATGAGTGACTTGTGAACCAATGATAGAGATCAAAAGACAACACAAAGACTTCTCCAGAAAGAGTGCTGGGGCAGAATTTTTTAGCATTTCAAATACTAAAATTGAATTCAGAAAAATAATGTGCAAAATACTGTGGGCTTTAGTTAGCAGAACTGATTTGCTTCATATAACAGCAAAATCACATGTGACTGTCTTCAATGCTCAGAAGAGTGGAACTTAACTGTGTGGCCCATATTTATGTTAATTTCAGGGCATTAAAAGGTTTTTGGTGTTTCAGACAGTTCAAAAATACGAATGCTTAAGTAGGTGTACTTAAAAGTTGTGCCACGTTTGGCAAAATAGCTTCTTATAACATTCAATTGAGATCTCTGACCCTTGAAATTTTATAAATGTGAAGCATATGAAACCGTCTTTGGTAAAAAGAGACAAGGTCAGCTCCAAATGTTCCTGTCTCCTGCAGGTTTGCCATTAGAGAATGAAGGCAAATTGCCAGTGCCTGTGTTCATGAATCTTCTTTATCCTCCTCTGTTTTGGTTGTGGGGCCAATCCTAGTGATTTTACAAGGTGCCTGCTGTGTTCCTGAGAAAATAAACTGTGCAAAACACACTTGCCTTCAGCTTGTCCTCACCCACAGGAGATATCCAGGGTGATTAATAGCCAGATTCCTAACTGCTGCTCAAGCCACTCCTTAGATAGTGTTAATCACAGCAAAGTTATCCTTTCAAGTGAAAATGCTGGCAGGTCCCTTTGGGCTTTATTGTACTCTCCAGATATTTGCCCTAATCTGAATCTTAAAGGTTAACTTCCAAATTTTAATTTATCTGATTTTTCAAAAAAAAAGTAATTAATACTGCCAAAAATATAAGTAACATTTTAAAGATCCCTTTAAGCAATTTCAGTGGTTTGGAGAACATTCAGGATAGGAATCTGTCTCTTCTCTAAACTGGGAGAACATGCATGGAGACAGAACATTTGGAGCTGACCTTGCCTCTTTTTACCAAAGACAGTTTCATATGCTTCACATCTATAAAATTTTAAGGGTCAGAGATCCCAGTTGAATGTTATAAGAAGCTATTTGGCCAAACGTGGCACAACTTTTCATTACACCTACTTGAGCATTCGCATTTTTAAACTGCCTGAAACACCAAAAACTTTTTAATGCCCTGAAATTAACATAAACTGGGAGAACACAATAAAATAATTTTAGAGCTGGAGAGAATCTACAAATCGTCTGAAACAAGCCTACCATTTTATCAGACAAAAAGTTTTCATGATGTGATTTTTTTTTTCCAAATCTATTACTTTTTTTAGATAAAGTAATATAAGCATATGGTTCAAATGTCAAAAGGCACAAAACACTGGGCAGTGGAAAATAAACATTTCTCACTCCCAGTCACACAGTTTGTGCCCTTGGAGGGGAAACCAGCGTTACCATCTTTTTATGATTTTTCCAGAAATAATTTACACTTAAGATGACACTATATCAGCAAGAAAACCAGACCTGGCAAAGCCAGAGAAGCCATCAATTAATCACAATTTAATAATTAACATAAAGCAGTAGTATAACTTTTAATTCCAATCTCAGTTCTGTCACTTACTCTCTTGGGTGAGTTAATCTCTCTTCTTCACTTCCCCACCCATATCATGGAATGAATGATCCCTACCAGGCAGGATCATCAGGATTAAGTAAAGTCATGTTCCAAAAACCCAGATACACCCCTTGATTTTGATTAGGAAAAAAATATAATCTTTTTTTCTATCTACCTGCATTTCAAATGCAGAGAAAGAAATCTTATCATGGTAGGAATGAAGGGGTCTATAGAATACATATGAAAAGGAAGCATGTGTTATGGTGTCTGTTTTCATAGCACTGCTGCTGCTGCTGCTAAGTCGCTTCAGTTGTGTCCGACTCTGTGCAGCCCCATGGACTGCAGCCTACCAGGCTCCTCTGTCCATGGGATTTTCCAGGCAAGAGTACTGGAGTGGGTCTACTTTTCCTGGTCTTGGTGACCAGGTAGGATTGTCAAGATTAAGTAAAGTCATGTTCCAAAAACCCAGATACACCCCTTGATTTTGATTAGGAAAAAAATATATTCTTTTTTTCTATCTACTTGCATTTCAAATGCAGAGAATGCAATCTTACCGTGGTAGGAATGAAGGTGTCTATAGAACACATATGAAAAGGAAGCATGTGTTATGGTGTCTGTTTTCATAGCACTATCACTCTACCTCTCCTGGTCTCAATGAAGTTGACTGGGTTCCTCCTCAATCACCCTCATTTCATTATTAGTTTCATCATTAGTTTTGTTTTCTTTTGTCTTCTCTAAGGCCACTTCATATTAATACAACCTGAAAGTCAGATGCCTCCTCCAAGCGTATGTACCACTTTCAAAGACTGTATGCAGAAAATATTATTGAGAGAGGAAGAGATTTTTTGTTTAATAATATTGATGATGCAACTAAAATATGCCAGGCACCTTGCTAGATAATGCATAACCAGGCAAACCAGGCAAAAATGGAGAAAATTGTGTTAAGAATTGCTCATCTGTGGGGCTGGTAAAATTCAAGGGACTGCTTGGTTTTCTGAGACCTGGAAAATTATTAGTCTCACTCAAATTTAAGATCCAAATATTGATAGTTTTTTTTTTTTTCTGAGTCAATGGCTCTTTTTTTTTTTTAATTTTATTTTTAAACTTTACATAATTGTATTAGTTTTGCCAAATATCAAAATGAATCTGCCACAGGTATACATGTGTTCCCCCTCCTGAACCTGATAGTTTAAACAAAGGATTTTATTGGTTTATATTATCAAGAAATCCAAAAACTGAGCAGGCTTTAAAAAACAACTGGTTCCATAATGTCAACAAAGACATACTTTCTATTACTGTGCACTTTCTTCTACAATGTGCTTTTCTGCTAAAATACTGTCTCTTCTCATGGTTTTAAAAAGGTCGTCAGAAAAAGCTATTTGCTGTTTGCTTCTTAGTTCTTATTTACCAAGACAGAAAGTACTTTTGAGGCAATTCCCATGGATTAGAGAGAAGAAACTTCCCCCAGAAACGGCCTGCAACTGTCTGCTTGACCTCACTTGTCTCTAATTCATTCACCTGCCTACTGTGAACCAATCACCTGGACAGGAGTATGTTATATTGCTGATTGGCTTAAAACAGTCAGAAATTAACCCTGCAGCTGGGCAAATCCACCGCAAACAATGCTGGAAAACTATTTAGAAAGTAGAACGAGGCCTGGATGACAAGGAGGGATCTTACAAATGTCAAATACAGCTCTTGTTAGCACCTTCTCTCTGCATATCTATTCTATGTCACTCTCTTAGCATGGCTCTCTATACAAGGTTTTTTAAATTTGGAATCCCTCATAAATTTGATTTACACATGGCTGAGGCTTGTTCTGGAACAACTCCCAAACCAAATACCTGTGATTTTGCAAATCCAATTAACATCACCCATGTAACTTTTTCAACATAGTTTAAAATTCTCAAATGATATCATCCAGTTGGCTTAGTCTAATGTATAGATGGACACTCATCATAGGCCTCTACACGCTGGTCCTCAACTCTTACAGCCCAAGGAATAGGGTCACCTGATGTAATCATGGGTGACTTGGCCCATCTGTTCAGCAGGGTCTGTGGGTGGGGACAGTTTCTTTTAGAAGGGGATGTGGGCAGAAAGGAAATTATATACATCTCTAACCAGAAAAATCCCAGGGGTGAAAATATTAGGAAGAAAATGGCACCAAATTTAAAGATAAAAGAAAAACTGCCACAAGGATTTAAAGTTCAACTGGGTGACTGATCACAGACTTCTGTTTTAATCACTATTTTAGCCTTACAATCTTGGAAATTTACTTTGAAGAACACTGAAACACTCTTCAAGCAGAAACTTTATAGAAGAAAACAAACTTTGATCAAAAATCCAGAACCTAAAAAGATATTTATGCTCGGTATATCTCAGGTAGTGAAAAGTGTGAATGCACAGCTGCATTTTGTGCCTTTCTTGCAGACGAACTTCCTCAAAATGAGTTTGCACATTGAAAGGGCTAACAAAACACCCCAGTAGAATTTCTCCCAACATAATGGCATTTCACTTTTAAGTACATTACCATTTTCATCTCCTGATTTCTAAAAGGATGTTAGAGATTCCCACCCATTCCCAGACTAACTCAGATGTGTTCGCTGCCAAAGGGGAAATTTCCAAGTTCTCATAGGTGCTTGTGGGTGGCTCTGAGGCAAGAAAGTGAAAATGATAGTCCTTCAGTCATGTCCAGCTCTTTGTGATCCCGTGGACTGTAGACCGCAAAGCTCCTCTGTGCATAGAATTCTACAGGCAAGAATACTGGGGTGGGTTGTCATTCTCTTCTTCAGGGGATCTTTCCAACCCAAGGATTGAACCTGGGTGTCCTGCATTGGCAGGCAGATTCGTTACAGTCTGAGCCACCAGGGAAGCTGACTTTAGGTAGTGTAGCAATATCAAATCTTGTTTTATTCATATAAATGTCTATTTTATTTTTCTCACTCTAACCATTCAAAGAATTTTTTTTACTTCATTTGGGGTAACTCCTTTTTTTAAAAGAAAAAAAAATTTTTTTACATCAGTGAAATAATAGCTAGACCTTTATTTATTCCCCTCAAGATTTTTGTTGATATTCTTAATTGCTGTTATTAGCGTCTGTGCTGCTGCTGCTGCTAAGTCGCTTCATTCGTGTCCGACTCTGTGCGACCCCATAGACAGCAGCCCACCAGGCTCCACCGTCCCTGGGATTCTCCAGGGAAGAACACTGGAGTGGGTTGCCATTTCCTTCTCCAGTGCATGAAAGTGAAAAGTGAAAGTGAAGTCGCACAGTCATGTCCGACTCTTAGCCACCCCATGGACTGCAGCCTACCAGGCTCCTCCATCCATGGGATTTTCCAGGCAAGAGTACTGGAGTGCGCTGCCATTGCATCTGTAGTAAGATGCATTTATTAGCATCTGAGGCAAGAAGCATGTGACTATCAGAGTAGTACAACCAAACCTCTCTGCTGGAGCAAAAGAGGAATGCTGGAAGCTGGAGAGAGATAAGTTGTTCTTCCCTTTCTTATAATGCATTCAGGCTCATTTAGACCCAAGTAACAATCTGACTGGTTACTATTTTAACTGTGAACGAATTAGAGAAAGGACTCTCCCTAGCTCCCATAAGTCTGGAATGGACTGGGCTGAGAGTATCCACACTTCTCTCTGAGACTTAGAGATTCCACCGAATATCTTCTCAACAGTTCTAGTATTTGAATTAAGAAGCCATGGCTTAGACTAGACCAAGATATCAAAAATAATAAAAGAAACTTGAACTCAGGGAAAATATAAGAAATTCAGAGAAAACACTTTTTAAAAACTGTTATTTCACCCATGGTTAATTCTGATTTTAGTTTAAAGGCAAAATGAAGCCCTGGGATAGTTACAACTAAACAATAGTTGAAAAGAAGACTTTAGACATAAAGGCTGAATTTTTTTTTCATCAACATTTCATGCAGCAGCTCCTGCACAGCCTTCCCATTTCTCAAGAGCTTTGATTTGTGGAAATAATGGTTATGCAATTTCCACACATTGTGCTCCAATCACAGCATGTAGGCAACAATGAAACGAAAACAACTAAACACACTTGAAGCTGGAGATTTTGATAAGCTTTTTTTTCACCAAGATTTTTTAACTTGATATTTTTCCAAGGCACCCAAAATATTCCTATTGAGCTTTAATCAGATATATGTGAACACAGCAAAGTATCTTGTTTTCTTATATCTATGGCAGCAGCACTGGTTAATCTAGCTGTAAAAAAATTAACCAAAAAGAAATTATTGGACTGTGAGAATCCCACAGTTGACAGATCTTTGGTCTTTCTCTTTAAAATAAAAATCTATGCCATATGTTTACAAAAGATGAGAAATGGTGGAGAAAATTAATTTCCTTAGGGCATAATGCTGCATACAGCCTTTCAGAGAGAGAGGTCTCTGGCATTTTCTGTGAGGACTTGGTACAAGAAACAGTGTAGCATTGGATCTGCACAGTCTCTGGCTGAGAAAAACAAAGATGATTTCCTCTGGTCCCTATTTTAGTTTTACCCTTTGAACTTTCAACAGTTTGTTTATTATTGTTGTTATCATTTTTAATTGGGCACAGATTGTTTCAGGAATCATCTTGGTTCCCTTTTTTGAAGCACTTTTTTTTAAAAACAAAACAAAGCAAAACATTTGTTGAGACTGCTTTCTAAAGGGCTCCACCTCCACCACCTGTCACTGTACCGGGGGCTGCAACGTGGACAGCACCCCTCACTTCTAAGTTCAACTGCAGACTGGATGGTGAAGGGCAGAAGCTGAGGAGGTGGAAGTGCAGATTTGGAGGTAGGTGACAATATAAAAATTCCCACGTTGCAGATCAGTGATAAATTTTCATACACCTGGAGAAACAAACTAATCTATCAAATGTAATTCTTTCAGAAGGTTTTTTTCCCCTTTACATCTAAAATCCTGGAAATTTCACCTCCTTGACCCATCGTTTCTAAGTGACTAATCATATGTTGATTATTTGTCACTAGATGGCATCATGCAGTGTTTCTTGACAGAAGTAATTAAGTTGGCAAAGTTGAAGCTTGGGCCATTTTTTGTTATTTTCTTTTTGGTATGAATCTAAGAATCTCAGTCAGATCCTGGGTATTTCATCTTTATTGGTTGTGTAGATTTGGCTTTGTAAAATTTGTACATTGTTTGAGATTCTTTTTCCTTGGTGTATCTGGGTGATACGGGAAGCCAGCAACTAGTCTTATATAAATAATAAATTAGTTCTTCCTCTAAATTCTCTTCCAAGTCACATACACAAATATTTACTTATAGAGACTTTGTAGAACTAAAATAAATGTCCTCACATTAAGATCTTTATCTAGACATGCAGGTAGGGAAAGCTATATAAGAGAAAGGTCAGTTGAAATCTAGTCATGGATAAGACATATTGATGGGAAAATATGATAATGATCAGTTGATGCTTTAAACCTGTGAAATGTATAAAAAAAATATGAGTGACTAAATAAGAAAAATGGTTGTAAATATGAGTTAATGATCACAATCTTTTATTCTCCCAGATGTGATAGGTAAGTATGACCATTTTTATTTGTTGTGTCCCAATGAACTTTATATTACTAAAGAATGAATTCTGACTTCCATGTTGTAAACAAAACAGGACCAATTCTTCTAAATTATAATTATGACTTAGTAACCTGAAAATTTATAAATAATAACATATAATAAATTGTATTATCTGGAATAAGACTAACAAAATAGATGACAGATAAAAAGATAGTGTCTAATACAATACTTGATATTCTGAATTGTCTAAAATCTAAATATTGTTGTTGTCTAAAATCTATAATATTGCTCTTTTATTTTCATTTTCTTATTTATTACTTGAAAAGGCATTTCTGTTTCAATTGTCTTACTTTATTTCATTCATTCATTAAACAAGTATTTAGCTGAGTATTTATGTTGAGTTAGATACTAGAGATGCAAAATAGAACACTGAATTTGCCCTCAAAAAACTTTTAATTTTTTATGTTGTTAAACATCCATAAAGTAAGTTTCAGAATCAATCATGGGAGGTTGGGAGGACAGAATGGGAAAGAGAAAGAGAGGGAGAGGGAGAAAGGCAAGTGAGAGAGAAAGAGAGAATACAGAGTCTTAAACTAGGAAACAAGATGTGTGGTCACAGCTCTGCCAGTAATTCATGCTATAGTCCTACTCTTCCCTTATTGAGCATTCAAATAAAATAATTTTACTTGAAGTGCTTTGTAAACTGTAAAATATTTTAAATTTAAAGATTTTTAAGATTTTTAATTTCTCCCTATAAGAATCCCACAATTTTTAAATATCAACTTAAAAATCAGTCTTTTATCCTGCATTTGAGTGTTTTCTCCCTTTTCAATTCCCATCTATTTCAAAATTCCTGCTGTATTAAGAAATTTCAAAAAGCATTAAATGTCCAACTCACCTTGTAAAACAAAAAGTGAACAGAAGCACCATGAGCTTGGAAAGAGAAAAGGTGAGGGGCTAAGCTAAATAGCCCTGTGACCACATCAGACTCTGAAACATGGAGCCTCTAGGATTACCCCCTTACCCTCTTTTAATGTAATCATTCTTGCTGCTTCTCTTGTTTTTTACATATTAAAAAATGTAATTTTAAGTGAATTCTGTTATAATAACACATGTGAAAAAAAGAGAGCTCTTGGGAGTTTCATTCAGGTCCTACAACTTCACCCCTTCCACATTTTGATGGTAGAAAAAAACTAAAGGTTCTAATTGATTATTGGATTATGAGATTTGGTACAACATCCCCTGTTCTTAGACTAGTTCAGTAGTTTTGCAAAATGCTCCTTATTTTTCTTTAAGGCAGAAAGTATCATATATTCTATGCTGGTAGATCAGAAAACTTTTTACTACAGGTTGTATGAAGAAATAAATACATAAGGAACTCTGAACTCAATATATTTAAGACCACAAAGAAAGATACATAAAATGGTCAAGTTCCTAACTGGATCTGAGTTTGTATAGAGACAAATTTTATCTTAGTTTCCTGGTCCATTATCTGGGGATTTTGTCTTCTATTCTGTACTGTATTTTTTTAACTTTTTAATTTTTTAAAATTTATTTTTAATTGGAGGGTAATTGCTTTACAATGTTGTGTTGGTTTCTGCTGTACAATAATGTGAATCAGCTGTAAGTATACATATTCTGTAGTGTATTAAACAGTATTTTTAGTACGATGATGACTTACCAGTAAAGACAAACTTCTAATTAAGCATCTGAGCTGAAAATGTTCCCTCAATCTATTATATAATATTTGTTTGAAATAGTTTTATTTAGTTAGGAAAACAGAAAAAGTGGCTTGGATTCATTTACCTGTAAAAAATGTATGCCTATCCTTATTTTGAATGATTAGATTTGTTTTAAAATATTTGCTTACCATAAAACATGGTCTAGGAGAAAATTTGAAAGATTGGAAATGAAAGTTTAGAGATTAAAACATCTACTTACCACATTATGTCTTTCTTCACCTTTATTTTTTAGGTTTATGACATTTTCATCTTTGTTTAAACTATTATTTCAAGCCAACAAGTGTTATAAGAATGACAATATTTGTGCACAAGGAACCTAGGAAATGGAATTCTACTTCACTAGTTCCAGAGTTCATAGCTCTTAAGGCTTTTACCATAAGTATATTTAGGTAAAATGATGGTCTTTATCATGAAAGTATATGCACCCACATTTAGGCATAGACAAAACTTCCTGGAAGGAAGCAAAGATTTTTTTTTTTTAAGAAATTATTTTGGGAAAGTGTGCTGAAGCTTTTCTCTAAAAATAAAATGACATTTCATCAGTACTGGTCATTTTTTAGCCACATATGACAAACGATCACAGATGCTCATAAAACTCTAAAAGGAACTGAATGTTGTTCTCCTCTGAAATGGCAAATATCTTTCCTTTAACTGCATTTTAAAACAAAACAAACTTTACCACACTGATTGAAGACAATGCAGGAAATCATATGGTCCCACCCAAAGTTCCTGCATTCAAAATGTCCTCATGGGTAAGGAGGTTCAAGATGTTTTTAAGAACAGAACTTTCAAGTTTCTCCCTGTTAACAATGGCACTTCCTGTTTTGACCTCTAACCATATTAGGATATCAAACAAGTAAGATGATGGACTTCTCCTTTTTGCACAGTGAAGAGTATTTACTCCCTCTCACAGTGTTTGTAGATTTCAAAGTGAACATTCAGTTCAGTTCAATCACTCAGTCATGTCTGACTCTTTGCGACCCCATGAATCACAGCATGCCAGGCCTCCCTGTCCATCACCAACTCCTGGAGTTCACTCAGACTCACATCCATCGAGTCAGTGATGCCATCCAGCCATCTCATCCTCTGTCGTCCCCTTCTCCTCCTGCCCCCAATCCCTCCCAGCATCAGAGTCTTTTCCAATGAGTCAACTCTTCGCATGAGGTGGCCAAAGTTCTGGAGTTTCAGCTTTAGCACCATTCCTTCCAAAGAAATCCCAGGGCTGATCTCCTTCAGAATGGACTGGCTGGATCTCCTTGCAGTCCAAGGGACTCTCAAGAGTCTTCTCCAACACCACAGTTCTAAAGCATCAATTCTTCAGCGCTCAGCTTTCTTAACAGACCAACTCTCACATCCATACATGACCACAGGAAAAACCATAGCCTTGACTAGACGACCTTTGTTGGCAAAATAATGTCTCTGCTTTTCAATATGCTATCTAGGTTGGACATAACTTTCCTTCCAAGGAGTAAGTGTCTTTTAATTTCATGGCTGAAGTCACCATCTGCAGTGATTTTGGAACCCAAAAAAATAAAGTCTGACACTGTTTCCACTGTTTCCCCATCTATTTCCCATGAAGTGATGGGACCGGATGCCATGATCTTCATTTTCTGAATGTTGAGCTTTACGCCAACTTTTTCACTCTCCACTTTCACTTTCATCAAGAGGCTTTTGAGTTCCTCTTCATTTTCTGCCATAAGGGTGGTGTCATCTGCATATATATCTGAGGTTATTGATATTTCTCCTGGCAATCTTGATTCCAGCTTGTGCTTCTTCCAGCCCAGCGTTTCTCATGATGTACTCTGCATATAAGTTAAATAAGCAGGGTGACAATATACAGCCTTGATGGACTCCTTTTCCTATTTGGAACCAGTCTGTTGTTCCATGTCCAGTTCTAACTGTTGCTTCCTGACCTGCATACAGATTTCTCAAGAGGCAGTTCAGTTCAGTTCACCACAGTTCAAAAGCATCATTTCTTCAGTGCTCAGCTTTCTTCACAGTCCAACTCTCACATCCATACATGACCAATGGAAAAACCATAACCTTAGGACTACCCAATTCTCCTGATGTTCTAGACACTGTTTTAGTTTCCCAACAAGGGTTGTGATTTTCAATAATTTATAGTTATCTAGTCATGAGCCTGGTATTGAAGTCAACAAAATGTGCAATATTCCTCCTCTCAAAAATATATAAAGCTACATATGCCTTCTAAACACCCTTTAACATATTCAGGACTCAGTGATTGCCTTCTTTTAAGCCACCTTTCTTTCAAAAAAAGAGAGAAAGTGAAGAGAAAAGGAAAGAAAGAAAGGAAAGAAGGAAGAGAGGAAGGAAGGAAAGGAAGGAGGAAGGGAAGTTTGAGGAAAGAAAAGAAAAGAAGGAAGGGAGAAAGGGAAGGAGGGAGGAAAGAAGGAAGAAATAAAAAAGTCAGAATGAAAAGATCATCTCCTCAAAGTTAAAAAGAAGCTATACTTGCAAGATTCAATACTCTGAGTACCTGTTGCTTCCCCTCCCCCCAAAAAAAAATTTTAAAGCAAATTAAATTCCACATAGTATAAAAAATGTCATGTTACTCTTTTTGAAGTAGATACAGATGACAGAAATGCTAAAGATGTAAGTGTACAAAAATAGAGTTGCCATATGATCCTGCAATTCTAATCCTGGGCATAAATCTGGACAAAACTACAATTTGAAAAGATACATGCACCCCTATGTTCACAGCAGCACTATTTAAAATAAACAAAACATGGAAAGAAACCTAAGTGTCCATCAACAGATGAATGCATAAAAAAGATATGGTATATGTATATACAGTGGAATATTATTCAACTGTAAAAAGAGTGAAATAATGCCATTTGCAACTATACGGATACACAAAGATTATCATACTAAGAAAAGTCAGAAAGAGAAAGATAGGACTTCTCTAGTGATCCAGTGATAAGACTCTGTGCTTCCAGTGCAGGGAGCACGAATTTGATCCTTGGTCCGAGAACTAAGATCCTATATGCTGTGCGGAGCAGCCAAAAAAAGAGTAAGAAAGAGAAAAACAAATATTGTATGATATCACTTATATGTAGAACCTAAAATATGATGCAAATGAACTTAACTATGAAACAGATTCGCAGACATGAAGAATAGACTTGTGGTAGTCGGTGGGGGCGGAGAGAGTAGGGGAGGATTGGATTGGGAGTTTGGGATTAGCAAATGCAAACTCTTATATTCAGAAAGGATAAACAACAAGGTCCTACTGTATAGCACAGGGAACTATATTCAGTATCCTGTAATAAACTAAAATGGAAAAGGATATGAAAAAAATGATGTAAGACATCAAATAACATAAGCATTTTAGAAGTTAATATTCTCAGTCTTTTTTTAAATAGTTCTATATATTGAAAAAAGGAAACTATTTTAAGTGGAAAAGCTCAGCAACTATCCTATTTTCTGTGTTATTGTGAGGATGACAGTTTATTAGAAGTGAGAAGATATTTCTTGAAAAAAAAAAACCTTATCTCAAAATTACTCCTTCAATTCTTGAGGGAAGTTATATATTTTTATGCCACAGAAAAGTGATTTGTCAACTTTCTCACCAAATCTTTCCCAGATTCTTTAAGACCTTCTCTGAATATATATGCATATACTACTAAATATATGTATACAATTTAAATGATATATGCATGGATATAAATGTTTTAGAAAGACTTATGTGACTGCTTTCTTTACAATATTCCAGTAATTGGGATAAATACAGTAAAATTAAATTCCTTCAGGCATTTATTATTATTATTAATTATTTTTGTATGGTTTTTAAAAAATAAGACACTCATATGTTTCAGATGCAAATTCCAGATTGTTTTGCATACTAAATGATACTAAAACAGTAAAGCATTTGTTAAAGCAGAAGATAAGCAAAGCACCCTTAAAGGATGCTATTGGTATAGCTAATAGCAAAGTTGTTGAGACTGCTAATCCCATTTGTAAATCTATGCAACTTGATGAGCAGATGTGCAGAAGATATTAGTGGGAGATCTGAGAAAACCAACAATAATTAGAAAAGTCATTTTTTAGCAGAATGCATTCTAGAGCAAAAATAAGTTTTAGATGCAGAAGACTGACACAATAACTTGATTAGACTTTCTTGACTAATATTCCTGTAAATGTATAAAACTGAAACAGAAATGGTAACTGTCAAAAACCAAAGTTTTCCCCTTCTTCCATAGAACAATAAATGCTTGGTAAAAATAACTTTTCTGTGAAAATGATCACCAGTACAAACTTTCCTTATAACATATTTTCCATTAAGTAAGCAAATGATAAATTATCTGATACTCTTGATTCATTATCAGTATCAATCACGTCAGGGAATTAGAAAGATAATTTTGTTTTGCTTGTGCTACTCTTTTTATTTATTTATTTAATGAAATACAATTGACATACAACATTATGTTAGTTTCAGGTGAGCAACATAGTGATCCAACAATCAAACACATTACTAAATGATCACAACAAAAAGTCTAGTAACTACCTATCACAGTACAAAATTACTGCAGTATTATTGACTCTATTCCCTGTATTTATCTTATACTTGCAACTTATTTATTTTATAGCTGAAAGTCTGTATCTCTCAATCCCCTTCGGCTATTTCACCCACCCTCCCCAACTCCCCCTCCCACCCTGGCAATCACCAGTTTGCTCTCAGTATCTCTGTCTGTTTCTGTTTTGTTTGTTTGTTTGTTTTTCAGATTCCACATATAAGTGAGATCATACAGTATTTGTCTTTGTCTAACTTATTTCCCTTAGCATAGGGCCCTCTAGGTCCATCTGTTGCAGCGAAGGGGACCCAAACTGGGCTCTTGTCTAACACTCGGAGAAGAATTGTCCAAGAAGACATGTGCTGACAAAGCAAGATATTTTATTGGGAAGGGCACCCGGGTGGAGAGCAGTAGAGTAAGGGAACCCAGGAGAACAGCCCTACGGAAGTCTCGGGTTTTATGGTGATGGGATTAATTTCCGGGTGGTCTTTGGCCAATCATTCTAATTCAGAGTCTTTCCTGGTGGTGCATGCATCGCTCAGCCAAGATGGATGCCAGCAGAGGGATTCTGGGAAGTGGAGGGACACCCAGTGTCTCCTTTCGACCTTTCCCAAACTCTTCTGCTTGGTGGTGGCTTATTAGTTCTGTATTCCTTATCAGGATCTCCTGTCATAAAACAACTCATGCAAATGGTTACTGTGGTGCCTGGCCAGGGTGGGCGGTTTCAGTGTGCTTCCCCTAACAACTCCCCCCTGAGAGACTTCAAACTCAAGATACTTCTTGGGAATTGGGGCGGAGGTCTCTTTCTTCTGTAACTTCTTCCTCCTGTGCATGGTCATAGTCCTGCCTAGCAGAGCAGAAGTCTCTCTCTACCTGATCTAAATCAAGGTATTTTTTGCCTGAAATCAACATTCACCCAAGTAATAACAGCAGTTTAGTTTGAAACTGTTGGCTCCTCTCAGAGATGAAATAGAAAGGGGCCAAATAGGAGACCTAACAGGATGGTCATCACTGGTCCCCAGAAACAGGAGGCAACATTTGGGGTGAGGGCTGCAGGGTTTATGACTTTTTTTTTAATTTTTATTTTTGGATTGGTTGGTGGTGAAGAAACAGAGCTGTGCTCCAGGAATCTTGTGTTTAGTCTGAAGTTACCATCCTCCACCTGGGTGGGGGCTCCAGTTCTGTAGAACTCAAAGACATTGTTATGCATATTTCTTTGAGTAGGAACAAGGAGCCTGTCTCAAGGCTGAACCACCATTTGATTGTTTCTCTTCTGTTTTTGTATCCCCTCCCTTCCCTGATTAGCAATTGTTTGAATACACCCATTGGAACTCAGGGAAGGTCAAGGAGGCTGAATGAAGCCTATATCCTATAGATAAGAAATGGAGAACACTTAACAGATCTGTACTCCAGAGCCCCACAGAGTGCTGCTCAGTTTTAATTTAGGGAACTGGGCAACTATGACTGTGATAACTTCCTGTCAAAATGGGGCATAGGACTGTCTCAGCTTGGAGAAGAGACACTGAATTGGAAGTATTCCTGAGTTCCAAGTCCTAGATCTGAGCCTTGTATGATTAAATCTCAATCCCTTGGTCTGCCATTTTGTTGTAACAGATCCAGTTAGAAGTAGCTGGAGGAGGGATAACTGGAATTTTAATAGACAAAGTAAATCTCATTTCTTTTTAGAAGAATAGGCCTGAAACCTAGTCTGGACCTGGCACTTCAGGGAGACTTGTAGCCAGGTAGCCAGTTGCCTAGTTTTATAAAAAGTAAGGTTGCAGTTACTAGCTTCCAGCAGACCCTGTTTTGAGAATGGTGGCATCTAAGCCTGACACGACTCAGAAAACTCAAGTGTTGAGCAATACAAGGTCTAATCTGAAATTACACCCATAATATCATTTCTCAGGATATCTAGGAAATAGTTATTTCCCAGGGTGTCTGAACCATTGCTACTCTATTTTGACTTTTAGTTGTAAAATTTTTCTTAATAGCCAAAGCAGATGTCACCATTAATAACATCAGTGTTTCTCTAGGTATGAGAAGATGCAAGAATTAGAACTCATAAAATCTTCTCCTGAAAAGATCTAACTATCTGAAGGCCTGTTCTGCCAGTTTTCCCCAGAGCACAGAGTGCCTCATTCCTAATTTTCACCCTGAACTCCTTTCAGGGGAATTGAAGGTCAGCAGTTGCAGTGGCCGTGATTTAATCTTTGTAGATGTAGATAGCAAGTGTCAGTTTTCAGTTGGCAGAGCCCCTTTTTGCTCATAAACTTGACCATGATTTTGAGGGGGCATTTCATGACCATTTTATCTCATGGTGCTGAGAATGTCCATTCTCAAGTTTGGCAAAGATTTTGTTGACAGGCCACTCAATGTGCTTTACTGCACTAGGCCATAAAACAGTATCCAAAATTCTCTGGATCACCTGTCTTACTAGCCTCTTGGTCCAGGAAAATATTTCCTCTTGTTGCTTCTTCCCATATCTAGAGTTACACTGTTACCATCATCGATCTCATATGGAACTATACATTATTCTATCAGAGCCCTCAGTCACGCATTTGGCAGTGTAAGAAACAGTAATTTTATAAAACAGGTGAAATACAAATAACATAGCCAGCAGTATTAGTAAAGTCACAAGTAAGACTTAAGAGCTTCCATTAGATGTAGCCCAGTATATCTCTGGTCATCTGACTTAGTCTACTCTGTAGAATCTTTATCTTCCAGGGAAATTATATATTGGCACCACCGTCTATAAGGCACATAGCCCAGTTTTCTAGTGTTACTAGACTGATTATCCTCAGTATGATTTAATTGTTTCCAACAGAGGAGACTTTAAACCTAAATTACCATAGCCTGGTGTTATCTATTTAATCCATCCCATAATTGTGGGAGATTTTTTTCTTCCTTTGCTGACAATTTTCTTGTTGCTCTGATTGAGCTTGAGTAATAGAAAAAAGCTCAAATTCATGGCCAGAGTCAGAGCAGGCATTATTAATTGGCCTGGTGAGGGGATCCCATCTAGTAATATCACAGTGACCTGAATATGACTGTAATTTTATTTTTTAAGTAAATTTTTTCAAGGCCAAACAGTTAGAGTCTTGTAGTAGAGAAATTTACTAATGTAACCCAGAACTAGACACAGGTAATTGGCCACAAACCCAACAATTGGATTGATTTCTAAAACTAGCATAGGATCAGGCCTATGATAGAAAAGCATTTGATTTATATACAAATGTCTAAGAAGTCAAGAAAACATTATAAATGATCATATGAATCAGGTCCACCATCTTGGGCAAGCTTTCTACCTCTGATGTCATCTTCTCATCCTGGCGTAGTGTAGTTTCTCCTGATAAGAAAAGTCCTTTCATCTAGGTTGGAGACAGTCCCTTAAATTATGCATTTTTCCAGTCCTGGTTGCAGGTCATGAGGCATCTGATTTTCATCCAAAGATAGATTACTGAGATAAGCTTCAGAAACAAACTTAGGGTGTTTGCTAAGAATTCAATTAAATTTTACATTAATATCACATAACAGCAAAGAACTATCCAAGAAATGAGTCTTACTACATGCAGACCTCCATTAACAAACTGGGGTTTAACATTTATTGAAACATCTTTTTCTCCCTAAAATTGCCCTCATTTTTATCAAATATAACCAAATTAAGGCTAGTTTTTTTGTGATATAGGTCTGTTCTCACTAATTTTGGCCTGATGATTTATATAACCATAATTGATCATAGACTTTTTATTTTGTTGAAACATTTATAGAGTCTCAGACTGAACTTTTAAAATAAAACAGGGCTGGGAAACTCACACCAAAGGCTTATCACAGATTTTGCCTAACAAACCTAAGTGAATTCTTTCCTCTTTAAGGTCTCAAAAATTCCTTGAGATTTTTGTACATGATAGTGAGATAACCTTTCTAAATCATTTGATAAACTCACTGGAAACCTAAGAGTTTCCAATTTTTCTGGAGGAGTTAGAGAGAAAATATAATTGTTTTGTTTATAATGTATAATTTTACCAAAGTATTGTCATAATTAGTTTGAGAGGAAGGTTTTCCCTACTCCCAGAAAACATAAGATTCAAACCTGTAATTTTTCAGACAGAAACTATAAAAGTTATAAGCATATTCGCTGGTTCATTCAGTCCTTTTGTTAGCTTTTGTGAAGTCATCAAGTTTTCCATTAGAATACCAAGACATATCAGAATGTTAAGAACTCCATATAATTTCTAGGATATCTGTATTAGTAATTTTACCATAAATTATAACATGAGTGGATTTATTACTCATTTAATAATTTTTTCATGTAATTTAACCGACCAAATAAATACAGTTTAATATTGCTCTTTGGGATGTTTCAGGGGCCCTCTGAAGCACCTCTAGTTAGCTAGAGGTCAAAACAACTTCAAAAGAATTTGATTTAGGAAGTTTTATCAAAAAGATCAATTAAAAGGGTTTAGAACATTTGGTCAGATTTAGTCAACATTGATGGGTGTATCATTTAGCTTGCTAATATGTCACAATGGGTGTAAATACCAAGGCTCAAGGTCTAGTGAAAGTCAGCTCCGCCATCTTGGACCTAATTGGCTCTAACCAGTTTTCTTATGGCTGTGTCATTCCTAACAAAATCTATTTATCTAACTAATTGTAATCCAATTTTAGAAAATCATGATCATGCATAACTTTTTAGTATTTTTCATACCTTTTTTTTTTTAACTGAAAACACACTTCCTACTTTCCTTTAGCAACCAAGAACTTTTATATTAGCCTTTTATAGATTGTTGAGCATAAAAACCAGTGATAATTTCTAAAACCCTTGCTTTTTTATAACATTTTAGGATAGCACCAAACATTATTCACTTATAGTCCCAAATCTCTTTGTCTCTCTGTAAAAGGAAATTAGTGTTTAGTAGTAAATGTTTCCGGAGAAGGCAATGGCACCCCACTCCAGTACTTTTGCCTAGAAAATCCCATGGATGGAGGAGACTGGTAGGCTGCAGTCCATGGGGTCGCTAAGAGTCAGACACGACTGAGCGACTTCACTTTCACTTTCACTTTTCACTTTCATGCATTGGAGGAGGAAATGGCAACCCACTCCAGTGTTCTTGCCTGGAGAATCCCAGGGACGGGGAAGCATGGTGGGCTACCATCTATGGGGTCGCACAGAGTTGGACACGACTGAAGTGACTTAGCAGCAGCAGCAGCCACAGTAAATGTTTCAAAATCTTATTTTATTTGGAAACGACCTAACTATTCAATAGACTTCTAACACTTAGCACACTTAACACAACCTTTAGAAATTCAAGTTACACCAATCTGGAGAGACTATTTTAGACAGATATTCCTAAAGAATAATTATTTTTAATAGAGCTTATCTAAAAGCTCATATTTCATTTACATTTTTTTTAGAAGTTTCTTCACTCGAGGTGATATTCTTGTTGACAAACTTGTAACTGATATGATAATATTTAACTTATATTAAACCTAGGTACAATGAAAATATTCTACTTAATGTTAATTACTCTAAGATATGTCTATATTAGATAGATCAACAAACAAACATTAATATCAGGTATTTAATACTGAATATTTCCCAGTTCATATGAACCTAAAATTTATTGTTTAATTCAGAATTATTTGATTTGTAAGTGCTTACCTTTCTTTAAGCCAATTAAATAGGGCTCATTTACAAATTAACCTCAAAAATATTACCCAGAGACAAAGACATACCAAGACATATTTAGACAGACACAGTGCGAGATTGAGCTTCATTTTCTAAGTTTTTAGTTATGAATTAGATATTACAATATAAAATTTACTAGTTTATAAAAAAAACAGTTGGAATAAATAAAACTTTTAAAGGCTTTTTCCCATTTTTCCTCAGTCTTAGGGGTTAGAGATGGTCTAGATAAGTGTTTCTGGGAGCAGAGCCAGAGCCCCGGTCTCAAGACACAGGGAAAGAAAATCAAGTTCTAACAAAATGGTGGCAGGTCTAAACCAAATGGTAGCCAGACAAAGCAAAATGGCCATCAAAAATCACAACACAGAACAGAGTTAAAACACACATAGAGACCTGGCAGTCCTCATCAGACACTCCCTTAAATACAAGAATCAAAGGGAGGAAAGGAAGCCAGGCTGAAAGAAGAAGGGGAGGAGCAGGGAGGAGGAGGGAGAGAGGGGCTAAAGACGCCTTACCGACGTCTCCTGCCGCACGCAGATACCCAGACGTTATGGGACTTTACCCTGGGCCTCCAGAGAAGGGAGGACTGGAACTCAGCCCTACCATGTTGTCACAAATGGCACAATTCATTATTTAGGGCTGAGTCATAGATAATTTTTTAATTAATAAATAAGATATACACTGTGGCCATGGTAATCCTTCCAATTCGAGGAGACACTGGACATCTAGGATTGCTTTTGTCTCGAAAAATCAATTGCTCAGCAAGCACAGTTTTAGATGGTGAGTGCTTTGGAGCAGGAACTAAGGAGTCAGTCTGTATTTTAATTATGATATGGTACTACAAACTTAAACTCCCAGAGCAAACTGTAGTTTTCTCCTGTTTAAACTTAGATGTTAACAGCCCCCACTTTGTAGGGTTGTTCAGAGAATTAGCTGAGATACTTCATGGTTAGTGCAAAGCCTGGGCCACAGTAGACATGTTATTATCAGTTCCAATAACATTGTTGTTGATTGTGATGGTGATGATGTATATCCTACAAAGATTCTGAACTTCTTCCTGAGGTTTTAGTTTTACCTGAGACTAAAAGATAAATCTCCCCCTGCCTCACCCCTTCATGTCCTTAAGAACTTAATACCTGCACAGAAGTAAAAGGTTAGAATTCCACTCTCCTGTTCCTAACACCTTCACACATCAGTAATGTTTACTTAAGGAGTATGCAGACACGAAGAAAGAAAAGACCATTCCTGAACATACGGGAACCCCACCTGAAGGGGAGAACCCACAGAACCAGCACTCTCTTCTTAGATTTGTTCACTTTGCAGTGAAAACAGCCTGCCAAAGTCCTGAGACTGGTCACTTCAAAGGTGTAAATATTGAGGTGGGATATATCTCAAACACAAAGACAAAATCCTGTAGAGTTTCATAAAATTATAAAGTGGAGTTTGGAAGTATCTGTGCTGAGGAAACCAAAGAGAATCAACAGGCCATAAAAATCACAAAAGCTTGAATATGCAGTGAAGTAGGATTGATGGGGAGCTATTGTTATACTATTTAGGAAAAGCAAACCCCTCCCAAAAGACCTTCTCAGGAAAACTTTAGACTGAGGCAGGCTGAGACAGTTTTGACCAAACTAAAAAGATAGAAGAAAATTTATTTAAGGTAGAGCAGAATTGCCTCCTTTCTTTTTGAACCTAGAGCATCTTGAAAAGCTGTTGCCAGGGTGAGTCTTATGTCCAACCCACTACAGGTTTAAGACATTACCAAGGACTTCCCTGGTGGCTCAAATGGTAAGGAATCTGCCTGCGATGTGGGAGACCAAGGTTTGATCCCTCAGTCAAGAAGACCCCCTGGAGGAGGAAATGGCAACCCAATCCAGTATTCTTGCCTGGAGAATCCCATGAACAGAGGAGCCTAGCAGGCTACAGTCCAAGGGGTCGCAGAGTTGGACTCGACTGAACAACTGACCTAATAACCCTCTGTAACCTGCTTGTGTATTTCCTTACTATTTAAAACTTTAAATTTGATGTCATGGGGTATGGCACTCAACCAAGATTCAGCAATGGCAGAGTACTTCCAGGGTATTAGTAAAATATTTTGTCGAAGACATAATTCTGAATTTCTACATTTTAGAAACTGAGTATCCAAGGAGAAATTTTGCCACCTTTGATTTTGAGATTCTTATACCTTGTTCCTTTTCTCTTTCAATCTTCTTTTTCATGTTTTTAACAGAGTAGCAAATCCAGGAACTATTAACTATAGTGAATGTTACCGAATCCAAGGTCTCTCTGCTGGGCACTTGAGAGGCCAATAAATCCCACAGATGAGGTGTTGAAGTAAGGCATATGACTTTATCTGGAAAGCCAACTGACTGAAAAGATGGCAGACTAATGTCTCAAAGTAACCATCTTGTTGAGGCCTGGGTGCCAGGTTCTTTCACGGATTGGAGATAGGGAGAGGTAAGGAAACAAACTAAAAAGACCATTTAATTCATGCATATATCTCCTAGAATGGCAAGTCTCAGCCAGAGGTATGTGTTAGTTTTCTCCCTTTACAGTCATTCACAGGTGGGCATAGTCAGATTATCTCCCTGTGAGCTAAACAAAGCACTTTAGTTTAAGGTCAGGCAGCGGGGACAGGATTCTCTGAGGCAGGCCATTATGTATGATTGTAATAACAAAAATGGCAAAAACAGGGCTAAAGCCTTAGCCTAGAGTCAAAATTAACTCTTCCCAGTTACATGAAGTTTAGCACATGGAAAGTTAAATTATTGATGTTTGTTGTATACACAGGGAATTATTTCATTTGAAGCTTTAAATTGTTTGATCTGTGTTTTTTAAAGGAGGTTAGAAAGAGTAACAAAACTCAAGTGACTAGTTCGTTGCATCTTTCTAAACAGTTTAAGTGTTCATCTAGGTATTAATGAATCAATAGTATAGTCCTACTGTAATTATAATTTTAAGGAACCAAATAATACAAAGATTACAAATTTGATTTTGAAACTGGTCTCAGATTGGGACTTGAACCTAGATGGAATTGGAACCCAGCCAAAATTCAGACTGAGACTTGAACTGGTTCTTTGTCTCAGTGCAGAAAGAATTCAGAGAGGAAAAGTGCTAGGTAAGAAGTAGGTATATTGAGAGAGATATTCACTCCATAGACAGAATGTAGATCATCCTCTCAGAAGCCAAGAAGCCTTGGAAGATAGCATTCCATAAACAGGAGCCCTGAAATATGGGGTGGTTAGTTTTCGTTGTTGTTATTATTCAGTTGCTAAGTTGTGTCTGACTCTTTGAGATCCTATGGACTACAGCACGCCAAGCTTCCCTGTCCTCCTCTCTCTCCTGGAGTTTGCTCAAATTCATGTCCACTGAGTCAGTAATGCTAGTTCATTTTTATGAGCTGAGTAATTTCATAAGCTAATGAATGAGAGGATTATTCCAACTATTTGGGGAGAAGGGTGGGGATTTCCAGGAATTGACCACTGCCCACTTTTTGACCTTTTATTGTTGGCCTTGGAGCTATCATGGACAGAGAAGCCTGGAGTGCTGCAGTCTATAGGATCGCAACAAGTTGGACATGACTAAGTGACTGAACTGAGCTGAACTTGGAGCTATCATAGCGCCTGTGGGTGTGTCGTTTAGCATATGCTAGTGTTTTACAATGGAAGTGTAATAATGATCAAGGTCTATTGAAAGTCAAACCTTCTGTCATCTTGGGTCTAATCGGTCTCATCCTCAAACAGTTATTCTTTTAAGGTTTGTGCTCTGCCCTCTTCCCTCCTGTCTCTCAAAATTTCCTTCAATTCTGAGATTCTAGGATGATGTAGAAGACTGGATGTATAACACAATTATCAGGCAATATTATATAATGTATTGTGCAAAAGTGCAGAAGAATTCATGTGTGTGTGTGTGTGACTTTGCTTCATGTGGGAGGAAAACTTCTTTTACCTTCTTAGTTCTGTGGCTGGCCTAAGAATTAAACTGACATAAAATGGCAACCCACTCCAGTGTTCTTGCCTGGAGAATCCCAGGGACGGGGAGCCTGGTGGGCTGCCGTCTATGGGGTCGCACAGAGTCAGACACGACTGAAGCGACTTAGCAGCAGCAGCAGCAGCAGCAAGACAGATTAACCGGAGAAGGCAATGGCAACCCACTCCAGTACTCTTGCCTGGAAAATCCCATGGGTGGAGGATCCTGGTAGGCTGAAGTCCATGGGGGTCGTGAAGAGTCAGAGACTACTGAGCGACTTCACTTTCACTTTTCACTTTCATGCATTGGAGAAAGAAATGGCAACCCACTCCAGTATTCTTGCCTGGAGAATCCCAGGGATGGGGGAGCCCAGTAGGCTGCCATCTATGGGGTCGCACAGAGTCGGACACGACTGAAGCGATAAGGAAAGGAAAGACAGATTAACAGAAGAAAAACATACATATTTATTTAATTTTTTTTTACATTTATAGGAGTCTTCAGATGGAAAATAAAAACCTGAAAAAGCCATCTATCCCCAAAGCTTATATGCCTTTTTACACAAAAAACAATAAATGATGGGGCTTGGTCTAGGGGCAGTAAGTTGTGGGACAGTGGCTAGAAATTAAATGAAATTAGTGGAAGATAAAGGTTATTAGGAAGCTTATACAGGTCCAATTCAGCCATAACTCCCAGTCTGGTGATAAAAATGTTCTCTTCCTGATACAGGGAAGGCTCCTTTCTCATTGGAAATTTTGCAAACTGCTTTTAGATAGAAAGGGGGAGGTCCAACAGTCTTCATACATCTGCTGTTTCTCAAGTACTTTCACTCAAAATAATCAATATGCCAAAGTGGCATATTTGGGGCTGGATGTTCTGAATCCCTTCACCTGATAAACTTTTCAAATCAAGAAAAAGGAAACAACAACAAAATCTTTTAAATTCTTACTATGAAATAATTTTGAATCCACAGATAGTGGTGCATATGTATGCTGATTGTTCGTAACATCATGGTAATTTGCACAGCAAACACACCACAATCCTTCAGTTAATAGCTGGATAAATAGACTGAGGCTTGTGCATAATTTAGTCAGCAAATAAGCAATTTGATCAACAAAGATTTTCAGGCTGATCAGAAAATTGTTAAATCAGTGAGATATGTAAAATTGTAATGAAAAAGATGTACTGCTGGCATGACTTATCTCTTTGAATTGATCATTAATCTCAAAATACTTAAATAATGTCATGAGGGAATATATTCAGAAAAATCAAGGGACAAAAGGCTAAACAGTACAAAATTTTCCTGTTATAAGCCAATCAATTAGAAGGTGTGATTTGATTTGCCAAACCCTTATGAACTAATGAAATGGAATAGTAAATGAACATCAAGTTTGGAAAAAACAGACAATGGAAAAAATGCAGATAAATTTCCATATAATGTAAAATATACACATTAAAATATTTTCAAAGCATGTGCAATGTTTATGATGCTGACATTAAAAGTGGAATAATCAAAAATAATACAAATTGTATAATACAAAGACTATGATAATGAATGATGAGGTTATTACACAGTTTTTGTGTTTCCTGGGAACCAATATTGAATTCAGAAGATATGTAACAGTTTTTCAATTCCTGCCTTATATAAATATTTTTTGCTAGAATTGTTTTGTGCTCTTCAGATTATTTTTTGTATGTGGCACCTTCAGATTAGCTGTGCCAAGAGTACAATTTTAAAAATAAAAGAAAATTACTTACAGGCCCAGACAGATCTGTGGGTGTTTCGGGTCAATGCCAACTGCAAAGTGTATGGAGGTGTCTGCTCCCTGGGATGGAAGCTCAGACTCCAGGCTCCTGGAAAGGTCAAAGTGTGAATTAACTCATGTGGATATGAACCCTTTGTCAACTTGAAACATCCTCAGCTCCCAAATGTAGGAGGCCAATCCCAAGTTTAGATTTTTGAAAACTTCTTAGAAAATACGTGATTTAGAAGGTTAAAACCCTGGGACTTCCCTGATGGTCCAGTGGCTAGGACTCTGTACTCCCAGTGCAGGCGGCCTGGGTTTGATCCCTGGTCAGGAAACTGGATCCTTCATGCCACAGCTAAGACCTGGCGCAGACAAGTAAATAAATTAAATAAATAAAATAAAATATATTTTAAAAAGAAGATTAAAATATTAAGGAGAAATAGTGTCCAGGAAATAGAGGTCAGGAAGAGCCTTACAGAAAGAAGTCTTGAGGGTTATTATACCATCCACAGAAACAAAGCAATGATGTGAGCAGACTAAATAAACCTAATATCTGTGCCACATCAATAATGATGGATATTTATAGGGTTTCAAAGTCTCAATTCTACCAAGATTCAATGAGGTTGTATTGTTCCAGATAATGTGAATCTTGAGTTTTGTTTTCTTCTATTGACATGCATGGTGGTGGCTTGTTTTAGCATGTTTGGCCCCTGATCCCAATCCTCAAGTTGCTTTGTCATAAAATAATTTTAAGAATTAAAAAATTTTAGGTTTTATATTGTTCTTAGTTAAGCTACTCAGTATAGCCAAGTAGGCTATTTCTTCGGAGAAGGCAATGGCAACCCACTCCAGTACTCTTGCCTGGAGAATCCCAGGGACGGGGGAGCCTGGTGGGCTGCCGTCTATGGGGTTGCACAGAGTCGGACACAACTGAAGCGACTTAGCAGCAGCAGCAGGCTATTTCTTCAGTCAATCAGTTCAGTCACTCAGTTTTGTCCCACTCTTTGAGACCCCATGGACTGTAGCACGCCAGGCCTCCCTGTCCATCACTAGCTCCCAGAGCTTGCTCAAACTCACATCCATCAAATCGGTGATACCACCAAGCCATCTCATCTTCTGTCGTCCCCTTCTTCTCCCACATTCAATCTTTCCCAGCATCAGGTTTTTTTCTAATCAGTCAGTTCTTCACAACAGGTGGCCAATCAGCATCAGTGCTTCCAGTGAAAATTCAGGACTGATTTCCTTTAGGATGGACTGGTTGTATCCTCTTGCAATCCAAGGGACTCTCAAGAGTTTTCTCCAGCACTACAGTTCAAAGCCACCAATTCATTGGCACTCAGCTTTATTTATGGTCCAACTCTCACATCCTTACATGAGTACTGGAAAAACCATAGCTTTGACTAGATGGACCTGTGTTAGCAAAGTAATGTCTCTGCTTATTAGTATGTTGTCTAGCTTGGTCACAGCCTTTCTTCAAAGGAGCAAGGATCTTGTAATTTCAAGGCTGTAGTCACCATCTACCGGAGAAGGCAATGGCAACCCACTCCAGTGCTCTTGACTGGAAACTCCCATGAATGGAGGAGCCTGGTAGGCTGCAGTCCATGGGGTCGTGAAGAGTCAGACACGACTGAGCGACTTCACTTTCACTTTTCACTTTCATGCATTGGAGAAGGAAATGGCAACCCACTCCAGTGTTCTTGCCTGGAGAATCCCAGGGACGGAGGAGCCTGGTAGGCTGCTGTCTGTGGGGTCACACAGAGTCGGACACGACTGAAGTGACTTAGCAGTCACCATCTGCAGTGATTTTGGAGCCCCCCAAAAATAAAATCTCTCACTGTTTCCATTGTTTCCCCATCTATTTCCCATGAAGTGATGGGACTGGATGCCATGATCTTCCTTTTTTGAATGTTGAGGTTTGAGCTAGCTTTTTCACTCTCCTCTTTCACTTTCATCAAGAAGCTCTTCAGTTCCTCTTTGCTTTCTGCCATAAGGGTGGTGTCATCTTCATATCTGTTATTGATATTTCTCCCGGCAATCTTGATTCCAGCTTGTGCTTCGTCCAGCCCAGCGTTTCTCATGATGTACTCTGCATATAAGTTAAATGAGCAGGGTGACAATATACAGCCTTGACGTACTCCTTTCCCGATTTGGAACCAGTCTGTTGTTCCATGTCTGATTCTAACGTTGCTTCTTGATCTGCATACAGGTTTCTCAGGAGGCAGGTAAGGTGTCTGGTATTCCCATCTCTTTCAGAATTTCCCACAGTTTGTTGTGATCTACAAAAAGGCTTTGGCATAGTCAATAAAGCAGAAGTCTTTCTGGAACTCTTGATTTTTCTATGATCCAGTGGATGCTGGCAATTTGATCTCTGGTTCCTCTGCTTTTCTAAATCCAGCTTGAACATCTGGAAGTTCTCACTTCATATACTGTTGAAGCCTCACTTGGAGAATTTTGAGCGTTACTTTGCTACTGTGTGCGATGAGTGCAATGGTGCAGTAGTTTGAGCATTCTTTGGCATTGCCTTTCTTTGGGATTGGAATGAAAACTGACCTTTTCCAGTCCTGTGGCCACTGCTGAGTTTTCCAAATTTGCTGGCATATTGAGTGCAGCACTTTAACAGCATCATCTTTTAGGACATGAAATAGCTCAGCTGAAATTTCATCACCTCCCCTAGCTTTGTTTGTAGTGATGCTTCCTAAGGCCCACTTGCCTTTGGACTCCAGGACGTCTGGCTCTAGGTGAGTGATCACTCCATCATGGTTTTCTGGTCAAGATCTTTTTTGTATAGTTCTTCTGTGTATTCTTGCCACCTCCTCTTAATATCTTCTGCTTCTGTCAGGTCCCTACCTTTTCTGTCCTTTCTTGTGTCCGTCTTTGCATGAAATGTTCCCTTGGTGGCCAAAGGAACACTAGTCTTCCCTGTTCTATTGTTTTCCTCTATTTCTTTGCATTGATCACTGAGGAAGGCTTTCTTATTTCTCCTTGCTATTCTTTGGAACTCTGCATTCAAATGGGTATATCTTTCCTTTTCTCTTTTGCCTTTAGCTTCTCTTCTTTTCTCAGCTATTTGTAAGGCCTCCTCAGACAACCATTTTGCATTTTTGCCTTTCTTTTTCTTGGGGATGGTCTTGATCACTGCTTCCTGTACAATGTCATGAACCTACATCCATAGTTCTTCAGGCACTCCATCTATCTAATCTAATTCCTTGAATCTGTTTGTCACTTTCAGTGTATAATCACTGTAAGGGATTTGATTTAGGTCATACCTTAATGGTCTAGTGGTTTTCCCTGCTTTCTTCAATTTCAGTCTGAATTTGGCAATAAGGAGTTCATAATCTGACTTGGACTGAATTGGACTTCCCTGGTGGCTCAGACGGTAAAGCGCCTGTCTACAATGTGAGAGACCTGGGTTCGATCCCTGGGTTGGGAAGGTCCCTGGAGAAGGAAATGGCAACCCACTCCAGTACTCTTGCCTTGAAAATCCCATGGACAGAGGAGCTTGCTGCAGGCTACTATCCATGGGGTCACAAAGAGTTGGGCACGAATGAGTGACTTCACTTTCACTTCAATCTGAGTGCCACAGTCAGCTCCCGGTCTCATTTTTGCTGACTGTATAGAGCGTCTCCATCTTCGGCTACAAAGCATATAATAAATCTGATTTCAGTATTGACCATCTGGTGATGTCCACATGTAAAGTTGTCTCGTGTTGTTGAAAGAGGGTGTTTGCCATGACCGGTGCATTCTCTTGGCAAAACTGTTAGTCTTTGCTCTGCTTCATTTTGTACTCCAATGCCAAACTTGCCTGTTACTCCAAGTATCTCTTGACTTCCTACTTTTGCATTCCTGTCTCCTATGATGAAAAGGACTTTTTTTTTTTTTGGTATTAGTTCTAGAAGGTCTCGTAGCTCATCATAGAACTGTTCAGCTTCAGCTTTTTCAGCTTTACTGGTTGGGGCATAGACTTGGATTACTGTGATATTGAAAGGTTTGCCTTAGAGATGAACAGAGATTATTCTGTTATTTTTGAGATTGCACCCAAGTACTGCATTTCAGACTCTTTTGTTGACTATGAGGGCTACTCCATTTCTTCTAAAGGATTCTTGCCCATAGTAGTAGATATAATGGTCATCTGAATTAAATTCACCTATTCCAATCTGTTTTAATTCACTGATTCCTAAAATGTCTTGCCATCTCCTGTTTGACCACATCCAATTTACCTTGATTCATTGACCTAATATTCCAAGTTCCTGTGCAATATTGTTCTTTACAGCATTGGATTTTACTTTTATCACAGGTCACATCCACAACTGGGGACTGTGTTCACTTAACTCTGTCTCTTCATTCTTTCCGGAGTTAGTTTTCCACTCTTCCCCAGTAGCATATTGGGCATCTACCAACCTGGGGAGTTCATCTTTCAGAGTCCTATCTTTCTGCCTTTTCATATGGTTAATGGCGCTCTCAAGGCAAGAATACTGAAGTGATTTGCCATTCCCTTCTCCAGTGGACCATGTTTTGTCAGAACTGTCCACCATGACCTATCTGTCTTGGGTAGACCTACATGGCATTGTTCACAATATCATTGAGTTAGACAAGGCTGTAGTCCATGTGATCAGTTTGGTTAGTTTTCTGTGACTGTGGTTTTCATTCTGTTTGTCCACTAATGAATAAGGATAAGAGGCTTATGAAAGCTTCCTGATGGCAGAGACTGACTGAGTGGGGGTGGGGGGGTAGGGTGGTGGGAACTGGGTCTTGCTCTGATGGGCGGGGCCTAGCTCAGTAAATCTTTAATCCAATTTTCTGTTGATGGGCAGGGTTGTGTTCCCTCCCTGTTGTTTGGCCTGAGGCCAAAACTCCTGGACACTCATAGGCAAGTCTGACTCAGTCTCCCATTGGCCTCCAAAGTCAAATTCTCTGGGGTTTCTCAGTCCCTCTGCCAGATCCCCAGGTTGGAAAATCTGTTGTGGGTCATAGAACTTTCTATTTCTTCAGTTCAGTTCAGTTGCTCAGTCGTGTCCGACTCTGCGACCCCATGATCTACAGCATGCCAGGCCTCCATGTCCATTACCAACTCCCGGAGTTCACTCAGACTCACGTCCATTGAGTCAGTGATGCCATCCAGCCATCTTATCCTTTATCGTCCCCTTCTCCTTCTGCCCCCAATCCCTCCCAGCATTAGAGTCTTTTCCAATGAGTCAACTCTTCGCATGAGGTGGCCAAAGTACTGGAGTTTCAGCTTTAGCATCATTCCTTCCAAAGAAATCCCAGGGCTGATCTCCTTCAGAATGGACTGGTTGGATCTCCTTGCAGTCCAAGGGACTCTCAAGAGTCTTCTCCAACACCGCAGTTCAAAAGCATCAGTTCTTCGGGGCTCAGCTTTCTTCACAGTCCAACTCTCACATCCATACATGACCACTGGAAAAACCATAGCCTTGACTAGATGGACCTTTGTTGGCAAAGTAATGTCTCTACTTTTGAATATGCTATCTAGGTTGGTCATAACTTTCCTTCCAGGGAGTAAGCGTCTTTTAATTTCATGGCTGCAGTCACCATCTGCAGTGATTTTGGAGCCCCCAAAAATAAAGTCTGACACTGTTTCCACTGTTTCCCCATCTAGTTCCTATCCTCTCTAAACCCTAAGGTGATCTAGTCTTAAACTCTCCTCTTATAGCTTCACACTGATTATTTCACTCCAGTCTCAGTTGTTTCTCACAGGATACCATCCAAATACTGACCAGTGGCCTGGAATCTCTTCTACCTCTTAAGTTTCCTTTCTTTTTACTAACATGCATTCTCTTCAACTCAGTTTTCAATTCTCAAATCCCTTTTCCCTCTTTTAAAATTACCATAAACAGGAGTACTTTTCAGTTTGCAATGGCTAATACTAAAATATTCAGGTTTCAGGAAATAGAGTTGAGAAATAAAGCTGTACATCATGGAAGTTCCCATAGGATGTCTCAGGTAGGAGACGAAGTACCCATCAATAAGAAAACAGCCCACATTTACTGTGAAACGCAAACAACTGAGGTTTCAAGGACTGCAGGGCAGATGTGTAAGAAGTGTGCCACAGACACAGCAGTCACTGAATGCAGAGCCTGAAGGAGGACATGAAGGGAAATGTTAGGGCCACTTGTCAGCAGGTCCCTGGTTGCTACAATACTTCAGTGGACCAGGATGCTTTAAATCCCTAAATTCACTGTTTAGGAATTCACTGTTTGAATCCCTAATTTTCAACACCTCTCTAGAACTCTACAATGGCAACCCACTCCAGTATTCTTGCCTGGAGAATCCCATGGACACAGGAACCTGGCGGGCTACAGTCCACGGGGTCGCAAAGAGTCGGACACGACTGAGCAACTTCACTTTCACTTCACTTTCACTAGAGCTTTGAGACCCACTCCAGTACTCTTGCCTGGAAAATCCCATGGATGGAGGAGCCTGGTAGACTGCAGTCCGTGGGGTCGCTAAGAGTCTGACACGATTGAGCGACTTCACTTTTTTCACTTTCATGCATTGGAGAAGGAAATGGCAACCCACTCCAGTGTTCTTGCCTGGAGAGTCCCAGGGACAGGGGAGCCTGGTGGGCTGCCGTTTATGGGGTCGCACAGAGTCGGACAGGACTGAAGCGACTTAGCAGCAGCAGAGCTCTAAAATGAAATGTGTGCAGGCTGCCCAGGGCTTCCTAGGTGGCGCTAGTGGTAAAGGAATCCGCCTGCCAATGCAGGAGACAGGAGAGACACAGGTTTGATCCCTGGCTTGGGATCAACTACTTGGGAAGATTCCCTGGAGTAGTTCCAGTAGTCTTGCTTGGAAAATTCCATGGACAGAGGAGCCTGGTGGGCTACAGTCCATGGGACCCCAAAGATTTGGACATGACTGAGCACAAGACTTAACAGTATTTAGTACTTCATTCTAAAGACCTAAAAGAGCCAAGGTTAGCATTTCATTCTTGGTGTTGTTTTTTTTTTTTTTTTTTAAATAATATATTAAACATGAACATTGGCCTAGAAATGAACTGTTTCTGGCTTATCATCTTATTGGCCAAATGCTTTGACTTCTTAGTTATCAGACATTTCTAGATGTACTAACTGAAGACTTAAAGTCCAAGGTGACAGAAGGGCAATGTATTGTTTTTGACTGAAAATCTGATTTGTACTCTTCTTTTCTTTTTTGGAGAGGACAACCAATTGTTAAAACATCATTTCCCCAAGGATGAAAAACTAATACTATTATATGTTGTGTTGTTTAGTCACTCAGTCGTATCTGACTCTTTGCCACCCCATGGACTGTAGCCCTCCTATCTTCTCTGGCCATGGGATTTCCCAGGCAAGAATACTGGACTGGGTTGCCATTTCCTTCTCCAGGGTAACAATCTGGTTGCTATACAAATAAAACCAAAACTTGGAGCTGCTGTAATGAGTCAGTTTCCAGACTCTTTTCAAGGTAAAATAACAGCCTTCCAAAGTGGGTCCTTGCTGGGTTTTGTAAAGCTGTGAGGTGAGGTGTTCCATTTATAAAACATAACTCCTCTAGGTATGTAACCATATTCATCACATTAAAAAGAGGAAAAGGTTAAAAAAAATTAAAAAAAACCTGAAAAGCCAGATCAGAACTACCTTCCAAAGCAAATTGCTGATGCCAGGATTTTGGCAGGGCTTCTTTACTTGGCTGCAATCATTCAAGGAAAGTATAGGTTCTTCCCCCATTCTCATCTCTTCGAAGAAGCCAGTTGAAGCAGAAGAATTAGCACCCATCTTCTCCTTATAGGACCCAAAGGACAGGATGGAGCTGTGTAATACAGTGATGGAAATAGGGTGGAACTCTTGTTTCTGTTTTTCAGAAGCTAATCTGAGGGTTGTCATGGTAACCAGGATATAAGACTATTGTCAGTTTCAGGGTACAATTTTGGGCTATATTCTTAAAAGAGGATATGAAGTGCTTACATTAAAAGAGTCAGAAAAAAAAGTCTTTTAGAAGTGTATCAAAACTGATTTCAGATTTTAGTTTGACTTTTAAGACAGTAGTTACCTTGGGAGAAAACAACATAAATACGTCAATTGGTAAATCTTGCTAAATCTTTGGTGGGGTGGGAGGAGGGTAGCAGAGGAGAAGAGAAGATTCACATGAGGGGAGTAGGACATAAAAGAAAGAATATGAAAGCCAAAAACTTCTGGAGGCACTTGGTAATTTAAATATGCATGTTCTCATAAGAATTGAAGATATAAAGAGGAATTGTGTTCTGCTTTTACCTTCTCTGTTGTCATCCTGGTGTCATGTGTGCGTGTGTGCTCAGTTGCTAAGTCGTATCTGACTCTTTGTGACCCCATGGACTGCAGCATGTCAGGCTTCTCTGTCCTTCACTATCTCCAGGAATTTGCTCAAATTCATGTTCATTGAGTCAGTGATGCTATAGAACCATCTCATCCTCTGCCGTCCCCATCTCCTCCTGCCCTCAATCTTTCCCAGCATCAGGTCTTTTCCAATGAGTTGGCTCTTTGCATCAGGTGGCTGAAGTATTGGAGCTTCAGCTTCAGCAGCAGTCCTTCCAATGAACATTCAGGGTGGATTTCCATTAGGATTAACTGGCTTGATCTCCTTGCAGCCCAAGGGATTCTCAAGAGTCTTCTCCAGCACCACAGTTTGAAAGCATTACTGTGATGCTGGTTTCCCTTGGAAATGAAGCGAGATCATTCAGTCATTTTTGAGATTGCACCTAATACTGCAGGTGCATTTTGGACTCTTTGGTTGTACTATGAGGGCTACTCCATTTCTTCTAAGGGATTCTTGACCACAGTAGAAGGTATAATGATCATCTGAATTAAATTCACCCGTTCCTTTCCATTTTAGCTCACTGATTCCTAAAATGTCGATGTTCACTCTTGCCATCTCCTATTTGACCACATCCAATTTACCTTGATTCATAGACCTAACATTCAAAGTTCCTATGCAATATTGTTCTTTACAGCATCAGACTTTACTCTCACCAGCAGACACATCCATGCTTGAGCATAGTTTTTGCTTTGGCCCAGCCACTTCATTATTTCTGGAGCTATTAGTAGTCGCCCTCTGCTCTTCCTCAGTAGTATATTGGACACCTTCCAACCTAGGGAGCTCATCTTCCAGTGTCATATCTTTTTGCCTTTTCATACTGTTCATGTTCATAGGATTCTCATGCTAAGAATACTGGAGTAATTTGCCATTCCCTCCTCTAGTGGACCGTGTTTTGTCAGAACTCTCCACTATGATTTGTCCCTCTTGGATGGCCCTGCAGGGCATGGCTCATAGCTTCATTGAGTTAGCAAGCTCCTTCACCACAACAAGGCTGTGGTCCATGAAGGGGCTTGCCACTTATGGAAGACTCCATTTCAGTGGATTTGATATTGCTATTTTCCTATATTCTTTTCATTCTGAAACATTGCTTTTATGTATTAATAACTTTATTCAGCTTTTCCCCTTTTCACAGAAAATCATAAATGAAAGAAGTTCATATTGCAGCAGTGTACTTTTATAACAATTATTCCTGGTGAAACTATTTAACTATATGGAATTCTGCGACCAATTTTTTTTTTTTTTAGTCTCAGGTCAGTTGTTCAGTCATGTCCAACTCTTTGCAACCCTGTGGATAGCAGCACGCCAGGCTTCCCTGTCCATCACCAACTCCTAGAGCCTACTCAAACTCATGTCCATTGTGTCAGTGATGCAGTCTCGTCCTCTGTCATCCCTTTCTCCTCCTGCCTTCAATCTTTCGCAGCATCAGGATCTTTTCAAATGAGCTGGTTCTTCACATCAAGTGGCCAAAGTATTGGAGTTTCAGCTTCAGCATCAGTCCTTCCAATGAATATTCAGGACTGATTTCCTTGAGGATTGACTGGCTGGATCTCTTTGCAGTTCAAGAGACTCTCAAAAGTCTTCTCCAACACCGCAGTTCTATAACATCAGTTTTTTGGCACTCAGCTTTCTTCATAGTCCAACTCTCATATCCATACATGACTACTGGAAAACCCATTGCTTAGACTAGACAGACCTTTGTTGGTAAAGTAATGTCTCTGCTTTTTAATATGCTATCTAGGTTGGTCATAACTTTTCTTCCAAGGAGCAAGTGTCCTTTAATTTCATGGCTGCAGTCACCATCTGCAGTGATTTTGGAGCCCCCCAAAAATAAATGCTCTCACTGTTCCCATTGTTTCCCCATCTATTTGCCATGAAATAATGGGACATTTTTTTAGTATGGTAGTGCTAAAACCTGCCTCTTTGGTTTCTCAGATTCAACTACCATATCCTTGGAAGAACAGGGCTTTGTGTAAACAGACATTGCCTGTTAGCTCTACTGGAGCATTAGCTTTACTTTTAGAAAATTGAGGGGAAAACAGATTATGAATAGAATGACAAATTCACAACAACATTTAAGACAAAAGACAGAACTAGAAAAAAATTTCCTTTTTGAGGCTGGACAGCTTTACACAACCTGTATCTCCCAGACCTCCCCTGTGATTCTATTAGTACTTTTGGGAAAACTTTGAGAAACCACCATTCAGTCAGTCTTTTGAGGATTCCTGAGGACAAATCTAAGCAGTGCAATGTGCCAGTAGCCCCAAATTACTATTTATTTACATCTGGTTTGGGGCCTTCTGGTTTGTCTTTTTATAGAAGTTCCAAGGCAGAGGGTGGCTTGGTGTGACTTTTAAGCCAGAGGTCAACAAGCTACTCCCCAAATGCTGAATCAGGTCCACCACCTATTTTTCTGCAGTCTACAGGCTCAGAATGATTTTTACATTTTTCCGTGGTTAAAAAAATTAAAAGAATATTTTATGACATGTGAACATTATATGAAATTCAAATTTCAGGCTTACAGTTTTATTTGGAACACAGCCATATTCCTTCATTTATGCATTGTCTGGGGCTGCTTTCTTGCCATAAAAGCAAAGTTGAGCAGGTGCCACAGAGACCATATGGCCTCAAAGCCTACAATATTCACTATGGATCCCTTCAGAAAATCTTAGCCAACCTCTAATCCAAGTCATGATCTTTACCACTGCCAAGTTGCAACCTGGCTGATTTAAACATAAAACATCAAGAAAATTATATTAATACACTCCAATAATGAAAGTTGTTCTGATAAGAGTTGCTGATCCTGCTATTGAAGCCTAAAAGTACAGAAACCAGGTTTCTCAATGGTAGTCAAGAAGAAAAGCTACACAAAGAGAAAACAAGAGTTATTGTGACACTTCTAAGTGATGTCTTCCAAAGGAAATGAAAAACTTTTCGATGCTATTTGCTGAGGTTTCCTTTTTCATTTCATATCAGAAACCAAAGTGCCCTAGTTTCAACCCCATGGAAACTGTAGAGACACTCCCACTTGATCAGCGGTTTTCTTTCTGAGGAATTAATGATCAGCATGCACAAGTTCAAACTCTGACCTTATTTGTCAAACTGTCTGAGACTGAATGTGCTGGGAAAATGACAAAAGGAAGGAAGCATTTTGATATATGTCTTCTGAGACTTCATCTTTGATTGCTGAAGAAAGCCATAAGAAAAGCTTTCTGGGCAGATAACCAGCTTGAATAAAGGTATTCTTTTGAATTAAAAATCTAGTTTTGATTCTATTTTAGCCAAGTCTCTTGTCTAACTAAAGTCTGGAGACTGTAGTGCTTTTTCATGGGTCCTATCCAATCTTTAAAAAAAATGAAGAACTGAATACATAATAGTATCATTTGCCTTATTGGAGTGCTTCTCAATTTTCCTGCCAATGCACATATTGGCTGATGTTCATGTGGGGTTGCTCAAGGTGATACATAATCCCAGGATCTAACACATGCAGACCCTCTTTTTACATTCAGGCTTGTAGAATACAAGAAAATATAAGGAAAGTTATCAATCCACTCATGTATATTTTAAATAAATCTCAGAACATTTACTGCAGTTTTAGGACTTGTGAACAAATTAGTTGAGACACATCTCACACAAATCAGTCACAACACCTCAGTGGAATTGAAACCATTTGGCATCACTTCAGGGTCTCCAAAGAGCTCCAGTATCATAGTCCTCTATGTCTCAACACAATACTTTGCCAACAAAGGTCCATCTAGTCAAAGCTATGGTTTTTCCAGTAGTCATGTATGGATGTGAGAGTTGGACCATAAAGAAGGCTGAGCACCAAAGAACTGATGCTTTTGAACTGTGGAGAAGACAAGAGTCCCTTGGACTGCAAGGAGATCAAGCCAGTTAATCCTAAAGGAAATCAATCCTGAATATTCACTGGAAAGACTGATGCTGAAGCTGAAGCTCCAATAGTTTGGCCACCTGATGCGAAGAACTAACTCATTAGAAAAGACTGTGATGCTTGGAAAGATTGAACTCAGGAGGAGAAGGGGATGACAGAGGACAAGATGGTTGGATGGCATCACTAACTCAATGGACAGAAGTTTGAGCAAGCTCTGGGAGTTGGTGAAGGACAGAGAAGCCTGCCATGCTGCAGTCCATGGGGTCGCAAAGAGTCAGACATGACTGAGCAACAACAGTAACAATGTCTCAACACAGAAAAGAATTCAGCAAGAGGCAAAGTGATAAGAAGTGATTTATTAGAATAGACACTTTTGAGCCTTACAAGCCAGCAGGTGAGGGGGTGC
This sequence comes from Bos grunniens, assembly GCF_055505025.1. Classification (NCBI taxonomy): domain Eukaryota; kingdom Metazoa; phylum Chordata; class Mammalia; order Artiodactyla; family Bovidae; genus Bos; species Bos grunniens. Next base: position 52,565,551 of record NC_141166.1, on the reverse strand, counting down.
CATACCCCAAGAACTTACTGGGCTACAGTTTTACAATCAAAGGAAAAGTGAGGAGTGGGGAGAAGACCTTCTTTGACTTTCTTGAATAGACATCATGTTTCATCATTAGCTCCTCTTCCAGGTTGGGCAGGGGAGTTTTCTTGTCCCTACATGATCAAGCTAGGTCCACAAATTATTGTTTTTTTCTGTGTGCAGAAAGCATGTCCTAGAGACCATTAACTTACTGAGCTCACTGGGCAGGATGTGAGGCTCATGCCACCATTTGTTTGACTGTTTGGGGTCACATCCCATGCTTCTGTTGCATGGTTTTGTTGTTAAGCAAGCCTGCTTGTTTTTGTAGTTAAGGAGGCCTGTTTTCTTAAGTAATCATTGACTTACAGGGGTCTGCCATACTTTTTCTACTTATAATTGGGATTAACTATATTAACTATTTATAAGTGGGATTAACTGTCTAATTACCTACTTAATCTCTTCACTCTGTCCCTATCAGAATGAGAACTATGTTTAGGCAATATACCCAAAACATTGGATGCCTTGGACCTTTGGCCTCGGAGAGTAGTCTCAGGGCAGCAGTAGGGGCTTAGCATCAGTGTCATGAGATGAGGCTCCAGGAAGTCGAACTTGAACAGTCTAGTCAAGCCCACACTTGATTTCACCGCTGGCACGCTTCGCCTCTCAAACTCATTGCCCATCATTGCAGTGGCCTATTCAGTCCTATCGGACTTGGAACAAATTAGGGATCAACCTTTATCTCCGTGCCATCTCCCACAAGCCATCAAGGCTTCTCAAAATCCTCACAAACTGTTGGAAAAAAGGTTTGGTGACATCAGAATTATTTATTTCTGTGCCTGCTGTGCAGTATTTCAAGCATGTGTTTATTTTCATTAGATATAAAGGATGGTATTCAAGGTCATAGCATTTCAGAATCGTTTGCCCTGAAGTATTTAGGACAGCACGTACATCAGGAATGAGCAGCCCCCAAAATGACTGGGTGTGAAAAAACGATCATTTGGCACATAGTGCCTTCCTTTAATGAGTTTAAGAAATAGGAAAGTTCTGCTACAGTGGATTTAGGTTAAAAGGATTGTCACTTTTAAGGAGAAAACGAAATATCTTCAACCAATACACTGGCTTTAGATGTCCTCAGTTTTGGGCTTCATCAGATGTGAGCAGCAGGGTGGATCCGGCAGATCAGCAAGGGAGTGCCAGGCAGCAGGAATACGGCAGGATGCGTTAGGATAATTGTGAATCTGCGGGGAATTTTCACTCCTTAAAGAGTTGCAGGTCTAATTGCCAAAAACAGGGACACAACACTGGTCCTGAAATAAAAGAAACAAATCTTTTGAATATGAATGTAGTGGCTGCAGTGTGTTCTGCAGAAACAAGATGTCTGCTCTGAATATAAGACTTATTGTATTAAAGCTCAAGATCGAGTTAATATCAGATCTCTAGATAATCTATTCATACAATATATGTACAAACTAATTTCTGGAAATGGCCTACACTACTTGGCAGCCACAAACTCAAACTAAGGCTGCCCACAGAGTCCTGTCCATCTGGTTAGACTTTTCTACTTATGCCCCCTTTCTAGAAACAAACAGTCCTTACTTTCTGATTTTGAACAATATCCTTTCTCTTTATTTTTTCTTTTAACTGTCTTAAATATTTTCTATCAAAGTCATTTTTCTCACTTTTTCATTTTGTGTTTGCTTTCCCCATCTTACTCAGTAATTATATTACTTCAATTTAAAAGATGAATATGCTGCTTTTAAATATCCTCTTTCAAAAGAAGAGAGAGATTTGATAGATTTTTCCTAGTGTAAAAATCAATTTAGCAACATGTTGGAAAAAAAAAAAAAAAAGCATGTACCATTGATTATACTGGATTTTTCAAGTCATAGTTTCTTTTCCTTTTTTTTTTTTCTTTGCAACTTTATTGAAGTACAAGCTACATACAATAAAGTCCAATAATTTTAAGTGTATGTTTAGAGGAGTTTCAGTGAATGTAGGAAGCCTTGTAACCACTACAGAAATCAACATACAGAACACTGTCATCACTCTCAAAGACTTCCTTCCTGGCCCTCTGAAGTAAATTTCTGAGATTTCTGGATTGGAATTGTAACTGCTTTGTAATTGCAAAACCTATAAACTAGAGTTATAATTGTGTAGTCTCCAAAAGTGGTAGGAGAGTTATATTTCTCTTAGTTAATGAATCTAAATTAATCTACAAAAAATTGGTGCATTATTAATGTCCAGCTCTGCTTTCTGTCACTTCAGTTCTCTAAGAGAACTAATACCTATTTCTTCTTTTTTTATTTTAACTCCCTCCAAGGAAACCTTGATAGCAAATCAGGTCTGGCCAGTTTTGTTAGTTCTTGCCTTAAGTATAAGTGCTATCTTTAAAATCATAGAGTCCTGCTAGCAAGTCTGAGGTACTGCTAATTAGGCCAAAACATGTCTTAGCCTGAGAATTTATCTGCATAATTTTAAGTTTTAATATGTAAGAAAGCTAGCCAAGAGAACACTGTGTGTAGATTTTTTCCCCCCTTTGGTTATACCTCTTGAAAGTATTTTAACACAATTCTTTGTAAAAAACTTTCCTCTACCTCCCTGAAATCTTTTTCTTAGACAACTGCTGTAAGTGTACAAACATTACCTAACATTCTCGTCTTTAGCTCATGGTCTTCCACAATTTTCCCTTCACTGCTGCTGCTGCTAAGTCACTTCAGTCATGTCTGACTCTGTGTGACCCCATAGATGTCAGCCCACCAGGCTCCTCTGTCCACAGGATTCTCTAGGCAAGAATCCCGGAGTGGGTTGCCATTTCCTTCTCCATTCCCCTCACTTTTTCTTCTTTATTACTTCCACAGATTACTACAACCCAGGTGGGATTCTTTGTGGCTTGTTTTATAGATAATCAGGAAGAGTAATTCTGCTTTGGAATGAAGGAAAATTATTCCAAATCCAAAAACAACTGCTCTGTTTTGAGAACCTGAGAGGGATGCCACCCGTCACAGCTCTGGGGACTGGCGCTGGCCCACTGAGGCCAGTTGTGGGGACAGTTACTGGAAGTGGGTTTTGTGGGGACTTGAGCAACAGGGGCCCCAGCTAACATTCCCCAGGCTGCTACAGCCCCCAGGGTTCCACTCAGCTAGAAAGCCAGCGAGGACCCTGATCCCTCTGATGTCAAGAGGAAGAAATACATTCTTCCCCTGATAAGTGGGTTATAAATCATGATGCAAGTCTACAGTCATATGGGTCTTCTATGTCACCAATACTTAGAAATTCAGCTGGGATATTCTGGGATGGTACCTTGAGTCCCTAGTGCTAGCCTGCTTTTGAAGAACCTTTCACCTTTGTGCTTTCATTTTGAGGCTGCACAGGACCACTAACATGTTCTGCCTTGAAGCTGAAAAGTCATCCCTTCCTAAAAGGCAGGTGAATGCAGTCTGTGCAGGGCACTCTGCTGGACTAGCGTCCTCAGGTGGTAACAGCCTGTTCAAGTGTGTATGTGACTGCTCTGTAGCTACATCTGTGACCACAACCCTAGGGTCATTTTTGGCAGGAAATAATCTGTCCTGGATGTCTCTTGAGATCACCTCTGTATTATGATAGCAGATAGAGGGAAGATATAGGATGGATAAGTCTGGCAATTATCACAAGCACCATAGAGAAAGGCCATAAGCTGTGGAAACCATGTCTGCTCTTTCTTTGGCCTGTTAGCTTAAATTTCCCTTCCTTAGAGAGGTCTTCCTTTGTCAACACATCTAAATTAGAGTCCCATGTCTTTTCTTCTTACAAGTGACAATGACTGGATTTGTGTGTTTGTCTTAAGAATGTTTTCAACTATCTTTGTGAGGTATTCACAGTCTCCAAAAACAAAGCCACTACTTGATATAGTGTTGGCATTTAATAAATACTACTTGAATGAATGAATGTTTTTCGCAGCCTCTGCCAGTGGCATGAAGGTGATCTAAAATAACAAGAGGACAGAGAGTGAACAGCAGCTGAATTGTATCAAAGGTATGAATCTGTTTGATATCTTGGATTTCAGGGCTTTCCTTGACTCTGCCACCTTTTTATAGACATGAGATGCTGAGCAATTGATGTTCCAGTTTTTGTTTGTAGCTGACATCTACTGAGAATACCAGGCATTTAAGTGTTTTATTTACATATATTATGTTATATGACCTGCACAACAAGTACCCAATAAGTATGTAGAAGGTATAATTATTATTTCATTTTACATATAAGGAAATTGAGACTTGAATGTTGGGAAGGAGGTGGTGGCCACATAACTAACATAATAAATGACATAATAAATTACCTGAGTCAAACTCAGGTCTTTGTTGTTTAGTCAGTAAGTTGTGTCTGACTCTTCTGCAACCCCATGGTCTATAGCCCACCAGCTTCCTCTGTCCATGGGATTTTCCAGGCAAGAATACTGGAGTGGGTTGCCATTTCCAATCAAACCCATGTCTCTTGCATTGGCGGGTGGATTCTTTACCACTGAGTCATCAGGGAAATCCGAACCCAGGTCTATCTGACCCCAATTATCACACTCAAACATTATTAATTATGCCTTTATCTTGAACACACTGAGATGGAGCAAGAGATGTAAAATGCAAGCTTCTATTACAAACTCACTTAGTCTGGGTCTAATTACCCAGTCAACATTTGGTCTTTCCGGACAGTGGAGGATTTCCGGTTCCACCTATGTCCTAATCTAGCAAAATCACTGCCTCCCTGGCCATTATCTTATTTTCTTCCTTGTTGGTATTTACTCTTCACACTATGGGAAGAGCTATCTACCACATGGCGTCCACACCCTGGGGCCAGATTAAGTTTTTGTCACCCTCAGCAAGGCACAAGGGGTATGGTTATACAGTTTAACAACAAACAATCTTCAGTGTCTGGTCAGATGTTTTTTCCTAAAATTTTAATGATCCCTTAAAATTACCACCTTCTTTGCCTTTCAGTTTTGAAACCACTGTTATGATGGCCCAGAGCCCTTGGCGGCCTGGACATGTCAGCCACTTCCATATTGGCATAGGCAACTCCTCCTAGAACCTATTATCAGAGAAGTTTACTAAATTTCCTCACTAAAAATTACCAAAAAGTGTTTTGTAACCAATTTCATACATATCTGTGCTTCATATTTACTTGCTAGGTAGAACATTATGATAATTATATATATACATAACTTTTCCATATATGCAAATGACACTGTAACTTTTAGAATTCATTATTTAAATATGTGTGAAGGCCTAGGTGACAGGGAAGAAATAAAAGTAAACCAGTCAACTCCAAGAGGTTAAAGTCTAATTGTGATTATTCATCACAAGACCCAGATACAAGGGAATATTTTGACTTTCTGTTTCAAATCCTAATAGCCCGCCTCCCTTCATAAGCCAGTCAGACATAGGGACCTCCTACCCACAGGACGTTTGATTTATTTCTCTGTGTCCTTGTGGTGGTTTGGTAGCTTAGCTTGCACACGAAAGAACACAGGAACAAAGCAGGGGACAGAGGAGCACTGCAGAGGAGTCCATTCCCCTTCGCTGTCTCTGTCTTTCTGGATCTAGCAAATGAGGAAATTCAGGCCACTCAGTCTGACTTTTACAGATCTGAATGTGGGGTAACTTGGAAACATATAATCCAATGATTCACATAATTTTTTATGATTATGTGGACTACAAAGATATGGCTAAAGATGAACTCAAGTTTAAGCTGCATTTTATTTAGTAAAGTTTTTGTGAAGTGAAGTCGCTCAGTCATGTCTGACTCTTTGCAACCCCATGGACTGTAGCCCACCAGGCTCCTCCTTCCATGGGATTTTCCAGGCAAGAATACTGGAATGGGTTGCCATTTCCATTGTACTTGATATTTTTTGTGGGTTTTTTTTGTTGTTGTTGTTGTTGTTGGTTGTTTGTTTTTGGCCTCATTGTATGATTTTGGGGATTAGTTCCCAGCCTGCAGAAGTGAAAACACAGAGTTCTAACCATTGGACTGCCAGGTAATTCCTGTGCTTCATATATTTAAATCCTCTTGGTTATTATCCATGCTAATCAGAAAGTATTTAAAATCACAAAAACACTTCTGTCTGCACCTTGAGGCCTATACCACCAAACATTAAAAGTGGCTCATCTTTTAGGAAAAATAGAAAAAAAAGTTTTTTTTCAGGAAAAAAATACTAAAATTTCTTATACTGCAATTTGAAGTCAACCATGCTTCTCTTCTGTAGGTTGTTTTTGGTCACTATACAGTCACTGTGTAGAGTCAAGATGAAGATGTCACCTGAGACAAATGTTTTCTATGTAACCCTAAGCAAGGCCAACCCATTTATTTCAGTTCAGCAAAAATTTATCATAAGCCTAGGACCAGGCTAGGTGCTATAGGCAGAAAAGTAGACGCTAAATGAGGACCTGGGACAATATAGCAATGACGATATTATAGAGGAGATCAATTATTTAGATGAGAGAGGAAGACTTCCCCATTGGTCCAGTGGTTAAGAATCCACCCACCAAGTTCAGGAGGATCTCACATGCCACAGAGCAACTAAGCCCGTGTACCACAACTACTCAGCCTGTGCTCTAGAGCCCGAGAACCATAACAACTGAGCCCTCGCCAGGACTACTGAAGTCTGTGGACATAGAGCCAATGCTCCGTGACAAGAGAAGCCACTACAATGAGAAGCCTGCACGCTGCACCGCAACTAGAGTAGGCCCTTCTCAGTGAAACTAGAGAAAGCTTTCACACAGCAACGAAGACCCAGTGTAGCTAAAAATTTAAATAAACAAATAATAAATAAATAAATAAATGAGAGAGTATATTGCAGTTGGTGGTGGGGCAGTGGGAGGAGAGTATGATGGAGTTGGTGATAGAAGACAGTTATGATACCATTTCAATTAAGAATTCCTCCACGGGACTTCCCTGGTGGTCTAAGTGGCTAAGACTCTGAGCTCCCAATGCAGGGGGCTCCGGTTTGATCCTTGGTTGGGGAACAAGATCCCACAAACTGCAACTAAGACGATGCAGCCAAAAAAATAAGTAAATAGAATTCCTCTAGACCATGACTGCCTTGAAGGCAGCACACAGGACTGTATCAAGACCACTGGTTTTTGTTTAGGGCGTTGCTTCTCTCCCACTCAGGCTTTCTCCTTTTAGGTCTTGCTTCCCTCACCAAACGTTTAATGAAAGGGAAAATTCTTTCTCTTCAAATGCAAAATGTATTATTTGGCTAAGGGCCAGTAAGGTAGACAAACTATTCACAAAATACAGTTGAGGTAAGGACATAGTTCATGTTATGAGAAAGGATACAAATCTTTTGAGATTTCAAAGGATCACTCACAGGAATAAAAAAGGAAGGGGAGCAAGTAAAGCAGAAAAGCTAGCACATGTGTGTTGCCAGTTTAGTTTAGTCATGGTGTTAGAAAAACTCCATCCAAAAGACCTTGTTTTATTTATTTAATCAAGTAATCATTCTCTTTCTGAAACCTTTGGATGCAAGCACAGAAATGAAGGTATTCATGAAGTCAGACTTGTACTTGCCAGAAAATAGTAAGGAATGCCAATTTAATCTCAGCTACCTGAGTGAGTCCTAAGGGGAAGATGAGCTCATGAATGCATATACAGATCATTACAAAGCTGAATTAAAATATATTAAATATGGAAGTCGGATATGAACCCCTAAGGGTTATACAACGTAAAAAGGATAGTTGAAAAACAACCTGAAGATTTATAAGTGGGGAACCTAGATCCTCGCTGGCTGGGAAAACAGTTACTACTCACTCTTTAAGGAAACACATATAAAGCTTGGGATTTGAAAGCCCTAGCACTCCAACTGATCTAAATGAATGTAAATTTGCGGGGAGGACCTTCCCTTATCCTTCCTTTTGTGGTCTCCACAGCCTCTGGACCCGACAGGACCCTATAACTCTTATTAACTGAATTGGATGGAGCTAAAATAAAGACATAAACATCCTAAATCATCCACTGAAATCTTCTTAAAAGGGTAAGTTTCATTTATTTTCCAATTTTAAAAAAATTATATACTTACTTAGCAAAGTATATGCATAAGCTAAAATGTTGAATATTTATTTTAGTATTTTATTTTTGGGTGACATTGTCTTGAGCATGCCCACTCCACCACCCCACATGCACCAGAAGTGTCACATTCAGGGAGTGTGCTGTGCTAGAAAACTTTGACGTATTAATGAATTGCCATCACTAGGGGACTCAATGGGAACCAAAAGTTTACAGACTTGAAAATAAAATGAAGCGGCCGCCAATCAAAGTGAAGAAATATATAAATTCATACAAAAGAATAGGAAAAAATGTGAATTAAAGTTAAGACAATGCTGAGACTATGGAAAGCATTAAAAATTTAGGAATAGAAAGGAGATTTATGTGCCAAGACAGATTAAAGAACCATAATGTAGAAAAGGGTTTTTATATTTTTAAAAATTTTTAATGCAGGAGATAGTTGAAGATTCTCAAAAATAATACAAAAAGATTGGGACCCCCCCAAAAAATGAACTAATATTCATTAGTTCAACTATATAAATAATGAACTAACATAGACTTTTTTAAAAGTATATTTGATTTACAATGTTGGTTGATTTCTGCTGTACAGCAGAGTGACTCAGTTTTATATATATATATATATACACATTCTTTTTTCATATTCTTTTCCATTATTGTTTATCACAGGCTACTGAATACAGTTTCCTGTGCTATACAGTAAGACCTGTTGTTTATTCCTTCTCTAACCCCAAAGTCCCACTCCATCCTCCCACACTTCCTCCCTCTTGGCAACCACAAGTTTGTTCTCTATCGATATCGTTTTTGACAGGTAATGACTATTCTAAAAGTTGTGGAGAACCACAAAAGTAAACACTGAGAGTAAACATTTTGGAATAATGAAGAAAACATTTACACTGCACAGATATACATTATTAAAATTTCAGAAATATCTGCTTACTGTTTTAACTAACATGAAAAAATCAGGAAGACAAAATCTGGAAAGAAAGAAATACTGATTTGTTTCTTATACTCTTAGAAATGGACCTAACCAGACATGTTTTTAGTTAATGGAGATTAAATGATTATTTAAGAGTGGATTATTTAAGAGTGGGTCACAAGCAAATTTATCCTAGAGAATTCTGAAGCAAAAACTCAGCAATCACAAATACGAAAGAAAACCTGGATGATTCTACCTGAAAGACAAATGAGCCTCCAATGTTAAAGGAATTCCTTTTATTCTATGATATAATTTCAAATTCTTGTTTACTCTACATTCAGCAAACCGAGAATTCTACCAGTAAAAAGTAAATAACAAAGCACATCACCTTGGAATTCTGCATGTCTTTAACTGAAAAGAATCATTAGCAATACTGTAACTAAAGACCCAGGTACAATTCTTTCAGTAACAAATTCTGACTTAATTTGAAAGTAAATAAACTAATTTCAGACTGTAAGTTTCGGAAGGGATAAGGCACTAAGAATTTCAATCTTGTTCAGTGCTTTTCTTCCACAGAGACAAATTAAAATGAAATGGGGGAGAAAAGTCCTGGAAAGAAAAAGCATTTAGTACATTTTTTAGTTCTTTGGTGTAAAGAACTGGTCATCAGAGTGGAATTTTACTAATCATTGGATTCTAGTCCGCTTATTTAGGTTCCATCTTGTATAAGCAGAACATCCCATGTTTGTATGTTCTTTTCTTTGAAATAATTCCACAGTTAGGGTCAGTTATTCTTTGAAAGGCTTTGTGCTTGCTTGTTATTCCTGGTATAACAGAAATGTTAGCCAATGTACCTTTAAAGTTTAAAAGACCAGCAAATGTAATTCAATATGTGAGCTTTAAAGTTCTTTTTGTTATCTTACTTGGCATTTACCCATACTTTTTACTAGCTTCACTTTTTACTTAAATGAGTAAATTTTATTTTTTATGCGGTAATTTGAATCCATAATAACAATTTTGTAGATGCTTACACATGTGTGTGTGTGTGCATGTGTAACAGAGGAAATCAACATCTCTCTCATGGACACCTATTTAGAAGTATTCACTAACATACTGAGGTATTATCTATGTCACAGTAAAGATGAGTCATCAGCCTTTGCCTTCAAGGAGATTACCATCTATTTTAGCTGATCTAATTTACAATTTATATTCTTTTCATAGGATGAAAGATTAATTAAGTTTTTTATGTATTGAGTAGGGCACCTCTCCTGAGAGGTCAGGAGATAAAAGGATTTTGAAGTCCGATGGACCTGGGCTTGAACCTCAGCTATGCACTCTTAGGACTTTTGTTTACTGAAAGCTGAGATTTCCACTTATAAAATGGGGATGCTAATTTTTAGCTTACAGAGGTGTCAAGAATGTTGTGTAATAATAATACATATAAAACATCTATCACCATAGATGTGCTTAGTCACCAAGTCATGTGCAACTCTTTGTGACCCCATGAACCACCAGGCTCCTCTGTTCATGGGATTCCTCAGGCAAGAATACTGGAGTGAGTTGCCATTTCCTCCTCCAGGGGATCTTCCCCATTCAGGAATCTAACCCACATCTCCTTCCTGCATTGGCAGGTGGATTCTTTACCACTGAGCTACCTGGGAATCCCATCACCATAGATCAGATCAGATCAGATCAGTCGCTCAGTTGTGTCCGACTCTTTGCGACCCCATGAATCGCAGCACGCCAGGCCTCCCTGTCCATCACCAACTCCCGGAGTTCACTCAGACTCACGTCCATTGAGTCACTGATACCATCCAGCCATCTCATCCTCTGTCTTCCCCTTCTCCTCTTGCCCCCAATCCCTCCCAGCATCAGAGTCTTTTCCAATGAGTCAAATCTTCGCATGAGGTGGCCAAAGTACTGGAGTTTCAGCTTTAGCATCATTCCTTCCAAAGAAATCCCAGGGCTGATCTCCTTCAAAGCCCTACATTTTTAGCCTCTCCCATCTCCATATATGTTATTTAAATACTCAATTTGATAATTGTCCATAATTTCCTCCATTAATTTTGGTCCAGGATTTTTAAATAATTTCATAAATGCAGCCAGGTTGTAACTGGCTGTACTTTGGGTAGTGAATGAGGCAGCAATCCAGTTGTTTCAAATTCAAAGAACATATTGGAATGCAAGAGCCTGAAGCTCAAGAGCCCCACCACAACCCTCACACATCATCACCCCAGTCACAGCCTCCACTGTTAGAAATGGTCTGCCAGGGTCAGGAATGCCCCCAGGGAGAAGAACAGGAGAAAAAGATTCTTTGTGTTTCTAAAAATCCTGGGGAAATGTGGCTAAGGAGATACGGATTTGTTTTCCCAGTGTTCTCTTTAAAAAAGGGGGGCACATAAATTATATCAATAGAGTTTGACTAGAAATAAATATTGGGGCTTCTCAGCCTTCTGGCCCCAACATACCAGATCCATTGTGTAGCTTTTCACAGAGAACACAAAGAGAAGTCTTTTCATTCCTGGACAGCTCTCCCTCCTTTCCCATTTTATTGAATTCTATTGAACCATAAGGGAAGTAAGCCTAAGGCCAAACTTTAATTGTGTATCTGAAACCCAGATAGTCAACTTCCTTTTTGTCCTCCCGGTCACTCTTTGTCATGGTCTCCCTCAAAAGAGAATCGGGATACTTGCTATAATGATTGAGAAGACAGAAAGGTGTCCCTAATCAAGAAATCTTGAAACTTAACCAAAGTCCTCAAACCCTACTAGTCTAGGGGGAAGACTTTGTCATTCTTTAATTCTCCTCTTTCTACATCCGCCTGCAATATGGGAGACCTGGGTTCGATCCATGGGTTGGGAAGATCCCTGAAGGAGAGCATGGCAACCCACTCCAGTATTCTTGCCTGGAGAATCCCCATGCACAGAGGAGCCTGGTGGGCTATAGTCCATGGGGTCGCAAAGAGTCAGACATGACTGAGAGACTAAGCACAGCACACAGCAGGAAAGAACTAGGAAGTCCTGGGGTAGTGTGGGGTAGCTGTAGAAAGAGGCAGTGAGAATCACTGTGGTTGTTAAGTTCAGACACTTTTGGGCTTCCCTGGCGGCTCAGATGGTAAAGAATCTGCCTACAATGCAGGAGATCTAGGTTCAGTCCCTGGGTGGGGAAGATCCCCTGGAGAAGGAAATGGAAACCCAAGAATACTCAGTATTCTTGCCTGGAAAATCCTATGGACAGAGGAGCTTGATGGGCTAAATAGTCCATGGGGTGGCAAAGAGTCGTATATGACGGAGCCACTGACACACACACGATGATTTAGGGAATGTTAAAAAAGAAAATTCCATGGATGTAGGAGCCTCGTAGGCTATAGTGCATGGGGTCACAAAGAGTCGGACATGACTGAGTGACTTCAGTTTCAGTTTCAAAAAGGATAACCCTGGGTGAAAGGAAATTTTTATGTATTTTTCAAAATGAGACTATCTCTCACTTTTGTTGAAACTGTTGGTATTTTGGTGGAGAATTTCTAGCTTGTTTTTCCTCTCTGCATTGTGAGTTTTCTTTAAATTTCATTTAAGAAAATTTAAATGCAAATAACATACATAAAGTGTATAAGTCTTAGTGAATAACTCAGTGAATTTTTATACATTGCTGTATCTGTATAATTCAAGCAGAACAGTACCTTAGGATGTTTTTATCACTCATGGAAGGCTCCCTGAGTCACTTCCCAGTCAATAACCCCTCCATGATAAACATTCTTTGAACTACTTCTAAATTTTGCCTGATTTTGAATTTCCTAGGAATTAAACCACAACTGTACTTTCTTGGTATATGGTTTATTTTGAGCAAAATTAAGTCAATGAGGTTCATACATATTGTTTTATATATCAATAATTTGTTCTTTTGCTTTATAGTATTCCATTGTGTGAATATACAATTTATCCTTCCCTGTTGATGAATATTTGTGTTGTTTCCATTATTTGGCTGTTTTTAGTAAAGTTGCCTTGAGCATCTCCACTGTGGATTCTTAATTTTCTCCAGGCCTCTTCTCTGTAGGATATGTTGAGTAGAATTGTGGAGAGGATTTACAGGCACCAGTTACTCTTGTTCCAGGTTTATTCTTTGGGTTACCTTGGTACCAGAATTCAAATTAAAAGGAAAAAATAATAGGGAGGGAGGAAGAAAGAAAGAAAAGAAGGAAGGAAGGAAATGTGTAGGCATGTCAGTATAAAACTTAAACTCATAATTCCCACTTTATAGAGGTATTTGATCATCTTAATTTGCAGTGGCTAAATAAGTAATGCTTACATGATTACAGACATCTTTACCTCACTCTTGGAAATAATCCATGCCCTCTGGAAATGATTTAAAGAGCTTTGACATATCCCTTTAAGATGTGATAAAGTCATAGTGTCAAGTACAATTTCCAGAGCCAGGTTAACTAGGAAGGTTAGTTGACTTTGAGTATTTTTCCTAAAAGTTTTTTGTATTTTTTTTAACTTCAAGAAGAGTCCAAACATTTAAACAAACAAACTCCCAGGGAGACTATGAAAAACAGTGAAATGTAGTTAGTCACTCTTTTATGAAGCTTTATTGCTGACTTTTTATCTTTTGATTCCTTATTCTACTTCCCCCCATATTTTTCCACTTTTGTTGTTGCTTAATCTTGCTTCCTCAAATGTGAAAAGTCATTAAATGTTCAACTTAGTTCCCTTGAGCCCTAGAATCTACTACATTAATAAGTTATCTAAACAATTACCTAAACACTATCCCTTTTTAAATTTTATATATAGATCATCTTAGAAACTGGTCAGTTACAATAATCAGTGCATGGTAATTAGCAAATTAATTTTCAACAGTTTTTTCTTATTACAGAGAACTTCCTATCATTAGGATAGTTCTTAATTGTGTCTTCATTTTGGGAATGTTGGCTTATTTTTAATCGTATTCTTGTTCAGTTATGAGGAAATATACATATTGTATGTAACATCATCGCTCAGTGTTTGAAATCAGATTATAGTCATTTTCAATGAAGTTCATGCCAAATGAAGCTTGAGAGTTTTCATGAGAAATCGAGTTATATTAAGCCACAGAACCTCTTAAGAGAGCCACTTGGTACTGTACAATAAATTGCAAATGATATGAAAACAGTAACAAATAGCTGTGCAAACATGAGGAGCCAAATTCTGGACACCAACTCTTTAATTAAAAAGAGTTAATCTAAAAAAAAAAAGACAAAAGCAAAACAACAACAAGAAAAACTTGTTAATTTCAGGGTTTAGCAATCATGGGTAAAAGTTTAAAATGTGCTTAGAATTTGCCTATGACATTGGCCACCAGCATGTAGGGCTGGATAAGTGAAACTTTGAGTGTTTTGCCTCACCTTTGGAAACAGTTTTATTTAAAGAAAGAATGGAAAGTATACAGGCCAAAGTTAAGAGAAAAGTATTTGGGTGAAAGGCAATGGACATAGAACTGCATTAGATAAATATGGAAAAAGCTTGGCAAATCTTGTGTTGCTTCGAAGGACATTTTTGAGTCTCCTGTGTCTTCTTTAAAAACCACATTAGCAGAACTCTTTCCATCTGGGAAAGAGTTCTCTGTCCTAACTGACACAGCAAGGCCAGCTCTCAGGCTTCCCTTTGTATTAAGCTGTCAGGAAATAGTCCTTTGTTAGTTCTGTAGTTCTGGATCCAAAAAGGCTGAAGTGATAAAAATATAAATTGTGATTCTATTAAAAAAAACACTTTGGCAAGAGAGCTGGTTTTAAATTCCTATGATAGTTTTCAGCTTGTTCAAGGTTCCCATTCAACATTTACAATTGACTCAGTGTTAAGGAGAAAAAACCTGTTGATACAGCTCCTTTAAGAGCTTTGGTTTCAAAACCACCATGCAGATAGCACGCATTCCTGTGGCGGGAGGCTGAAGGCAAAACGGAAGCCTTCCCGGTTCATTCAAAGAAGGAGAAAGAAACTGAACTTACCTCCCAACAGGTGAAGTTAAGCATGCCCTGTAAGTGGATTGATTTATTCTTCACAGTGAAGTTCTGTTCACAGGGAGTTTGAGGAGTATGCTTTCTCACCCAATACCCTTCTATTCTGCTACTGCACTCGACAGCCCCCAGCTCACTGGGGATATTTATTCCTTCTTCAGAGATGCCTTTCTTCTGCCTTAATGATAGTACTTTTTTCTCTTTCTATTTAGCTCAGAAGGAGAATTTTTTTTCCCCTTTTCCTTCTGTTTTTGGTGGCTTGTCTGATACATTGCATTCTTTCTCTCTCTCTCTCTTTTTTTTTTTTTTGCTTTTTAGTTACTATGCTCAGTGCACATCTTAAAAACAAATGCATTATCAAAATAATACAAAATAAATGCATGCTCGAAAATAATAATGGGTTTGATCCCTGAGTTGGAAAGATCCCCTGGAGAAGGGAATGGCTGCCCCCTCCAGTATTCTTGCCTGGAGAATTCCATGGACAGAGGAGCCTGATGGGCTACTGTCCATGGGGCTGCAAAGAGACAGACACGACTGAGCGGCTAACACTTAAAATAATAAAGGGATAATATAACTGTTCTCAGTGATTATATTCTTTGAGCATTTAAAGTTTTGAAAGTGCTGAGAAATTTCTTAAAAAAAAAAAAACTGGAAAACTTCTAACAGAAACAAATTTTGTGAAGCTTTTAATTTTTGTCCTTATGAATTGTTTATAAAAATACCTACTGTTTCAGAAATATGAATGTTTTAGCATAGTGGAGGTTCAATAGATTAAGGCTTTGACTGATTTTGCATTTGCAATTACTCTGTACATTTATCTATGGAGTGACTTTTATATATTTAAGCAGAGGTAGATAAAAATGTTAGACAATGCAACAACTTAAAAAAAAATAAAAGAATAACATAACAGTTGCTGATAATCCAGTGGTTAAGATTGAGTGCTCCCAACGCAGGCGCCCGCAGATTCAATCTCTGGTCAAGGAACTAAGAAAGGAAGGAATAGTGCTCAGTCTTGTCTGACTCTGCAACCCCATGGACTGTAGCCTGCCTGGCTCCTCTACTCATGGAATTTTCCAGGCAAGAATACTGGAGCAGGCTGCCATTTCCTACTCTAGAGGGTCTTCCCAACACAGGGATTGAATCATTGTCTCTCTTGTGTCTCCTGCACTGGCAGGCAGATTCTTTACCACTGGGTCACCTGGAAACAGGGAACTAAAATCCCACATAAGAAAAAAAGAAAAAAAGAGTTGCTGATATTATTCTTTGAAAGTCATGTCCTAGTATTGCTATTTAAAATTTTTAAACTGTTATGAAACTCCACAGCAAAATTGAAACCAGAGGTGTGTGGTAACCAGTTCTGAATTACTCCCCCTCCCTGGGTTTGCTCTCCAGTCTCAGTGGTTCTTGATATTCAAAGACAGGCTCCTGAGCTGCTCGCAGTGTCCAGCTGGAGCCACGGGCTGATCTGACTCATCCACACTTTTATCTTCTGAGATCATTCATTTTAGGAACAGTGACATCAGTTTTCCAGGAGGCTGGCTGACTAGGATTACCACCAAAGGAATGAAATCAAAGGACTTGGAATAGTACTTGATTCATAGTAGGAGCTTGATAAGCATTTGTTGGATAAAAGTTTTCAACTTTCTTTTATACCAGTTATATTCCTAACCAGATCATGAGGGAATGAGTTTTCTTTTTTGTTTGTATTGCAGTTATAAGCCTCGCTTAAAAAATACGGTGACTTGACATTGTTCAAATTAAGTAAAAAGGTTTTACTCTAGCATTCCAAGCCCTCCAAACCTTCCTCGCTTTATTTTCATCTTATCCTTAAAATTTTGCTTCAGGGAGATGGGGAAGGAAAGTTGCTGAGCTGGTGGTGCTCCAAAATCCTGCCCACCTAAATCAGAGCAGAGTTTCATATTGAATTTTGTCACACATACAGTGTTGTTGACTGGGATGGTTTAACTGCTCAAAATAAAATTTAAGTAACTATCAAAAATCGACATTAAAAAACTTCTGCCTTAGAACAATATAAGCCTTAGACAAACCCTGATAATTCACTATCCCCTCTCTAGCAACTTGCCAGGATCCAGTCACCTTTTGACGGCTTCCACCTGATCTCAGTTACTTGCATTTTTGCCAGCAGTAGCAGTATAAGTGGCAAAATTAGAACGTTGACAACTAGAACATGCATGCCCTCTGGGAAATGCTGATACTACTTAATGAATGGTCATTCCCTTGGAAAAAGACAAAGTTGTTTAGAGCAGAGCTTCTTGAACTTGCCAGAGTGTACCAGAAGCACTGGAGGTATCTTCACAATTCGGATTCTGATTCTGTAAATCCAGGGTGGGGCTGGAGTTCTGCATTTTTAATGAGTCACTGGTAATGAGACCTGTCCTGGTCCACATTACTGTTACCCGGGCAGTTTCTTAAAACTGCAGATGCCTGGGTTCCTCCTCCATTTTTATCCTCCTATCCCCTTCCTTACCCCTGGTGAACTGACCTGCATTATGGTCTTAGCATAAGGATTTTTTTACTTTTTAATCTCCCAAGTGATGCTACTATCCAGCCAAGCTAATATACCTCTAGATCTTGTTTTTAACCAGTTCCACTTGGCAATCCATTCACTGGCATGCCTCAGCTGCCTGACCCCTGTACATATTTGATTTTGTGCATTAAATAGCCCACCCTTTCTTGAAGAAATCACATGGGTTTTTCAAAACCCCTTTGCAAATATTACTGCATTTATCAGATATATAACATGTTAAAAAAATTCTTCTTGCAGTCTCCTTGCTCTAAGTCTCATATAACTAAATTTGTAACTCCTAAGGCAATGACCTCTTTCTGCCTTATAATTATATGGGTGTTTATCTACCTCCCTAGTTGATAAGCTACCTAAAGGCAGACATTGTCTCACCACTTTTATCTTTCCCTGCAAGCAGGACTTCTCTACCCCCATCCCCACACAGTGCCCTGAGCACACATGTCTTCACTCAACAAACATTCATGAGCTGATGTGCCAAGCAGCCCGGGCTTTGGTGAGACAAGCAGAAGACGATGCATTCCTCCCTGCTTCTAGAGCTTCACAGTCAAATGAGGAAGACAGATATTCACAAGTAATTTGCAAAAACTAACATTAAGAGTTTGACTGAGACTTGAGGGAACCTGAACTTTTCCAGATTAGAAAGAATGTCTTTTGGAGGAAGTGATTAAGGCCTGACACATGTCCAGGTAGAGGTTGGGAACAAGAGTAAATAACATTTCAGAGAGAGAAAACTAGCATTTATATGATTTTTTAAAATAAATTACACTTTTTTCAACTGAAAAATCTTACTACCCCTAACCTCTGCCCACTAAAGTCCCCAGAGAGGTGCCAACTATTATTAGTGTCCAGTGAATCTTTTCAGAGTCTTCTCCTTAAGTATGTTCAAACAAATGTACACTAAGCACTGTGTTTTCACCTCTGAACCATGCTCTTTCCCCCTTCACAGTTTTTTTTCTGTATTTCTTCTCATTTCAGTACAGAGAGTGCTTCTTTAGTTTTCATAAGAAAACATTGTCTTTAAACTGAACAGTATTATATTGTGTGCATGTGTTAAGTATATCCCCAATAGATGTGTTGCTTGTAATATCTTATTATTGCAAACAATGCCACAATGAATAACCTCGTAATCTAGATATTTTTCACACAGGAAAGTTTATCTATAAGATAATTGATCCAAAGAGAAACTGTCGATTCATGAGCGTATGCATGTGTGATTTTGTTCTGTTAGATTGCATCCCATAAGTAATGTATCATTGTACATTCTTACCAAAAATATATAAGACCTCTTTTCCCTACCAGCTCTCATTAGTATGTTATCAAACTTTTCAATGTTTTTCAGATCTAACAGGTAAAAGTGATATCTTAATAGTTTTAATTTGAATTTCTCTCATGAGTGAAGTTCAACAGCTTATGTTTAAGAGCCATTTATATATATATATTTTCTGTGAACTTGTTTTCTTATTGCTTATCATTTTTATATTCAGTTGTTTAGTAATTTTCTTACTGATTTTTAAAGGCTCTTTATATTTTCACTTTTTGAATGTGAATACTAGTATCTATTAGTCTTTTGCATTTGTTTATAGTGTTGTGCATTTTTGTTAGTGTTTGCTTGTTTGTTTTTACCTTGTTGGATTTGATTTGGGAGAAATAGAGGAAGAAGAGAAGTGGCAAAAGAGGGGACTGAAAAGGCAGGAGATACATATTAAACGGTGGAGACAATGTGATTTTTTAAGGACAAAAATGACTTGATAAATGTTCTGAGAAAGGAGGGAACGACAGATTGGAAGCGAGAAGTCAAAAACTATCATAGTCTAATCCAGAAGTGTTGAATACCTGAACTTGGGTAGTAGAGTGAAATAGAAAGGAAGGGCCATTTTAAGAGATAAACTCAGCAGAACTTGGAAACCAATTAATTGTACATAATGAAAGAGAAGGTAGAAAAAAAATCTATTGATCTCTCAACCTTGGGCAACCTTGTAGTGGTGCTGAGACCTAGTCAGAGAACTTAAGAGAAGGAACAAATTTAGGGAGGAAAAGACAACAAAAAGAATGCTGCTGCTGCTGCTGCTGCTAAGTCGCTTTAGTTGTGTCCGACTCTGTGCAACCCCATAGACGGCAGCCCACGAGGCTCCCCCGTCCCTGGGACTCTCCAGGCAAGAACACTGGAGTGGGTTGCCGTTTCCTTCTCCAATGCATGAAAGTGAAAAATGAAAATGAAGTCGCTCAGTTGTGTCCAACTCTTAGCGACCCTATGGACTGCAGCCTACCAGGCTCCTCTGTCCACAGGATTCTCCAGGCAAGAGTACTGGAGTGGGGTGCCATTGCCTTCTCCAATAAAAAGAATGAGTTTGATTTTAAGCTTTTAGATATCAAAATGAGTTTGGTTTTAAGCTTTTAGATATCAGTACTATATTTGAAGCGTTTCCCTGGTGGCTCAGTGGTAAAGAATCTGCCTGCCAATGCAGGAGATGCAGGTTCCATCCCTTGGTTGGGAAGATCCCCTGGAGGAGGAAATAAAACCCACTACAGTATACTTGCCTGGGAAATCCCATGGACAGAAGTAACCTGATGGGCTGCAGTCCATGGGGTCGCAAGAGTCAGACACAACTTAGTGACTAAGCAACACTATATTTGAACTCTTTGCATTTACCTGCCACTGGGCAAAGATTCTGATGTATTTAGGAATAAATATATAATTTAATGTTGATTCATACAAGGTAATTACTTGAGGAAAGAAATTACATATAGAGATGCTAGAGAAAAGGTCTATGAATTCCCAGTATAAAAGATGACTGCCTCTGAAATTGTGGGAAAAGATAAATAGAGCATGTAATAATAAAAACAACAAAAGCTGATACAAGTCTACATAAACTATAACAGGAAGCATGAGGCAATCTTAACAATAATAATTTAGCCTTTGTTCCACATGCCAGTCCCAGCACATTATATCTGAACTTGGGCTCCAGGACTTTAGGCACTTAAATCCTGGTGAACATTCAAAGAGCAAGAAAGATAATTAAAAGGTTAGAAATAATAGCTGAGGCATGAAATAAATGTACTTGAGTTGGCCTGGAGAAGAGGAGAAAAAATGGTGACTCTATTCACAATAGATGAAGCCACTGGAGAAATAAGTATTTGCCCAGAGTTCAGAAAAGGAGTAAATTGTAAATTGATATACATGAGATAATGGGGCAAAACTTTCTGAGATGAAGGTTAAGTATTAGATGACAGTCACATTTAGTAGTACAAGTTATCTGGAGGTTGTGAAATCTTCTGTCTGTGAGTCTTTAAAGCATAGAGAGCTACATGGGAAATCTTCTATTTAGCAAATAACTCTGTACTTAAGAATCCAGTTCCTGATCCTGTCAGCAAAAATCCAGCACAAATCTTGTGCAAGTTGCTGCCGTAAGATCCCTATTCTAGAAGGCCATCTCCACCATCAGGGCCCCTTCAAGAGCCATTTATTTATTCTGTGATATTTTTAAATGATACACATGAGACATTATTTTGCATGCTAAGAATGGGCAGAGAGTGAATAAAAGAGAAGAAAGAATGTATCCAAAGCTGATAAAGTAGGACCCTGTTATCAAGTACTGAGCAACTAGCTGCTCACCTCTAAAACCCACTTTCTTGAAAAGCTATCTCTTGTCATAGTTCCCACTTCCTAGATCCTTCCTCTGATTCCTCCCAAATTCCTGCCTGAGTCTGGTATCTCAGCGGTCAGTGCAGGGCACTTGGGGATCCACTGCTCCAAAAATAAGTAGAAAATTCAAGAGTCTGGATTTAATATTTTTCAAATAGAACACAGACTGTCTGTAGTTTTAATTTGTCTCAGAATCATTCAAGACATAATTTATTCACTGAGCTTCCTTATTTCCTTTTGACTATCTGCTCTTTGACAGTCACCAGTGAATGTGACAAAAGATGGTGGTTTTTGAAGATTTATTTTAATAAAGAGAGTAAATTTTAATTGCTCAGATAGGCAAAATCAGAATATACATCGTGTAGGTACTCTGTTTATGTAATACATATAGATATGTATTTTTAGATGCTTAGTAATGCAAAATACTTGGAAGGAAAGCTGCTACCAGAATACATGTTTAGAAATTAGCTGAATGTTTTTTACAGGCGTATTTAGAATTGGAAATCGATTGCCATATGGATTGTGAATTCTTTGATTTCTTTGAAGATAGTATTTGATGGAGTTAGTGTCCTTGGCACTGAAGTCAGTGTAGGAGCACAGGACTGTTTCCATCTTTGGAGAAGTCAGCCATGCTGAAGTCAGCCATGCTGATTTATAAGTTACCTGTAGGACAGAAAGACATGTTCCCCCCATAATTTTTATTTACAGATGCCCTATATCACTTGATCCAATTCTCCAGATAGAGGGCCTGGCAGTAGCAGAAGGTAGGATTAAGGAGAAAATTGTAAGGTCAGTGAGATCAAAAAGATCATTTTACTGGTAATTTCTCCAGCATTCAGAGATGTGCAAACTAACCAGAATAAATTTGTAGCAGAAAGTAGGAAGCGACCTAGCACTGGAACTGAGTTTGGCTTGGAAACGATAGATTTTTTAACTGTGCATAAATAGGCAGACTTTGATGACTATTTGAGAACATAAAATGTAAAGTGTTGGGGGAGGGATCCAGAAATCCCCAAATTGTGTTTTTATAGAACAATTATTTATGACCATAATAAATCCAATGATCAATTTCCCAAGCATAGTAAAATATGCCAGGTGATTAATAAACATTAGCCAGTTAAATCTTCATAGACATTTTGCAATGTAAGGAATATTTACAGAAGAAAAACCTGAGGCTCAGATAATAATTTTCCCTACTTAGAAAATGGCAGTGCTGGCATTCAAACTCAAATTTATCTGGTTCCAAAACTGTTCTATGAAGACCTACAAGACCTCTTAGAACTAACACCCAAAAAAGATGTCCTTTTCATTATAGGGGACTGGAATGCAAAAGTAGGAAGTCAAGAAACACCTGGAGTAACAGGCAAATTTGGCCTTGGAATACAGAATGAAGCAGGGCAAAGACTAATAGAGTTTTGCCAAGAAAATGCACTGGTCATAACAAACACCCTCTTCCAACAACACAAGAGAAGACTCTATACATGGACATCACCAGATGGTCAAAACTGAAATCAGATTGATTATATTCTTTGCAGCCAAAGATGGAGAAGCTCTATACAGTCAGCAAAAACAAGACCAGGGGCTGACTGTGGCTCAGACCATGAACTCTTTATTGCCAAATTCAGACTGAAATTGAAGAAAGTAGGGAAAACCACTAGATCATTCAGGTATGACCTAAATCAAATCCCTTATGATTATACAGTGGAAGTGAGAAATAGATTTAAGGGCCTAGATCTGATAGATAGAGTGCCCGATGAACTATGGACAGAGGTTCGTGACATTGTACAGGAGACAGGGATCAAGACCATCCCCATGGAAAAGAAATGCAAAAAAGCAAAATGGCTGTCTGGGGAGGCCTTACAAATAGCTGTGAAAAGAAGAGAAGTGAAAAGCAAAGGAGAAAAGAAAAGATATATGCATCTGAATGCAGAGTTCCAAAGAATAGCAAGAAGAGATAAGAAAGCCTTCTTCAGCGATCAATGCAAAGAAAAAGAGGAAAACAACAGAATGGGAAAGACTAGGGATCTCTTCAAGAAAATCAGAGGTACCAAAGGAACATTTCATGCTACGGTGAGCTCAATAAAGGACAGATATGGTATGGACCTAACAGAAGCAGAAGATATTAAGAAGAGGTGGCAAGAATACACAAAAGAACTGTACAAAAAAGATCTTCACAACCCAGATAATCATGATGGTGTGGTCACTGACCTAGAGCCAGACATCCTGGAATGTGAAGTCAAGTGGGCCTTAGAAAGCATCACTACGAACAAAGCTAGTGGAGGTGATAGAATTCCAGTTGAGCTATTCCAAATCCTGAAAGATGATGCTGTGAAAGTGCTGCACTCAATATGCCAGCAAATTTGGAAAACTCAGCAGTGGCCACAGGACTGGAAAAGGTCAGTTTTCATTCCAATCCCAAAGAAAGGCAATGCCAAAGAATGCTCAAACTCCCCCACAATTGCACTCATCTCACATGCTAGTAAAGTAATGCTCAAAATTCTCCAAGCCAGGCTTCAGCAATACGTGAACCGTGAACTTCCTGATGTTCAAGCTGGTTTTAGAAAAGGCAGAGGAACCAGAGATCAAATTGCCAACATCTGCTGGATCATGGAAAAAGCAAGAGAGTTCCAGAAAAACATCTATTTCTGCTTTATGGACTATGCCAAAGCCTTTGACTGTATGGATCACAATAAACTGTGGAAAATTCTGAAAGAGATGGGAATACCAGACCACCTGTCCTGCCTCTTGAGAAACCTACATGCAGGTCAGGAAGCAACAGTTAGAACTGGACATGGAACAACACACTGGTTCCAAATAGGAAAAGGAGTTCGTCAAGGCTGTATATTGTCACCCTGTTTATTTAACTTATATGCAGAGTACATCCTGAGAAATGCTGGACTGGAAGAAACACAAGCTGGAATCAAGATTGCCGGGAGAAATATCAATCACCTCAGATATGCAGATGACACCACTCTTATGGCAGAAAGTGAAGAGGAACTAAAGAGCCTCTTGATGAAAGTGAAAGTGGAGAGTGAAAAGGTTGGCTTAAAGCTCAACATTCAGAAAACGAAGATCATGGCATCTGGTCCCACCACTTCATGGGAAATAGATGGGGAAACAGTGGAAACAGTGTCAGACTTTATTTTTTGGGCTCCAAAATCACTACAGATGGTGACTGCAGCCATGAAATTAAAAGACGCTTGCTCCTTGGAAGGAAAGTTATGACCAACCTAGATAGCATATTCAAAAGCAGAGACATTACTTTGCCAACAAAGGTTCGTCTAGTCAAGGCTATGGTTTTTCCAGTGGTCATGTATGGATGTGAGAGTTGGACTGTGAAGAAGGCTGAACGCCAAAGAATTGATGCTTTTGCACTGTGGTGTTGGAGAAGACTCTTGAGAGTCCCTTGGACTGCAAGGAGATCCAACCAGTCTATTCTGAAGGAGATCAGCCCTGGGATTTCTTTGGAAGGAATGATGCTAAAGCTGAAACTGCAGTACTTTGGCCACCTCATGTGAAGAGTTGACTCATTGGAAAAGACTCTGATGCTGGGAGGGATTGGGGGCAGGAGGAGAAGGGGACGACAGAGGATAAGATGGCTGGATGGCATCAGTGACTCGATGGACGTGAGTCTCAGTGAACTCCAGGAGTTGGTGATGGACAGGGAGGCCTGGCGTGCTGCAAATCATGGGGTCACAAAGAGTCAGACACAGCTGAGCGACTGATCTGATCTGATCTGAAAACTGTTCTTAACGTATGTCACATTGGTCCTCACTATTAGCACAGTTTTTTAGAAAACAAGTGAATTAGACTTTTCATCTTAAGTTCAAGCATTCCAAACATTCCTAGAACTGTTTTGGTTTAAGCAGACCTACTAAATTAAAGTGAGCTTTTCCAGTTTGAAGCAGTTATATGACATCACCAAAATGGTTACTAGTCAGCCATGCCTCCAAGACACAGATCAAGAGGATATTTTTAAGGACAGAGGGTTTAAAGAGAACTCAAGTGTTTGAAAGAGAAGTTGTGGTGAATGTGACAAAGGAACTTGTAAATAAAAGCCAAAAAACAGTTTGGATGTCATTGATGACACCTGTGTGAGAAACCAGCAAGGACAATGAAAATGTGAAAGTGAAGTCGTTCAGTCGTGTCTGACTCTCTGCAACCCCACGGACTGCAGCCCACCAGGCTCCTCCGTCCACGGGATTTTCCAGGCAAGAGTACTCGAGTGGGGTGCCATTGCCTTCTCCAGGAGATCTTTCCAGCCCTGGGATCGAACCCAGGTCTCCCGCATTGCAGGCAGACACTTTACCGTCGAAGCCACCAGAGAATCCCAGAAGGACAATAGCAGAGATTAATTAGGAAGGCTAAATCAGCTGAGCCCAGAAGGCATAATGGAAAGAGATACAAGGAAATTAAAGGTGAAAGTTTGTATGTTAATAAATGATGTCACTTTCAGGTAGAGTTTGAAAACCACTTAATAAAAAAGTATTGTATTCAGGGCTGTTCTGCCAGATTATATAAGGGCATGTGTTTTGTTGACATGATTGAATTTGAGTGTTCTGTTCCATCGATAATCAGACTTTTCTCCTAAGTGTAAGTTGTAATATTTAAATGTTAATATTTCTGTTTAACATTTGTTTAGAATTGCCTTAGTGACCTTAGAAGTTTTTACAAGAATAAAGTTTCCTTGCCTTCCCCTCACCCCTCACCACTCCAACCTTGCCCAGTATTATATAATTTACCTAAATAGATTACTTCTTTTTTATAATAATTTTATTTATTTTTGGCTATGCTGGGTCTTTGTTGCTACGTGGGTTTTTCTCTAGTTGTGGGGAGAGGGGTGCCACTCTCTAGTTACAGTATGCAGGCTTCTTATTATGCTGGCTTCTCTTGTTGTGGAGCACTGGCTTTAGGGTGCATGGGCTTCAGAAGTTGCGGCATGTGGACTCAGTGGTTGCAGTTCCCAGCTCTAGAGCCCAGACTCGATAGTTATGGCCCATGGGCTTAGCTGCTCCTTGGCAGGTGGAATCTTCCCAGACTAGGGATCGAACTGACATCTTCATTGGCAGGTGGATTCTTTACCACTGAGCCATCAGGGAAGCCCTAGATTGCTTATTAATGATGCATCTTTGTACTTTGGAGTGTGTCCTTTTGGGCTCAGTATACATTTCTTTAAACAAAAGAGGCCATATTAAAGCAAGCATTTCAGTTCAGTTCAGTCGCTCAGTCGTGTCCAACTCTTTGCGACTCCATGAATCGCAACACGCCAGGCCTCCCTGTCCATCACCAACTCCCAGAATTCACTCAGACTCACGTCCATCAAGTCAGTGATGCCATCCAGCCATCTCATCCTCTGTCGTCCCCTTCTCCTCCTGCCCCCAATCCCTCCCAGCATCAGAGTCGTTTCCAATGAGTCAACTCTTCGCATGAGTTGGCCAAATACCAGAGTTTCAGCTTTGGCATCATTCCTTCCAAAGAACACCCAGGGCTGATCTCCTTCAGAATGGACTGGATCTCCTTGCAGTCCAAGGGACTCTCAAGAGTCTTGTCCAACACCACAGTTCAAAATCATCAATTCTTTGGCGCCCAGCCTTCTTCACGGTCCAACTCTCACATCCATACATGACCACTGGAAAAACCATAGCCTTGACTAGACGGACCTTTGTTGGCAAAGTAATGTCTCTGCTTTTGAATATGCTATCTAGGTTGGTCATAACTTTCCTTCCAAGGAGCAAGCGTCTTTTAATGTCATGGCTGCAATCACCATCTGTAGTGTTTTTGGAGCCCAGAAAAATAAAGTCAGACACTGTTTCCACTGTTTCCCCATCTGTTTCCCATGAAGTGATGGGACCAGATGCCATGATCTTCGTTTTCTGAATGTTGAGCTTTAAGCCAACTTTTTCACTTTCATCAAGAGGCTCTTTAGTTCCTCTTTACTTCTGCCATAAGAGTGGTGTTATCTGCATATCTCAGGGTATTGATATTTCTCCCGGCAATCTTGACTCCAGCTTGTGCTTCTTCCAGTCCAACGTTTCTCATCATGTACTCTGCATAGAAGTTAAATAAGCAGGGTGACAGTATACAGTCTTGACGTACTCCTTTTCCTATTTGGAACCAGTGTGTTGTTCCCTGTCCAGTTCTAACTGTTGCTTCCTGACCTGCATACAGGTTTCTCAAGAGGCAGGTCAGGTGGTCTGGTATTCCCATCTCTTGAACAATTTTCCACAGTTTATTGTGATCCACAGTAAAAGGCTTTGGCATAGTCCATAAAGCAGAAATAGATGTTTTTCTGGAACTCTCTTGCTTTTTCCATGATCCAGCAGATGTTGGCAATTTGATCTCTGGTTCCTCTGCCTTTTCTAAAACCAGCTTGAACATCAGGAAGTTCACGGTTCACGTATTGCTGAAGCCTGGCTTGGAGAATTTTGAGCATTACTTTACTAGCATGTGAGATGAGTGCAATTGTGGGGGAGTTTGAGCATTCTTTGGCATTGCCTTTCTTTGGGATTGGAATGAAAACTGACCTTTTCCAGTCCTGTGGCCACTGCTGAGTTTTCCAAATTTGCTGGCATATTGAGTGCAGCACTTTCACAGCATCATCTTTCAGGATTTGGAATAGCTCAACTGGAATTCCACCACCTCCTCTAGCTTTGTTCGTAGCGATGCTTTCTAAGGCCCACTTGACTTCAAATTCCAGGATGTCTGGCTCTAGGTCAGTGATCACACCATCATGATTATCTGGGTCGTGAAGATCTTTTTTGTACAGTTCTTCTGTGAATTCTTGCCACCTCTTCTTAATATCTTCTGCATCTGTTAGGTCCATACCATTTCTGTCCTTTATTGAGCCCATCTTTGCATGAACTGTTCCCTTGGTATCTCTAATTTTCTTGAAGAGATCTCTGGTCTTTCCCATTCTGTAGTTTTCCTCTATGTGGTCCGCTGGAGAAGGGAATGGCAAACCACTTCAGTATTCTTGCCTTGAGAACCCCATGAACAGTATGAAAAGCAAGCATTTACTGTGGAACAAATAACCAGTGCTCTACACATACAGAGTCTTAAGGAACAATTTTATTTTGGCTCTACATCACTAAAATTTGAAGCAGCCCATTACTGGCATGCTTTAGCTCTCAAAAAGAAATTTGGCCCTGAAAAGAAAACATTTGGCTTTATAAAATAACTTATTATCAAATTTTAAATGGGGCAAAATGAACACACTATATTATATACCTTTATTTGTAAAATGTTTTTTTTCTCAGAAACTTGCTTTGGAAAGGAAAGAATCTGAAAACATTGTGAATGTACTTTGTAACAATGCGAAAGTATTTTATCAAAGTAAATATGTTTTAGTCATTCATTCAAAAAATCCAAATTCAAGCAAACAAACCAAAACCACCACACATGCACATGTATACACCCTCATAGGTATATAGATTGGGAAAAATTATACTGAGGATTTAAAATGTAAAATAAAGGCTTTATCATTTCCTGGAAATGTGTACTCAGGAAGAAAATAAAGATCACCTACTAGGGAGATCATTCACTAGCCAAAATCTGGTGACCCTTTCAGTTGTATCCAGATGTGAAGGAAAGCCTGTTGTGTCCACGCACTAAAGATATAAAATGTGGCAATTGCCTACCCAGAAGGAATGAAGGTTAGATATTATACTTATAAATTAGCAATTTATGTGATTATTAGAGAATAATCGTCTTTGTCCAATAAGGCATTGGCAGTTTAAAATTTTGTTAACAACTCCAATCAGCCAGTGCTCCATCTGCCCTCTTCATCACCACTTCTGAGCCATTTATGAGGCCCTTATTGTGTACGAGGCTCTGTGAGGAGAGAGGAACATGGAAAATGCATGCCTAAGATAAGATCTTTTGCCCATCCTGGACCTGCTTCTCAATGGACACCAGCAAAGCAGGGATGTGAAAAACTGAAGAGAGCTCAACAAAGATAAAGTGTCCGAATTTCTACATACAAAAAAATAACTGGAGAGAAACTCTTAATTTACATGCCATGTAAATTTTGTATTTTGCATTTTACAGTCTGGTGTTGACTTTATTTGAACAACACGTGAAGAATCACAATCTTTCAGAGTTCCAGACCTCAAAAAATTCTAAATGAGACCCTGTTCTTACCTCCTTTATCTTGAGATGAAAAACCTCTGATATTTTCTGTTACATATTCTTCTTTATTTTTTCCAAGAGACAGTAGCTGTGTGATCAGAAACCCTAAAATTTATCAGATTCCCTTAGGGATACAAAGGCCTCAGCAAGATTCAAGTAGTGAAAACCTGGTAGCAATAAATCTCATCCCGTCCTGATGGTCTGACTGTTTAGAGGGCAACTTTGCTATTTACCATTTCCTTCTCGATGCTTTGTTCCTGAAGCTTTGAGATGAGAAAGTAATGAACATTTTAATTTGACATATGAAAAAGAAAATAATACAAGTATTTATTTTCATGGCCACAAAATATACATTACTAATATATGTTTAAATTCTTAAAAAAAAAAAAACAGCAACAACAATCTTCTGTAATTCTGTGGAAATGAAAGTAAAAGAGCTTCCTTTTAAAAAAGAAACCACTTCTCGATTTTAGAGAGGGTTTAGATCTATTGCAGGGCATAGATGGTAGCTAGAGAGGGTCGGTTGGAGAGTAACTGTGCAAAGTGCAGATAAGGGTGAAGAGGACGTCAGGGAAAATATCATCAATGGGTAGTAATTTCCCTGAGTGCATTTTCCCCACAGAGAAGAGTTCTCTATACAGAGTTACTCATCTGTATCTCGGGCTCACAAACTGGCTGGCAAGTTTTAGTGGCAGGAAAATTGATAAATAGTTTTAGCCTAGAGATACAATTCCTCTCCTTGCACATAAATGTCTTCCCATGTCCCCTGGCTGTTTTTATCTTCAAGCATTAATCTGTGTTTCTTGGCAGAAATAAATTCATGATGATGCATCAGTAAATTCTCAACACCTCAAAGATTGCCTTAAAATTATATTTTAAAATGTTAAAAAAAATAAAATGTTACTGCATTACTGCATTAAATGAAGGGTTAACTGTTGCCTAAGAAATATAAAATATAAAAAATTGGGAGTTTTAAACCAAGGATATATGTTGATTCTAATTTTCTACGACTCTGGATAATTTATTCTGATCGTTCTCTCAAAACATTTGAAACAGTAGGTTTAGAAATCTGCATTAAAACCAAACCAAACCATCCTCTATGACTCATAACTGCCATTGTGATTCATTTAAACAGAATAGCTACAACTTCAATAATTGTCCATCCTTCTATTTTAAAATGGAGTAAACAATGAAGACACTCTTTTAAATAAGTGGCCAGTTGACGTCATTTTGTGTAGAAAGGACTACTGATGTGATTTGAGCAGCAGCAGCTTCCCACCATTAGCAACACACCCTAAAGGCAATTATATTACCCAAAGTAACAAACCCCAGAAAATAAACTAATTATATCAATAGCTGAAAAGTGAGGGAGACTAAAGACTTGCTAATTCTCACATTCTATAATTATCAGAATAATTTTTATTTCACAACCAAGTAAAAACACAACTGGACATTTCTTGCATAATAGGAAATAAGACCAGGACAGAATCGCAAACAAGACAGGTAGTAATTCTGAAAGAAGGAAAATGTACCTCTGCACATAGTGTACCGAATGACGATGCTGCATTGAGAGTCTGAGGGACAGCCAAAAGCCACTGATTATGGTAGAGGGAATTAGTAATGCCACAGATAGGAACAGATGGTTGTCAATATCAAATTTTGCAGACTTCATACTTCTGGTGGCTCTATGTATAATCTATTGTGTCTTGTGGAAGAAATCTCTCAGATGTATTAAAATAAACTTTAGAAGTGAACTTCTGGTATAAGGAACGTTTATAAAGATGTGAATATTGAGCAAGATAAGCAAAACTCGAGCAAAATCAATGTCATGTCCCCTTTATTCTAAAGTTATAATTGAAACGTATAAAGATGTTTCAATGTAACAATTAAAGCATGCTGCTGCTGCTGCTAAGTCACTTCAGTTGTGTCCGACTCTGTGCGACCCCATAGACGGCAGCCCACCAGGCTCCCCGTCCCTGGGACTCTCCAGGCAAGAACACTGGCGTGGGTTGCCATTTCCTTCTCCAATGCAGGAAAGTGAAAAGTGAAAGTGAAGTCGCTCAGTCGTGTCCGACTCCTAGCAACCCCATGGACTGCAGCCTACCAGGCACCTCCATCCATGGGATTTTCCAGGCAAGAGTACTAGAGTGGGGTGCCATTGCCTTCTCCAATTAAAGCATACATTAGAACAATAAACACATCTGGCCATTCATCATACACAAGAGAACCTTGAAGGAGAAGAGATTAGGATGAATAACACAGGATCCAATCTCTGGGAGTTTATGATAGAACACTTGTACAGTTGATGAATTGTTTGTACTCTGAGCATACAGAGTTCTCCATAAACATTTACATATAAGACCGTCAATAGAAACCCTCAGTAAAGAATGAAATTATAAAGTAAATTGCTTAAATTCTTTGCTATTTATTTTTTTCCTTAGAAAAGTTCAAGATAAATGATAATACCTCAAGTTGTTTTATATATGGTTTATATTTTAACAATTGCTAAATTTTTATCACCTCAACAGACTCATCTTACATTCACTCATTATTCACATCCCCTTTCTTTCATTACTCAATGCTTAGTATTTATATGTGCCAGGCATTGGGAATACAAATTAAAGCAAATGGCCTCTGCCCTGAAGCATACATTCATGAAACATACATTCTAGTGTAGAGACAAATACAAAATAAATAATCACAAATAATTCATTGCAAACTGTGGTAAGAACTTTGATGAAAACATATGGGCAGAGCATTGCCTAATGTAGATTAAGTAGTCCAGAGAAGTCTTTTTAAAAAAGTAAAAATTAGGCAGAGACCTAAATATGAAAGGAGTTAGATAAAAATAGAGTAGGACAATTTCTCAAGTTGTCCAGGCAGAGGTCCTGGGCCTTCTTTACATTCTACGCAGTTATTCTTGAGCAATCTTATCTAGTCCTGTGGTTTCATCTAAACACTGACAACTTCAAAATTAATTACCTGCCTCACACTTCCCTTGTGGTTCAGCTGGTAGGGAATCCACCTGCAATGTGGAAGACCTGAGTTCAATCCCTGGGTTGGGAAGATCCCCTGGAGAAGGCAAAGGCTACCCACTCCAGTATTCTGGCCTAGATAATTCCATGGACAGTCCATGGGGTCGCAAAGGGTTGGACATGACCAAGCAACTTTCACTTACACTTATCCTTGGAGCTTGAACTGGAAATCACATTACCCACTTGAAATCTCTACTGAGATGTCCTTTACGTATCTCAAACTTAAAATATCTCCAACTATTAAGTATTCATCCTCTTCCCCAGCCTCTACACCTGTCCCTCCTCCAGTCTTCTCACTCGTGGTAGAAGATTCCTATACAGTTATTCATACCAGAAACCCAAAAATTATCCTTGATCACCTTCCCTACCCTACACACATTCTTATCTGGTCTCATCAATTGATCAAGTCTCATCAATTCTACCTCCCAGATATATCTCAAATCTGATACTATTCTTGACATTATTTCTATACCAATATGTTTCCCTTGGATTACTGTGATGACAGTAATCCAAGGGAGTTTATAAATCAGAGAGTTTATACTTAACACCTATGCCGGTACAACCACAGCTGTGGAGCCACTGAATGAACATGTCAGACTTGTAGAGGAAACTCTTTCACTTAATATTTTCCAGAGTATCTTATGACAAAAGCTTTGCCCTTATACAAATGATCTACA
The DNA here is from genome assembly GCF_055505025.1 of Bos grunniens. Classification (NCBI taxonomy): domain Eukaryota; kingdom Metazoa; phylum Chordata; class Mammalia; order Artiodactyla; family Bovidae; genus Bos; species Bos grunniens. The sequence goes on along the minus strand of NC_141166.1, from coordinate 52,532,573 downwards.
ATTTTTTTCAGATGCTAGTAAGGCTACCAATAATTTCCCCTGTAGCACCTGATTAAAAGGGGCAGTTTGAAGAAAGAAATTTCCATACTGCTGCTGAAATTATTAAGTTATCTCACTTGACATCTATTTTTAAAATGGCAAATTGAATCCCTGATTAGAACATTCAGTCTCTAATTAAAACACCAAACACATCTTAGCCCCAAGCTCTGCATATGCTTTAAAAATAATTAAAGGTGTTTTCTCAAAACACAACATTACTTCAAAGTTTAAAGAAACTTATTTTTAAAATTTATTTTTGTTTTTGGCTGCTCCATGCAGCATGCAGGATCTTAGCTGCCCAACCAACAATCAGGGATTGAACCCATCCCCCCTGCAATGGAAATGTAGAGTCTTAATGAGAGCAAGTCGTTAGATGAACTTTTAATAATTCATTTAACCATTAAAAAGTGGAGATATTACTTTCCTGACAAAGGTCTGTATAGTCAAAGCAATGGTTTTTCCAGTAGTCATGTATAGATGTGAGAGTTGAATCATAAAGAAGGCTGAGCACTGAAGAATTGATGCTTTCGGACTGTGAAGCTGGAGAGGACTCTTGAGAGTCCCTTGGCCTGCAAGGAGATCAAACCAGTCCATCCTAAAGGAAATCAGTCCTGAATATCCATCGGAAGGGCTGATGCTGAAACTGAAGCTCCAATACTTTGGCCACCTGATGCAAAGAGCTGACTCATTAGAAAAGACCCTGATGCTGGGAAAGATTTAAGACAGGAAGAGAAGGGGATGACAGAGGATGAGATGGTTGGATGGCATCACTGACTCATTGGACATGAGTTTGAGCAAACTCTGGGAGATGGTAAAGGATAGGGAAGCCTGGTGTGCCACAGTCCATGGGGTCACAAAGAGTCAGACATGACTGAATGACTGAACATCAACAACATTTAACCATAATTTACTTAAAAGTTACTAATATATTGTCTTCTGTTAGAACTTCAGAGTGGTTCAAAAACATGTTCAGATCAGATCAGTGCTCAGTTGTGTCCGACTTTTGGCGACGCCATGAATTGCAGCATGCCACGCCTCCCTGTCCATTACCAACTCCCGGAGTTCACTGAGACTCACTTCCATCGAGTCAGTGATGCCATCCAGCCATCTCATCTTCTGTTGTCCCCTTCTCCCCCTGCCCCCAATCCCTCCCAGCATCAGATCTTTTCTGATGAGTCAACTCTTCGCATGAGGTGGCCAAAGTACTGGAGTTTCAGCTTTAGCATCATTCCTTCCAAAGAAAGCCCAGGGCTGATCTCCTTCAGAATGCACTGGTTGGATCTCCTTGCAGTCCAAGGGACTCTCAAGAGTCTTCTCCAACACCACAGTGCAAAAGCATCAATTCTTTGGCGTTCAGCCTTCTTCACAGTCCAACTCTCACATCCATACATGACCACTGGAAAAACCATAGCCTTGACTAGACGAACCTTTGTTGGCAAAGTAATGTCTCTGCATTTAAATATGCTGTCTAGGTTGGTCATAACTTTCCTTCCAAGGAGTAAGTGTCTTTTAATTTCATGGCTGCAGTCACCATCTGTAGTGATTTTGGAGCCCAGAAAAATAAAGTCAGACACTGTTTCCACTGTTTCCCCATCTATTTCCCATGAAGTGGTGGGACCAGATGCCATGATCTTCATTTTCTGAATGTTGAGCTTTAAGCCAACTTTTTCACTCTCCGCTTTCACTTTCATCAACAGGCTTTTGAGTTCCTCTTCACTTTCTGCCATAAGAGTGGTGTCATCTGCATATCTGAGGTGATTGATATTTCTCCCGGCAATCTTGATTCCAGCTTGTGTTTCTTCCAGTCCAGTGTTTCTCATGATGTACTCTGCATATAAGTTAAACAGGGTGACAATATACAGCCTTGATGAACTCCTTTTCCTATTTGCAACCAGTGTGTTGTTCCCTGTCCAGTTCTAACTGTTGCTTCCTGACCTGCATACAGGTTTCTCAAGAGGCAGGTCAGGTGGTCTGGTATTCCCATCTCTTGAACAATTTTCCACAGTTTCTTGTGATCCACACAGTCAAAGGCTTTGGCATAGTCAATAAAGCAGAAATAGATGTTTTTCTGGAACTCTCTTGCTTTTTCCATGATCCAGCGGATGTTGGCAATTTGATCTCTGGTTCCTCTGCCTTTTCTAAAACCAGCTTGAACATCAGGAAGTTCACGGTTCACGTATTGCTGAAGCCTGGCTTGGAGAATTTTGAGCGTTACTTTACTAGCGTGTGAGATGAGTGCAATTGTGCGGTAGTTTGAGCATTCTTTGGCATTGCCTTTCTTTGGGATTGGAATGAAAACTGACCTTTTCCAGTCTTGTGGCCACTGCTGAGTTTTCCAAATTTGCTGGCATATTGAGTGCAGCACTTTCACAGCATCATCTTTCAGGATTTGAAATAATTCAACTGGAATTCCATCACCTCCACTAGCTTTGTTCATAGTGATGCTTTCTAAGGCCCACTTGACTTCACATTCCAGGATGTCTGGCTCTAGGTGAGTGATCACACCATCGTGATTATCTGGGTCGTGAAGATCTTTTTTGTAGTTCTTCTGTGTATTCTTTCCATCTCTTCTTAATATCTTCTGCTTCTGTTAGGTCTATACTATTTCTGTCCTTTATCGAGCTCATTTTTGCATGAAATGTTCCTTTGGTATCTCTAATTTTCTTGAAGAGATCCCTAGTCTTTCCCATTCTGTTGTTTTCCTCTATTTCTTTGCATTGATCGCTGAAGAAGGCTTTCTTATCTCTTCTTGCTATTCTTTGGAACTCTGCATTTAGATGCTTGTTTCTTTCCTTTTCTCCTTTGCTTTTCGCTTCTCTTCTTTTCACAGGTATTTGTAAGGCCTCCCCAGACAGCCATTTTGCTTTTTTGCATTTCTTTTCTATGGGAATGGTCTTGATCCTTGTCTCCTGTACAATGTCATGAACCTCATTCCATAGTTCATCAGGCACTCTATCTATCAGATCTAGGCCCTTAAATCTATTTCTCACTTCCACTGTATAATCATAAGGGATTTGATTTAGGTCATACCTGAATGGTCTAGTGGTTTTCCCTACTTTCTTCAATTTCGGTCTGAATTTGGCAATAAGGAGTTCATGGTCTGAGCCACAGTCAGCTTCTAGTCTTGTTTTTGCTGACTGTATAGAGCTTCTCCATCTTTGGCTGCAAAGAATGGAAATAGACTAATCCTTGCTAGGCTTTTGATTTGAAGTCACCTCTGAAAATAACTTTTGAAAAAATCTCAGTTAGTGATTAAGAATGTTTACCAGTATAGGAATTTCTTGGTGGTTCAGTGGTTAGGATTCATCAAGGGGGCTTGAGTTCAACTCCTGGGAGTGGAACTAATATCCCCCATGCCCTGTGGTACAGCTAGAAAAAGAAAAAAAACAAGTATTTACCAATATATAATATCTATGTCCTTTGCAATAGGAATATGGGAGAATACTGATATCGTCACACGATGAATTTTACTACATTTTGTTTTTCTTTTGGCCATTGCTGCATGGCACATGGGATCTTACTTCCAGTTCAGTTCAATTCAGTCAGTCAGTCATGTCTGACTCTTTGTGACCCCATGAACCGCAGCTCACCAGGCCTCCCTGTCCATCACCAACTCCTGGAGTCCACCCAAACCCATGTCCATCAAGTCGATGATGCCATCCAACCATCTCATCCTCTGTCGTCCCCTTCCCCTCCTGCCCTCAATCTTTCCCAGCATCAGGGTCTTTTCCAATGAGTCAGCTCTTCACATCGGGTGGCCAAAGTACTGCAGTTTCAGCTTTAACATCAGTCCTTCCAATGAACACCCAGGATTGATCTCCTTTAGGATGGACTGGTTGGATCTCCTTGCAGTCCAAGGGACTCTCAAGAGTCTTCTCCAACACCACAGTTCAAAAGCATCAATTCTTCTGTGCTCAGCTTTCTTTATAGTCTTTCTTTTCTTTATAGTCCAACTTTCACATCCATACATGACCAGTGGAAAAACCATAGCCTTGACTAGATGGACCTTTGTTGGAATAGTAATGTCTCTGCTTTTTAATATGCTGTCTAGGTTTGTCATAATTTTCTTTCCAAGGAGTAAGCGTCTTTTAATTTCACAGCTGCAATCACCATCTGCAGTGATTTTGGAACCCAGAAAAATAAAGTCAGTCACTGTTTCCACTCTTTCCCCATCCATCTGCCATGAAGTGATGGGACCGGATGCCATAATCTTGATTCTAGCTTGTGCTTCCTCCAGCCCAGCGTTTCTCATGATGTACTCTGCATAGAAGTTAAATAAGCAGGGCGACAATATACAGCCTTGATGTACTCCTTTTCCTATTTGGAATCAGTCTGTTCCATGTCCAGTTCTAATTTTTGCTTCCTGACCTGCATACAGGTTTCTCAAGAGGCAGACCAGAGGTCAAACCTGTGTTCCCTTCTGTGGAAGCTCTTAACCAGCAGTCTTAACCACTGGGCCACAAGGGAAGTCCTAATTTTACTACATTCTAAGGTAACAAGCAATTTTATGGATATGATGATCAATGTTTATAAGGTATAAAAGACAAAACAACTAGATTATATTTACGACACAGGATGGAAAACTTCAGTAAATGCAGAATGCTACTATATATAAGACCACTAATTATGCTTATAAAGCAGAGTTACTGAAGCTACTTTATCATTCAAAGGCTGTTACTTCATTTGGTGATTAGAAGATTACACTTCTCTATTTTGAAACATCTAAAATAATAGATCTTGATGTGGTAACTCTACTCATTCCAGAGCTAGTTTCAAGTAAAATACATAAGTAAATCAATGGCGCTTATTGTTGAGTTTAAAACATATATTTCTGTCATTTAGTTATAGAATTGTTATATTACTACATTAGAGGAATTGAATGTTGACTTTTACAGAGAGAGATAATTATTTCCCTAAAGCCATTCTTTATATGGTAGACTATATTTTCCGTGCAGAGGCAGGAATTCTGATCTTGCAAGGCACAAATGGCTGTGGGCCATTTCTACTTTTCCACTGACACACAGAGATGAAATAGATGGGAGAAATAAATGAAAGTGATAATAATTTTTCCTGTCTAGAAGACAGTTTGTTTCTCTTTTATTTCTTGGACTTATTTCCCTTTCTAAATCTCACACTTTGATTCAAAGGTTAAAGAATTTGAATTAGAAATCTTCAAACCCATATATAGGTATCAAAAGACGGGCCTGTTTTATCTGGAAAAGAACTCTTTACTGTAACCTGACAATTCAAAAATGTATTGTTACATCTCTTACTCATGAATACATCTTCAATTTTGGTGGTATATGTTTGTTGTGTTAACATAGAATAATGAATACTTCCTTATTCATCTGCTACACAATTTGAAATTTGATTTTTTTTTTTTTGCCACTTCACTCATTTTTTAATGAAAGGATAATCTCTTTACAGAATTTTGTTGTTTTCTGTCAAACATCAACAAAAGTCAGCCATAGATATATCCATATCCCCTCCCTCCAAACCTCCCTACTGTTTCCCTCCCCATTCCACCCTTCTAGATTGTCACAGGGCCCCTGTTTGAGTTCCCTGATCCATACAGTAAATTCCCATTGGCTATCTATTTTATATATGGTATTGTAAGTTTCCATGTTACTCTCTCCATACGTCTTACCCTCTCCCTTCTCTCTTCCCCTCCGTGACCATAGGTCTGTTCTCTATGTCTGTTTCTCCATTGCTGCCCTGCAAATAAATTCATCACTGCCATCTTTCTAGATTCCATATATATGCATCAGTATATGATATTTATATTTCTCTTTCTGACTTACTTCAGTCTGTATGATAGGCTCTAGGTTCATCCACATAACTTAAACTAACTCAAATGCATTCCTTTTTATGGCCAAGTAATATTTCATTGTATGTATGTACCACAGCTTCTTTATTCATTCATCTGTCAGTGGACATCTAGGTCGCTTCCATGTTCTAGCTATTGTAAATAGTGCTGCAATTTTCCTTTTACTTTTTATTTTATACCGGAACATAGTTGATTAACAATGTTGTGTTAGCAAAGTGATTCAGTTATACATATACATGTATCTATTCTTTTTCAAATTCTTTTCCCATTTAGGTTATCACAGAATATTGAGCAGCATTCCCTATATTATACTGTAGGTCTTTATTGGTCATCTGTTTTAAATATAGCACTGTGTACTTGTCAATCCCACACTCCTAATCTATTCCTCCCTCCACCCTTCCCCCTCCCATAACCATAAATTGTTCTTTAAGTCTGTGAGACTGTTTCTGCTTTGAAAATAAGTTCATTTGTATCTTTTTTTTTAGATGCCACATGTAAGTGATATCATATGACATTTGTCTTTTGCTGTCTGACTTACTTCACTTAGTATGATAATCTCCAGGTGCCATTTGATTTCTTGAAACTTGGATAGATTCCAAGTGTTTTGACTTTGAATGCCTGGTTGCTTTCTGATCCTGATTACTCTGTTATTCCGAAGTATTGTTTTTTAAGTCCCTCAGAGTTTGGTGTTATATTCTAATCCTTTCAATGGTTCTCATGTTTTTATTAAAATTCATTATCTTGTATTTGATCTGCCTCCATATAAGTGAGCTATTTAAATTGTTCAACTTGGTATGCCTCTTTCAGCTATTGTTAAATGGCTTGTAATAATTTTGTTTTGCTGCTCAATTCAGGGAGTTTGGAATGTATCAAGCTGTAATGACCAAACTTTTGGGGTCTTTTGAATAGTGATGGGTTGACAGGAAGTATGAATGAATGAATAAAGATGCTTTCATCTTTAAGGAACATAAGACCTGTCAAAAGGCATTTAAACAATAAGGGAAATTATGACTTCACATAAGAATTCTAGAGATAGGACAAAAGTTGAATACAGTAGAAGGTTCAACAAAGTTTAATAATTCAGTGATTTAATAATAACATCACTTTGCCCAGATGTTTTCCATCTTTCCATTTTCCAAATTCAGTGTGTTGTTTGTCTTTGTAAGCAGATTATTGCTAGACTTCCCATGTAGATAAAAAGTCCTAAGGCAGAAAGAGGAAATCTCTACTTCCACATGTCTTACTGGAAGGAAAAACCTATCTCAGAGGCCCTTTTGGCTTATTGACCAGAATTATGTCACATACCTATTCCAGAACATACTGGTAAATGAAATGGAATATCACATTGACTTAAGTCAGCAGTGTTTTATGAAACCCTAGAGCCCAGTGATTCTTTCAGGAAGTTCACAAGGTTAAAATTGGTTTCCCTAATAAATGCTAAGGTGTTTCCTGCCTTTTTCACTCCACTGATAGTGAAAAACAGCAATGGTGGGTAATACTCCTGGTTGCTTTGCACAAATCAAAGCCTGTGATATCAACATGTATTAGTAGTCATTGTATTCTTTACTGCCAGGCTCTCACATAAAGTTTGTTGTTTTCTGGTCCATACTGAAGTGCTTTTGTTATTTCAGTCTCATATTGTATGATTTAAGTTGTGAGCTTAAATGGCTGCTTTTTTCATGGAACGCTTAAAAAAAAAACCAAACAAAAAAACCAACCTAAAAGACTGACAAACAAAGTATGGTTATTCAGACATGGGTGTTTTGCTGACATTTTTCTTGAAAATGAACAAAGGGAGCCTGTCACTTCAAGGAAAACAACTGACAATATTTGTTGCAAATGATAAAATTCAAGGTTTCAGGTGAAAATTACGATGCTGGATAACTCATATCCACCACTGTGGACTTGACAGCTTCCCAGTACTCAAATATATTTTCTAATGATATTTATAGTAGTATTAACAGAAATGATTTTTTGATATGGTGTGATGAAATATGTCAGCATTTGAAAGATCTTCATAACTCAGTAAATCAGTATTTTCCCAATGATCACCGCATGTTATAAAATTACTCATGGGTGATTCAAAGACCAAAACAGACTAAAAGATTTAAGGGTAAAAGCATAAAATTTTATTGATCTGTTTCAGATTCTGTGTTGTAACTAACTTTTGAGGAACAAACATTTTTTGAGTTTGGGTGTAGTATCAAAGAATATCCAAAAGTATCTGAAGAGGCTATTAAAATACTTTTTTTCAACTATTTATTTGTATGAAGCTGGATTTTCTTAATGCACTCCAACCAAACAACAGAGTGAATGCAGAAGCAGATATGAGAATCTACTTTTCCTATAAGCCAGATTTCTTAATTTTTTATCTTGAAAAATATATTTTCCCCAAAATGTCAGTTATATTAATATATAACAGGTTTATTATTTTTATTTTATAATTAATATCTTTAAGGTTTTTGACTTTTAGTTTCTAAACTGGTAGATACTGATAGATGTGACTCATGTGAACAAATGTACGTTGTAATCTTCAGTACTTTTAAGAGTATAAAAAGTTACTGAAACCCCAACATTTGAAAACCACCTGGTTTAGTCCAGGGTTTTACCATTTGGGCCCTGGTAGATGATTTTATGTTGTCTCAATAAAATCTGGATTCTATTGACAGGATGGTTAATGGCTTCATTAGAAATCAGTGATCTGGCTACACTTGAAGCTGAAGGAGAACTTTTCCAGTGCCATCCACAAACTATGACTTGTCTTTGGGAAATGTTGGCAAAAGGTTCTCAGGTCTCAGGGACAGAGACCCCATACTGCAGTGCTCCTGGACTGCCAGATTCTAGGGGAACTCTTTCTTGAAAAGCCACACACAGAAAATAGAGATGGTTAGTTGTCTTTCACATCCATTGGGAATCAGCCTGAGTCTCTGGTCTGGCTCTCAAAAGCAGTGGTGTTCTTTGGTTCCAAGCTGGGGATGTTTCTTTCTTTCCCAGGGAACATAAAAAAATAACATCTCATATCACTGTCTCATCACAGGACTGGCAATCTCAGCTGTCCATGGACTCACCTCTAGGTTCTGCAAGTCAGCCAAGGCTATTTTGATTGTTAAATTGGTAATTAACTGGGAAGATCAATGCAGTAGAAATAGAAAGTGAAAGTGAAGTCGCTCAGTCGTGTCTGACTCTGTGACTTCATGGACTGTACCTACTAGGCTCCTCCATCTATGGGATTTTCCAGGCAAGATTACTGGAGTGGGTTGCCATTTCCTTCTCCAAGGGATTGTCCCAACCCAGGGATCGAAACTGGGTCTCCTGCATTACAGGCAGACTTTTTACTGTCTGAGTCACAAGGGGGCTTATTATCTGGGAAGATCAATGCAGTAGAAACAGAACTAAACAATATTCATATGAAATTGGAGAGGAAATGACCTGTTTATTGTTTAGTTGCTCAGTCATGTCAGACTGTTACCTGCCAGGCTCCTCTGTCCCTGGTATTTTCCAGGCAAAAATACTGAAATGTTGCCATTTCCTTCTCCATATTACATGACTGGACAATTATAATTCTCTTAATTGTGATTGAGAACAAAATAAGAGTCACAGAATTAAGGTTTAAAACAAGGGCTTCTTCTTTGAACATACTTATATTGATATCCCTGAAAGTCAGTAGGTAGATATGTCTGTTAGGTAGGTGAACTATGGTTTGGCTTTTTAACAGTTCATTTATTTATTTTTATTTTATTTTTGGTTGCTCTGGGTCTTTCATTGCTGCGTGCTGGCTTTCTCCAGTTGCAGACAGCTGGGGCTGCTGTCTAGGTGTGGTGCATGGGTTTCTCACTGATTGGCTGCTCTTGTTTCAGAGCACAGGCTCTAGGTGCATGGGCTTCAGTAGTTGTGGCACACAAGCTTAGTTGCTCCGTGGTATGTGGGATCTTCCCAGACCAGGGACCAAACATGTGTCCCCTGCGTTGACAGGTAGATTCTTATCCACTGTGCTTCCAGGGACGTCCTGGTCTGACTTGTAAAAGAGAGATTAGGCTTGGAATACAGATCTTGGAATGTTCATCATGAAAGTCATAGTTGAAGTTGTTGGAACTGGTAAGATTTCTTTCCCTGTGAGAGATAAAGTGATAAGATGAGGCAGTCAAAGGTAGAAATGTAGGAAATGTCAGGAAATGGGAAGAATAATCCACTATTAAAGACTGGAAAAGAGTGCTATTCAGGAAGAGAATAAAGAGAAGTATTAGTGAAGAGGCTAAAGAAGAGAGAGTTTACACTAGGTAATTATCCTACAGTACAGGATGATTATGAAAAGGCAATATTTTGCAAGTAACAAATAGATGATGACTTTTAAAACATCTGTTTTTAATACTTTTAGGTACATAGAAATGTAGTAGATACCACAGGGAGTTCTTACATAGCCAACATCTAGCTTTTCCTATTAACATCTTACTTTGGTTATGATGATCTGTTTGCTGCAACTGATGAACCAGAAGTGATGCACTGTTAATAACTAAAGTCCATAGTTTATTCAGATTTCCTTAGTTTTTACCCAATGTCTTTTTTTTTTGTCATGGTTGTTGTTTCAGAATCCCATCCAGGTTATCACATTATAGTCATCATATATTCTTAGGTTCCTCTTGGTTTTGACAGTTTCTCAAATTTTCCATGTTTTTGATGATAATAACAGTTTTCAGGAATATTGGCCAGGTATTTTGTAGAATGGTCCTATGTTTCTCCCATGATTTTGGCTGGGGTTATGGAGTTTTTAGGAAGGAAGATCACAGAGGGAATGTGTTATTTTATTTATTTATTTATTGGTTGCCCTGTGTGGCATGTGAGATCTTAGTTCCCTAGCCCAGAAATTGAACCCACACCCCCTGCCTTGAAGTCTTAACCACTGGACTATTTGCAAAGTCCTGGGAAAGTGCCATTTTAATCACTTTCTTTCAAAGGTACATACTATTCGCATGATTTATCAGTGTTGGTGTTTTTGATCAGCTGGCTGTGTTAGTGTTTGTTAGATTTCCCCGCTATGAAGTTACTCTCCCAGCTTCTCTTCATACTGTCCTCTTTAAAAGGAAGTCATTATGCATAACCCACAACTAAGATGAGGAGACCCCCTTCTTGAAAACAGAGGATCATATAAATAATTTGCAATTATTTTACAATATTTGTTTATTGAGATATTGAGATATTTGTTTATTCTCCCTCATTTTAAAATATATCTAATTATCTATTTATATCCATATGGATTCCTGGATACTTATTTCATATTTTTACATGTAATCCAAAACTGTATTTATTTTGTTGTTCAAATTGTTCCAGCCTTGGCCATTAGGATCTCTTTCAGTGACTCCTGTGTCTCTTTTATATATTCCAGTTCAGTGGTGACTTGAGTTAGCCATTTCATCCACATGGTGAACACAGGCATGAAAAATCTCAAAGTTTTAAACAAAACAAAACAAAACCCAGAGTGATCTAATTGGATGAACACTGAAGAGTCACTTAAATTTTATATCTGATGAGACTGAGAAAATAGTTATGATCTGTTCTTACTACTTTTATATTTAGAGCCCTCCCTTGTGACTCAGCTGGTAAAGAACCCACCTGCAATGCAGGAGACCTGGCTTCAATCTCTGGGTTGGGAAGATCCCCTGGAGAAGGAAGAGGCTACCCACTCCAGTATTCTGGCCTAGAGAATTCCATGGACTATATAGTTTTTATATTTGCTATCTGCTAACTTTTCCTTTTAACAGAGAGTAATGTGGTAAATGTTAATTATAATGTGAGTATGCCAGAATTTTTGATGTATTCAAAACTTCTCTGTGAATGCCAGCAGTGCGAGATTACAGAGAAAAATCATTTGATTTTAGGTCTTACTTAAATTCCTCCAAAGACTTGATCTTCAGAAATGGTATAAAAATGTTTTCCAATGAATAGGTAATTTTTCTCACAATGAACATCTAGCAGTAAAGCAGTTTAAAAATATTTAGAAGACAAAAGTTGTGTTCATTTTGTTCTCTGATCATTTGAATTAACTGATGACATTTAAAATTTTTACTAGAGTCAAGAGAGGCTTGGGGATGCTGTTTGATAGGGTGTGTAGACAAATTAAGGATAAAGTTAGAGTATTAGCCTATTACTCTTTCCCCACATACTATTAGCCATGTTTCATGGAAGTCATTTTCTACAGCCATTCCACTAGTATTTACTCCATATCTACTTTGAACCAAGCAATGTGCTAGAAACTAAGGATACCGCATTGAACAAGCCACAGTCCTGCTAACAAGCAATTGGGGTGCATAGGAGACAAAGATTGGGGTAGACAAGTAAACCACAAGTGCGGTACATTGCAAGCTATGTGCTGTTCATGCAAGTGTGTAGGAAGTACAGCTAACCCAGAACTGATTTGGGAAGGAAAAGGGGCAGGAAATTTCGTGTGTGTGTCATTGCTGAAGGACAAGTGGGAGGTAATCAGATGAAGGAAGGGAAAGGGGTACAGAGGAGAGGGGACACTTTAAGCAAGGAAAAGTGTAACTTTTAAGGGAGTAAGTCTTTCAGCTTGGCTGGATTATAGAGTTCTAGAAGTATAATGTGAAGCACCTATGTGATTTAAACATTTTTAGAAGTCACATTAAGAAAATAAAAGGAATCAGGTAAAAAATTTTAACAATATTTTATTTAGCCCAATGTTTTAAAAAATTGTATCATCTCAGCAATGTAACCAATATGGAAAATTATCAATGACACATTTTTACTTTTTTTTGGTACAATGTTTGAGAAATCTAATAGATGAATTACACTTAAAGCACATTTCAAATTGGACTAACCACATTTCAAGTGCTCACAGTCACATGTGGCTAGGGGCTACTATGTTGGACAGTATAGTTTTAGGGTGAAGTAATAGATAAATCTTCAGAGATAATGTGAAAGGGTGGTGTGAGGCTTTGAAAAGTTTTTGCCTGGGAGTGGTCTGATTGAGTTAGTGATGATTCCCATTTTCACTGTGGAGGATGGATCAGAGGTGGGCTTGAAAAGATGCCAACTAGTTTTAGGCTACTAGTCTAGCTCTAGGGGAGTGACTTGGATGTACTGAAAAGTAGGAGTCAAGAGTCATAAGGAGGATTTCTCTGGTGGTCCAGTGGTTAAGACCCCACCTTTCAATACAGGCAGCGTGGGTTCTATCCCTGGTTGGGTGACTAAGATCCCACATGCCTCGTGATGAGGCCAAGAAAAAATGTTATAAGGAGAGAATGAATTGAGAGAGGAGGCAAGAATGACTATTTCACTACTACTTTTTTCCCCCCCTTCTGGGAGTGAAGTAGAAAACTATGGGGGAAACAAGGGAAGAATGGCAGGATTGGGAGACAGTGTGTTCAATTTAGGACATCTTAAATTAGAGTTGCCTGAGATATCAAGCAGAATCTTTATATCTGAAAACAAGGAGACAGATGTCATCAACATATAGATAGTAACTGAAGCCATGGGATTGGATAAAATAATCTAGGTTGAGTGGGTAAAACAGTAATTCTCAGCCCTGATTTCTTAGTAAGAATTACCTGAGAGGTGATTTAAAATACAGATTTTGAGTTTCGTTCCCAAGATGCTGGTTCACTAGGGTAAGGGTGGTAAATTGCACTTTTCGTAAGAATCCTTATAGTCTCCAATGCTGATACAAGTCATCCTTAGAACTCTCCTTCACAAACACTGGTGTAGAATGATAATTAAGAGGACCCAGAAGAAATTGCTTACATGTGTGGGACTTTAGAGAAAAGAAGACCATGAAGAAGATAGGAAAGGAGTCTCTAGCAAGTTGATAAACTATCAGAAGTGTGCTGTCTTCTGTTAACATGAACGGGGAGGATTCTTAACTGAAGGGGAACAAAGCTGATGGTGGGACAACTAGACAGGTTTCTGACTTGTTGGGCAGTCAGTCTGGTAGAAAGGTACCACCTCTCTGGTTACTTTTCATGCTCTGTGTCCTGAGCAAGTCTTCTTCACCTATCATCAGATCCATCAAATTTCCTGAGTATTTGAAGGAGGAAGGGTTTTAAACTGCCTGAAAAGGAGCAGAGAAATGAAACAATACAGTTAAAAGTGAGCACTAGAGTGAGCAACTAAGGTGGCATTTGGGTAACCTGCTAGTGGTGAAAGCTCAATTTCAGTAGGTGAGTTGAGAAAGTGGGCTGAATGAGTTTGGAAAAAAAACAAAAAACACAACTTTTTAAGAATCTTGGCTATGAAAGGAAGGAAAGAGAAGTCAGAATGTATAAATATCCACTGTTTACTCATAAAATAATAAGAAATACATGCCCTTCTTCTGAAATGCATGCCCTTGTTTCATTTGTGTTGTGTGGATTGATTTGATACCGTAAATCTCCATTCATCTTTCATAGAAGATAGTTATTAAATAATATTATTTTGCTTATACATTAAAGTCAGCAAAATGATATTTGGTCATTCTATCACCTTTTATACAAATTGTTGGAATGGATAAATCATTTTTCAGAATAATTATTAATGGTTTGAAAGAAGTGCCAACTTATCGTAGGTTGGGGTTGGATGAGGGAGACAAGAAAGAAGAAACCAGAAACTTGAACCTGAATTTCTCAGTCTCCTTCTTACCTGTCCTCTACATGTCAATCGTGTTTCACTGGCAGAACTTGCCTCATCAGCCCCAAACTGGTAAGATTCTGTCATTCTTAACCATGGTTAGTCCACAAGTCAATTCACCTGTCGCCAATAAAGACAAGCTCACCAGAGCTTCATTGTTAAAGTAATTTGGGGTTAGCTGCTACACGTCCTCTCTAACTCTTAACACAATTCCCACTACCAGTTTAATCTAGAAGTGACTGATTATAATCACCAAACTTTTCCATTAACAATGCTGTTAAATTGTTATTTAAATTTAACAGTTTAAATAGTGCACATATGTAGTAAATACTTAAACGATGCCCTTTGCTTCCAGTATGGAATGCTAGAAAGCATAAAAATTCAAATGAAATATAAATAGGAGTACTAGAGTTTTGTTCTAAATACAGCTGAAAGTTTAAGTTAGATGCAAATTAGTTATTTTTTGTTTGTTTCCTTCGAAGAGGGTGGGTCTATTTTAGAATGGAGCCAAATAATTTGAAAGTCACATCTGCATCACTTTCAAGACATGCCCAGTTTGCCCCACAAATGACCAGTCTATTTGATTAAAAAAACAAGTGTTAGGCACAGGCATGACTGCATCATATTGGCTGATGTCTTTACTGATCCATTTTGGTTATCTCAGAATTGCTCCAGCTCTAAGGCTATTGTTAGTTTTTGAACTTCTTATTTAAAATAGGGAAAAAATACAGACTAATTCTGAAAACTTGTACTTAAAGAGCTCTACATTTATAAAATTATCAATGTGCCTATTTGGTCCAATTACTGGAACATTATAGACACTAGGTATATTTGGTTAATTTGCATTTATTACAGTGCTTCATATTTTACTGTTATTATGGAATTTTTAAAACACAAAAGTAGAGAAAATAGAATGAGTACCCATATAACCATCAACCCCTTCAACAATTTATACAGAAATAACCTTGCATCATCTGTACTCTCATTGGAATATTTTAAAGCAAAACTCAGACAATCTTATTTCATCTATTAATTCTCTTCTATTCCTCTAAAAGAGAAGAATTCTTTTTTTAGGCCCAATTTTATTACCATACATTTAAAAATTAATAATATTTCCTTATTATCAAACGTTCCATCAGTATTAAAAATTTCCTAGTTGTCTCATACTTCATTTTACAACTGAATTCTTCAAATTAGGAACAAAACAGGCTCCCATGTTGAAATGCTATATGTTGAATACTTTGGTTATAACTTCAACAGTCTAAAATGTCACATGATCCATACCTTCTAAGGGGTTATCTCCTCAGTAACTTGCCATATCATGTAAAGAATTTATAAAATCTATAAAGATTTTGATTAATTTATTGACTACCTTTTTATAAATAAATTTATTCTCAGGATTTTTTTTTTTTGTCTTTGGGAAGAATTAAAAAAAAAAAAAATCCACTAAAGTATTAATGGCCAGTCAGAGTTGGCTTCATCATGGCCATGCAACCTGTACAATCACATGGGACACCATGCTAAGAAGGGTCTGTGCTTGGTATATTGCTCTGTTGTTGCCATCTTGAAATTCTTAATAGTTTGGATCAAGGGGTCCCACATTTTCATTCTTCACTGGGCCCTAGAAAGCTTTATAGCCGGTCCTGCTGGCAGTATAAAGACTAGAAAACACATGTTGTTGTTGTCTAGTTGCTAAGTTGTGTCTGACTCTTTCGCACATGGACTGTAGCCCACCAGGCTCCTCTGTCCATGGGATTTCCCAGGCAAGAACACTGGAGTGTGTTGTCGTTTCCGTCTCCAGGGGATCTTCTGGACCCAGGGATTGAACCTATATCTCCTGCCTTGGCCGGCAGGTTCTTTACTGCTGAGCCACCAGAGAAGCCCAAAACACACATGATTCCCAGTTAATGTCTCAAATGAGTTAATAATTATTAGTCTACCTAAATCTCCTACCTAAACCTAGAAAAAGAATATTAAAATCTAACTAGGATTCAAATTACTGACCAAAGCAACTTTTGACCAAACCGGTCTTTTTTTGAAGTCTTTTTTTTTTTTTTAACCCATGCAAAACATGGGAATGGGTTTAAGAATACTTTTTCCCATATTTATTATTTGTTTGTTGACCATCAATAATGTAACTTTGGAATATTAGTGTCAGCACATAGTAAACACTATACTGTAACTGCTTGTTATAATTATGATTAATAATTATTATCATTTAGTATTGCATTATTTAGTATTTTGGCTCAGCATAGCTTCTAGATAAGAAGATTTGAAATGCTTCAAAGACAGTCTTTGACAGATACTAAATTAGGAACATAATTGCAAAGAGATTATTTTCTAAGTGATGGTTGGGTGCATGCATGCTAAATCACTTTAGTTGTGTCTGACTCTTTGCAACCTTATGGACTATAGCCTGCCAGGCTCCTCTGCCCATGGGGATTCTCCAGGCAAGAAAGTTGGAGTGGGTTGCTATGCAATCCTCCAGGGGATCTTTCTCACTCAGGCATCAAACTCGTGTCTCATGCGGCTCCTGCATTGCAGGGGGATCGTTTGCTGCTAAGCCACCGGGGAAGCCCAAGTGATGGTATAGTTTTCCAATTTGGGTCTCATTTCACAAGCACAAATACCATCTGGCCTGACACAGGCAATCAAGCTCTCTGAACCAATTTAATATTACACATATGGATTTCCAAACTTAGGCTTTCTAACTTCTTTCAACCTTTATTAAAAGTTACAGTGGACACAGTTACATGTTGGATCTAGTACCTAATTTGGAGGAGCCAATGTCTAGGACGTAGGGTATCATCTAGTCTTTGAATTGACTGGCTAGTTCTCCAGGGGTTTCATAGAGCAAAGCAATTTGGAAATTTTTATGATTCTGTTGATACCTAATTTCTATTTCCTACTCCCTTATGCCTATACAATTATAAAAAGGAAAATTAGGCCATAGACTACAATACAGGTGATTTATAACATCTCTTTTTGATGATAGCAAAGGTGCAAATATTTCCCAAATGTGCTCCCTATAATAATAAATATAGGAATAATAAATAATAAAACACCTTAATAAAAATGTGTAGAGGAAAAATCCCAAATATCTCTGCTACAAAGCTTGGTTATTTTGCAATCAGTATCATCTGGAATGGTCAGATACATTCTACTTACATTTCTAACATTGCTCACGAATCAGGTATTTTAAAAAATGTAAAGAACTGGGAAACATACAGGAAGAGAGGCTCATGCTAAAATCATAATCAAAAGTAGTTACTGTTTGATGTAAATTCTAGAAAGTTTAAGTAAAGACTAATGCACACACGTGATTCTCTGAAAAGATGATGTATAATGTTTGTTGTGGACTCTCTCCACCCTAAGAACTTAAAAGGCTTTCCTCAGAGCACACATTCCTGGTCTCTCTGGAAACACCCCACACATAAGGTAGAACAGGAGACACGTGATTTTGGTATTCTTCATGCAGAATCCTCAGTTTACTTGTGCCTCCAATGAGGCAGAGTGAGTGTGAGTGAAGGGGATTTTGTTTGGAACTTGTATAAAGCTAGGAGTGCCATTTAGCATTTTTGCAGCCATAGCAACCCATATTATCGCGAACACAGCCCTTATCACTCTGTACTGTAATTGTCTTTTCAATTACCTCCCTGACTGGGCTGTAAGCAACTTTAGGTAAAGAATCATATTTTATTTGCCCTAATTTTCCAGCTATGTAGTGGCCTGCACATCAAAGGAGCACAAACTTTTACCTGTAAATAGTTTCATCCCTTAAAATTTGCCTTTTTTCCCCAAGGTAGACTTGCAGAGGAGGTAGATTCATCTAAATCCAAGGACTGAAATGAACCTTTAATCCCCTAACTGAATTTTAGTTTAAATCTGCTGGGATATATTTGCCTGCACTTGACCAGTTCTTCATTGATTACCACATTAATAACTCATATATATATGACTGTGATTAAAGTTATTAACATACACCTGATTCTGCCTAATTTTTAATGACTTAACTAGCATGAATAAATACTTGAACAATTACATCAAGTCACCATAAAGACGGGAAAGCTTTCATCTAAATGTATAACCAAATTGGCTAATTAACATTTTAATTTAAGAAACTGGAATAATCTCCCTGGGAATTGATTCAAGCTAGTCAAGCTCAAAGATAAATCAAATGTTCACATTATAAGTATCTTTAAATGTTTTTATTCTCTATTCCATTTACAATTTTCATTGACCTGTTACATTTACAGCCTGGAAAACTACCACTTTATGGTTCTACTATTTTTTTTTTTATTACCAAATTTTGCAGAGAAAGTATGGAGATATTCTCAGAAAAATTGGGACCTGCACATAGTATCTAGATAAGAATAAAGTAATGTAAGGATAACCTCCAGAGCTAGACTATCTGGATTGGGCTTGTGGCTCCAACCCCTTGCTAACTACCTCAGTTTTCTTTATCCATGAAATGGGCATAATAATATCTACCTTGCAGGGCTGTCATAGGAATAAAATTAGTTACCATATTCACAGTACAGAAATGGCACCTGGCACATTTTAAACCATATATCTTCATGTGTTTAGGGTGGGAAAAAAAACTGAAATCTAACTGTTTAGAGAAAGCAACCATCATTGTAACTGGAATGAAACTTGAATGTGATGAAATCATTAGAGGCTATAAGTGAGATTTACAAGGAAAAGGTGAAGCATAGTAGGTTGCTAACTACTGAGTATGCCAGAATCATTCCTCACAAAGTATTAGGAAGTTTCAAAAACTTGTAAAGATGTATGCTGGTAAGAAGAGGTGATTTATGGGATTCTATGAAGAATGCAAAAGTGGCTTATTCTAATAAAAGTAAAATATGATTTGAGCTTTACTTAGAAACAGTGCAAAAATTTTCATAAATCGCTACAAGTTTGTTTTGACAATTCATTTACTGACTTCCCGAATATTTAGAATTTTGCTGCTTTCTTGCTGTCAGATTCTTAATAAATAAAGGTAAGCAATATTTGTTAAGATAAACCAAGTGTATCTTGGCTTTAAAAGGTGTATTTGATTATTTTTATAAATGTCATTAGTGGAATGAGTCCCATTATTAATTATTTGGAAGCCCTAGGCAAGATTTGAAATTTGCTCTCATATGATGACATTTTAAAATGAATTTTAAAATGACTTTATTAATTTAACTGGTTACATAAATGGACTTGCTTTTAAACATATTTACATGGTCAGTTCAGTTCAGTTCAGTCGCTCAGTCGTGTCCAACTCTTTGCAACCCCATGAATCGCAGCACACCAGGCCTCCCTGTCCATCACCATCTCCCGGAGTTCACTCAAACTCACGTCCATCGAGTTGGTGATGCCATCCAGCCATCTCATCCTCTGTCGTCCCCTTCTCCTCCTGCCCCCAATCCCTCCCAGCATCAGAGTCTTTTCCAATGAGTCAACTCTTCGCATGAGGTGGCCAAAGTACTGGAGTTTCAGCTTTAGTATCATTCCTTCCAAAGAACACCCAGGACTGATCTCCTTTACGATGGACTGGTTGGATCTCCTTGCAGTCCAAGGGACTCTCAAGAGTCTTCTCCAACACCAGAGTTCAAAAGCATCAATTCTTTGGTGCTCAGTTTTCTTCACATTCCAACTCTCACATCCATACATGACCACTGGAAAAACCATAGCCTTGACTAGATGGACCCTTGGTAACTTACTGTTAATTCATTTCCATGTTGATAATTTGTATTAAATTGAACCGTGAAGTGAAGTGAAGTCGCTCAGTTGTATCCGACTCTTTGCGACCCCATGGACTCTAGCCTACCAGGCTCCTCTGTCCATGGGATTTTCCAGGCAATAGTACTGGAGTGGATTGCCATTTCCTTCTCCAGGGGATCTTCCCAACCTAGGTATCGAACCCAGGTCTCCCGCATTGTAGACAGACGCTTTACCGTCTGATCCACCAGGGAAGTCCTTGAAGAACTTGAAACTGATTTTATTGAATTAGCTTACCAGCTTAAAATGATCTCACTTGCCAGGCATGTCAATCAAATTGAACCATTCAGTTCAGTTCAGTTGCTCAGTCGTGTGCGACTCTGCGACCCCATGAATCGCAGCACGCCAGGCCTCCCTGTCCATCACCAACTCCTGGAGTTCACTCAGACTCACGTCCACTGAGTCAGTGATGCCATCCAGCCATCTCATCCTCTGTCTTCCCCTTCTCCTCCTGCCCCCAATCCCTCCCAGCATCAGAGTCTTTTCCAATGAGTCAACTCTTCACATGAGGTGGCCAAAGTACTGGAGTTTCAGCTTTAGCATCATTCCTTTCAAAGAAATCCCAGGGCTGATCTCCTTCAGAATGGACTGGTTGGATCTCCTTGCAGTCCAAGGGACTCTCAAGAGTCTTCTCCAACACCACAGTGCAAAAGCATCAATTCTTCGGCACTCAGCCTTCTTCACAGTCCAACTCTCACATCCATACATGACCACAGGAAAAACCATAGCCTTGACTAGACGACCTTTGTTGGCAAAGTAATGTCTCTGCTTTTCAATATGCTATCATAACTTTCCTTCCAAGGAGTAAGCATCTTTTAACTTCATGGCTGCAGTCACCATCTGCAGTGATTTTGCAGCCCCCCAAAATAAAGTCTGACACTATTTCCACTGTTTCCCCATCTATTTTCCATGAAGTGATGGGACCAGATGCTATGATCTTCGTTTTCTGAATGTTGAGCTTTAAGCCAACTTTTTCACTCTCCTCTTTCACTTTCATCAAGAGGCTTTTTAGTTCCTCTTCACTTTCTGCCATAAGGGTGGTGTCATCTGCATATCTGAGGTTATTGATATTTCTCCCGGCAATCTTGATTCCAGCTTGTGCTTCTTCCAGTCCAGCGTTTCTCATGATGTACTCTGCATAGAAGTTAAATAAGCAGGGTGACAATATACAGCTTTGACGTACTCCTTTCCCTATTTGGAACCAGTCTGTTGTTCCATGTCCAGTTCTAACTGTTGCTTCCTGACCTGCATACAGATTTCTCAAGAGGCAGGTCAGGTGGTCTGGTATTCCCATCTCTTTCAGAATTTTCCACAGTTTATTGTGATCCACATAGTCAAAGGCTTTGACATAGTCAATAAAGCAGGAATAGATGTTTTTCTGGAACTCTCTTGCTTTTTCCATGATCCAGCGGATGTTGGCAATTTGATCTCTGGTTCCTCTGCCTTTTCTAAAACCAGCTTGGACATCAGGAAGTTCACGATTCACATATTGCTGAAGCCTGGCTTGGAGAATTTTGAGCATTACTTTACTAGCATGTGAGATGAGTGCAATTGTGGGTAGTTTGAGCTTGGGAGTGCTGTTAGCCAACTGGGATGGGAAACCCATGGAAGACCTCGGGGATCTCAGGGCTGCACAACTGGAGAGAGCAGCTCTACAAGACTGCCTTTTACATCTGAAGAAGTGATTCTTGGAGAAAAGACAACACAAGACCTGTCCTAGGAGCGGGGATCATGTTTCAGCAGCTAGGATGGTATCGGCCGTACGAATCTGCTTTTCCTAGCAAACTGGACAGACTTCTGTGTGGCCCCTTCCTCTTTGGTACTTTGCCTGCTGTATGAATGAAGATTGTATTCCTCTGGAAATATTTTACAGTCTAATATTGAGTGTAATTAAGAATATAATCATGTTATCAAAAATGGTATTTAACTCTGTTGTAGTTTCTTTAACATTCATGTGGATAAAAAGTCTATAATAAAAAAAACTGCTTTTTTAAAAAATGTTACAGATTTACTGTAATATTAATGTGGCTATTTATGTTACATGATAAATACATATTCCTTTGGAATAAGAGTTAAGGTTTGGAAAGTTGATTTCCACTGTGCTCCTGGAATTTCAAGATGACTGTTGGCCTCTAGGTCTCCTTGGTTGGTACAAGGGGCTGCTTACCAAGCCTTCTGTTTTTCTTCTTTTTAGTATTCTGTGAGTGAGCAAGGTAGCTAGAAGCAAGATTGAGAAGTTGGCAGTATGTCTGTTTTTCCTCCTGTGCTTTTTATACCACACTACCCATAAGAATCTGGATAATCAAATTTCCTCCCTTCTTAAAAACTTTCTCTTCAGTAAAGACCTTAAAAAGTATGTTCTCACTAGATAAGTAATAAAATGGTAGTAAACTTCCCTCAAAGTCTCTTTGGTTTCAAGGCCCAGGAACGAAGTTCTAAATGTGGAATTCCGGGGTTGGTGAGGACCATAGAGTAGATTTGAGGGAGAAGCTTTTCCATCATTGTCACATGGTCAAATCTGTTATTGGCCTGATATCCTTGCTCTAGCACTGAGCTTCTTGCTTTTGTTTATTCTTCTGAGTGGGTCTTCCCCTTTCTCCTAGGCTAGGTCTCATTCCTATTTTGAAAGGATTTGTCACCGCAAATCAGAGGCTGAAATCAGAGGTTCTAAGCTTCTACATTATTGTCTTTCTCCCAGTAGGGATATCTAATGTTAAGGGTCTTTTGTTTGTATCACAGTGAATTAAAACTAAGGGATCTGGCAAGTCTATTGTTAGCATTATCTAGGCAAAGCATATAAAAGAAAAAAAATTTTTTAACCTAATTTTCTACCCTGGCTGGGTGAGTTGCTTGACTTGTCGTTTTGTTTCATTTCTCTAATCTATTTTTATTTCTGCAGAGAACTTGAAACTGATTTTATTGAATTAACCTACCAGCTTAAAATGATCTCACTTGCCAGGCACGTCAATCGAAACGTGTTTCTCACTAGGGTGCCTTTCTCCCTGGTGCCTTTCCCTCTGCCTTTGTGTACCCTTTCAAAGTGGTGGGCTCTCTGGAAGAGGATGGCCTTCTCTATTTCATAAGTCCTGCTTTTCAGAAAGAGACACAGGGCTTCTGTGTTTCTCTCTGAGAATTTCCATGTAAGTTCTGAGGGTCTGTTTATCTTCCCTTTAGGAATGGCAAGGCTTTAGATGAGATAGAGCCATAATTCCTCAAGGGATCAGAAAAAGATGACCCCACAGGCCTCAATTCCCATCCTGACCCTAGCGTTGACATGTTTAGTGTCACAGAATGTTACAGGCCTTAAAGAACAAGGAGGGAAATATACCTTTTATATTTCTCTGGCTTTAGATCTAAAGCTGAAGCCTTAATTTCCAGGCTAAAATGTGGAGTCTCTAAAACTGAATAAGCAGTTGTTAATTTTGAGTCTAGATTTAGAACATATTCCTGAGATCTTCTTTTCCCAATTCCTTAACACCTATTCCTAGTACTTAGTGCTCTCCACATCAGGGCTATATACCAATATAATTTAGTCTTCCTTCTCAGGTATAAACTTGTCTGAACCAAACATTTTTGGTCATGTAAAAATCAGTTTAAACTGAATATGGATTTAAGGAGTTTATGTTATCTTTGATTATTACTAATTTTGATTCATGGAAAGAATTGTTGAGTTTGAAAGGCTTAATTTCTTAGAAGCACTCACATTTTTAATAAATTTAATTAAAGGCTCTTAATTTTGTTGTGTATGTTGTCAATTTTCTCCTCTACTAGAGGGGAAAAAAAGTTTTATGACAGATTTTCTTTATTCACAGCTAAAAATTGAGGTATGAAGCATGGTTCTTATTTTCTTTATTTATTGTAGCTGGTTCTTTTCTAACCCTCTGAGGTGCAAAAAAAGCCATTGATTTATTATCTCTTGCTTCACAAAGGTAGATTGGTCATGCTTGAAATTTTAGGTATGTGAAATAAAATTGTGACTGAAGCAAAGCAAATGAGGGTCAACCATTTACACACAATTCAATACTTTCTCTTCCCCCCACATATTGCAAATCATCTAAACTGTTTTTATAGTTCAGTTGAGCTTCTTTATGAATCAAATGAGATAACTGCAAAAAAAAAAAGTCTGACCTTTCAGAAAGTTCCATGATTCTAACATATTAGAAATTCCTTTCCCTAAAACTGATATGAATACGCAACTGATTAAAATAAAACATTATAGTGATATTTTGCTGCACTTCTCATTGTTTACCTTAGCAGATGATTTTGAGTAAGCCTACACATCACTGTCTGAGATTGCTTTTCCCAACAGGGAAAGCAATATACTGGTTTGCAACTCAGTCATTTATCCTACATAGTAATTTTCCTCTAACTCCTGCCCTAATCAATATGCTGATACTTGAGCATATATGAATGTCTGAGTGAGATGATATTTAAAATATATAAAATTAATAGAGCATAAAGACTTACCAATTAAAATAGACGTCTTTCTTAGCCAGGCATTAACTCTATAGTTTCTAAAACGTGGGACGTCTAGGGAATCCTGAGAGAAAGGGCTGGAACAGGGATGAGTATCATGGTGGAATTCAATTCAGCTGTAGCTGTTATTGAGTAACTTGTATATTTGGTCAACGGTCCTCTGTACCTGTGTGTACCAGCTGGATATTATTAGTCTTGTAAATACATAATTGGCAAAATCCATTGGATCATTGAAATAGCAAGAGAGTTCCAGAAAAACATCTACTTCTGCTTTATTGATTATGCCAAAGCCTTTGACTGTGTGGATCACAATAAACTGGGGAAAATCCTGAAAGAGATGGGAATACCAGACCACCTGACCTGCCTCTTGAGAAACCTATATGCAGGTCAGGAAGCAACAGTTCGAACTGGACATGGAACAACAGACTAGTTCCAAATAGGAAAAGGAGTAGGTCAAGGGTATACATTGTCACTCTGCTTATTTAATTCTATGCAGAGTTCAGTTCAGTTCAGTCGCTCAGTTGTGTCCAACTCTTTTCAAGCCCATGAACTGCAGCATGCCAAGCCTCCCTGTCCATCACCAACTCCCAGAGTTTACCCAAACTCATGTTCATTGAGTTAGTGATGCCATCCAACCGTCTCATCCTCTGTCATCTCCTTCTCTTCCTGCCCTCAGTCTTTCCCAGCATCACAGTCTTTTCCAATGAGTCAGCTCTTCGCATCAGGTGGTGAAAGTATTGGAGTTTCAGCTTCAACATCAGTCCTTCCAATGAACACCCAGGACTGATCTCCTTTAGGGTGGACTGGTTGGATCTCCTTGCAGTCCAAGGGACTCTCAAGAGTCTTCTTCAACACCACAGTTCAAAAGCATCAATTCTTTGGTGCTCAGCTTTTTTTATAGTCCAACTTTCACATCCATATATGACCACAGGAAAAACCATAGCCTTGACTAGACGAACCTTTGTTGGCAAAGTAATGTCTCTGCTTTTTAATATGCTGTATAGGTTGGTCATAACTTCCTTCCAAGGAGTAAGCGTCTTTTAATTTCATGGCTGCAATCACCATCTGCAGTGATTTTGTAGCCAAAACAAAAAAAACAAAACAAAGTCAGCCACTGTTTCCACTGTTTCCCCGTCTATTTGCCATGAAGCGATGGGACCAGATGCCATGATCTTCGTTTTCTGAATGTTGAGTCTTAAGCCAACTTTTGCACTCTCCTCTTTCACTTTTATCAACAGGCTCTTTAGTTCTTCTTCGCTTTCTGCCATAAGGGTGGTGTCATCTGCATATCTGAGGTGATTGATATTTCTCCCAGCAA
The DNA here is from genome assembly GCF_055505025.1 of Bos grunniens. Classification (NCBI taxonomy): domain Eukaryota; kingdom Metazoa; phylum Chordata; class Mammalia; order Artiodactyla; family Bovidae; genus Bos; species Bos grunniens. The sequence continues at coordinate 52,506,531 of NC_141166.1, read as the reverse complement.
TCTTGATTCCAGCTTGTGCTTCTTCCAGCCCAGTGTTTCTCATGATGTACTCTGCATAGAAGTTAGATAAGCAGGGTGACAATATACAGCGTTGACGTACCCCAGCAACCAGTCTGTTGTTCCATGTCCAGTTCTAACTGTTGCTTCCTGACCTGCATACAGGTTTCTCAAGAGGCAGGTCAGGTGGTCTGGTATTCCCATCTCTTTCAGGATTTTCCCCAGTTTATTGTGATCCACACAGTCAAAGGCTTTGGCATAGTCAATAAAGCAGAAGTAGATGTTTTTCTGGAACTCTCTTGCTTTTTCGATGATCCAGTGGATGTTGGCAATTTGATCTCTGGATCTTCTTAGAAAGCAGTGAAGGTGTAAGTACCTTAAAATATTAATATCAGGAATGTAAGTGCTCTACCTTATGGAAATTTAGGAGAAAGATATTGCATATTCTTTAAAGTTCCTGAAATAATATGTTCAATAAAATAATTATAGCCTTAAAATATCAGGATAGATAATTTGGAAGCTTTTTATGCTCTGAACCCAAAAGAAGTACTCTATATTGATTTTATGAAACCTAAAGACTTTTGTTCTGATTTTATAAACTCTAAAAACTTCGGAATAAATTTAGACCAATTCCTTTAATTTATCCATGAATCTGAGGACCATGGCCATTGCCTCCCACAGTTAGTGACAATGGTGAGACCTGAAGCTAGTACTCAGACTTGATCTCTTTAAACCTCAGGACTTCTCCCTTTCCCTAATAGCAGCAGTGAAAACCTGCAGGAGTGAGGTGGTCAATGGGTTGGCTTTTTCAAAGAAACAAAGGGATATGAGAAGCTGAGTATCCTGGCAGTCAGTAGGCCTTTACTGAGCACCTAAAAGATACTGTTTATAGGGACACAAAACAAAAACAAAACAATCTTCCTCCATTAAATATACAGAATACCAGAATATGTAGTCCTAACTGGGTTTGGATCTCAACTCTCCTCCCTACCTGTTCAGTGGTCTTAGGCAAGTTACTCGTGTCTCAGTTTCCTGGGGCAGGATAATACCTACTTCTTTGTGTTATGAGGATGAAACTAATACACATGTAGAGCAAACAGGAAATACTTGCCACAGAGTAAATCTTGCTATTACTATTGATCATGGTTTTATGCACTCTGGTAGATATCAGTAAGGCATTCCTGTAACTCTCTGGCTGGATACAGAATCAGACACACCAGACAGAATAGATAAGTCTCACCATGAAGATCAAATGCCAAAAGGCAGGGTAATGGAGTAAAGGCAGCCACCTTTTAAGAAAGTACCGGCTGTGAATTGCTCCTGAAGAGGGGAGGAAACAATTCACATGTCAAGTATGGTGTGAGCAAATCAATGGGAGCAAGAATGAGCACATGATCAGGAGTCCTTGGAATTGCTTGGCTGAATCCGGAGGTTTTCCTATTGGGTGTTAAGAATAATCGATTAAGCAGTGGGAGGTAATGGAAGAGGTTAGAAAGTTGTCAGAAGCCTCGAGAATTCCTCTACGTGGGTGACAAGCTCTCTGGATTCAACTTTTTCTTTTAGGCTTGGAAGGCCCACAGGAAGTGCTCTTTAGAATAAACTGGGAGGTGGGGGTGGGAGAACTATGCAAAATACCTCGCATTTAGCACTAAATAGTATTAGTTCCTTTTTCCCCTCGGAGATTGAAAGGTTAGTTTAATAAAGGGGAAGGGTTAAATTAACGTAGATGTTTAACTCCTGTACAGATAAACATTTTAATTTATCAATCTGAAACCTGGCTGAAGCGTTTTCGTTCAGAGCTTCCCTTACTCGTCCGCCTCCCGCGGGCGGCAGCAACCGACATGCAAAGCCCGGGGAAAAGGCGAGGGTAAATGGTCGCTCCACGCATGCGTGAGAAGCCTTCTCAACTCCCCCGCGGCGTCTTTTCTTGGAACAAAACTAGCGCGGAGCCGCGGAGCTCCGCAGTTTGCGTAGACTCGAATTTCCTATTGCTCTCACGGTCCGTGTGGAATCCTCGAGTGGGGCAGTTCCCCTACGCTATTTGCGTTATTCGAAGTGAATGGCTGGGTGGTGCGTGTACGCCCGGAGCGTAGCGCCCATAGGCGGACGGGGTGCGGCTGCGCAAGGACTTGAGTGGGCTGTGTACGCCGCTAGCGTAGCGTGGTGTCCGACGCGCGGGTCTCCGCGACGCAGTTGGCGCAGACGGCTTTGGTGAATACACGATTTGGTGCAGCCGGGGTTTGGTACCGAGCGGAGAGGAGATGCACACGGCACTCGAGTGTGAGGTAACTATAAAACCCCGATTTGTTTACATTCCCTCCCCCAGAACCGGCCCCGTGCGCGGCGGAGACTGCGAGTCCCGGGACGGCGGGGGGGTGGAAAGGGAGACAGGAACCGGGGAGTCGGGGCTGAGTCCTTCGGGGATCGGGGCGCTGGGCTTCCCGCAGCTGCTGCAGTCGGCGGCGGCGGCGAGCCGGGCAGAGCGCGCGGTGGGCTGCGCGTGGGGCACCGCCGCTCCTCGTGTGCGCTCTGGGCTGCTGCCGGGTTAGCGATCGGGGAGCCTCCGCCCCGCGTGCGGCACCCGCGCCGGAGTCAGCCTCCTGCCGAGGCTGGGGAGCCGTGCGGGGAGAGGGGGAGTCACCGCTGAGCAGGCGGCGGCGGTTGGGGGGCTGCGCGCGGCCGGTTAGGGGCCGAGGTTGGCGTGGCCGGTGGAGGCAGGGACGCGTTGGCCCGAGAATGGGAGGGTCCGCAGTCCGGTCTCGGAGAGGCTTGGAGACAGGCGGCGGCGAACGCCCCCGATTCTTCCCCTCGCGTGCTCCCCTCCTGTGTGTCACCGGGATCCCCGGGAGGGAGCCTGGGCGCTGCTGTTCCGGCCCGGCTGGCTAACGGACGGTGGCGCCTCTGCTCCTACCGCGGGAGGCCTCGTGGGGGCTTACTTTCTCCCCGACCAACCGAAAAGCCGAGGCGGGGCGCGGGGGAGTTGATACTGAAGCCAGCTGGGGTCCCTGAAGCTGAGGGCTCGGGTGGGGCTGGGTCGGTGGGCGAGGCCGGGTGAGCCGGGAGGTGGCGCGGCTGCCTGGGCTTTGTTCGTGAAAGCCCTTTGGCGGAGAACCTTAGGGGGCCCACCAGGCTGCACTACGTCGGGGAACCTTCGTAGCCCCCTCTACGGGTCCAGGGATCTGCTGAACTCCTTGCTTCTCCCTTGGGATCCCCGAGTGCCCAGGCCTGGTGAGGGCGCAGGCGACATGTGGCTTCCTGTGGCTTCTCTAAAGAACTGTTCACGTGGGAGGGAGCCTGTCCACATGGCTGTCTTTATGAGCCGGGCACAAGGAAGAGAGATCTCCGCAGGATCCGCAGCCCTCAGTTGGAAGTGTCCCTCGCTCAGATCCCTGTTTTAAGTAATAAAGTAACATTAAAGCACATAATTTAAAAAGATGGTAGGTTATACTGTGGACTTTTTTTTAAAGTCTTTTACGCCGTTCAGTTCTCTAGTTTCACCTAGGAACTGAGTCATTCTTGATGGAGCAAAACGAGCAAGAGACAAGTTTACGTTCCTTTTGTGTGTGTGGTTTTTTTTTTTTTTTGGACGGGTATCTAAATTTACCTAATTGAGAACTAGCAAGTAATATATTGGAAAAACTGGAGATTTAAAATGTAGTTGATTGTAGTAATTCAATTGAAAGCCTGAAGATTCTTGTGTGCTGTTTTTTGTTAGGACTTAATTCTGCAGATGTTAAGTCATCTTGAGTCAGTCTCTTGTTCTAGACCTTGGGTCCATACCAGTTATCTCACATCCCTACCTGCACTAAATACTTGAAAGAGGATTATCAATGTATTATCTATCAGTGATGAGTGATTAGAAGAAAAGAATGATGTACTGGAGGAGCTTTTAAACTTTTGTATGGTGAAGTTCAGAATGGTGATTTTAAGTATACGGAATACATAAGATTCCGGAGAATCCAGTTGTACTGAAATATAATTACCAACATTTTAAATATTAATGGTGAATTCATGCTTTAGTAAAGCATTAAATATCAAGAGTAATGGCAGGTCATAATGCCTAATTTCAAACTAGTGAGGACTGTAAATATAGAATTTAATTTGAATGATTTATATTAGTAGTGTCAGGTGCTGCAAATTAACCGATTTTTTTTTTTTTGGCCTATATTTATAACTGAAGGGATAACTAAGGTTACTTTACAATATATCCTTCTTCCGCATCCAGATTCTCAAACCTGAATTTTATATACAGCTCCCTGGTTAATAACCCCTGTGTAATTTGTGCTACTTTAGAAGGAGTGGTTAGTTATGAGGCGACGTCAATATATCACCTGATAACTTTTTGCTTCCCAGGTAGATCAGCGATGAAGAAATTGGCTGCCAATGCAGGAGACAAGGGTTTGACCCCTTGGTCAGGAAGATACCCTGGAGAAGGAAATGGCAACCCACTCCAGTATTTTTGCCTGGGAAATCCTATGGACAGAGGAGTCTGACAGGCTACAGTCCATGGGGTCACAGAGAGCGGGACACAACTTATCCATTAAACAACAGCCTTTACTTATTCTTCATGTTAATTTGTATTCCACTAACAGCTTAAAAGTCAACACACTTCCTCCACTTTTTTGAGCACTTGATTTGAAGCCATTTTTAGGAGGCCTCCAGTTTGGTATGCAGGTACTTCTCTAAGTGGTGTTTTCTTTTCATTTTTAAACAGATTTATTCATGCATTGGAGAAGGAAATGGCAACCCACTCCAGTGTTCTTGCCTGGAGAATCCCAGGGATGGGGGAGCCTGGTGGGCTACTGTCTGTGGGGTCACACAGAGTCGGACACGACTGAAGCGACTTAGCAGCAGCAGCAGCATGAAGAATATAGGGTATAGGTGTTATAACAAGGGTAATTATTCAACAACAGGAATGATTATTTACTTTTAATTAAAAGAGAATTATGTTGTTACCATTCTATTACCCCACTTCCTCGACCCTTGTTTTGGCCACTATTGGAGAGAATGTAGGGCTTGGAGTGAAAACTGATCCATTATTAACTAGTTTGGTTGCCTTGAGCAAATTTCTTTATCTTAATCTTTTATCTGTGAACTTGGAAGTACCAGAAAAATCTATCTCATGGTTTACTGTGACCTTTAAATGACGTAATGAATCAAAGGGCTACAGATGATTCATTTTACCTTCTTTTCTACATACAAATCTTACAGTTCATTAGTGGTTGAAGGACTACTTTTTATCTTGATTCCAGAATGAGGTTTAATGGTTTCTACTGGGCTGCTGAAGAGGATACAATTGTTATTCTATTATTCATATGTAATAATCCATAGAATTTCTTATTTTGCATTTACTAACTTATAATTACATATGTCTTTTTTCTGCCAAACTAAATTCCTTGAGGGGCACATACTCCATAGCTTTTTGTCAAATAGTACTTGTGACAGTGAATGTACAAAACTCTTTAATCAAATTAAAAATGTTAATTGAGTGATACAAAATTTAAATTCAGTACTAATCAAAGGAAATACTTTGGATTTTTATATATCAGCCCTTATCTGTGTAGTGGCTATCTCAAGAATGGAAATGTTTTTGTATGTATATATCAAAAAAGGACTATCACTAGTAGTATTTTAAACTTACAAGTTACAAAAGAGTATACAGTAGGAAATGGAAAAGAGGTATAGGTGATCAAAACAGCTAGTTATTTTGCTTTATAACAGGTTTATAACCTATAAGGTCATCTTTCATTACCAGTAATTCTTATTAAAAATATACTAACTTTAGCTGTTTGAAGAGTTCGGGTTTGTCCTAACAGTTTGATGCTGCCCCCTAGTGTTTGATTCCCCTTGAAGTTTTCATTCCCTTCATCTTTACCTTTGCCTAAAACAAAACTAAAGTTGCAATTAGATTCTTTAGTGCTACTTACATAGTTTACTTTGAGATTTCCTCCAGCTGGTTAATGTTGCTATGAGTCATTTTGAACTGTTAAAAAGCTATTGCTTTTCATCCTAATGTTTCAAATAGAGGGTGAGTTTGAATGGAGATTGAACAGTATAAGTCCTTGTTTTCTTGCAAATTATGTTGGAGGAATTTTTCCGACAGAAAGAGGGCTGTATGTTAAATATGTATCTTTGAGATTAACTTTGTATATGAATAGTAGCAGTTACTTCAGTCTGGGTTTCTTCTGCTTTCTTCTGGGTTTCTTCTTTTAACTTAGTCCCATATAACTGTATTGCCTCCACTGTACTGAAAATGTTAAAATCACATAGCCTTTATTTTTTAGTTCAAGTTTTTTGGAACTTTGACTTTTATAGAATGACATTTGAAAAATAGTCTCAAGGACCTTTAATAACCATAAGATTTCATGTAGTCATTTGTGTAAACTCTTATATTAAAATGTCAAGTTATACCAGTTATCTGTATTCCAAACTACTTTTTTCATTTTCATTTTCTGTAAGTTCTCTAAATAGACCACACACACACAAAACAGGTTTTTCCAAAATAAGCAAAATATATAAGCAAATATTCATAACAAATATTTACTATAGCCAGAATATTCAAGTGTGTCAGTAAATATGAGGCAATTTTTAACTGAAATTGTAAAGTTTAAATAACAATAGCATTATTGAAATTATTTTCGGCTGTTTAAGAGACCATGTTTAATATTCAGAACACAATAATTTATTGTCAGCACATCATAGAACATAACAGTGTCAAACTCTTAATAGATTTTTAGTATTAGATTTTTCATGTGAAAAGGTATTATTGAATGGGATGATGGTTTCAGATTTTTCAGTTCAGTCACTCAGTCATGTCTGACTCTTTGCAACCCCACGGACTGCAGCATGCCAGGCTTCCCTGTCCATCACCAACTCCTGGAACTTGTTCAATCTCATGTCCGTCGAGTTGGTGATGCCATCCAACCATCTCATCCTCTGTCGTCCCCTTCTCCTCCTGCCTTCAATCTTTCCCTGAAGCAGGGTCTTTTCCAGTGAGTCAGTTCTTTGCATCAGGTGGCCAAAGTATTGGAGCTTCAGCATCAGTCCTTCCAATGAATATTCAGGACTGATTTCCTTTAGGATGGACTGGTTTGATCTGTTAGCAGTACAAGGGAGCCTTAAGAGTCTTCTCCAACACCTCAGTTCAGAAGCATCAGTTTTTCAGCGCTCAGCTTTATGGTGCAACTCTCACATCCATATGTGACTTCTAGAAAAACCATAGGTTTGACTAGATGGACCTTTGTTGTCAATATCTTTGCTTTTTAATATGCTATCTGGGTTAATCATAGCTTTTCTTCCAAGAAGCAGGTGTCTTGGAAGAGTTAGTCGTATATGATTTTGTGATTTTATATTTATAGACTTTCCTGGTGGCTCAGTGGTAAAGAATCCGCCTGCCAATGCAGGAGAAGGGAGTTCAGTCCCTGTATTGGGAAGATCTCCTGGAGAGGGAAACGGTAACCCACTCCAGTATTCTTGCCTGGGAAATCCCATGGACAGAGCAGCCTGATAGGCTATAGTCCATGGAGTCCCAGAGTCAGACATGACTTAGTGACTAAACAACAACTGTTATGGTTTATATTTACCCTTTATAATATATGTTTTACTGCCGAAAGAGAAGCTATCACATGATTTTGCATTAACATTTCATACAGCCATGAAGGTGAATCATTATTTTATTCTGTTTACATGTGAATAAGTATACTTTGTGCTTTGTTGTAGAAGAACATAGCCTCATGATGAAGGAAAGATTGATTTATGTACTGTATCAAGATATTTAGAGTAAGATATGATATGTTATTACTTTGCAAATCAGTGAGGTCAGTAAAAGTGTAATATTTGAAATACATTTTATGTAATTATAATGTAATTATTACAGAATTGTATGCATAATTACAACAAAATTGAGAACAGATACCATGTATTATATATAATGTATGTTGCAAAGCAACAGGATTATGTTTTCTATTTCCATGGACCTTGTTTAATGTAGAATTTCAACTGACTTCATAACTTGTTAATGTTTAGAATATATATGTTAAGATTTTTGTTTTAGATTAGCATACTCTTATTTTTTCAAGTAAGGTGAATTATTTGATATATATAGCAACAATAACAACCGGCATAGGTAAGTTTATTTTCGAGAAAATAATCATTAATTTAAAAAAAGAACTGAAGAAGGAAATCCACTAAATCAAATCACTGAAAGAGATTTTAAGAAAAAATGTTTAAGTGCATCGTAAATATAATATTATCTACAATATAATTTATGATTTGTATATAAACATGTTTAGAGCTTTTCCTCTGAAGATTTCTGCTTAAACACACATACTTGAAAGTTTTATTAAGGCTAAAATGTAAACTTCCTTAGTGAACAGATAAAAGACTACTGTTTGTTGGTTCAGCAGTTGTTTTATTTTCCCTAAAAAAGAAATGGATGTTATGGGTCATGTTAATTTTAATTACGGCTTTTTTTTTTTTTTTAAAGAAAACAATATTAAATATAGGGAGGAAAAAAAAACTTCTTAAATTGAAAAGTCATAAAGAAATTGAAAAAATATAGACATCAGTGCATGTACATGGAAACACATCTATCCATGAAAGAGAAAATATTGTAATCAAAGTAAAAAGGCATTGGACAGAATCGAAGATGTTTTCTGCAGAAAATATGACTTAGTAATGTTATATACAAAGTTCGTGCATGTTTATAAAAATATTGAGACACCAGGAATAGTTTGAAAATGTAAATAAGAATAAGGTAATTTTGTATTGTGTGTGTGTTCAGTCTTTTACAACCCCATGGACTGTAGTGTGCTAGGCTCTGTCCATGGGATTTTCCAGGGAAGAATATTGGAGTGCGTTGCTGTTTCCTTCTCCAGGGGTTCTTCCTGACCCAGGGATCAAATATGCTTCCTTCTTTTGCATCTCCTGCATTGGCAGGCTAATTCTTTACCCCTCTGCCACCTGGGAATTTTACCTGTTCCAAAATTAATAGTAGCAACTAATGAGAATACTATGACCATACAGCTGGTGGCAGTATAACCAAATTTAATTTGTCTAGAAAACAATTTGAAAGTATGTAACAAGACCTGCCTGAAAAGTATTCAGAATTTTGTGGTCTTTCCCCATATCTTGGACTTATCCAACCAAGCAGGTAACTAAAAACAGTAGCACAAATTGAAGTTAAAATGATTATATAATGTGATTAAAACTCTATAAACAAATGCTTGTGAAATCTTGAAACTGTAATTTACTTTCCTCCACATGTGACACAATGTGACTTTGTTCAACAGAAACTAAGATTTATAATTGCTGGATTTTAGTTTTTTCAGTCAGAATTATACATGAATATAGTTTAAAGAAATAGTTCTATGAAATTAAGGTTGGGGAAAGAAAAAAATCAGTTCTCTGTCTTTTACATTCTGCCTAGAGATATAAAGAACTCTTTTGGTTTCTTAGTTGTTTTGCTGTTCACTGCCATGTCTCCAATATATTCACAGCTTGTTGATTTTCAATTTTAGTCATTGCTTTGGATTTAGCACTCTTCCCACCTCTCCACGAACCCTCTCATTTCCTATATCCCAGTTTTTCAGTACAGTTATATTGTAATTCTGGTTTAGAACAGTAGTGTTATATTTTTATGGCTATAAAGGTTATCTGCAGCTGCAAACTGGTACTTACCCTGCACAACTTTTTTTCCCCCGGCATTAATAATTTTCTTATTTTTTCTTTTTCTAAATGTCTATATATCACAAAATCTACCCCAGTCTGTGTATCTGAATGTGATTCTTTAAGACAGAGAATGTGCCCTAAAACACTCTGTTTAAGAATTTTGTGTAGTTTTCTTTATACTGGAGAAGGTTGAACTTGATCATAAAGATGGATTGATAATTGATTAACGAAATTGGTGTTTGCTAGTAGAAATTAAGTAGTTTTGACATTTGAATTATAATTTTGTAAGATTCTGCTAAATGGCAGAACAGAACCATTTAACTTTGTTCAAACAACTGTAAGGACAGCTAAAATTTATCATAGAAAGCTTTCCTGGTGGAGAAGTAGTAGTCTGTGTTGTCAGCAGCATCAAAAAATGTTAATGTTATGAAAATGTTGCCTTGGAGATTCTGTGTTTTTTTCCCCCTAATCTTATGGAAAGGAAGGATCATTTTACCGGGCAGTGCTTATGAATGGTAAGTTGGTACAAAACTGGAGACGTGTAACAGTGACAAGATGCTGAAAAAGGAAAATAGGAACAGTGACAACGAATGGAGTAATAAAGATTTGAGGCAGTGGCAGTAACTATTCTTAGAATGAAGGCAACGGTCAGGGATGATGAATGGAAAGAGAACACAGCTCTGCAAGTTGAAAGGAAAAGGCATGTGTTTCTCATCCAGGTCCTAAGGTTAGCCCCTTGTCTTTAAGTCCTCTTTATGACCACATGTTGTGTAGGTGTATATGCATTTGTAGTGGAAAGAGATTGAAGCTCGAAAGGCTAACTAAAATTATAAACATTTTAGTAGCTTCAAAAGGCATCACAATATTTTGTGATTAATAAAGGTCAGCCAGCTCATACATTTATAAATCTCGGATGTTCTTTGTATTCACAAGCAGCAAAACAGACACAGGAATGTCAAAGGTTGCTTTCTACAATATGGTTCCAGATTCCCTGTAATGAATGCTTGAAAAGCAGAGACTTCAGATAGTTTGAACATTTAATGAGAAAATGCAGGTTTGTACATGAATGTTTAGAATACAATAATAGATTTGATGTGTAATTGCTTGATCTAGTACATTTGATCAATGCTCATGTTTATATTCTGTCTCTTGAAAAATAAAAGTGAAACAGAAGGAGCTCTGAATTTTGCCTGAGCTCCATTAGCATGCCTCTACTATTCTCATATAAATGAGTTGCAGGGTAAATATTAGAGATTGTGCTTATTTTGGTAATAGCTCTATTGACATTCCAAACTGAGGTAAAGTAGGGGAATGAAAAAGGACACCTTGAAGCTCTAAGAGGATTTAAGCGTTCTTGATAAGGACTCATTACTGAAGTAATTTTATGCCATGAAGTTTTATAAAGTCAGTGAAACTTGTATGTCATGGTAATTCATTGCAACTTTTTCTCAGTTGGACGCCTCCTGTAATCTAAGAGTTGTTCTTGGATGTACTAACACTGCATATGCTCTCGGAATATTTTTGATAGCATTCTTTGGAAGGAGTCAGAGCAAAAGGACCTTTTTCCCACTCTGGTTCTGTACTTTTTAGAAGTTAAGTGAAAGACGTGTAATCGTACCACATCAAATAGTGGTAATACTTCAGGTTAATAAACTTTACAGAGTACACATTTCATATACATTAATTCAGTTGGTGGATATATGAAGGGACTATTTCCCCTGTTCTTCCGAGAGGAAACAGTGACAATGAACTAGAGATGAAGGTTTCTGACTCCTGATTCTATTCTATGTGCATTACATTGGGTGGTTATATCAGAAATGGAATTTAAAATGGATCCAACTTCAGTTCAGTTCAGTTGCTCAGTGGTGTTCAACTCTTTGTGACCTCATGGACTGTAGCACGCCAGGCCTCCCTGTCCATCCCCAACTCCTGGAGTTTACCAAGTAAACTTGGATCCAGGAAGATCCAAGTTATATTACTATTAATAACTTGCACTTAAATAACATTTAAACATTTACAATAAAGTGGAAAAACATTAAAAATTTTTATCATTATAAAAAAAGTATACACATTATTTTACTTGGTCTTCATAATTACCGTGAAATAGAACAGGAATTAAAACCCCCACTTTATAGCTGGTGTAATAAAGAGGCTAAGTAATTTGCCCAGCATCTTATAACTGCTTCTGCTGCTAAGTTGCTTCAGTCATGTCCAACTCTGTGCAACCCCATAGACGGCAGCTCACCAGGCTCTGCCGTCCCTGGGATTCTCCAGGCAAGAACGCCGGAGTGGGTTGCCATTTCCTTCTCCAATGCATGAAAGTGAAAAGTGAAAGTGAAGTTGCTCAGTCGTGTCCGACTCTTTGCGACCACATGGACTACAGCCTACCAGGCTCCTCCGTCCATGGGATTTTCCAGGCAAGAGTACTGGAGTGGGGTGCCGTTGCCTTCTCCAATCTTATAGCTAGTAAGTGGCAAGACCAGGTTTCTGAGATCTTTACCTCTAGTCTCATTGCTTCTCATGCATTTTGTGTGTACTGCTGTTGAATCATAGAAGGAAACTAAATTGATGTCTGACTACATGGATAAATTTTGCTAAAGTAATTTAGTAATATACCAGTTGTATTATATTTATGTGATTCAAGATATAAACAAATTTCTGCCATAATAGTGAAACCTATCCCAAAAAATGAAGTCTTCTTTGAAATTAGGGTGCCATGTATATTATTGAATAGATTTTCATGTTAAGTTTACTTAATACATGATATATTTCTATAATCCAGGTTGAGGGTTTTAGTGATTTCTCTCTTGGTTTCCACCTTATTGACCTTTAAAATATCAATCTGGAACATTGAAATAGCTAGTTTTACAACATTGCTAAGTGACTTATAATATTTTTTCTCTGATTGTTAGTTTGTATATATATGTATTTGTATGTGTGAGAGTCAAGAACCTGAGACAGACATTAACTTCTGGTTCTTTCATTTGGCCTACATTTTCCTTTAAAAAAAAAAATCCCCTTGAGTAGAAGTTGTTTGCTTTGTTCTTAAACAAATGAATAAAGTATACACAGGATATACTTAGTTGGCCTCTCTAGTAACAGGAACCACATATTGGGAATTATTTTTCTTACATCAGTCAATCACTTTGTTAAGTAATATAGTGATATTAGGGCTTCCTCCGTGTCTCAGTGGTAAAGAATCCTCCTGCAAAGGAGATGTGGATTCAATCCCTGGGTCAGGAAGATCCCCTGGAGGAGGAAATGGCAACCCACTCTAGTATTCTTGCCTGGAGAATCCCATGGACAGAGGAGCCTGGCAGGCTACAGTCCACGGGGTTGCAGGGTCAGACACTTAGCACGCATACTCATAGTGATATAAACTTTTTTTTAAACTAACTGTAAATATTAGAGACCATTTCTTTTCCCTTTAAAATGTTTTGGTAGTATATTTTAGATGGATTGCATTAGTAGTTATCCCACAGTGTTCTGGTTTTTAAGATACACAGATATGCTGGTGTAGCAGAAAGAGCCCCTGACTTTCAAGTCAGGGGACTGCCATAAACTTGAAATATCACTTTAATCATATGTATACTTCTGGGTCTTAGATATCCATGTATTAAAAAAAAAAGTGTTTAGTTGATTATACTTAAGAATCTTTTCATCTTAAACTTTCTACAACCCTATTTTCATTTGTATGAAATAAAGATCATTATCTTTCTTGAGGCAAAATACCTATAGACAGATTAGAGTACTTTAGATATGTTCTTGATTAAAGTGTTTTACTTACTTGAAAATTGAAAAAATTTTTGCCATTTTACGTAGGAAAACTACAATTGAAAGCCTGTAATTAAAAATTTTTGTAAATCTTTATAGAAGAACTTACTATGGAGATTATCAATCCTGATTACTTCCTTTTAAAGTTTTAGTTAACCTTTTCCTTGGGTATAATCATATATTTTGTTAAGCAAGATTCTTGGTTACAAGTGGTTTTTTTTCTCTGGTTAAAAAATGGATTTTCTGTTATGGTATTTTTAGGAATGCATGCAAAACTGGTAAAATTAGCATAAGATCTCTAATTTAGTTAACAGTGTTATATCAATGTCAGTTTCCTGGTTTTGAAAGTGTACTGTGCTTGTGTAAAATGTTTTCATTGGGGAAAATTGGGTAAAGAGTACATGGGTAAACTGAACTATTTTCACAAGTTCAAGTTCTTGTGAGCCTTAAATTATTTTAGAAAATGTAAATTTATCTTTGGGTATGGTTAAGTATGGGTCTGTTTCTAGAAACTGCACATTACTGATTTTACTAATTGAAAGTTGAAATATGTATTCTTAATGGATTAAAAGTTATGTTTTGTCTGAAATATAGAACACCTCTAGAAAAGCACCCAGATGTTAAGTGTGAAAGTGAAGTGAAAGTGAAAGTGGCTCAGTTGTGACTGACTCTCTGTGACCCCATGGACTATACAGTCCATGGAATTCTCCAGGCCAGAATACCCCACTCTCCAGGAGTGGGTAGCCGTTAAGTGTAAACCTTGACAAGTTTATGAAGTGAACACATCTGGGTAACCAGCACCCATGGGTAAAGATAGAACACAAACTACAGCACAGAACTCCTGGCTGGTTCCTCTCATCACTTTCCACACCAAAGAATAACCACTAGCCTCACTGAATATTTAGGTCTGATGTTAGTGTTAAAATATTAGTGAATTTTATTAAAAATGTGGGTTTCATTTTTTCTTTGTGTCAAATGTAATGTATTTACATCAGAAATAGTGTACACAGCGCAATGACTAAAGTACTTAATTGTGAATTAAACTGACCCTTCATGTAGAAATTATACAATGAGAGAATACTTAAACCTTTCACTGTGATAGTAAATTGGAAATCAGTAACAAAAGATGAAATTAAATGTGTGGTGGCAACTACGAGTTATTTTCCAGAAACCATTCTTTTCTTATGCAGTAGGATTATGCATAGCTGTCTGTAGTACCCAGAAGTCTTGAGTGAATAACTTAATGTATATTTGCTGAATTGAAAACCAAATCAGTTATAAAACTAATACTCTTAATTCCCAAAACTTTAAAAACTGTGAGACGTAAGTGACAGCAAAAGATTTTGTCTAGGGCAAAACTGAGTCCTGTAAAGGCCAGTATTTAGGATTGAGTGGTAAATGGACTTGGGCAACATTTCCACCATTCCTGCCTCTACCACGAAGATCTTCTTTTTGCTATGGATAGAAAAGGATCCTTAAGAAAAGGATTCCATAGAATGCTTGGGAAACTGTAAGTTGTAGGTGAGACTATATTTTCCAGTCTCCTTATTTATTTGATTGATTGAGCCGACGTGGCTGTGTTCTTGCCAGTGAAGTCTGAGAAGTGATGAAAGCAATATCTACTTTATTTGCTGCTTTAGAAATTTCCGAACCTGGATTTCATTGTTTTACCACTGACAAGAATAGCCCTCATGTAAGATGGATGTGTCTCTGACTGACTGGGACTCACAAACCTGGAGCAGTCATCTTGGACGGGTATTAAGAGAAATAAACTTTCTTGTTTCTTAAGCCACTACCCTTTGAGAAAGGCTTCTTTGTAATAGCTGCTTAGTCTGTGCTGACAAATGCATACTTCATCCAAGTGATTCTTAGGCACATATCTGCTATAGCTGTTCTAAAGTTGCAAAGTTAATGTATGATTTACTTTTAAGAATACTTAGCACAGATTTAAATATTACCTGTATAATGTCATTCATGTATTTATTTGCCTTCCTGTGATGCTTTCTTGAATGTAAATGATTATGATTAGGGGACTCAAGATATCAGAATCTTTTCAGTAAACAAATTGAATACATTTAAAAAGTGTTTAAAAATGACAATTTAAAGCTCATATAGATCACTGACATTTTTTGTGTTGCATGGAGTCATTCATTTGCTGTTGCCTGATCAATATGTATGTATGTTTTATTTTCACCACTGGTACTTATTCATTTGACAGTGGGATAATATGCACTGAAGAAACGGCAAGACATTTACATGTCAGATGAACAGAGCAACGTTCATTCTGAGTATCGCCTTTCACTAGCATCTTCTAGTGGAAAACCAAGGTAATTGTAGGGTGTGTAATGTCCTCTTTCTGCTATTAATAGCAATTGTCTTAATTATCTATGCTCTTTCATTTTCATTAGTCTATAAAATTGATATGTTTTAAATGGTGACTTTATCCTTGAGACTATTATATAAGAAACTGAAGTGTTTGGATTAAAAACCAAAATCTCCAACTTAATGTAGCTTTGGGATTAAATATATTTTATAGATATTTTTCAAAATTCTTAACTCCCATAAGCCACATATGATAATTAAACCTAATTTATTCAGGTAATACTCAATTTAATTGAGTATCATTTGATATAAATGGGAGTGTTTGATAATTTACTTGTATAGGTAGTGTCTCAAACTTTAGCTAGCAACAGACTCAACTAGGAAGACTGGTTGACACTGCTGAGCCTAATCCCAGAGTTCAAGATTTAGTAGGTCTGGGTGGGGTGAAAGAATTTACATTTCTAAGAAATTCTCAGGTAATCATGATATGGCTTCTGCTGCTCCTCCAATATATGTTGATTAATCACTGATGGTGGTTAGGTATCAAACTTTAAAAAAGTACATACTGTACAGGTGACCTCTGACTTAGGGTATTTTGAATTTACAGTGGTGAAAAAGAAGTATGCATTCAATATTTGAATTTCAAATTTTTATCTTTGCCCAAGCTAGTGATACACAGTACAGTACACTCATGATGCTGGGCCGTGGCAGGGAGCTGTAGCCCACAGTCAGCTGTTCAATCACAGGGGTAAACAGGCATTCTGTATCGATTCATACAACCTTTTTTTTTTTTTCATACAACTTTCTGTTTTTCACTTTCAGTATTCAGTAAAGTTCATGAGATTATTATGAAACAGGCTTTATGTTAAATGATTTTGCCCAACTGTAGGCTAATTAATGGTAAGTGGTCTGAACACATTTAAAGTAGGCTGGGCTAGCTATGATGTTCAATAGATAATGTATATTAAATGTATTTTCAACTTAGGATATTTTTCAAGTTAGGATGGATTGAGGCAGCAGTGTAAGGTAGTTTCTGTTTCTTTACATCAGATTTTTGATTAACATCTGGTATTTTCAGGTATTAATTTTTGCCTCTTAATGTCTTATGTTCTTCTTTATATCATATACAAAATCATTGTTACTGATTCTTTTTCTGGACTCTGTTCTTTGGTCTATCTGTGTTATTTTAGTTATTGTAACTTTCTAAAAAGAAGTCTTTGTCATCTTGTTAATTTTCTGAACTTTGTTGATGGCCCTTCGGTTTTGCTCTTTCATGAATTTTTGGATGAGCTTATGCAGTCTCACGAAAAGTTGAAAGCTGCAGGATTTTGACTGACATTGAATTAGACTATGTATCTTAAGGTGTTTATTCCATTCATGTAAGTGGTCTTTGTACAGTTTTTGCAATTCTTCTTTACTGTCCTTCAACAGTATCTTATACACTTCTCCTTTTAATGGTCTTACTGTTTCTGTCTAGGAACCTAGTAATTTTTGTTTATCATTGTGTTTTCTAATTGGTTTTCACTGGATAAAATATGATATTTAAAAACTTTTTATTGAAATACTATATGTATACAGAAAAATAAACAGTATGATAAGTACAGTGAATTATCACAAAGTAAACATTACCATACCCACTCCAGTGTTCTTGCCTGGAGAATCCCAGGGATGGTGGAGCCTGGTGGGCTGCCATCTATGGGGTCACACAAAGTCAGACACGACTAAAGTGACTTAGCAGCAGCAGCAAACATTACCGTTACTGAAGAAAGAGAACATTATTACAATTTCCAATCCCAATTATTACCCCCTACCTTCCCTTCAGAAAATAACTATTAAGGCATCTTGGTTTAGTTTTGCCCATTTTAAATTATATATAAATAGACTTGTATTTATTTAAAAGTCAGTGTTTTATTTAGTGTTTATTATCTTTTTTTGTTGTTGTTCAGTCACTAAGTTGTTTCCAACTCTTTGCAACCCCATGGACTGTGACACACCATGCTACCCTGTCTTTCACTATCTCCTGGAGTTTGCTCAGACTCATGTTCATTGAGTTGATGATGCCATCTAACCATCTCATTCTCTCTTGTCCCCTTCTCCTCCTGCCCCCAATCTTTTCCAGCATCAGGGTCCTTTCCAGTGAGTTGGCTCTTTGCATCAGGTGGCCAAAGTATTGGGGCTTCAGCAACAGTTCTTTTAATGAATATTCACAGTTGAATTCCTTTAGGATTGACTGGTTTGATCTCCTTGCAGTCTTTAGGGACTCTCAGGAGTCTTCTGCAGCACCACAGTGCTATCAATTCTTTGGTGCTTAGCCATCTCTATGGTCCATCTCTCACATCTGTTCATGACTACTGGAAAAACCATAACTTTGACTATATGGACCTTTGTCAGCAAAGTGATGTTCAGGCTAGTCACATTTTAAGTGTTCAGTAACCACATGTGGCTACTGGCTACTGTGCTGGAAAGTATAGATCTAAAAGGTTTATTTGGGAGACTTAGCTTCAAGACCTTCAATATAGGATATAATATGCATTATAAAGGAAAGACTGATAAAATATACAGTTACCTTTTGCTTAGTCTCGATTTGTGAGATTCATTTATGTTAGTGTGTGAAGCTTTAATTTTATTTTCATTCCTGTGTAGTATTCCATTGTAAAATTGTTCTGTTTTATTCATTTATGTGTTTATTAACATTCTACTGTTGATGGACCTTTGGCCTTTTACTTGTTTTGAGCTATGATGAATAATGATTGTGTGAATTTTTATGTTCCTTCATTTCTTTTGGTGTTCCTGTACCTGGGTTTCTGCATACATCCAAGAGAAGTATTGCCATGTGAAAGGATATGCTTATGTTCATCTTCTGGTAGATCCTGCCAAACAGCTTTCCAAAGGTTACCAATCTACAGTCCCACCAGTAGTGTATGCAAGTTCTAGTTGACTCCATATTCTTGCCTACATCTTTTATGTTTTATTCATTCTGTTGGGTATGTGGTAGTATCTACTTGTGATTTTAATTTACAATTCTCTATTAAGGTTGAGAATCTTTTCATATGCTTCTTAGTAATTTGGCTAACCTCTTATAAAATACCTGTTCAATACCTATTTTTCCATTGAGTTGTCTCATAATTTTCATATTGACTTGTAGCAATTCCTTATATATTCTTGACTATTAACATTGCCATACTCTTCTGCCAATCTGTTGTTGCCTTTGTTTTTTCTCTTGATGAATATTAATTTCTTTATTTTAATGTAGTATATTTTATCAGTCTTTCCTTTATAATGCATGTTATGTCCTGTCTTGAAAGTCATGAAATTAGTTTCCCAAATAAATCTTCTAGGTCTATACTTTCCAGTACAGTAATTAGTAGCCACATGTGGCCACTGAGCATTTTAAATGTGACTAGTCTGAATTAAGATGTCTTTGGACACAAATCAAGCCTCAGTAAATTTAAGAAAATTGAAATCATACCAAGCATCTTTTCTGGCAGCTACGCTAAGAGACTAGATACCAATTACAGGGGAATAAACTGTAAAAAAAATACAAACATGAAAATTTAACAATATGTTTCTAAATAATGAACACATTACTGAAGACATTAAAAGGGAAATCAAAAAATTCCTAGAAACAAATGACAGTGAAAACATGACCCAAAATCTATGCACTGCCACAAAAGCAGTTCTAAGAGGTAAGTTGATAGCAATGCAATCCTACCTCCAGAAACAGCAAAAATATTGAATAGAGAACCTAACTTTATCCCTGCTGCTGCTAAGTTGCTTCAGTTGTGTCCAACTCTGTGCGACCCCATAGACGGCAGCCCACCCAGCTCCCTCGTCCCTGGGATTCTCCAGGCAAGAACACAGGTTTGGGTTGCCATTTCCTTCTCCAATGCATGAAAGTGAAAAGTGAAAGAGAAGTCACTCAGTCGTTTCTGATTCTTGGTGACCCAATGGACTGCAGGCTACCAGGCTCCTCCATCCATGGGATTTTCCAGGTAAGAGTACTGGAGTGGGTTGCCATTGCCTTCTACACTTTACCTAGAACAGCCTAAAAAAGAACAGAAAAACTCCAAAGTTAGTAGAAAGAAATCATAAAGATCAGAGCCAAAATAAATGAAAAAGAAATTAAGGGAACAGTAATAAAAATTAATAAAACTAAAAGCTGGTTCTTTGAGAAGATAAAATTGAAAAACCATTAGCCAGACTCATCAAGCAAAAGGGGGAGAAGGATCACATCAACAAAATTAGAAATGAAAAAGGAGAGAGATTACAGCAGACAATACAGAAATACAAAGGATCATAAGAGACTATTATGAGCAACTATATGCCAATAAAATGGACAAACTGGAAGAAATGGACAGATCCTCAGAAAAGTTCATCCTTCCAAGACTGAACCAAGGAGAAAGAAATTAAGAACAACCGAATCACAAGAACTGAAATCTAAACTGTGATAAAAAATCTCCCCCAAAACAAAAGCTCAGGGTCAGATTGCTTCTCAGGTGAATGCTGTCAAACATGTAGAAAAGAACTAACGCCAATACTTCTGAAGATTTCAGAAAATCACAGAAGAAGGAACATTTCCAAACTCATTCTATGGGGCCACCATCACTCTGATAACCAAAAACAGATAAAGCTATCGCAAAAAAAGAAAATCGCAGGCCAGTATCACTGGTGAACATAGATGCAAAAATCCTCAACAAAATTCTAGCAAACAGAATTCAGCAACACATTAAAAAGATCATATACCATGATCAAGTTAGGTCATACCAGGGATGCAAAGATTCTTCAATATATGCAAATCAATCAATGTGATACACCATACTAACAAATTGAAAGATAAAAACCATATGATAATAGATGTCAAAAGCCTTTGACCAAATTCAGCACCCATTTATTAAAAAAAAAAAAAAAAAAAAAAACCTTCAAAAAATGGGCATAGAAGGAACCTACCTCAAAGTAGTAAAGACCATATATGATAAAACCCACAGCAAACATTATTCTCAATGGTGAAAAACTGAAAGCATTCCCTCTAAGATCAGGAACAAGACAAGAGTGCCCACTCTTGCCAGTATTATTCAGTATATATTTGGAAGTCCTAGCTATGGCAGAGTAGAAAAAGAAAAGGAGTCCAGATTGGAAAAGAAGTAAAATTCTCACTGCAGATGACATGATACTATACAAAGAAAACCCTAAAGATAGTGTATCCGAAAATTAACTAGAGCTAATCAGTGAATTTAGTAAAATCACAGGATACAAAATCAATACACAGAAATCACTTGGATTCCTATACACTAACAATGAAAAATCAGAGATTAACAAATCAATCCCATTTACCATTGCAATAAAAAGAATAAAACATGTAGGAATAAACCTACCTAAGGAAACAAAAAAGCTGTATATAGAAAACTATGACACCGATGCTGGAAATCAAAGATGATATAAACAGATGGAGAGATATTCCATGTTCCTGGGTTGGAAGAATCAATATTGTGAAAATGACTAATACTGCTAAATGCAAACTACAGATTCAGTACAATCCCTATCAAATTACCAATGGCATTTTTCACAGAACTAGAACAAAAAATTTCACAATTTGAATGGAAATACAAAAGACCCCGAATGGCCAAGGCAATCTTGAGAAAGAAGAATGGAGCTGGAAGAATCAACTGTCCTGACTTCAGACTATACTATAAAGCTACAGTCATCAAGACAGTATGGTACTGGCATAAAAACAGAACTATAGACCAATGGTCTGAGCTACCCCATGTCCGAGGTCAGGCAGAAGCTGGGAGGACCCCGTGCCTGAGGGGCAGTGGCTGAGAGGAGCTACCCCACGTCCGAGGTCAGGGGCGGCGGCCGGGAGGAGCTATGCCACGTCTGAGGTCAGGGGCGGTGCCCAAGAGTGCCAGGCCGCGAAGCACAGGAGCAGCCGAGAGGAGCTACCCCCGCCTGAGGACAGGGGCGGCAGCTGGGAAGAGTTGCCCCATACCCAAGGACAGGGGCGGCGGCTAGGAGGAGCAACCCCACATCCAAGGAGCGGTGGCTGCGCAGGCGCAGGAGGGCCTAGAGGAGCTATTCCACGTTCAAGGTCAGGAGGGTCAGCGGTGAGGAGATACCCCTTGTCCAAGGTAAGGAGCAGCGGCTGCGCTTTGCTGGAGCATCCTTGAAGAGATACCCCACGCCCAAGGTAAGAGAAACCCAAGTAAGACAGTAGGTGTTGCAAGAGGGCATCAGAGGGCAGACACACTGAAACCATACACACAGAAAACTAGTCAATCTAATCACACTAGGACCACAGCCTTGTCTAACTCAATGAAACTAAGCCATGCCCTGTGGGGCCACCCAAGACGGGTGGACATGGTGGAGAGGTCTGACACAATGTGGTCCACTGGAGAAGGGAATGGCAAACCACTTCAGTATTCTTGCCTTGAAAACCCCATGAACAGTATGAAAAAGCAAAATGATAGGATACTGAAAGGGGAACACCCCGGGTCGGTAGGTGCCCAATATGCTACTGGAGATCAGTGGAGAAATAACTCCAGAAAGAATGAAGGGATGGAGCCAAAGCAAAAACAATACCTAGTTGTGGATGTGACTGGTGATAGAAGCAAGGTCCGATGCTGTAAAGAGCAATATTGCATAGGAACCTGGAATGTCAGGTCCATGAATCAAGGCAAATTGGAAGTGGTCAAACAGGAGATGACAAGAGTGAACGTCAACATTCTAGGAATCAGCTAACTAAAATGGACTGGAATGGGTGAATTTAACTCAGATGACCATTATATCTACTACTGTGGGCAGGAATCCCTTAGAAGAAATGGAGTAGCCATCATGGTCAACAAAAGAGTCTGAACTGTAGTACTTGGATGCAATCTCAAAAACAACAGAATGATCTCTGTTCGTTTCCAAGGCAAACCATTCAATATCACAGTAATCCAAGTCTATGTCCCAACCAGTAACGCTGAAAAAGCTGAAGTTGAACGGTTCTATGAAGACCTACAAGACCTTTTAGAACTGACACTCAAAAAAAGATGTCCTTTTCATTATAGGGGACTGGAATGCAAAAGAAGGAAGTCAAGAAACACCTGGAGTAACAGGCAAATTTGGCCTTGGAATATGGAATGAAGCAGGGCAAAGACTAAGAGAGTTTTGCCACGAAAATGCACTAGTCATAGCAAATACCCTTTTCTAACAACACAGACTCTACACATGAACATCACCAGATGGTCAACACCGAGATCAGATTGATTATATTCTTTGCAGCCAAAGATGGAGAAGCTCTATACAGTCAATAAGAACAAGACCAGGAGCTGACTGTGGCTCAGATCATGAACTCCTTATTGCCAAATTCAGACTGAAATTGAAGAAAGTAGGGAAAAACCACTAGACCATTCAGGTATGACCTAATTGAATCCCTTATGATTATACAGTGGAAGTGAGAAATAGATTTAAGGGACTAGAACTGATAGAGTGCCTGATGAAATACGGATGGAGGTTTGTGACATTGTACAGGAGACAGGGATCAAGACCATCCCCATGGAAAAGAAATGCAAAAAAGCAAAATGGCTGTCTGAGGAGGCCTAACAAATAGCTGTGAAAAGAAGAGAAGCAAAAAGCAAAGGAGAAAAGGAAAGATATAAGCATCTGAATGCAGAGTTCCAAAGAATAGCAAGAAGAGATAAGAAAGCCTTCTTCAGCGATCAATGCAAAGAAATAGAGGAAAACAACATAATGGGAAAGACTAGAGATCTCTTCAAGAAAATTAGAAATACCAAGGGAACATTTCATGCAAAGGTGGGCTCAATAAAGGACAGAAATGGTATGGACCTAACAGAAGCAGAAGATATTAAGATGAGGTGGCAAGAATACACAGAACTGTACAAAAAAGATCTTCATGACCAAGATAATCATGATGGTGTGATCATTCACCTAGAACCAGACATCCTGGAATGTGAAGTCAAGTGGGCCTTAGAAAGCATCACTACGAACAAAGCTAGTGGAGGTGATGGAATTACAGTTGAGCTATTTCAAGTCCTGAAAGATGATGCTGTGAAAGTGCTGCACTCAATATGCCAGCAAATTTGGAAAACTCAGCAGTGGCCACAGGACTGGAAAAGGTCAGTTTTCATTCCAATCCCAAAGAAAGGCAATGCTAGAGAATGCTCAAACTCCCCCACAATTGCACTCATCTCACATGCTAGTAAAGTAATGCTCAAAATTCTCCAAGCCAGGCTTCAGCAATACGTGAACTGTGAACTTCCTGATGTTCAAGCTGGTTTTAGAAAAGGCAGAGGAACCAGAGATCAAATTGCCAACATCTGCTGGATCATGGAAAAAGCAAGAGAGTTCCAGAAAAACATCTTATTTCTACTTTATTGACTATGCCAAAGCCTTTGACTGTGTGGATCACAATAAACTCTGGAAAATTCTGAAAGAGGTGGAAATACCAGACCACCTGACCTGCCTCTTGAGAAACCTATATGCAGGTCAAGTAGCAACAGTTAGAACTGGACATGGAACAACAGACTGGTTCCAAATAGGAAAAGGAGTTATGTGAAGGCTGTATATTGTCACCCTGCTTATTTAACTTCTATGCAGAGTACATCATGAGAAACCCTGGGCTGGAGGAAGCACAAGCTGGAATCAAGATTGCCGGGAGAAATATCAATCACCTCAGATATGCAGATAACACCACCCTTATGGCAGAAAGTGAAGAAGAACTAAAGAGCCTCTTGATGAAAGTGAAAGAGGAGAGTGAAAAAGTTGGCTTAAAGCTCAACATTGAGAAAACGAAGATCATGGCATCTGGGCCCATCACTTCATGGGAAATAGATGAGGAAACAGTGAAAACTTTATTTTTCTGGGCTCCAAAATCACTGCAGATGGTGATTGCAGCCATGAAATTAAAAGACGTTTACTCCTTGGAAGAAAAGTTATGACCAACCTAGATAGCCGTCTAGTCAAGGCTATGGTTTTTCCAGTGGTCATGTATGGATGTGAGAGTTGGACTGTGAAGAAGGCTGAGCGCCAAAGAATTGATGCTTTTGCACTGTGGTGTTGGAGAAGACTCTTGAGAGTCCCTTGGACTGCAAGGAGATCCAACCAGTCCATCCTAAAGGATATAGGTCCTGGGTGTTCATTGGAAGGACTGATGTTGAAGCTGAAACTCCAGTACTTTGGCCACCTCATGTGAAGAGTTGACTCATTGGAAAAGGCTCTGATGCTGGGAGGGATTGGGGGCAGGAGGAGAAGGGGACAACAGAGGATAAGATGGCTGGATGGCATCACTGACTCAGTGGACGTGAGTCTGAGTGAACTCCGGGAGTTGGTGATGGACAGGGAGGCCTGGCGTGCTGTGATTCATGGGGTTGCAAAGAATCGGACATGACTGGGCGACTGAACTGAACTGACTGATAGACCAATGGAACAAGATAGCCCAGAGATAGGGGGCCCATAGATGTGTGGATTTGTCTTTGACAAAGGAGGCAAGAATATACAATGGAGAAAAGATAGTCTCTTCAATAAGTGGTGCTTGGAAAACTGGACAGCTATATGTAAAAGAATGAAATTAGAATACGTCCTACCACCATACACAAAGATAAACTCAAAATGGATTGAAGAACTAAATGTGAGACTAGAAACTACAAAGCTCTTAGAGGATAACATAGGCAGAACATTCTATGACATAAATCACAGCAAGATCCTCTATGACTAATACTAGAGTCAGTTCCTAGAGTAGTAGAAATAAAAAAACAAAACTAAGCAAATGGGACCTAATTAAACTTAAAAGCTTTTGCACAGCAAAAGAAACCATAAACAAGGTGAAAAAACAACCCTCAGAATGGGAAAAAAGCAAGCAAAACAATTGACAAATTATTGATTTCTAAAATACATAGGAAGCTCATGCAACTCAATACCAGAATAACAACTCAATCCAAAGTGGACGGAAGACTTAAACAAACATTTCTCCAAAGAAGACATACAGATGGCTAATATACACATGAAAAGATGCTCAACGTCACTAATTATTAAAGAAATGCAAATCAAAACTACAATGAGAGATCACCTCGCCTGGGTCAGAATTGCCATCATCAAAAAATCTACAAACAAATGCTGGAGAGGGTGTGGAGAAAAGGGAACCCTCTTGCACTTTTGGTGAGAATGTAATTGATAACAGCCACTATGGAAGACAGTATGGCAATTCCTTAAACTAGAAATAAAACTACCATGTGACCCAGCAATTCCAATATTAGGTGTATACCCTGAGAAAACTGAAATTGAAAAAGACACATGTACCCAATATTCATTGTGGCACTGTTCACAATAGCTAGGACATGGAAGCAACCTAGAGGTCCATTGACAGATAAATGGAAAAAGAAGCTGAGGTTCATATACACAATGGAATATTACTCAGTAATAGAAAGGAATGCTTTTGAGTCAGTTCTAATGCAGTGTATGAACCTAGAGCCTATTATGCAAAGTGAAGTAAGTCAGAGAAAAAAAAATACTGTATATTAGTGCATATATATGGAATCTAGAAAAATGATACAGATGTACCTATTTGCAGGGCAGTACCAGACCACTTGACCTGCCTCTTGAGAAATCTGTATGTAGGTCAGGAAGCAACAGTTAGAACTGGACATGGAACAACAGACTGGTTCCAAATAGGAAAAGGAGTACGTCAAGGCTGTATATTGTCACCCTGCTTATTTAAGTTATATGCAGAGCACATCATGAGAAACGCTGAACTGAAAGAAACACAAACTGGAATCAAGATTGCCGGGAGAATATCAATCACCTCAGATATGCAGATGACACCACCCTTATGGCAGAAAGTGAAGAGGAACTCAAAAGCCTCTTGATGAAAGTAAAAGTGGAGAGTGAAAAAGTTGGCTTAAAGCTCAACATTCAGAAAATGAAGATCATGGCATCCGGTCCCATCACTTCATGGCAAATAGATGGGGAAACAGTGGAAACAGTGTCAGACTTTATTTTTTGGGGCTCCAGAATCACTGCAGATGGTGATTGTAGCCATGAAATTAAAAGACGCTTACTCCTTGGAAGGAAAGTTATGTCCAACCTAGATAACATATTAAAAAGCAGAGACATTACTTTGCCGACAAAGGTCCATCTAGTCAAGGCTATGGTTTTTCCAGTGGTCATGTATGGATGTGAGAGTTGGACTGTGAAGAAGGCTGAGCGCCGAAGAATTGATGCTTTTGAACTGTGGTGTTGGAGAAGACTCTTGAGAGTCCCTTGGACTGCAAGGAGATCCAACCAGTCTATTCTGAAGGAGATCAGCCCTGGGATTTCTTTGAAAGGAATGATGCTAAAGCTGAAACTCCAGTACTTTGGCCACCTCATGTGAAGAGTTGACTCATTGGAAAAGGCTCTGATGCTGGGAGGGATTGGGGGCAGGAGGAGAAGGGGACGACAGAGGATGAGATGGCTGGATGGCATCACTGACTCAATGGACGTGAGTCTGAGTGAACTCCGGGAGTTGGTGATGGACAGGGAGGCCTGGTGTGCTGTGATTCATGGGGTCGCAAAGAGTCGGACACGACTGAGCGACTGAACTGACTGCTGAGTAAATACACAGACATAGAGCACAGACTTGTAGACATCATGCTGGGAAGAAGAGGGTGGGACAAATGGAGAGAGTACCATGGAAACCTGTACCCTACCGTATGGAAATTTGCTCTATGACACAGGGAACTCAGACCGGGGCTGTGTGACAACCTAGAGCAATGGGAAGTGGGAGGGAGGTTCAAGAGGGATGGCTTAGGCATGTTGCTGTATGGCCAAAACTAACACAATATTGTAAAACAATTATCCTTAATTAAAAATAGATACATTTTTTTTAAAGTTCTGTAAGTATAAGATCTCCCACACTGTAGGCAGACGCCTTACCATCTGAGCCACCAGGGAAGTCCAAGTATAAGATGAACTCCCCAGGTCAATAGGTGCCCAATATGCTACTGGAGAAGAGTGGAAAACTAACTCCAGAAAGAATGAAGAGACAGAGCCAAAGCAAAAACAATGCCCTCTTGTGGATGTGACTAGTGATGGAGGTAAAGTCCAATGAGGTAAAGGACAATATTGCATTGGAACCTGGAATGTTAGGTCCATGTATCAAGGTAAATTTGGAAGTGGTCAAACAGAAGATGGCAAGGGTGAATATCAACATTTTAGGAATCTGAACTAAAATGAACTGGAATGGGTGAATTTAACTCAGATAACTGTTATATCTACTATTGTGGGCAAGAATCTCTTATGAGAAATGGAATTGTCATAGTCAACAAAAGAATCCAAAATGCAGTTCTTGAGTGCAGTTTCAAAACCAACAGAGGATCTCTGTTTGTTTTCAAGACGAACCATGCATTATCACAGTAATCCAAGTCTATGCCCTGACCAGTAATGCTAAAGAAGCTGAAGTTAAACAGTCCTATGAAGACCTACAAGCCCTTCTAGAACTAACACACAAAAAAGATGTCCTTTTCATTACAGGGGACTGGAATGCAAAAGTAGAAAGTCAAAAGATGGCTGGAGTAACAGGCAAATTTGGCCTTGGAGTACAAAATAAAGCAGGGCAAAGGCTAACAGTTTTGCCAAGAAAATGCACTGGTCATAGCAATCCCTCTGCCAACAACACAAGAGACAACTGTACACATAGACATCACCAGATGGTCAGTACCCAAATCAGGTTGTTTCTGTTCTTTGCAGCCAAAGATGGAGAAGTTCTATACAGTCATCAAAAACAAGACCAGGAACTGACTGTGGCTCAGATCATGAACTCCTTATTATCAAATTCAGACTTACATTGCAGAAAGTAGAGAAAACCACTAGACCATTCATGTAAGGCCAGAAATCAGATCCCTTGATTATACAGTGGAAATGACACATTTTCAAGGGATTAGATCTGATAGTGTGAAGAACTATGGATGTAGGTTCATGACATTGTACAGGAGGCAGTGATCAAGGCCATCTCCAAGAAAAAGAAATGGAAAATGGCAAATGGTTGTCCGAGGAGGCCTTACAAACAGTTGTGCAAAGAGGAGACGTCAAAGGCAAAGGAGAAAAGGAAAGATATACGCATTTGGATGCAGAGTACCAAAGAATAGCAAGGAGAGATAGGAAAGCCTTCCTCAGTGATCAATGCAAAGAAATAGAGGAAAACAATAGAATGGGAAAGATCTCTTCAAGAAAATTAGAGATACCAAGGGGACATTTCATGCAAAGATGGACACAAGAAAGATAAATGGTATGGACCTAACAGAAGCTGAAAATATTAAGCAGAGGTGGCATGAATACACAGAAGAACTACAGAAAACAAATTTTCATGACCCACATAACCACGGTGGTGTCATCACTCACCTAGAGCCAAATATCCTGGAATGTGAGGTCAAGTGGACCTTAGGAAGCATCACCATGAACAAAGCTAGTGAAGGTGATAGAAATCCAGTTGAGCTATTTCAAATTCTAAATGATGATGCTGTGAAAGTGCTGCACTCAATATGCCAGCAAATTTGGAAAACTCAGCAGTGGCCACAGGACTAGAAAAGGTCTGTTTTCATTCCAGTCCCAAAGAAAGGCAGTGCCGGAGAATGTGCAAACTACTGCACAATTGCAGCCATCTCACATGCTAGCACAGAAATGCTCAAAGTTATCTAACCCAGGCTTCAACAGTATGTGAACCATGAACTTTCAGATGTTTAAGGTGGATTTAGAAAAGGCAGAGGAACCAGAGATCAAATGGCCAACATCAGTTGGATCATTGAAAAAGCAAGAGAGTTCCAGAAAAACAGCTAGTTCTGCTTTATTGACTATGCCAAAGGCTTTGACTGTGTGGGTCACAACAAACGGGAACATTCTTCAAGAGATGGAAATACCAGACCACCTTGCCTTCCTCCTGAGAAATCTGTAGGCAGATCAAGAAGCAACAGTTAGAACGGGACATGGAATAACAGACTGGATCCAAATCTGGAAAGGAGTATGTCAAGGATGTATATTGTCACCCTGCTTATTTAACTTACATGCAGAGTACATCATGTGAAATGATGGAGTGGATGAAGCACAAGCTGGAATCAAGACTGCCGGGAGAAATATCAGTAACCTCAGATAGGCAGATGACACCACCATTATGGCAGAAAGTGAAGAAGAACTAAAGAGCCTCTTGATGAAAGTGAAAGAGGAGAGTGAAAAAGTTGGCTTAAAATTCAACATTCAGAAAACTAGGATTGTCGCATCAGGTCCCATCAGTTCATGGTAAATAGATGCGGAAAATTGAAACCATGACAGACTTTATTTTTTTGGGCTCCAAAATCACTGAAGATGGTGACCTCAGCCATGAAATTAAAAGACATTTGCTTCTTGGAAGAAAAGCTATGACCAACCTAGACAGCATATTAAAAAGCAGAGACATTAATTTGCTGACAAAGGTCTGTCTAATTAAAACTATGGTTTTTCCAGTAGTCGTGTATGGATGTGAGAGTTGGACTATAAACAAAGCTGAGCGCTGAAGAATTGATGCTTTTCATCTGTGGTGGTGGTGATGACTCTTGAGAGTCTCTTGGACTGCAAGGAGATCAAACCAGTGAGTCCTCAAGGACATCAGTCCTGAATATTCATTGGAAGAACTGATGCTTAAGCTGAAACTCCAATACTCTCTTCCCTGATGGGAAGAACTGACTCATTATAAAAGACCCTGATGGCTGGGAAAGATTGAAGGCAGGAAGAGAAGGTGATGACAGAGGATGAGATGGTTGGATGGCATCACCACCTTGATGGACATGAGTTTGAGCAAGCTCCAGGAGTTGGTGATGGCTACCCAGGAAGGCCTGGTGTGCTGCAGTCCATCGGGTCTCAAAGAGTTGGACACAACTGAGCGACTGAACTGACGTATAAAATAAATGCCAGATTTCAAAGGCATAGTATTAAAAAATGTTATAAATTTCATTAATTTTGGTTGCATGTTGAAATGATAATATCTTAAGATATAGTGGTTTAAATAAAATACAGGATGAAAATGACTTTGATCTGTTTATTCTAGAGAACTTTAAAATTGCTTGAATGACTCACTTACTTCCATATTCTGGAAATATGTTCTCTAGGAGAACTTTCTGTGATGATGGACATGATCTGTGTTTACCCTGTTTAGTGTGAGAGCCATGAGCCATGTACTAGTGTTGAATATTTAAAATGTACTTTCATGACTGAGAAGCAGATTTTATTTTATTTATTTTTTGGGGGGCTGTGCCATGTGATTTATGGGTTCTTAATACCCCAGCCAGGGATTGAACATCGGCCACTGCAGCAAATGCACCGAGTTGTAACCACTGGACTGCCAGGGATCTCCCAAGAAGCTGTTTATTTAAAGTTAATTAATTTTTATTTTTGGTTGCACTGAGTCTTAATTGCTGTGCTTGGACTTTTCTGTAGTTGCAGAGAGCAGGGGCTACTCTCTAGTTGCAGTACACAGGCTTCTCATTGTCTTGGCTTCTCTTGCTGTGGAACACAGGCTCTAAAAGCATGGGCTTCAGTAGTTCCAGCATGTGGGCTCAGTAGTTGTGACTCATGGGTTCTAGATCACATGGGCTGAGTAGTTGGTGGTGCATGGGCTTAGTTTCTCCTCAGCATGGGGAATTCTCTTGGACCAGAGATTGAATCCTTGTCCCCTGCATTGGAAGACGGATTCTTATCCAACGTACCATCAAGGAAGTCCTGTATTTAACTTGTTAGTTTAAATTTAAGTAGCTGCATGTGGCTACTTCCAAAAATAATGAATAGCACTCAATTCAATGAGAGTCTGCTAAAGTTTTGGACTATGTGAAATTAACTTGCTGCTTACGGGTTCTTGTTGAAAGGTACGTAATATAATTACATGATAACCCAATTTAAAGTATTTATGGATATTTGTAAAAAGCTACATTGTGTTAACTAATGATATCACCATATAAAACACATTTTAAAATACTTGTTTTGTCTGCTTAAGAGCAAACTAAGCCTGAGGCCAAGGTGCTTCTTAGTTTTTTTTTTAACGTACTATATTGGGCAGTACAGTTTTGGACCCTTTTATTACTCTACAATTTACTGTTTTAGATTTACATTTACAATCCATCTATAATTGATGTTTACATATGGTGTGAGGTAGGAGTCAAGTTTTCTTCTTCTGTATGGATATCTAGTTGACTAAGCTCCAAGGAAAAGAGAATTTTTCTGTTTTCATACTACATTATTTGTTTGTTCTTACACCAAATATCCACACTGTCTTTAGCAACTGGTAGATGAGTGTCTTGTTCATTGGCCCTTTCTGTTTCCATATAAACATTAAAAATACCTCATCAAGGTGTTTCCCTGGTGGCTCAGTAGTAAAGAATATGCCTGCCAATGCAGGAAATATGGGTTTGATACTGGTCTGGGAAGATCCCACATGCCACAGAGCAGCTAAGCCCATGTGGCACCACTATTGAGCCTGTGCTCTGGAGCCAAAGGGCTGCAACTACTGAGCCCCTGTGCCCTCAAACCTGTGCTCTGTAACACAAGTAGCCACTGCAATGAGAAGCATGCACACAACTGGAGAGTAGCCCTGCTTTCCACAACTAGAGAAAGCCCATGCACAGATATGAAGATCTAGGGCAACCAAAAAAAATAAATAAAAATTAAAAAAATACCTCATCAATTTTCATAAAATAACTTTTGGAATTTTAGTTGAGCATTACATTGGATCTCTATAACATCCAATTTTGAACATGATAAAGCCATCCAT
This sequence comes from Bos grunniens, assembly GCF_055505025.1. Lineage (NCBI taxonomy): Eukaryota > Metazoa > Chordata > Mammalia > Artiodactyla > Bovidae > Bos > Bos grunniens. The sequence goes on along the minus strand of NC_141166.1, from coordinate 52,474,007 downwards.
TTATTTAGGTCCTTCACTTCTCTCAGTAATATGTTATCCTTTTTTTTATGAAAAAGTCTTACACATCTTTTGTTAGATTTATTACTAGCTATTTGCTGCTATGAATTATAAACTTTCTAATTTCATATTCTAATTATTGCTGGTGTAGAGAAATACAGTTAATTGTCCTTAGGTCTAGCAATTGAACTAAATTAACTTATTAATTCTTACAGTTTCTTTTGTACTTTCTGCATACCCAGTCCTGCCATTTGTGAATAATGACAGTTTCATTTCTGATTCTTACACATTTTTTATTGTATTTCATCTTACTGCATTATTGTACTGGTCAGGATCTCAAGAACAGAAACCAATAAACTTTTTTGTAAAGGACCAGATAGGAAGGAAGCCAACATTTCCTGTATAAATGTACATAGACTATAAAGTATTGTGCTTAAAAGGGAGTCAGTAATCTTGCAAGTGTGTTTTAAGCAAACTTGTATTAATTTGAAGGGCTATACAATATTCTGATAAATTAAAAGGGGCTATTTTTATAGGGGATTGAATTAGGAAAGGATAATTCATAATCATGAAAGAAATGAGGTAAAACATTTACCTAGTAAATTGACAACTGCTGAAAAGCTGTGTTTATTTTTAATGTGCATAAGTATAAACTAATGTTTGTTTTTCTTTCCCTTTAGGAAAAATAGAAATGAAGGTACATATGCACACAAAATTTTGCCTCATTTGTTTGCTGACATTTATTTTCCATCATTGCAACCATTGCCATGAAGAACATGACCATGGTTCTGAAGAGCATCACAGACACCATCGTGGAATGACAGAATCGGAGTCAAGCGAATTTTCAGTGCTGGATGCTGAAAATGAAAAAAAATATTATATTGAAAAACTTTTTGACCGTTATGGTGAAAATGGAAGATTATCCTTTTTTGGTCTGGAGAAACTTTTAACAAACTTGGGCCTCGGAGAGATAAAAGTAGTTGAGATTAATCATGAGGATCTTGGCCACGATCATGTTTCTCATTTAGATATTTTGGCAGTTCAAGAGGGAAAGCATTTTCACTCACATAACCACCAGCATTCCCATAATCATTTAAATTCAGAAAATCAAACTGTGACCAGTGTATCAGCAAAAAGAAACCGTAAGTGTGATCCAGAGAAAGAGACAATTGAAGTGTCTGTAAAATCTGATGATAAACATATGCATGACCACAGTCATCGCTTATGTCATCACCACTGTTTGCGTCATCACCTTGATCATAACACTACTCGCCATTTTCCTAATGATTCCATTACTCACAGTGAGCATGGGGAGCCTAGCCATGAACCTTCAACAGAGACCAATAAAACACAGGAGCAATCTGAAAGTAAGCTACCAAAAGGAAAGAGGAAGAGAAAAGAGAAGAAAAGTAATGAAAATTCTGGGGTTATTACACCAGGTTTTCCCTCTAACCATGATCAGGGTGAACAGTATGAACATAATCGGGTCCACAAACCTGATCGTGTACATAACCCAGGTCATTCTCATGTACGTCTTCCAGAACATAATGGTCATGATCCTGGTCATGGACACCAAGATCTTGATCCTGATATTGAAGGTGAACTTCGACATACTAGAAAGCGAGAAGCACCACATGTTAAAAAAAGTGCAATTTATTCAGCTGCTAGTCACAAAGATCATAATGAAGATGATCGTCAACATGAGGTAAGCAGAATAAGGTAGTTGCTCTGTAACTCTCAGATGATTCTGAAGTACTCTTAGGTAAAAAGAAAAGTAACAGAGGAATAGACAACCGTATTTAAACTTGTTTCCAGTTACAAAATACATTAAGGGATAAAAATCAGATTAAAGATTTTTATCTGCATTTTTACTTGCATTGTTTGTTTTCACATTTGGGTTCCTTCAATTCTAAATGTTTAAAGGTTGTCAGGAAATATATTTCTTTTATTCCTTATTTTACTCTCTTGCTTAAGACTTGCTTTGACTCTCCAAGTTAGCTTATGTGTTGTTACTGTTAACCAGTTTCTAGATGCTTGAAAATTGAAGTCCTTTTTTTGTTTAGACAGTTTCTCTTTCAAAATAATTAACTTATTGAATTAACTACAGAGTGATTTCTAGTCACTGATCTAGCTCCAAAGTCAGGTATTTTGCACATGTGGTAGGTTTGTTTTCTCTGTCACTTTACCACAGGACCTACATGCTCAGATTAGTCTTTTCTCATGCTTTTGACAGATGAACACTGAATGCAAAAAGATATAATAATGAGAAATGCCAATAGCAATGGGATGGTTCTCTTATTCTAAATTTTTGTTCTCCTTTGAATACTTTCACATTTGATTTGTTACTTCTTGATTTTTAAACAGCTATTCACCTTAAAAACATTTTTGTTTCATTAAAGGTGTATCAATACACTTATTCTTATATTTAGCTCTCATTAAAGTGTAGGAAAAGCTGTTGAATTTATTATTGTTCAGATATATAAAAAGCAGCAGCACCTATTGTGGAAGATGACCTCAACCTTTGTTTTGGTCTCTTATTACTGAAATGTGTTTTACATCTAAGTAAATATCTTTGTTTCTTAACTAGACAAATCACTAGATATTGGGTTTTCAGCAAATTTTAAAATCTTAGTGTACTTTTAAAGAAATTGTTAATTTATTACCACGGGTAATATCCTAGAGTCTCTTGTTGATAATAACTAGACATTATCATAACTAAACATTAGTGTTTACTCTTTGGATTCTACTTGCAGGGTCTGGATCATCAATCTTATTATTTTGTATCCTTATAGGCCTGATGCATAATGGGGATTTTTTCAAGTTTTCTGGAAATGGTCTATGCATTAGATAGGGTAGTAGTACCTCATGTAAAGACTTGACATGACAAAAATCATTTGTATGTTTTGATTTTGTGTTTTTACATTATAGATACAGTAAGCAAGCATGCAACCAGAGTGCATATATGTGGAAAAGAGATATACTCCATTCCCTTAGTTGTAGATATTTGTATAGTGATGGGTCCAGATTTTTTTTTGTTATTTGTTTTCTTCTTAGTTTTTTTATACTTTGTACTTAAAAAGTTCTAGTGTATAAAGCTGCATTTTTTAATCTTGCGGTTTTAGCACTGGGATAGAATTTCACTATACGATATTCTTCTGGGGTACCTTAGGTAGTAAAAATGTCTGTATCTTTTTATATTTTAATATAAAGTTATTAAAGTACTCTTAAGTCTATTTAACAGTTTCACCAAATAAGAATCTCGAGCAACTGATGATTGCAGTTTGACTAGGGAAGTGATTTTTTTTCTTTACTCCTTCAGGATCTTGGGAATATAGTTCTAAATCATTAATGGCAGAAAGTCATTGTTTTTTATATGTTGCAGTGGAGAATGGTTAAAATCCATAAAAAGTTTGGGGTAATCAGGTTGAATTCTTTCCTCTCATAAATTCCTATTAAAAATCATTCTTTGTAGTAGATATTTATATTGCAGATTGTTTTAAAATTATATTTAGAATATATTTTACTATATAGTACTTTTTCTGCCTAATCTTCTTAAAGTACTCTTAATTTGTTTTATCAATTTTCTTGCAGTGTTTGAACGTCACTCAGTTGTTAAAATACCATGGTCATCGTGCCAACTCTCCAATCTCATCTGATCTATTTACATACCTTTGCCCTGCTTTGTTATATCAGATTGACAGCCGACTTTGTATTGAGCATTTTGACAAACTTTTAGTTGAAGATTTAAATAAGGATAAAAATCAGGTTCCTGAAGATAAGGCAAATATAGGGGCATCAGGTAAGAAAGATTTAAGTTCTTTCTCCTCAAAAGAGTCTCTGTACTTTTTTAAAAAATATAGTTGGAATCAGAAAGCAGTTCCAAATGATTGCCTTATTTTTGTGTCTTTCAGTATATTTTAATCATGTTTTAAGTATTTGTGTTTAGAAAAGATTGGAGGAAGACAGGCATAATACAGTTTACTCATCTCTTCTGGCATTACATAGGAACATTTTGTTGTGGACAGAGAACTAATAGATTGGAAAGGAAATGCAGGTTTTTCATGAATAGATTCTTCTTTATGGGCAAATGTTAATAAGGGGGCCATTAATTAAAGTTACATGGTGTTATAATTACTTAATATTTAGCAAGATGAGGGGCTCTAGTGAAAAGCCAAGATTACACAATTTTTAAAGACATGAAAAGGGAAGCTAGTGTGGTTAAACTCTAGGAATGTCTCAGAATGCCAGTGATTGGCACATGAACTTCATCATGGGCACTTAGTAAAACCAAATGGGTAAAATCAAAACTATTTTTAAACTTCTTTCTTTGTACTTTTTCATCATATCCAGTTGGCTACATTGCTCCACCTTGATGTTTACAGGTACCTCCTTCTGAAACTTCTATTCCATAAGAATTTGTACCTCTTATTGAATCCCAAATGTCATTCCAATTTATTCTTTTGATAAAATCTGAAAATCTTTGATGATTTTTCTCTATCTGTGGTTTCTGTTTTCATTTCCTATTTTCACTTGTATAATCAGTTGTTGAGTCCAGTTGAGTCTTAAGTATTTTCCAGTTCTCTCCACTCTGTCATAACTTTAGTTCATATCCTCCTTGGTTCTTTACTGAATTGTTTAAATAACTCCATAATTTTCCCTGCCTGTGTTTCTGTTCCCCTCATAGATCATGCTTAGCACTTAAGCTAGATTTATTTGGACACTCTGACATAGATTTTTCTTTTTAGTGATAGCCAGTATTTATTTAATACATGGACTTTTATTTATTTACAAACATGTATTGTAGGCACTGTTCTATACTCAGTTCATTTACTCCTTGTAACAGTAATATGAAATAGAGAATGTTACCCTAAAAAATTTCCCAGGGTCTTAAAACTAGTGAGTGATAGTGGTAGAGTTCAGTTCTGGGAAGCTTAATCATTTTGGTATTCATATGTGCAAAGTGTTTTACATACTTTTCTTCACTAAATTTTAATACTAATTGAATTATTTGAGGAAGCTATTATATGATTCTTGTTTTTATGGGTAATAAGTAAGGTAAGGTATAGAAAAGTTAGTACCTTGCCCACAGTTCCCAGACCTAATAAATGATAAAATCCGCCAAGTCTGAGGTTAATCACTGTGCTGTTTTCCACATTTAGGAAATTCTGATATCCCCTTTGTGATTTTTGCCATATATTGTTAATGCTACTTAACATTTTCATTAGATCTCTAGTATTTTTCTTTACATTTTTTAATATTGTAAGTAGTAGTAGCTATGAGGATGTGGATTTGATGTGATGTGCTAGGTATAGTTTTCCTCATTTATTTTAAAATACTGCATTATGCTATGTTCAAAGTTTATCATGCTTTTCAGAATATGATCCATGTCTACCTACTATCACATTTCTATTTTCCACCATTCATTTCTTCCCCTTCCTTCTAATTTTAACAAACCATGATAATAGATTATGCTGGTTTTCCTTGATTCTTCTCTGCATTTTTACTTTGTAAGTGTCTCTGCTTGGCTGACCACTGTGATTCCTCAATGATTGGTCTCCCTGGAATAACTTAATTGACTGTACTAGGTTTAATTAAGTCCCCTACCTTGACACCCTGTGGATATTGCCATCATGGTACAGAGTTCAGGGATCTTAATAATTGGATTAGTTATCTTTTTGTTTGCCTTTAGTTGCTTAAAGGAAGTGACTGGGTCTTTCATCTGAGCATCACTAGTGCCTAAGATAAAAGATACTTTGGACAAAAAGTAAACACTCATATATTGATTGAATGAATAAATTACTTAATATTAGTCTATAAGCTTTTGTTTCTAACCTAGAAAGAACACTTGTAAGTCAGCCTAGTGTACGTTGATAATACAGTGTTCTCAAGAAGAATGAGTAGTATTTCATGAACTTCATATGTGCAAAATCATGTTGCATGCACTTCTGGTTGAAATGCCTAAGATATAGTTGAAATGAAATGAAAGTCACTCAGTCATGTCCGACTCTTTGCAACCCCATGGACTGTCCATGGAATTCTCCAGGCCAGAATACTGGAGTGGGTACCCTTTCCCTTTTCCAGGGGATCTTCCCAACCTTGGATCAAACTGAGGTCTTCCACATTGCAGGCAGATTCTTTACCAGCTGAGCCACCAGGGAAGCCCAGGAATACTGGAGTGGGTAGCCTATCCCTTCTCCAGCAGATCTTCCCAACCCAGGAATTGAACTAGGGTCTCCTGCATCACAGGCAGATTCTGTACCAATTGAATAGTAATTAAAGTGACTAAATTTATGTGTATGAATATGAGCTTAAAAAAACAGAATTTTGATAAAATAGATAAAAGACTGAAAGGGCAGCATTTTAAAAGTTTTCATAGTGTAGAGCAGTAGAGCAATAAGGTAGACATGTTTATGAATATCACATTCTAGTATAAGAGTTCCGTTTGAGACAGAGACATTCCTTAATGCTTAAAAGAGTTACACATACAGGAGATGCTCTCAATACATAACTAAGTCTCTTAGGTTCCTACCTATTCTTGGTTAATTTCTTTGCAATAGGAAAATAATAACCTCAGAATGGATAAATTAATCATAATAGCCTGTATTTATTAGAGCCTTATTACAATGTGCTATTTTAAACACCACTTTTACAAGAGTTTAATTTGTTATTCCCATGAGCTAGACATTTTTCTTTACTTCTCTTTACTGAGGAAAGGAGGTTTGAGAAGTTAAGTAACATGCCCAAATCACAGAACAGAGCTGTGATAGAAACTAGAGTATTCTCCATCTAAAGCCTGTAATGTAACCACTGTGCTCTTTCCCTGTGCTATGCTCTACTGCTTCCTGCTGAAAAGGCTCTTAAGTGTTCTTGGCTAGAATGTAAGCGACAGGGAGATAAGGAGAGTTTAGTGTTTTGACAGATAAAGCAGATGTAGACAGGAAAGTGGTACAGGTAAATATTGATGTAAGTATTACTCTAAGTGTAGATTAGTCATTAAAAAAAAATCTAAGAATAGTCTTCTAGTAGACAAGCTGGGTTCAGTCTGATTAGATCTGAAAGGGCAGAGAAAGTGAGTCCACACACTAGACTTGACTAATGATCTTTGGATAGACAACATATGTCCCCTTTCTGGCTTCATGCTCATTGATCTTTGTAGATAACTAAACACCTTGAGAGCCAGTGCTCTCTCAGGCACTCATAAATTCTCACTGGCAGGAATAAAAGTATGTGCTAGGTCTAAGATTATTTATCTTAATTAAAAATAAAATTCATTTGTTCTTTACAGGGGAAAAATGGAGGCTGAAAAGATTGAGGCATCTAGAGTTAAAACTAATAGCCTTTTCTATTTGTGCAGTTTCTTAAAAAACTCTGGTTATTTATTTTCACATTAGCTGTGGGTTATGACTTAGAGTTGTCTATGTCATAGTATTGATACAATCTACATATTTTAACAAAACTGTTGACAGATGCTTAACTATAGTAATATTGAAAATTGCACTTTATTCAATCTAAAAAGCCTTAGAGAAAAGTGTACTTGCTTTGAAAACAAGTACATTACTAATAGTGAATATTGATTAGTTGTTTGCAGGTGGTTATTAGCATTGTCAGAAATGAAACTTGAATTAATTATGTCCTGATAGATGTTAATAATTGTTAGAATGCCCTGCTAGTAATTATTTTTAATGACTGCTGCACCATTTAAGAAGGTTAACTTGTTCTGTATAAATCTCCCATAGTGACACAGCTACTACCTCATTAACTGTTCAAAGACTGCTGTAAACCAAATATGCTATATACTGTGTATGTTAGAAATCATTTGTTTCTCAAGATTAGCTCATTTAGTCATAGAGTTGACCCTAGCTTAATTACCAAGGAGTGGGGGAGGTTGTAAATAGGCTGCTAAGCATTTTCCACCAATTAAAATGCTGAAACAGTGTAGAAAACTGCCATCTTGCACATGCTTTGAACCAAGTTAATTAGAAAGTTTCCGCAGATGAGCGCTTCTTTTTAAAAGAATGCATTTTCTCTCTAGATAATGAGAAAGGGAGTTGGTGAATAACTAAGCTTGAAGACCTTTAATGTTTTAAGCAACCTAATTTGCAGAATAAGTGAAGCTTGTTTCAGACATTCAGTGTTTTTTATTGCATATGGTATCCTGGGTACAAATAAAGAAAACATTTGCTAGTTGTACTTAATAGTTTGCATAGTGTTAGGTTGGTATAAATTTTACAAAAATTCCTTTCATTGTTTATCATTTATTGTTATTTTGGGTTTCTTTTGGCTTTATACCAAACAAATTGTGACTTAAAAAAGACATAATTTGGTTGGAAATCAAAACAATTTTATTGGCTTTTTTTACATCTAGGAAATTATGATATTTGAACTTTAAATGTATATGTTATTAATTGTGGAAATATGTATGTACTTAAATAGCGTGGGAAAGTATTTCAAGGACAGTAAATTCAAAACAACTTTTATTACTCATAGGTCAAAGAAATAGTAATTTTCTTATAACTTGTTAGGAGAATCACTATTCCTTAAAGTTTTGTGCTAGGAAGCTAAAATTATTATTTAAAATTAACAAGAAATCAGCATAAGAAAACACGTATGATAACGTAAATTTACGGGATAATAGGGCTGTTTTGCTAATGAAACAGTTGTGGTGGAATAGTTGTAATCTATAGAAAATAACTAAAAAATTTCTGAATTATCTGAAATAGGAAATTTGGCTCTAGCTTTTATTTCTTGGCACTGGCAAAAATAAGTAGTAGATATGTGAAATTAATTAGCTTTACGCTTACATGTATTTTCAATGGCATATATTCTGAAAATCTTGTATAGCTACAAGTTTGGTAGTAATCTTGTGTCCCTCTTCCTCTGTCCTAATTAGCTCAAATTTTGAAAGAGTGATTGCCATATGGATTAATAAAGTTAGTATTTCTTCTTATTTTCATGTTTAATTATACTTATTTTTCATGTAAATCCTTTTATATGAAGCTGTCTTCCCTTTTATATAAAGCTACTCCGAGAGAGACAAAAGTGATAAATGAGTTACTTGGCCAAGAATTCTCTGAAAATCGTATGATTTACTGGAAATAACAATGGATTAAGAGGGGACTTTGGGTTTAGTTTTGACTTTGCCATTTTAGCTATTTAACTATTTTATTATGCTAAAATATATATAACATCAAATTTGCTGTCTTAACCATTGTGCATTTGTTACACTCACAATGTTGTGCAACCATCACACTATTTTTGTAACTTTTTGTTTTAACCACCACCCCAGATAGAAGCTGGGCTTCCCTGGTGGCTCAGCTGGTAAAGAATATGCCTTCAATGTGGGAGACTTGGGTTCAATCCCTGGGTTGGTAAGATCCCCTGGAGAAGAGAATGGCTTACCCACTCCAGTATTCTGGCCTGAAGAATTCCATGGACTGTATAGTTCATGGGGTTGGAAAGAGTTGGACATAACTGAGCAACTTTCACTTCAGATAAAAGCTATGTAATCATTAAGCAATAATTCATTTCCCTCTTAACCTCAGCCCCCGGTAACCTCTAATCTTTTGTCTCTGAATTCGACTGTTCTAGAGAGTTCATTTAAGTGGAATTATACAATGTTTGTCTTTTTGTCTGCTTTATTGTGAAATACTTAACATAGTGGTTCTTTTCCTAATGTAGGAAATTGTTTAGTTTTATTTTTGTTTTTATAAATTTATTTATTTATTTTGGCTTTGTTGGATCTTCACTGCTGTTCAAGCTTTTTTTAGCTGTGGCGAGTGGAAGCTACTCTCTAGTTGCGGTGCATAGGCTTCTCATTGCGGTAGCTTCTCTTGTGGAGCACAGACTCTAGGACACTCGGGCTTCAGTAGCTGTGGCGCTTGGGCTCAGTAGTTTTGGCTTCTGGTCTCTGGAGTACAGGCTCTATAATTGTGGTGCACAGGCTTAGTTGTTCTGTGGCATGTGGGATCCTTCTGGATCTAGGATGAACCCCGCATCTCCTGCATTAGCAGGCAGACTCTTAACCATTGAGCCACCAGAGAAGCCCTCAGTATAATGTTTTTAAGGTTCATCTATGTTATAGCATGTATCAGAACTTCATTCCTTTTTATGGTTGAGTAATACTCCATGGCATATATACACCACATTTTGTTAGTTCATTCATTCATCAATGTATGCTTGCCTATTCTGAATAATCCTCTAATGAATACAGGCATGCATGTATCTGAGTTTCATCTTGGAAGTTGGGCAATGCTGTGACCTGGGATTGATTCATGTAATGCTTTTGCTTTTGAGGGATTATGTTTTCTTGTATTCTCTGAGTTTCAGATGTCAGCACAAATACCAGTGATTTTCTAATCATTAAATGAGCTGCTCTCTTTCAGACATCTCTTTTAGTTTACAGATTTGCTTTCTAAGGTGGATGAGAAGGAGATATAATTATCAGCACTGATCAGTGAGAAATTGTACCTGGGAGTGTGTAATATGTGACATATACCCATTTGTGCACACATGAACTTGTTTACCCTTTAACACAGACTCTCCTTTAATTACATGTGTAAACACTTGTCTAATTTATATGTGTATCAATCAGCCAGTGATTGGTCTTCAGTTATAATGTATTTGGTCTTCCCTGGTGATTCAGACAGTAAAGAATCTGCCTGCAACGCAAGAGACCTGGGTTTGATCCCTGTGTTGGGACGTCCCCTGGAGGAAGACACGGCAACCCACTCCAGTATTCTTGTCTCGAGAGTTCCATTGACAGAGGAGCCTCACAGGCTACATACAGTTCATGGGGTCTCAGAGTCAGACACAACTGAACCACTTACACTACAATGTATTTAGCTCACCTGTTAGCATACTGGCGATTGATTTTCACCGAATTCGATTTTGATTTATTTGGTAACTTGAGTTTTGACTAATTGACCAAAAGTCACTTGAGATTGTAAATCATCATAGAACATTTTAAAATGTTTATGGCTTCATAGACTCTTTATTCTGTGCTCTTTTTCTTTAATTTCTTGATTAAAGTATCTTTTAGATTGGCTCTTGAGATATATTGCCTCTAAATTGGATTATAGACAAACTAAGGAAAAATATATTTGGGAAGGGAGAGTTGTATATTAATATGTAAGACATTTTATCTTCAGGTTTAATGTTTTCATTATTAGCCTTGGTGTTTCCCTTTTAGTTATTGTATCTTTTGTTCTCTCCCTTTTTAATTATTTTCCCGCCAGTAGTTTGATTGGAGCTAGAGAGTTGCAGTAGTTTTGACAAACCTTTTTTGGTTTAGTTGACCAGTAACTTTATTGTTTCCTTGACTTTATGTATACTTAGTCTCTTTTCTCCAACCAGGCTCTCCCACCCATTGATTTGATCCTTCCAATCTTTACATGGGGCACACACAAATAAAGTAACTTAACTTGGTCATCATTACGAAGTCAGTCTTTAAACTTGTTTGACCTTATATTTTTCTTTATACAACAGGTTATTTTTTGTTTGTTTAACTCCAGTTCCCTGTGCCTGGTAGTCCCAACCATAGTTGGGAGAAATCTCCTTATTTTTTGGATCCACTAACCAGGATGTTGCCTTTATAATGAATCTTTCCCTGACCTTGATTCTTTGAGAATTGAATTTCTGTTCCTTTATTGCCCCCAAATCCTTAAGAAGGATAGAAGCCAGTGTATTCAGTCTCTGGCTGTGTTTCAATCTTTTTTGACCCTTTAGCTTCCCAGTGTTTATATCATAGTAATTATCTGTTACATTTAGCATAAATCACAGTACTTCCATTAATAACAGATGACCTATTGTTTTATTCAGAACTAATTTAGCTAACGAGAACACTAGCTGTAGTGTTAAGGTTATTGGATAGTGTGACTAAAATGTCCAGTGAATAAACACAGTTTTATTGATAGTTTAGCATTTAGCAGGTCAATTAAAGTTTTTTTTTTAATCTATCTTTATTTCTGTTTGTCTTTCAAAATTTTAAGTTATCTTGATAAAGAAATGCATTTTTCCTTTGTTCATTTATCATAAGACTTAACATAAAATCTTTCAGCAGATTTATAGTCCTATTAGGTTTGATTAGGAAAATATCATTTTAGATTAAACCTTTTCAAAATTATCACTCTTCAGTGAAATTTGCTGTAAGTATTAAAGTTTAACACATTTGTTTAGGCCATTAAAAAAAGTAATCTCTCATTTTAAATGAAAATGCCTCACTCCTTGAACCACTGGCATTAATTTGTGATACCTACTTATGAATAGCCTAGAAAAAGAAATGTGCACAAAATTCCACCTGTTTCTTACAAGTCATATGAAAACATTTCTCCTGTGTTCTGATCCAGTTAAAACTATATAGTGAAATTTTAAAAGTAGTAAATTGTACAGAAAATTAAATTGGGGGAAAGGGAATTTGTAACTGGGTATGGAAGACAGATGATACCAAGGAAAACAGGACTGAATTATCCTTTGTAAAAATAAGGAATACAATAAAGCAACCAGTAATAAGGCTTTTTTTGGTCTTACCTGAGTATATTTCTATTTGGAGCTGATATTTAAAAGTTTCTTAGACTTTGTATTAGAAAGATTTCCATAGATTATAGTGTGTTGGATGCTTAGATTCTTTAATGCTCACAGGAGAGTTTTATAATTAGAGTCTCTAAGTAAACAGTTTTATTGCTATGACTGTGCCTTTAGACATTAGCAAAACTTTATTTAAATCTAAATAGTGTAAGTGAACCACAGCCTTAAGTCATTTTAAGCCCCTGTTTCTAATAAGGTGGACCACTGAAAATACTATTTCTAACTTGGTCTGAGTTTAATTCTTTTTTTAAGTATTCAAGGTAACCACCTTGAATATAGTTGTTTTGTTTTTAAACACAGTAGTGCCAAAATACAAAGTTTCTTAAAAAACATAGTCTGGGTAGGATAATCAGTCTTCCATGACTCATTTATCTTATGTTTATTCTTTGGAGCTTTTTTGTTTATAATGGCATACTAATATTGATCATTACTTTCTTCCTACAGCGTGGATTTGTGGTATCATTTCTATCACTGTCATTAGCCTGCTTTCCTTGCTAGGCGTGATCTTGGTTCCCATCATTAACCAAGGATGCTTCAAATTCCTTCTTACATTCCTTGTTGCACTAGCTGTAGGAACAATGAGTGGAGACGCCCTTCTTCATCTACTGCCCCATGTAAGAAACCTTTTAAATCTTTTTAAGAAGTAAAAGTATTTCAGCTAAAAGGGTCCTTTATTAGCAAGCTGTAGCATACTAATCTAACATTTCTGTTGTTTTATTGCTTATAGGATGAAGTATTTTTTCATTTGTACAGTTTTAAATTAAGTAGTATTTTTAAAATTGAATTTATTAGATTTTAAAGTAGCAAAAACTGATAGTGTCAGTTTTATCTTTACTTGTTACAACATATACATATTGTATCATCACAATGCACGTTTTCACTCTCTTACAATTACATATGTCACTTACACCTTAGTGAAGCTGAAGTTTTAAAAATGCTCTATGAGTTCTGAAAGTGAATATTTAGTGATCAGTGAGTGTTTTATTTTTGTGGTTTCTCAAGAAAGCCATTAGAAGAAATGTATATAGTATTTTATAAAGGGCTTCCCTGGTAGCTCAGACGGTAAAGCGTCTGCCTACAATGTGGGAGACCCAGGTTCGATCCCTGGGTCGGGAAAATCCCCTAGAGAAGGCAATGGCAACCCACTCCAGTACTCTTGCCTAGAAAATCCCATGGACCAAGGAGCCTGGTAGGCTACAGTCCATGGGGTTGCAAAGAGTCAGACATGACTAAGTGACTTCCCTTCACTCTTCATATGGTATTTTTTAATGATTGTACACATAACCAGTGCTCCACAGGCATCTTTATTTGAGCAGGAATAGGCAGACATCTCCAGTTAATGATTTTAGATGTTTAAGCTCTTTACTCATGGGGCCGTTTATCTTTTCACCTGGTGTACCACTTGTGTTCTTCCATTTGGGAACACTTCTAATGATATGATCATAAGTCCACACTCCTGGGTTTCTGAGCCGGTGCAGTGGTAAAGAATCCACCTGCCAATGCAGAAGACGCAAGAGACACAGGTTCCACCCCTGGGTAGGGAAGATCCCCTGGAGGAGGAAATGGCAACTCACTCCAGTATTCTTGCCTGAAAAATCCCATGGACAGACGAGCCTGGTGGGCTAAGAGTCAGACATGACTGAGCACTTGTACAGGCACATGCATCACACTCCTGTTTCCTTGCTTATCAACCTTTTAAAAGGTTTATCACCAGTTAAGAGTGTTTGAACCAGTATTACTGTCTGTCCTTCAAATTATGAAAACAACAGAGCTTTTTTCTTTTCTGAATGTAAAATTATAGATTTGAACATTTATGTTCTCATCTCTTCCCTTCTGGAGTATTTGGAAGACAGTATTTTATTTGTGTGTTGTGTACACCTGTTCTTCCTTTCTGCACTCCTGGTTGAGAATTCCCGATCTAGTGTCTAGAACAGTGTATGGCATTGCCTTTTAAAAAATTAATATTAAGACTGTGAATGTGCATTTTTTTTTTTTGCTGTTGATTCATTATATATAACTTATTTTCCCATTTATTTTAACCCCTTGCCTGCCCTTTCTCCCCAGCCACCAAGCATAGCAACAGTCTGCTTCAGAACTGGGCCAACAGTTGAAGTGCAAACAATGTTTAAGTGCTGTTTAACTTATTTTCTTAAGTGTTAATTAAATGATGCTATTACCTTTTGTAATGGTCTTATCTTCTTTAAGAGGTTTAGAAACCTCTTCTGTTGACCACTTGCAAATAAGGAAAGAATGTAAATAAATGTTACAAAGAGGGAAAATACTGAGGACCAGTTTTCTTTTACATTCTCTAAGATTAATATGATAGAACTTACATGTTTTGCAGTTTTAAAAGAGCTTTGTTTCTGTACACACATTTATTTTTGCTAAAGATTTAAAATGTAGAAAATTAAATGCATGTTTAAGTATATACTTTTGCTCATGTTCAACAGTATGTGCAGACATAACATCTCATCACTTCTTTGAAATAATTAAGAAAAGAAAAGTATTATAAAAATTAGCTTAAGAGAAAGTTAGATTATAGGGAGTTAGAAATGGTTACCTGCTGGTGAATTAGTCTATTTTAGTTTTACTTCAGTTTACAAAGGACCCATCATTCCCTCTGTTCTTACTCCTGGATTGATTCTTACTATAGGATGTATTAATATTTTAACCCCGATAGCTGTTTGAAATTTTTGGTCTTTGTTTTAGAGTTACCATGAAGTGTAGTACTTTCCAGGCCATTGAGTATAACAAAATTAAATGGAAGACTACTTATATTCAAGTGATGTAACAGGGGATTTTTTTCTTTTCTGGAGATTATATTCACAAAGTAGCATTGAATTGCTGGTTTAGAAGCTTTTCTTATTCTCATTAATAGTCTCAGGGTGGACATGATCACAGTCATCAACATGCACATGGGCATGGACATTCTCATGGACACGAATCTAAGAAGTTTCTGGAAGAATATGATGCTGTATTGAAAGGACTTGTTGCTCTAGGAGGCATTTACTTATTATTTATCATTGAACATTGCATTAGAATGTTTAAGCACTACAAACAGCAAAGGGTAAGTATTTTTTAATTATTTGTTTTCCGAAAGGTAGAACTCAAAAACCTTTATTTTTGGGAAGGCCTTGTTTTTTTCTTAATCATGGTGTTGGTATGTATTAAATATCATTGAATAAACTGTCTTCAGAGGAAAAACTGATCTTTGCCAGTTTTTTTTGTCATTACATTTGTTTTAGCATTTATAATCAAGCTATAGGAGTCCAGTTTCAGTTAATTTTGTGTTGCTTCTTATCTAGTTAACTTAAATAGTTTGGAAAAATACTGACCAATTTATGGTTACTAAAAATGCAAAAATATATAAATAGAAGCAAGTCTAATTGGTCTTCATAGGTAATATTTTCAAGTTTTAGAGGCTTTCACTGACATATCTTTTAATGAAAATGTTTTCACACAACAAATTTCTATACCAGAAATACCTTGCCAGTAGTGTAAGTAAGTACTAAAGGTAAAAAGAATTTAGATTCAGAGGGCTTTGTAGGAAGAAAATATTAATGAAATTAAGGATTTGGTGGTTCATTTAAAGTAACAAAACACTTCGGAGATGGTACTTCGACTATTGATTAAATGCCCTGTTTGTCATGAACTGTCTTTTGGGTCACATTTACTAGAATAAGACAAATATCTAAAAGAATTTTTCCCACAAGAAAATAAGATACTGTCATTCACTATGATTTACACACTTCCTATTCACATCTGTCTCTAAGGCTGTTCTTGAATACATCTCATTAAAATGATTGTGATATTGATGCTAATTGTTTTCAGTATATTTTGTTTAAGTAAATCCTAGAGGACATTTTTAGAAAGCTTCACAAAGTAACAAGTTAGAAAATTTTTACATTTTCTTAGTTAGCTACAAATATTAAAAAAAAAAAAATCTTCAAGAACAGTGGATAGTCATTGTCATCATAATATATACAGTCCACTCTTATAATAGAACTTTAATGCTGTTTTTTTACAGATATATTCTTGTTTGTGTATGTATGTGTTTTGTATATATCCTCTTGGGACATATGGCTTAGAACAGAACTCTGAACTGGGATTCAGGAAAAGTGATTCTGTTTCTTGTTTAGCCACAAACTAGCTCTGAAACTTTGACTCATGCATCATGATTTCCAGTTGTTAACTAAATGCATAGGGAAATAAATTCTACTTCTCATCTGTATTTTCATATTATATTCCAAGTAGTGTATTT
Organism: Bos grunniens; assembly: GCF_055505025.1. Classification (NCBI taxonomy): domain Eukaryota; kingdom Metazoa; phylum Chordata; class Mammalia; order Artiodactyla; family Bovidae; genus Bos; species Bos grunniens. The sequence continues at coordinate 52,457,167 of NC_141166.1, read as the reverse complement.
AATTTTAATGGCCATATTTTAGTCAGGGCATTGTATTTAATTGCTTCTAGAGGAGATTTGATCAAGATGGTGCATTCAGTGAAGTGTTATCTCAGGAATGGTCAAAGGACCTGGGAAGGATCAACTTAGAGAAAAGTGAAAAGATCTAACAGCCTTTGGCTTGTGAAGGGCCATGTGAAAGGCCATGTGGATAGGTGAAGAATTGACAATGGTGGGAGGGATGCCAAGGTAAAATTGACTGGAAGGAAATGAATCAGAGATTACTGCAGGATATTTAGAGGAAAGGTGAAGAGGTCTTGAGTCATGACATGGGGAAGAGAATGTGATTAAGATAATTATTTAAATGAGAGAATCCAGAAGAAGTTGATAAACAATTTAAAGTCCCTCTCTGTAAATAACAAATTTAGAACACAATACAAATTGCAAGGTTATAAAAAAGTTTTGGATTTACTGTGAGGCTCTAATTTTCTTCGATTGTGTGTACTAACATTGATGCAAAGAAACAGGAAAACAATAGAATGGGAAAGACTAGAGATCTCTTCAAGAAAATTAGAGACACCAAGGGAACATTTCATGCAAAGATGAGCACAATAAAGGACAGAGATGGTATGGACCTGACAGAAGCAGAAGATATTAAGAAGAGGTAGCAAGAATATACAGAAGAACTATACAAAGAGATCTTAATGACTCAGATAACCACGATGGTATGATCACTCACCTAGAGCCAGACATCCTGGAATGTGAAGTCAAATGGGCATTAGGAAGCATCACTAGGAACAAAGCTAGTGCAGGTGATGGAATTCCAGCTGAGCTATTTCAAATCCTAAAAGATGATGCTGTGAAAGTGCTGCACTCAATATGCCAGCAAATTTGGAAAACTCAGCAGTGGCCACAGACTGGAAAAGGTCAATGTTCATTCCAATCCCAAAGGCAACACCAAAGAATGTTCAAACTACTGCACAACTGCACTCATCTCACATGCTAGTAAAGTAATGCTTAAAATTCTCCAAGCCAGGCTTCAGCAATACGTGAACCGTGAAATGTAGTCCTTTAAGAGAAGTTCAAAGTAAATAAATTTTTATAATTTAATCTTGAACGCGTTTTGAACCTAGACTTACTGACAAAATTGAACACATTTTTATAAAGCAAACTGATGGATGAGAAGAGAATTGTCAAAACATGGCAATTTTTTATAAATTTGAAATTGTGGGAAGTAAAAATCTATGTGGCATTCTAAATGTAATAGTAAGGAATTCTTCAAGTATACCAGAGAGTCTAGGTAGATAAATCAGTTCACCTCCTTTATAATAAATAGGACAATAAGTAACCTAAGATGAAAAAGTATATAGTGTTTTTTAAGAAAGGCAATTAATGATACTTGAGTAGAACAGACATTTGTTGTTCTGTGTAGATGAATCAACTATTGGAAGGAAGCTTTCAGAACACAAGTAACATACCAGATGCTGACTAGTTTCAGCAAGTTGGGGCTTTGTGGGTAGTCACTTGGCAAGTTTTTAGGAAAATCGACAGTCAGAAACAAAGCAGTTAAACAGACTCCCAGCTGGTGGTTTACTTTCTATATCTGTCTCATTGACTTTTGTATTGTTGTTGTCTTTTCCTTCCTTTTTTTTTTTCTTCATCTCATGTTAAAACTGCTGTTTCTTTTCTTCTCTTTAGGGTGTCTCCATATTACTTTCTTTTGAACATTTTCTGTTTCCTCAGTTTCTATTACCTACTGCTATGAAGCAGAACAACCCCAAGCCCCCAAAATAGGCAGGATTCAGTGGGACAGTTCTTTTGCTCCACATGGTGTCAGCTTGAGTGACTCACTCAAACTCCTCTGGTCTGGGTTGACTAGGGCAGTTCAGGGCTGGAAAGGTCTCAGAATGCCTCAGTCTGTTTCTGCATCTTGGTACTTCTCCACATGGCCTCTCTTCAGAGTCTAGACTGAGCTTTTTCATAGCATAGTGGGCAAATTCCCTAAGGAAAAAGCAAAAGGTGCCAGGCTTATCTCAGACTAGGCCAGAACCGGCACAGAATAACTTCTGTTGGATTCTCTTTGGTCAAAGCAAGCCAAAAGACCTGTGAAAATTTAGGGACAAGGAATTCAGTTCAGACACTGTTGTGTCTGACTCTTGCGACTCCATGAACCACAGCACGCCAGGCCTCTCTGTCCATCACCAATTCCTGGAGCTTACCCAAACTCACGTCCATTGAGTCGGTGATGCCATCCAACCATCTCATCCTCTGTCATCCCCTTCTCCTCCTGCCCTCAATCTTTCCCAGCATCATGGTCTTTTCAAATGAGTCAGCTCTTCACATAAGGTGGCCAAAGTATTGGAGTTTCAGCTTCAACATCAGTCCTTCCAGTGAACACCCAGGACTGATCTCCTTTAGGATGGACTGGTTGGATCTCCTTGCAGTCCAAGGGACTCTCAAGAGTCTTCTCCAACACCACAGTTCAAAAGCATCAATTCTTTGGTGCTCAGCTTTCTTTATAGTCCAACTCTCATATCCATATATGACTACTGGAAAAACCATAGCCTTGACTAGAGGGACGTTTGTTGACAAAGTAATGTCTCTGCTTTTTAATATGCTTCCTAGGTTGGTCATAACTTTCCTTCCAAGGAGTAAGCGTCTTTTAATTTCATGGCTGCAATCACCATCTGCAGTGATTTTGGAGCCCCCCAAAATAAAGTCAGCTACTGCTTCCCCATCTATTTGCCATGAAGTGACGGGACCGGATGCCATGATCTTAGTTTTCTGAATAGATTCCACCGTAAGATTCCTTATGGATGGAATAGAATACTTATACAGGGAGAAAAGAAATCGATGGTAACCATCTTTTGGAGACTCTACTGCATGTTCAGCTAGCCATAACAAATCTACTTACGCAGCAGTTAGAAGATTTAAACATCTGAAATGTAGTTCACAGCCTATAAGCAAAACCAGCAAGGATTTACTTTTATTCTGTTCTAAAATAGTTATTTACTTTTTAAAAAGTGAACATTGATTAGAAGTATAAATTTAAGTCAGAAGAGTTGTTAGTGATAGACTGATGAGAAGAAGCCAGACTATTAAGAGATAATGTAGGAAAATTCAAAACAATGAAATATAACAGACTTTATTAGTAGAGAACAGATTAAATGAAAAAGGAAAGTTGTCTTTATTGCAAAGCTGTTAAGTCAGTAATTAATTGGTCATTTTCATATATCACCTCATTTAATCCTTGTAAGAATCTCATTTTCATTTTATAGATGAATATTTTTAGGGTTAATAAACTTAGCTTGTCCAAGTGTCATAAAGGTAAACTGTAGACTTAAGATTTTAATTCAAGTTTGTCTCTATTATTGTCACATATAGGGGAAAGTGACATTGTGATAAATACAGAAAGAAATTAAAAGGAATAAGCTTTCATTTTTTAAAATTTCCCATTCTACACAGTATTAAATGAGAGCAATATTACATATATTTCATGCATTTTGTTTGGGTTGCACATAATAATACAGTACTCTTTACCCTATTCTTATCTTGGAAGTATATGAATTGGACCATTTAGTTGAATATTTGAAAAAAAAAAAAACATGCAACTTTAGTTGGAGTTTTCATCTGCTTAGGTCTTTTGATTAATTTCTAAAAGTTTTTTTCTCCTTTTATAAATATTTTATAAAATTACCACCATTTATTCCCATAGATGTTAACAGTGAATACTGTTACTAATTGTGCCTGCAAATTTAATGCTCATACCAGATTTTTCTTTTTTTCAGGGAAAAGAGAAATGGTTTATGAAGCAGAACACAGAAGAATCGGCTATTGGAAGGAAGCTTTCAGATCATAAGTTAAATAATACACCAGATGCTGACTGGCTTCAGCTCAAGCCTCTTGCCGGTAGACAACAGTTCTGACTAAAGAGAAACCTTTAAAATATAAAAATTGAAATTTTGCATCTAAACTGTACCTGTGTTGTTTGAAATTTGTCTTTGTGGCTTCTCTAATATTAGTTTCTTTTATTTCCTTATGTGTCTCAACTGATTTTGTTCATGTTATGATTATTTTCAGCCTTATTTATTATACTGGGATATAGGGCCAATTCATTATATTACCAGGCAAGGAAGATATTGCACTTTTTACTTTACAGAAAAAAAAAAAAAAATGAAACAAAACATCTTTAGTGTTTTATTTCTTGGTAATGCAAAAATCTCTGTGCCCTCCATATATGATTGTTTTCATGTGAGAAAAGGAGAGTAGGCCTTTGTACTTAAAGGAGAGTGATCTTGTACATAAAAATCTGCTCATCCATTCATCTATTGTGTTTTGTATTGATGTAATGAGGTAGCTTAAAATTTTCAGGAAAACCTAATATTTAACTATAATTTTTCCTGTTTGTGAGCTTATATTTTCCCCTGAATATTACTAATGATTTTCTGTAGAAGAGGCAACCGTAGACTCTGCCCCAAAATACGTTTGTGAAGCAAATCTTTGTCATATAATAGCTTTTGTAAACTAGGTGAGAGGCCAACTTTCATTTAAAAAAAATGTGACAGATGTTATCACTTATGGGTCTTTTTTTTTTTTTCACTTATGGGTTTTTAAACTTCATTTTCATAAAGATCTAGAAATTATCTTGTTCAGATATGTAAAGCACCCAGAGGAAGCAAGTGGTTTAACTTTTCTTTGTTTTCTTAAATGATAAGAGAAAGTTAGAGTGGGTAAACTTTAAGGTTCCTTTGTTCTCTGAAAAATTATGGGTTTATTTTGTTACCATGGGAATTCTACAGTAACTTTCCACTTTTATTTTCAACTGTTGGTGATGTGTTCCTTAAGCTTCACATGTCTTCATGAGTGCCAGTTTCTCTCCTCTCTGCTATTGATTTCAGTTCCCTTCATTTACTTCATCTGATTCATCTTTTAGACTCTCAAAACCCCAGTTTATGTGTATGCATATGTATATTTCCTTATTTATTTGGTTTTTTAATATCTATTTAGGAATTATAAAAGACTTTCACCTAGGAAATTTTCATTACACTGCTATTTTGTCTGGGTTTAAATTAAGCAAATATGCATTCATGTACTTGTTGATAAAGCATATCCTTTGCCATTATAAATATAGGAACTGATGACTCGGTTGTTTCTGAAGATCGACTTAATGAAACTGAACTGACTGATTTAGAAGGCCAGCAAGAATCCCCTCCTAAAAATTACCTTCGTATAGAAGAGGAGAAAATCATGGACCATTCTCACAGTGATGGAATGCATGCCATTCATGAGCATGACCTCCATGCTGCTGCACATAACCACCATGATGAGAGTAAAACTGTGCTGAGGAAGCATAATCATCAGTGGCACCACAAACATTCTCATCATTCACATGGTCCCTGTCATTCTGGATCAGATCTGAAAGAAACAGGAATAGCTAATATTGCTTGGATGGTAATCATGGGAGATGGCATCCACAATTTCAGTGATGGGTTAGCAATTGGTAAGTAGGCTTAAAACTTGGGTTATAATTTGTTATTCCTTAAGACCATTTTCTGTTTTCCACTGTTTTAGTACTAATCTTGGAGCTTAACAAGTATACTATTATATATTAGTCCTGTCATTTGGCTTTTCCAAAGGCGATGTCAGCGTCTTTGGTAAGTTTACTTGGGGGCATAAAGGTATACTTTCAGTGGGTTTTTCTTTGAACATGTAAACAAATGTCTGCAGTATACTTCTTTAGTAACTTGATTTCTTATTGAAGGGATAGTTACCATATTGAAAAAGCTACCTTAACATATTTTCAAATACATTTATACATTTCCGAATGAGAACAAATGAATTTGAATCTTGGGTTTAAAAATTTTTTTATACTTTAAAAAGTGAAGAAAAACTTTACAATGGTAAAAATCCATTATATCAAGTTCAAATATATGTTAGAATCTTGTTAATATAAACTGATGTTACCAGTTTAGGAGAACATTAAAAGTGATTAATACATAATTTTCTTTTGAGATCCAGACTATTAAATAATTATTCAGAAGTAGGCTTTGGTTTCTTTCAGGAGAGACCATATTTTTGAAGCTACAGTGGCTGTCATTGTTAAAGAATAAAGAATTTTACTAGTAGTAGCAAACGCATGTATACCTCTGATTTCAGTTTTCAGGACATACTGACAAATAATAATTTATACCATTCATGCTCTAGACCTAGAAAAATTTGGATATAGATGCTTTTAAATATTTGAATATCTATAAATATTAGTTTGTAAGAACAAGCGCAGTTATAGACTTACGTGACTTAAAATTGAGGTCAGAGATTGAAACACTAAAACTGTTACTGCTCTGACACTGTGGGTGAATTAGAAGATTACACAAATAGAGAATTTAATTCAATAGGGTATATTTATTTCATTGATTAGCTTTCTCTGGTTGTCACATACCTGTTGTACTTTACTCTCTGTGTGTTCAAAACCTATAGTGTATGAGATTAGTGAGTCACTCATCATTATGAAATTAGGTAAAAGAGAATGCACCTGCCATTATGAATGAAAATAGAAAAAGAGAAGATCAGTAAATGTCACTTGGATTTTTTCCACCCCCCTGACCTTAGGAGCGGCTTTCAGTGCTGGATTGACGGGAGGAATCAGTACTTCTATAGCTGTCTTCTGTCATGAACTGCCACATGAATTAGGTAACATGATCTTAAAATTTATCAGATTTCATCAAATGTAAGAGTTAATATAAATGCATCTAAATTTTAGAGATGTTAAAACATAAAAAATGGCTGATGGCAAGTATTCAGTATCATCATTCTCTTATTTACTGAAATTTTTGTTAATGTGCTTCCAAAAGTGTGTATTGTTTTTATGTATTTTTATTTTATATAAACAATATTGTTATAGCCCACTCTGTTTCTTATTTACTAATCAGTGTATTTTTAACTCCATGAATTAATTTAATGCTGTTTCTGCCTAGTACTTGAAGGTGTGTATTTACCACACTTTTACATACTTAGCACCCAGTAATTGGACTTACCATGTATCCTGCCACCACAGATAATGCTGCATTGAACATCTGTAGACTTGATGCTGAGAGACCCTTGTGAGAACATCGTATGGGGTATATACCTGGGAACAGAACTGATGGATCCTAAGATATGCATGCCTGAGAGTATCATATCACTGTCGAGAATGACCAAACTAATGTCCTCTCTAGCAGTAATAACTGAGAATTCCTTTGTTTCTTCATCCCTGGTAACACTTAGCATTAACTCTCTAATTTTTGCCAATTTATAAGGTGTACAGTGATATTTCTTTATTGTATTAATAGGCATTTTTTGATCCAGCAATCATTTTTTAAATTTCTCTTATGTTTTGGTTTCCTCCTATAAATTGAAAAATGGAAGAAAAAATATGAACATACATTCACATAGAAAATATGAGGGATATGAAGGTGACATAAATTTGAAAGAAAAAAAACTGCATCTCTTGAGTATCCAAGGAATTTCTTCATGTGCCCCTCCTTCTGACTGAACTGTCTATCATTTTGACTGTTTATCTTGATTGGTAGTATACTGATTGGCCCACTTTGAGTAGAATTAACATATAATTTTCTTAATTACTAACTGCTCATATAAAGTAAAAAAAAATCTCTTACTGCTTACTTGGTGCTGATTCTTTAGGACTTGATTCCCTATAGTTTTATTTACCTTGTCAACATTCGGCATATAATCATATATCTTGTTTATGCCCCATAATCCTTTATCCAGACCCTTCATTGTCTTTTCCTTGGGCATTTTCCTTAGGGAGTACTTATAGTTCTGGTTTCATTCTGTTCCAGTGTATCTTATATACCTATTTTCTTGACATATGCCTATGTTACTCTATGACTAGATGTGACTTAATCAAAATCTTTCAGTCCCCTTCCTTTACATATAAAGTAAAAGCTGAGAGGCATTAATGTTCCTTTCAGTGACCTTCACATCTGGCTTCCAGCTACCTTTTCAGCCTCACTCACCGAATTGCTGTTACTTGTTTTCGACTTCACCCAAACACAGTTAGTTCATCAAACCTGCACTCTGGGTGCCTGACCTATTTCTTTGCTTATTCCCTCCTAATTGGCTTGTCCTGCTAGGGCTGTCCCTAGTGTAGCATGTTAAGTCTTTTTCCCTCTAACTTCAGTACTGCCTTCCAGTACACCATGCCTCAGGTTTATCTTTCCTCTAAACTTTATCACTTACTTTCTCTAGGTCCTTCTTTTAATGCTTAGTATATTTCCCTTTTAGACATCCTATTTGCTTATAATGTAGGTTTTTTTTGTGTGCAGATATTATATCTCACATTGTGAGATATTATATCTCAGTTATATTTAACTGCTTTCCTATGCTAGTAAGAGAATGATGTACCAAATAACTTCCTTGCATTTCAGGAGCAACACAAATCAAGACTGTCTGTCAGTTTTTATATATAAGAAACATTGCCTAATTGTTTTAACCCTTTTTTTTTTAAGTTTGCTTAGTAATAAACTTGGATAGTCACATGCACATCCATAGTATGCCAGGAAAGCCTTCAGCTTCCTTCCTACCACCCACTACCCCCTAAAAGGAATATGTCAGGCCACTTTATAATTAAGTATGGTTATACCGAATTCTTCTTAACCACTTGCCATGCTCCATTTCAGCACAGAATTGACAGCAGAGATGTTGGAAATGAGGGAGGGTTGCCTTCCTCAACCTTACTCCTTTTTCCCCCTGTACTTTCTTATTGAAGGAGTGACACACAATGATAACTACACATAAGACAAATGTAGTACATAGCTTACTGGCTAGGTAAGCCCTTGTTTACCCAGTGCATTGTTCTGGTGAAAGCCTGAGCCAAGACACCTCAGTGAAATATTGAGACTCCAAATCTCTACCTGTTCTACCCCACAAACCAGAGATTAAGATGATACTATTTGGGGCTTTCCTCGTGGCTCAGACAGTAAAGAATCTGCTTGCAATGCAGGGGGCCCAGGTTTGATCCCTGAGTTGGGAAGATCTCTTGGAGAAGGGAATGGTTACCCACTCTGGTATTCTTGCCTGGGAAATCCCATGGACAGAGGAGCCTGGTTGGCTACAGTCCACGGGGTCACAAAAAGTCGGACACGACTGAGCAACTAACACTATTGCTGTAAGAGGAAACTCCAATCCAGACGTACATCTGCTCTGCCAGGAGAGGAGACATGAAAATGTATGTTTTCCCCAGTGCCTTGTGCTAAGTTGACAAACTGCCCCATGCTAGTTGCCTAAGCTCCTGGGAAAGGAAGATCCTAAAGAAATGACCCAGCTTCGTCCTCTGGAGTGGGCCTGAAGGGCTTTGGCTTTTTTATCCATCTACAATGTGGAGATGGTCTAAAGGAAGTTTTTACCTTTAAGACACAGTAATGAGCACTTTGGTAAAACAGGGCCAGATATATGTCTCTACTATGATTAGATTATCCATACTTATTTGGAGAAGAACAGAAAGTAGAGAGAGGCATAGAAGCTTCTGAGTCAGAATTTCTAGGCAAAGAGAAAAACCCATGCCTTTGAGGCTGCAACAAACACTAGGCAGGTGGATAGGGACAAATTCTCTTTCCACTTAGCAGTTTAAGATGTTGGCAAAGCAGCCTAATATGTCACATTCTAGGATACTTTGATATAAAACCTGTTTTGCCCTAGCTAAATTTTTGATTATGAATTCTTAAAACTATTCTGAGATTTTTATACTAAATTGATACCCTAAGGGAAAAAACATGTACAGTTGACCCTTGAACAACATGGGTTTGAACTGTGCAGAATTTTTTTTTCTGTAGTATATGAAAGTGAAGTGAAAGTTAATTTCTCATTCATGTCCAACTCTTTGGGATCCCCTGGACTGTAGCCTGCCCAGCTCCTCTGTCCATAGGATTCTCCAGGCAAGAGTACTGGAGTGGTTGCCATTTCCTTCTCCAGGGAATCTTTCCTACCCAGGGATCAAACCCAGGTCTTTTTGCAGGCAGATTCTTTACCAACTGAGCCACTGAAGTTACACAACTGCCAAGCATCTGTCTCGGCCTCCAAGGGACTGGTTTTTCTCCTTGTCTAGGAATTTTGACTCAGAAGCTTCTATGCCTCTCTCTACACTCCGTTTCTCCAAATGAATATGAGTGGATAATCTAATCAGTAGAGGCCCTATTTTACCAAAGTGCCCATTACTGTGTCTTAAAGGTCTATAGTATATACCACAGTGTTACACGATTTGCAGGTGGTTGAATCTGCACATGTGGAATAGAGTATATGAAGGACTGACACAGATTTTCAACTGGGCCCCTGCGTCGTTCAAGGATCACTTACATTCTAGTACCTTGGAGACTGATCCTCAGTCCACCCAGTAATTCCAAATTTTGATGTTCCTCTTCTGAACAGATTTCTCTTTCTCTAATTGTGTTCCAGGTAGGGTTTTTGTATGTTTGGGAATGTATTATAAAAAAAACATGTACTTTTAAACCTTAGAATATAGGGAGGTCCCCTGAAAGAGGTGTGCAGAAACTGAAGCCATCAGAGGAAACAGAAAACCCAGATTTCTCATTTCATGTTTGCTGTGGTGTATGAGATTACCTGATTTATTACTCCTTCTTCTGTTTTTGCCAAACTTGTGTAGCTGAATTTAAGTAAGTTGCAATATTATTCTTTTGCATTCTTTCCACTTTTTTGTACCCTTTTCATAAGGAGCTATATTTGAAACATTTGAAAAATAATTTATAAGAAAACCTATATAAGAATGTATAAAGGGGAAGTGAGGTTGAGGATAATCCAAAAAGGTAGATGATCCAAACTCTTTTCTTGACATTGAGCAATGTTTTAACTTAAGGAAATAACATTTTGATAAATAAATGTAACTGTGTTACTAATACATTATTGACCAGAGATGTATTAATGCCACAGGCATTAGTTTTTAAAAAAATCCCTGGTCAATAATGTGTTAAGACTCAGCTTAGAGTGGCTGTCTATAATACTGTCCATTTTTTCCTTCCTTCTCATGAGTATTAAGAATTAAATAAATTCAAAATAAGATACTCATAATGTGCTAAATAAATTGTCCAGGGAAAATTGAACATTCACTGTTTAGATTTATACATGTGTATACATGCATTAGTTAAGACAAAAAAAAAACCTTACAGTATATACTTAAAAAAAACTCAAAGATTTCATATTAGCAGATATTAACATTATAACATTGGATTGCATTAATATAACAGCTTTGGTAGGCACACCTCATTCTTTGTGCTAATGATATCCATTGTCAGCAGAAAGGAAGGAATATTGATTTGTCAAAAGATGAATATATTTGCTTATTCAGTGTAAATTCCAGCTGAGGATTCCTTTATTTTTCAAATGTTTATATAGGTTCTTACTGAGAAGAGAAGGGTAGAAAAATATGCAGATAACTTTGAGGAAATTATAACCTGAGATAAAAGTAGGACAAAGATAGATTCTTAAATGATTCATCATGATATAAGAACATCATATAAAAGTCATTTATACTGCTATATACTAGCATTGAACAATTAGAAATTGAAATTTTTAAAAAGTAATGTTCACAGTAACACCAAAAAATACAAAATACTTTGGTTAAATCTAACAAAATATACAATAGAATCTGTATGCCGAAAACTACAATTTGCCAACAAAAGAAATCAGAGGAAACTTACGTGAAGATCTATTGTAAGTTTATGGACCAAAAGACTTAGCATTTCTAAGATACTAATTCTGCCTATAGATTCAGTACATTCCCAATTGAAATCTCAATAGACTATTTTGGAGATAAATGAATTTTTTACAAAAACTTTCATGGAAAGGGAAAGGAATGGCCAGAAGAATTTTAAAAAGTAAACCAAGGTTAAATTTAAGACTTGTAAATCCACAATAATCAAAACAATTTATATTAGTTAAAAAATAGGTACATAAATCAGTGGAACAAGGTATAGAATCCACACACATATAGCAACTTATTTGCAACAAAAGTGCAAAGGAAATCCCATGTAGAATGAATAGTTTGTTCAACAAATGTTTCTGCAATAATTGGATATCTACTTGCAAAAAAAAGTCCTCCTACCATAGACAAAAGTTAAAAATGGATCATTGATCTAAATGAAAAAAATTTTAAATATAAAAGAATTTTAGAAGAAAACAGAAAATCTTGTGTATTTTGGATTAAGCAAGTTGTTCTTCTATACAACACCAAAAGCATGCTCTACTAAGGAAAAAAGTAATAAAGTGGACTTCCTAAAAAGTAAAAACTCTACACAAAAGACACTTAAAGAGAATGAAGAGACAAGCCAAAGACTAGGAATAAGTATTCGGAAAATATATATCTGATCAAAGTCTTTTGGGAAGTTTAAAGACCTCTCAACTCAGTAATAAGGAAACCAACAATTCAACAATTTAAAAAAAATGGGTAAAATACTTGAACAGGCATTTCACTAAAGAAGTTATGCAGATAACAGATAAACACATGAGAATTCAGTACTGGATTTGTCATTGTGGGCTGGAAAGGATCAGGAGCAACCAGAACTCCTGTCTACATACAGGAGACAAAAATTTTGGTTGATACAGAAATTTATTTATGAATGTGTACAGTGGCTTTATTCATAATTACCAAAAATTGGAAACAACCTAAATGTCCTTAAGCTACTGAAGGGATAAATAAGCTATTGTTCATCTATGCAATATTACTTAGTGGTAAAAAGCCATGATTTTCTGATATAAATTGTAACATGGATGAATCTTAGATCACACTAAGTGAAAAAAAAAAAAAAATCCAGACTCAAAGGACTACATAATTTATGTGATGTTCTGGGGAAGACAAAACTGTAGGGACAGAAAGCAGATCACTAGAAGTGAGGGGCCTAAGGAAATTTGGGGGTTTGGGCAGGTAAAGAAACAGAGTCTGATAGTTATGTTTACATAATATATATACTTTTTTTAAAATATATACTTTTCTTAAAACTCAGCATCACAAAAGGGGAGGATTATATATGTAAGTTATACCTTAATTTTAAAAAGTATTAACTAAATATCTCATCTGGAATCTTGTCTAGTTAATTCATGCTGTTTTGTAGTTATTCAGGGATGAAAGTAATCATCTTCCCACCCAGTAATATCAGGAAGGCATCAGAACTGATGTTTGTACTTAACAATACTTTGGTTCAATGAGTATTCAATAATGCTCCTTTAAAAATTCTATTTGAAATTATAAAAGGAAACACTGTATTTTATAATCTAAATGTCACTTCTGTAGTCTCATTTTATATTACCTAAACCCTGCTAAATGAAATTGTCCCTTTAACACAATAGATGGGTGAATTATTGAAAGTATGGTGAGGAACTCTGTAAAGGAAGAAGTTAGGGAACTCTTTCCCTAGAGGAAGCTGAGGAAGAAAGGCCAGAGGAAATTAAAACTCTAGAGAAGAGATAAAAATTGACATTGAATCCAAGTCTCAGCAGGAGAATTAAGTATTTAAGATGAGAGAGAGAAGCTATAGGATGTATAGCAATATTAGGTGGAAACTGGAGAATGGCAGTTTAGAAGCCGTTGGTAGGTAATCTCGATTGTATTATCTTTCCCAATAATGTTGCAGGATGTAGTTTATAGCATTTCATTAGAACATGGAAAATAATGCCTTGCACTAATTTCTTTGTTGTTAACTTCTACTTATCTATTATAAATGAGAATCATGTAATCATAACTTACACACACACACACCTAGATCATGTGCTTTTAGTCATGTAAGGTACCTTTCTCATGGGAAAGAAACAGTATTCTTCTCATGGGAAAGAAATAGTTATTCTTCTCATGGGAAACAGCCCTCAGTATTCTGTATAGTAACTTGCATCTACTGAACATTCAGTAATTGACTGGATGTTTGTATATTTAGTAGCTAAAACAAAAAAAAGTTACAATTAATGAAACTATTGCTTTTGACCCTTTAGCTTCAAGACTGTTAGTTCTAGCAACATTTTGCCCTTCTAGTAATGTCTCTCTAATCAATATTTAATCCTTTATTACCAGCTTTAGACAGATGAGTGAGAAAAGTCTCTCTATTCTTTTTACACTTTTAGGATTTTCAGAATTAAGATTTAACTTTTCTTTTGGAATAAAGAAAACATAAATGTAAACTGCATACAATATACTTAGAATCTGTTACCTCTGTTCTTTCTTAGCCCATTTCCCTTAGAAGGGGCAGACATCAGAGTAGAGAGCTTTATTTGTTGCTCACAAAAAGTGCTGTGGTGAAGTTCTTTTTTCTTATGTCTTTTTGGTGTTCTGTAAATTTTCATTTCAGTTATCAAGTAACATTGACCTTGCTTTTTGATATACAGTTCTTTGAGTTTTAACATGTATATAGATTTGTGTCACTGCTACCACCATCAAGGATAACAGTTCCATCATCTCAACAAACCCCTTCATGCTGTCCCTGTGTAGTCACATCCCTTTTCTATCCTTGCCCTTTGGTGACCCCAAGTGCTCTTCATCACTATCGTTTTATCTTTTTGAGAATATCATATAATGGAATCATATATAACCTTCCAGACTATTTTTCAACATGATGCCTTTGAGATTCACCCAAGGTTTTGCATGTATTAAGGTTTAATAAGTAAAATTAAATTTCATTATAAAATTTCAGTTATAAAGGTATATCTTTTAATGTCATTCTTAATTTTGTTTTTTTGTTGGTGTTTTCCTGAATTTGTAAGTAAAATCCTGTGGTTTTAAAACTTACCTTATGTCTTAACTGCAGGTGATTTTGCCGTTCTTCTTAAAGCAGGCATGACTGTAAAGCAAGCAATTGTATACAACCTCCTCTCTGCCATGATGGCCTACATAGGCATGCTCATAGGCACAGCTGTTGGTCAGTATGCCAATAACATCACACTTTGGATCTTTGCAATCACTGCAGGCATGTTCCTCTACGTAGCCTTGGTGGATATGGTAAGACAGCTCATTTTATATTTTTGTTCTTACACTAAACCTGTAAATAGAATGAACTTCCAAAAATGGAAGAACTCTTTGGATGTAGTTTGAAAGACTAATAAATATAACCCATTTTAAAGACATATGATATCTTAAGTAATCTATTAGGACATTTAAGTAGGAGGATTCCTTCTTTGGCAACCAGTTATCTTGAAAGTTTTTGATCAAATAATATTACTATTCAAAGTAACCATCAATAATATTTAAAGGTATAATTAAAAAATTACTATAGTACTTTGAAGGTTTTGTAATATTGAGGTGGAAGTGTTTTTTTATGGTTAACAAAATAATTCTTTGAGCTTGCTTAATAGCAAATAGGAAGGAAGTACTATGTTTCTCCAGCCTTCTGCAGAAAATGGTTTATATTCCAAGGGGTTTATGTAATTGCCCTTATTTCTAACTTCAATTTAAAGTTAATAAATCTGTAACACTAATTAGTTTAATTTTAATTTTACTTTTATACCCTATATGTGTTAGGCAGTGTGTTTGCAAAATAATTTGGTTACTTTCTGTTTTTAACTAGATAACTGTGTTCACTTTTCTACCTAGTAGACTCTATTAGATAGTCTCGTTTCAGTTATATAACCTAAATTTTTAATTACAGAATATTTATTATAGCAAGTTTGGACAGTAAGAAAAAATAATTTTTATTTTATATCCAGAAGCAGCCATTTACCTCCTCTCTCCTTAAGCCTCTAACACCTCACTTACTGTCCTCATGTTTAGCTGATGACCTTACCTCCTATTTCATGGAGAACACTGAAGCCACTGAGACAACTTCCCACTAGTTCCTGTCACCATTTCTACTCATTTCCCTGTGTCAATGCCTGTTTACCTTTGTCCCTGTTACTATGAAAAAACGTCTGTGTTCCTACTAGATCCAGCTTCCTTCAAACTGTTCTCTAGATCTTATCTATCCCCTCTCTCACCCAACTCCCTTAAATTTCTCCCTTTTTCCTGCGTCATTTATTTTTCCCTCCTGCTGGATCATTCCTATCAGTGTATAAACCTCGTGTTACTTTTCCTATCTTAAAAAGGTAGGGTGGAAGAGGATCTTTTTAAATTCCAGTTTCAGTTTTAGCTACTGCCCTATTTATTATTCTCCTTCCCAGTTATAGTAATTACCCATTCTTGTTTTTTAATTCTTTTCTCTCATGAGTCTAGCTCATTAGGCTTTTTTCCTGACTGTTCTGCCAGGTTACTTTGTCAGATCTACCATTCACCAGAACATTGCTGAATCCGCTGGTCACTTACCCTGTTCGTCTTCATTTCACTTTTCCTAACAGCAGCATCTGGCTGTTGATCATGCTCTTCTCTTTGGAATATTTCCTTGGCCATTGGCTTCTGTACCACCACCATTTCCTGAATTCCCATGTTTCTGGCCTTTTCTTAGTCTTTTGCTGGATTTTCTTCTCTTCCCTTACCTCTGAATGTTGATGAAAGTCCTCTCAGTAATCTTACCTGGTCTCATGGCTAAAGTCTCATGGCTTTAAGTATTTATTGGCTGATAATTTCTAACTTTGCAACCCTCACCCTGTGGACCAAGGAGCCTGATAGGCTACAGCCCATGAGGTCACAAAAAGTCAGGCACGACTGAGCGACTGAGCACACACACACAATGAGGGTGTATCACATCACATTTTTTGTGCTTCTCTGGTGGCTCAGACAGTCAAGAATTGGCCTGCAATGCAGGAGACCCAGGTTTGATCCCTGAGTTGGGAAGATCCCCTGGGGAAGGGAATGGCTACCCACTCCAGTATTCTTGCCTGGAGAATTCCATGGACAGAGAAGTCTGGCAGGCTACAGTTCATGGGATCACAAAGAGTTGGACATGACCGAGTGACTAACACTTTCATTTTCTTTACATCTTTAGCCCAGGCCATTTCCTTAACTCCAAATTAGCATTATCTACCAGCTTACCTGAATATCTAAAAGGTGTTATAAACTTAATATATTCAGAAACCAGCTCTTGATATTTGCCAACCCTACTCCTTACACCAGCACTTCCTTTAGAATCCTCCATCTATTTTTTTTAAATCCTCCATCTATTAACAATAACTTTTTTCTTCTTCTTTATTCTTTCTCAGATCAAAACCTTGAGTATCACTCTTTGACTCTCCTTTTTCTGTCCCTTCCACATCTACTGGGGCTCCATCTCCTCATCACCTATACTCTAGTCTCCTTCCAGGCACCATCATCTCTTTTTAACTGTTCTCCCTGCTTTTTTGCCCTTGTCATAGCCACCACACTCTATATCTATCACCACACCTTGGGTGACTTTTTTTTCCAAGTGATCCTTGTAAGATTAGATTAGATCATATCACTTGTGAGCTTCAAACCCTTCAGTGATTTTCCATCTCATTAAAGCAGAAGCACAAGAGTTCTTGTTTTGATCTTCAAGGTTTTTTATCCTCCTTTTCCATCCCTGATTTTCCTAACCTTACCTCACTTCTGCTCCCCCAGGAGGCACACTCTGCCTCAGGGTCCTGGCTCTCGCTGATCACTCCTGTGGAATATTTTCCTGAGACATTCTCCCGGCCAGTTCCCTTACTTCTTGAGGAACCCTATCTAAAATTTCAGTCTCCACACCAACATTTCACATCCTCTATTCCTACTTTACTTTTTCTCATTTGCACTTGCATCTAAATTTACTAATAACACACTGAACATTTTTTTTATTTATTGAGTTCATTTTGTGCCCCATTAGGCAATCAGTTCTCGGAAGGCAGGCATTTTTATAATATTTCAGTTACTGCTGGAGATGTATAATTAATTCATAATTAATTGAATGAAGAGTGGATGAGCTAATTCTTATATTAGAGAGCTAAACTTGTAAAAAGAACAAGAGTGTCATTATAGTAAGGAATTAATAGTCTAATGAAGAAGAAAAGTAGCCATCAATTACAATCTTTTGTATGCACATTATGATAGACTGATGTACCATGTTTGTGAAATTAGAGTCTAGCTAAAAAATTGGGAAATAAAATTAGGCAAGTTTTTCTGGAATGGGAAATTTGAGCCAAGTATTTAAAGAAGGTAGAAGAGTTTATCAGAATCAAGAGGAAAGGGCATGTAAGAAATAACATCATTTCTTTTACCAGTCAGTCTACTCCTGGGACTATATTCTGAGGAAATAAAATGATTATTGCTAATAAAGCAAGCAAATAAAAATGAAATCATATTTCATATTTCAAAAAAAAAAACTTTTTGCAGAGTAGTTATAATGTCTCAATTGAAAACACCTAAGTATTCTAAAAGACAGGGACAAACTATCAACATATATTTTAGGACTCATTTAGGACATATATTAGGTAATATATCTACAGTGACATTAATTATGTAGATGGTGATCAGATCATGAGTCATACAATTTTCCATGCTAAAAAGGTTAGTCTATCTTATGAATTTTGGGAGACCATTAAAAGGTTTAAGCAACAATGACAGACAGTATCTCATTTTTGTTTTATAAAGATCACTTTAGCTAAAAGGAAGAAGTTTATATTGATTTATATAGTCATTAAGTAAGACAGCATCAATACCAGTAGTTTTAGTTTTAGACAGATAACAAATTGGAAGTTTCTGGTTTTTGGAAGCTTTGGATAGCACCTGTTTATCAACAAGCACTGTTGCATGTTAACACCTGTGGTCATACAGGTAGGTACTGGCTGGCTCTTAACTGGTTATGACAGACAGTACTGGTGTTAGCATTCAGGACAGAATTGAGTGTGAGGGAGGCACTATGGTGCCTCTTCTTGTTGGTATCTGCACATGTCTAGAGGGAATATTTCTGTGAAATGTACATTGTTTATGTTTAAATACTAAGGACAGTTAAAAGTTTTTGTAACCATAAAATCTTGGGAAAAAAGTTTTTGTAACAATAAAAGTAGTCTTCTTTCTAAAATGATAGGTAAGAACCTGCCAGTTGTAGTCTTAATCTAGGGGTTGGCAAACCACGGAGTTTAAATATTTATTATTTCTTTTACTTTTCTGTAAAAGAAACAATAATAAATATTTAAACTCTGTGGACCATATAATGTCTGTCACAGTTATTCACCTTTGACATTTATAATGGTCTCTACTACTTAATTCTGCTGGATAAGAACAGTAACCTCCATTAGCATACACTACTGCACAGACTTCTATAAACCGAACATATAACCAGCATGAAGTAGTTCTTAAATAGGACTCTCAGGAGATTGTTAAATATACTGTAGCACTGTCAGAGCATGGTAATTGGATTAATTGTACTCATTATTTAATAATGAATAATGATATTTCTTCCTTGTAGACATTATGTACTTAACACTGCATTTCTCCTCCCTAAACCCCAGAGTACCAAGATACTGTTTGGAGTAAAAGCTTAGTGTCAAGTAGAGTAGCATATCAGTGTCCTGTAGGTATTCACTCCAAACTTGAAAAACAAACAACAAACAAAAATGAATATGAGAATTGGAAATAGTTCTTTTTAAATTTTGATTATGTTTGGGTTGGAAGAATGTATGCTTATAATAATGCACATACATTCATTCTTCAGCAAATCCTTTTTACTTAGACACATTAAAGATTTTAGTTTTATACTTTTCTATGGATTATTTTTAAATGTGGTATATGCTTGTGCTTTAGAAGCTGAACTATACTTTTCAGTGTACTGTGCCTTTAAAGATATTGGAAGCTTTCAAATTTTAAAAATGTTACCACTGTTAAGAGAATAGAATACCTTGTGAAGATAGCATGCATAACTTGGTAGTACTGCTGCACAGCCTTGATACACTATTTCTGTCTATTATTGGAAGAAAAATAATGGCTTTTAAGAGCATAAAGGTATCAATTTTGGAATTGTCTTGTTACTGTGTATCCTTGATGAAATGTGCAGTTGGAAATGAGAATTTAGATGGAAAAGGGTGAATAAATGATAGTTTTGAATGAAATATCCCCAAAGGAATCTTACTTTCTCAGTGAGCTTAAGATATATCAGTAAGTGTGGGAATGGTGGTGTTTTTTTCCCTGAGTTTCACTGGCAAAACTGCTAAAGTTTTATACTTTAGCAGAAATGTTGGCAGACAGTAAAACTTTTAAAAAGTAACTAATACATATATGATGTGTTCTGTTGGGAGGTGAGGAGGGCACAGATTTAGTCTTTATTTAGTACATAGCTAGAGCATAAAATTTCTAAGTGTTTGACTAAAATATGGTTAGCACCATGTTCAAAAGTATTAGTAGTTGTGCTTTAGTCACTAACTTCTTAAATAGGAAAATGTTTTAAAAAATGAGATTATACAAAATTGTTTTAAAATATTTAAAAAATATTTTTTAGCTTCCAGAAATGTTGCATGGTGATGGTGACAATGAAGAACATGGCTTCTGTCCAGTGGGGCAATTCATTCTTCAGAATTTAGGATTGCTGTTTGGATTTGCCATTATGCTGGTAATTGCCCTCTATGAAGACAAAATTGTGTTTGACCTCCAGTTTTGACCATTCCCAGCAATCACTGCTGATGATGAGAATGTTACCATGCAGCTTTGCATCTGTTCCTTGTACTGTAAGCACATTGCTCAAAGAAAAGTCAGTGGCTTGCACTACTTACAAGTTCATAGATTTGAGCCTAACCACAAAGACCAGTGCTCAGTACTGTTTTCCCTGCATGAAGGGGTCTTTTAAAAATATAAAACTTGTGATAAAGAAAGGAGAAAATGGGACTCCATGAACCAATGTTGATATAGGTTTGATTAAGACTTTTTATAAAGAAATAATCATATAAAAAACACTAAAGTAGTCTCTATTAGTAGAAACTTCTGTGGCTATGCAGAAATAGAAATTGAACCAAAAAGAAAAAAAATCACTTAAACTTTAAAAATATTTTAAATGGACTTCGGGCAGACTTTTCTTTGTGCTAAAAGTGAATTGTAGTGTCCTTTAATTCAGCTACATATGGGATCAACATGACACAGCTTTGAAGCTGCATAAAGTAGGACTGTAGCACCTAGAGGAAAGCTCAGGCTGCATTAGAGTATGGATTTAGCATTGGGAAAAGGCCCTTATTCTTTGAATCTAGAGTTACTATTTTTGTATATATTTGCATAGGGTTTAAACTTGCAGCCTAAACTACTGAAATTTGTGACTGTACATTTGTGTGAGCTTCAGTTTAATGACAGATTCATAATGGTTCTTTGTATTAATATTATACTTGGTGTTTGGGCTTTTTTTTTTTAACTTTTATTTTTGTTTCAGGTTTTTTGGTGAGGGTAAGGGGTTTGGAGCGTGTGGTAAAATGTTTTTTTTTTTTCCTTAAAATTGTAACCCTTTAGAATATATCAGCAAAATGAAGAACCCAAACATGGTCTAAATATTCAGATTCCCTACTTTAACAGAAATAATTAGTTATTTGGGAAATTTAAGTTTTAAATGTACCCAGTGCTCTACCAGTTTGGCACTGGGAGCTAGAGCACATGCTGTGGCTGGCAGTAAGGCTGTAAGTCAGCAAGTTTACCATGTCCATAATCTGTACGTTGAGTGTAAGAATGGTTCTGAGGGTGATCTCCATTGATGCCCTGGCTGTCATGGTACCGGGTGACTTGGAAGATGCAGTTAAGTAACTCGGCTGAAATCACTTATCATTTTGTGCCAACATGTGCTTTTCGTGCCTGGTAGGAATTAGTCTCTTTTTTAGGTGCCCTGTTCTCCTGCCATAAATGGTGAATGATTTGTGAGAAGTGCAAGCCACATTTATCCTGAATTTTGACCTAATAATTTGTAGTACTAATCATATGCATGTAGCTTTTCTGTTTACATCTTGTGCCACATGGTCTTCATTTATGCCAGGTAAACTGTATTTGAACTACCTGCGGGCAGCTTTGTTTTGATCTGCTTGGCTACCTGTGTAGCGGCTTTAAAAATCTTACTGTTCAGATATTTAAGAGCCAAACTCGTTCCATTCCATTTAAAATGTCTTCAGTTGGTCCTCCTCCTTTCCCCAGTTCCTTTTCTCTTACTCCATGAACTTTAAAACAAAACTGAGCAGCACATGCATCCAGGTATTAAGAGTATTGCCAGTGTTTCTCCTGTATGGTGTAAGCAAGGGGTTCATTAGGTGTTAGTTCCTTCATTTATGCTTGAATTTGAAAAATTATTTCTTGCTTTCTTCATGGCTTTCTATAACAAGTAGGAGTTTTATACTTAGATTACTTTCAGCATTGGGCACTGAATTAGGACAGTCCTCATCTCATTGCTTGACCCTTCAAGCAACCTAGCTAAAAGGTGCTGATATTTTATTTAGTACTGCCAACTTCAAGTGATTCAGATATCTTGCTTTCTGAACCAAGGTATATTTATAGTTCATTTTGGGGTCTTTATGCCCAAGGAGAATTCTGCATTCCAGCATTAAATCTGCTTAATTTTAAAACTTTTATGAAAAGCAACAGCTGGAATATACTCCCAGTCTTAAAAACAAATGCCTGATTTAAAGCAAATAGGTTATGCTGAAGTATATAAAGTTTTATATTCTCTCAAAAATGGTAGTATCTTTATTTGCTAGATTTTTTTTAAACTTCTAAGAGGGCTGTAACAGTTGCTGCTAGTATTTTTCTTGGGGTTCCACCAGTATTTAGTTTTTACATCATCCTAATGTATAATTTCAAGTCTTACTAGACAATCTGAATTCCACTACATTTCTGTTTGGCTCCAACATTCCATTTAGCTTGACCAGTCTAATTTAACATGTGTTTGTTGGAGGTCATTAATGTTACTTGTACAATGCTGTCACTGTGTGACATTCATATGAATTTTGGTGTATATCACATTGCATTCAATCAGCTGTGATTATGCTTAGAAATACTATAGTAACTAGATGCAGTGTGAATTTTTTCCATTAACAGTAAGTCAGTGGCTTAAATGTGATTATGGTCCTGCAAGGTGATACTTGCTAAAATATCTAAACTTTTTTTTGTTGTTGTAACGGAATCATTTTTTAAAAATTTATAAAGCTGGAAATGATCAAATGCTGTTTTTTCATTGTCAACAGTGGTGTGTCATTTTATGTATGTTCCTAATGCTTATGGAACGCTCCCCAAATAAAGTTATTCAAAAAGAGCAACTATACCAGTGTGTCTTATTTAATCTGTTAGAATAGTTCCTAACTTTGAAGTATGAGTCATTTTAAATATTAAGTATAACTTTAGTCAAATTGACTTAAACCAAATAACTTCTTTAAAAAGTAAAATATATTTTCTACTGACTCACTCATCTAACAACGAATACGAAAACAGGGAAATGACACCTTCTAATTATGAATTAAGTTGACACAGCAGCGCTACACCCCGTCCAATCCAGTGTTCCTTGGGTTGGTCAGAGGGAAGAATCATGGCAATCACAAAATTCGTAGAATGGCCAGTGGTTGACAGTGTTCCTCTCCGCTCACTTGTCTTATACAATGGGGCAGTGTAACTTGGTCGTTCTGGTATATCTGTTCTCTTACAGGGCTTTAGCCACATCTAGAAGGAAGTAGACAAAATTTAAGTCAAGGCTGTTTGTTATATTTATATATATTTGAACTTAATGTGGGATTACTGGCATAAGGTTAGTTATGTCTGCAAATTTCTATGGGCTAAATTGATTTTATTTTTGTCAGCAGTGCTGCCATTGCTCAAAACATTTAGAGCTCTCAGAATTATCTTCAGAACCAGTTTAGAAGCTAAATAAGAAAAAATAGTGATCTACTCTAAGAAAGCATACTACCCATCTATTCATCATCTCCCTACCATACCTACCTGAGGATGACTTTTGGTGCTTACACTAATAATAAAATCAGATATACTTTTCAAAGGTGAGAACTGCTACCACTGATATTCAAAATTATGTTGCTTTATTAAAGGCCAATCCCAAAATACTCTGAAAGGATTTTTATCAGTGACTGTTGAACTAGATCACCTCCCCCATGTTAGGTGACTATTTTAAAAGGGCTATTATTTTGTGCTGTTTAAAACACAGTTGCTTTTATAACTGCAATACAACTCTATGATTATTCTTAAAGAGTCATTAGTCAAGTTCCTAGAATGTTAAGTATAGTTGAACCTCACTAATCTCAATAAAATTTTAGAGCAAGTTAATTTCTGAATATAAGAGTAAAGAACAAACTATGATCAAAAAGGGGAAACAGTGTTTCATTTTTAGAACTTGAATACCTTTGTCCAGTACTAATAGCAATTCTTGATGTCCCCACTGTTTGGAATTCCTTTTTTTGTTGTTGTTTCTTAGGTTTAAGCACAAACTGTGTAAAGGCGCTAATAAGGGTACTAGTCTCTCTGCCACATAATTGTGGAGATCTAGAAAGCTGTTCTTCAGATACTGTTGAATACAAGGACTTCACACTCAAGTTGGACATGGTTTGTTTCAACTAAGTGGATTTTTTTAATGGGAGTTTTTCTTACTAGTGACTTCTTTTTCAGAAGATTATCTACTTAAAATCCTATTCACAAACTTGAGTTTCTATATGAAAGAAAAAAATTGATCCAGATCGACTCCTGAAATTGCAGACATTTTGCCCTTGTGACTTTCAGTTTGGGTCTCTTATTTGAAACTTTATCTGTCCACAGTATCTTGGTATATATATGGCAGGTTTCTTGCAATCGGCCGTCAGCTGGTCCCTCTCTGTAGATTAGAACTGCTGCTCTGAAGGATTATTGCCTGTCTTTGAGTGGCTCCCAGTGTCCCACAAACAGAATTCATATAAGTTCATGTAAAACTCAGCCTATATTTTATCACTATCCCAGACTGACCCTTCAAATTATGTGAAAATCTCTCTAGCCATCTTCTCATAATGCAGTAACAGCTGGAAACTTAGTATTTATATAGCTTAGTATGCCCATGCTAAAGACTGGTGCCTAGAAAACAATTTTTTTAAATGGATGGTTTTCATATAACTATCTTTTAGTCATCTCATGAGAAGAGTTGACTCATTGGAAAAGACTCTGATGCTGGGAGGGATTAGGGGCAAGAGGAGAAGGGGACGACAGAGGATGAGATGGCTGGATGGCATCACTGACTTGATGGACGTGAGTCTGAGTGAACTCCGGGAGTTGGTGATGGACAGGGAGGCCTGGCGTGCTGCGATTCATGGGGTCGCAAAGAGTCGGACGCGACTGAGTGACTGATCTGATCTGATCTGATCTTTTAATCTGCAAGTTTCACATTTTTAGGTCAATGTATATGTAAGAGAAATCATAAACCTATATGTGGATGTGGACACATGTATACAGTCAGTCCTCATTACTCCTGGATTCCATATTTGCAAATGTGCCTGTCACTAAGATTTAGTCCTAATCCTAATATCGATATTCTGTGCTTTCATGTTCATTCGTAAGCATGCCAGAGCAGCAAAAACTAAGTCACCAGCAAGCATGTTCCCAACTGAAGTTGAACCTGGTGACATTCTGCCACCTTGTTTCAACTCTTGCAACTATAATATAAACAAGTATCCTTTCGATGCTAAGCTTTTTGCATTTTGTTTTTCGGTTGGTAATTGTTCTGTTTAAAAAGGCCCCTAAGTGTAAGGCTGAGGTGCTATCTATGTTCCTCATACAAGAAGGTTGCGATATGCCTTATAAATACTGTTTAGGAATGAGTTATAGTCCATGAGTTCAATGTTAATGAATGAACAGTATATACTAAATAAGGTATCTTTAAACAAAAGCACAAAATAAAGTTATATATTGATCAGTTAACAAAAATGTGGCCACCTGATTTTTGCCTAGGTGTTTCTGCCTAGGTTTTTTGCAAAAACCTTATATTTTGCCTAGGAGTTCGGTATTCACTAATGTTGGTAGCAAGTTTATAAAACATAACTACTGTAAAAAGAGTTGACTGCATATGTGTATGTACGTGTATAAAATAGCCCCCCACATATATATCATTAGAAAATACTAACCACAGGCACTGTATCATAAAGAATTTTGGGATGTGATTCTGCAAGTTTCTTGATCTTTCTATTCCAGGAAGCTCCGTCCAGAAATAGTCCGTGAATGAAAACACCTAAATATAAAAGAAGCAGGTTAATACAACACTTTGCATATACATACAGATTGAGATTGAGTTGTGAAGCTGAAATTCCTACAGGTGACTACTGTCCAAGTGACACTAGTTCAGCAAACGAAGATCTGCTCTAAAGTCAGTTTCTGAGTTTGTGTTAATATTCTTAAGAATAGCTATACTTTGCCTAGTAAAACTTGATGTGGGAGACAAAAAGAGGAAAGGAATTTTAAATTAGTTTACATGAAGTTCTCTGTTTGGGTAAACATTGGTTTCTATTTTAATTGACCAATGACTATAATGTCGAGTCCACAAAATCTACAGAAGTTCTTAATGTCATTGTAGGGACCCAGTGGCTTCTAGGCAGCATGGGAACAAAACACCCTTCTGCTGATGTCTTATGTCCTGAGAGTTAAATTTCTCCTCCCCTTTTAGAATCTTCTCACTCCAAGGCTGCACCTCAGTCTGTATGAGAATCCCAAAGGCAATGTCATACATGATCAACTGAAGAACAAAAATTAAGGAATCCATGAAACCTGGATCACATCCCTGGCTATCCACTTGTGTAAAGTTTCATGAATTGAATATGGGTATCTGCACACAAAAATATTCATTGTAATTTGTTGCACAGATATGAAGGGAGGCCTTGAAGAACTTAGGAAGACATAGGTGAAGAGTTCCTAATGTGAGGTGTGATCTTGAACAATTCATTTAACTCTATATCTGTTTTTTTATCCAGAGAACAATTGGAAGATATTTGTAAAATAATAACGCCCGGTGTGCTGCAGTCTATGGAGTCGCAAAGAGACAGACACAACTGAGCGACTGAACTGAACTGAATGTCTGTTTCTATCTTGTACAGTTAGAATCAAATCAGCTCTCCTGACGAAAGCAGTTTGTGAAAATAGGATATGAAAATCCACTTGGGCAGTGCTGTCCAATAGGACTTTCTCCAGTGATGGAAATATTTTATATCTATGTTTTCCAATATGATTGGCTATTAAAACATAGAAAACATGGCTAGTGGGACCAAGAGATTTAAATTTAATTTTAGTTATAAATTTAAAAGGCCACATGTGGATAGCCCAGTGATGGATGTTGAGGGGAAGACTTACCCTCTGTTCTCTCTAGGTTTTAACTGACGGAAAGAATAGCTGGAATAAAAGGTCAATTTTATTTGCTGGTAAAGCACTCATCCAATAACTTCCCAAGAATAACTCTAGTAAAGCTGAATTGCAAAATGCATCTTGAGCCTGGAGCCAGGTCAGGGGTGGATCTGCCTGAGGGGGCCAGGGAGATCTGCAAGCACATCCTACATGCCCACATCTCCAGCCAGATCTTAGTCTGCAGGCCAGTCACAATAATAGATGGGAACAGAGAAAGTAGAGGAGATTGCAGTCAGGTCCCAGAGAGCTTTTAATACTCTGACCTTGCTGACTGGTAAGCACAGCCCAGTACATGTCTGGCTTTAACTAATGGGTGATCTATTTCTTACTTGGAAAAGAAAGATTATGTCAGAGG
The DNA here is from genome assembly GCF_055505025.1 of Bos grunniens. Classification (NCBI taxonomy): domain Eukaryota; kingdom Metazoa; phylum Chordata; class Mammalia; order Artiodactyla; family Bovidae; genus Bos; species Bos grunniens. Next base: position 52,429,616 of record NC_141166.1, on the reverse strand, counting down.
GAGTAAAGAGAAGAATTCATCTTAACCGCTTAAGAACAGCGGCAATGGGGATAAAAGTTCCCTCCAACCTAGCAACAATTTTATAAGAAATGTGATGGGGACAAATAAATTTTTGTCTCTCACGGGCCATATGGAAAACACAAAACAAAATGACAGGAGATACTAACTGGGTCCTGTTTTAACAGCCCTTCCTGGTCTGTGGGGCTTCCCTGATAGCTTTGTTGGTAAAGAATACACCTGCAATGCAGGAGACCCTTGTTCAATTCCTGGGTTGGGAAGATCCCCTGGAGAAGGGAAAGGCTACCCACTCCAGTATTCTGGCCTGGAGAATTTCATGGACTATATCGTCCTTGAGGTCACAAAGAGTTGGACATGACCGAGTGACGTTCACTTTCATGGTCTGTGAGTCACTTTGCTTCTGTGAGTTGTGGTCAGCACAGAGTGGAGGTGGCAGCACCCCCAGCCCTTGTTCACTCCTTCCTGCCCGCTTCTTGCTTTGTAGTGCTTTTCCCATTGATACCTGAACTACTGGGTGCTAGAGGGTGATTCAGTTAAGACAAATCTTAGGCAAACACATGTAGAATATATGATACTAAATCTAGATAGATTTACAATGGCATTGTGGCCACTTTAAAAGTCACTTTAAGAGTGAGTAGCTTTTTTCATGGCCCCAAAATACACAAGACCCCACAAAAGACCCTGAATAGCCAGAGCAATGCTCCCTGACTTAAGACTGTATTACAAAGCTACAGTCGGCAAAACAATATAGTACTGGCACAAAAACAGAAATACAGATCAGTGGAACAGGATAGAATGCCCAGAAATAAACCCATGCACCTATGGTCAATTAATCTACAACAAAGGAGGCAAGACTATACAGTGGAGAAAAGACAGTCTCTTCAATAAATAGTGTTGGGAAAAGGACTGCTACATGTTAAAAAAAAATGAATTAGAACACTAACACCATACACAAAAGTAGACTCTAAATGGATTACAGACGTAATAATGAATACTAAAATACTCTTAGAAGAAAACATAGGTAGAATGTAGAAAACATTGGTAAAAAACATAGGTACTCTGACATAAATTGCAGCAATATCTTTTTTTGATTCATCTCTCAGAATAATGAAAACTAAAAGTAGAGCTACCATATGATCCACAATCCCACTCCTGGGCATATATCTGGAGAAGAACATGGTTTAAAAGGATACATGCACTCCAGCGTCCACTTCAATACTGTTTACAATAGCCAAGACATGGAAGCAACCTAAAAGTTCATCGATACATCGATGAATAAAGAAGACATGGTACATGTACACAACCACTAAAAATGAAATAATGCCATTTACAACATGATGACCTGGAGTTGTCATACTAAGTGAAGTCAGAAAGACAAACACCCTATGATATCACTTATATGTGGAATCTAAAAATATGACAGTAATGAATCTATCTATGAAACAGAAACAGACTCACAGAGAACAGACTTGTGATTGCCAAGGAGGAAGGAGTTGGGGAAGGGGTGGAATGGGAGTTTGGGGTTAGCAGATGTAAGCTATTATATATGGAAAGTATAAACAACAAAATCCTATTGCATAACACAGAAAGCTATATTCAGTATCCTATGATAAATCATAATGGAAAAGAATATAAAAGGATGTGTGTGTGTGTATATATATATTCATAAAACATATGTATAATATATACATATAATATGTGTAACTGAATCATTTTGCTGTACATCAGAAATGAACAGAACATGGGAAATCAACTGTATATCAATTAAAACACCAAGCCATAAAAAGATTATGGCTGATTATCCCATGTAATGTTAATTTGATGATTACTTTCTAGCCAACACATTTTTTTAGAAATAACTTCAGAATTACAAAGTGTAAAACTACAACAATGCAAGGGACATATACTCTTTATTCAGATTCATTTCATCCCCATTTTTTTCTTATTCTTGCTCTTTTGCTCATTCTGCCTTTTTAACAGCTGAGAAAATTAAGCAAGAAGGTGACGTTTTTGTTCAGTGTCAAGATATAAGCCAACTCACTGCACTGCTGCCGCTTACCATCTTCTGGAGCATGCTTGTATTCTTTGTCTTCCATTACTTCATAGTCAAACCCGAGAAGGTCAATGGGGATGGTGTGTTTCCTGGCATAGTTTTGCTGGGCACCAGTCAGGAAAGCTTGTGTGAAGAAGAAGCCAGAAAGCCAGAAGACTGGAGGAGGCCCGACCTCGTACCATTGCTGTGGTATCAAAGCACAAGTGTCCAGACGCTAGAGCCTTTCAACTTCGAATACAACATTGCTTAATAAAATTTGCCCCAAACACTCCCCCTGTTATTTTCTAGTAAACTAATAAGCTAACACTTGGAGGAATAAAAAGCCATACTCTCAAAGTTTGAAAAACAGCCAGCATGTTCAGCATGTGTTCTGGCGTCAATTTCGTATCCATTGCACCAGCTTGTGCAATGATATGAATGCATATACAAATGACTGTTTTATACATGCCCAGTGATTGTTTTGGGCTTCCCAGGCAGTGCTAGTGGTAAAGAATCCACCTGCTGATGCAGGAGATGTAAGAGACATAGGTTCGATTCCTGGGTCCAGAAGATCCCCTGGAGGAGGAAATGGCAACCCACCCCAGTATTGCTGGGAGACTCCCATGGACAGAGGAGCCTGATGGGCTACAGTCCATTGGGTCACAGAGAGTCAGACATGACTGAGTGCAGCACAGTGATTCTTTCAGAAAAGCTCCCTACAATAGTGAGTGTCTAATATACATTGTTGCCTACTAGATCATGTTTAGTTGGATAAAGGAAGATCTTCCTACAAGGTCTGATTAGATGATAATGTTTTTTCACTTTTTTCTTCTCTGGTTTATAGTACCCGGTAGAATATTCCTTTAGAAGTTTTCCCTTCTACTTCACTAAAATACAATGAATCTAATGTATGAAGACACTATATTGTACAACAAACTCCCAGAAGATACAGGGTAGTGAGAGCTTGAGATCTTTGTAAGTATCAAGATACCTGGGTAATTCTGTTCATATCATATAACAAGTAGTTGACTATTGACTGACTAAGTGGTAAATTATAGAAGTCAGTCTGAAGAAGTGAATTTGAAGAACTTTCCCCTATAAGCATCCAAGGTAGAGTCTTCATTTTTCAAGAACAGTCTTAATTCTTTAGTACCAAGTCTAGTACTACAGAAGGCCTATATTATGGAAAGGGAGTTTAGTCAGTCCATCCCTGGAGAAATTTCCTCACAGGCAACTTTTGATGCATTATATATAGTACTTAGGAAATTAATACTTCTAACAAATAGAATTGTTAATAAGAACATAGTTAAGAACCAATATTGCCAGGTAATTAGGAAGCAGGCTTCTGCCCACTCTACATTTCCAAGACAATTGGCCCATTACTGACTTGGGCTGAAATAGCAATCTAGTGATTTCATGACCTGGAAGAGTGCTGCACAAGGAAGAAATCATTTTCCTTATTAGTAGCTTGTCTGGCCTTGTAGGATGCTCCATTGTAGGGATCTCTTAAAGCTAAATATTCAGTAGAAATATCAACACAGAGAGTCCCTTTTTCTCTTCAAATGTCATTGATTTGAATTTCTAATTTCACTGAACATGAACACCTCTCCTAAAGAAGCTTCCAGAGATTCTACTTCCAATATTTGTATTTTGACAATTTACTGCAACAGTTACATAAACTATATGTGATATTGAGTAGTGGTCATTTATGCTTGGGATACACATAAAAACTAGACAATAATGCTCGTTATGGGCTTCTCTGGTGGTTCAGATGATAAAGAATCCACCTTCAATGCAGGAGACCCAGGTTTGATCCCTGAGTCGGGAAGATCCCCCGGGAACAGGAATGGCTACCCACTCTAGCATTCTTGCCTGGAGAATCCCATGGACAGAGGACCCTGGCAGACTCCCGTACATGGGGTCGCAAATCCTAGTGAAGAAAATGAAATCAAAAGAAACCTAATATATGAGCATTCGGATGACCTCACCTGCAAAAACTTTAGTCTTGCAAGGAAGTCATTCACATAGCTCCCAAGTGGTTTAAGGCTTGGGTATGATTTCCCCATCCACATTCCTGGGATCTTGACATTCAGAATACTGCTAACCACTTCCTCAAGATCTGTAGACATCACTACAAGCCCCTGAAACACATTTAACCATTGTTTGACATGACAGTATTCTAGCATTTGAATAATTTTATAATTAAACTTGTTTACAGTTACGATTAGTTAAGTATAGCAAAAAAAAAAAGGGAGAAAGAAAAGGTATTTTCTTTGACTCACAAGACATGGAATCTTTGAATTATTTCTTAGAAAAATATTAATTTTAATCTAATCAAATTTTAATGGAAAGCTTCTTTTATTGAAATATAAATAATACTAACATACAGTATTAGTTTTAGATGTATAACATAATGATTCAATATTTGTGTATATTGTGAATTGTTCACTACAATAAGCCTAGTTAACATTCATCACCATACATAGTTACATTTTTTTGTGTGATGAGAACTTTTAAGATCTACTCTCTTAACAACTTTCAAATACGCAATACAGTATTATTGACTGTAGTCACTAAGCTGTACATTGTAACTCCAGGACATATTTTGTAACTGGAAGTTTGTACCTTTTGACTACCTTTACCCATTCGGCCCAGCTTGGAAGATCTTAATCAACACTTGGCTCCTCACTGCCTATTAAGTCACAGCCTAACTTTGACTTAGTTTATTTATCTATTAAATAGACAACTAACATACCTCTGTCCTGGCCTTCTTAAAAGGATAGTGATAACTATAAAATGAGCAAAATGATACAAAGTGCCTTGAAAGGTTGAATATCCTGGATTGCAACTGTGAACTCTAATTGATTTTATCCCATTTTGAAATGTAAAATAGATCATTTTACTTCATTGCATAATGAAGACTTCCCTTTACCTTTACACTTTAGAATAAAATTGAAGATCCTAACAGATGGTAAAACTTTGAAGCCCTTGAAAATTCCTATGTGATCTTGCAACTGGGCCAGTTGCCATCATTTCTGTTTTCTCCATAGCTGACAATATCATTCCAACTAACATATGGAGAAAATTTTAGAGTAAATTTAATGGATTAAACACCCACATTTCATTTTCCTCATTCTCCAAACCCTGAAACAACAGTAAAGGAATTTTTTTTTTGTCTTCTTTTTTTTTTATTTTATTTTTAAACTTTACAAATTGTATTAGTTTTGCCAAATATCAAAATGAATCTGCGACAGGTATACATGTGTTCCCCATCCTGAACCCTCCTCCCTCCTCCCTCCCCATACCATCCCTCTGGGCCGTCCCAGTGCACCAGCCCCAAGCATCCAGTATCGTGCATCGAACCTGGACTGGCGACTCGTTTCATACATGATATTATACATGTTTCAATGCCATTCTCCCAAATCTTCCCACCCTCTCCCTCTCCCACTGAGTCCATAAGACTGTTCTATACATCAGTGTCTCTTTTGCTGTCTCGTACACAGGGTTATTGTTAGCATCTTTCTAAATTCCATATATATGCGTTAGTATACTGTATTGGTGTTTTTCTTTCTGGCTTACTTCACTCTGTATAATAGGCTCCTTCTTAAAAGCACAAGCCTAGGAACTTTCCTTGTGGTCTAGAGGTTAAGACTCCATGCTTCCACTGCAGGGGGCACAGGTTCGATCCCTGGTGGGAAACTAAGATCCTGTATGCTGTGTGGTATGGCCAAATCCACCCCCTGAAAACAAAAAATACTACACCTCCAAAAAACCCCCATAAGCCTACAGGTGCAGGAAGAAGCAAAACAATACTGGGAGCTAGAAAGCATGGGACTGTTGGTAGCTGACTTAGTTGTCAGGAGAAACTCGATCCTAAACTGGTAGAGGGCAAAGCTGAGAATCAACTAGGATATTCCAAATATTTGGAAGTGATGGCCTTAGCTAGGGAGGAGAAGAAGGTGGTGCTAAAATGAAGACTGTTGAGATCTGCCTTAAAAAACAGACTCCTGGGTCTTTCCCCACAAAACTACACATCACCTACTTTGAATGAAACCTGGAAAGGAAAATGAAGAAACCCTTGGAGGGGAAGAATGCCAGCCAGGCTTAGTTGGTGTCAGAATTCCCATACCCAAACTGGGATTTAAGTGAATCCACGTATATCGGCTGCCGAGCTCCCTCGGGCCTCTTTCCCCTTTTATCTCCTAGAATGTGGAAAGCCAGGCCTTCATTTTGCAGGAAGGAAATAGGGAGAACCAGGTTAAGGAGAAACACAGGATACCGAATACTTAGCCAAACAGCCCTGCCAGGTCATACCACAGCTGGCCAGATAGACTCCTCTTTCAACAATAACTCATATCCAACCACTCTCCTCCACCTCCACTGCTCCTACAAGAAACCAACTCAGCTGGAAGACCTCTATCTTATAATTGGCTTCTGCCTATGTTCTGGTTTCCCTACAATCCGTTCCGCTGAGGTCAGAGCAATCTTTAAAAATACAAAACAGGTCATTTCACTTTATTGCTTAAATTCCTCTGAAGGCCTCCCTTTGCCTCTACACTGTAGAATAGAATTGAAGATCCCAAACTTGGCCGACAAGGCCATCGCGAGCCTGTGCCTTCCTCTCTCTGTTCTACCATCTCCCTTGTGCTCACTCCACTTGAGCCAAGCCAGCCTTCCCCACGGTACCCCTCGGCCATGCCAGGCTGCTGCTCTCAGGGCCTTCCTGCTGGCTCAACCCGCTGCCCAGACATTCCATGGCCTGCCCCTTCCATCAGGCCTCTCTTCAGAACGGCCTGACTCCAAATGACTGCGTTTCCCATCTCTTACCCTCCACATCCTTATCCCATTTTATTTTTTTCCATAGAATTTACCATTGACTGCAAGTTTATTTGTTAATTGTTTGTCTCCCTCACTAAGGTAGGCTCAGTGAGGGCAGAAGCTTTGTTTTTCTTACCTCTTAATGTTTTCTGCCTTCTGAGCATGTATCTCATCCAGCAAATGACTGCTTTATGTACCATACTCTATACTCACTTACCCACTTATTAACTGCCAGCCCCAGAATTCCATACACATTTTAAGGGCAGGGATTTTCTTTCTATCCCAGAACCAAGAAAGGTGCTTTCACAGAATCTGTGCCCAATACATGCTGGCTGAGTAAATGAACGATTTGTTTATTTCAATGAAGTTTTTCTTGGTGGACTTGCCCTTACCTTGATTGCTTTCTGGATGTTAATGCACGAGTCTCTTATGGTCTGCAGCAACTTATTGAACCGTCCCATTTCTTGAACAAGCACTGTGTTCATGCTCTGAGTGTAAGTGGTTGGGTATCTCCTCATTGCAGACTCAACATCAAAGTTGTTTGGAAGTTTACCCAAGATGTCACCAGCAACCTCATCCACCACTTCATCCGATGATTTTGCACCAGCATCTGCTGAACGAGACTGGGAAGAGTTCAAACAAGAATCAGAAATGCTCACAAAGGTCTAAGAATTGCTGGATGGGAAAATTCCTAAAGTAAAGTTTGTAAGAATGAGTACTACTTTGTTATTTTAGCTATGATTCTTCTCCACATAAGATTTATTGACGTGATGGTAACAGGCATGGGAATGAAGCTTCAGGAGGAAAACAACTGTTAGAAGGTTATGTACAATGTTCAATGGCAAAAGGAGGTCTGGAGGAAGCACTATGCTCTCTAGGAATTGAGGGAAGGGCAGATGCTGTGGACAGAGGGAGCAAAAGCATTCACCATGGTGGGGTGGTCAAGTGATGATGGGCATCAAAGCCCAGAAGGAGGAAATCTGGTTTTGCTATGAGAAAGCTCGCCAAAAATATATTTGCTAATAATAACTCTGGTGCCTACTGGTTGCCAAAAACAGAGATATAGCTTTCTCCTTGAACCCAAGAGGGCAAAGAAAATAAGCTCTAATCTTCCAAGCAGTTGGAAGAGTTATAGAAATAGAGCAGACTTTAGTAATTCACACTGTAAGCAAGGAAGGGGAATTTCATTTCAACTTTTATTTCTTATGTTTATAGTGGCACCATATAAATGAATCTATATTTTCTGAGAAAACCTTTTAAATCCTCAAAATAAATGTGTGTGTGTGTGTGTGTGTGTGCATGGAGAGAGAATACGCACTATTAGAATATAAATGAATGCATCTCATATTTTTTCAGCCCCAGGAAATTGTGTTTAGTTTTATTTCAGATTTTATATTTTCTAGTTTCTATATTGGATCTATTCCATACATATTGACAATAACTTCTACTTAAGTTTCTAGGAAGATTTTTAGTGGTACCCTAACACCTTCCTATAAAAATGTGCAATAAAAAATTAAACATCAATAACTATTACAGAAATGCACATCAACAATACAAAGAGGTTTCATTCCATACTGGTCAGAATGATCCTCATAAAAAATATACAAACAAAAAATACTGGAGACAGAATGTGGAGAAAAGGGAACCCTGCCACAGTATTGGTGGAAATATAACTTGGTTCAGTACCATGGAGAACAGTATGGAGGTTCCTTAAAAAACTAAAAACAGAGCTGCCGTGTGATCAGCAATCCCACTCCTGTTCATATATCCAGAGTAACAATAACCCTGTGTACGAGACAGCAAAAGAGACACTGATGTATACATCAGTCTTATGGACTCTGTGGGAGAGGGAGAGGGTGGGGAGATTTGGGAGAATAGCAGTGAAACATGTATAATATCATGTATGAAACGAGTCGCCAGTCCAGGTTCGATGCACGATACTGGATGCTTGGGGCTGGTGCACTGGGACGACCCAGAGGGAGGGGAGGGGAGGGAGGAGGGAGGAGGGTTCAGGATGGGGAACACATGTATACCTGTGGCGGATTCATTTCGATATTTGGCAAAACTAATACAATATTGTAAAGTTTAAAAATAAAATAAAATTTTAAAAAAATTAAATGTTAGTATTAATTACAAGCTAGAAAAAAAAGGGGGGGGGGACTATGCCAATATAGTAATCCTTTACCACAATCCCAAAGTACTAGGTTTACAACCAAATATATAAAACAAATTACAGATAACAAAGAAAGTAATGAATATTTGGTCAAAACTAGTGAAATACCTATTTCTGTTGCATTTGAAGAATGATATGCTGATTTCTATTTGTATTTTGATGTGCATACAATGTACTATAAACTCATTTAAAACATTTCTGTTTTCCAACAAGAGCTGCACCTCCACCAAACCCCCCAACCACCACCCCCCAAAATAAATCCTAGGCCTATAACCCTTCAAAAATGTAAGAAAAATATTTTAGTAACACACATTCCTATACCTATTTCTCACACACCAAAATCACACAGTTGGGGAGATACGTGTTAAAAGTAATATCCAACTGATATTGAGAATTAAGAGCAAAAGGGTGTTATTTGTAATTATTTAACTTGGGTTCTTTTTTAATCGTCTTTTAAGAGTTTTCACAAATACCACTTGAAATCTTCTAACAGTTGTTTTCCTTTTATTAATCAAATAAAGATAAGTGGGATCCATTTTCAAGGAGACATCATGGAATTCAACCTTTCCATTTCTAGTTTAACAATATTTTAGGTTGAAACAATTTTCTTAGTCAAAAGCAAGTCAGGCAGTTCACCATAGGTAAGACAGCTCTGCAAAAGTAACATTCTCAACCTCACTAGCTCCTCTCACTTCAAAAGATATTTTATTTCAATACACAATGTGAAGGTCCTGTCCTCATGACCTTGCTCTGCTGTTTTGGTCTATCTTGTTGCCTCTGAACTGTGGTAAACTCAATGTAGAATCACTGAACTCCTGCCTACCCATTACATTAATTTGTATTTGACAATTTGATTTGGAGAATATTGAAAGACGTTGTTTAATCACATACTAAGAAAATACCCCAAGTGTATTTAAACTTGTTTGTTTGATTCTGAGTCATTTTCTGTTGGAATAAGACCACTGCTTTATGTATTCTGTAATATGGCACAGTCCATCAAGTTTAAAAAAAGCCAAAGACTCTATAACTCTCCTGTTGTCAGACTATTGCATACTACATGCACGAATGTTGCTAAAGATCTACATATTCTTGTCTGTATATGACTTCATGCTCGAGCAATAACTGATCTTAGTGGTATTAACATATAAAAGGGACGTTAAAATATGGTCTTTGTCCTTTCTGCCTTATTAGCAGATGTTATTTTACAACAGACCAGAGCCAGAAGTTCCATGAACTCTTCATCAATGATAGCACACTATTTCATTCTCCTAATCTGGTTCTTCACCATTTGAGCCACCAGAGAAGTCTGGTTCTTGGACTTACCTGGTATCTCAGATGGTAAAAAGTCTGCCTGCAGTGCAGAAGACCCGGGTTCAATCCCTGGGTTGGGAAGATCCCCTGGAGAAGGCAATGGCAACCCACTCCAGTATTACTGTTGGAAAATCCCATGGATGGAGGAACCTGGGAGGCTACAGTCCATGGGGTCGCAAAGAGTCAGACACAACTGAGCGACTTCATTTTCTTTCAACCCGGTTTTTTAACTTTCTTTCTTTCTTTCATTCCAGTTCTTAGTTCCCCTAGCATCTCTGGTTATCTGCCTTTGAGGTTTATTCCATTTTTAGAATCTAGAAAGAGTATCGCACAGCTTAGAACACAGATTCTGGAGCCAAACTAGTGGGACTCAGACTATTTGGTTCAGAGTCCTGGCTTCAAATTGTACTAGCTGACCTTGAGTTAACTGCTTAATCTTTCTGTGTCTGTCTTTTCGCTGCAAAATGGGAATAATTAGCACCTTACCTCACAGGACTGTCGTAAGCATTACACTGTTATGCATAAACCATTTAGAACAGTGCTCCCATACAAGAAGCACTATAAAATAATTAACCATTATTATTACTTTGAGATTCCATAAAAATAAAAAAAGATTAGCTTGAAATCAGTTAGGGGAATAATTTACTTGATGAATAATCATCCTTAACTTACTAAAATTTTGTGTAATCATTAAGGGAACTCACCATTTGGACTAATTTGCTTTTAGAACTAAAACAAACAAGCATATCTTCTAACAGAAAACAATACAAGAGAAGATCTCTTAACAGACAAGTAAGATTAAACATCTTTCATTCAAATGAACTAACCTGTGCCATGGCATGCTGAATCCTGGTGCCTTAAGAGGTCGTTTTCTGATGTGGCCCTACATTTATGCTCTCACTAATAGAGTTGCATGTCTCAGAGGCAATAGTTCTCCTAAATCTTTTAATTCATTTCATACTTACTATTATATTTTAAATATTATATAATCTGATAAAATATTGATGTGAAAAAAACTATGCAAACTAGGTTAAATGTTCTGGAACATTGATAAAGATAAGCCATTAAAAACATTGCATTAGTAAGAGACTAGAAAATAGGGAAAATTCTAGATTAATTCTGGCATCAAACTGCTTCCAGGCACCTTTGAAAGTCTTCTTCCACTTTAAGAAATTTATAAAGGACATATTATATGTTCTGGGGCATGATTCAAGCCAAGAGAGGCAAAATGGAATTCCTAGCAGCAGAATGATATCAAAGAATACTCAGAGATAATGCTACTCAAAGAACTGCTGGCAGCAGAATGATACTCAAATATGCTTTCCAAATCAAAAGCCTGATGAAAACAAAGCTCACACATTCATTTACTCTATGTTTAAACTTATTTTTAAGGTACGTATTTTCTTTTTCTCTTTTCCTGAAAATGGTTCTCCACTTGAACAGATGTAATTCTGTGCCTGGACCTCTCCCGTGTGGGCTCATGCTGCTTGGGGACCATCCTTTCCAGCCTCAGAATCCAGCTGCTGCACAGATCACACACCTGTGTGAGAAGAATATTGTCGAACAGCAGTTGAGTTTCTGACTGATCTTTAGTGATATCAGCATTGGCATTCATCCCAAAGATTTCTGGAGCTGGGGTCAGAGGCAGTGTCTTTGTGTATTCAATGTAGCTGTTGTGCTGCAAAGATAAATAACAAGGAGCCAGGAGGTTAGAAATCAATTATCGTGTAGAACGTGCTCACTGAAAAGAGGTAATTTTCAGTACTCAGGTTATTGAGTGGATGAGCCTGTCAGACTGGACACTGAATGCTTTCATTTTCTTTCATCCAGGCCCAAAGCATTAAAAAAAAGCGGGGCAGGGGAAGATATGGATACATTTAGAAAGAGGAAAAAAATGCCCCACTCAGTTGAAATGAATTTTTAAATGGAGAGAGGAATATTGTGGCTACTTCATTTAGAAATTTCTTCCACAGAAATCTTTCTGTGCTGCATTTGCTGATGACTGTTCTTAATTTACCACAGTAGTTTCTTTTTCAGCTTTACTCTGATTTTTCTGTTTACTCTTATTATGATAAATCCACTTAATTCAGAAAAGTAAAAATTATCTGAGATTTTATCATGAGATAACCACCATTAATATAAATCTTTTATACTCATGCACACATATTTTATATTTACATAAACTTCCAACAAGATTCCATGAGTGTTGAAAGTGTTAGTTGCTCAGTCGTGTCTGACTCTTTGAGACCCTATGGACTGTAGTTTGCCATGCTCCTCTGTCCATGGATTTCTGTAGGCCAGAATACTGGAGTGGGTGCCATTTCCTTCTCCAGGGGACCTTCCCAACCTAGGGATCCATACTTTTCTTTAGAGCACAGGGAACTCTGCTCAATGCTATGTGGTACCCTGGAGGGGAGGGGAGTTTGGAGGAGAATGGATACATGTACATGTGTGACTGAGTCCCTTTATTGTCCACCTGAAACTATCACAACATTGTCAATCAGCCATACTCCAATATAAAATAAAAAGTTTAATAAAAAGATTTTTAAAAAAAGATTCCATACTTCTCTTGATGCTCATATGCGCTTAGTCGCTCAGTCATGTCCAACTCTTTGCAACCCTGTGGACTGTAGCCTGCCATGCTACTCTGTCCAAGGGGATTCTCTATGCAAGAATACTGGAGTGGGTTGTCATGCCCTCCTCCAGGGGAACTTCCCAACCCAGGGATCGAACTCAGGTCTCCCTCATTGCGGGCAGATTCTTTACCATCTGAGCCACCAGGGAAGATATGTATAATCAGGGAAGGATATGTATAATTATACACATTCATATATATACATATACAAATATATATACACATATACATACAGTAAGGTGGGGAAATTGGTCATTGATGATTTTTCAATATGGAGCTAATTACACAACCTGACTTTATCTTGCCATCTTCTTACTTTCCGATTCACTGGAAATCCTGTTACCATGACTCCCTGTGTTGACTTGCCCCACCCAATCTGTGACCTGGACTCTGGTACTGGTGTTTCTCTTCTCTCTCAGTGTCTGCCCTCAGCTAGAACTCTTCCAAGTGGATGTGGAGTCAAGGTATGCGCCTTTGTTGCCTGCGGCTATGTGTTTAACTTTCAATATGTGCCCTTTTGACTTCTGGGAATAAAATGAGAACCAATTTAATTATACTGGCAGTCCCCAGAAGTCTACTTGTGATAATCTGAAGGCAAATGCATCTGTTAGACAGGACTGGAAAAAATAGGAGCCGACAACCTTGGTCTTGTGAAGCAGATGTGATGCTCTGTCCCTTTCTACCTTTGGGATCTTGGGCAAGTCATTTAAGTTTAGTGAACTTACTTTCTTACTTGTAAAAGAGAAGGAATAATAGCATCAATGTTAATTTGATGCTCTAATGAGATAATTACATGTAACTGCTTTGTAAATAATTAAGCATGATCTACATATTAACTATTACTGTTAATACTATTTTGTAACTCCCTTCTCATGTGTATTTCCATTTTAATTGGGGCCAATGTCTTTTTACCCAAAGGACTGAATTCACAGTAAGAATTTCAGGTCACCGAGGAAGACATCCTTGGGTGAGGAACGTTTCTGATAGTCCTCACATTACAGCAAACAGGAAACCACTAACTCCATCTTTGCATAGTGTTTGCTCTGTCCCTGTAAGACTGAAGGACACACAATGGTTAAGCAAAACAAAACAAAAAAAAAAGGCCACTGGAAAAAAATTCACCATTTTCTGTATCAGAGGAATTTCATGCTTTACGGCTTTCAGTTTTCTTGAAGAGCATATGTACTTACATCCCCAGAAGGAGGCGCAAAATAGATGCCACTGGAGTCGAATTTATAGTGCGGATTCTGAACTAATTCCGGGTTGAAGAATTTGTTTAGGATGCTGCGCAGCGTGCGCCGGTCCCAGTCGTCAGTCACGCGGCCGCCATAATTGCACTCGCCGGTCATGTAGCGTAGGGCGTCGTAGGGCAGTTCCTATAGAGAGCTCGAGTTGCTCAACCAGGCAAGACTTAGCAGTCCCACATCATACAAAACAGTGTTTCTTGTTTGCTCACGTTATTAAACAGTTTACAAAACATTTACATCACCACAGTTTCCCTTTATATGTTCACTTCCCAGCTAATTTGCTGTAATTTTTCCCAGGGTCTCTCTCTTTTTGTGGTCTGTCATTTTCAATCCGTCAGTACAAAGAAAAGAAATCCTCTATAACTTGTGATAAAGTGAAGTCGCTCAGTCGTGTCCGACTTTTGTGACCCCACGGACTGTAGCCTACCAGGTTCCACATCCATGGGATTTTCCAGGCAAGAGTACTGGAGTGGGGTGCCATTTCCTTCTCCAGGAGATCTTCCGGACGAGGGATTGAATTCGGGTCTCCTACATGGTAGGCATTGTAGGCAGACGCTTTACCGTCTGAGCCACCAGGGAAGATTCCTAACTTGTGAACTCACCTACTATTCGACCAGCATTAGTGGGCCACCTACTATGTGCCTGATGCAAAATAAATTAGAACATAATCCCATCCTTGAAAATCCAGCACTGCTAAGTGACGTTCAAAACCAATCAAATCTGAGATAATCAGTTTTAATTTCCTTCACCACCTTTTTATACCTGTATATATTGATATTTTGGCAACTGGAATCATACTGTATGTACAATTTTGCATATAATTTTTCACCAAATCTCATTATATATTTTACTGTTGCTTAAAATAGTATATGAAAATATTATCTTAATGAAGTGAAGTGAAGTCGCTCAGTAGTGTCCAACTCTTTGCGACCCCATGGACTGTAGCCTACCAGGCTCCTCCATCCATGGGATTCTCCAGGCAAGAATACTGGAGTGGGTTGCCATTTCCTTCTCCAGAGGATCTTCCTGACCCAGGGATCGAACCCAGGTCTCCCGCATTGCAGGCAGACACTTTAACCTCTGAGCCACTGGGAAGTACTATCTTAATAATCATATTCTAACATTAAAGACTTTAGTGGCTCCTAATTTTCTACTTTGTGAACTTATGTTTCACTAAATATACATTTCTTAAATTTTCTAATGATTCTTTAGTCTAGATTCCTAAAAAGGAAATTACAACATCAATGGAAAGGAATTTATAAAAAGCAATTGATTAATGTTATCAAACTACTTTCCTGAAAGACTAGTGTAGCAAGCTTAGCAAGTGTAGTTGCTAAAACAGTTCTAAAATCTTTGATAATTTGATTGCCCAAAGATAATACTATGTTCATTTGCATTTTCTAAAATACTAATAAAATTTACGATCTTTTAATTTCTAATAACATTTGTTCTTCTATGAAGTAGCCTACTATCCATTTTTTCAATTAAAGTTTTAATAGTTTTATTTGTATAAACTCTTTTATAAATTGACCATCAAATTTGTAGAGATATTTTTCCCTGTTACTTTGCTTTCTTATTGTATTCACTAATATACATAATTTCTAAATGTTTATGAATGCAAATAAACTGATTTTTCATATTGCAATTTTATTTAGCTTAACCATAAATACTTACATGTGTTGTGCTTAGTTGCTCAGTCATGTCCAACTCTTTGTGCCCCCAGGCTTCTCTGTCCATGGGGATTTCCGGGCAAGAATACTGGAGTGGGTTGCCATGCCCTCCTCCAGGGGATCTTCCTGACAGAGGTCTCCTGCATTGCAGGCAGATTCTTTACCAGATGAGCTAACAAGGAAGCCTAAATACTTACATACCCACCAGAAATATAAAGAATTCTCTCTCACTGCTCACAACAAAACTGTTATCATTTAGATAAAATGATAATTAAGCAATAAAATTGTTTTTAATTCTTAAATTAATTTTTGAGATATAATTGACATATAACATATTTGTTTCAGGTATGCCACATAATGATTTGGTATTTGTATGTACTGTGACATGATAACAACAAGCTCATTTAACATTCATCATCACAGTTACAAAAATTTTTTTGTGTTGAGAACTTTTAAGATCTGTTTTCTTTAGCTACTTTCAAATATGCAGTATAGTTTAACAATAGTCACCATACTGTATGCTACATATCTTAATTTTATTTTTGATACTGACATTTGAGAAATATTTATTTGCCACTTGTATTTCTTATTGTTAAATAATCCACTTTTTTCTTTTGTTTTCCTCACATAAATGAGTATCTTTGTTCTTATTATTAAAAGTTCTATAAAGATATAGAATCAGTTTGTTATACAAATTTTAGATATTTTCTCCAAGTCGTCTTGTCTTTTGTTTTTATGATGTTTAATTGTTTATGGCTTTTTATTATAGCGATGTTTTTAAATGTTTGCTACTAAAATATAGAAAATTTTTACTTTAGGATATTTTCCTATCGCTTTTTTTTGTTGTTGTTCTACACATCTTCCTGCAGTTATCTGCTAAAGGTTTAAGTGTATACATCGTACATCTCAGTGATCCACTTTGAGGGATCCTTTCAACAGAAAAAAATAGCTTTTGGAAAGAATAGGTGGTACTAATTACACAGGAAGAATTTACTGAATTCAGGGTTGGGAATTTTGAGACTAGTTCTCTGGTAGAACTGGAAGGGAAGGTAGTGAATTTAGGAGAACACCTCAGGACCAAGACTTGGTCGAGAAACAAGCAGAACCAGGAGGGAGAAGCCGGCATGGTGATGAGGGGAGTTTGCAGATGCAGGCACTGCTTGGGTTTGCCTTGCTGATAGGTCATAAAACTGTGGTTAAAAAAAAAAAAACTCCTGCACAAATTAAATAGTTAGTATATGAGGATGAGTTGGCCCCTGGGAGTGCTTTGTGAGGCAGACATAAAATGACATCTGGAGAGGGAAGAATTTGATTTACGTATAAAGGGTTAAACCTGCCAACATTCCCCTGAGAACTGATGGGTAAACTGGTGTTTATCTCAGCTGCTTCATCACAACAGGGCCAATCAATCAAACCCAGGAATGTGTTCTCTTAGAGGCCCAGGTCCATCGTCTGGGGTTGTAGAAATAGCAGCTCTATGCTGGGACTGCTTCCCTGCTCCATTGTAAAAAGAGGGTTGAGACCATGGACTGGGAGAGAGTGTAGAATCAGGCAATGAGTATGCAAGGTTATATTAATATATGAAGTTACTCATTTTAACTCTGCTTATTATTGAATAGTGGAGGGCTTCCCTCATAGCTCAGTTGGTAAAGAATCTTTCTGCAATACAGAAGACCCAGGTTCGATTCCTAGGTTGGGAAGATCCCCTGGAGAAGGAAATGGCAACCCACTCCAATATTCTTGCCTGGAGAATCCCATGGACCGAGGAGCCTGGCGGGCTACTGCTCATGGGGTCACAAGAGTCAGACACGACTTAGCGACTAAACCATCACCACCATTACTGAATAGTAAGAAATAAAAAGGAAATAAAATCCTGATAGTCAAAAAGGAGAAGCTGTGTATGCAGCCATTGAGACAAAGATCTCTACTATGATTGTCCACAACATATGTGAGTAAGAACAGCAAGCTGAAAATGATATGCAAATACGATTATGTTTTTGAGGAAAATTTGTGCATATACTATACATATGTATATATGTTAACTATTTGTGCACAGGAAGTCTGGACAGGGCTTACTGTGAAACTGGTTGCTTTGGGGTGAAGTTAGGGTGACAGTGAGGGGTGGGACTTTTATTCACACACAGTCACACACACACAATGACATACACACACCTCTGGGAATTACCCATCAGCCAAGTACATTATATATACCTACTTGCATTTTCTTCTTTTATAATTTTTCCTATTCACTTAAAAAATTAATATATATATATAAAGAATTCATACAGCTCAATAACAAAACCCAAATGATCTGATTAAAGGATGGGCAGAGGATCTGAATAGATATTTTTCCAAAGAAGACATACAGGTGGCCAACAGGCACATGGAAAGATACTCAGCATCACTAATCACCAGGAAAATGCAAATCAAAATCACAATGAGATGTTCTTTCACATCGGTCAAAATGGTTATTATCAAAAGACAAGAAATAATACATATGTTGGTGGGAATGTAAATTGGTGCAGCCATTGTGGAAAACAGTATGGAGGTTCCTCAAAAAATGTTTTGAAATAGAACCACCATATGACTCAGCAATTCCACTTCTGGGTATTTATTCAAAGAAAATGAAAGCACTCATTTGAAAGGCTATATACACCCCTATGTCTATTGCAGCATTATTTAAATAGCCAAGACATGGAAGCAATGTAAGTGTTCATTGATGGATGAATGGATAAAGGAGATGTGAACTAGATGTGAATACACAATGGAATACTACTCAGCCATAAAAAGAATGCAGTCTTGCCATTTGTGACAAAATGAATGGATCTTGAGGGTATTAAGTGAAATAAGTGAGATAAGACAAATACTGTATGATTTCACTTAAATGTAGACTCTTAAAAAAAAATGAACAAAACAAAACTTACAGATACAGAGAATAGATGGATGACTACCATGGGGCAAGGGGTTGCGGGGAAGGCAAAATGAGTAAAAAAGACTAAGACACACATTCCAGTTATAATTCAGGGGATCTATGTACGGCATCGTGACATTAGTAATATCATATTACAAATTTGATAGTTGCTAAGAAAGTAAATCTTAAAAGTTTTCATCACAAGAAAAATTTTTTTTTAGTTCTATGGTGACAGATAACCAGAAGTATTGTGGCAGTCATTTTGCAATATATACAAATGTTGAATCATGTTGTATACCTGAAACTAATAGAATATTGCGGGTAAATTGCACTTCAATACAAAGAACAAAATTTTGATTGCTGAAGAAGAATCACATTAGATTCAATATCAAAGGGAACTGTGAATCACATTCCTCAAAAAAAAAAAAAATCTCTGTATCTCTTGATGGGTTATATGAGATGAGTGCATAGCAGTTTTGTTCGGTTTGTTGTATGATTACTCTGTTGGAGGAATGGGAAGTGCTGCTCAATTGTCATTTAACAGCAGGAATCCGGTCAGTCAGTCCTGTATGTCAGTGAGAGAGTCCCTGTAGCATTTGCTATGACAGACAATCCCTGATATTCCTTATTTACTCAGCGTGCTCTCTCCCCTTTTCTTCTGGCTGCTCTGTCTGCACTTTCCATTTCTCCTGTCCTCTCTCCTACTACTGACACTGGATGCTCACCAGCAGTCAGGCTTTAGTTCATTTTTACTCTACACGGCCTTTCTTTTAAATCTCAGGTGTTCTCAGGCTTCTCCCTACACATTAACAACTTACAGCTTTCTATTTGTGCTTTCTTTTCCTGGGCTTTATATCTATATGCCAAAAGCCTATCAAATATCATGGTTATCAACCTAGATATCTCAGATGTATAAAATGTACAAGACTAAATTATTTATCCACTCAACCATCTCCATTTCACTAACCCATCTACTATACAACTATTAATTCCTGGTACTATTTCCTGTCTGGATAAATAAGTGGATGGACCACCAACTGAGACCTAAAACATGACTTTAAGAGACTTCTTCCTAACCCTTTACCATTTAATATCTAGGTCATTTCAATCCTTGTCCCTACATATCTATTATATCTCTTCCACATTTCCCATCCTAGTCCAAATGATTTAGTTTAAACTCTCAGCATCTCTTGCATGGGTTATTGTGATGGTCTTCTGTATTAGTTCCCTAGGTCTCCCAATAGACGGCTTAAAACAAGAGAAATTCATTGCCTGATAGTGCTGGAGGCTAAAAGTTTGAAATCAAGGTGTTGGCAGGGCCACACTCCCTCCAAAACTTCTAAGAGGATCCTTTCTTGCCTCTTCCAGCTTCTGTAGCTCCAGGTGTTCCTTAGTTTGTCACTGCATAATTCTAATCTCTGCCTCTGGCTATCTTTTCTGTGTACGCAAATGTCCCACTATGAATCATACACACACACACACACATACATAATACACACACAATATTTTAAAATTTCATATTACTAATTATCTTTCATGCCCACGTTCATTCTCAAAGTGTTAACAGTTTTTTGACAATAGTTTATTTGGTCACTCTAGCTTTTTAAACTTCTGAACACAAACAAGGAGGTAAGAACTCACTGGATGTGATCAGGGAAGGTTTATTTACGATATCAGTCATATTCTATTAAGGATCCACCCTACTCCAGTATGACCTCATCTTAGCTTACTTGATAATATCTGCAACAACTCCATTCCTAAATAAGCTCACAGTCCGAGGTACCATGGATTACAACTTCAACATATCTTTTGGCATAGGGGACACAATTCAACTCACATCACCCAAAACTAGCCTGTCATCTAAGTCCACTCTGTTGCTACAGTGGTCCTTCTAAAATGCAAATGCTCTCCTAAGAGGAGACCAATAACAATATAATAATTCCCAATCAGTTAGCATGGCATACAAGGATGCTCCAAATCACTTCAGTTCAGTTCAGTCACTCAGCCGTGTCCGACTCTCTGTGATCCCATGAATCGCAGCACGCCAGGCCTCCCTGTCCAACACCAACTCCCGGAGTTCACCCAAACTCACGTCCATCGAGTCAATGATGCCATCCAGCCATCTCATCCTCTGTTGTCCCCTTCTCCTCCTGCCCCCAGTCCCTCCCAGCATCAGAGTCTTTTCTAATGACTCTTCGCATGAGGTGGCCAAAGTACTGGAGTTTCAGCTTTAGCATCATTCCTTCCAAAGAACACCTAGGGCTGATCTCCTTCAGAATGGACTGGTTGGATTTCCTTGTAGTCCAAGGGACTCTCAAGAGTCTTCTCCAACACCACAGTTCAAAAGCATCAATTCTTCAGCTCTCAGCTTTCTACACAGTCCAACTCTCACATCTATACATGACTACTGGAAAAACCATAGCCTTGACTAGACGGACCTTTGTTGGCAAAGTAATGTCTCTGCTTTTGAATATGCTATCTAGGTTGGTCAAAACTTTCCTTCCAAGGAGTAAGCGTCTTTTAATTTCATGGCTGCAATCACCATCTACTGTGATTTTGGAGCCCAGAAAAATAAAGTCTGACACTGTTTCCACTGTTTCCCCATCTATTTCCCATGAAGTGATGGGACCAGACGCCATGATCTTAGTTTTCTGGATGTTGAGCTTTAAGCCAACTTTTTCACTCTCCACTTTCACTTTCATCAAGAGGCTTTTTAGTTCCTCTTCACTTTCTGCCATAAGGGTGGTGTCATCTGCATATCTGAGATGATGGACATTTCTCCTGGCAATCTTGATTCCAGCTTGTGTTTCTTCCAGTCCAGCGTTTCTCATGATGTACTCTGCACGTAAATTAAATAAGCAGGGTGACAATATACAGCCTTGACATACTCCTTTTCCTATTTGGAACCAGTCTGTTGTTCCATGTCCAGTTGTAACTGTTGCAAATCACTTATCCTTCACCAAACCTTTTCACCTATTTGTACTTTTTTAAACCTTTTTATTGCTGCTTCTTTATATCATCTACCTGAAAACCTTCTATTCATTGACTCCTAAGCAACTCCTCGTCTCTGGAACCTTCCCTGATCACATCCATTGAGTTGTTTACCTCCTTGTTTGTGTTCAGATGCTTAAAAAGCTAGGGTGACCAAATAAACTATTGTCAAAAAATTTTAACACTTTGAGAATGAACGTGGGCACTAAAGATGATTAGTAATATGGAATTTAAAAGTAGTGTGTGTGTGAGTAAATCTATTTTCATACTGGCAGACCTGTAAGTGGTTCTATTCAAACACTGATTTTAAAATTATAAAGAAACTGAAGACAATCATTATAAAATTTCTGCTTCATATGGTCTCATAGATTTTTAATTTTTAAAGTAAAACTGTCTATAATGTTTTTCAAAGTTTCATTTTATGGTTACTTAATTTTAAATTGTTGACACTTTTAATTGACTCCACTATAGGTTTATAATATTTTAAATTAGAATATACTCTACAGATTTTTGAACAAATTGCTAAAGGAGCTCCTCGTTCTTTCTGTTTGTATTGAAAACTCTATTTTACCTCAGATACTTCCACATGCACTATATCATTATACTTTTTGCTTCCATTCTTAGTATAATTTTAAAATAAATATTATTATAAGAAAGAAGTTCATCAAACCTATGCTTCTTTTGAATGCTTCACCAAATTTTAATGCTGCAAAATCAAAGGCCTTCTCAACTTATTTCATTTCAGTATAGAATACAAATTTGTCCACAGAAACACAGAAGACCAGATAAAATGTTCATTTTAGTTTAGATATGTTATTTGAACTCTTGTTATTTATCTTGCTCGATTTTTCCTTTGCTTTATAGAAAAAGAATTCAGTGACTTCCTGTTCATAAACCTTTTTTAAAAAATAATCACAATTCACTAAAAGTTTCAAAAACTAAAGTGTTTTTCTGATACACTTTTGATTGATTTAAAGATTTCCAGATAATTCTGAACAAAAGTCGTGTAGGACACTTAGACTGACTTACCCAAACAGTTTTTTATTTTTAATTCAAACATTAAAATCCAACTGATAAGTAGCAAAGAGAGAAAAAGCGTGTGTGCACATGCCTGTGACAGAGAGAGAACAAGAGAGACAGACAGAGAGAAGAGACAGAGCAGGGAGAGCAAGGGGGCAAAATGTGGTTGATATGACAACATGACGCTGTGGGCTTCTTCCCAGGATCTATACCTCACGTTAACACCACTGGCTTAAGTAGTTTGTCTCATCTGGGACAAACGGCCCAAACCCTAGAAAAATAGTATTATGACATTTCCCTCAAAATAAAGCCATGAACAGAGGGAAATCAGTCTTTTTTTTTTTCTTTCTATTTTGGAGACTGGCTGATGTATGGTCTTCCCAAACCCTTTACAAAATACGTACAGTATTTTCAAATTGCCATAGGTGTTTATGTATCAAAATAAATGATAAAATACATATTGTTAATAGATAAACTAACATCCTACCTACCTACTAGGGCATTTATAATATCCTATTACAACAAAATCCTATTCAAAGAAACTTTGGGAAACTATCCTGCTATTCATTATTTTCCCCCTCACGGAAAAATCCTCTTGTTCATTTGTTTAAACAAAAATAAACTGCACAGGAACAATTTTAAATTCCAAAGAGACAGCAACTTTGTTTTAAGGCTGCAGTAGCTGATACAGCTTCTCATTGCTACCTAGGTCCCACCTCCTCTGTGGACCACTGCGATACATTCAGAACCCTGTTAGCTAATGCATATCCTGCTATTCATTCTATAAAAGGAGAAATTAATCAGACATCCCTGCTCACTGTACAAACACTCTGTGATAAAGTGCACAACAGGTAATGTCCTTGCTGTAACTGTTATAGTACCTCATACTGATTCAGGAACATGTGCAGCTGCTGTACGCTGATTCTGAGATCAGTCTCGTTGAACTCATAAGGAATATTCCACCCCAGGGGGCCAAACTTCCGTCTCTCTTGTACCAAAGCATGAAAGAAACAGAGGCCATATAGTAGTTTCTTGAATTCCTCCTGTAATGAGAAGAAATGGTATAGCATCATTCTTTCTTCCCCAACATTGCATTATGCTTATCATACTTTAAAACCAAAGTAATTACTTTTGCTTATAAATATATCCATGTCAAAGTGAAACTAAAACAGAATTAACTTTTTCACTGGCTATTTAGGCAAAAATATGCTCATTTGTATACATGCTCAATTGACACACACAGCTTCCACGTACACCAGGTTTCAGAAAGTATAGTGAGCTTGTCTAATTCAATGTTACCTTATATATGTGTGTGTGTGTGTGTGAAGTCACTCAGTCGTGTCTGACTCTTTGCAACCCCATGGACTGTAGCCCACCAGGCTCCTCTGTCCATAGGATTCTCCAGGCAAGAATACTGGAGTGGGTTGCCATTTCCTTCTCCAGATATATGATTATATATATGATTTTGGAGGATTTCAACTTAAGCACTGCGAGGCAAAAGCTATGAATTCCAATGTTTGTTCCCAGATCACCATGGAGAAATTTCAAAGGAGATAGTTCAAATCAATAGAGAAACTCTATAAGCACTTTTGGATAGAAGTTTTGGGAGCCTCACAGTGTTTATGTTACTCCAGAAGTCCTATGTGCACACGTGTGTGCATGTTCAGTCGCTTCAGTCATGTCCAACCCTATGTACTATAGCCCTCCATGCTCCTCTGTCCATGGGATTCTCCAGGTAAGAATATTGGAGTGGGTTGCCATGCCCTCCTCCAGGGGATCTTCCCGACCCAGGGACTGAACCCGCATCTCCTGTGTCTTCTCCATTGGCAGGTGGATTATTTACCCCCTGAGCCACCTGAGAAGCCCATAACAGTTCTAGAGTCACTGTCAAACAAAAATTCAGTGTTGATTCAGAAATCAGAATGTACAATGCAATATGTTAATTATTTGTACCCTTCACAAGGATATAAGAATGGTCAAACTAGAGCCTGAGAAAGGATTTGTGAAGAGATTTCCTTGGAAAGTGCAGCTGCTGTACTGGGAGTCCCCTTGTCCTTATATCCAGGAAGAGAAGAAGAGTATGTTGGGTCCAAGCTACCAGGAAAGAATTCATGGGGCCACTCAGAGAGCTGATACATGCACCCTGCATCTGGGATAGAGTGCTGCTGCTGCTGTTAAGTCGCTTCAGTCGTGTCTGACTCTGTGCGACCCCATGGATGGCAGCCCATGAGGCTCCCCTGTCCCTGGGATTCTCCAGGCAAGAACACTGGAGTGGGTTGCCACTTCTTTCTCCAATGCATGAAAGTAAAAAGTGAAAGTGAAGACACTCAGTCATGTCCAACTCTTAGCGACCCCATGGACTGCAGCCTACCAGGCTCCTCTGTCCATGGGATTTTCCAGGCAAGAGTACTGGAGTGGGGTGCCATTGCCTTCTCCATGGGATAGAGTGGAAAAATGCAAAATTCATGCCTAGGAGTATGGAGCAGCCTATGGCCTTGGACTGTGGACTTTGGTGCAGAAATCAGTAGCTCTCCTTCACATGATGGGCCAATCTGGAGTGAATCCCAAGGAGCAGACAGGGAGCTGGACTAGGAATGTCAGCCAGTGGTCATTTCAGTGCTTTTCTTCTCAAGGGGACTTATGTCATGGGGCAAGGAAATCCCAACAGTAAGAGCTGGTATCAAGCAAAGGCTGGAGAATCAAAGGCTGAGAGGAGACAGTCAGATGAAGGGGAGGTGCTGCCGAGGTGATGGAGTCACAGAGAAGTCAAGCAGCAAAGGGAGCCAAGGAAGAACCCCTGAGAGAACTCACAAGGCAGAAACAGTCAGCTTCAAATCCCAGCAAAGTCAAAAGGGCTCCAGGCACATGAAAAGATGTTCAACATTGCTAATTATTAGAGAAATGTAAATCAAAACCACAATGCAGTATTATCACCTCACACCAGTCAGAATGGCTATCAAGTAACAACAAGTAACAAACGCTGGAGAAAGTGAGGAAAAAAGGGAACCCTCGTACACTGTTGGTAGGAATGTAAATTGGTAGAGCCACTATGGAAAACAGTACGGAGGTTCCTTCAAAAATTAAAAATAGAACTACCATATGATCTGGCAATTCCATTTATGGGTATATATCTGAAAGAAAAAGAAAATTTTAATTCAAAATGATATAATACGTGCACTCTTTTTACAATAGGGTTCATGGCAGCCCTATTTACAACAGCCAAGACATGGAAACAACCTAGGCTTCCATCAACATATAATTGGCTTAAGAAGATATGATGTATACATATACACAATGGAGTATCACTCAGCCATGAACAGAATGGAATATTGACATTTGCAGCAACATGGATGAAATTAGAAAATATTTTACTTAGTGAAAAAAGTCAGATAGAGAAAAACAAATACAGTATGATATCACTTATATATGGAATCTAAAAAATAAAACAAATAGATCTATCTACAAAACAGAAACAGACTCTCAGACACAGAAAACAAACTAATGGTTACCAAAGAAAAGAGGAAGGAGTATGGGATCAACAAACTAGTAAACATAAAATAAACATAAATCTCCCTGGTGGCTCAGATAATAAAGAACCTGGTTGCAATGCAGAAGACCCAGGTGTGACCCCTGGGGGAGATCCCCTGGAGAAGGAAATACAACCCACTTTAGTATTCTTGCCTGGAAATTCCATGGACAGAGGAGCCTGGTGGGCTACAGTCCATGGGGTCACAAAGAGTCAGATACGGCTGAGTGACTAACACTTTCACTTTCAAACATGAAATAAACAACATGGATTTACTATATAGCACTTAGGAATTATATTCATTATAATAACCTACAATGGAATGTAACCTGAAAAAAACTTAATCATTTTGCTGTATACCTGAAACTAGCACAGTATTATAAATAAACTACACTTCAACAAAAAAAGAGAAAGATGCCAACTCTATCCTTTTTCCCCTATGGTATGAAGCCTCACCAGGCTCAAGGTGAGATACTAGAGAGTAGAAACCTGTTTTTAATAAAAGTTGAAATATCAATTAATATATCATGTTGCACCTTCTGACTTCTGATTCAAGACTGGCTCTGCAGTTTAAAATGACTCTAGATCATTTAATTACCTGACACTAATCAGGAAAGCCAGGAGACTGCCCAAAGTTTTAAACAAGGGCAGGGTGAAGGTTGCCCCCATGGAATAAAATTGAAAGGGAAAGTGTGAGACGAGCGGAAAGGAGCATAAGTTTAACCACAGAGTGGGGAGAAGCAAAGTTAAACATGCTGTGCTGATTCTGCAACTCTTCTGGATATATTAGAGAACTGAGCAAATCAATAAATGTGTTGAGGTGGGAGCCAGGCTTCTCACCATTGAAGAAGGGACATGTGAATATGGAATGAGGAAAAGCTGAAAAGAACCCAGGGTAGAGCAACAGAAATTGGAGGTATTGTAGGAACTTGTTACTTCTAAAACATGTATATGAATGTCTGTGTGTGCATGGGGTTGTCTGTATGCACTATATGTGTGTATGTAGATTTGCATACACATATTGTGATTACATGTATATATTTCAAAGTTCTCTCTAAAAGGATAAGAACTACAGACAATAAATGCTATATGTCTAACACCCAAATCTTGGTCTCTGATACCATTCCCCATGAAACAGGAACCAGCGCTCTTCAGAAAAATGGCTGGTTCCAAGACTGGGGTACAGATCAGCCTGGAGCAGCTTATAACAGAAAGAGAAATAATAGTAATAAACAACGGGACCTATAACAAGGACAAAAGCAGCTCCTGCTGACCAATTCTGGACAAAACTTGAGCAAAAACCTTAGGAATAGTAATGAATTACTAACCACTGGAGAAGATGTAAAGAATTTATGAGTTCACACCTATAAAAGATAAATAGATGAGATAGAAGGGAAGGCCGCTGCTGACAACCCCATGTCAAGTGTCAAATGCGGAGGGAGTTCTGGAGTTGGAATCACCAGAGGAAATAAGTGGGTCCAGCAAGAATTATCACTGACTACTAAATCTGGGTCCCAGGTAGATTTTGATGAGGAAGAGGATATCTTCATGATCCAAAGTGTCTTCTCACAGATTATTCGTTGCAAGGGACAAAGCAGTTATTATAGAGTGAAGAAATCAGACCACACTTCGTCTGGGGGATCAAAATTAGTATCATCAGTGAGAGATAAATGGGCATTGCATGCCTCCCAGTCATGCCTCTGAGGACATGACTTCACCCCAGTCACACTGGGGCTCGGAACTTGTAACCTAAAACTAATCTCAAGGAGTGAGACATGTTCTATTAAAAATAGTCCAGGGAGATGAATTCTTCAGAAATGTCAGGGCCATCAAAGACAAAGGAAGGCTGAGGTAATGGTCCAGATTAAAGGAGACAAAAAAGCCATGGCAACTAACTGTGATCCTAACTCTGAACCGATCCCCTGGTAAATCAGGGAAAATGTTCTAAAGGACATTACTTCATCAACTGACAAATTTGGGACACAAACACAAATTTGGGTAGATTAGATACAATAGTGTATCCCTGCTAAAATAATACTACAATAATAACTGTAATAGGATAAGGTAATATCTCTATTCTTAAGAAATAAGAAGACTGAAATATTTATCTAGGAATAAAGGGCAGTGACATATCTAACTTTCCTGCAGATGGTACATGTTAACAGGAAGCAAATATAAGTAAAGGGCACAGGGCTGTTCTTTATATTACTTTTATATTTGCAACTTTTCTGTGAGTTTAAAATTATTTCCAAATGAAAAACTAAAATATATGAACTATGGTGTGCTGTTTCGGCATTTGAGATTTTTGGTTTGAATTTCAGTTCATAAATGTCTGGACTTCTCATGTTTGTGACAACTATCGGAGAGACCTATGGATCTAGAAGGAAGGGAGTGACATTTTGCAAAAGGGCTTCTGTCTAGCTATCACGTGCAGAAATGCCCTCATCACCTACCTGGGAGTAACCTGCTCTCTCTGGGCCAAATCAACACAAAAGTTTGTCATACAGCAGGGCTTGAACTATAAGGGTCTGACTTACATTTAAATATGGGCTCCCCTTTTTTTATTACCCCAGACTTTTGTTTAATGAAAGCACTTCTTTATTCTTAATGTTTTCTTTTGATGTGTATTTAAAACATATTCCAACATCAAGAGTGTGGGTTTTTTAATGGCAAAAACTTACCAAGGTTCATAACCCTCTTAAAAAGAAGTTCTTCCATTTTTAATTATGGCAAAACACTGAGAAACAATTTTAGGTCACAGACATTCACACACAGAATTCTAATCATGAAAGCAGTGGGTGGCTTCCCTGCCTGCCTGGTGATGCTAAAAAAAAAAGGACCCTTATGAGTCCCATCAATCAGGGAGTAAAATCATTTTGGCTCTCATTATAGTTATATGGAGGAAATATTTTTATGTTTTAATTTAAAGATATGGCTTCAAATAGCAAAGGGCTCAGCTAATATCCTGAAACAGGATTCTCCAACCTTGCAGATTTGTATGGCGAATGGCTTGCAGCTGACTTTCTAAATAGAAGGCTGCATAATTAATAATACCCCACTAGATATCAGCTGAGCAGGAATGAGCCTAGTGGTAAGATTAAAATAAAATATTAATAAAATTGACTTCGGCACAGTCAATAATCAGTAATCAAAACCAACTGCACCGCAGTGCACGAGGCCTATTTAATTTGCAGTTTCACTCAGCACACACATCCAGGACCACCGGGGGCCACTTGAGTTGCTTTACGGGGCTGAGGTAACAAGACTTAGCCATTACTAACAGGCTTTTTGCAGCTGCCAAAGAACTCGGGGTCAGAGATCGGGTCCATGAGGTAGGAGCGAATGATATTGGCCCGTAAACCTTTCGGTGCTTCATTGGTCATTTTCACTCCATTCTGCAGCACAGACACGGGGAAATTTGGAGATGGGTAACTTGTCAGCCAAATTCGGAAATCTGGATGCGTTGTTTCTATGCTTAACTCCTGCAACAAAAACAAAAAGTCAGATATATAAGATACATAAAATGGAAGGAAAATCTCTGGATCATGTGGGCCAGAAGTGGGAGGAAACAGCTGTACAAAATAGGGGTTACTGCTGCAATTGAAGGCAAAAGCCTTAAAATCTAATACTGCCACTGAAAGGACATACGTCACTGGGAAGGCCCAGCGGGTTGCCACTCTCCCTGATACAATTAAAACACATGACCATAAAGTTTACAAAGGTATTACATAATTCAGAGTTGGCCATGACAAAGACTAAGACATTCAAAAAATCTTGTGTCTTCACTGCTGTTGCTGAAATATTTATAGAAATACTTCTCTGCCCCAGAGCCATATTAAGAATGATGTCCTCTTGCTGTAGCCAAGCTGTGAGAATAAGCCACACACTCAGATAAATCAATATTAAGCCAAGGAGGGATGAACAAAAAGGGGGAGGTTTGAAAGACAATAACTGGTGTATCCTGAAGCACTAAACCACACCATTATTAGTGATACTTGTTTATGGGGACAGTAAGGCCTGCTAGGAGGATAAAGGATGACAGAACGCTCATGACTGTTGTGAAGGCACTATCAGGCCTTGGAATAATATCACCGGGCTTTCCCTCTCTCCTGTTTCACTAACTCCTCCAAACTGTCCATGTCAGTCATATCTGTGCTTTTTAAATTGCAAATCTCTATCAGTAAAAAAAAATTTTGAGCATTCATGTGGTAAAGGGGTGGGTGGGGAGATTGGAAGGATGCTTTTTAATGAACAGTGAAGGTGCCATCCTTTTCTCCTGCTGGCTGGCCTATGCCTGGTGACTTAGGTGGCATGACTCATGGGACTTTGGGTCAACTTCACTCATCATTGAAGGCAGCTCTTGTCTCTTGCATTGACTCTCTAATGGGTATATGATATGATTTGACAGGCCAAGAGAACAGCCCAGAGACAGAGGAACTGTGAGGAAAGAGGCACAAACATAAAGCCTCTAATATAAGGCCTAAAGCATGAGAAGATGTTAGTAAGGCAAAAAATACTAAAGAAGTTTTTCAGATAGAAATAAGATTTATTATGGAGGCCTACATTCTCAAGAAAGCATGTTCTCCCAATGAACGTGAAAAAAAGGCCAAGTGGCTGGAGCACAGAAGTCAAGACAGAAATGCCTGAGAAGCAGGCAATGCTCAGATGAAGAAACCATGATGGGGGCATGAACGTTGTCTTCACACAATGGAAAGCCACGGAAAGGCTCTAAGCAGTGAAGCATTATTCATTCACAAGTTCAGTAATTATTGACTGATTATGTCCCATGAGCCAGGCATTATTCAAGGTGCTAGAGGTAAACCAGGGAACAAAAACAGTGCATGCTTACATTCTAGTGGGAGACAGACAAAGCAAAATGGTGACAAGTGGCATAAAGAACACCACAGTCTGCTCCTCAGCGTCAGGTGGATGTCTGGATAATGCAAGTTCTATCAGTTTAAGCCTGAAGGACTGGAAGTGAGGAGAGGGCTAGAGTCATGGGTAATTATTTGGACACATTTTTCTCTGTTGAAACCAAGTGCCAGGTTTTCTATTTACTCAGCTGAGCTACATGGGGTTTTCTTTCTGGAATCTCTGACCACAAAGAGAGGGAAGTATCATGACCCACTACAACAGGTGGGTGGGAGGAGTGCTCTTCTGGTTTCAGATTCAGCCTTTGTGGCAGAGTGACAGGCTGTGTGGGTGACAAGTGAATTTCAGAAAAGTTACATCCTGAAGCCTTCCAGTTTAGAGGGGCCACATGAATTTCCCCCGAAAAGCTTTTTTCATTGTTTTTGCTCCACTGCTGTAAAAAATTGCTTTCTATTTGCCCTGTGGTTTATTCTTATCTTTGAGGCTGTGCCTCTGGATGAAGGATATTTCTGACCCATGGGATGAGAACTCGCCCTTAGTAGGAGGAATTAGGCAAGGCCTGGCCATGGGCTGTCCTCCCGCTCCCAACTTGAGCCCACCTCCCCTAAAATCCAGCCAGGCCACTAAACCTGCAACCCACAAATCACAGGACAGGAGTGGAGTTATTTAAATGGTATATGCATCACTAACTACACTGGGAGATGACCATCTCATCAAAATAAGCTTGCATTTTTACCTCGCAAACTTTCTCGAGGGTTGGCATCCAAGAGGTGGCAAGGTGACAGTTCTGAAGAACAACCCATGTGCCTTCTTTGACAGCTTTTTCTAACATCTTCATTGCTATGGGCCCTTGGCCTTGACCAAGAGATAAAGAGCTAAGTTTTGTTCCTCCGTATCCCTGTATGAGGATAGTGAAGATGTCATTTAAAATCAAATTTTGAAGAAGAATCAATATTATCATCACAGGAAATGCTCATATTAAATACATTAAAATTTAATCATGCTGCATCCCTCAGAGCTCCCAAGCACACACAGCTCTAGAAAACTTTTCCTGATTAAGAAGCCAATAAACAGATACAACACAAGCCAGAGCATGAAGGAAACAGTCATGGCAACGAACAAAACATCCTGTAGGGTCTTTGATTGCTGAGATCAGAGGCAGAAAAAAGTTAAACAGACTTTCAATATGAGGAGATGGACCAGCCCTGCTACCATGCAGCAACTCCTAAAATTCAAAGCTGAAAACTATGAATAAAGAGATGAACTTACCCCAGTCTCCTCCAGATCTTTGAATAATTATATCTTAACTAATTTGGTTACTTGCATAAAGTTCAGGTAAAAATGCCTATAGCCTCTAATTTCCATTCAAGTTCATTTAAGGAAATCTGTGGGAATGTTTGCCTGGAATTCATTTCTCCTATATCCTTATTCATCTACACTTTTGGGAGATGGTGTCTGTGACTCCCATCTATTTCTAGAACAATTACCATCTGAATGCCACAGTAGAAGGGTCCTTGAGTTATGGGAGCAGTAGAGGAGAATGCCCTGTCTGAATAGCCACAGTTTATTGACACAAGCAGCTGAAAACAATAGAGTTTTAAGGTACCTGATCATCAGCAAATTTCAGAAGGGCAGCCATGGGATCCGCTCCAGGAGACAGTACGAATATCAGGGGTGCGCAGCAGTTACTGTCTGCAAATGCCTTGGAGAGATCAAATGGGGGTGGTTCAATGAATGCACGCCCCAATCTGTTGGTTATAAATTCTTGCAGCATTGGAATAACCTAGAAAGGGAAAAGAAAGGATTTGAAGGAATATTTGAAATCTGCCTAAAACCTTAAAAACTTATATTCAAAGGTATTTTATAACAAAAGACTGTCCATTTGTTTGTGTATTTGTAACCATTGATAAAGAGTCAAAGGCACAGTTGTCTTTTAGATGGAAAGTATACATTATTTAAACAATAAAAGGTGGGTGATATATATACATATACATATATACATAATATACCTTAAAAACAGTGTTGGTCCTGATGTAGATATATGTGCAGGTAAATGTGTGTATTGAGAAACAGGGAGAGAGGGAAAGAAAGACTAAGTGTGTGAGGGTTGTGTGTGAGGGTTGGGAGACAAGAAACAGTGAAGGAATATCTTTACTTAAATATCTTTACTTAAATGTTTTTAATGTCTCCACAATTAGATTCATTCAAACACAGGAAGGTATGAATAACCAAGACATGGAACCAACCTAAATGTCCCTTGACAGATGAATGGATAAAGAAGATGTGGTACATATCCACCCAAAACTATCACAACATTGTTAATCAGCTATGTTGTTGTTTTGTTCAGTTGCTAAGTTGTGTCTGACTCTGCAACCCCATGAACTATAGCACATCAGGCTTCTCTGTCCTTCACCATCTCCCTGAGTTTGCTCAAACTCATGTCCATTGAGTCAGTGATATCATCTAATCTCTTTTCCTCTGTCACCCCCTTCTCCTCTTGCCCTCAATTTTCCCCAGCATCAAGGTCTTTTCCAATGAGTCAGCTCTTTGCATCAGGAGGCCAAAGTATCGGAGCTTCAGCTTCAACATCAGTCCTTCCAATGAATATTCAGGACTGATTTCCTTTAGGATGGACTGGTTTGATCTTCTTGTAGTCCAAGGAACTCTCAAGAGTCTTGTCCAACACCACAGTTTGAAAGCATCAATTCTTTGGCACTCAGCCTTCCTTATGGTCAAACTCTCACATCCATACATTACTGGAAAAACCATAGCTTTGACTATATGGACGTTTGTCAGCAAAGTGATGCCTCTGCTTTTTAAAACACTGTCTAGGTTTGACACAGCTATTCTTCCAAGGAGCAAGTGTCTTTTAATTTCATGGATGCAGTCACCATCCACATTGATTTTGGAGCCCCCCAAAAAGAAATCTGACACTGTTTCAAAATTTCCCCCATCTACTTTCCATGAAGTGGTAGGACCAGCTATGTTCCAATACAAAATTAAAACTTTTCAAAAAGATGTAGTACATATGTACAATGGAATACTATTCAGCTATAAAAAAGAATGGAGTAATGCCATTTGCAGCAACATGGAGGAGCCAGAGATTATCACACTAAGTGAAGTTGGAGAATGGCAAATATCATATGCTATCACTTACACGTGGAATCTAAAATACGATACAAGTAAACTTATTTGCAAAACAGAAGCAGACTCACAAACATACAAAACAATGTTATGGTTATCAAAGAGGAAAGGAGGTGAGAGAGGGATAAATTAGTTCAGGATTAGCTGATACACACTGCTGTATATAAAACAGATAAACAACAAAATCCTACTCTATACCACAGGGAACTATATTCAATATCCTATAATAAACCATAATGAAAAAGAATCTGAAAATGAACATATATATATATATGTATAACTGAATCACTTTGGTGTATACCAAAAATTAATGCAATATTCTAAGTCAACTGTACATCAATACAAAATTTAAAACTACAGAAAGGTATAGAAGAGTGATAACAAATGTGTAAATGCCACAATGGCATGGATATACCTAAGGAGATTACTCATATATTGTTCCTATACAATAAAAATCTACTGTGTAAATGAATAAATTAGGATGTTCTCTTTTATGAAGGTGGGACTCTAATTATAGAAATTCTAAAAAATATTACTGAACAATAAATTCACCTATGCATAAAGTTTCTATTCCAAGGAAATTATTTCATGTTTCAGATATTTTGAATGGGAACAGATATCAAGCTGATGGTAGAAAACTGAAAATATCCTCACTTCCTGTCTCAGGCCTTGTCCTTGCCCTTTTCCCTATTATTCTTTTCCTATGGCTGTCTTTTCTCCCTAGGTTAAGAACAATAACAATTAACAAAGAAAAACAAAATAGTTTTTAATAACCTCTCTCCTCTCAAGGCTAACCTCTTCACTGAATTATAATTTTACAACAAATCGAAAGCACATGGCTTTTAAGTACATGGTTTCACTTTTAGGAAGTCTGAGCTCTGAGTGTTTCAGGCCGGGGTCATTCACTGAATTTGTGCAAACATGGCAGATGGGAAGTGAGTCCTCTCGTAGTACAGGAAGACCCAGTTAGGGGTGCTCAAATGATAATTTTCATTGTTTTATTTTTAACATTAAAACTGAATAAGATCATAGAAATTGTGGACTTGTGGATACAGTGGGAAAAGGAAAGGGTGGGACGAATTCAGAGTAGATTGACATATATACAGTACCCTGTGTAAAATAGCTAGCTAGCGGGAAGCTGCCGTATGACACAGAGAATTCAGATTGGTGTTCCGTGATGACCTAGAGGGGTGGGACGGGGGGAGGGAGGCTCAAGATAGGGGGAATATATGTATACTTATAGCTGACTCATGCTATTATAGAGCAAACACCAACACAACATTGTAAAACAGTTGTGTGTGTGTGTGTGTGTGTGTGTTAGTCGTTCAGTCGTGTTCAGCTCTTTGTGACCCCATGAACTGTAGCCTGCCAGGCTCTTCTGTCCATGGAATTTTCTCCTCCAATTAAAAAAATTAAAACACAATAGTCAACACAAAAATTAAAAAACAAAAAAACAACTGAATGAGACCAGCTGTTCCCAAGACTAAACAGTAACTTCTGAGGCAAATGAAACTGCAAGCTATTCAATTTGGAAGGTGATGGAATTGGGTTTGCTTCTGCAATCTGATTATGCAAGTGTAAGAACTATAAAATAAAATCTGTCAGGAACAAAAATTACAGACTAATTTAGGAACCCATCTTCCCAAAGGCAGAAAAGAAGTTTGTGGTCTTCTATGTATGTTTTTCTGTGTCTTTCAAGTTCCTACAAGATTTATCTGAGGTTAGAGAAACATACTAGCTTATATTTGACAAGTTTCTTATTAAAAGCTGTTTAATTTGCTTTTTGTTTACAGTCCAGAAGGAGAAAACTGGCCAGAAGCTCTTCATTTTGTAAATGGGCTCAAAACATTCCATACCTCAGTATTTATACATCTGATATGCTTTTGTCAATAAAGCAGTATAAACTATTGAAATCCAAGGAAAGTGCAAACATTTCATTTTTCCTACTGGTGGTTTAGTGAAAATCTTTTACATTTTTCCAAACTACGGCATTAGAGAACCTAGCATTTGTGGCTGCTTACCATGGGATGGAGTCGGTTTTTGAAGGGAGAGCCGTGGAAAGGAGACAGAAAAAAACTACGGTGACAAATAATACATATTTTATATTAGAGATCAAACAATTACAGATTTCCCTAGTGGAGATATATATCTCATGACTTACAGATAGCAAAGAAATAAAATCTATTTATGTAGTACTAGCCCAATTGTTGGGAGAAGGCAATGGCACCCCACTCCAGTACTGTTGCCTGGAAAAGCCCATGGATGGAGGAGCCTGGTGGGCTGCAGTCCATTGGGTCGCTAAGAGTCGGACACGACTAAGCGACTTCACTTTCACTTTCCCCTTTCATGCATTGGAGAAGGAAATGGCAACCCACTCCAGTGTTCTTGCCTGGAGAATCCCAGGGACGGGGGAGCCTGGTAGGCTGCAGTCCTGGTAGGCTGCAGTCGCACAGAGTCAGACACGACTGAAGTGACTTAGCACCAGCAGCAGCAGCCCAATTGTTAGCCTTATATAGCACTGTTCCTTTCTCTGGCATGCTAATACCATTTTTACTTTGGAAAATTATTCTTTTCAAAGCATAATACTATAGTCATATATCATTTTTAAATACATAGTTCCAAAATCAGTGATTTATGACTAGGAATTAAAGTACCTGGTAACAGCAAGATTGAAGGGTTTGAGATTGCAAGTAATAAAAGAGCATACTAATAATTATTTCTATATTAAGGATTGTAGGTATGATGGTATAGATAATGGTAACTAGTTTCTTTACCATCTGACCCATGAAAGATGTCCAAAAAGTATTAGTCACTCAATCATGTCTGACTCTTTTGTGATCCCATGAACAGTAGCCTTCCATGCACCTCTGTCCATGGGATTTCCTAGGCAAGAATACTGCTGCAGTGGGTAGCCATTCCCTTCTCCAGGAGATCTTCCCAACCCAGGGATCGAACCTAGGTCTCTTGCATTGCAGGTGGGTTCTTTACCATCTGAGCCACCAAGGAAATCTGATAATTATTTATATATTAAGGATTACAGGTATGATAGTAGAGTAATTAACTAAATGGTAACTAGCTAACTTAGGATAAATTGAACTATGCTATAGTAGCAAACAGCTTCAAGATTTCAGTGGTTTAACACAACAAAAGCTTACCATCTCAGAAAAGTCATCTGAGTGTCCAGGCAACAAACTCTCCCTGCTCTGACTCAGCATTCCAGCCTGTTTATGGCACTTAAATATCAACATGTGATTCCACAATTTTGACGGCAAGAGGAATATTCTGGAGAATCTCACAATGATAGCTAAATGCTTCCACCCTGACACTTTTGTTCACATTTTACTGGCCAAAACAAGGTTAATGGCCACAATGCCCCCACCTCGAGTATACACAGGAGAGAACCAGGAATATTGCTGAGAAGTATTAGTGTTTACACTCTTCCACCCATGCAAAGGAAACTCTAGAGGAGACATGTAAACATATAAGAAAAAGTTACAACACACAGTGCTAAAGCATTCTGCAGAGGAGTTAACAGAGTTAAGAGAAGTAGGACTGTAAGATTAATCTCGACTGATTCAAAAAATGAACAAAAGTCCCTCAGCTTGAATATCTAAATTTCCCAGCTCCCTCATACTCACTTGAAAAAGAGAGTGACTATGGAAAATAATATTTGATCTATTTGGTACTCAATGTATTTTCAGATTAAAATGTCAAATTTTTAAAAACAAACTGGGGAAAAGAAATTTATAGATGAAACTGCTGCAGTTAGGAAACAGCTCATTAATCACTTTTAACTAAACAATATAGACTATGATCAGAAACTTCTCTGTCAAATATTGAGGGAAGAAGGTTAATGGTACACAAAGAGCCATTTAGTGTAACAGTTTTTATCTTAGAAAACAAAGTAAAAAATCTTTGAAAATTAAAAAAAAGTTTTAAAGGAAGAAGTCATATTAGACAAGTTTGAACTATTTCATATTCTTTCATATTTAATATTTGCAGTGAAAACTTCTGAGGCTTAACACTAATAGTTTCAGTGAAGATTTATTTTTAAAAGGGCCCCCAAGCTGCAGTTAAATAATGATCAACAATGAGAACTATTTCCAACATCTAAAAGCTGGGCAGCACTATGACATTCAGGGACCCTTGGCACATTGTGGACCCCTTCTTCCATCAATAAATAGAAAAAATGTATGTTTCAACTGTTTTTGTATAATTAAAATATAACAGACTGGTATATTTTCTCATTTTACTTTCATGAACTCCTAAGAGTATCATGGACCCGAGGTTCTATGCTTAATGGATACTCTGGCCCTTGGTTAAGGCCACACTGCCAATTCAAGAAAGAATGACAAGTGTTCATCGAACAGACCCTGACTTACAGAGGAAAGAATGCCTCTATCTTGTATTATCACTGATGTGTAGAAAATTTTTTTTAAAAATAAAGACTGTCTTCATCATACAAGTGTTGATCTTTCTATTGCTGTTAGAATGGAAGCATTATTTTATATCCTTAGCAACTCAAATTGTGAATACAGTAAATTTTGAAGTAATTATGTATACTTTTACTCGAGTAGTAACAGTGGACAATTAGAATATATTTTCAGTTTTTCTTCCAACATTCCCAATGTCTACAGGTCCTCAGAATTATGTGGATATCTCTGTGGATACGTGTCTTTACACTTAAGTGAATAGTTTGTTTTTTTAAATAGAGTTTAATAATACAAATGAGGACATCAGTGAGTGCTCTCATTTGTTGATATGACAGGTCAGCTGATCCACTGGTTATATAATTTATTACTTAAAGAAATGAAAATTAATAGTGTTGACATTTTCCTTTGTGGTAAGCGATTATGAACATCTTAAAAACAATATTCTACTAGCTTTCCAAAAGCCGATAAAGAACTATGTACAGGATAGCATTTGAGGAAACAGAAGGTGTAGTAAATCAGCTTCATGTAAACAACATTGACCAATTTCATCAAAACAGTAAGAACAAAAATGTAAAGGAAGTAGATTGTCCATTCCCTTCTCCAGGGATAACAGGAAGAGCTGTAACATAAATAAACTATTAAACATAATCTGGTTAATTACTAATTTAATACAGTTATAATAAATACACACTTTTTACAAAATGACTGCATTAGAGGGAATTGGGGTTATTTCCTGCAGACTCCTTTACCACCCCACCCCCAAGGATTACTTAAGGAAACACATGTTTGGCTGGTATGTGGAGCTAGGAAGGTCTGGAATTCACTGAGCAGCTTCCAAAGACAGCATTTACCTTGTCCGGCCTCAAGCAACGAATGATAAGCATCCGTTGAAACTCACTCGTTTTATCTTCCCAATCGTCAGGAAAAACCTCATGATGTGGTTCCTAAAATGACAGTGGATATAATTCAATATTATTTGGAAGACTTAATAAAACCCCAAAAACCCAGTATTTTGACTTTTAAATTGAGTTTAAAGAAAACATAAAATGATTAAATGAAATTAAGAATGCTAATGTAAATTTTATTAGGTTGGGGCAAAGCTATGAAATAAGAAATAAAAAGAAAATTTTAACTGCCACATAAAATCAAAACTAAGACATTAAATAAGTAGGTTAGTGTCAATATGAACATTAATCAATAGCACAAATGCTTCCTGTTACTACAATAAATGTGCATTAGGAGAATTTTTCCCATTATTTCTCCAAAGGCATTTCAAACCCTGCCAACTAACTACTCTCATTTAGTTCAGTTCAGTCACTCCATCGTGTCTGACTCGGTGACTCCATGAAAAGCAGCACGCCAGGCCTCCCTGTCCATCACCAACTCCCGGAGTTTACCCAAACTCATGTTCATTGAGTTGGTGATGCCATCCAACCATCTAATCCTCTGTCGTCCCCTTCTCCTCCTGCCCTCAATCTTTCCCAGCATCAGGGGCTTTTCAAATGAGTCAGCTTTTCGCATCAGGCGGCCAAAGTATTGGAGTTTCAGCTTCAGCATCAGTCCCTCCAATGAAGACCCAGGACTGAACTCCTTTAGAATGGACTGGTTGGATCTCCTTGCAGTCCAAGGGACTCCCAAGAGTCTTCTCCAACACCACAATTCAAAAGCATCAATTCTTCAGCTCTCAGCTTTCTTTATAGTCCAATTCAAACATCCATACATGACCACTGGAAAAACCATAGCCTTGACTAGACAGACCTTTGTTGTCAAAGTAATGTCTCTGCTTTTGAATATGCTGTCTAGGTTGGTCATAACTTTCCTTCCAAGGAGTAAGCGTCTTTTAATTTCATGGCTGCAATCACCATCTGTAGTGATTTTGGAGACCAGAAAAATAAAGTCAGCCACTGTTCCCACTGTTTCCCCATCTATTTGCTATGAAGTGATGGGACCGGATGCCATGATCTTAGTTTTTTGAATGTTGAGTTTTAAGCCAACTTTTTCACTCTCCTCTTTCACTTTCATCAAGAGGCTCTTTAGTTCTTCACTTTCTGCCATAAGGGTGGTGTCATTTGCACATCTAACGTTATTGATATTTCTCCTGACAATCTTGATTCCAGCTTGTGCTTCTTTCAGCCCAGCATTTCTCATGATGTACTCTGCATGTAAATTAAATAAGCAGGGTGACAATATACAGCCTTGACGTACTCCTTTTCCTATTTGGAACCAGTTTGTTCTTCCATGTCCAGTTCAAACTGTTGCTTCCTGACTTGTATACAGGTTTCTCAAGAGGCAGGTCAGGTGGTCTGGTATCCCCATCTCTTTCAGAATTTTCCCCAGTTTATTGTGATCCATACAGTCAAAGGCTTTGGCATAGTCAATAAAGCAGAAATAGATGATTTTCTGGAACTCTCTTGCTTTTTCCATGATCCATTGGATGTTGACAATTTGATCTCTGGTTCCTCTGCCTTTTCTAAATCCAGCTTGAACATCTGGAAGTTCATGGTTCATGTATTGCTGAAGCCTGGTTTGGGGAATTTTGAGCATTACTTTACTAGCGTGTGAGATGAGTGCAATTGTGCAGTAGTTTGAGCACTCCTTGGCATTGCCTTTCTTTGGGATTGGAATGAAAACTGACCTTTTCCAGCCCTGTGGCCACTGCTGAGTTTTCCAGATTTGCTGGCATATTGAGGGCAGCACTTTCACAGCATCATCTTTCAGCATTTGAAATAGCTCAACTGAAATTCCATCACATCCACTAGCTTTGTTCGTAGTGATGCTTCCTAAGGCCACCTTACTTCACATTCCAGGATGTCCAGCTCTAGGTGAGTGTGAGTGATCACATCTTCGTGATTATCTGGGTCGTGAAGATCTTTTTTGTACAGTTCTTCTGTGTATTCTTGCCACCTCTTCTTAATATCTTCTGCTTCTGCTAGGTCCGTACCATTTCTGTCCTTTATTGAGCTCATCTTTGCATGAAATGTTCCCTTGGTATCTCTAATTTTCTTGAAGAGATCTCTAGTCTTTCCCATTCTATTGGTTTCCTCTATTTCTTTGCATTGATCCTTGAGGAAGGCTTTCTTATCTCTCCTTGCTATTCTTTGGAACTCTGCATTCAAATGGGTATATCTGTAAGGCGTCCTCAGACAGCCATTTTGCTTTTTTGCATTTCTTTTTCTTGGGGATGGTCTTGCTCCCTGTCTCCTGTACAATGTCACGAACCTCTGTCCATAGTTCATCAGGCACTCTGTCTATCAGATCTAGTCCCTTAAATCTATTTCTCACTTCCACTGTATAGTTATAAAGGATTTGATTTAGGTCATACCTGAATGGTCTAGTGGTTTTCTCCACTTTCTTTAATTTAAGTCTGAATTTGGCAATAAGGAGTTCATGATCTGAGCCACAGTCAGCTCCCGGTCAATATCACAGTAATCCAAGTCTATGCCCCAGCCAGTAATGCTGAAGAAGCTTAAGTTGAATGGTTCTATGAAGACCTACAAGACCTTCTAGAACTAACACCCAAAAAAGATGTCCTTTTCATTATAGGGGACTAGAATGCAAAAGTAGGAAGTCAAGAAACACCTGGAGTAACAGGCAAATTTGGCCTTGGAGTGCAGAATGAAGCAGGGCAAAGGTTAACAGAGTTCTACCAAGAGAACACACTGGTCATAGCAAACACCCTCTTCCAACAACACAAGAGAAGACTCTATACATGGACATCACCAGATGGTCAACACCGAAATCAGAGTGATTATATCCTTTGCAGCCAAAGATGGAGAAGCTCTATATAGTCAGCAAAAACTACTCTCATTATCTATTACAAAAATAAACATTTATTGCAAACAACGAAGGCTATGCATTACTTTTTATTTTGATAAATTTTGATACCTTTTCAAGAAAGGAATATTTTCAAATGTGTATATTAAGGAAGGGGCTTCCCAGGTGGCACAGTGGTAAAGAATCCACCTGCCAATACAGGTGACTCAAGAGACTCAAGTCGGATCCCTGGATTAGGAAGATTCCCTGGAGTAGGAAATAGCAACTTGTTCCAGTATTCCTGCCTAGAAAATTCCAAGGACAGAGGAGCCTGGCAGGCTACAGTCCATGAGGTTGCAGAGTTAGACGCGACTGAGCACATGCGCGTTCCTTCCCCTTCCCCCCGCCACACACACAATGTAAAGAAGCAGCCAAAGAATGTTATTACAAATATGCAAGAAGAGATGTATCAAGATCCCAAGAGGAGGAATACACATGGGAAAATAAGACCCTTGTGTTTTTGAAACAGCTGGGAAAGCTATAGTATCTCAGGTCAGAAATCTCCATGCTTCAGCATAGGGAAATTTCTATTTAAACTAGACTCAACTACATACAAAAACATATTTGCCTCTGGAAAAAGTATTTTTATTATTAACAAGGATCAATCCAAAAGAGATCCAAACCAAAATATTTAAATTCATGTGCAGACACATTCTATCATGTATAGTACAATAAACAGGTCACCAAAGTGTTCTCTATGCATCCTGCTTTTTCTCCCCTCCAACCCCCACCCCCCAAAAGAACTGTTGCATATTAAGCCCAAGGAAAGAAAAATATCAAAAAAGTAGAAACACTAGAAAAAATTAACCGGGAATCACAATGTTAGCCTTTGTGCTAAGGAAAAAAGTGAAGGAAGGCAACAATTTGT
Organism: Bos grunniens; assembly: GCF_055505025.1. Taxonomy (NCBI): domain Eukaryota; kingdom Metazoa; phylum Chordata; class Mammalia; order Artiodactyla; family Bovidae; genus Bos; species Bos grunniens. Next base: position 52,386,134 of record NC_141166.1, on the reverse strand, counting down.
TTATATTCCAGAAGGGAAACTGAGCATCATGGCATATGTTAGCTACAGTAATCTCCAACTAGCAAGATCAGGTCTCATGAAAATTATTTGGGAACTATTATTTTTTCCCTCTCATCAAATGACAAAAATATTTATTAGTTTGTGCCCTGTGTTCAGAAAATCTAAACAAAACCTGTTCTATAAAATTTTAAGTCATCTGCCATTATGACTGCCAAAGCCTAAGTTGATAATAAAAACCTGGCATGAAAATCCAAAAAGAATACTTTTAAGGACCATGCAACTTTTTTGCATCTTTACAGATTCCATGGAATTTAAAGAGAAGTACAAACAGTACCAATTAGAAAGTGGGGATAGCCTAATCGAAACATTATATTTGACGAGCTGTTTAATGCTTACTTACAGACAAGAATAAATTATTTGACATTATTTTCTCCATTTAAAAACTTTGAAACAAGCAAGAGAGTTAAAAGCATACCAAACTGTCATATACTTTTTTCCATCCATCCTTTAAGCGCATAAACTCCCGACGAATGTTTTTGAAGGCAGACAAATCGTCCAGTCGACATATTTCATCCCAAGATTTTTGAGGAAGCCATGTACAAGGGTTGGCATGAGGATTATCCAGGCCAATGCCACCAGTTAACAGAAATCTCCACTCAGCTTTATTAATCTTTGGAAAACAAAGTAGCGTGAAGAGTCAGAAATGAGTTCATCATATACACAGGTAACTTACAACCATTTAAAAAAAATTGACTGATTTTCAAGTTTCAAATAGTCCCCCATAAAATTCTAGTTATTGGTATAGGTCAGTATTGATTCATAAGAAATCAATGTATTCATTATAACTAGTTTTCAAAATAGTTCCATTTTAGAGAGCTACTTGATAATTTTCCTCCAGAATTTCTGATCTAAACATGGAAATCTGAATTTTATTCTTTTTTAATATATGCCTTCCAAAATGCTAAGAGTTTTATTGTCTGTAAAAGTTGTGGGAAGACAGAAAGCCATGTATCTGCCATGTTTTCAATTATTTTCTATAAAATATAATGAGTTACTGCTATGAAATTTTTGCAAGAAATACTAAAATGTTTCTTCAAAATTCAACTAATACTTTGCCATATGAACTTAATAAAGCTTAAACACATGTGTATAAAATAATGAATTTACACACCTCTCTTCCATTCTTAAAGCGCTTCCCATATTTTAAGTAAACAGATTTGAAACATAGCTAAAATTACTGAATGGTATTGTTAAGCCCAATGGTTAGCTTTGACAAACTTGCAAAAGTTCCTAAAAACATGACCATTTATCCTATTACTTGGGATACATATATCAATACATTTAGTAAGTTTATATGCATCCTTATATATGAGATTCTGACAGAAACTATTTTAAGCTAAACCATACAAAAATTTAAGTAGTAATAGTTACATAAGGAATTCTGCTTAATTTATTTTTCACCTCTGTGAAATTCAGTCTAGTTGTGATATCTTGCCTTCACTATAATAATTGCTAACTACTAACAATCCTTTTATATATATTCCCACACAAATTCATAAATTAATGAATTCACATTAATACTTTCTCCCCATAAATTAAAACAGTACTGACCAATCGCTCATGTATCAGCAGATTTACAGTTAGACAAAAGGAAAAAAGTAGTTTATCCTTTTCAAAGAGGGATCGGCAGACATTAACATAAAGGGAATAAGTGAAGTGATCCTTGAGAATTTGAAGCCTAAGGGTCAACAGAAAGAAAAGTAAATAAATAAAAATGCATTATTCTCTCAAAAAATGCTCTTGGGGAGACCTATTATAAACCATTTAGATGTGTGTTTTTCTAATAAACTTTCTGGTTAATTATTCCCAGAACAAATCAAGGATTCTCATTAACTGGGGGCACCAATTTGAGAGTTACACAATGTAGGAATACTTCAGTAGAATTGCATTTTTACCATCAACTGACTTTTTTTTACAAAACTTAATCTTCCTTTTGGAAAAAAGGTCAATGCATGGTATATTAATCTATTACATTTAACAGTTTTTGGACTATTTAAAACTATAAAACATTTCTTGGGGTAATACTGGATTTCCATATTTCATAAACTTTTACATATGTTCTATATGATATATTATTATAAATGAACAGACTAAAGTTAATAGTTTCTTTATTAAATTAAGTTTAGACGAAGGCTACTCTGTTTATAAATCCATAAAAGCTGGACTAATAATACAACTCGATAAACTACATTTTTATTTACCACATAGACAAGTCATAGAAATATGAATAATCACAATATTTGCAACTAACAACATCCTAGTAAATGCTAACTTGTGTGATTGGTATTCATAGTAAGCCTTAACATGAGAAAAATTATTATTTTCAATGCTGATGTGTGATACAGTGTTTAAGGTATTCATGCTCCCTCTGATGAATTTGTTCATTTGAATAACCTTACAGAAAAGGAATTTATATCAAGAATCTGAAAGAAGTGAACACATTTGTTCTAATTTGGGGATTTAGCCAAAGGAAAAAATTGATGATGGTGACATTTATATTTATTACTGTGTTATTTATAATACAAAAGCTGGAGACTACTTGCAAATCTTACAATAAGAAAATTATGAAGAAAATTATGGTGCATTCATTAAAAATATATTGTACAGCTGCTAAAAATTATATTTCAAAAGAATATTTAATAACATGGGAAAATTATCTTGACAGAAGTAGAAGGGAAAGAAAAATTTCTGTGTGTGCACACAGGCATATGTGATCTTGCATGTATTTTTGAGAGTGAGAGTCAGAGAGATTGATTTCAGTGTGGTTCCTGTAATAAAGTTATATTCTAGTTAGATTTTTGTTTCTGTATTTTTTTGCTACAGTTATTTATTTTCCATAATAAATTCGAATGCATTAAAATTTTATAAAGACAGATGATTCCAATTATTATGGTTATTTCATAGTATATACATAATATTTATATATTTAGTTATAACATATGTTTGGTATTATTAAATAATAATTATTATGAATAGTAACTATCAGAATACAAACAAAAAAAGATATTTTTATCTCTCATGAAAGAAAATTAGAAATAATTTTAGACCAATATTAAGATTCTCCAACAATTTAGTAGTCTACTGTTAATAGTCATATCCTTCCTATGCTTTTGTTTTAGCTATAAACTAATCATTGCCCAGAGACCACAGGTTACCTAATGTTTTTTTGTCCAGCTTTATTGAGGTATGATTGATAAGTAAAAATTGTACATATTTAACAGATTATCTGATTTTTATCAATGACTGACAAATAAAAAAATGATTTCTATGAGAACTCTAATTTCTGAATGAGATCTTGCTTCCTCCTACTTTTTACTTAAAAATAAAAAAAGGAAGATTAAACAAGATTACTAGTAGAGTCTCCCTTGTGGTAGCCATTTTGGAATTCTATTTGGCAATATTTATTAAAATTAAACATATATATACTCTGTTATGATTAATTCCACTCCTGGATATGTACTTACCAGATAAATGTACATACAAAAGCCACATACAAGAGTGTACAAAACAGCAAAAATTCATAACAGCTCCAAACTGGAAGCTACCCAAATGTCCTCAGCAGTAGGATGAATGAAAAATTTGTGGTATAGTGAAAGGACAAATAAAAATAAGAGGCCCAATCTTTTTATACTGAAAATGTTAAGACGAGATTTCCCTCTCCTCTTTTTCCTTAGAGCATTTACTTTTGAAAGTTTAAAATTATAAGTACCTTCTCTTTGAAATATAGGTAGGCTTTTTGTCAACTTTACGACCCAGGAATGTCCCTTCTAAAGATCTGAGAGCCATTTTCATGGGCTAACTTCATGGGCACCTGACTCTAAGCTGCCAAACTACATCCTATCATAAAGATAAGACATTTGTTTTTCCTCTGGATGAAGCCAGTTTGCTAAAGTCGGGAAAGTTAGATTTCTGTCTTTGTACTCTCTTAGTGAACTGCTGCTGGTGATGCAGATCACATTCTAATTTAATACTTAATCAGTAAAAAATTGTTTTCTTTCTCAACTACTTTGTGGAGAAATTTTCTGGATTGGGAGAAGATTTGCTTTTACACTTCCCCAACAATATAGAAGCATAGGGAATGCATCCATATTTAACAATAAAAGTGAATAAACCACTTCTTTGCACTGTGCAAAAATATAAATTTCACAAACACAATGTTAAGTGCAAGATGTCAGATAAAAAAGAGCACAGACCATGTAATTCCATTTAAATAGCATTCTAAATTAGGCAACACTCATCTCTAGCATTGAAAAGTCAGGACAGTGATTACCTGGGGGGATGTGGGTTATAGTGACTAGAAGGGGACACGGAGTGGTTTCTGGGCCGTTGATAATGTCCTATGTCTTGACCTGGGTGTTAGTTACACAGGTGTGCTCACATAAAATTTTATTTTGCAAATGCTTCTGATTTCTGCATGTTTCTCTATGTATAGTAATAACTTCAAAGTTTTCAAATGTACTTTTTAATATTTACTCTTTGGTTCCAGAATTATATTTTTAAGATCACTGTAGTCATAAATATGATTTTCATTGTTTCCAAATGAAAGGATTTTAACTAAAAAGAAAAAGGCACATTTTGTTTTCTGGACTTCATTCAAATCTTACATCTGGGTAAAAGAATTTGATTTTCTATAAATTGTAAGGGGTTATATTATAGTTATGAAGAAAGAGATATCATATCTGTGAGTAAATACTAATTTCATATAAATGAGATAGTAAAGGAACCAGTAACTATTTTAAAAGTCTAAAATTGTCCAAATTTATAAAACTTATATACAAAATAGGTCTTTAAGAGAAAAATCAGTTTTTCTCTAGACTCCAACAGATTTTAAATTAATTAAAATGATAATACTCTGGTAGTCTTGTTTTAATCAAGATAGAAATTAAGAACTGCAATGAAAAGCAGAACATCATTTACTGTGTCACTCTATGTGATTAGCTCTGTGATAAGTTCTAGATTCTAGGAATATTAAAAAAAATTATTGCCTCAGGGAACTCAGAATCTAATGTGAAAGCCAGACATGCTTGTTCAAGTAAGTAACATAATGCAAATGGCTGGGAACTTTCATAAGAAAGGTCACTTAAATTTCTGTTTTCTGTATTTCAGTAATCCTTGCGCACCTTGAAAATGTCAGATACTGAGAGAAATATTTTCAAATTTCATAATATAAAGAGAAACTTTTAAACTCTACCATCATGCATTCCTTCCCTAAAGATATCCTCTTCCTCCCTTTCTTCTCTTTCTCATGGGCAGGTATTTGAAAAGTCGTTTGCTAAGCCAAGTGTCAGTGTTACACCTTCATTAGTCTCCTATACAGGCTTGTAAAATAATGAATGATACTAACCAAAGATTATTCAGTCTAAGAATATTTAAAATTTAGCAAAATTTTACCATGATAAATGAAAGAGTTCACTTTAGACTTAGGAGATGAGCATTTCGGACTTCTAAAAGGTAATTCTTAAATGTGAATGATATTAGTAAATTGACTTTCCTTTGTGAGTATGAACAGCTAGAAAACTGAAGTATCTAGCTCTGTGTTGATCAATAAAGTTATAAAGGGCAAAGATTGTAATTATTATCTTGTTCAAGAAATAATTTAATGTTAGACTCTATTAAAAACATGTTTTAACTGAGCTAAAGTATATCTCACTGACAACAAAAAAAATGAAATTTTTATTCTCTCATAGACTATTCCATTACTTATTTCAATAGCCAACAGAAAAATAGGTATTTATGAAAACAAATATCACAATCGCAGCAGAGTGCTTTTTAAAACTTTTTTATCTGTCAGTTTTATATATGTGTATATTAAAATGTGAATTTGTAACTTTTGGAATGCAAGCTCACAGAAAGTAAGAATTGTATCTTTTAGGGATATTACTTCCTCTTTCCATACCTCCAATCATAAATACATTTTGCAAATGATGAATAACGCTTCCTCTTTTCAGTATTACATTATAATCCCATATCTCTGTAAACAATTTCCTGGCAGACTGAATTTGGACACATCTGTTCAATGTCTAACCCTCAAATTTATTTCTGTTCCAATGATTAATCAAGTGCATTCTAGCTATATGGCTGTAAGGTGAACACCATGCTGAAACAACAGTGAAGGCCACCAATTACTACATTTCATGCATTAGTTATTATTTGTATTAATTAGTATTGCTTTTACGTACCTTTTTGACAAAATTTCTGACTTCTCTGAATTTTCAATAGACAGGATGAAAAGGTTAATAAACCAGGTCAGTGAGTATTGGTACATGGGCTCGATGTTTGCTAAATCAGCAATAGAAAAAAACAGGATGGTGGAATGAACGGCAATAGGTCGATAGCCCATGCGGGTGCTGTCAATCTTCTTCTCTGTCTCTTCGGCTACTTCCTGCTTTTGAGAAATCTCATTAGCCAAAGCCTTGGAGGAAGATAATATCTTAATGGCAGTTTCATCTTCTAATATATTGCCTTCCGAAGATGAAAGAACTTCTAAAATCTTGTCTTCTATTTCTTTTAACTGCCTGGAATAAAAAAAAATATTTCTCAGAAGAAGAAATCATTAAAAATCACTTCATGTATATATTCTTTTATAAGAAACAGAGAGCATGTAATCTAAAGAAATACATCACATTGTGACAAATATCCGGAACGGTGATGCCATATAATTAATTTCTTATCTTGCAAAATGTCAAAAAGACAGGCCTTTCTGCTCCACTTCTCTTTCTAATGATCATTTATGTGGTAACTAGAGAGAGATAGTAAGCCATCTACTCCGCCATCAAGTAGCTCAGCTCCCAACTGAATAGAAAGTATCACTCCATTTATTTTCTGAAATTTTTCATGACTTATAGGGCATTACCCTTTCTACCTATGATATAGATATTACAAGCAGAAAGTGATATGCAACATATTCATTCAGACTATGCTCCAGTAAAAACAGGTATCCTCAGCTACATAATGAATACTAACATTTCTGTGGTAAAACTTCGTGGAATAGTTGAAAATACATTGCCTTGACTTGTGGCAGGCCTTCTAATCCTTTCAGTGCCTGAGAACTTGTATGTAAAAATATACTCTGCAATGCAATTTTCCAAATTAACATATAGACTGTAATACCTTTTATTTTCCACTCAAATCTTTTCATTCAATGCACTTATTAAACCTAACAACGTAGATCTTTAATATGTACTTTAATTGATTCTAAGTGATCTTGAAACAAGTTAAGAATAATTCTGTATTTTATAATGTATAAAACCTTTTGTTTTCAGCTCCTTGTAATATTAAGGCTTGCTTTTCTTCTTCAAGATCTGGCCTTTCTCGTGCTACCACAATTCCCAAAAGCTGATCCTGCATCCCCTCAGAAGTGATCATGAAGTTTAACAGCGTCACCTGTAAATGAGAGTAAACAACAATTGCATCAATATTTCTGTTGAGAAAGCCTCTGCTTATATGCTTCAAATTCTAATCTTAAAGTTGACTCTAATCTCATAGTAGTATACATGAAGGAGCTTCCATGATGGTTCAGCACTAAAGAATTCACCTGCAACGCAGGAGATGTGGGTTTAATTCCTGGGTTGGGAAGATCCCCTGGAGGAAGAAATGGCAATCCACTACAGTATGCTTGCCTGAAAAATCCCATGGACAGAGGAGCCTGGTGAGCTACAGCCCATAGGGTTGCACAGAGTCAGACATGACTGAGTGACTGAGCACAGTATATATGAAAGGTAAATTTGTGGAGACTGTGATTAAGGATATAGGCAAACTGGATTGTTGAATTAAAAACCTGCAAAAGTTTCTCATGGTCATAAATGTAATACTTCAGAGAGTTGTGTTTGGTGATCAGTTAATTGTTATTTCAAATTCGTCCAACTTCTGACAACCCATTAATCCTAAAATCAGTCAGAATCAGGCTGCAGGCCAACCTACATATTGGCTGGACCAGCTGATTTATGTTTTAAGGAGCCTTGTGGTGTCCAAAAGCAGAGGAGATAAGAGAAACAAACAGATATAAGAGAAAAAAGAACACAGTGATGACTTGTCATGAGTATATATTAGGTTTGCCAAAAAGTTCGTTTGGATTTTTCCTTAAGATATTTCAGAAAAACCTAGGGGCTTCCCAGGTGGCTCACGGGAAAAGAACTGCCTATCAAGCAGGAGACCAGGGTTCAATCCATGGGTCTGGAAGATCCTCTGAAGAAAGAAATGGCAACTCATTCCAGTATTCTTGCCTGCGAAATCCCGTGGATGAAGGAGTCTGGTGGGCTACAGTCCATGGGGTCACAAAGTGTTGGACACAACTTAGTGACTAAACAACAACAGCAACCACAACATACTATAATATAATCATATCACAATATAGCACATTATATTGTATCATGTTACAATATGATACTCAGCCACTGTTATGAACAAAGGAATACACAGTTCACCAGCATCCCTCAAGATGCAGTCCGCTAACCCTGCTTCATCTCAGCATTTAATGGCTCTTACACACAGGTCTCTGCTGCCTGAGTCTTAAAGTTACCTCTCTCCTGAGTCTTTCCTATAAGTGGGAAAGTAATCATGCTTAGGTCTCTCTTTGTAAAAAGCAAAAAACAAATCATCCACACAATCTCCTTCAGCTCTTGAAGGATCTCTCTTTGTGCCTTCGTAACTATTAAATGCATAACTGAAAATGTTATTTGTATATTCTTTTGTTTCTGCCTCACTTCATTCCTTAGCCCTCTACAATCTGCTCTCATTCCTGCCTCGACATACCCATCAATACTCACAGCAATAAATTATAGCAACTTTCTAGCTCTGGTCACCAATGGATCCATAAACCAATAAACACCTGATCTTGGCTTAATTTGACCTCCCTTGTTCCCCTGCTTTTTTAAGCATCTATTGTGCAGTCTTCTGCCTTCACGTCTTGAATTAAGGTCTGCACCTGTGTCCTGAGCATCACTTTCCACTTCTCCCTTTCACATGCCTTTCAATGTACCTACCTTGAACTGACTGTGAAATCTCAGACACGCAGACTATAAACCATCTGCATATGCTTCAGCCCTGACTGCTGAGCTGGGACAACTTGTGTTTTCCCACCTTCCTTGTAAGAGAATTATTTCCTCTTTGGAGACAGAGTAATTCTGTTTTTGTGAGAAATTTCCTACCTGCGAGCAGGAAGTGTAAAACAGCTCCTTGATGTACCCCTGTGAGGGTGACGCCCTCCTCCACACACAACCAGGCACCTTCTCCACGGTACTGTCTTCCAATTAAACCTCTCCCCCAGCTTGCCCCATGGCAGGCCTTGGATTCCACTAAGTGTGATTACATAGGCACTTGTAATCATACATTTATATGGAGTAATAAGCAACACTCCTTTAAATTGAGCGATTAAAAATGATTAAATGTTGTCATGCAACTCTCTACTGCTTCAGAATTTAGTCATGGAAAAATTACCATTAATGTTTCTAAGATATTTTCCCTGTTAGGCTGAGAAACCAAGTATACAGATTACATTCGTTTCAATCCCCAAACCAGTGTCACAGTGCTCAGAGAAATGTCTGTTTGACAACTTTTACCTCAGACACAAGGAGGTATTCATTCATATCCCATTCATGTTAGATCTTTTGACATCAAGATTTTGCAAATCTAGCCATTTTGCTAACAAACATTTAAAACCATACAAATATGGCTTCAAATTTCATTTTCATTTAGATTCAAATGAATTATAGCAGCACAGTATCATCCCCTGGGTACTTTTGAAAGCAAAAGGTACATAAAAGATCCTAAAAATAAGATCAAGAGGAAGTATTTTAATTTGTAAATGAAAGCAAGTAACTGCCTCACTATGTTTTCTAATCCCTCTTTAATCAATCCCAGCAATTAAAAATAATGAAGCAATAAGACACTCTAGGGATCTCAAGGATTTCAATCATAAAATAGTTCCCTATCCACAGTGGTTTATGACTTCAACTATAACTAGTTATTACTGTACATAAATTGTTATTTATGTTATCTGTGATCTTTTCATAAATTTTACTGAAAAGTAAAAAAAGATATTCCATGTGATTTATTAAAAAAGCTTTTTGGTAATGCAGCTTCAGGATTTTATTTTCTTTTATGAGTCATTCTTTTCCACTTAAATTTGAAAGTTAAATAATAATTCTAATAGTTAACAATCGTACTACTATTAGTGGGTCTTATTATAAGCATTTTACATAGATTATTTAGTCTTCACATCACTCTATGAGCTAGACACTAATTATTCCCATTTTATAGATGAGGAAACTGAGGCACAGAGAGGTTAAACGACATAGCCAAAGCCACACCACTGGTAGGTGACAGAGCCGAGATTTGAATCAAGGAGGTCTAACTCCAGAATCCGTGCTCTTCACTACTAGCAGATGTTGCCTCTCCTAGTAGTACTTAACACAATTTTTAAGTGTTTGGATAACATATTTATTTTAATAATTAAAAACAGTGGCTAAGAATTTTCATATTTTAACATTATGTTTTAAAAACTAAGCTCAAGGGTCACTCCACCTTCCCCTAGTCTTCCTGGCTTCCCTGAACGTCCAGTCTAAAGTGTGTTTCCAACTCTGAGTCGCTCTATGCCTTTTTAGTCATAAAAAATGTCACTTGACATATACATTATTTACAGTGTAAGCCTCTTGAGAGCTTTTTACCTTTCATGTATTTTCACCTTTGAGGGCATGAATTATTTCATCTTCGTGTTTTCTCTGGCTCTATAGAGAGATGCCTATGTTAATTTAAATATTTCTAATAATGAACAGTGTTTGAATTCTCTGAATAAATCTCATCTCTATATATGTTTCTTTCAAAATCTGAATATTTCTTAACGTCCTCTCCTCTGGGCTTCTATAAATGAAAACTATCCTTCCCTCCCTCATTCATTCATTCTACAAAAATGTGTCAAACATCAAATGCCAACCCGGGCTAGGAACTGGGAATAATGAATGGAATAAGCTCCTGAAGCTTGGTTACAGTTCAACATCTCAAGTCATTTTAGTCACTGACTGTAATTTTAACTTTACTTTTTAAAGGAATGTTGAGTATTTTAAAAGTTCCTTAAAATCAGATAAAAGCAACCTTATTCTGAGAAAGAATGAAGCTCTGTTCCTGAATCCCCATTCTAAGAATTAGCATATTATCATTTATGGCAAAGAAAGAATGTGCATGTGTGTCATCTATTTTTAACAGTGAAAATCCAAGAATAATATTGATTGCAGAAATTAAATTATCATGGTCTTTTTTCACTGCATACTGAAGGCTCCTTTATTATTGACATGCACACACAAAAGCAACATTTGGAAATTATTATAGCAATTTCAGGAAATGCCAAACAAGGACAAAATCCATTTTACTTAGAAAGACCTGTTTTCCTCATGGCTCAGGAGGAAAATACAGACTTGCAAAAGCTGGTAAAGAAACATTTATTTTAGATACTGGCCTTTACTGAAGTTTCAGGAAGATAATGAGGATTTCTTAGCTTGGTAGTAATATAAAAGCGGAAGTCTGGTGAATATTCAATGGTAGAGTCCCCAAGTCGTATGCATGTACTTCCACCCTGCTTAAAGGTCTGTTTTAGTAGAAGAGGTTCCAGGATCGGATCCAGTTCTTCTCCCACATTTTCTAGCAACACTGGAATAAAATCAGAAAAAGATTTCATGTTATTTTAAATAGTGACTATAAACTTCCAACTCTCAAAATTCTTTCAGCCTTCTAAATTGCTGCTGTTTCTGGTTGCCCATAAAACTATTTTTGTCTTCTGAGTATAAAGAAGTGCGCCATACCATCATTAAAAAGTCCACAAATAACAAACGCTGCAGAGAGTGTGGAGAAAAGGGAACTCTCCTTTGCTGTTGGTGGGAATGTAAATTTGTGCGGCTACTATGGCAAACAGTATGCAGGTTCTCAAGCGATTAAAAATAGAGTTGCCATATGATCCTGCAAATTTGAAAAGATATATCCACCTCAATGTTCATTGCAGCTCTTCTATTTTTAAACCTGTTTTATTCGATATCACTGTACTCACAAACACTAGGCATCATGTTGGCCTTTTCTCGTCATCCTCACAACTTTGAAAAGCATCAAATATTATTACCCTAGTTTTGCAGATGAGGAACCTGAAGCAAGGTGACTGTAATAAAGTTTTCATCTAGTGAATGACAAAAGCAGGAACTTGAACCAAGCAATCTGTCTCCTTACACAGCTCTCTTAACCACCATGTGATACTGCAAGCATTCAAAACTACATTCGTGACTTCTATAATTTGATAGGTAAAAAATACTATCAAAATGTGTATTTTGGGCTTGATGCTTTAGGTGCTCTTTGCCTAACTATACTTTTTCTTCTAGAAACTGTATGCTAAAATATTTGCCTATTTTCCTGTCGTGTGGCATGTTTTCACCATTAGGTTTCGCTGCAAGTGATTAAAAAACCCCAAGTACTAGTGACACAGCAAGAAGGAATTTATCTCTCATGTAAAGGGGAGCCTGAGGTAATCGGTCCAGGACTGAAAGCACAGTGGGTTTAACTCTCAGAGATCCAAGTTCCTGCTATCTTGCTGCTTCACCATTTTTGGCATATGGCTTTATCTTTTGGGCCAAATTAGTCTTTCAAAGAAAATGCACATTGCAGCCATCAGAAAGAAAAAAAAGAAAGAAAGAAACAGAAAAGAAAGAAGCATCATTTAAGGGATTTTCTGGGAATCACAAATGGCACTTCTACTTACATTCACAGAAGTTAGGAAATTTATTCCTTTACTTTGAATGGAACGTGCCCAGGTAAACACAGGAGACGCTAATAGTAAGGAGGCAAGAATGATTATCAGGGAACAGTGGGCACCGAGTGTCACAATGTGCTAGCTTTTAAAACTTGATTTGTATTTTTTAATATTGTTTGTAGCAAACATCACCCCCAGTTTTCTGCTTGGTTTTAAATCTGTTTATATTTCTTTTTAAAAGTCAACTTTTTGCTGTAGAAATTTCCAAACTTTTTTTCAGAGGTAAAAAGGATGGTATACTCTTGCCAATGTCACCCAATCCCGTTTCATCTATTCCTTATCTCACTCCGGATTATTTACAAACAAATCCCAGTCATCATAAAACTTCATCTGCAAATAGTTGAGTAGGTGTCTCTGAAAGTTAAGGACTCTTATTTAAAAATTAATATATCTTAAAAATTATCAGTAATTCACAATTTCATCAAATATCAAGTCAGGGGATATGTTTACCCATTGTTTTAAAATACTTTGATTAGTGTTGGATTGCTAAATTGGGATACAAATAAATTCCATAAATTGTGATTGATATTCTCTAAGTTTTTTTTATATAATGTTTCTTGGCTTAAATTATAAATTTGTAGAGTCAAATTTATTATTTTTTACCTTAAAAAATGTTTTTCTTAGAAAATATTTTCTTAGAAAGTTCTTTTCCAAAGACAACTGTTATTCCCTCAAGTTTTATTTTAGCATTTAGGTCTTCTCTTTTTGTCTTTCATATTTAACTCTTTAGTTCACCTGAAGCACATTTTGGTACAAGGTGAGACTATGATTTGATCAGTGAAAAAACAATGCCTTACTCAAGTCTTTTGTTTTGTGTGTGTGTGAAATTTTGTTATTTCTTTACTCTGCATGTTAATGTCATCCTAGGTTTTTGTTTCATATGTGCAGTGTGCTAAGTCACTCGGTTGTGACCCCATGGACTGTAGCCCGCCAGGCTCCTCTGTCCATGGGGATTCTCCAGGCAAGAATACTGGAATGGACAGCCATTTCCTTCTCCTGGGGATCCTCCCGACTCAGGTCAAACTCAAGTCTACCGCATTGCAGGCGGATTCTTTACCACTGAGCCACTGTAACTGACGTCGTTTGTGTGTGTGTGTGTGTGTGTGTGTGTTTTTTTAATGAATTATCTACAATATAGTATTCCCTGCTGGCTCAGATGGTAAAGAATCTGCCTGCAATGCGGGAGACCTGGATTCAATCCTGGGTCAGGATAGATCCCCTGAAGGAGGGAATGGCAACCCACTCCAGTATTCTTGCCTGGAGAATCCCATGGACAGAAGAGCCTGGCGAGCTACAGTCCATGGGGTCGCAAAGAATTGGACATGACTGAGCTACTAACACTATACTACTATCTACATTATCCTATGTGAGATTTCAAATTAGTAGGAAAAAAGTTGCATACTGTGTTCAGCTGTGCAGCATATTACATTCAAAGTTGATTAAGCAATTACTGGGCACTTACTGACTACCCTCAAAGAGCTGGTGTTGAGAAACAATTATATACAAAACACTAAAGTCAGTTGTAGAAATCTGCAAATGTTTTAATCTTGGCACTTGATTGAACAGCTTGAGAGAGATGTCATAGAAAGAGATGTTTGAACTGCATATTAAATTTGAAGGAATTCACCAAAATTATGGAAGAGTACAGATGAAAGCTAAGAGATGTGAAAATATGTCATTTGTTACATGTACTGCCAGCTGCCATGTATTCCCATCTAACCCTCATCCCATGCATAATCTCTGTATCTCTCTTTAAACAAATAAGCTCAAAGACAGCAGAGGCCAAGTCTGTATTTTCATGCTGTGTTTTCAGTGGCACATGCCAGCTGCAAAATAAATATTTGTAAGATGAATGAATGAACAAAGAAATGAGAAAATGAAACAAACACTGAACCAGAAGTAGTTCTGCCCAAGGAAGGCTCAAATAACGATAAGTTTTGCTCTAAATGCAAAGAATTTTTTTCACAGAGTTAATGCAAAGCCATTAAAAGCCCCTCTAAAACTGATTTCTTTTTTAAAAAATTAAAAAGTATTCTTTTATTTTTCCAGCTTTATTGAAGTGTGAACTGGTTAACTTATCAGAATATTAACATGAATAACATTCTACACACACCTTGACCACTGGTGTAGCTAATACAGATGTACCTTTATTTTCTAGAACATTGGCTTTCAAACTTTTTATTTAAGCAGCAGGATACTTTTTTCAAAGAGGATTCTATCTTAAAGCTCAATATAAACAACAAAAAAGGGAGGTCTGCAGAGGCAGGTGGGTGAAGGCAAAACCTCTGCCTTCTCTACCCAGCCCACCTGGCGGGGATCAGAAGTCACTTTCCTGGAATAGGTCAAAACTTAAAGAGAACTTCTTAAATGGAAGAATCTTTAGTTGGTTCTGTTTTAAAATTATAATAGTAACTGATTCTTTTCCTTGAAGGCTAAATATAAAAACAGTTATAAAATCTGCCATCTGTTTCTCTTTCTATAATAGATTTAAAACTTTTCATTTCTCCCTGATGATTAATGGTAGAAGGCATTGTGAATAATCATCATCCATTTTTAAAGTATTTCATTCCAAAAAGTAGGTTAAAGCAACTGTGAGTGACACAGAAAGCACTGGACAAAGGCAGAAGATTTGGGGACTAGTTTTAACACTTCCCTTACCTGAAGACACAGTCTTAGTTAAACCACATAACTAACATCCTCTGTCATCTTACTTACCTTGTTAATAAAATGTAGTGGTTATTAGAATTACGAGGTGGCAAGAATACACAGAAGAACTGTACAAAAAAGATCTTCATGACTAAGATAATCACGATGGTATGATCACTCACCTAGAGCCAGACATCCTGGAATGTGAAGTCAAGTGGGCCTTAGAAAGCATCACTACGAACAAAGCTAGTGGAGGTGATGGAATTCCAGTTGAGCTATTTCAAATCCTGAAAGATGATGCTGTGAAAGTGCTGCACTCAATATGCCAGCAAATTTGGAAAACTCAGCAGTGGCCACAGGACTGGAAAAGGTCAGTTTTCATTCCAATCCCAAAGAAAGGCAATGCCAAAGAATGCTCAAACTACTGCACAATTGCACTCATCTCACACGCTAGTAAAATAATGCTCAAAATTCTCCAAGCCAGGCTTCAGCAATACGTGAACCATGAACTGGCAGATGTTCAAGCTGGATTTAGAAAAGGCAGAGGAACCAGAGATCAAATTGCCAACATCCGCTGGATCATGGAAAAAGCAAGAGAGTTCCAGAAAAACATCTGTTTCTGCTTTATTGATTATGCCAAAGCCTTTGACTGTATGGATCACAATAAACTGTGGAAAATTCTGAAGGAGATGGGAATACCAGACCACCTGATCTGCCTCTTGAGAAATCTGTATGCAGGTCAGGAAGCAACAGTTAGAATTGGACATGGAACAACAAACTGGTTCCAAATAGGAAAAGGAGTACGTCAAGGCTGTATATTGTCACCCTGCTTATTTAACTTATATGCAGAGTACATCATGAGAAACGCTGGGCTGAAAGAAGCACAAGCTGGAATCAAGATTGCTGAGAGAAACATCAATAACCTCAGATATGCAGATGACACCACCCTTATGGCAGAAAGTGAAGAGGAACTAAAAAGCCTCTTGATGAAAGTGAAAAAGAAGAGTGAAAGTGTTGGCTTAAAGCTCAACATTCAGAAAACTAATATCATGGCATCCGGTTCCATCACTTCATGGGAAATAAATGGGGAAACGGTGGAAACAGTGTCAGACTTTATTTTTGGGGGCTCCAAAATCATTGCAGACGGTGATTGCAGCCATGAAATTAAAAGACGCTTACTCTTTGGAAGGAAAGTTATGACCTACCTAGATAGCATATTCAAAAGCAGAGACATTACTTTGCCAACAAAGGTCCGTCTAGTCAAGGCTATGATTTTTCTAGTGGTCATGTATGAATGTGAGAGTTGGTCTGTGAAGAAAGCTGAGAGCCGAAGAATTGATGCTTTTGAACTGTGGTGTTGGAGAAGACTGTTGAGAGTCCCTTGGACTGCAAGGAGATCCAACCAGTCCATTCTAAAGGAGATCATTCCTTCCTTTGGAAGGAATGATGCTAAAGCTGAAACTCCAGTACTTTGGCCACCTTATGCAAAGAGTTGACTCATTGGAAGGAGTCCCTTGGACTGAGAGCCGAAGAATTGATGCTTTTGAACTGTGGTGTTGGAGAAGACTGTTGAGAGTCCCTTGGACTGCAAGGAGATCCAACCAGTCCATTCTAAAGGAGATCATTCCTTCCTTTGGAAGGAATGATGCTAAAGCTGAAACTCCAGTACCTTGGCCACCTTATGCAAAGAGTTGACTCATTGGAAAAGACTCTGATGCTGGGAGGAATTGGGGGCAGGAGGAGAAGGGGACAACAGAGGATGAGATGGCGGATGGCATCACCGACTCGATGGACATGAGTTTGAATGAACTCCGGGAGTTGGTGATGGACAGGGAGGCCTGGTGTGCTGCGATTCATGGGGTCACAAAGAGTCGGACACGACTGAACTGACGGATTAGGATTACAATTAGATTTTAGACTTTTGTGGTCACAACTCCAAGTAAGAAATACATTTTAAATCTTGATCTACTACACACATGTGCATATAAAACTTTAAAAATTTCATGAAATAATGCTTACTCTATGCTATATAGCTTAATATGTTTTACTCCACTGCATTTCGTTTACAAATGCTGGTCTTGACCCACTATGTTGGTTCTCTCTCCTACAGTTGTGACCCATAGTTTAAGAAACAGTGGACAAATTGTCTGTATGCCCTTTCTCATTATACAAACTATATTATATGTAACTATGTATGATTTTAATGTAATTAAGAGATAATATATGAAAAAGTTGGCTTAAAACTCAACACTCAAAAAACTAAGATCATGGCATCTGGTCCCATCACTTTATGATAAATAGATGGGCAAACAATGACAAACTTCATTTTCTTGGGCTCCAAAATCAGTGCGGCTGGTGACTGTATCCATGAGGTTAAAAGACGCTTGATCCTTGGAAGAAAAGCTATGACAAACCTATTAGAAAGCAGAGATGTTACTTTGCCAACAAAGGTCCATCTAGTCAAAGCTATGGTGTTTCCAGTAGTCATGTATGGATGTGAGAGTTGGACCATAAAGAAGGCTGAGCACCAAAGAATTGATGCTTTTGAACTGTGGTACTGGAGAAGACTCTTGAGAATCCCTTGGACTGCAAGGAGATCCAACCAGTCCATCCTAAAGGAAATCAGTCCTGAATATGCATTGGAAGGACTGATGCTGAAGCTGAAGCTCCACTTCAATACTCTGGCCGCCTGATGCAAAGAACTAACTCACTGGAAAAGACCCTGAAGCTGGGAAACGTTGAAGGCAGGAGGAGGAGACAACGGAGGATGAGATGGTTGGATGGTATCATGGACTCGATGGATGTGAGTTTGAGCAAGCTTCAGAAGTTGGTGAAGGACAGGGAAGCCTGGCGTGCTGCAGTCCATGGGCTCGCATAGAGTTGGACATGACTAAGGACTAAAATGAACTGAACTGATACATAAACCACATAATAAATCCCAAACAAAAAAACTAATATAAGTTGATTTTATCAGACACTGTCATAAGTACCCAAATTACAGTAACTCATTTCTTCCTTGCACAAAATATAAATGGGGAAATTGAGTCTCAGAAAGGTGACTGAACCAAGTTCTGAGTAAAAGAGGCAGGTACTCTGATTCCAGAGCCAGTGCACAATGGTCCTAACAAGGGTTAGTGAAGTATGCTCAATTTATACTTTTATAACAGATATATTGTCTGATCCTGCCCATTAAACAAGCAAAATATCTGATACAGAGATCAGGTTGTCTCTTTTTTGGTAACTCCATTTCATTATACTATAAGAACACCAGTCAGATGAATGAAATACTACTTGTGTAAGTGTTTGTGTGTGTCCATATATATAAACACAACATTTTATAGGTAGACTTAGATTTTTTCATCTCATTCTTATCCAAACCAAGCCTAAAATTGCAATTAATATATTGCAAAAATAAATTAATATAATGCAAAAATAAACTGTCAGTAAGTCTATTTGGTATATCTGTTTTTATTCTTTCCGTCTGTCACTGGTTCTATTACAACTGGGATTTGCTTAACTTGTCCTAGGGCTAAACATGTTGTCTTTTCCTAATGTTGACAATTTACTTGGTCAAGTAAATAGTCAAAATTTGATAGACAATATGGATTCAAAATGTGACTAATAACCCCAACGTACTCA
Organism: Bos grunniens; assembly: GCF_055505025.1. Lineage (NCBI taxonomy): Eukaryota > Metazoa > Chordata > Mammalia > Artiodactyla > Bovidae > Bos > Bos grunniens. The sequence goes on along the minus strand of NC_141166.1, from coordinate 52,367,005 downwards.
AATCATAAGTACTTTGGTTTACATAGACAAGTGTGGCCTGTGTTTAGAATTTCATTGAAAAATTCTTGGCATGTTTTTAATTTCTCCATTATAAATGACAAGTCAGACACATAAAATGCATACCCACTTCTCTGCCACTTTTGTAGGATAAGTAGAGAGAAGAATAAAGAAATATTTGGACTAATGTGTTAAAATATTTTTGGCATATCAAGTGGCCCTTTTCGTTGTAGAAGTAGAGCTATCATGAGAACTAAGGAAGGGCAAACAACAGACAAAAATTACAACAGCTAAATTAGCTATACTAGAAATCAGCTAATTTAAATTAGAAGACGCATCCCAAATGAATCTTGAGAAAAGAAAAGCATCCTAACTTGTTAGAGCTATAATCTCTAAAGTTCTCACTTGATTCATTATCAATAAATAATGAAAGATATTAACAAAGTAATCATTTAAGATGAGCCTGATTCAAATACCTTAAAAAAAAAACCCTATGCCATTTTGGGTTTAACTGTGCCCTTTCCTGGAGAAGGCAATGGCATCCCACTCCAGTACTTTTGCCTGGAAAATCCCATGGACAGAGGAGCCTGGTGGGCTGCAGTCCATGGGGTCGCTAGAGTCGGACACGACTGAGCGACTTCACTTTCACTTTTCACTTTCATGCATTGGAGAAGAAAATGGCAAACCACTCCAGTGTTCTTGCCTGGAGAATCCCAGGGACGGGGAAGCCTGGTGGCCTGCCGTCTCCGGGGTCGCACAGAGCCAGACACAACTGAAGCGACTTAGCAGCAGTGCCCTTTCCAGATATTTCTGTAATTCATGCTTATTGTTCAACTACATACCAGGGGTACCAAATTGGATGCAGTTTTCCAAAGTTCTGACATAGTCAGGGTCACTTAATTTAATTAGGTGAAGACTATTGGTTTTTTCCATGTTCTTGATCCATTTATTAGCCTGACCTTGAGGATCTATCATCAGAGGCCACCTTCTTGCATTCCTGAAAGGGAAAGGAAGACAATGCTGGTCAAGTCACAATTTGTCTCTATTTAAAGATGCATGTATCACTTTCTTACAGTTTATACTTTACAGTGTTATTTTGTAACTTGTTTTGAGAAACTGTGGTTCTTGAAGCAGAGACATTTAAATTGAACAGGCTACTAGAATGACAACTATAAAAGCCATCTGGCAAACTTAACACAAGTTCTTTTACTCCTTTTGGAAAATTACAATTTCTTAAATGTTAAAGGATATTTTTGAAAATGTTTGCTGTTCTTGCTACTTAAATCACAATGATAACCGTCAAGAGGACCAGAAATCAGGAAACTCCAATTCTTCACTAGGCCCTGCTGTTTATCAGTCCTGTGACCTTGGGCAAGCCACTTCATTTCTTCATCTTCTATCTGCTATCATTTGTACAAGAGGGAAAGAGAAAAGATGGGGACATCATATCTCTTTGAAATTTAGACCATTAAAGATATAATGATCTAAAAAAAAATATGTGAAGCAAAATTTTGTTTCATCTAATCTTCATAATGACAATCAACCCTTAAGTGTTAATACAGTTGTTGACCCAGTAACTTCCAGCACTTGTAAACTTAATGTCACATTTATATTGGGTTGGTCAAAAGTTCATTCGAGTTTTTCATAAGATCTTATGGAAAAACCCAAGTGATTTTTTTTTTTGCCAATCCAATAGTTCACTACATACTTGCCCAGAGAGTGTGAGCTTCTTATTGACTGAAATATATTCTATGAAAGTCAAGGTTTGCCCCATGAGAGAGCTCATACTTATTGCTTTATTCTCACTCATATCTCTTTTTGGGATAAGAACAAGAGCAGCGAACCACCACAAGGCACCCAGTTTACAGTTCAGGGTGTTGTTGGGTCACAAAGAGTTAACCAGTTTCAGCCATCTGGACATAGTATCCAACCACATAGCTTTCTGCTTTCTGTGAAACGTAAACAGCATTAAGATAACCATTCTTTTTCTTTTTCTTAGAAGTTTCAATAAACACGAGTTGTCACTTTGGCCAGTTTCCCTAAAGATACTCTTTAGGCAAGAGTACTCTTCCGTAAGTCAGCACAGCGAATTCATGCAGAGCATCAGAAGAGCAGGAGGAGGAAATAAAAGGTGACTGGGACAAAAGAAAAAAAAAGCTTGGGGTGAACCAGAATAATATATTCATTTCCATCTCATTATAATACAAACTTAGAATTTCATTGGATAATTTGTCCCAAATGGAAGCAACCACAGTTCTCCAATATTAGCATTATATAATGTATTAATCCGCCTGGGCAGCCATAACAAACTGCCACAGACTGTCTTAACAGAAACTTAGTTTCTAACATCTCTGGAGGCTGGAAGCTCAAGATCAAGGTGCTAGCAGAGGTCTCTGTCCTTGCTTTGCAGAAAACACAGACCTCTTGCTGTGTCTCAGGTGGCCTTTGCTCTGCACGTATGTCCACGGTATCTCTCCTTCTTCTTAGGAGGACACCATTCTCACTGGAAAAGGGTTCTGCACTTATGACCTTATTTAACCTTAACTATCACCTTGAAGGCCCTATCTCCAGATATAATAACACAGTGGATTATATCTTCAACATACGGTTTCGTAGTGGGTGAGGGGACAGAACTCATGTTATAATATTAATTACATTGAGGAAGAAATGAGACCAAAAGAATAGTGCAATATCTTAGATGCAACAAACTAATAAAAAGGGGATCCTATCCATAAGAAACTAAAGGAAGTGAGAGGGAAATTAGAAACAAAACTTACATCTAAGAGTTCATTCTGTTACACACTTTAGAAATATATTTAAGGTTGGAGGATTATGTGAGCGTTAGACAGCATTTATGCTTCCCTAAAGAAACTAAAATGACTCACTCTTCCTTCTGTTGCTTCCACATTTTTTTAGGTACAATACCATGTTCATGCTGTTTCTTTGTCCAAAATGTACCTTTTCCCATCCTCTCATGTTCAAGTACTACCTACATTTCATGGCAAACTCAAATGCTATCAGTCCACAAAGCCTGTCTTGATATCTTTTGTCATGGAACTTCTTTAGCCATTCATCCATATTATATTTATGTACTTCCCTATAATGATATTTTATTATGGTAATTCTATAATTTATTAGCTGCATCATTCAACTAAATTATATATCCTGAGGGAGGAACCATGCTGACTCTTTTTTATCCTCTTTCCCTAAATCAAATAAAATTTGCATGTGATAATCCACTGAAGTGGCAATAGCAAAAAAAAAAAAAAAAAATCTGATAAAGACCATACAAGTTAACACATTCTAAAAATGAACAGTTTATAAGAGATTACACCTGAATGAAGAATACTGGTCCAAAGAACACCATCTCAAAATCAGAAGAAAGGACTTCTGGTGTTGACCAAACCTGGTGAAGTTCATTAAAGCCTGTATCTGTCACTGATTACACTGAAGACAGTAGGACAAAATACAAAAATCAACTATTTGCAGATTCTAAAAAGTAAGTAATAAGAAGTGAACGGAAGAAAAGTTAAAGCTTGAGGAATGACGGATAAGGGAGTGGTGACCTTCTTGTACATGTGTGCGTGCATGTGTGTGTTTTCTGTCTTCTGGTTTTGATCTGAGAATAGGCCTAATGCAGGGATCCGTGCAGCAGGCACAGGTAGCAGAAACTCAAAACAGAAGACTGAGAAAATAATCACGCGTGAGCCAGAGAGCACTGAGGGGATCTCTCTGTTCTCTCTCCCCTGCCCGCAGGTCAGCCCTACCACATTACAGCATTACCACAGCAGAGCGCTCGTGACGCAGTCACCTAAAACACTGAGTGAAAATCTCTCTCTCTGGATAGAAGAGCTGGAAAAGGGGACCTCTGTTGTGCCTAGAGTCTGAGGGGTGTCATAACCTGTTCATGCTGCTATTACAGGATTCAATCCAAAATTACTCAATATACAAAGCACCAGAATGTGACTAATTCTCAAACACCCGTGGCAGATTCATGTTGATGTATGGCAAAACCAATACAATATTGTAAAGTAACTAGCCTCCAGTTAAAATAAATAAATTTATATTAAAAAAAAAGGAATAAAGGAAAGCAACGATAAATTTGACTTCAAAAAAGAACCCTTTAAAGCAGTTATTATAACAACACTTCATTTGGTAAAGGTGAGTACTTTTAAAAACAAATGGAAAGAGGTATTCTAGCAGATAAATAGAAAGTATGACAAGATCAAATGAAAATTTTAGAACTGAAAAGGAAAATATCTGAAATAAAAATTTCACTGTAAGAACTCAATAGTAGACAATCAGTGAACTTGATGACTTATGAATAAAAATTATCCTATTTGAATAATAAAAAGGATAGTAAAAAAAGAAATAGAGTCTCAAAGACTTGTGAGAAAATATTAAAAGGTTTAATGTTCATGTCATTTGGGCTAGAAAGAAGAAACAGATTGGTGTGGAAAACATATTTTAAAAAACTGTTGAAACTTGCCTAAATTCAGTGAAACACGTAAATTCACAGCTTCACAAAACTCAATTCTGAAAAGGAGAAACTAAAAAACCAAAAAACCCCCACCCACACCCAGCCTCATTATAATCAAACTGCTGAGAACCAAAGATTTGAAAAAAATATATTTTTAAAGCATCAGAGAGTAATGATATATTACATTTAGATGTCAATTATTCAAAAGACTGCAGATTTTATATCAGAAATCATGGAACAAGAACACAGTAAAACATATTTAAAGTGTTGAAAGAAAAGAACGGTCAACCCAGCATTCCATGTCCACCGAAAATATCCTTTAAGAATAAAGGCAAAATGAAGATGTTCTCAAAATTATGGGCCAGCAGATCTACTCTAAACAGATGCTAATGCTAAAGTTCTTCACCCTTAGGGGAAATGATGCTACAGTGAATTTTAGAAATAAATGAGGAGCAAAAATGGTAAATAGAACAGGCTATTTCCCCCTCTTAAGTTCTTTCAAATGTATATGAATACTGAGGCAAAACACTGAGTGTGTGTGGACGGGCAGAGTTTCAATGCATGTAACACATATGACTGCTACTAAGTTGCTTCAGTCGTGTCTGATTCTGTGCGACCCCAGAGACGACAGCACACCAGGCTTCCCTGTCCCTGGGATTCTCCAGGCAAGAACACTGGAGTGGGTTGCCATTTCCTTCTCCAATGCATGAAAGTGAAAAGTGAAAGTGAAGTCGCTCAGTCGTGTCCGACTCTAGCGACCCCGTGGACTGCAGCCTACCAGGCTCCTCCATCCATGGGATTTTCCAGGCAAAAGTACTGGAGTGGGGTGCCATTGCCTTCTCCAATACTTATGACTACAATAGCATAATCAGGGGAGGGTGGAGAGGACTTGTACAGTTACAAGGCTTCTACGTTTTAACTGAAATGGTATAACATCTCTAGATAGATTGTGAAAATTTGTACTGAAAAATAATGCAAAGTATTATAGTTAAAAATTGATTAATTAAAATGGGATACTAAAAATGGTGGATCATTCAAATATTCTAAAATAACAAGAAATGGGGAAGAGGGCAACAAAAAATCAGATGTAAAAACAGAAAAATAATAATCTGTTACATCTAATTTCAATGATAGCAACCACACCATGATTGGATGGCATCATCAACTCAATGGACATGAGTTTGAGAAAACTCTGAGAGATAGTGAAGGACAGGGAAGCCTGGCATGCTGCAGTCCATGGGGTCACAAACAGTCAGACACGACTTAGTGACTGAACAACATGATGATATATGTAGTCTGCATGGAAGGAAGGAATTTAGATATATAGCAGTGGTGCATTTCAAAGGATTTTGCTGTTTTCCTCTTTACACACACACACATACATACACAAAATTAGATCAAAACAGACAAATAAAGGTGGGTGTTCTTCTCAGTTATTATTGCTGCTGAAATAAACCTAATTTATCTGACTCCTGTAGAAGTTAAAACTTAAAGACATTTTTTAGAAGCAGAGTTATATTCGATATAGGTATGACCTACTCACCAAGCTGCTAAATAATCCCAATACTTTCCCTGTGAAACATTCAGATATTATCCAATTACATTCAGTGTTATCACTAGTCCTTGAAATTCTGATCAGCCAAGGACCTTCAAGTGTCAGTAGCTCTAAAAGTTAAGTATGTTCTAACTTGTCCAAATTTTATATATTCTTCCAGTTTCCTAAATTATTGACTCCTCCTTCAGCTGAGATAGTATGTGAAAAGTATCTAACACAAAATCAGGTCTTTAGTAAGTGCTCTGTATTAGATATTATTATCAAGTAAGTATCTCTGGGGAAGGAAGAAGACACTGACAAGGAACACTTATCTGACACTTCAAAATGATCAAGCATGCGCACTCACTCCCTCAGTTGTGTCTGAATCTTTGTGACCCTTTTTGGGCTGTAGCCCGCCAGGCTCTTTTGTCCAAGAAATTTTCCAGGCAAGAATCCTGGAGCCTATTGTCATTTCCTACTACAGGAAATCTTCCCAGTCAGGGATAAAAACCTGTATCTCCTACACTGGCAGATGGATTCTTTACCATTGAGTCACTTGGGAGACCCTCAAAATGATCACCTTAACCTATTTCCTGAAACCTCTCAGTAAAAGATTACCAAAATCATTGACAAAAAAAACCAAGAATGAAAAATGTTACTATTTCCTTCTTAGTAAGGTTTCTACCATTACTTCTTGCTAAGAATACAACACTTTTACAAACAAATAGCAAACACGTAGGGGTTATGGCTCATTAAAACTATTTTTCTACTTCCTGAAATGGGAGTTCATCTTGAAAAATAATCACTGAAAGATTTGGAATCTTAAAAGTGGAAATACTCATCAACAGTTCCAGTATTATTGAAATATGACTGGACCTAAAAGAAAGGGTAGTTATTTGCTGGAAACTAACAAGTGTATTATTCTCCACTGAATAGATAACAGTTATAGGAATAGGTTTAGATGTCCTACTAGGTAGAACAAAGGAATATAAATCACAAACCAAAATAATAAATGCATAACTACTACTACATGGGACATTATCAATTATTTTCACAACCGTTTGAGAAGAGCAAAGGTTTTTTCTGAGGGAAACAGCAGCAGCAGCAGCAACAACAACTGGACTATTATTGAGGCTGAAGATAATCGGTCCAGCTGGACAAGGTAAAAGGTAGACTTCTTTATATTTCTACCGAAATTTTTAAAATAAAATTTTATTATCATTGTTACTTGTATAATATTACATTTTGACTTCTGCAGGATGCTCACCACCAAAGGATTAGTTTCCATTCACTACCAAACCTTTGATTCCCTTTACCTATCTCACCTTCCCCTCACACCCCTTCCTCTCTGGTAACCACTTTGCTCTCTGTATCCATGTGTTTGCTTGTTTTGTTTATTATTGATCTACTTACTTATTTAATATTTCACATAGGAGTGAAAACATACAGTATTTGTCTTTTTCCATCTGACTTATTTCACTTAGCATAATACCCTCAAGGTCCATCCATGTTGTTACAAGTGGCAGGATTTCATCTTTTTTGTGGCTGAGTAGTATTTCCTGGGAAAGTTTAGTCCTTTTACAATAATCCAGTAAATAAATGCTATAAAAATCCATACGTCAGGATCATTTGCTGAACAGTTAAGAAATTTGTTCACTATAATTTTAATTTGTAGAATAATTTTCATAAATATTACTCATAAAAACTTAATAATAACTGGTTTTTACCCATGGTGGCTAATTCTGTTTTAAACATTTACATGCCTCAACCATTTTTACTTTAAGTAATATCATATCAAGTATTTTATCAGTAGTAAACTAACAACTAATCAAAACATGTAACACAAAACCGAATGTTTGCTACTGATGGTTTACTTGTGCTATTCCTAACATGCTAAAACCTCCAAGAAGACTGGCCCAGTGATAGAAGACCCTTCATAATGTGACCTTGAAAATAACACAATTAATAGTTGTCCTTACAGTAGGGCAGGGTGAAGTTCTTGGCTACTGAAAGGCAAGACCCCAAGGAAAGGTAAGGATGGATGAGCCTCCAGTATTCTCCCAACCTCATCTCCATGGGTTTTATCTACTAACCAGGAGATTCTAGGAATAGCACCACTTTTTGAAAAGCCCCAGTCAGTCCAGGACCCAGAAATATATCCATACCACTTAAGGTGGTCCCACACCCAGCAGGGACTAAGACATCATCACCACAAACTTACCCCTGGATGTTTCATTAACCTACAATAACAAAACCCTGTGTTCTATGAGAATAAAAATTTGGGACTTCATTCACTTATGGCAGGGTTTTGCGCTATTTGCTAAAAATTGATTAAAAATTAAGCAAAAGTCGTCTGAGGTTTTTAGTTTAATTACTACTGTCTCCAATACTCAACTGCTCCAACATTAATTGGAGAAGGATGTGCTCATCCATATTTAATTTAACTAATTTATTAAGCAATTTTTTCAATACTATAAAAGTTTACTAGCTGCATTAAAAAAAGGTATACAGAAAAACAAATCTATTGATTGACAGAGAACATTTGTGAGAAAAAAAAAATTTCCTTACATTATGATAATCCCATTATCAATAGAAAATGAGTCAGAAGGTAATCCAGCAATATTCCAGGCTCGAATTGTCACTGCTTCTCCCAGGATATTCATAAGGGAATAATCTTCAGAGCAGGGGATATCTCTTCTTTTGCACAAATTTGTCCACTCCTTGATTTGGTTCTTTGAGACATACACAAAGAGATATAAAAATGAGGCTGTTTTGTAAAGTCCTCAATTATACTTTGAGCCAACAAATCATGGCTGAAACTACCTTAAAGTTGATTTGTGTTCATCATATTTTTAAGTAAAATTATAATTCAGAAGCTCTACTATGTATTCAAATGAAAATTATATCTACTGTTAAGGTAAAATTTAGATAGATCACTTACTAGTGAATTCAGAACTTCGTATATGGAAAAAATAATTGCCAATTATGATTCTAAAGCTTCATTTGACAAAGTAGATGGAGGTTACCATGTTTTTCTATATATTTTCTTTAAGTTATGAAAATCAGTATTACTATAATATTGTGGTACGAAAGTAAATCCAATTTGAACCAGTAGGGGACACAGAAAACATCTGTATCAGACTCTCACTTATTCTGGGGGTGGGACTATAGCTGGGCTCTTAGGCACAAATAAGAATCAGGCCACACACTGGAGTTTTGCTTACCCCACCTGGGGCACAGTGTGCTAGGATGCTCAAGAATACAAAACGGTGCATCAAGCTTAGGTTCATACTCAGAAAATCAGAAATCAAGGTCCAATATGAGGTTACAGACCAAAGGGTTCAGAAATAGTGAAAAACATGACTGGAGAGAAAATAGGTTAGGAAGGGGCATATATATGTGGTATTGATACCAGTCCATGGGCAAATAAGGATGCTGTGTGTGCCAAGTGTGTGCCTAGCCAAGAGGGCATGGTAGGCACTACCATCTCCCTCAGGTTCCTGCTGAGTAGATTGGACCAATATTCCTTTGGTACATGAAAACGCTATGATGGTTTGGGGACAATTGATGCCTTTCATGACCTTGATTACCTGGTTATTCCCTAGAATGGCCCACAGCTGTGTCTGTGTGATGTTCTCTCAAGAGTCAATTCAGATTATGAACCTTTGTCAGGAATATCGACAAAATGATACTGTGTTCTTCTCACTGCAGCCCATCCATGGCCCAGAATTTCACACTGTCCATTTATAGATGATACTTTTATTTTGATTAAAGTGTTTCCTACCAGGCTTTTCTGTCATAATTATATGATCTTAGGTATGATTAAGGCTTTCTTGGATGGTGGGACACAACATAAAGTCACTCATTAGATGAGAGGCAGAACTCCATTACTCAAAGCTCCAAATAAGAGAAACCTCCCCAACAGGAGGCTACACCTGACACAGGGTAATAGTGAGCTTGAACTGTAGCGGGCAGTTTACAAATGTCAAGCAGAGTGGGGTGGAGTTGGCTAGGTTTCCTGGGCTTCCTGAGGACTGGTCTCTGGAGTAGTTCCACAGGCACTGGAAAGAAGGGACTAGGTATCTGGGGGGTTTCTGGAAGTTGTGAAAGTGAAAGTCACTCAGTCGTGTCCGACTACTTGTGAGTCCATGGACGATATAGTCCATGGAATTCTCCAGGCCAGAATACTAGAGGGGGTAGCCTTTCCTTTCCCCAGGGGATCTTCCAACCCAGGAATTGAACCCAGGTCTCCCACATTGCAGGTGTATTCTTTACCAGCTGAGCCACAATGGAAGCCCTCTGGAAGTTGGGTATGTGCCTATTGTAACCCAGGATTATCATAGCCTGATAAGGGAAATGGTTGAGGTGAGGGCTTAGCAAACTGCCCATAAAAGGGAATCCAGAGTTGTTAATCATGATTCAAGATTGAGTTAAGACAGCACACTCATGAATACTTAATAAGCATCGTCTGCGTTTTTTATTTCCCATGAAGTGATGGGACCAGATGCCATGATCTTTATTTTTGGAATGTTGAGCTTTAAGCCAACTTTTTCACTCTCCTCTTTCACTTTCATCAAGAGGCTTTTGAGTTCCTCTTCACTTTCTGCCATAAGGATGGTGTCATCTGCATATCTGAGGTTATTGATATTTCTCCCGGCAATCTTGATTCCAGCTTGTGCTTCTTCCAGTCCAGCGTTTCTCATGATGTGCTCTGCATATAAGTTAAAAAAACAGGGTGACAATATACAGCCTTGACAAACTCCTTTTCCTATTTGGAACCAGTCTGTTGTTCCACGTCCAGTTCTAACTGTTGCTTCCTGACCTGCATACAGATTTCTCAAGAGGCAGATCATGTGGTCTGGTATTCCCATCTCTTGAAGAATTTTCCACAGTTTCTTGTGATCAACACAGTCAAAGGCTTTGGCATAGTCAATAAAGCAGAAATAGATGTTTTTCTGGAACTCTCTTGCTTTTTCTATGATCCAGCGGATGTTGGCAATTTGATCTCTGGTTCCTCTGCCTTTTCTAAAACCAGCTTGAACATCAGGAAGTTCATGGTTCACGTATTGCTGAAGCCTGGCTTGGAGAATTTTGAGCATTACTTTACTAGCATGTGAGATGAGTGCAATTGTGTGGTAGTTTGAGCATTCTTTGGCATTGCCTTTCTTTGGGATTGGAATGAAAACTGACCTTTTCCAGTCCTGTGGCCACTGCTGAGTTTTCCAAATTTGCTGGCATATTGAGTGCAGCACTTTCACAGCATCATCTTTCAGAATTTGGAATAGCTCAACTGGAATTCCATCACCTCCACTAGCTTTGTTCGTAGTTATGCTTTCTAAGGCCCACTTGACTTCACATTCCAGGATGTCTGGCTCTAGGTGAGTGATCACACCATCGTGATTATCTGGGTCGTGAAGATCTTTTTTGTACAGCTCTTCTGTGTATTCTTGCCATCTCTTCTTAATATCTTCTGCTTCTGTTAGGTCCATACCATTTCTGTCCTTTATTGAGCTCATCTTTGCATGAAATGTTCCTTTGGTATCTCTGATTTTCTTGAAGAGATCGCTAGTCTTTCCCATTCTGTTGTTTTCCTCTATTTCTTTGCATTGATTGCTGAAGAAGGCTTTCTTATCTCTTCTTGCTATTCTTTGGAACTCTGCACTCAGATGCTTATATCTTTCCTTTTCTCCTTTGCTTTTCACTTCTCTTCTTTTCACAGCTATTTGTAAGGCCTCCCCAGACAGCCATTTTGCTTTTTTGCATTTCTTTTCCATGGGGATGGTCTTGATCCCTGTCTCCTGTACAATGTCACGAACCTTATTCCACATAGTTCATCAGGCACTCTATCTATCAGATCTAGGCCCTTAAATCTATTTCTCAATTCCACTGTATAATCATAAGGGATTTGATTTAGGTCATATCTGAATGGTCTAGTGGTTTTCCCTACTTTCTTCAATTTAAGTCTGAATTTGGCAATAAGGAATTCATGGTCTGAGCCACAGTCGACAGGTATAGTATGTCATCACAGATAAACTCTGGTTAGAAATTTAAGTGGCTCAATTCAACATCTATAAGAATGTAGCAGCAGAGAATAAGTTAAATTAACATGAGGGCCTCTGAACGAGCACATAAAAATACAAGCCAAGAACCCTGGATAATAATCAGGTGGCAAAATAGATGGTGGAAATGGAAAACTGACCATTCAGGGTGATATCTTGTTTGGAAGAAAAGCTATCACAAACCTAGACGGCGTATTAAAAAGTAGACATTACTTTCCTGACAAAGGTCCGTATAGTCAAAGCTATGGCTTTTCCAGTAGTCATGTATGGATGTGAGAGTCAGACCATAAAGAAGGCTGGACACCGAAGAATTGATGCTTTTGAACCGTGGTGTTGGGGAAGACTCTTGAGAGTCTCTTGTACAGCAAGGAGATCAAACCAGTCAATCCTAAAGGAAATCAACCCTGAATATTCATTGGAAGGACTGATGCTGAAGCTGAAGTTCCAATGTTTTGGCCACCTAATGTGAAGAGCCAACTCCTTAGAAAAGCCCCTGATGCTGGGAAAGATTGAAGGCAAGAGGAGAAGGGAGACAAGAGAGGACAAGATGGTTGAATGGCATCACCAGCTCAATGGACATGAGTTTGAGCAAGCTCCAGGAGATGGTGAAGGACAGGGAAACTGGTGTGCTGCAGTCCATGGGGTCACAAAGAGTCAGATGTGACTGAGTGACTGAACAACAATTTGGTGAAAGTATGTACCACCACCAGAGCAGTTTTGACTTTGATTATCGGTAGGGAAAAGATCTCTTTAAAATTTCAAATTAAAACATGTATAATATCATATAAGAAACGAATCGCCAGTCCAGGTTCGATGCAGGATATAGGAAGCTTGGGGCTGGTGCACTGGGATGACCCAGAGGGATAGTATGGGAAGGGACGTGGGAGGGGGGTTCAGGATGGGGAACACGTGTACACCCATGGTGGATGCATGTTGATGTATGGCAAAACCAATTCAATATTGTAAAGTAAAATAAATTAATTAATTAATTTAAAAAAAAGAAAAATTAACATTAAAAATAAATTTTAAACCTCCCCCCCCCAAAAAAAAAAGAAAAGTTCAAATTAATTCAACTCCAGGGCCTGTATGTCCTTACAGCAACGTAGAATTTTGTCTTTGAGACTGGCATGGGCATTACAATCGAACATGTGGCCCCAGTAATGTCAGGAGAATTGGAATTTTCTACATTTTATCATGAGGAGTACTAGAAAATCTAAAAGGGTGGATGAATAATTGACAACTACTCAGGTTCAAGACTGGACAGAGGGGCTGTAGCTACTTACTATGGGCTCTTGGTATCCAAAACCTTTGATGTTAGAGCAAAAAAATAAAAAAACCAAGATTGTTTTAAAGCCTTTTGCCTCACTTGGGTTTCCTAGTAGCAGACTCTGACATGAAGATTTATGTGAAGTGATTTGTCAGGGTCCAGCCCCGGCTGATCCAGGGTATTCGAAGAGGGGACGGCATCGGCGACTTATTTAAATATTAATTAGAGATATAAAGAGTAATAGAATGAGGATAGCTCAGCAGGAAAATTCAGTGGAGAAAAGAGGCTGAGTAGCTTGGTTTACGCGGGAAACCAATAAAACTTCAAGACAAGAAGCTTGCACCACTTACGTAGGCCGCAGGCGTCCTTCCGTTCTCCTGAAGGAGAGGAGACACTGAGGCCTCCCTGGTTGGATCTTAGAAGCCCAGGCAAAGTTAGTAAGCATGGCGGGTTCCGCGCTCCAGATGGAGACTCAGCCAGAATTTGAGAGAGAGAGAGACATGGGGAGACCAGTCTTTCGAGGAACTGATCCCAATTCTTTATTTTCCAGAGTCTGTTTTTATACACTGAGATGTTATACAAAAGTCACACGGGGTCAGCAGTCCTGACTTTTATTAAAGTCAGGTGCTTCATACAAATGTATACAGAGGTCTTAGGAGTGTTACATCATTTTCTGGCCAGGGGGGCCTGCTGACAATTTATGACCCTCTCCTTGTGACAGTGGTCAGTCAACACTTATTTCTCCAGGGGTGATTATTCTTAAAACAGACGCCACCCAAATAAAGTTACATTCCTATAGGGTGAGGGTGTAGTGGGTTTTAGTTAAGGAAAGAATTTACTTAGCCTAAGGTCTAACGTGATTTATATCAAAGGTTAATACTTATTTCTTCTATATATTCATTAATGTGTATAAGGGCAGGGGATGTGGAGTCTTAGCAACAAACATTGGCTCAACAAATGAAAAACCCTTCACCAATACAATTTCTAATCAGCCCACTATATTTATACTAATGGTTTTCTAACTTTTCTAAGGAACCTGTTTTTAGAAGGTTTAAAGCATCTCGTGCCTCTCACGGTTGGGAGGCTGTGAGCAATCACATGTGGCCGGACAAGCCTGTCAGGCAGGCTAGAGAACCTTCAGAGGAGTTTGTAAGTTTGGAACACTCCTGTCATGCCCAGGAATTATTATTAACTGGAGCTCTAAGTTAACTCCTTCTCCAAAAGAGGTGGTGGGGGACAACCCCCAGTAAAGTCAGAGGTGTAGGTGAGAGCACAAAGTAGTAAAGTAGGCAGGCTCTGGTTATGGGGGTAGATGCTCAAGGATTTCTAGGGGGACTCCTGAGGCTCAATCCCGCCTTTGCGTATGTCGAGCCTCCTTCCTCATGACCTTTGCCATGGGCGGAGAACCTCCTGCCGGCTCCCCGCAGTGATTTATTAAGGAAGAGATATTAAGAGAGTCAGTATAAGGATGGGGAAGAAGCCAATAAAAGGTGGTGGATTGGCCAAAGTTCTGCACAGGTAGTTTCAGTTTGATCCTATAGTGGGTGTAAGTTATTCCATGGATTTGTGTCAACCAGAAGGAAGAGAGACAGACCTTCAGGCTCTCACATCTGTCTTTCATTAAGGCCCATCTCAAAGGGAAGTAAATTCCCAGGCAATTTTAGCTCTCCAGTTCAGTTCAGTTGCTCAGTCGTGTCCGACTCTTTGCGACCCCATGAATTGCAGCACGCCAGGCCTCCCTGTCCATCACCAACTCCCGGAGTTCACCCAGAGTCACATCCATCAAGTCAGTGATGACATCCAGCCATCTCATCCTCTGTCGTCCCCTTCTCCTCCTGCCCCCAATCCCTCCCAGCATCAGAGTCTTTTCCAATGA
Organism: Bos grunniens; assembly: GCF_055505025.1. Taxonomy (NCBI): domain Eukaryota; kingdom Metazoa; phylum Chordata; class Mammalia; order Artiodactyla; family Bovidae; genus Bos; species Bos grunniens. Next base: position 52,351,792 of record NC_141166.1, on the reverse strand, counting down.
GTCAACTCTTCGCATGAGGTGGCCAAAGTACTGGAGTTTCAGCTTTAGCATCATTCCTTCCAAAGAAATCCCAGGGCTGATCTCCTTCAGAATGGACTGGTTGGATCTCCTTGCAGTCCAAGGGACTCTCAAGAGTCTTATCCAATACCACAGTTCCAAAGCTTCAATTCTTCAGTGCTCAGCCTTCTTCACAGTCCAACTCTCACATCCATACATGACCACTGGAAAAACCATTGCCTTGACTAGACAGACCTTTGTTGGCAAAGTAATGTCTCTGCTTTTTAATACGTTATCTAGGTTGGTCATAACTTTCCTTCCAAGGAGTAAGCGTCTTTTAATTTCATGGCTGCAGTCACTATCTGCAGTGATTTTGGAGCCCCAAAAAATAAAGTCTGACACTGTTTCCACTGTTTCCCCATCTATTTCCCATGAAGTGATGGGACCGGATGCTGGGCAAAGTGGGTTCTAAGAACCCAAGGGAAGTCAGCCAAAGTAAACCACAGGCACTGGTTGTTTGATGTGAAAGCACAGGAAGCCAGGTGGGGATCTGGGTAGAGAACTGAAGTTGCTACTATTACCCTTGTGTTTAGAATCAAATGGGAAACTTTTGATGAGCATAAATTGCCAGCTGCCCTGACCCAGGAGAAAGAGATAAATGATTACAGTGTAGGATGTGGAGAATAAATTCAAAGGAAGGAACAGTGACAGTAGAGACTAGATAAGTAAAAGCCTAGGTTGCTACAGTAAAACAAGGAAGAGATAAAATTGCCTTCAAGTCTTCTTAGATGGGATGGGATGATGTGTCTACTTGAATCAGAGGTGGGGACAGTGGATGTGAGTTCATGGAAGAAGCTATGAGCTTAGATCTTTTGTCTAGCTGAAGTGTTGCTTTGCTTCTGTCAGTAAATTTCAAGGTCTCAGGTCTGGTCTCAATGCTTTTCAGAAGCATTTGTGTGGGTGGTCCAACTGGTAGCCCTCATTCTAGTGGAAGCAGGTGACTAGGGAGTGAGCACAAGATGCTGTGTTTTGGAAGGAGTCATTGGAGAGGGCTGGATTTGGAGGGGTGCCCCAGAATGCTGACTTTCAGCATGGCACTGGAGCCAGTGCAGACACTCAGGGTACGGTGGGGACTAACAGAGAAGTGTAGGAAGCGCTGCAGCTGCTTCTTCCAGTAGTCCAAGTTGACGTAGAAGAGTAGAAAGAGGGCTCAATGAAGATTCGGGTGATGACAAGTCTCATTTCCGCTCTGTCACTAACCATCTGTGTGGTTATGAGCAATTTTCTTAATCATTACAAGCCTCAGGCTCTAAAACTGTCAAGCAAACAAGTCTAAGACTAGGTAAATAGTGTCATATTAAATGTTAATTATTTGAACTACAAGATGTCAATGCTATCAGTTCAGTTCGGTTGCTCAGTCATATCCAACTCTTTGTGACCCCATGGACTGCAGCACACCAGGCCTCCCTGTCCATCACCAACTCCCAGAGCTTACTCAAACTCACATTCATTGCGTCAATGATGCCATCCAACCATCTCATCCTCTGTCATCCCCTTCTCCTCTGGTCTTCAATCTTTCCCAGCATTAGGGTCTTTTCCAATGAGTTGGTTCTTCTCACCAGGTGGCCAAAGTATTGAAGTTTCAGCTTCAGCATCAGTCCCTCCAATGAACACCCAGGACTGATCTCCTTTAGAATGGACTGGTTGGATCTCCTTGCAGTCCAAGGGACTCTCAAGAGTCTTCTCCAACACCACAGTTCGAAAGCATCAATTCTTCAGTGCTCAGCTTTCTTTATGGTCCAACTCTCACATCCATACATGACTACTGGAAAAACCATAGCTTTGACTAGACGAACCTTTGTTGGTAAAGTAATGTCTCTGCTTTTTAATATGCTGTCTAGGTTGGGCATAGCTTTTCTTCCAAGGAGCAAGCATCTTTTAATTTTGTGGCTGCACTCACCATCTGCACTGATTTGGGGGCCCCCCAAAATAAAGTCTGTCACTGTTTCCATTGTTTCCCCATCTATTTGCCATAAAGTGATGGGAACAGATGCCATGATCTTAGTTTTCTGAATGTTGAGTTTTAAGCAAACTTCTTCACTCTCCTCTTTCACTTTCATGTAGAGGCTATAATCGTAGATAGTTGTTCAAACACAAATGAAGACAGAAAGCTAAGAAGAATATGAAACTCATGTGCCAGGACAAGGGCTTCAAGAACCCAGAAGCCTGAAGACAGAAGCATGATCAATATGAGGAATTTAAACCAGTTTGCTTAAAAGCAAGCAAACAAACCAAAATAGTGGCCTCCAAGAATCAACCCTACTTAAGAGAAATCTTGAAATCAAGTGAATCTCAACTGAGACCATGAACAAAACAAATGCTTTGTAAAGTGACAAAGCCCCACTTTAGAAGTGGGTTTTCATTTTTCTCTCCTCCCTTGACACCAGAAGCTATTGCCAAATGCTTCAAATTTCTCTTTATTCTCATTGCCTTCTTCTGCTTTGGAAGGGCCATGTCCTGGGTTGTATTCCTAAAGAGAGCTGAAGAATACGCTGGGTCTCATTGAGAAAGAAACCGAAAAGTGGAAGAAAAAAGCTGGGAGAAGAAGTAGGGTTAGGAGTGGGGTCAAGGATAAGACTGAGGCAGAACTCATCAGAGGGGTAGGAATTTGAAGCAGGGAACTTGGTATTTATTTTCTTAGGAAAGATGCCCCTGATCAATTGTTTTTAGGCAGGCTCATCTTTTCCTAAACTAAAACTGAAGGTTTAAGATGCTTTAGCTTCTGAAATCATTTGAAAATGATTTATTATTGAGACTCATTGAGAGTAGTTGATTAAAAACATCAAAAAAAATCCTGATACCTTTATACTTGTTTATAAGAACTAAAATTTTATTACTAGGGCCTACCATTTCACATGATGTGCTAAAGTAGATCTTTTTGTTTCTAAAACAATTATAAGAGTATTTAATATAGTATTTTTTTGTCACCAAGCTAACTTACTGAATAATTAAAATACACAACTAAAAATCACTTGCGAACATTTTTCTCCCTCATACTTAGCAAGAAATCCAAACAACAACAACAAAAAATCCAAGATTAATGTTGGGTGTACCAGGAGGATCAAGAGGAGACCCTAGAGGTGGACAAGTATTTCCTACCTGTCGATAGTTAGATGTGAAGGCTCCAAGGTAAGCCACGACCCCTGAAGAAACAAGGATGTCCCCCGTCAGGTTGATGTACAGCTGCCCCAACTCCAGAGCTGTCTGGCTCCATCGTGTTTTCTCACCCCCAAGGCCTCCGATCAATTGTTCAGCTCGTTCTAGCTTTTTGCTGCACAGGTCAACCTCAAAAATAGAAGTAAACTTTTATCAACACCTACAAGTAGAGTAAGTTAAAAATTCTGCCAGATTTTAACCCCAGGGATACATTTTTAAATTACAAAGTTACACCTCGAGTTTTCCTTTTTTAGCTCTCTGTGGAAGAAAAACCTGCAGTAGTAGTTCACTGTGAAGACTGGAGAGTCCATGATCTTTTAGACTTTTTTCATAGTAAAGAGAGTGTTTTAATCTAATTTGTGAAACTCATAACAGGTATTTATCATATAACACAAACAACTGCTCTATTTAAGGAAATGAGCTACGGTTATGAGACACTGAAAGTTTTACCCTCCATTTTAATAATCAAAGTGCATTTTATTTTAAATATTCTATGAACGTTTCCCCCTAATTTAACTTACAGTTGATTTAATGATAATTTTAAAGGTTAAATGTTTAAAGGTTTTAATAATTTATGCTTACTTACAAAGCACAGTTTCCAAGCTGCTAAATTGTGTCAGCCTACTCAGACACTTGCAATTAACCTTAAATTAGGACATCAGTCAATAGCTGAGAGCCTACTTTGTGCATAAGGCTGTCAACCAAGTTTGATTATACATAATTAAGCAATGTTATTTTCAAAAAAGAGGAAGGATAATTACAAATGTGGAAAACTTGGGCAAAAGTCATTTTAAACCATGCAATAGCAATGTTCCAGTGGAATATCTGAATTATTTTGATTAATTATAAGTGACTTATCATTATTTTTAGAGGATGACAAGATTAAGTAAAGGTTATCTTAAAGTTCAAAATAAAATAATTTACATGAAAAGAAGTAAATTATTGATAAAAATAGAGACATTTAGATTATTTTAGAATGAGAATTTGGCTTGTACTTTTTCCTATGCTATTAATATTTATATTAATAATAACAAATGCCTTTAGTGTTAAACATATAGAATATCATAAGAGTTTATATAAAGATGGGTTTAAAAAAAGCAGAAGGTATGTAATTAGTAAGATTTTTGACACTTCTTTAAAAACCTTTCCTGTTAATTTTCCCTCTTTTTTTTTTTTTAATTTTCCCTCTTTTTATTACCTTTTGCATCCTGGTTTCTTTCTTCACACATTCTTCTCTCAACTAAAATGTTAAATCAGGTCTTGGACCATAATAAAGTTGTCATCAGAAACTACTATGTAAAAAATTTTAACCAAAATTTCTCTTCCAAAAGCAAGCTTTTAGTACACATATTCATTTTACATTACCATAATTTTATAACATTTTATTATGAAAAACAAATAATTTCAAACATACAGCACAGTTGAAAAATGTTTACAGTGAGCAACCACATATCTATCTGTTAGTTATATTATTTAAACAAAAATTGATCACTTGAAGACCATGTCAAATAATAGGACACATTTTTAAGATTAGCACAATATCACAGATTGTACAAATACAGAATTTGTGCACATATTGTACAGAAAGAAGCAGCCTAGTAGGATGGGAAAGAGAAAAGTATTAGAGTCAGATTGCCTGGACTTGGATCTAAACTTAGAAACTGGGTTGACCATGAGCAAGTTGCTTAACTTTTCTGTGCTTTAGTTTCTAGAAAATAATCTAAAAAGATTACCTCCCTCAGAAAGCTTTTGTGAGAATCAGTAACATAATATACATTGCTCTCAGAACAACAGTGCCTTGCACATGATAAGCACTCAATAAATGTTGACTGTATATCAAGATACTTGGACTTTTCTGGGGAACATAATCAGATCCTAGCAATTACTTTTTACAAAAGGTATCACTAAGTTGGAGTAATGATTTTAGTCTTAAAAACATTTCCAGTGGACACAGTATGGTTCTGGGTGTTGAGTTCTAATCTCAGCTCTGCCATTAACTTTCACATAACTGTTACTTAACAGTTTGGTTTTCCATTCTCTCACTCATAATGAAGAATGATTTAAATAATTTAGCTCAATATTCTAGTAATCTATAGTAGAGATGGTTGGTGATTTTTTTCTTTTTGTGGGATAAAGAGCCAGAAGATAAATATTATAGGCTTCATGGACCAAGAGGCAAAACTGAGGATATTATATAGAAACTTGTATAATCATTTAAAAATGTCAAAGTTATTATTAGCTTGTGGGCCATACAAAGGTGGGTTTATCCTGTGGTCCACTGCTTGCCAACTCCTGACCAGGAAGAAAACAGTATTGCTGTTTTTGTAGCTGCGTGAACATTATTCTTATTTAGAGTAACTGAAGATGTGCCTATGTCTTTCTGTATTATACTATACCTGGTTTTCTAAGTCAGCTTTCTTTTGTTTATTTAGTTCGAGTGTGTCCTGAAGCCTGGCCAGCTTGTCCTGAACGTCCCGAAGTGCTGCCTGCTTCTTTTTGAGACCATCCATAGCAATTTTAAGCTCCCCTTCAGCTGCAGCCAGTTTTATCTTTTTGGGAGCTACAATTTTTGCCACTCTGCCAAAAGTAAAATTGGAAAATTAAATACATGTTTAATATTCTAGTGTACTTTCCATCACTGAATTTACTTTTTAATTTTTTAAATTATGAAAGAATGATAACACATTTACAAGAAACTTGGAAAATACAGAACAAGATTATGTATAGCTCTACTATATATTACAATTATTTTAAGTAAATACATTAAGATTTTTAGGTAGAGTTTCAATATCAAACTCCCCAAATTAGTAGAACATACAGAAAGGTAGAAGGATATAGTAGACCTGAAGAGCACTGTGAACCAATTCAACATAATTAAGATTTACACAATTTTCACACAATAGTAGAATACATGAATTACTTTTCTAAAATCCTTATTATAACTCAAAACACATCTTCACATAAAACCTATACTGATTTCTATATCTTACATTTAACAAAGTTAATACCAGCAATAAAATGAGTCTCAAAATAGATATCAAATATATATAATATTTTCAAATAAGTGATTGCATATGTGTGTTAGTCGCTCAGTCATGTCTGACTCTTTGCGACCCCATGGACTACGGCCCGTCAGGCTTTTCTGTCCCATGGAATTCTCCAGGCAGGGTATCTTCCCGACCCAGAGATCGAACCCGGGTCTCCTGCATTACAGGTAGATTCTTTACTGTTTGAGTCACCAGGAAAACCCCTAAATAAGTGATTTTTTTTAAACCATAGATAAATATTAAATTGTTGCCAGTGTCAATTTTGGTGATTTTGGAAAAGGAGAATAAGCACATACATGTAAAATATTACAGTGTTTATGTAAACCAGTCTAACTCATTAAGGCTTAATAACAATGAAGAAAGGAAGGGTATTTTATTTATGTCATTTTGTTCTTTCATTTTAATTCTTATTATTTTGTAGATTAATCTTATTATTTTATTTTCATCTCAAAATAGTTAAAATGATACTGTATACACCCACTTCTTCAGTTCCCCAACTCTTTTGTTTTTTCTCTTCTAGGCTTATTATATACATATAACAATGATGCTCCTGTCTTTATATTTTACTTTTTTTCAAATATCAGAATATACCCTTAACTAAAACCAGATATCTTATAAATATGTATGTCAGTAATAAAAGGGACTATATAGGGGAAATTACAGATCTAAATTCTCTTCTAGAAAATGGAATCAGCGGGGTTACCATTCTAAATAAATGTATGTGTGCATGTGTGCTCAGTTGCTCAACTGTGTCTGACTCGTTGTGACCCTTTGGACTATAGCCCACCAGGCTCCTCTGTCCATGGGATTTTTCAGGCAAGAATACTGGAGTGAATTGCCATTTCCTCTTCCAGGGGATCTTCTTAACCCAAGGATCTAACCTGTGTCTCCCACATCTCCTGCATTGCAGGCAGATTCTTTACAGCTGAGCCATCAGGGAAATCCAAATAAATGATAAAACACTAAATTAAAATTTATCATTAACAGAATACATCATTGTCCAAAACATATATAGCATGTAATATAGATGTACACATCTCACAAATAGAATTGTGAGATTTAAAAATATCCTGTAATAGTTGCTTTTCAAAGGAATAACCAACAGTTTTTACTGTTTTGTATATGATATAAATGTTTCTCATATAATCATCCATATAGGCTGTTTGTTTCATCAAAGACTGTACGTTAGGTGTTGTTTTCAAAATGTGGTCCAAGACATGTCCCCTCCCCCTCGGGACTCCAATGAGGCTCTCCCTGTCAACTAAACATCTGTGTGAGGCTGTATTTTCTTCATATACTTTAGTCAAAACAACAGCCCACCACAGATTGAATGAAGAAGCAGATCTGAGAATCCAGCTGTCTTCTCTTAAAGAACATAGTAAAGAGATTTGCAAAAGTATAAAATGCCACCACTTTTCTTCCAAAATTTTTTGAAAATGTGGACTTTAAAAAAGAAGTATTTATGTAAAGTATTTGTTGCTTTTTAGAAATGAATCAGTAAATAATTTTTTTTAAATTCTCACTTTTAATTTCTAATATATTGATAAAAAGGTTGGGGGTCTATAATCATTTTTTAGAGTGTAAGAGGTTGAGATGGTTAGATGTCATCACCACCAAATCAATGGACATGAGTTTGAGCAAACCCTGGGAGATAATGAAAGACAGGGAAGCCTGGTGCTCCTCAGTCCATGGAGTCGCAAAGAGTCAGACATGACTTAGCCACTGAACAAAAACAACAAAATGTTGCTGAGTCCAAAAAGTGTAAATATCATTGTGTTATACTATGTAGTTGGTATAATCTTGCCTCCAGTAAACATGTCAGAGCAGACATTAGACCTGACTTTCTGAGGAGTCTCTCACCTATGTAGTTCATAGGTTTTATATTACCTGAAGAACCAACCTGAAAAAAAAAGTTTGTTTTCTTTTTTCTCACTACTTACTTATCATATGAATCCATTGCTATGACCCATTTGCACAGACCTTCGGCTGCTGTGGAAGCATTTCTTATCTTTTCTGGAACAAAATCTGGATTTGGAATATAATTTTTTCTTATGATGTTCATGTAAGCTGGAGGAATACTGTCCTTGTCATATTCATGAAGTGACTGCAGAAATCGAATGTCACCCAGAAGTCTTTTGGCAGGACCCCAGAAATCCTCAATCTTTTTCCCTGTACCTGTTGGGTCAGGGATTTTGTCGGCTTTGATGCCTTTCAAGATGCATATAGCTTCCATAACAAGCTTGACACCAGCGGGAGGACTCTTCATGGATTTTACCACTGTAATGTCCTTGAAATAACAACATGCAAGAATTGTTTACATTGACTTGTGTGGTTCCTATTTTCAAACTAAGCCATAAGATAGAAACTCGCTACTCACTGACAGTGAAGTGTCAGAAACTGCTGACAGTGATAGAATTGTATCATGAAGTGCTGAGAAGTTTATCTCAAAGGCAAAGTTAAAAATAAAAAAGAGTAATGGGAAAATACCCTGAGATCACTCACGACATGAAATCCACTTCAAGAACACATGAAAGAGCTTTTTATTGACTGTCCCAAAGTAAGAGCTTTGCTGCTTCTTAAAAACTATACAAGTTATAGATGCAAACAGAGAAATATAGAGAAACTGTACATATGTCTCCTGTAAAACCAATCACATATAGTTAACTCCTGTAAACATCTTACTTTATATTTCTCTACATCTTTTTCATGTGTATATGCTATAAACCAGTGTATCTGCCCTATTTTAACCGGTGGAATCATAGTATATCTAATATACATGCTGTTTTAAACTGTTCTATTTTAATAATATATAATAAACATACTCTTGTGCTAGTAAACATTTACATCATTTTTAATGCTGCATAGCTTTCTGATGTATAGATATGAACCATAATTCTAACACTCCATGCCTTTTTCTTTTTTACTATTACAATTAAAATCTTAATTTTTTTTAAAGCTTTTGACAAATATTGACAAACTGACCTGCAGAAAATATATAAGGGTGCCTGTTTTATTACATATACCCTTAACAACACGGGTAAGCATTCTATCAGGCAAAAGAAATTTTATTTTGATTTGTATTTCTTTGGGGGCTTCCCTGGTAGCTCAGCTGGTAAAGAATCCACCTGCAATTCAGGATACCCTGGTTCAATTCCTGGGTTGGGAAGATCCGATGGAGAAGGGACATGCTACCTACTCCAGTATTCCTTAGGCTTCCCTGGTGGTTCAACTGGTAAAGAAACCACCAGTGGTTTTACTGGAGTGGCTACCCACTCCAGTATTCTGTCCTGGAGAATTCCATGAACTGTATAGACTTTAAATACAAGTGAGATATGATGTATTTTCATACCCTTATTAACTATTTGTGTTTCCTCCTTTTTGAATTGGTACTTCTTTATATTATTTACTATATTATGTTAGAGCTACTTTTTTCCCTTAGTGATTTGTAAGAGCTTTACACACAGAAGTATATTAATATTTTATTTGCCATGCAGTTGAAAGATTTTTTCCCTTAGTGTTTCTAAACTTCTATCCATGGTGTTTATATGAAATAAAATGTGTTGATTTTTAGGTACTAAATTCATTACTTTTTTTAGGTACAAAAATGTACCATTACATTTTTAGGTACAAAAATTCTCTTATTTTTGAAAAATACAAGAGAGTATCCAGAGCACATATATTACAAACAATATTGCTTAGTGTTTTCTTCTCTGATTTCTCTTATACCAAAGAAATCTTCAGTCCTAGTTTATATTCCACAATTATTAACATCTGACCTACATTTGATACTATTTTATAATATAATATAACTATTTATATTTAAATTTCTATCTGAAACCTATTTTGGAGGAAGGTGTGAAGAAAGGATCTAACACATCCTCTCCCGTGTGTGCATGTGAAAGTCATTCAGTTGTGTCCAACTCTTTACCACCCCATGGACTATAAAGTCCATGGAATTCTCCAGGCCAGAATACTGGAGTGGGTAGGCTTTCCCTTCTCCAGGGAATCTTCCCAACCCAAGGATTGAACCCAGGTCTCCTGAGTTGCAGGTGGATTCTTTACCAGCTGAGCCACAAGGGATGTCCCATCTTCTAGTAATTTACGCAAAAGTTTAGCTGAGATTGCCAACGCTATTTTTCAAAATTCATCTTAATCTTTCTTAAATGAAATGTTCCCTTTCATGTTTTAATTTTTAATACTGTCAAAGCTATATTATAAAACAAAACATTTTGTTTTATTTTATAACATTATAAATTTTATACTAACAATTATTATAAATTATTAAAAATCATACATAACTTGTCATATGTATCACACACACAAAAAACCCACTGACAAACACTGACACCCCACCTTACCATATATACTGTAAGGCATATCTAGCTACAAGTGTCTAAATATGAGAAAGTGTACATAAAATAAAAGTGTATATTCATGCCCCTGTCAATTAAAGTTGCTCTGCAAAGTTCCTGAAATAATGATTGTTGTATGGTTGTTTAGAACATTTGGAAACTTTCTTTTCAAAACTGTCTTAGTCTTGCATGTCCATTTCTTTTTCCAGGTCAATTAGGGAATCTTTTGGCCAATTTGAAAATGATTTTAATCACATTCAACGTGGAGACTTTGGAAAGATAGACCAAACTGCAGCACACAATGGTAAGCACTTCCTTAAGTTATGCTAACAGGTCTCCCAGCAAGCCCACAGCTGTGCTCTTACCTGTGCAGTGAGGGTGTCAAGGGCTGTCAGTGCTGACTCTAATATGGGCAAAGCCCCCGCCAGGTCAGCATCACATTCATCTTTAATGGCTTTGGCAGCCATAGCTTGTTCATTTGCTATTGTTTCATCAGCTTTCACGATTTTTTCAGTTTTGGAAACTTCTACCGATTCCCTCTCAATGATCAACATCATTTCATCAACCTCTTTGCTAGCAACTTTTAACTGAGGATGTAGAGCCTCTAACTCGAATTGCATTGTGGCTACTTGAGATGCAGCAGAATCCAGTTTATCCAAACCCACTTCATACCTCTTTTTCATTTTCATGACTTCACTGAAAGCAAAGAGATAAAACAAGGCTAGCAGTCAGGCTCTAGGCTTCTTCTTCAAGGAAAAAAATAAGTATTCTTTAGCTTTTCAGATTTTTTTCAAGGCATAACTAAAGAAGTGGACCTACTGTATAGCACAGGGAACTATAATCAATATCTTGTAATAAACTATAATGGAAAAGAATCTGAAAAATCACACACACACACATATATATAACTTAATCCCTTTGCTTAACCCCTGAAACTGACACAACATTGTAAATCAAGCATACTTCAACTTTAAAAAAGTGGTTTGAAAGATTTTTGCATAAATCAACAGTTGGTAAAAAATATGAACTCTAGAATTTTAGATTGTGTACAATTAAAAGCAGACAGTATGTCTTGGGGTTTTGTGTACTGCCAGTATTATCACAGTATCCAGGCATATAACAAATTCAAAAGAAAAATATACTAAGTATAAAGCAAGGAACCTCCTCCATCAAGATGAATGATGTGCCTCTGTAATTAGTCATCTTGGGAAGTTTATTCCAACAACAATATTTTCCTTAAGATCTTTTTATAATCAATTATTTTAAATAAACTTCAGTACCCAAAATATATTGTTTGAACATTGCCAAATGTGGCACATAATTTTAATATGTGTTAAGTATCTTGAAATAGGAATTTTTCATTTAAAATACAAGTGGCCAAAGAATAAAGTTCAACTCTTTTTTGGTACAAAATTCTTATAAAGTAATAATAATTGATTTCAAAATAATATAATATTTTAATATACTTTAAATTTTTGATTTGCATTCATATATGTTACAGAGATAATTACACATCATGAGTAGAAAAAATGCTTCTTTATAATTTGTTTCATTTTAAATATCTGAGATGCCATAATGTCTCAAAGTAAAAAGTGACGCATTTTAGAAATTCTCTTCAAAAAGTAGGTTGGCATTGGTAACTAACCAACCCGATAATTGTCTAAAGATGGAAGCATACTCTTCAACTGAGTGATTAACTGGTTTGAGCCAGAAAACTGAAAAGGCTGTCACTGAAAAAAAAAGAAAACATTGCAAGTTAGGACCTGTTACACTTCTGTGATAAGTTGATTCCTCTGAGCAAAATATGTTACAGCAATGTGAACTGAGGAGACTCGAGAGAGGATACCATATAATCTGTGAGTTTGGTTTCAGTGGAACCCTTGTGGAGCAAGCACAGGAAAGGTCTGGCCCCCGGCCACCATGAAGCAGTTTCAGTGTGGTGGCTCAACCCACGGGACCCCTTGTTGGCTAAAACACTGGTTTCCTGGGAGGGAATCTGAGCGCTTGCTTCTAGGTTACAATACTGCTGCTGCTGCTGCTAAGTCACTTCAGTCGTGTCTGACTCTGTGTGACCCCATAGAAGGCAGCCCACCAGGCTCCCCCATCCCTGGGATTCTCCAGGCAAGAACACTGGAGTGGGTTCCCATTTCCTTCTCCAATGCATGAAAGTGAAAAGTGAAAGTGAAGTCTCTCAGTCGTTTCTGACTCTTCGCGACCCCATGGACTGCAGCCCACCAGGCTCCTCCATCCATGGGACTTTCCAGGCAAGAGTACTGGAGTGGGTTGCCATTGCCTTCTCCGAAGGTTACAATACTACTTGGCTATAAAGATATCTGAAGACTTCAGCTATTAAGGGAAGAGTAACTACAGGGTTACTGTAATTGGAAAAGGTCAGTTTTCACTCCAATCCCAAAGAAAGGCAATGCCAAAGAATGCTCAAACTATCGCACAATTGCGCTCATCTCACACGCTAGTAAAGTAATGCTCAACATTCTCCAAGCCAGGCTTCAGCAATACATGAACCGTGAACTTACAGATGTTCAAGCTGGATTTAGAAAAGGTAGAGGAACTAGAGATCAAATTGCCAACATCTGCTGGATGATCGAAAAAGCAAGTGAGTTCCAGAAAAACATCTACTTCTGCTTTATTGATTATGCCACCCCTTTGACTGTGTGGATCACAAGAAACTGTGGAAAATTCTGAAAGAGATGGGAATACCAGACCATCTGACCTGCCTCTTGGGAAATCTGTATGCAGATCAGGAAGCAACAATTAGAACTGGACATGTAACAACAGACTGGTTCCAAATTGGGAAAGGATTGTGTCAAGGCTGTATATTGTCACCCTGCTTATTTAACTTCTATGCAGAATACATCATGAGAAATGCTGGGCTGGATGAAGCACAAGCTGAAATCAAGATTGCCAGCAGAAGTATCAATAATCTCAAACATGCAGATAACACCACTCTTATGGCAGAAAGCAAAGAACTAAAGAGCCTCTTAATGAAAGTGGAAAGGAGAGTGAAAAAGTTGGTTTAAAACTCAACATTCAGAAAACTAAGATCATGGCATCTGGTCCCATCACTTCATGGCAAATAGATGGGGAAACAATGGAAACAATGACAGACTTTATTTTGGGGGGCTCCAAAATCACTGCAGATGGTGATTGTAGCCATGAAATTAAAAGATCCTTGCTCCTTGGAAGAAAAGCTATGACCAACCTAGACAGCATATTAAAAAGCAGAGACATTACTTTTCCAACAAAGGTCCGTCTAGTCAAGGCTATGGTTTTTCCAGTAGTCATGTATGGATGTGAGAGTTGGACTATAAAGAAAGCTGAGAGCCGAGAATTGATGCTTTTGAACTGTGGTTTTGGAGAAGACTCTTGAGAGGCTCTTGGACAGCCAGGAGATCCAACCAGTCCATCCTAAAGGAGATCAGTCCTGAATATTCATTGGAAGGACTGAAGGTGAAACTCTAATACTTTTGCCACCTGATGCAAAGATCGGACTCATTGGAAAAGACCCTGATGCTGGGAAAGATTGAAGGCAGGAGGAGAAGGGGATGACAGAGGATGAGATGGTTGGATGGCATGACCAGATCAATGGACATGAGTTTGAATAAACTCTGGGAGTTGGTGATGGACAGGGAGGCCTGGCACGCTGCAGTCCATGGGTTGTAAAGAGCTGGACACGACTGAGTGACTTAACTGAACTATATGGTGGGGAACTCTAGTAGAGGCAAAGGAGAACATTTTTAAGAAGAGGAAATTTGCAATGTCATCAAGAATATATAAAAATGCCTAGAAAAGTATTATTTTCAACTTTTCTCTGTTTGTATCTCATTTTTACAATCTTTCTTCCAGTTAGGGTGGCCTGAAATACTGTGAGCATATAGTCAAAGAGAGATATAAGTGATACCTCCCAATTAATCAGACTCTCCAAGAGGTTTTGATCCTCCTGGATAGGAAAATACTGGGGGAGAAAAGCAAGATTCCATTAGGTTAAAATCCTAAGATCTAAATGGAAAGATAATATCTTGACAGTCAAAGAAATAATAAAATTCAGTCAAGTTATGTAGTAGCCTTGGGTGGAACTTGCAGATTTCACTAGGAGATGGAAAGAATGCTATTGGTATGATTCAATAGCATGGTCCATACCCATGTGGACCATGATGCATGGTCCAGGGTGGGTGTGGACCATGATGCATAGGAAGCTATGACACCTCTGCTGTAGAAGGCATTACCAAAGTCACTGTAAATATTGCTGAAAAGTTTCCCACCAGTCTAGATAGCATCTTAGATAATACAAGAAAAAGTACTTCAAAATGCCTGAGATAATGAGATAGCCATAGGAAAATTTAGAAAGATTTACAGTTAATATGCAAAAATTAACTTTTTTTTTTTTTTGTCAAGGACTCTGTGCACATTTGGTGTTTCAAGTATATTTAATATTTAAAGGACATCAGTCCTAGGTGTTCATTGGAAGGACTGATGTTGAAGCTGAAACTCCAATGCTTTGGCCACCTGATGTGAAGAGCTGACTCATTTGAAAAAACCCTGATGCTGGAAAAGATTGAGGGCAGGAGGAGATGGGGGCGACAGAGGATGAGATGGTTGGATGGTATCACCAACTTGATGGACATGAGTTTAGGTGAGCTCTGGGGGTTGTTGATGGACAGGGAGGCCTGGCGTGCTGCGGTTCATGGGGTGGCAAAGAGTCGGACACAACTGAGCAACTGAACTGAGCTGAACTGAACTTGTACCTCAATATATATATATATGTGTGTGTGTTGCTCAGATGTGTTCAACTCTGCAACCCCATGGACTGTAGCCCTCCAGGCTCCTCTCTCTATGGAATTCTCCAGGCAAGAATACTCAAGTGGATAGCCATTCTTTTCGCCAGGAGACTTTCCTAATGAGTCTCCTGCACTGCAGGGAGATATTTTACTGTTTGAGCCACCAGGGAAGCCCTGATAATTGAGCATAATTGAGCAACAGAGTTAATTTGTATTTTTAAGTAAAAAAAAAAAAATCCCATCAAGTCTATAGGTAATAGTCAAACACTTAAAAAAACTTAAGGCTTACCATATGTGTAAGTTTAACTTACCAGATTTTATATAAATTAAGTACCTAGGAAAGTTCAGTTTGTTAAATCAGGGTAATAATAATATTAAAATTTATAAATGTAATATATAAATTGCTTAAATAAATTTCACTAGTAAAAGACCTCCTTAAAGGTGGTTAGTAAAACTTCTAAACACCTAACTTTATAAGTAATTTACTTTTACATCTTATAATATATATGTGTGTCTGTGTGGAAAGTGTGTTATGTGCTCAGTCATGTCTGACTCTGTGACCCCACGGACTGTAGCCCACCAGGCTCCTCTGTCCATGGAACTTTCTAGGCAAGAATACCAGAATGGGTTGTCATTTCCTCCTCCAGGGGATCTTCCTGACCCAAGGAGACGGAGTATTAGTTTTTAGAATCAAAGAAACTGTTGAATCAACTTTTCTGCATGTATAGGTTAACGTCAACAACATCAAAAAAGCTCACATTGACACATTCTATAGTATATAAGTTTACCGATGTTTGTATTGATGTTCTCAAATAAGAGTTCTCAAATAAAGAAGGAAAGCTAGCTATGTATATTGAGTGACTGTCTCTAGGTTCCAGCTGTTCAGTACCTAAAGAGAAGGTTTATTTATTATCTAATTACTTATTGAAGAAAAATTACTCACTAGTGATGTTTACCCAATACACTGCCAAAGTACCCTGGGGCCTTACTGCAGCTCTGAGTGGCATATCTTCATTCCTTAAATATGATTATACATTTATGACGTGCTAGGCAATCATGTGCACAGAAGAATAAGCCTTGCTCCCTAACCTAAAAATGTTTGTGGAGTAAATCATTAAATGATTCAACAAAACTCACAGTATACACATATATGAAATAAAAATATTCATTTTTGCTATGTCATTTTTGTCCACATAAATGTTTTAAAACCACCATAGCTTACTTAGGAATAAGAAATTTCATTTTTACCTCCTTTTCTTTTCCAACAACAGTTTGAAGGTAGAGATTAATTCAAGATAAGAGGTAGGTGTCACATAATTGTATCTTTGAAGTTCAACATAGAAGGATGTGGATAAATCTATAGTAGAAGTGTGGAAGCTTTTACACATCTCAATGCAGCCATCTCGTATTTCCTCTGACATTTCAATGTCTTCCAGGAAGCGGGAGGCAACTGCCTGTAGTGCGTCTTCAGGCCAGGACTGAATGTAAGATAAACGCTTTAGTATATCATCGAAGTTACTGACAGGAGTCTGTTACTACTGAGGTCCTTCACAGATGGTGGAAATGCAGGGGAAAGGATGAGGAATGGGGTGGGACAGAATCTCAGGAGAAACTTCCCCCAAGTACTTGACTGTAGGACAGGGAGCCAGTAGCTAATGCATGTAATGTTGTTAACTCTTTCTGGTTTGTTCAGGAGTTAGAGAAATTGTACATGAGTATTGCAGGAGAAAGGAAGAAAAAAGGAACCAAATTTATAGAATGTGTATATTTTTGCACATTCTACTATTATCTCATTTATTTCTCCCCAAATTTCCGAGGTAAATGTTACTATCCTCTACCCTAAACTCCAGAAGTTGATGAATAACTGCCTCCTTGATTTCTTTCATAATTGCCTCAAACTCAACAAGTCTGAATCATGGTCATATCTCCCCCCAAATGGTTGTGATCTTCCCAACTTAGTAAACACCTCAATTCTATATCCATCTCAAAATCCAGTTCTATGGGCACCATCCCTAAAATAGCTTCCAACTCTTTTCCTTCTACACCTATAATCGCCATCGCAGTTCAACTGTTATCGTTTTTCTGGAATATTTCAACAGTGTCCTAACTGTCCACCCTGCTTGTGTGCTCTGTGGAGTTGCCAGAGTGATCTCATCAAATGCAGATTATTAACAGCTAATTCACACTCTCAATTTACAACTGTTTGAAGACTTTGCAACATATTCAAAACGAAATCCAAAGCTAATCTGTAAATCTCTACTTGATCTGGCCCTTTCCACCTTTCCAACCCCACTCTATGTAATTTCCCCCTCAGGTTCTATGCCCTTGTCCTGAGTTTTTCTCACTCTATTCAATCTTCCTATGAAGCTCCTTGTCTTCACTAATTTCTTGTCTCTGACCAGATCCTCTCAGTACTGGCACTTTTTGCCCTTTATGTTTCCTCCTAAAGGTCATTGATTCAGAAAACCTTTTACTCCATTTACGCTACCCTGTATGATGGAATTATTTTTCACTAATTTGCAAGCATGTAAGTAAACTCAAGAAAAGCAGAAGCCTAGTCTATTTCATTTTCTGACTCATCTCCAGCTTTAGAATAAGATCTGCTACAAAGCAAGGGTTCAATAAATATGTTTTTTCATGAAATCTCAGCAGAAATTGGAGGGACAAAGGGGTTATGTAAATTCCCCAAGGTCAAAAATTCCTATGTGTTAGATCTCCCTCACAGGATCTCTGCCACAGCTCACAAACTTCCTACCCTATGCCCTTGTATGTTCTGTACTTCTGATACTGAAATTTATTAGAAAAAGTGGTCACTGGGAGTTTCTTCCTTTTGACTTTCTGCCAGGTTTTCTACTGGAAAGAGACTGGAGGGTGGGAGAAGAGAGAGGTAGAGGCATTTCTATCCCTCTTGCTTTCTAGCAGAAGCTGAACTCTAGGTTTGGAGTTCCTGATCCCGTCAGACTTTCCTACTTCCACAGCTTCAAGTTCCAGTAACACATTTTCCTCCCTATGCCCCTTTAAACCCAGCTGTAGTAACATCTTCTTGCTATGCTCTACCATTTCCTGCCTCACCATCCCTCTCAAGTTCCTTTAATCCTGCCTACACCTTCATGAACAGTTCCTTCATTCAACTTTCATCAGTGAGGCCTTCCCAGGTATTCTTTCTTCCCTGTCAGGAACCTGACAGATATACAACTTTATCCTAAAACTTTCTACAATAAATTGATGTCAATGACTGTATACACTAGTAATAAAAGGTTTTTCTGTTATAATGATTTTTGAATTTTAATTTCATAAAATATATTATTATTGATCAGAAAGTTCTGCTGAGCTACAATTGTGGGGGGTGGGGTGGACTTTAAAATAAGTCATGCTGATGATGGAGAATCAATATTTCTAGAAGTCTATCTAAAATTTACATGACAATACCTGAAACCAGTCAATGGTACAGCAGTTTACTAGAGCAGGGAACTTTCTAAGACGAATCCGAAAGGCATCTCCAATGGGACTCATGGCAAGGACAACATGCAGTTGGTTGCGGCAGCGGTCAACAAACATGTTGAAAAGAGCTATGGGGCTTCCGTCTGTTTGTTTGGTTTTATCCCGTTGGCGATCTATCTGACGCATCTTATCACATATCTCCTGTTTCTCATCCAATGCAAAGAGATTTGGAACCTCCCCAGCATTTAGCAGATTGTTGACATCTTCTAGAAACGACTCCTTTTTAATCTGAGTATCTGTAAATAGGAAAACACCCTGCATCTCCCCTTCAGCACATTTTCTTAAGATCACTTTTAAATCTTCATGCCACTCAGAGTTACCATAGCCCTTGGAAATTTCAACCTGGAATACTGAAGAATCAGCCATGTGGGCAGCTAATCTGGTGACGGACTGCCTTCCACTCCCTCCAACACCAACCAGAAGAGCATGGCTGCGAGGCTGTTTCAGGATCCTAGAAATCCTGCTGATGTGCTCGATGGCAAACCGGAACAAGACAAGGTTCATTGTTTTCTTGCTCATGTTGTTGTATTCTTCTAGGTGAGCTTCTGCTATCACCCGGAGAGCATCCACATCTGCAATTTCTCTGTAGTTGGTATCCTCTCTCTTGGGATCGTGGAAATCACAGAACATTAAGCTGCGTAAATCATCTTCTTCCACTATCCCATCATTATCAAAATCCAAACTTTGAAAAAGCTCATGAAAATTTTCTTCCATATATGTTTTTAAGATTTCTTGAATGTAGCTGATGAGCCAACTTCTGTCTGCATTATCCAGAAGGCGATCATAATACACTCTCAGGACCTGTACAATAATTAAAAAGCAGCTTTAAGAAGTGATTTTCCTATTTTAAAGTGCTATTTCTGTGCTAATCTGAAGTAAATATAAAAAGTACTCTCAAGAGATTTCCATGGGTTTTATTAAAAGCACATCTAAACAAGGAATGGCATAATATTTATTTTAAATATTAAATTTGATCATATATTTGGAATAAAACATAGTTACATTGTTACCGATAAATGAAGGTAGATTAGGGAAACTGCAGCAGATTATAGAAGTGTTAAGGACTAAGGTGCTAAGGACTAGAGAAGGGGAAAAAAGACTAGAGAAGGGAGGTGACTGCCTTTGCTGGTCATACAGATACAGGTAACAGAACTGGGCCCCGGTGTCTAGGGTTTTGCAACTCCCTTGCAGTGATTGTTTCCTTTTCCCAGCCATATAATATTTTGAATTTATTAGCAAATCTATAGATATTACTGTCTTTATAAAAGCATATTTTATAGAAAACGTAAGAATGTCTTAGATGGATAAAACTTTGTTTTGGACATGTTAATTATTTTTGTTGTAAGTAAGTGCAGATGCAATGTACTAAAATAGATCTCCACTTACATGCACATGTTGAGAGACTGCAAAAATAGTTAATCAAGTTTGCTACATAACTATTAATACTTCCTTAAAGTGGTATGAATATCTCTATAGCTCAGTCAGTAAAGAATCTGTCTGCAATGCAGGAGACCTGGGTTCAATTCCTGGGTCAGGAAGATCCCCTGGAAAAGGGACAGGCTACCCACTCCAGTATTCTTGGGCTTCCCTTGGGGCTCAGCTGGTAAAGAATCCCCCTGCAATGTGGGAGACCTGGGTTCGATCCCCGGGTTGGGAAGATCCCCTAGAGAAGGGAAAGGCTACCCACTCCAGTATTCTGGCTTGGAGAATTCCATGGACTATATAGTCCGTAGAATTGCAAACAGTATGACACAACTGAGAGACTTTTACTTTCACTTTACAGTCTGTTTTGGACAGAACTGTTTCCCCTGTGCCCACATCCGTACATTGAAGCCTTATCCCTTAATGTTATTGTATTTGAAGAGAGGTCCATTAAGAAGGTAATTAAGTTTGAAAAGGTCATGTGGGTGGGGCCCTAATCCTACAGGATTGGTGCTCTTGTAGGAAAAGGAAGGGACACTAGAGCCCTCATTCTCTCATGGCAGGAACACAGAAGAAAGACCTTGTGAGGACACTGAGAAGGAAACCCTCTGTGAGCCAGGAAGAGAGCCTCACCAGAAACCCACACAGACAGCACCTTCACTGTTTTACTTTTGGCCTCCAGAGGTATGGGACAGTAAAATTCTGTTGTTTAAGATACTCAGTCTGTGGTATTTTTATTATGACAACACTAGCAGACTAATACTCATATAATACAAGCAAAGCATATTTCTGTCAGCAAAATTTCTAACATTAATCCTGTCTGCATCAGCTTCTTCACCTTATAAAATAGAAGTGGTAATACTTGCCTTGCAAATCTCATAGATGCATGGCAAAAATGAAATGACAACAAGTCTGAAAACACTAAGAACTGAGAAATAATTATTACAAACTGCCTTGGAATCAGCCTGATTATGTTTAAGAATAATGATTTTAGTATTTTCACTGCTGTCAAGTTGACATACTAGTGTCATCCCTTTTCATAACACCAGTGGCTGCATAAATGATATGATTGAAGCTTCCCACTTACTCTGACCAAGTAGTCCAAAAGCTATTACTCTCCTGGACGACTGGGTTTCCCAAAATATGACAACAGTCACTTCCTCAGCTTGAGACACTGAAGCCCCCTTTCTTTTAATGAGGAAAGGAAGCTAAATTAAGCCAACCACATGTATTGGGCATCGGTGTTTAAGCATGAATCAAGTATAATATTATCTAACTGCAATTAAGCGAGAACCCAAGACAGTGTTTCTCAAAGACAGTCATCACACCTGCATCTAGGGCCCCCTTCTGTATCTGCTGACTTACAAATTTTGAGGATGATGACTAGGAAGATTCCTTTTCTTTTTTAAAATTTCCTTACCATAAGGTACAAAAATCTTCAGTGTACACCTCCAGGAACGTTCACACATTATACACCCACATAACTGCCACCAAGATCAAGATATAGCACATCCTCAGTACCTCAGCAGACTCTCTCACTCTCACTTCTGTGGATAGCTGCCCTCCTGCCTCCCCCACAGGGAACTTTTATTGTACTGCCATTCTTTATGTTTTTAAAAGTTTCCATTATAAATATAAACCTTTGCAGGGAAGAATTTATCCTGTATTTGTGCTTTGAACTTATTTATCTTAAAGTCTTGATTACAAATTCTTTTAATTATGTATAATTTACATATCATAAAATTCACTTTTAAAGCATATAATTCAATAGCTTTTAGAATATTCACAATGTTGTGCAACCATTACCACCATCTAATTCTAGATCTTTTTCAACACCTCCCAAAGAAACCCTATACCCATTAGCAGTCACTCCTTACTATTTCCTACTCCATGTCCCCACAGCCTCTGGCAACCATTAATCTACTTTCTATCACTATGCATTTGCTTATTCCAGACATTTCATATAAATGGAAAAATATTATATTGTATTGGCCTTTTGTGTCTTGCTTCTTTCACTTAGTGTAATGTTTTCTAGGTTTGTTCATGTTGTAACATATATCAGTATTTCTTTTTAGGGCTGAAAAGAGCTCCATTGTGTGTATGTATACACACACACACACACACACACACACAGAGCCCACATTCGTTTGTCTGTTCATCAGCCAATGTATATTTGAATTGTTTCCACTTTTTGGCTATTATGAATAAGTCTGCTAACACTCATGAACTAACAAAAAACAAAAGTATTTCTGTCTCAAAATTATTTGTAGTCAAACTGAAAGGATTAAAGTCACTTAAAGGAGACTTAAAATGATAGCTCCTTTGAAACAGCCTATAAATCAATGGAAAGTCCTGAAAAATCAGAGATAAAGCATCTTAAGTGTCATAGAATATGTTAGTGTGAAGTATTTTTAAAAATTATCCTGACCATTGACCTTCATAATGCCAAATAGTGGAATGCATTTCAACAATTGCTGGATATTTCTTCACCCAGTTTTTGGCATGGTAAAATCTTTGTTTCTTGCATAATCATGTTTTAGTAGCACAGAGATTTACCTCATGAACCCAAAGACGTTTAATCACTTCTTTGGTCTCTGCTGTTTCTGGTCTTGACAAACATACACCCTGAATGACACGGGAGAAATCTCGGAGGTTGAACAGGTAGTGAGATTTAGCTGGAGTAGGCAAGAGATTCTTCATTGCTTCTTTATACAGAGTCATTGTACCATTTACAATTTGTGTTGTCAAATCTAGAAAGTCATCTGGAAATTTATAACTTAAAATTTTTTTAAGTGAAGAGAAAGAATATGTTAGCAAACATAGACTTATGATACATAGTGATATTTAGTACAACTAACATGAATTTTTCTTATATTACATCAATTGATTTAGTTTACAAAATTACCCTTTCTTGCTATAATAATAATAATAGAGTTTTTGCTTCTTTTAAAGCTACTTTCCATTCATTATTTTATGTTCAAAGGAACTCCATGAGTAAGCAGGACCAGTTTAATGAGCTTAAAACTGCTTAAATAAATGGGCAGAAGAGCCAGCCAAGGAACCCATATTATGTAACTTAAACCCAGGATCTACTAGATGATGCTTCCTAACCTCTTCCACTACCTGGCATTCTTAGCTGCATATAGATAGGATCCATGAATAACACTGGTGAAATGGGTATTTTCAGAGAAAGGGAAGGGAGAAAAAAAATCAGAAAAAAGTAAAGAAAGGGGAAAAAGAAAAAAGAGAGTTAAAACAAAGTGAAATAGTGAACCAAGATTTCTTTTAAAGGGCAAAGGAATGATTAAGGTAGAAGAACCTGGGGAGAGAATATCCATTTGAAAAAATTGGCTTTATTTCACTTCTGGCTTGATGAGCAGTCAGCTTTCCCTTCCAGCACCATTGCATAAGACAAGGAATGATAATTTCCTAAGAATGGTGTCCACGTCGGGGAGCCAACACTTGTACTGCTCAGGGCCACTTGGCTCCCTACCCCCAAGAATCTTATGGAGAAGTGCTGAGTGTCCAGATTTAGGGAGCAACATTTTCCCAGGGCACAGGCTCCAAGGCTACACTCAAACCTAGACATGGACACCCCTGGGGAACTCAAGAGTTTTACTAGAGGCTGTCAAAGTCACAGGATAAACCTGGCAATCTTTCCAGCATTAACTGAACTACATGGCAAAAATTCAAAATATTCATCGTTCCAACATGGACATATTATAAAACGGGATGCAAAATGTGTATGAATTTTTAGGTTAAAATCTAAGACTTCAGACAAATAAAGGAAAAAGAGAAAGATCCTGCAGGCTTTTTGTGTTCTATTCCCATTCCTGGAGATGGGAGCAGAGGGAAGCAACTGCTGCCTGTTACCTTCTTCCTTGTCTAGAGGTGCTTTTGTGGAAGTTTGAGAAGCACTACTTATACTGACATGTTCCCCAAAGATTTTATACCCACTAAGGAAAAAACAAACACACTTTCAATTACTTACCAGGTTTTTAAATGCCAGGTTAAGATTCTAGAAAATATTGTAAACATAGATTTATCACTAAACTCATTGATTGTTATAATATTGAAATGCCGCATGTATCGAGGAGTTACTGGATTTCGACCACCACCTAAATATCAAAAAGGACAATCCTTAACGCTGCTACTCATATATAACAGAGTATTTTCTCTACACTTTACAGCATAAAACAGCGTGAAAGATGGACAAATTTATGGCACAAAGAGAGAAGAAATCAATTATTTGGATAAAATTGATCTTAAAACAGTTTTCCCCCTCAACCTCAAAGTACTGTTTTCTAGTTGAAAATGATCTGTATAAGTTCAATCAGATATAATCTTGGTCAGGTCTATTTACCAAAGGAAATCCAACCAGACAGAAAGACCCAGTGTCCACCTTCTCCATGATTCATACACAGCCCAAGGTAGTAAACTGTCAAACATTCTCATTACAATACAATATTAGGACAATACTATATAATATTAATATAATATTGTATGCAATGTTAATATAATCCTGATGGTTGTGATTGACCGCACTGTAAGGTCATTTTCACATGGATGAAATTCAGCATGACCTTGACATACAGCCTCATTCTTCCCTCACATCTTGAAATAAATTTCCCTAAGACTAGTCTTTGTGGTTCACATGGCCACTTCACTGGCTGCTTTCGATTTTAAAAACTGGAGGAATATCTCATTTTCACAAAATAATTATTATGATTTCAAATATGAAATTTTAAAAACAGATTTAGAATGTAAAACCATTTTATAAAATTGGTTTATATTATCATCCTCACATGTATCAATAAAATGCACTGTCTCTTTAAAGGGATTCTAACATGAAATCTCCAGTAAAGAGTGGTTTTAAAAATGAATAATATCTTTAATATATATTTTGCTTAAAAACCTGTAGGTTCAGGTTTTATGTTTGTTTTAAACCAAGTAAATCTGTACTTTACTTTTATCACTGCATTATACTGTGCTGATTCTAAAAACATAATGTGTGAAAGCATATTAACTAGTAGTCTACAGTTATAGATCAAAACAGTTAGGTATTGCTATGTATTTAGAAGCTCATAATAAACACTGATTTACCTGGGCAAGTTTAAGGAGATGGAGAAAGGGCTACAGAAGGAAAGGTGTAAGATCATATACCCAGCTGTGTCTTCAGCCTTTCCTCCCAGAGAACACTCAGAAATGGTGGTCTTTTCTTAGAAAATGAGGTCCAAGAGGAAAAGATATCTCATGGATTCAGTCTGCTCCCCTGTCTAGTCCCCGAAGAGGCAGGGAAAGTAGATACTTACTACAAATGACTGCTGGGGGATGGGAAGAGGCAGAGCAGAACTGAAGCCTGGGACCCAGGAGTAACAGAATTAGAAAAAAAAAGAAGGGGGAATAGCAGTCAAAGTGGCCCCGAGAGGGTGCTGAGAGCAATTACTCAGAGCAAACTGTATGCATTACAGGTCAGATAAAGGTCAAGAGTTCAGAAGCAACTAGTGGAGAAATTCCCTAAGACATGGCACAAAAAGGGAGTTATCAAAAATATAGAACAACAGCTTGAGTTCAGGAAAAGAACAGTTAAAGATGTCCAGTTAGTTAAATCAAGCTATTTCAGATATTCTAGAATAAAAGAAATTTTTTTCCTACATAGAGATCTCTGAGTTTATAAACTTCCCTTGAAAAGTATAAAGAATATCTAATGATCCATTCTTTTCATCATTTCCTACTTAAATTCCCTCCACAGTCTGTCTAAATCCAGGGACTCACTAAAATGGGAAGTGATTGGGATAGGGGAAAGCAGGGATGTTTCATACAGCTGAAACTTTAAGGAATGAAACAGAGGAAAATGAGCTTCTGCAGGAGAATCTGGATTTTCAGGGGATCTGAGACCTCAGAATGCAGGAAGAGGAAACGGGGAGCAAACATGGAAGAGAACATGGAAGAAAAAGGATTTGGGAGAGCCGTATGATTTGGAGAGAATCGCCCCAAACAGGGCTTCTCTGATGGCTCAGCAGGTAAAGAATCTGCCCGCAATGCAGGAGACATGAGTTTGATCCCTGGGTCAGGAAGATCCCCTGGAGAAGGAAAGGACAACTCACTTCAGTGTTCTTCCCTGAATAACTGGATGGACACAGGAGCCTGGCAGGCTACAGTCCAGTGGATTGCAAAGAGTTGGACACAATTGAGCGACCAAACACAGCGTACACAGCACAGACCACAAAGAAGGCAATCCACTGTGCAGCGCTGATCATTGCAGTCACTGTTAGGTCACAACAAACAAAGAGACATAGAAAATATGTACACAAAACACTGTAACTCAGGTTGTCTGACAGGATTTCTCTTTCTCCTGATCTTTATATATAGCCAGAGTGATCACAAACTCTGAACACATACCTGGAGGTCCCATAGCACACATAATTTGAATATCCACTAGTTTAATCATAGAACAGTCTTTCAGGTCATACCAATTCCAGTGATCTAACCATTGTCTAAGTAACTCGATGGGAGGCTGGGCGCCATACACCTCTCGAGCAGGCATATTCACATCATCTACAAAGACAACCTGAGAATGAAAGGAGAAAAGGTATTAGAAAACATTAGCATCTTAATATAGTGTCCTGTGGTGCAAACAATGTTCAGGCAAAGAATAAGTTTCCTTTTTGTGAAGTGCATAAGTGAGAAGTGATGATTTCTTTGCACATCAGGACTATCTCTTAGCATCCATGTTACCAAGGAACAGGGAGACAGTCTTATTACTCACATTTATAGTTAACAGTTTAGAACTTATTAATCCTCTCATATAACTTGTTTCTCAATATGCCTTCTCTTTTTCCTTGTACAACTTCGATACATTAAATAAATGAGAAAGGTGTGATCTTCAAATGATTATAAACTCTGAGTGATAAGAGTAAGGCTGAGAAGGGTATTCTTGGCACAGGAACACAGAAAAGTCAATTGATAGCTTGGTTATTTAAAGGCCTAGAGAGCAAGCAGCAAAGACTCTGCTGAGTAAAAATGTTAATGAGAGAATTAGGAAGGTAGATAATTTCCCAGGTGAATATTCTACTTTGAATTCAAAAGGCAACTGCTTGTTTTTAATGTCAAGTTGCCAAATGCACATACAATATAAAAACACTTTTAAGAAGACTTCTTAACCAACATTTGTGATACATTAATAAAAACTGTACTACAGAAAGATGTCAAGTCCTAGTATATCTGGTTTCCTTGTTCTGAATGTAATAATGCCCAGGAATAGCGAAAGTGCTATATTATATGTATAGAAACAGAGAGTAATTACCATTTTCTTGCCCAAAGGAGGACCAAAAACTCCCTTTCTTCTTTTGTCCAGTTTTGACATGATAATATTTTGAGTTTGAGCTGCTGTAGTTTGTGCTGAGAAGTTAATCAGCAAAGGCTTGTAGATATCTTTATTGAGTTGATTTAAAAGAAAATTCTGTATAATAGCAAGAAATAATAAGATAAGCCATAGTTGCCATTATGTTTTGACACTTAAAAATAACACTAAGCATCATTGTTGACGTACTCAAATTTAATCTTCAAGTGTCATAATGTGAAAAGAGATGGAATCAATAGACATAACAGTTACCAAGTCAATGGAATGTCTTTATCTGTCCAGGCCCTAGGCACATGGCTTCTCTGATTTCTAAAAACACCATGCAGAGTACACACTCCTGCTGCTGCTGCTGCTGCTGTTGCTGCTAAGTCGCTTCAGTCGTGTCCGACTCTGTGCGACCCCATAGACGGCAGCCCACCAGGCTCCCCTGTCCCTGGGATTCTCCAGGCAAGAACACTGGAGTGGGTTGCCATTTCCTTCTCCAATGTATGAAAGTGAAAAGTGAA
Source organism: Bos grunniens (assembly GCF_055505025.1). Classification (NCBI taxonomy): domain Eukaryota; kingdom Metazoa; phylum Chordata; class Mammalia; order Artiodactyla; family Bovidae; genus Bos; species Bos grunniens. Next base: position 52,323,592 of record NC_141166.1, on the reverse strand, counting down.
AGTGAAGTCGCTCAGCCGTGTCCAACTCTTAGCAACCCCATGGACTGCAGCCTACCAGACTCCTCCATCCATGGGATTTTCCAGGAAAGAGTACTGGAGTGGGGTGCCAGTTCCTTTTCCAGTACACACTCCTACTCTCCATAAAATCATAGGGACTCAGAGCTTAAGAAACTTGGCTTAAGGTCTCAGAAATGAGACAAGAATTTAGACTGCCACTTGTCTCTCTGCAGATCAATGTTCTCTGTAATACAGCTTATTATCTTTCTACAAGTTATCTGACTATAAATTAGGAAGCTTACATAATATAATTTGTACTTTCAAAATGGAATTTGCTGGAAAGCAGGTACAATTACAATGATTCTTAACCAAGATGTTGTGTTCTACAAATCATCTTGTAGAAGAATAATAAAACAGGAAAGTATTTACAGTACATTAAGAAGAAAAAAATCAGATTACAAAATAATATGCGAAGTATGTTTCCAATGTTGTGAAAAGTAATTTTTTTGGGCCTGGGCAGTTTATTAGCTGGGCTGCCATTTGATGGGAGTACAAATGACAGAAGGCTTTATTTTTCCCCACCCACCTCCTTGAATCATGTCTTCATTTCCTAACTCTTGATAGTATCTTAGATAAATCCTTCAGCTTTCTGTACACTTATTTTTTTTTTTAATTCAGTCCAACTCAACACCTTGATTTAAAATCTCAGTCCAAACTTCTTTGCTCCCCACTCTTGGATATTCCCTGATGCATACAGCATTTAGTACAAGAAAAGCAACATTTCAATCTGTTGGGGAAGAAATTATTCAACAAATAATACCAGAACAATTATTTGACTATATAACCCAAAGGGCGGACTGTATTAAACATAGAATCAATAAAGAACTATAAACAAGTACTACCACAATTGGAAAAATAAGAATTGACTGGGAACCTGCAACGGGGGAGGGGCCACTAACAGGCCCTCCCCTCTCCTCCACCTGCCTCCTCTATCTTCTTCTTATCCCACAGCTGGGTAGTAAGCACAGCTGGAGGGAGTAGGCAAAAGTCCTATTCATTGGGGTCATTGTGATTCCTCCTGATTAAGGCTATCTTGCCTGCTCCCATGGAAGCTTCCAAATGTTTACTCTCTGAGAAGAGCAGATGGGAAGGTTCCTTAGATACTCCAAAGGAACATTCACATTGCACAGTTTGCTGACCTAAGAGGAGTAGTGGCATTCCCTCCCTGCTGTGGGCAGTTATATGGAATGGAGGCCCAAGAATGATCAGGTTCACTTATATTTCACATTGTCCAACTGCCCCGGGAGAAACTTGCACTAACTTGCCATGCCAAAGGCTGGAGGTGCTATTCACTCTTAGTTCCAGCCAGCCTTCTGCTTTCAGAAATCTGAAACTAGAGGCAAGAACTGGTCTTTGATTAGTATGACCCCTTAAACACAAGAGAATTCAGGTTTCATAAAGGTACTGAGATTTGGGCCGTATCTTTTATAACAGGTAACAATTTCTTAACATACAGTGGGTATGATCCCACAAATTATTAAAGAAAATCAGTCTTATTACCACAAAGCAATGTTCACATATTCAATAATTTAGAAAATTAAATATCAACCAAAACACTGTTTTTTTAAGGCAGATAAAATTCTTTGTCTTATATAAGCTATTTTCATTAAAATACCTTTTAAATGGACAATAATTTAGTGATATAAAGTAGCATATCTTTAATAAATTTCCAAAGATAAATTCTCTTTGGAAAGAGACATTTTGGTAATTTTGATAATTTGATAATTACTCAAAAATTCTCTATGGTTCCAACATAGAAATGTAGAAATGCATAAGTATTTTAAAAACACTGCCTGTTCAGGTCATTAAAGAAATAATATTCTTTGGACTATTATGCACATTTTAATATGTGTATTTCTACAACACTTACAATAATGTAAACACTCTTTCCCGTTCCTGTTGGTCCTACAAATATTGAAGGCTTTTGATGGGTGGTCAACAATTCCATTAGTGCAGAGTATCGAATTGTGTCCAGAGTTGGCACAATGATTTCATTAAACATCACATCCTTAGGAATTGGAGGAGCTTCGGCTAACTTCTTTACCCATGGTTCCCATTTTCCTATTCCCTGTTTATAACAAATAACCAAATAGTGAATGTCATGTTGTAAAATACGTTCAGAAGCTCTGTACTTCTGCATCACTGCAGAAAAGATGAAAGATCAAGACCAACAATCCTTAATATGTACATATTTGTTTTTATCCTTTAAAACTCTTCACTCTAATTTTTTAAATTTTGTGTTAAATTAAAGAGAAATTGGGGTTTTGTATGGATAAAAATGAAATGGCAATGATGTAATAATTTGATGTCCTGGAACCACTGATTATATCAACCTAAAGATCAGTTACTTTTGCCAAATATTAGATTCTTTAACAGCACTGAGAAAACTGATCTAATCAATGTGTTAAAGAGTAAAGAATTTTATTCAACAAATGTTAACCAGTATAGAATATTTTTCTACACAGACCACCAGCTGCATTTGTTTGACTTTTATAATGGTACTTGCAACATCAGCTTATTATTTCAAGCAAGATTTCTTTCTCTTTTAAAAAAATTTTCTTTAAAAAAATAAAAAAAAATAAAAAAATAAAAATAAAAAAGATAAAAAAATTTTATTGGAGTATAGATGATTTACACTGTTCTGTATCTGCTGTACAGCAAAGTGAATCAGTTACACATATACATATATCCACTCTTTTTTAGATTCTTTTTCCATATACATCATTAGAGTACTGAGTAAAGTTCCTGGTGCTAAATATAGGTCCTTATAGGTTATCTATTTTATTTATGGTAGTATGTCTCCTTTTTTAATTGTAGTAAAGAAAAAACACCTAAAATTTACCTTCAACCATTTTTAAGTGTATGGCTCAATATTATTAGCTAAATTCATGTTGATGTGTAAGAGATATTCAGAACAGACAAGATTTCTTAATATGAGATTATTGTTATTATGAAGTAACATTACACTGTATCCTATTAGCATTGTGAATTAAGTTTTCATTTGCTAAGGCAGTATCTATAACAAAAATTTCAAATATACGTTAACTCTCCTTAGAAAAACACCACTGCCCTCTCCATTCTACAAAATCCAGTTTAAGCTCGTGGTCATTCAAAGTATATTAAAATTAAGACCCATCTTCCTTCACATCTTCAAGTGTCCCACAACCCAGCCTCACTGATGAGTCTACTGTTTCCAAAAATGCCCCAGGTCCCTGGATCTTGACATATGGAACTCTTTTGTCCTAGTGTATGGATCATCAAAAAAGCAAGAGAGTTCGAGAAAAACATCTATTTCTGCTTTATTGACTATGCCAAAGCCTTTGACTGTGTGGATCACAATAAACTGGGGAAAATTCTGAAAGAGATGGGAATACCAGACCACCTGACCTGCCTCTTGAGAAACCTATATGCAGGTCAGGAAGCAACAGTTAGAACTGGACATGGAACAACAAACTGGTTCCAAATAGGAAAAGGAGTACATCAAGGCTGTATATTGTCATCCTGCTTATTTAACTTATATGCAGAGTACATCATGAGAAATGCTGGGCTGGAAGAAGCACAAGCTGGAATCAAGACTGCTGAGAGAAATATCAGTACCCTCAGATATGCAGATGACACCACCCTTATGGCAGAAAGTGAAGAACTAAAAAGCCTCTTGATGAAAGTCAAAGAGGAGAGTGAAAAAGTTGGCTTAAAGCTCAACATTCAGAAAATGAAGATCATGGCATCCGGTCCCATCACTTCATGGTAAATAGATGGGGAAACAGTGGAAACAGTGGCTGACTTTATTTTTCTGGGCTCCAAAATCACTGCAGATGGTGACTGCAGACATGAAATTAAAAGACGCTTACTCCTTGGAAGGAAAGTTATCACCAACCTGGACAACGGAAGGAAAGTTATCACCAACCTGGACAACATATTCAAAAGCAGAGACATTCCTTTGTCAACAAAGGTCAGTCTAGTCAAGGCTATGGTTTTTCCAGTAGTCATGTACGGATGTGAGAGTTGGACTATAAAGAAAGCTGAGCTCTGAAGAGTTGATGCTTTTGAACTGTGGTGTTGGAGAAGAGTCTTGAGAGTCCCTTGGACTGCAAGGAGATCCAACCAGTCCATCCTAAATGAGATCAGTCCTGGGTGACTTAAATACAAGAATACTCCCCAAAGCACTAAAACTAAAACAACAAAAACACTTCAATGTGCAAGATTAGGAAACTGAATTGATCACGGTCCACTGAAATGGTAGAATATAGGGAGTTTTAGAAAAATAAGCTTTATTAAAGAAGCATCAGTGAGATAGAGTTGTTCTCTTTATTAAGGGAAGAAGAAGAAGGATATGAAACTGCCCGGTGAGGATATAGAGTGATTCCAATTTCACTAAAATCTGCATATATTTAAATAACGCATGCATGCTAAGTCACTTCAGTCATGTCTGACTCTGCAACCCTATAACTGTAGCCTAGCAGGCTCCTCTGTCCATGAATTTCTCCAGGAAAGAATACTGGAGTGGCCTACCATGCCCTCCTACAGGGGATCTTCCCAACCCAGGAGGGACAGAATTTGCATTGGCAGGCAGGTCATTTACCACTAGTGCCACCCAGGAAGCCCATATTTAAATAACACGTATGCCTAAACTTTGCCCTCAATTACTGTACTGCCTAAACAAACAAGTGAACAAACACCACCCCAGGGTATACTGTCCATTCTGCTTGGGAAGTGCTGAATTCCTAACAATCCATCTGTGGTCCTGCAGGAACTCAGCCTGTGATGTGCTAACCTTCACCATGAACCTCCCAGAGGTGTGTCCTTGAGCAGTCCTCACCTGCTGCTGGACTGGATGTCCTAGTGTGTGATTTTATGCAATGGCACAACTGGCCCAATCAGCACTTTTATTTATCCCATTTTATCAATGAGAAAAACAAGACTTAGGGAGATTAAAAACCAGTCCAAGGCTATACAGAAAGAAACCAGACCCAGATGTGCCTGACTTCACATCCAGCACACCGTCTCCTACTCCATGCTGTCTCTTAGGCAGACAGTGGTGACAAGGTGGCCACAGAGCCATTCTGTGCCATGTGTCTCCCAGGGAAACCCTGCCTGATTGACAGGTGCAGATGTTGCTTCAAAACTCTTACCTCAGTGATAAACTGATAATCATAAATTGTTCCTTTTTCAGGGAATGGAACAGTTAGTCGTTTTGAAGATGTTTGTTCAGTTCCACTCAGTAATTTAAATCTATTTCGAGTTATATCTGAAATCGGGCCTTCCATTAGTTCTCGAAGAATCTTATTAAATTTCAACCGATCATCATCTTTACAAGAAGCACCGACAGACCAGATCAAAGAAAACAGAAAAATGCCCTGATTTGGAGAGATGAGAAGATAGAATGCATTAAAGAATAACTTTAATCCATCCTTAAAGCTTAAATCAGATCAGCCAGATTAATATCTTTGAATGGAAATGAATAAACTGATACATGGTAGTAGGTAATCTAGGGATTTTGTAATAATTAGTTTTTTCTATTAAGTTACATGTCATAAAATCTGACTATCAGAGAAGACAATATAATGCAAAGCATAAATTCTAGGCATAGTAAAAACTTAGAATGATTAGTCTGGTAAATCAGGTGCTAATTCAAGTATACAGCTGAACTTTGATATTAAAAAGAATATTGAGATAACTTTTTATTAAAGTAAAAAAGCATATTTTAATAAAGAATAATCAACTCACAATATATGTTTATTAAATTTTGATACAATGTTTTATAAAGTAAAACAAATTCATATACTTTTATTTACCTGTTGTAATAATTACCCGAGCATTGACTATATCATTAGAACCACAGTCCTGCAAGCTTTCTTATCAAACTCAGGCAGAGGGAACAGAACAAGACACCGCTCAAATAAGAAGGTCTGTTTGCTTGTTTTAAAATCAAATCTCCTTTTCCATGCCAAAGCTAAAACAGTTCTGACTATACTCATAAAAGTTGTGAACTCTGGCTTGACACCATTCATCTACTCCTAGGTTATTCAGACTCTTTTTGAAAACTATTTTAAATGAAATTTAAAATGCATTTCATAAAAAAAATAAGCAGAAAAGTAACACTGACTACATTAGAAGTGCGACCATTAGCAATATGTAGTTTTTTATTAAAGAAGATTCAAGGTCTGTTGATAATTTTATTGCTATATTTAAAATAATATAGATTATATATCTTCTTGCTTTCTTCATTCTTAATATTTATATACACACATATATTTTAAATATTTATATCTCATGAGAAAGGAGAAACATTAGGGAAGAAAAAAAATAAATTATAATTTGGAGGTTGAAGAGGGAAGTGAATCTTGTTGTCAAATGGTCATTGACATTTTGGGGACTGATCATCTTTGCCGTGTGCTGTGCTCAGTTGCTCAGTCTTGTCTAACTCTTTGTGACTCCATGGACTGCACCCCACCAGGCTTCTCTGTCCATGGATACTCTCCAGGCAGGAATACTGGAGTGGGTTGCCATTCCCTCCTCCAAGGAATCTTCCCAACCCAGGGATCGCATCCAGGTCCTGCACTGCAAGCAGATTCTTTACCAACAGAGCTGCCATCATCTTTGAGACTGGGCCAAGTGATTCAAGGTATCAGTAGCAGATCTGTGGGGGTCACTGGGCTCCACCCAAACTTCATGATTTAATACAACACCAGGCAAGGAGTTTTCCTATCAGCACCTGGTATTTGGGATCTGATTCTTTCTCACTTTTCAGCTTCCACCCATTATCCAGCCTCCAATTCCAGGAAAAATAAGGTTAATTACTTAGGAAAATTTACTGGGGAAAGCAATCAATCCTTTTCTATTGCAAGATTCAAAGACTTATCTCATGTAAAGAGTACATGGACTTACCTCAAGTAAAGAGTAAGTTTCTCGATCATTTCTCTCTCTTACTTTGACTTCATCAGCAAAGTCACTCATAAAACAGTCTATCAGATTCATTAGGGATCGGACTAAGTTTGTATCTGAAGTAGGAGATAATTCCTGAAAAATCAGAGAAAAAAGTCCATGAAGCAGTTTAAATGAGGCACTAATTGAAATAGTATCAACTAATTTTTATTGAACTCATTTAGTTATAACAGCCATAACATCTACGAAAAGGTGTTAGTATTATAATTCTAGTTTTACAAGAGGGAAACTATTTTTAAAATGATAGTTCATCAGAAATGAGAGATCATCTTTTAGAATATTTTCACCTAGATGTGATTAGGTAGGACTTCAAGTTTGTTTTTTTAAGGGAAAAGATTATCATCCATACATTTTCTCAAACCATAAGATGCTTTGTTTAAAATACTTTTTTGAGAAACTATATTAATTAAAAATTTTAAACTTTAATATGAGTTTTTAATCAAAATAATTAATAAATTATTTTAATATCTGGTAGTTGACAATAAAGTAGACATTAAAATGTATATATATGGCTAATTTGGATTTTCCATTTATTTCTTAAATCTTAAAACTTTCATCCCTCTTACCTTTGTATGTTTTCTAATAAATTCAACAGAAACAGGAACCATTCTGTCAAATAAGCCTATTATAAATTCCTTCTGAATAATAGTGATTGTAGCAGGTAAAAGATTTATCCAAGACAACATCAGCGGTCTCCAGCCTAGCATATGAGGCTCCATGTATATCATCCCACATCTGGAAACCTGGAAAAACAATCACTGTTTACCACCAAGGTACTGCTTATAAAAGAAGGATGACTCGGTACATCTATTTCTTACAGTTTTCAGGAAACTCGTGGGGGAAAAGGCATACTTTTATAAAATTTCCTCATCTAAATTTTCATGTATGACTTTACCAAATGGTCCTAGACAAAGAGGGAAATATCCCTGACTCTTATTACTGTCAAAGTATGTCAACAGACATGTCTGCCCTTGGAGAATCACAGATGGCTGTTAAAATGAATTCTATAAATACTTTTTTTCAGCTAGAGTCAAAATTACTAAGCAATAAACACATTTAAAACATTTCAAATTTATTAGCAGATGTGAAAATTGAGAACTTACAGTGGCAGGAGAAGCAACTTCTAAATCCATCGGCTCAAAAATAAGATTCATTTGTGGCGACATTTGGATAATCTCCCCGCTCATCAGACATAGCTTTTTGTTGTCGTCCAGCACAGTGTTCATATTCTCAATCCATACTGCATCTACTGGCCCATCAAAAATTAACCACTTTCTATCTGGTGTCTGGTTCATTCAGATGGTGAATAAAGGGCAAAAATGGTTATGGAAGGAAACAGTTCATTCATGTTATTTTACAATTTTAAAATGTATCTCCTAAAACTAATTTCACCATCAAAATGTAAAGGCACCTTTGGAATAGAGTGTATATGCGTGTGAATATACATACATATTCACTAAAGAAGCCTATATGTGCCATGGATGAGACACAAATTATAACATCTTATAACAAATTATAACATGTTTTCTAATGTCTCTGAAATCATATACAACATATTTTAGAAAAGTGAAAAAAAATGCAACTGCCAGGGAAAACAATTTTCATTGAGACTGTCTGACTGTATAGACATTCTATTTAGTATTCATACAGATCAATTATTCTTGTGTGTTAAGTCAAATTTTCTGTTCCCTCCACTGAATGAATTCACCCACATACACATCCTTCTTGGGCTAAACTGTCTTGTGGTCGTATAATATCTGGCATTAAAAATCAATATAATGTTCACAGTCCCACAGTGAGAAAAACTGATTCTCTTTTCCAGACCCTAATGAAGAAGCCATCCTGTGGACACAGATGATGCCTCGGGTTCACCTTCAGCAAATGCACACTTGCGTTGAAGTAGTGAGGGATTTGAATCCACCTCAACAACTTCATCCTGTGATCAAAAGCATTAATCATACCCACACTCAGAAGCTAGCTCTGGCCATGCTCAGGAAGCATGGAAGAGTGCGTTGTCTTGGAGAGAAAACCTTCAGATCAACTTTTCCTCCTGCTGTTGGGTTCTTAAGCCTGTTAGGCTCCACTCTGAGAAACACTCCCCTGGTGGTGAGCAGGTGGGCCCTGCAACAACTGAGTGACCTCACTTTTAGTCTGGCTTTACTATTTCCCAGCTGTGTGACTTGGGGACAGCTACTTAACCTTCCTGAGACTAATATTTATGGGATATAGCTTCCTGGAAAATATAACACATACTATGTAGCTAAATATAAAATGAGAGGTATCTCATGATTATTTCTGTATAAATGATGCAATAGCACACATTATCTAGAGACTTCACACATTAATCTGGGCCAGAGCACATTTACTGTGACAAGAAAGGATCTGAGAAGTTTCATCAGTGGTCCCAGATCTCTGTGTGCCCCACCTATGCCTCCTGACACTGCACAAGATCTCTGCCCCATTAGAGCCGATCCTCATGTTATTCATGGCTCAAGGTCCTTTAGGAAAATAAAAGTACAGCTGTGATTTAATGCTTTTCTGTCATTACACTGACTCATGACTGTCTTGTCCTTAAATAAGTAGACGAGTAGACAGCACCAAATTTAGGATGTATGGTAGTCAGAATAAAGGTTAACATATATATATATATATATATATATATATATATATATATATATGATTTAACAAAACAATTAAATGTCTCTAGCCTAGGCCCCTTTTCCTGTAAGACTAGCCTTAACAAGCTGTCTCTATCTGATCATAGTCCATGGAGAGACTGCTAACACAACAACCAAGTTAGCATTTATTGGTCTGTGACCTTTCTTAGAGTGGGCAGCAGCCCCTCAGCAGGGTATGCCAGGAAGGGGCAAGTCCCCACTCCCCTTCCCAGAGGTCAGCAGCTGGCACGTCCCTCACTTTTTCTTTCCACAGACAGCTCATGCTCTCCCAGCACACTAGACGGAAGTACTGGAATTGGTCTGCAATTTGCTCTTTCAGCACTAGAGTCTATCTAACAATTAGTAGGTGTGACAGTGACAGCCAGCTGAGCAGCAGGGCAAAGAATGTTGCTGATGGATCAAAAGGATCCTGTTATTCAGATGCTCCCCTTGCTGGGTCACCTAGCCTGGAAAATGAGCACCAGAAATGCTCTCCTCAGTCTCCTTTCCTTGTGCCCTTTCTTCTGTGCATACTGAGGAGGACATGCCTGCCCCCATGGTCTCTGGCCATCTATTTGTAGAGACTCACAAGTGCTCTTCATAGAAACTCTGCCAGACTATTCAGTACTGCACTTTAAATATGTACCTTGAACTATAAATACAAAAGTTTACTTGAAACTGAAAAAATCAGAGCTCTCACAGCCTTTCCAAATAGACATGCAAAGTGTTAGCACTTACCGATGAAGCAGCAAATGCTCTGAAACTGACAGCAAGGATCCCGTCGGACCACTCATGGGACACTAAATCAAACTGTCCATACAGCTGACCCATGGTGACGGACTTAGGATTTAAAACAGTAATCTGAACCTTGTTTTCTTCCATTAACCCCTTAACAGAAAACAATTATTTATTTATTTAAAAGAATACTGTCTTTATTCATGGAAAACATGATGGTGTATGTAGATAATCCTAAAGACTCTAAAGGAAACTATCAGAAGTAAAAAGTTCACTTAACAAGGTTCCAGAGTACAAGGTCATTATCTAAACATTGATTGTATTTTCTAAATAATGTCAATGAAAAACTTAACAATAAAATTTATAAGTACAATTTACAATAGGATTTAAAAACTCATAAGATACTTAGGAATAAATCAGTAAATGTTGGTCGAGATCTATAAACAGTAGTTATTATATGCTTTACAGGTTAGATATTCTTTTCTGTTTTTCCTTACAAACCTTAAAAATGTTAACACCATTCTAAACTCACTGGCATTACAAAAACAGGCCTGGGGCTGAATTTGCCCCATGGGCTGAACTTGGATGATTCTCGCTGCAAAACATTCTTTGAGTGAAAATTAAATAATTACAAGATACGGAAATATGTACCATTTTCATGTTGTGAAAAAGTTTATATTGGTAAGTTGGCAGTTTGCACTAAAACCTTGAAAACCATTATGTGGAATTAATAAGAGATATTAATAGACCTAGGGCATAACCTTTTTTATGTTTCTAACTGATAGATTTTTTAGAAGAGCTTTAGGTTTACAAAAAAATTGAACAGAAAGTACTGTATATATATTCATATATATTCCCTCCACCTCCCACCCCACGCACAGTTTCTCCTATTATTAAAGCCTGGCATTGGTGTGGTGCATTATTATGAGTGATGAACTGATACAGATACCTTGTTATTGACCAAATCCCATGGCTTACTAAGCTGTACTCTTTGTATTGGACAGTTCAATGGATTTTGCCAAATACATTATATCATGTATCCACCATTACAACATATACAGAATAGTTTCACTGTGCTCTACTTATTCACAACCATTTTCTTTTTCAGTTTGGTTCAGTTCAGTTGCTCAGCCATGTCCGACTCTTTGTGACCTCATGGACTACACCATGTCAGGCCTCTCTGTCCATCACCAACTCCCGAAGTTTACTCAAACTCATGTCTATAGTCAGTGAAGTCATCCAACTATCTCATGCTCTGTCGTCCCCTTCTCCTCCCACCTTCAGCCTTTCCCAGCATCAGGGTCTTTTCAAATGAATCAGTTCTTCACGTCAGGTGGCCAAAGTATTGGAGTTTCAGCTTCAGCATTGGTCCTTCTAATGAATATTCAGGACTTATTTCCTTTAGGATGGACTGGTTGGACCTCCTTGCAGTAAAAAGGACTCCCAAGAGTCTTCTCCAACACCACAGTTCAAAAGCATTGATACTTCAGCGCTCAGCTTTCTTTGTAGTCCAATTCTCACATCCATACGTGACTACTTGAAAAACCATAGCCTTGACTAGACTGACCTTTGTGGGCAAAGTAATGTCTCTGCTTTTAAATATTTTGTCTAGGTTGAACATAGCTTTTCTTTCAAGAAGAAAGCGTCTTTTAATTTCATGGCTGCAGTCACCATCTGTGTGACTTGGAAGCCCAAGAAAATAAAGTCAACCACTGTTTCCCCATCTATTTGCCATGAAGTGATGGGACTGGATGCCATGATCTTAATTTTCTGAATGTTGAGTTTTAAGCCAACTTTTTCACTCTCCTCTTTCACTTTCATCAAGAGGCTCTTTAGTTCTTCTTCGCTTTCTGCCATAAGGGTAGTGTCATCTGCATATCTGAGGTTCTTGATATTTCTTCCAGCAACCTTGATTTCAGCTTGTGCTTCATCCAGCCCAGCATTTTGCATGATGTACTCTGCACAGGGGCGTATTCATGTTGATGTATGGCAAAACCAATACAATACTGTAAAGTAATTAGCCTCTAATTAAAATAAATAAATTTAAATTAAAAAAAAAGAAGTTAAATAAGCAGGGTTACAATATACAGCCTTGACTCACTACTTTCTGATTTGGAACCAATCTGTTGTTCCATGTCCAGTGCCAACTGTTGCTTCTTGACCTGCTGCATATAGATTTCCCAGGAGGCAGGTCAGGTAGTCCAGTATTCCCATCTCTTGAAGAATTTTCCACAGTTTGTTGTGATCCACACGGTAAAAGACTTTGGTGTAGTCAATAAAGCAGGAGTAGATGATTTTCTGGAACTCTTGCTCTCTCAGTGATGCAATGGATGTTGGCAATTTGATCTCTGATTCCTCTGCGTTTTCTAAATCCAGCCTGAACTTCTGGAAGTTCACGGTTCATGTACTGTTGAAGCTTGACTTGGAGAATTTTGAGCATTACTTTGCTAGCATGTGAGATGAGTGCAATTGTGCAGTAGTTTGAGCATTCTTTGGCATTGCCTTTCTTTGGGATTAGAATGAAAACTGACCTTTTCCAGTCCTGTGGCCACTGCTGAGTTTTCCAAATTTGCTGGCATATTGAGGGCAGCACTTTCACAGCATCATCTTTTAGGACTTGAAACAGCTCAACTGGAATTCCATCACCTCCACTAGCTTTGCTCCTAGTGATGCTTCCTAAGGCCCACTCAACTTCTCGTTTCAGGATGTCTGGCTCTAGGTGAGTGATCACACCACTGTGGTTATCTGGGTCATGAAGATCTTTTTAATATAGTTTTTCTGTGTATTCTTGTCACCTCTTCTTAATATCTTATGCTTCCATACCTTTTCTGTCCTTTATAGTGGTCATCTTTGCATGAAAAGTTCTCTTGGTATCTCTGATTTTCTTCAAGAGATCTCTAATCTTTCCCATTTTATTGTTTTCCTCTATTTCTTTGCATTGATATTTGAGGAAGGCTTTCTTATCTCCCCTTGCTATTCTTTGGAATTCTTCATTAAGATGGACCTATCTTTCCTTTTCTCCTTTGCCTTTTGCTTCTATTCTTTTCTCAGCTATTTGTAAGGCCTCCGCAGACAACCATTGTGCCATTTTCCATTTCTTTTTCTTGGGGATGGTCTTGACCATTGCCTCCTGTACAATGTCATGAACCCACATCCATAGTTCTTCAGGCTCTTTATCTATCAGATCTAATCCCTTGAATCTATCTGTCACTTCCACTGTATAATCATAAGGGATTTGATTTAGGTCATACCTGAATGTAACAACATACTAAGTTCAACTCTCCCACACTGCTTTCTGCCCACCAGCAGTGGAGCTTGGGGCATGAAATACCAAACTGAAGAAAAGATATGGGAATAATAATATGAAGCAGTAAAATAAACTCAAGGTCATTGCTTTCTTCTTTGTTCCCAGGAAGGGAATAACAACATGTCATCCTTAATTCAGAAGCATGGGAAAGCTCCATTAGAATATCTCAGTCAGGACAAAGTTGCTGCCATCAAAGAAAGATTTTTGTCCCAAATGCAGCAAAGCCAGTGTGAAGCTGCAGGTTGTAGGCAGTGACTATGAAGCCCCATTTACCTGACCACAAGGTCACTCTTAGAATTTCCTGGTAATGAGTCACTTTGAGGCTTTATAGTACCAGAATACATGGTCATAGCCTTCACCTTTTTAAATCTTTTAGTGGCACCACATTTGGCTTTTAGAGATTTATTTTTTATAGCAAAATAATTAGTTCATATAATAATGAAACAACAAAGGAGGAAGAATGCAAACAAAAACTCAGCGAAAGAGGTCAAGACGGATAAAGGGAAAGGAAGGGAGGCGAAGCGAGGAAAGCACATGTAAGGATAAAAGCATAGAGGGAGAGATGACAGAAATAAGTACACATCAGTTTGATAATAAATACAAATGAATCTAAATTCCCCAATGAGAAGATAAAGGCCATCAAATGGAGAAAATAAAAGTCAAACTATTTACTCCCCATAAAAAAGTAAATCACAGTGACAGTCAGAGTCACAATTACAAGCATGGGCAAATATGTATCCAGGGGAAAAGCGGGGGTTGCAATACTGAAATTAGACACAGGAGATCCATGGCAAATAATACAAGTACACAGTATTATACTGGCTGAAGGGGGGAGGCTCCACAATGAAGGTATAATGATACAAATCCCATTTGGCTACAAACATTGACATATATGTGCAAAAATTATTTGAAATACAAAGATAAGTAGACACAAATGCAGTATTAGTCGGAGAATTTAAAATAGCCTCACTCCTTTAGCATATCAAAGTAGATCAAACTGAGTCAACTAAGACAGTAATTTTGAATAATATAATTATCATTATTTACTATGCTTATATACATATTATATTATGCATACACACAACACACACACTTCAATTCAATACCACTAACAGACAGCACTAGAGGAAGTTTGCATTGAATCTGAATTTGAATCTTAACACCAAGAAAATAAAATACACTCTCCTATGAAATTATAAAATACTCTATGAAAGTATAAGATTTTTTCACATTTTCAGACTTTTTTATACAATGAACATGTTACCTTTATAATTAAACTTTTTAAAAAGGAACCTAAGGCTTTGAGGCAAATATGTGGCATATTCTTTATATGCTGAACTTCCTACTTGAATCATATTACTTTTCTATTTTCTCTGTATTTTGATAATTTTAAGTTGCTGCATTAAAGTATCCTTTTAAGTGACCATACATTCTATCCTACACAAAGCTGATTATTGGTAAATTAATGGATTAACACCACACTTACCTTTTCACATAGGTCATTTAATGCTCCAGCTAAGACGCGATATGCACTGGTTTTTCCTCCAAATGGTTCTCCAACAATCATAAAGCCATGACGCACAATCATCATTTCATATATCTGAAGAATCTTCTCAGAAAAGAATCTGGTCATTTGCAAATTCATGGAGTCACAGTTGTCTTTGATAGCTCCCAGCAAATCGTTGTAATCTGGTTTTGGTAATTTCACCCCAGGAAACAAATCTGAAGTAATTCCCTGATGACAGATGATTCAGATGTTTATATTAACATTACATAGCTATAAACTCTCATATTATCTCTCTATATATGTTTGCATGTATATGTGTACATCTATACACATATGTATATGTTTATAAACTTGATAAAATTTCTCACATCCTCATATTTAATACTGATGAAAATAGAGCCATTAAATAATAGCTCAGTATTTTTAACACCTTCATAGAGGTATGACTGACATACAATGAACTGCTTATATTTAAAGGGCATAATTTGATAAGTGAAACCACCAACTCAATGAAGATAATCAACGTATCAACCATTGCCACAAGTTTCCTTATGATCTTTTGTAATCCTCCTCTCTCCTCTCCCTGACACCCACCTCCATCCCCAGACAATCAACACACACACTAATTTGCTTTCTGTTTCTATTTTTATTTTCATTGCCTAGACTTTAATATGGATGAAATTACACATTATGTGTACTACTTTTTTAAATCTGGCTTCTTTCACTCAGCATAAGGATTTGAAATCTCAAACACGTCACTGCATATATCTATAGTTCTTTGCATTGAAGTCCACCATACTGAGGTGCCGGTTTTTAAACCCATTTTCCTGTTGATGGACATTTTCATTGTTTTTAGTTTTGGAAATAAATAAAGATGCCATAAACACATACACACAAGTCTTTGCATGGACAAATGCTTTCATTTCTCTCAAGTGAATACTGAGAAGTGGAATACTTGGATAGTACACTCGGATGGTAAAGAATCTGCCTGCAGTGCAGGAGACCTGGGTTCAATCCCTGGGCCAAGAAGATCCCCCAGAGAAGGGAATGGCAACCCACTCCACTATTTTTGCCTGGAGAATTCCATGGACAGAGGAGCCTGGTGGGCTATAGTCCATGGTGTCGCAGAGTCAGTCACTAATGAATGACTGATACAACACAACAATGGCAGGTACGTGTCTAACATTTGAAGAAACGGTCTGCTTTCCAAAATGGTTGTCCTATTTTAAATTCCCCTCAGCAGTGTGAGTTTCAATATCTGGTATAATCAGTATTTTTAATAAGTGTGTAACAGTATCTTGCTATGGCTTCAACTTGCATTTGCTAAAGAGTAACACTTTGGCGTTACTTTTGTGCCATATGTATGTCTTCTTTGGTGAAATGTTTGTTCAAATTTTTTGTTGTTGTTGTTCTTTAGTCACCAAGTCATGTCCAACTCTTCATGACCCCAAGGACTGCAGCACACCAGGCAACCCTGTCCTTCACCATCCCCCGGAGTTTGCTCAGTCTCAAATCATTGGCCTATTGTAATTGGTTTATTTTCTTCATGGTAAGTTTTGACCATTTGTTAAGCATTCTACTTACAAGTGCTTCACCATACATCTAATAGGCAAGTGTTTTTTATACCTCTAACTTGTCTTTCATTCTCCTACAGTATATTTCAAAGAGCAAACTTTTTAATTCTGATGAGCCTATTTTATCAATTTACTGTTTCATGCATTGTGCTTTTGGTGGTGTATTTAAGAAATTTTTGCCTAACCCAAATTCACAAGGGATTTTTCCTGTTTTCTTCTTCAGATGTTGTGGTTTTACATATTTTCCAGTTAAAAAGTTAAAAGATGAACATTATCTGATTTCAAGGCTTATTATAAAAACAGTATCATACTAGCATAAAAACAGACAAAATATAACAATGGAATAGAAGAGAGAGACCAGATATAGATCCAGACACATATGAAAACTCATTCTCAAGCAAAAACAATCCAGTAAAGATTAAACAAATAGTCTTTGAACAAAGTATGCTAGGATACCCGGATTTATCAAAATAATGAACTTGAATCCATACCTCATATCATATATAAAAATAAGTTTAACAGTATTTTAATCAGTGTAGTGGGTAGTATGTTAATCCTTTTAGTGTTCCTCAAAAATTTATGTTAGAATGTCACCTTGTCTGGAAATAAGATCGTTGCAGATGTAATTAGATCAGATGAGATCCTACTGGACCCTAACTCCAGTGACTGGTATCTATACAACAGAAAGGAGAGGAAGATGCAAACTCAAGCACACCTGGGAAACAAGGCCATCCTAGTGATGGGGACAGAAGCTGAAGCCACCAGGGAACCACCAATGACAAGCCAAGGAACATCAAAGATCGTCAGGAGCCATCAGAAGCTAAGAAGAAGCAAGGAAGGGTTCTTTCCTAAAGAATCTTTACCTTCTTTCAGAGGTAACCAACAGCTTATTTCAGACTTTTTTCCTCCAGAACTGTGAGAAAATAAATTTCTGTTGTTTTAAACCACCAAGTTTGTGGTTCTCTGTTATGGAAGCTTTAGAAAAATAATATAATCACATAATATAGGATTGGAAAGAATTATAATTCCACATATAGTTTATATGAGAATATAAAGTCACTTTCAAGGACTAAGAAACATTCCTTTATAAACCACTAAGGCTATTTCATAAGCATTATAGCAACTTAGGGCTTCCCTGGTGGCTCAGTTGGTAAAGAATCTGCCTGCAATGTGGGAGACCTGGGTTCAATTCCTGGGTTGGGAAGATTCCCCTGGAGAAGGGAATGGCAACCCACCCCAGTATTCTGGCCTGGAAAATTCATGTCTGCGGAATTCATGTCTGGCCTGGAGACCCCAGTCCATGGGGTCACAGAGAGTCAGACACAACTGAGCGACATTCATTTCACTTCACAGCAACCTATGTGGTAAAGCATCTGTCTGCAATGCAGGAGATCCGGGTTTGATCCCTGGGTTGGGAAGATACCCTGGAGAAGGAAATGGCAACCCACTCCAGTATTCTTGCCTAGAAAATTCCATGGATGGAGGAGCCTGGTGGGCTACAGTCCATGGGGTCTCAAAGAGTCGGGCATGACTGAGTGACTTCACTTCACTTTGAAGGAACCAGATGCCATGATCTTAGTTTTCTGAATGTTGAGCTTTAAGCCAACTTTTTCACTCTCCTCTTTCACTTTCATCAACAGGCTCTTTAGTTCTTCTTCGCTTTCTGCCATAAGGGTGGTGTCATCTGCATATCTGAGGTTATTGATATTTCTCCCAGCCATCTTGATTCCAGCTTGTGCTTCCTCCAGCCCAGTGTTTCTCATGATGTACTCTGCATAGAAGTTAAATAAACAGGGTGACAATATACAGCCTTGACATACTCCTTTTCCTGTTTGGAACCAGTCTGTTGTTCCATGTCCAATTCTAACTGTTGCTTCCTGACCTGCACACAGATTTCTCAAGAGGCAGGTCAGGTGGTCTGGTATTCCCATCTCTTTCAGAATTTTCCACAGTTTCTTGTGATCCACACAGTCAAAGGCTTTGGCAAAGTCATTAAAGTAGAAATAGATGTTTTTCTGGAACTCTCTTGCTTTTTTGATGATCCAGAAGATGTTGGCAATTTGATCTCTGGTTCCTCTGCCTTTTCTAAAACCAGCTTGTACATCTGGAAGTTCAGGGTTCACGTATTGCTAAAGCCTGGCTTGGTAGCCATGCCCTTCTCCAAGGGATCTTACTGACCAAGGAATCAAAACCAGATCTCCTACATCACAGGCAGATTCTTTATCATTGAGTCACCAGTGCTTAGGAGTAACTATTCATAAAACTCTTAGAACAGGGTCAGGTACATTGTAAATGCATACTGTTTGCCAAGTAAACAAAAATATCTTCTCAGATTGTTCAAATTATTTATGGTTAATCTTAAAGAAGCAGACAATTCTAGATCATATCTGGTAGCTAGTGGGTCTCAATCAAGACCAGTTCCTTTCACCAGTTCCTCTCTGCCAGGTAGAGAGTTGGGAATACATGGAGTTGTCCTTCTGGTTGTATTACTGTGAAAGTCCAGAGACACTGGGGGGACCAGGGATGCCAAGAGTTTGTAGCATATGGGACAGTCTCTCAAAACAGGGAACTGTCCTATTTGAAAATGCCAGCTATGCTCCATTTGTGAAATATTGCTCGAGAAATATTTGCTGAATGAATACACAGCTATAGGAGGACACATCTAAATGAGATATACCTCTACTTCATAAAAATAAATAGAGCTTTACTTATATTTATTCCTGGAAAATCTGTATAGTGTACTAGTACCAAAGAAACTGAGGGAAATTTTTAACAAGAAATTTTGAACCAATTCCCTGAAAACTTGATCTATAAAATATTTGCACTGTCAATTCCAAATACTAACGGGAGCTTCTTTCAGAATGATGAAACATTGTTCCTATGGATAGCTAAGGGCACTGGGGCACACCACAGTGGCAGTGCCACTTCTGTCCTCCCTATGAGAGTCTTCTGATCTCAGTCTCTACACATCGGAAGCTAACTGTCCATACCTCAAGGCAGTGCAAGACAGAGTAACTCTCCCATGTGTCAGCAGCCCACTACCCACCACCCCCAGGCACTTCTACGGAGAATGGGGAAGGAAAAACAGTGACATCACATGGCAATACAGGAACTTTAACCATCACTCTGTAATTCTTTACTACTACTTATAATCTAATTTTTAAAATATAACAATATTACTAAACCTAGTTCTTAAATTATCCTGAAAAAAAAAAACCAATTTCATAAAAGACACTGCACTCTTAAGCTTATTTTTCACTTCTTCGATCATTAATTTTGACAAACATTTGCAAAGTATCCCTCTGTGTAAAGGATTCAATGGTGTGTTTCACCAATTACTTTCCTCCATGGAGTCTATTTCCTAGTGAGATTTATAAGCAAACTTTCTGTGACTTTTGGATGCTTATTATATTCTGCAGTAGAAAAAAAGTACTACTTAAAAAAATCCCAAGTTGTGCTGGGAAATCTGGTCAACCACGTGTAAAAGAATGAAACTAGACCACTTTCTAACACCATACACAAAAATAAACTCAAAATGGATTAAAGATCTCAACGTAAGACCAGAAACTATAAAACTCCTAGAGGAGAACATAGGCAAAACACTCTCCGACATACATCACAGCAGGATCCTCTATGACCCACCTCCCAGAATATTGGAAATAAAAGCAAAAATAAACAAATGGGACCTAATTAACCTTAAAAGCTTCTGCACATCAAAGGAAACTATTAGCAAGGTGAAAAGACAGCCTTCAGAATGGGAGAAAATAATAGCAAATGAAGCAACCGACAAACAACTAATCTCAAAAATATACAAGCAACTCCTACAGCTCAACTCCAGAAAAATAAACGACCCAATCAAAAAATGGGCCAAAGAACTAAATAGACATTTCTCCAAAGAAGACATACAGATGGCTAACAAACACATGAAAAGATGCTCAACATCACTCATTATCAGAGAAATGCAAATCAAGACCACTATGAGGTACCATTTCACACCAGTCAGAATGGCTGCGATCCAAAAGTCTACAAATAATAAATGCTGGAGAGGGTGTGGAGAAAAGGGAACCCTCTTACACTGTTGGTGGGAATGCAAACTAGTACAGCCACTATGGAGAACAGTGTGGAGATTCCTTAAAAAACTGGAAATAGAACTGCCTTATGATCCAGCAATCCCACTGCTGGGCATACACATTGAGGAAACCAGAAGGGAAAGAGACACGTGTACCCCAATGTTCATCGCAGCACTGTTTATAATAGCCAGGACATGGAAGCAACCTAGATGTCCATCAGCAGATGAATGGATAAGAAAGCAGTGGTACATATACACAATGGAGTATTACTCAGCCATTAAAAAGAATACATTTGAATCAGTTCTAATGAGGTGGATGAAACTGGAGCCTATTATACAGAGTGAAGTAAGCCAGAAGGAAAAACATAAATACAGTATACTAACGCATATATATGGAATTTAGAAAGATGGTAACAATAACCCTGTGTACGAGACAGCAAAAGAGACACTGATGTATAGAACAGTCTTATGGACTCTGTGGGAGAGGGAGAGGGTGGGAAGATTTGGGAGAGTGGCATTGAAACATGTAAAATATCATGTAGGAAACGAGTTGCCAGTCCAGGTTCGATGCACGATGCCGGATGCTTGGGGCTGGTGCACTGGGACGGCCCAGAGGGATGGTATGGGGAGGGAGGAGGGAGGAGGGTTCGGGATGGGGAACACATGTATACCTGTGGCGGATTCATTTTGATATTTGGCAAAACTAATACAATTATGTAAAGTTTAAAAATAAAATAAAATTAGAAAAAAAAAAAATCCCAAGTTGTTAAAAGTTACTTGTAACAACAAAGCTAGCTAAAAACATTTCAAATAAAACATGGAGTGACCTACCTTTCTCTGTTTTCTACACTGGAAGTTTCTCAATGGGACTTGAAAACTTGGACACTTGATAAATACATTATTAGAGGAGTTTTGGTACATTAGAGTAAGAAATGTTCTTACCTCAAAGAGTGGTAAATCGTGGGATAAAAATTTCGGCAAATTTACATCAATAATAGATCTAAGCAGCAGAATTTCTTCATTTTCATTTGGATATTTCAGCTGAAAGAAAATATAGTCATGATGACATCTGCATCTGCTAACCGCACTCCATGCATGTTCATACACACAAGCCCCCAGGCCCCAGAGGGCATTCAAACCCATGCAAAGATGTTATTTATTTTCATTTCACTGGGCTGTTATTAATTTTAGAAACTGATGATTATACTTGTTGAATTTTATACTAGTTTATAATGAAATTTGAAGTTTAACTAACTGCCTTCTCACAGATGCTCTGGGTAAAAAGCTATTGGTCATGATTTTCAATGAGTTTGGGAGTTGCCATTGCTTCTATCCTGGGTAAGACCTTGCTTGTCCTATGCATTCAAAACCAGCAGTCAGTTGATAAAGTGTAAATAATCATTAAAAATGGGGACTCATTAAAAGATTTAAAGTTAAAACATATAAATATTCACTTATTTGCCCATATTTTGGTGCCAAGGCTTTTTCTCTGAGGGTGGAGTTCTGCACAATTTTTCTTGTACAAAGCAAAAACAATCAATAATGAGTCATCACTCTAGTTTTTTGTTTTGTTGTTTCTGTTTTTTAAAGATAATCATTCTCTTCAAAGATACTTAGGAGACAATCTAAATGTAGCATCCTCATGAATTGTTGTTTTTCAGTCTTTCTTTTCTTATCCACACCTAACTCCAACTAAACTTTTTAGCATTTCATCTTTACTCAGTCTTTCTTAAACAAGGAACTCAGTTTTCATAAATACAAACCTCTTCTTTTCATGCTCATATACCATCAGTTTCAATGACAATTAATTAAAGGACATAACAATAATAACATAACCAACTAGCTTCAGAAAGTTTTGGGAACAAGCCACCTGACCATAAGTGGGAGGGCAGGGTGGCATGCCACCTTCTGACTGCACACTTGGTACTAGCATGCTTGAGGGTGTTCCCCCAGCAGAGTGGAGAGGGCTGGTTAATGCACTGTCACTTGAGTGGAGGATGCTTTGGAAAATATATATTAAATTCCAAAACACCCAGGGTTTACTAAAAACGTGGCTGAACTCAATTTGTTGCTCATGCCCATAAGATGGTTCATGTAATTCACAAAAAAATTTGAACTCAGAAATGTTTCTCTCAACTTCTATACTTTATTCAAAATTTCACACCAAAGCTATTCCCGCCATCATCAGTTTAGGTTTCCAGAACCCTCATCCTGTTCTCTGGAATCTTTCTAGTAAATTCCATACTTCTACTTAACTGGCTTTAACTGTACAAAGTCAATGATGCCTGGCAGTTAAGTCCTGCTGTCTCTGAATTACCAGAGCTCCCAAACCTAAAGCTGGCTCTGCTAATATGGACTTTGTCTTTGCATCAACCTAGAATCCCAGGGATGGGGCGCCTGGTGAGCAGCCGTCTATGGGGTCGCACAGAGTCAGACACGACTGAAGCGACTTAGCAGCAGCAGCAGCAGCAACCACACATCAATTATGAAGTGTCAGAAGTCTGTTTTGTCGAAAGGCTGTCATCTTAAAACAAACATTTAAATTGTTTCCTGATAAAATAGAAACAAACTTCAAACTATTCAAGCCAACACATTCAACAATTCTAAATTAGCTTTTGACAAAGAATGATAGGATTCATTTGCAGAATTCATTTGCTGCATAACTTTAATAGTTCAATTCCACAGTCAAGATGTCAGGGATGACATACAATAGGACAAAGCATTATCCTTCCCATTATCTGACCACAATGCAATCATGACACGTCAGGTTAATACAAATTGTTGCTTCTAGTTGCATTTGTTTATTACTAAAAATAATGACTTGAAGTCATGTTAGACAAATGTGAAATAGAATATCACTACTATATATCAGAATTATTGGTAACATCATCTAGAAGTCAAAAATGCATGCCATTGTTTTTAATCACACAGGATATATTTTAAAATCTCCCAGTCATGAACATGAAAATTTTTATAAGCTACAAGGTTAAAGTTTGCCTTTTGCTGTTAATTAATCCCATGGACAGAGGAGCCTGGCAGACTACAGTCCATAGGGTCTCAAAGAGTTGGACACGACCGAAGCGACTTAGCACACGTGGCCTATCTTGCTTACTTTCATAAAGAAAAAACAAGAGTTATACTTTATGTTTCTACAAAATACTTCCAATGAAAAGTTACCCAAATCTTAAAATATTTGGCCTTTTTATCAATATAATTATGATTCATACTATCTTAAAATGCACACATTATACTGCAAATCCATTACAGGTGGTATGAGTGTGTGCATGCTCAGTCTTGTCTGACCCTTTGCAACCCCCTGGACTCTAGCCCACCAGGCTCCTTCCTCTGTCCATGGAGTTTTCCAGGAAAGAATACTGAAGTAGAATGCCATTTCCTACTCCAGGGGATCTTCCTGACCCAGAGATAGAGCTTGCATCTCTTGTGTCTCCTGCCTTGGCAGGTGGATTTTTTACCACTGCACCTTGCAAATCCATTACTGCTAGTCCATAGTTATTAAATAACAATGTCTAGGAATTTTGTACGTTTGTATTAATTATACATACATTGTTTCTTTTAAAGTTACATATATTCACATAGACTAAATGCTTTCAAAGTATTTCTCAGCAGCAAGGAATTTTATTCCTCAGTAGTACTCAGTTTCATATAATTAAAACTGTGGGATGGAACTCAAATCACTAATCACATGGCTGCTGCTGCTGCTGCTGCTAAGTCACTTCAGTCGTGTCCGATTCTGTGCGACCCCATAAATGGCAGCCCACCAGGCTCCCCCGTCCCTCGGATTCTACAGGCAAGAACACTGGAGTGGTTTGCCATTTCCTTATCCAATGCATGAAAGTGAAAAGTGAAAGGGAAGTCAGTCATGGCCGACTCTTCTCAACCCCGTGGACAGCAGCCCACCAGGCTCGTCCCTCCATGGGATTTTCCAGGCAAGAGTACTGAAGTGGGTTGCCATTGCCTTCTCCAAATCACATGGCTAAGGTTTTACAAATCATAAAATTTCCTTTTTCATGTATGCAAATGATCAACTATTTTAGTACAATAGGGAACTTTTTTTCCAGTTGATGGAACCAATCAGTTATTGGAGCTCTGTAAAGACACATGGTCCTGAGATTTACAAACAGGAAATGAATGAGTTAAGAAGTGGCAAAACCAATACAATATTGTAAAGTTAAAAAATAAAATAAAATAAATAAATAAATAAAGAAGTTACTTGAGTTTTCTACCTTTAGATTCCCGGCAGCGGTAAGCACTGACTTCACAGCTCTCATTCCATAGTCATAGTGATGCTGTGACGACAACTGCTCTGAACACAGGCGATATGTAGCCACAATCTTCACTGACAGTGGCCGAGCTGTGACAAAGCCACAGGAGTACAGGACGATTTCAGCAATCATAGCGTAGTCAGGCACCATCATTGCTACTGTCCGAAAGAGCGCCTATGGGAGTGGAGAAAAGGTGCTTTATAAACAGGCCATCCTGAAGATAGCTCGACTCTTTATAGCATGCTACAGTGTTATAGCTTTTTTGTAATAATATTGTTATAATATCCATATCCTATAGATAAAACATTTTAAAATGTGACTTCTTATTATTGTTATATAATGAAGAAACCATTAACTTTTATCCAAATATTTTTTCTGAAATTATGCTTTGAGAACACTTCAAATTTCTGTCATACCTGGGGCTTTGGTGAATTATCAACTTACTTAAGTATTAAGTATCCATTATGTTCTATTCCTTTGTAGAAAGTGACATGTTACAGGGAAAAAGCATCAGACTCTGCTAAGATGTTGGGTTTCTCATTGGAGCTGTTAGAAAGTGGCTGGTATTAGGAGACTATGCTCTAAGTGAAGATCTCTAGATATCTAATTGATTAAGGTAACTCCTAATAACAAGGGTATGTTACATAAGTGATGAATTTTGAGATATTTTTTAACCTTTTTGAGTCTTCAGTCACCATGTCAGTTCAAGCATAATAAAGGGAAAAAAGCTGAAAACAAGTATAGGACGATTATTATTAGAGATAAATCCATTTTCCTAATTCTAAGATAATTTTTCCTCATGGTATTTTAAATGTTGTGGGACAAATGTTGTGTGATGGAAGGCAAATAGAAAACGAAATATATTTGGAAAGAATAAGAAAATTTAACTTTAAAAGGTGAGTTTCAATCAGAACTTATTTCAATAGCTCAAGCATGAAAACATGGTTTTCCTATACTAAAGCAGGAGAACAACAGTGTTACATAAAATTACAATTATATTCAAATAATGAATAATAATTGTACGGAATTACAGTCACATTCAGACAGGTTATAAATACCTTTTGGGAACTAGCTAAGTTACGGAAAACACAAGGCAGGTTGAGAATAAGGACATTTTGCCTTAGTGATCTGTTATGACACTTAATTGAGAAGAAAAGACTTGCATCAAGCAAGATCCTTCCAATGCATTACATTAATTACTAGCTAGAGGTCTTAGCATTGCTATTTTATCAATAAGTTTAGAATTCAAGAAAGGAAATAATAAAATATTAAAAGTATAGAGCATGAACAAATAATTTGTAACAGAGATGTTTAAGCACGTGCTTAAAACTACTACATACCTGGGGGGCGGGTGGGGAATGCAAGAGAATTACTATAAAGTTGGTACCTCTTTTAAAAGGTAGGTTCTCAATAACTTTTTTTTAATCAATAAAATAGAGAATGAATGAATGAACTAGTGATTTAGCTGGTCAATGCCTAAGTTAGGGTGATACAAACTTTCTTTTATCTTATTCAGTCACTAAGTCATGTCCAATTTTTTGTGATTGCATGGACTGTAGCACGCCAGCCTTCCCTGTCCTCCACTATCTCCCAGACTTTGACCAAATTCATGCCCACTGAGTCAGTGATGCTATCTGACCATCTCATCCACTGCCTCCCCCTTCTCCTTTTGCCTTCAGTCTTTCTCAGCATCAGGGTTGGAGCTTCAGCAAGAGTCCTTCCAATGAATATTCAGGGTTGATTTCCTTTGGTATTAACTGGTTTGATCTCCTTGCTGTCCAAGGGACTCTCAAGAGTTTTCTCCAGCACCATATTTAAAAAGGATTAATTCTTCGGCACCCTGCCTTCTTAATGGTTCAATTCTCACATCCGTACATAACTACTGGAAAACCATACCTTTGACTATAGGGGGCCTTTGTCAGCAAGGTGGTGTCTCTGCCTTTTAATTAGCTGTCTAGGTTTGTCATGCTGTCTCGGTTGGTCATAACTTTTCTTCCAAGGAGCAAGTTTCTTTTAATTTCATGGCTGCCGTCACTACCTGCAGTGATTTTGGAGCCCCAAAAAATAAAGTCTGTCACTGTTTCCACTGTTTCCCCATCTATTTGCCATGAAGTGATGGGACCAGATGCCATGATCTTAGTTTTCTGAATGTTGAGTTTTAAGCCAACTTTTTCACTCTCCTATACAGCATATTAAAAAGCAGAGACATTACTTTACCAAGAAAGGTCCATCTAGTCAAAGCTATGGTTTTTCTAGTAGTCATGTATGGATGTGAAAGTTGGACTATATAGAAAGTTGAGTGCCAAAGAATTGATGTTTTTGAACTGTGGTGTTGGAGAAGACTCTTGAGAGTCCCTTGGACTGCAAGGAGATGCAACCAGTCCATCCTAAAGGAGATCAGTCCTGAATACTCATTGGAAGGACTGATACTGAAGCTGAAACTCCAATACTTTGGCCATCTGATGCAAAGAACTGACTCATTAGAAAAGACCCTGATGCTGGGAAAGACTGAAGGCAGGAGAAGGGAATGACAGAGGATGAGATGGTTGGATGGCATCACCGACTCAATGGACATGAGTTTGTGTAAACTCCAGGAGTTGGTGATGGACAGGGAGGCCTGTTGTGCTGGAGTCTATGGGGTCACAAAGAGTTGGACACGACTGAGCGACTGAACTGAACTGAACTGAGGTTTGTCATAACTTTCCTCCCAAGAAGTAGGCGTCTTTTAATTTCATGGCACAGTCATCGTCCACAGTCATTTTGGAGCCGAAGAAAATAAAACTTGTCATTGCTTCCACCTTTTCCTTCTATTTGCCATGAAGTGATGGGACAGGATGCCATGATCTTAGTTTTTTGAATGTTGAGTTTTAAATCCGTTTTTTCACTCTCCTCTTTCACCCTCATCAAGTGACTCTTTAGTTCCTCTTCACTTTCTGCCATTAGAGTGACATGAGATACATATCTGAGGTTGTTGGTATTTTTCCCGGCAATCTTGATTCCAGCTTGTGCTTCATCCAGCACAGTATTTCACATGATGTGCTCTACATATAAGTTAAAAAAGCAGGGTGACAATATACAACCTTCTCATATTCCTTTCCCAATTTTGAACCAGTCCATTGTTCCGTGTCTGGTTCTAACTGTTGCTTCTTGACCTGCATACAGGTTTCTCAAGAGACATGTAAGGAGGTCTGGTATTCCCATTTCTTGAAGAATTTTCCACAGTTTGTTGTGATCTATACAGTCAAAGGCTTTAGCATAGCCAATGAAGCAGATGTTTTTCTGGAACTCTCTTGCTTTCTCCATGACCCAACAAATGCTGGCAATTTAATCTCTGGTTCCTCCGCCTTTTGTAAACCCAGCTTGTACATCTGGACGTTCTCGGCTCACGTTTTGCTGAAGCCTAGCTTGAAGGATTTTGAGCATTACCTTGCTGGCATGTGAAATGAACACAACTGTATGGTAGTTTGAACACTCTTTGGCATTGTCCTTCTTTGGTCCCAGAATGATAACTCACCTTCCCCAGTCCTGTGGCCAGTGCTGAGTATTCCAAATTTGCTGACATACTGAGTGCAGCATTTTAACAGTATCATCTTTTAGGATTTGAAATAGCTCAGCTGGAATTCCATCACCTCCACTAGCTTTGTTCATAATAACGCTTCCTAAAGTCTACTTGACCTCACACTCCAGGATGTCCGCCTCTAAGTAAGTGACCAAACCATAGTGGTCATTAAGATATTTTTTGCTTTCCTTATTTGTATTCTTGCTACCTCTTCTTAATCTCATCTGCTTCTGTTACGTCCTTGCCATTTATGTCCTTTATCATGAGCATCCTTGCATGAAATGAAAGGGTAATTTAGTGCTTTAAAAATTAATTTGGATTCTGGCTTACCCCATGGCATACTTTCTTGTGTGTAAAAAAAAAAAAAAAAAAGAACAGGAAAGTATAGATCCAGGTAAACTGCCAGAGCTTGAATAAATTCCAGTACATGTAATCAGTGTTAGCATTACCCTCCATGTTTACCTCAGCAGAAATAAACGATTGAGAATAATTATTCTACTGCCTCTGCCCTATAGGGTGGAAGAAGAAGGGCAATACATAAGGAATTATAAATACTTCCTAGAGGAGGCTTTCAAAGAACTACATGTTTGGAAGAACAACAACAAAATCTCAAGCAGTAACTTGTTACCATTTCTTCCTTTAGAGATTAGAAATAGATTTCATAATGCTGCGACCTGTTCAGAAATGAGCTAGGTTTTGCTTGAGTGAAATGGAGGATTCAGGATCTATTTCACTTTTTTTCTCTGTACTAACGGAGTGTTTCACACTGCTTGCTCTGAGGAAAGCTATGTATCAGAATGTGTTAGCATCTGCAAATCCTCCTGACTGTAGAACAAAACCCTCAATGAACCCCTGACTTCTTGTTCACCTGGAACACCAGACTCCCTCAAATCTCCCCAGACGCTCACACGTCCTTCAGCTCCTACTTCTGTCTTCTGTCATGCAAAGCAGCCTTGTGTCACAGAGGCCAGGCTCTGTCACTGGAACTGAGCCCAGTTTCACTTGCATTTTCTTCTTCTTGTGCCTTTAGAGTTGGATGCCACAATGTATCATGTTATTGACTTTGTGACATCAGAAGATATAGAATATGCCTATTTTCCATACTACCCAAAGCAATCTATGAATTTAATGCGATCCCCATCACATTACTCATAACATTTTCCACAGAACTAAATCCTAAAATTTATATCACAAAGAGTGTGACATGACTTAGTGACTGAACATAGAAGACTCAGAATTGCCAAAGCAATCCTGAGGAAAAAGAACAAAGCTGGAGGCATACCCACCCAGACTTCAGACAATACTACAAGACTCCATTAATCAAAATAGCACAAAAACAGACATATCAATGGAACAGAATGGACAGCCCGGAAGTAAACCCACACACCTACAGTCAATCTTTGACAAAGAAGGCAAGAATATACAATGGTGAAAAGATAGTCTCTTTAGCAAGTAGTGTTAGAAAAGTTAGACAGCCACTTGTAAATCAAAGAAGTCATAACATTCCCTCCCATTTTACAAACACCAAAAGAAAAAAAAAGTCAAAATGGCTTAATGACTTAAATATAAGACAGGATATCATAGAACTCCTAGAAGAAAACACAGGCAAAACATTCTCTGACATAAATTGTACCAATATTTTCTTAAGTCAGTCTTCCAAGGCAATGGAAATAGAGGCAAAAATGAACAAATGGGAATAATCAAACTTAAAAACTTTTGCACAGTAAAGGAAACCATAAATAAAATGAAAAGACAACCAACAGACTGGGAGAAAATATTTGCAAACAATGCAACCAACGGGGGCTTAATTTCCAAAATATACAAACATCTCATATAACTCAACAGCAAAAAAGCAAAAACCCAATCAAAAAATGAGCAGAAGACCTAAATAAATATTTCTCCAAAGAACATACATATAGCCAATAGGCACCTGAAAAGATGCTCAACTTCTCTAATTAGTAGAGAAATACAAATCAAAACTCCAGTGAGGTATCCCCTCACAGTGGTCAGAATGATCATCATATAAAGGTCTACAAATAATAAAAGCTGGAGAGGGTGTGGAGAAAAGGGAACCCTCCTTCATGGTTGGTGGGAATGTGAATTTGTGCAGCCACCATGGAAAACTGTACAGAGGTACTCCATAAACTAAAAAGAGTTGCCATCGGCTCCAGCAATCCAACTCCTGGGCATATAGCTAGGGGAAAAAAATGAAAATTCTAATTTGAGAAGATAAATGCACCCCAATGTTCACAGCAGCACTATTTACAACAGCCAAGACATGGAAACAACCCAACTGACCATAAGCTGATGACTGAAATAAGAATATGTTTTATATATATATATATATATATGTTTAAGAATATGTGAGACATATATACATCATATATTTATATAGAGAAAGAGCTATCACAATGGTGATAGGTGAAACATTGCAGTAAGACATGTAAGAGAATACTGAAGAGGGGTGGGAGCAAGGCATGGCCATAGCACTGGCCAGGAACAGCAGGAGTTACAAGACTGGTTTTGGTAACTGGCTGAAAATGCTGGGTGAAGAAGAGGGAAGCTTCAAGGATGATCCTGAAGACATTAAAACACTTTCTGGGTCTCAGCAGGCTTTAAATAGATAGTTTTCAGACATTTAATCATGTCTGATTGTCTGCAGGCCGATGCATGAGCTGTAGCCTGCCAGGCTCCTCCATCCATGGAATTTTCCAGGCAAGAATACTGGAGTGGGATGCCATTTCCTACTCCAGGAAATCTTCCCAACTCAGGGATCGAACCTGTGTCTCTTGCTTCTTCTGCATTGGCAGATGGATTCTTTATCACTAGTCCCATCTGGGAAGCCCATACATTTATATCTATATATCTTTCATTTCAGGCTAAGACATTTTTCCAAATTGTTAGGCACTTCCATATATACTTGAAAAGACATGTTTTATAGCAGCTCTAACCAAGAAGACTGCACAAAAGGAACAATGCAAACAACAAAAACCTATTCGAATTTGAGAACAGCTTTTGACCTAAAATAGAAAGAAACTATTCCAAGCACCACTGTTTCAAAATGCACAATAAATAAAACATGGAGGAGTCCACACAGGGCATTAACAGACTCGACCCATGATGGCCCCAGATATTTTGCCTTTACGAATACTTATGTATTCAGATTAATCCTACTGAATAAAAGAAAAACATGAGTGAATAAAAAAATTAGACCAAAAGAGCTTTCCAAATGTATCAGTTCAGTTCAGTCACTCAGTCGTGTCCGACTCTTTGCGACCCCATGAACTGCAGCATGCCAGGCCTCCCTGTCCATCAACAACTCCCGGAGTCTATCCAGACTCATGTCCATTGAGTCGGTGATGCCATCCAACCATCTCATCCTCTGTCGTCCCTGCTCCTCCTGCCCTCAATCTTTCCCAACATCAGGGTCTTTTCCAATGAGTCAGCTCTTTGCATCAGGTGGCCAAAGTACTGGAGTTTCAGCTTCAACATCAGTCCTTCCAATGAACACCCAGGACTGATCTCCTTTAGGATGGACTGGTTGGATCTTCTTGCAGTCCAAGGGAATCTCAAGAGCCTTCTCCAACACCACAGTTCAAAAGCATCAATTCTTCGGCGCTCAGCTTTCTTTATAGTCCAACTCTCACATCCATACATGACCACTGGAAAAACCACAGCCTTGACTAGACGGACCTTTGTTAACAAAGTAATGTCTCTGCTTTTTAACATGCTGTCTAGGTTGGTCATAACTTTCCTTCCAAGGAGTAAGCGTCTTTTAATTTCATGGCTGCAATCACCATCTACTGTGATTTTGGAGCCCAGAAAAATAAAGTCAGCCACTGTTTCCACTGTTTCCCCATCTATTTGCCATGAAGTGACGCGACCAGATGCCACGATCTTAGTTTTCTGAATGTTGAGCTTTAAGCCAACTTTTTCACTCTCCTCTTTCATTTTCATCAAGAGGCTCTTTAATTCTTTTTCGATTTCTGCCATAAGGGTGGTGTCATCTGCATATCTGACGTTATTGATATTTTTTCCCAACAATCTTGATTCCAGCTTGTGCTTCCTCCAGCCCAGCATTTCTCATGATGTTCTCTGCATATAAGTTAAATAAGCAGGGTGACAATATACAGCCTTGACGTACTCCTTTTCCTATTTGGAACCAGTCTGTTGTTCCATGTCCAGTTCTAACTGTTGCTTCCTGACTTGCATACAAATTTCTCAAGAGGCAGATCAGGTGGTCTGGTATTCCCTTCTCTTTCAGAATTTCCACAGTTTATTGTGATCCACACAGTCAAAGGCTTTGGCATAGTCAATAAAGTAGAAATAGATGTTTTTCTGGAACTCTCTTGCTTTTTCCATGATCCAGCGGATGTTGGCAATTTGATCTCTGTTCCTCTGCCTTTTCTAAAACCAGCTTGAACATCTGGAAGTTCAGGGTTCACGTATTGCTGAAGCCTGGCTTGGAGAATTTTGAGCATTACTTTACTAGAGTGTGAGATGAGTGCAATTGTGCGGTAGTTTCAGCATTCTTTGGCATTGCCTTTCTTTGGGATTGGAATGAAAACTGACCTTTTCCAGTCCTGTGGCCACTGCTGAGTTTTCCAAATTTGCTGGCATATTGAGTGCAGCACTTTCACAGCATCATCTTTCAGGATTTGGAATAGCTCAACTGGAATTCCATCCCCTCCACTAGCTTTGTTCATAGTGATGCTTTCTAAGGCCCACTTGACTTCACATTCCAGGATGTCTGGCTCTAGGTGAGTGATCACACCATTGTGATTATCTGGGCTGTGAAGATCTTTTTTTATACAGTTCTTCTGTGTATTCTTGCCATCTCTTCTTAATATCTTCTGCTTCTGTTAGGTCCATACCATTTCTGTCCTTTATTGAACGCATCTTTGCATGAAATGTTCCCTTGGTAGCTCTAATTTTCTTGAAGAGATCTCTAGTCTTTCCCATTCTATTGTTTTCCTCTATTTCTTTGCACTGATCGCTGAGGAAGGCTTTCTTATCTCTTCTTGCTATTCTTTGGAACTCTGCACTCAAATGTGTATATCTTTCCTTTTCTCCTTTGCTTTTCACTTCTCTTCTTTTCACAGCTATTTGTAAGGCCTGCGCAGACAGCCATTTTGCTTTTTTCCAATATATATTGGAATGTATATTTTTCCAAATGTACATTGGAATAAAAAGTCGCAAAATGCTTCTTAGATGACGGAGGATTTACCAATTTGCATTTTTAAATCATACTTTCCTTCACAAAGGCAAAGTATTAAAACATCACATCAAGCAAAGAAAAGTCCAAGGAATAGAAATACCACAAAAATTCTTGGCAGCAGTTGGTCCAATCAAAAAATTTTTTGGTGGAAAAGAAAAATACCTCACCTAATCTAAGAAGCTGTCATTCTAAAAATGTGAATAATGGAAGGAATGTAGGATTTAGAGTCAGAAAACTTGGTTTTGGATCTGCAATTACCACTGTATTATTATTATTCAGCCTTTTTTCTCCATGCACTAGCCATAAACTTGCAGTTCACCAGAAAAGGATATAAAAGGTCTAACAAAGATATGGGGGAAAGATCATATTTCACTAATAAGCAAAGTTTTTTTTTTTTAATGAAGATTCTAGTCTAGTCAATTAGTTATTTTGTTCTTATAAGAAAACAAAATGCTAGGTATTAAGGAGAACTGAGAATTCATATGGGATGTAAATTG
This sequence comes from Bos grunniens, assembly GCF_055505025.1. Taxonomy (NCBI): domain Eukaryota; kingdom Metazoa; phylum Chordata; class Mammalia; order Artiodactyla; family Bovidae; genus Bos; species Bos grunniens. Next base: position 52,289,184 of record NC_141166.1, on the reverse strand, counting down.
TTTCAATCTCTGTTAGAGGCAATTCAGCAACACAGCTCTTGGTCCTATGAATCTCCTAATGAAATACCTTAAAATAGAGAAAAGCCTTAAGTAAAAATTTCCCATTGCAGTATTATCTATAAAGAAGGAAAACTAAATGCAATAGAAATTTCAAACTGTAAACACAGTTCAATAAGCTTATTTACGGTTTGAATCATGTTCATGAAGATAGAAAAATGCTCATATTATAATATTAACATGAACAGACCTTCCCCCAGTATTCACAATGGTCTGATTTCAACATTTAATATTGAGGAATACCATACAGTAAACAGTACTCTTGCCTGGAAAATCCCATGGACGGAGGAGCCTGGAAGGCTGCAGTCCATGGGGTCGCTAAGAGTCGGGCACAACTGAGTGACTTCACTTTCACTTTTAACTTTCATGCATTGGAGAAGGAAATGGCAACCCACTCCAGTATTCTTGCCTGGAGAATCCCAGGGACAGAGGAGCCTAGTGGGCTGCCGTCTATGGGGTCGCACAGAGTCGGACACGACTGAAGCGACTTAGCAGCAGCAGCAGCAGCAGCAAACAGTAGAATGGGTACCTTTTCCAATATTTCCTATGTTTTCCAATTTTTATACTTATCATCAGTTCTAAAATAGAAGTTCTGGAAATTGCATATTTTTTAAAGGTAATCAAAGCTTTAAAATTTTTCTAAAACAGTTGTCTAAAATATAACATCTAAAAGGAAATGTTTTATGTAAAATTCAAGAAGAGCATGTTCTTTTTATATATTAACTTTGTAAATCACAGCAAGGAAACAGATTATATAATTGCCTTTTCTGTACCTTTAGATTATCAGGCAGTTCTGATCGTCCAGCATATCCAGGGTTCATTGTTATAAAGACAGCACATGTGGGGTCAAGTTTTAATTCAGTTCCTTCAAACACGAGTAAATCAGCGCCTGCATTAATACCTGTGGGTAATCAAGAATGAAATGACTTAGCAATTCCACATATAAATGTGACTCGTGCCATTCATTATGTCCTATATTTCTACTGTTTTCACACAATGCAGAGACAAACTAGTCCGTTACCTCTTTGGATAGTAAGAATTTGTTGAGCAACCACAGACAGCACTTCCAAATCAATTCTGTTAAACTCATCGAAGCAAGCCCAGGCACCACAAGATAACAGTCCCTGGGAGAAAAGAGTAATGAAAAATTTCAATTTTATCTGATTGAATATTACATTGAAATGTTGTATTTTCACCTCATCTCCTCACAGATTTAATATCCTATCAAGGAAATTGCTTATTCACCTTTATCTTTAAAGACAGCTTACTCTTTTATTACCAATTCATTATTCTGCATGAATAAAGAGTTTGATGAATTGAAAAATTTTCCAATTGATTTTTTTTTTACTTTCTCTGTGTATTTTTTGGCATTTAGATGTATATCTATAATTTCAAAGCCTTTCTTATTTTTTAGTTACAAGTTGATTTTATTCGCTTTTTCCTTACGGACTCCATAGAATGGATTGTAATAATCCTTTAAATAAGGTGACCCCTGTTGTCAATGAGACTACCCTGTAACCTGAGTACCTTAATGACCAGCTAACGCTGTCGGAGGCCCCAGCTTGCAATTCTAACTTACAGCTACCTCACAAGTAACTATGTGCCATGTGGTCATAGGAAAAACTGGAAAGTCAAACTTGAGTAGCTGAGTCCAAATTCAAATTAAATTTTTAAGAAATGCAAAAATGATTATTGAGTGTACATCCTCCAGATTGTATATGTATGTATGTGTATTTCCCTAAGTACCTATAATATGCAGGACATGATGCATGGCACTTTGTATATATCTTTTATACAAGGAAACTAGGGCTATGTCACATAAGATGTTAAGTATTTAGTACAATGCCACATATCTAATAGTGGCTAACCTTGGATTTATGTACAGTTCCATCTACTCAAACACACTGGATTAAACATGAACACCATGCATGTCAAAGAATAGTACATTTTCACCATTTAGTGAAGACTCTAAGACTTAGAAATCTAACACATGATATAATAAAAGGATTAGAAATCACAGAGAACAAAATGCTTGTGAATTCACGTCTTTAGAGTTATACAGATTGTGAGGTTCTAGTAAGATCTCTGTCTTTTTAATTTTGTACCCCCGTTATTCAGCATGATCCTAATATGAATTGTCCATATAGGCAATACTTATCAATAACAAAATAATATTTTTTTTATTTTTAAACTTTACATAATTGTATTAGTTTTGCCAAATATCAAAATGAATCCGCCACAGGTATACATGTGTTCCCCATCCTGAACCCTCCTCCCTCCTCCCTCCCCATACCATCCCTCTGGGTCGTCCCAGTGCACTAGCCCCAAGCATCCAGTATCGTGCATCGAACCTGGACTGGCAACTCGTTTCACACATGATATTTTACATGTTTCAATGCCATTCTCCCAAATCTTCCCACCCTCTCCCTGTCCCATAGAGTCCAATATTTTAATATATGAATCTATTTCAAAGAATTAAGAATATTATTATATAGATTTGAAAACAGTGCATACCAGAATTTTCTTGAAACATTTAGGAATATAATGGCTATTTAAAGTACACAGAGAATCTTTTAGATTTGCTGTTTATTTCTTTAATAATCATTACAGTGAGGTTGTATCTCATTATAGAGGATGATTGAAATAGTTACTGATCATTCAAATGTTTTCTTCATATTTTACTTATTATAATATTTTCCTTTCTTTTACTATTATTCTAATTGTTTCAGTGTCAAAAATATAGAAACTTCTTATGTTCCAAATCTTTTATAAAATGACTAGGCCATATTTCAGTCAGGAATAGTTTACTCATAGGGTACGGTTGTTATGTTTTGTTAGTGTGAGTAGGTTTTTTTTTATCCTAAAACATGTTTATTTGTTCTTTATTTATAATGTTTTTATACTGTGGGATAGCCTAGTAATTTTTTTTAATTTGTTTATTTTTAATTGAAAGACAATTGCTTTACAATATGGCATTGGTTTCTGCCAGACATCAACACAAATCAGTCATAGGTACACAAATGATTTGAGTATTTTTTCAATATTAACTTTTTCTGGAGCTTCTTTGAAAATTAAGGATTAAAGAATCATTAAATTTTAATTTAAAAGTATACAAAAATAGAAATTAAAAAAACAAGCAAGTGGAACTCATAATCCCACATGGATAATTTTGTGTTCAACTGTGCCACCTAATATTTTAAAGAATAACAAACTATAGCAACAAAGCATCAAAATGACCAGATGTTCAAAGGTTACTCAGTGAACTTAGCCAGGGACTTTATATCTTTCACTCCCCTTTTTGCAATCTTACTAACTCGTAAGAGTGGGAGTCTGACTCAGAATAAGAAAAAAACAAAAGGATTTCAAGTTCACCAAAAAGATTAAATAGAATGTGTCCATAAAAGTAAATTATTGAATCATAACTTATTAATAATGAAGTCTTTAGAGAACTCAGTATTTACATGATGCAATATAGCTCAGTTGGTAAAGAGTCTGCCTGCAATGTAGGAGACCCAGGTTCAATTCCGGGGTCGGGAAGATCCACTGGAGAAGGGATAGGCTACCCATTCCAGTATTCTTGTGCTTGCCTTGTGGCTCAGTTGGTAAAGAATCTGCCTGCAATGAGGGATACCTGGGTTCAATTCCTGGGTTGGGAAGATCCCCAGAGAAGGGAAAGGCTACCCATTCCAGTATTCTGGCCTGGAGAATTCCATGGACTATACTTATGGGGTCACAAAGACTCGGACATAACTGAGCAACTTTCACTTAAATTAATGGTTCTCAAACTTCTAGTTGTCCAGTGTTTTGAAGGGATACCACTCATTCATTACTATCAGGAATACTGACCCTTTATAAAGCAAGGACTGAAGAGGGAGGTAGAAAGTGTGAAAGTGTTAGTCAGCTCAGTCGTGTCCCACCCTGCAACCCAAAGGACTGCAGCCCACCAGGCTCCTCAGTCCATGGAATTCTTTGGCAAGGATACTGGAGTGGGTTGCCATTCCCTTCTCCAGGGGATCTTCCTGACCTAGGGATTGAACCTGGGTCTCCTATGTTGCAGGTGGATTCTTTACTATCTGAGAGGGAAGTAGAACTCCTTCTCAAATAAGCTTTTGATATAACTCTACTTACAGGAAGTCTTTTATATGCATCAAATTATGTTTCATTATAAAAAGTCTTTCTGAGAAGTTATCATATCATAAATGAGGAGTAAACTCAAACCTTAAAGAATTTTCCTAGAGCCAGATAGTCCAACCCATCAGAGCAGTTGAAAACAACACACTGCTTGGCTACAGCTTTGGCTAAATCTTTAGTAGTTTCAGTCTTTCCAGTGCCAGCTGGCCCCTCAGGTGCTCCTCCAAGGTGCAGATGAAGGGCTCCAAATAAGGTTCTGAAATATAAGAAATAAACAATCTTTGTATAATAATGTGATTTTTATATACATTCAGAAAAAACTTTAAATCAAGAGCCAAATTTTATACTTCCTCAGCAAAAATTCCTTCCTTCCTAACCCATGAAAATCTTTGTCTGTTTTATATTTTACTTCTGAATAGCTGTATATGTGACAAAATCAGAACAAACTCATCTTTGAAATTCAATGCTGACTTCTGGAGAATTCAGTTGATCCTGAACCATGCAATTACCCTACTGCAAGCATATGGAAATGCTACATAAAAAATGATAACTTTGGAAATATAGAACCATTTTTGAGAGAATGAAAAGCAAATTATCAAAGAAGAGACAATGCATAGCTGGAAAAGTAATTAGGTGATAAAGCTGTAGAGATGCACATTGGTTTGGAATTTGTAAATAAACACAGTGCATTTATACCCACACAGAAACAAAAGTTCTTAGAACTGAGCAAGCTGAGGAGCTGGATTCACTATTTAAACCCAGAAGATTTGAAAGGTTGCCTTGGGTATAAATGGGAACTAAAATTACTTTAGCAGCCTACTCAGGAGACAAAGAAGAGTCAATGAAGGGACAGGAAGCTTATACTTCATGCAGTGCCCAGTGAGAAATCAACAACATTCATAAAGGGTGCCATCAAATTTCCATTCCCCGGTAGCTCAGCTGGTAAAGAATCCACCTGCAATGCAGAAGACCCCAGTTTGATCCCTGGGTCAGAAAGATCCACTGGAGAAGGGAATGGCTACTGATGGGCATATGAACCCAAACTGAGAAATTAACATTAAATTTCTGTTCTGGACCAGAGAAAATCCTAGAGCCCTCCACAGAGATAAATGTAAAACTGTTCCACATGGACACCTCCACAAATGAGAAATGGAAGACCACCTGGGGAAACAATCCTACTAAAATGAGCTCACAGTTAAAACCAGAAAGAGAGATCAAAATTAAGAATCAGACTTGCAATGACAAAGGCAGTTAGGCAGTTGGACAATGGTCTGAGAGGGCTACTGTATATATGGCACTCTGCCTTCTTTCGTATCCTGGTGGTTTAGGAAGATTTTAAATAAAAAGCAATAGACATCAGACAATTCTGAGGAAAAAAAGAAGTCAATCTCATAAAAGAGGAAACTTGAAATTTAGCAATGAAAAACATAATATCTGAACTTTTGAAAATTCAATGAACAGAATAAATAGCAGAGAAAACATGCAGAAATAGAATTATGCACACTAGAAGATAAGTAGGAGGATATCACCCAGGGAAAGAGGCCAACAATAAGAAAAGTTAAAGACATAGAAAAAAGAAGGAAAAGAATGGGGAAAAGGCAAAATTCTAAAAACAATGGCTGAAAATTTGCTAGAACTGAAGAAAGATATTAACTAGAAAAAGTCCCAAGTAGGATAAATAAAAACTCCTTCACATCTAATAACATCCAGTGAACATCAACAATAAAGAGAAAACCTTAAAAACTACAACAGAGAAAGTTACTTATAAAGGAATAAAACTAATAATTAGAATAACAGACTAATCAGCAGTAGCAATAAATGCCAGTAGAATAGTATCTTTGGAGAGCTAAGGGGAAATTACTGTTCATCTACAGTTTTACACCTAGCTAATCTATTGGAAAAGACCCTGATGCTGAGAAAAATTTAGGGCAGGAGGAAAAGAGGATGAGATGGTTGGATGGCATCATCGACTAAATGGATATGAGTTTGGGCAAATTCTGGGAGACAGTGAAGGACAGGGAAGTCTATTGTGCTGCAGTCCATGGGGTAGCAAAGAGTTGGACACAACTGAGAGACTGAACAACAACAATCTAGTGAAGACCAAGAAAAAAAGAAGAGCAAGAGGCATTTTAACTTATATGCAGAGTACATCATGTGAAATGCAGGGCTGGGTGAAGCTGGAATCAAGATTGCCAGGAGAAATATCAATAACCTCAGATACGCAGATGACACCACCCTTGTGGCAGAAAGCAAAGAGGAACTAAAGAGCCTCTTGATGAAGGTGAAAGAGGAGAGGGGAAAAGTTGCCTTAAAGCTCAACATTCAGAAAACTAAGATCATGGCATCCGGTCCCATCACTTCGTGGCAAAGTGATGGGGAAACAACAGAAACAGTGACAGACTATTTTCTGGGCTCCAAAATCACTCCAGACGGTGACTGCAGCCATGAAATTAAAAGATGCTTACTCCTTGGAAGAAAAACTATGACAAACCTAGATAGCGTATTAAAAGCTACAATAAACCTATTGAAAAGCAGAGACATTACTTTGCCAACAAAGGTCCATATAGTCAAAGCTATGGGTTGGGAAGATCCCCTGGAGAAGGAAATGGCAACCCACTCCAGTACTCTTGCCTGGAAAATCCCATGGACTGAGAAGCCTGGTAGGCTACAGTTCATGGTGTCGCAAAGAGTCGGACACGACTGAGCAACTTCACTCACCTACATATTAGTTGTAAAAATGTGTAACAGTATATAAATAGAGATCAGCTTGTATTAGAATTTCGACTAAACCCCCAAGCTGAGAGCTTTAAAATATTTAGTCAAGAGGATGCCTGCAGTTTCTGCTGATGGCAGAGTAGGAGAAAACAGGGACAGTAAGAAAGATGCACTCTTACTGATGGTAAAACACATGTATCATCTGACAAGGTCTAGATCCCACTGGTAGGGAGCCAGTCTTGAGTTAAGCTGAATGGGCCCAGGTGCAGTAGACCCACGTAGAATCAGAGAAGACCCCAGGAAGAGGGTCTGTGTGTAGTCGACCTCAGTAGAGGCTGAAGCAAAAGTCACCAGCAGCCAGCCAGAGAAGGCATTTTCCACAGGTGGGAGGATCAGGTGATTGGGGGCTTCCCAAATCCACATAAACATCCCTTGGGACATCTGGTACGTCTGAACTTGTGCCATCATGGAGGGCACTAGACAGCAAAAGGTAGTTGTTACCCAAGACACCGGTCACCTGTAAACCTACCTCTCCCTTTCCTTCGCCTCTCCTCTATCAAATTCCAACACGGGAGAGGCCAAAAGAAGGGCTATTGAGGGGAGGGTGCAATGGATAGGGATAATAATGACAAAAGATTGACCACGTTTATCAGTACCTTCCCAAATGCAGGCCACAAGCTTGAGTCAAGCTTGACCTGGGAGGAAGGGACGTTTTAAATTGGATGAAAAATAGTAACTGATTTTATACCTAAATGGACTTTTAACATCTGAAAAGAATAATTCTATTTATTAATATATTAGAGTCACCAGAAAGAGTAGGGAATATCTGAGAAACAGTAGAGTATCCTAGATTTTATCCATAAATGGGGATAATATTTGATAGAGCAAGTTTAAAAGAATAGTGATAAAAAAGGATAAAACTGCTTTCTGCTTGCATCCTGAAATTAGTAAACTAGTTACATTGGAAGAAAATGAAAAAATGAAGTTTAATTTAGTATTTAACAAATCTGGAATATGGTGAATGGAAACTGGAAGTTAAAAATAAAGGTCTTTTATTATTCAGGACAACAGAAAATAATGTACATGTAAACACCTATGAGATATATAATGGAGATATCTACCAGTATGTGTGTGGTGAAACCTTACAGGAGAGAGGCCTTGGCTGGAGGCACTGGTTTGGGGATCTTCAGGATGTAGGCTGTTAAAGCCTAAAGAGTAGAGACTTCCTTGGTGGTCCAGTGGCTAAGGCTCCAAGCATCTCAATGCAGATAGCCCTGGGTTCAATTCCTGGTCAGGGAACTAGATCCCACATGCCACAACTAAGAGTTCTCATATCACAACAAAGATCAAGCCTCCCACGTGCCACAACTAAGACCATGTGCAGCCGAATACATAAATAAATAAAATTTTTAAAAAGTCTAAGAGTAGATGAGAACATTCAGGAAACCATGAAGCATGACACAAAGCACTACATGAAAATACAATTTAAGGGATGAAACAGGATGCCTCAAATGATCCAAAGGAACAGTCAAAAAGTTTCAAGAAGGAAGGAGAAACTAACAATGTAAAAAAGCAATAGCACTGCCCAACAATACTTAGGGCTGAGAGGTCTAGAGCCGAGAGGAAGAAGTCAGCAGAGAAAGAAACTGAAGGTCCCCAATGTTCATCGCAGCACTGTTTATAATAGCCAGGACATGGCAGCAACCTAGATGTCCATCAACAGATGAATGGATAAGAAAACTGTGGTACATATACACAATGGAGTATTACTCAGCCATGAAAAAGAATACATTTGAATCAGTTCTAATGAGGTGGATGAAACTGGAGCCGATTATACAGAGTGAAGTAAGCCAGAAAGAAAAACACCAATACAGTATACTAATGCATATATATGGAATTTAGAAAGATGGTAACAACAACCCTGTATGCAAGACAGCAAAAGAGACACAGATGTACAGAACAGTCTTTTGGACTCTGTGGGAGAGGTGGGGGGGGGGATGATTTGGGAGAATGGCATTAAAACATGTATAATATCATATAAGAAATGAATCGCCAGTCCAGGTTCGATGCAGGATACAGGAAGCTTGGGGCTGGTGCACTGGGATGACCCAGAGGGATGGGATAGGGAGGGAGGTGGGAGCGGGGTTGAGGATGGGGAACACGTGTACACCCATGGTGGATGCATGTTGATGTATGGCAAAGCCAATACAATATTGTAAAGTAAAAAAATAATAATAATAATAAATATAAATTAAAAAAAAAGAAATTGAAGACCAAGTTGAGAAAAGAATAGTCCAGGAAAGATAACGGAGGATATATTTTGGTCCTTAAAAAAATTAAGTGATCTAGAGATAAGTGAAAGCTTTTTTTCCAATTAGATCTTTAAATTAATGAGTTTACCTGTAACATCTGTCAGTGAGTGGAGTAATAACCAGCCTAGGGGAATTGCCCAGATATTCATATCCATATCGTAAGCCAGCATTGATCATCTTTGTTTCTAAATTATTTTCCTAATATAAATCAGATAAAATGAAGTTAGCTTAAACTGTAAAATTTAAATAATATGAAATCTCAAGCTCTTTAATAAATAATAGCCATGCTATAAACAATATCTTTAAAATTGACTTTTCAGACATCATTTAATTAAGTAGAACAATTCAATATCTAACTTCCTTGGATAAGATTTGAAGTTACTGGCCTCAATTTTTCCCATAGAACTTTGGAAAATATATTTGTTCATTCTCATATTTTCTTTAAGTTTGCTAACACTATTTTATTAAGGTATAATTGACGTACAATATTATATTAGTTTCAGGTACATAACGTAATGATTCCATTCTTATATTTATTACAAAATGATCATCATAATAAATCAACATTCATCATCATACATAGTAACAGAATTTTTTTCCTGTGAGTTTCAAGCATGCAAAACAGTATTATTAACTATTGTTGTCATGCTATATATTACATCCCCATGAATTACTTGTTTTGTACTTGGAAGTTTGAACCTTTTGACTCCCTTCACCCATTTCTCTCACCTCTCAACCTGCACCCCCAGCCTTTGGGAACCCCTAGTATATTTTATATATCAGCTTGTTTCGTGTTGTTCTTTGTTTTATTTTCTTTTGTTTTTTAGATTCCACATATATGTGAGATCCCATGGTATGTGTTCTTTATTTTGGATTTAACCTCTTATCAGATATATAATTTGCAAATATTTTCTCCTTTTCAGTAGGTTGCCTTCCCATTCTGTTGATGGTCTTCCTTGATGTACAAAAGGCCTTTAGTTTGATGTAGTCCCACTTGTTTGTTTGTTTTTTTTTTTCTTTTTTTTGCTCTTGTTGGCTTTGATTTGGGTGTCAAATTAAAAAAAAAAAAAATCCCTATCACCAAAGTCAAGGAGCTTACTTCTCTAAGAGTTTTATGGTTTCAGGTCCTACACTCAATTCTTTAATCCATTTTGAGTTACTTTTGAGGTATGATGTAAGATAACAGTCCTACTTCATTCTTTTGCATGTGGTTTTCCAGTTTTCCCAACACCATTTATTAAAGAGATTGTCCTTTCCACATTTTATAGTCTTGGTTCCTTCATCATAAATTACCATACATATGTAGATTTATTTCTGGACTCTGTTTTGTTCCAATGATCTATGTATCTGTTTTTATGGCAATACCATACTGGTTTTATTACTTTAGCTTTAGCTTAATTTATTACTTTAGCTTTGTAATATAACTTGAAATCAGGAAGTGTGATGCTTCCAGCTTTGCTCTTTCTCAAGACTGCTTTTCTATTTGGGGTTTTTCCTGTTTCCATAAAAATATTAGGAATGTTCTGTTTTTTTTTTTTTTTGTGAAATATGCCATTGGAATTTTGATAGAAATTGTAGTAAATCTGTAGATTGCTTTGGGAAGTATGGACATTTTTTTTTTATTTTATTTTTTAACTTTACAATATTATATTGGTTTTGCCATATATCGAAATGAATCCGCCACAGGTATACATGTGTTCCCCATCCTGAACCCTCCTCCCTCCTCCCTCCCCATACCATCCCTCTGGGTCGTCCCAGTGCACCAGCCCCAAGTATCCAGTATCGTGCATCGAACCTGGACTGGCAACTCGTTTCACATATGATATTATACATATTTCAATGCCATTCTCCCAAATCATCCCACCCTCTCCCTCTCCCACAGAGTCCAAAAGACTGTTCTATACATCAGTGTCTCTTTTGCTGTCTCATATACAGGATTATTATTACCACCTTTCTAAATTCCATATATGTGCGTTAGTCAGAATGGCTGCGATCCAAAAGTCCACAAGCAATAAATGCTGGAGAGGGTGTGGAGAAAAGGGAATCCTCTTACACTGTTGGTGGGAATGCAAACTAGTACAGCCACTATGGAGAACAGTGTGGAGATTCCTTAAAAAACTGGAAATAGAACTGTCTGATGATCCAGCAATCCCACTGCTGGGCATACACACTGAGGAAACCAGAAGGGAAAGAGACACGTGTACCCCAGTGTTCATCGCAGCACTGTTTATAATAGCCAGGACATGGAAGCAACCTAGATGTCCATCAGCAGATGAATGGATAAGAAAGCAGTGGTACATATACACAATGGAGTATTACTCAGCCATTAAAAAGAATACATTTGAATCAGTTCTAATGAGGTGGATGAAACTGGAACCTATCATACAGAGTGAAGTAAGCCAGATGGACATTTTAATAATGTTAATCCTTCCAATCCATGAACACAGATCTTTGCTTTTATTCATGTCTTAAATTTCTTTCATTAGCGTCTTACATTTTTCAGTTTATAGGGCCTTCACTTTTTTGGTTAAATTTATTCCTAGGTATTTTATTTTTTTGAGCAATTATAAACGGGATTGCTTTCTTAATTATTCTTTTAGATAGTTCATTATTCTTCTATATTTTCAATCATTTGTTCCATGAGTTTTCACTGTAGAGTATTATCATCATCACCATTTTATATCTAAGGAAGCTGGTGCCTGAAGAGAGCAACTTAACTTTCCAATGTCACACAGCTGGTAAGGGGAAGATATAGCATTAGAAACTATGAATGCACAGTCTGGGCTCCTAACCACCATGCACATAGCCTCATATAGTGTTCCAGGGTTCTGGTTCTTTTATCTCTTCTCCTTCCACTGCATACATCCCCAAAACCTTTCACAAAAGTGACTATGATGAGAATTTTCGAGTCTGTATCTCCAATCATCAGCTCTCTCTTCCCACTCTCAACAGGCCCAAGCTTGTTCACTGTACTGTTCCTGCTCCTCCCGCTTCCCTGATGGTGACTGCCATCACCAGCCACCCAGATATGCTGATAAAAGCCTTCCTCCAGATCATATTTTAGGTTCCTTCAACTGATCAATATGAGAAAAGTTTAATGACTAAATCAGACTAAAACATTCTGATTTGTATATTCTTTAGATGTATCAGGAATCAAAAAAAAATTTTAACTGATTAGTTTCAACATTTTGCAGATTCAGCAAGCATAATGACTAATTTCAACTGAGTAAGTTTTTATAATTCCTCATAGTTTGTGTGTGTCTATATTATTTCTATGTAACTATGTATTTGGATATAGATATACACATAGTTTTCATACACATGACATACAAATTTTGGCTGCCTTAATCTTCAATGTGGTGAAGGCTTGTTTGGGTATAGTTAGCCATCAGCAAGAAAAATCCTGTATTACCAATACTATCACCTATGTGAGCTAGCAAGCACAAATTAAACAGGTGTGATCTGAAATTGCTGTGTAATAACATTCAGTAATATTACTTACTTGCCAATAGTACCTAAGCTGACTTAACCATTCAAAGTCCGAGTCATCATTAACTTTCTTTTTAACAAGTGTTGTGAGAACATCTCTAGCATGGACATCCAGCACCACAAGGGCTCCCAGAGTAACACATTTTGCTTGGACAATTTGCCACGAACCAACGTGACAATATCATCAATTTGCTTGTTACATCTTTCCAAATATTCCTCAAGGGCCTGAAAGAAAATAAGATATAATTACTCAATGTGGTCAGAATCCCTTTGAACAAAAATTTTTTGACCTAGCACATATACAGAGTAGAGTATTATCTACATTTTTATCATAACTTGCAATACTACATAACTTAAAAATAATCAATTTCTTTTTACTACAAAGGTATTAGGTTTTCAATGGCAACGATCTTTCAATTGAAAAATCTTTCAGTGGGAAAGACTGAAGGCAAAAGGAGAAAGCGGCAGCAAAGGATAAGATGGTAAGATAACATCACTGACTCAATAAACATGAATCTGAGCATACTCCAGGAGATAGTGGAGGATAGAGGAGCCTGGAATGCTACAGTCTATGAGGTCACAGAGTTGAAGATGACTTAGCAACTGAACAAGAAAAACAAATTGGGTGAACAATCTCAATCAGGCCAGATTGAGTAAACATACATGGTCTGTGGCTATCCAACACCCTTCCCTTTCCGCTTTTCACGCCTGTATGTTCTGTGGTTGTGGTGAGCTGTCAGTCATATTGTCCCATCTCCAAAGCAACACGAAGGAGGGTATGTGTGACTAACCAGAGCGAATCACAATTCTTTCCAAGGACTACTATACTGATAGGAAGAAAAGTGCTTTTCACAAGACTTGGAAGACTCTGAGTACACCAATCTGAAGTTACTGAAAGCCTTCACCCTCACTGCAGAATAAAGCCCATAGAGACCAGCAGAGATGAAAAACAGACAACAAGAGAGAAACTGCAACAGTGATGAACAGAGATTCTAATTCCAAATGCTCCATCTTAGATCCCATGAGTCCTTCTAGTACTCACAGGGAGCTGTGAGTACCAAAAGCTTCTGAGTAGGATTTCATGCTGGGAAAGACTGAGGGCAGGAGGAGAAGGCAGCGACAGAGGACGAGATGGCTGGATGGCATCACTGATTCAATGGACATGCGTTTGAGTAAACTCCGGGAGATAGTGAAGGACAGGGAAGACTGGTGTGTTGCAGTCCATTACGTCACAGACATGACTTAGCGACTGAACAACAAGAATCTACTATTTACATTAGCAGAATATATTTTTTCTTTACTAGAAAAGCCAAACTTAGAACTAAAATTTAGCTTCAAACTGTGATAAATTAAGTTCTTTAGGAACTATACCATATGAATCAATGAGAATTCAGATCAGCTAAATTGAAAAAATCATGATACTAAATTGTTTTTGTTATATTTTCTTCATTGTAAACTGTTCTGTACAGTAAACTAATGAATCTAAAAATAACTACTGGTCTTACGTTTAGATCTTTAATCCATTTTGAGTTTATTTTTGTGTATGGTGTTAGAAAGTGGTCCAGTTTCATTCTTTTACAAGTGGTTGACCAGATTTCCCAGCACCACTTGTTAAAGAGATTGTCTTTAATCCACTGTATATTCTTGCCTCCTTTGTCAAAGATAAGGTGTCCATATGTGCGTGGATTTATCTCTGGGCTTTCTATTTTATTCCATTGATCAATATTTCTGTCTTTGTGCCAGTACCATACTGTCTTGATAACTGTGGCTTTGTAGTAGAGCCTGAAGTCAGGTAGGTTGATTCCTCCAGTTCCATTCTTCTTTCTCAAGATCGTTTTGGCTATTCGAGGTTTTTTGTATTTCCATACAAATTGTGAAATTATTTGTTCTAGCTCTGTGAAGAATACTGTTGGTAGCTTGATAGGGATTGCATTGAATCTATAAATTGCTTTGGGTAGTATACTCATTTTCACTATATTGATTCTTCCAATACATGAACATGGTATATTTCTCCATCTATTAGTGTCCTCTTTGATTTCTTTCACCAGTGTTTTATAGTTTTCTGTATATAGGTCTTTAGTTTCTTTAGGTAGATATATTCCTAAGTATTTTATTCTTTCCATTGCAATGGTGAATGGAATTGTTTCCTTAATTTCTCTTTCTGTTTTCTCATTATTAGTGTATAGGAATGCAAGGGATTTCTGTGTGTTGATTTTATATCCTGCAACTTTACTATAGTCATTGATTATTTCTAGTAATTTTCTGGTGGAATCTTTAGGGTTTTCTATGTAGAGGATCATGTCATCTGCAAATAGTGAGAGTTTGACTTCTTCTTTTCCAATTTGGATTCCTTTTATTTCTTTTTCTGCTCTGATTGCTGTGGCCAAAACTTCCAAAACTATGTTGAATAGTAATGGTGAAAGTGGGCACCCTTGTCTTGTTCCTGACTTTAGAGGAAATGCTTTCAATTTTTCACCATTGAGGATAATGTTTGCTGTGGGTTTGTCATATATAGCTTTTATTATGTTGAGGTATGTTCCGTCTATTCCTGCTTTCTGGAGAGTTTTTATCATAAATGGATGTTGAATTTTGTCAAAGGCTTTCTCTGCATCTATTGAGATAATCATATGGTTTTTATTTTTCAATTTGTTAATGTGGTGTCTTACATTGATTGATTTGCAGATATTGAAGAATCCTTGCATCCCTGGGATAAAGCCCACTTGATCATGGTGTATGATCTTTTTAATGTGTTGTTGGATTCTGATTGCTAGAATTTTGTTAAGGATTTTTGCATCTATGTTCATCAGTGATATTGGCCTGTAGTTTTCTTTTTTTGTGGCATCTTTGTCAGGTTTTGGTATTAGGGTGATGGTGGCCTCATAGAATGAGTTTGGAAGTTTACCTTCCTCTGCAATTTTCTGGAAGAGTTTGAGCAGGATAGGTGTTAGCTCTCCTAGAGGAGAACATAGGCAAAACACTCTCCGACATACATCACAGCAGGATCCTCTATGACCCACCTCCCAGAATATTGGAAATAAAAGCAAAAATAAACAAATGGGACCTAATTAACCTTAAAAGCTTCTGCACATCAAAGGAAACTATTAGCAAGGTGAAAAGACAGCCTTCAGAATGGGAGAAAATAATAGCAAATGAAGCAACCGACAAACAACTAATCTCAAAAATATACAAGCAACTCCTACAGCTCAACTCCAGAAAAATAAACGACCCAATCAAAAAATGGGCCAAAGAACTAAATAGACACTTCTCCAAAGAAGACATACAGATGGCTAACAAACACATGAAAAGATGCTCAACATCACTCATTATCAGAGAAATGCAAATCAAAACCACTATGAGGTACCATTTCACACCAGTCAGAATGGCTGCGATCCAAAAGTCTACAAATAATAAATGCTGGAGAGGGTGTGGAGAAAAGGGAACCCTCTTACACTGTTGGTGGGAATGCAAACTAGTACAGCCACTATGGAGAACAGTGTGGAGATTCCTTAAAAAACTGGAAATAGAACTGCCTTATGATCCAGCAATCCCACTGCTGGGCATACACACTGAGGAAACCAGAAGGGAAAGAGACACGTGTACCCCAATGTCCATCGCAGCACTGTTTATAATAGCCAAGACATGGAAGCAACCTAGATGTCCATCAGCAGATGAATGGATAAGAAAGCAGTGGTACATATACACAATGGAGTATTACTCAGCCATTAAAAAGAATACATTTGAATCAGTTCTAATGAGGTGGATGAAACTGGAGCCTATTATACAGAGTGAAGTAAGCCAGAAGGAAAAACATAACTACAGTATACTAACGCATATATATGGAATTTAGAAAGATGGTAACAATAACCCGGTGTACAAGACAGCAAAAGAGACACTGATGTATAGAACAGTCTTATGGACTCTGTGGGAGAGGGAGAGGGTGGGAAGATTTGGGAGAATGGCAATGAAACATGTAAAATATCATGTATGAAACAAGTTGCCAGTCCAGGTTCGATGCACGATGCTGGATGCTTGGGGCTGGTGCACTGGGATGGCCCAGAGGGATGGTATGGGGAGGGAGGAGGGAGGAGGGTTCGGGAGGGGGAACACATGTATACCTGTGGCGGATTCATTTTGATATTTGGCAAAACTAATACAATTATGTAAAGTTTAAAAATAAAATAAAATTAGAAAAAAAATAAAATAAAAATAACTACTATTATATAATCTGCCAAAATGAACCTGGTCTGGAATAAAATACTTTTATCATACCTCTGTTCAGTTCAGTTGCTCAGTCATGTCTGACTTTTTCTGATCCTATGGACTGCAGCACACCAGGCTTCCCTGACTATCACCAACTCCTGGAGCTTGCTCAAACTCATGTCCATTGAATTGGTGATATGCACAATGATACATTTACTCAAAATCATATAGATATTTTCAATAACCCAAGTTTTTATTACTTCATGTATTTTTAGCCCTCTAATGCCTCATACTGACTAGTTCCACAGTCAATATTCTTTGAATAAATAAATGGAAATGGATCCAGAGGGGAACAGGTCCTCTGGGAGCAGGACAGACAACAAGGTGCCATTATAGCATTAAGCTCTAGACAACTTGGGGTGTCTGCAGTGAGTGGAAATGCCTAGTCTTCTCTGAGGCTGCCAAGAAGTCTCCAGCTACTCAAGTAAAGTCATCGGTTTCAGATGTGAACCACACATTAATTAGGGGAAAAGTTATCAACACATAAAATACAAAAACATATGCTATCCTCCCAAGATAGAACTACATATGAAATTTTCTTAAATCATCAATGCTTTTGGATCCTAAAACATGTGCCCCTCCTGATGCTGCTACAGAACTTAAATAAGCCAAATATGCATGTGATGTGACAGGGACAAGGCACACAGGAGCAGATGAAGGGCATACTCATGCAGAGTATTCACAAGCAGAGGAAAAAGAAGAGAATTTTTAAGGACACATACAAAGCCTAATTTCATTCCATGAAATTTAGCTATGTAAAACACCACAAAATACAACAGAAGAGAACAATCTAGCAAGCAACGGCAAAGACTCTCTGCTGCTGCTACTGCTGCTAAGTCGCATCAGTCGTGTCTGACTCTGTGCAACCCCATAGATGGCAGCCCAACAGGCTCCCCGGTCCCTGGGATTCTCCAGGCAAGAACACTGGAGTGGGTTGCCATTTCCTTCTCCAATATTGGAGAAGAAAAGACTCTAAATCCCACTAAATTACAGCTTTAGAGGACCTACATCTATGAAGCTGAGTTCCCCTGGAATAACAGTCACTCAAGGCATGGATTCTCCTTTTGTCTTTCTGTGTGAATGGTTCTATATGTGTACCATATTAAGTGACAGAAAAAATGAAGAAAACTAATAAATGAGTGAATAAATAACCTCATCTCAGTATCAGTGGATACTGATGTAAACCAAGGGCGGGGGGAAACCTATTTGTATCTTTATACAATATGGTAAGAATTGCAGGCAGATAGTTTCACTTTTCACTTTCATGCATTGGAGAAGGAAATGGCAACCCACTCCAGTGTTCTTGCCTGGAGAATCCCAGGGACAGGGGACCTGCCCTGGTGGGCTGCCGTCTACGGGGTCGCACAGAGTCAGACACGACTGAAGCGACTTAGCAGCAGCAGCAGCAGTTTTGAGCAGAGGACACATTGAAATGGAATGACTTGAATTGTGTGTCTCTTGAGATTCAAATTATGCTTGGGACATAAGTAGAAACAAGAAAGGTTTACACTTAAATCCTCTACTTCAACTCCTACCAGAGAAAAATATGGTTTTGGCAGACGGGTGCAGTTTAATTGACACATTTAAACTGAAGAAACATGGAAGATGCCCGTGAATTTGCCCAATTTGTTCACACTTGTTCCTTTGTCCCCTCTATTTTCCACAACAGTGAATGAGAAAGCTGTCCTGGTGGTTTGGGGACAGCAAGGAGTAAGAACCAGAAGGCTACACGTATCCCCAGTAACCCACACTGGCAGTGGAGGAATCCCTTTGTGTGGGGAGGTGGCTGAATGGTAGCTTCAGAGTGAAAAGACGAAATGAAGTTTCTGGACCCACTGGGTGAAAAAGGAAAATGCACATGGAGACAGAGAGCCAAGACTCCAGGAGTATCCAAGGGCTTATTGCAGTAAGAGAAACCCTCACTCCCGCGCTTTGATTTCCAGGAAGAAAGACTTTTCCCCCTAAAATCCCCGATTTCCTGCCCCACATCTTCATTTTTCCCCAGAGGAGAAATAAGTGACTTGTTGGTAAGTTGGAATCAACTAAGCATGTGTTACTCAGCTCCTTCCTCTATGACATCTGCTTGCTTACAAGGAATACAAGACTCTCAAACCCAACACTCAGTGTTCCACAATACCTTACACACAATAATGCCAAACTCCATGTAAAAAAAAAAAAAAAAAGTTTAAAACTCATGGTTTTAAACAACATCTGCAATTGCTGGATTCTGATTGGCCCATCAGTCAAGTGAAAGTTGATCTGCTTGAAATCCTACTTTAAGGATAAGAATGTTGCACTGAAGGCAGTTTCTGTTTTTAATTAATAATAGCAATTCAATTAATAATACTATATTCATATATCTTCTAGAATAATTAAAATCAAACTTCACTCAAAATGTTAACTAAAAAATAATACAAAAAAATAAAAATAGTCAAAACAAGTCCATTAATATCTTCTCTTCATAGGGCTTCCCAGGATCTCCTTGCAGTACAAGGGACTCTCAAGAGTCTTCTCCAAAACCACAGTTCAAAAGCATCAATTCTTCGGTGCTCAGCTTTCTTCACAGTCCAACTCTCACATCCATACATGACCACTGGAAAAACCATACCCTTGACTAGACGGACCTTTGGTGGCAAAGTAATATCTCTGCTTTTCAATAGGCTATCTAGGTTGGTCATAACTTTCCTCCCAAGGAGTAAGTATCTTTTAATTTCATGGCTGCAATCACCATCTGATTTTGGGGCCCAGAAAAATAAAGTCTGACACTGTTTCCACTGTTTCCCCATATATTTCCCATGAAGCAATGGGACCGGATGCCATGATCTTCATTTTCTGAATGTTGAGCTTTAAGCCAACTTTTTCACTCTCCTCTTTCACTTTCATCAAGAGGCTTTTTAGTTCCCCTTCACTTTCTGCCATGAGGGTGGTGTCATCTGCATATCTGAGGTTATTGATATTTCTCCCGGCAATCTTGATTCCAGCTTGTGCTTCTTCCAGACCAGTGTATCTCATAATGCACTCTGCATATAAGTTAAATAAGCAGGGTGACAATATACAGCCTTGACATACTCCTTTTCCTATTTGGAACCAGTCTGTTGTTCCATGTCCAGTTCCAACTGTTGCTTCCTGACCTACATAGAGGTTTCTCAAGAGGCAGGTCAGGTGGTCTGGTATTCACATCTCTTTCAGAATTTTCCAGTTTATTGTGATCCACACAGTCAAAGGCTTTGGCATAGTCAATAAAGCAGAAATAGATCTTTTTCTGGAAATCTCTTGCTTTTTCGATGATCCAGCGGATGTTGGCAATTTGATCTCTGGTTCCTCTGCCTTTTCTAAAACCAGCTTGAACATCTGGAAGTTCAGGGTTCATGTATTGCTGAAGCCTGGCTTGGAGAATTTTGAGCATTACTTTGCTAGTGTGATTGCAGCCATGAAATTAAAAGACGCTTACTCCTTGGAAGGAAGTTATGACCAACTTAGATAGCATATTCAGAAGCAGAGACATTACTTTGCCAACAAAGGTCCGTCTAGTCAAGGCTATGGTTTTTCCAGTGGTCATGTATGGATGTGAGAGCTGGACTATGAAGAAAGCTGAGTGCAGAAGAATTGATGCTTTTGAACTGTGGTGTTGGAGAAGACTCTTGAGAGTCCCATGGACTGCAAGGAGATCCACCCAGTCCATTTTAAAGGAGATCACTCCTGGGTGTTCTTGGAAGGACTGATGCTAAAGCTGAAACTCCAATACTTTGGCCACCTCATGTGAAGAGTTGACTCTGAAAAGAGTCATCAGAAAAGACTCTGATGCTGGGAGGGATTGGAGGCAGCAGGAGAAGGGGACGACAGAGGATGAGATGGCTGGATGGCATCACCGACTCGATGGACAAGAGTTTGGGTGAACTCCAGGAGTTGGTGATGGACAGGGAGGCCTGGCGTGCTGCGATTCATGGGGTTGCAAAGAGTCAGACATGACTGAGGGACTGAACTGACTGACTGACTTATTAGTGTGTGCTGCTGCTGCTGCTACTGCTAAGTTGCATCAGTCATGTCCGACTCTGTGGGACCCCATAAATGGCACCCAACAGGCTCCTCCGTCCCTGGGATTCTCCAGGCAAGAATACTGGAGTGGGTTGCCATTTCCTTCTCCAATTAGTGTGTGGGATGAGTGCAATTGTGCAGTAGTTTGAGCATTCTTTGGCATTGCCTTTCTTTGGGATTGGAATGAAAACTGACCTTTTCCAGCCCTGTGGCCACTGCTGAGTTTTCCAAATTTGCTGGCATATTGAGTGCAGCCCTTTCACAGCATCATCTTTCAGGATTTGAAATAGCTCAACCGGAATTCCATCACCTCCACTAGCTTTGTTCATAGTGGTGCTTTCTAAGGCCCACTTGACTTCACATTTCAGGATATCTGGCCCTAGGTGAGTGATCACACCATTGTGATTATCTGGGTCAAGAAAATCTTTTTTGTACAGTTCTTCTGTGTATTCTTGCCACCTCTTCTTAATATCTACTGCTTCTGTTAGGTCCATACCATTTCTGTCCTTTATTGAGCCCATCTTTCCATGAAATGTTCCTTGGTATCTCTAGTTTTCTTGAAGAGATCTCTAGTCTTTCACATTCTATTTTTTCCTCTATTTCTTTGCATTGATCACTGAGGAAGGCTTTCTTATCTCTTCTTGCTTCTTTGGAACTCTGCATTCACATGGGTATATGATCCCCTGGAGTAGGAAATGGCAACTCACTCCAGTATTCTTGCCTGGAGAATCCCATGGACAGAGGAGCCTGGCAGGCTACAGTCCATAGGCTTGCAAAGAGTCAGACATGACTGAAGCAACTTAGCACAGCATACTTCATAGTGTAGTTTTATTGAGGGCATAAAAGAGAATTATATTATGTAATTCCTCCTAATCCTTCTAAGTTTAGGAAGTTTCTTTGTCCTACTATCACTATTTTTGAAAGCATAAAAATGTATATAATAACAAGATTGAGGCTCCAGTATCCTTGGATTTTGGGTGGATGGTCTTAATTTTTTAGAATAATTGTATTTTGGCAATAATCACTATTAAAGAAATGCTGAAAAACCTTGGGTCTATAAAAACTTACCTCTTGTCCTTTTGCAATAGCTGTCTGTACTTCTAATGTCCAAAAGGTTTGGGATACACAGAGCACTGTTTGTCCAGGCCACTGTCTTACCCAGTTAATTCGTTCATTTTGTGTATAGGCAAGAATTGCATCTTTAATTACCTAATTGAAAAAGAAAATGCTTACAGGTAAACAGTTTCACACTTTACTTGAACAAGCTAAACAATGAAGAGCTAACTCCTAAATGGATTAACTTGTACTGCTCTACTTCTGACATTTTAGCCAATTATGAATATTCAAATCATGTGAGAAGACTATTTAAAGTTTTTTCATACACCTGTGAGCAAAAAAATATTTTATATAGCATTTTATTTTGCTGATATATAATCTATTTGTATGAACTATACTGTATGAAATATTTCTTTGACCAGCCAAAGATGTCTTAGATACTTTTGGATTGAAAAACAAAGGCAATTTTATTACAAAACGTAAGTTCAAGTAAATCCAAAATGAGATCCTTCAAATTCAGATAATTACTTACTTTGAACTTAATCAGATCCCCACTCAGCCACGCGCACATGTGTACATGCACACTAGGCAAACTACATAACTCCTCTAAAGTTTTTCCTATGTTTCCATATCTCGCTCCCTTTGATGACAAAGGCTATGCTGACAGGGTGGATGTAGACTTCATTCACAGAGAGTTGAGAGTTGCAAATTCAGGAAGTCTAAGTCATGTGCTTTGCTACATATGTTTTCAGTGGATCCATAGATCCACTTTTTCAATCAGTCTAATTTATTATATCAACCAAAAACAGTAAGGGCCAACAAAGGTCCGTCTAGTCAAGGCTATGGTTTTTCCAGTGGTCATGTATGGATGTGAGAGCTGGACTGTGAAGAAAGCTGAGTGCCGAAGAATTGATGCTTTTGAACTGTGGCATTGGAGAAGACTCTTGTGAGTCCCTTGGACTGCAAGGAGATCCAACCAGTCCATCCTAAAGGAGATCAGTCCTGGGTGTCCTTTGGAGGGAATGATGCTGAAGCTGAAACTCCAGTACTTTGGCCACCTGATGCGAAGAATTGACTCACTGGAAAAGACCCTGATGCTGGGAGGGATTGGGGGCAGGAGGAGAAGGGGACAACAGAGGATGAGATGGCTGGATGGCATCACTGACTCAATGGACATGAGTCTGGGTGAACTCCGGGAGTTGGTGATGGACAGGGAGGCCTGGTGTGCTGAGGTTCACGGGGTCACAAAGAGTCGGACACGACTGAGCGACTGAACTGAACTGAACTAAGGGAGAAGTGGGAAACTGTCCAAAAGATTTTATACCTCTTGAAAAAATATAATTCAAGCAGATACTCAAATTATATTTGAGAGAAAGGGGCATTAAGGTACATGATGTATATTAAATACGTGGATTCCAATGAGTTTTTCAATAATATATGACAGAATTTGAAAACTTAGTGAAAATTGTGTTGATTAGGACCTGATGCCATGCTTCCTTTTAGTTCTTGCTCTCAAGCTTCCCTGATGAATCATGATTTTTACTCCTGGTAAGGAACTTGCATGATAAGTTCACACTATGGTAAAAAATGAATTTAACTGCTCAACTAATGTCTATTTGCCTCCATGACTTAAAATTCTCTAGTAACAAAAAAAAATATTACAAATGACTGAGATGATAATGTGTTAATGTGAGATGTGAAGTAACTGTTAATGATTTTCTAACATTTTGGTACATATGTTACATATGCACAGAACAAAAGAAAGCACCATCGAAACTGATGTGAAACTGTAGAGAGGTGCTTTCTAGACAAGACTAAAGATAGACCATGTAGATTAAAGTGTGCTACTACTGCTAAGTCACTTCAGTGGTGTCCGACTCTGTGCGACCCCATAGACGGCAGCCCACTAAGTTCCTCTGTCCCTGGGATTCTCCAGGCAAGAATACCGGAGTGGGTTGCCATTTCCTTCTTCAATGCATGAAAGTGAAAAGTCAAAGTGAAGTTGCTCAGTCGTACCCGACACTTAGCGACCCCATGGACTGAAGCCTACCAGGCTCCTCCGTCCATGGGATATTCCAGGCAAGAGTACTGGAGTGGGTTGCCATTGCCTTCTCCAGATTAAAGTGTATCTAATATCAAAAGCACAAGAAATGAGACGGACTCAAGACTAAAACCCAAGTTTTTTGTAATATGCATTGCTTGTCAAGTGAGTCATTACAAAAATAATACCACAGACCATATCTTTGCCTTCAATCTATTATAATTGAGTTGATAATTTATGACTCAGTTTCTAAATAACAGTGCATTTATCAGTAATACATTAACATTCTATCATCTTTACTAGAAATAATAATAAATATAGCCAGCTACCTTGTGGATGGATTTAATCATAACTCTCTCTAACTCAACCAACCACTTCTCCACTTGACCTCTGGCTTTGGCTGTTGAAATGGTGTCTACGAGTTCCACCACCTCTCCCTCACTACTTTTCATGTGAGTAATGTCCAAACTTTCTGTAAATTCCACCTTTGCAATTCCTTCAAAACATTTCTTCAAGTGAGGTTGCACTCTGTCAGGAAAAAGAATATTTAAAAGAATTAACCAAATAAAAGAATTCCCTAAATATCAATGTTCTGTGTATTCCAAACTTTATTCAAAATTCATAAATGTGCATTATGCATGATGTCCCTGCTAGATGCTGCAGATGAAGTGTTGAAGGGAAAAAAAAAACATATATACAGAATATACATACATGAGTCAAGTGGTAGGTCATCATTAATTGAATAATCACAAAAGACCTATAAAATTACAGCTATTATAAGAGCTACATGAGGCTTTGCTTCGAGCACAATGAATTGAAAGACATTAAAAGTAATATAAGGATCAAATCAATCTTGACCAACAGATAAAACACTAATCTGAAGAATCTTCAAATGCACCAAAGTATGTTGATATTTCAACTGGGATCTTCAGAGACTGCTTGCAAATTATACAACAGGATTAGAACTTTAAATAAATCAACTACTTGGAAGGTGCCCAACTTTGGTCTACACACTGTAATGTAGATGGAACTGACTAAATTCCTCATTTTTGGCATGTTCTGGATTACTTATCTCTTACTCTGAAAGCACAAGACACAAAACTAAGGATTGTCACAAATATCTAATCACTGTCTGATATATACTAGATACCCTTTTAAAGAGTCAAGAATCAGCTGTAGGGAGAAAAAGGTAAAAAACCTCAGCCATTATGGAGCTTATGTTCTGTTGGAGGAAATCAAACAGTAAGCAAATAGGCACATTATAGAGTAAGCCAGATGACAAAAGAAGCATGCTGGAAAAAAAAAAAAAAAAGGCAGAGAAGGTAATCAGGAAAGGTGATTAGTGGGTGCTGGAAGGGGTTGCAATCTAGTGACCAGGGAAGGCCTTCCTGAGTGGCAGGTATTTGAGCAGGTTTTGCAGAGTACATCATGTGAAATGCCAGACTGGATGAAACACAAGCTGAAATCAAGAATGCTGGGAGAAATATAAATAACCTCAGATATGCAGATGATATCATTCTAATGGCAGCAAGTGAAGAGGAACTAAAGAGCCTCTTGATGAAGGTGAAAGGAGAGAGTGAAAAAGCTAGCTTAAAAGTTAACATTCAAAAAACTAAGATCATGCCATCCAATCCCATCACTTCATGGCAAATAGATGAGGGAAAAATGAAAACAGGGGCAGATTTTATTTTCTTGGTCTCCAAAATAACCGCAGATGATGACTGAGCCATGAAAGTAAAAGATGCTTGCTCCTTGGAAGGAAAGCTATGACAAACCTACACAGTGTATTAAAAAGCAGAGATATCATTTTGCTGACAAAGGTCTGTATAGTCAAAGCTACGGTTTTTCCAGTAGTCATGTAAGGATGTAAGACCTGGACCATAAAGACGGCTCAGCACTGAAGAATTGATGCTTTTAAACTGTGGTACTGAAGAAGACCCTTGAGAGTCCCTTGGACAGAAAGGAGATCTAACCAGTCAAGCCTAAAGGAAATCAATCCAGAATATTCATTGGAAGGATTGACGCTGAAGCTGAAGCTCCAAACCTTTGGTCACCTGATGCAAAGAGCCAACTCATTGGAAAAGACCCTGATGCTGGGAAAGATTGAAGGCAGGCAGAGAAGGGGATGACAGAGGATAAGATGGTTGGATGGCATCACTGACTCAATGGACATGAGTTTGAGCAAGCTCCGGAAGATAGTGAAGGACAGGGAACCCTGGCGTGCTGCAGTCCACAGGGTCACAAAGAGCTGGACACAACTTAGCAACTGAATAACAACAACAAAAGAAGTCTTGTGAATATTTGGGTGAGGAGGATCCTAGGCCAAGAGAACAATATGCTGAGAGGAGGCTGACTCTTCTATGGAAGAACTGCAAGGACTGTAGCAGAATAAACAAGAAGAAAACTAGTGGGGGATGAATAGGAAGGATCATGGTGTAGCACCTGGTGAGTGACTGCAAGGCACCGAGAGGGCACTAACTTTTCCTCTGCATGGGATGCAGAATAGTGATGTGTTCTGAAAAATCTGTAAGACAATATGTGATAAAAAGAGAAACCCACCCCAGACTTAGAAAAATATCATTCAATGGTATTTCTTATGTTTTAATCATCAAATAAGTTGATTACAGGAATGATTTACAACAGTCTTAAGTTATTACATAAACATAATCATATATAACTGGAGAAGGAAATGGCAACCCACTCCTGTATTCTTGCCTGGAGAATCCCATGGACAGAGGAGCCTGGAGGGTTACAGTCCATGGGATCGCAAAGAGTCAGACACAACTGAGCGACTAACATAAACAACAACAATCATATACAAATTCTGCATTATTCTGAAAATTAAATTTAAGCAAGTCAACTTAGCCATGTATGATGTATGCATTATGATATATATAGTAATATTGATATGCCTTACTTACCTAGTGGGATCTTTAGTCTCAGATAGGATCTCAAGAAGTTCATCATTAGACAAGAAAAAGAATCTGGGGAAGAAGAGACGTTTCTTTTCCAAATATTCATTAAGTCCTTTAAGAATGAGTTCCAAAAGCTCATTAGATTTTTTCAGCCTCTCCAGCATCCTCTCAATAGTTACAACTGACAGAACATGTTTATCCTAAAAATAAAAGAAAATTCACAACTCAAAAATGCTAGATACTGACTTCATATTATATTTGAGATTGCATGGTTTTAATATAACAAAGGTTACACAAATTTTAAAGTGAATACTTTTTTTTTTTTAAAAGTGCTCTTGCATGGTGTAGATCTAACCAGCGTCTTTAATTACATAAAAGCCATGTTAACTGGATCCTCAGTTAACTGAACTTATTTTTGGTACTTAGCCAAAGTGAGTTTGCTATTCACTGAAAGATCAATCAAAAATTTCAACTGTAAATTGTTTCATACAGAAATTTGATTCCACTGCAGGAAAATGTTTTTGTTAATAGATTTTCAATGTGACTGGAAAGAAAGATAATTTTCTGCTTTGTTTTAAAATATAACAATATAATGGGAACACAGCAATTTAATCAAAGAACAAAATAATTATCATTAATACCTGTTTTTTCAGTAAAACAGGTTCATATGAAATATGCAACACATACAATTCACTTATCTTTAAAGTGGCGCAATTTTCTAAAGGCATTTTATTATATTTCCTAAGAGTTTTATACTTCAAATAAACATTTTAAAATGCACACAAAAGTCAGCATGACAGAGACTCAGGAAAATAATTTAATGTGCAATTCATTAAAAAAAAGTATGGAGTAGTATTCTTGTACTTCGTTTAAAAAACTAAAATGATGTTCTTAGAGTGCCACCTTCTGGAGAAGTATGTTTTTCTTTGTTGGGGGAAAAAAAAAAAGAGTTGTTAATAAATGCGAAAAATTTTATTTTCAGCCAAAGAATATACCACAATTTGCTATTTTAGATCGGAGATTTTAAAGTTAAAAAATTCAGTTATTTAAAACAACGGTTCATATTTCTTTCCCTAAATATTATAATTACAAAAGAAATACTTCTGGAAACACTTAGCATTTGAGCAGGAAAAAAATTTTATTGAATTCCTCAGGTGAAACCTATTAATCTAGATCAGCTTAAGACTCTGAACCAAATATGCTAGTTCTGAATGAATATATGTGATAACCTATGTACCTTGGTATATGGTCTTAAGAAAAAAATATAGACAAGTAATCATTATCCTGACTAGGAACTCTCTTTCCATGAGAAGGTAAACAGAATAGAAACTGCATCTGATGAAGGAAATCACAGCCTTGTTCCTAACCGACATCCTTCTTACTACCTGTGTGACCTTGGATCATTTAACCGGAGCCTCTGTCTCTTTATCTTTAAAATGGGGATAAAAGCCGTCTCTCAAAGTTGTTATGAGGGTCAAATTAGACAAAATATTGGAAGCACCTAGTATGGTGCCTAGAACACACATACACTAGAAATCACCCTTTCCATTTCACCTTCTACAAATGCCTCTTGAAGAAAAACAGACAAACAGACACTACCCTGGGGGAATGGATGGAGCGAGTCACTTACACCCTGCTATCTATTCAATGGAGCTAAAATGAACATTTTATAAACTGCCTTCCTTCTGGTGAGATAATTATCATAGTGAAATAAAACTGGCTTTAAGTTCCACACTGGCACTGCCACAACATTCTGGTACAGAGTAAGCATTCCATAAATATCTGTTGACTGACTGAGTGAATGAGGATGAGTTCAGTTCACAGACACACAAAGCAACTCAGTTTTTCTGTACCAACAAAAGAAAGTTTTGAAGTTTTCCTACTGTACCAACTCATTAGCTAATGCTGTCAAGATAGAACAGTAAGATATTAAAACAGGAAGCTACCAGAAATGTGAAACTAAGTGCAACTCCTTTGACACTTTAATTACTTTTCATCTTCTGGAGAGGAAAAGAAATTATTAACTACCATTTTTTTTTTGGTTAAAGGATAATTCTACAAATTTTAGGTGTCTTCTTTTGCTTCCCAAGTATCACCACTCTCATCAGCTCAAATGACAAGCTACTGGCTAATTTACATTTCTAAACCAAACGCCGGTGATATCAGGGCCCGAAACTTTAATTGGGGGTATACAGAGGGCATTCTAATTACTGCTGCCATGAGAGGCTGCATAGAAAGTACACTTAATGGAATTAAGCTCAAGCCAGTTCACTAAACTTCCAGAAGCATAAACTTCCTAATCAGAAACCCCTAGACAACAGAAAACTGGTCAGATCTTCACTAAACCTATTAAGTATTAGAAAGGAAACATGGATTCACCAAGTAGATCTTTCTGCTCTCTTACAACTTTCAGATCCTTCGACCTCACCAAAAATAGAAATCCTTTCAAGATGCAGGATGTTTCTAGGATTACTCCAGCTCTTAGGACTCAGGACTTTGAATTTTTAGAGAAGGTTGTTTAGAATGAACTCAGAATTCTTAGAACTAGCAATAATTCAAGGATCAATCTCAATTTAATTATTCATTCACTCTGGACAAATATTTTTGGAGAGCCAGCTTTCTCAGTGCTTGGGCCACAACTGTGAACAAAGCAAAGACCCCAGCCTCCAAGAGGAGACAGGTGATAAATAACAAAATAATTCATACATCATATAGTCAGTTAGAAGGTGATGAATGCTGCAAACAAGAAAAGGGAGCATCAGGATGGCCAGAAAAGGCAGAGGCAGGTTTCAATCTAAACACAGTTCTCAGTGTGAGCCTCTTTATAAAGGGAATAGTTGAGAAAAGACTCCAGGAAGCAAAGATACTCATCAGCTCTGCAGATATTTGGAAGAACAGGGTCCAGTAGGTACAAAGGTTCTAGGGTGGAGTAGGTTTGGCATGTGTGATTCAAAAAAGGAAGCTAGCATGGCTAAAATAGAGTAAGTAAGGTGGAAAGTTTTAAGGACAGAGAGGTAAAAGGGTAAAGTGAGTAAATCAAGAACTTCCTGCTCAATGAAACTACTGCTATGTCCCATATAGAAGCATTTATCCCCTGGATACTAAGATATTTCAACTAGCAAGACCAAAAGTTGGGAAGCAGAACTGTTGTGAGTCGTTTATTGGGTGAACTAGTATGAAAAGTCAACATCATTTTCACTCCTTAATTCCCAGATCCATGAACTGTGCCTATGGGAGTTGGTTGAGAATATGGGCTATGTATCCTCTAGAACTGCATGCCAAACTCACAAGCTATTTTCTTCCTGCTCATATAGCAACTGAGTCTTCAACATGAGACATTCCACTTTTTATAAGGTCAATGTTCACATTAGGATCTGTAAATCTTAAAGAGTATCAGTCAATTGCCTCATTTCCTCTGTAGTGTGAATTCCATAGCAGAAGCAGTATCGTATGGAAACTGAGACAATAAGTCATTCAGTAAGTCAATGAATGACAGTGTTGGCAGAAATTTGGAAAAGAAAGGAAAGTCCTCTGGTGCAGACAAATCACTGATCCCTTCTATTCTGAAACAGGTGCACTGTATTTAATTCCTTCTAAATGGCTGCCTGGTCCCTTCAGGTGTGATCCTGTGTCAGAAGCATTTTGTTCGTTTCTGATGTTGACAGCTTGGATGCTCTGCAGTGTTGGGTAAGGGACAGCCCATGATGACAAATACTTCCATAATTCCCATCTCTGCCATTATGACTTCTTTGCTTGTAGCCTGGGTGACCACATATTCCCAGTTTGATGCGGAGAGTTCTGGCTTATGCTTGCTTTCCTGGCTTACTTATTAATTGCTCTGACTTTCAGAAGTTCTGCAGTTTGGGCAATATATTATGTGATTTTTCCATTTCACAGCTCACTGTGCATACAATGGCGTATGCTGGTTGACATTCACAAACAGATCAACTGGTCAACTCTATTAAGTGCCTCCTTTGGCAGCACTACCTTTTATTAAACATTTACATGGAGCACAAATATACTCATATTCTAGTCTATTCTGTGATTCCTGATAGATCTCCTTATTACCAATCTTTCAATCTTGTTTCTTCTAAGTCCTTGATCATATAGCCAAACTGCTTACTACTGACTATGATCAATGTAGATCCATATTTCTGACCATCTCTATAGGCAAGGTCAAAAAAAAACCCCAAACAACTAATATTAATTGAGGTTGTACCCTCTGAAAGGATTCCCTTCCTACTACGCTTTGAGTCAATCCCCTAAGGTGGGGAGGGGTTGTAATTTTTGCTTCTGAATAATGCAAGCATATTTTGCAGAAACCTATAAACCAGTCTTTGTTTAAATCTTATTAAGGCAGGTTTTGGCAGAAATAAGTAAGTAAACAGAATGACTCACATCTCCGTGACTAGCTCATTGAAACATGAATGTCTGGTAAGTGCAGTCACATCAGTCCATTAGACTGCATCTAACTTTGGTTCTCCCCAGACAAGCACTATTACAATACAATACCTCCCACACTCCTTAGAATTCTGAAAAGGCTTCTGGCAAGGGAAGCTCTCAGTGCGAGAGTGCGAGAGTCAGGGCAACCAGAGTTCATCAAGTTCCCTCAAATATCCCCAATTCTCAGTTCTCACCATCCCACTCTTTCCCAATAAGGAAATTATCGTTCGCAGAACAGATCTGACAAGGCTGTGAATTAAATTACATTGTAATTTGGCAACCTGCTGGATCAGACTGTCATTTTTGGCTATGTCAGAACTGTAGCTATGAGAATTAAGAGGCTCTCTGAGGGCAATCATAGAAGCATCTTAATCCTCTGACCATATCTTGAGCAGAGAATTTAAGCCTTTAATTAGACCATTTCTTTAGTTTTCCCAGGGTTTTAGAAAAAATTCCGCCCATCTCACATCCCTTGTATTTCAAATTTGTACTGTATTGACCTGTTCCAGCAGCCACTTGGTCCACCGAAGCATTGCTTGTGAAACAGACTCTCCACGAGACTAGTAGCATAATTTGAGTAAGTGAATTTTGCCCCGCCTGCTAGGTACCACCAGTGTGCCACTTTCAGATGGTAACTAGATTTTAACCACCCTAAAGCCCAAGTGGGTCAGGTAGACAATCCTAGATCCCAACTTTGAGGTTTTGATACCTGTATTCAGAATTCAGTGCAGGATCTTTCTAGGTAATTAAGCAAAAACGAAATTTAACATAGGGAATTAAGTGATTAAAAAATCACTAAAAGGTCTAAGGGAGCACACTCCAGTCTGGTTTTCCAGAAAAACTCTGAGAACCCTGTGGAACTGATCTTCCGGAAGGGTTATTTCTGCCCCAGTAAGAACAAAAGGACACCACCAGTGGGACAACTGCATTCAACAACACACCGTGGTGGCTGTGATTCTAGGATCAGAGAGCAGGGTCAGGAAGCCACCACCATCATCATCTTTAAGTACCCATCAAACTGGTGGCCAGACATTTAAGAAAAGGAAAAAAAAGAGACATTTTTTGACAGCAGAAATAGCTAAAATGGCAAGAAGATGGCTGTTGTATGCCTTCCAAATCCCCACCTAACCATCAAAATCAAATTTATTTCCAGAAACTTAGCTGTTAAGGAGTTTGGAAGACATAATTTTTAGCTTTCGAGCTCCCTAGAAACTGGCGAGATACTTGGTGCCAAGTCATATTTATGACAGTAAAAGGAAAAATAAAAATAATGACCAAAAAATAATGGCCAAAAATATGATTTTGGCCTGAAAAACAGAAACAGTAGTGTTCATATTTATTGAGATGGGGTTAGACTATAAAAGGAAAAAGTTTGGGGAGAATTTCAAGAGTGTCTTTTCCTGCCTTGTATGAAAGGGGCCACAAAAAGTAAGACACAACTGAGCGACTGAACTGAACTCAGGAAATAAAAAAGATTCATGTGGATCAAAAGTAATATTTGGATAAATGCAAATGATCATCCACTTCTTTCAACTCCAAATGATATGCAATTTGTTGTTCCCATATTAGTTCCCACATTCTCTCTTCTCAGAGAGCCCCTAGAAAACTTTTCAAGTGCATGTAAAGACAGAAGGCTAATGTCTTCATCCAGAAGTCTGTGCTATCACCAGTCTGCTGACCTGCTCCAGTGCTATCAGAACAAAAAAAGGCTCTGGGAGAAGGTGGTGTGGTGGGATGACCAGAGAGGTAAGGGCCATGCGCTCAAGGTTACTAAGAGGTAGAGAAGATGGATCCCACGTGCTGCAGACCCCAGGTGGAATTAAGGGCTACAAACCTGTGAAATACTGCTGTAGCATGGGGTAAAATACATATGAGAAGAACGTGGCAAAAGCCATCACTGGTCAATCAGTGTGAAGATGAAGCCAAGGATGACAAAACCTAGGGGAGATGCTCAAGGTAGAATCTCTTGGCAACCAGAACTTGTCCGGGGCTTCACCTGTGCACTACGAGTTAATCTGTGGACTTCACCTGCCCATAGTTGGTCAAAAATCTAGACCAGTTGTGATGACCAAGAGTAAAGGCACAACGTGAGGGCATCAGAGACATGATGTCATCCAAATCATGACCACCAACAAAAAGAGCAGATAATTTGGCTGGATCAGTTACACCAGTGAATTTTTCTTTCTCCCTTTATTTTTTTCCTTTCCTCTTTCTACTTTCTCCCCCTCCCTTTACCTCATCCATACCTCCTCCCTGTCCCAGTACCTGGTGATAAGAATAGGAAAGAGAAAAGCAGTGCAGGACAGCACAGTCCCCACCCACACACTCCAAAGAGGCCTCAGGTGTACCTGACTATGTGGAAGAGAAGAGCTCTAAATATAACATGAGACTGAGGTTCTCAAATAGGTATAGCTCAGTCTTCAAAGGCAAAATTATCCTAACCAAAAGTGGCTGGAAAATTCTGGAATTACACTGAACTTTCAGTAGGAGAGCCTTTCCCAGTGAGAAACAGCCTTTGGCCAAGCATAGTTGGGAGAAGATACCAAAACATAAAATTATTTCATGTTTATGCCATGAGGAATCAAAACAACCTCAATCAAGCCATTTATATTAACAATATCATTTACATTGTTTTTAACCTCTGAGCCTTTTCTCTTGGCATAATTCTAAAAGGACATTTAGAAACCCCATCACTTCATGGGAAATAGATGGAGAAACAGTGGAAACAGTGTCAGACTTTATTTTTGGGGGGCTCCAAAATCACTGCAGATGGTGATTGCAGCCATGAAATTAAAAGATGCTTACTCCTTGGAAGGAAAGCTATGACCAAACTAGAAAGCATATTCAAAAGCAGAGACATTACTTTGCCAACAAAGGTCCGTCTAGTCAAGGCTATGGTTTTTCCAGTGGTCATGTACGGATGTGAGAGTTGGACTGGGAAGAAAGCTGAGCGCTGAAGAATTGATGCTTTTGAATTGTAGAGTTGGAGAAGACTCTTGAGAGTCCCTTGGACTACAAGGAGATCCAAGCAGTCCATTCTAAAGGAGATCCGTCTTGGGTGTTCATTGGAAGGACGGATACTAAAGCTGAAACTCCAATACTTTGGCCACCTCATGTGAAGAGTTGACTCATTGGAAAAGACCCTGATGCTGGGAGGGATTGGGGGCAGGAGGAGAAGGGGACAAGAGAGGATGAGATGGCTGGATGGCATCACCAACTCGATGGACATGAGTTTGAGTGAACTCCGGGAGTTGGTGATGGACAGGGAGGCCTGGCGTGCTGCGATTCATGGGGTCGCAAAGAGTCAGACACAACTGAGCGACTGAACTGAACTGAAGGGTGAAAGTGATGACTTTTTGTACCAAGCACTTAATCCAGTGACCTCTGGATTGTACAGATCATCCTCATTAGCCTTCCTAAGAGAATATGGACTTAGGTTTATTTTTAAGGCTTTGGAGAGTATAGACAAAAGCTGTCCTGATGCTAACATACTGAAAAAAAAAGAAAATGTAAAGGAAGTTGAGGAAGATAATCAAAACTTATAGCAAAAGTAAATGAAGTGTCATGCAAAGAAAACTGTTTATTTGGGAATGAGAGTAAGTAATGCTTTTTTGTTAATATGTTTTTAATTCAGCAGTTTTATAGAATTAAAAGTCTGTTTCCATTATTACTAGTCTCAGTATAGCTGCTCTTTCAAGGCATTGAACTATTAAATTTTCTTAGCAATATGAATTTTGAAGAGCATTTTGGTGAAATGCCTGATTCGGATTCCTTGGTGGCTCAGCCAGTAAAGCGTCTGCCTGCAATGCGGGAGACCTGGGTTCAATCTCTAGGTCGGGAAGATCCCCTGGAGAAGGAAATGGCAATCCACTCCAGTACTCTTGCCTGGAAAATACCATGGACAGAGGAGCCTGGTAGGCTACAGTCCATGGGGTTGCAAAGTGTCTGACACGACTGAGTGACTTCTCTTGATCAAATGCCAAAAAAAATTTTTTTTAACTTTTAAAAGTATATTAACTAGAAGAATACAAGCCTCTGCTTTATTCTTTTGGGGGGGCAACGAAAATGGGGGGCAACATCATCCTCTTCCAAACAAAAACATATACATGTTACAAGGATTTTTCCATGTTGTAAGGAAACAATATATAAAAGGAGAAGCTAAATTTACAAAGCAAATTAATTAGAAATGAATAAAAAAAATGTGACTTATCAGTAGGTTCTTTAAATATGGAATTCCAATGGGATTAATTCTACAAAATTTTGGTTTATACAATGTTTTGCTTCAAGTATTATTACATAAAATAAACTTATTAAATAAACAGACCCATGTCCATCTTATGGGATATTTTCCTATCAAATCACATAGTTGTCATTGTTACAATATTATCAACATTTAGGATTATAGTCACAATTTTAAAAGTTTAAATTATAAAAATAAACATATTTCCATTTTAGGATAGAAAAAAATTTAAGATAATCCTCTCCCTACTTTATAATAAACTTGTATCAATATTTGATCAAAATACCAATAGAGAAGTTCACATTCATTTAATGATATAATAACTAATATTTCTTCTATTTTAATCTTAACATCCACTAACACACAAACTATGCTTTGCAGGCATGTCTTTTGAACTGAACATAAACCATACTTTCTTGAGTGTTACTGGTTTTCATTAAATTCTCTTAAAGTATAATTTCTCCACTGTATCTGTGTGTTGCTTGATTGATAGACTGCATTTTGTTTGTATTTATTGGGCTCTTTAGAGATATATATATATATATATATCTTTGCAGCTCTTTTTTTTTAAGTCCCTACAGAGAAACTTCTTGATTGAGTGATTGGCATGCTGCTTTCTTTCTCACCGCAGAGCACTTCAGAGGTGGTGCAGCCATAATGTGGGAGCCAGAGAATAGACAGGACATCCCATGCTGCGTATGCGTTGCTATCTTTCTACCAGAGCATCTGGTTAGAACCACTGTCATTAAATAATGCAAGTTCAATTTGGACCTCAAGAAGTAATCAGGACAGAACACCTATTTTCCTTTTGATGTTTCTTGCTCCTGGGATTCTAAAATAATATCTAATATGGGATATTAGATATGTGGGGGAAAGACAATGGCTTACTTGGATTGTTTTGGAAAAAATGTTACTTCAACAAAATAATCATGTTCTCACAGATTTGTACCTACTTGTAGGACACTTTTCATTATATCTCTCCATGTTTTATCCACCGTTGTAAATCGCCTCCCTTCCTCAGGCATTTGAGACATAATGTCTGGAGAACTAAAAATGGGCTCCAAATACAGCCACGTGGCTTGGACCTTGAGCCATTCATCCAGAATCTCCTGAAGCAGCAGGAGCTTGCCCTCCCACTCCCTGAGGAGCAAAACACAGTGGTGCTTATCAATAGCAAATCAAGAAATGTTTCACACAATAAAACTCAAAACTAGACTGTTAACAGTACATGCAATGTTGTTATGCCAATTTCCATTCATCTACCTACAATCAAAGATAAATCACTAGATTGGCTCTATAAAGTCTGTATCTAAATAATAGCATCAACATTTATGCTAATACAGATGCACCTATCTACAAATGGATTGGTTTCTATATATGTCATCTCAATAAACCTTTCTGCAATCCAATTCCATGCCAAAGAGTATGAGTTAAGAATGAGATTTTGGAGATAGTAATGGTATTCTCAATCAAAGGCACTCTGAACTTCTTCTTAGGAAAGGTAATTACATCCAAGATTCATTCTGGATGAATGAATTCTGTTTTTTCATTTTTAAAAAAATTTTGGACCCATAACAGCTATCTTTCCAAGAGAAAATATTCAATTGATAAGATATAACAGGCATTTAAAGAAAATTCTACACAATCATAAGTATATTCTGTTCTGTTCAGTTGCTAAGTCGTGTCTGACTCTTTGTGACCCCATATATTCGTGTGGCATTTTTGAATTAAAATGAATTATTGGCTCATTTATAAATACAGAGAGAAAAATGACTAAATTTCCTTAAGAATAAATATTATAATTACAGCATAAACTAACAATTTTACAATCACAGTTCTAAGGTCTTTGTGTGTATTTGCTCTATCCTCACAACAACCCTCAGAGGCAGGGTCCAGAATGTAATATTTATTTACCAGTAGGGATATTAAGGTACATAGAGGTAAGCATCAAGCTAATGAACAAAAGAGCCAGATTTGAACCTAGACAGTTGTTATCACTATGCTATGAGATAACACAGCCATAAAGAAGAATGATTGGTTAAAGGCAACAAAACTTAGATATGGGATGGCTTTATGTGTAGATTAATACATTACTCATCATTTATAAGTGGCGATCTGTAATTTTAGACTATAAACACCAAGAAATGTATATAGGAGTTCAAAAAGTCAGCAGGCATTTTAAAATGTCTTTTAAAAATGCCTTTCCTTTCCATGTTCATCAATAAATCTGTCTTTCACACAAGGAAATGAATGCCTTTGCTTCCTTCTGGTGCTCTTCTCTCTCTCTCTATGTAATCCCTGCTAATGCAGAAAATTTCTTACTAGCTAATGAGCTCATGCATAATTCTTAAAAATAGAATCTAGACGTGCCAATTTCAAAGAAGTTCAAAAATTACTCTTGATGAACACATTGGAGCAAGCTGGGCAGGAGGCAGAGCAATCAGAGACTGAGCCAACAACAAATGCTGGGCAAGCTCAGGTTTAGGATAATGTACCCATAACCAGGGGCTGATATCTCCAAGCATATAGCTTTCCCTTGCCATGTAAATTCACAATAAAGATGGCAGTCTGATTTGGATTTACTCTTTTTTAAGGTAAAATATAAACTGCTTAATACAGATTACAAAAACTGAAAAAAATTGACAGGATAAGGGTCATCTACACCAAACTAATTAGTCTGGAAAAATACATAATATCTTCAATTTATTGTTTATATGTTCTATAAACTATGTTCATAGGCACAAGATTATTTTTGAGCATCAAATATATGAGATCAGACTGTGGGCAATAAAAAAGAATATATCTGGACACTGTCTACTACCTTTGCCCTAAATATAGATGATAGCAAAAGTATAGACTCTTCTAAAAGAAATAAAGGTTAATATCCCTTTCAATGTACTATTTAAAATATTAAGTATAAAGTGCAGACTCAATTTTCAAAAAGAACTGTATATTATATATGAGTGATAGTTTTGATAACATACTACAAACACTGTCATAAAAATATCACGTTACCTCATTTGCTTTTCATAAGGCTTAATGAAGGGAGATCCTCGCATAGTTTGTGTCTTAATAATGTGGTCATCCAACAACATCTGAATTTCATCAACTGATGACAAAATAGATGTCCCACTTTCTCTATAAGGAAGAATGACAAATTCCATTGCATCCCATTCATTAATCATCTTCTCCATGGCCTTTTCGAGAGAATATTCTTTGCTAGCTGCTTCACTAATACCCTCAAACCTATCTAAATATGGCTCCAGATTCATATCTAAGAAAGAGAAGACAGTGGAATCATCTGCTGGCTGCAGCGGATAACCAGCGATGCTGGACATGGCCTCCCAGTGCCGGGGGCGCAAACCAGGGTTACAAATCACTTGAATGAGAGGAATGTGCTGCTTGAAGTCGTCCACCTTTGCTCTTACTTTTTTGGTCATTGCCAACGCACTGGGAGAATCGTGAAAGGTTTTCTCCAGCTTATAGAGTCCTCTCCAGTAATTTCCAACGTCTGTTTCTACTTGGTCTGGATTCACCTTGTTATATGGTCCTTCTGTCCATGCTCTATATTTGGTGCTAAATTCTACAGCAGTTTCATAGAGACGGAGATAAGGGTTCAAACCATCTTGGATTTTTTTACGCTGAGGATATATTGAAGGTAGCCAACCAAATGCCTCCTCTTCAGCATTAAACTGCTCAATCTGGAAGGACAAGTATTAAACACACTACTCTGAAAGGGAATGATATTCAAAATTAGGTTTTAAAAATATATCCAATGTGACCCCCAAAATCTCTCATCAAATGCTGAAGGTAAACTTAAATTAGGCCATGCCTGGAAAATAATAATCTCTTTTTCCTATGTATTTCGTTTGTTCATTTTTTCTGTTCCTATTTCTTTTTTATTACAGTTTTCAGAGAACAGTGACTTCTTAAGTTAGTTAAAATAGTAAATTTATACATATAAAGAAGCCTCTGCCCATCCAGATATACTGAGGATATAGCTTCTTTTATTAATTAATAAGAATTTAAATACTTTTAAACACACAGCATTGTGTTAGGTACTATGGAAAATAGAAAAAAAAGTATATTGCAAAGTGCCAATTTCAAGGAATTAGTAATCCAGTTGAGTTAAATACCAGTTTCTTACTAAATAAGCAACAGAAGAAATGCCTTAGAACAGTAGCCATTTAATATAAATTGAATAGTATATTTTTTTTAAATGCTATCACTCAAAGACAAGAGAGCCTTCTGAAATAGCACAATCATAGATGCTCCTGTAAAGAAGTTACAACTGAAGCTGGGTCTTAAAGGTAAGTAGGATAAGAGATGCAAAGAAAGCATTAATTTCCTCTTAGTAAAGTAGTGAAGTTGTAAGGATGTAGGGGGTATACAGGAGTAATCTACTGATTTGAAAAGAGTGAGCTAGATATGCAAATTATGCATGTTACTTAAAATTTCAGTGGCATCAATTTTAAAAAAACTACAATGTTTCTTTTCTTAACATATATTTACACATCTGAGATTATTATAAACTCTTTAATTACCTGAACTAAAATATCAAAATCTTGCAATATATTAGAAATGTTAGAGAATCGTAATATGGTCTGTTTTCATATTTTGTTGTTCAGTTGCTAAGTTGTGTCTGACTCTTGCAACCCCATGGGCTGTAGCCCACCAGGCCTCTCTGCCCATGGGATTTCCCAAGAAAGAATACTGGAGTGGCTTGCCATTTCCTGCTCCAGGGGATCTTCCCAAGCCAGGGATTGAACCCACATCTCCTGCATTGGCAGACAGGTTCTTTACCACTGAACCACCACAGAAGCCCGTTTTTCTGTTTCCCCTTTTTATAAAAAAAATAATTAAAAATTTCAAACATCTTACATGGCAAAGAGTATGGCTTTTCCCCACCCAGCTTCTAATTGAGAAAACTGGTTTCCGAGATAGTGGTATTGGAAACAAAGTGGCTTGATGGGAGAAAACAATGGACCATTAAAACACAGCCATGAACTCTAAGCTGGCTTCCATGAAGGTGGGAAATCTAAATAGTAACCAGGCGCTATCACATAATGTAAATGATCAAGTGACACAAAATACAACTTCAAAAGCAGATGCACATACAACTCTATCTGTAAAATAAAAGAGGAAGGCCCCTAAAATGTTATCACTATCAATAGAAAACAGCAATGTTGCTTCTCTCTGAAGCACGGCTATAAAATCTATTTGTGCCATATATGTTAATCTCTAATTAAATGTCATTAAATTCTTTGAATCCATTTCTTAAAGGTGAATGCCCAATACAAAGTCAAATGCTCTTTCTGTTGAACTAATTCAGCCTAGAAGAATTTTTAAATTATACCTTGTCTGCTGCTAAATCCAACTTTCCATTCAGTGTCTGAGCCTTTTTCAGGTACCGTTGTACATCCTGAAGATCTCCAAAGGAGTAAAATTCTTCTGACTGTTTAGCGTAACTTTCCAATTCCTCCACAAACCGTTCACACCGTAACTAATAAAAAACAACTTTTTGTTACTATTTGTAAGAGTAAAAACCCTTAAGCATCAAGAGAAAGTTTTGGAATTTATAAGGGTTATCAGAATTATTACACTTCATCACTGGCAAAATATAAAGAAAGGGACGATCTTGAAGATGACTGGGATCCAAAACATGTAGAATTTTTAAGAGTCTGGATTTAAAACTAATGGGTTAAAATTCCTATAATTCATAAATCAGAGAAAGTTTACCCCTCTTATCATCAATGTAAGAAATTCTAACTAATAAAATGTATTAGAACAAACAATGGTATTCTTTAGTATGCTAATATATATTCACTTGAAAAAAATCTCATGATAATCAAGTATGGGACTAAGAGAACTCCAATTTTTTAAAGACTTATAAAGGCAACTGCAGCATTTTTTACTAACTGGAAAAAACTGAATTTCTTTATTTGCATTCTAATATTTAGATATCTCTTCAATTAGTAATGCTAAAACAAGGCATTCTGAATTTATTTTTCTTGTCCCCATGAGTTCACTTCACAGGAAATAAAGAAAAGAAAAATATATACAGATTTAAAAGCCTAAAAACTAAACCCTTCCAGTGTAAAACAAACGTGTGTGTTTTTTTAATGAGAGGTTTCTTACAAAATTGTCATTGGAAAGACATTCCAAATTAAATGGTTCTTAAGAGCTCTTGATAAAACACTCAAAACTCAAATCTAGGTTATTAAAAATAATTTTATATTTTATAGATTATCTAGGTTGATTTCTGTCCTCTTTAGTTTCCTGGGCAATTTATTGCTCTGGCCCAGTGAGAGAAGGAAAATGAGAAAAAAAAATTCATTAATGTGAAGTATAGTTTGTAGAATGGTGTACATTGCCACAAAGTATAGATAATTCTGGGTCACCCAGTGATTTCCTAAGAATCTATTACATTGTAGCATAAGCATCTAATATTCATGATGTTTTCTACAGGTTTTAAAAAATTTTAAAGTAGCCTAAATGTAAAACAGAAATAAATCCTTAAATATACCCTTACAGTTTAAAATGAAGGATTAAGAAATTTTTAAGTCTATATTTTATGCTCCAAACATATTCTGCCAATAAATTGTATTTGCTATAGTGTGGCAGACAGAGGCTAGGCTTGCTATCAAAGAATAGCTCTACTGGCTGACTTGAAACAAGTCTGTTTACCTTCACCTGGGAACCTTAAGTCTCTTCATCTGCAAAACGAGACTGAAAATACGGTGTCATTTATTCAGATCATAGCTGTGAAGTGCTCATGGCATTTCTGTGTGTCAGGCACTGTGCTAGCCAGGAGGGTTAAAAAATAGAGAAAAAGTAAAAACAAAAGTCCTTCTATCAAAGAGATGACCAACTAGTGGGAGAAAAAACTGAAAATAATAATATAATTAGCCCAATGGAGATGTGTTAAAACTACCATGGGAGCAGAGGAGAAGAAGCATTGAGGTCTGACTGAAAGGGCTTCTCTGGAAGTCAAGGACTTTGCAGGATAGACAGGCGTGTGTGAGGGACAGTGAGGCACTCCAGATGAAATGGGGGGTGTGGGGCTTCCCCGGTGACTCGGTGGATAAGTATCTGCCTGCCAGTGCAGGAAACACGGGTTTGATCCCTGATTGGGAAGCTCCCACATGCTACAGAGCAACTCAGCCCATGTGCCACAACTACTGAGCCTGTGCTCTAGAGCCTGTGTGCACAACTGCCAAAGCCAGTGCATCATGCAGTCTGTGCGCTGCAACAAGAGGCCACCACAGTGAGAAGCTTGTGCACTGCAACTGGAGAAAAGCCTGTGCAGCAATGAGGACCCAGCGCAAGCAAGTGAATAACAAACATTAAAAAGAAGAAGAAGAAATGGAGAGTGTGGGCAAGAGATGGGAGGTGTAGGAGAGTGGGTACCAGAAGTTGCTCAGGGCTACTGAAGAGACAAGAGCGAGGAGTGGGAAGAGGTAGGAGATGAGGCTGGACAGACAGGGCGAACCACAAAGCATCTTGTTTGTAGGACACACACAAAAGGTTCAAATTACTGAACATTAGAGTTGGTGGAGTACTTAGGCAAGTTGGCGATTACACAGTGTGAAGGCATACCTCACCAAGGGAGCTTTGGCCTTAACAAAAGTAAACTCAAGAGAATACTATAAACTGTGTAAGATAATATTTTTATTAATGGTCATTTGTGGGGAGTATATTAAAAAGTTTTCTCCCTTGAAAAATCAAGAAATGGTGCCACATTCATCCAATATGCATACTATCTTCTACTAAGATTAATGGGAAGAGAGAGCTAAGATATGTGAACTGTGAAATAGAGGCGCTGACAGTGCTATGTAGGAAGCTAAATATTTCCAGAAAATGAAAATAATTTAAAATATCCACGATGCCTACCTTAAGACCTTCTTGATACTGTTCTGTTTTCTCCTTAATGATTTTCCTATGTTCGTCAAAAATTTCTTCCATTCTTCCATACCACTGGAAGACATTATTATTTAGCCTAATGTCAGCTGGGGAAAAGTTGGTACACTCAATGAGGAAGGTGAGGCAGTTTTTAGAATCCACCAATCTTTGTCCCAGTTCAACCATATCAACTGTCTCTACTTTCTGAATATAAGCCTGAGGGGGAAAAAATTACAGATGGCATTTTAAGGAATAGCTCATGTCAAAAAATAGCCTGCAGAAATACATTGCATAAATATGTACAGACTTGTTAGGACAGACTTTTGGTTTAAATAGGGGACTGCAGCACAGTCTGCTTCTCATCCGTCCTGAAAACCTTTACTGACAGAGCAGGGGTTGGGGGGGGGACAGAAATACTAAACAACAGACAAAAAGCACTGGAAAACCAAGGAATGC
Source organism: Bos grunniens (assembly GCF_055505025.1). Lineage (NCBI taxonomy): Eukaryota > Metazoa > Chordata > Mammalia > Artiodactyla > Bovidae > Bos > Bos grunniens. The sequence goes on along the minus strand of NC_141166.1, from coordinate 52,245,132 downwards.
TGTAGTTCTCTGGAACATAAGAAGCAGACGCTGAGTGATACCATTAATTCTTTCAGAATAGCATTTTGTGGCACCTACTGTATGTCTGATACTGTGCCAAGTGCTGGCAATTCAGTGTGACAAAAACAGACCTGGGCTTTGCCCTCAGAGAGCTTAAAGTTTAGTGGAGGAGACAGTCACATAACCATCGTTAACAAATGTAAAATTGCAAATCTGCATTGGACAAAAGTGCAGCAAGACTTTAGTTATAAAAACTAAAATATGGACTTTCCTGGTGACTCAGACAGTAAAGAATCTGCCTGCAATGCAGGAGACCAGGGTTCGATCCCTGGGTTGGGAAGATCCTGTGGAGGAGGACTTGGCAACCCACTCCAGTATTCTTGCCTGGAGAATCCCATGAACAGAGGAGCCTGGTGGGCTATAGTCCACGGGGTCACAAAGAGTCAGACACAGCTGAGCAAAAAACTAAAATATAACTATAGACAAATTTAACAAGGAATGTGCTAAACCTATTAGGAAGACTATAGTACTTCATTGAGGGACATTTTTAAAGCACCAAACAAATATTGAAATACATATTAAGACATAACATTATAAAGATGTAAATGGTGGCTACAGTAAAGAATCTGCCTGCAATGCAGGAGACCTGGGTTCGATCCCTACAGAAAGTGAAAGTTACTCAGTTGTGTCCAACTCTTTGTGACCCCATAGTTACAGTCCATGGAATTCTGCAGGCCAGAATACTGGAGTGGGTAGCCTTTCCCTTCTCCAGGAGATCTTCCCAACCCAGAGACTGAACCCAGGGTTTCTGCACTGCAGGCCGATTTCCTTAGTCCCCAGTGGACTTCCCTTGTGGATCAGCTGGTAAAGAATCTGCCCATGGGGTCGCAAAGAGTCAGACACAACTGAGTGACTTTCACTTTCACAGTCCCCAGTATCACATCTGTAAGAATCTTCATCTCTAGAACACAAAAATATCTCAAGAAAGCATGTTACAAGATAGTATATATAAGCAACAGTTTGGCAGAATTCTAGTTTATATCCCCCAAAAACAGAACAGATTTTAAATTTCAAAAACAACAATTAGTTTTATTTAACATGTTACTTTACTATTTAAAATTCTTTACCAGTTAAGCCACAAGGGAAGCCCAAGAATACTGGAGTGGGTAGCCCATCCCTTCTCCAGGGGATATTCCCAACCTAGGAATTGAACTGAGGTCTTCTGCACTGCAGGTGGATTCTTTACCAACTGAGCTATGAAGGAAGCCATTCCTCAGGAGAAGGAAATAGCAACCCACTCCAGTATTCTTGTCTGGCGAATTCCACAGAAAGACAGAGGAGCCTGGTGAGCTACAGTCCATGGGGTCGCAGAGAGTCAGACACGACTGAGTGACTAACAGTTTCTCCTCCAGTCTAGAAAGTCAATGCAATTTCGATCAAAATTGCAAGGGTATTAAAAGAAACTAAATTTGATATGATTCTAAGTCTCTGAAAGTACTCAAGAGTAAATATTTGAGAAAGAAAGAAGTCGCTCAGTCATGTCCAACTCTTTGGGACCACATAGACTGTGGCCTACCAGACTCCTCTGTCCATGGGATTCTCCAGGCAAGAATACTGGAGTGGTTGCCATTTCCTTCTCCAGAGGATCTTCCTGACCCAGGGATCGAACCTGGGTCTCCCACATTGCAGGCAAACACTTTACCCTCTGAGCCATCAAGGAAACCCAAATACTTGAGAAGGCAAAGATAATCATGAAAAAGGGAAATGATAGAGACTAGCTCTGCTAAACAGCAAAATGCACTATAGATGCAGTAATTTAAAACAGTTCCTGTTTGGCTTCAGGAGTAGAGAATGGACAAGAATAGAGCTCAGAAATAGATTTAAGTATACATGGAGATTTACTGTTGAAAAAGAGGCATTTCAAATCAGGAGTGAAATGACAAATCATTTAATATATTGTACTGAAGTAATTGGCTATTGATTTTGGAAGAAACTAAGAGGCCTATTTACTTAGTAGAAGTACAGAGAAGGTACATTATTAAGTGAATAAAATAATTTGTAGGAGTAATGATTGTATTTTTGAAAAAGCAGATCTCTTTTTGTGTGAGTGGGTGAATACATAGGTGTGTGTGTGTGTGTGTGTGTACACATGTGCATGCACATGGAAGTGCCCATGTGTATGTACATATATACATGTGGTTCTCTCAAAGTTCTTTTGAACCATTAACTTATGCATACATCTTAAAAATATAAATGGTGAAGGAAACCTACTACCCTACAGAAAAATGAGAAAACTGGCAATTACTTATACCAACCTATGTTATACCCCATATCTCCCTGTCCAGGAAGTAAGTACCTTTTTTTAATGCTTTTAAAGTTCTTTTAAATTTCTTATAACCAGCTCTCTCCTGCTCTTCCTTTTTGTCACTCTGCTATCTATCTATCTACACACACATACACATAATTGGAGAGAACCATTACCCTCAAAGAAAGAAATTATGGAAAAGAGGAACTTTTATTTCATACAATTCCATATTATTTTTCACTTTTATAAATAAAGAGAAAAAGAGAGTAATATGGAAACATACATTACCATATGTAAAATAGATAGCCAGTGGTAATTTGCTGTATGACTCAGGGAACTCAAACTGAGGTTCGGTAACAACCTAGAGGGGTGGGATAGGGAGGGAGGTGGGAGGGGACATGGGTAAATCTATGGCTGATTCATGTTGATATTTGGTAGAAATCAGCACAATACTGTAAAGCAATTATCTTTCAGTTAAAAAAAAAAGACATTGTCTTGAAATCTTTCCATATGTCATTCTAATTAGGCTGTTTTTTTGTTGCAAATCCAAATAAAGGTCTAATTGAAAATACATTGTTGCAATTTGGTTAATCAGCTTTCTAAGCAGTCAAACAACTGGATTTTTATTTCCTCTCACTGATAAAAAATGACTGACTTCTGTATTGAGTAAAATGAGATGTTTATGACCTTACAGAAATAAACTTTTTCAAGATACAGAAATATAACATCAGTAGTGAGCCCTACTTGCTAATTCTGTTAAATGTTGCTATAAACAGAAATTCACACCAAATAGCTCCAAGTTCCTACATAATTCCAGTGATGGCTAAGGGCGTAAATAAGTAACACTCTTCATACTCAATATTCATTATTTTTCAAAGGAATTTCCAGCTATGGAACTCTCTAGCTACCTTGAAAATCATTCATATTAAAATATCACTTTTACAAGAACTAACATAAAATATAAAAGATTCTAAAAAAAATACAATATGTATGTTTGTATTTGATACACACACATACATTCAGGTGCCAAGAGCCCCAATCCAAGTATAAATACTTGAAAAGGAAATAGAGGAATTATATACAGAGGCTGATATATAAAAGATGGTTCTAATGATTTTAATAAAATTTTCTTTAAGTGATTAATTTAATGTACAGAATCATATGAACTCCTTTTGTAATTTCTTACCTATACAAACTTTTGAATGATTTTACGTGTTTTGCTGGGTTTGCTTAAATATTTTAAAATCTAGAAACACAAGGTCTATTTTGGATCTTGCGACTGCTAGAAAAGGAAAAAAACTCCTATGAAAGCTTAACGTTACACAAACGGAAAAGATGATTAGCCAGGTGTCTTATGTTATTTTACTCACCATCAGGCAGACCTCAAGCATAGGAGACTTATCTAATATTTTCAGTACCATAAGTCCTATGCTCAAAATATTTTTCAGCAAACTACCACAGAAATGTTTAATATATGATAGAATAAAAGATAATCTATAGAACACAGAGCAAAACATTATTTAAGGATTAAACATTCATTGGTTTAAGAAATGAAGGATGACCACATATCTCAGGTTTCCCAAGACAGCCCTGGTTTATGCCTGTTAGCGTAGTAATGATTATTAATAGTGCTCTCAAAAAGATCCTTGTAGACAGACGACCGCACTAATAACTCCAATAGTTCACCTCTTCCACTATCTAGTCTTAGAGTGTCCTCTCACAGACTCTGTGGCCATGTGACTTGCTTTGGTCAATAGGTTACTTGCTATTCTGACACAAGTAGAAACTTAAAAACCACATGTACAATTGGGCTTGCTTTTCTGTCTCTATCACTCCATGAAAACACGCGCAGGTGAGACTGCTGAAGTTTGAGAGGAAAGTGGAGCAGAAGAAAGTTACTGAAGATAATGATAATGGTCAATCCATCTGAGAACTAGTTGATCTAAGTCAGAACCATCTAGGAGTATCCAGCGTGCATCACCAAGCTTCAGAGAGAGACAGACAGAGAGAAACAGAGAGAGACTGTATGTGTGTAACTTACAATTTTAAGCCTCTGTTTTAACTTTTGGAGTGATTTGTTACTATATATCATGTCAGTAATTATAAAAAACTGGGAAAAATAAGAAAAACAATTTACTCACACATATGACTATACAGAGATTATAAACAATACCTTCATTTCCATTAGTTCTGCTGTATTTGGAGGTGTGCTAAGAGCTTTTTCAGATATCTTTTCAAATTCCTCACATAATCTGAAAAACCAGACAAAAGCCATTTATATAATTAAATTTTATTCCTAAATATATTCATGTATACTATTTTAATATTCCATTACATGAAAAATAGATTATCTTATGTATATGACATCTAATTAATTAAAAGCAAATTTGTGCTCACTTAGTTATTCATTCAATACACATTTAATCATTCATCATGTTCCTAACTACTGTATTAAGTGACAGAGATACAGAAACGTGGAAGATGTAGTAATGGTTCTCAGACAGTCCACATTCCAGTATGAAAGACAAGACTATGAACAATCAATTCCAACCTAGAGTTTCAAGGATGCTACCAGAGATTTAGTTGAGAGGGCACAAAAAGGTGGTCTACTTGGAAGGCACAGTTAAAATGGGCTGGTGTGCTCAGAAACTTCTGGTAGTATGTAAATATTTCCTACTGACTTGAGTTGTGGGCAATACAAATAATGAACTTACCATGAAATTAAAAAAAAAAAAAGTTGTGAGAGGTTAAGAAAGTTGAGATAATGTGTAGAAATTTATTCAAGAAGAATGGCTGTGAGGTGAAAGAGAGGGAATGAATGGTGGTGATGTTGAGTTGAAGTGGAGGATGGAGAATGGAAGAGGGTTTTGAACATGTTTGCAAATTTCAGAGGCAGAATCACCAGTGAAGGAGAGACTTAAGATGAGACACAGAGGGGACAACTCAAAAACACAGGTCCAGAGAGATGGGAGGCAATGAGGCTGGGCTTATGGGTGGAGACAAGAACACTGAATGGTTGCCAGACTCTTGCCCTGTGAGAATGTGGGGAGTCAGACAGGAAGGGGTCTGTGCAGAGGTGAGTTGAGACACATGAGAGCAAGGAGTTGAGGGTATTTGTACCTAACAGCTCCTGTAATAGTCCTGGTATGTCCTCTGTACATACTGTGAGTCTGGTGAGAGGCATACTTAGGAGAAAAAGGGAAAAAGTAGGACCAGCATGAGCTCTAGGGGCAGCTAAGAGGCAGGGAAATAGCTATGAAATAAAATATTTCACTCAGCATGAAATATTATAAGTAAAAGACATTCACTATTCTACACTTGCAGAGGAAAGGGTACTTTAAGATGAATGTATGATTCTGGGTCTTAGATAAGCCACCCAAGTCCTGGCCCTTTTGCATGTGGTGCCACCCTCTTCAGCCTCCCCTCGACCCCACCTCTCATCCCTCACAGTATCTGTGAAAGCAACATAACCCACTCCTTGTTCCTGGAGCACATCATGCCATTTCATACCTCACTTGCTTCTATATACTATATCCTCTAACTGGAATTCTTTCACCCACACTGTTCACCTGGTGGACTCAACCTTCAAAAGGAATTCATGTATCACTGCCACTTTTCAGCCTTCCCTGATTTTCCCCTCTCCTCCAACCTTCACTGTGAAGGAAATTGATCATTTCCTTCACTACTGTTCTTCTTCTGTGTGGTTCAATACATCCTGTTGTAATTCACTGGATTGGGTGTCCACTTCTGCAACGTAACTTCAGCAGCTTTGTTCATAGTCTATGTCCCTAATGCTGTGCCTGACCTTCTTCCAGGCTTCTACAAAGGCTAAAATAAATATTCTTTTTAATAATATTTTCTCTAACACTATAACTATCAAAATTCTGATTTTGGGGGGGTGGTTTATTCCATGTAACTGATATCACGAAAGAGGCTCATGGAGCCACATTATCACCAGTGTTAGAAAACTACACTAATTACACTTCTAGTCTTAAATAGGTATTCTGCTTTACAATCAGAATTTTTGAGTTTACTTAACAAGCGTTAGTTTTCCTTAAAATCTCCAAGTTGAACAACAAATGAGTTTGTAGTTAAGATAACATGTTCCCATGGACATGAAGGATAATTACAGTAAAATGATGTTCCAAATTTGGGATCCTTGACAACTACTCTGAATATCCACTTTGAAAACTCACTGTGTACTGATTACACAAACTTAAAAATATGAAGTTAGATAATGTCCACATGACTTGTACAAAAGAAATGCAAACGCATTTTAATATCACCTTAATTCAGACAACTGGGAAGACATATTCATGGTGAAAAAAAGATACTAAATAGATTCAAGTAGAAGTAAGTCTGGCTTTATCTTTTCTTTAAGGTCATTTATGACACTGCTTTATCCAGTACTTTAGGTGACAGTTGATTCTATTTAAACCGCACCCCCTCGCCCCTGCACCAAATAAAAGTATTACACACAATACCTTGTATTTACTTCCTGATGATCTCTGAACATTTTAGCAATAAGTTTTCCACAAATGACATCTGCTCGCTTCACCAAAGCTCTGATTAATTCCTCACAGCGCACTTCAAACATTCCTAAACGAACAGTCTGCAACGTTGGGTATTAAAAGTTTAATAAACATGAAATGACATAAATGATTCCCACAATTTTGCCTTTTCCACAATATTGATTTTGTGTGTATGATCTAATACAATTGAGTTTTTTTTTAATATGATGTAGGCTGGGGTTTTTAAATATGCTACCACTATCTTCTCAGTAAATCTCCTTGAATAGTATATCTTAAGCCAATTCTATTTCAGGACAATAATGGCTATAAAAACTTCGGAGAACTAAGTTATTGCTATATAGACAGTGCAAGATTTAAATGTTATATTTGCTCTGTACAAAACGTAATGAATGTTCATGGTAGTAATTTTGGAAAATATTAAAAAAAGGACAAAAGTAGAAAATGTTTAATTACCAGTCTTCTACTAAACAGAAGTAACCACATTTTGGTATAATTACCATTATTTTCCAAAGTATTTATAAACACCAAAGCAATTTAAAAAATTAGTTCTTGATATTTTTGAAGGGTCAAACTAAAGAAAGTACTTAAAAGTCAGGCTTGCAGGGTAGACCTTCAGCTCTCTGAGCAGAAGAATCTTGTTCTGTCTATTTCCATTTCTTTGGAAGGAATGATGCTAAAGTTGAAACTCCAGTACTTTGGCCACCTCATGCAAAGAGTTGACTCATTGGAAAAGACTCTGATGCTGGGAGGGATAGGGGGCAAGAGGAGAAGGGGACAACAGAGGATGAGATGGCTGGATGGCATCACTGACTCGATGGACGTGAGTCTGGGTGAACTCTGGGAGTTGGTGATGGACAGGGAGGCTGCGATTCATGGGGTCACAAAGAGTCGGACACGAATGAGCAACTGATCTGATCTGATCTGATCTGATCTAGCCAGGGCTTACCATATACTTGGCAGATAGAAAAGTCCAGTACATAGTTGTCTGTTGACATTAACAGTCTGATTCTTTCACTGTACAGTGTAGAAATACATCCTAATAAACCAGGGAAAAGATCACTAGGTACAAAGACCAGCTGTACAAAATGGGAGATTTACCTTTCTAGATGTGTACTGTATATCCTCTATGAGTTTTTGGTATTTGCGAATTTCTTGTATTATTTTCTCATAATGATGATTTTCTGCAAGGAAAGCATCAGCATCTTGCTCAGCTTTTCTGGTAATTAAAAAATCATACTTGTCATAAAATCTGAGGTGCTCAATGGGTGCCACGCTCTCACGCATAACCACCTCCTTAATCTTTTCTTTGTGAGCTTCGACAATTTCATTCAGAATTATTGGCTTCAAGATTGTTGGTTTAGACTTACTTTCCTAAACAAAAGGATAAAAACCATATGAGTCATTTAAAATACCTTAAATTAAGGTAACCATATCATTTGTGTTGTGCTGTTTAGTCACTTAAGCCATGTCCATCTCTTGTGCAAGACCATGGACTGTAGCCTGCCACAGGCTCCTCTGTCCATGGGATTTCCCAGGCAAGAATACTAGAGTGAGTAGCCATTCCCTACTCCAGGGGATCTCTCTGGCACAGAGATCAAAGACACATCTCCTGCATTGCAGGCGAATTCTTGAGGGCTGAGCCACAAAGTAAGCACACCATATCATTTAGCCATATAAAAATGCCCATCTTAGCAGATTGTCTTTTTACTCTCAAGGTACTCTGATTTTTCTAATCTATGTCTACAGAAGGAAATTCAGTCTAATCACAGCATATTTTAAATACCTAGGTTTCATATAATGTTTTGTTTTTCTTAGAGGCTATCTAGGTGTATTTTGTTTTTCTGTATGGGTCAAAGAGCAGTCACTTGAGAACATGCACAGATTAAGATTTAGAATATCAAAACAGCAAAATTCACATTTTATTTGTGCAACTGTATACGCTAGCTTAAAAGGTAGTGTTTGCATTGTACATTATTTTTTTTTTAAATAAGTCAGTTCAATGTCATTTGATTATAGTCTTTGGTCACAATAGTTAGTCACCTTGAGGAGTAATCTATCTGGAACAAAGAAAGACTGTTTACTCATTGATTCGACCCTGAGTTTTGATTCTGTGAACAGCAACTAGAACAGACTAAAATCCCTAGTTGCAAAATTTGCATTCTGCTACAACCATTAGAATAACATGGACAAGAATGTTATCAGACAACAATTTTAAATAAGCAAACAAATCTCTACAGACAAGTAAATGTGCAAATATGGTTTATTATCTTGAACCAAGATATACTTTAAATACACACACTGTCTCTCTCTCTCTCTCTCTTTGCCTGTTTTCCAGAGAAGGGATGTTTAACTATCACAAACAAAAATCATTGCCAGTAGTGAATATCCTACAGCTTTTAAACTGATAATATCAAAGGATTCCTCAGCGAACTGGGTAATTTGGTCAGGTATCCAGGGTGCGTTTGCCCACTATGTCCCCTAGTGGGCATTTCAAGAAATCACACTTTTTAAGAACTAGATGCTTCATGAGAATATTAGTGAATCCCACCACCTTCACCATCATCTCAACCCTACTCTTGGGGCACAATAGATGTTTGGTGTCATCCTTTCTGAAAAAGAACTTTAGGATAAATAAATACATATTGTAAAATTTATGCAATGTGTGATATGCATATGCAAAATTTATGTGAAATTGTTGGGTCTAATGTGAAGCTTGTCCATTTTAGTTTACTGATTCCCTTATATTTACTACCATGGACAAGAGTCTTTTAGAAGAAATGGAGGAGCCCTCATACTCAAAAAAATAATCCAAAATGCAGTACTTTGGTGCAATCTCAAAAACTACAGAATAATCTTGATTGGTTTCCAAGGCAAACCATTCAAAATCATAAAAATCCAAATCTATGCCCCAACCACTAATGCTGAAGAAGCTGAACTTAAATGGATCTATGAAGACCTACAAGTCATTCGAGAACTAACACCAAAATGGATATCGTTTTCATCATAGGGAATTGAATGCAAAAGGAGAAAATCAAGAGATTCCTGGAGTAACAGGCAAGTTTGGCCATGGAGTACAAAATGAAGCAGGCTAAGGGAGCTTTGTCAAGAGAACACACTGTCATATCAAACACCCTTTTCCAACAACACAAAAGACTACTCTGCACATGGACATCATCAGATGATCAACAATGAAATCGACTGCAAAGAATACAATCAATCTGAAGATGGAGAAGCTGTATACAGTCAACAACAACAAAAAGACCAGGAGCTTACTGTGGCTCAGATCATGAGCTCCTTATTACAAAATTCAGGATTAAATTGAAGAAAGTAGGGAAACCATTGGGCCATTCAGGTATGATCTAAATCAAATCCCTTATGATTATACAGTGGAGATGATGAATAGATTCAAGGGATTAGATCTGGTAGACAGAGTGCCTGAAGAACTGTGGGTGGAGGTTCGTAACACTGTACAGGAGGTGGTGACCAAAACTAGTCTGAAGAAAAAGAAATGCAAGAAGGCAAAGTGGTAGTCTGAGGAGACCTTACATATAGCTGAGGAAAGAAGAGATACAAGAGGTAAAAGAAAAAGGGAAAGATACACTCAACTGAATGCAGAATTCCCGAGAATAGCAAGAAGAGATAAAACATTCTTAAGTGAAAAATGCAAAAAAATAGAGGCGAACAATAGAATGGAAAAGACTTGGAGATCTCTCCAAGAAAATTGGAGATACCAAGAGAACATTTCATGCAAAGATGGGCACAGTAAAGGACAGAAATGACAAGGAACTAACAGAAGCAGAAGAGATTAAGAAGAGGTGGTAAGAATACACAGAAGAAATATACAAAAAAGGTCTTAACAACCCGGATAACCACAATGGTGTGGTTACTCACCTATAGCCAGACATCCTAGAATGTGAAGTCAAGTGGGCCTTAGGAAGCATTACTATAAACAAAGCTAGTGGAGGTGATGGAATTCCAGCTGAGCTATTTCAAATCCTAAAAGATGATACTGTTAAAATGCTACACTCAATATGCCAGCAAATTTGGAAAATGCAGCAGTGGCCACAGGACTGGAAAAGGTCAGTTTTCATTCCAATTCCAAAAAAAGGCAATGCCAAAGAATGTTCAAACTACCGTACAATTGCACTCATTTCACAGGCTAGCAAGGTAATGCTCAAAATCCTTCAAGCTATGCTTCCATAGTGCATGATCCAAGAACTTCCAGATAAACAAGCTGGATTTAGAAAAGGCAGAGGAACCAGAGCTTAAGTAGCCAACATCCATTGGATCATAGAGAAACCAAGGGAATTCCAGAAAAACATCTAATTCTGCTTCATTGACTACATGAAAGCCATTGGCTATGTGGATCACAACAAACTGTGGAAAATTCTTAAAGAGATGGGAATACCAGACCACCTTACCTGTCTCCTGAGAAACTTATATGTCAAGAAGCAACAGTTAGAACCAGACATGGAACAATGAATGGACTGGTTCAAAATTGGGAAAGGAGTACAACAAGGCTGTACATTGTCACCTTGCTTATTTAACTTATATGCATAGTATATCATTCGATGGAGAAGGCAATGGCACCCCACTCCAGTACTCTTGCTTGGAAAATCCCATGGATGGAGGAGCGCAATCCACGGGGTCGCTAAGAGTCGGACACGACTGAGCGACTTCACTTTCACGCACTGGAGAAGGAAATGGCAACCCACTCCAGTGTTCTTGCCTGGAGAATCCCAGGGATGGGGGAGCCTGGTGGGCTGCCATCTATGGGGTCGCACAGAGTCAGACACGACTGAAGTGACTTAGCATAGCATAACACAGCATAGCATTCAAAATGCCAGGCTGGATGAATCACAAGCTGGAATAAAGATTGCCCAGGAGAAATATCAACAACTTTATATATGCATATGATACCACTCTAATGGCCGAAAGTGAAGTGGAACTGAAGAGTCTCTTGATGAAGGTGAAAAAGGAGAGTGAAAAAACTGGCATAAAACTCAATATTCAAAAAATGAAGATCACAGTATCTGGTACCAGGATTTCATGGCAAGTAGATGGGGAAAAAAGTGGAAACTGTGACAGATTTTATTTTCTTGGGCTCCAAAACCACTGTGGACACTGACTGTAGCCATGAAATTAAAAGATGCTTGCTCCTGAGAAGAAAAGCTATGATAAACCTAGAGAGTGTATTAAAAAGCACAGACTTTACTGACAAAGGTCCCTATAGTCAAAGCTATGATTTTTCCAGTAGTCATGTATGGATGTGAGAGTTGGACCCTAAAGAAAGCTGAATGCCAGAGAATTGATGCTTTTGAACTGTGGTGCTGAGGAAGACTCTTGAGAGCCCCTTGGATTGCAAGGAGGTCAAACCAGTCAGTCCTAAAGGAAATCAGTCCTGAATATTCACTGGAAGAACTGATGCTGAAGCTGAAGCTCCAATACTTTGGCCACTTAATGCAAAGAGCTGGTTCACTGGAAAAGACCCTGATGCTGGGAAAGATTGAGGGCAGGAGAAGGTGGCAACAGAGGATGAGATCATTGGATAGCATCACTGACTCACGATGGACATGAGTTTGAGCAATTCCAGTAGATAGTGAAGGACAGGCAAGCCTGGTGTACTCAGTCCATGGGGTCACAAAGAATTGGACATGACTCAGTGACTGAACAACAACAATGTGAATCTTAATAATATTCATCATAAAATAAGTAAGGTGGGAAGTCATAACTGGTATCCCTACAAAAAACCAGGAACATTGAGAGGTGACACAACCTCAAAATGCAGGTTCTCGGGACATAAAATTTCAGAATGCTGCAAGTTGAGGGGGCAATAAAGAGAAAATGTCTTATCTGGGCCTTGTTTTTCAGTGGAGAAGAAAAAGAGTGGTTGTCTTAAGAATTTGTAGCCACAGACCTGTTCTCATACAGATTTGGGTAAATGTTCATACTTCCAGTATTGTCCACCAAATCCTCAGGCAAAAGTTTTGTTTAAAAGGGTACTGGGTTTGCAGGGGCCTCAAGAGCACGTATCAATATGTAAATTCCAGAGGAACCAATTCAAATCAAGGCCTCAAAGACGTCCTGCATAAAGTTCTCACTTGTACAAGGCCACAGTAATAAAGGAAAGGCACTTACAGAAATAAACCACCAGGAGCAGGACTCAGATCAGCAAACAGAGAAGAGTAATGAATATATAACCAAGTACAAGAGACTATCAAAAATGATCAGGCTTATTTGAAAAAAAAAAAGTTAATGGGCCCTGAGAAAGCAAAAATAAACGTTATATCTATGGAGACAATAATATTCTCAAAATGAATAATGTCACAATCACAATGTTAAGTAAAATAAAACAAGTCATGGACTATTTATAAGATGACTCCATCTATACAACAATATGGAAAAACTAGAAAGAAATGTAATATGCAGCTGTGTATTGATAGTAAGTTTATCTTTAAAAATTCAGAATAATAACTATAAAATGCAAGATAGTGAATCCTTTGCTAGAAGGTAGAAGAACAGAACTAAGAACAGGGAAGGACAACTGAAGGGCAGAGTTTAAAGGTCACAGTCATTGTATGAGTCAGATTGAAGGCATGAAGGTGTTAACTTTATTACTACTTAAAACTTTAAACATTAGCCTTAAAACTTTAAAGAGTCCTGTGCTCTTTTTATGCATGAAATAGTTATAAACTATTTAAAAAATAAAAAAGGAAAAAGAAAGCTAACGGTTGGACTTAGGAAACTTGAAAAGCTTTTAAGTAAATGAATTTTCAGACATGCTCATTTCATATACTAGATTGCAATAACTACTGTTGAAATATTGTAGTTCAGCAGAATGTTGCTAAATATTTGGCCAAAGAGAGAAGGGAGGCCAGACCTGATCACAACTTTAATTCTTCCCCCTCAGAAAGTTTTCAGCTGAGTTCAATGAAAGACTGTTCTAAGAAACCGGTATTAAAGAGAAGCTAATGGGAAAATAGTATGTTTTCAAGCAAAACTGCCTTATAAGCCAATGTGATTAAGTCATTTATGTTCTGTTAAGTGGAGGATACCAGTCTACACCTTCTAGAAGTTATTTGAAGGAAATACTGTCATGCAAATTCAAGCAATCAGAATATCGTTGCTACTTACCCATTTGGAATACAATTTTGTCTCAACTCTTGGCACAAAATTTACAGCCTTAATCATGACATCATAAACATTTAGAAGGATGTCTGTATAATCATTGAAATCAGGTTCAAACTTAATGGTGTCGTTATCAAGAATCAGCCTCATGACAAAACCTGGATGTTCAAAGGCCCTAACAGAATCCTGCAACAAAGAAATTATATAAAATATATATATATTATAAAGTATCCATAAATATGCATATCAATTGTGAGAGACTAAGGAGGGCACTGGTCCAGTTAGAATACACCCTTCCTCTCATGACCTAGACAGTTAACCCAAGGATGAGCTGTACCAAAAAAGATAAGAGCCATTCCCAGCTAGACTTGTTGGTATCTACTATAGGGTCAAGATGCCAGAAAAAGGAAGATGTGTATAGCAGTGGGGCTCTAGAATCATGCAAGAAGGAGCCCAAGAGGAGAATATTCAAATTCCCAGACTGTTCACCCTGTATCAGGACCTTCTTACAGTAAGAAAAGAGTTGTTTGAAGAAATCTTCCCCAGTCATCATGACCCAAATTTCCCAATGATGGGAACTTTCACTTATTCCCACTAACCTCACTAATATAATAATAATAATATATTCTACACATGTAGGTTGACATTAAGTCTTTTTTAAAACAGGTAAGTGTAATAGGTCTAAAGATACACTTTCTGATCTCTCACTGGTAAAAGTTATAATTATCCACTCTCAAAGAACTGAAAATAAATTGGTAAGTGAATATTGGTATGACTGAATCTTACTTACTGGAGGTTGTGCAATTAAGTCTGTGTAATCTTGCATGGAAACCAAAGCGAGTTCCTGCAGCTGTAAAGTCATAAGTGTAGCAGCACAGTTGAAAAAAGATTCCATTTTGGCACTGCTGTCACCAGTTGGCAATAGTTTTTTTTTATTACCTTGGTAATAAATATTCTGCACTTCTGGAAACCACCTTCAAAGAACAAAAGACTTTTAAAAGTTAATACTTTCAGTGAATTACTCCTCTTACATTAACAGTAACTTCTGAACATCCAAAGGTCTTCATAGAGAGGTATATTGCCAAGTGACATTATCCACTTTCCGAAATGTAAGTGCTAGCATATTTCATCCTTCCTAAGAAATTTTAATCATAGACAATGGAAAATGGCTCAATGACATGATGCTGTGATAAAAACGTAACTTGAACTCCATGTATGACACTCTTTGGATATTATAAAAATTATCTTTACTGGATATTACAAGGCATGCCTCCCATGGATTTGTCAATTTAAAGCTAAAATATGAGTAACATTAAATCAAGGGAAGCCTTTTTTGGTTCAACCCACTTGATATTTTATGCTATTCTATTTCACAATGATAGCTGAAAACAAGATACAAAACAACAAAATCAAGTATGTTCTTTTCTTATCCTCCTTAATGAGAAATTCTAAAAGAGTGACTGATTTAAAACAAGTTTCAAATGTATATGCATCCTTGTAATAAAAGGAAAACAATGAATTTAATATTCACAGACACGTTGTGATAAGCCAAGTTTTCAGTTTACAAAACCACTGCCCAACACTAAAATTAAGGAATATTTGTACCTCTTTTATAAGATAGAATTTTTAAGCAGTCAGTATAAGTTCAGGAGTTGCCTGAATGCTCCCAGAGAGATCAAAGTTTTAAATGTATGTATTTGTCCCTTTAACAAATACATGTTTTGTGCCTCTGTGCTAGGGACAGTGCCTCAGGAGATATGAAAAATATGACATAATCCTTTATCTTTAGAATAAGGAAGGCAACGTGTCATAGCAGAAAAGCAGATACATTTGAAATCAAAGGATAGAGTCATATTTTCTACCTAGGTAATAGAGAAGAGTTTTCTAGTGAAGAGGGCAATTTCACTAAAGAATAGATAAAAATGAAGCAAAGACAATGAGAAAAGGATCTGAAGTACAAGATATGAAAAATAGGTGGGAGAGGTAGGGCTAATATATCTAATCATTTTGCTATCCGTATCAGAGCTAACAGACTAGAAAATCGGAATAAGTAAGTGGGGCAAAGTATGCAGGACTTTGCAGAACTTCGGAGCTAAACACAAGAACTTGGGACAAGCTTATGTTCTATGAATAAACAGCATATCCTTCTGCAATGGGGCACGATTGCTAAAGCAACAGGTAAAGAGGATAGGTAGCAAATACTAAGGGGAGAGAGCAAAGCCAGATACAGCAGATACTAAGGGGACTGAGAAGTTTCCAGTAGCTCAGGCAAGAGATGAAGACAAGTGAAATGTATCTCAACAAAAAAAGAACAGTTAGAGATACACTGAATATGGCTAGAGGCAGCCTGGGGATGGTGAGGATGTAGATGATGAGTAAAAGAGATAGAAAAAGTAAAAAACTTTTCAACTTGGCCTGGGAACGGTCCAGAAGAAGAAGAATGGCAGGTCTGGAATAAAGAGTAAATACTGATATGGAAATGTCGAGAATCAGGTGCTGACATTTCATTCAACTGGAGATATACAGTAGAAATTTTATAAGAGGGACACAGAGCTCAGAAAACATAAACTCTTAAGACAGCTAAGAGAGAAGAAATCATGAAACTGTTGAGAATATAGAGAAGAAAAATGAAAGCAAATACCTGCACAGCCTCTACTCTTAGAGAAGATAGTAAGATTAAGTAGAGTCAGAAAAAGAGATCAAAAAAGAAATAGACACAGGGACACAGAACAGAGACTTAGAGAAGGCGGTAGTGATAAACTACAGCAACTGCTGAATAGAAGTGAAGGATGAGGACTAAGAAGACATTAGGGTTTGGCATAGATGTCACGATTAATCATTTACTAATTGTTTCTCCACTGTGGTGAGCCGATGTTCTGCCTTTCAGCCACGATAAAACACATTCTGGATCCCTATTTAAAGTATGGTCAGAGCAATCTTCCCTCAGAATCAATTAAGCAGCATCAAGAGATACAGTTAATCAATCTACATCTTTCATCAAAATAATTCAATAAAGGTTTATCCTCTACTCTTTTCTTTGACATCCAGTCTACTAAAATTTGCAGTGGAAATGTATTCCTGGAGTAGAACCTTAAAGTTATAGAATAAGTTATATTTATTTTTATTCTGTGCTTATGAGGTCATATTCTTCTCTGCAATTAATTATGAAGTTTCATTCCACACTTCTCCTCTATTTTTTATAAGAAATAAATACTAATATTATATAAAAGTCTAAAGTTCTTTCAAGTAATATCAAACAAAGAATTTGCTTCTAATGTATTAGTGAAGAAAAAACAGAAAGGAAAGATTTAGCCATAAGCTGTTAAAAGATACCTTTATAAGTACCTTTCAGAAATCATAAAACCAAGCTGGAGTTTCATGTCCTCTGTTATCTTAAATGTGATCCAATTTCAATGTTCTATTTGTAATAACTTAATGACCTCTAACAGAGACAATTTTCCTGTATTGTTTCAGAACATATTATCTGGCACCAGTATCAATAATTATCATATGTGGCTATTGCATTTTGAAGGGCCAAATCAAAATGATGTTTAATTCTCATTTGATAGGTCTAACCTCCCAGTACAACTGTAAACTCCTTTAAAGAATATTTTCCCCTATAATCGTCTTTAAACTCTTCTGTATCCTCCATTCAAAATCAAGATGTAATAGGCATATTACTTTGCATGTATTCATAGCAGACTCAAAGAAGTATCTGGAGAACGATTAGTTGATGATCATTACCCTCCCGCCCCCGTGTTATCCAACCCTACACTCAGAGGAGAGGGTAGAAACAAGACACTGGAAAAAAAACATCAATTATAACCATCTTAGTTTCTATACTATCTATGCTGCATAGAACATCTGGATAGACATCACAGAGCAAGACAGTTAAAGACATCATATTTAACTCTCAATCAGAAATGATTACAAACTTGTTAAAATGAGATTTTCTGAAAGCAGTTAAACTATAGTAGCTCAATCATCACATTTTAAAATGTATGTTTTTTGTACATGAAATTTCAAAACTTTACATTTTCAGTAGAGTCTCTTTGGCAGATTCCATGTGTTTCATGACAATTGTCTGAAAAGTTGACAGCTCCAATGCATCCTGACGATTGTGAAATTCTTCTATATCAACTAACCGTAACTTTCTGCAAGAGATGTCAATGAACAGTGATATATGTATGAGTGGCTTTGTTTGGTATTTGATATTTTGCTAGTTGGTTGTTCCCTTCTCAAAAACAATATTCCTAGGTTTTATCACTAAAATTTGTGTTTCATAAAAATATTCTAGAACATAAATTATTTTAATTTTAAAATAATATAATTAAATTCAACAGGAACACAGTTTGATATAATGAAAGAGTGCTATACAATAGAAGGATATAATAACTGAAATTTTATGCCTAGTTAGACTGACTTTTTCTTCAAACTAGAATAATTATAACAGGAAAAGAGGTAGGGCTCAAAGCTTACAAGGTCCACTCCTCCTAAAACAAAAACTGTACCCATTCTGAAAAGAGAACAATCCTGATATTAGAAATCCATGAGGTGAGGGAGTTCTCACACCTAATTATGACCCAGTGTATAAAAAAATATTTTGAACTTGTGTGATTTTTATTTTTATTTTTTTTTCAGAAAACTGTGTTTACTTCAGCCAATAGTTTTCAGTTCTGACTACAACACTATGATCCTTGTTACAAACATGCTTCACTCAAGAATTTTCTCTAGCACATTAAAGAGCAATAGTATCTATTAGTATCATTGTTATTCACCTCAATTTAACTACAGATTACTTTCCTAAAGAAATTTCTTTTCAATTTCTACATGATCAAATGTTTTCTATGTTATCTGAAAGGTAGTAAACACTACTAAAACATTACATTTAATTTTTGCTTAAAGACCAATATAAAATGTTGGTTAGTAAATAAAACACTTTTCACATCTATTTATATTCCTTTCACAAGTGGAAGTCCATCTCCTAGATTATAATGAGTTCAGTACATGACATCAGTGATATATTATGCTCAAAGTCGGTAGAGCCATTGCTGAAGAATCATTGGTAATGTGTTATTCTGGACAACTAAGCAGAGCAAAGCAAAGTTTTACATAAAATATTTCTAAAATGTAGCATGACGGCACATACTAAACATAATCTGCTCTCTTTAGGCTTCTAGCTCAACATGTTCAACATGACTTTCTGCTTTAAAGCGGTAGTTATAAATCAGGGTGCAGGGGCATGCCATGTGAAGCAGCCCTGAATAAGGGCAGTTGCTAGGGCAGGAGCCCTGGAATCCACTGTGCCATTGAGCAACCAGACCAATTTTCCCTGCATTTCCTTGGTGTTTGATTTAGAGACAAGAGACAATTCTAAGCACAGGGCACCCATCTTTCCTGTTTTGAGACTGACAGGCTTTTACAAAAGTTTTATAGAACTTTTCCCATGAAATCCCTGATAACGCCCCCTATTTGGTCAAAATGCTGAATTGTTAAGAAGATGGGAAAAATACTACCGGACATTAGTCCTACTTTCTCAGGACAATTCCTACAACAATCTAGGAGTAGAACAATAGTTTTAATCACTGGTTTAAAACTACAAAAGAGTTAGGAAAAAAAAGATACTCAACAAATAACAGTCCCAAATCATCCAGACTGAATGTCGGGTTCTTCTCTGAACTCTTCCTATCCTTTACCTGCTGCAAGCAAGCAGATGTCAATTTCTGGAGACTCAGCAGTCAGTCATGGATCCCTCCCATCCTCACACCCGCCACTTGATGCTCATCACAGTCTGTAACCTACCCTGATTCTTGGATCCATCACTGATTTCAGGCAGAAGGGTCTTCAGCAGTCTTGGCCCAACACTCTAGACTTAACATCAAGTCAGCCTCTGACTTTGATTTCTGGTTCTCAAAGCTAATCTCACTTCTTCGTGAAGTCACTCAGTCATGTCCGACTCTTCGTGACCCCATGGACTGTAGCCCACCAGGCTCCTCCATCCATGGAATTTTCTAGGCAAGAGTACTGGAGTGGGTTGCCATTTCCTTCTCCAGGGGATCTACCCAACCCAGGGATCGAACCTGGGTCTCCCACATTGCGGGCAGATGCTTTACCGTCTGAGCCACCAGGGAATTGCTACAATCTCACTTCTTACTGGGCCCAAGTTGCCTCTTCAATCACACCCCAAGTGCTCACGTTTCTTGCTTGCTCCATGAATTTAGAAACATGTTGTGCTCTTGCCAGTTATCCTCCTTTGTTGCATTCGAAGTAGCACACTCTAGGCAGTGCTCTGCACTTGCTTTCTTCACTTACTAAAACATCCTGGAGACCTTTCCAGAGCAGCACATTGATACTGTTCTCATCTGTATTTCATGGCTGTATTCCATTGTGTGACTGTACCATCATTTATTGAACCAGTCTACTATCAATGGTTACTTGGCTGTTTCCAGGCTTATCCTCTTAACACCTGGCACAATAAAGAACCCTTAATCTCTATCACTTGCTATATTTTCAGGTTTTCATCTGTAAGCTAATTTCCAAGAAATGAGATTGCTGGATTCAAGAGTAAATGAATTTATAATTTTGATAGATATGACCAGATTCCCCTCAAAAGGGTGCCCATTTCTCCAATCTTCACTAACAATGCATGATGTTAATATATTGGAATTTTGTCAATCCAATGGAAAATAGAATGATATCTCAATGTAGTTTTTATTTCAATCTCTTTGTATTTCTCTTATTATGAGTTAGTTTAAGCACCTTTTTAAGCACTCTTAATTTAAAGGGTAATCAAGTTGTATCCTCTCTGAGTACTGTACAGTAAATTAATCCATGGTGTTCTAGTAATATTTTATTGGGCTCACCTTGGTCAAACCATGAATTTAAAAAATCCACTTTATCTTTTCTTTGAAATCCTCTGATTTCTACTGTAATTTCTATGATAATTTCTACACTAATATATACACTGTATATATATATATGTCTGTGTCCCCCTGCATACACCATTTTTCAAACAAAAATATCTGGATGTTATGTACATTTTTGACTACATTATAAATACCATTTTTGACATTAAGTGGGTTCTATAAGCCTAAATATTGAATGGCAAGAATTTGCACATTTTCATCTAGAGAGCATCCCTTTAGGGTTCCACATTCAGGCATTTTAGAGTCATTCCGATGATTTTCTGCATTACCATTCCCAACTCACCCCTTACTCATTGTTACACAGAGCGTGTATGCTTAGTCACTCGGATCTCCCACTGATTGGGTAGCCATTCCCTCCTCCAGGGATCTTCCCAACCCACAGATCAAACCCAGGTCTCCTGCATTACAGGCAGATTCTTTACCATCTGAACCACCAGACGGTCACACAAAGATGGCCTATTTTTTCAAGACCTGCTGAGATTCAGGGCAGACTCAGAGTAAGGATGCCCTGTGTGTCCAACACTGGCTTCTACTCAGAGGAGCAGCACTATGACAGCCCAGCCCACTCTTTTTTTTTTTTTTTAATTAATTTTATTTTATTTTTAAACTTTACATAATTGTATTAGTTTTGCCAAATATCAAACTGAATCCGCCACAGGTATACATGTGTTCCCCATCCTGAACCCTCCTCCCTCCTCCCTCCCCATACCATCCCTCTGGGTTGTCCCAGTGCACCAGCCCCAAGCATCCAGTATTGTGCATCGAACCTGGACTGGCATCTCGTTTCATACATGATATTTTACACGTTTCAATGCCATTCAGCCCACTCTTAATATTCACACAGAGTGAAAATGACTTACACCAACAAAGGCAACATAGGAGTTGGTAGGGCTGTCTTCCCACCCACAGACCACAAAGCTCCTTTCTCACTTGTCCTTGCTTTAGCTGCTACAACTAAATATATCTCTGCCAATTTTATCTCTGCCACTACAACCCTGAACACTAATTTTGGACACATAACATATACTATTTACTGGAGAAGGCAGTGGCAACCCACTCCAGTACTCTTGCCTGGAAAAGCCCATGGACGGAGGAGGTTGGTAGGCTGCAATTCATGGGGTCGCTGGGAGTCGGACACGACTGAGCAACTTCACTTTCACTTTTCACTTTCATGCACTGGAGAAGGAAATGGCAACCCACTCCAGTGTCCTTGCCTGGAGAATCCCAGGGACAGGGGAGCCTGGTGGGCTGCTGTCTATGGGGTCGCACAGAGTCGGACACGACTGAAGCGACTTAGCAGCAGCAGCAGCAGCAGCATACTATTTACTGTTTTCTTATCTCAGCTTTGTTGTTTTTACTTCTTCCCCTTCCTCCTTTGATTTTGTCTCTTGCCTCCTTTCATTGTGTAACAGACAAAGTCTAGCCCTTTATGGCCAATATTAGGCAATGATGCTCATCCTCCAGTGTCAGCCCAGTGTATTCTGGCAGCTCCATCTGTGAACCGGTATTTTTAAACGTAAGACCAGAAACTATAAAACTCCTAGAGGAGAACATAGGCAAAACACTCTCTGACATACATCACAGCAGGATCCTCTATGACCCACCTCCCAGAATATCGGAAATAAAAGCAAAAATAAACAAATGGGACCTAATTAACCTTAAAAGCTTCTGCACATCAAAGGAAACCCCTCAGCAAGGTGAAAAGACAGCCTTCAGAATGGGAGAAAATAATAGCAAATGAAGCAACTGACAAACAACTAATCTCAAAAATATACAAGCAACTCCTACAGCTCAACTCCAGAAAAATAAACGACCCAATCAAAAAATGGGCCAAAGAACTAAATAGACACTTCTCCAAAGAAGACCTACAGATGGCTAACAAACACATGAAAAGATGCTCAACATCACTCATTATCAGAGAAATGCAAATCAAGACCACTATGAGGTACCATTTCACACCAGTCAGAATGGCTGCGATCCAAAAGTCTACAAATAATAAATGCTGGAGAGGGTGTGGAGAAAAGGGAACCCTCTTACACTGTTGGTGGGAATGCAAACTAGTACAGCCACTATGGAGAACAGTGTGGAGATTCCTTAAAAAACTGGAAATAGAACTGCCTTATGATCCAGCAATCCCACTGCTGGGCATACACACTGAGGAAACCAGAAGGGAAAGAGACACGTGTACCCCAATGTTCATCGCAGCACTGTTTATAATAGCCAGGACATGGAAGCAACCTAGATGTCCATCAGCACATGAATGGAAGACAGCTGTGGTACATATACACAATGGAGTATTACTCAGCCATTAAAAAGAATTCATTTGAATCAGTTCTAATGAGGTGGATGAAACTGGAGCCTATTATACAGAGTGAAGTAAGCCAGAAGGAAAAACACCAATACAGTATACTAACGCATATATATGGAATTTAGAAAGATGATAACAATAACCCTGTGTACGAGACAGCAAAAGAGACACTGATGTATGGAACAGTCTTATGGACTCTGTGGGAGAGGGAGAGGGTGGGAAGATTTGGGAGAATGGCATTGAAACATGTAAAATATCATGTATGAAACGAGATGCCAGTCCAGGTTCAATGCACGATACTGGATGCTTGGGGCTAGTGCACTGGGACGACCCAGAGGGATGGTATGGGGAGGGAGGAGGGTGGAGGGTTCAAGATGGGGAGCACATGTATACCTGTGATGGATTCATTTTGATATTTGGCAAAACTAATACAATTATGTAAAGTTTAAAAATAAAATAAAATTAAAAAAATAAAATAAAACAAAACAAAAACCACACTGTGATAGTGTTTTGAAAATGTACTACTGCATATAAACACCCTTTGTGAAAACAATATACTATATTGTATGATCTTATCATTGCATACAAAATTAGATCACAGGCCTTCTCCAGGAGAGATATCTGAGTACCAGTACCCAAAAGAAAGGAATGAGAAAAGCACAGGGCAGGGAGATGGCCTCTTCCTATTCCTATAAGACAAATTCAAAAAGACAAATAAATCCACATTACACAACGGAAAGTTGAAAAGATATCATTTCTAGCAGTTAAGTTGTCTCACTGACAAAGCCCAGTTTTATGTCATGTATGCAACGGCACCTCACTCCAGTACTCTTGCCTGGAAAATCCCATGGATGGAGGAGCCCCGTAGCCTGCAGTCCATGGGCTCGCTAAGAGTCTAACACGACTGAGCGACTTCACTTTCACTTTTCACTTTCACGCATTGGAGAAGGAAATGGCAACCTGCTCCAGTGTTCTTGCCTGGAGAATCCCAGGGATGGGGGAGCCTGGTGGGCTGCCGTCTATGGGGTCACAGAGTCGGACACGACTGAAGTGACTTAGCAGCAGCAGCAGCACGTATACACATGTGTGTGGCCACACATATACATTTGGCTACAAGAGCCCAGAACAAAAAATGAGAGAAGATGCCCCACTAATGCTTAGCATGTCTTTCACTGGGTTGGTGGAAAGAAGGGAAGCCATGAGGAAAAGAAAGTCCAGGTTGGTGAAGTCAGGTAAAGTAAAGAACAATGCACTTTACATATGTATCTGTACAAAGAGATTAAATTAAAATTTGTTAAACAAAGGAAGAAGGGGAAAGAGGAACAGATGGAGGGTTGAGGAGGGGCCTCAGATACCGCAACCCACATTCATCTCACAGGTGGGAACTGGAAAGCCTCTGATGGGAGGGTGGCAGAGCTGGGGTGATTCTGGGTGGCTTAACTTCCTGGTTAGGGTTAGGTGCTCCTGTGTGCTAAGGATCCCAACTTCGGAAGGAATTCAGAGAAGTTGGTCAGCGAGGCCTCCCCAGTGTATGTCCAGGGGGCTTCCCAGAACAGAAACAACAGCTGCACTTCTGTAGCACACAGAGCTCTTAGCTTTCCCTTCGCTGGTCTGCAGGAGGCAAGAAAATGTGCTCATTATTGTGCCCTCATAACAATACCTACTATTAAGAACCAAGAGACCCTGGAGAGCAGATTGCTAGTAAACTGTGGCAGCTTTGGCTGGGAGGGTGAGAAAAGGTTCACGGACCACCCTGGAGACCTGGGTGCCGTGTCCTCTAGACAAAGATCCACCCAGGTTTTGAGAGGTCTTCTTTGAGAAAAATAATATAAAACTATATTACTTCTGCATATTTTATAAATACATATGTCCACGTGTGCCTATTGCTAGGATGCCCCCCAGTGCCTCAGAAGGGATGGCACAGGGGAAGCATACAAAGCTCGAGCTTCTAAACTGTGAGGTACACTGTCCTCAGCCCTAGGGCCAAGACCCTTAGCACCACAGTGCCCCCCAGTGTTCACACCATGACATCACCCACACAGAGAGGTATAATCTCCAACAGTTGCCCAGAAACTTCACCTCATGCCAGTCACATGGGCAGTACTTCCTAGGTCTCTGAACAATACAGATTATTGTAGCAGCTAATGTTCCATGGGATTTAAAACAAGGTATGGCAATTCGGTCCTTTAACTATGACTACTCCTTAAAATAAATGTGGTAATTGGGTGGGGGGTGGGGAAGGGAGAATTGGATTAGAGATGATGGTGATGCTCACTTATTGCTCTATATAATTCTATGTTATTTACAACCATGTTTAAATACTTAGGTTAAATTTGCAAGACTTTTAAAATTTATAGTTAAAATAATAAATGAAATAATTAAGATAGAATAGCTTTCATCTCTCTTAAAAAAAAGACAACAAAAAAAAACTTCAGTAAGGCCAGAAATACTTACTTAAAAGTACTGTGCCACAAATCTAGCACCGACAACATTGTAGGGTTCATTGCATTCAAGTGATCCCGAATATAAGTGCTTGCAGCTAAAAATGATTTCCTCCAAGGCTTTGGAAGAATTTCCATCCTGAAAACAGAGAAAATATTTAATTATCTTCTTTAAAAATCAAAAAATATTCTAATATTCAAAATACTTTTTGAATAATATTTTTTGAGTTTAATTTAAACGATCCCTCATGGTAATAATAAAACATGTTATATAATTACACTTTAAAGTATATAAAGGTCATACTCATTATGGTTTAGCATACTTTCTAATGCATATAAAATTAGATTTGAATTTTTATTATATAAGGACATTTTTTCCCTAAATGATTGATCTGATGGAGTCCACAAATAACTAACAGTAATTAAGCAGAAAAGAATAGCCAGCTATGTTTTATGTACATCTTCAAAGACTTTTTTAAAAGGAAACATTTAAACATTTTATACCCCTATCGGTTTTAAAACATTTTAAGAATATAGTCTAGCCTGGAAATCTCCTTAAATTTCACCTCTGACTTAAAGGTCATTACAAAATCAGGAACACTAACATTCTATTTAAAGACATGTATTCTGTAACTGATGGCTGGATGGTAAAGAATCTGCCTGCAATGCAGGAGACCAGGGTTCGACCACTGGGTCGGGAAGAACCCTTGGAGAAGGAAATGATAACCCATTGCAGTATTCTTGCTTAGACAATTCTATAGACAGAGGAGCTTGACAGGCTGTAGTTCATGGAGTCGTAAAGAGTCAGACACGAATGATAGAGGGTTTAATAATAATATTTTGTAACTCCTCCAACTTGAATAATCATCTTTTATATATTAAAGATGGGCCATCTTCATCTTTCAGAGTGTATTTAAACATTTATATTCTATGCCTGTAATTTTTTTACTCATTAATTTTAAACACTTAGTCTAGTTGTAATATATAGTAAGTTTAATTCAGTTTGTCATTTGTGGCCATACCACCTTTACAATTACAAAGGATAATTTTTGTCTATACCTGGGAGAAAAATATTCTCCATAGAAAATATATTGACTCTGTTTTTAGTTGTTAAGATAAATGATTTGGGGCAATTTTAAATGATATAAAAGAAACAAAGCAAAATTGAAGTGGTTACTTAATCACATAAGTTCTATTGAAACTATTTAAGAAATGTATTCCTAAAAACGCTAATTATTTTAGGGAAAATATATAGCAAGTGAATTTTCGTATTATGCATTCTATATTTTAATCCATGTAATAAAATGAAATATGTTCTATATTTGCATATTTTCTGTAACATTCCCAATGTGCTTTGAGGCATTCAAAATGCCATCAAGCTTTCATGTCTGCATCATATCTGAAGCCCATGCTTGGAGCTGTGCAAATACAAATAACTGTATCAAGTTCTTTCACCAGCATACTTATATTTTAACCACATAGGCATTCATCTGTCAGTACGTCTGCTTGTCTATCCATTTGTCCAACAATTTGTAAACATAATGTGTTTGTGTTTAGTCATGTCTGACTCTTTACAACCCCATGAACTATGGCCCGCCAGGTTCCTCTGTCCATAGGATTTTTCAGGCATGAATACTGGAGTGGGTGGCCATTTCCTCCTCCAGAGGATCTTCATGACCCAGGGATGGAACCCCTGTCTCCTGCATTGGCAGCAGATTCTTTACCACTGAGCCACCTGGGAAGCCCAGACATAACATATTAGGGCTTAAATACATAAAGATAATACAACCACTTGTATAAATGAAGTACACATATAAACATATATATGAGAAAATATAACCAGTGTATAAAGATATCCACATACACAGAGATGATCGCAAAGTCAATATTCTTAGAGAAAATTGATTCCTTACTCAGCACGATGGGGTGGAAGTTCTTCTACCTTTTTGTCATCTTCCTTTTCTCTAGGATCTTTCAAAACAAAATCAACTAAAAGAAAATTGAAAAGTTCCTATCAATAATCTTACAGTAATTACAGTATTTCCCAAACAACTGCAAAATTAACTCCTTTAAAATTGTTTACATTAAGCTTTTTAAAATAATGAGCAACGTGTATATTTATAAACACAAGAGATTTTTAAATTTTTTTTGAGAAAATCTATGATGTCTGTGTCTTTGAGAATGTATGTACTCTTTCTTAATGATGTCCCATTCTTTCATTTGAAAATCATTTCTTGTAATACTATATTTTCCTTTTGAGCTATGTACCACTGAAAGTAGTCTTATTGAATTGAAAATCAACAATACAGAGCAGTAGTTTCCCTTCAGTGAGGAAAGATAAATATTGCTCTGCTCTCTTTTAAATTGCTTAAGAGCATAGAACTATCTTGTTAAGAAATCAGTAAAGTGAGCTCCCTCTGCTTCTGTGGTCCTCAATTCAGTTAATTCTATTCTTCCTACTTTTCTTTGAAGATGCTCTTTCTAAAATGCAAATATGTTACTACCCCTCTGCTTAAAATATTTCAGTGACTCTCCTTTACCCTCAAATGCTTTTAAGAAGTTGCCTTTTGTAAGCCCTTAATATTCTTTCCTGAAATGCACCCTTTTCTTGGGCCACCAGAAGGGCTTGCAAGCCAGAAGAGCCTTTCACTTTTGTCTACTATTATTCCCACCACTTCTTAGGCCATGCACGTTTCCTAGTACATGTTCATCCTTCATGACTCGGTCCAGGTACCCCCGAGTCCTTCCTAACAAATCAGACATGGCCTCTTCTCCCTTAGAACATGTTCTCGATTTCTCTCCTCACTGTACTTGCTACTCCGCTTTATCATTTAGTAATCTGTCCATCCCTCTTATTACATTATGAACTCTTCAGGGGCAAGAATTTGGCTCTTGACATGACTGACACACTCAAAGCAGTCTTAAATGCAATGAATGGTCTCCTCCTTGAAGGGTTCCCAGACCATTTCAAAGCAATATGATTTCTCCCGCTCTGACACAGAGTCAGTTATATCAGGCTTACCACCACAAACAACTGGAGAACCTTTCTTTAAAAAAGCATAGATATGAAAGACCTGCCTCCAGAGGTTTTAATTCAGATGGGTGCAGAAATGAGCATTTTTTAAATGATGCTGATTATTAGTCAGTCTTAGAGTCTATTGGTTTATACCACGAGTCAGCAAACTTTTATATAAAGGGTTAGATTGCTAGTATTTTCAACTTGTGAGCCACAAGATCTCTATCACAACTACTCAGTCTCTTACGGTATAAAAGCAGCTAAAGACAATATGCAAGTTAATGTGTGTAGCTGTGTTCAGCAAAACTTTATTTACAAAAACAGGAAGTGGGCCAAATTGGGCCTGTGAGCTGTAGTTTGCTAACCTCTGATCCATTGCAATAATTTTGTAATTGATCACACTCTACTTTATGATATCAGTAATATTAAGGCTATGGTTTTTTCAGTGGTCATGTATGGATATGAGAGTTGGACTGTGAAGAAAGCTGAGCGCTGAAGAATTGATGCTTTTGAACTGTGGTGTTGGAGAAGACTCTTGAGAGTCCCTTGGACTACAAGGAGATCCAACCAGTCCATCCTAAAGGAGATCAGTCCCGGATGTTCATTGGAAGGACTGATGCTGAAGCTGAAACTGCAATACTTTGGCCACCTGATGCGAAGAGCTGACTCATTGGAAAAGACCCTGATGCTGGGAGAGATTGGGGGCAGGAGGAGAATGGGGATGACAGAGGATGAGATGGCTGGATGGCATCACCAACTCGATGGACATGAGTTTGAGTGAACTCCAGGAGTTGCTGATGGACAGAGAGGCCTGGCGTGCTGTGATTAATGGGGTCGCAAAGAGTCGGACACGACTGAGTGACTGAACTGAACTGAACTGAATGCTAACTAACATTAAAATTTTCAGTTATGTTCTTTGTTGAGGGGATATACCCCTACAAATAGAAAGACTGTTTTGAAATTTTTTTGCTACACTTTATTAATGAAATTTGCCTGAGACCTGAAGCAATATAACAGCAAAACAATAAACAGCATAATAAATATAATAAATAGCTTCAAGTATAGATGTCAATTTTAAACTTTCAAAAATTCATCTTTAATATGATACATTCAAATCATAAAGCAAAGAGAAACACTGATTTACCTATGGATTTTTTTACACTAAGAAGATAATCTTCTCTCATTTCATCAGACAATGCAAGTATGCTGTTAGTGAGGACCTTCAGATGCTGGGGGACTAAATTCAACACATGCTCCAGCCAAGAGTCTTCCATTGGTGCTACATGGTCCGTATCAATTCCATGGTGGATATAATAGTAATATCTCTACAGAAAAGAGAGCAAGAAATGGAGACGGGTTTAGTACTATAATGGGTTTCCCTAGTGGTTCAGATGGTAAAGAATCTGCCAGCAATGCAGGAGACTTGGGTTCATTCCCTGGGTTGGGAAGATCCCCTGGAGAAGGGAATGGCCACCCACTCCTGCTGGAGAATGCCATGGATAGAGGAGTCTGGTGGGCGACAGTCCCTGGGGCTGCAAAGAGCCAGACATGACTGAGCAACTAGCACTTTCACTTTAGTACTATAATAAGAGAAGTATTTATCAAAAATAAAACTACTTAGCAAAATTAAAGTTTTAGAACAAATAATTTACAAATTATAAAAAATGGTCTTCTGCAATTTGTATTGCCATTATTTGTGTGTGCTCTGTTTAGTCATTCAGTCGAATCCAACTCTTCATGATCCCATGGACTGTAACCTGCCAGGCTTCTGTGTTCATGGGATTCTCCAGGTAAGAATACTGGGTAGGTTGCCATTTTCTACTCCCGGGGATCTTCCCGACCCAGGGATCCAACCTACTTTCCTTGTGTCCCCTGCATGGCAGGC
Source organism: Bos grunniens (assembly GCF_055505025.1). Taxonomy (NCBI): domain Eukaryota; kingdom Metazoa; phylum Chordata; class Mammalia; order Artiodactyla; family Bovidae; genus Bos; species Bos grunniens. Next base: position 52,214,591 of record NC_141166.1, on the reverse strand, counting down.
AGGTTTTTTACCACTGTGCCACCTTAGAAGCCCTGGTATTATTTGATCTCTCCTATTTGGGGCTTCCCTGGTGGCTCAGAGAGTAAAGCATCTGCCTGCAATGCAGGAGACCCGGGTTTGATCCCTGGGTCAGGAAGATCCCTTGGAGAAGGAAATGGCAACCCATCCAGTACTCTTGCCTGGAAAATCCCATGGACAGAGGAGTCTGGTAGGCTACAGTCCATGGGGTTGCAAAGAGTCGGACATGACTGAGTGACTTCACTTACTTACTTATATTAAAAAGATGATTTTTATCTCATGAAAGTCAAAGCTCTTATCTTAATTCATAACTATGTTATAAAACATGAAGTTCAGTTCAGTTCAGTTCAGTCACTCAGTCGTGTCCGACTCTTTGCAACCCCATGAATCACAGCATGCCAGGACTCCCTGTCCATCACAAACTCCCGGAGTTCACTCAGACTCAAGTTCATCGAGTCAGTGATGCCATCCAGCCATCTCATCCTCTGGCATCCCTTTCTCCTCCTGCCCTCAATCCCTCCCAGCATCAGAGTCTTTTCCAATGAGTCAGCTCTTCGCATGAGGTGGCCAAAGTACTGGAGTTTCAGCTTCAGCATCATTCCCTCCAAAGAAATCCTGGGGCTGATCTCCTTCAGAATGGACTGGTTGGATCTCCTTGCAGTCCAAGGGACTCTCAAGAGTCTTCTCCAACACCACAGTTCAAAGAAGTTAGATTACCAAATATGTAATACGCTAAACAGAACCCACGTGGAAGTAGAATTGTGTGAAAATTGGCTTTAGGGACCTTGTATTATTGTCAATCAGAAGTAGATATTAAAAGCTGTAAGTGAATCAATATTCCCTATTCATTAATCTCAGAAATATTATACCATAGGATTTATGAAATTTCCAATTGGCCTATTGGTAGTCCATACCATAATTTTCAAATGTTGTTAAATGTGTGCATGAGAAATTCATTTTAAGATGTGACAGTATTTCTCTAGTAATGGGCATTTAACTTCAATGTATTTTCACAAGCTTTTACAAGTCACTTAGAAAAGAATTCAAATATCAAAATACTTTCAAATTAGTAATGTTAAAGTCTTTGATATTTACTTTTTAAAATTTTTATATTTGAAATCCTTGAAGAATCACTTTTTTTAAAGTAAGCTAAAAAAAAACAAAAAAATAAAGTAAGCTGATATGGTTTGTGAAATGTACATTACATAACTAAGATAATTTCTCATAGAATAAAGACATGGAAAAGCTATACATGATGAGGCTAGCTTTAACATAGGAGCAAGGAGACTTGAGATTCTCTGTGGTCTTAGGAGACAAGGGAGAATACGATTTCCTCCATTCATCCAACAGAGCAATTTTATAGAACTTCATATTTACTCTCACATTCACATAGTTCCATAAGGAAGAAGTGCAGAATAATCTCAAAAGCATAAAAGCACCTTCAAGGTCTTCCTTTACTTTTAATTATACTGACAAAGAAATATCTTGTTACCAAGATGTCTTTCTCTATTGCAGAAGTGGTTAGTTTTGGAAGTGTGCTTTCATCAGGAGTCGCTGAGTCTAAGGCAGCATCTTGTTGCCTAAGAAAATGACAAACACACTATTCAAATGTATATAAAGGTCAGTTAGAACATATATCAATAGATTTATCAGACTGCAGTCTATAAAAATAAGAAAAGTACATTACCGAACATTTTTAAAATAGTAAAACATTTACTTGGTACCATATTCCTCCCAGATTACTTTCTCTTTATTCATAGACACAATGTCTCACACACCCAGGTATACTAGAAGTGATTTGAAATATCTAAATCAGAGGCCACATCCTTTTTGATAAGCTTTATTCATTCTTCTTCACTGCTCCAAAATCATCTCTCTCCTGAAATTTTATAGAAATGTTCTTGCATTATTCCTGAAATATGTATGACTAAAATCCCATGGACAGAGGAGCCTGGTAGGCTGCAGTCCATGGGTTCGCGAAGAGTCGGATACGACTGAGCAACTTCACTTTCACTTTTCACTTTCATGCATTGGAGAAGGCAATGGCAACCCACTCCAGTGTTCTTGCCTGGAGAATCCCAGGGACGGGGGAGCCTGGTGGGCTGCTGTCCGTTGGGTCGCACAGAGTCAGACACGACTGAAGCGACTTAGCAGCAGTAGCGTTTATAAATGAGGTTTAGAAAAGCATGGATGGGAAAGACTTTGAGTATAGTTTTGCCAAAGACACAGATATATTCTTCCAAAGACCATCTCTCAGATTTCTCGGGCCACATTAAAAGTTAGCAACAAGTGACATAGAAGTTCATACACTGCGATGTATTTATTGTTGACTGATTGTTCATACAATACTGTAATGTTTCTAGCTATAATTTACTTCAAAATCTGTACCAGATATGATCCACATTTTGCGACTTCCTGTGGGGCTCCTATGTTCATATCTTCAAAGCAATAAATTGTTCTCAAACAGCTTTATCCTCTTTATCATTGACTGTATCATGCTGCAGATCCCAACTTCATCTGGGATGGATACAGGTTAGTGACAGTGTAATAAAATACTTTTTCCCACTAACTGTCCAGTGAGTGGAGACAGGTGGTTTATTAAATATCTGTCTTAAATATCATACCAAAGTAGGTACTCAGAATGGATCTTATGACTTATTTCATCTTTTGAAAATCTAGGAATCCACTATTCTGTGAGCTTTACACTTACTCTTTTCAATTAAATGGACCAGAGAAAAGAGTCAAGGCAATGTCTCAAGCAGTGTCTCAGGTAATGTCTCAGTTTAATTCAGTATGTAGATTTAGGAATGAAATCTGCCTAGGAGACTCCTGAAAGAGGTCAAGACTTGCAGTCAACAGGTACCAAGGAAGGAAATGAATACAAAGGCTAAGAACAAGGAAGTTATCTGAACAGCTTTATGCCAGCAAATTAGACAATTTAAATAAAAAGAACATATTGATGCTTTTGAACTGTGGTGTTGGAGAAGACTCTTGAGAGTCCCTTGGACTGCAAGGAGATCCAACCAGTCCATTCTGAAGGAGATCAGCCCTGGGATTTCTTGGAAGGAATGATGCTAAAGCTGAAACTCCAGTACTTTGGCCACCTCATGCAAAGAGTTGACTCACTGGAAAAGACTCTGATGCTGGGAGGGATTGGGGGCAGGAGGAGAAGGGGATGACAGAGGATGAGATGGCTGGATGGCATCACCGACTTGATGGACATGAGTTTGAGTGAACTCCAGGAGTTGGTGATGGACAGGGAGGCCTGGCGTGCTGCGATTCATGGGGTCGCAAAGAGTCGGACACGACTGAGTGATTGAACTGAACTGAACTGAAATCCTTTAGGATTTAGGATTTTTGTCTTTTAAGACAAAGTAATAAATGTTTATCAAATGAGGGAATAAGCGTATGTAAGGACTGGTGAGAGCATCAAGATATTCTGTGGTTGGAAAGGGAAGGGTTATTTTAACGGCAAAAGAAATCACCTTATTATTCTGGTGTTTGCATAGTAAAAAGATACTACTGACCATCATGTTCTTCAGGAATCAGGACATCTGGGCTCAGATTCTGCCACTATAAAGTATATGACCTTAATAACTGGGTTGTTTTTCTTTTTAATGGCAGAAATGCTTATCTTATCTAATTTGCTGAATCCTGGCATTCAAATTTCATCCTCTATGAGAGTAACATGGACCTAAAAGGATGCAGCAAGGTTGGGAGAGGGGAGGAGATAGGAGGCTGGCGGCAACAAGAGAGGCTGCAGAAATTCTTGCCATCAGAATGAAGATCCTTTCAGCTCTAACACTCCATGACTCTATTTTTCTGTGGCCACAGGCGAAAATTCTGCTCACTGGAGACAGTAATAGAAGCTCTTTACTGATCACCTAGTCAGGCCCTAAATAGTTCCACATATATTTTCTCTAAATCATACACCTACTATTACAGGGCACAGTGATATAATTATTCCCACTGTATAGATGAAGAAACAATGTCAAAGAGATTAAATAACTTCCCCTTTACACATCATTAATTAAATATAAAAACAAGGATTTGATTATCCATAAGTGCTTCTACAGTGCCATGCTCTTTTCATCAAAGCAACATCCCTTTCAGAAATAAATCAATCAATGCTAGAAACACTGTACCTGGTTAAAGGGAAAATATGGTGTATTTTATTTTACAAAAATGAAAGAACAAAATTGATATTTTTTTCTCTTTATCAATAGAGATTTTTGATTCAAGATAGTAACACAAACATCTATTTTTTCAAGTTTTTCTGTGAAAATGGTAGTAATGTTAGCCCATGATTGTGAAGCAACTAGAGGGTCATCAGTTGAGGAATTATTTCAACAAATTTCTGGAACATGAAAAGAAGACACAGAAGAGTTGAAACAATTTAAAACACCAGAAACAATAACTCATGCAGCAGAGACTGAAATCTGCCTTAAGAGACTCCTGGAAAAAAAGGTCTGGATTTGCAGTCAACAGGTACGAAGGGAGGAAATGAGCACAAAGGCTAAGAACAAGGAAGTTATCTGAACAGCTGTATCCCAGCAAATTAGACAATTTAAATAAAAAGAAAATATTCCTAAAAGGCAAAAAAGTACTAAACATGATTCAAGAATAAATAAAAAATATGATGAGATCTATATCAAATGAACTAATTGAATTAGTATGTATGGATGTGAGAGTTGGACTGTGAAGAAAGCTGAGCACTGAAGAATTGATGCTTTTGAACTGTGGTGTTGGAGAAGACTCTTGAGAGTCCCTTGGACTGCAAGGAGATCCAACCAGTCCGTTCTGAAGTAGATCAGCCCTGGGATTTCTTTGGAGGGAATGATGCTAAAGCGGAAACTCTAGTACTTTGGCCACCTCATGCAAAGAGTTGACTCATTGGGAAAGACTCATGCTGGGAGGGATTGGGGGCAGGAGGAGAAGGGGACGACAGAGGATGAGATGGCTGGATGGCATCACTGACTTGATGGACGTGAGTCTGAGTGAACTCCGGGAGTTGGTGATGGACAGGGAAGCCTGGCGTGCTGCGATTCATGGGGTCGCAAAGAGTCGGACACGACTGATCGACTGAACTGAACTGAACCTTTTTACAAATAAAAGTGCAGGTCCAGATGGTCTCACTAATAAGTTCTATCAAACAGGTAAGGAATAACTAATGCAAATTCTACACAAATTCATTTGGAAAATAGAGTGGTTGGAAACACTTCCCAACTCATTTTAAGAAGCCAGTAGTGCTCTGATACCAAAGCCAAAGACAACACAAGATAAGTACAGTCTCATATTATTCATTTGTAGACGTGAAAATCCTTAAAAGTTTAACAAATGTATAAAAGGGATTACACAAAAATAAACAATGACGAAGTTAAAAGAAATGCAAGATTTCTTTAACATATACAAAGCAATTAATGTAAAGGAAACAGTGACAGACTTTGTTTTCTTGGGCTCCAAAATCACTGCACATAGTGACTGCAACCATGAAATTAAAAGACGCTTGCTCCTTGGAAGAAAAGCTATGACAAACCTAGACAGCATATTAAAAAGCAAAAACATTACTTTACCGACAAAGGTCCATTTAGTCAAAGTTATGGTTTTTCCAGTAGTTATGTATGGATGTGAGAGTTGGACCATAAAGAAGGCTGAGCACTGAAGAACTGATGCTTTTGAACTATGGTGTTGGAGAAGACTCTTGAGAGTCCCTTGGACTGCAAGGAGATCCAACCAGTCCATCCTAAAGGAAATCAGTCCTGAATATTCATTGGAAGGACTGATGCTGAAGCTGAAACTCCCATACTTTGGCCACCTGATGTGAAGAACTGACTTATTGGGAAAAGTCCTGATGCTGGGAAAGACTGAAGGCAGGAGGCAAAGGGGACAACAGAGAATGATATGGTTGGATGACATCACTGACTCAATGGACATGAGTTTGAGCAAACTCTGAGACAGAGTGATGGACAGGGAAGCCTGGCGTGCTGCAGTCCATGGGGTCACAGACTGACTGAACTGAACTGCCATATTTAAAAAATAACAAAAATCAAATGATGATCACAATGGACATCAAAAAAGCATTTGACAAAAATCCAGCACCCACTCATGACAAAACCTTACAAAAAACTACCTTAATCTAATAAAGAATATCTTAAAAACCTACATTTAACATGATAGATAAATGTGAATGACTGAATGCTTTCCCCATAAGATTTGAAATTTCATTGTCACAAGTTTTATTGAACAATGTACTGAAAGATCTACCAAGAGCAAAATGGAAAGAGAAAGAAAAGAAAAACATCTAAACTGAAAATGAAGAAATAAATCTATATTTGCAGAGAACATGGTTGATATGTAGGAAATTCTAAGGAAACTTTTAAAAAGCTCCATAACTAGTAACTAGTAAGGTCTCATGGTACAAAATTAACAAGCAAAAGTCAATTTTTCTATATACTGACAAAGAACAACCAGAAAATGAAATTTAAAAACTTCATTCACATCAAAAAGAGAAGTAGAAGCACTTAAGAATAAGTCTTTCAAAGTCTAAGATTTGTACATTAAAAATGTAAGACACTATTGACAGCAATTAAATAAAATCTAAATCAATAGAGGGAAATAACATGTTCATGGACTGGAAGGCTCAATATTATCGAAATGGCAATTCTCTCAAAATTGATTTACAGATTCAATACATTGTCTACTATACCTCAGTATGCTTTTCTTTTTTTTATAAAGAAGATGACAAGATGATATTAAAGTGTACATACATGGAAATGCAAAAGACCTAGAATAGCCAAAACAATTTTGAAAGAGAATTTTGTGGAATTAAACTACCTGATTTCAAAACTTAATATAAAGCCATAGAGATCAAGACAACACGATAGCAGTGTAAACACAGACAGTTGAAGGGAAATAGAAGCCTATACACAGTCAAATGATTTTTTACAAAGGTGCCAAGGTAATTTAATGAAAACTGTCTTTTCAACCAATGGGGCTGAAACATTTGGATATTGATATGCAAAAAAAAAACCCTTAAACACTTACCTCACAACATAGATACTGAAATAAAGCATACATATAAATGTGAGAGCCAAAACTAAAACTAGAGTTAAGCTAAACATCTAAGAAAACATAATATTTACAATATTATGATAGGAAAAGGTTCTTAGATATGACTCTAAAGGAATGAACTATTAAAAAATCAATAAATCAAGCTTCAAACTTTAAACTTTTGCTTTTTAAAAAATTCCATTAGGAAAACTAAAAGATAAACCACAGACTGAAAGAAAATAGTTTCAAAGGATATATCTGATAAAGAACTTCCATAGAAAATATATAAAAAACTCTTACAGTGCAATAATCAGACAAACAACCCGATTTTTAATAATGGGCAAAAAGTTTAAAACTGAAAAACAAAAAGATTTAAATTGACAATTCCCCAAAGAAATTATGTGAATGCCAAACAACTACAAAAGAGATGTCCATCGTTATTGGTCATTAGAGACATAACAACTTAAAGCCGTGATAAGATCCAACAGTACATTTACTGGAATGACAAAACACAAGACAAAGCATGGGCAAGACTGTGGAGAGATTAGAAACTTCTTTATTCATTCTTATGGGAATGTAAAATAGTATGATGATTTGCAAAAGAAAATTTAGAATTGTCTTAAACATATACCTCCTATCAACACATAACACAGAATTTCTACAACTAGGTATCTACCCAGAAGTGAAAACATATGTCCACGAAAAGACTTGCATGCAAAACTCATAGCAGCATCATTTATAATAGCCCCAAACAATAAGCAAGATGGATTTCAAATACATACATATTGTACAATTCGATTTATGTGAAATTTTAGAAAAGATAATACTACAGAGATAGAAAGCAGATCAATGATTGCCTCGGGCAACCAGTGGTAGAGAGGATTAATTGAAATGGGCAAAAGGGAATTTATGGATGACAGAAGTATTCTAAAACTGGATTTTGGTGAAGGTTGTGCAACAATAGAAATTTACTAAAATTCATTCAATGTACATTTAATATAGGTGAGTTTAATGGTATATAAATTATATCTTAATAAGGCTATGTTTCTTAAAGCCTGTATAGAAGACTATGAAAATATAACATTCAGGGGAAAAAAGGAAAAGACAAACTGCACAAACACAGACTGCAAAATAATAACAAATAAAGCAACACAGGCTTCTCATCAACAATAATACATGCCATTATGTGGCTATAGAAAATACCGTGTTGTGTAAATAAAATTTGCTAACGGAGTAAAACTTAAAGATTCTTATCAAAAAAAGGGAGGGGTTTAAATATGTCAGGTGATGGATGTGCTAAATTGACTGTAGAAATTCTTTCACAGTGTATATTAAGTCATCACATCATACGCTTTAATTTTATTTGTCAATAAAGCTAGGGGAGGCTTCCCTTGTAGCTCAGTTGGTAAAGAATCTGTCTGCAATGCAGGAGACCCACGTTCAATTCCTGGGTTGGGAAGATCCCCTGGAGAAGGAAATGGCAACCCACTCCAGGACTCTTGCGTGGAGAATCCCATGGACAGAGGAGCCTGGCAGGCTACTGTTCATGGGGTGCAAGAGTTGGACACTACTTAGCAACTAAACCACCACCACCAAATGGGGAAAATGTTAATATTTTTCAATCTAATGTTTTCCAGATTTGTAGGGGAAAATTGCTATTATCCTTTAACTCTGCAGCCAGCTTACTCATCATTTCAAGAGAAAGGCAAAATTAGTGGAGACCTTTATAAAATGAAAGTTTTGGGTTTACTCTCTACAGATTCTCACTGGAAGAGCTACTAAGGGATGGACTTCAGCAAGAAAGAAAATGAACCTAGAGGTAAGAAGCAGAATGCAAAGACTATTTTCTAAAAAACTAGAAAACATGTTAGTAAATCTAAGTAAGTGTTAACTTTAGGAAAAAAAGAGAATGGGGAATTTAAGGACTTGGTAAAACTAAAATATTATAGAACTATTGGTAGAAATAAAATAAGCAATCACATGAAAAATGCAAGGAAAGTTCAGAGCTAAGCTAAAGTACTCCAAAGTCCTTTCATATTATTCAGGGAGAAAATGAATCAAATGCATTTTAAACTTAAGAAAATATAAATTACAATGTGTGTGTGTACTTGTGTGTGCTCAGTTGCTCAGCTGTGTCAGAGTCTTGTGACCCCGTGGACTGTAACCTGCCAGGCTCCTCTGTCCATGGGATTATTTCCCAGGCAAGAATACTGGAGTGGATTGCTGTTTCCTCCTCTGGGGATCTTCTGGAACCCAGGGATCAAACCTGCATCTCCTGCATTAGCAGGTGGATTCTTTACCAATGTGCCACTTGGGAAGCCCCCTATAAACCGTAATACATGGTTTCAAATGCTTGGGTAACCACTAAAACAATAAAAATACATTTTATAACTTTTAAGACAATAGGAATAAAGGAAGAAAATAGAAAATTCGATTCAATAGAAATAATAAAAAAGATTAAATAAAGCAACACATAGTAAAAAAATACAAAATAAGTTGTTAGAATTAAGCTTACATATATAAGAATACCAATAACTAATATTCGATTCAATAGAAATAATAAAAAAGATTAAATAAAGCAACACATAGTAAAAAAATACAAAATAAGTTGTTAGAATTAAGCTTACATATATAAGAATACCAATAACTAATAATGGGATTAAACATGCTACTGAAGTCCAGAAACTCAGACTGAATTGTAATTAGTCCAACTTACCTGCCTCCTGAGAAACCCATATGCTGGTCAAGAAGCAACAGTTAGAACCAGACATGGAACAACAGACCAGTTCCAAATTGGGAAAGCAGTACATCAAGGCTGTGTATTGTCACCCTGCTTATTTAACTTATATGCTGAGTACATCATGTGAAACACCAGGCTGGATGAAACACAAGCTGGAATCAAGATTGCCAGGAGAAATATCAACAATCTCAGGTAAGCAGATGACACCACCCTAATGGCAGAAAGCAAAAAGGAACTAAAGAACCTCTTGATGAAGATGAAAGAGGAGAGTGAAAAAGCTGGCTTAAAACTCAACATTCAAAAAAGTAAGATCATGGCATCTGGTCCCATCACTTCATAGCAAAGAGATGGAATAAAATGGAAACAGTGACAGAGTTTATTTTCTTGGACTCCAAAATGACTGCAGAGGGTGACTGAAGCCATGAAATTAAAAGATGCTTGCTCCTTGGAAGAAAAGCTATGATAAACCTAGAAAGTGTATTAAAAAGCACAGACATCACTTTGCTGACAAAGGACTGTCTAAAAGCTACGATTTTTCCATAGTCATGTACAGATTTGACAGTTGGACCATAAAGAATGCTGAGCACCAAAGAACAGATGCTTTCAAACTGTGGTGTTGGAAAAGACTCTTGAGTCCCTTGGACAGCAAGGAGATCAAACCAGCCAATCCTAAAGGAAATCAATCCTGAATATTCATTGGAAGTACTGATAGCTAAAGCTCCGATACTTTGGCCACCTGATGGGAAGAACTGACTCATTGGAAAAGACCCTGATGCTGGGAAAGATTGAGGGTAGAAGAAGGGGACAACAGAGGATGAGATGGTTGGATGGCATTACTGACTCAATGGACGTGAGTTTTATGGCTAAAAAGATACTTCTGTTTCTTACAACTCGGCAGAAAAGATAATCTGAAAAATCTCCCTGTACAATTCTATAAACACTGAATGTCACAAAGTTCCTTTGAATGCATAGCCAAGTTCTCAAGGAAAAAGGAAATACTCAGGAGGAAAAAGACGGAATGATAAGGCAGAGAACAGCCAAGCCCTGAGGTTACAGCTGCCCTTGTGGGAGAGAGCCTTGGACTTTAATGTTCATGTAGGTCAGGAGATGACTTTGTAGGCTAGAGTTAAATGGAAAATTCAAACCCACACCCCTGTATAAAGCTGCAACCCCAAATAGGCTCTATCTTCAACCAGGGGAGGGCCAAAAATGACAGGCACAGGAACGTAGTGTCAAAAAGACCGTCTGTTTTGACCAGGACACTGGGAAGTGAAAGAGTCGCTTCTAAGAATTTGTAACCAGAGGCCTACCCACCCATGGCTTGAAGTGTTGATTTTACAGTTTGTGTGATCTGAGAGAGCTTAACTGAAAAAAGGTGGTATAAGTGGGCCAAGCTGGTAATGTCCAGTGGTGCCTGGCAAAAGCCAACTCCTAGCCACTCCACAGAGGCGCCTGCCTGGGTTCTAACTGCACAGGAGCCCACGAGACTGCCTTCCTTTCGTAGCACACAGTGACCACTGCCCTCCCCTCAAGATGCCTATCCAGCCAGTAAGATGTCACATGGGGACAGTAAAACGGGGCTTTCCTGGGAGTGACAGTGTAATGTGTCACTAAACTCTTTTCACAAATGGCAACGTGTGCACCTTGAGTCATACTGAAAGAAACGGGCTACTGAACAACTAGCACCAAGCAATGGAAAAACAAAACAACAAAAAAAACAGGCAAAGAGGAACTGGTAACTTGCATCTGTACTGCACCCTGTAAACAGATCTGCACTTTAGACTGGGCAAGCCCTGCCCTGACCATGCTGTTGATCACTTTACCGCAGTTCCTTCCTTTTATGCACAAAAAGATCTACAACTACAGGGAACTCACCTCATCACCTGAATAAAACAAGATGGGGGAAAAAACTGCCCTAAATCTTCCACCAACCACCATACCTAAAACCAGAAAGCCCATTGAGCCCATTCTCTCAACCAATAACAAGTATTAATATTGACACCTGACAGAAGAAATTTTCACATATTGAGGTTCAGGGAAGTCATTCTGGCTTATACATGATTTGGCTTGAACTTCATGCTAACTCTCAACAGCCTGTCTTATGCCCTACCAAACATGCGTTGTACATCTGTTTTAATCATTAAAGAGAAGACTGAATTTCTTAAAGAGAAGACTGAATTTAAAAATCTAAATGGAGTAACTGTTTCAGGCATTTAAAACTGAGCCAGGTGCATGTGGTTTCAGACATATTCCCGCATAACTGAGGACCTGTATTTTCTGAACTGTTATCAACCTCAAGGATACCACCAGTTATGCTCAAAGAAGGCAATGGCACCCCACTCCAGTACTCTTGCCTGGAAGATCCCATGGACGGAGGAGCCTGGTAGGCTGCAGTCCATGGGGTCACGAAGAGTCGGACACGACTGAGCGATTTCACTTTCACTTTTCACTTTCATGCATTAGAGAAGGAAATGGCAACCCGCTCCAGTGTTCTTGCCTGGAGAATCCCATCTGTGGGCTGCCATCTGTGGGGTCGCACAGAGTTGGACATGACTGAAGCGACGCAGCAGCAGCTGTCAGCTACAATTCCTTGTAACTATGCAACTATTCTGTACCCCAACCAATCCTTACTGAACAAGCATCCTTCCTTTTTGCCAGTTCCAAATATAATTCTTGATTTTTGCCTTTTTAAGCCTCCCCCATTTTGTAGTCTAGAGGACTACGAATTCAGATGCATATTGAATCTGCATCTCCCAGACTATAGTCCTAAATTTGGCTTGAGTAAAACTCTCTTCTACCCCTATTACAGAATTTCACTGATCATTCTCATCAGCATACCTTTTCAGCTCATGATATTTAAAAATGGGACACCTTAATAGAGTTAAGCTTAATCTTTCATTATTTATAACCTAACCTCATTTCAACAAGGCTTTCAGGAATCCTTAGAGATGCACAGAATTCTTGTAATTTTAGATTAAAGAGTTTCCAAGGACTCTAACTAGGGTAACACACATTGGTTAGCTCACAGAACTTACATGATGACATTAACAAGGGTGCTTCTGAAGTTCTCTCGTTCTTTATGTGGAGATTTGCTCTTTCCTCTGGAAGTAGATGGTCCAGCATGACTATCATCAATCTGGTCAAGTAACCTGCCCTTTTTCCCAAAGCGTTCCTTGTATTCAGCTTGAATTAAGAAAAAAAAAAAAAAAGTGTAAATTAGTCATCTTTAAAAGTAAGTTAAAATGTTTAAGAGGTTAAAATAAAACACTGAAGTATCTTTTAATGAAAAAACTACATTCTTTAAGTTCTTAAGTAACCACATTTCCTTTCTTGAAGTTAAACTAATCTCAATCTCCTTTGATGCCATCATAATAGAAAGCTTTATTTCAAGAATACTCAATTAATTTTATATTTTGATAAATGCAAATAAACTCAAATTTTCAACGATTTTGCATAGAACCTTCTTAAAATCATTATAAACACAGAATGTAAAATTATTTTAGCAAATTTAAAGAACTATGAGGAAAAGATGTTAACATTTACTGTAATCAATCTAATAAGTCAAAATAAAAATATTAATGTAAATAATTTAGAAGTAATGTTTACAACCTATTACAATCCCCCTTAGAAAAAATATTAGTCTTTGACACAGAGGCAAATTCTGAAAACAGTTACTCAAAGTTTTATTATAAACATTGCAATTCCTAAAATATCAGCCTTTATAGCATTTGCAATAGTCTGAAACAACTAAGACGTGAAATCAAGTATTTTCTGAGGAAACACTTTTGGGGTAAATTTTTCCATTTGATATAAACATAATTATAACTTTCCACTTTCATTGCTTTAACTACATGTTGTGATTTTTTTTTTCCCTCCAGGAAATTTCTTTAAACCTAAGACAGAATATTAGAGTTCTTACCATATGACTGTTCATTTTTAACACTAAACTGCTCTGGAATATCTTCATCCTGCTTTACATTCAAATGGAACGATGGAGCTGCCTGCTGCCACTGGGGCTTTGTACTCACCTGAAATATGAAATTTTAGATAGCATCAACAAAACAAGATAGAAAAAAGGCTTTTTTTTTCATGAAATGCATAAGAATGTATAAACACAGACATTTTCTCCAACAAATTAGGACATCTTATATTCTTTGCAGCCAAACTTGAAGAAGCTCTGTACAATCAGTAAAAACAAGACCGGGAGCTGACTGTAGCTCAGATCATGAACTCCTTATTGCCAAATTCAGACTTAAATTGAAGAAAGTAGGGAAAACCATTAGACCATTCAGGTATGACCTAAGTCAAATCGCTTATGATTATACAGTGGAAGTGACAAATAGATTCAAGGGATGAGATTTTTAGAGCGCCTGAAGAACTATAGACAGAGGTTCATGATGTTGTACAGGAGGCAGGGATCAAGACCATCCCCAAGAAAAAGAAACGCAAAAAACCCAAACGGCTGTCTGAGGAACCCTTACAAATAGCTGTGAAAAGAAGAGAAGTGAAAGGCAAAAGAGAAAAGAAAAGATATAAGTATCTAAATACAGAGTTCCAAAGAATAGCAAGGAGAGATAAGAAAGCCTTCCTCAGCGATCAGTGCAAAGAAATAGAGGAAAATAATAGAATGGGAAAGACTAGAGGTCTCTTCATGAAAATTAGAGAAACAAAGGGAACATTTCATGCAAAGATGGGCACAGTAAAGGACAGAAATGGTATGGGCCTAACAGAAGCAGAAGATATTAAGAAGCGGTGGCAAGAATACACAGAAGTATACAAAAAAAATCTTCACGACCCAGATAATCATGATGGTATGATCACTCACCTAGAGCCAGACATCCTGGAATGTGAAGTCTAGTGGGCCTTAGGAAACATCACTATGAACAAAGCTGGTGGAGGTGATGGAATTCCAGTTGAGCTATTTCAAATCCTAAAAGATGATGCTGTGAAAGTGCTGCACTCAATATGCCAGCAAATTTGGAAAACTCAGCAGTGGCCACAGGACTGGGAAAGGTCAGTTTTCATTCCAATCCCAAAGAAAGGCAATGCCAAAGAATATTCAAACTACCACACAATTGCACTCATCTCACACACTAGTAAAGTAATGCTCAAAATTATCTAACCCAGGCTTCAATAGTACATGAACCATGAACTTCCAGATGTTCAAGCTGGTTTTAGAAAAGGCAGAGGAATCAGAGATCAAATTGCCAACATCCACTGGATCATCGAAAAAGCAAGAGAGTTCCAGAAAAAAATCTACTTCTGCTTTATTGACTATGCCAAAGCCTTTGATTGTGTGGATCACAAAAAAATATGGAAAATTATTAAAGAGATGGACATACCAGACCACCTGACCTGCCTCCTGAGAAACCTGTATTCAGGTTAGGAAGCAACAATTAGAACTAGACATGGAAGAAAAAGAAGTATGTCAAGGCTGTATATTGTCAACCTGCTTATTTAACTTATATGCAGAGTACATCATGAGAAATGCTGGGCTGGATGAAGCACAAGCTGGAATCAAGATTGCCAGGAGAAATGTCAGGAACCTCAGATATGCAGATGACACCACCCTTATGGCAGAAAGTGAAGAAGAATTAAAGAGCCTCTTGATGAAAGTGAAAGAGGAGAGTGAAAAGTTGGCTTAAAACTCAACATTCAGAAAACTAAGATCATGGTATCTGGTCCCATCACTTCATGGCAAATAGATGGGGAAACAGTGGCAGACTTCATTATTGGGGGCTCCAAAATCACTGCAGATGGTGACTGTAGCCATGAAATTAAAAGATGCTTGCTCCTGGGAAGAAAAGTTATGACCAACTTAGACAGCATATTAGAAAGGTGAGACATTACTTTGCCAACAAAGGTCCATCTAGTCAAAGCTGTGGTTTTTCCAGTAGTCTATGGATGTGAGAGTCAGACTATAAAGAAAGCTGAGCGCCAAAGAATTGATCCTTTTGAACTGTGGTATTGGAGAAGATGCTTAAGAGTCCCTTAGATTGCAAGGAGATCCAACCAGTCCAACCTAAAGGAAATCAGTCCTGAATATTCATTGGAAGGACTGATGCTGAAGCTGAAAACTCCAATACTTTGGCCATCTGATGTGAATAACCAACTCTTTTGAAAAGACCCTGATGCTGGGAAAGATTGAAGGTGGGAGGAGAAGGGGACAACAGAGGATGAGATGGTTGGATGGCATCACCAACTCAATGGACATGAGCTTGAGTAAACTCTGAGAGTTGGTGATGGACAGGGAGGCCTGGCATGTTGCAGTCCATGGGATCTCAAAGAGTCAGACATGACTGAGTGACTGAACTGAACTGAAAGAAGGCATAAACACACAACAGCAAATCACATTAAAGCCTGTGAATGGCATGGTGTGTGACATTTGGAATACATTAGCAAGTGCTCGCTCTGCTGTTGGTTTGATATGGGTGCCTATTACCTAACATGGGTGTTTATTCCACAGAGTTTACTCAGCCCCAGACATTGGCAAGTGATTTTTCAGCCTTCTATCTTGCTGGACCCCAATGCTAATGAGTTTCTCTACATTCCAGCTCCAGAGGATCTTCCTATTCTCATGACTTTATCAACTAGATTACCCTGGCAACTCACACGTTCATTCTATCATTTAAGGCAGGGGTCATAAATTCTTATACCTACACAGTTCTGGCAAGTATCATAAAAGAGGGAGTAAAGCTAGTGATGATAGCTAATCAGCACCCAGCTTCAGTGCTAGGAAACGTTACAGGGCCTTGGGGACTGTGGCCTAGGGAGAAAACCTCTGTCTTAAAAAAATGCAACAGATAATTAGCTCGAGCCAGCTACTACAATGCCAGAATACAGACCCACTATTGCTAGAACCTACGGCTCTTCAAGAAACCCAGATGGGCAGCCTTTGAAGTAAAATGTACTTATTTTTAAGCACTGACAATTGAATCTGTGTCTTCCTTTCATATTCAGAACTTGATAGCCCATGTTTGCACTGGCTTTTAGTTTTACTCTTCCCAATCCTTTATTGCTACTTTTAAATAAACTACCTGCACACAAATCCTTTTTTCAAGCTCTTCTTTCATAGGAAAGTAAGCTAAGACAGTAAGTCAATGCTTTTCCATCCTTTCATCTGCCTTGCCAATCTTCTGCTGTGATCTTGCTCCATAAAGGATTTCAGGTGAGTGAGATGTTCACAAAGGTTTAGAATCAGGTCCCCAGCTCAGAGAGGATCAGAGCCCCCAGCACTGGGTCACCCTTGATTTCAACAACAAGGATCACCACCAGAAACAAAGGCCTGGAATGAAAATCACTACTACAGTAGTTTTAACTACTGCTGGAAAATTTTATCCAAGAACAAATTTTAATATTCAAATAAAAGTTTCTTAGTTGTTTGTCAGTGAACTTTTTAAAATCTCTTAAAAATATGATCTCCCCTAAAACACATAAAACTCAAAGAAGGCTGAAAAATGCAAGATATGGCCAAATAAGAACATGAAACCAGGTTTAAATAGCCGAAAAAAGCATTTCAGACTAGTATATGCCAATGACAAGAAGGGATTAGTATTCAACTCAGCCACTGACTAGTAAGTCAGAAAATTTTAATTGAGTTTACATCTCTAAACCTGTATACTAACAAGATGCAACAAACTGAGGGTAATTTTGTTTTTAAATTTATTAAATTTTAAACATGTGTCTAGGGGAACCCCAGATCAGGGTGGCTGGAGCCCAGCAGCTGCGGACGGCAGGGCCCTGGCCCTCACAGGCAGAGAGGGTGTAGACACATAAACTGAGCTGAGAACGTGTGGTGAGGCGATGCGCAGCAGCAGGGGCTGATTTTAAAAAAAAAAAAATAAATAAATAAACATGTGTCTATTCCATTTCAAGTCCTGTATTTTAAGCTAGAAAATTTAAGATAGATTTTATAGAACCACAGAAAAGATATGCCTCAATCCTATAGAACTTGGCAGCATAATCTGGCATTATTAAAAAAATTTTCAGTTAAAATGTATATTTTGAAATGTTCATTTACTTTATCTAAGAATAGTAAGTCAAGTTTTATAAGTGAAAAACATCCTCCATCTTAAATTATCAGGAATCTTTCTGTATAAAGCAACATAAATTCAATTTTATTAGTTTGTTCTCAGCTTTTAAAATATCTTTCAAAAAATAATCATTTGGACGAAATTTGAGAGTATTATACTAAGTGAAATATGCCAGACATCAAAAGATAAATACTGTATGATTCTACTTACATGAGGTACCTAGAATAGGAAAATACATAGAGACAGAAAGAATGCTGGTTGCTGTGGACTGAGGAGAGGGCAAAACAGAGAGTTAGTGTCTAATGGGTAGAGTTTCAGTTTGGCAATATAAAAAGAGTTCTGAAGACGGATGGTGGTGATGGCTGTACAACAATACAACTGTGCTTAATATTAATGAACTATAGATTAAAAACAGTTTAAATGATCAGTTGTATGTTATGCATATTTTATCACAATTTAAAAAAAACAACATTATTTGCACTGAACCTCCACTTAAGCTCAACTTCCAGGAGTTACAAGAGCACACTGAATGTCATTAAATTCAATGTAACTACTAAATGGAAAAATTTATTACAGTCAAGTATATCTTTCCCAGTACTTGTCAACTGAAAATGTTTGTTAACTGCCTCTTCCACAGAACAATGACAATTTATAATCATAATGATAAATTTTAAAAAGATGGTAAATTTCAGTGTTGGAAGATGCATCTCAAAAATCAATAACCCTTCTTACTTTCAAACTCAGAAACTGAGGCTCAGAGATGTATGTGACTCCCTTAGATGGCAGAGTCATTAGTGACAAGACATAACCCCCAGCTTCACTCCCTAATTCCAACACTGAAATATTTCTGCTAGACCACCTTGGAAACATTTCTATCCAGAATATTCAAATATTCAGTAGAGAATAGTAGGAAATTATAGGTTACATTTATTAAGATAGTTATTTTTTATTTTATGTGCACCTCAGAATTTCTCAAACAGAAAATAATCAAATTGAGCACAAAATTAAAAATCATAATTTTAGTTACTTATTTACGAGTTTGAAAACGAATAACATTTTAAAAAGGGCTAAAACCCAATGGGAGTGTACATGTAAATTACCGTAGCCAATTGTGGTAAAATTCTTCCTGGTGTCTTAGGTTTTTCTTTGCTGGCTGATTTATCCTACATGCAAAAAAAAAAAAAAAGGTTTACTCTGTTAGAGCTAAAACTTATTCTCACAATCAAATTTTAGAGTAAAGCACTTAGTATCCAAAATATTCATTCAAAGGCATACTCTACTATTTTTTTAAATTCTCAATGTTTGTCTTGGAATATGGCAAGGCAAGAAAGGAAAATCGTATCCAACAATACCTATCAGAAAGCTTTAAAAATGTGCAAAGCCTCTGGTCCATTACATCATCTCCTTGGAATTTATCTGAATCTCATTAGTGTCCAGGTCTTACTCTGCTCCATCTCCCTTCTCTATCACTAAAATACCATTTTTGTCCTCTGATAACCAGAATGCTCCACTTACTAAGCTGATAGTGTATTCAGGTTAACGTATCCTCAAGTTACTGGAAGTAACATGTACTTCTTAGCAGCAACTTTCAGGAAAAAGTGCTGATCGTTTGAGTAGAGTATGATTCCATGGTAGGAATTTCACTTAGTAAGAGAAGGCACTATCGAGAATCATACTTCCATCTATAAAGCAGATAATATAAGTTGTGCTAATTCATGTTGATCTATGGCGGAAACCAAAACAATTTAATATTGTAAAGCAATTATCCCTTAATTAAAAATAAATAAATTTAAAAATACATATATGTTATGCTTTTTGCTAATGGTCATTTTATTTGCTCTCAGCTCCAAATCTACCCTTTTTGCCTTCCTTTGTGATTCTTGAACAGGACTCTGAACATCTGTCTTTTGCCAACCAGAACTAATAAAAGGTATCAAAACAACTCTGTGAGAGGAGGGGACTCTCTTTCTGGTTCCAGGGTTTTATCATTGTTTCCATGGTATGGCTGCCAGTTAGCATCCTTGCCCATGGGCACCTTCCCAGCCTGTGGTGTGTGGCTGACCCAGTGGCAGACCCCCTCCAGCAGGGTGGCAGGTTTTCATGGGCATCCCTAAGGGCAGCTTTCCAGAAAGTTGCCCTTACATGGCAGAGGGAGATTTCCTTTCAAATTCTTCCACATGCAAGCACATGGTTTTCTTACCTCCCAGCCTAAGCCTACAAAACTTCAGCAAATGCCTTTGCCACCCAGGTGGGCCACAGCCATTTCCTCTCCAAGAGATCTTAATGTAGGCTTCAGAGAAGGAATGTATCTTCCAAGTCTCTTCCCTGAGCCTCTCTCCCACAGTCCCAGAAGGAATGGCTTTGTATCTGCCATTTCTATGTTTTCAGCTACACTATCCAAAACAGCATCCATTAGCCACCTGGAGCCACTGACCACCTGAAATATGGCTCATATGAAGTGAGATGTGTTTAACAGTATAGATTTTGAAGATACAGTACACAGTACAAAAATAATTTTAATTATCTTGTCAATCTTTATATTGATGAGAATATATTTTATATTGATCACACCATGTGCTATGTATTGAGAAGTTTACAAAAATTACCTCATTCAGTTCTCTTTACAGCTCTGTGAGTAAGTAGTGTACCACTTTTGTGAGTATTGCATGCATGAGGACTTTTTAAAAAAATATTTATTTTTCTGCATCATATGGGATCTTTCGTCGTGGTGCATGGATTCTCTAGTCATGGCACAGTGGCTTAGTTGCTCTGGGGAATGTGGGGTCTTAGTTCCCGACCAGGGATTGAGCCCACATCCCGTGCATTGCAAGGCAGATTTTTAACGACTGGACCACCAGGGAAGTCTCCATGAGGACTTTTCAATGAGGTAGTCTCTGCCTCCACAAAGTACACAGTTCAGTCAGTGTTAAAAATTATATGCTTTCATGCAGGATAGGAGATGGTGTGGAACACAGTATTCAAAGAAACTTCCAAAATGAGAAAGGATGGAAACTTAGCCTTGAGTCTCAACTGCATCTCCCAGAGTGGCAGCAACAAGCTTACTGAAGACAGAGTAGCAGCAACAAGCTTACTGAAGACAGCAACAAGCAACAACAGTAGCACAAATGATTATTTGGGAGGGGATATTGGGGTTGATGGTGAAGTAGAAGGTATGACAATTTTCTTATTCAGTTCAGTTCAGTTCAGTTCAGTCATTCAGTCATGTCCTACTCTTTGTGACCCCATGAACCGCAGCACGCCAGGCCTCCCTGTCCATCACCAACTCCCAGAGTTCACTCAAAGTCATGTCCATTGAGTCGGTGATGCCATCCAGCCATCTCATCCTCTGTCGTCCCCTTCTCCTCCTGCCCCCAATCCCTCCCAGCATCAGAGTCTTTTCCAATGAGTCAACTCTTCGCATGAGATGGCCAAAGTACTGGAGTTTCAGCTTTAGCATCATTCCTTCCAAAGAAATCCCAGGGCTGATCTCCTTCAGAATGGACTGGTTGGATCTCCTTGCAGTCCAAGGGACTCTCAAGAGTCTTCTCCAACACCACAGTTCAAATATTAGAAAATGATTTACTGAATTCCTACCATGTGTCGAGCTCTCTTTAAGGCACTGGATATGGACAAAACAAAGTCCCTCCCCTGGTGGAGCTTACATTCTAGTGGGGATAGAGATAGCTACTTTAGAATAAATATAACACAATTTCAGGAAGCGGTAAGTACAAAGGAAACAATAAAACTGGGTAAAGGGATTGAGTGCGGAAAGACAGAGAAGCACTTGGTTAGATTACGGTAGTGAGGCCTCTTTTCAGACATTTTGTTTGAGTAAAGATGTAAATCAGGGACAAGAAAGGGCTGGATAGGGTTGCTGCTATATTATAGAAGACATGGGCTTGGAGGCTTGATCGGCCTGGCTGGCAGCAGAGAACCATCACTGTCTCCTCTTGGAGTAACCTCCAGTCCCGGTTTGCTGGAGACAGTCCCGGTTCACACCTCTTACCTAAGCATTAGCAGTAGCACTTGCACCCTCAATGGCATCACAGTTTGTGTGATAAATTACACCATCGTGGTATTTATCACGCAATGACACACAAAGGTGTATTAACCGTCCTGGTAGCAATAAATAAGGTCAGTGAGAAGGAAACCAGAGTCATTACCAAGGATAGTTCAACAGCTTTTAATAAACCAGGCAATAGGAGATAATGGACCTTGATTTGCAGAAAATGCTAGCGACTGAAGGTCACATAACCTTGTTAAGACACAGCTCTGAACCTCTGCTCCCCTGGTCAGAAAGATCAAAAGGCCCTGTATTAAAGTAAACACAAGTCTTCATCTTGGTTTTCAAAGCCTCCTCAATATGCTCTAAACTTTTCACTTCTCAGCATCTGTTATAGTTACTTCATAGCCTTGTAACTCTAATCAGCCAATGAAAAGTGACCACCACATCAGGTAGTTTAAGAAGAGGTGTGCCTCATTCATAGCAGTCTCATTCCTGCCACAGCCAGTGAGGAGGCAAGTGTTTCTGCCAGTGTTGCTATAAGGTGAAGGAGAGCTAACTGATTCTCATCTGACTTCACATGATCAAGGGGTAATCTCTGTTAGGTTAAGTCTCTGAGATTTGAGGGTCTGTCTGTTATTTCAGCTAGTATTAAGTACCCTAACAGAGCCACCAATGTGTCTCTCAATATCCCTGTTAAAATCAACACTTTCTTCAAGACCAATACTAAATTTAGATTTTTAAAAAAACCCTCCAATTGCAGGTGAGCAATTTTTAAATATGTATAGCACTCTCTTGGTAATTCTCTTATTGTTTAAATTCTGTCTGAAATATAATTTGTGTATGTATTTATCCTGCTCTCCTACCCTGATAATCTGCTCCATCTCGGCCTACTAATAATTCAGTCTTACAGAGTTGGATAAACTGACCTTAAAATAATTGACTTTATCATAATAAAAATTATAAATTGGTTAACCAAGCCTTTAAAAAGTAAAGAGAAAGGAATTAGGGCCAAAATGGCAGAGCAGGAAAACCCTGAGATCACCTCCTGCCATGGGCACACCAAAATCACAAATAGTTACAGAACTCTCAATGAGAATGACCTGAAGACTTATAGAAACATATTCTGCAACTAAAGATATAAAGAAGAAACCACAATAAGGCATGTATGAGGGACAGAGATGTTACATAGTCAAGTGACTCACAAAAAGGAGAATAATCTCAATTGCAGAGATTCTCCTGAAGGAATCTCTCTGAGCTCTGTATGAGGCTCTCCAGCCAAGAGGTCCTCCAACCAGTGAGGCAAGCCCCTGGAATGTTTGGCTTTAAAGGCCAGCATACTTGTTTTTGGGAGAGCCAGAAGGCTCTAGGAAACCAGACTTTACTCTTAAAGGATACATGCAAAATCTCACACTCTCCAAGGCCCAGGGCTGAAGCAATAATTTGAAAGGAGCCTAAGTCAGACCCACTTACTGATACCAGACAGCCTTCCAGAGAGGAAGGAGGCAACTGGGACTCAACTTGGAGACACAAATGCTGGTGACAGCCATTTTGGGGAGCTCATTCTACCATAAGGACATTGGTGCTAGCAAGTGCTGTTGTAGAACCCTCCCTCTAGCTTACCAGCACTGGTACACAGCCTCACCCACCAGCAGACTAGATGCCATCAACCCCTTTCAGCTCCCAGCCACCTAGAAATTTGGCCCTAGCCATCAGAGGGGCCCAGGAACTGGACCACTCACCATCAGGCAGACATCAGATCCCAGATCCTGGACCTTGCAGACAGACACATCAAGAACTGGCTTTACCCACCAGGGAGGCAGCATTAACACTGGGACCTGGCCTCACCCACCAGTGGAGCCAACAGCAACTCTGGGACCCTCAAAGCCAGAGATCCTGAGATGTAACTCCAACCACCAGTCGACCAGCACTAGCAACATTACACTGCCTCACTCAACAGCAAATGAACACCAGTCCCAGGAGCACCCTCAGTCCTGGAACCTTGCCCACAAGTAGGCTGATATTAGCTCTGGGACACCAAGACTTGCAGCCAGCCCCCCTCAAGACCCCACTCCACCCACCAGTGGGCTGGCACTAGCTCCAGGACTGCCTGGAGCTGTGCAACCAGCCTTCTCATGACCCAGCCCTGTCCACCAGTTGTTGGCAGCCTCCATACTTGGTAGGGCCTGGCAACCAATCAGTCTGGAGAAGAGGTAGTCAGTAGCCACCCTGCCATGGTAGAAGGGCCCACATAGCCCACACAGAGGGCACCCTAGAGCACTGAGCTCTTGTGACCAGAGATGAGTATGCTGCTGGGCCTCACAGGGGATCTCCTACATAAGGCCACTTCTCCAAGATTGGGGAAAGTATCAAACTTACCAATTATATAGAAATAAAAATACAGAATTAGGCAAAATTAGGAGACAGATGATATAGAGGAATAGATCAACACTAGATGACAGAGTAATGGAAATCATTCAAGCTGAAAAGCAAAAAAGTTTTCAATAAGAAGTTTATGAGTTTAATGTTGTTCTCCAGGACAACATTAAATTTACCAACACTCACATTATAGGGGTCCCAGAATAAAAGAGAAAGAAGAGAACACATTTGAAGACATAATAGCCAAAAACTTTCTTAATCTGGGAAAGGAAATAGACATTCAGGTCCAGGAAGCACAGAGAGTCTCAAACAAGATCAACCCAAAGAGAGGGCCTCAACATTACACACTGTAAATTAAAATGGAAAAAAAATTAAAGATAGAATATTAAAAGCATCAAGGGAAAGGCAACTAGTTATAGATAAGGGAACTCTCATAAGGCTATCAACTGACTTTTCAGCAGAAACTCTGCAGGCCAGAAGAGAGATGGCATGATACAGTTAAATGGATGAAAGGGGAAAAAAGCCTACAACCAAGAATACTTTATGTGGCAGAGTCATCAATCAGATTTGAGTGAGAGATCAGTTTTACATACAAGCAAAAACTAAAAAGAGTTCAGCATCACAAAACTGACTTTATAAGAAATGTTAAAGGGAGTTCTTTAAGTGAAATATGAAATAATGAAAGGAAAAAAATCACATACACAGTGAAGAAAGATCAACCACTTACAAAAGTAGAAGGAAGACTAAAAGGTAAAATAGTGAGATTGAAAGTAATGATAATAGGATAATAGTAAGGGACTTTACGACCTGACTTAATCAATGGACAGATCATCCAGACAGAAAAAGTAATAAGGAGACACTGGCCTTAAACAATACATTAGACCAGATGGACTTAATAGATCATATATATAGAACACTCCAACCAAAAGCAGCAGAATACACATTCTTTCTAAGTGCATATGGAACATTTGCCAGGATATATATCACATGCTAGGCCACAAAACAAGTTCCTATAACTTAAAGAAGAATGAAATCATATCAAGCATCTTTTCTGATCATAACTGTAGGAGTCTAGAAATCAATTATAAGGAAAAAAAACTGAAAGAAAACCCCACAAATACATGGAAGCTAAACAATATGCTACTAAACAACCAATGAGCCACTAAAGAATCAAAGAGGAAATAAAAAGTACCTGGAGACTAATGAAAATGAAAACACAATCCAAAATCTATGAAACACAGAAAAAGCAATTCTAAGAGACAGGTTTATAGCAATACAAGCCAACCTCAGGAAATAAGAAAACCTCAGCAAACAACCTAACCTTATACCTAAAGAATAGAAAAAGAATAAACCCAAAATTAATAGAAGAAAAAAAAAACAATGATTAGAGCAGAAAAATACAAAATAGTTCAGTTGCTCAGTCATGTCCGACTCTTTGTGACTGCATGGACTGCAGCACACCAGACTTCCCTGTCCATCACCAACTCCCAAATCCTACTCAAACTCATGTCCATTGCGTCGATGATGCCATCCAACCATCTCATCCTCTGTCCCCTTCTCCTCCTGCCTTCAGTCTTTCCCAGCCTCAGGGTCTTTTCCAATGAGTCAGTTCTTTGCATCAGGTGGCAAAGGTATTGGAGTTTCAGCTTCAGCATCAGTCCTTCCAATGAATATTCAGGACTGATTTCCTTTAGGATGGACTGATTGGATCTCCTTGCAGTCCAAGGGACTCTCAAGAGTCTTTTCCAACACCACAGTTCAAAAGCATCAACTCTTTAGCACTCAGCTTTATTTATAGTCCAACTCTCGCATCCATACATGACTACTGGAAAAACCATAGCTTTGACTAGACAGACCTTTACAAAACAGACTCAGAAAAAAACAAAAAATAGAAAGGATCAATGAAACTAAGAATTTTTATCTTTGAAAAGATAAAATTGATCAACCTTTAGCCAAATTCATCAAGAAATATATAAATAAAATCAGAAAATATAAAAATAATATAAAATAATATAAAATCAGAAATATAAATAAAATCAGGCCCAATAAAATCAGAAATGAAAAATAAGTTATAACATATCACAGAAATACAAAGGATCACAAGAGATTACTATGAACTGTTACATGCCAATAAAATGGACAATCTAGAAATGTACAATCTCCCAAGACTGAATGGAAGAAATGGAAAATTTAAACAGACCAATTACCAGTAATGAAACTGAATCAGTGATAAAACAGAAATTCTTCCAAACAAAATCCTGGACCAGGCAGCTTCACAAGTCAATACCAAACATTTAAAGAAGAATCCGTACCCATTTTCTCAAACTATTCCAAAAAATTGCAGAAGGAATACCTTCAAACTCATTCTAATGAGGTCAGTATCACCCTGATAACCAATCCAGCACAAAAAAGAAAGACACCACAAAAAAGAAAATTACAGGTCAATATCACTGATGAATATAGATGTAAAAGTCCTCATCAAAATTTTAGCAAACCAAATTCAACAATACAGTAAAAGAGTCATATACCATTAACAAGTGGGACTTATCCTGGGGATGCTAGGATGGTTCAGTATTTGCAAAATCAATCAACATGATACACATTAGCAAACTGAATAAAAACCATATGATCATCTCAATAGGTGCAGAAAAAAAGTCTTGGACAAAATTCAACATCCATTTATGATAAAAACTCTCAAAGTGGGTGCAGAATGAATATAAGTGAAAGTGTTAGTCACTCAGCGATGTCTGACTCTTTGCAACCCCATGGACTGTAGCCTGCCAGGTTCCTCTGTCCATGGAATTCTCCAGGCAAGAATACTGGAGTGGGTAGCCATTCCCTTCTCCAGGGGATCTTCCCAACCCATGGATCAAACCAAGGTCTCCTGCATTGCAGGTGGATTCTTTACCATCTGGGCCACCAGAGAATATGCCTCAACATAATAAAGGCCATGTATGACAAGCACACAGCTAACATCATACTCAACAGTGAAAAGCTGAAAGAACTTCCTCTAAGATTAGGAAAAAGACAAGGTTGCCCACTCTCTCCACTTTTATTCCACATAGTATTGGGAGTTCTAACCACATCAATCAGACAAGAAAAGAAATCCTAATTGGAAAAGGAAGAATGGAAACTCACTGTTTGCAGGCGAGATGATACTATGTATAGAAAATTGTAAAGATGCTACCAAAAATTACTAAAACTCAATGAATTTGGTAAAGTTGCAGAATACAAAATTAATACAGAAATCTGCTGTTTCTATACACTAAAAAACCATCAGAAAGAGAATTTAAGTAAACAATATTTTTACAATGCAATGAAAGAATAAAATATATGAGAATAAGTATAAGGAGGCAGAAGACTTGTACTTGGAAACTGCAAGACACTGATAAGAAACTGAAGACAAGGAAATGCAAAGATACACCATGCTCATGAGTGTGACTGGACCAAACTAACTCCTTTTTGTCAACTCTAACTTAGGCCCACTGTCCAACCCCCTCTCCTTTATATAGGATTAAGCTTTAGCCTAATTCACAAGGAATATGCCCAAGCCAGATGAATTCCCATTTAACTTTTACCTTTGTCTTCGTCTGATACCTGAAAACTGGAGCTATGTTTTTGCTGACACAGATGGTTAATGGTCATAAGACATCCAGGTGGAGGGAAAATCCCCAGTTCCCATTTGTGTTGACATGCTTCTCTCCAGTAGTCAGATTCTGTCTTTGGCTTTGGTCCTTTTAAACTCCCCCGCACCCTTTCAGTGGTCTAAGTGCACCTGTGAATGCCTCTAGACCATTTGTTCAATATTTCCTGCCTGTGTGTAAGATACCCACAATATACTTCCTACCTGCACTTAATGAATTGCCTGCCTCATTTTCAACCTCAAAGTTTCTTCTCAGTTTATAAGGTATTATTCAGTATCTCTGATTCCCAATATCATGGATTGGAAGAATTGTTTTATGTGGAAACACAAAAGACCCTGAAGAGCCAAAACAATCTAAAGAAAGAACAAAGCTAGAGGTATCACATTCTGTTATTTCAAATTGCACTGTGTGTCTGTTTTTGACTACTGTAGTTTTACAGTGCATTCAATTGAAACAACATTCAATTAATCTACAGCAAAGGAGGCAAAAATATGCAAAGGGGAAAGGCAGTCTCTTCAATAAACAATATTAGGAAACTGAACAAAGGAATCAAACAGGACTACTTTCTCATACAATATAAAAGAAAAACTCAAAATGTATTTAAAGACATAAATATAAGATCTGAAACCGTAAAACTTCTAGAAGAAACCATAGGTAGCATGCCTTTTGACACCAGTCTTAGTGATACATATATATATTTTTTCTATGTTTCCTCAGGCAAGGGAAACAAAAGCAAAAATAAACAAGTGGAGCTACATCAAACTAAGATGCTTTTGCACAGCAAAGGAAACTATGAACAAATGGAAGGCCTCTCACTTCCAAAATCAGAGAATTTGTTTGTAAATGATGTATCCAATAAGAAATTAATATCCAAAATATACAAGGAACTTATAAAACTCAATGCTAAAAAACAAATAACCCAACTTTTAAAATGGGCAGAGGACCTGAATAAACATTTGTCCAAAAAAGATGTACAAAACAAGATTCCCCTATGACCCACCTCCTAGAGTAATGGAAATAAAAACAAAAATAAACAACTGGGACCTAATTAAACTTAAAAGCTTTTGCACAGCAAAGAAAACTATAAACTAGGGGAAAGACAACCCTCAGAATGGGAAAAATAATAGCAAATGAAACAACTGTCAAAGGATTAATTTCAAAAATATACAAGCAACACATACAAATCAATACCAGAAAAACAAACAACCCAATCAAAAAGTGGGCAGAAGACCCAAACAGACATTTCTCCAAAGAACACATACAGATGGCTAGTAAACAGATGAAAAGATGTTCAACATCACTCATTATTCAGTTCAGTTCTGTTCACTCAGTCGTGTCCGACTCTTTGTGACCCCATGAACCGCAGCATGCCAGGCCTCCCTGTCCATCACCAACTCTTGGAGTCTACCCAAACTCATGTCCATTGAGTCCGTGATGCCATCTAACCATCTCATCCTCTGTTGTCCCCTTCTCCTCCCGCCTTCAATCTTTCCCAACATCAGGGTCTTTTCCAATGAGTCAGCTATTCGCATCAGGTGGACAAAATACTGGCGTTTCAGCTTCAACATCAGTCCTTCCAATGAACACCCAGGACTGATCTCCTTTAGGATGGACTGGTTGGATCTCCTTGCAGTCCAAGGGACTCTCAAGAGTCTTCTCCAACACCACAGTTCAAAAGCATCAATTCTTCGGCACTCAGCTTTCTTTATAGTCCAACTCTCACATCCAAACATGATGACTGGAAAAACCATAGCCTTGACTAGATGGACTTTGTTGACAAAGTAATGTCTCTGCTTTTTAATATGCTGTCTAGGTTGGTCATAACTTTCCTTCCAAGGAGTAAGCGTCTTTTAATTTCATGGCTGCAATCACCATCTGCAGTGATTTTGGAGCCCCAAAAAATAAAGTCACTCATCATTAGAGAAATGCAAATCAAAACTACAGTGAGATACTACCTCACACGGTCAGAACGGCCCTCATCAAAAAATCTACAAACAACGCATGCTGGAGAGGGTATGGAGAAAAGGGAACCCTCTTGCACTATTGGTGGGAATGTAAATTGATACAGCCACTATGAAGAACAGTGTGGAAATTCCTTTAAAAACTAGGAATAAAACCAACATATGACCCAGCAATCCACTCTGAGGCATATACCCTGAGAAAACCAAAATTGAAAAAGACACATAATGCTCATTGCATTTATTTACAATGGCTAAAACATGGAAGCAACCTAGATGTCCATCCACAGTGAATGGATAAAGAAGCTGTGGTACATATATACAATGGAATATTACTCAGCAAGAAAAAGGACTACATTTGAGTCAGTCCTAATGAGATGGATGAACCTAGAGTCTCTTGTACAGAGTGAAGTAAGTCAGGAAGAGCAAAACAAATATTACATACTAACACACATATATGGAATCTAGAAAGATGGTACTGATGAACCTATTTGCAGAGCAGCAATGGACAGAGAACAGGACAATGAACATATGAACACAGCTGCAGGGGGAGGAAGGAGAGGGTGAGATATATGCAGTTGTATCTCAACAACATAGGAAGTGAAGAAGAAGGAAGTGAAAGAAAACCGCAATGAGCTTCAAACAATACTTCCCAAAGAACAAACACCAAATTAGGTGACTGTTTCATGCATATACCATGGTATACCACAAATGACTCTGTTTTCTTTAATCCCCAGTAGGCTATAGGGTATAAAGGGAAACAAGGGCAAAACATATATGAGCTAAAAGTGCAACAGGTGTCCTCAGAGTGAAAGGCTTCCCTTTGGAGAGAATGCTACTGCTGCTGCTAAGTCGCTTCAGTCATGTCCGACTCTGTGCGACCCCATAGACTGCAGCCCACTAGGCTCCCCCGTCCCTGGGATTCTCCAGGCAAGAATAGTGGAGTGGGTTGTCATTTCCTTCTCCAATGCATGAAAGTGAAAAGTGAAAGTGAAGTCGCTCAGTCGTGTCCGACTCCCAGCAACCCCATGGACTGCAGCCCACCAGGCTCCCCCGTCCCTGGGATTCTCCAGGCAAGAACACTGGAGTGGGTTGCCATTTCCTTCTCCTTGGAGAGAATGAGGATGTAGCAAAAGCCTAAGAGTACAGCTGCAAATGATAGAAGGAAAGAAATACATAGTCCAAGTTCCCTAAAATTATCATACAGGGATACAGGGGCAACTCAGATGAGGTCTATTGCATTAGAGCTACTTCAAAAGTACAACAGAGATAAGCCCAGCCTTGTACACCAATTCCCATACACTTGACTTCTTGGAATCTCTACAGCATCCCTTTGCACACTGAACTACCACCCCATTCTCAGCAGCACCCCAGGTGAAGGGTGGTGAGAGCCTTCATGTTTTTCTCTGCCCTGCATTGCAGCAAAAAATTATACATATACATATAATATTTTATAAATAGTGGCCCTCTGGCAAACCAAAAAGAGCAGCCACGCATTAGCCAGAATATCATCTAGCTAAGTAATGCTGATCTTCAATAAAATCAGAGGGGTAAATTGTAAAGAAATATCTACATATTTTTAATGCTGATAAGCAATTCATGAGATGACTTAGACATATGCCACTCCTTCTCTCTGCTTTGTAACTTTTGAGAGGCTGGACTAAGAATTCCATTGATTTTTCCATCAAGACAACTCTTGTTACACTTTCTTTCACATCCTCTTGGCCTCACCTCTTGATTTCAGACGTGGCTGCAATGAACAGTTCTGTACTGCCTTCAATTCATGTAGAAAGAGCAGAGCTGCTCAGAAAAGTGTCTCATGCTTTGTGCTGTGAGGCTTCTTTGATGCTATAACACGGGGGCTTCCCCGATGGCTCAAGTGGTAAAGAATCTGCCTGCAATGCAGGAGACATGGGTTTGATTCCTGGGTTGGAAAGATTCCCTCGAGAGGGAAATGGCTACCCAACTCCAGTTTTCTTGCCTGGAGAATCCCATGGGCAGAGGAGCCCGGTGGGCTACAGACCATAGGGTCACAAAGAGTCAGATGTGACTGAGTATGCATGCACAAGACCCTCAGGGTAGCCCATTCTGCACTCACACATGAGCAGCCAGAAGTAGGTGGAATATTAACATCCTCAAGAATAACCTTCATCAACATAGGATGAGAGCTTATGGGTTAGACGCTACCATCCTCCACCCTAACCATCCTCAGATGGATGAAGTTCAGGCAGGATCATCCCAGCTGCCTCATATTGGTTTCTCCTAGTTTTACTCTCCGTGATCCTTTACTCCTGCTTTCTGGGATCACCTCTTCAACTGCACACATGTCCTATCTTCAGGCTCTTTCACAGGAAATCATCCAAGACATCAAAAGCAATGCTCTTTTATCCTTCCACCTCTCTCCACTCTTTCACTCTCTCCTTCCTCTCTAAAGGATTTCAGATTCATGGGAGGGCTCTGAGTGAGGTGGGCAGCAAGGGTGAGAGTCAGGTCCCCAGCTCTGAGAGTCTGGCAGCTACCAGTGCTGGGCACCCTTGATTTTAACAAGGATCATCCCTGAGAGCATGAAGGTCTGTAATGAAAATCATTCAAGGTCTTTCAGATAGAAAGGCCTTATATGCTCAAGTACTCATTGGGGCTTAGATGCCTGGGGCTTATTTTTTCATCGAATTTATGGGATGCAAATCTGTAACTTTTTAAATACCAGCAACTTCTGCCAGTTGTGAGAACTCCAAACTTTTGGTCATCACACAGTATGCTTAAAAACTTGCTGGATGGGTGGAGCACACAGTACTAGAAGCTGATTTTGGAAAAAAGTGGGTGCTCTACCAGAGACCACAGGGCAAGCAGTCTGTTTCTTTATGACCCAGGGTAATCAGAGCAGCGCCGAATACCCCAACCCCACTCCCAGCACCTTTCTTCCTTTAGTGAAAGAGTCTACTGTCATGGAAGCTATGAGCGTAGAATCGGCTAAAAGAAAAACTGCTGGTAACTTCAGTGTTTTCTGCAATCCCTCCCCACACCCACACCCACCACCACTGCCCCCCACCCCCTCACCCCTGGCCAAAAAAAGAAAAGCTATGTATTCCTAAACTAGCCTGATGGCTCCAATTCTACCATTTGCTCTTCCAAACATTTACAATGTCTATTATTTAAGAACACATCAGTTTTTACCAAAAATTTAAACAAATGTAATCAGTATCCCCCTGTCCAAATCTTTAATGTCAGAAAAGTTTGAGTGCAAACCTTAACATTGAGATGAAATTTTTTAAAATAAAGGAAATAACTTTCAAATATTATTTCTTCAGTTCAGTTCAGTCGCTCAGTCGTGTACGATTCTTTGCGACCCCATGAACCACAGCACGCCAGGCCTCCCTGTCCATCACCAACTCCCAGAGTCCGCCCAAACCCATGTCCATCAAGTCCGTGATGCCATCCAACCATCTCATCCTCTGTCATCCCCTTTTCCTCCTGCCCTCAATCTTTCCCTGCATCAAGGTCTTTTCAAATGAGTCAGCTCTTCACATTAGGTGGACAAAGTATTGGAGTTTCAGCTTCAACATCAGTCCCTCCAATTAACAGCCCGGACTGATCTCCTTTAGGATGGACTGGTTGGATCTCCTTGCAGTCCAACGGACTTTCAAGAGTCTTCTCCAACACCACAGTTCAAAAGCATCAATTCTTTGGCACTCAGCTTTCTTTATAGTTCAACTCTCACATCCATACATGACCACAGGAAAAACCATAGCCTTGACTAGACGGACCTTTGTTGGCAAAGTAATATCTCTCCTTTTGAATATGCTGTCTAGGTTGGTCATAACTTTTCTTCCAAGGAGTAAGAGTCTTTTAATTTCACGGCTGCAGTAACCTTCTGCAGTGATTTTGGAGCCCCCCAAAAATAAAGTCTGACACTGTTTCCACTGTTTCCCCATCTATTTCCCATGAAGGGATGGGACCAGATGCCATGATCTTCGTTTTCTGAATGTTGAGCTTTAAGCCAACTTTTTCATCTCCTCTTTCACTTTCATCAAGAAGCTTTTTAGTTCCTCTTCACTTTCTGCCATAAGGGTGGTGTCATCTGCATATCTGACGTTATTGATACTTGTCCCGGCAATCTTGATTCCAGCTTGTGTTTCTTCTGGCCCAGCATTTCTCATGATGTACTCTGCATAGAAGTTAAATAAGCAGGGTGACAATATACAGCCTTGACATACTCCTTTTCCTATTTGGAACCAGTCTGTTGTTCCATGTCCAGTTCTAACTGTTGCTTCCTGACCTGCCTACAGGTTTCTCAAGAGGCAGGTCAGGTGGTCTCTCAAGAAGACATAAAACTCAAATGATACAAAAGAAAAACTGCAAGATACAGTCAAATATGAGCACAGTGTAAGGTTTAAATCAGCCAAATAAGCATTTTAAACAATTATATGCTTCACAGGCTAGAAAGGATTATTAATCTCGGCCATTGAATACTTATTCAGTAAGTAAATTTAAGTTTAGTTGATATTTCTAAATCTATAAACTAATAATATCTTTTTAAACTAGTTGCCATATTATTCCATCTTAAAATTTTTTAAATTTTTAAAGAGAAAAATGTCCATTCCATTTTACATATCTTTGTCTCAACATAGAATATTTTAGATATTTACAAATCTAAAAGAAGATGCTATGATTTTATACAACATGGTGTGATAATCTTAACATCATCAATACAAATAGGTTCACAATTAAAACATGTACTTTGAAATGTTGAAGCACATTCACCTAAAATATTTCTTTGGAGTTTTTTTTTTAATCTGAAAGAATCCTTAATTTCAAAGTATTAGAAATCTTCTCTGTATGAAGCCACTCACATTCCATTTCATAGTTCATTCTGAGATTTTCAAATATGTTCCAAAACAAATAATGTTTGCTTTGAACCTCCAGTTACACTCAACTTCCAGGAATCACCAGAATATAACTCAATGATATTAAACTCAATATAATTATTTGACAATAAATCTTACTGCAGTAAAATCTAATTTGTCCAGCACTTGATCAGCTGAAAATGTCTCTTAACTAACTTTTCCACATGACAACGATAATTTAACATCAAAATCATGAAAAAGAATGCCAAGATCTAAAAAATCTCCTGTAGCTAAAAGTGCTAGAAGAGACATCTCTTCAGAAACCAAGTTAGCTATTCTCATTTTAAACTCAAACTGGGGCTCAGAGAGATAAGTGACTCTGCAACAGTCATAGAGCCACTAGTGAAAAACCTGTAATCCAACTCCGTGTTTCTCAACTCTAGAACTACTTCTGCTAGCTCATCTTCACAATTCTTTTGTTCAGAATACTCAAGTATTCTGCACATACTAGGTAATTACAGCTTACAGCTCCTTTGTTAAGACAGTTATTTTTCCTAAGATATATACCTCCTAGGTATTCTCCATCAGAAAAGAAATGGAGCACAGAAATTTTTAATCAGAAATTCAGTAACTTATTTGCAAGTGTGAAAACTAGTAAACAACATTATTACAAAAGCAATAAAATACGTACCATGTGTCATATACTAATGCATATATATGGAATCTAGAAAGATGGTCCTGATGAAATTATTTGGAGGGCAGCAATAGAGACACAGATACAGAAAACAGACTTAGGGACATGGGAGGTAGAAGGGAGGAGGAAGGAGAGGGTGGGATGTATGGAGAGAGTAACATGCAAACTTACATTACCATATGTAAAATAGATAGCCAATGAGAATTTGCTGTATGATTCATGGAACTCAAAACAGGGCACTATAACAATCTAGAGGGGTGGGATGGAGAAGAGAGTTGGAGGGAGGTTCAAGATGGAGGGGACATATGTATACCTATGGTTGATTCATGTTGATGTTTGGCACAAATCAACACAATTCTGTCAAGCAATTATCATTCGATTAAAAAATAAGTAAATTTAAAATTTTTTTAAGTGATGCGATATTGGTAAATTACCGTAGACAACTGTGGTAAAAATCTGACTTGCGTCTTGGATTTTTCTTTGCTGGGCGGTTTATCCTGCATGAAAACACACACACAAACCAAACTGTTACTCTCTTAATGCTGAAATTGATTAATTCAACCAAATGTTATTGAGTGTTTAATATAAAGTAAAACACATTACCATCTAAAATATATTAAAACATACTTTACAGATAGCAGGATATTGTGTACAGAAAATCATAAGAAATCTACAAAAGATTATTATAGTTAATGAATGTTCAGCAAGATCACAGGATTCAATATTAATACACAAAAATTGTATTTCTAGATGCTATAATAACAGTGAACAAATAAAAACTGTATTTCCAGATGCTAACAATGAATAATCCAAAACTGAAATTAAGAAACTAATTTACAACCGTATTGAAAAGATAAAATATTTAGGAATCAATTTAGCAGAAGTGCAAGACCTAGGAATGGAGAAGACTTCCTGTTATTAATCCTTAAGTGCCATCTTATCTCTGTTGGCTTCCTCCCTTAACCTTGCCCACACCTCTCCAAATGGTCTTTTTAT
The DNA here is from genome assembly GCF_055505025.1 of Bos grunniens. Taxonomy (NCBI): domain Eukaryota; kingdom Metazoa; phylum Chordata; class Mammalia; order Artiodactyla; family Bovidae; genus Bos; species Bos grunniens. Next base: position 52,178,232 of record NC_141166.1, on the reverse strand, counting down.
AAGTTTTCTTCAATTTAACCCTTCTGAGCATGCCATCTGTTTCCTGTTGGGTTCCTAATATAATTTTACATTACCAGAATTAAAACTGCTTAAGAGTTAAAGTCTTCCTTAAGTGGGCTTTTAGTTTGATTTTCAGATACTGGTCTATTGGCAGAGATATTTTAAGCCTGGTATAATCCAAATTTAACCATTCTGATGAAATGACCAGAATCTATGAATGTGCCTGGTTAAAATCAACAATAATGTTATGAAGTTGTCTGGTTTAATCAACTACCATCTCTCAAAATTTAATAAGGTTGGTTTAAATATAGTTATAATATGTTCTGAGTTATGGTTGTTAAAATTATCACCAAGCTGTTGGCTTCATACCCAACTGTTTTACTCTCATCTCCTTTTTAAAGTAATACCATCAAGAAGATAGGATGAAGGAAAACAGAATGAGCATATAAATGCAAAACTACTTAATTTAACAACTAGAAAAAGCACTTGGGCAGAGATGGGCTGACAGTTTTTCCCTCTTCTTTGCCCACAATCTGTAGTGGATTTTTTTTTTTGGGGGGGGGGCTTCATGCTCTTTGGATATTTGTATTTTTAAACACTGGAAAGTTCTTCAACTGAAACTCAAAATGCCTTATGTTTTAAGTAATTTTAAAAATGAAATGAGCAGTTGCGAGAGATTTATATTTCTGGTAAATACCTAATTTAAGAGTTAAAATTGCTATTCCTGAAAAATGCCATATCACTCTAAACCTTCCACTAATGAGCTGAACATATTAAAATCTCCTTCGACAAATATGATTTTACCACCTGCTCACTTTTCAAACTAAATGAATACATAAGTAAATGTCACATAAAAATGGCATTTCCAAAAGTTTAATCCATTCTGTTTGTTTCAGGTTAAAATATAAAAAACTTCCACCCTTTCAAAAGGAAAACTATACTCAAACTTAGCATAAGTGAAAGTATCAAGAGTTTTTAAATTATAGATCAACCAAAGCAGTGAGACAGGGACCTCTGCTGTTTAAAAAAATATAGTATATAGAAAATGTGAATAATTCTAGACAGGCTTATGCCTGTTCTTTCAAAAGCCCACTGCTTTTTCAATAATATAGGTTCTTTTGCAGGGAGGGAAGTATAATTTCCAAACATCACTTTTATTAAGATAAAGCAAAACTTAACTGCCAAATGGTTTTTAGTGGAAGCTTTTTAGTTGTAAACTGGTCAATTGCGGCTTTGTGAAATAACAGCTATTGAGAAATACCACTGAAAATATCCTAAATGTGTATTTTAAATTTCTACACCATAGAATATGATTCAAGATTAGCTCAGAGACTGATGCAAGCATCAAGAAAATATTGATTCATGTAATCTAGAACTCAATGTTACTTTTAACGTTTTCACAGTAAACTCTAACACTACCACCACCACCCCCCACCTCAAATACTATAAAGCCTTGTAAAGGAAAGAATTACAGTTCAGTGTCAAACCAAGAAGCTAAGCAAAGTTTGCAGGCTTAAAAGCAACTGTTTTCCATTCAGTACCAGGAGGCTTAGAGGGCCTCTTCCATACAAGCGGGGAGTTAACCATTGTTTTCTAGCAAGCCCAGAATAAGGTCCACACTTAACATCTTCCTATTCTCTTCTGACACTTAAAAGTTGGATCATTGTTCAGCACTTGTTTACAGCTACTCCTCAATAAACAGTTCTGTAAAGTAACTACTGCAACTATGTCACAGAGCAAGGTTCCTTGGCCACAGGCAGAACAAGCCAAAACACTGAGACTGGGAGGTTTGTGGCAAAAACAGGGCTTAACTCACAAGGCAGCCAAGGAGGAGACAGGACAGCAAATCTCAAAACTGGGGGGCTGGGGTATTCATGGGATAGCAGCAGGGCCTTCGGAGGAGGCCCGGGGAGCCTAGTGCCTTAGGGAAAGGCGATTGGGAACTGGTGTGGTAGGCGTCATAATTAGTTCTGTGCGTGCTAAGTTGCTTCGGTCGTGTCCAACACTTTGTAACCCTATGGACTATATAGCTAGCCCGCCAGGCTCCTCCTCTTGCCAGGATTCTCCAGGCAACAATACTGGAATGGGTTGCCATTTCCTCCTCCAGGGGATCTTCCCGACCCAGAAATGGAACTTATGTCTCCTGTGGCTCCTGCATTGCAGCCGGTTCTTCACCACTGAGTCAGACACGACTGAGCGACTGAACTGAACTGAACTTCATCATTGAGCCACCAAAGCCCAATTAGTTCTTCAAGGTGTAACTAAGATACATGTGATGAACAGGATCTGGGGCTTCCGAGGTGGCTCAGTGATAAAAAATCTGCCTGCAATGCAAGAGCCACAGGAGAGGTAGGTTCCATCCCTGAGTCGGGAAGACACCCTGGAGAAGGAAATGGCAACCTATTACAGTATTCTTGCCTGGAGAATCCCATGGACAGAGGAACCTGGTGGGCTTCAGTCCATGGGATCACAAAGAGTCGAACAGGACAACATACTGACTCAACAAGAACAAACAGGGTATAAGGGTGGAGTTGTCAGCCCTCTGATGTCAAAAGGTCACCAAGCCAGATACTTGCACATGGCCAGTTGGAAGGTCAGGGAGCCTACCCAGTCTTAATTAGCTCATCCATAAATAGACACAGCTGATTCCAATCTCCTGGAAAACAACTCTGAGCCTGCAAGTCTTTTGTGGCAAAAATTAAAAGGGAACTTGATGAGTGAAGCCTGGTAAAATGGATTTGACTAAATGATTAGCCAAGGTTTTGATGCTTTTGAACTGTGGAAGACTCTTGAGAGTCCCTTGGACTGCAAGAAGATGAAACCAGTCAATCCTAAAGGAAATCAATCCTGAATATTCATTGGAGGGACTGATGCTGAAACTCTAATACTTTCGCGACCTGAATCAAAGAGCCGACTCACTAGAAAAGACCCTATACTGGGAAAAATTGTAGGCAGGAGAAGGGGATGACAGAGGGCGAGGTGGTTGGATGGCATCACTGACTGGATTGACATGAGTTTGAGGAAGCTCCGGGAGATGGTAAAGGACTGGGAAGTCTGGCGTGCTGCAGACCGTGGGGTCGCAAACAGTAGGAGACGACTGAGCGACTGAACAACAAAGTTTTATATTCTGGGGAAGGGAATGGTAACCCACTCCAGTATTCTTGCCTGGAGAATCCCATGGACAGAGGAGCCTGGTGGGATACAGTCCATGGGCTGGCAAAGAGTCAGACACGACTGAGTGACTAACACAAGGTTTTATATGCATCTTTTGTTACATGCCATGGGAATCTTGTCCTAAGAAGAAATTCCATTTGACACTGACCACACCATGGTATCTTATATTTTTTGAATTTCATAATATCCTTAGAAGGAAAGAAAAGTTGTTCTGATTCTTCCTTTTTGCATAAAAGCGAGAGAAGACAGAAAGATCAAGTGATTTGCCCAAAATTGCACCGCTATGAAGGGGATTGTATTCCAGTCCTAGAGCCCAAATCAAAGGCAATTCCCCACCCGGAGCTTTCCCTAGCCAAACACACACACCATTAGTACAATGGGAGCACTCTGAAACTGTACTTTAAACTGCTGACGCACTGCTCCACTAATGTGTTTGGTTGTTATGACAACACCAAGTACAAACAACGGTTGGAAAGAGTTCATATAAAAGTTTTCACCGGAAAATCTCTGTATCCCAGAGCACAAGCGCGATAAAGAAGCTGTAGCCCGCGGGGTCACAACTGGGAAGTCCGGAAGACCTAGGCTTCTATCACTTTTGAAATACTAGGGAAGCTTCGCCGCGGGGAGGAGCCTAGCCAGGAGCCAACCTCTCACCTGCTCGCTGCTCATGGCTGCAAGGACGCGCTGGCGGCACCGGGTGGCTCCTGGATCCTTCCTGCCAGCGCCCCCACGAAACCCCTCGGAGAGAGATGCGAACCCCGGCCACACGGCAGTCTCTGCTCCCTCCGCTCGGGGGCCGTCTAGCGTCCCGGCTGCGTTCGTTGCTAAGCAACAGACCGGCGCACGTTCCTTTTCCGGTCATGGGGTGCTCCTGGGACCGCACTGTGGAACTAGCAGTGCGTTCCCGTGGGAGGCACTTTCCAAGGCGCTGGGTGGCACCTGAGCCAAACTGGTACTTCCGCAGCGGGTGCATTGAACAACTAAAGGCGGTGGGTGCTCCTCCTTCTGCCTGGAGAAGTAAATACCCTTTGATGACTATCACACTTTGGCAACCTCCTAACATAGCTGGGTGCTCCAGGTCCCTGCCTTAACTCCTGTTTTCCTATTTAACTTTGTGCCTAGAAGGTCTCAGAGGACTACTCATGGAATGAAATGATTGCAAATTTCACTGCTGATGTGGGCCAAAGTAGGAGAACAAAGCATGCAAAGTCTAGAACAAGTAAACACCTTTCTTCTATTTTCCATGGGTTTCCAACTCCCCTTGTTGACTTTTCCCACACACTGGAAAACTATCCCTTGGAAGAAATACCAGAAAAAGAGCCATCAAGAATTCATTTCAACCAACATTCCTGGATAGTCTACTGAATGAAAGATGCTGTGCTTGGCACTAGGAGTACAAAGTTACCAAGGTGCCATCCCTTCAGCACAGGCTAGGGGAGTACTGAAATAAGCAGTTAAAATGCAGTGCTCTCAACATGGAATTGCGGTCCTCAAGGAGAACACAAAATACAAACTTCTTAGTTTCCTCCTGAAAATGTGGAAGGGATGTGAAAAGTGCATAGCCAAACTGTGTTGAAACACAGAAAGCAGATTTTATATATATATATATATATTTATGCATACACACATGTGCACACATGTGTATATATATACACACATACATTCCAATCCCAAAGAAAGGCAATGCCAAAGAATGCTCAAATTACTGCACAATTGCACTCATCTCACAGTAATGCTCAAAATTCTCCAAGCCAGGCTTCAACAATACGTGAACCATGAACTTCCAGATGTTCAAACTGGTTTTAGAAAAGGCAGAGGAACCAGAGATCAGATTGCCAACATCCGCTGGATCATTGAAAAAGCAAGAGAGTTCCAGAAAAACATCTGCTTTATTGACTATGCCAAAGCCTTTGACTATGTGGATCACAGTAAACTGTGGAAAATTCTTCAAGAGATGAGAATACCAGACCACCTGACCTGCCTCTTGAGAAACCTATATGCAGGTCAGGAAGCAACAGTTAGAACTGGACATGGAACAACAGAGTGGTTCCAAATAGGAAAAGGAGTACGTCAAGGCAGTGTATTGTCACTCTGCTTATTTAACTTATATGCAGAATACATCATGAGAAATGCTGGGCTGAAAGAAGCACAAGCTGGAATCAAGATTGCCAGGAGAAATATCAATAACGTCAGATATGCAGATGACACCACCCTTATGGCAGAAAGTGAAGAAGAACTAAAGAGCCTCTTGATGAAAGTGAAAGAGGAGAGTGAAAAAGTTGACTTAAAGCTCAACATTCAGAAAATGAAGATCATGGCATCCAGTCCCATCACTTCATGGGGAATAGATGGGAAAACAGTGGAAATAGTGGCTGACTTTATTTTTAGGCTCCAAAATCAATGCAGACGGTGATTGCAGCCATGAAATTAAAAGACGCTTACTCCTTGGAAGGAAAGTTATAACCAACCTAGACAGCATATTAGAAAGATGAGACATTACTTTGACAACAAAGGTCCGTCTAGTCAAGGCTATGGTTTTTCCAGTGGTCATGTATGGATGTGAGAGTTGGACTATAAAGAAAGCTGAGTGCAGAAGAATTGGTGCTTTTGAACTGTGGTGTTGGAGAAGACTCTTGAGAATCCCTTGGACTGCAAGGAGACCCAACCAGTCCATCCTGGAGGAGATCAGTCCTGAGTGTTCTTTGGAAGGCCTGCTATTGAAGCTGAAACTCCAATACTTTGTCCACCTAATGTGAAGAGCTGACTCATTTGAAAAGACCCTGATGCTGGGAAAGATGGAGGGCAGGAGGAGAAGGGGATGACAGAGGATGAGATGGTTGGATGGCATCACCAACTCAATGGACATGGGTTTGGGTGGACTCCGGGAGTTGATGATGGACGGGGAGACCTGGTGTACTGTGGTTCATGGGGTTGCAAAGAGTCCGACACAAGTGAGCAACTGAACTGAACTGAATTGACACATACATACATACACACACACATACAGAGAGAGAAAGAGCCTTCCACGGTGGCACAAGTGATAAAGAACCCATCTAATAATGCAGGAGACTTCAGAAATGCAGGTTTGATCCTTGGGTCGGGAAGATCTCCTGGAGGAGGGCATGCAAACCCACTCCAGTATTCTTGCCTGGAGATTCCCACGGACAGAGGAGCCTGGCGGCTACAATCCGTAGAGTCACAAAGAGTTAGACAGGACTGAAGCAACTTAGCACACAGCATATAATAAAAGGCCCTAAACAAGGGTGGATGGCTGTTGGAATAACTGAAAGTAGTTCTGAAAGTTTGGAGAGTAGATGAGCAATTTAGAGAAAATCTGGAGATGAAACTGAGGTGACACGCAGGTGCTGTATTTTAAAGGCCTCTCTAAAACAGGATGTAATAGTGAAAAACAAATCTGACTCCATTTTGGATTTGTTTCTTTTAACTTTTGTGTTCTATTGTTTTCACTACAAGTTAAGAATGTTGTCTATAGCCTGAAATGCACAGGATAGCCCATTCTCAAGGCTCTGACCTGTAAAGGTGTAACAGTTTCCATTCATACAGAGAGTAAAAAAAAAAAAAAAAATGTTGCAGAACAGAAAATAACATTTGTGTTGTGGGAGCTTTCCAGGAACATCATGACCTGGTCTACCCGGACAGCTGCAAGAACAAAGAATTCTGACACCATGAAATTTGCAACAACAAGAACACCCTCTCACCTTTGAGTATAAAGAAGACTTGAATTCTAACTTGGTTAAGATGTTTCTCTGCAACACTAGTCCACCATCTTCCCTGTCTTCTGACTTTCCAAATAAAGTTGTTACCTTGCCCCCAACAACTTATGTCTCTATTGGCTTGTCATGTGGTGAATGGTATGAGCTTGGACTGAGTAAGAGTGCATGTATGTGCCAAGTAGCTTCAGTCATGTCCAACTGTTTGCAACCCTATAGACTGTAGCCCACCAGGCTCCTCTGTCCATGGGATTCTCTAGTCAAGAATACTTGAGTGAGTTGCCATTTTCTCTTCCAGCGGATCTTCCCAACCCAGGGATTGAACCATGTCTCTTACATCTCCTGTATTGGCAGGTGGGTTCTTCACTATTAGCACCACCTGGGAAGCCCCTCTAACAGTGGTATGGAGTTTAGACTTCAGGGATTAATGACTGCCATGGAAAATTGTTTTGTTCGGAAATAAGACCTCATCTTAAAATTCATAAGGTATTTCAAGGGGCCTGGAAGAGCTAGAATACTCTTGAAAAAGAACAAAATTGAAGGACTCACACTTCATAATATTGAAATTTAGTAAAAACCTACAGAATCAAAAGTGTTCAACAGATAGAGCTGGGAAAACTGGATACTCACATGTTAAAGAATGAAGCTGGCTTAACACTATATACAAAAATTAACTAAAAATGGATCAATGTCCTGAAGGTAACAGATAAAAATATGAAATTTTTAAAAGAAAACATAGAGAAAAATCTTTATGCTACTGGATTTGGCTATGGTTTCTTGGATATGAAACCAATTGCATAAGCAACAAAAGAAAAAATAGACAAACTAGACTTCATCAAAATTTAAAACACTCGTCCATCAAAAGACACTATCAACAAAGTGAAAATATACCCAACAGAAGGAAGCAAATATTTGCAAATCACACATCTGATAGGGATTAATAACCAGAATATATAGAGAATTTCTAAAACTCAACAGTAACAATCTGAGTTTTTAAAATGGCAAAGGATTCAATAAGACATTTTCCAAAACGAGATTTACAAATGGCCTATAAACATGTGAAAAGATGCTTGACTCACTAACCATCAGAGAAATGCAAATCAAAACCATGAGATATGGAAAGATGAAACACTTGGATATAGACGATATGGAAAGATTGGAACACTTTCACACTATTGGTGAGAATGCAAAATGGTGCAATCATTATGGAAAACGGTATGGCAGTTCCTTAAAAATTTAAAAATAGAATTACCATATGATCCATCAATTCCACTTCTGGTATTTTCCTAAAAGAATTGAAAGCACAAACATATGTGTACACCATGTTTATAGCAGCATTATGCACAATAACCCAGAAGGTGGAGGAAACCCAAGTGTCTATCAAAGGATGAATGAGTAAACAACATGTGGTAATACAATGGGAAAGTTTTCAGCATGTGCACACTAGTATTTATTTTTAAAAGTTATACAGGCACATGAAAAGTTCCCAAATAGAGCAAAATTTTACACGAAAATCTGTCTCCCTAGCATTCCTGACCCATCTTTCACCTCTCCAGAGACAACCAGTGTTACTACTTTCTTTGGCAGACCTTGAGAAATGTCTATACACAAACATATATATCTCTTTCATTTGCACAAATGCTTGCATACGACACAATCTATTCTGTAATTTGCTTTTCCTACTCTCAATATATCTCAGAGATGGATCCATATCAGGCACTCATTCTTTTTGATACTGCATAGTGTTCTGTTGCAGTTTCTCCACAATTTCTTAAACAATTCATTATTGATGGCCACAATAGTAATACATTCAGACTTAGGATGAAAGGAAATTCTGACACATGCTACAATATGGATGAACTACAAAGGCATTATGCTAACTAAAATTAGTCACAGAAGGACAAATATGCTATGCTTCTATCCACATAAGGTATACAGTCAATTTATATAAACAGAATGGTAGTTGTCAGGGGTTATGAGTAGGGGGAATGAGATACTATTTAGCAAAGGGTACAGAGCTTCCGCTTTGCAAGATGAAAAAAGTTCCAAAGATGAATGGCAGTGATAGATACACAAGGTGAATGTACTTAATGCCACTGAACTGTACACTTAAAAACGGTTTAAAAATATAAATTTTGTGTTATGTATATTTTACAATGACTAAATTCTTTTTTTAAAAAAGAAGAAAATTGAAGCCAAATGAGGAGGAGGAAGAGGAGAAATAACAGGATCATATTTGCATTTCTGAAAGAGCACACTAGCTTCATTATAGTGAAGAGGGAAATGTGAGGTGAAGGCAAGAAGGGGTCCTGATAGGAGGCTATTAGGAGAGTTCGCAGGAAATGATGGTGGCTAGAACTGGGCTCATAATGGAAGTAAAAGAGAGAAGTAGACAAATTCAAGAGATATTTAGGATGCGGTTTCATTAGAATGTGAATGCTTAAAATGGAGAAATAATGTTGAGGATCATTTTACTGCTTTGTATACCCATATGGAATGATGAGGTAGAGAAAAGAGGAAGAGAAGTGGGCTTTAAAGAGAAAGTGATGAGTCCAGTGAGGGACATGGCAACCATGAGACATCTGCAAGACACGCAAGTGCCCATATGGCCAGTAGATAATGTACATAGTTGGGGGATTTCCCAGGTGACATGGTGGTAAAGAATATGCCTACCAAAGTAGGAGATGCAAGAGACACAGGTTCCATCCCTGAGTTGGGACTATCCCCTGGGGTAGGATGTGGCAACCCACTCCAGTATTCTTGCCTAGAAGATTCCATGGATAGAGGAGCCTGGTGGGCTAATGTCCATGGGGTCACAAAGAACCACACACACCTGAGCACACAACTCATTATACATAGTAGTCAAAGCTCAGAAGATAGTTTGGGAACTAAGGACATGGATTTGAGACTCTATCATGTAAGTGATATTCAATCCATTCATCCATAGATGAGATGACCCAGGGAGTGTATAGAACAAGAACAGAGGAGAATCTAGTATAAAAAAGCAAACAATGTTAGACAGAAGGAAGCCTGGGAAGGAGAACTGAAAAGTGGCCAAAGAGAATTGAAAACTGAGAATATAGACTCATGAAAACCAAAGAGAAAAATATTTCAAGAAGGAGAATTTGGTCAATACTGTCAAATGCTTTGGCACATAGATTCAAAAGTATCCACTGGATAAAGCAATACAGATGTCAGTGGTGAATGTGGCAAAGGGATTTCAGGGGGATGTGGGTCCAGATACCAGAGGTGGGAGAATGAAGCGGGGGGAGACTGTCAGTTTAGACAAACATTTGAGTTATGAACAAGTGAGATAGAGTGGGGATTGTGGGAAGGTATGGATGCTGCTGCTGCTGCTAAGTCGCTTCAGTCGTGTCCAGCTCTGTGCGACCCCATGGATTGCAGCCTACCAGGCTTCTCCGTCCATGGGATTCTCCAGGCAAGAACACTGGAGTGGGTTGCCATTTCCTTCTCCAAGAAGGTATGGATACAAAGACCTTATTTTTTCAAACAGGAGTGTTTTGCTTCTATTTTATGAAAATAGTAAGGGAGAGGATGAAGATGAAGGAAAAGTTAAAAGGAGATAGAATTACTTCCAGATGAAGAGACACCTTGTAGGACACCCATAAAAGTAAGAAGGATGAATGGAGATGTGGGTGGTGGTGTGGGTGTGGGTGTTGACTACACCAGTTTGCTGGTGTGTAGTCGGGGGGGCATTTCCAAAAGTGAGTTTCATTTTCTTTGTGATGTAGAAAGTAAAATCACTTGAAAAGAACTAGATGAAAAGTAGATGTCAGGGGTTAAAGGAAAATTTAAGTGAAACAGAGAAGTTTTGAAATGACTACTTGGAAGAAAAGGGAAGAGAACAAAAGCAATCGGGGAAATTTAGGAAAGACCCAGATGAAGCTGAAGCCACTGAATTAGTGACAGAAACCTACACTCCAAAGATGTTCAACAGACCAGGCTCAGGCTCAGAAAAGAAAAACACATTTCCCAGGCTGGTATGTCAGCAGGATGACTTTTGACTCACAGACAGACTAAAGAAAGAAGCAGACAGGGCACTCAAGATTGGCAGGTGCCAGGCTTAATAAACCAGGGAACTTACACATGAGACTTGTCTTGGGTGCTCACAAGATGCGTAGATCTCTGCACATACCTGCCAGTATCTTCAGTTTATATAGAGGCATTAATAGGGTTCAGTCACATAGATATGGTCCAAGTAGTCTCAACAATGCATTGCTCTATAAGACTGTGTCTTTGAAAACAGCTCCCACTGTGAGAACAGAAGAACATACATTTCAAGGACAGGGGAGCAGGTGGGGAGCCTCTGATTGCCTGGGTCCACCTTATGGGTCAACTTGCAGTCACATGCTCTCAATGACCTCCAGCAACAACAGAACAAGAGAATGGGGCATCTGATAAGAGAGAAGTTGAAATAATCTTGAACCTAAAATAAGTAGAGGAGAAAGGGCTGTTGAATAGACTAGGTGGTGGTCTTCATGAGGGTAACACATTGGGACCCACTAACCATCAAAGCAGAAAGGATAGGAATGAGGGTGTTGACTACTGACTGTCATTTCAGAAATCACGCAATTCCAGGTATTGACAAGGTCCCCATAGCCATAGACACAGATGATGGAAGTAAAGGACTTTGGCCATGGGTGATCAAGGAACTAAGTTGCTAAGACTATGCTTGTTCCCCTGAATGTTGAAGTAGCAGAGTGGAAAGGAAAACCATGAGCGAGTCCTCAATGAATGAAGCAGGAGACAAGAAGAGCAGGTGCTATGAACCTAAAATTAGTTAAGATTTTTTTTTTTTTTTACTAGAAAACAGAGAATAAATGCTGAAGACCCCTTCTCCTGAACTTGGGATGTGGAAGAATTGAAAATCCCACATAGGAAAAAAATCTTCAGGGAGAGACAAACTTCAGTCAAAACCTGGAGGTAGGGGTAAGGTTCAGAGACTGGGGAAAGGTGTAGGATGCTTTCATAGCCCCAGGGCACAATGAAAAGATCTGAATACTCGTAGATTAATGGAAGGTTGAGTCAGCCAAAGAGAAGAAAAAAAAAAATGTAGAAAGTAAGAATATGAGAAACAAACTGAAAAAACAAACAAACAAACAAAAAAAAAGCTTTAAGTGCTCACATCACTGGCAGTAACCAAAAGATATACAGAGGTGTGATTGATTTAGTAACCGGCCTGTATGTGCCTGCTAAGTTGCTTCAGTCGTGTCCAACTCTTTGTGACCCTATGGACTATAGCCCACCAAGCTACTCTGTCCATAGGATTCTCCAGGTAAGAATACTGCAGTGGGTTGCCATTCCCTCCTCCAGGGGATCTTCCCAACCTGGGGATTGAACTCAGTCTACCTGCATCTCCTGCATCACAGGCGGATTCTTTACCCACTGAGCCACCTGGGAAGCCCAGTGACCACCACGCTGCTGCTGCTGCTAAGTCGCTTCAGTCGTGTCCGACTCTATGCGACCCCATAGACGGCAGCCCACCAGGCTCCCCCGTCCCTAGGACTCTCCAGGCAAGAACACTGGAGTGGGTTGCCATTTCCTTCTCCAATGCATGAAAGTGAAAAGCGAAAGTGAAGTCACTCAGTCCTGTCCCACTCTTCGTGACCTCATGGACTGCAGCCTACCAGACTCCTCCTCTCATGGGGTTTTCCAGGCATGAGTACTGGAGTGGGTTGCCATTGCCTTCTCTGAGCGACCACCCTACACGCTGACGAACTAATCCCAATAGCTCCCAGGTGTTTAGAAGGAATTAGGGTAATTGGTAGAATCCCTGTACCAACTGGATTGCTTCATGGAGGGCACTTGTCTACAGGTCAGTGAGAGACAGAAGGAATTACAGCAATCATCTAGACAGAGGTGAACCTGGAAAAGTCAGTGACTGAACTGAACTGAACACTTTCCCCATGTGCAAATTTTTCTTCTTCGGTCTTCTGCTGTCTCACGGTCCGTTCACCCTCAACTCAAAAACCATAATTGAAAGAAGCATCAGGGAATTCTGACCTTCTACATTGCCTTCATTTCTAGCTCCCCATGGGGTCAATCTCTCATTGGCAAAATTCTGTTTCTAAATTTGTCTTCTGTTGTGCACCTTGCCAGAATCATGGAAAGAAATACTTTTTTAAAACTTGGCAAAGAGAGTTCTTTTGTATTTGTCACATTGTGATCCAGTGACACTAGTAATAAAGAACCCACCTGCCTATACAGGAGATGCAGGAGACACAGGTTCAATCCCTGGGTCAGGAAGATCCCCTGGAGGAGGGCATGGCAACCCACTCCAGTATTCTTGCCTGGAGAATCCCAGGGACAGAGGGGCCTGACAAGCTGCAGTCCATGGGTCTGCAGTCCATGGGTCTATGTACAAAGAGTTGGATGCGACTGAAGCGACTTAGCACACAGCACACAGCACACACGTGATCCCTGTCAAGCAAGAGGAATGTGGCTCCTGGCACTGAATTCCCATGGTAGTTCTCATAGCAGTCAGTAATGTCACCAAGTAGACTGTAGCTGAGATATAATCTCTGTCTTCACCATTCAGGTTAAGGCAGGCTCAAAACCCTGACATATTTCCAAAAATATTAGGAATAAGTTTTTGATTAGATGAGTTGGACCATAGGACTCCTCAAAAGTTACAGAAAGACACTTTATCACTCCTGTTATTTGTCTCCTTGAAAGACTGCATCATGCAATTACTTAGTGCTTAATTTGGGTAGCATGATCTATAGGCTTTTGACTTACTAATCTACAAAGATGGAAGTCGTATAAGAGAAGGCATCTGGGAATAGAAGCTGGTTACTTCAGTTTAACCAAATATGAAAGACCACATGAAGAAGAGAAGTTGACTTGCTGATACTTTGGTTCCTGGAGTGTCAAGATCAGTTGCCTTTATGACCTTGTGTTTTCTTTGATGGTTTGGGTATTTTTTTGCTAAAATGATTTTATTAGACATGAACAAATGCTTGCTTAAGGATTTTATGCCCAAATTTGTTCTGGTTCTAAGGCAATCTTTTATGAGAAGATATTTTATTTTCCTTTCAAATATATTATGTAAGTTTATGCTGCTGAGTTCTGACTTAAGTTATTTGTTACTACTCATCTTTTCATCTTCCACTTCTGAAACTGTAACATGTGTGAAAGGAAGGAGTGTGAGTTACACATGTTCCTTTTGAGGAGGTGTGACAGCTTTTTATGATTGTGGGGCATGGTATGAGGCTGAGAAAATCAAGTGTACAACTTAAAGCAGAGCTCAGAATACCATATTCTCTGCCCATGCCTTTTTTTCTTTATGAACCTGTACTCATCCTCATCTTGCCCAGTGGACAAATATGTCTTGAACACCAGCTATGGGCCAAGGACTGTTCTAGGCTTGAGAGAGACAGTGGGGCAGCCAAGACCTTGGCTCCTGTTCTCATAAACAAAAAGAGACAACTAGCACGACAAAATAGGTATATTAATCAATTACTTATTTCAGATGGTGAAAGTACACAAAATGAAACAGGGTAATGAGACAGACTTGCAGTCAAGGAAATTCTCTCTGAGGAGGAGACATTTAAACTGAGACTTGAATGACAAAAAGGAACTGGCCTTTCAAAGATGTCAGGAGTGAGTTTCCCAGGTAATGGATGAACCCGAATGTGAGAATGAATGTGACATATTCAAGGGCCTGAAGAAGGCCAGGAACAAAGTGAAGAAGGATCTTATTTTAAACAGGTGGAGAAACTGTGAATTGAAATGGGGTGGGAGTGGAAGCAGGAAGGCCAGTTAGGAGCCTCTTGGGGTTTTGACTTCCCTGGTGACTCCGACAGTAAAGTATCTGCCTGCAAGGCAGGAGACCTGGGTTCGATCCCTGGGTTGGCAAGATCCCCTGGAGAAGGGAATAGCAACCCACTCCAGTATTCTTGCCTGGAGAATTCCATGCACAGAGGAGCCTGGAGGGGTCACAGAGAGTCAGACACAGATAACACTTTTACTGGGGTAGGTCAGGGAAGTAACAGTGGTGCTCAAATTTGGAGAAAGTAGTGGATATGGAGAGAAGGGATATATTTGGGAGAAAACCCCAGTAGGACTTTCTGATAGACAAGATGTAAGTAATAAGACTAGGCTGAAATGACTGGGTTTTTTTGTTTGTCTGGCTACTTGTTTGTTTTGGTCTGAGCTGCTTGGTAGATGGTAGTGCATTTAACTGAAAGAGGGAAAGCAGGGGTGGGGAGACACATGCTGGACAGTGCAAGAAAATTTAAAAAAACACTGGATTTTCAAACACAGTAAATGTAAGATGCCTATTAGCCATCCAAGTGAGACACTGAGGACACTGAAAGCTATACAACTCTGGGTACAGCTCTGGGCAAGGGACAGATTAGAAGTTCAGCCATAGGCAGATGGTAACTGAAGCCATGAGATTGAAAGGAATCGAGTGAGACAGAGTAAACAGACACAAGAAAGAAAGGTGGTCCAAGGATCAAGCCCCAAGGCTCTCATATTCTCTTTCCGAAAACTAGGAATTTAAAAATTACATACTCTGTCAACCCTTTAACAGAGTTATGCAAGAACAAAGAGTTCCAGCAGATATCCTAGATACAAAAGAATCCTATGACATTTGGTTGACAATTCATGCATGTGGTATTTGTTTGTGAAAATACCGAGCTATATATGGACCAATTCCCATAAAAACGAGTGACGATGCTGCTTTATTACCACACATTGACCTTCGACTAATCACAACCAGATCTGGAAAAACACAAAGTGATGGCACTTGGTTTCTTCGAACACTAGAGGGAGATATATACAGCTGCAAATCAGAGAGAGGAAAAACTTTTTTTCCTGTACAATTAGTCTTTTACCATAGAATATTAAAAATTTTGATATTCTTGCAATCATTGATAAATTAATCATATCTTAACAGTAAAATAAATTACACATGTTTGGAAAGTAACCCAATTTCTCTGTTAAACCAGGTTTTGCTGAAAAGTTATTTCATATATGTTTATTATATACTATATTTTCCAGTGACATCTTAATCATTTTTCTCTTGGGCAAAGTGAAGCAATAATACAGAATTCAGGCCATTTTTATTTAGACAAGCATCCGTTCTTCCTCCCAAGGAATTCTGGCAGTGCTCACTGTAATCTGAAGTGTCAAAAGCTTTGACTCTGGGCCTTATGTCTGTGGACGCTGGGAACGTGCTGTACTTCATTACGTTCAGTGTTTCTCAGGTGACTTAAAGGTCATCGGCACCGACTTCATTCTGGGCTTTTTATTTGCCCAATAAAATGCTCTTCAACTTTGCTAGGTAATCGCATAGATATGTAGTGTTTTCATGATTGCTTGGGGCAGCTAGAAAACTTTCCCTGTATTTACTTTGGTAATCTTTCCAAGGAACATACTCTAGAGTGTCCTCTTTTCCTGATCAAAGGTTGAATATGAGCCTGATCCAACAACTCTCAGCCTACCAAATACTTTCTTTGACCTTGTAACTAATTTAATAAGTCCTCCTTTCTGTAACTTCAACACTGAAATGCTTCTGGTAATTGAAGCAGGTAAAAATATCTTTTCTATTCATAGAGAAGGAATCTAGTATAGGAAAAGAAGTGATTTTCTGAAATCAAACTGGTGTGAATCCTGACTTTGGATGGATGTTAATTAAATGTATTGAAGTGATCATTTCAGACATATATCAAATCATTATGCTGAACAACTTAAACCAATGTTATGTGACAATTATATCTCCAAAAAAAAATCATAACTTCATCTCTACTGGTGGTGAAGGCAAACATTACTTTGCATTTCTGAACTGTTATTTTCTTTTCTCTAAATTGAAATCACAACCTTTTAGAATTGTGAAGCTGATTCAGATATTGTAGGGAAAGCATCTAGCTTAGCTCCTTGGGAAAAAATCAAGCATTCCAAGTTCCCTGGGTCTCCCTCTCCTTCCATGTGAAATGCTCTTTAAAAAACACTGTAAATCGTATATTCACATATTGCATGCTATGAGGCATTGGTCAAGTGCTGGGGTTGTGTACAGAATGTGACCTGAGCTGCATCACAGCTATATTGTCCTGTGCTCTACAGGACAAGGATATATATAGGACCTTTCCATGTGATCAACCACTCCTAAATATGGGCCCGTGAGTCAGGAGAGCAGAGGTGGCATTGGAAGTCTGCTGAGGACTGCTGTCCCTGGAGGAATGCCTTCCCTTTTCCCTCCACAAGTGTAGATTCCACCTCCCCACTCCCATGAAGGTCCACTTCAGATCCTCCTTTTTCCAAGAGATATTCCCTGCCTAAATAAACTCACCTCTCCAAACACCTCTAACATTTACCCAATTCAATCATCTGGCAATTCATGCCTGGCATTCATACTTAAACATTTCATTTACACGCCTCTCCCCAGCCAGGTAGGTTCTTAAAAGGCACAGTTGATATTATGTCGTATTTTGTAGTGCTTAACTTTCTGTCATAGTGCTCTACATGAGGTAGGCTGTGTTTAGATGCATTTCCATGTCAGTTTGCGTTCAGTTTACTTTGTGGTATGCAGCTTGACAATGAAACTCATTCACATTAACTGTGTAAGTAGTTTAGATCATTCTGAAGACAACATCTGAAATTTATCTCTTCTATTTAAACCGTAGATTCATAAAAAGAAAGAATCCAAAAGCATAACATTAGGCTTACATTTGTACCATATACTCTGGTATCTCTGCCATGATTTTTGATGAGTATTCATTTTCATTTGGAACAGATTAGTTACCATGATGTAATGATTATCACTCACAGATAAAGCAGAGTATATGATAAATACTTTCATCACCAGCAAGCCATTTTTAAAAAACTCTTTGTCAAATCTTATTAACAGTAAGTAAAAGTATGAGTGGTAATGTGACACCTGTAAAACTCTGAGAGTTGGCATTCATGACTCCATTTTTACATACATAGAATGGAAACAGACAATGAAATTTTATCATTATTTTTCTTTTTAATTTTTTTATTGAAGGATAATTGCTTTACAGAATTTTGTTGTTTTCTCTCAAACCTCAACATGAATCAGCCATAGGTACATATATCCCCTCCCTTTTGAACCTCCCTCCCAACTCCCTCCTCATTCTACCCCTCTAGGTTGATACAGAGCCCCTGTTTGAGTTTCTTGAGCCATACAGCAAATTCCTGTTGGCTATCTATTTCACATATGGTAATGTAAGTTTCCAGGTTACTCTTTCCATACATCTCATCCTCTCCTCTCCTCTCCCCATGTCCATAAGTCTATTCTCTATGTCTGTTTCTCCACTGCTGCCCTGTAAATAAATTCTTCAGTACCATTTTTCTAGATTCCATATACGTACATTAGATTACAATATTCTTTCTCTTTCTGACTCACTTCACTCTATATAATAAATTCTAGGTTCATCAGAACTGACTCAAATGCATTCCTTTTTATGGCTGTGTATATATACCAAAACTTCTTTATTCATTCATCTGTAGATGGACATCTAGGTTGCTTCCATGTTCTAGCTATTGTAAATAGTGCTGCAATGAGCAATGGGATACATGTGTCTTTTTCAACCCTGGTTTCCGCAGGGTATGTGCATAGGAGTGAGATTGCTGGGTCATATGGTGATTTTATTCCTAGTTTTTTAAGGAATATCCATACCATCTTCCATAGTGGCTGTATCAGTTTACATCCCCATTAATAGTGCAGGAGCGTTCCCTTTTCTCCACACCTTCTCCAGCGTCTACTGTTTGTAGAACTTTTTGATGATGGCCATTCTGACCAGTATGAGGTGACATATATTGTGGTTTTGATGTGCATTTCTCCAATAATGAGCAACGTTGAGCATCTTTTCATGTGTTTGTTAGCCATCTGTATGTCTTCCTTGGAGAAACGTCTGTTTAGGTCTTTTCCCCACTTTTTGATTGGGTTGTTCATTTCCTGGCATTGAGTTGTATGAGCCGCTTGTATATTTTGGAAATTACTCCTTTATCAGTTGTTTCATTTGCTATTATTTTCTCCCATTCTGAGGGTTGTCTTTTCACCTTGCTTAGAGTTTCCTTTGCTGTGCAAAAGCTTTTAAGTTTAATCAAGTCCCACTTGTTTACTTTTGTTTTTATTTCCATTACTCTAGGAGGTGGGTCATAGAGGATCTTGCTTTGATTTATGTCACCAAGTGTTCTGCCTATGTTTTCCTTTAAGAATTTTACAATTTCTGGTCTTATGTTTAGGTTTTTAATCCATTTTGAGTTAATCTTTGTGTATGGTGTTAGGAAATGTTCTAATTTCATTCTTTTACATGTAGCTGTCCAGTTTTACCAGTACCATTTATTGAACAGGCTGTCTTTGCCCCATTGTATATTCTTGTCTCCTTTGTCAAAAATAAGGTACCCATAGGTGCATGGGTTTATTTTTGGGCTTTTTATCTTGTTCCACTGGTCTATATTTCTGCTTTTGTGCCAGTACCATACTGTCTTGATGACTGTAGCTTTGTAGTATAATCTGAAGTCAGGAAGGTTGATTCCTCCAGCTCCACTCTTCTTTCTCAAGACTGCTTTGGCTATTCAGGGCCTTTTGTGTTTCCATATGAATTGTGAAATTTTTTGTTCTAGTTCTGTGAAAAAGGCCATTGGTAATTTGATAGGGACCGCACTGAATCTGTAGATTGCATTTGCTTGTATAGTCATTTTCAAAATATTGATTCTTCCTACCCAGGAACATGGAATATCTCTCCATTTGTATATGTCATCTTTGATTTCTTTAGTGTCTTATAATTTTCTTTGTACAGTTCTTTTGATTTCTAAGGTAAGTTTATTCCTAGATATTTAATTCTTTTTGTTGCAATGGTGAATGGGATTGATTCCTTAATTTCTCTGATTTTTTATTGTTAGTATATAGAAATGCAAGTGATTTCTGTGTATTGATTTTGTAATCTGCAACTTTGCTAGATTCACTGATTAGCTCTAGTAATTTTCCAATACTATCTTTAGGGTTTTCTATGTACAGTATCATGTCATCTGCAAACAGTGAGAGCTTTACTTCTTTTCTGATCTAGATTCCTTTTGTTTCTTTTTCTTCTCTGATTGCTGTAGCTAGGACTTCCAGAACTATGTTGAATAATAGTGGTGAAAGTGGACACCCTTGTCTTGTTCCTGATCTTAGGGGGAATGCTTTCAGTTTTTCACCACTGAGAATAATGTTTGCTGTAGGCTTATCATACATGGTCTTTACTATGTTGAGGCAGTTTCCTTCTATGCCCATTTTCTGAAGAGTTTTAATCATAAAGGGATGCTGAATTTTGTCAAAGGCTTTCTCTGCATCTATTGAGATTATCACATGGTTTTTATCTTTCAATTGTTAATATGGTGTATCACATTGATTTATTTGCATATTTTGAAGAATCCTTGCATTCCTGGAATAAGCCCAACTTGATCATGGTGTATGAACTTTTTGATGTGTTGCTGAATTCTGTTTGCTAAAATTTTGTTGAGGATTTTTGCATCTATGTTCATCAGTGATGTTGGCCTGTAGTTTTCTCTTTTTGTGTTGTCTTTGTCTGGTTTTGTTATCAGGGTGATTGGCCTCATAGAATGAGTTTGGAAGTCTTCCTTCCTCTGCAATTCTTTGAAAGAGTTTTAGAAGGATAGGCATTATCTTTTCTCTAAATGTTTAATAGAATTCTCCTGTGAAACCATTTGATCCTGGGCTTGTGTTTTTGGGAGATTTTCAATCACAGCTTCAATTTCAGTGCTTATAATTGTGTTGTTCATAATTTCTATTTCTTCCTGGTTCAGTTTTGGGAGATTGAAATTATCTAAGAATCTGTCCATTTCTTCCATTCTTCCAGGTTTTCCATTCTATTGCCATATAGTTGTTCATAATAGTCTCTTATAATTCTTTATGTTTCTGCATTGTCTGGTGTAACCTCTCTTTTTTCATTTCTAATGTTGTTGATTTGATTGTTCTCTCTTTTTTCCTTGAGTCTGGCTAAAGGTTTGTCAATTTTGTTTATCTTCTCAATGAAAAAGCTTTTAGTTTTATTAATCTTTACTCTTGTTTCTTTCATTTTTTTTTCATTTATTTCTGCTCGGATCTTTATTATTTCTTTCCTTCTACTGATTTTGTGGGGAGGGGGGGGTTTCCTTCTTTTTCCAGTTGTTTTAGGTAAAGTTGGGTTGTCTATTTGATGTTTTTCCTGTTTCTTGAGGTAGGATTGTATTGCTATAAACTTCCCTCTTAGAACTGCTTTTGGGGTATCCCATAGGTTTTGAGTTGTCATGTTTTCATTGTCATTTATTTCTACAAATTTTTTTATTTCCCTTTTGATTTCTTCAGTAACATGTTGGTTATTTAGAAACGTGCTGTTAATCTCCATTTGTTTGTGTTTCTAACAGTTTTTTTTTCTGTAATTGATGTCTAGTCTCATAGCATTGTCATCAGAGAAGATGCTTGATATGATTTCAATTTTCTTAAATTTACTGAGGTTTGATTTGTGACACAAGATGTGGTCTATCCTGGAGACTGTTCCATGTGCACTTGAGAAGAACGTGTATTCTTCTGCATTTGGATGGAATGTCTTGAAGCTATCAATGAGATCCATTTCATCTAATGTATCATTTAAGACTTTTGTTTCCTTATTAATTTTCTGTTTTGATGATTTGTCCATTGCTGTGAGTGGGGTTTTAAAGTCTCCTACTATTATTGTGCTATTGTAAATTTCTCCTTTTATGTCTGTTAGTGTTTGTCTTCGGAGAAGGCAATGGCACCCCACTCCAGTACTCTTGCCTGGAAAATCCCATGGATGGAGGAGCCTGGTAGGCTGCAGTCCATGGGGTTGCTAAGAGTCAGACACGACTGAGCGACTTCACTTTCACTTTTCACTTTCATGCATCAGAGAAGGAAATGGCAACCCGCTCCAGTGTTCTTGCCTGGAGAATCCCAGGGACGGTGGAGCCTGATGGGCCGCCGTCTATGCGATGGCATAGAGTCGGAAACGACTGAAGCGACTTAGCAGCAGCAGTGTTTGTCTTATGTACTGAGGTGCTCCTATGTTGGGTGCATTGATATTTACAATTGTTATGTCTTCCTCTTGGATTGATCCCTTGATCATTATGTAGTGTCCTTGCTTATCTCTTGTAATCTTTATTTTAAGGTCTGTTTTGTCTGATATGAGGATTACTACTCTAGCTTTCTTTTGCTTCCCATTTGCATGGAATATATTTTTCCATCCTCTCACTTTCGGTCTATATGCATCTTGATGTCTGTAGTGGGTTTTTTGTAAACAGCATATATATGGGTCTTGTTTTTGTATCCATTCAGCCAGTCTGTGTCTTTTATTTGGCACACTTAATCCATTTACATTCAAAGTAATTATTGATATAACAAAGGTTCATCTAGTCAAGGCTATGGTTTTTCCACTAGTTCTGGATGAATGTGAGAGTTGGACTATAAAGAAAGCTGAGCACTGAAGAATTGATGCTTTTGAACTGTGGTGTTGGAAAAGACTCTTGAGAGTCCCTTGGACTGCATTGAGATCCAACCAGTCCATCCTAAAGGAAATCAGTCCTGGGTGTTCACTGGAAGGACTGATGTTGAAGCTGAAACTCCAATACTTTGGAAGGGGACGACAGAAGTTGAGATGGTTGGATGGACTCACCAACTCAATGGACATGAGTTTGGGTGAACTCTGGGAGCTGGTGAAGGACAGGGAGGCCTGAAGTGCTGTGGTTTGTGGGGTTGCAAAGAGTTGGACACGACTGAGTGACTAAACTGAACTGATGTTCCTATTGCCATTTTCTTAATTGTTTGGGGTTGATTTTGTAGATCTTTTTTCTTCTCTTGTATTTCTTGACTATATAACTCCCTTTAACATTTGTTGTAAAGCTGGTTTGGTGGTACTGAATTCTCTTAACTTGTGCTTGTCTGAAAAGCTTTTTATTTCTCCATCAGTTTTGAATGAGATCATTGCTGTGTACAATAACTTGGTTATAGATTTTTCCCTTTCAATTCTTTAATTATAGCCTGCCATTCCTTTCTGGTCTGCAGAGTTTCTGCTGAAAGATCAGCTGTTAAGTGTATGGGGTTTCCCTCATATGTTATTTGTTGCTTCTCCCTTGCAGCTTTTAATATTCTTTCTTGGTGTTTAGTCTTTGTTAGTTTGATTAGTATGTGTCTTAGCATGTTTCTCCTTTGGTTTATCCTGTGTGGGACTCTGTGCCTCTTGGACTTGGTTGACTATTTCCTTTTCCATGGTGGGGAAATTTTCAACTATAATCTCCAAAAATTTTCTCATTCCCTTTCTTTTTCTCTTCTTCTTCTGGGACCCTTATAATTCAAATGTTTATGTGTTTAATATTGTCCCAGAGGTCTCTGAGACTATCCTCAGTTCTTTTCATTCTTTTTACTTTATTCTGCTTTTCAGAAGTTATTTCCACCATTTTATCTTCCAGCTCACTAATTCATTTTTCTGCTTCAGATACTGTGCTATTGATTCCTTCTATAGTATTTTAATTTTAGTAATCGTGTTGTCTGTCTCTGAATGCTTATTCTTTAATTCTTCTAGGAATGCTTATTCTTTAATTCTTCTAGGTCTTTGTTAATTGATTCTTGCATTTTCTCCATTTTGTTTTTAAGGTTTTTTATTATCTTTACTATCATTATTCTGAATTCTTTTTCTGGTAGTTTGCCCATTTCCTCTTCATTTATTTGGACTTCTGTCTTTCTAGTTTGTTCCTTCATTTGTGTAGTATTTCTCTGTCTTTTCATATTTTTTTTTTAATGTATTGTGTTTGAGGTCTCCTTTTCCCAGCCTTCAAGGTTGGATTCTTTCTTCCTGTTGGTCTACGCTTTTAAGGTCGGTCCAGTGGTTTGTGTAAGCTTTGTATAGAGTGAGATTTGTGCTGAGTTTTTGTTTGTTTGCTTGTTTTTCCTCTGATGGGCAAGGCTGAGTGAGCTGGTAATCCTGTCTGCTGATGATTGGGTTTGTATTTTTGTTTTGTTCATTGTTTAGACGAGGCATCCTGCACAGGGTGCTACTGGTGATTGGGTAATGCCGGGTCCTGTATTCAAGTGGTTTCCTTTGTGTGAGTTCTCACTATTTGATACTCCCTAGGGTTAGTTCTCCAGTAGTCTAGGGTCTTGGAGTCAGTGCTCCCACTCCAAAGGCTCAGGGCTTGAACTCTCCCCCCTCAGTGTACATAGAGGCAGCAATGAGACTGTTCCTATCATTATTATTCAAACTGCAGAATAAAAGGGTGCTGAAGCTGGAATAAGGATGCTCTTCAAGGTCATAGTGGATAAAGACTCACCCATGAAATGAATCACCTCTTCCCCAAGTGTCAGACCATAATACAAGAAAGTCATTGTCCTAAATCTTTACTGAGCAGCTCTGTGATGTGATCCACATGCAATGTGGCTCTGTTTTAGGCTGGCCCCATTCCCTTTAAGGAGCGCCTAGACAAGGTTCCATGTTCCTCAAACAAACACTACAGGAATGTGCCTTCAAATACTAAATATTATAATGGAAGCAACATTATTTTCAAATGAGTGATATGGTAATTATTTCCTAAAGAATACTCAGGTAAATGTTACAGCTTTTAAAAAATAAATGCAGAAAAAAATATGGAAGCAGAAACCTTCCCCCTCTTTTTAATCATTCACAAGTCTCTTAGATGCTGACTCAAACATTTAATTGATATTATCTTATAATTCTACACCATTTTTCCCTCCTTTCATATACAATTCCTTAAATGAGTGGTCTTTACCCATTTACTCCATTTTCCAGTTCTTGCCACTTGATCTCTTTGAAAATCTTCTATACTCTGGCTTCTATTTTCTCAGTCCATTCAACTAGACTAATATCATCAATTGACCTTGACCCACATTTCATTTTTCTTAACTACTATTCAGAATTGGAGAAAGAAATGGTGACCCATCCTGTATTCTTGCCTGGAGAGCCCCATGGACAGAGGAGTCTGGAGGGCTACAGTCTATGGGGTCTCAAGAGTCAGATATGACTTAGTGACTAAACTAAAACTGCCACTATTCAGAATGCGATGTTGCTAATTACTTCCTGCTTAAAGTGCTCTCCTTCGTGATCTTGTGTGACTGCCCAGCCTCCTTTCAGTTCTCTCATGCTTTTCTGGCTCTTCTTTGCTTGTCCATCCAATTGTAAGTATTCCTTAAAGTTCAGAGGGTCCCCTCACCCTTCAGATCTCAGACCAATGGTTCATCTCCTCTTAAAGCTTCTTCATCACCTTAAGGATTGTGGCTCCCAAGTCTGTGACCCCTGCTATGTTCTCTGTCACTTGAACATCTATCTATGTCCAATGATCCACATGAATTTTCCCTTTTAATGTAATTCTGTCCAGAGCTACAGAAACAAAACTGATCTTCTCTTCAGTTTTTTTTCATTTTTTCTTCAGTCTGTACTCAGTATCTTGAGTTCATCTTGGTTTTCTCCTTGTCCTCCAAATCCTGTCCATTTCTGTCATTACTTTTCCACAGAAAGTCTTACAGATCATTTATTTTTTCTAATCCTACTGCAACTGTTTAAATCCACACTCCAAACACTCAGGTAACTGTATCAGTCTTTAAATTGGGGCTCTTTGGTTGGTTTGTTTCTTTTGTTTGCTTTGGTCCCTAGTCTATCCTATCAATTCAGTTCAGTCGCTCAGTTGTGTCTGACTCGTTGTGACCCATGAATTGCAGCACGCCAGGCCTCCCTGTCCATCACCAACTCCCAGAGTTTACCCAAACTCATGTCCATTGAGTCAGTGATGCCATCCAGACATCTTATCCTCTATCGTCCCCTTTTCCTCCTGCCCCTATTCCCTCCCAGCATCAGGGTCTTTTCCAATGAGTCAACTCTTCACATGAGGTGGCCAAAGTATTGGAGTTTCAGCTTTAGCATCAGTCCTTCCAATAATACCCAGGACTGATCTCCCTTAGGATGGACTGGTTAGACAAGGGACTCTCAAGAGTCTTCTCCAACACCACAGTTCAAAAGCATCAATTCTTCAGCTCTCAGCTTTCTTTACAGTCCAACTCTCACATCCATACAGGACCACTGGAAAAACCATAGCTTTGACTAGATGGGCCTTTGTTGGCAAAGTAATGTCTCTACTTTTGAATATGTTATGTAGGTTGGTCATAACTTTCCTTCCAAGGAGTATGTATCTTTTAATTTCATGGCTGCAATCACCATCTGCAATGATTTTGGAGACAAAAAAAAATAATAATAAAGTCTGACACTGTTTCCACTGTTTCTCTATTTGCCATGAAGTGATGGGATCAGATGCCATGATCCTAGTTTTCTGAATGTTGAGCTTTAAGCCAACTTTTTCACTCTCCTCTTTCACTTTCATCAAGAGGCTTTTTAGTTCCTCTTCACTTTCTGCCATAAGGGTAGTATCATCTGCATATCTGAGGTTATTGATATTTCTCCCGGCAATCTTGATTCCGGCTTGTGCTTCTTCGAGCCCAGCGTTTCTCATGATGTACTCTGCATAGAAGTTAAATAAGCAGGGTGACAATATACAGCCTTGATGTACTCCTTTTCCTATTTGGAACCGGTCTGTTGTCCATGTCCAGTTCTAACTGTTGCTTCCTGACCTGCATACAGATTTCTCAGGAGGTAGGTCAGGTGGTCTGATATTTCCATCTCTTCAAGAGTTTTATACAGTTTGTCGTGATCCACATAGTCAAAGGCTTTGGCATAGTCAATAAAGCAGAAATAGATGTTTTTCTGGAACTCTCTTGCTTTTTTGATAATCCAGAAGCACAGCGGCTGCGATGGACTGCGAGGCAGAGAGGAGCTACCCCACGCCCAAGGTCAGGGGAGGCGACCAAGAGTGCCAGGCTGTGATGGCGCAGGAGCGGCTGAGAGGAGCTACCCCACGTCCAACGAGCAGCGGCTGCGTGGGTGCAGGAGGGCCGAAAGGAGCTACTCCACGTTCAAGGTCAGGAGGGGCAACCTCGTCCAAGGTAAGGAGCAGCGGCTGCACTTTGCTGAAGCAGCTGTGAAGAGATACCCCACGTCCAAAGTAAGAGAAACCCAAGTAAGATGGTAGGTGTCGCGAAAGGGCATCAAAGGGCAGACACACTGAAACCATAATCACAGAAAACTAACTAATCTGATCACATGGACCGCAGCCTTGTCTAACTCAGTGAAACTAAGCCATGCCGTGTGGGGCCACCCAAGATGGATGGGTCATGGTGGAGAGGTCTGATGCAATGTGGTCCACTGGAGAAGAGAATGACAAACCACTTCAGTATTCTTCCCCATGAACAGTATGAAAAGGCAAAATGATAGGATACTGAAAGGGGAACTCCCCGGGTCAGTAGGTGCCCAATATGCTACTGAAGATCAGTGGAGAAATAACTCCAGAAAGAATGAAGGGATGGAGCCAAAGCAAAAACAATACCCAGTTGTGGATGTGACTGGCAATAGAAGCAAGGTCCGATGCTGTAAAGAGCAATACTACATAGGAACCTGGAATGTTAGGTCCATGAATCAAGGCAAATTGGAAGTGGTCAAACAGGAGATGGCAAGAGTGACCGTCGACATTCTAGGAATCAGTGAACTAAAATGGACTGAAATGGGTGAATTTAACTCAGATGACCATTATATCTACTACTGTGGGCAGGAATCCCTTAGAAGTCTATCCTATACACACACTTAAAAGCAAAAAAAGAAAAAAAAAGAAAAAAACCACTAAAATGATGCAGAACAGCTCCATCTTGGGGTTTGATGTCATCAAATTCTATTTCAGAAGACTATCTTCCAATTCCTTCCTCTTTACCAATCCAGTCTTATCTCCCACCACTCTCTTCCCTATACAGTCTATATTGTGCAACATACAACTTCTACTCTGTTGAGGTCCTTTAATGGACCGGAACTTGGTGGTCTGGAGTCAACGATAAGAAAGTAAAGGAGAGAAAGAGGCTGATATTCCTTGGTTTACACAGAAAGCCAATAAAGCCCCTGCACGGGGCTTGCTCTGTTCACGAAGGCCTCAGGATATTCAGGAATTAATAAGGAGCAGAGAATTCCTGACAGATCCAAAACAGCACACAGGAAGCCTCCTGTTAAATACTTCCTGACACTACTCAGGTTGTGATCTCCCGTATTTCAATTGGGACTTCCCAGGTGGTCCAGTGGTAAAGAATCTACCTGCCAAGCAGGAGACCTGAGTTTGATCTCTAGGTTGGAAAGATCCCCCAGAGAAGGAAATGGCAATCCACTCTAGTATTCTTGGCTGGAAATCCCATGGACTGAGGAGCCTGGTAGGTTATAGTTCACAGGGTCACAAAAGAGTTGGATGTGACTTAATGACTTAAAAACAACAATGTTTTGACTGAGCTTACTTTTCCTCTATATCCTTTTTTATTTAACTTTATCCCAAGCAAATTCAAAGGTACTCTATCAATTAAGTGTTTGCTCAAGCATCCAAACGGTCTATTTTTTTTTAAACAATTCATATAATGAATTGTTATAAGAATTCATATAATGTTAACTTCCAATGTATTAACATTATTGTTTGCTTGAATACTATTCTCTCTTTGTTACCATGTTCAAAGTCCACTTCCTCTGCAGTCTTCCCTGACCCTCCCAGGCCTGATATCCCCCAAATATACCTGGCATAGTTTTAGACATGTAATTGAACAGATGCAAAAATATTCCATTTGCTCTATATTTTGGAAAAGAATGACCTCAATGAAATTAATTGCCTTCTCAGACCCAAAGGATACACATATAAATTAACAGGGAAAGAGGATATATTTCTAGGTTAAAATTGGTATTATTAGTAGAAGAAATAAATAGAAATGAACACTCAGAGTTAGTCTACTTTCAGTGAAATTAAGCCATAGCTTTTAGAGTAAATTAAGCCTACTAGAGTCAATGAAATACTTATCACTGTAGTGTATGTAATAATCATTATTTTTGTTTTTATAAGCTTTTCTCTAATTACAAAAATAAAAAATTGATACCCATAATGGTGAATATATGTAATTATATATTTGTCACAGAATGTACAACACAAAGAGTAAACCTTATGTGTTTGTATGTATGCACACACACACACAGATCGCTGGATCTATTCCAAAGGCCTCTGAGGCTCCACCCACTCCCCCCACCCCAGTTTTTACTCCATGTGCTTCAGTTTCGATAGTTCCTATGACCTGTCTTCAAGTCTTCTTTTCTTTTCTCCTGCTCTTATTCTTTCTAATTTGTCACTGAAAAATCTTGAAAATGCTTTCATTGACGAGCTCCTCTCTAAGCACGTGCCCTCCTATATTTCTGCCTAATAACACACTGAGGCCAGTGTCCAGTGGGCTTCTCAGAGCAAAGTCTTTTGCTTCTCCCTCTCTCCCTCCAATTCTGTCTTGTCCTGTCAGTGGGAATCTTTCTTTCATAAAGGATTTAAATGATAATTCTTGTCCTAGGAACTGAGATCATGCTTGGTGAGTTTCTAGTCTAATTTTTTTTTTCTACTTTTCAATCTTTACTGACCAGGAGCCTCTTCTAGAAATCAACACATCATGACTCTGCTCTATATCATGTACCTTCCAGGTGACCTTCATGTGGAATAAATTTGGAAAATTGCAGGCTCATTTCAGTAAAGTGGCATTGAGCAAGTTATCTGTTTCTATCCCTGTTGGAGGGTTTTTTCTCCTCTGTCAAGGGAATCTTCCATCTGCAGTTTGAAGGAGAGAGTTTCACTGGTCGCATTTCTGCCAAGGCTTTGTCTCATCATGCCTTTCCACTGCTCCAACACACACACACACACACACACAGACCATATACCAGTTCTAACATCCAGTATAGTTACTGTTTCCACACTCACATACAAAACTTTTTTCTGTTACAAGATGGTGAACACTGCCACAAAATCATTATCTCTATAGGATGGTCTTTTGGATTTTTAGTAATAATCTTACATAGTGCTGATGTGCTCAGTCATGGCCTACTCTTTACGACCCCATGGACTGTAGCCAGCCAGGTTCCTCTGTCCATGGAATGTTATATAGAGATGTACTTAAATAGGACATGGTACCTAGCCAAAGATACCCAAAAGGTTTGCTCAGAAACATTTCTTGTTGGGTCAGCCTTTATTAAATCCTCCCCAGGAGATGATATTTTGGGAACAAAATATTACTGGTAGAGAGACGCATGTGAAGTTTCCAAAAGCCAAAGAGTATGTAACCAATGAAAGGATAAAATTTCAAGGCCTGTACAGTAAAGCAGCTGTTAGATGATTTACTGGAAAATTCCTTCAAAACATAACAGAGGCTTCCTACTACAAAGGAAATCTTTTCCTTCAAGTCCATAATATTAAAGTTCAATAAGTTATGCTCCCCAAAGACTGCTCTAATAAAATCTGGGGTTTTCATGATCACCTTCACCTTAGGGATCTGACTCTCTTTTCATTGCCCTGCATAGCCAGGGCACCACTGGTGTGAGGCTCACGATGTGTGCCCTCAACTGCAGGGATTCACTCCTTTTGTGCAGTTTCCAGTGTCAATAACAGAAGCTAGGACTTCATTTTTCAGGCATACCAGTGACTCATGCTAAACTAAGCAAAGCAGATAACCTCTCAGTTTCAATTAGAGGAATTATCTTAGACCTGCCAGCAGGGCACTATGTGGATTTATCAATACAAAGCAGCAAAGAAAAGTGCAAAGCAATACTTGTAGGGTGAGGGGAGGGGTGACAGAGACAAGAACACTGTTTCCAGTGCCTCCCTCAGCTTTCTTCATGGGTGACTGGCACAAGGAATGACTTTCTCGGATGCTCCAGCACCTGAGTGATTCAGCCAAGTCCTGGCGGAGGCCTGTGAAAATGACCAGAGACTGAAGGTAACTCCACAGAGCAGAGACTGCGGGGGCACCTCTGTGACCAAATGGGCCTAAAAGCTCTTAATACTTCCCCAAACCTAAACTTCCCCATCTAACCTCATCCTTGACTCTGCTGACCTACAGGACCATTTATTAGGAGTTATCAGAAACGTGTTGGACTCTTCATAAGGTTGTATTTACACATAAAACACCTTCTGGCTCAAACTTCAAGGAGGACCCCACCTGTACACAGGGCACCATTGAACTTGTTGAGAGGTAATCGCTCCTGGGACTTTGATCCACAGGGGAAAAGCAGAAACGGCAGTGGAGGCAAGAGACACAGTGATGTGAGCTGAAGTCAGAACCAGAGGTGGTCCCTGCAGCTTGCCTCCTTTTGTATTTTTTAACATGCCCATCAGTTCTAGCCTGCCTATCCCTGGTTGTGCCAGAAGCATGGCCAGGCCATCGCTGCAGACAGGAGAAGTCCCCCCAGCAGACAGCCCATTGTTGGGTCACTGATTAACAATGAGGAGTCTGCTCTTCCTTGTCTGGATGTTCAGACAGAAAGAGCACAGCTTCAATATGTGTGACTAGCTGACTGAACCTCCAGGCTAAACATTCCTACTTTTCTTAAGAAATGAACATGGAAATGGTCCAATGGCAATGGGAATGCTGATGCAGGAATGACTTGTTTAGTAAGCATCCAGAGTCAGACGCTGACATGGGCTGATGCTGTGGGAGCGGGAGCAGAGAGCTATCAGCATAGGCTCCTGCTCGGCCTCCTGTAGCCACAAGCAGTGAAGGTTTGAGTTCCTGTGTGGGTGACTCAGCTTTGCCTCTGTTCTCGGAAGATAAATTAGATGTCACGTGCTCGACTCTTGGTAAAATAGGTTATTCTGGGGAAAATGCAAACAGACTTCAAAAAAAATTCCAGTCAATATGAAAGTTGCCTTATCAGAAAAGGTGCATATTTGGGCCATGACAAGAACTTCTTCCTTCCTTGTGAAAAAAATATTATCTTCAGAGTTGTTGAGAACTGTTTACCACATGGATCCTTTGAGTTGTGCTGATAAGGAGGAAAGCAAACACCACTCCCAACAACGCTTCACTGGGCCGTGGGGACAGCATGCCCCTGCGCTGCCCCCTGGATGCGGCCGAGGAGCAGCTGTGAAGTCTGTTTTCATGGCGGCAATGAATGGTCCCAGGGCCTATTGTTTTCCTGTGGCAGGAGATAACCCTGGGATCCGTTGGAGAGTTGTCTGTTCTAAGTGTGTTGGACAGCTTCCCTTCTGCACTCTGTGGAGGTGTGTGCCCCAGGAGGCAGGTCCTCTTGCCCTCTTCTCGTCCCCCTGTGCTGACAGACCAGTGCCCTCATTCAGAGCTCAGGCAGCAATGTGCTCACAGCAGATCGGCTCAGGCCCAGGGATGACTCATGCCCTACCATTCCTCTCGGCCAGTGATTGGTGCAGGGATCAAGTAAAAAAAAAAAAAAGAAAGAAAGCACTGCTTAGAGGCTTTGGGAAATGTTTTCCTTCCTAATAAAAGGAACCTTGACATGACTGAGCAGCTGGATTAACCCTTCCTTCAACCCTACCTCTGTACTTCTTGTTTAGGGAGAGGATATACTTCCTATCATTTAAACCCCATTGGATATGGTGAATATTGCCAAGGAAAAGCATTCTTACTGGCCTTACTGGTTGCTGGTGGTAGGAACCTAAATTTACTTTCCACCTCTGGAAGAGAGCTACAAGTCACAGGCTATCAGCTCCTACCTAAAAATAAGTACACATGCACAGTGAGCTGTGTGAATCAAGGCAATTGCAGTTGAATTTGCTCATCTGTAAAATGGGATTAGCAGCAGTAACAACTGTCGAGGTTTATGATGATTTAGTACAGATAAAGCTCTTAAAATAGAGCACAGAGACTCAATTTAAATGTCAAATGTTATTATTATGAAGATGAGACAAGAAGGATTGATCATCTTGGGTTAAATTAGGGCTACCAACTAGAAAAGATTACAGCAGAGCCTGGTAATATAAAGGAGACAATAATTGCAATTTAACAACGTCTTCATCATGCTCATTCTCTCCAGAGTATACGGGTGATCTGGCTGTGACAGCAGCTCTCATCCCTTTCATCTCCAAGCTTGGTTCAGTTTACCTGCAGGGGAGGGCTGAAAGCTGTCCCAGAGATGGCCCTGGCCTGCCCCTGGAACCTGTGACTATGTTACCTTACATGACAAGAGTTTGACAATGTTTGTGTATCTGACTCAATGCTTCCACTTCCAAAAATCATTTCCAGGAAATAACACAAATTCGCCAACAAATTTATATCCAATAATATTTGTTTATATGGTAATTTTGTTAGCCAAGATCAAAATACAGTTAAATAAATTATGATATGGGCTTTCCAGGTGGTGCTAGTGGTAAAGAACCTGCCTGCCAATGCAGGAGACATAAAGAGACCAGGGTTCGATCCCTGGGTCAGGAAGGTCCCCTGGAAGTGGGCATGGTAACCCATTTTAGTATTCTTGCCTGGAGAATCCTATAAACAGAGGAGTCGGGTGGGCTACAGTTCAGTCCTCAGTCGTGTCCAACTCTTTGTGACCCCACGTCTTCCCTGTTCATCACCAACTCCCAAAGCTTACTTAGTATTCATGTCCATCGAGTCAGTGATGCCACCCAACCATCTCATCCTCTGTCGTCCCCTTCTCCTCCTGCCTTCAGTCTTTCATAGCATCAGGGTCTTTTCCAATGAGTCAGCTCTTAGCATCAGGTAGCCAAAGTATTGGAGTTTCAGCTTTAGCATCACTCATTCCAATGAATGTTCAGGACTGATCTCCTTTAGGATGGACTGGTTGGATCTCCTTGCAGTCCAAGGGACTCTCAAGAATCTTCTCCAACACCACAGTTCAAAAGCATCAATTCTTCATCACTCAGCTTTCTTTATAGTCCAACTCTCACACCTATACATGACTACTGGAAAAACCATAGCTTTGACTAGATGGACCTTTGTTGGCAAAGTAATGCCTCTGGTTTTTAATATGCTGTCTAGTTTGGTCATAGCTTTTCTTTCAAGGAGCAAGCATCTTTTGATTTCGTGGCGGCTACAGTACACAGAGTTGCAAAAAGTTGGATAGAAATGAATCAACTTAGCAGGCAGGCACACATGCAAATTGTGATACATCCACTGCAAAAAATGTTATTCTCTCTAAAATTTAAAACAAAATGACAAAGTTCTTAAATATACTGACTAGTACAAGGTGGGTAGAAGGCAGAAGCAACATTGTGTTTGGCATTTTATCTTAACAACATTAAAAAACATTTTTTTAAAGACTGGAAGAAATATATCTCCTAATTCCATTAACAAAAGAAAGGTTAAATAAGTTATGGTATAGGGACATGATGAGCTTCCCTGGTGGCTCAGTGGTAAAGAATCTGCTTGTAGTGCAGGAGTCACAAGAGACGTAGGTTTGATCCCTGGGTCATGAAAATCCTCTAGAGTAAGCCCTGGAGACCCACTCCAGTATTCTTGCCTGGAGAATCCCATGCAAAGAGGAGCCTGTTGGGCTACAATCCATAGGGTCGCAAAGAGACGGACACAACTAAAGCAGCTTAGCGTGCACATAGGCACATGATAAAATATTTTTAAATTTTTAAATGAGTAGACGAGTCATATTAAGGCAACATGCTGCTGCTGCTAAGTTGTTTCAGTTGTGTCTGACTCTGTGGGACCCCATAGACAGCAGCCCACCAGGCTCCCCTGTCCCTGGGATTCTCCAGGCAAGAACACTGGAGTGGGTTGCCATTTCCTTCTCCAATGCATGAAAGTGAAAAAATAAAGTGAAATCGCTCAGTTGTGTCCAACTCCTAGCGACCCCATGGACTGCAGCCTACCAGGCTCCTCTATCCATGGAATTTTCCAGGCAAGAGTACTGGAGTGGGGTGCCATTGCCTTCTCCATAAGGCAACATAGATGGATCTTAATAAATATATCAAAACAAGCTAAACAAAATATTACATTATTTAGGCACACGTAGGTATACATGTGCATGCTTGTGTGTGTGTGACAAAACTAAGAAACAAAGTGGTGATAAACACAAAAATGTGGGACAGTAGTTCCCTCTGGCAGCGAGGCATGGGGTTAGGAGGAATAGGGAAAATACAAATAGATAGAGGTCAGTTCCTGCCCCGTAGCTCCTGACAGGGCACAAGGTCTTTTGCTATTCATTACACTATACAGTGATAAATAAACAAAATAAAAGATGTCTATGCTGAGCCACTGACAACAATGTGACACAACTGATAATTATGATTTATTCAATTTTCACATTTGTTAGTAGATGAGGTTATTGATGACTTTTCCCCTTTATACATTTCTACAATTTCTAATTTCTATAATTAGCATTATACTTAAAAAATTTACATTTAAAACAATAAACAAATCTAGAAAGCCTATAGCTATAAAAATTCAAAAGACAAATTATACCTGAGTCTGGATGAGCTAGTATTTCCAAATTTAAGTCAGCCAATTGAATCAAAAGCTCAGGTTTAATCGACACTAAACTACAAATAGTCAGTGGTTATATTACCTAGACCTGACTTTACATTCTTAGTCCTGATGATCCAGATTCTTCTCTGAGAAAGTGACCACACTGGGGCCTAGCTGTAGAGATTTAAAAGTGCTATATTTTCTTATAATTAATTATAAGAGCTAATATCAATTATTACTGTATGCCAAATACTGTGTCAAGTGCTTTTCATCCACAGTCAGATTTAATGCTCACACTAAACGTATGATAGTTAGTAATATTGTCAAAATGCGACAGATGAGAAAACTGAGGCACAAAGAATATAGGTGCCCAAGATCACACAAGTGTTAGTCGCTCAGTCATGTCCGACTCTTTGCTCCCCCATGGACTGCAGCCCGCCAGGCTCCTGTGCCCACATAATTCTCTAGGCAAAAACACTGGAGTGGGTGGCCATTCCCTTCCCTAGGGAATCTTCCCAAACCAGGGATCGAACTCAGGTCTCCTGCATTCAGTTCAGTTCAGTTGCTCAGTCACATCCGACTCTTTGCAACCCCATGAATCACAGCACACTGGGCCTCCCTGCCCATCATCAACTCCCAGAGTTCACTCAAACTCACCTCCATCGAGTTGGTGATGCCATCCAGCCATCTCATCCTCTGTCATCCCCTTCTCTTGCTGCCCCCAATCCCTCCCAGCATCAGGGTCTTTTCCAATGAGTCAACTCTTCGCATGAGATGGCCAAAGTACTGGAGTTTCAGCTTTAGCATCATTCCTTCCAAAGAAATCCCAGGGCTGAGCTCCTTTAGAATGGACTGGTTGGATCTCCTTGCAGTCCAAGGGACTCTCAAGAGTCTTCTCCAACACCACAGTTCAAAAGCATCAATTCTTCGGCGCTCAGCCTTCTTCACAGTCCAACTCTCACATCCATACATGACTACTGGAAAAACCATAGCCTTGACTAGACGGACCTATGTTGGCAAAGTAATGTCTCTGCTTTTGAATATGCTATCTAGGTTGGTCATAACTCCTTCTCCTGCATTAGGCAGATTCTTTACTCTCTGAGCCACCAGGGAAGCCCCAACCAGTAAATAAGGGAGCTCAAAGTTTGGACCCAGAGTTGCTATGAATCAAGCTTCCTCCTGAGCACAACTAAAAAATCTCACCACATCTTGATCTCAATAAATATGTGTCTATCAAAAGTGGAAGTGTAATAAGTCTGAGAGAGGAGCCTATAGTTTGGTTCTCAGAACCACATGTGAAAGCAGATGTACAGGCATGGCTCTCCAGGGCAGGGATCTGAAGATAGACGTTGGTAAATTACAGACCCCAAGGATATCTAAAAGGAGCACTAGCTTGGCTCTGAGGCCATGACTACTTAGATTTATAGCCAGGTTTCATCACCTATTAGCTTTGTGACCTGAGAAAATTACTGGAATTCTCTATGCTTCATTTCCTATGATTGCACAATTATAAAACAGTAGTAACTACCTCACAGAGTCATTGTATGTGTTAAATGAGTTAATTTACATAAAGCACTTAGAACAATGTTTGGCACATAGTACTTCATGAAACATTAGCTATTATAATCCTGGTGTATAGTTTCCCAGTGCATAATCTTTTCTCTCTCCCTCACTGTACATTCATCTGCTGCTGCTGCTGCTGCTAAGTCGCTTCAGTCGTGTCTGACTCTGTGCGACCCCAAAGACGGCAGCCCACCAGGCTTCCCCGTCCCTGGGATTCTCCAGGCAAGAACACTGGAGTGGGTTGCCATTTCCTTCTCCAATGCACAAAAGTGAAAAGTGAAAGTGAAGTCTCTCAGTTATGTCCAACTCTTAGCGACCCCATGGACTGAAGCCTGCAAGACTCCTCTGTCCAGGGGATTTTCCAGGCAAGAGTACTGGAGTGGGGTGTACATTCATCAGTTGCTTTGAATTATCTGGGAAATGAGAGAAGGTATAAATAAATACAGAATGGAAATCTACTTTTATGATAGTGACTGGAGGCTTAAAAATGCAGAAGCTGGTTTTCTTCAGTAGTTGAAAGAACATAATTCTAGGACCAGGAGATGTGAGCTCAGGTCTTGGCTCTGTCAGTAATTACACAACCTTGGATAAGTCTCAGCTCTATCAGCCTTGGTCTTCTCATCCGACAGTGGAGGGGATGATGCCAGGATGGTCTGCCAGAATGCTTTACTCTGGGGCATTTTGGCAGGTTTGTGCTTTCGTTCCATGACCCACACTTGGTGAGCAACTGCCCTGTACCAGACTAGGTGTTGGAGTTGGGACATGCAAAGTCTGGTACCTTGAGGAATTTATGGCTAAGGAACTGCAAACCTGACTGAAGAGTGTGCATGTGTGTGAGCCTGCAGCACTGGGTAAGGGCTGAAAGCAGATATACCAGTCAAATGATGATTTCCAAATCCTAGAAAGCACACCAACAACACAAGAGGGAATAATACTGGCATTACCTTGCCTATTCAGAAACAAGTGTTTGTTTTTAGTGCTTTTTTTTGACCCAAAACATATGCACGATTCCATGGAACTTTTTACCTATAATTGCCACCATCTGAAGTATTTTTGTTTTGCATTTGTTTTGGATCCTTTAAGATGCCACAAAACTATAACTCACTTTCTCAGGACAGAACATTTGTATTTGTTTGGCAGGAATTTCCCCACTATCTCTGTTCAATTATTAAGTTGTTAGATAGAAAATAATGATATTACCACTCTTCATGCTTATCACCCTTGACACAAATAGAAACTTCGTTCATTGGCTGAAGCACTGTTTAATACTATTCAACATCAAAGACATTTAATATACCAATCTCCTTGGAGAAAAGGATGTGGGTCTTTAATTTAGTTACAGATGAAACTGAATTTGATAGCCCCAGATTATTTGCCAATGATATTTTTGTAGCCACAAATAACTGTCAACTCAGCATTTTAGTTTTGAGTCAGGTCAGGAAAAGGTCTACTTTGGGTCTGATTAATCATTTGTTTGTACAATTTTTTTTCAGATGTTCACGCAGTGCCCATGTGCATGGCCATCAGAGCAGAAAAACACACCAAGCTGACCAAAGCCATAGCTTGGTGTGGAATTTTAAGGTTTGACCCCCCCAACCCAAAATTCTATGCCTGTGGCATCTGCATAAAGGAAGCAGACTCCTCTAAAATAAAGATCTAAAGATTTTTTTGTTAACCTATCATCACAATATTTGATGTTCCTTAGACTGGGCCAAATTTTCTTAAATATTGCTTCTCAAAATGTAATAAAAATAGAAATACAAGGGGCTGATAAACCATGAAAAGATGCCTGGCCTCATAATGATAAAAAATGAAAATTAAAATATAATATTGGTAATCTGTTGAAAACTGAAAGTACTCAGTGTTGGCAAGGATAGAGTAAGAGGCACTCTCACTTAGCTGTTGGACCTTAAAATATTAATTCAGTTTTCCCATAAGGGAAAAATTCCCAATATTCTATGTATTCTTTACTTTAAAATTCTACATTTAAGAAGTTATATTCAAAGGAAATAACAATGAATGTACACAAAGATTTGCCTACAAGAATAATTGCTATATTGTTTTCAATAATGAAGTTAAAAAAAATTAAATGTCCCAAAATAGGAGATTGGTTAAATAGAAGATGCTATATCCATACAATAATGTAGAATATAATCATTAAATATATTTTGTGGCAATGATACATTTGTGATTTATTAAGTAAAAAAATCATCATCATTATAGTGGTTATACCTAAACAAGGGATCTAATTATTTTTCATTATTTTTCAATTTTTGTTTTTCTGTATTTTCTAAGGTGAATGCATTACCACTTTAATAAAAATTATAAATTATAATGTATTTTTTATTAAAAAGTATATAAACTATAATGCAAGACTTCTTAAATATAGATAAAGTTCTAAATGCTATTAAAGAAAATAGATACCTAGTATTCACCCTGAAATCTCTGTGATAGTAACTTTATTAAAATTTGTATTTTACTAGTTTATATCAATTCAATCTCAAGTAATTTAGAATGTAATATTTGTTGAAGACACTGTAAACATAGACATTTTGTATAATATAGTAGTTTTGCACTATTTCAGTGGACAAAGAGCTGAGATTTGCAAACTTGCACTCCTATCCGTGGGAAGCACGTGGAAATAATAGGAAGAGCTGACAGATGTAGGTACTTTTGTAACCGAGTCCAAAATAATAGGGGTAGAAAGCCAACGCTCATTGGTATAAAGGGTGGATGCACTACATTCCTGTCACTGCCCCTCAATGGCTGCATAACCTTGGCCGACTAACTCCAGGAAAACAGGAATAACGATAATATCTACTCCTTCCAGCGAGTGTGAGATTTAAATGAGAGAAGGAGTGACAAAAATAGAATTTGAAATACACATGCAAAACAAGTAAACTTTAGCTATAATTCCCATCCATTGGTTCATTATCTGATTGGTATATCTGAAGCCTCCTACTCAGGTCTTTGTGCCCAGCCAGAGGAGGATGTCAAACAGCAAAATCCGTCAACAACCACCCACGTCGCTCTACTTGCTCATGTTCCCCAGGGAATAAAGAGTGCAGT
Organism: Bos grunniens; assembly: GCF_055505025.1. Taxonomy (NCBI): domain Eukaryota; kingdom Metazoa; phylum Chordata; class Mammalia; order Artiodactyla; family Bovidae; genus Bos; species Bos grunniens. The sequence continues at coordinate 52,138,362 of NC_141166.1, read as the reverse complement.
CCTTGGAAAGGAACTGAACTTGGAAATACCCTTGCATCCCTACTTTGTGTGTGTGTGTGTCTTAATGGAATTCTTTTGTTAAAAAAAAAGAAAGAAGCAGTGGAAGAGGCTTCGTTCACCGTATTTAATATTGCCAAGCCTTGGGGGACAATATACTCACTGCTTTGTGACCCAGATCCCAGCAGGGGTCAGGCCTCAAGGGCTCCTTTTTGAATTCCATAATTCTTCTCTTTTCTTTAAGGTTGTTTAAATGCTACCAAACTCTTAAGACCCTAGACAGATGAAGGTCACTGAGTAAATTGGGAAACGTTGCTAAAGCCAGGAGATGAGTGTCTCAATACAAGGAAGGGCCGGATTTATTTATTCAGAGCCTGAGCATGAGGAACAGTGACCACATTATGTGGTAAAATAATTAACCTGGTAAAAACAACGATCACTTACAGTAAAAATGTAAGAAAAGTTGATTTAATCCAGGAACATGTTGGTAAATTTACTGATGCTTTTTGTCAAATCAGTAATTGAAAACTCTAGCTCCATGTTCCCTAAAGTAATAAAACCCCTCAGTCCTGAGCAGGTCAGGGGGGGAAAAAATGTTTGCCTCCTGGAAAAGACAAAAGCTAATTTTTTTCAGATTTTAAAGAGAGATATAATTTAGAAAAGGGATAATCACAAGCAACATTTTCTGCTGAGCAAAAACCAAAGCAAAAAAATATTTATGGACATTCCCAAGAAACCACTATGGCAAATCTCATTGGAACTTTAATTCATGTGGAGGCTTTGAAACATCAGCACACAGCAGGAAATGAAAGGGCATTTGAAAAATAAAGGACAACACCAGCTTCTCTATCCATACCTCTATATATTGCAAAGAAGGTCCTTATTTTTAGCAAAATTGCTCTCACATTTACAAACAACAGTTTTGGAGATGTGTCCACAGTTCGGTGCCAACAGTACTCTGTCGTTACAAATCTAAACCCACCAGAATATTCTGTTTTTCAAAAGTAGTTTTGCCTTAAAATACATTCACATGGAGAGCAGGGAATGAGAACTGTCATGTATAATGAAAAGTGGGGGTCTGAGAACAAGAGAAATATGCTGGAGAGCTCAAGAAGTATACAGGGAAGCAAAGTTCTTTTTTAGCTCCCAGAGAATTCCTCAGCAATTAGTGGTTTGTCTTGAAATGATAGCAGTTGCAAGAATTGTGGCCAGAGACCCATGGCCTGCCTACATCATGGGAATATCCCTGGCCTCTGAGACGAAAGAAACTACATAGAGTTATGGAAGCACAAAATATGTTTTTCAAAGCTTGATAGGCAGCTCTTTCAATAATATATGAAGCAAACAAAAAAAGAGGCAAACAAAAATTGTCCTTGATCAGGATTTAACAGACCTTTCAAGGTGGTGGAATGTGTTAATACTGTCAAGTATTGTTTATGAACAAGGAAATGTTTCAGTGTGCCAAGCTACTCTCCAAGAAGTATCTTAAAGTCTTGGAAGAATAAAGTCCAAGATAAATGGTTGTGGGATTTTGTCGCTAAAATGACTAACTTCCTGGCATTACTCAAAAAGATATATAATAAAGTGTCATGAAGAACTTCCAAAATCATCAGAGTTTAAGGACAATATATTATTTTAGTTTTACATTTTTTGCTGAAGCAGCTTTGCCCCTTCCCCTATCAAATACCTGATTGTAAAAGAAATGCATGCTTATTGTAGATAACCAGGAAACCTGAAGAAATATCATCTATCACTCCACCACCCATGTGCCAATATGATTAGTATACTGGCAACTTTTTCTTGACTTTTTCCTATATGTCTATTTTTAACGGAGTTGAGATTACACTGTGTGTATATGCATGGGCATGTCTTTTCACACAATGTATCACAGAATTATCCAAGGTCATGGAGAACACATCACAATCGTCATTTTGCTTAACATTGTTTCCTGTTATTGTATCTTTTGCACATTCTTTAGTACATTTGTACACTTTAGGTGCTCTGTTATTTCAAGTAATGAGCTTTCATTGCTTAAAACATGAAAGTATTATACATTATATTTATTTGCACACATATGTATCTGTCTCAGTTTTGGTGCTGACACAAAATATTTATCTTATATTTATTTTCTTTAATGCAGTTCTTCAGAAATTAAGGAGACTCATTTGAATCTCGATTATGTAGAAAACTAAAAGTCAACAGTGAAAGATAAATATAGCCCAATTTTTAAATGGGCACAAGATTTAAATAGACATTTCTTCAAAGAAGATATATCAATGGCTAGTAAGCACATGCGGAGAAGGCAATGGCACCCCACTCCCGTACCCTCGCCTGGAAAATCCCATGGATGGAGAAGCCTGGAAGGCTGCAGTCCATGGGGTCGCTACAAGTTGGACACGACTGAGCGACTTCACTTTCACTTTTTACTTTCACGCATTGGAGAAGGAAATGGCAACCCACTCCAGTGTTCTTGCCTGGAGAATCCCAGGGATGGGGGATCCCGGTGGCTGCCGTCTATGGGATCGCACAGAGTCAGACGCGACTGAAGTGACTTAGCAGCAGCAGCAGCAGCAGTAAGCACATGACAAGATGCTCAAAATCGTTAGTCATTAAGGAAGTGCAAATCTGAACCATAAGAAATTTAACTTTATTCTCACTAGGATGTCAATTATCAAAAGGACAGTAACAAGTATAGGGAAGGATATGGAGTAACTGGAACCCACATACTGTTGGTGGGAATGTAAATTGATATAGTCACTTTGGAAAACACGGTGGTTCCTCAAAGTTTAAGCATAGAGTTACCATATGACCCAGCATTTCTACTCCTAGTTATATACTCAAGAGAAATGAAAATATATATCCACACAAAGCTTTGAAAATATATATGCACACAAAACCTTGTATTAGCAACATTATTCTTAACAGCCAAAAAGTAAAAAGGTAAATGTTCAATAACTGATGAATGGGTAAGCAAAATGCAATATATCCATACAGAAGAATATTATTCAGCAATAAAAAGGAATGCAGTGCTGATATATATGACTGTATGGATGAACCTTGAAAACACGATGCTAAGTGAAAGAAGCTAGTCACAAAAGATCATTTTTTGATTCCATTCATATGAAATGTGTAGACTAGGCAAACATACAGAGACATAAAGTAGTTTAGCAGTTGCCTAGAGCTGAGAAGTTTGGGTTTTCTTTGTGGGGAGATGAAAATGTTCTGGAATTAGACAGTGGTGATGGTTGATATATTTTAATAAATATATTAAAAATCATTGAATTGCGCACTTTAAATAGGTGAACCATTTGGTATGAAAATTATGTTTCAATAAAGCTGTTATTTAAAAAGAGTACTCAGTGCATTGTGGAAAATGTTCAGACATTGGCTCATTTTTCATAATTTAAGTGTACCAGTAAGGATCCACCATATTTTTGGCAAGAGAGTTTGCCTGACTGCAAAGCACTCTTTGGTATCAAATTTCTTTAAACGTGTTTGAAATGTTCTTACAGTCACAGGAGATAATTACTACAGTCTCTAGTCAAGTTTCAGATGGTTCACTCATAGATCCCTGCCTTTTTAAGAATAGAGTTTAGACTATGCTTCCTGAGTGAAAGAGTTATTTTTGAGAGAAATTAATTTAACTCACAGGCTTTTACTATAATTCAAAGTAAATGTGAGCTTCCTTATCCAGGAACTGGAAAAAGATTTATTTACATTTGCAATCATTTTGACAAAAACTCTACATAAATCTCACATATAGAGGTTATTTCCATTTCTAACCATTCTAAGATAAATGTAGTCTAGCCAGTTTAATTTAGATGGCCTTTGTTTGTTGTTTAATTTTCACAGGCATTTTAGACAACCCACAAATGACACCTATTCCTACAATCACACAGTGGGGCTGGGGTAGGGGAGCGACCATAAATATTTCTGTGGTTATTTTTCAGAAAATATAATTTGCCACTAGGGATGACTTTTAAAGCTTATATTAGTCATTTTCACTTTTGCATGAATATATTCCTTTCTGAGATGCAATTTTCATAAGAGGGAGAAAACCTGAGTACAAAGCCTTAAAGGAATTGGGAAGGGAGCATAAAGAAGGAAATGAGGTGCTTACAGAAGTAGAGACAGGTTTACCTACCACCACTCTGGCAGGGCAATCCATAAACACCTAAGTGTCTTATGCTCCTATCTCTGTTGATAGAAATGGTGGGTATGCTACTAAAAAAAAACAAACCTGTCTGAATTCATTCCATTCTTCATCCAATCAGTTCTTTTCATCCTATATTACCTCTCTCCTTCTCCCAAACCATGCCTTACTGAAGACGTGACTTCACTGCAGGTTAATACGACTCTAATATGGAGAGCTGCATTGCGGAAGGCACTGAAGGGCGTTGTTCAATTTCACTGGCCTACCTGCAGTTAGTTTCCTCATTCAGTCAGCTATGCAGGGACAACACCTTGGCTTCATGGCCAGCCACAACGTTGACCCAAATTGAGCAACACATTCCAAAGCCAAACTCATTTTCCTCTCAAACATGCTCCTCCTTCACTGTTACCTATATTACTAGATTGATTACCATTAAAATGGTTACTGTATTGCTGATCCTGCTCATAGTGCCAGTTGTCTCGAGTATCTCACTGTGCACACTGCTGAACCCATGAAAGGTGAGGTGTGTGCCAAGAGGCTGGAAGAAGACTCCAGAAGTAGGAGCTGCAGACTTGTTTATTTCCTCCTGGCTAGCACAGGAGCCATGGAGAAGGCAATGGCACCCCACTCCAGTACTCTTGCCTGGAAAATCCCATGGACAAAGGAGCCTAGTAGGGTGCAGTCCATGAGGTCACTAAGAGTCAGACACGACTGAGCGACTTCACTTTCACTTTTCACTTTCATGCATTGGAGAAGGAAATAGCAACCTACTCCAGTATTCTCGCCTGGAGAATCCCAAGGACGGGGGAGCCTGGTGGGCTGCTGTCTATGGGGTCGCACAGAGTCAGACAAGACTGAAGCGACTCAGCAGCAGCAGCACAGGAGCCGTAGCAACAGCCACAGTCTAACCTCACATAACATAACATAACCTCTCTGCAGTCTCAAGGCCTTCTCAGATGGTGCTTACATAGGTGCACCACACAAAGTAGCCTGTGACCAACCTTGTGGTTTCGAACGTGCAACGCTGTAAGTGATCTCAACTGTTACATATTCGTTATTCACAAAATGTGGGGCAAGAGAGCCTGACCACGCCTTCTTAGCTAATTTGTTCTTTCCTTACAGCTAACTGCTGCTGCTAAGTCGCTTCAGTCGTGTCCAACTCTGTGAGACCACATAGACAGCAGCCCACCAGGCTCCCCCATCCCTGGGATTCTCCAGGCAAAAACACTGGAGTGGGTTGCCATTTCCTTCTCCAATGCACGAAAGTGAAAAGTCAAAGTGAAGTCACTCAGTTGTGTCCGACTCTTGGCGACCTCATGGACTGCAGCCTACCAGGCTCCTCCGTCCACGGGATTTTCCAGGCAAGAGTACTGGAGTGGGGTGCCATTGTTCTTTCCCTACAGTTACTCAGAAGAAAAACTTGAAAATCATCCTTTATATGCTTTATCATCTTATACAGCCAAGTAATTAGGAACTCTAGCAGTTCTAAATCTCAAATCTCACTCGAATCTGTCCATTTCTCTCAGCTTCCTCAGCCACTACCATTTCTTACCAGGGTGACTGAAATAATTCTCCCAAGTAGGTCTCTGCTTTCAAATTTACCTCCTTTCAATAGTCTCCACACAGTGTCCAGACAACGAAAAACATGAATTAAGATTATGTGAAACTGAAACTTCCGTAGTGTTCCCGTGGCTAAGACTCTGTGTTCCCAGTACAGGGGCCCAGGGTCTGATCCTGGTTCAGGGAACTAGAATCCCACATGCCTAAACAAAAAGATCCTGCATCAGCAACTAAGATTCAGTGCAGCCAAACACATATTTTTAAAAAGATTATGTGAAACTCTCACTTAAAACTGACATCTCATGACCTTCAAGTAAAAGGCCTGCCCTAGCAGCTGCCCTCCTCTCCAGCCCTTGTCTCACCTATCTCTGGAGATTTTTTTGGTCTCTTCAATGAATCTGGCATTTTGTGCCTCAGGGCCCATTCTGCCTGAAGAAGGTCTTCTTATGCAGTCTATCTAAGAAGCAGCTTTTAGGACTTCTTTGGGGGTCCAGTAGCTAAGATACTGTGCTCCCACTGTAGCAGCTTGGGTTCAATCCCTCATCAGAGAACTAGGTTCCGCATGCTGCAACTAAAGATCCCATTTGCTGCGGCACAGTCAAATAAATATTTAACTAGTCTTTCCTACTTAGCAAGCACTAAATAAATACTATGACTTAGATGATTCAGTCCTAACTTTAATTGATTTATGATACATTTTCAGTTTTTAATCAAGCATGTATAAATTAAAATTTAATCTATTTTCCTAAATGATGCAGATTCTAATCACTTTCTCCTGTTTGTATGAGACGAGTCGCCAGTCCAGGTTCAATGCACGATGCTGGATGCTTGGGGCTGGTGCACTGGGACAGCCCAGAGGGAGGGTATGGGGAGGGAGGAGGGAGGAGGGTTCAGGATGGGGAGTACGGGTATACCTGTGGTGGATTCATTTCGATGTTGGGCAAAACTAATACAATATTGTAAAGTTTAAAAAAATAAAATAAAATTTAAAAAAATAAAAATAAAAATAAATAAATAAAAATTTAATACTGGAAAATTTAATTCCAATCTGGTGTGATAGAAAGGGCAGAGAAGACATTTGAACCCAGGTGGACTTGAGCTCAAATCCTCACATGTGATAATTAGGTAACTGAAAAATTGCTTAACCCTGAGACTCAGTTTGAGGAAATCTACAAAATGAAAGAAATACAATCATCCCTCAGTATCTGTGAAAGATTGATTCCAGGAGAATTGAGAATAGTAAAATCTGCAGATGGCTTAGTTCCCTATAAAAAATATATTTTCATATAACAAACCTATGCACAGCCTTCAATATACTTTAAATAATAAGATTTCTTATAAGACCTAATACAATCGTCACAACACAAATTCTGCTTTTGGAAAATTTCTGGAATTTTTTTCAAATATTTTCCATCTGCTGTTGGTTGTATCCATGGATGCAGAACCAGTGGATAACAGAAGACCAACTGTATTCAATTTGCAGAGTTGTAAAGATTAAATGAAACAGCTTGAATAAAAGGGTCAAATATAATTCTCATGTGTGCCCTTCAGTCAGTCAATTCAGTCACTTAGTCATGTCTGACTTTTTACAACCCCATGGACTGTGGCACACCAGGCCTCTCTGTCCATCACCAACTCCCAGAGTCCACCCAAACCCATGTCCACTGAGTTGGTGATGCCATCCAACCATCTCATCCTGTCATCCCCTTCTCCTCCTACCTTCAATCTTTCCCAGAATCAGAGTCTTTTCAAATGAGTCGGTTCTTCACATCAGGTGGCCAAAGTATTGGAGTTTCAGCTTCAGCATCAGTCCTTCCAATGAATATTCAGGACTGATTTCCTTTAGGATGGACTGGTTGGCTCTCCTTGCTGTTGAAGGGACTCTCAAGAGTCTCCTCCAACACCACAGTTCAAAAGCATCTATTCTTCGGTGCTCAGCTTTCTTTATTGTCCAACTCTCACATCCATACATGACAACTAGAAAAACCATAGCTTTGACTAGATGGACCTTTGTTGGCAAAGTAATGTCTCTGCTTTTTAATATGCTGTCTAGGTTGGTCATAACTTTTCTTCCAAGGACCATGCATCTTTTAATTTCATGGCTGTAGTTACCATCTGCAGTGATTTTGGAGCCCTCCAAAATAAAGTCTGTCACTGTTTCTACTGTTTCCCCATCTATTTGCCATGAAGTGATGGGACCAAATGCCATGATCTTAGTTTTCTGAATGTTGAGTTGTAAGCCAACTTTTTCACTCTCCTCTTTCATCAAGAGGCACTTTAGTTCTTATTCACTTTCTGCTATAAGGGTGGTGTCATCTGTATATCTGAGGTTATTGATATTCTCCCAGCAATCTTTAACTTGTGCTTCATCCAGCCCAGAATTTCTCATGATGTACTCTGCATATAAGTTAAATAAGCAGGATAAAAATAAATAGACTTGACATACTCTTTTCCCTATTTGAAACAAGTCTGTTGTTCCATGTCCAGTTCTAACTGTTGTCTCCTGACCTGTATACAGATTTCTCAAGAGGCAGGTCAGGTGGTCTGGTATTCCCATCTCTTTAAGAATTTTCCATAGTTTGTTGTGATCCACACAGTGAAAGGCTTTGGCATAGTCAGTAAAGCAGATGTTTTTCTGGAACTCTCTTGCTTTTTCAATGATCCAACTGATGTTGACAATTTGATTTTTGGTTCTTCTGCCTTTTCTAAATCCAGCTTGAACATCTGGAAGTTGTTCATGTACTGTTGAAGCCTGGCTTGGAGAATTTTGAGCATCACTTTGCTAGCATGTGAGATGAATGCAATTGTGTGGTAGTTTGAACATTCTTTGGCATTGTCTTTCTTTGGGATTGAGATGAAAACTGACCTTTTCCAGTCCTGTGGCCACTGCTGAGTTTTCCAAATTTGCTGGCATACTGAGTGCAGCACTTTCACAGCATCATCTTTTAGGATTTGAAATAGCTCAACTGGAATTCCATCACCTCCACTAGCTTTTTTTGTAGTGATGCTTCCTTAGGTCCACTTGACTTTGCATTCCAGGATGTCTGGCTCTAGGTGAGTGATCATACCATCATGATTAACTGGGTCATGAGGATCTTTTTTGTATAGTTCTTCTGTGTATTCTTGCCACCTCTTCTTAATATCTTTTGCTTTAGTTAAGGTCCATACCATTTCTGTCCTTTACTGTGTCCACCTTTGCATGAAATGTTCCCTTGGTATCCCTAATTTGGGCCCTTAGTAAACTATATTCTTCCTCTTTTAATTAACATCTTATATATCTCTGAATAGATATCTTCACAGGCAATATTTTTATATAAACACACAAAAACCTATTCACATACCATGAAGATCTTCAAAATTCACCAGATACTTAGATACAATGTTGTATGCTGTTTGGGACACGGGAGCAAAGCCTACGTAATTAAATCTCTTACAAATTTGATGATATAAATGGCCTCAGCCACTGGCCATTGTAATTATTCTATTTCTGGGAATAAAGGAGACAGGTTTATTTGCAGTATCCCATGCTTAATCATTAGTATTAAATGAATTAGGACCAGAACTAATCAAAGAAGCAAACAGCTGATTACTGCTGTTTTGTTGAAGAAGTAATTGATGTTCACACAGGTTAAAGCAGCCCAAAAGGCCCCTAAATAAATGGCACCGCTCTTTTTCTCCCTTTATAGCTTGTTTTCAATGGTCTTTAGTCTGTGATTACTTAAATATTCATTTATTTCAGAAGCCTTTTTGTGCAAATCCCAATTAAAAAACCAATCACGTTCTTAATAAATTGGGCTAACAACTTCTTTCAAAAGAAGAAGCAAGTAAATTGCAATGTTTCATTTCTAAAATTTGATTTCCTATGACTGTATAGGCAGTGAATTCAGTTAAAATCAGGAAAGCCTCATAAATTTACTCATAGTGATTGATTAATAGAGGAAGATACATCTGTGACATGAAGAATCTTTGTTCAATAATACTGTCTTCTAATTTTTTCCACATACATTTTGCACTCATTTGTTTACTCAGTATAACTAGAGTGACTCTACAACTTACAATTTTATCTGTAATTGGTGACCCACTTGCATTTTACCATCTGGCTAGAAATATTGATATAATTAGCACATATCTTTCTTTTGGCCTTTCAAAGGGGCATTGCAATCACTAAATTTAAATTCTAGTGGTGAACCACAGAGGGCGGAATCCTTCCGACTAATTATAAAACAATCCCTTTTTTTGCTTATTCTGAAAGTAGACCACAGCATGGAGTTGGCATGGACTCTAAATGTGAGATATTATGCATTTGATGCTGACCACATTTGCGCCCACCCTTGCACATTAGAGATATTCTTAAACAGTTCATACTCCTTAAGCAGAATTCAGTAGTTGTGACAAGGCATTGTCTGATCTGCAAAGCTTAAAAGATTTAATAACTGGCCCTTTATAGAAAATTTTTGTTGACATTTTTCTGGATGATCTAGACAGTCTAGATATAAGTGAAAGAATGTGTACCAGTACGAGCTGAAAGGAAATGAATACAAAATATATAAAGAAATATCATTGATAGAAATTAATAATTAATAGAAAGCGGTGCAGTAAGAGGACAAAATTTTTAGAATGACACCTAGAGATTTAATGCTGTGTTAACTAAGGGAGATGACATGAATCCAGGAAGTTCAGGTGAGGAGGTAATACAGAAAGGGAGAATATGATCATCAATTTACTTAGAGGTAGTTTACATTTGAGGATACTTATATCCAAATAAGGAGAAGGAAATGGCAACCCACTCTGGTGTTCTTGCCTGGAGAATCCCAGGGACGGGGGAGCCTGGTGGGCTCCCCTCTATGGGGTCGCACAGAGTCGGACACGACTGAAGCGACTTAGCAGCAGCAGCAGCATATCCAAATAAAGATAACACATGTAACTTCAGTGACTAGGAGGAAAAGGGGCTAAAAACTAGGGAGTGCCTGTGTGTCAGAAAAAGAAGATATGGAACCTGAAGGTGCTCACACAACTGAAAAAAAAGTTCCAAATTTTTATCAATACCTCCTTCCTACGAATTGTCAAGTCTGCACATCATTTCTCTCATCACACTTCATACTTCTTACATGGTGATTTTGCTCATCTCTATGCAACACAGTGCACTGCCATACATTGACATTTTCTAAAAGTATTATTACTTAGAAGAAGTTAACAGCCCTTCTTGTTTTCAAATTTATGTGCTTTATCCAACAGACTGGGTCTAATAAACATGGCTGTATTAGAAAAGGAGTTCAAGACTAGAGAGGCTCCAGGCAAGGAGGTTAGCATTTAGGAATAAAGAATTTAGAAGTACTTTAAAGCAAAAGACAACCACAAATGTTAAAAAAATGCTTTTTAATTTGTAACCAAAAGGATCATTAAGTTGATGTAATTTTTCTTTTACTGGAGTATTCAAAACAATTGTAGGCAATATGCCTTAAGCAACATGATTACTGAATAAAAGTTGAGATGGACGGCAATTGTAATTTATGTGAAATTTATACTTGAGTTTTAAGTTCTTTAAACTTTCATAAAATTATAAACTAATAATAATTCCCCAAATTGGAAGTCAGATAACTTATTCTAATACAATTCAAAATTAAAGTACAATTGCTTATACAACAATGAATAAGGACAAGTTTCCAAGTCAGATGTCAAACTGAAAATTCAAATACAAACAGAGGAAATGTAAACAGTTATAAAATATCAACAGTTATAAATGTTACTTACTTACAGAAAGGCTATTCAAATTTTGGTCTATGAATGATTTGTGACTCATTCAAAATGAAAGAAAGAACTTGTGCCAGAATGGAAATCTATTATGTCACTAATTGGCTATTTCTTTCATAACAAGACTTTCTTGATAAAGGAAGCAGTGTGCTGATTTATATTCTGGCACAGGTGCCTTATCTCATTACAACCTGGAGAACAGGTCCTGCTTACTTTCTTTAAAGTGCCGTGATAATTTTACTGCTCAGAGTTAGGTTACTTTTAGTGTGGGGGGAAAAAGTTGAAATGACACATGATTGTCAGCTATACCTCTTCTATTTTTAATCCCATTGATCCAAAGATCCTAACCAAAAAGCAAATTATACTTTATAAATTCATCACAATATAACATTAATCTTCAGATGATTACTGACATCTATTCACCTCTGAGGGGATCTCCATATTCCCACTTCAGTGACATATATCAACCGTTTTGATTAACACTTGCTTTCAATCTTGCGGGAAGAAAGTACGAATTATTTTATAATTATCAAGAAAAAATTTAATAAGTAATAGTTATTTGTGAATAAGTTCCTCTAAAAATTGGTTTATTTTCATATATCAATCAGAGAAAATTTTAAGTTCATCTTTATGAAAAAATTGAACTTTTATACTGTTTGGGTAACAACTAGTTGCTTTTATAATGAAAATTGGTAGGGAAAAAGGTATGGGAATTTATAACCCTGTGTATTCTATTAACTAAGGGGAAGCAGATAAACTATTTTAAGATTCCTCAGAATAAAAGTAATTAGCATAAAATATTTTTTAAGAAACAGTTTATAATTCAAAATCCAAACATTGCTTGATTTTTAGTATGGCATAATTCCTCTGGAAATTAAAAAATATAATATGGTCTTTTGTAAAAGTAATAATTTCCTCTTTCTCCAATGACTTACTAAACTTTACCTGCATTAGCTTAATACTGAAGGCAAATAAATGGACAACCAACGATTCAGAAAAAACTCATCAGTTTTAGATATACAGAAGCCCAATTAGCTTCTGCAGTGACTAGTTTACTGAACCGATAACTACTTCTTAAGGAAGTTAAATGTATATTTACATGTCTTAAGATGAGAGCTTCTTAAGCACCTGAGCTGAGTGCAATATACTGGAGGGAAGAATCTCTAACAGAAAGTTGTCTAAGAACTTATTTCATCCATCTATACATATATACATACATCTATACAAACACATTTACACATATATACACACACAAGCAGAAATAACTTTTCCTTCAAGAAATGTTGAAGATGTAAAAGGAATTCTCCATTTACCTAAATAAAGCAATCTGATGATTATTTAAAAGTTTTTAAGTTATTTGGAATCTCACAAAATTTCAAGAAGTCTTTCTAGAATAACATATAATTCAAAGGGAAAAAACGCAAGGATTTCTTTTGACAAAACCGAATTTCTTTTGACACAGTATTATGGTTGCAAACTTATAGTTATCTTAACTTGATAACATGAGTTTAAATAGTCTCCAGGTGGAAAGTCATCAAAGATTACCCAGTAGGAGTCAATCCCCACCCCCTTAGGACTGAACATAGTCACTGGCCTCCCATAATTCTGCTGTCCTTGGACTGTTACTTGCAGTGGCCCCAGCAAAACACCATTAAAGGCCACTCTGCTGAGCCTTGTCACACACTAGGAAGAGTTCTTCGCAACTTTAGAAGAGCTTGAGGTCATCCTGTTTTATGATCACATTCACCTTGCTACTGCTGACTGGCATTGTGCTAGCGGTCCTAGTGTGCTATGATATGTTTTATGCATACTTTTACAACTCTGAATGATTGGCTTGTACTCTAAGACTCAGAAGATACTTAAAATTCTGCAAGTTGTGTTAAGTTTCTGTCAGTACTTTCTTCTACATTCAATTAATATGTTTCATTGACTGAAAATAGAGCACATTCAGTTTCATCTAAGTATCTTCTACTCTAGAGAATCTGGAGGACAAAAACCCTCTACACTTGTATAGCTTCTATTCTCCATCCTTCAGACCTTGTTAAATCTGAAGTATGGTGAGAGTGGGCAAAAGACATTTGAGTTAAAAATGATGCCATGCTGTTCTTTTCTCTGTTTTAACTTGTATAGAATATCCCTAAATCCAGTTTCTAACCCCTCCTCTGCTCTGGTTAAAGGACCTGTCTCATATAGCAGATCATATGTAACGTAGTTTCAAAATATCCATGATTTTAAAACATTTTCAAGTGTTAAATATCTCGAGCATCTATAGAATAGCTATATTTTTATTTAAACTTGAAACTGTCATCCTAAACAAAATTATGTCAATAGAGGCATGGTGTAGGGCTTACCTTGGAGAATCTATTAAATTTAAATGTCTTCATTTTGTTTAGTTTACATCAACCATAATATAACCCAAATCACTTTTTTCCTGATATGGAAGACATTCTGATAAATTCATTTGAACCCAAACTCTTTCATTAACATGTAAACTCACAAGTACAATTTTATTTTTGTTATATATTTAAATATTTTTTGAAGAGTTGATATCTCAGTATAGGGAATGAAATTGTGCTAGTCACTACTAATTTAGCATTCAAACATTTCCCTAAATTCTTCAATGCAAAAGTGCATTTACAATATAAACATGCCATATATGAAGCTACAAACCACAATCTCACACTGGAGTGGATTTCAGATTCCAGACTCAGTTCAAATGGGGTGAGGAGGAAAGTGCTAACAGAGCAAATCGGACACAAGCTCGTGGGGGCTGGGCAGCGAGTCGTCAAAGCGGAATCTCTTGGACACCGTGCTGCTGTCCTCTGGGATGTTCTCTTTGTCTTCCCGGTCACTGCAGGTGCCATTACAAGAGGGCCTGTGAGTCCTGTCCTCAGAGGACCTTACTGGATGATCCTGACTTGGAGAGAAACTGGAGGTTTCTTCAGGGTGAAACAAGTTTCCAAAGTCCCACTGCTGTAGCCAAGAATGAGAAAGGCAGATTTCGGCTGTAGGTCTTTTCCTTTGAACGAAAGCACCAAGAAAAGATTGAGATCTAAAAATTGGGTTGCAAATGTCTGTAGTTCAGTACATTATAGGCTTTTTAAAATTTATTCTGAAAATAATACATACCCATAGTACAGGATGGAATAAGAAAAGTGGAAACCTACAGTTTAAGTCTGACATGTACTAAAAATTCAATTTATCATGAAGCTTACAGACAGGACTATCTAATCAAAACACTTGGGAACATATTTTAGCCTTGCAAATAAAAATCAGTAAAATTATAAGGACTTATAAAGGGTTTATAAACCCTTTGAAGGAAAATACATGTAAGTAAATTATAATCTCTATTATTAATTTTATTAATAATAAAATTTTATTCTTAAAACTTTATTCTTAAAAAGTAGTAACAGTTAAATCTTGAAAACAGAGACTACTCTTCAAAGATGTTTATCTAATATTTTTAGTTTTTAAATTTTGTTTTCTCCTGTGAAAGCACCATGGTCAAATATCACAATATTTCAGAAAGAAAGAAAACTTCAACCTTAACATAACCACCATTACCATTAGAACGTAGGTTTCCTTAGTTTTTGTTTTTATGTTCCATTTTTATGATTATAAAAAAATTAAGGTGCTCATTACAGAGTGAAAAATATTTAAGAAAACTAAACAGTTTAAAACTATAAACACATAGAATAATCACTATTTCTATTAAATAACCATCTATGAATGGTAGCCTGCCAGGCTCCTCTGCCCATAGGATTTTCCAGGCAAGAATACTGGAGTGGGTTGCCATGTCCTCCTCCAGGGGATCTTCCTGACTCAGGGATCGAACCATGACTCTTATGTCTCCTGCACTGGCAGGTGGGTTCTTTACCAAGAGCACTACCTGGGAAGCCCAAAATAGAGCTAGTCAGTGTTTGTTAAGACTTGCATTAAGCGTAGGTCTTCTTTTTAAGCAAATAAGGAAAGTGAATCCTCCAGGAGATTAAGTAACTGTCAGAGAGAGAAGACTTGACAAGTAACAAAACCAGGATCCCAGCCCAAGACAGTATATCACAGCTTCTGAGTTACATGCAGCCAAGGCATTTTAAGGTAAAAAGGGCTGACCCGGAGGCTTCCCAGATGGCTCAGCAGTGAAGAATTCACCAGCAATGCAGGAGACATGGGTTCCATCCCTGGGTTGGGAAGATCCCCTGGAGGAGGAAATGGCAATTCACTCCAGTATTCCTGCCTGGAAAATTCCATAGACAGAGGAGCCTGGTGGGCTACAGTCCATAGGGTTGCAAAGAGTCAGACACAACTGAGCAACTGAGTACACACATACAGGACTTATCCAGGTAAAGAAAAGGAGGTCAGCTTTTTCTTTTCCTGCTTTGAAGTTGCCAATGAGCGAGGTAAGAGTTTTAAGACATACTTTCAAGTACCTTCTTTAGTAGGCAATGAGTATCTGCTGCTTAAAAATTTGACAATCAGTATGTGAACTTGTTATACAACTATGGTTATTTCACTATAAATAATTCATAACAAAGTCTCATCATAACCAGCCATGTATATTATAAATCTTTGGTGTGTGTGTTCAGTTGCTCAGTTGTGCCTGACTCTTTGTGACCCCATAGACTATAGCCCACCAGGCTCCTTTGTCCATGGAATTTTCCAGAATACTGGAGTGTGTTGCCATTTCTTCCTCCATGGGATCCTCCTGACCCAGGGACTGAACCCACGTCTCCTGTGTCTCATGCGTTGCAATGGATTCTTTACTGCTGAGCCATCAGTTCTACTACTAATCATTTTAAGGAATTTCAGAGGATAGTAGCAGATTGACAGAAGAGATAATCCAAATCTTCTCTTCATTTCAAGATTTCTTGTTATATATTTTATATGTCCTATGTTTGAAGTTATGGATTTGCCATTTAATGATCTCTCATACCACCTCTCTTCCCATTTTACCTGAAACTTGAGAGAGCATACATCCAATAATTTTATACTGTTTTATAATATGTCTTTCTTAATAATCATATGTAATTTATTTTGTAATAGTATTTAAGTAAATTAATATTACTTACTCTGGATTTTTTACTAAAAGCCTCTGGATGAAGTCTGTGGCCAGCTGTGAAACTGATGAAAAAGTTTCTTCCGAATAATCTACATTAACTTGAGAAATATTGAGGTATGTTTCCTGATTATCTTCTCCCACAAATGGGGATGTGTGAGTTAATAACATATATGCTATTACACCAACATTCCTGAAAAAACAAATAACTGAGAAGATGGGAACTTAAAATGTGTGTTAATCTTAAAACATTTATATAAAGTAAAATTGATTCTCAACATATTCCTGTCCTCAAATCTTGTGCAGTTAAACTAAACTGCTTTTCAAAGTTCCCATAGTATACTATTAAAGCTGAAATAATTATGCTGTCTCAAAGTTTGCCTCACAGAAAAAGACTGAGGGAATGCACATGTATGCTATATAAAAATAATGTATTAAATATGTATCATTATATCTACAGTCTGCCCTTCACACAGATACCTGTTTATCAAGTACACAAAGCTGTCCTGAGTGGCATTTCCAAAATGGTGTTCAATGACACAGTAGTGATCTGTGAGACATAAATAGGATTCCATACAAACAGAGACTGCAGGTTTGGTAAAGCACAGTATTGGGCAGACAGATTTCCTTTTAATTGCAAAACTTTTAGAACCATAAATATGTTAATGACAACTCCTCTGTTCAGGAACCAGAAAAAGACAATACATATATAGCACCTATTTCACCCACTTATTTAGCCACAAGACCCTTTTTTCTTAGCAAATCCATTTCTTCCCCCTACATGGCAAACTAAACTCTTCCTCTTGGTCTGATAGAGTCAGTCTGCCACTGTAGTCTCAAGTAAAGTTCTGGTGTCAATGCCATCTCTACCCTATAATGTTCTCTCTGTGACAACCATATAAACTCACAATACCCAAGAAATACACTCTTATAAAACTAAACTTTTAAATGGATCTAATCTCATTTTTCTATTGAGTAAATATCTTCCTAGTTCTCCTAGACCTAGATCATATGTCTCCCATCTGGTGCTTGTCTGCTGCTTCCCTTATGGTTATTAAATAGTATTCTATCTTTATTATAGAACATACAGCACAATAGTGTGACTATTTTGTTCTTTTACCAGAAGGAGTCTTCCTCCAGGAAAGGGATTTTCCTATTTATTCCTGTACTTTGGCTCAGAGCCAAAGTGTTATTAAAAAGAATGAACAGGTAAATGTTTTTCCTGTGGCATAATAATGATACTCAAATAAAATCTTTTAAAGATAGCCTTACTATTTACATTTTGAACCAAAGAACCACAGAATATGTACTAACCAGCTTTTAATAAAGGAATACAAGTAACTAACAAAATCTTACCACATATCTGTTGCTGTGGTAATGGGATCATAGTTCAGGATTTCTGGAGCTGAAAGAGAAAATAAAATTCAAATTCAATACTGACAAATCTAAAGACATGAAAATTACTTTGCAGTAAACTGGATTTAATTTTAAAGAATTACCAATATATCAGTAGAAATTTAGCACAGTATTTATCATCCTGTGATTGGACATTTAGATATACCTAGTGTTGAGAAAATTATATAACCAGATGGTTCAAAAGCACCAATGATATTCTGGGAGTAACCAGTAGCTATGCAGTATTTTTTTTAAACGATTAAGATTAACCTCAGAAAAAGCAATTATGAAGAAGTAAAAGCTAAAATCTTTTTACAATTTTAGCTTTATGACTCTGTTAGGAATTAGTTTGAGTTATTTTAATAGAATGATTTCAGTTTTTCTTCTCAGGGTAAATAGACTCATATGCATTCAAAAATGACACTATGAACAAACCAGCTTCCTGGAAGTGCTTTAGATTTTCAAACAGATTAAATATCCCTTTTACACTATCTAAAACCTAGTTTCCTAAGCAATTAATTTTCCACTGTCTCCTCCTTTGCCCACCCCCCCACCAAAAGAATTTAATGGTACAACATAAATTGTCTATACTTTCTGAGCATTACTATAAATTTCAAATTAGTAGAGTCCAAACTAGTATCTATAGTTGAATAACTTTTTAGTTTCACAGTATGATTTCATAACTTCTCCAAGCATAACAGTCTGGTTAATAAAGCCTATGAGTCACATATATTGTCAGCCTGCATGCACCACCTGCTACCTTTCACATACTTCTGTGAGCTATATTATCTATAATTACAATCATTATTCTAGGACACTGTAGCCTCTATCAGCATTCAGAAGTTAGTAATTTGCTTTGTTTTTCATTTTGGGAAAGTCAGCTCCCTTGCTGAGTAGCACGTATTCTGTTTACTCGTATCTTTTCAATGCCTGCATAGGGATATCAATATGAGCAACAAGAAAAAAGTGTAAAAAGATTGTTACTACAAATTAAAATACTTTACCATTTATGCGCTGCTTTACAGGACTTAAAAACATCTTTCATCTCCATGATCTAATTTGTTGATTTAGTACAATATTCCTAGATTATCTACTAATAGATTCTACTTAACACCCTTCTTTTTCAAAATCCTCCTTTTACAACTCTCAGCAAAAACCTCACTAGGACAGAAGTAAAAGTGACATCTACCAAACAAAAAGGCTTCAAATGCAGTAACACTGATTCAGTTTTCCCCTTTTTTCATTTTCTTCTGCTTCCTAACTTCCTTTTTACCTGTTTTTCTTTATGTACAAAGCTTTTACACACAAACATTAAACTTTTAACTTATATGTCCAATGTCCTGTAAACTGTGATTGTCTCAATTCATTACAATTCATTTAAATGTGTCAAAACCGAATTTCAATGCACTAAAATCCTTGAACCAAATATATCCTGGAGTTACATGCCTTAAAATAGTTCTATATACGTATCACTTATTAATACATTTCAAAGTGGTATATAAAATAAAGGAAATTCTTACCCAAGTATTCTGGTGTTCCCATGATTTCCCGAAGTTCACATGCATTTCCTATTTTTCGAGACATTCCAAAATCTACAATTTTTATGTCCCCAAGAGGATATATGCTGCTCAATAATATATTCTGGGGCTAATAAAGCACAACAAGAAATGATAAATAATATAAAACAAGAAAAGAATACTAAACTCAAATCAGAGGTAACTTAAGTAGAATTTGTTTAGCTATTAAACATTTATTGAGTCATCCACTAAACATTTACTGAACTACTACTTAGGAGGAGCTATATAGTCAATGACAAATAAAGAAAAAATACACTTCAAGAGTATTCTTGGTTTTAATAAAAAAAGATGGATACACTGGTTGATTAACTGATTATGATATACAGAATACTCAGTAGTAAAGACTGCTTAATTCTGCTCATAAGAAAGTCCAAGAAGGCTTTGCAGTAGAGATGATGCTTAAGATGAATCCTGAAGGCTAAACAGAAGCATGCCAGTGAGAAAAGTGGTCTAGGGAATAGCACGAAAGAAGGCATGAACAAATAAAAATACATTTACACCCAGAAAGAGCTAATGGTTCCGTACAGTGGTATGGTTCTGTGTCTGACTATTCCCAGGATTGTACCTGAGATAGAAAGAGGCATGGGAGGGTATATGAAAAGGAGATCATCCAGGAAGGGAAGAGTCCAGTGTTCAAACAATGAGAGACAATTTGATTCAGATTTCAAGGTTCTTGTATGGCTACAGAGGAAGGATAAGGAGAAAGGATAGTAAAACGAGAGGCTGAAGTGGTACCTCAGGGGGAAGGGGCCTGAATGGTCTGGGGTGGCGTGTGGAGAAAGGAAAAGCCAAAAGACTAAAAGCCTCAAGAGAAAGATGAATGAGTATAATGGGAGCAAAGGAGTAAGGACTAGCAGGTTATCTTCAAGAGGTAGCTGAAAATTAAGTATTTCAGAGATAGTTTTATAAGACAAAAAGTCCAAGATGTGGCAATAAAAAGTCCAAGATATGGCAGTAAGAACAGGATGGAGTGACATGACAGTAGCATTAGAACATATGTAATGATGGTTTTTAAAAGCCCAGTGATAAATCTGAGCTGCTCACACATGCAGTCTTCTATCAATCAGTACAGAAGTAAGTCCACGTAGCACATGCACAGTCTAGACAAGCATGACCTGTTGTTTCCTCTCAATACCAGTCTGCAGTTAGTTGTGCAAACAAGAGCAGAGAAGGAACAGAGATGTAGCGGTACTTAAAACGACATTACATTACCTTTAAATCAAGGTGTACAATGTTATTCTGATGTAGGTAATGAACTCCTTCAAGTATTTGTTTAATGAGTCTAATAATGTCATTTTCAGAAACCATTTCAGCCAACTCAGGTAAACACAAATTAAAAATTTCTCCACCTGCAGCACTGAAATAGAATTCAAAGAATAGAAACTTGAAAAATCATTGATCTAAAAATGGCAACTTTTAAATACTATATACTTTTAAGTAAAAGATATGGCCACCTAAACTCTAATCTCTCTATATACACACATTTAATGGGGGGTGGTGGATGGTGCTGGGAGGGATTTTTAAGAAATAAAATAAATGACAAGAATGGTTTAAAGTCTGGGTGCTAGTATTTACCTATGAGTTCAGCTCTGCTCTATTTTACTCATTTATTCATTATATATAAACATACCTGTCATCTGTATATAGATAGATATTTTGATTCTCAAGGCAATCATGTGAATCATGGCTATCATTCCCATTTTACAGATAAAGAAATAAGTACAAATAGGTGAAATTAAGTGAGAGGGCAGAATCTGAATCTGTATAATATGGATGAGAATCTACATTCTTAACCAATATCCTGCCTTGCAGCTTTACAAAGAATAGTTGGGCCCAGAACCCCAGTTTTTTTCCTTTGTTTATAAGAACTGAAAATCTAAAGAATGCCAACAAATGCATAATGAAAAATTCCTAGATTTAGAATCAAATGATTTAAATTTAAATCGTAAATCTGCTATTTGCCAGCAATATAATTTAGGGTCAATCACTTATTTGAGCTTCCTCACCTGTAAAACAGACATATAACTGAACTCAACAGATTTTTTTCTAAGGACTAAATCTAAATGAATGAAATAAAAACTGTCAGAAATCATGCAAAAAAATCTAGATGGTTATTAATAAAAACTTATAAGGTATGTTTGGGAATATCTCAAGTACAGTCTACTCTATATGATAAATCAGAAACTCATTTATTTCACAGAACACTATTTCCCCCCTTTGGTTCACTCCTGTATGCACAGCAACAAGAAGAGTGTCTGACACATAGAAGGTACACAGTAAGTGTCTATTGAATGAATGAATAATGGAATAGACAGTCATTCTTCAGAGCAGCTGAAAGTACAATCCATTAGTCTTGGTGACTGTCAAGAGGAAGAAGTATGTCATATATATCTGGAGTCACAAGAAGGAAAAAGAATCAGTGGTCACAAATCTGAGTCTCATTGAAAATCATAGGACTGATCCTTCACACTTGCAGGCCATCGGGTCATCTGTACAGAGCATGCCAATTAGAAGCTGCAGGGCTTGGTTGCTTCACACTTTACAGTATTTCAGAGAAATCTGTGGGACAGCTGCTAAGGCACATGTGGTAATGCTTCAATAATGTTTACTTCATATCTCAATGACTTCCAGCCCCCCAAACTCCCAGAAAGTTCCTAAGAAACTAACTTCAAGATCTGACTTCAAGATTTCACAGTAAAGTCAATCTGAGTATGAAAAATTTACTTTGCTATAAAACATCTAGTAGTGGCCTTCAAAGTTAGGTACCGGAAGACAACGTTAGAAATTCATTCATCTAAAAAAGAAACTAATCTTTGTGAATAGCTAATATTCAGACTAACATGTGGCCCCTCAGTTTACACATCAATTGTCTGTCAAAACCCTGCTCAAGGTCTCCTGAGGGAAGAGGGACTCCACAGGCCAAGCTACTTAGGATACCTCACTTCTTCCCTTTCTGGTTATGTTATTCAGCTTTAATGAAATAAATCTTCTCAAAACAAGTGGTCAAAATATATTCCTGCAAGGACACTACAGATAAAGTTAATAATGCAATCACAAGCAGACAAGAAAATGAAGAGATACTTCAGATTCTCTTAGAATAAGTTATTTGCTAGGCCCTTTCTGATAAGAAATCAGACAAAATAATTAAAAATTAAAAGAAAATTGTATGGAATATGGATTCCTAGCCACTATTAAAATATGGAAAATACCCAAAACTATGGGAAATGCCAGAGAGATCTAAATTCTTCAGTATACAGCAGTATATGGCAGCATAAAATGCTTAGGTGAAAAATTCATTCTTGAACACTTCATAATTATTTATATACCAACACTGACATTACACTCTCTAAAGTTAATTCAATAGACAGAATCCTCATTAATTCTAAAATTCAAAATAAAATATAAGAAAACCACTTGAGAAAACATACGTAAAGCACTTCCCAGTGCCTAGACATAAGAGAAGAGCAGGCTGCCTGTGGAAGTACCTACTGAAACAAGGCAGCCTGACTTCCATTCAGACTCTGCCTAACCAGTTACCTGAGCTGGGACAAAACATGCTTCTGTTTCTTCTACTGTAACATAGTGATACATAACAAAAAATGACAGCTCGAACTTCACTGGCTTGCTGTAAGAATCAAATCAGGTAAGTCACATAAAGTACTGAGTACAACAGATGTTATAAGGATCAAAGCTGATCACCTGTAGTATTTAATACAGTGTTTGATACACAGTAAATATTCAATAAATATTAGCTATTATTATAATGAGTCAACAAATATTAATTCCAAATCTAGCCAACATCCAGCCTTTCTGAATTTGGGGGCTGCTTGTTAAACTCTGATTATGAAGTCAACTTTAAAAGTCTTTGCTAAATTAAAATTCATTTTTAGAAACACTATTTCATATATATATATAGATATAGATAAATGCACACAACATATTCTTAAGTGGAAAAAAAGGATTATAATACCATACACTTAATAGATCACGATTTTGTTTCGGAAAGTATACATACATAAAAAATAAAATAATTTCAAAATAGAGGAATATGTCATAAAAGTAACCACTGTTTACAAATGATTTCTATTTTCTATACGTTCTAAATCTAACACAATAAATGATGTTACGTTTATACCAGGAAAAGTATCCTAAGGGTTTGTTTGTTTCAGTAACGAGATCAAACAAACCCTGTGACTGTCAGCCAATCACACTGTCTCTACCTCTTCATTTGACCAGCTGATCAGTGTCTTTTGTAGAACTGCCATTTTTCCCACGAAAGAGGGAAAGCTCTTTACCATAATTTACCATAGCTTTCCAAAGATGAAGCTACGGTAAACAGAAAATGAAGAGGAGTTAAAAGGAGGAGAAGAAGCGATAACACAAGAAGCAGAAGTTAGCAGAAACTGGAAGCATAAATGGAAAGCAGTGAGGAGCAGCAGACTAATAGACCCTTTGTTAAAACAAGGCACCCAGAGCAGTGACTACAGAGAAGAAAAAATTTCTCTGTAATCAGAGAAGCCACTTATATCATTATTGTCTTGAAAGGTAAACTCAGATATATTTCTACCCTTCCTCTCTATTGAAAAGTTTGCCCCTTGAAGGAACTCAACTAAGAAATTCAGAAATTTGGAGTATTTATGTTTTTTTGCTTATGTGCTTGTATATATGTTGTGCATCTGTGAGTGGATATGATAACAGTACTTTAGTACAGTTACACTGTCACATAAATCTATGTACTATATACTACTTATATCTACATTTGTCTTACACAGCTTTCTAAAGCACAGTTTAGAAATTAGTAAGGAAGTCGAGAATATCATTTAAAAAACTCCCATAACACAATAAAGTTAATGTGTAGAAGATTAAAATCAAACTACATGGTTTACCTTTCATTCACGCAAGTTTACCTTTTTATTCTCCTTGGGTAACTTCACTGGATGTGCTTTTCAAATAAATGAATATATAAATTATTTCAATCCTATCTGCCCATCAGACTGTTTTGCAGAAAACTTCTATTTTCTTTGCCACTGGCAACAAAAGTATACTCAATTTCACTATACTCTATAAACATTGTATTGTCATTTGTTTACTGAATGCTGTTTAATTCATTTTGGGGTATCTGTGTGAGGTTACACATTATAAGTTTTCTGAAAATATATGAATATATACTATGTTCCTCTAATATTTTATTAACAGGAATCTTTACAAGTTCTTGTTATACTTTTATCATTTTTGTTCTTGACATTTCAAGCAACCTTACCCCCCAATTCAAATAGGTACTATAAACTTTTTTAAAGAGTATACTTTAAATTTTTTAAAGAGTATACTTACTATTCCAATATCAAAATGATTTCACTTGTATTTTCATAGACTTCATGAAGATTAATCACGTGGGGACAAGATTTTGTCAATTCAAGTACTGCAATTTCATGTAGAATCTCTGCTCGACAGTCCTGTCCTCTTCTTCTCTTTTTTAGAAACTTTGCAGCATATTCTTGTCCAGTAGATTTTGATATACATTGTCTAACCACAGCAAATTTTCCTCTGGGGGAAAAGTAAGAACAAAAGTTAGTATAACACAGATACTGTTATAACTTTATCAATCCTTCAAACATCCATGCCATTAGGAATTTACCTTTGCTCTCTTAATCTAATCAAATACTACATGTACTTTTATAAAATTTATAGTATCATCAGACTAAAATACAGATGGCAAATGTAATATAAGACATAATTATATTTATTCTTCACCATCATATCATTAACATGATACATTACCATTGTAGGGAGAGATCTCATTTGCCCACCAACTCCATGCCATACTCTTGATATGAATTATTTTGTTTAAGTATGATAACAATCCTATAGAGTAAATATTATTCTGTCTGGCAGACTCCAGAGAAGATATGTATCTTGGTCTATTTCCCTCTGCTAAAAATTTTAGCTTTCCTTCAAACAAAAAAAATTAAATGCAAAAATGGGTATTCATCTTATTTACTTCTCTTAGTGTAAACATTTTGCCTTTCAACATCACTTTTGACAACCTTTGAAGCTTTCTATCACAATTTGTCAGTTGTTTTACCAGAGTATCTATTAGTATTGCTCAGTAGTCCACAAAGCTTGTAACAGATATCAAAAGTGTACATGTTTTATGGAAAGTATCCAAAGACACTTCATGATTAGCTAAGAAAATTCATGGTTATCAAAAGCTATGTACAAACACATTATTAAAGTCATGTTTATTATTTTAGGAATAAACATGTTTTAGCTCTATCCAATAACAGTGCTCAACATTTCAGCCAATTTTTGAAAGACTCTGGCAAACTTATGTATTCTAAAGTAAAGACTGTGAAAGTCGCTCAGTAGTGTACAAGTCTTTGAGACCCCATGGACTATACACAGGCCATGGAACTCTAGGCCAGAATACTGGAGTGGGTAGCCTTCCCTTCTCCAGGGGATCTTCCCAACCCAGGGATCGAACTCAGGTCTCCCACATTGCAGGCAGATTCTTTACCAGCTGAGCCACAAGAGAAGCCTGTGTATTCTAAGCCTATAGTTTTCCCATCTAGTTTCCCAAAGACTCAAGCTATTCTGAGTCAGATTGTTTTAAGAAACTAATAAAAATTATTGACTGCCTACCCAGAAAATGTACACATGCCTTTAAAAAGAAATTTTTACATAAAGTTCCAGAGGGTTTTTAGATTTCAAAGACTATCCATAAAGTTCCTAAGCCTGGTTCATGGGTTCTAAAATTAAGAACTTCTATCCTAAGGCTCAAATGACTTACTGAATACCAACAAATCAGGTATAAATAAAAACCTATTTTTAATATACTTTGGATTTGGGGTAGAAGTCAGGGACAGAATAAATTGCTTATGCATTTTTAACTTACTATTGTCAAGGGCAGGATGACAAAGATCCCTACTCTTTATATTCTCAATTTCCCCAAAATTGGTGCCAATGAAAACCACGGACTGGAAATCAAGATGAAAAGGTAAAGCTACTAATGCAAAAAAAAATTTTTAAGAAAGTGGTCATGCTATAATTTGATTCTTTTACATATATCAAAATAAATATCAACTCAGAAAATTTGCATGCATAAAGTTATTTTTTTGATAGAACTTTTCATTTAAGATTTGAGAATGTTTAATTTGTATTTTCTCACCATATGCAAAAGGAATACAAATCAAAGCATTTCAATGAGCTCACAAAAAAACTCAATCAGTCCCTTTGTTTTATATTCAGAGTGTCCATGTTTATAGATTTTATACTGGATAAATTGAGTCAGACTAAGATTAAATGACTCATGAAAGGTCATATATGGAAATGGACTGCCATGACTTAAATTGCAGGATGTGAAATCCTAGCTTTCTATTCTGACCACTACAAAACAATTCCTTCCTTTAAGATAGTTTTTTTTTTTTTTTTAAAGAAGTAGATTCACTTCTGCCAATTCTTATTTAGATTCAGAAGTGAAAATTTGTCTAAAACAAAAAGGAAATTTTAAGTTTTATGAAGAAATTCACCTTGTAAAACTTAGGAAACAGAAGCTAGTTAGCCAAGAACTCTGTCCATCTGAAATAGTTTATAGTACCAGCTGTAACAATTAAGTTCTGCTGTAATTTTATAATTATATTTACAAGCCAGAATTCTCTCAGAAACAAAGAGCAAAATTAAATAATAACACTTAACTGTTTCAGGTTTTCTCATGAGGCTTACAAGAATAGTACTCATTAATGCAGAGCAAAGATGACCAAACAATATTGGAAATTACTTATTTGTCAATGTTCATCGCTAAGTAAAAGCCCTATGTGGGCAGAAACCCTATCTGTCCTAATTATTAATCATAAAATCTACACTTCACTAACTAACACATAACAGAAACTGAAATATCTGTTGAATGAATGCGAGAGCTATGGACCTAGTGCAGTACCATACATTGTGCTCTTCTGTATACTGTACTTAAAGCATTCACATTTTTAAACCTTCTTTGAGACTCAAAATTTTACACACATATTCATGTATGTGTGTCAATTGCTCAGTTGTGTCTGACACTTTGTGATCCCATGGACTGTAACCCACCAGGCTTCTTTGTCCATGGAATTCTCCAGGCAAGAATACTAGAGTGGGTAGCCATTCTCTTCTCCAGAGGATCTTTAAATATTTTTACCATAATTATCAGATGACTTAGTGGAAAAAACCAAGTATTTGTTTTCCATTCTAAAATGCTAATTGTCATTTAGAAGTATCCAAAATAATAGTTAGGGCTTCCCGGGTGGCACTAGTGGTAAAACATCTGCCTGCCAATGCAGGAGATGTAAGACGTGGGTTCCATCCCTGGGTCAGGAAGATCCCCTGGAGAAGGAAATGGAAACCCGCTCCAGTGTTCTTGCCTGGAGAATCCCATGGACAGGGAAGCCCGGTGGGCTACACAGTCCATGGTGTTGCACAGAGTCGGACACGACTGAGAGCCTAAGCACACTCATAAAATAATACTTAACACATAATGTCCCTATATGAAATTTAACAGAAACATTTAGGAAATTTTAAAACCTTAACAGTAGTACTTAATGTATAACCTAAAAGGGCAAGGCTAACTAGATTTCCCAGCAGCTAAAAGGTCTGGTTAGTTACTCTTCTACATTCTAGAACAGACAATAAAATGTGAAAGGAGGGGGGAGGGTAAGCCACAAAAGAAGCTGACGTTTATTTCTGCATCTGCCTCACCCTTCTAACCACAAGAAGTCCTATGAAACCTTGATTCAGTTGGGGGAGGGGTGGAAAAAACTTACCCAACATGTTAAAAAACAGGAACAATGCAAAGTTTTTTGAGAATAGTCAAAAATTAACTGCTAACTTTTACATATCTTATTCTAATTTAAAGAAAAATTCTACAACATTAAACATCTTAAAACTAATTTAAAAACTGATTTATAAAGATAATTTTGTAATTATCACATGCTAGAATTATTATGTTTGTATGTTTCAAAATGTATAAGCCTCAGAAGAAACAAGGTTATGATCCTAATTTTCACTTTGCAAAAGTGTGGGATAATATCAAAATTGGTAAAATATTGAAAGAATTTACAGCAAGTTCATGGCAGATGAAAGGTCATGACTTCAATTTATCAAGGTTTATTAACGAGACATATCAGTATTTACCAGGTGACTCATTAGGCCATATCAACTAAAAGAAAAAAGGTCTCTTTCATGAAGTTATTAAAAGATGAAATATTAGGAATCTGAATTTGTTTTCATCAGAGTTTATCATGAGTTTTTGCTCTAAAATGTTATAAACTGAGTCAAGTTTATGATTGTGATTTATGATGGCACCCCATTTACAAAACAATTTCAAATTATTAATATTGTTCCCAAAGTTTATGTTCTCCAAAACCATCAAAGAAAAAAAAAATCAGTCTTTCTAGCTCCCACACAGGCTATCTCAATAAAGTTTTGTTGTATTCCCCACGGTAAGATATTAACAATATTGCATCCATTCTAGACTGTTTCATTTTAAGACTGAGGATAAAAAGCTACAAAGTGATCCAGAAGAGGATACATGGATCAAGGAACACTGTCTGGAAATCAGGTCATAAGATGAGCATCTAAGGAAACTGGCAACATTTAGCTACATTCAAATCTCTAAAGAATTTTTACATGGGTATTATATGCAGCTACAAAAGGGGAACTATGTATATTAGGTAGAGATTAGCAGAAAACAGAATTCTGTGTCTAAGTGCCCACAAAATGGAACAGACATATTCTGAGGAAGTGAGTTCCCTATTCCTGAGACATTCAGATTGAGGCTGGATAAAAAAACTTGTCAGGAAAATTACAGGAAAAATTGCTGCACTGCATAAAAAATTATATTAGAAGGCCACTGACCATTGAAGTTCTTCCAAAGCAAAGACTCTATGACTATTTAATGAGTAATGAGATACAGTCAACTAACTCTTACTCTTTCCTGTATAATGCAAAGAGAAATAATTACAGATTAGAACTAAACTATTTCTTGAAAATACCCTGAAAGGTTTTAAAAACTGTATCTTTTCATAAACCATTAAAAGGCCCAAATATTTTGCACACAAAATTAAATAAATAAATATGCCTGGAATTATGAAATAAATATGCTTTCATATTTAGTTCTTAGTCTAATGACATAGATACTATCACCCTTATTTTGTAAAAGAAAGACTGCTCCCAATATCTGACAAGTGAAAAAGCCAGGACCTGCCTTCATCTTTGACATAAAAGACCACCAAGAACAGAATTACTTGCCATGTTTCAGTCAATTTTTGTTTTCACATTGAGATTATCAAAGACAAAAAATCATCCATACTATTTTTCTGTGCATCCATCAACACAAACATGGGCTTTTACTATTTTAACATAAAAATCAAACTAAAGACAGAAAATGATCACCATCCTCCCTTTGTTAAGCATTTAAATTTAAAGCTCAAAATGCTGAATACATAACAAATTATTTGGTATATCTTTTGTAATTTTCATGTATATTCAAATGGTAGTGTTAAATTTAGATCTCATAATCTCAGGTCACTCCTTGGCCTGAAGGAATTTACACCGTTAAACCAAAACGGATCAGTATCAGTGTAAATAAATACAGGTTTTACTTACAGAACATGCATTGTTTGTCATATGGAATTATACTATCAACTATGAATTAATTCATTTTGTTTAGAAAAGAGGAAGAGAATCTCCACATTTTTTTAGGCTAGCACAATATTCTAAGAATTAGAAAAGCTATTCAAAAAGACTTTATAGCATTCTACTATTTTATAAATATTAACTTGTTTAAGACTCACAACAACCATATAAAATATATATGATTACCTTCATCCCCACTTTTCAGGTGAGGAAACTACAGTACTGAGAGGAACAGTAATTTGAGATCAAATAGCAAATGGCTAACCCCAAATCTGGATGTGACAGTCCACTATGCTAAGCTGCCTCTTCCTTGGACAGACTCCAGTAAGAGCCCTGACTTTCCACCATGGGCTATGAAGCGAGGTACGATATATCATACATGCTCACTAACCCTCCATGGATTTGATTTCCAGGTCACTTAAGACTAGATCCCTATATAGTACCAGCAGAGATGAGGACTTTTCTTTCTAATCATTGCTAAATAATAATCAAGTGAGTTTTATAAAAGGATAGACAAATCCTGTGATTTTAAACACACACACATCAAAAGTTTCCTTACCTTCCCAGTTCTTTAGATGTAAGTGTATAAAAATTATTAAAGTTTTCCACTTTAATTGGAGTTTGAGGAGTGGTAGTTAGCATGCCTGAAATACTTCGGCAATCAAATCTTCTCCTCAACATGATGACTCCCAGATAGGCTTCTTCAGTCACTTATTTTTATCTGCTTAAAAAAAGAGAAGATGCAGGGTATAACTTATATGCAATTAAGGGAAAAAAAAGATGTTATCTCAGAGAGAATATGCGTTATATTGTACAGCTCCAAATATAGCTATAAGGTACAACCAAAAAAAAAAAAGATGGTAGAAGATTTAAAAGCATATTCTACCCTAAAAGAAGAAAAACAAAGACCAGACATATAAATTGGTATCACCCATGGTACCTGAACTAAGTTACTGAATTTCATTTCAGAATAAAACTACTGAAAATGCCTGTAAGACCTACCAAATTCTTTTAAAAAGTTAAAATTGTAATATAATCATTCAATTTCATTTTAAAACTTTGATTATTTAAAGTTGTATCTTCACATAACAAGATAATTTAACACAGAAAAACAATTATTCATTTTAAATTTAATTTTACATGAGCAAACAAATATAGTGGAAAATTCACATGTTGTGAGTTATATTACTGACATCTGAGTCATTAAAAGAAATAGACTTGTTTCATGGGTCTTAGATTCAGAACCCAGCACAGAGCCTGCTACGTATGAAGAGCTGTATAATTTTGTCGGATGAGTGAGCAACTACACATAAAGCCCTATTCTGGAGTTCTAATCTGTATCTGAAGCTCATATTTATCTGGAACTTTTATGATATTTACAAGCATTCAGTTTTAATATTAAAACTACTATTTCACATTAATTGAATTCATATCATAATGACAGACTACAAATTTTTAGACTCTTCCTTCTGCTATGCCTATGTAATAGAAGATCCAGTATTATTCTTCTAGCACACTCCTACAAGAATCCCTACGTTTTTTCCTTCTTGTCACATTTTTCCTCCATTTATTTCCTACTTGACATGTTCTATACCTTCCTATATTCAAATGCCACCTATATTCACCTTAGCAAGTGAACAGTGTGATTAGAGGGGAGTGTTTTCAGTTTCTGTATTTCCTTGGTTTTAAGTCGGCATTTTTTTCTCTCAAACTTTGGAAAAACAAAAACCTAACTAGTTTTGAGGTACATCTCTAGTGTTCCAAAATTAGCAGAGTATCATTCTGAAAATAACATTTGGACTGAACCACATCTGAGTCTGAATCCCATTTATCCATCATACCAGTTATGAGGCATTTACCTTTGCTGCTGTTCTGAGGTGAATTATGTCCCTCCCTTTAAAATTCCTACCTTAAAGTCCTAATCCCCTAGTACCTCAGAAAGTGACTGTATTAGGAGAAAGGGCCTTTAAATGGGCAATTAAATTAAAATGAGGCCATTAGGGTGGGCCTTAAAGCAATACGCCAAGTCAAGTATCTTCATTAAAAAAATGTGATTAGGATACAGAAACACAGGGAAAGACCAGATGAAGACACAGGGAGAAGGCCATTCACAAGCCAGAGAAAGGCCACAGAGAAGCCAAGCCTGCTGACACCTTGATCTCAAAATTCTATTCTCCAGAATTGTAAGAAAATTAATTTCAGTTGCTTAAGTCACCCTATCTACAGTATTTTGTTACAGCAGCCTAGCAAAGTAATACGGCTACTTTTAAAAAGAAAGTAGTATTTCAAATGTGTCGGAAGGGATACAAATATAACAAACACTTGGGGGTTTCAATCTTATTATTTTGTTTAAATCAAAAATAAATGATTAATCACAGACAGAGTTGGTCCCTTCTTTTCACCCCGCTAGCCCTGGGTAGGAGAACTTATCATTTCCTTGCCAACATATGCCCCATTCAGACAGTTTTGTGATTTACTTTGCATTTCTCCTGATTACTAGCAAGGAAAGCTGCAATTCTGCTGCCCCTAAAGTATGGATGAATCATAGAATCTATCTTGCAGTGCTCTAAATAATAAAAATTAAAATACAAACTCATGAAGAATGATACTGGTACAGTGCTAGTCGTGAAAGCACATCATGGAGTTCAATAAACAAATCCTGTTAGTACTCTCTGAAAGATCTTCTCCAGTGACAGTCCCTGCCACTGTTGAATAGCTGTACCCTATTTCCATGTACAAAACTCTCACCCCAAGTTAGATTAAACTAGTTCTTAAAATCTGTCTTTTTTATTGTTTTGACGAACTATTTATATACTTTAGTTCTGATGGCACTCAGTTTCACTGTTCACATATTCCTCTCTGAAAAATCAATATGGTTACCAATTTCTATGCTTAGTGTTTTTTTCTTCAGGTCATTCTTGGGCTTTAAGATTTTTTCCCTAAATTTAAAAGTCTATAGATTTGTATGCTTATGATAATATTTATGTTATTAGCATATATACAGAAAGAGGGGATATACCTGTATCAAAGATACAAATTGGCCTACATTCCCAACACTGTTCCATATCAGGCCTTAGGAATCATAAGCACAAGAACACAGCAAATTTACCCATGGAGACAGAGTATAGGCTCTTGATTCTAAGATGTTCACCTCATCTAGATTCTAGAATCTATGATGTTTATCTTATGCTGTAATGCATCAGCTAAAAAGCAATCTATTCATAAGAATCTAGTAAAACAGAGATATATTTTATAATTATTTTCTGTTCTCAAGTTTCAAAAGAATCAATATGAATCTTAGATGTTGTCAAAGACATGCTTAATTAAGCATGATTTATAATAGTGGAAAAAAACCAAAAAGCTTTCAGAGTGAATGCATCCGAAAGTTTAACAATAAGGAAATGGTTAAATATACCTAAATAACAGGATATTACATACCTAATAAAAATTGTGCTTTCAAATATTTTAACTCATATAATGAAAAAAGGAAGACAAAACTTTATATATAGTATGTTAATTTTGTTATAAGTATATATGTTTGCTATATATAATTTTCAAATATGTTTTAAATAATATAAAAGCAAATAGATGAAAATACAGGAAACTATGACAATATATTAACAGTGGTTATCCTTGGATTGTGAAATTATGGCAGTATTTATACTCTCCTTTGTTTAAGTTATCTATATCAAGCTAGTATAGACAAAAAACTAACAAATGCCTTTGGCTAAAAAAGATGGCTGTGACTACATGCAGAAATTAACCCATGTGCAACAGTAAAACATATCTCTTTACACATTAAGGGTTTACTTGGCTAAAAGTACATGAGCCATTATTGTTCAGATTTTTTAAGGCCTCAATGTTTTCTCTGCATTTATTTAGAGCAGATGGTGTTCATTATGCAAGTAACAGGTCCATTCTTATGCAAAGACCATACAGGCATTTAGGGTAAATACTAAGCAAGAATCAATACCCTGTTTAGTACCACCCAGGAAAAACAATTTTATAAATTCTGAATTAATGTCAAAGTTCTATATAATAAATAATAATTTGTAACCTTAAGATATATGCCTTTACTATTATATTACTTGTGAAAATTCAAATTCACTTCAGGATCCCTCTAAAAAAAAAAATCCAAAGTGTGATATTTAAATACTATACTAACAGGTATTAAGTTTTATAGTACCTACTTAGTTATTAGAAGGAAGATAAAAGCTAGTTTTTTTTAGGACTGGAATAAATCGTGGTAATATAAACATGGCCTAATAATCAAGCTACTTAACAGCATTACCTAATACTAGACATTGGAGTATGCTTAGTCTTTTACCCTAACAAATTTTTCCCCCTCACATGTACTGTTGGTCATCACAATGGATGAATGGCCTATAGATATTTGTATATTTGTATGGCTATAAATGCAGCTGAAAGCAGCACTGGACAATCGGCAGTTTTTAAAACACATGCTGGTATAAAAATCATTTTTTTGAATTGTGTTACATTTCACTCTGGCTCTGAACATGCTGGAAACACAAGCTATGTCCCAGAAAAAAGGAAAGACACATTTCTGAAGGTTAGACTTTAAACTTACCTACAGACTGCTAATACACCTATATTACAAACTGCTTTAGGGATCCATACAGCATGCCATAAGTCATATCTTCATTCTATTTACAGCACTTGCACCAGCTGCCACAGCCTAGATATTTTTCTATTTCCTATCCTTTGGCCAATTTTGTATATAACAGAGCAAGAATGTCACATTTGTCCACCAATCCCTCCACAAACACCATGCTATCCTATACGTAAGATTTAATTCTTGGGTACATGAAGGTTATCAGTTAATTTTCTGTCTTGCATCTTCCTAAATTTCTCACCAAATTCTCTTTAACTCCAACAAGCAATCATCAACCTTTTCTTGCATTCTACCATAATTCACAGACCTATAACCGATTCCAAATTACCAATAATCTGTGCTAGTTACTCTGCTGCTGCTACTAAGTCACTTCAGTCGTGTCCAACTCTGTGCAACCCCATAGATGGCAGCCCACTAGGCTCCCCCATCCCTGGGATTCTCCAGGCAAGAACACTGGAGTGGGTTGCCATTTCCTTCTCCAATGCGTGAAAGTGAAAAGTGAAAGTGAAGTCGCTCAGTCGTGTCCGACTCTTAGCGACCCCATGGACTGCAGCCTACCAGGCTCCTCTGTCCATGGGATTTTCCAGGCAAGAGTACTGGAGTGGGTTGCCACTGCCTTCTCCAAGGGATCTTTCCAACCCATGGATTGAACTGGTGTCTCCGGCATTGCAGGTAGATTCTTTATCGTCTGAGACACCAGGGAAGCCCAAATTACCAATGTATCACTTTAAAGAACTTTACTCCATGCTGCTGTTGCTAAGTCGCTTCAGTCGTGTCCGACTCTGTGCGACCCCATAGACGGCAGCCCACCAGGCTCCCCTGTCCCTGGGATTCTCCAGGCAAGAACACTGGAGTGGGTTGCCATTTCCTTTTCCAATGCATGAAAGTGGAAAGTGAAAGTGAAGTCGCTCAGTCGTGTCCGACTCTTAGCGATCCCATGGACTGCAGCCTACCAGGCTCCTCCGTCCATGGGATTTTCCAGGCAAGAGTACTGGAGTGGGGTGCCATTGCCTTGTGCTAAGTTGTTTCAGTCATGTCCCACTCTTTGCAACCAGGCTACAGAAGTAGCCCACCAGGCTCTTCTGTCCATAGGATTCTCCAGGCAAGAATACTGGAGAGGGCTGCCATGCCCTCCTCCAGGGAATCTTCCTGACTCGGGAATCGAACTCCTGTTTCTTACATCTCCTGCATTAGCAAGTGGGTTCTTTACCACTAGAGCCACATGGGAAGCCCATAACACTTTATTAGGCTACATTAAAAAAAAAAAAATCTCAAGGGACTTAGTAGGCAAAATGTGTATGTGTGAGTAGGTACACAATTATAATCAAGCACTAAAAACAGTAAGAGGATAATAGAACAAGGCAAGGTACAATAAAGCTTCCAGTTACACAGTACTGCTAGGAATAATGGAATCTCAAGTTTATTTGCAGAGATTTTTTTCTTCATTAACTCTCATTACAATAATTACAACAAGAATTCAGATGGGATCAGTGAAGGGAGGAAGAGGGAAAATATTAGGCTTGATCTGGACCTAAGTTTACTAGAAGGGAGAAAGCAAATATGATGCGATCAATAGTAAAACTAAAAAAAAAAAAAAAAAAAACCACCTTATAAAACCTCTAAATAGCTCTATTTAAACATGCTCATCATAATATTCACCTCAAAGTTATCTTATAAAAATATTTCATAAAATCTAACACATCATATGACAATAAATAAAAACATCTAAAAAATAAAATTGTCTGCTTTGATCCCTGCATTAGCTCCCTGGTACCTAGTTCAAGCCCTTACACCAAGACACACAAAACCCTTCATGGCCAGCTTGTATCATTTCCTGCCACACTGGTATCTCATATTTTGCCTCCACATCTCTGTTACACTTTTCTGTCTGAACATCCTTTCTACCTTTCCTTAAATGGTTAACTTTTTATTTAATCTTAACTCAACAAAGATTGTCATCTCCCCCAGGAAGCTTTGCCTAAAATTCACAGGTTGTCTTTAATGCCTGTCCTTTATGCTCCAAACAGGAGGACCCTTGACATACCTCTTTACCTCAACATGTAACATGTTAGACTGCAATTATATTTAGTGTCTAAAGGATAGCAACCATTTGCTTTCATGCCTAAACTCCCAGCATGGTGTCTGGCACCTGGTAGGAATTTTTTAAAATGTCCAATGAACTGAACTTAATATGGAATATTAAGTTAATATTAACTTAATATTTCTTAAGAATTAAGAGATACAGCAAGAAGAATTTTTAGGTACATCTCATGTCTTTGAGGGTTTAGCAGAATTTGAGATCTATCTTGAAATTATAATATTGGGGCTTCAAATGCAGCTAATCTCTGCTTAATTCAATATTTGGCTAAATAAAATAAGAAATATTTTAAATTGCTATCAGAGAACTTCAGTTTTAAACAGGACAGCCATGAAGTCTGGAAACATGGATAAAATTATTATATTATGTATTGCAATATAATACCAACAGATCATTTATTTTGCATTTACCTATCTTTCCAGACTAGGCAGCCACATGTTGTTATAGCCCTACTTCAGCTAAGAACATCAATATTTTAAGAGCTATTTCAATCAGGAAATCCAGATACTTGTCCTGGATCATGAGGATAAATTAAGATCCTCATGAAGAAATCTGAAAGGCAATGGAAAGCAAAGCAAGGCACAAGATTACAGGGAAAAAAAACTTTTTCTTTCTGCATGAGC
The DNA here is from genome assembly GCF_055505025.1 of Bos grunniens. NCBI lineage: Eukaryota > Metazoa > Chordata > Mammalia > Artiodactyla > Bovidae > Bos > Bos grunniens. The sequence continues at coordinate 52,100,857 of NC_141166.1, read as the reverse complement.
ATTTACAGCTACCAAGTTTTCCCTATGAAACAGAGGAACTGGAGATTTATTTGTCTGGAATCTATCAAAATAAAGAACTTTCTGCTAGTGTGGCAGAAGGATCCATTTCTAATTAGTCATTGATTAGAAGCAAAGGCATTGGTGTAGGGAAAGGGACGATGATGATTTTCAGTTTCACGGAAGAGACCATTCCTTCTACGTATTCTACTAACAGGTTCATCGGTTTGTTTTTTTTTTAAAGACTGAATAGAAAGTATAATCCAAGAATTTAATCCTTTGAAAAATCACAAGAAGCCAGCTAACTGCCTCTAGTCTAACCAGTCTAGTAAACACTATCCAAGGGCTAAAGTCCCAGGTAATGACCTTAGACCTGATTCTGTGTCACTTCAGTAAGGCCAGGTGCTGTCTCTTCCACCTTCAGAAGGAGAGTTAAACCCTATAATTGTGAACCAGGATGAAAAGATGTTGAGAACGGAAATATAGTGGGCCAACAAACATACAGTGCTTTTCATTCATCAGATGGAAAATTAAGTTTCTGTTGCAAAATAAAGTACTGTTTACTTATAGCATCTCTGAAGTACTGTTTATTCAGTAAGTATTACAATGCAAAATGAAATATGATCCTAGGATTAAAGATGAAACTATCATTTCACTGTTAATATTAAAATTTTTAAATGCTAAAAATATTAACTATTTGCTCTTTTAAAGAAGTTGCAAACGGTCTAGGACGCCACAACACATGCTGCATATAAATGAAAAGAAACTCACTAGTTTAGATGTTTAGAGTGGTCCTGAAGTTCATGGTTACATGTATTTTGGGGGAAAATGATAAATAAATAAATAAAAACAATCAGAAGTTCATAAAGCGTGCCCTGACAATTACATTTGTCACAACATATTTATGTAAAAACATGTAACTTAATTCTTATACACATTTGTTAACTGAAATAGTCAAAGAAATCCTTTGATAAAAGTCCTTCATAGAATACAAAATACTTAAAATCACTGAATTTTGTCATCAAAATTGTAAAAAACTAAAATAACTAAAACATTTAGTTTTCACAAATGGAAAGTAAGTACATAAATGATTGTTAATGTTTTTGACACAACCAATACTCACAGAACACAAAGAATTCCTAAAAAAAAAAAAACAAACCCCAAATCCTTTAAAAGCAATAAATCTAGTAGCACTGTCCTACTTAGCTGCCAATACGCACTGCAATATAGTATACATGCAATTGTAAGACAATTTTAGGATTAAGTGAAAGTGTCAGCAATGGATGTCCTTGATTCCTGCATTTAAAATTGGGTCTCTAAGTAAAAATAGGGAAATTTTGATAAGGAAATTCTCTCTTATAATTATCAAACAGCTTCAAAAACCAAGCATTTAAAACGTATTTAAATGTTTACTTAACACTAGTAAAAAAAACTCTCAGTGCAAGTTTAAAGATAGAATTGTTTGACTGGAAACATGCCATCAAATGCCTGTATCTTCTTCAGCTTTGCCATTAATATTCTGACACAGTGATCAATTAGTCAAGTCTCAACTTTCCTGAAAACTGATTCTATCTTAAGTGAAAGTTGCTCAGTTGCATCTGACTCTTTGTCTCCCCATGGACTACACAGTCCATGGAATTCTCCAGGCCAGGATCCTGGAGTGGTTGCCTTTCCCTTCTCCAGGGGATCTTCCCAACTGAGGAATTGAACCCAAGTCTCCCGCACTGTGGACAGATTCTTTACCAGCTGAGCCACGAGGGAAGCCTAAGAATACTGGAGTGAGTAGACTATCCCTTTTCCAGGGGATCTTCCCTACCCAGGAATCGAACCAGAGTCTCCTGCATTGCAGGTGGATTCTTTATCAACTGAGCTATGAGGGAAGCCAGATTGTATCTTAGCCAACCGGTAATTCAGTTTTCAACGAGCTCAAGAGAATCTACAACTATTCTGTCCACACACAAAAATGAAAGGACTTTGATAACACAATTTTTACTTTTGAAACTTGAATATATTGCCACGTATATATAGCTCATCTTAATTTCAAGCCCATATTTTAGAAAAGTGATGTAAAATGTATGATAGGTACCTCAAGAATAAAGCAGCTATTAATAACTTCAGCTATTAAAACAGAAAAAAAAATTAAAAACTGAACATCTGCTCAGAGGAGGATGAAGGGGAAAGAAGAGGAGTTTTAAACTAGGACACTGCTTCTGTGGACCAACTTTTTCAAACACACAGCATTTTATGGGCATGTGGTTTAATATTTGTAAAACAAACACTTTGGAAGTTGCTGAAAACTACTTCTGAACAATTTACTATAAAACCAGTGGTGAATCAATGACAAAGTAGGTTTATCATCTTTTAATAAGATTGTGTGCCCAGGCTAAAATGCCAGGTTATATATGCTGCCACTTGCCCAGACATCTCAGTAGACCATGTGTGTCTCAAGGCACACATTCTCAAACTCTTGAGAACCTAAAGGGGCAATCAATGTATCACACATCACTGCATATCATCAGTCCAGAGATGTAAACATTACACGCTGGCAAAACAATCAGCGAATGTGACACACAGACCTAATATAATTGAAATCTTATCAGTATGTGGCTTTAAAATGTTTTCTTTTCCTTAATTTCCATTTGCAGATTGATGTTGGAGGGCCTCTGTCCCATCACAGCCAGAGGAAGAACTAACATCAGCTACTAGCCGCCCACAGTCTCTTTCAGCTTCGTCTCTAAGGGAATTCAAATGAAGCGTTTTCCCTACATAAAATAAAGAGTTGAGTAAATGTCAAAACCGTAGCCGTCACGCAGTTGTATTACACGGCGTCAAAATAAAACCAGATCGCCGGAAATCACGGAAACAACTGCAACTCGACTTCTCTATTCACTGACTTTAAAAAAATCTGTTCATAAGTAGTAACTGAAAATGTCCCAGAAGATGAGCACAAACTTTCTTCCGACGAAAGGCAGCTGTGAGCAGGACGGGTCCATGAGTCCAGATGTGAACACGTTCTGGGCCCCACACCCCAGCTGTGAACTTGGGTGGGACCTGAAGGGACCACGACGACGCGACGTGGAAAGGACGCGAACGAGCCGGTGGCGAAGGGTGTCCCGCGGAATGCGACCCGGGGAGTGACCGGGCCACACACACACAAACACACACGCACACACACACGGACCCGGCTGAGAAAGGTACTGGGAGGTCCAGCCGCCACCCCGAGCGCCGCACCCAAAGGAACCAGAGAAGCAGGACTCCAGCCGGAATGCGGCAAGGGGTCCGGAGCAGTCGGGCCACCCGGGGACGACGGTGTCTGAGCCCATCTTCCCCAGGCCGGAGGTCTGAGCCGACCCCGGATCCGCCCACACTGCCGGCATCCCTCCTCGGGACCCCTCCCACCTTCTGGGTCTCCGTTCCACCCGTAAAGGGGGCTGCTTTAGGGGTTTGGAGTCGCAGCCCCGAGCCTACCCGCCAAACCCAGCAGGACTGAGGACGCGCGAGGCGGAAGACACTGACCGCTCGGGCCGCAGCAGGTTCTCCCGGGGCTGCCCCCTCCAAGGGGGCTCCAATCCCGCCCCACACAGGTGGCCACGACAGGACACGTTCTCCAGCTCTAGCCCTTTGAGGTGCCGCGCAGCTCCGAGCGTGGCAGGACCCACTTTTACCCTTCCGGACAACGGCCAACAGTTGTGACCTGACCTCCCCAGTGAGGTGGCTCCCGACTACGGCGGCGAAGACGGTGACGGGAGCGTACAGTTGAGGTTTGAAAACTGCAGCCCCGTTGCGGGGCAGGGCTGTAGGCTAGAACCCACCCCCTGGGTCCCGAGAACCAATCCGAGCGCGCGCGGAGGGCTGGGCTGTCACGTGACGGGAGGGGCGGAGCGCCGGCCTACAGCGCGTGCTGCGGGGCAGGGCTCAGCGGTGAGGGGGTGCGGCAGGCGCCGGCCGTAGGAGGCTAGGCGGAGCTGCACAGCAGGTGGGGCGCTCCAGCAATGACGGCGAGAGAAGAGTGAGGTGGGCAGTAGCTTGACCGCGCAACGGCTGTAACTCCAACCGAGTGCATCCCGGCCTTCAGAGTGGTGAATCCACTAGGACTGAGTATCTGCAGACTAGGGACCGGGAAGAAGCAAAATTAGTCGCTGCTTCGGACTCATTCCCAAACTTCTGTGCCTGTTTTCAGACTGTTCCCAGTCATCTTCCTTATCACCTGAACACACTCGGCCAGTGGAGACTCCAGTTTGCTATAACTTGGCAAGCATCAACATCGCTTGGGGATTTATGGAACTTGGGCTCCACCTCTCAAGTCCGCTCCAGCGAATTGAGGTCTTCTGAGGCGTGGCTGAAGTCAGTGTAGCTGCTGCTGCTGCTAAGTCACTTCAGTCGTGTCCGACTCTTAGCGACCCCATAGACGGCAGCCCACCAGGCTCCCCCGGCCCTGGGAGTCTCCAGGCAAGAGCACTGGAGTGGGTTGCCATTTCCTTCTCCAGTGCATGAACATGAAAACTGAAAGTGAAGTAGCTCAGTCGTGTCCGACTCTTAGCGACCTCTTGGACCGCAGCCTACCAGGCTCCTCTGTCCATGGGATTTTTCCAGGCAAGAGTACTGGAGTGGGGTGCCATTGCCTTCTCCGGAAGTCAGTGTAAGGAGAGTCCAAATAAGATGAATGACTCTTTATGCATTTAGGGTGCTAAGTGAGAAGATGAAAGCCCCTCAGCAAGCTACTCAGGGTATGTTATATATTCAAGAGAAAGAAAAATTTGCAAGTCTCGTGGAAGACACAGTTGAAGGCTATTTTAATAATTGTATAAGACTATTGGAAAAATAGGGCTAACCTGGTGGCTCAGTGGTAGAGAGTCTGCTTGTCAATGCTGAAGAGACAGGTTTGATCCCTGGTCTGGAAAGATCCTCTGGAAAAGCAAATGGCAACCCAATCCAGTATTCTTGCCTGGGAAATCCCATGGATAGAGGAGCCCCGAAGGCTACAGTCCATTAGCTTGTAAAGAGTTCACAACTTAGTGACTGAACAACAACAACATTGGGAACATATATGGGGAGGGGAATCGTGTTTTAACAGACTTCTCCAAGCAAATTCCCATCAAGCCATCCATTTCCTCTTCCATATTGTATTTTTTCCCAAGATAAGTACATAAAATGACTCACAAAAGTCTTCTTGTTACTTAACTGACTCATCCCAGTTTAATGTGTCTATTCCCTAAACCTTGTCACTTGGAGAATATTGCCTTCATCTATCTACTTTCTTGTTGCTAACAATTGGACTGACAAGCCTAAAGTTAAGATGGACAAAAAATAAAGCTGCATGCTGAAATGGATTTTTCAGCTATCGTTATCTAAGAATAAAAAAGCAGTGAGACTGTTGTTTCCATCTTTTCTTTTAGGAACACGGGGCAGTTCCTAGAAGGTTTAGCACTGGGCCAGTAACCTACAGAAATCTCATGCCTGCAGTATGGTGGTGATTTCTGTTTTGTCTATGCTTGTGTGTGTGTGTGTGTGTGGGTGTGTGTGTGTGTGGGTGTGTGTGTGTGTGTTTAATTCTGGACCTCCTCAGTGTCAACATTTGATCAATAGCCAGCTCTTAGCAGTCTCCTCACAGTCTATCTTCCCTTCTGTCACTAAATCCCATCTAACCACATCCCTTTACACTGCAGACCTTTCCCTCTCCCATCACCGCTTTAAACCAAACTTGCTTGTGATCACAAGCCCTCTGCTCTAACCAATCCCTGCTAGGCTGGTAAGTCTTTTCATGTCTTGTTTTTTCCTACCTCTGCCTAGGCTCCAGCTTTTCACCATCTTCCTCATCAGCACTTATTCATAAATTTCCAACTTGAAGAAGTTACACCCTCCAGAAATCACAAATCTTTACTGATTTCTGCTTTCTACTCCCAGCCTGATCATCTCTTTGCCCTCTGTTCCTAGGTGCAGGACTTATACTTGTTCCTTGTGTTTCTCTTATGTCCCTCAATAGATTGTTAATCCTTGCTCCTGGGGTCAGATTTGCCGGCTAGCACTTGTGTGCTTAGTTGCTCAGTCGTGTCTGAGTCTTTGCAACCCTGTGGACTGTAGCCCACCAGGTTTCTCTGTCCATGGGATTCTCCAAGCAAGAATACTGAAGACGGTTGTCATTTTCTTCTCCAGGGGATCTTTCCAACTCAGGGATTGAACCCATGTCTCCTGTGTCTCCTGCATTGCAGTCAGATTCTTTACCTGCTGAATCATCTTATATCAAGAGCATTCAGCTATGCTTACTTGCTCTCAGGCTCTGTGGTACAAGTAACAAGAAATTCCTGGTATTGAGGAACAGGCTGTACCATCTGTGATTCTGCAGTAAAACTCAGGAGTCAAAACACCCTTTCATCCTACCTTATTTACTAAAGTCATTCATAGTCATGTCAAAGGTGCATGTCCTTGCCTTCATTCCTTGAGTGGGAAATCCCCATGTGACCTCCTGGTCATTCTGTGGTCACTGCCGCTGATCACACAGTTCCATAAACTGATCCTTGAACACCACACACTGACCAGAGATGGTGATTGTTATAGGCTGAATGTGTTTCCACCAAATAGATGCGTTGAGGTCCTAGCCCCCAGTACCTCAGAATGTGACACTGGAGATAGGGCCTTTATAGTCCATTGGGTGACAGAGTTGAACACAACTAAGTGACTGAGCATGTAGGCTAGAGCATACAGGTGGGCCAGAATCCAAGATGAGAAGATTACACCTCAGCAAAAATGAAAAGGCAGCCTACTGAATGGGAAAAATGTTTTCAAATCATGTATCTGATAAGGGGTTAATATCCAAAACACATAAAGAACTTATAGAACTCAATAGCAAAAAAAACCCCAATCTGATTTAAAAATGGGCAATCTGAATATACACTTTTCCAAAGAAGACATACAGACGGCCAACATGTACTTGAAAAACATACTCAACGTCACTGATCATCAGGTAAATACAAATAAAAACCATAATGCAATATCACCTCACACTTCTCAGAATACTTATTATAAAAAAAAAAAAATGTTGCTAAGAATGGGGAGAAAAAGGAACACTTGTACCCTGTATATGGGAATGTAAATTGGTGATGGAACTATGGGGGTTCGCTTGAAAATTAAAAACAGAACTGCCTTGTGATCCAGAAATGTCACTTCCTGGTATTTATCTGAAGAAAATGAAAACATTAAGTGGAAAAGGTATATGCAGTCCATGTTCATTGCAGTATTATTTACAGTAGTCAAAATAGAGAAAATATAGAAACAACCTAAATGTCCATCAATAGATGACTGGATAAAGAAAAAAATATTATACACACACACACAATGGAATATGATTCAGCCATAAAAATGATGAAATCTTGCCATTTATCCAATATAAATGGACATCGAGGGCATTATTCTAATAGAAATAAGTCAGACAGACAAAGACAAATACTGTATTATCTCACTGACACATGGAATTAAATACAAAACAACACACACACACACTCACACCAAGTTTGTAGATACAGAAAACAGACTGATCATTGCCAGAGGCAGGGACTGGAGAGTAGGAGAAAAAGGTGAAGGGGTCAAAAGGTACAAGCTTATAGTTATAAAATAAACAAGTGATGGGGATGTAATATACGCCATGGTGACTATAGTCACCGTATTACACTATATTGCACATTTAAGAGTTGCCAATAGAGTATATCTTAAAAGTTCCCATAACTGGAAAAAGATTTTTTTTTTTGTAACTATGTAAAGTGACAGATGTTAACTACATTTATTGTGGTGATCATTTGGCAATATACACAAATATCAAATCTTATGTTGTACAGCTGAAACTAATGTCAATTATACCTCAATTTACAAAAAAAAAAAAACTTTTGAAAAATGGATTATGACACAGATTACACAGACTAAAGGACGACCACTGGAGGACACAGTCAGAAAGTGGTCATCTGTAAAACAAGGCGAGAGGCCTCAGAAGAAACTTAAACCATTGACTTCTGGCCTCAAGAACTGTGAGAAAATTTATTTCTGTTGTTTAAGCCAACAAGCCTATGGTATTTGTTATGGCAGCCCTAGAAAACTAACACAGTGGTGCTCCTCAGTCACTCCAAGGGAACCCAAGAAATGACCAGGGATGGAGATCTTTTCTGATCATGCCAGCACACTCACCACATTCTCTCTAGGGAAAGTGACTCTCCCCAGTCACACAGGTCAGTCACCACATGCTGACCACATGTCAGTATGATATACTCTGCATGTAAGTTAAATAAACAGGTTGACAACATATAGCCTTTCCCAATTTTGAACCCGTCCATTGTTCCATGTTTGGTTCTAACTGTTACTTCTTGACCTGCATACAGATTTCTCAGGAGATAGGTAAAGTGGTCTGGTATTCCCATCACTTTAAGAATTTTCTACAGTTTGTTGTGATCCACACAGTCAAAGGCATTGGCATAATCAATGAAGCAGAAACAGATGTTTACCTGGAATTCCCTTGCTTTCTCTATGATCCAACAAATGTTGACTATTTGATCTCTAGTTCCTCTGCCTTTTCTAAACCTGGATTATGTGTTTGGAAGTTCTCAGTTCACATACTACTGAAGCCTAGCTTGAAGGATTTTGAGCATAACCTTACTAGCATGTGAAATGAGTGCAACTATATGGTACTTTGAACATTCTTTGGCATTGCCCTTCTTTGGGATTGGAACGAAAACACCTTTCCTGTGGCCACTGCTGAGTTTTCAGAATTTGCTGCCATATTTTGTGCAGCTCTTTAACAGCATCATCTTTTAGGATTTGAAATAGCTCAGGGGGAATTCCATCACCTCCACTAGCTTGTTCCCAGTAATGTTTCCTACTCGACTTCACCTTCCAGGATATCCGGCTCTTGGTGAGTGACCACACCATCGTGGTTATCAGGGTCATGAAGACCTTTTCTGTACAGTTCTTCTGTGTATTCTTGTCACCTCTTCTTACTCTCCTCTGCTTCTGTTAGGTCCTTACTGTTTCTGTTATTTCTCGTGCCTATCCTTGCATTAAATATTCCCTTGATATCTCCAATTTTCTTGAAGAGATCTCTAGTGTTTCCCATTCTATTATTTTTCTCTATGTCTTTGCATTGTTCATTTAAGAAGGCCTTCTTATCTCACCCTGATATTCTCTAGAATTCTGCTTTCAGTTGGGTATATCTTTTCCTTTCTCCCTTGACTTTCACTTCTCATCTTTCCTCAGCTATTTATAAAGCCTCTTCAGACAACTACTTTGCCTTCTTGCATTTCTTTTTTTTAGAGATGGTCACTGACTCCTGTACAATTTACAAACCTCCATCCATAGTTCTTCAGAAACACTGCCTACCAGAACTAATCCCTTGAATCTATTCATCTTCTCCACTGTATAATCATAAGGGATTTGATTTAGGTGATACCTGAATGACCTAGTGGTTTTCCATACTTTCTTCAATTTAAACCTGAATTTTTCAATAAGGAGCTGATGATCTGAGCCAGAGTGAGCTCCAGGTCTTGTTTTTGCTGACTGTATAGAGCTTCTACATCTTTGGCTGCAAAGAATAATTAATCTGATTTTGGTACTGATCATCTGGTGATGTCCATGTGTAGAGTCATCTCTTGTGTTGTTAGAAGAGAGTGTTTTCTATGAGCAGTATGTTCTTGTGACAAAACTCTGTTAGCCTTTGCCCTTCTTCATTTTGTATTCCAAGGCCAACTTGCCTGTTAGTCTGGATATCTCTTGACTTCCTACTTCTGCATTCCAGTCCTCTATGATGAAAAGGACATCTTTTTTTGGTGTTAGTTCTAGAAGTTGTTGTAGCTCTTCATAGAACTGTTCAACTTCAGCTTCTTTAGAATTACTGGTTGGGGCATAGACTTGGATTTCTGTGATATTAAATGATTTGCCTCAGAAACAAACTGAGATCATTGTGTCATTTTTGAGATTGTATCCAAGTACTGCAGTTTGAACTCTTCTGTTGACTCTGAGGGCTACTCCATTTCTTCTAAGAGAATCTTGCCCAGCATCAAGCTTTACTTTCACCACCAGACACATCTACAAATGAACATCATTTCCACTTTGCCCAGTCACTTCTTTCTTTCTGGAGCTATTAGTAATTGCCCTCCACTCTTCCCAGTAGCATATTGGACACCTTCAGACCTGGGGGGTTCATCTTCTGGTATCATATCTTTTTGCCTTCATACTGTTTATGGGATTCTTGTGTTAAGAACACTGGAGTGGTTTGCCATTTTCCCCTCCAGTGGATTACATTTTGTCAGAACTCTTCACTATGACCCGTCCATCTTGGGTGGCCTTGCAAGCCATAGCTCGTAGCTGCCCTGAGTTATGCAAGCCCCTTCACCATAACAAGCCTGTGATTTATGAAGGGGCATGATCACATTAAAGGTAAAAATAGATGAAATGAATTTTAGTAATACATTTACCTAATCCCATATATCTAAAATATCATCTGTCATTTCAACATGAGAAATGATTAATGAGATATTTTGGTTTGGCTTCCTGGTGGCTCAGACTGTAAAGTATCTGCCTGCAACACGGGAGATCCAAGTTTGATCCCTGGGTTGGGAAGATCTCCTGGAGATACTTTGCATCCTTTTTTTATATTGTCTTAAATCTGGTGTATTTTATATGTACATCTCAATTTAGACCCTAAATTTTCATCAGAAACACTTGATCTGTATTTACACTGTACAAAATTTGAAAGAAAGTGAAAGTGGCTCAGTCATGTCCAACTGTTTGTAACTCCATGGACTGTAGCCTGCCTTGCTCCTCTGCCCATGGAAGTCTCCAGGCAAGAATAATGGAGTGGGTAGCTGTTCCCTTCTCCAGGGGATCTACCCAACCCAGAAATCAAACCCAGGTCTCCCACATTGCAGGCAGATTCTTAACCAACTGAGCCACCAGGGAAGCCCAAGAATCCTGGAGTGGGTAGCCTATCCCTTCTCCGGGGGATCTTCCTGACCCAGAAATCAAACTGGGGTTTCCTGCATTGCAGATAGATTCTTTACCAACTGAGTTTAGGGAACCACTGAAAAAAGACTCATATCCTTACCTTGTTTCAAATGTAAAAGTTTTTAGTAACTGAATACAGCACCACTTTCTGATTTCAAATTTAATTAAAGTGACAGAATTATAGGTCTATCACATTACAAATGTTCCATAGCCACATGTGGCTGGCAGCTCCAGTACTGGACAGCACAAGTCCAAAGGGCTAGACACATGTTTGCTAATTGCCTCTGAACCTTAAACTGTTTAATGCAGTAGATACAGTGTAGGTTCTTGGTACATCATGGCATCAGAGCAGTTAGGAACTTCAAAAACCCTTAAGGTTCAGTAGTCCTATTTCCTTATATTAGAAGAAAGAGTAGCTAGAATGGGAGAAGTTAAGTAACTTGCAGAAGATCATACAATTAGACTATTGGCATTCATCTGGACAAGAATTTAGGTCTCCTTATTTTTAATGCTGAGGTCTTTCTACCTCATTATGTCAGACATTCTTCAGGAAGAAAGAGGATTTTTAAATTTACTTGACTAATCACTTGAATAATATAGGCAAAGAAAAACATACTTATAATCTAGTTGCATTTGTATAACCTGATAAAGACAGGGCATGCTAGAGTATTTAAGGCCTTCTTCCACTGTGGTCTGGGAGCCAGGTGGTCTAATCTGTCAATCCAGCTTACCTCTGTTTATCACTGCTTCCTCTGCTTGCAGCCGCCTCACTGCACATCTCTTCCTCCCGCCCCTGGAGCATCCGGCCACATTTTTCTGTCTGCAGCTGTCCTCTCCCAGCTGTCTACCACAATTTGTTTAAGGCTGTGCTTCAGAGAGTCCTTTATATTTGCAAATCAAAGTATTCAGTAGAAACTGCAGCAAAGTTGGAAACGAGCTTTTATCCAGCCACAAACACACCAAACTCTGAGGTCCTGCTTCCTGAGGGTGATTGTGTGTGTGTGAGAGAGAGAGACAGAGAGAGAGGCAGGCGAGAAGATGGATGTGTGGTTAAGCGTGTGACACCAGACAGACCTGCACTCAAGTCCCAGCGCCACCATTCCTAGGTGTGTGGCCTTGGGCAATCCTCGTCTCCTCCCCTGCAGAATGAGGACAGTAGGAATAGCTGCCTCCAGGAGATTTCAGTGTGAAAGAGTGCACAGAGAGCCCAGTGCCTGACAAGAGGAAGCCCCCACTTCATACAAGCTGATGTTACTTTCCAGTGGTCTTCAGGCTCCCTGAGGATGAGGACTATGTGTATCAGGCTCAATACTGCATCTTGTGACTAGCAAAATCCCTGAGACATAGTAGGTCCTAAACGAGTATTTGTCAAATGATGTTATAAGATACTTATGATTTCCCTCAAATCTTCTAACTGATGCTAAGAGAGAGAAATGGGTAGGGGGGGAGCGGGGGCGACATGGTGATAAGGAAAGGGGAGAGCGAGGTAGCTGCTTCCCTCTTCAGAATCTACCTGGCGGTGACACCGGGCTCAAAATGAAACTGTAAGTTCAACAAATAGTGACGTCCACAGGGTTATGCAAGACAAAAGAATTAGAGTCATAGTGTTCAAAGGGGAAGAGATATGGAGTGGAGCAAGTAAATATACAGTGTAAAATTGTCATTGATTTGATTTGAGTAGATAAATGTCTACAGGTTCTGTCCAACAAAGCACCTCCTTTTGTACTTCTAAGACACTTCTTTTACCAACTGCATATTCCGTGAATCTTGACCTGGTGTCACATTCCCCAGCACACATGACAGGTAAGAAATAGTAAAGCTTCCAGGAATCTTTCACTAAGCAAGTCTTCTTATAACAAGAAGGCACATGTATAGATAAGGCAGAGCTAACTTTTAACCTCCTTATTGGAGGTGACCTTGGCCTCAACTGGCTAAAGGTGACAACAGGAGCATTGAGTAGGCTCATCTACTCCACTAGCTGAGTCCTTTCCTGGCATGAAAATGTTGGTAATGTGGGAAATGATAATGATGATCATTAGATGTACAAGTATAGTAAATACAAGAGGAGGGGCTAGAATGATCCATGTGACAATGAATTCATATAAGAGACATTGAGAATATTCAAAGCATCCTTGAGTGTTTTCAGTAGTTAGCCTTCCCTTTAGATTTAGAGTGTCACTTTATATCTTAATGTAACAAAAAGAGATATAAGTATAGAGCTGTTCAGAAACCCTTTAAAGGGCATAGTTTATGAGAAAGTGGGTCTGTAGTTTACTAACTATGAGATTTTGAGCAGGTTATAATATCCCTATGCCTCTCTTTTTTTCATCTGTAAAGTATAAATTATAATATGCTTACCCAATAGTGTATATAGTTACAATTGGTCATAAATTCTGATCCTGGCCGTGTTCTAAATTTGCTGTTTTTGTTAATATTTACTCCTCACACTCCTGTGAGTAAAGTGCTATATTTGCCTGCTTTAACAATAAGAAACTTCAAGAGACAAGGAAGTTACATACTATATAACTGTAACCTGAGTTACTCGTGGAATAGTAACAAGATTTAAGCTTACTCTGTATAAGGCCTTTTACTGTGGACAGTATATAACTGTGGCTATGAACAATAGAGTACAGGTTCTTGGATGTTTAATTCACCTTAGTCACTGGAGTTCTGGCTCTTTTCATTCTTTTGTTTCCACTCATACCTCCATTCCAAAATTCCTTCACTGTTAAAATAATTTTACAAGTATATAACAAATACAAGAGGAGAAGGGTGTAGAATGATCCATGTGCAATGGATTAGAGTTAGAGATATTGGTATGAACTAATGTTTAGTTTAATATAGATGCAGATGTTTACATATAGATTTATTTATAGATATCTGTGTGTATGTGGGTTAAGACACATATCTTCTTGCTCTGTCAGCTGAGAGCACATAAAAGCAATGACACCCCAAGAGCAATAAGTACACCTCTCACTCGTGTCTTGGTTTCCAATACTGTTCTTCAACAAAAGGAAACAAAGCTCTTTGGAGAAATTGATGCTTCTAGGACTGGGGCAGGACACACACAGCTGTGCCTGGAACACTGTGTAGCATGAGAAAGAAGGAAGTGCAAACCAACCAACCAACCAACCAACAAAACGACCACACAATGATGGTGGTGTGTCAAGGGGATTCAGGTGCCAACTGGACAAGCCCCAGTGATCAAAGCTAGAACAATTTGAGCTATACAATAAATGAAGTACTAGTGGATTATATACCAAAGTATAAAGTAAATATCTGTGAGTACATATAAATATAAATGATTGAATAAATAAATGGGAAAGAATAGACAAACCTCTCATGCAGAATTATGAACAGTTTATGTAGCCACTCCACCCTCAAGTTGGCAGTCTAACTCTCCACTTCTTAAGTATGGGCTGTGCATAGTGACTTTCTTCCAAGGAGCACCTGTGGCAGATTCATGTTGATGTATGGCAAAACCAATACAATATTGTAAAGTAATTAACCTCCAATTAAAATAAATAAATTTATATTAAAAAAAACCCAAAGAGCACAGTATGGAAATGGAGAAGAAAAGAGTAACTTTATGGTGAAGACCATGAAAAATAGTACATCAAGCCTGGGGATCAAAGTTAACACCAATAGTTGTAAATCATTTTGATAATACGTACCCATTATTTGATGTAATGCAAATGACATGTTGCCTCTGTGGTCTTCTTCCACAAAACCCATAACCCAGTTTAACCATGAGAAAAACATCAAGACAAATCAGTTGAGAGACATCCTACAAAATACTTGACCTACAAAATACTTCTCAAAACTGTCAAGGTCATCAAAACAGAGGTAAGTCTGAGAAACTGTCACAATCAAATGGAACCTAAGATGAATGATGACTAAACATAATGTGGTGCCCGAGATGGAATCTTGGAGCAGACAAATGACACTAAACAAGAGATAAGGAAATCAGAATAGACTATGAACTTTAGTTAACAGTAATGCATTAATCACTAATATGACAAAATGTGCCTTACAGGTGTAAGACACTATCATAGGAGACTGGTTGTGCAGTACACTCTGGACTATTATTGCAATGATTATGTAAATCTAAGTGTTAGTCACTCAGTCATGTCCCACCCTTTGCAACCGCATGGACTATAGCCTGCCAGTTCCTCTGTCCAAGGAATTCTCCAGGCATGAATACTGGAGTGGGTAGCCATTCCCTTCTCCAGGGGATCTTCTGGACCCAGGGATCAAACTCGGGTCTCCTGTATTGCAGGCGGATTCTTTACTGTCTGTAAATCTAAATCTGTTCTAAAATAACAAGGCTGTTTAAAAAAAGTAAATGAATCTGTCATTGCTTATAATATGCAAATTTAGGGAACTATAGAGTTAGAAATTAGAGTTGGAAATAACCTGTGAGATCAAAGGAGAGGACCAAACCCCACTGAACAACCAAAATAGAGTCCTGCAAAACCCCATTGAACAGCCAAAATAGAGTCCCGCTATTATTTTTGCAGTCTATTAAAAATATCATTATAATAATAATTTGATACAGGTTCTATCCTGCCAACCTCAAGCAAAATTTCCAAGTCTTGGATAAAAATATATATGTAGATGTAGAACAGGATCCAGAGAATTGTGTGCTTCAATATAATATATATCACCTAATTACAATCACAAAGTAAATCTTTCATCTAACAATTCTCAAACTGTGTTAGGGAGACCCCAGTACCTTTTAATGAATCTCCAACATCAAAACTATTTTCATAATAATATTAAGATGGTATCTACCCTTTTCACTCTTATTCTTTCACAAGTGTATGGTTTAGTTTTCCAGAGATTACAGAATGTGTGATACTACAAAAGGTTAATGTAGAAGCAGTTATGAGAATCCAACTGCTTCCTATTAAGCTAGAAATCAGACAAATTGCAAACATGGAAAATAGTACCATCCTTATTCACGTTCTTTGTTTTGGGTAGTAAAGCTATTTTTCATAAAATATAGGAAAAGGAGTACATCAAGATGGTATATTGTCACCCTGCTTATTTAACTTATATGCAGAGTACATCATGAGAAACACTGGGCTGGAAGAAGCACAAGCTGGAATCAAGATTGTCGGGAGAAATATCAATCACCTCAGATATGCAGATGACACCACCCTTATGGCAGAAAGTGAAGAGGAACTAAAAAACCTCTTGATGAAAGTGAAAGAGGAGAGTGAAAAAGTTGGCTTACAACTCAACATTCAGAAAACTAAGATCATGGCATCTGATCCCATCACTTCATGGCAAATAGATGGGGAAACAGTGGAAACAGTGTCAGACTTTATTTTGGGGGGCTCCAAAATCACCGCAGATGGTGACTGCAGCCATGCAATTAAAAGACGCTTACTCCTTGGAAGGAAAGTTATGACCAACCTAGATAGTATATTGAAAAGCAGAGATATTACCTTGCCAACAAAGGTCCGTCTAATCAAGGCTATGGTTTTTCCAGTGGTCGTGAATGGATGTGAGAGTTGGACTGTGAAGAAAGCTGAGTGCCGAAGAATTGATGCTTTTGAACTGTGGTGTTGGAGAAGACTCCAGAGAGTCCCTTGGACTGCAAGGAGATCCAACCAGTCCGTCTTAAAGGAGATCAGCCCTAGGTGTTCATTGGAAGGACTGATACTGAAGCTGAAACTCCAGTACTTTGGCTACCTCACGCGAAGAGTTGACTCATCGAAAAAGACCCTGATGCTGGGAGGGATTGGGGGCAGGAGGACAAGGGGATGACAGAGGATGAGATGGCTGGATGGCATCACCAACTCGATGGACATGAGTTTGAGTGAACTCCAGGAGTTGGTGATGGACAGGGAGGCCTGGTGTGCTGCGATTCATCGGGTCACAAAGAGTTGGACACGACTGAGTGACTGAACTGAACTGACTAAACTGATGTTGACATAATTGTTTTACTGATATGTAATTGTTACTTTAAGGTAATACATCTTTTTAAAATTCCTCCTAATTCATACATATGATAAATATTGATAGAAATTACCTATATCAGCAAAAACTCTTTGAGATCTTTAGTAATTTTTGAATGTAGAAAGTTTGAGAACTGGAAAGATGGAGAACTGTACTAATCATAGTGACCAGTTTGCTCTTTCAGCTTTGGGACACTTGTCATTCTATTGTCACCTTGTATCTCAACCCCTCCAGCATTTTAAGAATTCCTCACCTTCTGAGTTTATAGAAGTGAAAGTGCCCCATACTCATGTTTCCAGCCTCCCTTGCAGCTAGATCAGAAGCAATTACCTTAGGTCCTATCAAACTACCTGAACACATTGAGCCTTAGAATCTGGAGAAAGTGAGGCTGGGGCCAGACACAGCTTTATAATGGAAGCAGAAGTGGCAAGGAGATAAAGTCCTAGAGGCAGTAGCTCTAATGCACCTCGATAGTCCACTGTTGTGTCAACAGCACATATTGCTGTAGACTCCTATATTTCGGCAGCAGCAGTGTCCTTACCTGAACAATCTACTTATGTGAATCTGGCTATTATTCCTGGTTATCTTGTCCTGACACTGACTCTCCAGCTGGAATCTCTGTTCTATGAGCTGCACAGTATGCTTTAAATAATATTCCTTTTCAACTTCAAACATCCAAAGATGCTTAATGCTTGCAATTAATAACTCTGACTATTCTACCAAAAACTGGTTTCTTAGTTAACTTCCATCCTGACCTCTTTCAACATCAGCCTTTCTGAAATTCCATAAGTGAACCAAGATTAATTAAAGGAAATAAAAAGCAAAATAAACTTACCCTTTACTTTATCTACTATAGAAAACAAGTAACTACACAAATAAATTTAAATGTTTACCATTTTGAAAGATGAAAATAACTTTTGGCCTTCTAAACTTTTACTTACGTTTTGGAATCATGATCCAACTTTCAACCAGCACAGTATAAGATTTTCATGTGTTACTTCCCAGTTATGTAATTTCTATAAAACAAGCAAGAGGCTCTGAAGAGAATGACTTATGACACAATGCCATGTGCTTAGTTCATTATAAGTCATTTCAAGGACCTCCAGTCATTCCGAGCCAATCAAAACAGAAATGTTCTAACACATTTGAGAGTATCTTGTTTTATAGAGTGCTTAAGAAAGGCAAGAAAAGCACACTAGATTTCAAATGTACCAAATTACCCAGAAAGGATTTTGAAACTGGTTCCTGTTAGGTTACTTTTCTTTATTATTTAATGTGGTATATAAAATATAATTCTTTTCTGTTTGAGCTCCTAGGACCTGGAATGGTTCTGCCTTTTAAAATTTGGCAAGCAAATTACAAAATATTTTTATTCTGCTCATTTTCTTGCTAGATTTCAAAAGTGAGAAGTACGAAGACAAGTTAGGCTCTACAGATCTCCCAATTTCATGCTAACTCAGATTAAGAGGGGCTTAAATTAATTTTGACTAGAAAAAGCATCTTCTACAATTGAAATACTACCTTATATTAAGGATCCTTTGAAGTAGTGTCTCGAAATAATTTAGCAAAAACATATGGGGGCAGTAATCCATTGCTTTTCTGTCTCATGCTCTTTGCCCAGGTTTGAGTTTAGGGTCTTGGATCTGGATATTTCCACATTTAACTTCTCAGAGGAAAGTTCTGTTTACAGGAGAAGTCAACAGAAAAGCATTCATCAGCACACCTTACCTTGAGAAAAATAGGTTGAGGAATTGAAAAACAGGCAGATGTAACGACCAATGATAATCTACTTCTTGCAAACCTAATTTGGGGGTGCATCTTTTAAAATATGAGGTTTTTGAGGGTGTATTTGAGAGAAGCTGCAGAGACAAACTCATTTGTCTTTATATCTTCCTGTCTCTTACCTAGGGTGTATTTTTTTTCTCTACTTGTTAAGAACAGGAAATTGCAGAACAAAGATTTGATCAGTTCTCATCACTTCAATAAGACTTGCTCAGTTTAACTTTGGCCAACAGCACCTATATATTTGCCCAAATAAATTACACAATGCATCACAATAGACTAGTTTTATGTAGTTTTAAATTATCTTTTAATCTCCCAAGCCTGGAGTTCTTCTTACTATTAAAAGCCTATCTCTGAGAAGGTTGCCCTTTCAAAGTAAAAATAAGCAATACCTTTGAGACATTTTCCATTACTGGCTGACCTAGAAAAATCCCCTTCTCGCAGCTCAGTCCTGAGCAGGTATAAGAAACTTCCCAGCCAGTCATGCATGTGAACGTGGCACAGGATAGACTAGTATTAATAGCACCTGAAGTCTAGACAGTATTTTAGAGTGAATAGAGAGTTTTCACACACAATATTTTGTCTGAGCTTCAACAACCCTGCATTTACTATAAGCAAGGCTAGAACTGTTCCCTATTAAAAATGAGAATGGGCTCTGAGAGTGACTTTTCCAAGTGAGGTGAGGGCTCAGCCTAGAACTGCAGACTGTAAACCTGTCTGGGCCACCCCTGAGAGAGAGGACTATCCAGAGAGCAAAATCATCTGACTATTGTTCTCTCCTCTCCCACCCCGGCCGTTTACTGAAACATTACAGGAAGCCCAACAACAGAGCAACCATGAACAATGGAGAGGATAGGAGAGCCCAAAGGCCAGATGGCAAGGCAGGCTGAGCCCCCAGAGGTTGCAGCACCAGGAGTCCTGGTGTCACCCCAAGCTTAGTGTTTACTTCTCCCCAACCAGCCTGGTCATGTTTATTCCCTGGATTGCCTGAGGTCATTTTGGGTGAGAATTAAGAAAATCAGGAATGATTTATCACCTAAAGAAATAAGATTTAGCACAGAACTAAGAATTCCAAACCAACAGCCAAGGTTTGAGAAAGAAATTTAAGAGAAAGGAATGTACCTGCTTTTAAAAGCTGAAATTTCTGTGGCGAGACTATCTAAGTACACAGGATTTAAGTTTTGTAGTGAAATGACAGGAATGTTCTAAATAAAGCATGGCAATACTTCTTCATGCAAAATGCTAAGTATATATCATTTCATTTAATTCTTACCACCTGCCTTGAGGTCACCGTTATTATTCTTGGTTCTCATGTGAGGAAGCTCAGGCTCAGAGAAGTTGAATGACTGGCTTAAGGTCATACAGCTAGAACTGCAGACACAATTTGAACTCAGATGACAAATCCAACGTCCTGCTCAGTATACTGCACTGCATCCTAAGCAGTAGATTACTTGTTCTCATTTTTTATTTCCCTTTGTGTCCCATCTTCATGACTCATTCTATTATACAGATGAGTTTTTAAAAATATTTTATTTTCCTTGTTTATTAGCTGGAAAAATTTTTATTAAGAGACATTTACAATCATCCATTCTTTAGTTCCCTGCAAGTACAACAAAGTTTATTAGGAAAAGTCAGAATAAATTAAATCTGTAACAGCTTACAAAATAATGAGTTTGTATTACTATAGCAAAAAGCTACTTACCTGGTATCTAACTTCTAAGAAACAGGAAGTATGCAAACAACTCTTCTGAGGAGCAGAATAGATGTCACAACAAGCATTCATATGTGAGAAGATTCACTTTGGTGGTGATTGTCTTTTATGTGTCCTCTGTAATTACTTGGGATGTTATAAGACTTCAATGATAGGATACTGCAGAAGCTTTCCCTCTGATCTTCCAGTGACTGACTGCTCTTCCACCTTCAGTTCTCACCTGTCCATTGCTGCGCCCTGCTCTTTATAGCACTTTTTATCTTAATTAATAATTATGGATTTATTTGCTCACTACCTCTCTTCCTCATGAGACTGTAAACTCCCAACAGACAGGAATTATGACTGCTTTATTCATCAGTGTTTCCCCAGCACCTATCATGGTGCCTGGAACATAGTAGCAATTCAATAAATGTTGATTCGATGGATGGATAGACGGATAGATGGACGATGGGTGGATGAATGGAGGGACAGACGTGTGAATATTCCCAGTTGCCAAAGATTTGAGGAATAGGCGAGTTGGTAATCTGGCCCAGAGAAGGCTGGATAACTTTTAGGACCAAGGTAAGTCAGTCATCCTTTCCCTAAAAATAGGCCTGAGAACTGTTAGTAAAGAACTTTGAGGCCAGTATACTGGGGTGGAGAGGAAAGGGAAGTCAATATACTAAGCATTTGCCAGGTGCACAGCAATGGGCTCAATACATATTATCTCATTTCACATAAAAGTACTGCATGAGAAAGGAAGTTTTTCTATTTTACAAATTAAAAAAGTGAGACTCAGATTGGTGAGATTACCCAAGGTCTTTAAACAGAATACAGAGAGCCAGAATATGGACCTTGATTTATCATATGTCAAAGACCATACATTTTTCCTTTTAAAACAAATTTGCTTTCTTTAAAACATTTTTTAATTGGCCTGTAACTTACATATAAGAATTGATCCTATTTTAAGTACATAGCTTGATAAAATCTAAATATATATATACATCCTGCAACCACTATCCAGATAAATAACATAATCCAACTTGATTATTAATAAACATTAATTTATTTAAATAATAGTTCCTCATTCTGAGATTGCCTTTCTCTTCATGTGGGTGTTAAAATTTATTATATTTTATGATAATAATTGTAAGAGTGTATGATACTTGCAAATTGTTGTTAGCAAATGTACAACTCCATGTAAAGTTCATAATGCTAAATCATTTCCCTGCCCCCACTAACCACATTTTTTCTTTTGGGTTGTATATGGGGCTGAATTTTATTGCTACATGAGACCCAAGTGGGAAAGCCACTGTTTCACACCATTCTCTAAAACCTGGTAATTTTCACTCTTTTATTCAAGAATAAGCCCAATGTTCTCATCAACATCCTATTTATTAATGTAGCAAGAATGTTTGGTGAGTTTATGATAGTGATACATTATTATTAACTAAAGTCCATGCTTTATTCATTTCTCTTTGGTATTTAGATGAGGTCCTTTTTCAATTCCAGTATCCTATCCAGGGGAGAAGGCAATGGCACCCCACTCCAGTACTCTTGCCTGGAAAATCCCAAGGACGGAGGAGCCTGGTAGGCTGCAGTCTATGGGGTCGCTGAGGGTCGGACACGACTGAGAGACTTCACTTTCACTTTTCACTTTCATGCATTGGAGAAGGAAATGGCAACCCACTCCAGTGTTCTTTCCTGGAGAATCCCAGGGACAGGGGAGCCTGGTGGGCTGTTGTCTGGGTCGCACAGAGTCGGACATGACTGAAGTGACTTAGCAGCAGCAGCAGCATCCTATCCAGGATACATACCATTATGTCTCATTAAGCTCCTCTTTGTGTGACTATTTCTGTTTCTCAGGGTTTTCTTGGTTTTGATAACCTTGATAGTTTTAAGAAATACAGGCCATGTATTTTTTATAATGTCCCTATATTGGTTGAACTGCAGTTATAGGTTTGGGGAAGACCACAGAGGAAAAGTGTTATTTTTATCATATCATATCAAGGGAATATACAATCTACATGATTTACGACCACTGATATATTGGCTTGATCACCTGGCTGAGGTAGTGTTGGTCAGGTGGTTTCACTTTAAAGTTTCTCTTCTCTCCCTTCCCTATTCTGCACTGTGCTCTGTGGAAGGGAGTTATTATGAGCAACCAACATTTAAAGGTGGAGTATCTACATAAATTACTTGGAATTCTCCTACATGGATGAGTTCTCTCTTCTTCATTTATTAATTATTCAAGTATTTATTATCAATATGGACTTATGGATATTTATATGTGGTATTTTAATTCAATACTACTTTTTTTGCTCAAATTGTTCCAGCTGTTTTGGTTGGCTCCTATATCCCTTTGACATACTCCTATTGCAGGTCTTTTTTTCTTTTTTTTTTTTTTTTTTAGTATTTCCTTACTTTCCAGCACTACAAGATGCACCAGGCTCATCTTGTATGTTTCCCAGAGTCAGTAAGTGCTAACTTTAAAAATATGATTTTAAATATATATGATTTATACCTTAACTAAGGACTTTAACTCAGGACAGGTCAAAGTCAGCTAGGAATCATTAGTTTACTAGTGTGTACGTGTACAACCATCACCACACCCGAACTGTGCGGCTGGTCAGAAAAGATCTGTGCATATACTCCCACCACAAAACTACTGGCATTCTTGCTTGGTTCCAAGATTCAGACAGCCTATTATCTTCATTCCTCCTTAAACATCATTTTGAGTGTTATAACAGACAGTTTAATTGCAGATGAGAGAAAACAAACCCAAACATTTTAGCTCCAAATCATCAGTAGTATTGTATGAGGAAGAGATTCTGATGATATAGACATTGCTTTTCAAACCGACGAGTGCATACCCCAAGTTACCCAACGTCTGGCCAAGGAACAGACAAAATTAAAGTGGTAATGTACTGTGTCATCACATTTCTTTTATATCTGGGGCAGTGGGCAAGCAGTTGTTATTAAAGCTAATGGGAAAAATTCATATTTTCAACTTAAAACCAAGTCTGATGATATATAAAAGTTTTACTTGAAAGTAAATGAAACATACATATGATTTTGTGTTGGTAGAGCTGACTTCAAGCTATGTTTCCATATGTGGAGCATCCTCTATCACTACTGGTGATTTGATGCAACATTTAAGAAGTATTGATATGGTTTCCTGATTGAAACTGGAATAATAGTAAATCTTCCCTAATTGGTGAATAGTTCTGTAGCAAACTTAAAATGGTTTGTTCTGTTGTTTTGTTCTGTGAGAGGTAGGGAGACCATGTGTTGGTAGTGTCATGATGAGGTTCAAGAGTTTGGGTTTGAGTTCCATTTTCCAATGCCAACTAAAAACCAGATAGACATGAATTATTATTATGTCCAAGAATGTAGTGTTGCAAGAGGTAGTATTTTATAACAATATTATAAATTATCAAAGAAATATATATTTTACAGAGATTTATGGTTTGGAAATTGCTGGCTTTTCCTTTTTGTTCATTACTGACATCAGCTAAACATCTTTTGACATGACTTATAATAACTGGGCAAATAAAATATGTGAAATTCATTTCTATCAATATGTATCTTTATTAGATACATGTATCTTTATTAGATATTCTCATTTCAACTTCATTTCAGTTCAGTCGCTCAGTCGTGCCTGATTCCTTGTGATCCTATGAATCACAGCACACCAGGCCTCCCTGTCCATCACCAACTCCCAGAGTTCACTCAAACTCATGTCCATCGAGTCGGTGATGCCATCCAGCCATCTCATCCTCTGTCATCCCCTTCTCCTCCTGCCCTCAATCTCTCCCAGCATCAGGGTCTTTTCCAATGAGTCAACTCTTCGCATGAGGTGGCCAAAGTACTGGAGTTTCAGCTTCAACATCAGTCCTTCCAATGAACACTCAGAACTGATCTCCTCCAGGATGGACTGGTTGGGTCTCCCTGCAGTCCAAGGGACTCTCCAGAGTCTTCTCCAACACCACAGTTCAAAAGCATCAATTCTTCGGCATAAGCTTTCTTCACAGTCCAAATCTCACATCCATACATGACTACTGGAAAAGCGACAGACTTGACTAGACAGACCTTTGTTGGCAAAGTAATATCTCTGCTTTTCAATATGCTATTTAGGTTGGTCATAACTTTCCTTCCAAGGAGTAAGCGTCTTTTAATTTCATGGCTGCAGTCAACATCTGCAGTGATTTTGGAGCCCAGAAAAATAAAGTCTGACACTGTTTCCACTGTTTCCCCATCTATTTCCCATGAGGTGATGGGACCAGATGCCATGATCTTAGTTTTCTGAATGTTGAGCTTTAAGCCAACTTTTTCACTCTCCTCTTTCACTTTCATCAAGAGGCTTTTTAGTTCCTCTTCACTTTCTGCCATAAGGGTGGTGTCATCTGCATATCTGAGGTTATTGATATTTCTCCCGACAATCTTGATTCCAGCTTGTGCTTCATCCAGCCCAGTGTTTCTCATGATGTAATCTGCATAGAAGTTAAATAAGCGGGGTGACAATATAAAGCCTTGACATACTCCTTTTCCTATTTGGAACCAGTCTGTTGTTCCATGTCCAGTTCTAACTGTTTCTTCCTGACCTGAATATAGGTTTCTCAAGAGGCAGGTCAGGTGGTCTGGTATTCCCATCTCGTTCAGAATTTTCCACAGTTTATTGTGATCCACACAGTCAAAGGCTTTGGCATAGTCAATAAAGCAGAAATAGATGTTTTTCTGGAACTCTCTTGCTTTTTCCATGATCCAGCGGATGTTGGCAATTTGATCTCTGGTTCCTCTGCCTTTTCTAAAACCAGCTTGAACATCTGGAAGTTCACGGTTCACGTACTGCTGAAGTCTGGCTTGGAGAATTTTGAGCATTACTTTACTAACGTGTGAGATGAGTGCAATTGCGTAGTAGTTTGAGCATTCTTTGGCATTGCCTTTCTTTGGGATTGGAATGAAAACTGACCTTTTCCAGTCCTGTGGCCACTGCTGAGTTTTCCAAATTTGCTGGCATATTGAGTGCAGCACTTTCACAGCATCATCTTTCAGGATTTGAAATAGCTCAACCGGAATTCCATCACCTCCACCAGCTTTGTTCGTAGTGATGCTTCCTAAGGCCCACTTGACTTCACATTCCAGGATGTCTGGCTCTAGGTCAGTGATCACACCATGGTGATCATCTTGGTCATGAAGATCTTTTTTGTACAGTTCTTTTGTGTTTTCTTGCCACCTCTTCTTAATATCTTCTGCTTCTGTTAGGTCCATACCATTTTTGTCCTTTATCGAGCCCATCTTTGCATGAAATGTTCCCTTGGTATCTCTAATTTCCTTGAAGAGATCTCTAGTCTTTCCCATTCTGTTGTTTTCTTCTATTTCTTTGCATTGATCACTGAGGAAGGCTTTCTTATCTCTTCTTGCTATTCTTTGGAACTCTGCATTCAGATGCTTAAATCTTTCCTTTCCTCCTTTGCTTTTTGCTTCTCTTCTTTTCACAGCTATTTGTAAGGCCTCCTCAGACAGCCAGTTTGCTTTTTTGCATTTATTTTCCATTTCAACTTACTGTTACTCCAAAGTTTATTTTGGTTGACAAATGCTATATGAGTCGACCTAATATCTGTTTAGAAGAAAGTATCTACTTAAAGGGAAAAAATGTCATTAACTGGTAACATTTTTTGATCAATAAATAGAGGAAAGTATGAAAAAAACTTTTTTCCATTCCTTGATAAAGGGGTTAAATGCTTTCTTGGTAAAGGATGAAACTTTTTAAAAAAATCAAGAAAGACTTCCTGTAGGTGATTACAATGAATGTGGGAATTGTGCATTGTTAAAAGAAAGGTCCGTCTAGTCAAGGCTATGGTTTTTCCACTGGTCATGTGTGGATGTGAGAGTTGGACTGTGAAGAAAGCTGAGAACCAAAGAATTGATGCTTTTGAACTGTGGTGTTGGAGAAGATTCTTGAGAGTCCCTTGGACTGCAAGGAGATCCAACCAGTCCATCTTAAAGGAGACCAGTCCTGGGTGTTCGTTGGAAGGACTGATACTGAAGCTGAAACTCCAATACTTTGGCTACCTCATGCAAAGAGTTGACTCGTTGGAAAAGACCCTGATGCTGGGAGAGATTGGGGGCAGGAGGAGAAGGGGACGACAGAGGATGAGATGGCTGGATGGCATCATTGACTCGATGGACATGAGTTTGAGTGAACTCTGGGAGTTGGTGATGGACAGGGAGGCCTGGCGTGCTGTGATTCATGGGGTCGCAAAGAGTTGTACATGACTGAGTGACTGAAGTGAACTGAAAACATTCACCAAGTGAGTTTCAAGTTTTCTTAAAAGAATATAATGAAGGTAGATAAATGTATCATAATGAAAGCACAGTGAGGTCAAAGGTTATAGAGAGAACATTATGACACAATAACCATTTAAGTCAGTGTCATAGGTCAATCTCTTGCTCTTCTCTTTCAATGACAATATCAAACTTCAGTTAGTTATAGAAGATGAGTCTTTGCTTTAATTGCTCTTATGTGATATAGAAAATTCATTTCTAGCTTAAAATACATAAGTTTAATGGCACATCTATTTCATGAAAAATTGACATAGATTCTCAACTTACATGAATGAACACAAATTGGTTTTCAAAAAGAAACTGGTAAGCATGCATCATTTTCAAGTATATCATTTAGTGACTATCTACCCTTCCAGCATATATTCGCCTTTCCCCATATTTCCTATTAATTGCCATGTCTCAGTAGTATTTATTTGGTCATTTCACTTATATTACCAGCCAGTCATAAAACAACATTACAGAGTAAATCAAGTGTTCCAAACTGGAAGACCTGCAAGGTAAATTCAACCTACAGACTTATTTGCTTTGAGCCACCCAGTATTAAGGGGCTGCCCTGATGGCTCAGTTGGTGTAGAATCTGCCTGTAATGCAAGAGACCCAGGTTCGATCCCTGGGTTGGGAAGATCCCCTGGAGAAGGGAATGGCTACCCACTCCAGTGTTCTTGCCTGGAGAATTCCATGAACAAAAGCCTGGTGGGCTACAGTCCCTGGGGTCACAAAGAGTCGGACAGGACTGAGCGACTAACGCTTTCACTTTCACCCAGTATTAAAGAGACCTAGAAATACTACAATTTTAGAAATCTAAAGTTTTAGATTTCTGTGTTTCTCCTGATAAATAAACACTGACCTAAATCTTTCAACACTGACCTTAATTTCATGTGAGTAGAATCTGCTGGAGCAAAGTATTACAATGCCTCCTTTAGGCAAACCCACCATTTTCTATTGCTTACACCCAGCCAGTTGCACTCAATAAATAGACCCAGCCAGATGCTTGTTTTAATATTGTTTTACTTGTCTGGCCCCGGTAGGCTTGTGAATATGTGACCCCTCAATTAGACTGACGTGGGTGGTAGTGGTGGTGGTAGTGTGCATACATGGTTATGAAATAAGCATTCAACCAAGATGGTTTAGCAAATAGTCTCAACTCATGTGAGTTAAGAGATTATGATTTGTGTTAATTCATTCCTTTAACATTAATTTATGCACTACCAAATAGTAAAATAATCTTTTAGGGATAAACGAAGATTCCTAATTATAAATATCATGAAAAGAGAACTTCCTGTATCCACAAAGCTGCATACTAATCCCATGAGACCTTTATCCCTACTTTGCTCTCTTTCCTCTTGAGTTTTTTTCCTCCCCAAATGTATCACAGAAAAATCATAATCTATTTTTTTAAAGAAGATTTATTTTGGATTAAGTGATTTCATGATGCAACATGGTTTTAAACAAAAATAGAGATCAGTATGAAAATAAAACAAATTGTACACATAAAATATCTTTCCCTCAAAGCATTTCAGAATCATAAAAAAATACAACACAAAAGTCAGGGGTTCAGGTAAGGATAAGAATACAGACTTTCCAGAAAACAAACAAGTCTACATTTCAGAGTCCCAGGCTCCATTTAAGATCACCCATGATTCATTTCTAGGATGTCAACAGTCTGCATTATTTGCTTGGAGAAAAAAAGATGAAATTTAAATATAAGGTGAAATGAGAGCTGTATAATCTCAATGTCAATAGCAAATACTTCCCATTATTGTTCTCTATTAAAAGTAACATTGAATAAATATGAGGCTTAAATAAACTCAACAAAAATAGAAACATAGCTACTAATTGTGACATGATGTAATAGACACAATGGGTGGAATTTGTGAAAAGAAATTTGAAGGCTTAAAAAAATACACCACCTGTGCTCCACTGAAATCTTGGACATAAATGTGGCTTTTTCTCTTTTTACAGAGCCTAAATATTAAAAAGTAGTCATTATTATAAAATTAGATTAATACTTTCAGTAAGAGGCAAGAGAGATGCATGTGTCTTTATTCATTTACTTTGGAATGCCTGCATCCCTATTATAAAAACATGTGATATTATGCACTTTCCAACATATTAACAGGCTCAAATTTTACTTATGATACCATATAAAGAAAAATAGGTTGTAATACCATCTTTTAGTGCATTAAGGTCCTAAAAGAACATTCAGTTTTGTGTGTTTCCTGGTTAGTCCTTCCAAGGTATTTCTTGAACATTATCCATCCTTTCTTATAGAAGGTGATAGTAACCAGAAATAGTATACTGATTCCTTAGCTGCATCAGTAATATTTGATTCAGCCTGAATCATACACCATACCTATCAACACTGCTCAGGGTTATAATATCTTAAAAGAAAATTGGATAGAAAGATATCACCTGCCCAAGGCCACTCCACATAAAAATTTCATGTATAAGTTTACTTTTCCTATGTTTCCCAGAAACCATACAACGAGGGCCTTCCAATTCTGCTGAACTGTTTGATCGTGAAAGCCAAATAAACTACCTTATAGATTAAATCTAAGCAATGTATTTCAGACTTGATTAATTTCTTGAAAAATTGGAAATACAGATTAGGTCTCTATTTGCAATTCAGTAACCCAATTCTTAGGCTTTTTGCTTATACATGACCAGGGAACACATAAGTTACCATTAGAAACCATGAAAAATGTTTTGGAAGTGACTGTAATGTCAAAGAATGTCTGCTAAAAAACAAATTAAGCAAAAGAAATGTGTCAAGCAACGTGTGCTCTCTTTTTTCCTAAAGTTCAATTATAGGAACAACAATTAAGTTAAAAGTAATCCACAACACAATTTAATGCTAAATCATTGGATCTCCTAATTAAGCTATGGTTAGCTTTAATACTTTTGGACTAAATTCTGTTTTGCAATACAGAAAAATGTTATCACCTTACTGAAGATAAGGGAATCCACCAGGTTGATTACCTAGCGGTGCTCTCATTGGGCAACACATAATTCTTTTTCTCTAAGTCAGAAACCAAAGTATATGTTTCTACCCACAGCCAGCAAGCCATAAGGTGATCCTTTCACCCTTAACTTTCTCCCTGCAACAGTGCTGTTGACTGTTCAGATATGGGTAGGGCACGCATGTTCAGCATATCCTTGGTGCCAGCTCCTTGGAATGCAGTTACCACTCCTGAATCCTGACTGTTGGTCCATCATTAGCATCACATTCTTGGCAGTGGTGGGGGAGAAAGCAGGGGTGGGCGGGGGGTTGGGGTCACCACTACTGGTTCCATCTTTTCTGATTTTTTTGTTTCTATCATCCTTCTAGTGGGCAGCAAGTGGTTGGCCATAAGCCACGGTTTAGAAAGCTTGATGTCTCTGACATCCCTTATGCTTCCATGTGAGACAGGCAAATCTAGCCAGAAAACACAATCGAATTAGAAAGGCAATATCGGCTTCGCAAAATTAGAACCTAAGTGAAAGTGACATTCTCATTAATTTAAACTCAATTTTATCGAAGTAAGGTGTCTGTGTCTAAGATTTAGAGTATTTTCACTCATCAATTAAATGAGAAAGCAGGTAAGAACACAAAAGGGCCTGAAAGTCGGATTCAGGTTGAGGGTGAGGCCACGGTCTTTATTTGCATTTGTACTATGCAGTGTGATAAGTAGTTTGTAATGATGGTGTAGCATCATTTCATCTTCAATGGGAGTTTCCTAAACTGGGTTGGATTGGACAGACTCTTCATTATCAGATGCTTGCCTTAGTTAGAAGTGATCAAGTCATAATTTGTGCAGAAAGAGGAAAAAAAGTTGTATCAGTGTGAGGAAGACAAAGAGGAGAAGAATCTGCAGTGGTCCCTTCACCCGTATCGCTGGAACTCAGCTATCAGGGTTTTCTAGATCCATCCTTGTTTAAAATTCAAAAGTAAAATCAGGCTTCTGATTAAAGTGCTGTTTCATTATTTTGCTTCCAAATAATATTTGAGAAAACTAAACTTACTATAATATAGAAATCCACCAAAAGCCATCAAATTTTGCATTTTGTTTTTAATTTCTCATAATATGTAGTAAAATGGAAACATTAAGGATATTGGGAGTTTTTTCTATGAATATGCTAATTTTTTCAAAGATTTTTCAGAAGGTGTCATGTTTTTAAGAGTGTTTGAAAAAATGAGAGTTTGGGTAGACAAGCAGCTTGCAAATTTCAGTGAAACTGGAATAGGCTGGTATACATATTAGTGTCCACATTTCTCAAGATGAAACCTGGAACTGTAGCTGTGAAGTACTGAAACTGATCTCACAAGCCACCTGTGAAAATCAGCCTCGATGCAGACAGGACTTGATACCTTCCACTCCACGGAGTATGTGAAGATCAAGACAAACTAAGCACCCGAAAGCACTGAGAAACTCTAAAGCACTGTTTAAACATATTCCACCATTACTGTTAATCATTTGAATGAAGTTTTTTAAACTTGATTGTTATACAAGAGAAAAAAATTTTCCTTCATTTATTACAGATCTTTTTCTTAATTACAAAGTAACAGATGCTAGAAAAGTGCAACCACACTTCTTTGGCCAAGATCCATTCATTTTTTTTTTTGCACAAGGAAAACATTTTGACCCCAGAGGTGGATGGGCTCAGGAATTGGGATTTTTAACACTGCAAAGCAAAGGTATTAGGTTGGTGCAGATGTAACTTTGGTTTTGCATTTCTGAACTTTGCCATTTGATGCTGGAATACACTCTTAAATGTGGTTACGTTATACATCATTTTAATGTGCATTTCTTGCTTTATGTTTTTTTGCTAAGGAATTATTACTTGCTGTTTATTTTATATGTATTTTAGGCTATGGAAATTATGTTACACAAAAGGTAAATTCAAGCAATTTTCTTATTTGAGTTCAAAATGGGTGGTAAAGCAGTGGAGACAACTCGCAACATCAACAATGCATTTAGCCCAGGAACTGTTAATGAACATACAGTGCAGTGGTCGTTCAAGAAGTTCTGCAAAGGAGACAAGAGCCTTGAAGAAAAGGAATGCAGTGGCTGGCCATTGGAAGTTGACAACCAATGGAGAGAATCATTGAAGCTGATCCTCTTACAACTACATGAGAAGTTGCCCAAGTCAAAAATTCTATGATCGTCTGGCATTTGAAGCAAACTGGAAAGATGAAAAAGCTCAGTAAGTGGGTGCCTCATGACATGACCACCAATCAAAAAAACCCATCATTTTCAAGTGTTATCTTCTCTTATTCTATGCAATAATGAATCATTTTTTGACCAGATTGTGACATGCTACAAAAAGTGGATTTTATACAACCAGCAATGACCAGCTCAGTGGGTGGACCAAGAAGGAGTTTCAAAGCACTTACTAAAGCCAAACTTGCACCAAATAAAGGGCCATGGTCACTGTTTGGTGGTCTGATGCTGGTCTGATCCACTACAACTTTCTGAATCCTGGTGAAACCATTACATTCAAGAAGTATGATCAGCAAATGGATCAGATGTACCAAAAACTGCAATGCCTGCAGCCAGCATTGGTCAACAGAAAAGGCCCAATTCTTCTCCATAACACCCAACAGCAGGTCATACAACCAACACTTCAAAAGTTGAACAAATTGGGCTACGAGGTTTTGTCTCATCTGCTGCATTCATCTGATATCTCACCAACTGACCACCACTTCTTTAAGCATCTCAACAATTTTTTTTTGCAGGGAAAATGCTTTCCAAGAGTTCATCAAATCTTGAAGCATGGATTTTTATGCTACAGGAATAAACAAACTTATTTCTCATTGGCAAAAGTGTGTTGACTGTGATGGTTCCTATTTTGATTAATAAAGATGTGTCTGAGCCTAGTTATAATGACTTAAAATTCAGGGTCCGAAACCATAGTTACTTTTGCACCAACCTAATAACACCATAGTGCAGATGAAAAGAAACAGGGAAACTATTGAACTTCATTGTGTCATTTTGGGATAACTTGAAGATCCTTGGGTTGGTCCATCATGGTTCAGTTCCCCACCTTCACACTTTAAACCCTGTGTGTAAATGCACTCCAGGCTTCCATGTGCATGCATGTGAGCACGCTTAGCTGTATCTCTTTTGTGACCTCATGGACTGTAGCATGCCAGGCTCCTCTGTCCATGGGATAACCCAGGAAAGAATACTGGAGTGGGTTACATTTCCTTCTCCACTCCATTTCCTTCTTCCACACTTGACCAGTATCATCATACTATTATATGCCATTAGGTATCAACAGAAAGAGCATTTATATGATTTTTTTTAGCCACAGTATCTCCCACATATGAAGTCGTCACTGGAACTCCCAGATGGAGCAAGCTGTTCTCTTGATTGTAGAACATATTAAATTTTACTTAAAATATTTTCTGAACCTTGGTATGTATTCCACTAGACTGTAAGCTTCTTGAGGACAGATTTTGAATCTTGTAGCTCAACCATCAACCATAGCAGCTGGCACAGAGTGAATGCCAATGCCTCTTCTCTCACCTAAGAGATGTCTGCATATATTTGATGTATCATGACTGTCTTTTATAAAAGGGTATACTATATGTATCATTTATGAGCATTTTAAAGAAAACAAGACCAGACAGCCAAATTATCTAGGTTCATAGTCCAGAAGAAAATATTTATGGATATTTCTATTTGTAGAGTATATTAAAGTTGAATTTATTCTGTGGAAATGTTATTTAATGTTTTAAATAGTTATTATCAGATTCTTTTGTTTATACAAATGAAAAATAAGAGATCCAGTATCATGGTATTCTGATGTGATAGGTACATCTTGGATAATTTCCAATTCTGAGAATGGTAGCAATTAATGATTATACTGGTATTTGGAAAGAAATAATTAAAGAGATATATTTTATTTCAAATCTCTTACCTAATAATGCAGAATATGACAACAAAGTGTCACAAACCAAAATTCAAGCTAACATGGTCTATGAAAATAGTTTTGAAAGAAATGCTGTATTATTGAAACCTATCAGCTGCTTAGGGAATGCCAGCTCTGAAACATTTTATATACCATCAAAAGTGTGTTTTTAAAAAAGTATGTTATACTATTTTCCCTTATAATGAAAAAAATACAAACAAGTAAAAATAGTTTGTAAAATTAAATATATACTTATATTCATGATAAGTAAGTACAAACTAACATTTCCAGTTAAGATTTTTTTCTTTCCTTTCTTTCCAATACAATACACAGATAAATCTTTCCTTACTTCCAGATTGTTGTAACCTTTGTTCCCAGAATGTTTCTCCACACTGCAGTACCTGCCTTTAGTGTAGGAATACAATGAGTAGTATTACTCTTGAGGGTCCCCATAGTAAATGTAGTTTAACCAACAGAGTAATCAGTTCTTACCATCATCAACCATCTATGAAAATCATGCATTTGACCTCTATAAAACGTAAGATTGCTAACACCCTATAACAGGAATTCCATGGCTACCATAAATGTTTTGGGCAATGCCTATGATACCATAGGCTGGCAAACCAAATGTTTAATCCAATGCTTTTATTACCCTCAATTTAACTTCATCATATCGAACATCTGGTTAGTTGTGGCCATAAGTCAAGAAATAAACCATGATGGTGAGTAACCCCAAAGTAATAAAAATGAAAAACACCTTCTGATAAACTAAGCAGAGACAATGCTAGTGATGTCATGCAGTTTCTGAGATATTATAGAAAAACTGTTTCTTAATATTGATAAGAAAATTATGCATCAGTGAAAATGCAGACTTAGAAATATAGTACTGAGACTTTCAATTTGTGATGTCTTCACTGATGAGGGAAAATGGAATTCTTATTACTAAAGAGAGCTGATCTCTTGGGTGTTGCTGATGGCTCCCTAACTGAGCTTAGTGTTTAATGATGCTGTACAAATAAAAAGCAGTGGGGGAAATACGAAATATCTGTATTAAATGCCATCCTGTAAAGTATTTGATGGATGGAAGAGTCTAATGCATTTTAAATAAATGCATATCATACTATCACATATAGTGAGTCTTAAAAAATTATTACTTAGATGCACAGTCCTTGTAGTGGTAGACATGGCACTGTGAAGAAAGTTTGATTTAGAAGCTATTTTCTATTATACTTGTCAAGTGATGGAGTTGTTGTTAGTCATATTATAATGTCCCTTCAACTTTGGTACATTCAGTGCAAAATATTTTGGGGAATTTTTTGTACCTTTATAAAAATAAAAGGCCCTTTTGTTCCCTTGAGAGTGCTTAAAAGGATACATACAAGCATGATGCCCGAATAAGCATGGTACATGAAAATGGAACAGATGGTACATATAGTATGATAGGTAGATTCTTATCTACATCTTAGAGAACATAAATATAATGAAACTATAAAAAATAAACAGAACTCACTGTGTACTTTTTTCCTGATACGCTGTGATTAATTGCTAATTATTTTAAAATTGTTTTCATGCATTATAAAGCATAAAATCTGTCATTAGTAATTCATTGTTTAACAGTTTGTCTTCAGCCATAATTACACACATATCACTTTGCATATACATTGTCACAGACCACCTTATTGCAAATCTTAAAGGTTACCTCATATTGACTTGGTTTCATTTTCCACTTGTGTCCCATGAAAGCTGAAGCCTATGGTACACACCATGCAGGTACTCATAAGCAAGAAAATGAATATCCTGTTACAACTGAGGGCTTAAATGAATGTATTTTCAGGAAATATATTTGTTTTTATTATACTGTTTAACTTGCACTAATTTGGAGATTGGGCCAAGTGCTGTCAGTTTGGCTTGAACCATGTTCAAAGGTAAGTTTCATGATTCTCCTGAGTCTCTAAAAGTTACCATGGAGCTGATGGTGTACAGGTTCATCTTTGTCTTGGAACATAACAAATGGAAAAAAGTTTGGCAGTCAAGAACTGTTGATTGAAAGACTGTTGGGTGGTTCCCTGGGCATCAAGCTCACCCAAATCCTTCCAAGAGGATCATCATCACTAGCCAGTACCCAAATGTGACAGAGCATCCGTTCCTGGAAAATAACAGCATTCAGCTTTACTCTAATGGAAGCGACTCCTGAAACTTCCAACGTTCAGCCATTCTTCAGGAAGGCAGCTTCTGGAATTGCCTGTCTACACAGAGCTGGGCATTTTGCCTCCAGGTCACTCAAGTCCAAAGGTACTGGTCTCTTCAACTGCTGTCAAGAGTTTTTCATAAAGCATGGAGAAGGATGGGTATGGAGGGAGATCCAGACGGTTAAAACAAGTGTGAGCTCTGCAAACAGAAGAAGCAGTACAGAGTTCAGAATGCTTTGAGTGAAATGAGATCCTTTCTTCTGGTGTCTGTGCATGCTTGTCTTTCATATTCAAATTGGTTTGTTGCCAATTTTCACACTCCTTTTGGAAACACTTTGAAAATGTTTTGACTTGAACAATTCAGAACTGAATTCTTTTAAGGGAAATAATATCTTTAAAAAATTTTTCTTTACATTTTCACAATCATTTAAAATCCATATGACATATATATTGCTATTTGTTTAGTTGTCTAGAATTACAAAGACAAGTTTGTATTTTTATTTCTCTTTTGATGTTAGGTTGTTTTTTTTTTTATTCCCCTAAAAGTCATGAAGGTAAGCTCTTGCAAAGTAATTTGTTTTCAGAGTTGGCATTTGCCTGAATGTTTCTTAAAAAGTCAATGGTTTTGCATTTTTTCATTTTGTTGGTCAAGGAAGAGCACTGAGTGTCTCTGAAGACCTCATGGCTTAGAGTTTTGGGAAATTCCCTGGCTGGACTTTCCTGTCGTAGTCAGTAGACCATTGTTACTTCTTTGACTCCTGTGCTATAATCTGATTTCTCCTAATTCATGATGCAAAATAATGGCCATTTAAATCATTATGTTACATTCTTTTTTAGAAATACCTCCCCTTTGGCCAAGATAGGAAAAAATATGCTTTCCTGTTATTTGCACCTGAATCACAATAAAAAAATAGACAGCCTCCAAATAGCACATCTTATCAGGAAGCAAATCTGCACTTTTGACATGAAATAGGAAGCATTTTATTTGGAATGTACAACAGTTTGTTTGCAGGAGCTAAACAACTTTGCTTTTAAAAACTGCTCCTGAATTAATATGGAATTTTAGGAGCTGTGATCATTAACAGGCTGTTTTTACAAAATCACATGGTTTTAACCTTTTATTCTTATAAATAACTTTAATATTTAGGAGATAAATATAGTTATACTCCTAGCTACAGTGTAGTGTTGTGGGAAGATTAGAGGTTTGCAGTTGGAGAAACTTGTTTGAATTTCAGCATTACCAAACAGCTGTGTGATTTGCAGTGAATTATTAAAAACCTTCCACTCAATTTCTCATCTATAAAATGAGAATCATATTATTTGTTTCAGAAGGATATGAGGATTAAATGAAATCATAGAAACACCATTATTTGTCTCAGAGGATATGAGAATTAAATGAAATCACAGAAACACACTTAATACAATGCCTGGCTTACAGTGTTTGACCAATTAATAAGACGTGCATTTTTAGCTACATTTCATTACCATCAAAAACATTTACTCTAATTGTCTTCATTAAATTGCCAAAGGATAATCATGACTCGTGGAAACTGAGATAACAAAGAGATAATAAATAAAGCAGGTGTGTGGCCACATAGCTTATTAAAAACGTTAACACGAAGGGCTCTGTCATATTAGAAAAACCAGGTCTTCCTCAGCTTACAATGAGGTTACACCCTCGTAAACTGAAAATATCATAAGTCAAAAAAGCGTGTGATACACCTAACTAACTGAACATCACAGCTTGGCCTAGACTACCTTGTACATCTCAGAACACTTACACTGGCCTACAGTTGGGCAACATCATCTAACACAAAGCCTCTTCTATAATAAAGAGTTGAATATCTCATGTAATTTATTGAGTTTCAGAATGTTTGTATGGGTATGGAATGGTTGTATGTGTACCATTTTTTTTTTTTTTTAACCCTGGTGATCACATGGCTGACTAGGAGCTCAGGCTCAATGATGCTGTCCAGCATCATGAAAAAGTATAACACTGAATATTGTTAGCCTAGGAAAAGATCATGACTCAAAACTAAAAATACGATTTCTACTGAAAGTGTATCACTTTTGTGTGTGCGTGCTCAGTCATGTCCAACTATTTGTGACCCTATCAACTGTAGCTCTCCAGGAAATCTTCCTGACCCAGGGATTGAGCCCACGTCTCCTGCATTGGCAGGCAGGTTCTTCACCACTGAGCCACCAGGAAAGTCTCATATCATTTTCAAACCACTGTAAAGTCAAAAAATTCTAAGTCAAACCTTCCTGAGTCTGGGACTGTCTGTACCAATTTTAGGACACAGAAATAGAACTGGCTCAGAGTTTACAAGTTCTTAATATTACAAACTCTAGAATATATTGGGGGAAAATCATTTAATCAATCTTTGCAATCAAATACATTTTCATAAACTATTTCAAAATTGCATTTGACATAGTACATATTATACCTCCTTACATCTGAGCCTTAACTTGGGTCTCAAGAAGAATATTTTACTTTTTTAAAGAAACTGAACTAGCATACTGAAAGTCTCAGAAATGGTTTAAATATCTATCTTGTGTAAAACACTGGTATAAAAATACTAACTGAAAACTTTAAATCTGTTACAGGGAAAGGGGAGGAAGAAGCAGAGAAATGAAGTATATTTTGAATATAATTATCATCCAGGCTTTGTGCGTGAGACCCATACATTCATTATCCCATTAGACTAAAGACGGTACTTCTTTTAGATGAAATTTAAACACTTTCACTTCACTGGCTACCAACAAGGCTGAGACTCTTTCCCCAAGTCAGCTTATTTGTAACATTTCCCGTTTTGTGATCTACATGTTCATCTACTTGGCCCATTTATTTTTTCTCCAAAAATTTTTATTTTGATAAATATAAATCACATCACATTGATAACCATTATCAAGGACACAATTCTGTAGCATTAAGTACATTCACATTGTTCTGCAACCATCACCATTATCCATCTCTAGAAATTTTTTCTCTTTCCAAACTGAAAATCTGTACCCATTGAACACTAACTCCTATTTTCTTCCACCCCTGCAACCATCAATCTATTTCCTGTCTCTATGAATTTGACTACTCTAAGTACCTCATATAAGTGGAATCATACCATATTCATCCCTTGTGATTAGCTTATTTCCCTTAGCATTTTCCAGGTCCATGTTGTAGCATAGGTTGCAATTTCCTTTTTTCCCAGCTGAATAATATTCCATTGTTTGTATATATTATGTTTTGTTAATCCATTCATCCATTGATTGACACGGGTTGTTTTTACATTTTGACTATTGTAAAAAAGTATTTTTATGAATATGGGTTCCAATTTCTCTATATCCTCTCCAATACTTGTTATTTTTTTTAATAACAGTCATTCTTATGAGTGTGAAATAAATTTATCATCCAAAGTTTTAGGATTTCTTATTGACTTGTAAGAAATACTTCAAAATAAAGAGATTTACTCTTGTATTATCTCTCACTAAATTGCCAACATCCGCTGGATCATGGAAAAAGCAAGAGAGTTCCAGAAAAACATCTATTTCTGCTTTATTGACTATGCCAAAGCCTTTGACTGTGTGGATCACAATAAACTGTGGAAAATTCTGAACGAGATGGGAATACCAGACCACCTGACCTGCCTCTTGAGAAACCTATATGCAGGTCAGGAAGAAACAGTTAGAACTGGACATGGAACAACAGACTGGTTCCAAATAGGAAAAGGAGTCCGTCAAGGCTGTATATTGTCACCCTGCTTATTTAACTTATACGCAGAGTACATCATGAGAAATGCTGGGCTGGAAGAAGCACAAGCTGGAATCAAGATTGCCAGGAGAAATATCAATAACCTCAGATATGCAGATGACACCACCCTTATGGCAGAAAGTGAAGAGGAACTAAAAAGCCTCTTGATGAAAGTGAAAGAGGAGAGTAAAAAAGTTGGCTTAAAGCTCAACATTCAGAAAACTAAGATCATGGCATCTGGTCCCATCACTTCATGGGAAATAGATGGGGAAACAGTGGAAACAGTGTCAGACTTTATTTTTTTGGGCTCCAAAATCACTGCAGATGGTGACTGCAGCCATGAAATTAAAAGACACTTACCCCTTGGAAAGAAAGTTATGACCAACCTAGATAGCATATTGAAAAGCAGAGATATTACTTTGCCAACAAAGGTCCATCTAGTCAAGGCTATGGTTTTTCCAGTAGTCATGTATGGATGTGAGATTTGGACTGTGAAGAAAGCTGAGTGCCGAAGAATTGATGCTTTTGAACTGTGGTGTTGGAGAAGACTCCAGAGAGTCCCTTGGATTGCAAGGAGATCCAACCAGTCCATCCTAAAGGAGATCAGTCCTGGGTGTTCTTTGGAAGGAATGATGCTAAAGCTGAAACTCCAGTACTTTGGCCACCTGATGTGAAGAGTTGACTCACTGGAAAAGACTCTGATGCTGGGAGGGATTGGGGGCAGGAGGAGAAGGGGATGACAGAGGATGAGATGGCTGGATGGCATCACCGACTCGATGGACATGAGTTTGAGTGAACTCCAGGAGTTGGTGATGGACAAGGAGGCCTGGCATGCTGCAATTCATGGGGTCGCAGAGTCGGACACTACTGAGCGACTGAACTGAACTGAATGTCTGAATCCTCCAATTAACTTCTTTTGCATACTTGGATTGAATGATGAATTTTAATTCATTGTGGTCTTGTGGTATGAAGAATTCTAAGATGATCTGCCATGACCCATGCCTTTGTATAATCCCTATCTTTTAAGTATGACAGGGGACCTGTATTTGTAACCAATAGAATATGGCAAGGGTGAGGATATATTGAAGATGTAATTAAGTCTCACATCAGTTTATTTTAAGTTAATTAAAAAGGTGATGATCCTGAACTTGGGCCTGACCTAATTAGGTGAGACTTTTAAAAGGAGCATCTAGAAATCAGAGTCTCACTGTTGCTAGATTTGAAGAGGTAGACTGCCATGAATTGTGTAGATTTAAGGAATAAATTCTATCAACAACCTAAAAGGGAGTTTGGAAGCAGGTCCTTCCCTAGTTGAGCTTCCAGATGAGAATGCAATCCAGCCGACATTTTGATTTCAGCTTTCAGATGCTGAGCAGAAGACCTGGCTCAATTGTGCTCGGACTCCTGATTACAGAAACAGTGACATAGTAACCATGTTGTTTTAAGCTGCTAAATTGGTGGTAATTGGTTACGCAGCTTTGGAAAACTGCTACAGGTCTCAATGTAGTAGTGTAGCCTAAGAAGAGGTAGTTACGGGTAATAAGTGTAATATAGTAGCATCACCCCTATCAAGGGCAGTGGTGGAAGCTGGGAGTCAGCAGCAGTCCTTTCATCCTCCCAGGTTTCTGAGCAAAAAAACAGGAACTCTGAATGTCTCTGCTGTTCAGTAACTTTTCCAGTAAATCCATAAGCCTGGATACTCATATTTTTAATTCAGTTCTCAATACAAAAGGAAGGACTGGACAACTTTTTTGATCCTCTTCAGTCACAAGACATAATCACCATCATTGATCCTCAACCTAAAGCTATCATGGATTCCTGAATTGCACCTGGTTGCACAATATATAGTTACCATAACAGAACTTTCCTTCTGAATAACATGAACAGCCCCTATGGAAAATGTTTCATGAGGATGGAGAAAGTATGTATTGTTGAGGGGGAAACTGTAGAAAGATTAAATGGTTCCCCCAAAGTCAAATCAAGAATAGACCACAATCTTGGGTTCCTAGGGGAAGTCCAACATTAAACTGAAAGCAGGGAAACTAATGCTTTGGTTTTTTCAGTTTTGGAAGCCTGAGTGTTCATTTCATCCTACTTCATGATTTTAAATTGCTAGTCCTCAACACCTTACCAGATTACACACATTTTGAGGACAGAAATTAGAAAAATAAAGCTTCAAATATTTTTTAAATGAATGACTCAATCAAAACATACAGGAGCTTCAGGGAAAATGGTCCAGATTTGGTCAGTTTAGAAAAGTCTGGGAGATACCAGGGGATTTTTCAGGTCCTCTAACCAACAAGTTCTATCTCAGGCTCACCACAAAGCAGAGATATTCAGAGAGATATACGGGGAATTAATCAGAATCATCCAAGAAACTTGTTTACAATGGAGATTTTAGGTGCACCCCCTGAAATTCTACTTTAGAAGGTCTGGGGTGGGCCTAGGGATCTGCTTTTTAACTATCACACTAAATGAGTCTGACGCAGGTAGGCTCTACTATTGGAGAGACATCAATTACATTAGAAATAAGATATCTATATTGGCTATTCTTAGCAGAGTTTTGTGTGCTTGCAAAAATTTCAAAACTCCTTATAAACAAGACAGCATTGCTAATAAGGAAATTGAGGAATCGTGTGGTTAAATAAATTGCCCAATATTTACCATCAACTTGCTGTGTGAGCCAAGAACAGGGGGAAAAAAAAGGCAAAACAAAACACAATCCTCTGAGGCTTCTCACACCCCCCTCTCCCACCCCATTCCATGTCCTAAGAAAACTCTAGCAGAAAATAACAGAAGGGCCCTTGGACTATGTTGATATTGGCAGCAAAAGCACATCCAGTTATTCAGTCTCAATAAAAGAACATTTTTCAAATCTTTCAAAGCCAGCCACACTAAGGCTATAATGAGTTTACCTCATTTTACTCTATGCAGCCAGACCCACTCAAGGAGGGCAGGTCTGAACTAGTCTTTGGGAAATCATGCTGGCATTAATATAAAGAAGATTTAAAAGCCCTCCAGACATCTGGTCTGACTTAATAGATCTCTTGGTGCTTTCTGGATTCTTTAAATGTTAACCAGGAGGTCATATGCTTAACCCTCTTTTCTTTCCTATAGATATAGACAAGTCGATTATCCAAATCCAGTGAGCCCAAAGAATCACAATTATATCTGGTTTCATAGATCTATTGATTAATGTGTTTCTGTATGTGTATGCATTTATAAATTGATTCTCCCAGAAGTGACTTTTGGAAGCTTATAAGGACTCAAAATATGAGGCAAAGAAGAAATTAGAATCAAGATTCTAAAGAGAGAATGAGAAAACCATGGGCTTCATTTTATCTAGTAGATATAGCCCTAGAAATAAAATGTATATAAATCTAATAAATCCTTTTTATTTGCATTATCATTTAGAGTGTGTTTTATCAGTACCCTCTTTTCAATTGGCAGTGGTGCCTAATCCTTCTGATTTGTTTCCCTACTCCTCTTTCAACTTTTTTATCGAGTAATTAATAAATCAAAAACAAATACTTAAAAGCATCCTGGAAAATCCCTAAAGTATATTAGAATATCACACTTTAATGTCATGATTTCTTTGGAAATAGGAGCATTCCTGACCAAGTTTACTTGTCAAGCTCAAATTCTCCCCATCTGAGCCTGGCTTTCCCACAAGGGAATCAGGTGTTCAGGCAGTCTTGCTGGCAGGGCAGCCAGGATGAATGGCCAGAGTCGGCCAGGAGCTGGGCTGTGAGGTGGGCAAAGAGGGGCTCTCTTCTTAGGCTCTCCAGGGCCCCCGCATCTGCAGACTCTCTTTGATTATGTACCCCTTTGAAGGCCCCATATTTGAAAGCTTGGCATTCCTATACAAAGTGCCCTGATGAATAAAAATTAATTTTTCAACTTACATTTCATTTATTCCTTAATTCATTGAACAAACAAGTTCTGAGGTCATACTGCATGCCAGACATTGAGCTGTCCCTTTGTATATGAGAATGAATAATCTGGTCTCTGCCTATGAGACGTTTATACTCTGACAACAAAATGTGCAAGCAAATGGGACCTGCCAAAGGTTACGCAGTCTGTGCTCTATACTAGGGGTCTGAAATGCAGCCTACCTTTGACTCTGCTCAGCAACTCATAATCCCTAGCTCAGGGCTGCTTTTCTCCAGAAAACTGTAAGAAACCTTTGTCTACTCCAAAAAGATTTCTATGGGCCATTAGTGACCCTGCATACAACGAGTTACGAGTCTG
This sequence comes from Bos grunniens, assembly GCF_055505025.1. Lineage (NCBI taxonomy): Eukaryota > Metazoa > Chordata > Mammalia > Artiodactyla > Bovidae > Bos > Bos grunniens. Next base: position 52,057,014 of record NC_141166.1, on the reverse strand, counting down.
CTCTGTGGAGTCAAGAAAGGCTTTAGAGAGGACACTATTTGTGCCAAGCCTTGAAGGATTTGTAGGTGTTGTAGGGTTTTTCTGGTTTAACAACAAAGAGAAGGACGTTCCCAGCAGACTGCCTGGAAGCGAGAGGAAGCACTGCAGGAAACTTGAGAACTAAAGTGCTTGAGTGACAGGAGCCCAGAATGGACGTGAATGCAGAGACCTTTTCCATCCATTCCATGCATTAAAGGCAGCTAGTGAGTGCGTGTGGAGCATGAGGTGGCACAGGCGCTGTTAAACACAACAGGCAATAGAGGAAATGAAGAAGGATGAAGGTGATGAATTTAGAGCTTGTAACTGGCATGAGAAATACACAGTTACCAGTCACACAGAGTGACCAATTCAACTGAAGTGATTCAGTGATTGCTTTGTTAGCCTAAATTTATTAACACAAATAAAGCTATAACTTTTGTCATGACTTTTATAAATATTCACAATTTCTCTTTTATCGCCACTAATATTTTCTTAGACCATGGGATTTAGGGCAGGAATCCTCACTAAGACTAGTTCACAAGTATTTTGTGCAATCCTGGTGGCACAGCACAACTCTGACTCTTACCAGGTGTTCAGTAAATGTGAAACAACAGAAAGGAATTCTATGGCACTTACTACACCCACTACCTGTGTGTGATACACCATTTGGCAATGATGTTGGTTATCTGTTGATTGAAATATCTGTTAGTCCCTTCTCTAGGTTTTAAAGTCCATGTTGACAAGAGATCAACTTATATCTCCCACAAGGTAACTAGTATCTAAAGGCTTATTAAAGGAATTAGATTACTAACTAATATCTTATTCTAAAGTCTTATTAGGTTGCCTGGGTTAAAATGAACTGGATCTATAAATACAGAGTAGAATGTTCCTCCTGAATGGGGGATAATCAGCAGAAGAAACTCTTCAAACTGTGCCTGGTAAGCAGGTCATGTCTCACCTGTGGGTAGCCCTGGGAAAAGATGAAGAGTACATACTTTTCAAATGTAAGAATTTAAACCCAACAGAAGAAAACCCAGTAAGGAGTAGTTCCAGATTGAGAACTCAAACAAAATACAAATATCCTGGCTGGATACAGCACATTTCTTAAATATCTAAAAATTGTAAAATGCCAGGTGAGCTCTGAAGGCTAGGGATTAGTGACAACAGTCAAAACAGCTGAATTAACTGAATGATGTGTTAGGCATCATTTTAAGCACTTTGCCCATTGTAAGTGATGGCAAACCTAGGTAGCACATTAAAAAGCAAAGACGCCTATTATACAGAGCAAAGTAAGTCAGAAAGAAAAACACCAATACAGTATATTAATGCATATATATGGAATTTAGAAAGATGGTAATGATGACCCTACATGCGAGACAGCAAAAGAGACACAGATGTAAAGAACAGACTGTTGGACTCTGTGGGAGAAGATGAGGGTGGGATGATTTGAGAGAATAGCATTGAAACACGTATATTAGCATATGTGAAATAGATCGCCAGTTCAGGTTCGATGCATGAGGCAGGGTGCTCAGGGCTGGTGTACTGGGATGACCCTGAAGGATGGGATGGGGAGGGAGGTGGGAGGGAGGGTCAAGATGGGGAACACATATACACCCATGGCTGATTCATGTGAATGTATGGCAAAACCCACCATATTTAATATTTAATATTTACATATTTAATATTGTAAAGTAATTAGCCTCCAATTAAAATTTTAAAAAATACAAAAAAAAAAAAAGCAAAGACATCACTTTACCAACAAAGGTTCATATAGTCAAAGCTATGGTTTTTCCAGTAGTCATGTATGGATGTGAGAGCTGGACCATAAAGAAGGCTGAGTGCCAAAGAATTGATGCTTTGGAACTGTGGTACTGGAGAAGACTCTTGAGAGTCCCTTGGACTGCAAGGAGATCAAATCAGTCAATTCTAAAGAAAATCAACCCTGAATACTTATTGGAGGGACTGATGCTGAAGCTGAACCTCCAACACTTTGGCCACGTGATGCAAAAAGCTGAGTCATCAGAAAAGACCCTGATGTTGGGAAAAGATTGAAGGCAGAAAGAGGAGAGAGCAGCAGAGGATGAGATGGTTAACAGCATCACCGACTTAATGGACATGAATTTGAGCAAACTCTGGGAGATAGTGAAGGACAGGGAAGCCTGGCATGCTGCAGTCCATGGGGTGGAAGAGAGTCGGACATGACTTAGCAACTGAACAACAACAAAACATCTCACTTCATCTCCAAAATGACTTTGTAATGTAATTACTAGTGCTTATCCCAATTGTTTAGATGAAGGTATAAAGACACAAAAGTGATTTTGGCATATCTTGTCTGGAATGGTCCAGAGTCGTATGTTAAACTTAAGAGCTTACCAAAAATATTATGTGCTATGGCTTAGCATGACAGGCAAAGCCACATTCAATTCAAATAAGCTCCTTGTTCTCACAGGGTTAGATCCTAGAGAGGGAAGATAGTCAGTAGGTATACAATGACAGAACGTAAGTAAGTCCTAGACAGTAAATAAGGTATAACAGAATGATAGGTACACTGGGAGCAGAGCCTGGAGGGCCTTTCTGAGCACCGAGCTGAGTCCTTAGGGATGACAAAGCCAGTCACATGCAGAACCAGCAGAAAAGAGATGGGGCAGCAAGTTCTAGAGTCTTGAGGCAGAGTTAAGTTTGGTCAATTTGAGGAACAAGGAGGAGGCTGGTGGCTGCAGCAGGTGAGGGGAGAGCGTATGAGTGGAGGTTGGGGTAGTAGGCCAGACCAGGCCTACTGGTAGTCAGTCCTCGGCAAGGAGTCTGGATTTTACTATAAGTCATTGACGAGTATAAGTAGGGTAGGGAGGTGATATGGAGATTTCAGAAGCTCACTTTGGTTGCTGAGCACAGAATAAACTACAGTATGTATATACAGAAATAACCATGTAGACAGCAGGCTATGGCAATAGCCTCGTGGAGAGGGGCTTGTGAAGTGGACTATGGTGGTGGAAAGAGATGAGCCCAAAGTAGTTTTTGGTCCTGAAGCCACAGAGAAGGGGATGACCAAGTCCTTATCAGCAGTAATGTTTGTCATTCACAAATACATACTTTATGATTTACAGCTGTTGTGACCTGAAAGACTCGATTCTGTTGAAAGCAACAGTGAAAACTATCAATACTTTTACTCCATTTAGGAACTACAAATTATTTCAATAGTATTTTACATTATTTACTGCAGTTCTTTTTTTAGACAAAGTATGCTTTATGAACATTTTATCCATTTCCCAAGGTAAAGACCAATCCAAAAGGTATAGTATATTTAAGCATCTTTCATAAAGTAATACTCCTAGTCATCATGGGTATATCTTTGTTAGCACATGCTGATTCAATGGCAGGATACAATAAAACCTTAAAATATTATTATTAGAGAGCATGAATTGAGTAAAAAGGAAGAAAGGGAAAGAGTGGGAGATGGCCTTATATAAGAGATTAAACCATGGAGCAGACAACTTTATTATAGAGAATCTTCTACCAATTTCCTCTCAACCAAGGCCCCTCAGCTGACCAGCACATGGTGGGGAGTTGGGAGACCAGGGAGGGATGCCCCAAGACAAGTACAAAAACGAGGTGGCACCAAGGGATCCTTACAGTGTCTGTCTCTTGTTCTGAACTTTTTTTTAATTAAAGAAAGTGACATGAGCTCCTCACTTACTTTCCTATCTCCTAGTTTACAGTTCAATTTGCCAGTAGACAATGCTATCTGTACTAGAGGAGGAAGGGCTGAATTACTGATCACACTGTAAAGCAATATTTCATGGCACTGAAAGATGTTCATGATTAGTGATATTTGGTAAACAAAAAGCAGGTCATAAACAGTATATATGCTCTGATTGTATCTTGTTTTTAAATGTGTGTCATGTATGTGTATGCTGTATACAAATGAGTAGAAGTATGTTTAGAGGTTATCTCAGTAGTGGACTTTATATATTATTATTATATATTACTATAATATTTATTAATTATATTATAGTATATTAATGATATACTATAATGCATACTAATTTTATTATATATTTTATTATATATTACTATATATGTATTTATATTATATACCCATCTTTTTATTTTTAACTTCTTGGCATTTTTGTGAAAATTTTACATGGGTCTTCCCTGGTGGCTCAGATGGTAAAGAATCTGCCTGCAATGTGGGAGACCCAGGTTCAATCCCTGGGTTGGGAAGATCTCCTGGAGAAAGGAATGGCTACCCTCTCCAGTATTCTTGCCTGGAGAATCCCATGGACAGAGGAGCCTGGCGGGCTACGGTCCATGGGATCACAAAGAGTCAGACATGACTGAATAACTAACACTTTTCACTTTTCTTTACATAAGATTAAAAAGTGAAAAAATGACTAGCAATACAGGGGTTAGGGAGTAAGAGGTACAAACTTATGTAAAAAATAAGCTCTAAGGATATATTGTACAACATTGGGAATATAGCCAATAATTTATAATAACAATAAATGGAGAATAATCTTTAAAATTGTGAACTACTATATTGTATACTTGTAACTTACATAATATTGTATTATCAACTATACATCAATTAAAAATTTTTTTAATGAAAAAAATTTATCTTTAAAAATTATTTTATCTTTTAAAGTTCTATTCCACTGGAAAAGCTGTCTCCCTGAGACACTCATTTCTTTTTTTTTTTTTTTAATTTTATTTTATTTTTAAACTTTACATAATTGTATTAGTTTTGCCAAATATCAAAATGAATCCGCCACAGGTATACATGTGTTCCCTCTCATTTCATAATTAACTCTTACTTTTTATTTTTTAATTTGGGTCAGCATTGCATTTATAATCATCTCCAGACACAGCCATTTTCTAAAATGAGTGTTTCCCTCTTCGGGCAAAACCAAACACTCCCCGATTACCACAGCAGCTCTCCCACTGCCTACCGGGCAAGAGCCTCTGGGAAGAATACATAAAGTCTACACCACCCTGGGAGAGAGGATCTGACCTGCATTTTCCTGGGGGCAAGTGAGCAGCCTGTTTTCAGAATGTTTAAGAGACCATTTGCCATAAAGTGAATTTACAGTCTCCTAAGCCCATCAGAGCACAGGGGACAGGAAATCTACAGAAATGCAACCTACAGAGCTAACTACCAACCAGGAAGCAGAGGAAGTGCAGTAATGTGTTCAAGTTAGACACCTCCACAGAGACACCGGCCTATCTCCATCATTATTTATCATCTGGTCTCTGGTTACTTTATTACCAAAACACAGAAAAAGAGAGCCACAGATTCAACTTGTTCTGGCTTCAGAGACACCCCTATATACTTTAATACACTTATTGGCCCACGTTGTAAGTAGCATTATTTACTGCTACCACAATGAGGACTAGGACGTCTGAGAGAAAAAGAGACTCATTTGCTTCCTTGAAAGGCTGAAAGGCCCTCAGTCATCCATGTCTAGAATAAGATGCCCTCCCTTCTGCTGGGGCTGCCTGTCCTCATCCTTTACAGCTACTTCCACTTCCACTTCTCCAGGGTACAGCTTCCCCTGCCTGACACAAGATGATGCCAGACTTCCTAGGGAATACACATTTTAAGGAAGAAGCATATCCATTCATTTTGTATCCAGCGTGTACAATGTCACATTTTTAATGTTAGACATCATCTCACAAATAAGAAAAAGAAATACATTGGGGTTGAATAGCTTGGTACAGACCAGTTCTTTAGTTCTACGACTTAAACCTAGTAGGAAACAGCAGGAATGATGGCGTTAGTATATCTGTGCTGATAGTAGGAAAAAATGGGCTTAGTCATAAATACCATCTCTTTAGACCAGAGCCAATCTTAAAGATCTTTTTGGCACTTAACACGCCATGATGTGTTTCATGATGACAGTTATCAGTGAAGAAATCACTTCTGATAAAACTGTATGGTCATGAGTTGAAGTTCTCCTTTTATGTTTTTCTTCCAATGTACCACTTTTGTGAAGCAGATTTTAATAGTTTCAGCAGTATGGTGGCTCCCAGAAGAATCATAATAAAAGGTTTAAAAGAACAAAGAAAACATACTATCCTTAAGGACTTTCATGCACATTATTCTCAAAAATACTCCTTGAGCATGGCATTGTTATTTATATTTTTCAGAGATGGATCCAGGCTTTTAGGATCACATAACTAGTGTATCAAAAGGCTTAAATCTTCACTTATATCTCCTAACAAGGCTATGTAAGTTGATGAACTGGTGAAGTAGAATAGTCAAGTACCTCTTTCTTCCCACTGGATCTAAAATATTAGAGCCTGTTACAGGCAACGTATGAAAATGGTCTGCTTGCCTGATGTGCCTCATATCACCTTTATGTATGACTTTTACAATCTGGGTAGAACTGGAATCTAGAACCTAGAGCCTCAGGTCACAATGAAGAAAGGAAGAAACAACAATGCCTGTTACCCAACTGTATGTATGCAATGCTATGAAGAACCCCACCATTTATGATGAGTCAAGTATATGAACTTCCTGGAACTCCGGGGGAAGTACACAAGTAAATATGGCCTGACCCCCAAGATTCTTCAGCAACCTGTCAGTGCTACTTATTGATGAACTGAACCTAACAGACCACCCCTTCCCTGGCCATTTAAAGGTGGAGAAACAGGCTAAGAAATCAAGTGGTCTTTTTTTGGTCCCAGAGTCAGCTGGTGGCAGAGGTGGGCGAGAAATCCCAACCTCCCAAGAACTCCAGGTCTTCTAACTTCCAACCCTGTGCTGTTTCTAATAAGCTGCAGCCTGACATATATTACAGATGATGATGGCAGAAGTCATAATGGCAGCCATCATCAGCTGAGCCAGGGTCAGCAGTAAATGTTTTATATGCATAATTTCATTTAATCTTCAGAATTACTGACCTACAATGTAGATGAGGAAACAGAGGTTCAGAAAGATTAAGCAACTTCTCGAAGACTACACTGCAGGCAAGTAACAGAACTGGGGTAGAGCTTGGTCTCTCTGAAGCTAAAGTTTGTTGTTTACACCAAATTACCTTTCTTTGCTCACCAGGTTTGGTGAAAATTTCAGTGATTTAATATGAATAGCTGATATATATTCCTACTATTACAGTTTATTCCATCTACTTTACAAAAGTAAATCTTTACAAAAACAGATTTCAACAGAAAGAATACAATTCATCTTTCTTGCCTCTTTAATGCATCCTTGAGTTTCTCAGAAAGGTGAAAGGCCCTACTCAGAGAGTGTAAGTCTGCTTTTGTGTTGCAAATGTGGTTTAAGCAAGAAAAGCCATGTTTCAGACATAAGGAAAATAATATAAAATTCTTCTTTAAATAATGAAATTAAATCTTTTACATTTGGAACACAAGTCAGCTAGCTAATACTTAGATGTTTGCATGCAAGCACTTCTGTTCACAAATTGAGATGTACCCAAAGAGGTGGCTCAGGTCAGCCCTGAGTGAGCTCTATTCATTGCTCTCTGTATCTGTATTTTCAGCACCACTTTTTTACATGTTTATGCTTAGAACTCTATTCTTAAAAAACCAGTGCCTTACAACTGCTAAGAAGTCAGTCTGACTAATAAGTTTCTCAAAGTCATCTGTACAATTGTCTTGGTATCCCCAGGGGATGGTTCCAGAACTCCCTCAGAGATACCAAAATCCATGGATGCTCAAATATAAAATGGCATATTATTTTCATCTAACCTATGCACGTCTTCCTGTATACTTTAAATCATCTTGTGTTCAGTTGTGTATGACTCTTTGTGACTCCATGGACTGTAGCATGCCAGGCTCCTCTGTCCATGGAATTTTCCAGGCAAGAACACTAGGGTGGGTTGCCATTTCCTACTCCAAGGGATCTTCCCGACCCAGGGACTGAACCCATGTCTCTTGTATCTCCTGCACTGGCAGGTGGATTCCTTACCACTGAGCCATCTGGGAAGCAAGTCATCTCTAGATTGCTTGAAATACCTAGTACAATGTAAATGCTAAGTAATGGTTTCCAGCATGCAGCAAATTCAAGTTTTGTTTCTGTAACTTTCTGGAAACTTTTCAAAAAAATATTTTTGACCTGTAGTTGTTGGGAATCTGTGGTTGGCTGAATCCGTAGATGCAGAAATCATGGATACAGATGGCTAACTGTACTTAAATGCAGGATAACATTATCAAGAACTTAATATCACTTGGGAAGATTTAACTTCCCCAGAAAGCAGTTTTATTATTAGTAAAATGAGAGGCAATCTGAAATCCTTTTTATTTAAAAATTCAATATATTACTGCTGATTGATAAAGGAGTTCTGAAACTAACTCTTCTCTGTTCCTCTTTATTTGCTCCCTGCTTTTCTTCTGCTTCAGTTCCAGTTTGCTCCATTCAACCCAGTTTTTAAATTCACAGATGCTGCCTTACTGGGAGAAGGCAATGGCACCCCACCCCAGTACTCTTGCCTGGAAAATCCCATGGGCAGAGGAGCGTGGTGGGCTGCAGTTCTTGGGGTCGCTAGGAGTCGGACATGACTGAGCGACTTCACTTTCACTTTTCACTTTCATGCATTGGAGAAGGAAATGGCAACCCACTCCAGTGTTCTTGCCTGGAGAATCCCAGGGATGGGGAGCCTGTGGGCTGCCATCTATGGGGTCGCACAGAGTCGGACACGACTGACGTGACTTAGCAGCAGCAGCCTTACTAGTCTTTTATATTTATTAGTAGCAGCAGAAAAGCAATTTTTCCACTCAAGGAAATATATCATTTTGTTATGAATGAGAGTACAATGCAGAGAGCATTCACAAGGTGGTAAGGCATGTATGATAGATTGAAGAGGCATATTTACATGATTTAATTTTCCTTAGAAACCACAATGGTCATTTTTAGTGAAGGGATTCGAAATAGTTACCAATGATAAACTTAAAACTAGAGCTTCTGAAACATAAACTAGAGCTACAAGTATGACAACATTGCTTCTCCTATCGCTAACAAATGCTTTGGTTCTGTTGTGTTTTGTATTTTAAGATATGTACATATGTACTTCAAGTATAATCAGGAATATCTTTCTTTACATCATTTAGAAAGGTAATCCAAGATCAATTCATTCTAAAAGCTTTTTCCACTCTTCCAAACTTTCAACATAAAAAAGGCAATAAGTCAACATACACTTAAGCTAAAGTTCCCCCCTAGAGCACTGTAGTGACAGTAAAGAAATGTTTTCTACTTTACCTGGGAAGAGCAGTGATTTTCCCCCATTTCTCCACACAGAATCTTCTTGGGCCATTACTGCCTCGGAGAGAAGCAAATCCTTCATAGGGAATGCTGGATGTGCCTGTAACAAACTATCAACCCAAGAAAACAGAAGGAGAAGGTGAAGCCAAGAGATCAGTCTCTAGGAAAGGCATCATTCATATACAGAGGTGCTGGGGAACAGCAGCATGGTGCTCACTGGCGGTAAAGCTCAAAAGATAAAACCATAGAGACAGAATAACTATAATGTGAGAATTCTGACAAAGAGCTGGAGAATCCCAAGGAAGGACAGTGCATTATAAAGGGAAAGGGGATGTAGACGGTTTGTAGAAAATACACCATCCTATATATCCTTTAACTTAAAAGCTTAAACCACGGATACTTTCCATTAGAGATTAATAAAGTGGACGTGTCAATTAACCTAAGTCTACTTAGCATCAGTCCCTGATCAATTTGAGGTGAATGAAAAACAAAAAGAACTTATAGGCCTGCAAATTTGAGACTCAGAGCTATAATCCAAAGGAGCTAAGATCCAGACTACTTGTAAGATTTTGTCTAAGCAAATAGAAGGCTTCCCCATGTCTGATATTTCTTTAGCTGCAATCAACAAACAAGTTCCCTGTATAACTATAACACAATAAGAAAATAATGAGTTAGTTTTCCCAGTATTCTTAAACTTCAATGTTATCTTACATTTGTGGAAAGTTAGATGGAAGAAAAGAAGGGATTCTCTATCAAGGAACTGGATCATTTCTTGATAAATGAGACTGAAGATTTATCTCTTTCTGTTGCCAGAGATGCTGGCCTGCAGAATACTTGGAGGGCCTCTGAATGAAGGGATCTAACTGCCCTGAAGGTGGATGTTGTTCTGAGGACTCTTGGATGGCAATCGGTACTTCCTCACAACTCTAATGAGATGCTTGGACTAGTTAGAGATGTTCTGCACAGTGATGGAACCAAAGAACCATGCAATCAGAAGAGTCTGAAAACAGTGTACTCAGAATATGCAGATAAACATGGGATATATTTACTGAGTATACTTAGCCATTATTAAAAATATGAAATTCCAACAAGAATTAATGCATTAAAAAGATTAACTAAAGGCATCTTACCTGTAACAACCTCAGTCGTTGTTCATTGTTGAATCTTTCCACTGCAGCCCAGAACCACCGAATTACAATGTGATTGTCATGATATCCTATCAAACCAATCATGAAAGGTAGTATTACTTTGAGTGTTCTATCTTAAGTCACTATGACCATGGCATGTCAACAAAAGACTCTCAGACATAAATCATCATCTTGGATTCATTAAAGGTTATTTACAATTTTAGACGAAGGAATAACACTGTTAATGTGATCACATGAGTGTCAAAAGTAAAACAAAATACTAAATGGAACCAAGAAATCTGTTTCCATTTAGAGGTCACTAAATGAAACTAGCAGAGAGAACAAGTGAGTTATCGTTAACCATATCATTTTTGAAAAATATAGTTGCTGGTATTGGAAATGCTTGAAACTTTCATTCCTTCATTTAAGAAATAATTTTGTATAGGAGTCTGAGCAAACTCCAGGAGATAGTGAAAGACAGGGAAGCCTTGCGTGCTGCAGTCCACGGGGTCACAAAGCGTTGGATACAACTGTGCGCTGAACAACAAACCACCATGCCAAGCACTGTACTACGCCTGAGGGTTGAGGGAACAATAGCAGAGGAAACAGACCCGCACAGGGCTTCCGGTACAGAGAGAGACATAAATCAAATAATTATACAAATAAACATATATTGTAAACTATTTTAAAACTATATATAATGTTCATATTTTAAAATCAAATTACTTTTTGTTAACAAAAAGGGAAAATAATTATACTACTTTCATTCCTTCAATGAGTAAATTTCAAACAATCATCAACCTAAATGTTATTTTTATTCCACACTGCAGTAGAGTTTAATAAAATGTCAATAGTATCATCCCACAGGAGGATTAAGGGAGTAGCTGCCGCAGCTGCTGCTGCTAAGTCGCGTCAGTCATGTCCAACTCTGTGCAACCCCATAGACGGCAGCCCACCAGGCTCCTCTGTCCCTGAGATTCTCCAGGCAAGAACACTGGAGTGGGTTGCCATTTCCTTCTCCAATGCATGAAAGTGAAAAGTGAAAGTGAAGTCGCTCAGTCGTGTCCGACTCTTCGAGACCCCATGGACTGCAGCCCACCAGGCTCCTCCATCCATGGGATTCTCCAGGCAAGAACACTGGAGTGGGTTGCCATTTCCTTCTCCAATGCATGAAAGTGAAAAGTGAAAGTGAAGTCGTTCAGTTGTGTCCGACTCTTAGCGACCCCATGGAGATTCTCCAGGCAAGAGTACTGGAGTAAAGGGAGTAGCAGTGGATTCCCAAAACTCAATGGAGAAAAATTAAGTTCAGAGAGAAGGTTGACAAAGATTACAGCACAGTTAGTGATTCAGACCAGCTGAGTGACATATTCAGTGTGCAGAGAGCTACTCTAATTCTGAATCAGTAGCAGTTAGTCCTGAAGATAAGCTGGGTAGAAACCATTTTCCTGCAAATTTTTCCACACATGTGTTTTGAGGGGACTCTTGCCTTACTGTTTACCATTTGGTCAGTGATGCCCTTTGGAGAAGAAAGGGATCCAAATGGAGGGTAAATACAGCTAGACTGGACACGGAAATCCAGAGGGTCATTGTCCTGCTTTTGGCAAAGATTAGCTATTTGGTGCTGAGAAAAGAGTTTTGTCATCTATAAAATAAGTGCATTGGCTCTTTAAAGCTTTAAAGTTTTCTGACCCTTTGAACTGGCCCTTTTATGCCTCTCCTTTGCTGTCTGTGCCAAAACCATTTATAGAAGGAGCAGGAGTGAAAGTATCTCATCATATTCTCTACAAACAGCTGCCCTGTGAACATATGGCAAATGGCAGCAAAGCCGCAACTTCATTCAGTGCCAACTAGCTGGGTTAGCAAACATGGCAACTGGGTATCTTGCCCTTTTCCTGCCCCTCCCTCCCCCCAGCACTCTGTTCCCAAGGATTTTATTTGATAAGATTGACAATAAGCAAAGAAATAGGTACTTGATTCGTCATACACAGAGAATAAAAGTCTATCCTATGGAAACACAAAACTGGCTGATGTGATTGAATGTTATTAGAATCACCTGAGGGTGTGTGTGGTGGGTAAAAGAACGAGCTAATAGTATTTATGGTAACACATAAGTTACGCAGCATGTTGGAGAAATTGTATTTTAGTGAACGAAACTGGTTTAGTTAACAGTTATAACAGCCAAGGCCTATGTGGATTGACAGAGGGTCAATTGGTCAAGACTTATTACAGCAACTGGACTTCAGAAATAGCAGCAATGGACACTGCAGTTTAATCCTGCCTTTCAGAGAAAATGAGCAGGCAAAGCCAGCCGGGGCAATGGTGATGGATTGGAAGAGCCGAGCATAAGCCAAAATAAAAGCATCGGGGCCAATGTTAAGGTGTATCTTTACTCCATAGTTTTACGTTTTTTTTCCTTTAAATCTCTGTTTCAATTTACTGATAACTGGAGAACTGCTCAGCTCTAATTTTAGTCTGCTAAGTGATTAATTCAGTGACTTAAAGCTTGTATTCTTCACTCTCCAAGTTCACAATTACTGCTCACCTCTTACATTCTAAGTTAAAAGACAAAAGCAAAACCCAACTGTCATTTATCATGACTTTCTGAAGACTTAATAACACTACAATAAATTTCAGAAAATGTATTTGTTCTTTGTTTGAAAGTATTGAATAAAACTAACTCTGGGTTAGCATCAGGTCCCTTTCCAAGTGTATTGATTCAGCAATCAAATCACAGTGGCTTTAATGCCAATTGCTAATTGAAAACTTGTACTGATCTGTAGAAATGCCAGCCCTAAAGCTTCCTATCTGGTGACATGTCCAGTTTTAAGCTGCTTCCCCAGTGGCTCAGCAGTAAAGAATCCACCTGCAATTCAGGAGATGGAGGAGATGTGGGTTTGATCCCTGGGTGGGAAAGATCCCCTGGAAGAGGGTATGGCAACCCACTCTAGTATTCTTGCCTGGGAAATCCCATGGACAGAGGAGCCTTATGGGCTACAGTCCATAGGGTCACAAAGAGTCAAACATAATTGAAGACACTGGGCACGAATACAGTTTTAAGCTAATCTTACAGCAGTTTCCTTTTTGGTTGAACCTAATGCTTGAATTCTAAAAGGGTTTGTTCAACAAATTTGAAATCTGAGAACTGTATCTTATTATATTCATGAGTTTCAACTGTGAATTACAACTGGTAAGTAGTTCAAGTGAAATGTAGAAAAACTGTTTGCTCATTAAGAAGTTAAGAGGTTAAAAAAAAAAAAAAAAAAAAGAAGTTAAGAGGTGTGCCTCTTCAGGTTTGAGAATGAAGACAGAATAGGTGGAGTCTAACCAGTCCAATATGAGCTCCTTGATGCTTCACTAACAACACTATAAAACAATTAATTACTGTTCCTATGGTCATATTTCTTCACCAACAATTAAGACTTATGACATCCTCAGACGGTGCGTAAACAGTCGTCCTTCCACTTGACAGACGAGACAGCTAGGGGAAGAAGGGCATGCACTTGCTCATGGTCTCAAAGGAGAGTGCGTCAGACCTATGATTAGAGTGCAAGTGCCCCTGCCTGTCCTGGATCCAGATCCATGCGCTGAACCACTTGCCTCCCTTTAGTCTGAAACTAAAAATCCAGCCATCTTTAAGTCAAATTTCACCTCCTCTGTATTCTGTGTTGTTTCTCCAATCACTTAGGTCTATTTCAGCTGTGCCTGCGATGACCAGTTCTAGTTCTCTTGCATCAAAAACAGATACCAGCCTGGCATCCACCACCTGCAGAATAAAAAGAATACAGGACGTGGCTTAAGAACCTGGAGAAGCCTCAGCTACAATTACACTTCATCAAAAAAGGAGGGCACAAGGAGTGTTGGGAATACATGGATGCATTCTGTGGAGGCACTTTTAAAACTGTAAAGTTCTCTACAAATATATTTTTAGTACAAGGTTGATGAAATTTTCAACAGAATTTTTGTTTTATAATTGGTCATTAATGAATTCTTTTCTTTTCTTTTTTTTCTCTTGGAGAAGATCTAGTGCTCCAGTCATTTTCATAGTTTATTTTTATTTTAGCTATGGGGGCTTTTTCACAAAAGAAGTCACATGAAATACTTGTAACAACTCATTCTGACCCTCAGATATTATCATTTGCATGCTATCTCATTAGCATGAGATTTGATTACCCATATCTAAGCATGAGTAAGATGCATGACTTAAATGTTATTACTGGTCATTCAACTCTCAAATGCTATTTGAATTCAGGTCATTTTATTTCAATGATTTCTTGTAACAGGGCAATAAATTTTTTGTATTCTTGAAACATACAGGAAAAATTATTGAAGTTTTTAAATTGAATTAGCAACAGTAAATACAACAAAAGAGAAATGAGAATATGACACAGATATGAAGTAGAATGAGAGGGACCAAGGTATAACTGGGGTCAGCCGAGAACCACACTATAGCTGGTTGTCTTTACCTCATAGAAGCCACGCACTAAGCTCTCTGTCTGCTGCACGACACCCCTCTCAATCCTCCATTTCACCATCCTCTCAATGTACTCCTTCTTGTTCTTCTCTGTGACTGGGATGTTGGCACCCCCTGGTTTTAATTCTCGTTCAGTAATCTGCGATTAAAAAAACAGAAAGGCTGACCATAAAGCAATATGTTTGATGATGTAAGACTACTGCTACCAATGAGCTGGAATCAGCCTCTACCTGTCCCAGCCCTGGGAACATCTTACAAGCAGGAGGTCAGCACCAGCACAGAGCTGGGCGTACAGCGGTGCTCAGGGAAAACAGGCAACGAGTTGATGTCTGAGCGCCTCCATGGCTAAATATATATGTGTCACAAGTGCTCCAGGTTAAGCTTTAAATCCACAAATAAATCTTCTAAATGAAAATGAAGAGGTTTCAAATTCTGTGCCACTGCTATTTGAATGTCTGATAAGACATTATCACACATTTCTTTAGGATTCAGAATTAACTACATATAGAAAGCAAATATTTACGTAAAGGTCTACCTTAAGGAAGCAGAAATATATTCAAGCAAATGTTAACTTGAGACCTACTTACCAAAATATGAAATTCAGGAGACCAGCCAGGTATTAATGTCTAACTAAGAATATTACTTATGAACCAGTATACAATTTCTGAAAGAAATCTTTTAACCAACTCTTTTACTAATTAAAAAAAAAAAAGTATTTTCAAGCCTTCACCAAAATAGAGTTTACTTTCCCCTAGCTTCAAAACAATCCATTTTAGTTCTTAACCATGAATGAGAATTAAGTACAAGTGCCAACTGAATATTTTAATATTCAACTCTGAGGTAGCATGCATTTTTAAAAACTATATTTTATATCAGATACATTCTCATATCTTATGAGGATATTATAGTTGGAAATAAAAAGAAGATTGCTTACAACACACAAATAGTTATCACTATCTATAAATTAAAACATCTTATAATAACCTTTGTAACCAAGATTATTGTTCAGTTCAGTTCAGTCGCTCAGTCGTGTCTGACTCTTTGCGACCCCATGAATCGCAGCACGTCAGGCCTCCCTGTCCATCACAAACTCCCGCAGTTCACTCAGACTCACATCCATCAAGTCAGTGATGCCATCCAGCCATCTCATCCTCTGTCGTCCCCTTCTCCTCCTGCCCCCAATCCCTCCCAGCATCAGAGTCTTTTCCAATGAGTCAACTCTTCGCATGAGGTGGCCAAAGTACTGGAGTTTCAGCTTTAGCATCATTCCTTCCAAAGAAATCCCAGGGCTGATCTCCTTCAGAATGGACTGGTTGGATCTCCTTGCAGTCCAAGGGACTCTCAAGAGTCTTCTCCAACACCACAGTTCAAAAGCATCAATTCTTTGGTGCTCAGCCTTCTTCACAGTCCAACTCTCACATCCATACATGACCCCAGGACAAACCATAGCCTTGACTAGACGGAATTGTAACTACATAAATCTGGGTTTAAACCACCCAACCATCCACAAATATATAAACATTTGATCTTAGCCACTGAATTAATCCTTCACCAAGCAATAGTCTTCCCACACACAATCACCATTATTCACAACAGACCTGCCCAAAAACTTCTTCGTTCACAGTAAATGTGAGGTCCAGGATGTCATGGATGTCATTGTCTTTCATCCACTGCAGGCTCTGATGGAACTCTTCATCAAGGTATTCTAGATCACTCAGGTCACAGAGACTAAGATGACAAAGAGAAACAAATATGTAGGCATGGATATTAGCTAAACCCAGAATCGTGAAGAAATACACTAAGAATTAGTGACAAGTACAATATCAACTAAATAGGCAGTGATTTCTGGAATGTATTTTGTCAAAGTCAGTAACCAAAGCAGTGAAATAATTCAGAAATGTATAAAATTTTAAAATCCTGATATGTAAAATGCCTTAGGAATCACTCAATTTGTTTTATCTTTTACAGACACAGAACTGGAGGTACAAAAAGTGGCTGCCGTTTGCACAGCCACCCACAAATAATGCCAGAGGGAAAACTGGGACTTGGGTTGACAACTTGGGTTCAGTATTCTTTGGCTAGGTTAAACTATTTTAAATTATCATTTTCCTAATTAGAAATTCTTTGTACATTTCTATACTGTACTTTAACTTTTTTTTTTCCCCAAAGCTTCCCCCTCCGCAAAGACTAGAATCTATGATCCACATTCACATATATCCCTTTTTTCTTCAGGGTTCTTACTCTTTCTATGATTCTGAAAACTGAAAGCCACAGAATTGCTCTACAGTTTTAATAGTTTTCTATATTTCTCTCTTCTTTCTTCATTGCTGAGAGAAGTTCTACACGAGGTGGAGCTACTATTACATGTCCCTGTTGTAAAGGTGGTAGCAACTAATTTGCTTTATTGTTTTGGAATTTCCTTTGCTCAGCCCAGTTTCAAAGATGATTTTGTTTAGTTCAGTCTACACATGTAACAGACACCAAGTATGTGCCAAACATCTTAATAGCTACTTGATAAACAGTTACTGCCCTCAAGGAGCTAATGTAGACCATTAGAGAAACAAAGACACAAATAGATAAGTTGATTTAAGGTGATAAGGAATAGCCTAGGGTGGATAACACATTATTTGTGTCCTTTTTTATATGTATGTTATACTTCAGTTAAAATTTAAAAAGGTACGTAAGGTAGATACTGGGACCTCCCACAGCAAACATGCAAGCCATTTATTTTGACCTGGAGACTGATTTTTCTGATTATATTTTTCATTTAGTAAGACAAATAAATTTCTATATAATATTTTATTGGTTCCATAATGCTTTCACATATAGGGTCTCCACCAAAATGTTACAGAGTAGGAATACTTATCTCAATTTTACTGATGAGAAACTCAGCTCAGGAATGTTATATAAGTTGCCTGATGTCACACAGCCAGTAGGTAGCTGGGACAGAGCTTGAAATCAGATCAACATTTAAAAAACATTTCCTCATTTTTAAGATGAGAAAACTGCAAATCAGTAACTAAGTCAAGATCAAAAGTGGCTGGGGAAAAGCTGTTTTGATCTCCTGATTTCTTGTCCAGTGCAAATTCTACTCCCTCCCCCCCTCCCACAATGGTATTACATTTTCTCCAGCAACAAATGACATCTTCAGTTTACTCTGTAGAGTTGATTTAAGACACAGCTCAACCTAATCCATGAAACATTTGAAGATCAAAACTAATCTTCAGACAGTTTTTCAATAGATTATTAATCAAGCACTGTAAGTGCCAAGTGTTGAAGCTATAATATCTGATATAAACAACCAAGCTACATAATCATGACCTGGAGATTTAGAAGAAGCTTTTTGGAGTAGATGATACCTATACTAAAGTCTTCAGGATGTTTCAAGCTAAAGAGGTAAAGGGGAATAAATAAAAAGGAGAAAGGGAGAAAAGAGAGGCAGGAGAAGACAACCTGAGCAAAGCACAAAGGGATGGAGTATACAGATATTCCAAGCATATGCGCAGCACCAGAGGGTTAACCATAAGACAGAATATCCAGAGAATGAGGCTGGAAATGTATCTAAAAGCTGGTCTTGAAAGTCATTCTAAGGAGCTTGGTGATTCAGAACTACTGAAAAGTTTTAAAACAGGCAATGACATGATCAGACACGAGGTGTGACTTTAAATTGTTTATCCGGAAGTGGCAGTATAGAGGATTTACTTATAATGGGGGGTGGGGGTGGGTATCATTGGGTGGAAACCAGTTAATAGACCACTACAGTAACCTGTCCAAAGTAATATACGGATTTCAGTTAGAGCACAGCTATCAGGGTAGACTGGGTATGTGTTCGATCGTGCCTGACTCTGCAACCTCCTGGAATGTAGCCCACCAGGCTCCTCTGTCCATGGCATTTTCCAGGCAGGAATATTAGGATAGAGAAGATGAACTTTAGAATTATTGAGGAGGCAAATGTGGAAATGAGTAAACCATTTTAGTGAGTGGGTAAAAAGAAGCATATCTAAAATGAGACAGCAAATGAACTCAAGTTGCAAGATAACTCTGATTCACTGCCAGTCTTGAGGGCCACTAGACGAAAAATTCCTAAGGCCACAAGTTTAGCAGGAAAAACAACCTGAATGATTTGTGACCTGTACCATGGGAATGGGGCAGGAGGTGGGGAAGAGAAGAAACTGTGCTGTGCATTTACTAACCCTGTTTAAGGGTGACTCCCAACTTCTGACCAGGGTGATTTGAGAATGTTGGCACTATGAACTATGACTAGGCACATGGGGGAAGGTATATTTTTAGGTCAGGAGAAAATGATGAATCTAGTTTTAATCATGTTGGTTTTGAGGTACCTGTGAGACACACAGGAGACATTAAGTAAAATATTGACTGCTTGAGCTTACAACTTAAGAGAGATCATATCCAAGGGTGTGGACTGGAGAGTCAGTAGATGAGACAGCTAAAGAGGTTTCCCATGAGAACATATATATAGAGAGAGAAGAGGGGAAACCAGAATGGAAACTTCAGGAATACCAAGGTTAAGGGCAAGTCAGGACACCCACAAAGGAGGCTTAAAAGTAAAAGGTGAACCCAGAGAGCATAGTGTCATGGACACCAGAGAAGGAAGAACTCAAGAAAAATGGATGGGTCTGGGAGGGATCAATACTATCAAAAACAGCAGAGTGGTCTATTAAAATAGAGACTAAAAAACATTCTATAAAAGCTTCCATAGGTTATTGGTGGGAAACAAGCTAGATTGAAGTGTGTTGAGGGCATGTCAACACTCAGTATAGACTACTCTTTCAGGAAGTTTAAATGGGAAGATGAACGATAAGGCAATGAAATGGAAAGATGCAAATGGGCCAGAAGAACCAGAGAGGCAGAAGGCCAGTGTTCAGGTGCTCAGGGCTTTATTGGCCTATATATCAAAAGAGACGATGGCAAAAGTCTTCCTACTGGCCCTCTTTAAGAATCCATTAGAAATACTTTCAGTTGAGGTCTAGGCTTACAGAAAGCAGATACATGGGTACATGGCCTTGGTTAGGGAATGAGCTGGTCAGAACCATGCAATCCTGCTGCACTTTCTTGTTGCAAGTTTGAGCTACTACTCTCACAGACAGTTGCCTTCTATTCAGCCTTGTAAATGACTACTAATTACAGGACAGAAACTGTTGGCTCTACATTTTACAATAATTGCAATCTTTCACTGTGGTAACAATGAAGAAAAAGTCCTGTGAATGCTAAATTTTCATCTGCCATCATAAATTACTGCCTTGCATATAGAGAGATTTCAAGAAAAATATGGGACTTGAAAAATACGGCCCACCTCTAACAAACAAATGTTGAAAAAGGAGAGTGAAAATTTGAACCAAGAATAAGCAGTTGAACATTTGCTTAAGGCAAAATGTAAAAGGCATCTTGTGAAAGACGGGGGGCTATGAGTCACCAAGACTAATCCACAACTATTCTATTAATAATTGGCATTAATTCCACAGGAATTTCAGCACTGTATTTGAAGTACAATTGTTTTGAAGAAACATGTGTAGCAACAAATGAGAATCAATTACTCAGAGTAGAGCAAAACTAAGCCTTTGGGAACAAGACAGGAATAAAGGATCAGAAGCTGGAAAAATCCAGTAACCATATTTGAAATTAGATTAGTTGATTAGTTTCAGAAATCTAAACCACTATTAAGTAAATAATAATAGATTTGAGATAGTGAGTCAAAACATGACCTTGACAAAAGATTCTTTTGGATAAAGGAAATACTTCATTCTTTACATGCAAATTACACAAGCAATAAAAATACTCTTACATTCTGAGAAGAGCCTTATAAAAGGGCCGTGTGAAGAAGGCATCCAACAAATACTGGTGAATTAGTGCAAGACCAAGGATCCTACCACTGAACCGGAACCTGTGAAGGAAAAACAGGAGATGGTTTATATGGAGCAGTTGGAGCAGTTTCTAAATGTTTCTGTTTCCTCTCAAGAATGCCTTCCAGTTCTAACCACCTAAGATTTTCTAAGAAGAACTGCCTTCCAGGTTCATGAGAATTTGTATGCACTGTAGGCTGTGTCTTCATTAGTTGATTTTCACATCTACTTATAGAAGAAATCTGTTTCAATCTGATATTCAGAGAGATACTGCTGCACCTTCTCCTCATGTCAGTGATGTCCAGCATGTAGCACTCTACATGGCCAACATGAACTCCCTGTTAGCATGACAGTGAAATTTCCTTAAATCACTTGTAAGAAATGTTGACAGAATGAGACCAGTAATGGTGGGGAAAATGTCCCCTTGTAGTTTGTGTGCGTGAATATCAGCGGGATTTCTCTAGTGCAAACCTAGCAGCAATTCCCTTTTGAGGAAAAGCCCAGTCTCGGAGTGAGAAAGTTCCTAGTTCTACTCTCTCTCAAACCCCTCTCTTAACAGTAACTGTCACCATCCAAGAATTATGCATGTGTACATTTGAGGGAGTTTCCACATGGGACATTCTGTTCTCTAAAATTTCAGTGCTCAATTCTATTCTGAATCACTTTGGAAACTTTATTAGATATATGTCATGACTGGATTTGCTGAGATGTACATATATTTTCTTTTTCAAAAATATTCAAGTTTCTAGCCTTTTGAAAGCCTGATGCCTTCTGAAAGTGTAAATGCACACTGAGGTTCATAGTGTCCAACTATAATTCTAGTGTCAGGCAACCATCTTAAGATCAATGTCCAGCAGCTTTGTTTTTCTTTATTTCCACTTAGGTTAGCATAACTGCAATAGCTACTCTTAGGAGGACTTCTAACTGTAGTTAACCGGAAGTTAATTTGAAGAATAAGTCCTAAACCTTAATGCCCTCCACCCACCAATATTAATCTCATGACTCAAAGAAATTTTTTCCATGATTCCTATTCACGTTCTTTTTTTTTGTTACTATAGTGAAAATGAACAGAAACAAGCAAACGGGTTATATAGATACTTCAAGTCTATAAATGCAGGCATGTAAAACATGTCACAGAGTGCAATTTGAGGTTTTAAGAATAAATAATTCCCAGATGGGAATCCTATACCAGCTTTACTTGATTTTGTGTGAAAAATTAGGAGCAGGGCAATTCCTGGCTACAAACTTGAAATAGTGACTGGGATAAGTGGCCACTGCTGTGACCCCACACTCCTGCTTGCCTGCCAGGATTCTCTTCCACCATCGGTTCCTCTAAGCCACTCTGTCTTCCTGTCCTCCCTCCCATTAGAAAACCAACAGACCCAGCTGCTCTGCCCCTCCCTACATGTTAGCCACTTCCCCAAGGACTGTTCTAGAAACTGCCTGTCCTTTGGGTCAGGATTTTGCCCTACTCACCCCCACCAGTCCCCTGTCACAGCTCAGAGTCACCCAAAGCTTCAGACAAGGATTTAGGGTCTTGCTAAGAACCTAACATCATCTGCAACGTTCTCTCAGGAAAAAACCTTTTGGATTCTACCCAACTCACTTAAAATTGGTCTTACAGAACATAATCTATTCCTAGACTGGAAAGGGCCTGTATGTTAAATTTGATAATGCAAACAAGAGTCAAATGAGATATTTAACTGAAAATATGATTTTCTCAAAAAAAAAAACAACACTTTTTTTTTTTTTTTTAAGTTTAGGTGCTTATAAAAACTAATATCACAGAAAATCAGCTAAAGAAAAACGGGGAGAACAATACTTACCATTCATGGTGATTGTCTACAAAGGCAGACATGGGACTTATTTGTACTGTGTATGTGTCATTGGCTGAATATTCAAATAAGCCATAATATGGGTTAAAGAGTTCTCTGGATACCAGGAAGAAAAACTCTCTGGAAGGTCCACTGTAATCCAGCCTTTAAAAAATTCACAAAAAGAGCAGTCATTATTTTTTTTCTGTTTATTACACACATTTAACACAGTGCTCAACTTTCTGTAAAACAGGAAGTATAATTATCAAGTTTGGTGGTGGTGGTTTAGTCATTAAATCATGTTGCAAAAGGTAGAATAACTTAAGTGCCCAGAGTCAGGCCATGCGGAGAGAGATTGCAGTGGGAATGCCTTATTTAAGTAGGTTAAACCTGAGGGCATCCGTTACATACATCCATGGGAATATGGAGTCCTCATGTTTTTCCAAAACACTTTTAAATGCGGGCAAAAAGAGACTTAAGTGAATTGGTGAGAGGATATTACAGATATAAGGCCTCCTAGGGAGATCAGAGGCAAAAGATGGAATTATAGGGTTCAGATGAAAATTTTAAATTATAAAACACCAAGGAAAATTATAGACAAGAAAAGTGAGGGTGTCTAAAGCTTCCTTGGGAAGGTAGTTGAGAAGAGGCCGAAATTCTAGCACCTGAACAACAGTGTAAATTCCATTTTACTTACAAAAAGACATCAGGGTCAAAGCAAAATCTGAGAACGATTGTGCGAGGTTTGAGGACTGACAAGCAGCAAACAATGCTGAGAACAAAAAATGCACCAAAGAGGAGTATGTAATAAAGCAATTTGATATGCTCAAATTAAAATGAAAAATGTAAAGTACATCTATCTACCCTATGGTAAAAAGTTGACATAAGGGTTCAAAGACAGGAAGGAATTCTGAGGGGGGAATGAAAGCAACGGATAAGTTGGGGTGGTGGGATTTAATAAGACTTCCTTTGTTCACTCTATTTTTTTCCCTCTATGGAATTTCCTTCAATGGCCACTTCTGTATTTTTTTATGACAAAGAAAAAATTCCATATGTGTGGTATGGAATTGTGTGATAGAGAAAAGGATCTTATTATAGGTAGAAGAGGGAGCTGGAATAATAGTAAGGAAAATTAAAAGGCCTTCATATATCTTAGTTGAAAGTTTAATAGAATTTTCTTAAAACAGACATCAGCTATCCACATACTAAGTTCTTAATTTTTGCCATATCTGAATATATATGCACTACTATTTACTTAATATTTCCAGCTTTACTTGCTTTTCCAATGTAGCCTTGTCTTAACACAATATTTTGAAATTGTGATGTGTTAGCTTTATTTCTTTTCTAATACACATGAAAACAAATACATAAATATTAACATAAAAAATATGAGTCTATGTAATAGGCCAAGGCAGCTTCTTGTGGTTTCTTTCCACTGTCCTAGTTCTGGTCTCTGACACCACCAAGAACAAGTAGATTACTTGTTCCACTTGAACATTCTTCACACATTTAGAGGCTTTCCTTCAACAAATATGTGAGTGCCTATTAGGTTTGGGGTATTAATCTAGATGCTAAAGATGCAAAGTTTTATTTTTACGTCATTTTCGACAAGATTCTAAGTTCAGCAGTGTCTGTATTCCTGATCCCTGTCCCCTCCTCACTCATGAACAACCTCCTCTCATGGCAGGGCAGGGAAGTCCCCTGTCACATTGGTCCTCTGCTCTGAACACTCTCCAGGTGTCAAAGTCTGACCTAAGGGGTGTGTCTCTACTGATCACAATACTCAAGGTGTGGTCTTGTCAGCAAAAACTTAGGGCTCTTGACCTCTCTTCTTGGACACTTTTCTCCACTACTGCAGCTTAACGTCACCCTGCCTTGTGGGCAGTCCCTTTACTTTGTTGACTCATCACAAGCTCGTCATCAGCTCAAACCTTTCACCTATGTTACTTTAAACTAGGACTCTCCCACCCTGTCTGCACGTCACTCTATCTTCTTAAAACCTAAGCACTAGACACGAATATTAATACTTGCCATACTAAATTTCACTTTGTGAGACTGAGTCCATGATTCTAGTCTACCTAGATCCCTGTGGACGCAAAACTTCTCTCCAAATTTCCTGCTGATGATGAATTACATCAGCAGACCCCTGTGTCTTTTCAGAAACAGAGAATACCAATCAAAATATCTTAGTGGTCATTTTGTCCATCCTCTCACCTCACTGAGGAGATGACTGGCGCTGAAGGAAATCACTGACTTGTATCAAATGAAAGCTGCAGTGGAGGATCCAGGCCTTGACACAGGTTTCCTGACCCCGTGTGTGATGTTCATTACTCTTTACAGTCCACTCTTCAATATATTTAAAACGTTCACGAGGACTAAATACAACATTGCTTATAGAGGAGAGGTCGGAAAACTGTGACTTGCAGGCCAAGTCTGGTCCAGGCCCTCACATTGTAAAAAAAGTTTTATTGGAACATAGCCATGCTCATTTGTTTATGTGTTGTCTGGCGCTGTTATGATGGCAAAGTGAGTAGGTACAACAGGGAATGGCCTGAAAAGCTGAAAATAATATGGCTCTTTACGGAAAAAGTTTGCCAACCTCTGTTACAGAAGAAAGTAGGAGGAGAATGTTACTTTATTAAAAAGCCTAGCTTACTCTAAATCCTCTTCTTTAGTGAAGATCATTTCAAGAAAAGGTAAAATCACAACAATGTCCTAGAGAGTATGAAATCTTCAGGAGTGGTCACAACTATTAAGCAGGAAGCCAGGAGCCCTGGCCTGGAGGCAATGTAGGAGGAAAATATATCTTCCTCAACTGGTCAGGCTTTTATCTGCTCTTTTTTTTTAACTCCAGCAGCACTGATAGAGTTACTCTAAAGTGAAGACATTTTTAAAGTTTGATTTGATTATAATCTGAACTTTAGAACCACATATCTGAGAGCAGGTTGTTGATTACAAATTACATACGCCTACCTAATTCAATAAGACGTGTCCCAGCAGGATACCTTATGCATGCGCTTCCTGTAATGTCTTAGCAACCTCTTCCATATAAATAGTTAATATGACTCATATCACAGGGATCATTTGTTACATTCCTGTTTTGCCAGTTAGGTTGGTTCCACAGCTAAAGACTTGGCACAGAAATACAGAAACTCTGGACAACGGGTGTGTAGCCACACAACAGCTGCATCTGAGGGCATTTTGGAATAAGCACAGATGTCTTTAGGGTGGCAATGTCTTTCTGAGCCCCATGAAATGCTGATAAGGCATTTTAAACACCATCACGTTGCTGGGCTGACACCACCCGAGTTGTTAGTGGCATCCAATATTTCTTAAATAATTTTATTCTCTGGTTCTTTATGTTCAACTAAAAATTGCCAAAAACAAAGTATCCCAAAGGAAGCAGACTATAAAATGAAAGAGGATAGTGGCATTGGGCAGTCTGACTGCCATTTCCTACACATTTTCTGGGAGACAGAAAGGTTTTCTTTCTTACAAGCTGGTTCAGGCACACATGGTCTACATACCTTCTGATTCACTCTTATGTTTGTATCAGCAAGGCATTAGTTCTTGAGCCACTAAAGAAGTGATAGGTGAGTAGGGAATTTTGTGAGCAATTAATATGACAAAGTTTTACCTGGAGATACCAAGCCAAAGCCTGGAAATAGAAGCACCTTTCTTCAGTATGGTTTGGGTCAGTTAGGTTATCCTGCAAATATCTCTCTTTAGACAAAAACAAGCAACACCTTAGTTTCACTTGAAGCTTTACAAATATTTGAGGAAACATTGGTCAAGGCCAGTACCCGAAACAACTTCTAGACCAGTCAGATGTAAGAGCTGCTGGTTATTTTATAAGTAGGGACTCAAAAAAACCTTTCAGATCTCATCCCCCGCTAGTTTCTTGCATTTGCCTAAGTAGAAATATCATAGGAAGAGCTCACCTGTACTTAAATCCCCAAACTAAAACTGTTTGCACACCTCCCCTCCCTAGTCCAAGTATGGCTTTGCAAGACGGATGACTGATATCATATAGAAGGCACCTTACATATAATGAACTCATTCTTTCTTAAAGAAAGGTGCCTTTTATAGAGTTGGCCATGGAGGACAAAAAACAGAGGCAATCACAGTGTAAACATCCTCTCTTGATCCAGGCCATTATTTCCTTACTTGTTGTGGGTACTAAGAAGTGAATGTAAACCTGAAACTAACGCACTATTATAAATCAACTCTACTTCAATAAAAAGAAAAAGAAGTGAATGGCCCAGGATGTCCTATGTGAACACAATAGTCTACGTAGCTAACTTCTGACACCAACAAGCTTTAGTTGCTAAAACTTTTAATTCAGAAGAAAATAATACACTGAAGAATATGCAGTACTTGTGGCTCCCCTCTTAAAGAAGCAATGTCCAGGCAGACAGAAGCCCAAGAGGCAAGCAGACCATGCAATTTCCCGCCACACTCAGTCCAGACGACTCCGTTTCCAAATCATTCCTCCACTGCTGTTTTCTCCTACTCCCCACTTTGCAAGAGGAGATAACCAAATTAAGCTGGCTGGAAATTTAAATGACTAGAACAAAGTCTCCAGCTCTGACCAAATTAAATCACAGTGTTTGCTTAGAAATTGTCCGTATTTCATAAAAAGCCAAGCATAACAGGACATTAATTTAGTGAGATATACTAATCACTTGTCAACTAGCATAACTACATAAAAAGGCTCTAGAATTATTTTTGCATTTTTAATTGAATACAGGTATCTCTAATATTCTGGGGTTAATTCTACCTCACATGGAATTTGTAGCTGTCCTATACATTTACGACTATGACACTTCTCATCAATTTCTCTTGACTCAGCTCTTCCATTTCGGGACAAATCTATATATGATGTGTCAAGACCTACACAAAGAAACATCTTAGAGCAGAACTGAAGTCTCTGAGTGAATCTGCTAATTCACACTTTTTTGGAGAGTAGGCAGACACATTATTCTGAAAAGATAAATCCTTTCTCTTTATGCCCTCACTAATATATTGTAAATAAAGACCCTGATCATGACAGGTAGAAAATACTATCAGTGAGATGGTATCAATAGAAATTGCAAGATATTATTTCCTCATAGATAACAAAGTTGACTTTAGCAACATAAAATAATACTCTATACATACCAATACCTCTACTAATTTGGACTTTCCACAGAATTAATTCTCTCTATAGACTTACTACTCTACTGACCTCAAATGCAAAAGGAAGCATACACATACCAAAATTACCCTGGTAGCCCCCATCACGCAACAACAAAATAAGAAAAGTTGTTCAGGGAGTTTCTGAATCTCCCTAAATCTTGTCTCTATGCTTTCTTTTAATAAGTGATCTTTTTAGAATAGTTTTTGATTTATAGAAAGGTTACAAAGACAGTAGGGAGAATTCTCATACACCTCACACCAGCACTTCTTAGGTGCTTCTGGTTTTTGATGACCTTGACAGCTTTAAGGGGCACTGGTAAGGTAATCTGGTAGAACGTCCCTCAGTTTGGATTTATCTGATATTTTCCTCCTGATTAGACTGGTGTTACATGTTTTTGGGAGGAAGACAATAAAGGTAGTGCCATTCTCATCACATCATACCAAGGATATATACTATCAACAGGATATATCACTTTTTTACTTTAGCCTTGATCAGCTGCCTGTGTGTTTGTAAGGCTTCTCCACTGGAGGCTTACTTCTTTCCCACCCCTTTTCACAGGGTACTGTTTGGAAGGAAGTCACTCTGTGCAACTCATAAGGAGCACTGAATTACGCAGAAAATTATTTGGAAACCTTCTGCAGAGGAGATTTGTCTATTCTCCTTCATTTAATTATTCAATTGTATATTTATATCAATATATATGTATCTTATACTTCAGGGTTCTAATCCAATACTACTTTATTTTGTTGCTCAAATTATTCCAGGTTTGACCACTGGGAGTTCTTTCAGATGGTTCTTGTGTCCCTTTGACATCACTGTGAATTGTTTTGAGTTTCCCTATACTTTCTGGTACAAGATACTTCAGACACTGTCTTGTATGATTCCTGCCCCAGTCCGAGAATCATCCATGTCTACAAGGAGCCCTAGTCCCCTTTACTAAAGAACAATATTAAAAACCAACATCTACACACTAGTTGTATATTCTTGTTTAATACCTATTACTAGAGCTAAACATGAAAAACTTCCAAAATAACACATTTTGAGGACATTAAAATTAATGAAGGAAAAGGGACAGAAAATTTTCAGCTCCATTCTAGAATTCCACAGAAAAACCTAGGTAGCTTTTCTCTTTGGATACTTATTAGAAACCAGAAAGAAATATTATGATCTTTAATTTTAATGTAATAAGATGGCAAAGGCTAAAATAACTTCTTAATTTTATGTTGTTTTGAGGTTAATCTTGCAAAACATATGATGTGTTCCTAATGACTTAATAGCAAAATAAATTTGATATCTAATAATACATATGTATGATACTGACATGATAAAGCATGAGATCAGAAATAACCTGGCCCTATTCCAGCCTCAATAAGCCTTATGCAGAGATTGTCCCTGAGGGCCAAGGTCACACCTCAAAATATCTTCCATCTTATTTTCCTCCTGGGGTTACAAGAAGAAGACAGGTAATGGAGGCAGAAAACATTTGGACATTAGTAGCAATTAAATAAAGAGGTTTCAATCCCCACTCTGTCTGGGCCTCCTCCTAGGAACGGATGTCAGTCCAGATCATGGGGAGACAGCTTTAAGATGATAAAGCATGATCAGCATCTGTTCTATTCAAACCTAAGTAACAGTGCTTCCAAAGACTCATGACTACATCTCTGAGATCTCAACAAACTGTGGTCTAACAATTATGGAAGACAGCTGGAGCTCTGAGGGAGGAAAAGTATTCTCATCCAAACTAGGCTGGTTATGTAAGGAAATACTTGGAATCCCATGCATACCTGTGATTAGACTAAAAACATTTGCCTTCATTTTCAACTGTGCACCTGCATCTTTAAGGCAACTAACAAAAGCTAAAAGTCCACTAAGGCTCATCAGCAACAAAAGGATCAAGACTCAGGCAAGCTTCTCAGACTTTCTCACATTATATTGTTTTCCCATCTATTATTTTAATCTAGGCACAGCTGGGAGACACTACATTTAGCAAGATAAATTATCAGTTACTAGCTGAAATAGTGAAAAGGCCCATGGGTAGGAAAAAATTCAGATAGATTAGAGTTCAAGAAGTGAAGTGAAAATGTTAGTAGCTTAGTCGTGTCCTGCTCTGCAATCCCATGGACTGTAGCAATTCAGACCCCTCTGTCCATGGAATTCTCCAGGCAAGAATACTGGAGTGGGTTGTCATTACCTTCTCCAGGGGATCTTCCCAACCCAGGGATTGAACCGGGGTCTCCCACCTTACAGGCAGATTCTTTACCGTCTGAGCCACCAAAGAAGCCCAGAGTTCAGGAGTTTTGCCTAAATCCCAATATTGGTCTAAGAATCCTATATGGAAGACAAGAGGCCTAATTTTGAATTTTAATTTTGCTATTATCTAGTTCAACTAGCACATGAAAATTATTTTATACTTTGACAGCTCCATTTCATCAACCAAACACCACATGGCTGAATTTGTTGAATATTATTAAGATTCCATAATCTACTTTATTCCTGGGCAAGACTGAGCGTGTAGCCTTAGAATGATCCAAATCAATAGGAGTTAAGCAGTTAAAGAGAAGACAACTGGAATTCCAGCAATCATGTGATATTTTTAAAATTCACTCTAGTGATGTTTACAAAGAAGGTGCTAAGACTCCAAACTTAAACCTGAAATGAGGAAAGAGGAATGACTCTAGGAGAGGTGAGAGCTGCCATCCTCTGAAGAGTCAGAAAACCACCAGTATGCCTATTTGAATGGAATAAACACTGTGTAGGAGTCTTCATTGCATTCATTTCCTAACTTCATCTCCACGAGCACACTCATGGAAGAGTCATAGAAGGCTGGACTCTCTTTATGGTAGGTAGTTATTTTGGTAGGTGTGCCAAAGAAAGAGAAAAAGTGGGGACAGAAAAATAAGAACTAAGGCCTAAAAGTTACTGCTGGGGAAGTGTCCAGGTAGAATAGGAGGATTTTTTTCCCCTCTTTTTCTTTTTGTCTCTCTTTCTTTTTAATCGAAGTATAGTTGACATACAGTATCAGTGTCAGATGTACAACATAGTGATTCCACATTTTTATACACTGTATGATAACCACCAGACCACCATGAGTCTAGTTACCATCTCATCAGCATGGAAAGCTACTACTGACAATATTGTTACTGACAATATTCCTTGCTATATATTACATCCTGTGACTTATTTATTTTAAAACTGCAAGTCTGCACTTCTTAATACCCTTTGTCTATTTCACCCATTCCCCCATCCTCACATCCCCTCCCCTCTAGCAAACACTGGTTTCTAACTCGTGATTCTAAAACTGAACTTTTTTGACAGGTGAAGTATGATTTACTTTGCATTCCAGTGCACATAACAAGATTATAGATGTTAAAATGCAATTTCTTGCTTTTTCTCTCAAAGTCCATGTCTTGAACCTTCTTATGTTGTTGGTGGGAATGTAAAATGGTGAAGCCACCATGGAAAATAGTATGCAGGTTCCTCAAAAGAACCAAAACTAGAGTTACCATATGATCCAGCAATCCCACTTCTGGGCATCTAACCAGACAAAACTCTAATTTGAAAAGATACACGCTCCCTATGTTCACAGCAGCACTATTCACAATAGCCAAGACATGGAAACAACCAAATGTCCATCAACAGATGAATGGGGAAAGACGTGGCACATATATACAATGGAATACTACTTAGCCATAAAAAGAATTATGCCATTTGTAGCAACATGGACAGACTTAGAGACGATCATCCTAAGTGAAGTGAGTCAGAAAGAGAAAAACAAATACCATACGATACCACTTACATGTGGAATCTAAAAGATGACACAAATGAGCTTGTCTACAAAACAGAATCGACTCACAGACACACAAAACAGATTCGTAGTTTCCAAGGGGAGGGGTTGGGGGGGTGGAGTGGACTTTAGGATTAGCAGATGCAAACCATTATATAGAATGGATAAACAACAAGATTCTACTGTATAGCACAGGGCACTATATTCAGTATCCTGGGATACACCATAACGGAAAACAATTTTAAAAAGAATGTACATATATATAACTGAATCACTTTGCTCTACAGCAGAGACTAATACAACACTATAAATCAACTATACTTCAATTTTTTCAAAAGCAAATTTTCCTTTTCAGAGAAAGAGTTAAAGAGAGAAGAAATGAAACTATGATTCTGCTCTCAAAAATGATCTATAGTTATGAGCTTTTACCAAAGAATCTTTATGTCAAATGATTTAAAAACCAGGGGAAGCTTTAAAAAAAATAGCTGAGAGGTTTGTGTATGAGAACAGCATTTTCTGCCAGAAGGATTTCCTGTTTTAGGCAACCACAGGGGACGTTGTGGGGAAACATCCGCCTGCGGCCACAGCCCACGCTTCAAAGGCCACTTCTCTGTGCTACTCACCCTTCCTCTCCGACGAATGTGACGTACAGCTTATTTCTCTGCAGGTCTTTTCTGGAGTAGCCCATAATTTGATTAAAAGCATCTTCAAGCAAGTGATCTCTTCTGATAATTAACCTGTCCGTAAAGAGACAATTTGAAAAAATACAGATGATTTCCTAATCCTTATCTTTCCAGAACTGAGCACTTGCTATTTAATTTCCATTTACCACAACTAGGTGAAAAGCGGGATGACTTACTATCATCGCTGTCTGCAATAAAGCACATGTCTGTCTTTAACTCTTAATAGCATTAACAAAAGTTACATCAGAGAATCATTGGTAAATAGAGCACCCTACCTAAGACCTGTAGAAACAATGCAAAAGTTCTTCTGGTGGTCAAATTCATTTATCCTGGGAGGAAAATGATTAAAAAACAACACACACACTTACAAAACTTTTGTTTATGAAAGGAAGATTAAACCTAGGAGGTCATGTTTTAAGCATTCTATGTAATGAATGCACCTAGACCAGGAATTCAACTCTTAAAGTAGCTAGAAAGATAACAGTGAGACCAAGAAAGATGAATTCTTAGTGTCCTTTAAAGAAGAGGAGTTTACGTAAACTTTTCTAACTTTAAAATTAGGTGAACCTTGAAACTCTCTAGGTGACAGATAAAAATGAATGATACTTGCAGTTGATTAATCTACTTATGACAATGGCAATTTAAGTCATCTTTAAACAGGCGTCAATTTGCCCTTAATGCAAATAGTAATGGAAAGGGAGATGATAGGGAAGCCAGAGGCATGAAAGTTCGATCAGCAAGATTTTCATTAAGTGAAGCTCAGAGACGTACAGTGTTTGGAGCAGGTTGATTTTTTTTTTTAATTTTATTTTTAAACTTTACATAATTGTATTAGTTTTGCCAAATATCAAAATGAATCCGCCACAGGTATACATGTGTTCCCCATCCTGAACCCTCCTCCCTCCCCATACCATCCCTCTGGGTCGTCCCAGTGCACTAGCCCCAAGCATCCAGTGTCATGCATCGAACCTGGACTGGCAACTCGTTTCTTACATGATATTTTACATGTTTCAATGTCATTCTCCCAAATCTTCCCACCCTCTTCCTCTCCCACAGAGTCCATAAGACTGTTCTATACATCACTGTCTCTTTTGCTGTCTCGTACACAGGGTTATTGTTACCATCTTTCTAAATTCCATATATATGCGTTAGTATACTGTATTGGTGTTTTTCCTTCTGGCTTACTTCACTCTGTATAATAGGCTCCAGTTTCATCCACCTCATTAGAACTGATTCAAATGTATTCTTTTTAACGGCTGAGTAATACTCCATTGTGTATATGTACCACAGCTTTCTTATCCATTCATCTGCTGATGGACATCTAGGTTGCTTCCATGTCCTGGCTATTATAAACAGTGCTGCGATGAACACTGGGGTACACGTGTCTCTTTCCCTTCTGGTTTCCTCAGTGTGTATGATGTTTTTTGAAGGCGATGAAAGGGGAACCCGCAAGTTCAGTGGAGCAAGCCCTGCAGGAGGGCAGTGAGCTGTGCAGCTGTTGGGCTGGGCATTTTTTCCGGCACGCCCAGGTCATGGTGGTGCCACAGTCAGACCCCCTCTTCTGTCCTCTCTCAAGTGGCATAGTGATCTTTAGTGGAGACATGAGATGGGGTGGGGGTGAGGCTGAAGGGAGTATGGGTAAGTGGGATATTCACATTATTCTGGGCCAAACAACTTGACAATCTTTCAATTTCCCCATTTAAAGGGAGGTAGATAAAGACAGGCAGAAACAACATTCATGCCATATTCTGTTGGACAAATGAAGCATATTTCACGGAAGGAAACAGAGCTAAGCAGTGGTGGTACTATACTCCAATCAGCCAGGCAGTGATGTGCAACACAGGACTCTGTGACAGCCTTATATCTAGTGAATATGTGAACAGTCAACAAAGAGGTACTTTTCAAGAGAACAAAATAAATCAGCTTTTAATTTTGCTTGTATTTTTACATGAAACATGATTGTCACTTTCCTGTCTGCTTTAAAACCTTAAGTTTAATTGTGCTTAATTCAACAACTATGTTTTAGGTGATACTGTGATTTATACACATCAAAATAATTATGTCAACTAAACAAATTCTGGTTATCCCAAACCACACTCTATTTCCTATAATCCCCAAAGCATCGCATCCTATTACCATCTACCAATCCTGGGGTTTGTATCATTTTGACTTACTTTAATTTCCCTGGGCCTTGTCCATATCCTTTAGTCTCTAACTTCCTGTAAAAGTTCCTTAGTTTGGCTTCAAAGTCTCGCTTGTAAGGGGCTGGAGCGCGGGCATTGGCACGCTGAGTACCTACAACAAACCACAAAGAGACAAGGGAGTGGATTTGATTTCATCACATCACCATGAAAAAAATATTACCATGGGGTTGAGACCACAGTTAACAAGTAAAAGGAGGCTACACTTTCGGGTTCCTGCACTTTCACCTCTCCAAGTCGAAGGACATCACAGGGCTTAACCAGGATCTTAAGATGTCTTAGATGCCTTCCCTGGGGCCTTTCGGTTGAGAATAGCAACTCTGTAATAGAATTAATGGTGCCTATGTGTTACTCAAGTACATTCCTCTTTTCAGCCCAAACTAATATGAGTCAAACAGAGTTACTCATGTCTAATGGTGAGATGGTATCGTGGCAGTTAGACAGGAAGTTACGATGTGAAAGTACGTGGTACACAAAGCAAGAACAGTGAGTTTCCATACTTGACGAAAAACCTTCAAAAACTTGTTTTTGATATGTACTATAATGTAACTAAGAAATACTGTAGACACACAATTACATACATTTCATACTACAGGGTAGAATAATACTGATCTGAAACAAAATTCAGCCATAACTGCAGAAAGCCCACGTCTCCTGGTTGTGTAAATAATGCTATGATTTGTTGTGTTCTTAATATGTGCCAAGTACTGTGATTACCTACAGATTATCTAAAGATGTTTTACATGTCATTCCACAGCAAGCATAATTAATAAATATAAAAGCAACATCGTTTGTTCCCCTTTCCATAAAAAAATCTGATTCTCTGTTACACTGTGACTAACTGACAAGCTGGGATACAAAATTGATGATGAATATGGGAATCAGCCACCATGACAAAAATATGGGGTATTTCCGCTAAATTTCACAACACAATAAAAGACACAAGAAAACAAAACTTGTGATGTGTCTTACATTACACACCATGTAAGCTCCTTACATATATCCTTATGCATGAATCAACTAAGTGATGATTATTTTTTGCTAATACTGTTCAGCAACAGATGCTCAAAATGAACAAGGTCAGGTTGCTGGAGTGGATATCTTGGTTGGGAAGACAGAAATAGTACATATCAAACAACTAGAGAATGGTTAAGTCCTAAACTAGATGGTATACAAACTCCTATAAAGCAGAAGGAATAAAACTATAGCCCAGCCTTATAAAACTAAAACTAAAAAATAAAACTATAAAAATAAAAAAATAAAACTATTTATTTTTTAAAATATTAATAAAAAGTAAAAACAAAAAATAAAACTATAGCTTGGGTATGGCTGAGCTGTACCTGGCCCTATTGATCTATTCTGTTTGCCATGTAATGTTTTTAAATTAACTGTCAACATTTAAAATTTAGATTTTAAGTTAAAAAAAAAATCTGATTTCTCCTGAAAATTATCTAGGGACTTTTGTAACAACTGGCTTGCATTTCCCTAGGAGGACAGTCACCCCGTGAGGTAAAGCCTGTGCTCCCCACTGTGCCCCAGCCTTTCAGTGACAATGCGTTTGAGACCAGTGTTACAGAAAAGTAATAGTAAGTGAGGATAAACAGAGATCAAAATGTTATTGGAACCAGGCTTTATAAACATGGGAGAACCCATAGTCTATACTGAGGCAGGGCAACAAGAGCTGGAATAAGCATTGCCTGCATGTTCAGAAGACAGTGTGGAGACCCCACTAACCTAGAGCAGATGGGGAATGCTGGAAAGTAGAATATTACATGGGTCAGAAGTTTGATACAAAATTATGAGAAGACTTTTTTAAAAAACCTAGCCAAGAAGTCTGAGCATGATGCAGCAAGCAGGGGGAACCCTTTATAGGTTCTTGAGCAAGGAAATAACAAACGAGCAATGCTTTCTTTCAGAAATGATTTTCAAAGTGTGTTGAGTAGATTAAGGACGGGAAGGAGGAAAGACGAGGGAGGAGATTCAGTTAGGAGTAGTTGCCGAAACAGAAGCCTGAGGGGATGAGGACTAGCCTGGACTGTGGTGACTCAGTGGGGCTTTTACAATGTGAAATAAGAACTGGTAACCATAGATAAGTAAGGAAGAGAAATAGGAAGCTCACGTGGTAATAGAAAACCTTTTAAACAGTAACAGGAGTTGCCATTTGTTGTGTCTGCTATGCAATAGGGACCATTCACTTCACAAAGCGGATCTTGGGAAATTCTCACAAGTCTAAGAAGCAGGCATTGTTAATACTACCGTCACCACCACTTTGTAACTAAGGAAGCTGAAGGCATATGCCAGTGAATGGCAGATTTAGGATCTGAGCCCCTTCTGACTGACACTGGAGGACGGGGGGCATGTGAGGCTTTATACATACTAAGCTGGAGATGACAGCTGTTCAGGTGGATATACCCTATCAGCACTTGAAAATAGAGTACTGGAGTTTCAGTGTGAGATCCAGGCCACACTTGGGGAGTAAATGAGTCAGTGTCTGTGTGGTACCTCACTTCATGCAGTGCCTGCTACATCAGCAGCCCCATGTAAATGTTGTTGCTGCGATTATCTGCATAGAGGTGAATACCAAACACATGGGGAAATGCAGTGGGATTTGGGGAATGGAATTTAATAAAATCATCTATTGATTAGTAATATGTGCAGAGTTCTGTTGGCATAATTATGAATCTTACCCAAAAACCTATGCCATAAAGGAAACAAATAAACTTGACCTTAAAAGGCCTGGTATACAGAAGGCTCCTAGGCAGTAGTTCTCAATCTTGAAGGTATATCAGAATCACTGAGGATGTTTTTTAAAAAACCCAGTGTTCAGGCCACAACCAGGACATACTACATGAGAATCGGTGGGGATAAGACATAGACATACGTGTGTCATGCAGGTCTCCAGATGATTCCAACATGCAGCCAAGGCTGAGAATCATTATTTCCCACAAGAAGGTCAAA
This sequence comes from Bos grunniens, assembly GCF_055505025.1. Taxonomy (NCBI): domain Eukaryota; kingdom Metazoa; phylum Chordata; class Mammalia; order Artiodactyla; family Bovidae; genus Bos; species Bos grunniens. Next base: position 52,019,704 of record NC_141166.1, on the reverse strand, counting down.
ACTAACCAATGATGGTCCCTGGGCACCATCCAGGGACAAAGTGGGGGTGCTTCCTATGGGTTTGTAATACATCGTCTGCAACATGAAGGAACACGATCTGCATGAACTCTAGTCTCCTCTCTTGGATAGCTGAGGGACAGAGCCCTGCAGCACAAGTCCAGTCAGAGTGGCAGAATGAAGCTATAGTGGCTGCAGTCTGAGTAACTGCAGACTAGTAAACCCAGACAGCTCAGAAAGCAGCCATGATGAATCAGCTTTCAAGAGCACAGACATTGATAGGGAAGAGGAAAAAGAGGAACAAAAGACTGAAAATCTTTCCAGACACAAAAGAAACACAATTCTTTAAGAGCTGATTACTTTTTAAAAACAGCACATATTCTACTGCCATATAATTCGAGATGCTTAAAAGGATGTGGGAAATGCCATAATGCATTCCATCAATATCAACACAGACACTTAATAAAAATTAGCTCTAACTCCATTTAAGCTCTAGGTAAAGGAATTCAATTACGGAAACTCTGGAGACAGAAACTGTTAAACGCAAATATTCTTTTGCTAATAGTTCTATTATGAAAAAAATCATTTACACATTACATCATGGTTTAAAAATTACAGTAAATTATGCTGCTGGCCCTTGTCAAATTCTTAATGCAAGTCAGGTGCAACTGCCAAGAAAATCCATGGCAGAAACAATATTACTTCCTCTTTGGAAATAAAGAAAAAAAAATCTTGGAGAGTGAGCTCACACAACTGAATAAGAATCATAACTGCAAGTGAAGTTCTAGGATATGATTCACTTAGAGAGAGTCATGTCATAGTCTTCATGGTCTTAAAAAAGGAAGTCAGATACAAAAAGTCAACACTGCATACAAGAAGTGATCAAATAAAAGGCTGATTTTATGAAGAGTCAGTATTATGTTAATTATTTGCAGGAAAAAATTCAGTAACAGATGTAAGACTTGAAAAAAAAACATTGCTAAGCAGTTCTAAAGCACTCCCATATAATGCTGTTAACATTACTTCCACAGACTCTTACAAAACTGCACAATCCTATACAAACTTAAAGAATTCTACCAGACAGAGGATTTCTTTTCTAGGTAATACTAAGAAAAGTCTTGGCATCAAACTGCTAAGAAGTCTGGGTCTTCTTTGATGCTGGGTGTGACACCCAGAACCCAGAATGCTCCGATAACTGGCTCTTGGTCTGTGGTGGAAGGGTGAAGCTCAGCCCAGTTCAGCAAGGTTCCAGGCTCTGAACTGGGATGCCTCAGAAGAGCATTTCTTTTCTGTTCACTTTCTATAAACAATAAATGCTATGATTTTCTTTTATATAATTCCCTGTTAATGAATGAGAATAAACTATCAAGCACTAAAATAATTTCTGAAAAACTCTATCTTCTGGAACATAGATCAACAATGGAATCAACAAAAAACTCAAAAGTAGCTGGTACAGAGCACAAGCAAGGAAGTCCTAGCATTTTTACTTTATTCTCTAAGAGTAATGAAAGGCCCTCATGTCACTGTTTTGACCTTGTTGATGATTCTACTTACATACCATTTGTTTGTTTTTTTTTTTTTTAAACAATCTGATATCTGATTTTTCAAATGTTGGCAAATTAAAAGCAGTTTATTAAAAAAGCAAGGCTGGAGGGCATGCCAGGGACCGGCATCCTCTGAGAACACCAAGAGTGGGAAACAAGGAAGAGTAACAACACAAACACAAAAATAAAAACACCTGCATATTGTGACAGAGACAGTAGTATTTGGTTCTCCTTCAGTCTTTGGAATCTTACCCGCCCCCCCCCCCCCATCCCCACCCACTAATGAAGAGCTTCCTTCATTTGTATTGTTTGGTTCCTAGATCATCTTTGTGGGGCTGAGCAAAGAGCCCCACAAATATACAGCTAAAACAAGTAGAAAGCTGCTGCGCTGCTGCTACGTCGCTTCAGTCGTGTCCAACTCTATGCGACCCATAGACGGCAGCCCACCAGGCTCCCCCGTCCCTGGGATTCTCCAGGCAAGAACACTGGAGTGGGTTGCCATTTCCTTCTCCAAGTAGAAAGCTAGGATACTAAAACAAAAGCAAGGATAAAACTACTTTTCTAAAAACAAGTATAAAGCTACTTCAGAGACTGTGAGGGAAAGGAGGGAAGGGAGAGGGCGAAGGAAAGGTGGGAGGAAGGCAAGAGGGAAGGAGGGAGAAGGGGGAGAGAGAGACAGAGAGAAACAGGAAAAGAGGAAGTCAGGGAGAAAGGGAGGGAGGAGGGGGAGAGAAGGGAAGAGAAGGATGGATTTTTGTGAAAAGAGCTGACAAGACAAGCAAAAGCTGGGATGATGAGACTTTGGAGGGAAAGGGGAAAAGAGGGTCCTTAAGGAGTTGCACTGTGTGTTGGGAGAAATAACTGCCCTCAAGACAGTCTTCAGGAGAGACCCACATGGCTCTTCAGTGCTCTTTGGTCTGGTTACTTCCCTTGAGCATGACCTGGTTCTCTACTGGCTTCCAGAGGTTCCAGTTCCAGTCAAGTAATAACAGCTCTGTCTGAAGATGCCCTCAAATATGAAACAGCCTCAAGGCACTGAGGATAGGGAAGCAGGGAGAGATATAATGTATTGATTAAAAAGTCTCAGCAAACGATAGGTTAAACAAATTCTCTGATGTTCAACATTATAGCTTTGGTCACGTGGAAAATTCACATAAGTGAGCTCATCTCCAGCAATATCAGATAAATGAGGTGTTCTTGCATTTAAATTCCTAGAAATGTGTAGCTACAAAAAGTCCTGAAATAAACTTCTGGGTCCTATATTTGGAATAATAAACCATACGGTAAGTGGAAAGGTCTTTTCCTTCTGGCATAACTAAGGTCAGGACTGGCACTATAATGGACCTAGAAAAACAAACCTTCACATTCCAAAATTTTGACAACTTTAGGTGAGGACTATAACAGCTGCAAAAAGCAGTGAGTCAAAATTTCCAAAGCCCTTCTCTCCCCTGCACTTGAAAAGACATGCAAATGTGCTTGGAATGAGGAAAAGTGTGGAAAGTTTAGCAGGTTCCTAGGCATTCCGAAAGATCATTAAAATTTATGACTGTCATAATTTTCACAATATTATTTCTCACATCACTAAAAGGGATGAAATTCTAGTCATAAGAAAGAGTATAAGACAACTTTCAAAAATCCATTTGAAATGTTTTCATAAGAACTTCAGGAGTATTGGTAGAAGAAGAGGCTATTTTACTCAAAGAAACAGAGATTCTTCCACAGGGTAAATGAGGCTAGTCCTGCCTTTGTATCATGTGGAATTAGTTATAGTTACTTCCGTTGATATCAGGCAGTACATCCCAACTTCAAGATCAAATAAAGCCCACTGAAAGAGAGTAGGCCAAAAATATGGAGATGATTCTTCCTGAAAATTAAAACCACCACAAACACTGCAAGCAATTTAGATATCTTTGGAAATCATATAACTCTCAATCTGCTTCCAGAATGCATTTATTGCCACCATGAATTACTCATGTACATTTGTGATGCTACATAAAAAGAAGAAACTTAGTCACTATTTAGAATGTTCATAGAGTCTCAAGAATATCAAACTCGTCATTGAGAGAATATGCCTTTGTAGGCCCAGAAGGGACAGAATCTGGAGATCTACCTTTTTCTCTGGGAGGATGGGGCCACAGTAAAGGTCTGGAAAGAAGAGCTTTGACTGGAATGAGCAGTACTCCAAAGAGCTTCATTAATTTAACCATAAAGCATGAAGTGAAGGGACAACCCATTTAAACCCCTATAGGTTACAGCTAAGATTAAGACCAGTCAGAATGATGAAAACTCTAGGCAGCTAGTTCAGTAAATCAGGACTAAGTAGATTCATACAGACCATTATTGGTGGTTCAAATACTGACAAATTATACTTCTCAATTTCCAGAAAGAAAGAAAAAGGGATAAACTAACATTTATTGGATGCTTGTCATGTTCTAGGTACCAGGCAAGGTGTTCTTCTCCAGATAACTATGGGAGGTGATTGTTATTATTTCCATATTAAAGAAAAAGAAATTCAAATTCAGGAAAGACAGTAAATTGCCCAAAGTCACACACAGTTGGTAAATGACCAAGGCCAGTAATGAATTCCATTAATCTTTCTCCTACTCCTTTAACTACCCCCTAGAGTCACATACTTTTTTCCCATCCTGTATCATCAAAACAGGGTCCCTACTTTGTTCTAAAGTTGGCCTGTGCTTTTGTCTCCAGTGTCCTGACTTCCCACAGGCCTGTGCTTGCTGAATGCTGCTTCTTCACCCCATTCAACAAACCACTTTCCTCCCACCCACACGATCTGACCTTAACACATACACAAACACTTCCACATCCTAAAATCCTTTCCTTAATTCTTCTCCTTCTAAGCATTGCCTTATTTTGCTTTATTCTCACTTCCATGTTTCATGAAAAGAGTATTTTTTACACCCTTTTTCTACTTCACATCTCCTATCATCCTGTAACTGGTAACATTCCAGTTTATGACCTATTAGTTCATGGCAACTGCTCTGGGAAATGTCATATAAAACTTCATGATCTTCAAATCTAATAGACTCTTCTCAGGCCTCATCCTTCTTGACTCCTCTGAGCACCTGGCCCTGGAAGCCAGTCCTTCCTCCTCGAAACCTGGCTTCCCTGAAAAGATGTTCCTAATTCTCTTCCAAAATCCACTGACTCTCTCACTTGCATCCTCAACCCCTTCTTGAATACTGGAGCTGCTCATGTCATCATCCTTTATTTTCTCTTGTTTTCCACTGACCTGTCCTCCCTAGTTCCTATAATCTACCCTGTGGGCTTCACCTGCCACCAGCAAACCTGTGTTCCTAACTGCTAACCTCTCCTGAGCTTCAAGACTGTTTCTCCAGCTGTCTCTGGGCATCTCCAGTTGGGTGGTCCAAAGATTCCTCAATAAAACGTGTCCCAAATCAGTTTCCTTTAATCCCCTCCCCTCTTCAGTTTAACCTTTCCCCTTTCTTGCTAAATGGCATTACCATCTGCCAGGCAGTCCATGTGGTGAGGACCTCAGAATCTGCCTTCACTCATCCCCGCCTAGACTCAAAGTTCTAGAATCTACGTAGATCCAATATAGTCATTGAATTAACTTCCTTTTCTCCATCATCATTGCATGCTAAGTCGCTTCAGTCATGTCCAACTCTTTGCGATCCTATGGACTGTAGCCCATCAGGCTCCTCTGTCCACGGGATTCTCCAGGGGAAAGGATACTGGAGTGGGTTGCCATGCCCTCCTCCAGGGGATCTTCCCGACCTAGGGATCAAAGCCACTTCTCTTACATCTCCTGCATTCACAGGCAGGTTCTGGTAAAGAACCTAGTGCCACCTGGGAAGCCCTATAGTCCATCCCTTTATCGTGTCTCCTGAATTAATGCAACAGCTTCCCAGATGGTTTCTCTAACTCTAGTCTCTCATATTCTAATACATTCTGCACATGGCCACCAAACTGAACTTTGTAAAGCAAGTTCTACTCTTCTGTTTGTAAATTTTCAGTGGCTCTACATGGAGTACCAAGTGAGGCTTTAGTAACCAACCAACTCTAGCCTCTTTTCCCAACCTGAGCTCTGAGAACTTGCCTTCACTTGAAGGTATTAATTTGTCCTAAACTGCTTTATCCTTCCGTGGTTTAGCCCTGCTACTTCTTTACTCACAATGTCCTCGTTCTTCTGGACCACCTGGTAAAACCCTATTCATCATTCTTCAAGGCTTCCCTTCACACCTGTTGTAGTCACCTTTCCCTAAACTCCCCACCCCCACACCTTGAAAGAAGAGTCATTCCCACATCTGTGTTCCCAATACCTCTCTTCATTACAGGACTAACCACAGAGCTTTCCGTCACTTGTTGACTCACTGCCCCACCATGAATTTTCAAAGGCAGAGACGGTACTATTCATCTTTGTAGCACCAGGGTCTAATTCAGTGCTTGGATCTTAGCTGGATGCTCATTAAATCTCTGTTACATGAACAAATTAATAGACCTTTTCCTGTTTGTGGTATTCAGTTAGTCTGTAGCTTCATTATGATACCAGTATATGAAAACAAAAGTTATATGTCAAAGAACACAAAGCAACTTTTAGTGACACAGAGTTTGGATTTCCATTAAAATAGTTTTAAATTCTGATAGCTGCTATGGTGTGAACAACATATAGCTTATAATAAGGATAAAGATAGCTGATGTTTCGTCAACGTCATGACTACTTTCCTTAAAAAAATACTCATTTACTAAGCTGCATTACTTACTTTTTATTCGTTCATTCATTCATTCTTCTGTTTACATCACACCTCTTTCAAAAAGAATTTAAACTTAAAATTTTTAGTTTATTTCATTTATCAACATGTTCTACCTGTCCCTGAATCTCTGGTCTTCCTATCTAATGCAATTAGTGACTACTGAAGGGAAAAAATTATCTCTGAAACTGGAGATTTCTTTTTATTATTCGCTGAATCAATCTCCTAACTAGAATTTTTTAAATCCAAAAAGCTAACATAGTATTTTGTGCTTTAATATTTTCTAAGACATAGTAGACACCACATGACATAATGAAAAGTAAGTTCTGTATCAGTGTATTTCATACTGTTAATATTTATCCTCCTATTTTGGAATGTCATTATCTTCCTGTCAAAATGTTTCCCCATAGAAACAAGCCATTTTAAGAGACAGGAAGTGCCACAGAAACCTGTGCTAACACTACAGATGTACCCAAAGTGTTCCCTTACTGTCCTTTAGGAGGACAGAACATTTGACTTCAGGGCTCATTCCTTAGAGAATTCACTGCACACAGCAGGTGGACTCACCTGGTGAGTTCTGGGGAGAGGACACAGGGGAGCCACGTGGGGACTGACAGTAGCTGGGATGGAGTAAGGCATGTGGAGGCACATATGACATTATCTCTTCTTCAAATAAACTGGGGAAAGACAAGAAACAAAATGCATACTTTAGCCAAAGATACAGGTAAACGCTTTGTTTCCACAATGAGTAAGCTGATTTCTCCCTTTGGCTCATTCCATCTGAGGTCCAGTTTACATCCCAAAGAAAGCATCCGTCCCCTTTCTCCTGTGGGTAATCCTTGGGACAAAACGCTGGCTGTTTGCAGCTTTTGTGAAACCTGCAGTTATTTACCTGTTTTCCCACCAGCTTTGGACAACATAATTTCTATTGTGTCATTTAAATAGTGAGTTTCAGTTTGTGTATTCATTTGAAAATAGACTGGATTTTTGATTTTTACACTTGAGAATAAGATTCAAACACAAGAGATGGTGTTTATTGAGGACCCATAATTAATACACAAAGTATGTTCTCTATTTTCATTCCAAGACATATAGAACAGGATCTTGGCCTTCAAAGAACTCAGCATTTCATTGGAGAATTAAAAGCAAAATATAACAAAACACCTTTAAAATAATTACAACTGCTAAATAATTAGCTTTCTTATTTACTCTGACTTTATAATATTTTTCAAATGTGAGGATTTTGATTTATTCAATCGAGTGTCTTCTTTCTGCTCCATAGTGCAGTTTCTATTTCTAAATACTCTCCTAAAAGACAGTAATCAGGAATCTAGATCTTGAAATCCTAGACTTTTAATTAACTGCTATAATAAAGAAACGTACTGTTGATTGTCAAATATACAAACACTTGACAAAATAGAATCAACAACCTAAGTAAGAGTACTTGTGCTTTTTAATTAAGAGGTAGAAGTGGCTTTTTTTTAAAGTTAGTCAAATCTAGAAATCTGTTAAATTTGTTTTCAGAAAACGTTGAGAAAAGGTGGCAGCAGTTTAGTCTTCAGAGATTTAAGGAAAGAACTCCTGAGGATTATAGAAATGGCTTTCTTTTTTATTTTATTTTATTTTTAAACTTTACATAATTGTATTAGTTTTGCCAAATATCAAAATGAATCCGCCACAGGTATACATGTGTTCCCCATCCTGAACCCTCCTCCCTCCTCCCTCCCCATACCATCCCTCTGGGTCGTCCCAGTGCACTAGCCCCAAGCATCCAGTATCGTGCATCGAACCTGGACTGGCAACTCGTTTCTTACATGATATTTTACATGTTTCAATGTCATTCTCCAAAATCCTCCCACCCTCTCCCTCTCCCACAGAGTCCATAAGACTGTTCTATACATCAGTGTCTCTTTTGCTATCAACTGAGGCAATTCTGCCCTCCCCTGTACTCTCTGAGGACATTGGACAATGTCTGAGGACATTTTTGGTTCTGATAACTGAGAAGGGAGTACTTTTGGCATCTAATGAGGGGGGTCAGAATGCTGATAAACATCTTACAATGCACAGAAGAGTGCCCTGCAACAAAGGCATATCCAGCCTGAAATGTCAGTAATTTGAAGGCTGAAACTCTGGGCTATATTAATAACAATACAATAACATCTTGATAGTTCTTTTCTGGTCCTCATTCATCTGCACATGTCTGCTAAACCACTATAGTAAAAGCATTTTTAGATACCATATTGTTAAGCCATCTATCCACTTTTAAACTATAAAGTCAAAAGATTTAGAACCAGAAGCAACAAGTAACTGTATTTGTAATACCAAATTAAGCCCCAAAACAATCAATTCTCTTTCTCAATAAATCAATAACCATTAGAATAATGTGAATTTAAAGTTGATTGCTAAGGAAAAATGCCACATAAAACAGTTGATACCACAAAGGTTTAGAAACTCACAGCAAAATTAAGAGTAGCAATTAGCACCCTCTCCTTGGACATCTATATCTGTGTCCCTTTGCTCCATGACACCTATCATTTCCTTTAAATACAACCAATATGTGGAAAACTTTCATACCAAGAGAGAAAATTTTCTACTTCAAAAATTTAACACAGAGACAGAGAGCAATATAAAAACACTCAATACATATCATCCAGGATTAATACATATTTACACTATTATCTTTTGCTTCAAACATATATACATACTTACAGAGGTGAATATACCTATATATAGCTGTATCTATACATCTGTATATGTTCATATTGTATAGGAAGTCCCTTTTGAGATCCTCTATCATGATTTTAACATATCCTTCCAGAATTTTAAATTTTCAACATATGTATACAGGAAAAATATACAGTTTTGCCCTATGTTTTGCTAGAAATTATATAAATGATTTATAAGTGTATTACATCCTTAAACTATTTTACTCAACAATATATTTCTGATATCCATCTGTGTTGCTATATAAGGGGTCTACTTTACTACTTTTACCTGCCATGTAACATACAGTCCATTCTATGAATGTTTGTACACATGTGCTCAGTCCCTTCTGTCATATTCGACTCTTTGCGATGCTATGGACAGTAGCCCACCAAGCTTCTCTGTCCATGGGGTTCTTCAGGCAAGAATACTGGAGTGGGTTGCTGTGTCCTCCTCCAGGGATCTTCCTGACTCTGGGATCAAACCCCCATCTCCTGTGGCTCCTGCATAGCAGGAGGATTCTTTACCACTGCGCCACCAGGGAAGCCCTATCTATGAATATATCTGTGTATTTATCCATAACTTCCTTGACAAATGCTGACTTTTCCCCCAACTGTGTGTTTTTATCAATAATGGTGCAATGATTATACTGTATGTATCACCTTGTATACACATAATAGAGTTTCTTAGTATACATATGACGTGAAGTGAAGCTGCTCAGCCGTGTCTGACTCTTTGCGACCCCATGGATTGTAGCCTACAGGCTCCTCTATCCATGGAATTTTCCAGGCAAGAGTACTGGAGTGGGTTGCCATTTCCTTCTCCACGTACACTTATGGTATATATCTAAAAGCAGAGCGTGCTCAGTCATTCGTGTAGGTTTTCTATCCGTACAAGATACTGTCAAATTGTTCTTTGAAGAGGTTGTAGAACTGCAATACCACCAAATACAGACAATATAGAGTTCCCATTTCTCACTTGGTGTTATCAGACTTTTTTATTTTTTCAATTGAATAACATGAAATAGTGTCTCGTTATTTGAAATTGCATTTTATGATTACTATCATCTTTCCATGAGTTTATTGGCTATTCATGCTTTGATTCTTTTGAAATGCCTTTTTATATTCTTTATTCATTTTTCTTTGGGGTTATTTTCTTTCAAATTGATTTAAAAGCATGCTTTCTGTATTCATGATATCTTTGTTTTATATCATGTGAACATAGTCTTCTAGTTTATTGCCTTTCTTTATGTCTTTATGTGTGATGGCTTTCATTACATAAATTAACAATTCCAATGTAGCCAAATTTATCAATCATTTCCTATATAAGCTCTGCACATTTTTTATAATTTAACAGAATAGAAATAGAATGCGTGCTAAGGTGCTTCAGTCATGTTTGACTCTTTTATGACCCCATGGACTGTAGCCCACCAGGCTCCTCTGTCCATGAGATTCTCCAGGCAAGAACTGGAGTGAGTTGCCATTTCCTCCTCCAGGGGATCTTCCGGATGCAGGGATCAAACCCATGTTGCTTATGTCGTCTGCACTGGCAGGCAGGTTCTTTACCACTAATGCCAAAATAGAATAACCAATAACAAATATAGAAAAGTTATTTTACAAGTCTTAAGTTTATAATAGCTATATTGGAAAACAACTTTACATGGGTTTATTTTGAAATGAATACTTTCCTGGAGCTGTATCATCTCTATATTGCAGCTTGCTGATATTCAAGTCCATTTGTATCAGGAATGACTTTCTTTTTTAAGAAACAGACAATGTATATAGGTTAAAAAATAAATCCGATACAAGGATATAAAGTACAGCACAGAAAATCTGGCCAATATTTTTATAATAATTTAAAATGGAATACAATAAATGAAAACATTGAATCGTTACATTGTACACCTAAAACTAATATAGTTTTGTAAAAATCAACTATGGGCTTCCCTAGTGGCTCAGTCGGAGAAGGCAATGGCACCCCACTCCAGTAGTCTTGCTTGGAAAATCCCATGGACGGAGGAGCCTGATAGGCTGTAATCCATGGGGTCGCTAAGAGTCGGACAAGACTGAGCGACTTCACTGTCACTTTTCACTTTCGTGCATTGGAGAAGGAAATGGCAACCCACTCCAGTGTTCTTGCCTGGAGAATCCCAGGGACGGGGGAGCCTGGTGGGCTGCTGTCTATGAGGTCGCACAGAGTCGGACAGGACTGAAGTGACTTAGCATTAGCAGTGGCTCAGTGGTAAAGAATATGCCTGCAATGCAGGAGTTGCAGGAGACATGGTTTCGATCCCTGGGTTGGAAAGATGCCCTGGAGAAGGGCATGGCAACCCACTCCAGTATTCTTGTCTGGAGAATCCCATGGACATAGGAACCTGGAGGGCTATAGTCCATAGGGTCACAAACAGTAGGACACAACTGAAGCAACTCAGCATGCACACACATAAATCAATTATACATTAATAAAAATATTTTTATTAAAAAATAATTCATGTTCTACAAAGTTCACCCAAGAAAATATTTTTAAATGGAAAGAAAAAACAAACAGACAAAGTATAAAAACAGACATAGAGATTCCATCTATGTAACAAACAAATCCACTGCCTGAGTTTATAGTAACTGATAGAAATGATTCAAACTCCAAAGCAAAATAAAAAATAAAGAAATGAGAGTATCCCAAAATGTTTCAATAATCATTAAATATTATTTATTAAGCATGCACATGTAATATATTGTTAGTGTAAAACCATTTATTTGCTAATCCAAATGAAGTAAAAGTCTAGAATTAAATATCATTTATCACGTGTATGTATAATTATAAAGCTATTAATATATAAGTAAATTTCTCATGTTTCTCCAAAGGCTTCAGAAAACATATCTATTTTCCTAAAGGTGAAAAATGTAGTCTTTCTCTATATACAAATCACTTTTCAAATATTTTAAAATTCAACCACATAACACATAGAAACTCATGCAAATTATAGTGCTTACCAACATACAAATATTATAAACTATATTGTAACTCAAAATATTTAGGGCTATATCATTAAAGGTTACTTAACCAAAAGAAGGTATACAATAATTGTGATTTCTGTTTCGTAATCATTTTTGTTTTTACTAATTCCAACAGTAGAATTCTTTAAATAAAAAACCACGGACTTCTATAATGAATCAAAAGAGTCCTATCCCAGCCAGAATTTTGTAATAAAACTTGCTATTTTATCAACAACCCAACTATGGTAGAAACATCGTATTCCACATTATTGACCAAGAATCTTCATGAATATCTAGCATGCCACATCCTGCTTTCAGAACTGCCTAAACACCACAGTTGAGGGTTAGCATCTAGCCTGAGAAGTGACCCTTATCCATCAAATAGGTCATGTTCAGGATAAAATGAAGGAAAATATCCATGAAAAATGGTTATATCCCTTTGAGTTATGTTCCAACTGTAGAGTAAAAGAAAATGACTTTTTGACTTTAGTTTTACAAATATGGCAGCAATCAAGCATGCAGTATAAATGGTTAGAGTTAAGATTCTCATGAATAATATGAATGAGACTAGTAATACTTTGGAATAAATAAAACATTGCTTGATAATGGCCCAGTATGACTTCCCTTTAATTCTATGGAGATTATAATAGTGGGTGTCCCAACCACTAGGTAAAGCAAAATATTATTTTACTCTGGTCTCCTACATTTGAAAAATAATCAAAACTGAAAAAGTTTCTTAAAAACTTGCCAGGTTTCCATTCTAAACTCCCCTAAAGTTCAAAACCAAACCCCATCTAACCATTAAAAAAGAAAATATAATTGGTCAGTTTTATGAAAGTCTATCAAGTTGGCAGTGAGTACCAGTGACCAAATTTCAACTTTCTTCTCTGATTTCCCAAACTTAAATTCCCAAAGCCATAAAGTAAATAAATAACTTCAATCAGCAAAAGGGGACAAAAGACATTCTGAGAAAAAAATTTTGGATGAAAATACAAATACAACCTCTCTTTTACTCTCACGCGGTAAGCGAGGTATAACCTTCTGCCTTATTCTGTGGCAGGACATTCTACTCATTGGTCTCTTTCCCCTTCCTAATACTGCATCCTCTGCCAGCAGGGTAAAACAAAAATCAAGCTGATTCCAGTGATAAGAAATGAAATCTGAAATGACTTATCACTAAATCAGTATCCTGTATCTCCATCATGAGTATTCCACAAGTCTTTTAGAATAAAAGAAGCACTTACTGGCTGCCAATTCTAGCACATTATTTTCTAAAGTGCTTCAGAATGCCTGATGATAGGAGATTTCCCACTTTGAAAAGGCGTTACATACCTCAGCAGCATGACAAGGTCTGCATCACTTGAAAGACGCACCAATCCTGGAGTCCCTTCAGTTCGGATAAATTGGATCTTCTCCCTATTCAAGCAAATAAAGAATTCAAATATGTGTAGTAAACGTTGGCAACATAATTCAGTACTTAAGGCACCATTTTTTAAAAAAAGAATGGTCACCACATTTTTTTTGGTACCTATTGTGTGGTAGCTACTGTGCCCTAGGAATACGCATCCAAGTAAAACGTGGTCCTTGTCTTCAAGGAGGACCCTCATGAGCATCAGCATCACCCATTTCTAACAATGATAAAAAAAAAATTTATTGTTCTCATCTTTTGCTACTCAAATACTACTACAGGTAGCAGTACCAACCAACCAGTAAAATTCAGTCTCTGCTTTGAGTTAAAGCCTTATTGCGGGCTTGACTATAAGTAACAGTCTGGACCATTCAGATTAATTCCTTGTTATTCCAAATAGGATATTCATTTGTTTTCCTGAGGATATACCTCTACATTATGCATGATGAGCACATTTCTACTTGGAAGTAGGTACTATCTGTAAATTATATATTCGGTATAAAAGCATGTGGCTCTTTCAAATAACTGAAACCTAAAACATCTTCAGTTACTACAGTTGGTGAAACAGACTATATGTACACTAGTGCAAATGTGTATATACTTATATATACACACACCAAACACAATTTTGGACCATTGTTTATTATAGATATATGTGATAACACCAGCGTTCATTTGTTTACAGAGTCACTGTTTTGTTAATCTCAATTCTTTATATCAATATAAATTCAATATAAATTTTTTTGGTTGTTTCCGCTCATTTACATTATGCCGTTTCCAAGTACACCATATCAATTTTGATAAGAAGACAAAAAATAAGAACATAAACTGGGTACTGAAAGCATTGCTTTTGATAGGAACATACAGTCAACACAAATACACAATTTTACTCTAAGTGCTAAATGATGATATACTCTGATTTCTGTATACTATGAAATAAAGTATCAATATCTGATATAAATATTTGTTTAGATTTAGTTATTTTCTATAGAGTATCTTGTTTTCCTATTTGACAGTTTAATAAAGTTCTAATTAGATTTTATAATCCCAAATTTCAAATTCTAATTTACCTGTAGGCTTGAAAGTAATGAGGTGAAGACAAGGTTCAACTGTTGAGATGAAAAATTCACTACTGTGTGCTCTTAACCACATAGCTTACTGGAAATGATAAACTGAGCTTAGTCCTAGGCTGCTTCTGCTTAGATCCATTTTACAGAATGTGCTAGTACATGAAGCACCTAATCTTTGATATTTTCAACCTTTTATTGCCAGTATAAATATTATGTTTTACATAATTGTATATACTATTACAGCCATATTATATATACCATATAGCAGCTAGCTACTGGAAATACAGATATAGATATACATATAGGTAAATGGTAGGCATATATATAAAGGAACTAAGAAAAGAAAAGTCAGCCTCTCCTCTCTGCTTATGGTTATTTCAGTCTGAAGTCTCAAACCAAGCAGAACATTTTCCCTCACGTGTTATAATCATATGTCTGAAGCACATGATGGAAACCAAGGCCCATTATCAGGTAAATTCTATTTTGATAAGAGATATAAAAGTTGGTTTAAAGAAAGCTAAATCAGAAAAAAATTATCTTGGAAAAAAAATGAACTTGACCAAAGAAGTACTCTTATAAGTGTGACTAACAATGTGTTGTGATCTTGAAGAAACAAAAGCTACCTCTAGTCTATCACCACAATGGACTAGGCAAACAACAAAACCAGAAAACAAACAGGCTGAACTCTCTCTTCTACTCATTTAACTGGAACCACACAGAACGGGTTGAGTGATGAAAAAGATAGCATGCTCTTGACTGTTGCTTGTATGGAGCCTATGATATCCTGTGGATAAGGAAGAGATCATAGCTTCCTGAGTCAGAAGGATGACAGGGTGAGGGAAAGAAAGGGAAAGACAATGGAGGAAATATGCCAATTGGGAAACTTCTCATCACTTTCCAGATATCAACTATGAGGCAGTGAAGACAACTGGCCTGATTCTTTAGGCCAAAAAATACAGAGGTGTGGCCTTCCTTGGTGGTTCAGACAGTAAAAAATCCACCTGCAATGTGGGACACCTGGGTTTGATCCCTGGGTTGGGAAGGTCCCTTGGAGGAAGAAATGGCAACCCACTCCAGTATACTTGCCTGTAGAATCCCCATGGACAGAGGAGCCTGGCGGGCTACAGTTCATGGGGTTGCAACGAGTTGGACACGACTAAGTGACTAAGAACATATCAGAGGCAGGCTGAGACTAGTTCTCTACAGGGCCAGCTAATTTATCACAGTGACAAGAGATGGGTCATATGCTTCCAGGAACAGGGCAGTGGAACGTGTTATTTGATACACATCATACCACTGTTGTTGTTGTTCAGTCGCCAAGTCATGTCTGACTCTGCGACCCCATGGACTGCAGCAGCAGGCTTCCCTGTCCTTCACCATCTTCCAGAGTTCGCCCAAATTCATGTCAATATTCATTCATTCAGCAAACAATTTCTGAGTACCTACTATGTGCTAGGCATGGTATCATATACCAGGAATCAAATAGGATGTAAGATACTGCCCCTTTCTCAAAGAGTTCATGGTGCAGTGGAAGAGAGAGAGTCCATGGGAAATGCCAGCATGACATGAATATATTTAAGTTATTTCATTCATTTAACTGAGCCCTGTTTAGGCCTTCTCTTCTATTAACTCCTTCATAGAGTTCTTTCAGGTAAAAACAAAGAAGGCATTGGTTTATTGACTGCCAAGAAAGAAGATCAAGGCTGAGGAAGAGAAAAAAGTGCGTAGTTATCCTCAGAAATATCACCAATCTTTCCTGATGGGGGGAAAAATGGGAACTATTCCTTGGTTATCAGGTATTTGCCCAATATTCTTTAGTCCAGCATTTCTTTAACTGGCATCATTGCCTACTAGAAATCTACAGATGTGATCTTGAATACTAGGAGAATTTTAAAATGCTGTGTTTCCACTTTGATGATTAAAACTGCTAATATGAGGTAAGCATATTTTGGACAAGCTGGATGACATTTATGACTAGACATCACAAAGTGACTTCAACTCCCAGGTTTGCATTTACAAGACACTTGTTGCCAAGTGATCAGAGGTGAACTTTTAGTGTTGATGAGCAGGGCTTGATGTTAAATATGATAGCTGCACCTGTCTGCTACTAATACGCAATTCTTTCACCATTTAAAAAGACAAAACTTTTCTTTGGTAGTATTAAATTGCAAATTAAATGATCATGACGAAATAAGGCAAGGTAATATATATGTAAATTGCCACAGGCTAAAGAGAAAACAAAATAAATGGACTTAAAAAATGCTAAATAAAGCATATGTTATGGTTTTTTCTAAGAACAAAAGTTTTTAAATAGTTTATAAGTAGAAAAATGGCAATAGAATCATCACAGGATATGTTTAATGATATATTTTTCTTCAGTATTGTACTTGGGGGTATACTATTAAGTGAATTGACTCATCACATAGATAAAAGTAAGCTATTTGTTACGCAAGAAAAATTATGACCAAGATAATGCCACAGATGCATATGATAGACCATTAGACACAAAAATCAAAAGAATCAAGTCAAACACAAGTGAAACAAAAAGCACAAATATATCTTTCCACTGACACTGGTCTCAACATTGGTGATTTGGCTTCTGCAAACAAAATCTTCTCGCAATATCATTAATTCAAATGTTATTTTTTTTGTTTTTACTTAATTTAATATTTCTTTTGGCTTTATAGCTTATAAGCTGTAAGGATATGGAGTTCATGCATGTTTTATATTTGTACACATTTTGTTTCACTAAATACACATGGTTAAAAATCACTATTGTAGATCTGAAATGTTTGTTTTCCTTTTAGGATGGAAAATAACAGAGTGGATTCTAAAAAATTTCCATGAGTCTACCCAGTGTCTGAAATAACCATAACAAGTTTGAGAAATATTGTTGAAGATTCACATGACTCTGATTAGAAGGACTTTTGAAAGTTACATTAATATATTTACTCAAGTTTATTTTATAAATTTACAGAGTTAGAAGAAATCTATGGTAATCCTCTAATTTCTTTCTTTATTGCCTTCACTTTAATGAAGAAATTCTATTCAATTTTAGTGGTTTATAATGAGAATTAAGATTATATTGGCTTCCCTGTTGGCTCGGTGGTAAAGAATCTGCCTGTAATACAGGACACATAGGTTCAATCCCTGGGTTGGGAAGATCACCTGGAGGAGGAAATGGCAACCACTCCAGTATCGTTGCCTGGAAAAATCCCATGGACAGAGGAGCCTGGTGGGCTATAGTCTATGGGGTTGCAAACAGTCAGACATGACTGAGTGACTGAGCATGCAAGATTATATTCAAAGAATATTTTATCATTGGACCATTTCCTCATGGGCATGTTGCTCACTGTACCCTTTACAACACACTCCAGCACTTCCTCCAGCATTGCACTTTCTCACACAGCCACTCAGTTATAACTTCAGTTCATTTTGAGTCGTGAGATTCTGGAGGGCAAAAGTCCTTCCTCCTTTATCTCTGTGCCTTCCAGTACCCAGCACTATGCTGTGCACATAAGAAGGGCTTAGCAAAATCAAACCAGGCAAATGAGCCGTTAATACCAAAATACATTTGGCTCCAAACAAATTTCCCTGAGTCCATTCAGTATTTGGAATAAATTTATCTTTATACCATTTTTTTGTTGTGGTGGAGAAAACAGAACCAGAGAGCTAACATTATTTACTAAAACAGAACCCACTGCAGGAAGTACAAAACAGGTAATGACAACTTCTTCATAAGAAAACACAACTGTTATATAACTAAGAGATTCATACAGATACCAGACTGTATACACAGTGACATCCCGGGAAAAAGTCACTGGCTATTACTGTCTCTCAAATGCCTGTCGAATTCAGACCTTGGTAACCACTTCCTCCCAACGCGTAGAATCACCCCAGAAGATCAACTCAAGCAGAAGATCATTTGAGGACAAGGGAACATAGTCTCAAGACCGGAATTCCCACAGAAAATAGCCTCACTGAAACCAACCAACATTTTGGTGCAGTTAAAGTAGGGCACGTGATCAAAAACAATCAGAAGCACCAATGCCTCTAAACCACAACACTCTCTGGATTTCAGACTCTGCACACGTTTCCTGTATGATGTTGTTGCTATTGTTCAGTCGCCCAGTCGTGTCTGATTCTTTGCGACCCCACGGACTGTAGCATGCCAGGCCTCTCTGTCCCTCACTGTTTGTTTGCCCAAGTTCATGTCCATTGCATCGGTGATGCCATCCAGCCATCTCATCCTCTGACACCTTTTTCTTCTGTAAACAGAAGGTTTCTGTATACAGTTTAGTAAACCTTCAAAAATATATATGTTGTGAAAAATCGCCTCAGGGCAATTTTAGAGAAATCCCCATGACTTTTCTGATGGAGTAATGTCAAGAAAGGAAAATCAGTACTAATGATTCATATTTCTGATTACAGTCACAGGGCATGGTCTGGCTTGAGGTAAGAACCAAGCA
Source organism: Bos grunniens (assembly GCF_055505025.1). Lineage (NCBI taxonomy): Eukaryota > Metazoa > Chordata > Mammalia > Artiodactyla > Bovidae > Bos > Bos grunniens. The sequence goes on along the minus strand of NC_141166.1, from coordinate 52,000,790 downwards.
GTAGAAAGGTCAACTTTTCTTTCTACTTCCCATTACATAGGTAAGGTTTGGAAATAAGGATCTATTATTATCTCACAATGCTTATGGACACACAGAGGTGAAATCAATTAGTCATATATTTAGAAGCAATATTTGTTCTAAGTGGATATAAATCAGCTCTGTGCTAAGAATTGAGAGAGTTACTTAACTCTCTCTGCTTGTTTTCTCATCTTGAAATAAGCATAGTTACAGTATTTGCCTCATAGGTTGATGGAAAGGATTCAATGAACAAATGTAAATAAAAGCCTTAGCACAGTATATAGTAGCATGCAAAAATCTCAAAATATTGAGTATATTATCAGATAGGTCTCATAATTATTTATTCCTTTTTCAACAGACAGAATGATCTATTGAAAATAGAGCCAAATTAGATGTCTGGTCATATATTCCTTTTTCTGCTTCTATTGTTGGCAAGTTGTTTTAATCTTGGTATTTATCTTGGTTAATTCCACAAATACCTATTGAGTACTTCTATGATATGCACTAGATAAGACTCTGGCCTCTCTGTAATACTGAAATTAATGCTGTGAGGACCAAAGAGATAATCATATGAAGGGTTTAAAATCCTCATAATTTAATAGATAATGGGAAACATTATTCTCAGTAAAGCAAACTAAAGCAAAACTATTTTAAGACTAACAAAAGGAATTTAGTTATTACATGCAAAAAACATGTGGCTATAAGACACCTTAATCAGACATTCTTAACAGCTTGTACCCTAAATCCATCATTATTCTGAAGAATATCTAGGTTATGCTAAAATGTATAGCTAGAGGTTTATATTTTTGTATGAATTATAATAATTTATTATGTATTTGATACAAGTGTTTTAACTGAAAAGATATTCAGGAATTGAAACTGTGTTATATAGGCATATATTTTATTTTAAAATATATGTATGAAATAAAAAACAAATGGGTTACAATATAACCCATTAACATTAGAATGGACAAGTCTGTTAAACAGTATGTAAAGGGGTAGACAAGGATACAGCAGTATTTTTTAAACAGTGATATAAAATGTCAAGGTAAATGAAAAAAAATAACTTGAGACACCAATTTCCAGAAAATCATACTAGCAGTTTTCTAGATTTGGCAGTCATTATTTAAAAAACTATAAAAAAAGTCCACTCATAACAGAAACAAAAATATAAAATACTTTTGGAAAACCTAGACACGAAACTTTCAGTGCCTATATAAATAAATAAATAAGAAAACTGTATTGTAAGAAATGCAAAGGTTGAATGCATGAAAAATTATACCTGTAGAAGAAAAAATGGAAAACTAAATATCTTAATCATATGCAAAGTAACTTAAACTTTTTAAAAATGTCCATCAAAATCCCAATGTAATTTTAAAAGTAAATAACATTATTCAAAATTTCATCTTAATATTCAAAATAATGCTACATGCTAGAGAATTCTAGCCAAGTTTTTAAAATAAATAATTTTATGCTACTATTTCCTGGGATCTAAAGTAATTATTGGAATATACAAAGATATATACATTGATTTATTAAAAAGAGGGATTCTGTATCTTTATATATGTGATTTTGTACACTGGAAATGTAGTTACTTACCCCTTTGAGGTAACTAATTTTAGGGGCTATCATTAAGTCCCAAATATACTGCTATGAAATTGATTAATTTATCAAATATTTCTTAAATACCCACTTTTTACAATATAAGATGTGAGGTACTATGAGAAGTAAGAAGTTATAAAATGAGTAAAATATAAGTTGATTTCATTTAGCTTATACTTGATTTGGAATATAAGTGTAATAAAACATATGGTAGAAAAATATAAGATGTTTTTAAACATTTTAAGCACCAGTGGTAATATTATGCCATTTTTATTGTAAATATAAAATTCAGACACATATGATACCTGAGTTTTGGTATGATGGTACTCTGATGGGTCTGCAAGAATGTTTACTATAAAATGTACCTTCAAGGTACAGACAGTAATAACGTATTCAGTGGGATGTATTAATAGTATCCATTTGTATGTAGGACAATGTGCTTGAAATAAGGGCATTTTAATTTTAACCAAATTAATTTTTCTGAAGACAGTTTCCATAACTACTCAAATTCATTGAGAAAGACAAAAAATACATTATTAACATAGAGGCTATGTATATTTTATTTGCTCTGTAAGACTCACTAATAATTTTGCAATTAAATGTAGATGTAAAAATCAGATTTCATTAAAATCCATTTTTAATATCAGAAATAGTAACACATTGTTCTCTATGATTAAAGAAATGTTTTATTATTCTCGGGTTTAGGGAAAGCATTGAGGCTAGAATCCTTCCTGATACTGTACTTTAGTCCACACAGAGACCACATCTGATGAGCTACTGAAGAAGGATGCCATTCTGCTTAACTCTTTTTTGATATGTGCAACAGAATATAGCAAAAATCAACAATAGAACAGACATACCTAAAACATGGTTATTCTTCATGTAAGAAAATGGTTTGAAAATCCTAACTGAATCCTTTGTTAGCCAGAAAATATAATGCTTTGGAGAAATATCCAGTAGATGAATATATTTAAGAACTTTATTTATGGAAAAATTTAACAAATACCTGGGTATAATATTTTAAGCAAATCTAATCTAACCTTGGCTATGAGAATTTTTCTTTTGGGCCTTTTCTAATCTTAACTGATTGACTGTCTAGTTATTTTAAAATTAATAGTTATGAAATTCCACATAGGGAAAATGTGAAAACTAGACAATTAGGTACATTTTGATGTACATGTCAAAAATCTATACACTACTACAAATTGGCATATCCATTTGCATAAAACATAAGTAGCAATTATTTCTTCTGCAGAAGCTGTGGAATAGAGACCTAGGACTAAGGATCTGTGTTCCTTACTATCCTAGGTAACAATATTTCAAGCCTCTCATTAGATCTACAAGAAGATTATTGCCTGAGAAGATGGGTATAATTCACCTTTGGATGACTTCTAAAATGTTATGTCAATGACTCTGCCATGATGGTTGGCCCTCAGTAATTTGCACTGAATCTTGAACCAAAAGACTCACTCCTCTGTGCAAACCTGGAGCAGTCAAGGCTGGTTTCATTGCTTACATGTAAAAAATTTTAGAACAAAGTTTCCTAAAGAACATAGTGTAAGCGCAACACTAGAAAGCTGTCCAACATAGAAATTAGTGATGGAATGCAAGAGACCATTTCTGTATTTTAACTATGCCCACAGAATTATACGATGGCATTTATACATATGATCCATCTTAAGAAGAGTGGTTTAGAAAACCAGTAAATTTAGGGGAAACTACTTTAAACTGAGTCCTTGTGATATAATTAAGAAGGGAAGGACAGGCTACTAATATAATACTACTTTAAATTTACTGTATCCTTTGTATTTGCTTACATAGTACCAGGGCAGTAAATATACTATCTCATTTAATCTTCAAAAGGACACTGCAAGTTAGAAACTCCTATCCCCATCCAGATGAGGAAACTATGACTTGGAGGAGCTAAATGCCTCATTCAGTCTGGTGAGTAAACCACAGAGCCAGAATTCAAACCAAGTCTCTTTGACCCTCAACTCTTAAGATCTATATTCTACTACTTTTTAAGTGTCATTATTAATGCTGATCTCCCAGTTGGGAAACAGACCAGGACTCTCCAATAACATTATGTGGTTGTCAGTGAATTATCTTAAGTATTTTTTAAAAATTCAATAGTTGAGCCTATGTAATTTTTTCATAAGAAAAAGTTTCAATGCAGATTTCCTGTTACATATAACTTGGTAAACAAAGTTCAGAAGTTTGTCATATTGGTTCCAGACATCTGAAAGAACAGTAAACAAATGAGGAGAAAACGATGAGAGAGCTAGGCAGGTTGTAACAGGAAATGCATAAGGATTGGCAAGGGGAAATCGATGCTATTTTGAACCAGTAGATCAGATGTTAACTGAGATTAATATTGTAGCCAATATTAAATGCAGAAAAACTCATCTGTTAGAAAACTGAACAAAAAACAGGTTAGAAATTTTGAACACTGGGGTTTGTTTTAAGAAAGGTAGCTTTTGGAAATTTTAACTTTTTATTTCACAAAATTTTGTATTATTTGATAATTTCACAATGGCATGCACTGTTTTTAAAAACGAAAACAAAATTAACCATATAATTTGAACAATAACGAAATTCCAGGGCTCTTAAAATAGGGTTATGGGAAGAAACAGAAGGTCAGAGTCTGTGTTTGCTTCTATTCTGGTGAACCCTGGGACACACATTCATTTGCCTTTTGTAGCTCAGAATTTCTTGACTTCCAATTTATTGATTTACTAGTGACCTAAATAGGAAATGGCCCAATTTATTTAGAACAGAAAAAAAGCATCATAGATTATTCTCACGGGAAGGAAATTTTTCAAAGAACATACTCATGGAGGAATTGACCTATAGTCCGAAATAATTATCATCACGGTTTGAGGAAAGTTGGGTTAGTAGGGTGGAGACAGCGATGGCACCCCACTCCAGTACTCTTGCCTGGAAAATCCCACGGGCAGAGGAGCCTGGTAGGCTGCAGTCCATGGGGTCGCGAAGGGTCGGACACGACTGAGTGGGGTTGTGAAGAGTCGGACACGACTGAGCGACTTCACTTTCACTTTCATGCATTGGAGAAGGAAATGGCAACCCACTCCAGTATTCTTGCCTGGAAAATCCCAGGGACGGTGGAGCCTGGTGGGCTGCCGTCTATGAGGTCGCACAGAGTCAGACACGACTGAAGCGACTTAGCAGCAGCAGCAGGATTAGTAGGGAGTAGATCTACTGGTTAAATTCAACTATTACACAAAAGGGAATTCTCAACTCTTAAGTCAGTTTTACGGTACTTGGTTCCTTGTTCATAATACAATATTGTAGAAGTACCAACACCAAAATTTTATTGACTTTGTACGTATTCCATTCATCTATAAAATATTCTTAAAAGGTTGTGTTTTTAATGAATAGATTTGTCTTTGGATAAAATCTTAAAACATTTTGTATCAGTCTTTATTTTAATGTTATAGAGCTTCTTAGTAGGATTACTCTCTTTCACTAAGAACCAATGTAATCCAATGAGACACAATCCATTTGACGGAGCTACGACTTCTGGATGTTGAGTTTTCTGAGCCAATAGATCTCTTCTGAGATTAAAAAAAAAAAAGAGAAAACAACTTGGTAGCATGTACATTTGCTTGACAGATGAAGTTAGACGAAGCAGAATTTTAAAAATAGCAATGGAAAGCAAAAGCTATATCCCAATGCATGAAAACCCATAACCATTCTACAGGAAAAGGTATTCAAGGTGCGTCTCAAGGAAGAGAAAGCTGTGTATGGATACAAACTAAACAAATTGCTTGCCATCTTCTGGAGGGCAAGGAATCATATGAGAAAAATGAAAAAAACACAAAGCACAGAGGTGTACCTATTTGAATTTCCCAAAGGCTGACACTTAATTCCTCATCATATTATGGAGAAAATAAGAAGGCATATTTTTATCTGTGCCACCGATGAGGAACAATGTACACACAGCTCAGGATAGGCTCACAGTTATCTTTGCTACTTTTGAGCCATGACTCAGCAGTTCCATTCCATGCATAAATCTCTTATCAAATACATGACTGAAATATGAGATTAAAGAACCCCAGCTTCCCCGCCTTCATTTGTGGGAATGTTCCTTACAATGCAGTTTTTAACTATATGAAACAGAGTGTTCCTTTAGATGTACAAACTTCCCCATCATGTAGTTACGATAAGCAAAGTGCTGAACTATCAACAAATTTTCAGGCTAAAAGTACATAGTTACACACACTCTATGTAAGAGCAACATTATTCCACTGACTGAAGTTCCTGCTTCTTCCTACTTGTCATGACTGCTCAAGCCTTCTATGGTCAAATTCTATAAACAGTTATAGAAAATATAAATGGAAATTTATTAACAAGTTTTGAAATAAGATGGAAACTTATTTTAAAATCTATCAAATAATATCTTAGCAATAGATTATCACATGAGATTTTCCTTAATTGAGGACCCCAGGTGTCACTAAAAAATAAAAACCTTCAGCAATTTTTAGGAGATTAGAGACTTTAAAGACTCTAAAAAGCAGAAGGAATAAACAAAACTGGAAGCTTCCAGTGGCTGCAGGTTTTCCCTCTGTTAGGACCTGTTAAGGTTCTGTCAAGTCATTAAGGAATAATGATAATGTGAGATGCCTTGTTCAGGTAGATTATATCATCTTATTTCTCTAACAATACAGATCTTAAGATATGTTAAATTAATAATAATGCAGAGTTGTAGAGCAAAACTGGAAAATTTTGTGAGTTTCCTTTTTCTTGTTCTTTTTTGTTGGGACAGGGTTCTTTCAGAGGAATGAATATTGACTACAAGTAAGGGGAGGAGCAGGTTGGAGCTGAAGATGGTAAAGAGAGAAAACAGAGTTCTCCTTATTTTCTGATTTGCAAAAGAGGAGGGATTTTGTTTGTATGTTTGTTTGTTTTGCTTTGCAGCCCAGAACCTCTAAGATCTCTCATTACAGAACTGAGGGGCTCATTTCTACAAAGTTATTTTTACAGAAGACTCTCTAGAGGCCCATGGGTTGCTGAGTAGATGCTATAATATAAAATATACAAAATGACAGCTTGTATAATTTTTATAATTTTTCCTGACTGAGAACAGCATGCTTGTCAAGTTGGGGAAAACACTGATACCTGAGTTAGATGCTAGTTAACTATGTGAAACCAGGATTTCTATATAAGCAACATTAGTAGTATCATACTTGAAATTATGTGAAGTTTTAGCCTTTAGAAACTTTACAAAGTTTTAATGATGACTTTTAAGATACGAGAGACTAAGAACATCATAAGAAGAATATTTGGTAATTTATCGCCATATCAACATATACGTACATTCACTATATTTGCAAAATGTTACTAGATATTTTAGCAGTAAGGAAGGAGAAATAATGAATTGGGTAAGATCCCTATTTGCAAAGATCTTATAATCTAATTGGAAAATAAAGCATAAGCACTTGAAAAGTCAAAGCATAAAAGTCACATAACCAAAATAGTAGGAAGGACAGCTTGATATATTAAATAATTAACGATCAAATTAGTGTCTAGACCAGAGGCTATTACACCTGGGTGTGCCATTGAAATTATGTGGAGAAGTTTTAAGAAATTAAATGCTTGAACTTTACCTAGACCTCTTGAACTAAATTTCTGGGCAGGGCATGGGAGGATAGAGGGCATAAATTAAGAGAAGGGAGATAAGTTGGGGGAAGCAAGACCTGGCATTTTGGACTTTATAAAACTCCCCAGTAATACTGACAAAAACAGTTCGACACAGCTTAGTGGAACAGTATTTGAGAACTGCTGTCATGGGCCAGGATGGCACCACTGGGCAAACATATTTTTGCCATTACAAGTAGCATATAGACTAAATGGGCTTTGAGTTATGTAGGATTTCAGCAGAAACTCTCAATTCTCTCCATCTCCACCTCTGTGATGCTGAGCACAGCAAAGGTGAGAAAGACTAGACTACATCATGAGAGTGAGAGTCCACCAGGGAAATTCTTACATTGAATTTAAAAAGAAAGATCTTGCCACACACAGAAGAAGAGCTCACCAGGGAAAAGGAACAGCATGTATTCAGGAAAGTAAAACTGGGTTTGAAGCATGATGCACTGAAGAGTTGTTCAGAAGAGAGGGGTCATACAGGGGAATACCGGACTCTGGAGAGGATCAGATTTCTTCTTTGAGTTCCACTGTGTTTTTATTATGGAAAAATGTCAGTGCCAAGTCTAAGATTTTATGTCTCAATTCAATAAACATTATGCTACTTTTGCTTATTCATATTACATCCAAATAGTTAGTGTCTTACTATATTCATTATAGTCTACACATCTAGGATGCATTCTTGGCTGTGAAAGTTTGTTTCTTTTTCATATTCTTTAAAGATGGTTCTAGGTTCTTTAGTCAAATTCATTCAATTCTCATACTTAACAGCAAAAAGCCAGGACTGCACTGATCTGCTATTGGTGACGAAGTATTTGTTCACAAGATGCCTTTGTTCAGAATGCCAGAAAGCAAAAGTGAATCTCCAAGACGATTATCAGTGTTACTGAAGATTTAACAGTTGGGGCTTATGCAACTTGAATTAAATACCAATATTTTGGTTACCTGAGTGAGTGATTCCTGGTAAGATCAGGTTGACGTTCCTGCAGAATTTCAAAGATGTTGGGCTGGCGCAGAAATGCAACAATCTTGTCATTGTAAGCTGGAAAAAAAAATATATATATATATATAGTATGTAACAATATTTTCAAATCTGTTAGTTTTATTCACATAAATCCAGACTTCTTTTGTTTTCCTGATTAATATTTCCTGTATTCAGAGTCATAGTTTAGAGCCCCTGTGCTGTGCTGTGCTTGGTTGCTCAGTTATGTCTGACTCTTTGAGATCCCACGGACTGTAGCTCACCAGGCTACTCTGTCCATGGGGATTCTCCAGACAAGAATACTGGAGTAGGTTGCCATGCCCTCCTCCAGGGGATCTTTCTAACCTAGGGATCAAACCCAGGTCTCCCGCATTGCAGGCAGATTTTTTACTCTCTGAGCCACCAGGGAAGCCCAAGAATACTGGAGTGGGTAAGCCTATCCCTTCTCCAGGGGATCATCCCAACCCATGAATCAAACCAGGGCCTCCTGCATTGCAGGCAGATTCTTTACCATCTGAGATACCAGGGAAGCCCTTAGAACCACTATAGATAACTAAATTCCAATTTGTGTCTGTCCTGCTGTATGAGTATTGGACATGTTAGGTGTGATTGATTTATGCACTCATTAAACTCATTTGATGAGCCATATTTATTATCAAATTGCAAGATGAGATCATCAACAAGATTCTAGATACTGATACTCATACTGATTCTAGACACTGAGACTTATCAATCTCATAAACAACTGCTAGAAACGGAAAGCCATCTTCTGATTAAATGTCAGCCACCCACAGGGGTAAAGAGGCAGAGCAAGAGTTGCCAACAGCAACTACTGAAATGCAGAGGCAAGCCATTCCCAAATTCTGGATGGAAATAAATGCCACTAAGTCACAGGGTAGCTCTTTACCAAATCAACTACACCAACAGCTACAATAGAACCAGCATCATCAATTACGTACATAATATTTTAAAAGGAAAATCTATATCATAGTTAAGGTTGGCTAATGTCTATAGAAATTTTAAATGTAATTAAAATTTATTAAAGGCTCTGCTAATATTCTTTTATCAAGAAACTAACTTGCTTACTTAAGATAATTCATCTTCATTACATTTCTATTTCTAATCTGAAATATAGATACATTTAAATCACAGAACTGAGTATCTGAATCCTCAAACACCAGAGATTTCTAGTTCAGTTAATACTCCCGTGTTCATAAATAGGATCAAGAAACATGCCTTACTTAAAAATATCAGTCAAAAGAAACATAATTCTCTAGTCATCTGCCACTTCAAATTTTAACTACATCATGCTTATCTTAAATGCGAATGAAATTTTAAAAAATACTATCTGCTAAAATGGAATCTCATTATTGAACTCAATGTGTCCTAACTGCACTTTTCACCACATATAAATAATAAACATACTTTTATAGTTGAAATCTTATCACTAGATTTTTACATTTCATCTAAGATCAGAGACTAGATAATTTTTAAACTACAATTTTATAGTACTTAAAAATTCTATGTGTAGTATTTAGCATCAAATTAGTAATTATACAATAAAATATAGACTATTTGATTTCTACTCAGAATTTCTTCTTATATCAGTGGTTCTCAAACTTCTTTCGGACGTGTGCACTGCATTATATTTCACGGTAAATCTTTCTTTAAAAAATAAAACATTTACGATAAAACCAGACAAATGAAGAGCTGCTCAAATTGAAGATGGAACAGCCCACTTGCCAGCCTATCCATTCCATCTACCTTAGGGGCTCCAGGTTTGAAAACTGATCTACTTCAACCTCACCATTTTACTAACAACTCAAACTGTTCTTCAGGCCTACTGGCCTGTATTCATTTATATTTAGTTTACAATTTTGGCACTTTTGCTATCTTGAATTTGCCACAAAACCCCTTAAGAATGTGCCCTCATGACTACTACAGGCTCACACACCATTTAAACTCTGTCTCAAGTATTGGATATATATTAAACAAATATGTTTGTCCAAATGCCTAATTTAAAATGGCCACACAACCCAGTTGCTTTAACAACCTATTTTTCCTTAACTTCAAGAATCTAGCATAAAGACTTCACACAGAAAAGGCAGAGTAGTATAAAAATTCTCAGCCTACAGGATTTTACAAGACATAAGTGTTTGATACTCAAATCAGTTTTTTAAGGATAATGCAACTGTTCCTCTGTTGTCAGAGAGGCTGACAACAGGGAAGCATCAGCAGAGAATGCGTGGTGCACACTGACATGAAAGCAAACATGAAGACTTTGAGGAAGAGGTGACATACCCACTGGAACCATGTCCTGGTACTGCGGCCTGCTGACTGTATTGAACGTACTCGACGGCCTGGGAAGAACTGGTGGTCCTGCATGTCGAGAATCTTCTCCTACCTGCAAACACAAGCAGTGTTTACATTCTACACTAAATCCCAGAGTACTTTACAACGGTATCCTAAGCCAAGTTGTTCAGAATACCGACAACAAGCATTGCTAAGTACCAACTGATCAGAACAGAGGCTAGCTTGAAGAGCGGACATAGGACTCTCAAAAGCTCTGCTTCAGTTGTTGAACTGAGGGGAGTGGTTGGGGTATCCATGTCCCTGAGAGGGGCCAGAGCTGTGACTACTGACCAAGCATAGAGAAGGAGCTCAATATACCTATGGGGATGTAGATGCTGAATACATGTTCCTCTGAATTAACTTCTACCTGACCTACCTGTTGCAGGTCTGAACACAGACCTGCAACAATATATCAGAGAGAACACTTGGGTGCAACAGAATTCACTGGGGCAGTGCCAGGATATGCCTTCTTTTGGCCAAGCAAGTCAGGGAATCCCTTGCCTCAGCAGAGGAGGAGCTGAAGAGCAGCAGTCTTTGTGAGGGTTTCCGAGTTGAGTATTATCTCCTCAGAAGCAATTGTACATGCTTATTAGTGCACCCAGAGCAACAGCTCTTTCTGGTTTGAACCTCCCACACCAGCAAGCTAATCATAGCAGGTGTGGAGGAACTAAATAGGGTTGCCCCAACCCAAATTAGTTTTTTTACCTACTATAGACTTAGAAACTCATATATATAAGTAGATAAACAAAAATGTCCATTAATAGTCTTACCAGAAAACTCTAACACTGCTTTAGCTTCTGTTTTAGCATTTTCCCCCCACGTTACAGAAATATTTCATGACAACAGTAGAACAATCATATGAGAGAGTTAAGAGAACAAGAGGCAAAATAACTTCCTGGATTTATAAATTTGTACATTTATTTTTTAATAAGTTTTTGTTTTATTTTTATATTTTTAAATTTTAGTTAATTTGCTTATTTTTAATTGGAGAATGACTGCTTTACAATATTGTGTTAGCTTCTGCCATATATCAACATGAATCAACCACAGGTGTACATATGTCCCCTCCTCCTGAGCCTCCCTCCCACCTCCCACTCCATCCCACCGTCTGGGTTATCACAGAGCACCAGATTTGAGCTCCCTGCATCCTACAGTAAATTTCCGCTGGCCATCTAATTCTACATATGGCAATGTACATGTCTCAAAGCTACTCTCTCAATTCATCCCACCCTCTCCTTCCCCTCTCGGGTCCACAAGTCTCTTCTCTGTGTCTGCGTCTCCACTGCTGCCCTGCAGATAGGTTCATCAGTACCGTCTTTCTAGATTCCATATATATGTGTCAATATGCGATATCTGTCTTTCTCTTTCTGACTTACTTCACTCTGTATAGGCTTTAGGTTCATCCACCTTACTAGAACTGAGTCAAGCATGCTCCTTTTTATGTCTGAATAATATTCTGCTGTGTATATGTATCACGACTTCTTTATCCATTTATCTCTCAATGAACGTCTAATTGTTTCCATGTCTTAGCTATTGTAAACAGTGTTGTGATGAACAGTGGGGTACATGAGTCTTTTTCAATTATAGTTTCCTTAGGGTACATGGTCAGTAGTGGGATTACTGGGTCATGTGGTAGTTTTATTCCTAGTTTTTTAAGGAATCTCTATACTGTATGCAGGTCAAGAAGCAACAGTTAGAACTGGACATGGTACAACAGACTGGTTCCAAATTGGGAAAGGAGTACGTCAAGGCTATATATTGTCTCCCTGCTTATTTAACTTATATGCAGAGTACATTATGAGAAATGCTAAGCTGGATGAAGCACAAACTGGAATCAAGATTACTGGGAGAAATATCAATAACGTCAGATATGCAGATGACACCACCCTAATGGCAGAAAGCAAAGAGGAACTAAAGAGCCTCTTGATGAAAGTGAAAGGGGAGACTGAAAATGTTGGCTTAAAACTCAACATTCAGAAAACTAAGATCATGGCATCTGGTCCCATCACTTCATGGCAAATAGATGGGGAAACAATGGCCATCATCAAAAAATCTGCAAACAATAAATGCTGGAGAGGGTATAGAGAAGAGGGAATCCTCTTGCACTGTTGGTAGGAGTGCAAGAGGATTCTTGCACTTGGGCTCCAAATTTTCTTGGGCTCCAAAATCACTGCAGATGGTAATTGCAGCCATGAAATTAAAAAACACTTGCCTCTTGGAAGAAAGGTTATGACCAACCTAGACAGTATATTAAAAAGCACAGACACTACTCTGTCAACAAAGGTACCTCTAGGCAAAGCTATGGTTTTTCCAGTAGTCATGTATGGATATGAGAGTTGGACTATAAAGAAAGCTGAGCGCGGAAGAACTGATGCTTTTGAACTGTGGTGTTAGAGAAGACTCTTGAGAGTCCCTTGGACTGCAAGGAGATCTAACCAGTCCATCCTAAATGAAATCAGTCCTGAATATTCACTGGAAGGACTGATGCTGAAGCTGAAACTCCAATACTTTGGCCACCTGATGCAAAGAACTGACTCATTGGAAAAGACCTTGATGCTGGGAAAGATTGAAGGCGGGAGGAGAAGGGGACAACAGAGGATGAGATAGCTGGATGGCATCACTGACTCAATGCACATGAGTCTGAGTAAGCTCTGGGAGTTGGTGATGGACAGGGAAGCCTGGCCTGCTGCAGTCCATGGGGTTGCAAAGAGTCAGACATGACTGAGCGACTGAACTAACTATACTGTTCTCCATAGTGGCTGTATTAATTTGCATTCCCACCAACAGTGCAAGAGGATTCCCTCTTCTCTATACCCTCTAAAGCATTTATTGTTTGCAGATTATTTGATGATGGCCATTCTGGCTGGTGTAAGGTGATACTCATTGTAGTTCTGATTTGCATTTCTCTAATAATGAGTGATACTGAGCATCTGTTCATGTATTTGTTAGCCATCTGTATGTCTTTGGAGAAATGTCTATTTAGGACTTCTGCCCACCTTTGGATGGGGCTGTTTGTTTTTCTGGTATTGAGTTGAATGAGTTGCTTGTATATTTTGGAGATTAATCCTTTGTCAGTTTTTTCACTTGCTATTATTTTCTCTCATTGTGAGCATTTTCTTTTCACCTTGTTGATAGTTTCCTTTGCTGTGCAAAAACTTTTAAGTTTAATTAGGCCCTGCTTGTTTATTATTGTTTTTATTTCCATTACTCTAGGAGGTGGGTCATAGAGGATCTTTCTGTGATTTATGTCAAAGAGTGTTTTATAAATGTTTTCCTCTAAGAGTTTAACAGTTTCTTTGAGTTTATCTTTGTGTATGTTTTTAGGAAGTGTTCAAATTTCATTGTTTTATACATAGCTGTCCAGTTTTCCCAGCACTACTTAATAAATCAGTACTTTTAAAATACAGTTTCTACTACTACCCACTCAAAGCCTCATAATCATTTTATCACACTGCTTCAGTTACGTGTTTGGTGGAGGTTTTTCTAAAGGCCCTAAAGTGAAAACGTTGTCCCCGTCCTTCACTGCCTGTTTATTCTTCAGAATGTTCTCACTCATTCTTCAAAGTGCAGTTCAAACAGCCTCTCCTCGATAAAGCTTTCCCTTCCCTTCAAGCTGATGTCAAATGCCACCTTCTCTGACTGCCATAGCACTTGGGGGACATTTTAAAAGCAGCTGCCATTATTAACAGTCTATAAAGCACTTTTCACTTGTATTGTTATTCATCTGGATTATAGTTAGTTTTATATATTCTCTCTGTCATTTTTTTGTATACCTCACATTAACCATGTTTCTACACTACTGGTGTTCAATAAGTATTCATTTGTTGGATGGAAGAGATACCCGAATTTCTACTACCTGGAATATTTGCTAAATGAGTCTAAGAGAATGGCTGGGAAGACTTGTGAATGTAACTAGAATTTTCCCACTGCACTTCTCTTGAGTTATTGGCTTTGAGAAATGAAGCCAGTATATACATGAAGCCAATGAAATCTCCTCTTGGGGGAGATTTTGATCATTAACTACATCTTGTTCATCATTCACCAAACTTATCGTTTCAATCTACCAATATATACTTTCCATTCTGTCAGTAGGGTGCCTTTTGTCATCATTTCCTAGAATAGTCAAAGTTCTTCTTGACACCCTGCTTCTTCAAGCCAGACCATCAGTCTGTGGGCAAGCCATGATAGATGTGCAATTACTACAGGATGTGCGTGCTTCCAACAGCTGGGCCAGAAGGCACATTCACCTCAAAGGTTTAACAATGCTGGGGCTCAATGCTGAGACTTCATAGGGTCATCTTAGTGCCACTGCTCAGTTTCCATCCACAAGAAGAAAAACTGTCATTCAAATTTTAAGGTGGATCTTAGTATCCTTACTACTAGACCATGAAAATAATTCGAATTCTGAGGCAGAGGAGTTGAAAGAAAGTATAAATAAAGTTACTAATCTCTCGAACGTTGTTCTGATCAGACTGAACAGTCAGCATCATATGGTGGAGTGGAGATAAGGCAAGTGTCTAAAGGGCACAGGTTGTGTGATAAAACTAGGCACGGCCCTAATATGCTACATATGATGTACAAAGTCCAAAGGTAAGAGGTCTATACTGCTTTTTAGGTGAATGTATTAGCATCGTCCAGTTTACCACTAAAGGTTTATATGACAGCCAGGTAGAGATTTATTAGCTACTCATAAAACATACATATTTTTGTGCATACCTCATCCTGCAATATATTTATATATCATTTTTATATGAGCTTCTTGTGTGTACTCGTCTATGTCTGCACTTTTAACCAGCAAACACACGTGATCCTCACAGCCAGTATGTAAATCATGAGGGGAAATTCCAAGAGTGGAATTCTGGTAAATCAAATCCAGTTATTTATTGCATTCATAATCTTTTCTTATAATAGAAGCTACAAAAATATTTGACATACAATATAATACTGAAAAGATGATACGCTCACAGACAAAATCTGGAAAAGGAATGCAGGAAAAGAATCTTAATTCTACTCGTCTAAGGGAATTTTTATGGCATTGAAACATGTATAATATCATGTATGAAACGAGTCGCCAGTCCAGGTTCGATGCACGATACTGGATGCTTGGGGCTGGTGCACTGGGACGACCCAGAGGGAGGGTATGGGGAGGGAGGAGGGAGGAGGGTTCAGGATGGGGAACACAGGTATACATGTGGCGGATTCATTTCAATATTTGGCAAAACTAATACAATATTGTAAAGTTTAAAAAAATAAATAAATAAATAAAATACAAAAGAAAAAAAAGAAACAATGTATATAAAGTGATGATATATGACATTCAAAGCATAAGTCTATTGTTGCTGTTGGTCAGTCACTAAGCCGTGTCTGACTCTTGCAACTCCACGTCCTGTGTATAGCACACCAGGCTTTTCTGTCCTTCACTATCTCCTGGAGTTTGCTCAAATTCATGTTCATTGAGTTGGTGATGCTACCTAACCATCTCACCCTCTATTGCCCTCTTGTCTTGTACTGAGGAGAGAATATTTGACATAAAACATTCTTCTTTTATTTATTTAACCTGCAACCGAAAAAGGGAAACAGAAAGAGAGTATTCCTTTTTTCTGTTCTTTTTTGGTTAGGTTATTGGAGAGCCCTCATGTGGTTACCATGGGTCACTGCAAACCAGCAAAGTAGAGTACAGTAGAGCTTTTAATTCTGCCCATTTTCTCCGGGCATTTCATGTATAGAAATCAACTCTCTTATATACCCTAATTTTAAAGAAGATTAGAGAGGATCACAACCTCATAGCTTAGGCCGGAGATTTTCATCTAATCCCACAATCCTCACTTAAGAAATGTCCCTACCTTTAACCCAATTTTAATCCCCAATTAAAATCTCAGGGACAGAGAAGCCTGGCAGGCTACAGTCGCAAAAGTCAGACACGACTGAGTGACGGAGCAAAAGCTATGTTCATTTCTTCCTATGAAGTTGCTATCAGGTATGCCAAAGGGCTCCCCATCACCCTCTCTTGAACACTGTATTGCATTATGAATCTTCTCTCATCACCCACTGAACTTTAAAAAAAAAAAAAAAATCTAATTTCTTCAACCTTTCCTCTAATGTCTTACTTTTAAATTTGCAATTTAGGTTCTATTTGTTTCCAGAGAAGCCCTGTCAACATTCCAGTACTTTTCAGCCTCCAAATGATAGCCTCAAACTAGAAAAACAAAGCAATATGAAAGAGCCAGCAGAATTCAATAAATCCCACATCCTGCATTCCTACCAACCAACAGGTCACTTGCTACAGCTGGGACTCACCTCGCCTGCGCTGTGGCTGCGCTGCCGGGTCAGGTGTTGTCGATGCACCAGTGCGCTCGTGGGTCTGCTGCTCTGAAGCGGGAGTCGGGGATCGATGAAAGTGGTGGTTCGGGAGTTGTGGTCAACAAAAAATGCCTAGGAAGCAATCCACTGAGTCAATAGTCCATACATGCCACAGACTTGTCCTATCGTTTCACACATTCAGGAAGAGACCCACTTTGCAGCAATAACCTTAGCTCTGTTTTCTCGTAATTTCAAATCTTCGGGAGAATTACTCCTTCCTCCCTTGGGACAGACCAGAACACAGGAAGCAACGCTTAGACTGGATTCAGAGTGAAGACAGCAGGAAGGAACATGGCCCCTGTGTTTAGGAAATATTCTTAAGAGACAGTCATCAAGTTAGGATCTTAGAAAAAAATCACCTGATTGGACATTTGGGCTTCTCTTAATTGATGCTAAGTGCATACTGCTATGGGATATTACCAAGTTCTTCTTTCAAACATCACTGACTTCTCTTTTCCTTTTATGCAATCAGCTACCAAGTCCTCCCCCCATTTTCCCAATATAGAGTCTCCTCTATTTCTCCCATCCCAGCCTGGCTACCATTCATTCCATTATTTCAGGACTTTCTCTTAAATGTAAAATTATTAATAGTTTCTCGGTTGTTTCACATCTCTAACAACCTTGATTCACTGAATTGGCACATCACTATGAGAATATATTTTTCTAAAAGCTTTGACTATATCTCCACTCCAATCCAAAACCTCTACTGGCTACCTGTTATCTACAAAAAAAAAAAAATTCCAACCCTTTGGTCACTTTCTAAGACTCTTTAAAGTCTCCTTATTTGCTCTTCAGTTTCGTCATCAGTTACACATCTAAATTCTATCACATTCAATGACTCTGGGCAAGTCACTTAAGTTCTCTGGGCTACAGATTTCTTATAAAAACATGTCTCCTTCTCTCCCTCATCCATAACAAATATTTCTCCCCCATAATGTGACAGGAGGGAGGAAACCATGTCTGACACATTTACTGCAGAATCCCTAGTGACATGAAATCATGAATGAGCATAAGCCATTTCCCTCAGTTTCGCAATAAAGTCTGCAAGCAATGTAGAAAGGCCTTTAAAAATTCTTTTTAATTCTAACGCTCTTCACAAGAGCTATTTTTCATTATCAGTAAGAACCAAATGGTAGTAAGTTTTCAAAGAAAAATTCATTCAAGGCAATAATGAAGCCCATTATCTCAAGGACAATTAAAAATGTAAGTTTTCCATGACCAGGTAAAGTTAATTAGGTCATCAAAGATAAAAAGAACTATTAGGAAAGCCTGGAAACTCACTACTGATTAAAATGTCAGGACACAAGCTATGTGTCAAATAACCTAAATGAGCAAAATAGAACTGACAACTCAAACTGATGGAGCTCCTTTAACAAAGTACTATACCTTAAAGACTAGGAAAGAACATATCTAGAAAAATCCCAGGGGCAGATGGTATATTTATGCCAATTTAAATAATCACCTTTCCATTATGAAACAAAATGTTTCTGCAGATACAGAATCAGGGAACAGGGCACAACAATCTGTAAGTAGCTCCCAAATAGGCAGAAAATGACTTCTTTAAAAAATAACTTTAAGTAGAAAGTGCACTAGAAACAAAGCAGAGAAATAACCAGAACCAGAATCCTTGTTGGCCCTTTTCTCAATGTCTGATTTCTAGGTACAAAGATTAGATTAAATGGAAGTCGTGTAGGAGATGGTGTCATCAACCTTATATCCCTGGGTAATGTTCCCTTTTTTCATAACCTACCAGGTGGAATGTCTTACTTCTCTGATCCTGTTAAAAAAAAAAGTACATGAATTGTAAACCCTACACAGGTTTGTATTGACAGGCTCTGGTCTCAAATGTGACACCAGTTCCTGTTTGATTTGAGCTTCTAATCAATATCTGGATATTACTTCTGCCACTATTTAAAATGTCATAAAATAGAAATTCAATTATTTTTATATGTAGACATTTCAAAATAATATCATATCAATCTCACATCCTCTTTAAGAAGATTAAGCTCTTATTACTTACAACAATACTATGAACCATGCTAAGGGGAAAATGCAAAGAGTATGAAAATAGGATTGCCTTCTTACTCTACCTAATTTCTTAGGCATGTTTTGAAGGTGCAGGTGGCCGTTTAGAGGTAACAATGATGCACTTGTAATTGTAAGGACAAATGGGTGTGTCCATCTAGGTCAGTTGTGATTTACATGGAGTGTCACAGTATAATTTGATGTTAAGAGGCTTGTCTAAAATCCATTCTCTAAAGAATTATACTGTAAATGCCTTCAGGGTAGGGACTCCTTACTCACCCTGTTCTCTCTGATAGATTTTAGGGTTACGTCTGGGAGAAAGAGGGTGCTCAGAAAATAAACTTCCAAAAACTTGAATAGCAGACTCTTGACCAAAATACAAGACAAATGACGATGAACTAACCAAGTATTAAAAATCACGTTTTTTAAAAAAATAAGCATAGAAAGACTGACAAGTTTGAGAAAAACAAATGAGAGAAGTGTGTGTGTATGTGTGTGTGTGTTGGGTAAAACATGTGGAGAACTGAAGACTGCTGCTACTGCTACTGCTAAGTTGCTTCAGTCGTGTCCGACTCTGTGCGACCCCATAGACGGCAGCCCACCAGGCTCTACCGTCCCTGGGATTCTCCAGGCAAGAACACTGGAGTGGGTTGCCATTGCCTTCTCCATTGTGTGAAAGTGAAAAGTGAAAGTAAAGTCGCTCAGTCGCGTCCGACTTGTAGCGACCCCATGGACTGCATCCTACCAGGCTCCTCCATCCATGGGATTTTTCTAGGCAAGAGTACTGGAGTGGCTTGCCATTGCCTTCTCCGAACTGAAGACTACAAAACCACAAATAAGATAGAAGGTTTCAAAATATCTCAAATGGACATGTATAAACTACCAAGTTAAACCTTGAGAATTCGAAGACAAAGTAGTGATTAAATGCTTGCGATCCAGAAAGACAAGCCTGGGTCTGAGCCCTAGCTCCACCACTTGCTAGTGACATAACCTTGGGCAAACTACTTTTCTTTAAAGCACAATTTCTTTTCTGTTAAATAGGGACAGTAATGCCTACATCAAACAAAGGTAAAATGAGATGGTTCATAGAAATTTTTGAACATAGTCTCTGTGACCCCTTAAATGTGACTTACTATTATTACTATTATTATTACTAATAATAGTTTTAACTTCTCAGACATTTTTCTAAAGATCATAATTTTTCTCCCTACAGTCTATACACCAAGCTCAAAAAAATGGAGAACCAGTAAAACTGTACTTCCAGGCTCCTTCTAGCTCTGTATGGCCTAGATTACGTTCTGGCCAATGAGATGTAAACAGAGTGCCACGTGATACTTCTGGACAACCTCCTTACAAGGAGATTTTCACAGGGTGAAGTCTTCCTTCTGTTCTTCATCCATTTAGCTTCCTAAAACAAAGATGTGAACCAAACAGAGCTCCAGCAGCCATACTGAACCTTGAAGAGTCTGGCTTTAGTAAGACTGAGTGGCTAAGCAAAAAACTGTAAGGAGCTAGGCTCTTACAATTTAAGAAACCACCCTAAAACCTACAGACTACCTACCTCTGAACTTCTTCATATGAGAGAATAAAATCTTGCATATTAAACTTTGTACAGGTTTCTGTCACAGGGTAGCCAAACCAAATCCTAACTGATGCACTGTCTCAGCACAGATGAACATATAAGCCAGCCACCACCATTATAAATAAGATTTTTCATTATTTCATAAATAATGATGTCTTATTGTTGTTCACCTTCAATACAGTTGGGTAATGGTTCGAGGTTTAAGTGAAACGTAGGGCTGGGAAAGTATAAAGCTGAGATTTGAATCCATTTTCCTGACTCCAAAGCCCAGTGAGCAGTGCCTCCTTCCCCTCTCATCTTTTCTTATTTCTCTTTTTTTCCCATTCTTTCTTCCTCCTATTTTTCCTTTTGATGTTCTTCTTACTTTCCTCACACCTCACATAGTACTTGAGTTTAGCAAAACCTTTACATATTTATTGAATTAGGCCGACAATAACATTCACTTTCAACACTGACAAGCCCACTACTGATGCTGGACAGCAAACGGTACTTCCTCCGCACAGTCCGCGGACTGCTCCCCTGCTGGAGACAGCGCTGCGGGTGGGGAGAGGTGCTAGTCTGTATTCCACATGGGGCTCCGATTCAGAGAAGACGGAATGTGTGTATTGTTTGCATGAGCTTTTTAAGTCTGCCAGATACTTGGGGGGAAGTCCCTGTGAAGACCTGTATGGAAGCCACGCCTAGTGCACTAGCACTGAGGGCAGCACCAGGAAGCAGCTTCTCTGAGCATGCGCTGTGCTCTCTCTGTTAACTGTGCGACCCTGGACAGTGCTTTGCTACCTCCACTCCAAGGAGATGACTCAAATCCCAACTGAGTTGTGGGAAATGTATTCTACTTTAACATGAAGAGGAAAGCATAAACAAATACCACCCAAAATTTAGGTTGCCATTTCTATTTGTGATGCACAAATCAATTATGTCACAAAAGTAGATCACGTTCCCACAGGATATCCTAAGTAGCTCAAGTCAGTAACAAAGCTGACTGGCTACTTTTCTTTTTCTTTTTTTAATTTAATTTGGGTCACTTTTTATGTCATTATTCTTGAGTGGTCTGCTTTTATTTATGAAATTTTCTACCAGGTATTAATAAATACTGCCTGAGTAAACAGTATGTTGAGAATGCAGACCACATCGAAAAAGCAGTTGTATCCAAAAATGAATCTTTTTCAGATTAGCCACTAGCTAAGCAAATTTTGAAAACATAGAGTCTCTACTGTTAAGTTTCATTAAGGAAATTCACTCAAGCTTCCCCGTGCTGGACCAACTAGAACTAACAATATAATAAAAAACTGAAAGGAATGCAAATATCCAAATTCAAATCTCATTTTAAAAACTTCTACCCTTTCACTGCTTCAGGGCATGGTCAGAGTCAGAAAATATGAGCTGGCTGGAGCCAAGTGGTATTTTAGTGAGGCCAAACAAAATACACTTCTCTCTTTACACAATTCTTTTTTTAAGTTTCTATTATTTTAAGAAAAGAAAAAGCCATCAGTATTTGTGAAGAAATACCAACCTCAGGCTCAACAAATCTAAGTCACAGAAGTTTGAAATTGTTTCCAGTTAACATTTTGCCAAACCAGGAATCCATATTAAAAGACCATGTAAACAAAATAAAACAAAAAGCACTTGTAACTATGCTACAGAAAGACATCAGATCTTCTTTCTTTCCCTAAAAGAACAACAGTTTAAAGATTAGACATGCTACATACTCAATCTGTTCTAACTTCTACTTTATCAACTCTATAAAATATTAAAATGCTAAAAAATGTTAATTGTAATCTAATTTCTATAAAGATTTTAATTTACTCACACATTCTCTCCCTTCCAAAATATAAATCTCCTCTCAGCTCCTGGTCCCCTCTCTAGCATTTCCCCAATTATAAGGAATAAACATGCTATTATTTTCTCTATATTATATCCCAGACAGATCTCTGTTACCAAATGATAGATGAAAAGACCTGAATGATATAGTTTAAGTAAAAAAAAATCATGCTAACATTTTCTACCTTTTGGTTCATTTGAAGGAATGAGTGGTCCTAAATATCTCATGACATCTATATCAATCACAAAAAAGCTAAAGAAAGTTATTTTGTTAAATTGTTAAGATCAGAGAGCTAAAGTTGAGAGAAAAACAGAGACACAAAGGCACTGGGTTAGAGTTCTGGAAACAGCTGATCAGTTAGTAGATGTGGATAAGTAAAACATTCCCCACACTTCATACATAAATGTTAGCTCAAGGCAGGGCAGGGCAGGGGGGAGGCAGATTTTATGTGTTGGGAGTGGTGGTATTTAGGTATTGAGACATATAATACAGGGAAGTCACTGACATGCTGGGGATGGCTTGGACCAGATTCCATGAACTCATGGTGAAATTTCAAGGAATTATGGTAGCTGGTTGACGATGATGCTAGCAGTCTGAAATTGGCTATGGTGAGAGAATTTACACCATGGAAAATGGCAAATGCTACAGATCAGCCCTCTTCCCCACCACCTCTAAGGAGCTGGTTGCTAAGCATTTACCACTACAGAAAACCAAGGATGAAGTTATCCAAATCAGTACATTTTAGGTAATACAGAAGGGCATTACCATGAAATCTGAAGATAGTATACTACATTTTTTATGAAGATCCAATGCTGGTCAGAGGACAACTCTTTAAAAGCAAAAGGCAAAGGCCATCTTCATATTTGAGCAATTCCTTCAAGACTCCATGGTACTAGCATTTTATTCAAAAATACATTCGCAAAACCAAACTCTGCTCTATTCTCTCATTCAGAAAGGTATACAGCCTCAGAAGATTATTCACTTCAGCCTCTTTGTGCATTTGCATGGGTTACTTTTTGGTCTAACAAGTTTGTACCCCTTACAAATAAGCAAGAGATCCTCTAAAAGTGTGCTATATAAAGGTTAATTTCATTTCTACTTGGAATGCTATGTAATTGGAGGTGATTAAACCAGATCACCGGTCCGTCTAGTCAAGGCTATGGTTTTTCCAGTGGTCATGTATGGATGTGAGAGTTGGACTGTTAAGAAAGCTGAGCACTGAAGAATTGATGCTTTTGAACTGTGGTACTGGAGAAGACTCTTGAGAGTCCTTGGACTGCAAGGAGATCCAACCAGTCCATTCTAAAGGAGATTGGTCCTGGGTGTTCATTGGAAGGACTGATGCTAAAGCTGAAACTCCAATACTTTGGCCACCTCATGTGAAGAGTTGACTCATTGGAAAAGATTCTGATGCTGGGAGGGATTGGGGGCAGGAGGAGAAGGGGATGACAGAGGATGAGATGGCTGGATGGCATCACCGACTCGATGGACATGAGTTTGGGTGAACGCCGGGAGTTGGTGATGGACAGGGAGGCCTGGCGTGCTGCGATTCATGGGGTCGCAAAGAGTCGGACACGACTGAGTGACTGAACTGACTGATTGACTGAAACCAGATCACCACCACAAAGTTATTAGTTGTTTCAAAGTACTTAAAGGGATGCACCACAAAAATAAGAAATACAGTGCTCTAATAGACAAAAAAAGAAAAAAAAAAACAGTTTTCTAAGTGTAGAACTTACTGAACTAAAAGACTTTTGGGATTCACTTGAAACCTCCAAATATTAAGTTGCATTATACTCATTAAGATGAACCTGACCTAATAAACTGTGGCCATGAGCTTCATATAGGATTAAAACCAAAGTCTATGTCATCACTTGGGCAACTTCTCCAGCCACATAGAGAGTATGGTAAAATGAGAATCCTCAAGCAGGCTAGGACTGTGGTAACTTTCATGGTACAAATATCTTCTCTCTTCTAAAAATCTATCCTAACCAAAACTGCTACTTGTCATGGTTATTCTACTTGCCAAGTTGAATATTCAGACCATGCTGATACTCAACTCCCCAATCTGACATCCAAAGTCACAATGTCCTAGAGTTACAAAGCTTGGCTTTACAAAGCTTTGGGATAGGACACTTCACATTAAATAAGCAGATGGTTACCATTTTACATTTTTCTTTAAAGAACCCATAACATTTATATCACTTTTTTTAAAGTCCACAGTTTCTTAGCATTTCAATTTAGGCTCAAGTAGAATAATCTGGGGAAAGCACCTGTGAGAGTGCCCCACAGTACTCTACTGTTTGACAGTTCAAAACAAAAAGCAGGAAAAAAGGGTTATTCCATGTTTGCCATCTGAAAGGGGAGACAAAAAATAAATAACGTTTTTTCCAAAAACTAAACCAAACAATAAGTTCACTATATAAACTTAGGAAATATCAAGCTTTGTCATAACTTTCTAACCATCCATGTCTTTTGTATCATTCTCTCTGTCCTCCTTAACTCTCTGCAACAGTGCTTCGACAGATTTCACTCCACTGATACTGATCTGTGATGGTTAATTTCATGTGTTAACTGGGCCAGTGAGTGCCAAACAATATTCTGGATGTGTCTGTTGGTGTTTCTGGAAGACATATCTTTCAATCAGTAGCCTGAGTTAAACAGATGGCCCTCCCCATTGTGGGTGAAAGTGAAAGTGTTAGTCTCTGCGACCCTATGGAATGTAGCCCTCCAGGCTCCTCTGTTCATGGGATTCTCCAGGCAAGAATATTGGAGTGGGTTGCCATGCCCTCCTTCAGGGGATCTTCCCGACCCAGGGATCAAACCCAGGTCTCCTGCGTTGCAGGCAAATTCTTTACCATTTGAGCTACCTGGGAAGCCCTCCAATGTGGATGGGCCTCATAAAATCATTGAAGGTCAAAAGTCTGAGTAAGAGGGACCTGCTCTGGCCTGACTGAGTAGGAACATTGGCGTTTTCTTGAGTCTTGAGTCGTGAGCCTGCTGGGTTTTGTATTGGATCTTATACCATCAGCTCTTGTGTGTGTGTGTGTGTGCGTGCACACTTGTATGTAATACAGGGTTTCTCAATATTTTCCCATTACTTCTTCAAAGGAATAAAACATACCCACTCAGGATGTGTTCTTTTTTCCACTTCTTTACATTAGGTGTTTTCCTTCCTTTCCCATGCCCTGTTTTCTCTCCCCCACAGTCTAATTTTATAAAAATCCTACTTATCATTTAGGGTTCAGTTCAAATCCAATCTTCACTATGAAACCTCTCCATGTATTCCATTCCAGGAATGTCATTCTGCATCTATGCTAGTGCATGATGCCTATTCTGTGTTTTCATAATACAAATCAGAGGCACTAAAGTAGAACAGTCTTGGGGAGGGTGCCTAGTGGTTTTACACTGGAAGGGCATGATTCTGTGCAAATAAATGCATGGATCTGATTTCAGTTCTGGTTCTAAGAAGAAAGCTACTTCTCTTGTGAAGGATGTTTCTAAAATGCTATCTTCATGATCATAGCTTATAGAGTACATAACCACCACAGAAGACCAGTAATCTAGCAAGAGACAAATCTAGCAGAGAGACCACAATAACACAGGACTCATAGTAGAGAAACTGATAATGCTCCGGGTCATTGTACAGGTTTCAGACAGAAGCAAACACTTGAGGGCAGACTACCCTGCACTGGTCAAGAACAATATGGACAAAAGGAACAAGAACAGTAAAGTGACCCCTATTGTGACAAAACCATTTTGTTGGGCCACCTTGGTTAAGGGAGATCAGCAGGCTGCTAAGAGGGGGCATGGGACACTACACTAATTCTACACTGCATCTTTGATAGGTCACTGCGTATTTCCCATCAGAGTAAGGATTCAACCATCAATAACAAATCTTTATCATTTTCATAAAAGTCTAAATTGAAACTGTTTAGTTATTGTTCTAGATAGATTCTTGCTTCTACCTAATCATTCAAATCAAGATTTTAGTGAGCTGGGTAGGAATAACCAGATGAGTAGCATTCCTGACTTAGAGTGCCACGTGGGCCATTTTATTCTGTAGATGTCTGCATAATCCATATTTTTTCCCCCAAACTAAGTAATAAAACTCTAGAGATTTGTCATTGTACTGCTTTTATTTTCTACACTGTAAGTAGTAAGTCAATTACTGAGTAAATTGTGTTAATTATCACCCTAATTGTTTTTCTTCCATTAGATATCCCATGATTATCTAACTGGATGCCAACCACGGCCCCAGAAGCTGGACAGGACAGGTTACTAACTCTCACTTTAGAGAAAACTGAGGTTTGTAGAAGTTAGACTAGACAATGATAGATCCAGGAATCCTGACCCACTGCAGCATAATTTCTTCAAATTCTTCAAATTAACAATGGGAAGGAAGAAAATAAAGGAGTGAAGAAGGGAGGGAGGAAGAAAAGAAAAAAGAAAGGAGGAAAGAATAAAAGTGAGGAAGAAAGAATGAACACTACTATGTAAAGTAACATTTGGTTTTCCTTATTAAAACTCATAATCGTCTACAGATATATTATCCCCATGAGCACATACTAATGATCAAACCCAGCCAAGAATCAGAAGCAAATGCTTCTGATTTTAACCAAGTCACATTTTAATACTACTGATGCATATTTCTTGCATAAATATAAAAAGTTTATATCAACACTGTAACCCAGATCCCAAATTACTCTTTTTTTCCACAGCCCTGAGAGTGTACAAAAGTTTAAGAATTATTACAATAGAAGAAAGAAGAGATTTTCTTTCTATACTGGCCTACTTTCTTTGCTTAAATGTTTTGTTTCAAATAAGACAAGTCAAAATGTGTCCTGTATGTTAGTTGAAAATCCTAGACTTTTAGGTTCAACAAATTTGTATACACAGATGTTAATCACAGTCTCATGAGGACTATCCTGCATAAAATAAAACTTGGATTAATTGCTAGGATAAAAACAACTGAGAATATCAAGGAGTGAAACAAAATACTAATTAAAACAGTGTGGAATTGTGAACAAGATACCTTTCCAAATGTAATTAAAAGTAGAACTATATCATCTAATCCTTAAGACTAAAGAATCAAAGATCTATAAAATCTAGGAGCTGAAAAGGGAAACTTAGTCTTCCTCTAATTTAACCTACTGCTTTTTAAAAATAGTTTTATTGAGACATAACTCAGATACTATACAATTCACCCATTTGAACAGTACAATCCACTGTTTTTAGTATATACATAGGATTGTGCAACCATCACCATAATATAATTTTAAAACATTCTCTCCACCAAGAGAAATCCCACACCTATTAGGTTGAATTAGAGGAAGACTAGGCTTCCCTTTTTAGTTCCTAGATCTACGGTATTTAAGCATGAAGTCGTGAATGTTTCTGGTGGGGTGTCATCCGGTAAAATACCTATAATCTAATCAAAACCTATTTGTATGACTCAGCCTTGAAGGATACCAGTAATCCCAACACCTGGACTGGAACTCTTCTTCCCTGGAATGATAAAGTATATCTCATTTTCAAAGACAATCCCTCCCAATAGAGTACAGTAGTTAAGAGGCATGCTCCTAAAGTTAGAATCCTGAATTCCTCACTTGCTTACTGATATACACATTAGAAGAACCTGACTGTTGATGCAGGAGACATAAGAGATGCAGATTCAATCCCTGGGTCAGGAAGGTACCTTGGAGGAGGACATGGCAACCCATTCCAGTATTCTTGCCCGCAAAATCCCATGGACAGAGGTGCCTGGTGGGCTACGGTCCGTAGGATCGCAAAGAGTCAGACACAACTGAAGTGGCTTAGCAGACACGTGCACGCATGCAAATTTCAATAAAATGTGAACAATAATGATATACCCACCTCATAAACTGCCATGAGGTCAAAATAAAATAATCCATGAACAAATACCAAGTGAAGTGCCTGGCACATGGATTGAGCCCAATAAATGTAGGTGTCATCACTGTCATCACCATCATTATCATCTTACCCAGAGGGCCTGATAGTCCGTTCTTACTCTTTAATTCATAGTCAATGTTAAAAGAATATTTTACTTCTCTTCTTTCATGTAAGTCAAGGACATTTTTCACCCTAGAACTCCACCAAAAAGCATACCAGATCCAGAATTTTGTGAAATCTCAGCCAACTTAAACCCTTGGCCTTAAGTAATTAGAAGAAAAGTCTCTTCCAAATTGGAGACAGCTAAACTGTAGTACAAGCATAATCACTACCCTGTTCAAACATGTAATGTGAAAAATCCAAGACAGCACACGGAATAAGAGAGGTCAAACCAGGCAAATCCTAGGAGCTACTTCCAGTGAGTGCACAGAAGGAGGAGCGAGTGGCAATGGGGAGAGAGCCTGGAAGCTTTCTTGTTTGTCCAAAGCAGAGATCACTGAAAAACCAGGAATCTACAGATGACAAATTTCATTCATTCATCAAACCTGTTTTGAGAACCTTCTATATGAATGGCACTGGGGTTGAAGAGGGAGTAATTAAAAAAAATAAACAGAAGCACTCTTAAGGAGGGGATCATCTGCTTGGGAAGACAAAACAAGTTAACAGCAACACCATGAGACACACAGGTATAGGCATCATGAAACAGTGCAAGGGGGACTATGGGGACTCACTTATGCCTAGAGAGCCAAGAGCAATCCACCCACTCTGCTGCCCTTCGATGGTGTGTATGAAAGCCCCCACCCTCTCAACCATGGTAGGAGACCATACCACAGGCTCCCAGAGCACTGTTTACTGCCTTCACTATAAGAGCTAGAAGATGTGTATTCCCCTCCTCCCTGGTGAGAGGCAGGGTGACAGCACAGACTCTGGATCTGGATGGACTAAGTCAAATCCAATTCTACCACACATAATTACAGGACCTTGGTCAGCTCACTTAGCCATGCTGTGCTTTAATTTCCTCTTCTAAAAAAATATGGATTAAAAATAGCAGTTACGAACAAGGTTGCTTTGAGAATGGAAGGAATTAATCTAAATGTATAGCCACATCTAGCACATATCTAGTAGTACACACTACATAATACTACACTGTGAGCTTGTACCACAGTTATCACAGTGGCTTGCGTATAGCAGGCATTCGGAAGTGTGGTGAATGGCAAAACTGATGAAAACAAAAGGAAGATGTTGCACTTGAGAAAAGAAGATGGAACCAAATTTCATAGGCCTGAGCAGCTAAATTTGACAACATTTCTCATAAGAACCACGTCTTTTCATGCAGGTGAGGATCTGGTCATCCTATTTCATGTCAATTCTAGAAATTAGTCATCACTCTGGGGAAAAAACTCATAGTATTTAATAGCTTCTGATGCTATATTAAATGGGAAAAAAAGTTTACTCCCTTTAAACATTCTAGAGGTAAAGCAATACATCAAAAAGGGGCAGTTAAAATTTCAGACTAGTAGAAAACCTGTTAACGGCGAAGGATGGGAGCTATTGATTTTTAAAGTACAGCCACGGCAAGAGCCTCTCCCAAATGTTCTTTCAAGCTATTTTTGTTTATGAGAAGTCAGTCATTTGTAAAGAAAGGATGATGGGAAGCACAGGGAGATATACCTGCTTTCATTAAGGTATCCAGCTTAGCTAAAAATCTTACTAAAGTCTAAATGCACAAAGCAGAGGAATCAGGCTAAAGTGATCCTCTTTCAGGCCTGTCTGGTAATTCATTCTGTCCACAAGGCCAGGGGTCCTTCCACATATTTCATGCCACACGTCATTCAAAAGGAAAGTCACCAGCAACCTGTGAGGTCAGCTATCTCCCAACTCACATTCAATGCTCTTAACAATGCTTACAACTTTAGGCTGAAACCCCACATGAGTCCAAACTCTCAGGAAAGAGGATAGATGGTTATGTTACCCACACAGTCGAGATGTTTACCTCTGTTTAACCATCGAAACTTTTATAAAAGCTATGAGACAGAACTTGTTCTTAAGAATACATCATAACTCATCTTAAATAGTATTCTAAGTTCAACTTAAACTCTTCTCAAGGTTCAGGTGTTATTAATAAGAGGCTCTCTCTTGAAGCATGTCTGGCAAGTTATGACTGGCAAGAGAGGAACCTTCCCTTCCAGGTCTGCATGATAAGTTCCCGATTCCCTTCAGCTAAGGATACAAAATGACTTAACATGTTAAGTCTCTGCACAGAGCAGAAATACATGCAGCATTATCTCAGCTTGGGTTTTTCCCTGGACCTGTGGTTTTCTATGGGGTCGCCGAGGGTCGGACACGACAGAGTGACTTCACTTTCACTTTTCACTTTCACGCATTGGAGAAGGAAATGGCAACCCATTCCAGTGTTCTTGCCTGGAGAATCCCAGGGTTGGGGGAGCCTGGTGGGCTGTCGTCTATGGGGTCACACAGAGTCGGACACGACTGAAGCGACTTAGCAGCAGCAGCAGTGGTCTTCTAACGAGTATAGATCCCCATGACATCAGGAAAAAAAACTGTCAGAGTTGAGAACAGAGCTGATTCTTGGTCTGCTAATGCTCTTTTACATGCAGGCATAATACCATCAGTATTTTCCATCACCCTTTCTTGGACTACCTGCGCATTTCCATTTAGTAGAATGTTTACAAACACTCGGCACCAGCAAAGTGACATCCTCCTTGGGAAAGAGAGAGCACAGGAACTGCCAAGTGTCCCTGCAGGCTCCCCATGTCCTGGAAAGGCTTCCCTGCCATCCCACCTAACTCTGATATAC
The DNA here is from genome assembly GCF_055505025.1 of Bos grunniens. Taxonomy (NCBI): domain Eukaryota; kingdom Metazoa; phylum Chordata; class Mammalia; order Artiodactyla; family Bovidae; genus Bos; species Bos grunniens. The sequence goes on along the minus strand of NC_141166.1, from coordinate 51,969,652 downwards.
CACTATTCCACCTGTGGTTTAGGGACCTAATCACAAATCCATTCTCTTTCATCTATTCTGAACTTCATGCTTACCACTTCTAATCTTCTCTGGGCTGAGAATTAGAGGTTTAGTAAAAATTTTACAAAACTCAGGTCAGTAGTTTCAATGAAAGTCTGAGGGTTCCTCCCATGCATTAAAATCTATCCATGCAATTTGTAATATCAATTTTGACTGCTGCTAAGTTCTCAGGTAAGATTGCTAGAAGCTGAGTTCAGGATGAGCAAGATACACTGTGGTATTTTTGCTAGAGGGTACTTTAGGGAAGAATGGAATGCACTGAGTACTTTCCACATTCCACTCACCTGAATGCTCTTCCCTGGGATGGTTTATTTCTCACTTCATTTACATCTGCATACATGCAGAGCTTAATTTGTGAGTCCTTCCCCAGACACCCTCTATAAAATAACTCTCCACTCCTGCCTTTTCCTAGACCCCATATCCTGCTTTCCTCTAAATCAAAACTTTAATCAGCTCTTAGCATGCGTGGTATTTACTTGTCCATTGGCCATCTCTTTCCATCAGAAAGACAGTTCTATGGAGTTGTTGGCTGCTCTGTTTTGCACAGGTGTTCAATAAATATTTGTTGAATGAAAAAGTCAAGTACAGTTATTATAAATTTTTGTCAATCCTCCCCACACTTACAAGTCACGTATTTCAAGTATTTTTACAGACAGGAAAAGTGTTGGTTGGTTTCTCAATACTTGGAGAGCATACTATGGTGGTTAGGAGCAAGGACCCTTGAACCAGACTGCATGGGTTAGAGCCCAGCTCAGACATTGCCCATCTCTAGTCCCTGGGCAAGTCATTGAACCATTCTGCACCTGAACTCTGCATATGTAAATAGCAATAATAACAAAAGTATTGTCTTACAGAGTTATTGTGGAGAGCTTAAACATAAAGAACTTAAACAGTTCATGGCTCCTAGTACACGCCGAACAAGAGTTAAATAAACAAAATCTTGGCTGAGAAACACCTTAATAAGAATTACTAACTTTCTCACTTTGATTTCTTACTCATAAGACAACCTCCTGATAGTAACCCGGCTTTCTGATTCATTTGTCTAAAAAGGAAGTGCAGATGTGGTTACCTGGACTGTGCGAGAGTTACATATTTCTCATCATAAATTAATCAATCTTTGAATCTTGTTTAATGTGCTAACAAAATCAGGGTTTTGAACCAACAAGACTAAGGCCCAAACCCGGATAGTGTCAAGACACACCTTGTGTTGTTGCTTAGCAACCTCCTAGCCACCTTCTCCAAACAATGCCACAACTTGTATTCAACTATCCACAACACAGCTAGGAGAGGGAAGTATCATTGCCTAAGAAACCTCTTCTCTAATCAGTAGAAAATGGTGAGATTACAGTTCAAAGAATGTCCATGCAAAGTGGGTGTTTTGCCCAGCAAGTGCCCTGACTCCCATACACTGTATATACCACTTCAAAAGAGGGTAGCAACTGCTGATGGTAACAAACAACCTGCTTGTCCAGGTTTCCTTTGAACCAGGAGATGGAATTTTTCCCCTCACAAAGGACTTTCAGCCCTCATTTGATGGGTAGAGCCAAGTGCCAAAGTCACAAGATCACACAGTCATGCGGCGGCTTCCCCACGGCCACTCCTACAAGTTACCTTGCCCTGATGATCGTGTTTCATTTCCCAGCCCCTTGGCAGCTCCAGTTGTTTGTTTGCAAACATGTTGAGGAATCCCACGAGGTCCCGGTTATGCTGGTAGCGTTCAAAGTGGTGGGTGTCCCGCCGGACTTTGGTGATCATGTGCTTCAAACATGTGTTGTTTGTAAACATGCGGTAGGCACTCTGGAGAGAAGGATGGGAAAGCCACGTTAATCTGCTTTGTGACATGCGAAAGCAACACATAAACTCCCATGGACATATTTAATCTTCAGATGGTATACCAGATTCACTGGAACTCTAGACCCACACAGGAGACAAAGCAAAATAATTTTGCTTAAAGTAAAATAGACTACAGAAAGTCAAGGAGTCTTCACTAATGAATCTAGTTTTCTAAGGAACAGTAACGCTGTGGAGTTTCATTCTACAGGAGATGTAAGACCTTAAAGTTGGTTTTAGGCAAACCCCATACAGTCAAAATTACACCATTCAGGAAACAAATATACCACCTCACAGAGAGCCCCATTATAACCAGCATTTCCTCCATCACAAAATCTCTGGCTCTTTGGGTGCATGCCAATGAAACAGGTGGCATATAGTTAGGAGCCAAGTTGTATAGAAAAATGGCCATAAATCTGAATACTAGAAGTACATGCAATAGGCTGAGTAGTTCCCACTGAGAATCATATTCAACTGAGACCACAGTAGATTAGAGTTTTTCATCTTGTGCTTAAAAGCATAATCTCAGTAAATAGAATAGCAAGCAGAATTACCTAGACTGTATATCTTAGTATTTTTTTATCTTTTTTTCTTTTCTATTTTTCCTGTACACACACACACGCACATACTCATACACACACTCTGGTAGGCTAAATTTACATGATTGAATATACATTTAATAAAACCCCATTATACCAGAACACATAAAAAAGTGATTGTTCTGTAAAATGTCATCAGTGTCATCTTCTGATACTTAAAGAAGAGTCCAGAAAAAAAAAAAAAAAGACCATAAGCCATGGGCTGTCCTTATGAGTCAGTCAACACATATTCAACACAGTACCATGTGCCAAGCAGTAGAAAAGGAGTAACTGTATAGGCTATTTCCTTGAAGGAGTGTGATATTCATGAAACTGACCCACCATGAAGGATCTCTCCCGGAACGCTATTCTCCTCAGGTAGATTTAAAGGGCTTTGGATTCCCCCTACCTTTAGTATCCCAGGGATATCAGACTGAGTGTGGAGGACTACAGGCTTTACTTTATGAGTTCTGTTATTTATTTTCTTTTAGACAGACCAAGGTAAACCCGAAAGAAATCAGAATCTCTGGAAATAACTTCACCTTAATAAACATTTACTGCGCTGGTTATTGAGAATAAAAGATGAATAAGCAAGGACAGTCAACAATGTTCCTGTCTTTCCAGAGACTCTCAGAATGTGTCACGTCTAGGTCAGACAATTCATTGCTGACGGGAGTGCCTTCAAGAGCTTTCTTTCCTTTGGCATGGTGAGCACAGCAACTGGCCATGTCTGAAATGGTGGCTGCTCTCAGTTTGGGTTCCTGGGTTTCTGAAGGACTCCAGGGATCAGAGAACCCTGACAACTCAATTTGGAATGAGAAACAGCCCTCTGTTAGCTTAAGCCACTGAGACGTGTTGGTCACCATGACTGATGTATAACTCACACTACACAAAGTAACTTTTCTACAGTTATTCTGATTGATTTGCTATCATTAACCTTTTGCTTTGTATAGAAATTATTTTTCCCCTATAAAAATGGAAGGCAGGAAGGTCAGACACATTAAACTCTACTCAAATACTAGTGTACTAGTTTCTCAGTACACCTGAGTAGCAAGTATTTGAGATCACATTTCAACCTGATAGTCTAAATGAGAGGAGGTTTGACGGCTGTGAGAAATTATGAGGTTCAGAGCACAGAGCACTGCCAGAGCAGGCAGGCCCACGCAGGGGCTCTGGGCAATTAGAGCATGAGAGAATAAGAAAGTGATACCATGAAAGCAGAGAAGGAGACTAATAAAATAAGTTGGAGGCTGTCAGAGACTAACATTAGCTAACTAATAGTTTAGCCTGTGGCTGACCCTGCTTTGGAGTCTTATGCACAATCAACAAGGCATCTGTTTTCTGTATTTGGCTGCATGTTGCTGATTTATTTTCACACAAGCCATTGCAAGCATAGAGGCCGGAGATAACACTAGCCTCTGTGACGGCGACAGTAATGAACTTTCAAGTCATGCTCTCTAATAAGTCTCTTTGGGAACAAATTATTGTGGGATAATTCTGTCAGATAAATCATTTCTAAACAGGTGTATTCTCTTGTCACCCTCCCTTAACCCTCCCCCGGCCCATTAAAATAAGTAAATAGGCCACATCCTGATTCTTTATCTGGGGCACCAGAAAGGCTCCTCACTCAGCTAAAGAAAAGCAGTAGAACTGCATTACGGCAAGTAGTAGTAATTAGGTGAAGGAACCCATCCCAGCCTCGGGCAGGAAGCAATCCCCTGGGGTTGGACAGCTCTTTCAGCACAGGAGTCTTAAGGCTGGTCTTAGAATTAATTACGTCCTTTCATCTTCCCCCTCTCCACTCAGTGAGACGTGTAATATAGTGCCAAGTTCAACTGATCTTTGCAAAAAGCATCTACCATAAGAAAGATTCCTCTCATCAGTATCTAGCAAACAACCTTGAGAATCACCGCTTTTTCAACTCTGAATAATATGCACATGATTATTAAGGTCTATATAAAACATATAAGGCAAACAGGAACATCCCTCTAGACTCTGGCTGCATGTTTATAAAGAAATTACATATATATTTACTCACATATATACGTTTACTTATGTATGTTTATATATGTGTATGTGTAACATATTTACACATGTCTGTATTTATATATAGGCTTCCCTGGTGGCTCAGTAGGTAAAGAATCTGCCTGCAATCCGGGAGACCTGGGTTCAGTCCCTGGGTTGGGAAGATCCCCTGGAGGAGGGCATGGCAACCCACTCCAGTATTCTTGCATAGAGAATCCCCATAGACAAAGGAGCGTATCAGGCTGCAGTCCATGGGGTCACAAAGAGTTGAACATGACTGATCAACCAAGAACACATACATATGCTTATATACATATCCATCTATTCTATTTTTGAATATATATTTTATGTTTATTCAATATATATAGTATTGTTTTAAAATGTACATTATATATATGTATATACATATATATGACCAGAAGTATACTTATTCAGAAAAGATATTTATACTCCAGTTTATACAGAACTATGCTGAGGTTTCTAATCACAGCTCATGGATAGAGACAAAGAAAGTCATTTAATCTCTGCCTCAATTTGCTCAGCTCAATGATGGGATAATAGTAACTGCCCTGATTTCTTCATAGGCATGTGGGATTCAAATCCAGTGGAACAATGGGTATAAAAGTACATTGAAGAGGTAAAAATCACTGTAAAACCATAGAGTTGAACTAAGTACAAGAATATATAAGGGATTATGCCTACCACCACTGTGTTCTAACAGATCAATGATAGTAGTAAAACTGTTTTCTACTTTCAGTCTTTGAAGATCTTGGGCAAGCATTCCACCTTCTATTAAGGGAAGAAGGGTCTCATAACCTCTTATTAATTATGTGCTAAGTTAAGAGAAGTTGCTCAGTAGTGTCCGACTCTCTGCGACCCCATGGACTGCAGCCTACCAGGCTCCTCCGTCCACGGGATTTTCCAGGCAAAAGTACTGGAGTGGGTTGCCATTTCCTTCTCCAGGGGATCTTTCCAACCTTGGGATTGAACCCAGGTCTCCCGCACTGCAGGCAGACACTTTACCATCGAAGCCACCAGGGAAGCCCTGTTCTAAACACTGAGGATACAGAGACAAACACAACCCAATCACTGAAAAGAACCGAGAGGGAAAATTACAGGGGAAGGTGGAAGACAGGTGTTCAATGGAGGCAGAAAGTAGTTTGGAAAACAGAGGTCACAGTTGCAATGAAAATGCTGAAATACAGTGATAAAACTAGCAGAGCTAAGAATTAGAGGGGTTCAAACGGCTTCCCTTGTAGCTCAGTAGGTAAGGAATCTGCCTGCAGTGCAGGAGACCTGGGTTCGATCCCTGAGTTGGGAAGATCCCCTGGAGAAGGAAATGGCAAGCCGCTCCAGTATCCTTGCCTGAAAAATCTCATGGACAGAGGAGCCTGGTGGGCTGCAGTCCATGGGGTCGCAAAGAGTCAGGCATGACTGAGTGACTAACACTAACTAACTAAAAAGCTCAGAAACACTAAACAGGTAGGATTAGGTAGAAAGAGCCTTGTCTTCATGGAAGCTGACAGGACAAACCTGTGTGTGAAAAGAAAAGAAACATCTTTATTTTCCCTTCTGGGGTTTAGTGGGTCTAACTGGAAAGGGATCCTTTTTTGCGTTTGAGTTGCTGTTTTGCTTTGGTCTTACAGAACAAGATGCAGTAAAGGGATCTGACCTGCTACCTGAAACAAAAGTGGACTTATTTCATAGCAGTGTCATGATAAAACTTCTTGCACAGAGTGATCTCACCTTGGAAGATGCTGCATGCGGGTTCACACCGGTTAAGGTGATCTGGCAACTGTTAATAGTATGCAGAACCCCTTTAAATGATACCTAAAGGATGCAAAGTTTTCTTGCCTGGCAATATGATTTAAAATGTCCATTTTGGTTATCCCTTCTCTAATCCAAAACTCCATTTCCCAATCCTCTTGGTCATTTCTTGTCTTATCGTTCTAGTAAAGAAATAAACACTGCATGGTTAGATGAATGATCAACTGAGTATTAACTGAATTTCTTTGTGGAATTTCATTAAAATTACACTCCTTAGAGCTTAATGTGTTTTGTATGGTTAAGTGTTTGAAGAGTTAGAAGTGAAAAATATCGAGAAGAACCGAGAGGAAATTATTGCCATTTGGCAACAGAATAAGAAAATTATATGTCTTATCAATCAACCAACTTATCAATTAATTAATCACAATCAATGCAAGTAATAATCAAACCTCCTTTTTTGGGAGCAGGTTTTTTAAGTGTTACAGTGATCATATGTCCAGGATTACCTGGCCCAGTCTTAATTTACTCTGTTATTTCCAATAACACAGGTTAGTACGTTGTTGCTAAATAAAATCTTTCATTTTCCAGAAATTCTTCATCAAGAATAGGTATTCTGAACTCATGCTTGGAAAACATTATCACTGCTGCCATAGTAAATGTATACAAAGGCTCACAAGGAAGTAGATGTGAGCATCTGTATACATTATTCACTAAACAAAATTTATTATAAACAAAATCAAGTAATATTGTTTTCATAAGATATATGCTAGTATATGGAAATAGTCTTGTTTTATGCAGTTTATCTTTACAATATTTTTAATCATAGGGACTTTATATTTTTCTCATCTGGCTAAGAAGTAAAATGGAGGGAAAATTAAACTTATTGACAAAACTAACTGTAATTATCAACTCATCTATTTTGCAATAGCAAAAGTCTCTGACTTATAAGAAATATATGAGTATTTTAGAACAATACTTTTTTTCATTAAGTAGAAAGGAGTTTATATGATAGAATTAAAGTTTTTCTAGAACATATTAAAAGCTAAAGTAGTAATTATTTAGAGCTTTCCTGGTGGCTCAGATGGTAAAGAATCTGCCTGCAATGCAGGAGACATGGATTCAATCCCTGGATTGGCAAGATTCCCTGGAGAAGGGAATGGCTACCCCCTCCAGTATAAAATAATCATTTGGCATGTATGTTGGAAAAATTATTTAGTTGCATATAATGAAATGTATGTATGTTTGATAATTATTAGACAAACACAGTCATCCCAAATATCAAAGACATGACACTAAGAATTAAATCTTGAGTTACCAGGGGAAATTAAGACAATTTTGGAAGCAATCTGATCATAACCAGCAGAGGGCAGTAGAATATATCTTAAAGCAACTACAATGCAAAAACAATAAAAACACACACACACAGACACAGACACACACAAACAAAAAACAGTATTTTGTTCCTCAAGTTTTCCTTTAGAGTTATGGCAACTATGTATCTACTTAATTTTTGTTGTTTTCAATAAAGATGATTAGGTATCCACCAAAGAAGTATTAGAGCTAATAAATGAATTCAGCAAGGTCATAAAATAAAGATTAAAATACAGAAATCTGTTGCTTTTCTATTATTCACTAATCATGAGTTAACAGAGAAAGCAAAAAAAAAATTCTGTTTAAAATTGCCTTAAAAAGAATAAAACACCTAGAATACACTTAACCAAGGATGTGAAAGACTTATGTCCTTAAAACTATAAAACACTGATAAAGGAAACTGAAAATGTTTAGAAAAGGAAAGATCCTCTGTATCCTTGGGTTGGAAGAATTAATATTGTTAAAATGTCCATACTATTCAAGGCAATCTACAGATTTAATGCAATCCCTATGAAATATCCATGGCATTTTACATAGAACTAGAAAAAAAAATATTAAAATTTGTACTGAAGCACAAAAGACCATGACTTTCCAAATCAATCTGAGAGAAAAATAACAAAGCTAGAGTGACCATGATCCCTGACTTCAGAATATACACAAAGCTACAGTAATCAAAACAGTGGGGTTCAGTTCAGTTCAGTCGCTCAGTCATGTCCAACTCTTTGCGACCCCATGAATCGCAGCACGCCAGGCCTCCCTGTCCATCACCAACTCCCGGAGTTCAATCAGACTCACGTCCATCGAGTCAGTGATGCCATCCAGCCATCTCATCTTCAGTCGTCCCCTTCTCCTCCTGCCCCCAATCCCTCCCAGCATCAGAGTCTTTTCCAAAAACAGTGTGGTACTGGGCACAAAGACAGATACATAGATAAATGTAACAGAACAGAAAGCCAAAAATAAACCCACATACTTCAAGTCAATTAATCTATGACAAAGGAGGCAAGAGTATACAGTGGAGGAAAAACAGTATCTTCAATAAGTGGTGCTGAGAAACCTGGACATCTACATGTTAATGAATGAGATTAGAACAGTTCCTCATACCACATACAAAACTAAACTCAAAATGGATTAAAAACTTAAATGTAAGACATCAAATCATAAAACTCCTAGAAGAGAACAAACGCAGAACACTCCCTGACCTAAATCATAGAAATATATATTTTTTGGATGTCTCCTAAAGCAAAAGAAACAAAAGCAAAAATAAACAAATGGGACTTAACTGAGCTTAAAAGCTTTTGCATAGCAAAGGAAACCTACTAATTGGGAGAAAATATTTACAAATAATATGACTGACAATGGGTTAATATCCTTGATTAGAATATAAATTATATAATCAGATCACACAACTCAGTATCAAAAAGTACAAACAGCCCAATTAAAAACATGCAGATGACCTAAATAGAATTTTTACTTACAATTTTTATAATACTTACAGATGGCTAACAGTGTTCAACATCACTAATCATAAGAGAAATGCAAATCAAAAGTACAATGAGATATTACCTCCTACCTGTCAGAATGGCTATTATCAAAATATCTACAAATAAAAAATGTTGGTGAGGATGTGGAAAGAAGGGAACTGTTGTCCACTGTTGGTGGGAATGTAAACTGGCACAACCACTGTGGAAAAGAGCATGAAGGTTTCGCAAAAAACTAAAACTAGAACTACCATCTGATCAGATCAGATCAGATCAGTCACTCAGTCGTGTCCAACTCTTTGCGACCCCATGAATCGCAGCACGCCAGGCCTCCCTGTCCATCACCAACTCCCGGAGTTCACTCAGACTCACGTCCATCGAGTCAGTGATGCCATCCAGCCATCTCATCCTCTGTCGTCCCCTTCTCCTCCTGCCCCCAATCCCTCCCAGCATCAGTCTTTTCCAATGAGTCAACTCTTCGCATGAGGTGGCCAAAGTACTGGAGTTTCAGCTTCAGCATCATTCCTTCCAAAGAAATCCCAGGGCTGATCTCCTTCAGAATGGACTGGTTGGATCTCCTTGCAGTCCAAGGGACTCTCAAGAGCCTTCTCCAACACCACAGTTCAAAAGCATCAATTCTTCGGTGCTCAGCCTTCTTCACAGTCCAACTCTCACATCCATACATGACCACAGAAAAAACCATAGCCTTGACTAGACGAACCTTTGTTGGCAAAGTAATGTCTCTGCTTTTGAATATGCTATCTAGGTTGGTCATAACTTTCCTTCCAAGGAGTAAGCATCTTTTAATTTCATGGCTGCAGTCACCATCTGCAGTGATTTTGGAGCCCAGAAAAATAAAGTCTGACATTGTTTCCACTGTTTTCCCCATCTATTTCCCATGAAGTGATGGGACCGGATGCCACAATCTTAGTTTTCTGAATGTTGAACTTTAAGCCAACTTTTTCACTCTCCTCTTTTACTTTCATCAAGAGGCTTTTTAGTTCCTCTTCATTTTCTGCCATAAGGGTGGTGTCATCTGCATATCTGAGGTTATTGATATTTCTTCCTGCAATCTTGATTCCAGCTTGTGCTTCTTCCAGTCCAGCGTTTCTCATGACGTACTCTGCATATAAGTTAAATAAACAGGGTGACAATATACAGCCTTGACTTACTCCTTTTCCTATTTGGAACCAGTCTGTTGTTCCATGTCCAGTTCTAACTGTTGCTTCCTGACCTGCATACAAATTTCTCAAGAGGCAGATAAGATGGTCTGGTATTCCCATGTCTTTCAGAATTTCCCACAGTTTATTGTGATCCACACAGTCAAAGGCTTTGGCATAGTCAATAAAGCAGAAATAGACATTTTTCTGGAACTCTCTTGCTTTTTCCATGATCCAGTAGATGTTGGCAATTTGATCTCTTGTTCCTCTGCCTTTTCTAAAACCAGCTTGAACATCAGGAAGTTCACGGTTCACATATTGCTGAAGCCTGGCTTGGAGAATTTTGAGCATTACTTTACTAGCGTGTGAGATGAGTGCAATTGTGTGGTAGTTTGAGCATTCTTTGGCATTGCCTTTCTTTGGGATTGGAATGAAAACTGACCTTTTCCAGTCCTGTGGCCACTGCTGAGTTTTCCAAATTTGCTGGCATATTGAGTGCAGCACTTTCACAGCATCCTCTTTCAGGATTTGGAATAGCTCAACTGGAATTCTATCACCTCCACTAGCTTTGTTCGTAGTGATGCTTTCTAAAGCCCACTTGACTTCACATTCCAGGATGTCTGGCTCTATGTCAGTGATCACACCATTGTGATTATCTGGGTCGTGAGGCTCTTTTTTGTACAGTTCTTCTGTGTGTTCTTGCCGTCTCTTCTTAATATCTTCTGCTTCTGTTAGGTCCATACCATTTCTGTCCTTTATCGAGCCCATCTTTGCATGAAATGTTCCTTTATGATCCAGCAATTCCACTCCTGGGTATACATCTGGGAAAAAACACTAATTTGAAAAGATACATGCACCCCAATGTTTACAACAGTATTATTTACAATAACCAAGATATGGAAGCAACCAGTTTTCATCAACAGATGAACAGCTAAAGAAGACACGATTATCCAGCCATAATAAACAATGAAATTCTGCCATTTGCAACAATGTGGATGGACCTAGAGAGTATTATGTTTAGTGAAATAAGACCAAGACAAACACAGTATGTTATCACATAATACGTGAAATCAAGAAAATACAAAAAATGAATATATATAACAAAATAGAAATCACACAACAAAAAAGATGGTAGCTTGAAATTGACCACAGCGGGAATATTAACACTACAGAAATCAGTAAGTGCAAATCAAGTCTTAATACTGTTTTATGGGCTGTCTAGACTAGAAATGAGTAAACTAGAGACTTATGGACTGGCTGGCTGTTTGCAAACAAAGTTTTATTGGAATATAATCGCACCCATTCATTTGCATGCTGTCCTTGGCCCAAAAGCTGAAGATATTTATGCTCTGGCCCTTTCCAGAAAAAGTTTGCTTGCTGCCAGTTTCTAAACATAAGTTCTAGATTTAAGAAATTGATGAAGAAAATAAAATGCTAATAACATAGAATGAAGTTCAAATTGTGCTGTTACACTGCAAACAGCACACATACACACAAACAAAATGAACAAAAATAAATCCAATATTCAAAAACTATTATCTGGCTCAACAAAGAAGGTGCTGACCTCATTGACAAAAGTACGTGAAAAGTATCAGCTCTTTCTCCAAGATGCATCCTCACCATCTCTACTGCTGCTGCACTAGTCCAGGTCCTGTCCATGTCTCACCCCAGGGCCTTTTCACTTATTCCCGCATGACAAGTTTGCCTTTTAAAACCTATTTTCAACATAGCAGGTAGAAGAAACTTAAAAAAAAAATCAAAACTACATCCCCATATGAACTCCTTTAGGAATAAAACCCACTTATAATGAAGCCCAAACTCCTTGCCAGATTACACAAGCCCTACATTTTGAAGCCCTGCTCACCCCTCTGATCATACCATATACTACATCAAACTCATTCCTGTCCTCAAGCCTTTGCTCTTGCTTGGCAAGGAAAGTTCTTCTCTAAGACCTTTACCTTCCTAGCTTCTTGAAATTGTATAACATCTTGGAGAAGTCTTTCCATCCACCTGATCTAAACCAGCATCTCCAATAGCTTGGCCCCCTACTCACCCTAGCCCTGTCGTCTATACTGTTTCAGTTGCCTCATGACAGATTTCACTGCCTGAATTATTTTTTTGTTCACTAGTTCATCTTTATTCTACTCTTGTCTTGTTTACCACTCTATCCTGAGACTCTAGAATGTACTAGGCAAATTATGGGTATTTAATAAATATTGGCTGAATGAAGGCATAAACAAATGAACAAGCAAAGGAAAACTTGTGTTACCTGATTCCAAGTTCAAAGCTCTTCCCACCACAGCATGACTTATTGTTTTACAGACAACTCTAAATGTTATTCATTCTTCTTTATATGAAAGCCTTCCATCTCCTAGAATTGTTCCATACATGAGTTTAGATTCCTGTAACCTGGCTTCTGAAAAAAATACATATCATCCTGCTGGCAAAGGTCCATATAGTCAAGGCTATGGTCTTTCCAGTGGTCAGTTCTAAGAGCTGGACCATAAAGAAGGCAGAGTGCCAAAGAATTGATGCCTTTGAACTCTGGTGCTGGAGAAGACTCCTGAAATTCCCTTGGACAGCGAGGTGATCAAACCAGACAATTTTAAAGGAAATCAACCCTAAATACTCATTGGAAGGACTGATGCTGAAGATGAAGCTCCAGTATTTTGGTCACCTGATGCAAACAACTGACTCATTGGAAAAGTCCCTGACGCTGGGAAAGACTGAGGGCCGAAGGAGAAGAGGGTGTCAGAGGATGAGATGGCTATATGGCATCACCAATGCAATGGACATGAACTTGGGCAAACTCCAGGAGATGGTTAGAGACAAGGAGGCCTCGCATGCTGCCGTCCATGGGGTTGCAAAAAGTCAGACATGACTGGGCGACTTAACAACAACCTGGCTTCTGCCCACCTTTCAAATCTGACTTTTGCTAGTGTCCTATGCTCTCCACATACCAGCAATACCAAACTGCTGCACTAATAATTCAGTTTCAGTAGTTCTACAAATTACTAAGACAGCTCTGCAACTTTATGAATCTCTTATTTTGTAAATGATGCTCTTTCTACCTAGACAGCTCTGGCCCGTCTTATTTCTAGGGCAAATTCCTTCGCAATCTTTAAAACTATCAGTCTTTAAAACCTTCTACTATTGCCTTTCTACAGCCTCCAAATCCAAGAATGTCACTCTGATCTCAGAATAGAATCTAAATCCCCTGCCATGCCCCACAGGCAGATCTATGATCCAGATCTTGCTGACTTTCCAATGTCCAGTGTAATACCACACCACTCATTCTTTCTATCACCACACAGCAGCCCCTCTGCCCTCTTCTGAGCCCTAGGGTCCGTGCATGTGCTATTTCAAGTGCTCCAAACACCACTACTCTCTTCCCGCAAAAAAAAACAAAAACAAAAACATGATCTCCTATACACATTTTATATATTTTAAAATATTCCTCTATTTATTGATTTATTTTTTCAGATTATAGCAATGTAACATTTTATTTCTTTGTTCTTTTGGAGAGCCCATAATCATGATCTCAAAGCCCAATCTAACCAATGCCTGTGGTCGGTGCTCAGATAGTTGGTTATATTTGTGCAGGAAAAATAAAGTGATCATTAAGAGTACAGAGAGTCAGCATCTCTGGGATTTTAACCCTAACAATCCCTTGAGCAGTTTATTTCACCCCTCTGTACCTTGGTTTCTTCATCAGGAAAACACAAAAGTTTTATCGAACTCATAGGTTTCTAGGTTTGGGCTAAATGGTTCAAGACATGGGTAGTACTTAATGCTGAGCTGGAACACATGGCACTTGGTAAACACCAGCTATTTCCATTCTTACTGTCAATACACAAATGAGGATAACTTCCTCTGGCCTATTGCTTGTTTGCTCACATCCTCTCATACTGGCTACTCACAGGGTTGGAATGCAGCACGGTGAAGAACTCTGGGCTGATGAGGAACTTCACGGGGGGAGACTGTAACAGCAACGTGAGCCTGGATCTGGAGGTAGAGTGGGGCAGGACGCTCTCCCGTCGGAAATCTAGATGGGGCAGACCACAAAGGCGTTCAGAGAAAGCTTTGCACCTGGAAACATACTTATTTACTTGCATCTGTATTTTTAAAGAACACCTATATCATTTACTATTATTTTAATCCTCAAGATATTTTTTTTGTATCTGTAAATTCATGTGTAAAACCCAACTGCTCTTCATCACACTAAAATGGAGCTCAGTAATGTTCATAGTCATTATTAACATTTTAATGCATCCCGAGATGCAGGTTGCATCTCAGGTGATCGGATTCTTTTCTTTATTCACTACTGCACAGATCCAGAGATTTAAAGTAATTTATATTCATTTGGTTTTGTGATTCTTAGTACTAAATAAAAAGTCAAAAATTAATAGAGGTGTCTGGTGAATTTGACTTTTTGAATTGGATTACTAGATCTTAATGAAGATCAGAAATCCTTTTAAAGAAAGCCTCATTTCTTGGAAACCCTTATTTGTTTTCTACTTTTGTAAGATTACAAAACACACCAACCCGCAGGCTCTTACCTGCACTGGCTTGGTGAAAGTCGGCTTCCTCCCCGGCCCCATCAATAGCATTGCTATTTTCCTCAGGCCTCTCGTTGGTCATGGTTCTGCGGATACTCTGGTATCTAAAATCAGGAGCCTAGAGTTAGATCACAGCAGCCTCGAAAACATGGGGCTCACCGCTGCCCCAGAACTCAGACGTTTTCACCATCTCCCCAGCCTGGGCCATTTCCTCCCCCAAACTCACCCCTCTACCTTCTGGGCCATCTGTTAAGTAAACCATTGAATTTAATGTCTTCTGTTCAAAGTTTGTAGAACATTTTCCTAACGAATTAATAAAACTTTTTTATTTTAAATTGTGGCCTTTAATCAAAGAAAACTAAATTCCCATATTGTTAAGAACAACTTTTGTTCCATAGCAATTCATTTTTGAAAAAGAAGGACAGATTTTAAAAGCTTAGGCAAATAATAAAGATGCATCACAAATGAAGATTCTAGATATTTAAAAAGCTATTTGGCTTCAAATGACAAATATATATGCTCCGTTGTACTAAAAATCAATGCCTTGGGTTGATCATTACTTATTTCCTCTCTATAGTTTCCAAGCTAGCTGTGGATGTGTGCACTTAATACTTTTCAACCAAGAGACAGACAGTCAATGAAGTCTATGTATCAAGAGAGGCCACAGCTCCGCCTTAATGACAGGACACCCAAAGATGAAAGAGGCAACCGCGTTTTCCATTTCGCACATGTAAAAATTAGCCCAACCACAAAACTGCCCATCCTCACCGCCGGTTCAGCTGCTCCATCTGCTGTATGGAGTTGGACCTCTGCAGCACCTGCGGGGCAGGGGGAGCTGTGGGCCGCTGCCACGTCGTGGTTCTGTTTACATGATCCACGTAGAAGATCCTGCCGTGGCTGTCAATGCGCGCCTCCCAGTCTAAACAGCAGTAATGCATGGAGAGGGATTAGGAGGAGCAACTGAAGCATTGATGTGGCTCATTAAGCAGCACGTGTTTATCTCTCTGACATGCTATAATTTGGGGCTAATAACATATACCTGGCTGCATAATCCAGCAACCCCCCCACCCCTAGTCCACACCAGAATGTGTTTCACCAGTCAGTAAACAGCTCCTGAGTGCAAAACCAACCCCTTAAAAAATTCCTGATCATGGGGGGGTCCCCCTCAAACTGCCTCCAATGCTCATCCTTTACATATAAGTACCAGCATTTAAAAAATACTAGTTGTTATCATAATGTTTTAGATATTCACATCCAAATTGGTATTGATGTTTATTTTCACCAAAAAAAAGTGATTTTTCTGTTTTTTCCCTAACTTGGAAGAAAGATTCATAGCTGGAAATTTCCACACGCACATTTATACACAATTTTAATAGATGTAGTCTTCAGAAGAAATTGCTATCCTAGTTATCAAACAGTATCATTATCTATGAATTTCCATTTGTACTTTCCCAAAGAGGAATAAATTTCCAGAGCAAGGTTAATGACTTGTTTCCAACCTCAAATAAATACCATGTTTTAAAAGATTGTTTAATTTTATGTCTAAGCAATCCCATTAAATGTATTAGTCTTTGTTAATAAACATATAAGAGCACATTCAATAAACACAGCAACCAGACTGATCTTCAGGGCCAGACACCCTACCTCTGTGAATTCTCTAAGAGGTCATTTCCCTATTAAAATAAGCAGATCATGAGGTGATCTTTACAAAAGGCAACATTTTTAAGTTGACTGCAGTTGGGAAGGGTAATTTATATAGGAATATATGAAAACAGCAGAGATCTATTCTTTAACCAGGAAAGTTCTTTTTATAATGCTATTTCTACGGCAAATATGTTTTGAAATTAATAAACACCTTTCTCTTGAACAGCTCTGTTAATATCAAAACGCTCCATGTGATCACATAGTTTATCAACAGAAAACATGGGTCTAAAACTAGGGACCAAGGGGAAAGTATGCTTGCTCCTGACCAGCTATGGCATTTACTCTGTAGGTGAGTGGAACGTGCATTCCAACAAAGTCTTTAGGATTGCAGAGACTGGCATGGTGGACCAGCCAGCACCAGAAGACCACTGAGGGCTGCCTCAGCTGGAATTGGAAAGATTTCCTTTTGTTGCTCTCAGCCTGTCATAACTTATGATATATGGCAAGGGAAAGAAAACTTGGGCTGAGGAAAAGCAGAACACTAGACAAAAAACAACTCCATGTCGTTCGTGCTCCAAGGTGACACAGACTCATGACGAAGCAGGCTGCCAAACCTGAATTATCTGGGGACAGCTACAATCTCATCAGTAGGACAGTTGCAAAAGACCGCGTGCTCAGCCTGCCATATGCGGTCAAAGGGTAAGGACATAAAAGCACGTTCAGGAACCATTTTTCAAACCCTTTGATCCATTCCATTGTTTTGCTCTGCTCTTCACATAGTTTCCCAGCTCCAAGATTCTGAGAACAAGTATTCCCACTGCATTCCTCTCTCATCAGAGCCAGGATGATTCAAGCACATGCTGTACGTCAAATCAAACGCACATGGAAACAAATGGCCATTCCTTCCCCCCAAGAATGTTTACATTCGCTTCCAATTTTTTAAAAATGTAGAATAGGTCAATTAGGAATAAAAACAGAATAGAAACCAACTAAAGGAAGCAGAGAGAGAGAGAGAAATATGCTGCCAAGCTCCCAAGACGAGGTTGTAACTAAAATCTGGCTCCAAGTTTTCTGGCATTTGAGTCAGAAAAGAAAACACACTGTTGCATACTTTCCATTTTCTGACAAAAGAAAATAAAAAATTAACTTCAAAGGTGGAACTTTTCCCTTGAATAAACTACATAAGAATTTACCCCATGAAACATGACCTGTATGAGGCCCATATGGATAGCAAAATGGAGGGGAATGGCTTTGAGGGAAAGGGGTGATCTCCAAATATATTCACCACTGTACCTTGCACACAGCATGTAACAAATGAACAAATAATTTAAATAAAGTATAGCTATAAAAAAGAATGAATTTTTTTTTTTTTTTTTTAAGAATGAATCTTGTATTCACTTTCCACAAAGGCCAGGAATAACCTTAATTTGTATTTCAGTAAAGATATTTCTATACAAAGGGAAGAAGGACTCTGTGGGAGAGGGCGAGGGTGGGATGATTTGGGAGAATGGCATTGAAACATGTATATTATCATATGTGAAACAGATCACTAGTCCAGGTTCGACACATGAGACACGGTGTTCGAGGCTGGTGCACTGGGACCACCCAGAGGGATGGGATGGGGAGGCAGGTGGGAGGGGGGTTCAGGATGGGGAACACATGTACACCCATGGAGGATTCATGTCAATGTATGGCAAAACCACTACAATATTGTAATGTAATTAGCCTCCAATTAAAATAAATAAATTTATTTAAAAAAAGAAAACAACTTCAAAAAATTTGCTTTCTTAGAATATGGGATGCTGGATGTACATTATGACTCTCCCTATCAAATATCGTATATTTACATTGAAGTTCTTACCTAAATCCCCATAAAGAGAAATGCTATTTTACTGGTCTTAAGTGGACTCTTGGCATTGAATTGGGAAAGACTGTTATGCTATTGGCATATTCGTGAACTAGACATCCACGCTTACCCAAGTAGTCGATACCCTTCCATCCAGGCAAAGACAGCAGAGGTGCCTATAGAAAGGTCAGTCCTCTATCATTATATATCAAAATTACTTTTCAGGAGGCAGGGGTATGTTGCTTTAACATACGTTTTCACATGAGGCCTGGTTTGTTCTTGGTTAAGAAAGCAAATTAGAACACGTCTGACATAAGTTTCATTCACAGCTAATACTAAAATCAGACAGGCAGGGTTAGAAGACTGGGATCTTAGCATTTACTTCCTTGTCTTGCCACAATGTAAACTGGGGTATATAATCAGTATGCTGTGTGTGTTTGTGTGTGCACACGCATGTGTTGAACTAGATTAGTAAATAGAAAGCCTGTAACTAGCCATGGCTTTGTCACACTTTTGCTACGTGATGTTCAACAAATTACTACACCTCTATGGACCACAGTTTCTTTTCCTGAAAAATTAGAGGACAGAAGTAAGCATTGCTAAGGTCCCTTTCATACTAAAATAACATGAGTCGGCAAATGACATGCATTTTACTACATTAGGTTCAGTAAGGACCTAGCACCATCTTATGTCTGGGCCAGAATTTCCAATATAAATTCTAAATCCATTCATACTTTTTGTCCAGAGGCTCTGGGGTCCTGAAAACCATCCACTAACTGCACTTCGGTCACTGCAACTCCAATATTATCTTTTGTGTATTTTGGTCTTCCACATAAGACTTCATTTCCATAAAGAGCTTCATGGCAATAAAAAGGTTTGAAAACTATTATGTAGAGAAATGTATCTCAAGGTATGAGGCTCTGAAAGTATGTATCAGAATCACTGTGAGGATTGATGTAAATGCAGATTCCCAGGAATTATCCTAGCTCTTCAGAATCAGACTATCTGAAGCCAGCATTCAGTTATCTACATTTTTAATAACCTTCCCAGGTGGTTCCTAAGCACACTAAAATTTAAGGAACACCCAAACAAATTAATAAAAACTTTAAAATGTAGCTAATTCACTGTACAAACCCACGGAGCTAATGCTGGACTTCTCAGAGGTCATGAAGTACAGGCTCACAAGAAACGAAATTTCAGTCTAAATACTCCAAACTGAAATCCAGGAGCAATGGGATACTTAGATACCCTGAAATTCAAATATATTAATAATATCCCCCTTTAAATAGCTGGACAATAAGGGGAAGTTGCAGAATTAGAAAGCGTCAAAATCTGCACCAAGCCACTGTCACAGTGTCTACCTCAGAGGCAGGAAGGTAGAGCAGGTGAGGTCTTAGACAGTTTCAACTTTTGGAATCAGCCCATATGGGCACGGAGCAGGGGGCAACCGTAAGGCCCCTCTTCATCTCATCATTCTTCTTCTTCACTCCTTTCACACTAGACTTTGGTCTCCACTGGACCACCCAGGTGATCAGACGAAGACGTGAACACATCTCAGTGAATGCTTTTAGGCTGGGAAGAATCAACGTCTAGACAGAATGAGTCACATCTCAGGGAAGCCAGTACCGAACTGTCTACATGAATCAAAGTGGTGAGAGGACCGTGAGCGGGGCCTGACTTCATTATAACTGGATTTAGGAAAATGAAACACCTGAGGGTTGTGAAGTAAACTTACAAGCTCACTATAAAAATGATAATAATCATGGTATCCTCACCAAAATGGTGAGATGACGAAGTTAAAATGAACTAAAGGTACTTTTAAGGAAATAATTAAGCTTTGTAATAGATGCTACAAATTTTTCCTTATTGAAACAATCAAGGAATTATGATACCATTTGTATAAAGTACAAAAGTAAGTTAAACTTGTCTATGCTTTTGGGAGTCAAGACAGTAGGTGCCCCAACCCTTTGGCAGTGCGAGTTAGAGACTGCAAGGGGGCACAAGGAACAAGTGATGTGGTGCCGGCGGCCCAAGTGGGCTCAGGTTGTGGGAATTTAGCAGGTGGAATGGGCTCTTTTCTGCGTGCATGTTATGTTCGAATAAAAAGTTTAAAAAAATTAAAAATCTCAAATCTCTTAATATTCAGTTTTTAAGGAAGAAGCTTTTCAGATTAAAAGCATGAATTTTTTTTCTCGAAAATAACTTTAAGGTTCTAGAGACTGAGCCCCTAACTTTAAACAGAGTAGAAATTCTATAAGATTAATTGTACTTTTCACATTCAGTGCCTTCTTTTAAACCTTTATTTCAAAGGATGTTCTAATAACAAAAGTGCACAATCACACAAAAAAATGGTAACCATTCCCCTGTGTCTCTCCAGGGCTACCCCATTTGAACCCACCATATAAGTAATACACTAATCTAGATTCTATAAGAGTCCACTGTTCATCAGTGAATTATTCATCCCTATTCCTACCCTTTTGGGGGAAAAATGTTTTTCAACAGCTTCCTATTGTCTCCAGTGCAGCCATGGGTTAAGTCACAATTATACTGGAGGCAATAAGAAAAAAATAAAATAGCTTTTCAGAAGGGGCTGAGCTGACCATTCTTTTTTTCTCACTCATCTTAATGCTAAAAAGACCAAGATTCGTCATGCTGATAACACTGAGTGGGCTTCAGCCCTGAATGGCCTCCAGCTGCCAGCCTATCAATCATCTCAGAAAAAGATACAGCAGATTCTTAAGGCACTCAGTACATATTCAACTCAACCAGCTTCCCTGCAAAGCTCTCCAAGAGTGCCATGCCTGGTTCTTTTAAGAACCAGAGCTTTCTTATTTTGTATGGCTCACTGGAATGTCTCTCAACCAGTTGGGGTTATATAGCCTGTAAGGTCACAGCACAGGGTCCATGGCCTAAAGCAAAATAAGAGTTTAAGAACCACTCAGTAGATCATTATTACAGCCGAGGCAGTCTGTACTAAGTCCAAATCTACTCCCTGATCCTGAGATGGGAGGAAGAAGGCTGGAAGAAGCAAACACAGCAGGAAACCTGCGCTACATAAAATGAGAGCAAACAGATGTTCGGAGACTAAGTTATAACCCTGACATACAGATGACCACACAGTCAGCTTTAAGACTGAAGAAGCATGGCAAGGACATCTCTGTATCCCCTTAATTGAGTCTGCAAATCTTCAGAGAGAAGCAAGCTTTATTGGATGGTCTCCTCACTGTATGTTAGTACACACATATTTTTAAGGCAAATATAAGCTAAAATAGCAACAATAATAATAAGGAAGAAGAAAAAAAGAGTCAAGAATGGGGGGATCATGCTTCAGGACCCCGTCCTGCAGGTGTGGGGATGACATACACAGAGGAAAAAACGCTTCTGAATCCAACACAGATGCTTAACAGACCAAACCCATCTGCACCAAAAGATGGTTGCTAATACTGTCACCATCACCGCTTTTCTTCTGTGTGAGGGGCCTCCCAGGAAAGGTTCTGCTAAGTAACTTTAACCTGGAAAGAAAAGAAAGCTAAGCATCTTTTCAGTCTTCCTAGCTCTGCCCTCAAAACACAACATAAAGTTTCAGAGCAGTACCCAAACTCTCTAATTTCAGGTGTTGCCTGGGCCTAATACCAAAATATGTCACCACTTTGCCACTAACCAAGCTTTCAGAATTTACTTTCATCTACCTATACAGTAGTCCTTATCATTATAATCTTAAATCATAGAGGAGAAAAAAATATTTGAGACTGTGTCTCAACTTCTGTGTGTGTTAGCTGCTCAGTTGCGTTTGACTCTTCCAACCCATGGACAGGGGCTCGCCAGGCTCCTCTGTCCATAGAATTCTCCAGGCAAGAATATTGGAATGGGTTGCTATTCCCTTCTCCAGGGGATCTTCCTGACCCAGGGATCAAACCCGGGTCTTCTGCATTGCAGGCAGATTTTTTACACTCTGAACCACCAGGGAAGCCCATCTCAATTTTTATTAGTATGAAATCTTAAGTTACTTATCTGGGTTTTGCTTTCTCCATCTGTAAAGAATCAGGTCAGTTGAAGTCTACCCATTGATCTATAAGTTACAGATAAGACTTTCTTGACCTACTTCACAAAATTGTTACAAAGAATTTTTTTTAAAAACATTTAAGATGCATTGTAAACTGTAAAGCACTACATAAGTTTTAGGTATTACAATGCATGCATGCATTCTAAGTTGCTTCAGTCATGACCAACTCTCTGTGACCCACCAGGTTTCTCTGCCTGTGGGGATTCTCCAGGCAAGAATATTGGAGTGGGTTGACATGTCCTCCTCTGGGATCTTCCCAACCCAGAGATCGAACCCATATGTCTCTTACATCTCCTACATTAGCAGGCAAGTTCTTTACCACTAGCGCCACCTGGGAAATCCCCAGGTACTATAATAAGTAATGTTAAAAGTATAACCCTAACCTTAAAATATCCTACCAGGTCATTTAAGAGACTGACCAACTGCACACTCCAAGTGGACCCCCTTAGCTGAGGCTCCCATGAGACAATGTGTGAATGCAGAATGCCATAGCTCTAAGTTAGAAGCATGGCCAGAGACTGCTAGCAGCAGAGCTGCCCAGTGAGGAAAGGAAGGCAGAGAACTGGCCAGGACAGGACAAATAACACAGGCAACCAAGTGATTAAATAAACTGTCAATAGATGAGACAGACTGGGAATAGGAGAGAGCAAAAGCAGTGTGGGGACGGAGTTTGAACAGTAATCAGGTATGCTCAGACATAATCTATAACTGATTCATGATAGTTTAAAACCCTAAATTTGCAAGTTAATAATACATAAGAAGGAACAACTCAAGAATTTTCCTCCTGTTCATCAGTTACTCATTAAATTGGATATACTACTAAGGTGCATTTCTCATTTTGGATATATTAAGTTATTAAAATGAACAACCAACTGTTAATTTCTTTAAATCCTAAAATTTTAGTATTACATCTGTGTAATGCAAATACCAGTATTGAAACAAATGCATGGAAACAGCACAAAGAGCGGATGTAATTTCAGCAGGAAAGTACCCGTCTCTCTTAAATACAATTTAGAGACCAAATTATGAGTCCAACAGAATTCAGATGTAGCCAGGAGTCTACAGCCACACCGCCCTGAATGCACCCGATCTCCTCAGAGGCAGCCAGGAGGGCGCCATTTATCCATACACTGACGCAACGCCATGCCTCATGTCCAGGTGCCTGAAACTCCAATTACTTATTATTAATCCACATACGCATGTAAGCAAGCTCTCCCACAATTCTCTCCTGATGTTTCTAATTCAACTTTATCCAATTATATCTATATATCACCCAGGAATATTTTTCTTTTTCTGCCCCTAATGTTTTCTGCAAGGGTAAGTAATAAGGAAGTTTCCCTCTCCCACCTCCAACCTGCTTAAGACGACCCAATGGCTAATTAATCTCTTGGCTTACTTTTTAAAGCTGCTTAAAATATATGTTTCCTATGAATAATCACCCTCAGTTACCCAAATATATGAACAAGGGGAGGATTTGTGCACAACAGTATTTCCAAATGATTAATTTAATATTTCTACAAATTGCTCATAGCACCTTTCAGCTCTTTTGTCAGAATTCGCCCAAACTAACCACTCAGCATTTTAGCCTTTTAAATGCATACTCTCTCTCCCCTCTTATGTCCTACCATTTTTAAAACACAGAGGGCCAAAAGGATCAGCTTCTTGCCATGATCATATATAAGAAAGTGAACAGAGAGGTGAATCAGAACGAAAAGCAATAAGGCAGAAAGATGTATTTTCCAGTATGTTCTTAAATGCAGTATTTACTATTATTAATATCATTGTTTACCAAAATGCTTTGCTCTCACAGAATAATATTGCTTTAAGGGATTATAGAAACTTAAATAGAGTTTAAATTACATCCAGCCGATGATTGGCCATGGGCATCACTCAGCTCTCTGAATTTAGGCTGCATAACTTTCCTAGCATCCCTAGTCCTCACCCATGTCTCCTTTAAGTGCTATGTGTTTCTTGAAAGTGAAGGAAATGAAATATCTTTCAAATCCCCAGATAATCATCATACTCCCCAAAAAATAGTAACTTCTGAAATTAATAACACTTCTCTGGATATCCCTAAGAGAAAAAACAGGACCTTGTACTTAATAACTTAAAATGTTACAAATAAATAAAAAACAGTATAATACATGGAGCTAAAGCTTTTCTAATAGATTCTACCTATTTGTTACAATCTCTATATGTGTAATAATTGAAATATTTGTGTAATAATTAATTACACAATAATTGAATATTTGTGTAATAATTGAAAATTCATGCCATCATTAGGCAAATTTAAAGTTTTTCTATTGTATACCCAGTTGTCCATAACACCTGGATTTCTTTCCCTTTATTTACTCTCCCCAGCTGCCCTTTCATCTGGTGGAACAGTGCCAGCCGGGAGACGACAGCTAAGCACTTTCCAGACTGTATCTGCTCGGTCCAGTGGCAGCTGCCAGCTCCCTTCTTCTGGGGTCCTGGGCATCTATCCTTTAAGTCCCGTGGGTCCTATCACCCTTGAACCCTTTGGTCAAGGTAAGCCCTTTAGTTAGCAGTTCCTCACTTGGTGGGAGAGCCTCGTCCACCCTCTGGTACCGGCTAACATCCTGGCGAACTGAAGGCAGCGATCGCAGTGGCTGGTGGCCGTTGGATTGACAACCTAGGATTAAAGGTAAACAGTTACCTAGGTATTGTTTTCCCCTTCAGTGTCAAAACAGCCCTTGTAAAACAAAACAAAAAAAACTTTACATAAATCCTGGGGCCAACCACATCTCCCATCCCTCCCCTCCTCTGCCTGTTCCCACGCTGGCCTCGGTCCTAGTCATGCACCAAAGCTTTATGGTCACACAGTGACCTCAAGACAATGAATGGAGAAAGAAAATATGGAGGAAGAAAAAAAGAGATACTTTAGGTAGCAAATAAATTACGGAATAAGAAAATCATTTCTATTTCTGAGTCTATGCTATTTAGGCATATGAAATTATCCTCGGACTTTTTGATGCATCTATAACAGAACAGTTTGAAGGAATCATTCTACCAATCCACATTCACTGAGACAGAAAGCAAATTTTACATGTAAGCTTGCATCCTCAGACACTCAAACAGCATATTTCCAAGTGTCAGAACACATCACCTAACTTAGTAGACATTTCTTATACTGCAGAAGGCAAAAAATGACTTTTGACGCAAAGCACACACGAACCTTCTGTTTTGAAGCTTCGTGCAATAAGGAGCGACTTAAGATGTTCCAGAAAACCTCACAGATAATACTGGTAGATGCTGCCAGCCTGTCTGGCTTTGTATCTACACACCTGGAAATTCCTTATTAAAAGCTTCTTCACACTGCCCAGATGAGAGGACCGAGCCCTGGGCACATGAATGCCACGGTGCACAGCATGCACATGTGCAGTTTGCTCCTGTTTATCTGCCCTTAGGCACTCCAGGCCTCCAGGGCTGTATGGACCACAGGCTCCCCCACCCAACAGGCCACTTTCCTAGGGAAAGCAGGTGCCCACATTGATACAGAGCCTTGAAGTCCATTATTTGACAGCCCTCTTATTTCAGCAGTAGAAGAGCCATTAAAAAAAAAAAAAAAAAAAAGCTGTTGAACCCAAAGGTGAAGAATTCAGCTAATATTTGACCTGCAGCATAATTTACATTGAGGGACAACCCTCTGAGCAGGTATCCCTGAGACACAGGCCACATTGTCTTCTACATCCTACCTCCAATCGCGCCTTCCTCCTGGGCGGTGGCCCCTTCACAAGCCCCTGTGGTATCCCGAGCAGCACCCTCTTCTTGGGGCTGGCTCTCAGCAGCAGCAGCAGCTCCCTCCAGGCTCCCCCTCCGCTGCCAGACCTCCCCCACCTCCTCCTGGTCAGGTACAGTGGTTGATTCTGACCCTGGCCCTTCCTCCTCTCCACTGGGCACCTGCACCACAGGTAAGGAACCAGGAGTGCATATGGAATCCTGGGACCCTTCAGCAGGGCCACTGCTGGCGGGCTCTGCTGCACAGGCTCCATCTTCCTCCTCCTGAGAAGAAAAGGCTGGAGTTTCAGGAAACCGTGCGCTCTCAAGAGATGAGCACCGTGTCTCCACCGAGGAGAGCTGCGTGGTAACACTCTCATTGCAGGAGCTGTCGGCCCCTTCCAGGTCACTCTCTCCCTCAGGCCTGGTGCTGGCCTCGCTCACACTCTCTGTCCTGGCAGGGTCGCTGGGCTCTGTTTCTGAGGACACCTGGGAAGGCTCAGACCCCTGATCAAGGGACTCTGTCTCACTGACAGCTCTTCGGCTCCCCCCGGACGTGTCAGAAGTGCCCGTGTCAGCTCCACTTGTGGGCTGATCCACCTCCTGAGAGCCACACAATTCAGTGCTGCCCTGGTCCACACTTGGTTGAGATTCTGGGCCATTCTCGCTTTCATCTGGGATCAGGCCTGTGGGTAAAGAGGTCTCTGCAAGCTCTGGAAGATTTCCTGGCTTATCCTCAAAGGAAGCAGCTTCATTAATGGAGGCTTCCTCAGTCTCCACTGGGTTGTCTTCTGGCTTTGTCTGAGATGCCAGGCTCCCATCATCAGTTCTTGATGCCCTGCTAAACATGATCAACCCTCCTTCCTCCTCCAAGGAGGATGGATAGCCCAGGTCTTGCTGGAACTCGTGGTCTTCCTCATCTGAGTCAATATGAAGCATTGCATTGAGTCTTGTGTCAGTGGGAAAACTACTCCTTAGCTTTGGAGAGGCTCCCACGGACCTCTCCGAGCAAGTAGCTGCACCTGACCTAGAATGGCCATTGTGTTCAATAGCATCTAAATAATCATTGAGTGAATCCTGACGTCCTCTGGGAGGTGAGGTCCTTGAAGAAGTAGAAGTTAATTCTTCTGTGTCTATTTCCAGAGTAGAACTAGTCCTGAGAGAATGCTTGGGTGTCCCATCAGCACTTTCCTCAGAAACTGGTCCATTGGAACAAACTGGGCTGTCGTGATGGCCCCCTGGCATGTCCTCCTCATCAGAAGGGCTTCCTAGGTCTCCGTTCACAGAACTGACTCCAAGTATTGTGCCAACAGCTTCTGGAGAGGCATCTGAAGGATGAAACAGCATTTATAAAAACAAAGGCATTATTACATATTAACTTTTAATATCCTAATCCTTTGCCACCAATCAGTTCAAAGAATTCAGTCATCCCACTGAGGGCTCTTCACAGCAAGGGTCCCCAACCCCAGGGGCACACACTGGAAAAATCCACACAGCAGAAGGTGAGTGGCAGGCAAGTGAGTGAAGCCTCATCTGCACTTACAGCCTCTCCACATCACTCACATTATGCCTGAGCTCCGCTTCCTGTCAGTTGCGGCATAATAAATGGAATGCAATTGAATTATCACAAAGCCATCCCCCATATCCCTGGTCTGTGGAAAAACTGTCTTCCATGAGACCAGTCCCTGGTGCCAGAAAGGCTGGGGACTGTTTTACAGTTATCACCAACTTGCTAAGATTCACTACTTACTACTAAACAGGTACATATATTGCTGGTCAGCGTAACACATGAGGTTTTACATGTTCACTGCTGCTGAAAATTCCACATCCCAGTTTCCAAACACAGATAAAAACCTAAGTGAGATTTTTTTTTTTTTTAATAAACAGGCTTTCATATCTATTTGGAAAACTTCAGCAGGTAATCATTCGATAGCTATTTTATGTTCAGAACAGGACACAAACAATTCTATTCAAATGTAAATTGACAACAGAAAGTGAAAAGTGAAAGTGAAAGTGAAGTAGCTCAGTCATGTCCGACTCTTTGCGACCCCGTGGACTGTAGCCCACCAGGCTCCTCTATCCATGGGATTCTCCAGGCAAGAATACTGGAGTGGGTTGCCATTTCCTTCTCCAGGGGGATCTTCCTGACCCAGGGATCGAACCCAGGTCTCCTGCATTGCAGGCAGACGCTTTAACCTCTGAGCCACCAAGGAAGCCCAAAACTGACAACAGATTAAGATTCAAATGTAAACTGGCAACAGAGTAAGATTTAACAAGTTCTACCTACAGTGATGTATTTACACAGATATCTCACCTTCATGCACAGAAGATGTGACCTCCACTCTGAACTGGAGGTACCCACTCACATGGTCAGCTGGGAGCCTTCTGCCAAGGTTGTAGCTGAGCATCTGGTCACTGCAAGAATAGAAATGGTTCTTTGATCCTACTACTCTGCTGTCAGGCTTCATCTTCTTCCTACAGGCCACCCCCTAAACCCCACGTATTTCTCTTAAAACTTTCATACTCATGAGAAAGTGAAAAGGCAAGTTAGAGTCAACGTAATATTATTCACTTGTATAAATGAACACTTATAAACCCAAGGATAAAAGGGAACCTTGTCACAAGGAAAATTATTAGTAAATGCAATACAATACAAAATGCAATACAATGTTGCTATGATTTTTTAAAGGGCACTGATTTGTTCTCCTGATCACTGCTAATAGTGATCAGGAACAGGACATTTTAAAAGCCATCAAGGAGCTGGAAAAGGCCTAAAATTTTGAGTGTTTCCTGACTCAAGTGTAAATGAATAGACGGCCTGGTTCCTTAGCATTTAGCATGAGGCAAGACTACTGGAGTGGGTAGCTATTCACTTCTCCAGGGGGGGTCCTCCAGACCCAGGGATTGAACCAGGTCTCCCACATTGCAGGCCAATTTCTTACCAAGGAAGCCCCTCTAAAAAGACAGGCACAGGGAATTCCCTGGTAGTCCAGTGGTTACAACTCCGAGCTTCCACTGAAAGCTCAGCAGGGGTTTGACCCCTGGTTGGGGAACTAAGATATGCCATGTGGTGTGGACAAAAGAAAAGACAGACAGACGTAAGGGTCATCACATGGAGGGCACAGAGCTGCTACATTCTGAAGAACAGGAGTGGGGAGTTAGGAGAGAGCTGTGTGAGAACAGGCCAGGCTCTGATAGCTGCTCTGGCTGTGTGAGGGGCAGAGGGCTGCAGCACCTCCCCTTTCTCATTTGTACAGTAAGGGGCTCGCTCTTGGCCCTAGCTTGGTGGGAGTGACTATCACCGATTCTCTGGGCAACTTGTGAGCGATATTGATGGGATGGTTGGAGAAGCTGGCTGCACCACCTGGTGGGGTCTTGTTGCCATACTGGCAGGTAGACTGGAGGGGCCCACACCACTGGACCTGCCTAGCTTCTGCTCCATCTTAGCTCCAGGCTCAGGCTATTGGCTTCCTTGAGGATGAAATAGTTGATATATTTAAACTCTGTGTTTATTTATCAAAGTCAAATACAATTACATCATTTCCTTGTATGCAAGCAACTTTCATTCTGAATCTGATGCATTCTTAATTAAGGAAAATAATCAGAGGGATAGGACCAAATCACACCATCTCTGCTCTCACACTGCCCTCTAATGGCAACTTTGGGTGGAAAACACAAGGCCTCCACCTAATACTTGAACCAATGTAGAGTTCAGAGCCTCTAGTCCCTATTGATTACTAATCTACACGACTATTTCCCTTGTTCTCTACCTCCTCGGCATAATTTTAAATAGATGTTACCTGTTTAAAAGAACACATGCTAATGTAAAATCCCAGTTCAGCTCTTATGAATTTTTTGGCTTAATACAAAGAATGTCCTAAAACAATAAGATTGTTTCTTTTACTTTTTACTTTTTCTTCCCTATAAATTTTGTAATAAATATTTGATTGATGCTCTTAAAATGCTTTGTTTCCCCCATCTGAGTGCTAACACCCTAATAAGGGCTTTGCATGCATCATTGCCTTCGATCCTCCCTATGAGCCCGGTGGTGGCCCTGTTTTCTAGAAGAGGAAGTTAAGGCCCAGGAAGGATAGGTAACTTGCCCAAGGCCAGACAACAATTAAAGTGACAGAACCAGGATTAGAACACAGATATTTATGACATAGAAGCCCCTGCTCTGTAGGCCCCAGATCATATCTCATTTTATGAGCACTTTCCATAATCCTTGGCTGCTTTAAGTAGCATGGATTTTAATGATATTTACTCATGGCTCATCCCAATGCATTTGACATCACAATGTTTTGTGTACTTAAGCTGGTATTTTAAGAAGATTTTTTCCTGTAAAGGGATGTTTTGGCATTAACTATTAGATGATACAAGTATGTTAACTGCTATTACATTAGAATGTTCTAATAATTCTACAATGACTGCAACCTGCATAACAGAAGTGATGTCTTTTTCCCTGACTGCTTTTTCCTTTCCAGCATTTAGACAGTGCCTGACATGCAGAGATGCTGCCCCTCTGTCCACTAATCCATGAACCCAGCAGCAAACCACCTGAACCTGCTCTCAACAAGGTGGTCCTCATCCATCTCTTTGGACATTCGGTCTTGGAATGATAAAATTTTCCCTTCTTTGCTAAAATCAAATTGACTCTCCTCTCCTCCTCTTTGAACAATAAAAGTAAAGTGTTGGTGCTGATGATGAAGGCTTAAAAAAGTGATGGATTTTAGCTAGGAAGTAAATGATTAGCAGGGATTCTAAGAATGGGATCCATTCTTTTGCTCATTATCATATTCTAATACCCAAAACAGTGTTTAACATTTAGTAGATACTATATGTATACACATCCACATATTTGTTGAATAAATTTAACAAATGAGACTCTTTACTTTGAAAAAAAGATTTTTAATAGGTATTAGTGCTGTTTTTCACCCAAACTGACAAGATACTCAACTCTACAATCCCTAAGAACAGGAAAGACTCCCTATTCAGAAATTCCAAGTCAAGGGGGTTTCATCCTTGCTGAGTGACTGCCAGGGGATTCACCTATTCTTTCTCAGTTTCATCTGACTCATCCTGCCTCTTTCCTGTGATAGATAATTGTGTACCCTATATTATATATTATTATGGTATATAATTATAAAGACTAAGTGCCAAAGAACTCCCACTGCCTGACTGAGACATTTTCTCACTAGTGTAATCAGAGCAAATGACAAAGCATGGGAAAGTGATGTGCTCTTTGGACAGAATGCAAGCCACTTTCTGAAAAAAATGTCACATTCAAACCAATACTCTTGAAATAGGTAATCAGTAAGGAGTTTCAGCTCATCCTATAAAATTTTACCATATGAAACTTCAATTACTTCAGAGAACTGCAGTCTACAAAAAACATAAGTAAAGAAAACTCATTATTTTTCAAGATGTATCAATTACTTGATAGAAAGTAATAATCAGATTAAAAATATATTTAGATGCTAAGAGCAGATATACTAATATGTAGTATCATATTTATTTAATAAAGCAAATCCCTAAGTATCAGGCAATGCTTTTAATATACTTGTGTGGAAATACTTCATAATTCTGGCATATCACAAATTCATGCTGGACTTCCTTCCAGTACACACAGAATCCATGCCAGGCAGTATTATGTGTCCATTCTTTAAAAGACTGAATGAAAGTCAGCAAGTTAACAGGAGATTAAAGCACTATTAAGGCTTTATTTTTCCTTGATCATTCTTATGGGTATACATAAATGAATACTTCTAATATATATATAAATTATATGATTATACGTATGTAAATTAAATTATAAGCATATTATACTTCCAATAGTTAATTCTCACCAATTATAATTTTTCATTTTCCATTAATCCTAAAAATAATTTTTAGAAACTTCCCAAAGCTGAAGCTCCAATACTTTGGCCACCTGATGCTAAAAGCCAACTCATTGGAAAAGACCCTGATGCTGGGAAAGACTGAAGGCAAAGGTATAAGGGGCAACAGAGGATGAGATGGTTAGACAGTATCACTGACTCAATGGACATGAATTTGAGCAAACTCCAGAAGATAGTGGAGGACAGAAGAGCCTGGCATGCTGCAGTCCATGGTGTAGCAAAGAGTTGGACATGACTTAACGACTGAACAACAACAACAAAAGAGTATTACCTCCACTAGGAGCAATATTTGCTATCCTTAAAAATAATTGCAATTTCCCTGTTTTATCAAATTAAATGAGGCTGCTAGAATTTCAGCATAATATTTCTAGTTTATGTGGTCTAGCTCAACCATTGCCTCTAATGGACAGAGAATTAGATTCCATTGATGCTGCTGCTAAGTCGCTTCAGTCGTGTCCGACTCTGTGCGACCTCATAGACAGCAGCCCACCAGACTCCCCCATCCCTGGGATTCTCCAGGCAAGAACACTGGAGTGGGTTGCCATTTCCTTCTCCAATGCATGAAAGTGAAAAGTGAAAGTGAAGTCACTCAGTCGTGTCCGACTCTTAGCGACCCCATGGACTGCAGCCTACCAGGCTCCTCCATCCATGGGATTTTCCAGGCAAGAGTACTGGAGTAGGGTGCCATTGCCTTCTCTGTAGATTCCATTAGAATCTCTTAATTTCAGATGTCGAAGGGGTCTTTGAGATCACCTGGTCTAAAGACTTTATTTTTCAAACAAGGAAACTAATGTCTGAAAAAATCGTGACTTGTCAAAACACTAAGAGGACAGTTAATTAGCTGCAAAGTGCCTACAAATGATCAACCTCTCAGTTAGCTGGATGAATATGCCATCACTGCCAGCCTTAAAGTGTGGCAGAGAAGTCGAGATTCTGGAACAGACTGATCTGCTCAAATCCCAGCTCCACCACTGGCTTGCTAGCCTCAGATTCCTCATCTCTGAAAGAGGTATAACAACACTGTTCACCTCGCAGAGTTGTCGAGATTATAGAAGCAGATGAGTGTAATTTACTTAACTCCTGACATAGACTAGGGCCATACCATCTTTTTTTGTTTACTTTTGTTTACTATTGCTGCTACTACTACCACAGCTACTGTTTATCACTGATACTGCTGACTACCACCACTGTTATCATACATTCATAATGTTCTCCTAAAATGAAAAGGATGCCCCCTAGTGCTACCTCAGAGCAGCTGTGTTATTGAGTTTGCTGATACTTACCGTGTGAAAATATACACACCATTTATAATAAGGATGGAGGCATGTTATGATTTCTCAACTACTTGATTCACAGCTTACAAAAAGCTAACAGAAAGGAGACAGATGTCAAACCACATTTTAAAATTCTCTCAATGAGTAATTTCTAGTTGCCTAAATGAATGTCTTAGAGCTCTAAGTACATGTCTTAGAGCTCCACACCATCTCAGAGTCTAGGCTCTGTTTTAAATGGCCCTAAAATAAGGTGGTTTTGGTATCTTAGGCATAACAAAAATCTCTGGATAAGGTTAATCAGGATTGGGAGGTGTCAATCTGATACTGGCATCCTGTTCTAGGGAGAGGCTGTTATAGCAAGATTTCAATATACTCAAAAATCAACTGAGCACTGTGACATTTCACACTGAAATGCTAATAGTAGGTACATCTTAGGAAAGATAGATAACTCAAAAAAGATACATGAAAATAAAGTTCTTTTTGTCCTGCACATTTTAAGGCATATGCCAGCACTTTCATTTTTAAAAGAAGTATATCACCACTTCTTATCAGTGAGAAAAGCCCTAGGACTTCAAAGTATCATTTCAGTTGCTTCAGCGGAAACTACTTGCAACAGGATCCCTGATTACCCAATGGCTTGCCGCTCCAGTAGCCTCTGGACTGGAATGGTGAGCTTCCCCAGGAAACGCTTAATGATAGGCCGGCTCTTAGCAAACTTGTCTTTAATTTCAATCTCTAAGACATCAGTAAGGAGTGCAAAAAAGGAGTATTTCTGAAAACAAAACATAACACAAGTCAAAAAAGAAATACAAAATTATATATATCATTTTATTAATATACATTACTATAAGAAAAATTAGCATCTCTTAAATTCTAATGACATAGAGAGTCTACATTGCCAGAAAAATCTGCAACAATTGTCAATCTTTTATTCACTCAGAATCATGAACAGTCATAAAGATTAAAAAGCAGCAGTTAGGATCTAGATGACAAAGGAAGCACCTTCAATCATCCAACTCTTCCGGGTTGAATAGTTTGAGGAGATGCTATCAAATATTAAATTATGCACAATACAATTTTAGTGCTCACCACATTTATTGTATTTTAACTCTTTAATATTTAATATCCTGTTATATGGTGGCTTAGAATTAACCAATACTCTGATTAACAGCAAACTTAATTCCTGATCCCATGGTATTTTGAAGTTGCACATCTTCGTCCTTCACTTAGTGGTTAAAATAGAAGCACCTAATGAATATTATGATTTCCCTGGTTTACAGCAAAATAAAACAATGTTCAAATAGAAGTTACTTAATTTAAAAGGCACACAGAGACATTTCTCCTGGGATAGAAAAATAAAAGTATGAGGTTAAGATAAGCTTTGTTGTTTTCAGAATGCCATTGGAAAAAACAGGATATGATATTAATAAGGATATAAAAGAAAAATAACCTGCTTTACTCATTTACAAACACTTTCATATATATTACAAAGATAAAGTGTTCCTTTTTATGATGAGCATCTCAGAAAAAGTGAATGATGGAGCCAGAAATCTAACCTGAACCATTTGTCTCTGTCCCTGGTAGTATCTAGGCAACAACAATGACGTCTGACTAGTGCCAGCCAACTTTACACTCAGGGGTCACTAAGTTTACATAGTCATAACAATTTAATTTCCCCAAAGGGCCATGAAGTTTAGCAATCTGCTTAATGGAAAAAGCACTTGCTTAGAATAAGACAGCAGAGTTTAAGCACTACTTCTGCCCCTGAATAGCTAGTTACATGAACATTTTAAGCTTTTGTTTATTAATCACAAAAAGAGAGGTGAGAATATCATCCCTTACATACCCTTTATCATGCCTGCACTGGTAACATGGCTAAGAACTCTGTAAATATTAAATGTTAGAAAAATAAAGTTATTGCTAGTATCGTTACTATCTCTACTCTTTGCCTTCTAAGTGATCATCATGCAATCATCTAAGCTTCTAATGTGTTAAATTAAGTGGTATTCCTTTAAGAGTTATTCACTATTTGGAGACAGTATTTCAAACCAGGAATAAAAAAATTGACAATATTTAGCCACTAACATAACCATGAAAACTGCCCAAGAGAAACATCTTGCTATGCTGGCAAGCCTCAAACAGCCACAGTTTTTCTCCAGTTGGTTTTGGAACTGTTGAAACTCTCTCTCCAATGAAATACTGTTCAGCATTGTTAGAACATATTATTGTCATTAAACATTTAGGGAGTGATTTAATTAACTGTGCAACTCCCATGCCAATATACGTTTGTCTTAGCTCAGTTGGTAAAGAATCTGCCTGCAATGCAAGAGACCCCGGTTCAATTCCTGGGTCTGGAGAAGGGATAGGCTACCCACCCCAGTATTTGTGGGCTTTCCTTATGGCTCAGCTGGTAAAAGAATCCGCCTGCAATTCAGGAGACCTGGGTTTGATCCCTGGGTTGGGAAGATCCCCTGGAGAAGGGAAAGGCTACCCACTCTAGTATTCTGACCTGGAGAATTCCATGGACTGTATCGTCCATGGGGTCACAAAGAGTCAGACATGACTGAGCGACTTGCACTTTCAGTTTCAGAAACACTCATTGAAACTAGTATGTGAACTGTGTCTTGATTCCCTGAGAGATGGTAGAACTCATGCTCTGCTCGCTAGAAGAGAACCAACATCTCTGTTCAGTCTGTGACAAAAAAATATTTCCAATGGGAAAACCCTGGGCTTGATTTCACTAATATGGCACACTGCAATGACTGGTAGCATATTGCAGCTATGAGAAAGTCTGAAGTACCATCAACACAATCTGCCTTCCCTCAGGATGACAATTCCTCAACTGCCTCGTGTAATTAACCAAAACCTAGAAATCAAAAAAACATTTGCCAAAGCCTGTAGGGAGAGAAATTCCATTAATTTATATTGAGTATGTGCTAGAACAAAATATAAAAATTTTAAATAAAAATGGGATCAATGTTACCGACTTTTCCTTCTGCCTCAGGCTCCCATATGGCTCTGCAAGGCACTGTTACTCTCCTTACAAAATGTTGATACTTTGCCCATCATTAATATTTGCCTTGATTTTTATTTCTTTAAAAGATATTGCATTGAAATATTAATTTTGATCATTGAGTCTTTGGAACCCTATAAATAACACATCTGAGGGAAGTCCCTCATTTGCTTAACCCTAGACCCATCCCTGGTTAGAAGGGAATATCTCATTTTCATTGTACACTTTTCCTAACAGAATTTCCAGACACCTCAGCCATATTACCCACACCCACGAGCAGCTGAACGATATAGAGACCAGTGGAGAGAGATGGAGTTGGCCAACTTCTTGTCAAGCAGGAGGTCTCTGACTATCATCTTACCTCTCGATGCCAAATTGGATTAGTGGTGTTACTGATGATAGTAGACCTCCTCTCCTGCCCATGGTGGGCACAGGTGGGGAAACTGCTCTTCTTCCCTGGCTGAATGGACATCTTAAGATAAGGGTCAGGATTGAAGAACATCCCTTTCTTTAGTCCAACTGCCCTAAGGTCTGTAAAGAAAGAAAGAGAGGAGGAAGAAGGGAAGGAAAGAGAGAGGGAGAGGAAAGGGACAGAAGATAAGAGATTCATATGTTCTGATTAGAACAAGTAGATCAATGGCAATTCATTCTTAAATAATTACACAGGAAACTCTAAACAGAAACTATTCAGCAAAACAATAACAAAATTAATCACTCTATGATTGCTTAGATAAGTGAGGGCAAGTAGGTTATGACTAACTCCAGCAAGGGGTCCTCTAACAGGCTGCAGAATGAAGCCAAACTTGTATCACCACCTTCAGTTCAGTTCAGTTCAGTCGCTCAGTCGTGTCCGACTCTTTGCGACCCCATGAATTGCAGCACACCAGGCCTCCTTGTCCATCACCAACTCCAGGAATTCACTCAAACTCACGTCCATCGAGTCGGTGATGCCATCCAGCCATCTCATCCTCTGTTGTCCCCTTTTCCTCCTGCCTCTAATCCCTCCCAGCATCAGAGTCTTTTCCAATGAGTCAACTCTTCGCATGAGGTGGCCAAAGTACTGGAGTTTCAGCTTTAGCATCATTCCTTCCAAAGAACACTTGATTCTAATTTTGATTAGAATTAGTACCATTTTGATTCTAATGTGTGCATCTTCACCACCTTTTTCTATGTAGCTTGGCAACAGCACTTCACACAATGTCTTAAGAGAAATCCTTAGTAAATACTGTATTTAAAAAGAAAACCAATATGTCCTTTCATGAGATAAAAGTGAATCTTCTACATAAATACATGAAATGTAGAGACTTAAGTTTAATTGGGGATGAAACTTCAGAGCACACATTCAGCTGTACCATATGTAAAATGCCATATATATTCTACAAATGAATGTTAGATGAAAAAGAGAGACCAGCAATATTTCTAAAATTTGATTGCTATTACATTAAATAACTGTGAGTTTATTTTTTCAGTAGTCTGTTAAGTAACTTAAATATTTGTTAAAAGTCCCATAACTCATCTTAGATTCACCACTTGTTACTTCACACAATATGAGCTGCTAAAATTTCTGGCTAACATCTGGTTAGTGAAGAGACTAACACTTTTTAAAATGGTCAAGCTACAGGATGCAAAAATGTCAGGAAATAAAGCTGGCTTCACAGGATCCCCAATGCCTTTCTGAGAATATCAGTTAGGATAAGGTTGGCTTGAGAGCTAAGTGTTCTTCAAAGCTTCTGGAGAATAGACAGTTTCTAGGTAACTTTATTGGAGAAGGCAATGGCACCCCACTCCAGTACTCTTGCCTGGAAAATCCCATGGATGGAGGAGCCTGGTGGGCTGCAGTCCATGGGGTTGCCAAGAGTCGGACACGACTGAGCGACTTCACTTTCACTTTTCACTTTCATGCATTGGAGAAGGAAATGGCAACCCACTCCAGTGTTCTTGCCTGGAGAATCCCAGGGATGGGGGAGCCTGGTGGGCTGTCGTCTATGGGGTCGCACAGAGTCGGACACGACTGAAGCGACTTAGCAGCAGCAGCAGCAGGTAACTTTATACAGTTATGAACAGTGTAGGGAAGTCCTGACCACTGATTCAGAAAAAGAATTCTGTGGACAGGCTCTGAACCCTCAAAGACCTTGTGTGGGTGTGCTAAGTTGCTTCAGTGGCATCTGATGCTTTGCAATCCTATGGACTGTGGCCTGCTGGATTCCTATTTCCATGGGATTCTCCAGGCAAGAATTCTGGAGTGGGTTGCCATGCCCTCCTCCAGAGGATTTTCCCAGCCCAGGGATCAAACCCAAATCTCCTGCATTTCAGGTAAATTCTTCACCATTTGAGCTACCCAGGAAGCCCCCCGGGTATGTCTACTGCATTGATAGGTGGGTTCTTGACCACTGAGCCGCCTAGGAAGCCCCTCAAAGACCTCTGAATGACCTGAATCAGCTGGGGAAGAGACCCGGTAGAGTAACTTCACATTTTTTAAAGGATCACCAGGGTCATCCTACTCAAGTCCACATTCCTGAAACACAAAGTCTTTCTCAGAAGGACAGACTTGGCCTGGGGTTGCCCATAGCATCATATTCTCTAAGGAGTGCTCCCTGGAAGAAGTTCACCAATGGCCAAAAAAAAAACTTGCGGCCTAGATAACATGTGATGAAAACAGACCAGGACTGTTTAATGTCTCATAACTGGCAGCAGAGGGAAGCAGTCTAACACGTCAGAAAAGATTGAAAAACTCAACCAAGAGGACCTTATTTTTGGAAGATAGTAAGATCTTTGATCTAAAAGCCCATGGGAGAAGGGAAAGATTGAGCAAAGAACTAGATAGGCACTTCAGAGAAGCTGCTGTAATCTCATTAGCCTCATGGATCCCATCTCTGGCAAGTCCTACTATGGAATCATTATTAATACAGTGCTTATATTTTACTGTCAATTTAATAATGCTACATGTTTTCACTTGGTTTTATTTGGTAATTTTGAGAAAAAATACAATTTGAATATTTTCTTATCCTTATTGTTGGGCTTGCTTCAGACTCAAAGACAAAGGAATGATATTCTTTATCTGTAGAGTTCAATTATTTGTGTCCCTATTTATTCACAGATAATCAAGAGCAGAATATTTGCAGAAAGATATTCTACAGAGCTTAAATGCTCTCCATAGACAGTCATCCACTGTCAATATGCTACACCAGATGAATTATTTAGAATTACCATCAGAAATTGGCTTTCATCTTCTATACTTTTTAGACATTTCTGTATATCATCTGCAAATACTTGATCACATGGTAGGAAATAAAACAGATTTTAGATAGCCAGCCTCTATGTGTACTGTGGTGGATGTTGGAAAAAGTTGTATATAAAGAAAAAGCATCTGGTTATGCCCCAAAGCTTATTTCTGCTTTTCAGGAAAATGTCTTGGGATTTTTAGTTCTCATCTGGTCATTCTCAAATGGTGGGTTAATTAACATCCCCTCTGCGGTCAAAATCAATATGTGTGTGTCATGTTCACAAAAATATTGATCACTTGAAAGCTTAGAGCAATTATTCTAAAATAAGAAAACTGTGGTATGGGTATACTAAGTTTTCTGGGCCATGGAGGTTTGGGAAGCTGTTCCTTATCTGTAAAAGAAGGATTCATTTTTGTTCCTGCAACCCACCTGCACCCCTCCCCTAGAACCCTTAAGCACAGGTAGCCAACTAAAATATATTCAAAAGAAAGATAAGGGGTTGAGGAGTTTATCACAGGCTGTGGTATACTTAGATTTTTTAAAACCCTGAGGGTTCCAGTGAAAATATATCTACTGGTCAAATTTGAACTATTTATAGCTTCTGAGATTTGCCAGAGAACCAAACTAAAAAGGTAGTCATGGTAAGTAACTTCATATGGGGAGGAAAAGGAACATGCTAGATCAGAAATGGATACTACAATGGCCTTGGGCCAGAAATGAGCTAACACATGAGCTACCATCATACATGATAATCATGCATCCATGGATGCGTGTTTTCAAGATCAGCCTCCTAACTTTCACTATTAAAAATGTCAATTTTCGTGAATAACATTTTCTGCAGTGAACAAAAAGTGAATCTACTGATAATTTAAATTTCAGAAGTACTACACCAATGGGAAAAAAATGAAAACAGACATGGTGACAGACATCTATTAGAATTTATCTTACATGTGCTGCAGTACAGTTGTCTGTTTCAAAAGTCCATTTCAAATATTGATTTCCTTAGAGTAATCAATCAGTAGTCATGTATGGATGTGAGAGTT
This sequence comes from Bos grunniens, assembly GCF_055505025.1. Lineage (NCBI taxonomy): Eukaryota > Metazoa > Chordata > Mammalia > Artiodactyla > Bovidae > Bos > Bos grunniens. Next base: position 51,929,082 of record NC_141166.1, on the reverse strand, counting down.
GGACTATAAAGAAAGCTGCTGCTGCTGCTGCATGCCGAAGAATTGATGCTTTTGAACTGTGGTGTTGGAGAAAACGCTTGAGAGTCCCTTGTACTGCAAGATCAAACCAGTCCATCCTAAAGGAAATCAGTCCTGACTATTCATTGGAAGGAATGATGCTGAAACTGAAACTCCAATACTTTGGCTACCTGAAGAACTAACTCATTTGAAAAGACCCTGATGCTGAGAAAGATTGAAGGCTGGAGGAGAAGGGGATGCCAGAGGATGAGATGGTTGGATGGCATCACCAACTCGATGGACATGAGTTTGGGTAAGCTCCAGGAGTTGGTGATGGACAGGGAAGCCTGGTGTGCTGCAATCCATGGGGTCACAAAGAGTTGGACATGACTAAACGACTGAACTGAACTGAGAGTACGCTTCAGCTTTGTTGTTGTTGCAGTTGCTAAGTTGTGTCCTACTCTTTGCAAACCCATGCACTGCAGCACGCCAGGCTCCCCTTCCTCCACTATCTTCTGGAGTTTGCTCAAATTCATGTCCACTGAATCAGTGATGCTATATAACCATCTCATCCTCTGCCACACAATTCTCCTTTTGCATTCAGTCTTTCCAGCATCAAGGTCTTTTCAGCTGTCAGCATCAGGTGGCCAAAGTATTGGAGCTTCAGCTTCAGCAACAGTCCTTCCAATGAATACTAAATGTTGATCTCCTTTAGGATTGACTGGTTTGATTTTGCAGTCCAGAGGAAACTCAGGAGTCTTCTCTACCAACACAATTCAAAAGCATTAATTTTTTGGTGCTCAGTCCTCTTAATGGTCCAACTTTCACATGATGACAGGAAAAACCATAGCTTTAACTATACAGACTTTTGTCAGCAAATTGACATCCCTGCTTTTTAGTATGTCAGTTATAACTTTCCTTCCAAGGAGCAAGCATCTTTTAATTTAATGGCTACAGTCACAGTCTACAGTCATTTTGGTGATCAAGACAATAAAATCCATCACTGCTTCCACTTTACCCCCATCTATTTGACATGAAGTGATGGGACTAGGGATAGGATTGTCTTCACGACCCAGATAATCACGATGGTGTGATCACTCACCTACAGCCAGACACCCTGGAATGCAAAGTCAACCGGGCTTTAGGAAGCATCACTACGAACAAAGCTAGTGGAGGTGATGGAATTTCAGTTGAGTTATTTCAAATCCTAAATGATGATGCTGTTAAAGTGCTGCACTCAATATGTCAGCAAATTTGGAAAACACAGCAGCGGCCACAGGACTGGAAAAGGTCAGGTTTCATTTCAATCCCAAAGAAAGTCAATGATAAAGAATGCTCAAACTACCATACAATTGCACTTATCTCACATGCTAGCAAAGTCACGCTCAAAATTCTCCAAGGTGGGCTTCAACAGTACATAAACGGTGAACTTCCAGATGTTCAAGATGGAATTAGAAAAGGCAGAGGAACCAGATATCAAATCGCCAACATCCACTGGATCATTGAAAAAGCAAGGAAGCTGCAGAAAAACATCTAGCTCTGCTTTATTGACTATGCCAAAGCCTTTGACTGTGTGGATCACAACAAACTGTGGAAAATTCTTCAAGAGATGGGAATGCCAGACCACCTGATCTGTCTCCTGAGAAATCTGTATGCAGGTCAAGAAGCAACAGTTAGAACCAGACATGGAACAACAGACTGTTTTCAAATCGGGAAAGGAGGATGTCAAGGCTATTTATTGTCATTCTGCTTATTTAACTTATATGCAGAGTACATCCTGAGAAATGCTGGACTGGATGAAGCACAAGCTGGAATCAAGATTGCCAGGAGAAATATCAATAACCTCAGATATGCAGATGACACCACCCTTCTGGCAGAAAGTGAAGAAGAACTAAAGAGCCTCTTGATGAAAGTAAAAGAGGACAGTGAAAAAGTTGGCTTAAAGCTCAGCATTCAGAAAACTAAGATCATGGCACCCGGTCCCATCACTTGATGGCAAATAGATGGGGAAACAGTGGAAACAGTGGCAGACTTTATTTTTTTGGGCTCCAAAATCACTGCCAATGATGACTGCAGCCAAGAAATTAAAAGACGCTTGCTCCTTGGAAGAAAAGTTATGACCAACCTAGACAGCATATTAGAAAGCAGAGACATTACTTTGCCAACAAGGGTCCATCTAGTCAAAGCTATGGTTTTTCCAGTAGTCATGTATGGATGTGAGAGTTGGACTATGAAGAAAGCTGAGACCCGAAGAATTGATGCTTGTGAACTATGGTGTTGGAGAAGACTCTTGAGAGTCCCTTGGACTGCAAGGAGATCCAACCAGTCCATCCTAAAGGAAATCAGTCCTGAATATTCATTGGAAGGACTGATGCTGAAGCTGAAACTCCAATATTTTGGCAACTGATGTGAAGAACTTACTCAGTTGAAAAGACCCTGATGCTGGGAAAGACTGAAGGCAGGAAGAGAAGGGGATGACAAAGGATGAGACAGTTGGAGATGGCATCACTGCCTCAGTGGACATGAGTTTGAGTAAACTTCAGGAGTTGGTGATGGGAGGCCTGGCATGCAGCAGTTCATGGGGCCGCAAAGAGTCGGACACAACTGAGCGACTGAAATGAACTGATGGGACTAGATGCCATGATCGTAGTTTTTTGAGTGCTGAGTTTCAACCCAGCTTTTTCCTCTCTCCTCTTTTACCCTCTTTCATCAAAAGGTTCTTCAGTTTTTCTTCACGTCCTGCCATAAGAATGGTATTATATGCATATTTGAGGATGTTCATATTTCTCCCAGAAATCTGAGTTCCAGCTTGTGAGTCATCCAGCTCGGTATTTTGAATTATGTACTCTGAATATAAGTTAAATAAGCAGGGTGACAATATATAGCTGTGTCATACTCCTTCCCCGATTTTGAACCAGTCCATTTTTCTATGTCCAGTTTTAACTGTTGCTTCTTTACCTGCATACAGGTTTCCTAGGAGATGGGTAAGGTGGTCTGGTATTCCCATCTATTTAAGAATTTTCCACAGTTTCTTGTGATCCACATAGTCAAAGGCTTTAGCATAGTCAGTGAAGCAGAAATAGATGTTTTTCTAGAACTCCCTTGCTTTCTCCATGATCCAATGAATGTTGGCAAGTTGAACTCTGGTTCCTCCGTCTTTTTGAAACCCAGGTTGTACATCTGGTTCATGCATTGCTGAAGCCTAGCTTGAAGGATTTTGAGCAGAACCTTGCTAGCATGTGAAATGAGTGCAATTGTATGCTACTTCATACATTCTTTGGCATGCCCTTCTTTGGGACTGGAATGAAAACTTTTCCAGTCCTGTGGCCACTGCTGAATTTTCCAAATTTGTTCACATACTGAGTGCAGGATTTTAACAACATCATCTTTCAGGATTTGAAATAGCTCAACTGGAATTCCATCATCTCCAATAGCTTTGTTTGCAGTAATGTTTCCTAAGGCCCATTTGACTTCACACTCCAGGACATCCAGCTTTAGGTGAGTGCCCACACTATCATGGTTATCTGGGTCATTAGGACCTTTCTTGTATAGTTCATTTGTGTATTCTTGTAACCTCTTCTTCATCTCTTCCGCCTCTGTTAGGTGCTTGCTGTTTCTGTCCTTTATTGTGCCCATCTTTGCATGAAATGTCCCCTTGGTACTTCAATCTTCTTGAAGAGATCACTAGTCCTTCCCATTCTGCGGTTTTCCTTTATTTATTTGCATTGTTCATTTAAGAAGGCCTTCATGTCTCTCTTTGATATTCTCTGGATCTCTGCATTCAGTTGGGTGTATTTTTACCTTTCTCCCTTGCCTTTTGTTCTTCTTCTTTCCTCAGCTATTTGTAAAGTCTGCTTAGACAACCACTTTGTCTTACTGCATTTCTTTTTCTTCGAGATGGTTTTGGTCACTGCCACCCGTACAATGTCACACACACGCATCCGTGGTTTTCTGGGCACTTTATTTACTGAATCTAATCCCTTGAATCTGTTTGTCACCTCCACTGTATAATAAGGGATTTGATCTAGGTCATACCTGAGTAGCCTAGTGGTTTTCCCTACTTTCTGCAATTTAAGCCTGAATTTTGCAATAAGGAGCTTAAGATCAGAGGCATAGTCAGCTCCAGGTCTTGTTTTTGCTGACTGCATAGAGCTTCTCCAACTTCAGCTGCAAAGAACATAAATATCTCATTTTGGTATTGACCATCTGGTGATATCCATGTATAGAGTTGTCTCCTGGGTGATTGGAAAAGGGTGTTTGTTATGATCAGCATGTTTTATTGACAAAACTCTGTTAGCCTTTGCCCTGGTTCATTTTGTACTCCAAGCCCAAACTTGCCTGTTTTCCAGATATCTCATAACTTTTGCATTCCAATCCCCTATGATGAAAAGGACATCTTTCTTGGGTGTTAGTTCTAGAAGGTCTTGTAGATCTTCATAGAATTGGTCAACTTCAACTTTTTTGGCATTAGTGGTTGGGGTACAGACTTGAATTACTGTGATGTTGAATATTTTGACTTGGAAACGAACTGAGATCATGCTGTTGTTCTTGAAGTTGCACCCAAGTACTGCATTTTGAACTCTTTTGTTGACCATAAGGGTTACTCCATTTCTTCTAAGGGATTCTTGCCCACAGTAGTAGATATAATGGTCATCTGAATTAAATTTGCCTGTTCCCATCCACTTTAGTTCACCGATTCCTAAGATGTTGATGTTCACTCTTGCCATCTCTTGCCTGACTATGCCTGATTTACCTGGATTCATGGATCTAACATTCCAGCTTCCTGTGCAATATTGTTCTTTACAGCATCAGACTTTACTTTCACTACCAGACATATCCCCAACTGAGCACCATTTCTGCTTTGTCCCCAGCCACTTCATTCTTTATTGAGCTCTTAGTACTTGCCATCCGCTCTTCTCCAGTAGCATATTGGACATCTTCCAACCTGGGGGCAGGGGGACTCATCTTCCAGTGTTGTATTTTTTTGTCTTTTCATTCAGTCCATGGAGTTCTCACGGCAAGAATACTGGAGTAAGTTGCAGTTTCCCCTTCCAGTGGACCACATTTTGTCAAAGCTCTTCACTATGACCCATACATCTTTGGTGGCCCTGCACAGCATGGCTCATAGCTTCATTTCACAAGCCCTTTTGCCACAAGGCTGTGATCCGTGAAGGGGATTCTTGGCCTTTTAAAACTGCCAATCAACTTTTTTTTTAAATCATTGGCTTTCAAACATCTTTTGACAGTGACACCTGCATGAAATCCATTATACTGAAACTCATTTTACACATATACATGCGTGTATATTTTATGTGTGAAGATTTTCAGTTTGTAGAAACTGGTGTCCTATGAAATACATTTCCCTTTGGTGTTTAAACTCTAATTTTTTCTATTCTTTTTTTAATTGCTAGTTTCAACTGAATTAATCTTATAAACCACAAATGAATTCCAACTCACAAGCTGAAAAGCAGTGCTTTAGTTGTATGATAAATATACAACAATCAGAATATTTTACTAACCAGAAAATAAACAACAAAATATTGTCTTCTCCATTTTCCAATATTTATATGTATTTCTCCATAGAAATAGGAGTATCTCTTGGGTTTTTTTTATCCCTTGTCTCTATTTTTTTCCTTTCTCTAAATGAGGTAAACACAAATTGTTTTATCAAAGCTCTACAGTGGGATTAGCACATATTGCATTACAGTTTTTCTTAAGTAACAGTCTTTTTATCACCAGAAAACTTCCTAGAAGAAATAATTTCTGAGTATATACCAATAATTTAATTTTACCTTGGTAAGAAATATGCTTGAATTTCCAGAAATATTAAAAAAATACTTTGCATATCATATTTAAGAGTCTACAGAAAGAAACAACTGTTTCTAAGTTTGAATTGCACACTTTCACACTGGACATAGTGTTTAAAGATATCCTTACCTGACAAAGTAAAGCTAACAAGCTTCCGAGAATGCTGATTTCCTGAAGCCCCTCCTTCCATGCCTTCTGCCCCCATCTGCAGAGAAAAAAACACATATCTGAAGTTTCAGTGGAATATAATACCTTCCTAGGGAACCACATATGTTTGCAAATATGATTATTTTTGTATCAAACATGTATTGTAGTACATGACTTCATTTGCTACAAAACTTGGAATCGACACACAAAAGCAAATTCTCAAAAGATGAAAGAAGAGATCATACCTAAATTTAATCTTTACCCAAAATGTAACCAACATGAACTTTTAAATTCCCTGGAATAGGAATCAACCTACTTTATGTCTTTTTATTTCTTTGATAAGAATATAGTTGATATGTAGTAAATGTACTTATATTGCTATTATAGTGTTAAAACATGCCCTTAAGTTAAAAATCAAACATCAAATTTCTTCCAATGAGGAAAACCTAGACTAAACTAAACAGGTGATTTATATCAAATTCATTCATGTATAGGTAGAATTATCTCCTCCTGCTAAATATTTCTGAGTGACCATGTGGATGTCCCATCGCCCTCATAGGCTATTTTATTATGCTACTGGCATATGACACATGCCATTACAATTAGCAACAATAAGAACTTGCAATCCTATTGTATTATTATCGCAGTGTAAAGCTTTTCCTAAAAGCTTCTGAGTAAGTTACATCTCACTCATTTATAGACCATGGAGCAGATTTAAGTCTTTCTCTCAATTCATATAATTAGTGCTCAACTTGTGGTTTAAAAAAAAAAGGAAAAAATTTTTAGGAAAAAAAGTTTTTGTGGTTCTTTAAAACAGAAGTCTGCAATACTGTAAGAAACAGAACTGAAGGCAGAATATATTTTGAATAGTTAAGAAATAGAAACCACATTTTATTTCTGAAGATTAAATTAAACCCTTCCATCTTATGTTTGTGGCACTCCCCACCTCCTTTAAAAATCATACATTACCAAGAAATAAAACTTTCACTAATCTAAGCAAAGTTGAGGAACTTGAAACTAAGTTCCATTCAAATAATGAAAAATAGATTTCTACTTTCTTTGTGCTTTATGTACTTAGTCACTCAGTCTTGTCCAACTCCTTGTGATCCCATAGACTGTAGTCCGCCAGGCTCCTCTGTCCATGGGATATCCCAAGCAAGAATACTGGAGTGGGTTGCCATTTCCTTCTCCAAGGGATCTTCCCTACCCAGGGATCAAACCCAGGTCTCCTGCACTACAGGTAGATTCTTTACCATCTGAGCCACCAGGGAAGCTTCAAATATAATTAAAAACTCTCCACTCTGCTAGGTAATTCTAGCCAGTTAGTTTCACCTCTGACTTTCTTTCCCTTTTTTAGGGGGGCTGTGGTGGGTCTTCCTTGTGGCCACAGGCTTCTCCTATTGGGGAGCATAGGCTCTAGAGCTCATGGGCTCAGTAGTTGTGACTCGTGGGATCTTAGTTCCCCAACCAGGGATTGAACCTGCATCCTCTCCATTGGAAGGCAGATTCTCAAACCCTGGACCACCTGGGAAGTCCCTCATGACTACTTTCTGTATCTTAGTCAAGACTATCCTGTATGACACTTAACTACTTCCTGATTGCTTCACATGTCATTTGTAATAGACTAGAGTACCATCCAGACATCTTTCCTTCGTTTCATCCAATTGCAAATAGTCTTGAAAGAAGTAACTGAGAAACTCTACAGGGAAGGAAATGAGCTGCTATCCTAATCACATGGTCTCCTTTATCACATACCCTTTTGCAATGAATCAAGATTTTTTTTAAAAAATTGTGTCTTCTCTGTCATGTGTACTTTGACGTCATTTTCATTCATCAGAGTACAGTGATGTGTGTCGCTTGGAACAGGAAATCCTTGACTTCAGGAACAGATAAAAGCGACCATCACTCACTACCATGCATTGTTTCAATAGAATTAACAGTGTTGCTTATGAGCTTTCCTGGATTAAATCTATGAAGGGAGTTTATTTAAAATCCTCTTTCTAAACAGAGTTCAGATGTGTTTATTATTACTGATGTCACTATACCTGGTGGTCAGCTTTGGTCTTTCCTGGCTTTATTGTCATGAATGATAAAGTTGAATTCTCTGAGTATTAGCTCATATGAGCATTCACCAGAGTCCTGATAAATGACACTGTTTGCCTATGAATTATGTGAGAATTATTTCATATTAGCCTTTTACCAGACAGGGAACATATTTAAAAGGAGAATTTGAGGGCATATTCCTTAGTTTCAATAACATCTTACAACATTTTGAGTAGGCTTTGAATGATGAGACTATGAATCTTTTCAGAGTCCCATTGATCTTACTTGGCATGAAAAGACATCATGTTTTCAGAGGGGGCACATCTCCCTGGGCAGTGTGGTCCACTTGAGGGAAGGCCATGATTTGTGAGATTCCTGGCACAGGAGGGACACATGTTGCTGTTCTGTCTCAGTCGTAGTCCGTACTACCTTGTTATTCACCACTTTGTAGTCCAGCAGTGTGGGGACGGTGAAGGCAGGAAAAAGCAGACAGTGATGTTGTCTGGCCAGTTTGGTGCTGTCTTTGCTCTATTTGACTTGACTAGATGGACCTTTGTTGGCAAAGGAATGTCTCTGCTTTTCAATATGCTATCTAGGTTGGTCTATTTAACCTGGGAATGATGAGTCAGATGGGTATAACACAATATAATAAACCATAGATGCTTGCTGAGAGCCAATCAACCCCCCAGTTTTAGCACCACCAAGAATTAAAATGTGGTTTCTACTGCCCAACTATTCTTTGCATCTAATTGTGGAATAATCATACTGAAAGGGGTTTGTGAATATCAATGTTGTCAGTCAATCACAATACCTACACACAGGTCATATACCTAGGTGACCATCATGCTGTCCTAGAAACCCAGTGCTCAGCCCACAATGAAATGCCCATTGGCACAGCCTCTCAATAATGGATACAGACCCAACATCTCAAGCGGGTCAGAAATCTATTGACCATCAATTCCATTAGTCAGTCTTTGAACCAAAATGTTCTATTATGATTGTGAGTGTTGTATCTGTGAAGCTTTTAAGCTGGTCTAAAATCTGTCTGAACCAAATTAATTATCTCCAACTGTCTACAGGCTTTGACAGAATAATCTCAATGCAAAATCAATGAAATGAGATCAATGCTCACCAGGCTGTAAGCTCCCCCTGCCATCAGTGATATCTGATCATGGAAATTGCTCAAGTCTAAGAAAATCTGAATCCAGAAAGTCATGTTTGGAAGCTATTATTTAATTTCACACACAGTTAAGCTTTCAAAAGTTTTATTATAAACAGCCCCACTTTTCCAGTTGTGTATTTTTTTTAGAATATTAATTATAGCATGTGCCAGTGCTTATTACTATGTGACATGACTACAGATTTTCTAGTCAACAATTGTTATTCTCTCTGTGAACCTTCAAAGTCTTATCTAGTAAATGTGGGTTATTTTTAATGTTCTATACTTTGTTCACTTCAATAGAAACTCAAATATAATTCAAATGTGAGCAGAGTACTTAGATACTGAAATTTTTACACATATTGTTCCCTCTATCTCAAATGTTCTTCCCTCCCCCTCTTCACCTAAGTAACTTCTATTCATCCTTCAGATTGTCCTGTAAACATGCCTTCTTCAGGGAAGCCTTCCAAGATCTTCCTGATCAGGATGAATCTTGCTAGTATATGCTCTCATAGCCTCATTTTACTGTCACTTGTAGTAATTATCACTCAAATAAATACAATTTAACTGATGTGTGTCTCGAGCCCTACCAAACAAGAGAGCTGTGTTTTTGCTTATCGTTTCATTCCTAATGGTGAGTATAAGCCTGATACTTGGAGCCACCCAGTGAATGCCTGTTTGAATGAATTAATGAAAGGGAAAGATTGCTTGATATGGCTTTGGTGGGTCAGACAATTTCAAAATGCCATCTGCAGAAATTACCTTCTGAATTTGAGGGAGTGAACCTGTCCACTTACCTATTTCCAAAAACACATACATCTGTAAATGTGTACACACACATATATAATATTATGAAGATTTTACACTATGGGAATTGATATTTTTCTTCTGAATTTTCATGAACTGATTTTTATTAATGACTTATAAGAACTGCAATGATTTACATATCTCGGACTCTAAGAATCTCCCCAAACTATCTAAGTCCACGTGTGCTCAGTCGCTTCAGTCATGTCCAATTCTTTGTGACCCTATGGACTGTATGTAGCCCGCCAAGCTCCTCTGTCAGTGCGATTCTCTAGGCAAGAATAATGGAATGGGTCGTCATTTCCTCCCCCAGGTGATCTTCCCGACCCAGGGATCAAATCCATGTCTCTTATGTCTCCTATAATGCCAGGCGGGTTCCTTACCACTAGTGCCACCTGGGACAGCTATCTCAATCCAACCATCCATGTACAATGGAATGCATTTTGTGAAACTGTTAGATTCTAAAGTTAGTTGGTGAAGTGAAAAATCACAAAATTGTGAAAAGTAATTCTTAAGAAAGTACCATATTGGAAATGGATATACTCTCCTTCATAAGTCCAACACAATCAGTTTCCTCCAAAGCTAAACTAGATATCTGCTTCCTTAATTGAGGACTGGTAAAGAGGTTGGCTTCTGTTGAGTAGCCATACTGAAAATACGTGTGGTACCTGTAGGCACTAGAGCTCAACTCAGCATCAAGAGGGACTTGGCACTAAGACCTTCCAAAGGAATAGCACATTCACAATCCCCATCTCACACCCTCTTTGTGGTGAAGCTTGCTAAGCTGACTGGCAGGTAGACTCACTCACTATTTAAATTGCTTTTTTTCCCCCCTCTCTTTTACCCACTGAGTTCATGGAAACTAAATTCACATAAGATGCAATGCCACCATTTCCTACCAACCAGCCACCCCAACAAAGTTTAAAAAACTTTCCATGATGGCCACTCACTAATTTCCTTCATGAGAAGGTTCCCTAGAGAGTTGACTATATACAGAATTATTAATCAAGCCATATTTTCCCACTGATTTGTATTATGGAGTTAGTTAAGCCATCCTGTAAGTTATTTCCTTTCCCAAAACGGCGCCCACGCTGTTATGTGTTTCCTTTTTCATTGTTTCCCATAACCTTGCCAGAGCTGCAGAGGCAAAAATAGAAACCGAGGCCTCTGGAACTGTGGCTTGAGGAAGTGGGCATGGAGGGGCACTCACCATCACAGCTGGGTTCTTCACCGTGATGCAAGGGGTCGTGGCTCGCAGGGCTCCACTGATGCCGTGGTAGTATTTGAAACAGATTTTTATCTCGGCTGCAAGTTGATTGGAGAAGAACAATAATTTAAATGCAGAAACAAGTCCTTTGGGCCTCACCTGAGGAAATTCAACAGGCTGCTTCTAGGCAAATCACACTCGGGACTCTGAATGACCCCTCCTTTTCCAGTCAGAGGCAATAGATTATACCAAGTCTTGTTTGATTTTATAGGCTTCTCTGAAAATTTCTAAGAACAGCCCAAACATATTAGAAAAACAGTGCATAAAAACAATATCCCAAATACAGTGTAGAGATAAAAACAGAGGAGCTCCTGATGGACAAAATGTAGGTTGGATCTCTGCACCCATTATTATTTACCCCTCACATCAGGAGGCAGAAATTCCTGTCCCCATAGTACAGATCAGGTAACTCAAACTAGGGCTCTGCAACAGCCTAGAGGTGTGGGATGAGGGGAAGGTGGTAGGGAGGTTCAGGAGGGAGGGGGCATGGGTATACCTATGGCTTACTCATGTTGATGTTTGGCAGAAATCAACACAATACTGCAAAGCAATTATCATTCAATTAAAAATAACAATTTTTTAAAACAGTGTTGAGGTTTGCTAATGGTCAAAGAGAAAATGACAGAGTCAGGATTCAAATCCCATCTGTTCCATTCCAAAGCCTTCACTCCTATCCTCTACAATAAAGACAGACAGCAGCTGTTATTGGAAACAGAAAGAAGCAGACTAAGAAGTATGAAGGAAACCTGTAGGTGACTCTGCAGTGAGAAAACCCGGAAACCTATATTATTTCAATTTTCTGGGACTTCCCTGGTGGTCCAGTAATTAAGATTGCGTACTCCCAATGCAGGGGGACTGGGTTCTATCCCTGGTCAGGGAACAAGATCCCACATGCCACAACTAAGACCTGGCACATTTCAGTTCAGCCACTCAGTCATGTCCGACTCTTTGCGCCACCATGGACTGCAGCACGCCAGGCTTCCCTATCCATCACCAACTCTCAGAGCTTACTCAAAATCACATCCATTGAGTCAGTGATGCCATCCAACCATCTCTCTGTCATCTCCTTCTCCTCCTGCCTTCAATCTTTCCCAGCATCAGGGTCTTTTCCAATGAGTCAGTTCTTCGCATGAGGTGGCCAAAGTATTCAAGTTTCAGCTTCAGCATCAGTCCTTCCAATGAATATTCACGACTGATTTTCTTTAGGATGGACTGGTTAGATCTCCTTGTAGTCCAAGGGACTCTCAAGAGTCTTCTCCAACATCACAGTTAAAAAGCATCAATTCTTTGGCACTCAGCTTTCTTTATGGTCCAACTTTCACATCCATATATGACTACTGGAAAAACCTTAGCTTTCACTAGATGAATCTTTGTTGGCAAAGTAATGTCTCTGCTTTTTAATATGCTGTCTAGGTTGGTCATGGCTTTTCTTCCAAGGAGCAAGCATCTTTTAATTTCATGTCTGCAGTCACAATCTACAGTGAGTTTGGAGCCCCCTATAATGAGGCCTCTGACTGTTTCCAATGTTTCACAATCTATTTGCCATGAAGTGATGGGACCAGATGCCATGATCTTCGTTTTCTTAATGTTGAGCTTTAAGCCAACTTTTTCACTCTCCTCTTTCACTTTCATCAAGAGGCTTTTTAGTTCCTCTTCACTTTCTGCCTTAAGGGTGGTGTCTGCATATCTGAAGTTACTGATACTTCTCCCAGCAATCTTGATTCCAGCTTGTGCTTCATCCAGCCCGGCATTTCTCATGATGTACTCTGCATATAATTAACTAAGCAGAGTAACAATATACAGCCTTGATGCACTCCTTTCACAATTTGGAATCAGTCGTTGTCCCATGTCTGGTTCTAATTGTTGCTTTGTAACCTGCATACAGATTTCTCAGGAGGAAGGTCTGGTATTCCCATTTCTTGAAGAATTTTCCACAGTTTGCTGTGATCCACACAGTCAACGGCTTGGCATAGTCAGTGAGGCAGAAGTAGATGTTTTTCTGGAACTCTCTTGCTTTTTCTATGATCCAACGGATGTTGGCAATTTGATATCTGGTTCCTCTGCCTTTTCTAAAACCAGGTTGAACATCTGGAAGTTCTTGGTTCATGTATTGCTGAAGCCTTGCTTGGTGAATTTTGAGCATTATTTTGCTAGTGTGTGAGATGAGTGCAATTGTTTGGTAGTTTGAACATTCTTTGGCATTGCGTTTCTTTGGGATTGGAATGAAAACTGATCTTTTCCAGTCCTGTGGCCACTGCTGAGTTTTCCAAATTTGCTGGCATATTGAGTGCAGCATCATCATCTTTTACGATTTGAAATAGCTCAACTGAAATTTCACCACTTCCACCAGCCAACCAAAAAAAAAATCTTTTCCCCAAGTGAGTTCAATGAAGTCACTAGACAAGGATCAGACTGAGGAACCACCAGTAAATATGCATCTATATCTCCACAGGTATGTATGTGTATGTGTATATATATTAGATATAACTACAGATATATACATATATATGTGCATGTATATATAGGTATTCATATATTATATAATTTGAACTTGATAACAAGACTACAAATGCCAATTGTTGTTTTTGGAAACAAAGTACAATTACCATGAAGCCAATGTATGTCAAAGAGTAGAACCGAGTGAAATTTTCTGCATACAGAGAGTGTGAGACACTGAAGTTTAACTGTGAGATGTCTTTTTCCCAAGGTTTCATTTAATAGAGGCAACAGTGCTGAAGGGCAGAGCCCAGAGGAGAGTCCTAGCCTATGAGAGTGGGATTCCTCTCTCAGCTGAGTCCCCTGGATTATTTAAAGGGGCCACTCAATGTGATTTCCCAAGGAAGTTAATATTGCACTGACTTTACTAACTGCAACAAATGTCCTCATACAGAGTATTTGGTTTGCTTATTTTGAGAAAAAGATACAACAATTAAAGAAAAATCCTATTTTAGGTCTATACAGGAATATTATATATAAAAATCTAATACTATTCTTTCCCATCAGTTAAAAAACACTAAATCTCAAAAAAAAAAAAAAGGTTTATTATGGGGTAAAATATAGAATCTTTCATGTACATTAATCACAATGCAGTAATTGAGAATGCAGCTGGCATTATCACGCGAAAGCTTTCAGCCGTGCCCAGCACTCTGTGCGAAGGAATCGGAGAGAGGAGTCTGGTCTAGCAGGTGTTTCATGGTGCAGCTGCTAAGGTGACAAAGTCCAGAAGACAAGCACTGAAAAGGCGGAGTACCAGGGTACAAGGGTGGAGATTGTGGAGAAGATTCGTGAGGGCATGGTGGAGTCAGAAAGGCCTCACAGAACAAACAAAATCAAACCTTCAGCTGAGAGAAACAAGGGGAGAGAGAGAGAGGAGTGAGGAGCAGCAAGCGCAGGGGACCAGGGATGAGCATGCTGGCTGGAGGGCCAGCAAGATGACCTTGGCAGGAATTCCCTGGGAACCCTAAATGACTTGACTGAGCACTAACACTGGGTTTTGATGATCTCAGAAACAGTAATAATTGTGTTCAGTTCAATTCAGTCACTCAGTCGTGTCCAAATCTTTGCAACCCCATGGACTGCAGCACGCCAGGCTTCCCTTACATCGCCAACTCCCGGAGCTTGCTCAAACTCACAACCATAGAGTCAGTGATGCCATCCAACTATCTCATTCTCTGTTGTCCCCTTCTCCTCCTGCTCTCAATCTTTCCAAGCATCAGGGTCTTTTCTAAGAAGTCAGCTGTTCACATCAGGTGGCCAAAATGTAGGAGCTTCAGTTTCAGCATCAGTCCTTGCAATGAATATTCAGGACTGATCTCCTTTAGGATGGACTGGCTGGATCTCCTTGCAGTCCAAGGGACTCTCCAGAGTCTTCTCCAGCACACAGTCCAGCAAATCACTCTCCCACTTATTTTCTCCAAAAATGATAGCAT
Organism: Bos grunniens; assembly: GCF_055505025.1. Taxonomy (NCBI): domain Eukaryota; kingdom Metazoa; phylum Chordata; class Mammalia; order Artiodactyla; family Bovidae; genus Bos; species Bos grunniens. Next base: position 51,913,928 of record NC_141166.1, on the reverse strand, counting down.
GTATTCTGCAAGAACAAAGCTAAGTCATACACACAAAGCCTGTCAAAGTGAAACAAGCTCTGCAAAAGGTGAGAATTCTGTGGACATGAGCTCATTAGTATCATGTTCTACTCATGTGAATCTGCCTGCAGCAGTGCCTCACAGATCCAATCAAGAGCCAGTGAGTGAGCAGTTTGTTTTTCAATAAAGAGAAGTGCATTTTTACAAGATTATCTTCCCCCTGCCTCTCAAGTTAGGACACCACCTCCTCTTTTGTAAAGTTTTAACAGTCAGCTAGGTAACAGAGCTCCAGAAAAACATCTATTTCTGCTTTATTGACTATGCCAAAGCCTTTGACTGTGTGGATCACAACAAACTGTGGAAAATTCTTCAAGAGATGGGAATACCAGACCTTCCTCCTGAGAAATCTGTATGCAGGTCAAGAAGCAACAGTTAGAACCAGACATGGAACAACAGACTAGTTCCAAATCGGGAAAGGAGGATGTCAAGGCTGTATATTGTCACCCTGGTCATTTAACTTATATGCAGAGTACATCATGAGAAATGCTGTGCTGGAAGAAGCACAAGCTGGAATCAAGATTGCCGGGAGAAATATCAATAACCTCAGATATGCAGATAACACCACCCTTATGGCAGAAAGCGAAGAAGAACTAAAGAGCCTCTTGATGAAAGTGAAAGAGGACAGTGAAAATGTTGGCTTAAAACTCAATATTCAGAAAATGAAGATCATGGCATCTGGTCCCATCACTTCATAGCAAATAGATGGGGAAACAATGGAAACAGGACAGATCTCATTTGGGCAGGCTCCAAAATCACAGCAGATGGTGACTGCAGACATGAAATTAAAAGATGCTTGCTCCTTGGAAGAAAAGCTATGACCAACCTAGACAGCATATTAAAAAGCAGAGACATTACTTTGCCAACAAAGATCCATCTAGTCAAAGCTATGGCTTTTCCAGTAGTCATGTATGAATGTGAGAGTTGGACCATAAAGAAAGCTAAGCGCTGAAGAATTGATGCTTTTGAACCGTGGTGCTGGAGAAGACTCTTGAGAGTCCCTTGGACTGCAAGGAGATCCAACCAGTCCATCCTAAAGGAAATCAGTCCTGAATACTCATTGGAAGGATTGATGCTGAAGCTGCAACTCCAATACTTTGGCCACCTGATGTGAAGAACTGACTCATTGGAAAAGACCCTGATGCTGGGAAAGACTGAAGGTGGCAAGAGAAGGGAACGACAGAGGATGAGATGGTTGGATGGCATCACTGACTCAATGGACATGAGTTTGAGTAGGCTCTGGGAGTTGGTGATAGACAGGGAGGTCTGGTGTGCTGCAGTCCATGGGGCTGCAAAGAGTCAGACACGACTGAGTAATCGAACTGAACTGAGGTAAGAGACTAGGAAACTAACAGACAAAAAAAGTAGCTGCTTATTTTTATCTGATAACCAGACCAGCTTTGCCAGCTGACTCGTTTTAAGTGCTATTTTATTCCTTGGTAAAACAACAATCTCCAACCCCCGAGATAAATTATAATCCCTGAAAGTATAAGATAAACTCATTCTGAACTGTGCACTGCAGATTTTGTGGAGATGGTCACCAAAAACCACAGAACTGATAGCTTTATAATGCTTTAAGATTCGGTGTAAAGACATGGGGATTTACACAGATCACTTGTTACAAAACCAAATGCATAAGCTAATTGCCAGGGAGAAAAACCCAGTACCAGACAGAACTAGCTGTTTTCACCTGGACTGAAACTAGCCACCTCCTTCAGCAGGACAGCAGTGAAGCCTTCTGCCTCTAAAATACAGGAACATTTCATGCTGAGTGGGAGGTTTCACCTTCACATATTATGTCGTGTTTGAGGAGGTCATTCAAGATTACAAAAAATGATGCAACCAAACAACATCCCCTCTTGAGGAAGTGAGAGCAGCATTTTGATAAATGTCTCTGAACATTTTAGTTATGAGAAGAAGTATCTGGGGAGAACACTCAAGAGGGTGGATGAGAGAAGCTGGTGTTCATGTTTCTATTTTAGCTACTATTTTAACCTCCAACTGCAAGAGGAAACAGAAAGCTATTCCTGAGAAACAGATGCAAGAACAGGTGAAAGCAAACCTAGGCATGATGACAGAGCATCAGATAAGACAGGAGCCACTGGTCACAGGGCCAGCCCAGCTCACAGGCAGTAAAGCTGGAGGATATGAACTAAGGAGCATTCTACCTGAGAAGGGTTTCTCCACAGCCTGATGTGGCAGCTACATCACCCCTGCATGCTAAGTTACCTCAGTCGTGTGACTCTGTGCGACCCCATGGACTGTAGCCTGCCAGGCTCCTCTTACATGGGATTCTCCAGGCAAGAATACTGGAGTGGGTTACCATGTCTTCCTCTAGGGGATCTTCCTGACCTGAGGATCGAACCCTCATCTCTTGTGTCTCCTGCACTGCATGTGGATTCTTTACCACTAGTGCCACCATTTGGGAAACCCAACATCACCCCTAATTGCCTCAAACTCTGGAGAGGGAAATATATACATATCTTTCTACACATATTTTATGTGGTTCCTTTGGATTATAAAAGGCAAAAATATTTTCTTCCAAAAAAATCACGTCATTAAACATGTTGCCTCAGAGACAGTAAGCCAGGAGAAGAGTGAGGCCTCCCACTTTAACCTCAAAGGAACTACAGTCAGGTGGACCAGATCTCACCTCAGAGGAAACTGGCATCTTCCTCTCTCTCAGGTCCCCTCTGAACAGCTGAAGCCAGTCATGGATCATGGAAACATTTTTTGGCCCCTTTTAAAAATCTTCTGGACATGTTTATTTATAAAGTTATGAAAATAAGGTTTAGCAGCCTCTAAGCAGAGAAGGCAACGACACCCCACTCCAGTACTCTTGCCTGGAAAATCCCATGGATGGAGGAGCCTGGTGGGCTGCAGTCCACGGGTAGCGCTAAGCTAAGCGACTGAGCGACTTCACTTTCACTTTTCACTTTCATGCATTGGAGGAGGAAATGGCAACCCACTCCAGTGTTCTTGCCTGGACAGTGGAGCCTGGTGGGCTGCCGTCTATGGGGTCGCACAGAGTTGGACATGACTGAAGTGACTTAGCAGCAGCAGCAGCAGCAAGTGCTGATAAGACAAAGAAGCCCTCTTATTATCAAAATTTTAACTTACCAGCTTCCATAAATACAAATGAAGATGTCCCCCAGAGCAAGGACATCTCAACTCCATGTCCACCACAGATGGAAGGGTGATCACTGTCCAAAGACGATACTATGTACTTGTTGGGAGTGGCTGGGAAAGCGGAAAGAACTTAAACCTGTTCCCCAGTAAAGGAGTTTCTGTAATCGTGCCATGATGACATTGCATTTTAAAGCAATCATTCTACCACTTGTTTAAAGAAAGAATATACTTCTGAGTTTATATATAAATAAAGTATTTTTATAAAGATCAGATAAAACTGGTAAAAGTGGTTGTCTTTGGAAAGGGGAAATTGGTGACTGGGGCATGAAGTTGGGAGAGATTACTTTCATTTTTTGTGTCTTTTTAACATTATACTCTTTTCATCTGTTATCTGTTCAAAACTGATTTTTAAAAGAAATCTCAACCAGCTACATTAACCCTAGGCATTAGTGTAAGATTCCATTTCAAGCCTTCTTTGAAAAAAAAGGATCTACAAGCCACTTTCTGCAAGAAATGATTTTGTTTCAAAGACTAGGATCTTTGAAACATCATCTACCACATTAAATACCTTCAATATTCCCTTAGGAAGTAATTAATAGCTTGCTCCTTTTTAGAAAACCTGGATTTCCCTCAAGTTTTAGAAGTTGACTATTTTGAACCATAAAGACGGATGGAAATGTCCTTCGTTTAGCCATTTCTATCTCATTAAAATGGAATAATTTTTAAAATGAGAGAGTCATTTCCTAGGCAGGTTGATAGGGAGTCTAGGGGTCCCCAAGGAGAGAGGGGTCTGGAATTCTCAAGGAGGAAAAAAGGACAAACTTTTTTTCTTTCTCCACATTCCTTAGGATTATATACCAATAATGTATCCTGCCTAAGGACAGTCTTTGGATTCAACCTTCTGTTATTTTAAAATGTTAATTATGGGAGTATACCTGGTCTTTACAAGGATGTATCTTGCCTGAGGACAGTGTTATCTTAAAATGTAAATTATGGGAGTAGGTCGGAGGAGGTCTTTACAACCTCCAGACATTCTCTGGATTATATAACCTCATTATTAACACTAGCAAGCGGGTACTCTTTCTGCCCCCTTCTGATGCCTATGTCAGAAGCTTTCTCTATCTCCTTTATACTTTAATAAAACTTTACTACACAAAAGCTCTGAGCGATCAATCCTCGTCTCTGGCCCCGGATTGAATTCTTCTCCTCCGGGGGCCAAGAATCCCGGTGTATTCGCGTGATTCAACAACAACCTTTCATCTTGGGGGCTTGTCCGGGATCCTTCAGGACAAGGTAAGGATGCTTGGAGCTTTAGTTCTTTGTTCTCTTAGCGAACACGTTTTCTGCTATGCTTTACTAACTCTACCGTGTGCTTGTGTGAATGAATGGCATGCCCTGCGTGAAACAAGTAAGGAGCTCTGCTCTGCGGTTCCACGGTGATCTCATAGGGCTTATGGCAGAAACCTGTCGGGGCGTTATACCGACCTGCCAATGCCAAGAGGCACCCAATGTCTCCTTCAGGAACCGACCAGAAATGGGCAAAGCGTGTAGACCGAACTCTCCTTTCTCGGTCAAACTTTTCGGTCTCTTTGACCATTTCATAACTCCTTGGGAATTAGAAGTACTAACCTAATCTATCGGATCATAGACTTTCAAGGGACTTGTGATCTCTACTGTTATTGTATACTGTGGCTTAGGTCCCAAACTTGGATTCGTAGTCAAGAAAGTGTCTAGCCTCGCTAGGAATCGAAAGTTCGGAAGCTAGATGGAGCTCTAGCTCCCAGAACATCTCTGAGGTTAAAGGTTACTCAGATTGGGACTGTGATGGGTTTTTTTTCTTTGGTAATGCCAGCTCTTAGTGGATCAGAAGAGGCTGTTATACTGGTGTGGTGATGCTTGAAAAGAACATCTCAGTTTTATGTTCGCGTCGGTCTTATTGTGGTCAGGAAATACTCAGGGTCGTGCACAGGCACTCAGGTGACGAATGTTTCCCCCGGTAGTCTTAGCTTGGGAGGCATTCCGGAAGGTTACTCTGATTCACCCCGGGTGACATCAGAGGCAAACAAGGTTAAGGGTGAAGAGCTGGACGTCAAGTAGGGATGCTATCAAGTCTACCCCTGGTACATCCCCACCCCATCTCGGTGGTAGAACCGGGAGGGACGAGTACGGCCCCTGCGTCGGTAAGGGACAGACTAAGTCCGACCAGGAAGGAAAAGCTTTTGGTGTAACGTCTGTCTACACCCCCATCTAGAGCAGGGAGGGACGCCTCCGGTAGAAAAAATGGCGCTGGTCGCTTTTTTTCTCTCTTACAGATGGGAGCTAACAATTCCAGCCTCACTCCTTTGAACTGTATCCTAAAAAACTGGGATAGATTTGATCCCCAGGGCTTAAAGAAGACACACCTGGTCTTCCTATGTGATACTGCATGGCCACGGTATCCATTGGAGGACGGCGAACGGTGGCCAGTTGGAGGGTCTCTTAAGTATAATACTGTTCCACAATTAGACCTGTTCTGTAAGGAACAAGGGAAATGGGTAGAAGTAGCATATGTGTTGCCCTTTTTCTCTCTGCGAAATATGCCAGACTTATATCCTAAGGGTATAGATTTGGGCGTGAAATCTTCAGCTCCCTCCTGTCCTCTTACTTTGCCCCCGTACCTGGGACTCCAAACTGGGATTCAAACTGCCCACATGGAGGTCCAAACAACAACCTTTCATCTTGGGGGCTCGTCCGGGATACCATTTCACACCAGTCAGAATGGCTGCGATCCAAAAGTCTACAAATAATAAATGCTGGAGAGGGTGTGGAGAAAAGGGAACCCTCTTACACTGTTGGTGGGAATGCAAACTAGTACAGCCACTATGGAGAACAGTGTGGAGATTCCTTAAAAAACTGGAAATAGAACTGCCTTATGATCCAGCAATCCCACTGCTGGGCATACACACTGAGGAAACCAGAAGGGAAAGAAACACATGTACCCCAATGTTCATTGCAGCACTGTTTATAATAGCCAGGAGATGGAAGCAACCTAGATGTCCATCAGCAGATGAATGGATAAGAAAGCTGTGGTACATATACACAATGGAGTATTACTCAGCCATTAAAAAGAATACATTTGAATCAGTTCTAATGAGGTGGATGAAACTGGAGCCTATTATACAGAGTGAAGTAAGCCAGAAGGAAAAACATAAATACAGTATACTAACGCATATATATGGAATTTAGAAAGATGGTAACAATAACCCAGTGTACGAGACAGCAAAAGAGACACTGATGTATAGAACGGTCTTATGGACTCTGTGGGAGAGGAAGAGGGTGGGAAGATTTGGGAGAATGACATTGAAACATGTAAAATATCATGTAAGAAACGAGTTGCCAGTCCAGGTTCGATGCACGATACTGGATGCTTGGGGCTAGTGCACTGGGACGACCCAGCGGGATGGTATGGGGAGGGAGGAGGGAGGAGGGTTTAGGATGGGGAACACATGTATACCTGTGGTGGATTCATTTTGATATTTGGCAAAACTAATACAATTATGTAAAGTTTAAAAATAAAATAAAATTTAAAAAAAAATTAAAAAAAAAATCAAGCTAATTGCAATAATTCAGAAAACAAGATTTTAACCACTGCCTTTGTGCTTTTAATAAATTCTTAATATTATGATTCCTATTGATAGGCTCTTTTATTCAGAGGCCACAAGTTGAAAAAGAGTAAACACATTCCAATTCTCATGCTTTTGACAAAATTCACCCATAGTTCTAGTGACGTGCTCACTTGGTTATATGTTACCGCATCATCATCTCTTTAATGAGAGCAAATGCAGCCAGAAGGCTTTCCTCGTGGCTCAACGGTAAAGAGTACTAGGTGTAGAAGATGCGCTGGAAAAGGAAATGACAACCCACTCCAGTACTCCTGCCTGAGAAATCCTATGGATAGAGGAGCCTGGCAGGTTACAGTCCATGGGGTCACAAAAGAGTCAGACCAGACTTGGTGACTAAGCAACAGCATGCAGCCTGAAAGAACCAGGGCTTCCCGTGCTTAAGCTCAGAAAAACAATCTTGAATATCAAAGACAGACTGCATCAGTGAAATGTGGCACATCCTAACAGGATGAGAGAAGTCACTGGAACTAAAATGTAAGTATGCTCGTAGAGCATGAAAAGAGCCAAATCTCTCTAAGGGGCAAAAAGGCCCTTCTGACGTCGGTTGAAAAGGGCTTAGCAAAGGAGAAAGTTATAGCAGGGGCTCCGACAATACAAATAAAAAGCTGAGGCTCTCCCCTTTACCCCCACCCATTAAAAAGCCACCCACAAAGGTTCTGTTTCAAACTTGAATGCCAATCAGAGGTGAGGGTGTCACTTACACAAGCCACATGCATCCATACTGCACAGCTTCCTAACCCTATCTACTTCCCAGGGCTGAGACAGATACGATATGTGAAAATACTAGATAACTTTTACAAATAGCAATGTTCTGTTATCATCATTAATGATCACAAAGCAGTTCAGTTCAGTACACAGCAATGTAGTTGACTATTTCTAAGCTCATACTGATCCAGGACTTAGTGAGTTCTTGAATGATGCCTGGCAATAAGTTGGACTTAACCAAATACTTCATGATGGCTGGGGACATAATGAACAAATAAATGGAAGGGATGAAGGAAGGACAAAAAGCAGGTCTGAATGAATGAATGACCAAAGTCTATGAAAGACTACATAGAATAAAATAGATGTTCTAACATGCCAAAACAATTTTTGAAACCTCTTAGATGTCAAAACTCAAGAATATACATTGCACAGGTGATCCATTCATTTTCCATGAGCATGACCTCATTTGAGGAATTCTGACAGTCTTGTGACAAGTGAGCACACATGAAGCGGCTCGTCCTCTCCAATGTCTAGGAAGGTCATTTACCTAAAATTAAACCTGTCTTTGTCCTTCAAATTCATCCCAGTGGGCCCTGTAAGTCTGGGTCACCTGCCTCCTCTGGAGGTTTGTCCAGATAAACAAAAGCCATCTTTACTTTCAGAAACAGCCTAAATAGTGCTCAAACCCAGGTTTGCCCACAAACTTAAGTCAATTTTCAGAGAATTTTACTTTACTTGGACTTCTGATTAGCTAAAGATAAATGTTCTTTCTGAAGATGAAAGCAAAAGTTTTTAACGTCATAAGTTTTCAAGATCAGAGGTTGAAAACATAGATATGGTTAACCCATTCCCCAATCCCAATTTTTTTTTTTTACGTTTCACACTATTATCTCCAGAGATTCATACATAACTTCATTATGCTGGGAAGTCCCCCTGGATCTGCTCAAGCTAGACATGGAATAAAAAAAAAAATGACGTCTAAAAGACACGGACTACACTTCTAAGCACTGATATAAATAACACCTGAGATTTTTACACCGAATGGATTTCAAAGGGATAGAAATGTGTCCTGGGGGAGACCCCATTCTGATGAATGAAGATAAGCTTATTCTAAAGCCAAATTGTTCTGTACTTTCTATTCACTTTCACTTTAACTTATATAGCTTTACTCAGTCCTTAAAAAGGTATTAATGAATATTTCCAGTTTCACAATCGTGCTGCATAATACCCTCACTGTGCGAAGAATTAAGGTGGAAATGCTAAAGTAGAAGAGAAAACCAAAAGCATTCCCAATTCCTAACTTCAATGTCAAGCCCACTTCTGCTAAACATTAACAGTGAGATGTAAAGAAAGACATTTGTCAAGACAGAGATGCTCACTATATCCTAATCAGCCAGGACATTACAAATCTCTAATTCACACTTCATGGAGAAAGAAAATCAATCATGGCAAGTGGGATATTCTGTAAATGGGGTTTTTTTTTAATGTTCCAAATTACAGCAGCATGTGGCACTGACCTCTTCCCAGGTGCTCACATGAGTCTCATAATGGGAATCTGCACACTCCATCAAAAGGCAATCATTCCTAGAAGTCATCAGCATTTTAGAGCCAACAGGAAGGTTTTCCCTGAAGTTCAATTGGCAGTATTTCTCAGCTAGATCAGCCTCTTAAGCCCAGGGATCTTTTCAAAGGAGGAATCACATTGAAAGTAAACCCAGCTACTTCCCATTCCATTTTTTACCAGATTCTTTTATCACTTACGCTTCTCATTACTTAGAAACAGCAGCTGGACTAGTGTCAGAAAGTAAAGATGAAAAATAAGGCAATAAAAACAAATCGCCCATAATCTCACCTCCCAGATACAACTGTTGTTCACACTTTGGTGAATCTCCGAGACTTTTTCGTACATGTTGTATTAGCTAGGAGAGGATGAGATGGTTGGACAGCATCACCGATGCAATGGACATGAGTTTGAGTAGGCTCCGGGAGTTGTTGATGGACAGGGAAGCCTGGTGTGCTTCAGTCCATGGAGTTCCAAAGAGTTGGACGTGACTGAGCAACTGAACTAATGCTTCATATATCTGCTTCCCACACCCCTCACTTACTGTTACATGATGAACATTTTCTCTTAACAACCACATTACACATAAGGTTTAAAAACAAACCAGAAATTAAACTCTGAAGAAAAAGACACTCCTTATAGGGCACAAGTGGGATTAGAGAAAGCTGTGAAATGCTGACCTACCAGTAAAATGGTCAAACAAATTATCTGATATCTTTAAAGGCAATTCAAAAATAATAGCTGTTAATATTTTAAATGACTTTTTATATTACAGAAGTTTACATGCTTCAAAACAGATATGCTTACAGCAGGTTTCCGTTTTTAATCAAACTGAGATCCAACTAGTCCATCCTAAAGGAAATCAGTCCTGAATATTCACTGGAAGAACTGATGCTGAAGCTGAAAATCGAATACTTTGGCCACCTGATGCAAATAACTGACTCACTGGAAAAGACCCTGATGCTGGGAAAGATTGAAGGCAGGAGGAGAAGGGGACAACAGAGGATGGGATAGTTGGATAGCATCACTGACTAAATGGACATGAGTTTGAGTAAGTTCTGGGAGTTAGTGATGGACAGGGAAGCCTGGCCTGCTGCAGTCCGTGGGGTTGCAAAGAGTCAGACGTGACTGAGTGACTTAACTGAACTGAGGTATCATTCTTAAGTACCAGTATCTCTGGTACCAGTATATTCTCTCTTTCTTATATTAAATTCCATATAGAAAACTTAATTCTTACTATGGAGTTAAACAGCTCAGAAACATTTTAAAGAGCTCAGTTTTTTCTACTGCAGAAAAATAAACTCTGTAAATGTAGAAGTTAACCTGGACAGACCAGTAAATCATTTATATGCATACATGTGCTATGTGTGTATATACATATACATATATATATAACTATATAGAAGTACTGCACATAGGATGTGTGTTTATAAATAAATATAACATCAAATCAACTGGGTAATGGATATTTGCAGCCAATCTCTGATGCCTAGTAAATGACTTCTATGGTAATGTGCCCCAGATTATCTCATCTACACTTGGAAAGACCAAGACCCAAAAGCAAAACTTATTCTTCTGTTGGGAAAAATAATAGTGAAGTATCCTAGAGGCAAATAAAATTCGTAAATTAACTGAAATCTTGAATTATCCTTTCTGCCCTTTGAAATTAATATAGTATTAATTATAAATGAAGAACAAGGGTATATAAAATGTGTAACAAAATAATCACAGAATTTATATACCATACATTCATCAGATATATGTTATACGCACACACATCTAGAGACATACATACAGTTTTTTCAAACCACAGTTACATTCTCTAATGAATATTTCTCAAAAGAAAATATTTTACAGTTTGGGGTGACATGGCATATATTTATAAATAAGAATCAAAAACTTTTACAATAAAATTCATAAAAGACTTCATAGATTTCTGCATATTTCTGAAATGTTCAAATACAAACTTATGTTAACACTTAGGTACTTACGCTCCATGAAATAGGGCCCAGGCTCAATTCTCCATACAATTTGTCCTTTTTGTGTTCCAGTCACACCCCTGTTTTTAGAATCCCAGAAGTTGGCTGGAGAATTCTCATCTGGAAAAACCAAATGAATACTTTTAAGCTTATAATTTAACTTCTTTGTCTTTCCTTAGCTCAAACATGTAGTATGAGTTCTAAAATAAATGGAAAAAAGTAAAGAGGGAAATATTAATGAACACTATTGTTAATGACGGTTGGTTATTTAAGATGGCAGAGTAGAAGGACATGAGCTCATCTTCTCCTGTGAGAACTCCAAAATTACAACTCACTGGTGAACAATCGTCAATAGGAGAATGTTGGACCCCACCAAGAAAAAATATACCCTACATCCAAGGGCAAAGGAGAAGCCCAAGCAAAATGGTAGGAGGAATGAAACTGTGTTTAGAATCAAACCCCATACCCAACAGAAATGCTCAGAGAACTCAAACTAAAATCTTGTGCACACCAGGAGACTCCACAGAGACTGAGCCAGACCTGTCTTTGAGTGTTTGAGTGTCTCCTGTGGAGCTATGGGTCAGCAGTGCATCACAGGGTACTGGAATGCAAAAGTAGGAAATCAAGAGATACCTGGAGTAACAGGCAAATCTGGCCTTGAAGTACAGAATGAAGCAGGACAAAGGCTAACAGAGTTTTGCTAAGAGAACGCACTGGTCTTAACAAACACCCTCTTCCAACAACACAACAGAAGACTCTGCACATAGACATTACCAGATGGTCAATACCAAAATTCTTTGCAGGCAAAGATAGAGAAGCTCTATACAGTCAGAAAAAACAAGACTGGGAGCTGACTGTGGCTCAGATCATGAACTCCTTATTGACAAATTCAAACTTAAATTGAAGAAAGTAGGGAAAACCACTAGACCATTCAGGTATGACCTAAATCAAATCCCTTACAATTTGACAGTGGACGTGACAAACAGATTCAAGGGATTAGATCTGATAACACAGTGCCTGAAGAACTATGGACGGAGGTTCATGACATTGTACAGGAGACAGTGATCAAGACCATCCCCAAGGGAAAAAAAAAATGCAAAAAGGCAAAATGGCTGTCTGAGGAGGCCTTACAAAGAGCTGAGAAAAGAAAAGAAGCTAAGACAAAGGAGAAAAGGAAAGATATAAACATCTGAATGCGGAGTTCCAAAGAACAGCAAGGAGAGATAAGAAAGCCTTCCTCAGCGATCAATGCAAAGAAGTAGAGGAAAGCAATAGAATGGGAAAGATTAGACATCTCTTCAAGAAAATTAGAGATACCAAGGGAACATTTCATGCAAAGATGGGCTCGATAAAGGACAGAAATGGTATGGACCTAACAAAAGCAGAAGATATTAACAAGAGATGGCAAGAATGCACAGAAGAACTATACAAAAAAGATCTTCAAGACCCAGATAATCACAATGGTGTGATCACTCACCTAGACATCCAGGAATGTGAAGTCAAGCGGGCCTTAGGAAGCATCACTATGAACAAAGCTAGTGGAGGTGATGGAATTCCAGTTGAGCTATTTCAAATCCTGAAAGATGATGCTGTGAACATGTCACACTCAATCTGCCAGCAAATTTGGAAAACTCAGCAGTGGCCACAGGACTGGAAAGATCAGTTTTCATTCCAATCCCAAAGAAATGCAAGGCCAAAGAAGGTTCAAACTACCACACAACTGCACTCATCTCACATGCTAGCAAAGGAATGCTCAAATCCTCAAAGCCAGGCGTCAACAGTACGTGAACCTTGAATTTCCAGATATTCAAGCCGGATTTAGAAAAAGCAGAGGAACTAGAGATCAAATTGCCAACATTCGTTGGATCATAAAAAAGCAAGAGAGTTCCAGAAAAATATCTACCTCTGCTTTATTGACTATGGCAAAGCCTTTGACTGTGTGGATCACAACAAACTGTGGAAAATTCTTCAAGAGATGGGAATACCAGACCACCTGACCTGCCTCCTGAGAAATCTATACGCAGGTCAAGAAGCAACACTTAGAACTGGACATGGAACAACAGACTGGTTCCAAATCAGGAAAGGAGTATCAAGGCTGTATATTGTCACCCTGCTTACTTAACTTATATGCAGAGTACATCATGTGAAATGCCAGGCTGGATGAAGCACAAGCTGGAATCAAGATTGCCGGGAGAAATATCAGTAACCTCAGATATACAGATGATACCACCCTTATGGAAGAAAGCAAAGAAGAACAAAAGAGCCTCTTGATGGAAGTGAAAGAGGAGAGTGAAAAAGCTGGCTTAAAACTCAACATTCAGAAAACGAAGATCATGGCATCCGGTCTCATCACTTCATGGGAAATAGATGGGGAAACAGTGGAAACAGTGTCAGACTTTATTTTTCTGGGCTTCAAAATCACTGCAGATGATGATTGCAGCCATGAAATTAAAAGACACTTACTCCTTAGAAGGAAAGTTATGACCAACCTAGACAGTATATTAAAAAGCAGAGACATTACTTTGCCAACAAAGGTCCATCTAGTCAAAGCTATTGTTTTTCCGAGTCATGTATGGATATGAGAGTTGGACTATAAAGAAAGCTGAGCACCAAAGAATTGATGTTTTTGAACTGTGGTGTTGGAGAAGACTCTTGAGAGTCCCTTGGACTGCAAGGAGATCCAATCAGTCAATCCTAAAGGAAATCAGTCGTGAATATTCATTGGAAGGACTGATGGTGGAGCTGAAACTCCAATACTTTGGACAACTGATGCGAAGAACTGACTCATGGAAAAATCCCTAATGCTGGACAAGATTGAAAGCAGGAGGAAAAGCAGATGACAAAGGATGAGATGTTTCAATGGTATCACCAACTCGATGGACGTGAGTTTGAGTGAGCTCCAGGAGTTGGTGATGGCAGGGAAGCCTGGCGTGCTGCAGTCCATGGGGTCACAAAGAGTAGGACACAACTGAGTGACTGAATTGAACTGATTCATAATGACTTATTTAATGACTTGCATTTACAAGGGAGAACTAGGGAGAAGAGTGGGCAGGTGGAAAGTAAATGGCATGTCTGGGCTTAGCCAGGTTGGTCACTAAAGTGCCAAAAGACAAAACTGCAAAGAACAAAGAGTATGATTGTTCATCAACCAGCAATGAGATGACACACAAAAAGAGATTGGATGAGCTCCTGTCTATAAAATTTTATATTAAAAAGAAAAAGATGAAGAGCTAAGCTGATAGGATACAAGAGAATCAAGATGGGGTTAAGAGAGGGGATATTAAGCTAGGAAACTGAGTCAAGACACAGCACAGGTTTGCCATGGATAGTGTTCAGGAAATACCAAGCAAGTCAGCACGTTGGCTGAGATAATTGTTCACAATGGTCAGCAGTGGGTTACCATGACACAACATAAGAGAAGGAAAGAGGAAGAAGGACAGAAAGGACAGATCCAAAGAATAGGCCTGAAAGCAGCATTGTCTCTAAGCTCTCTGACTTCATGGCACTAAGAAAATGGTCATATTTGTAGGATACACCGGGGTACATGAAAGAGACATTGACCACGTTAAGTTGACGGCAGGGGTACTCTGGCTGCCCCAGGCTCTGCCCCACCATGAAGGCAGAAGGGATTCATGTTCTTTAACTTGCTCACATCACTCTAGTTTGAAGCTCGGTCCTAAGGTCCTGGAATAGGAAATGAAACTAAGAATGTGAGAAAGAGACCATTCAGAGTTTTACAGGCACACAAGTGTGTGCGCAGAGACACTGGCTCTTAAAGTCAGATGCACCTCATTTTCATCCCCAAACCTCTTTCCTAGGAGGGAAGATTAGGCATACACTTTAAGTGAGAGCTGAAATTAAGCAGACAGGGTGAAGTCAGTGATCCACTAAAACAGGAAAAGTAGAAAACAGGTTCAAAGTCCAATGCATAGTCCTGAGAATAAAAACCCCAATTCTTAAGAGCATAAAAGAAACAGAAGGTGGTCCATGGGAGGGGTCAGATAATCCAGCTCTGAGGGATTTCTGTCTGTGGTTTCCCTTGGAGCCCACTGGTTTTATGACATTGAGAAGTCGAAGAGGTCTGGGAGGAGTGGTCCTTTCTGCTGTCTGTACTCAACACAGCATAAGTCAAGTCTTGGCCTTTACGGTGAAAGGCCAAGAAGCAGTGTCACCTCCTTTCAGAAAAACAACACAAGGCAATCCACTCCATTCCATCACAGAAATACAACCACACTGATATTTAGAAGGCACTCAAGTATCACCTAAAACTGATTTGAAAGATGGCATGTGGCTCCTCGGGGCAGATGCTGCTCACTGCCTCTCCCTTGAGCCTCTTCTTTGTCAACTGAACCCCAATTCTGTCCAAGGTAACAATGTACCCAGTTAAAATAGTTACCCTTAAATGCAGCTAAGGGTGGCATGTGGCCAGTGCATGTGGGTTGAATTCTACTGGGTGGGACTTCTGGGGAAGCTATTATTATTAAGATTGATAAGAGGACACTCAATAATCTTTTTGCTCTCCCCTCCCACCTCCTCTCCCCTTAGATGAGAGCCACAAGCTAAGGATGACAGAGGAAGAAGCTAGAAACATCCATGATGATCCTTTGAACCCTGAATGGCCCTCAGACTTCTTGCTACTGAGGCAAAAATAAATTCCTAGTTATTTAAGCCCCTGTGGTTGGGTTTCTGTCATTTGTGGCCGAACAAAATTCCTAACAGACACAATTACCATCCTAAAAGTCATTCAGTGATTTAGACCCATGAGGCCTGACTTGAACCAGAATCACTGAGACTGTATCACTTCTCCAGTTTAGACAACAAAGGTAGCTTCTTCTCTAAAACATACTTTAATGGGCAAAGTTGCTTGCATAGGAACAGAGACTCTCATGTTTTCACAAACAGATGTATTGTACTAGCTGTTGGTCACATGGAAGGCTTCAGGAAGCTGGACCCTGAGGGGAGCAGAACACAGGCACAGGGAGTAGAAGGTGTCCGTCCAACTGTTCAAAATGCCAGACAGCCATGCACATGAGAAGTTTTCTGAAAATACTGTTGTGTCAGTTTCCTCTTGAGGCCTCAGGAAAGACAGGCAACAACAAATCTCATTTTAGGATCACAATGATAAAATGCAACTTCCACAAAATTATACGTCTTAAAGTGTGACCTCACCGTAAGAGGGTTGTCACTTCTACTATTACTAAACTTTTTCTCCCAAGCCATCAGTTAAGCCAAACCAAGTATACACTTCTGACATATTAACCCTAGGGAGATGGAGCACTGAAGAGCAGAAACAGAGGGGAGGGTGGGGGTAATGAGATGAGAATTATCATAAGAGGACTTATCTCCACACAGAAGTGATTCCTGGGGCTTGACACAACCCTTTACATGTTCCCTGGAGGAGAATCGTGTCAGAGAACCAGTGCCAGCATCTCCTGTTCCAAAAAGAGCCACTAGTAACTTTTTCTTTGCCTATTATATTCACTTCGAGGTAGAAATACTGCACTGCATGAATATCCTCCCTTGGTCTCAGAAGTCAGAAATAAGGGAGAACAAGTTATGGGTGCTTCCTCCTCAGACCCTTAACCAAGAAAGAGACCTAGAGTAAGGTGTTCAAATCACCTACCAGCTCATGGGTTAGCATAAACCATATATCTCTGACTTTAGCTCCTATCGTTGGTTTATAGGCAATATGGATGACTCGATTTGGTTAAATTTATGATATTTAAAGAAATAAAGCCTAGTCTCTGGAAGCAAAATGTTGAAAAGGTACCGTGATCATTCAGACTCATAAGGAACTCAAACGTCCCATATATGATGGGAAATGAATCAGAATTAGGATGAAAAGGCCCAGAGCAGATGTTTGATGGGTCTGCTCTTTTCTTTTAAGCCCCAAATGTCATAGTGAGAAACAATCCTGTAAACCTTCATGGGGAAGGTCTTATTCCCACCATGCATAGTGTCTGTCACGTAGGAGTTACCCAAGTTGGTTAATATTCTGGCTATTCTACATGGAAAATTTTCTCTGATGAGATTATATTTCTGATAATTCATCATCCCTGACAGACAGTAGCACTCTTGACATTGAGTGACAGTTACTCTTAACTGAAGATATAAAATTCCTAGAAATAAACCAGTGTAGGATCACAGAGTAGGGTCACAGTATTTTACAGTAGTGTTCACAACCTCCACGGCTCCAGCTCCCACTGCCATGAGACAGCAGAACTCTGGCCAGCCTGGTGGCACCATTCTAAAAACTAAATAGATGACTCATCCTTTGTCTTTGTTTCAAGAACACTGATTTTAATTTGTCCTTCAGACTAAAACTTTTTAAAAGTTTTAAAAGTCGGTTTTAAAGTTGGTAAACACCTTCAATTAGGTTGCAATCCGTTCTCACCTAGCCAAAGAACACCTTCTTAGTGACTGTGGTTCTCTGCTCAGATCTGCTTTTCATGGATATTTGAGGACAGAATATTTTTTCCCAGATTGTGTAACTTGTTTTTCTTTACCCTCATTTAACATCTATTTTAGGCAATTTAATCTTTCTTAAATGCCTCTACTCCAAAGAAGAAAAATAATTGAATATAAAATACTATACCAAAGAAAGGGTTCTAAATTCCCTAGATGTTATCATATAGATATAATATATGCATCTATTTCTTCCATTAATTCAACAAAGATTCTGAGAGATCCAATAAATGTCATTGCTCTTTAAACTCAATTATCAATTGTTCTGTTTATACTTGGCCACTTCCCTTCCCCATTTCTCTTAAGAACTGTGTACATCTGTCCTCATATCCTCTAATTTTTACCCTATGACTTAGAGCAAGGTACCGTGCATTCTACAACATCCAGAACATATGATATGAGCCCCCATCTCTCTGGTTTCTCCATCTCCCTACTGTCATCTTTTCTGTACCCATATCTTATTTCTTGCCCAGAGTTCTAGGCAATAATGGTGGTGCCCTTGACTCAAACACTTCTATCAGCACCTTCTCTCACCTTGACCATTAGATTCTTCCTCCCAACTTAGAAACACCTCAGCCTCCATGAGGTATATTTTCCTGCTTTTGCTCCTTGCCCCTTTTCTCATTCACATTCTTATTTTCCTTCCTACCAAGATTAAAGTGTCTGTTACAGTTACAAATGAAGTTTATATTCTTGGAGTGTATATTCTAGATATTTAGGTAACTTTCTAGCTGGAATATAATCATAAAAACATTGGAGATGTTTAATGCATGTACTTAAATATTCTTCTCTAAATGGTTTGGCAGAGTTTATATAAAGCTTGCCTACTCATGTCTCTTACATATTCTTTGTTCTCTTATAAATCTAGTTGGCAGTACATTTTCTCTAAATATATAGGCATAGTGCACACCCCAAAAGCCCTAAAATCCTTCTAATAAAATTTTCATACCTATTTGTGAATATTGTGGGATCATAATCAAGAAAATTCTTAAAAATCTTTACTCTTGCCTTATTTTAGCAATCCATGATATTTCCCAACTGATTTCATTTACTGTTTTTTTAAAATTACAGTTAGCCCTTCAACAAAGGCAGAGGAACCAGAGATCAAATTGCCAACATCCAATGGATCATCAAAAAAGTAACAGAGTTCCAGAAAAACATCAATTTCTGCTTTATTGACTATGCCAAAGCCTTTGAATGTGTGGATCGCAATAAACTGTGGGAAATTCTGAAAGAGTGGGGAAACCAGACCACCTGACCTGCCTCTTGAGAAACCTGTATGCAGGTCAGGAAGCAAGAGTAAGAACTGGACATGGAACAACAAACTGGTTCCAAACAGGAAAAGGAGTATGTCAAGGCTATATATTGTCACCCTGCTTATTTACCTTATATGCAGAGTACATCATGAGAAATGTTGGGCTAGAAGAAGCACAAGCTGGAATCAAGATTGCTGGGAGAAATATCAATAACCTCAGATACGCAGATGATACCACCCTTATGGCAGAAAGTGAAGAAGAACTAAAGAGCCTCTTGATGAAGGTGAAAGAGGACAGTGAAAAAGTTGGCTTAAAGCTCAACATTCAGAAAACGAAGATCATGGCATCTGGTCCCATCACTTCATGGGAAATAGATGGGGAAACAGTGGAAACAGTGGCAGACTTTATTTTTCTGGGCTCCAAAATCACTGCAGATGGTGATTGCAGCCATGAAATTAAAAGATGCTTACTCCTTGGAAGGAAAGTTATAACCAACCTAGACAGCATATTGAAAAGCAGAGACATTACTTGTCAACAAAGGTCCATCTAGTCAAGGCTATGGTTTTTCCTGTGGTCATGTATGGATGTGAGAGTTGGACTATAAAGAAAGCTGAGCGCTGAAGAATTGAAGCTTTTGAACTGTGGTGTTGGAGAAGACTCTTGAGAGTCCCTTGGACTGCAAGGAGATCCAACCAGTCTATCCTAAAGGAGATCAGTCCTGAATATTCATTGGAAGGACTTATGCTGAAGCTGAAACTCCAATACTTTGGCTACCTCATGTGAAGAGCTGACATATTTGAAAAGCCCCTGATGCTGGGAAAGATTGAGGGCAGGAGGAGAAGGGGATGACAGAGGATGAGATGGTTGGATGGCATCACCGACTCAGTGGACATGGGTTTGGGTGAACTCCGGGAGTTGGTGATGGACAGGGAGGCCTGGCGTGCTGCGGTTCATGGGGTCACAAAGAGTCAGACACGACTGAACGACTGAACTGGAACTTCAACAAAAGCAGGGGTTAGGCAAACTGCCCCTCTCTGCAGTCAAAAATCAACCTATAGTCAGCTCTCTGCATATTCAATGGGTTCCTCCTTATCCACAGGTAGTTTCACATCCACAATTTCAACCAACCATGGATCGTGTAGAACTACAGTATTTATACTGAAAAAAATCGAGTATTAGTAGACCTGAGTAATTCAAACCCATGTTGTTCAAAGATCAGCTGTACTCTTTAGGGCTACCCCAGTTAATTTTGTTTTTAATACTAGAACTACTTATGTTAAGTCTGCTTCTCCAAGGGAAAAACAAAGTATTCGGACCCAGGAATAAAGGAGCAGGCATATAAGATTACACTACACAAAACTCTCTTTCACTAATTATAGAGTATAGTAGCTCAGAGAACTTTCTCAGATTTGGTTAATTAGATGAGAAACTGTCTCTTTCCCTTAATGAAAACCACATGGTTTTACCTTGTCTTAAACAAAATCTCTATATAAGCTGATTTACCAACATCTCCTACACATTTGCTTCCCAAGTGTCTCAGTGGTAAAGAACCCACCTGCCTATGCAGGAGCCACAGGAGATATGGGTTCAACCCTGGGTTGGGAAGATCCCCAGAGGAGGAAATGGTAACCCATTCCAGTATTCTTGCCTGGAAAATGCCATGGACAGAGGAATCTGGCAGGCTACAGTCGACGGGGTTGCCAGAGTCGGACATGACTGAGCATGCCTGCACCTTCCTCTTCAGCTAACTGATCCTCCAGGGCAAGGATTGCCTAACTCCATGGCTCACAATGAATACTGTGGGATTCTCCAAAACACAGATTTCTAGTTAGTAGGTTTGAGTCAGGATGCAGGGATCTGAATTTTAGCAAACACCTCATTCAGTTGATTCTGATACAATACTACAAAAATACCTCACGTGGAAAAAACTTGTTCCATGGTAATCTCCAGGGAAACTGAGCAGTCACATCTGCCATGCACATCTCATTAATCACTTCCCTCTCATTTGTCAGTTTGTTCCATCCTCCTTTCTTTCCTTCCTTCCCTTGAATGGTTTTTGTTGACCGACTACTATGAAAGCCAATACCCCATCTCCTGCCATAAGGAGATGGCAGCGTAGTAGGAAAAGACTGGCATTTAAGGTACAACGCAATACTAAAACTGCTAGGATAGAGGCGTGCATACTTTGTAAAGTATTAAAGGAGAACCAAAGAGGAATGATCAGCATTCCCTGTGACTGTGTATAATGAATACGGAGCTGGTCTATCAAGTTTGAAACGTCTTTGGGAGATGAATATGGAGCTATACTTTCGGAGATCTACACATTTAAGCTAGTCATTAAGGTATTTCAATCCGTTTCTCCTTTCTTCCTTGGAAAGGAAGGTTAATTATATTTATTAACTTACTATATGATTGTAAAGATTAATTTTAAAAAATAAATTCTTTTAAAATGCCACTGAGACCTAAAATACCATAAGCATAAAGTCTTTCATGCACCAAACTCTTCCTTCCCCATAATATTTCACACAGAGAGATAGTGTGAAAGTAATCTTTTAAAGATTAATTTTTTCTATATGATTTTTGGATTCCAGAAAATGTCCTATGAATAGGTTTTGAAGATAATAAAAATATATATAGGTGAGATGACCAGACATATCAAACATATCCAAATATAATTTGGATTTGAAAATGTTTCTATGTCTATATTAATATTTCTAAAACCTCCATACAGTACTGGAGATAAAACAGGAACAAAAAAAAGTATTCAAAGTCCTCACATTTCTATCAGCCAATCTAGGGGAATTGAAAAAAGATGAGAAATTTTGTGAGAAAGATGCCATATGACAGACTGTGCCAGAGATGAAAAATGATGCTTACAAATTTTCTTCTGCTCCAAAGCAATTGCTCCCTATATTTTCTCATAAAATGTCATAAACATCTAAATTAATGTAAAATTACTTTGGGATACAAATTGAATATCCCTACATCCTAGATAAGATCATAAAGGAGCCTCAATTTATTCTAGCTACACTCAGAAATTAGATGCCTTGTCTAGGATTTGGGATTTAGAAAGCAATCCTAAACTATTAATACAATTTGAAACAAAATGATCATTCTAGACCTGGGCAAAAACACACCTTCACAGGGGCTGTGTGACTGTTAAAACTCTGCAAATTTACCTGCAAGTGCTAGGCAAGTTATGTGAGAGGAAAACTCTGATAATGACTGAGATTTGAACTAAGCTGCAGGGAAGGGGTGACTCTACCACTGATTGTACCAAAGAGAGCACCAGTCTTACTAAGCGCTATGAGAATTCCCTAACAAACTGCCTCATGAATGGGCACACTTTACATTTGTTTTTAACCCGATGTCCCTAGATTCCCAATTCTGTACACTAACACCCTCTCTGAGTGGGGAAAAAAGAAAAAAGAGTGTGTATATCAGACATATTTAGAGACTGCAATGATGATACCCTGTTATCAAATGAGAATGTCCCCACTGGTGACTGTGGCTTTGGAACTATCTGAATGGCATTTTTCTCAGAGAGACCAGAAAGTTTTGCTGATTATAATGTGCTGGAAATGAGAGAAAAAGACAGTAGCACATTACAGAACAGAAAAAGCAACAGGGGCTGAGAAGATACGTTTACAGGAGGGAAAGGTCTGCCCTTGGGGATGTTTGCACGGAAGTCTGTGTCTCACTGCCTGCAAGGGAACAAGGGAGCATTTGGCATGGGGATGGGGGAGTGGAGTGGGGTGCATATACTGATTCAATGCCATACACACCCACAGTATGAGAGAAGTGTGTTATTGTTGTCTCTACAGGAGGCCTCACCAGGAGTGGTAGAGCTCAATCCAAATTACGTGTTTCGGTAGATCCATGCTGGGTGACATAATTTATAACCAAGTCCTAAACCATACCCCTGAGGTCTCCTCAACATTCAGACCTCCATACATGCTGGGCAGAGGCTGGAGGCCCTGCTAAGCAACTTCCTATATAAAATACCTGATCCTAAACTAGTCAGTTAAACCCTTATTTTGACAAGGAAGGAGTGAGGGAACCACCAACAGATCAGTGAGAAGAAATACTTGGACTCATTTCAGTAAATACCTCCCAAGAGTTTCAGTCAGAGAGGGTTTATAGAAGAATTCATTTTAAACACAGGCATCCCAGGTGGTGTAGTGGTTAAAGACTCGCCTGCCAAAGCAGGACACACAGGAGACACAGGTTCAATCCCTGGGTGAGGAAGATCCCCTGGAGAAGGAAACGGCAACCCACTTCAGTATTCTTGCCTGGAGAATCCCATGGACAGGGGAGCCTGGCAGGCTACAGTCCATGGGATCGCAAAGAGTCAGACACACGTGCCTGCATAATGTTTACATGTAAAAAATGGATCCCTATTTCTTTCAGAGTAAAATTCAAAGTCTTTACAGAGGTGAACAGTGTCCTACAGGACTTGGCAGCCCCGGTCTCCACCCCTCAAAAAATTACAGCTCTGAGTTCATCTTTCCCTACTCTGCCCCTGTACACACTCTATCCACTCCAGCCACAATGGACTCCCTGATAGTGAAGGGGATCCAAGTACACCATGCCAAAATATGTCACTGAGCTAAAAGTAACTAGCTTTCTGCTCTCTTCTTTAAATCTAAAAGCAAGACCCAATTTTTCATCTCTAAAGTCTTCTTCTTCCATACTAGAAAGAGTAAAATGACTCAATCACTTCTCACCAAAGGAGAAGGATCTAGCTTCAGTCTGCATAACAAACCTTCCTAAAAACCCTTATCTGCCAGTAGTTCCCCCCATATATTTACCTTCCCACAATTTACCACTCCTAGAAGCCAACTCCTACTCCCTTTGTCTAGTTACGTCTCCACAATTTATTGCCCTTTGTTAAAGTAGCATATAAGCCCAAGTTTAATCACTCTTTCTGGTCTTCATGTACAAGAAGGCTTCGTGTAAGTAGAAATAAAAATTTTAACAGTTATTAAAATTTGTGTATCCTTTTTCCTCTTAATCTGTCTTCTGTCAGTCTAATTTGCAGGCCTGGTAGCCAAACCTAAGAGAATAGAGGAACATTTTTTTTCCTCCTCTGCAGTATCCTCAAAGTTCTGTTCAGGATTCTGCCTCAGGATGTATTTGTCTGAAACTTTCCCCCCATATATCCATATGGATCAGTCCTCTCCTTAAATCATTTTTCTTTTTTGCTTGCACATAACCATCTCAATGAAATCTACCCTGACTGCCTCTAGCATTCCTGGAGTATCTTACCCTACTCAATTTCCTTTCCAAAACCCTATCACTATCTAACACAGTATATAATCTATATATTTGTATACTGTCTTCCTCTCCAAGAGGTAAACCCCACGAGGTCAAGAACTTTTGTCTATTCTGTTTACTGATGTATATTAAGTAACTGGAACAATATCTGGCACATAGTAGGTGCTCATATTTAGTTGAGTAAGAGATGTCTTCATATATTCTTTTAATTATGATGCTATAGCATTAAGTGAATATCAGTATTATACTGTTAAAATATACAAAGGAGGAAAAAAATTCTCACCAAGGACTGCATAAAACCTTTTTTAAAGAGATCTATGTCTTTTTCAAAATAGAGAAAACCAAGGACAATATTGCTAAGTTCTATTCCACTAACTTAACAAGATCAATTTACTTAAACTCTCAATCTATATAACTATAATTTTGTATTAATTCAATCACAGTGATACGCCTAGTTGACATTCAACTCTGTTTATATCTTACAGGCTGTCACACCAATGCACAAAAAGATGAATTAGCTTTCCTCAGAACACATGATCAATTTCTCACAAAGGTCTTTGAAACATATTAAACAAGATTTTTTCCTGATGAAGACTTTCAGAGCATTTCTAAATTAAGATTTATCTTTTTCCTCAGCTGAATGTTTTCCTATAGGAACTCAAATTCCTTGATAATACATCAAATGGAAAAATCACTAAAAGTTTACTTACATCAAATACTCTATTTTATTTGGCTATTATAAAAATTTATAATAAATATCATTGTAAAAAAATATGCAATTTGTAATAGTTTTAGTCAATTTCATGTTAGAAATATAAGCAGGAATTAGGCACTCTGTAAAATTTGAGACTTAAAAATGAAGTATACACTGCTGTCAGTACATAATTTTCCCTAACAGTTTGCATGGCTATATTTCCTCCAGCAATTATACTTTTACAATGAGAATGTAAGCCTAAACTCCTTTAAAGGGTCAAGCATGGTCAGCATATGGTATCTTGGTAAACACCTTGGCACAAGATCCACTTTAGGAATATTATGTAACAATGACACTGAAATACCACAATTCCCTTCCTGGTACCCAAGCTTACAGGTTAAAACAAAACTTCCTATTATTAAAGAACTTTCATGAGAAATAGTAGGTAAATGATATTTTTCTAAAGGTCCATAATTTGAGGCAAAACTATGACAGGCTAACAAAAGTTAGAAGGGAGACTTTAAGGCCTAAAAACAGAAAGAAAACAATTACAGAAGTGATGGTGGAAATGAAATTCAAAATTAATTCAACACATATTTACTGAAAGAAAGCTGAACACCGAAGAACTGATGCTTTTGAACTGTTGTGTGGGAGAAGACTCTTGAGAGTCCCTTGGACTGCAAGGAGATCCAACCAGTCCATCCTAAAGGAGATCAGTCCTGGGTGTTCACTGGAGGGACTGATGTTGAAGCTGAAACTCCAATACTTTGGCCACCTGATCCAGAGAGCTGACTCATTTGAAAGTACCCTGATGCTGGGAAAGATTGAGGGCCAGAAGAGAAGGGGACAACGGAGGATGAGATGGTTGGATGGCATCACCAACTCAATGGACATGGGTTTGGGTGGACTTCAGGAGTTAGTGATGGACAAGGAGGCTTGGCGTGCTGCAGTTCATGGGGTCGCAAAGAGTTGGACTCGACTGAGCTACTGAACCGAAGTGAACTGATATTTACTGAGCAAACCCTCTCTGGCAGGCCATATTCTAAGTGACAGGCATTTGAGGGGGAATAGGAGAGTCAAAGTCCCTGTCCTTGTGTAGACTTTGGTCCAGTGGGGAAAGCGATGAATAATCAAACACAAAATAATGTGCATGCCCGGTAGTATAGTAGATATAATGTAAAGTCAGGTGGTGGTAACATGACTTAAAGAAATACAGCCAGGGAGCAGGAGGGGAGTGAGGTTGGTGGAAGAATACTATTTTCCATTGGCTGTTGAGGGAAACATTTGAACAGGGCCATGAATGAAGTGAGAATGTTTTCAACTGGGAGATTTGCAACAAAGGAAAATCCAAGCACCCTGACACAGGACAAGCCCTCCACGTTCCCAGGAACAATAAAGCAAAGCAGAGTGAATGATGAAGCAGAGAGTAGGAGAAGATGAACTGGGAGAGGTGGGCAGGGCCAGCTTGTAGACATGGATAGTAATAAACACTAGAGAGTTTACCTTGCACTGGGCATTGTTCTACTGTGTTGCCTTATTAACTCATTGCAACCTCTAACAATCCTTTGAGGTATCATTATGAGATTTTTAATAATAGGGAAACTAAGGCACAAAGAAGTTAAGAAATGCATTACAAATCCCAAAACTAGTATGTGCAGCGCGAACCCAGGCTATCTTGCTCCAGAAGCCACACTTCTCAATGCTATGCCACACCATCTATCTAGACCACAGTGAAGAGTCTGGATTTCACTTGGAGGATAATGGAAAGTCACTGGAGAATTCAAAGCAGGAAAGTGACATGATCTGCATCTAATAAAAAAAAATCCTTTGGCTGCAGTGTACAGAGTACATTGTACAAGGATAGAGAGGATGGTGCACCATGATGTTTTAGGCCCAGGCCCAGCACAAGCCTTGGAGCCATAACCTAAACATGACCTTCCTCCCATCGCCATCTTTCCTGTGCAGACAGAGCCACCGAAGCTATAAATATCCACCCTTAGAGCACAAGGCTCTGAACCAATTCCAGGCTCTTCAATCCAGTGACCCTGGGAGGTGACTCATCTGCCTCTAAACTCTCTCCAAGCCCAACCATCACCCTCACTAAGTTCACCATTCTCCTCCTTCCCCCTTCTTTATTCAAACAACTCCTGAAAATCCAACTATCCCCACATTCAACATTAATCAACAAATACAGAAAGTTCTGATTCTCTATCACTTAGTAATTCAACAAAATCCTTAATGCAGCATATTTAATATGTCACTAGCAGTTAGTCCACAAGGACCCTCTATTCACCAATAGAAGTATGTTTTTTTTTGTTTTTAGGTACATACCATTTATTACAGGTGCAATGAAAGTACTATACTGCGTGATAACCATATTACCAGGCTGTGGCTGCTAGGTGATGCTAAGATCCTAGAACTTCATAAAATAGCAGACCTAAGTTTAAAGTCCATTTTTCCCATTTACTGTATGACCTTGGGCAAGTCTTAAAACTGCAAATACTCCATTTCTTTCTTCCATAAAATGATATTAGCACTCCTAGCTCAGAACTCTATAGGGAGGACATATGTATAGAATGTGAAACTGGTATATACTAGGAGCCACATGTCTAGGTTTCTAAATCTATTTCATCCTTTTTAAAAAGAGCTATGTCTTTAATACTCAGAAAGCACAATTTCCCAACTTTATTTAGTTTTAACTTTTTAAATGTATTTCCTTTAAAGAAACTATTTTATTCTGATTTTTCAAAAATACAATTAAAGCAAAAAAGCATACTTATTTATATGTTTTTGGAAATTCTTCTTTCTTAGACAAAGGATGCCAAATGATCAGGCAGCAACAGTACAGTGATATTAATAGCACATTATGCCACGTACTATGCCATGTAGCACATTCTCCCACATAGAGTATCTGCCTAGTTCTTGGAGAGAGGGTCACTCAAAGCTGAAAGCTCTTTCAATGAGCTTTAAGCCTGGCTTTAAAAAAAGTCAGGTAGGGACTTCCCTGGTGGTCCAGTGGCTAAGACTCTGTACTCTCAGTGCAAGGGGTCCATGTTTGGTCTCTGATCAGGGAACTAGCTCCCACAGGCTACACCTAAAAGACCCAGCACAGCCAATTAAGTATTAAAAAAAGGAAAGAAAGAAAGAAACGGGCAGAGGCACCCTCATCTCCATACACAGTAAATCCAAGACTGAATACAGTTCCAACTTAGGAATCTCTGTCACCCACTGTGTGCCTAAAAAGTCACCAGAAATCGCACTATTTTGACTACATATCCTCCTTTTCTTTCCTCTGATTATTTTTTATGAATACACTAAGCTCTCACTCATAGATAATTCCTTCTAATACTAAAAGAAGTTTAAAAGCAACCTCTAAATCCTTCAGGATGTCTCTTTTACACTGGACATGATAACTGAAGATCCTGGGAAATGTACCGTCATAAAATATAATGTTTAGTACCAAACCATCCTTTGGTCCAGGGTGAATTACTACTTTGATCTTAAGAAGCTCAGTAAAAAGAACTTATAATAAGGACTGGAAAGTGTAATAGATAACTTTATTTAAAGAAGGCTATTGCCCTTACCGAAGTGAACCAGATACTTGTCGGAGTTAATCCAAACGAGTTCTGAAAATATAAATCAGGAACATGTGGGAGCAATCTTTCTGGAACAGTTACTGCTACTGATTCTAAAGAATAATTTTGAGGAAGGGGCTACTCCCTTGGGTCCTGCCCCAAAATGGCTTTATCAGAAGATTGATAACCTTGCCAGAAATTAGATTGCTCGCCTGAATCTTTACTATATCATCAATTTCCTTTTCATTAAACTGAGCATGTTATTCAATAAGGATGCTCCTGGCATTCTAGTGGATAATTCTTTGTAAGTATCTGTCCAGTACATTATACAAACAGTTAAGGATTCCTGGCTCTCAGGCACTAAATGCTAAATATGCTATATGCCAATAAAAAATAACATCCCCAACCCCTTTGAGAACCATTTTTGGTACGTAACCAAAAAAATAAATTTTTTCATTTGAAAAATTAAAATAGAATTGAAATTTTTCCCTGCCTTCATCTCAGTTTCTAAACAATTATAGCAGACTCAGAAGGTCTATAGAAAACTTGGCCAGTTTGCCACAGATGCCACAAGAAAATATCTTTTTAAAACATGGTTTTATTCTTGAGTTACAATTATTTTGTAAGATTGTTATATCATTACTCTCTAGAATGTGAATTCATATGAATGAATACTTTTCCACAAAAATATTACATTACAAATAAATCGGTTTTAACATCTCATTCCCAGAGAGAACAGTTTTTAAATCCATCAAAAACACTGTTATTCCAGAGGCAGATGACCTGTCATGAAATCTATTTTCACTCAGTCTAATGGCATTTTCAAAGCATTCTTGTAGGTAGAACCTGTACTTAACATCACAGTAAAATAATTCATCTAAAACCAGTGAAACTCTAGAAATTCACAGTGAGGGGACTGTATAGATGTTTGTAAAAGTTTCACAAAAGCGTTAATCCCAGCACTGATCTCTTATGTCGAGATGTCAAATGACTAAACGTGATAAATGCACCAGATAATTTGTTAATAATTGTTCCTCACCAAGCTGAGAATGGACAGTATTAAGAATTTTTCAAAGAGAAAGGCAGAGAGAAACGTAAATCCCAAGCAGTTGGACATGGAAATCAGACAGTGGAATTCATTTCACAGAACTTTCTAATACCTTACCTC
Organism: Bos grunniens; assembly: GCF_055505025.1. Classification (NCBI taxonomy): domain Eukaryota; kingdom Metazoa; phylum Chordata; class Mammalia; order Artiodactyla; family Bovidae; genus Bos; species Bos grunniens. Next base: position 51,884,400 of record NC_141166.1, on the reverse strand, counting down.
AAAAAATTCCAAAGAGTTCATCTCTGCTTTCCCCAGGGCAGAATCCATCATTTCAAATCAGATTTAGGAAGCAACAGGAAGAAACACTTCATTTTCCTTAAAACAATGCACCTAGCGTGCCCACTGGCAATTTCATTCATAGGAGTGGCCAGAACCGAAGTCTAAGAGGATCTGGAGTCCTAATGTGGTGGGGAGAAGCTGCAGGTCCACTCCTGAAGCTCTTGCTGCTCCTCTTCCCCCGAAGTTCTAGAAATGAAATACTGAGTGGGACTCAGGCAGGCCACTATGGAGACTTCTGTCCAGCTATGAACTGAGAGCTGCCACTGCCTTTCATCAAGACTTATCACAGTTGAGGCATCCGAAGTGAAAAAACAATCATGAACCAGTGTCCCTGAGGCTGAGGCAGCCGTGGCCACGCCCCTGTCAAGCACAGGATGCAATCGCCCCATCCTCCCCTCACTTCCTTCCTTTGCTTTTCCATGGGAGAATTCCAAAGAACGAGTTCTGTGGGTATACACACACACACACACATACACTCACGCACACAGTGGCCTGATGTCAATAAGCTGTTATCACAGAGAGGGGGGTTTTCTGTTTGACTTACTCAGAAAAGAGTGGCCACTATATGGGGAAGTCTAATTTACTGTTATCATTAATCAGATACAGCCTTCATTTAAGTTACTGAAATAGGCTCACAGCATCCTAGCCAATCCAGAATGGAGTCTGTGGATTTGTGATTTTAAACACACACTAAACAAGCACTAAAACTTTTTCATATATCAAACTGCTTTCACAAAAACCCCTAAATGTGGTTATCAATCCAGAGGTTATTTTCAGACCTTACTTCTAACGCAAAAATAGATACAGTTACCAATTTAGCTGGTGCTGCTATCTTACTCTAGGAAGCAGTTGTGGTGGGAGACTCTCTAGTCAGATGTGTTGTTCTTCAGTGGAGAAATGGGCTTCATAAAACTCTGTGCACACTGGGCTGTTGTCGCAACTTTGAAGTACTGGCTGAATTGGGTGAATGCAATCAAAGGCTACAAGACCATCTCTTTCCAGCAAAACTTCCAGGAAAGCAAGATGAGATGCCTCATTTGTCACATGCTTTGCTGTGAAGTGGGACAGACTAGATTTAAGCTCCATGCTACATTTGGTGGCTGTAATTTCCTTTCCACTGAGACTTAGTTTGCCATGAAGCTTCAGAACTTGGACTGTTTCTGGAATAGAATGAGTGACCACAGCAAGCTTGGTATTCCAGAACCGCCATCACCCTGCCCACCCTCTACTGGACATGCAAACCCAGTCACATCTTAAGGCAAAGCACTGTGGATTTCTGGGTGTGTCCTAGCAAACAACAATAATAGCAAGCAGGTATGGAATGCCTACTCTGTACCAGGAACCATAGTAAATGCTTTAAAAAATAGTCTCTAATGAATGCTCTAAACCATGCTTTAAAACTGAGGTCAGTGGTGTTATTAGGTCTATTTTACAGATGACGAAGGGCCTTCCTGGTGGCTCTGATGGTAAAGAATCTGCCTGCAAAGCAGGAGACCCAGGTTCAATCTCTGGGTCAGGGAAGACCCCTGGAAAAGGGAATGGCTAACCACTTCAGTATTCCTGCCTGGAGAATTCCATGGACAGAGAATACTGACGGGCTACAGTCCATGGGGTTGAAAAGAGCTGGACACAACTGAAGTGACTAACTCTTCACTTTTCACAGATGAGGAAACGGAGACTCACAGAGAGGAAGTGATAATAGCCAGGATTAAAGTCAGATCTGAATAGACCCAAACCCAAGCTCTTTTACAATATACCGCCTCCCTCAAATAACACTGTGAAAATGCCAGTGTCCTCACTGATTAATAGGTGGCCATCAGGACCAAGGCAGCCTCCGTCACCATTAGGAGATTAGAAAAAGTAAGCTAGAAAAGATGAGTATGTTTCCTATTGTTGGCATGAAAGATGGCTACAGCCTATGAATAAGTCTTCTCAACAATGTCAGCACTTTTGTTTTCACCCCAAGTCTGTTTAACCCTTACCTCCGCTCACTCTCAGGTCCCTGGACCCACCTGATGCTCCCATCACTCTGGCCCTCTAAGCCATTATTCCTTGCCTTCCCAATATTGTAACATTTTCCAGATATGCCACTTTAGCTGAACTCTAGGTTCTGGTCCATCCATGTGTCACTGACATTCATGGGTGACAGGCTATTTTCCTATGTAAAGGAAATCTTCTTCCTCACAGCACAAGACTTTGTCATAATGGAATATAGATCTCCTCAAGTTGATCAAGAAAGAAACTTACAGAGTGGAGCCAGGGAGATAAGATGACTGTTACAGCTTAGCCTTAAGGCCATCACATATACCCTTTCATAGCCAGTACCTCTTCACTCACAGTAATCTACTGTAATAAGACGATACAACCAAAGGGAAATAGTGTTAGACCTTGAAAGTTACATATGCCATTCTTTCCTCTAAATCACACCTTTGAAGAAAACACCAAAAAAAAAAAAAAACAACAGCAACAAATAAAATGGTAAAGCACATTAATGTCAATTTTGTATCCATATAATACCTTAGCTTTTTTGCCTGTTATGTTATCATCTGGCACCAGCACTGGGAAACATATGTGAACAAGGCAAACAGCTCCTGCTCTTTCTTGCAGAGCTTCTATTTTAGAAAGAGAGAGAAACATAAAATAACAAACATAAATTCTTTAGTTGTTATTATGATACACGCTACTAAGGCAAAAGAGAAGGTGGTAAGGAAATGGCTGAGCTGGGGACACGACCCAGGTCAGAGAATAAGAGAAAGCTTCTTCAAGGAGTTGGTGTGTGGACTAAATCCTGAAGGATGACTAGGAATGGGGGAGGGGATGGAAGAGAAGAGAGAGCTCTTTCCAGATAGCCAAGAGCTGTGGAGAAGCCGTCAGATGGGAAGCAACATGACCTTTTCTTTTTCTGCAATTTGTTTATTCATTTATTTTCTCCTTTTTTTTCCCCCAAGCTTTAAACTTTTTATTTTGTATTGGGGTATAGCCGGTTAATAACGCTGTGGTAGTTTCAGGTGAGCAGCAAAGGGACTCAGCCATACACATATGCGAGCTTAGTCGCTCAGTTGTGTCCGACTCTTTGGGACCCCATGGACTATAGCCAACCAGGCTCCTCTGTCCATAGGGATTCTGCAGGCAAGAATACTGGAGTGGGTTGATGTGCCCTCCTCCAGGGGATTTTCCCGACTCAAGGATCGAACCCAGGTCTCCCGCATTGCAGGCAGATTCTTTACCATCTGAGCCACCAGGAAAGCCCCAGCCATTCATATATATGTATCCATTTCCCCCTGCAAACCCTCCTCCCACCAGGCTGGCACATAACATTGAGCAGAGTTCCATGTGCTATACAATAGGTCCTTGTTGGCTATCCATTTTAAATATAGCAGTGTGGACATGAACTTCCCAAAGTCCCTATCCCTCCCCACCCCTACCCTAGCAACCATAAGTTCATTTCGAAGTCCGTGAGTCTCTTTCTGTTTTGTAAGATACTTTTTAGATACCACATATAAGGGATGTCACATGATATTTCTCCTTCTTTGTCTGACTTACCTCACTCAGTATGACAGTCTCTAGGTCCATCCAACAACATGACCTTTTCAAAGACTGAAGGAAGACCAGTGTGACTGGAGCACATAGTGGGGGAAAGATGAGGCCATGGAAAGATAACAGACTGGACATTTTCAGCATCAGTGTATAGGGAGAGAAAAGGAAGCTTAAGAATAAGGGAATGGAAACTGTCCCTTTTGCCTTTCCTAAGCTCTCGTTCTGAAAGGCCAATTGATGATCACAGTTCTCAGCATTCTAAGCAAGGCTGCTGTGGGTGGAACTGTGATTTGTGGCTGCTGAATGAATTAATCACATAAATTAAATAAAGTGATTAAAGACATTACTTAACTAAAGTAGCTTACTTCCCCAAAGTTCACAGAATATAATGGCACTCTACTCCAGTACTTTTGCCTGGAAAATCCCATGGATGGAGGAGCCTGGTAGGCTGCAATCCGTGGGGTCGCTAAGAGTCGGACACAACTTCGCTTTCACTTTTCACTTTCATGCATTGGAGAAGGAAATGGCAACCCACTCCAGTGTTCTTGCCTGGAGAATCCCAGGGACGGGGGGGGGCTTGGTGGCTGCCGTCTATGGGGTCACACAGAGTCGGACACGACTGAAGTGACTTAGCATAGCATAGCATAGCATAGAGAAGAGCAAAACACAATTCTCAGATTATAATACAAATTGGCAATGGAAAAATTCAACAGTGTCTCTGCCAGCTATCTTTATGCTGGCACCAAAGCACAAAACAGAATCCAGGTTAGCACATCAGGAAGCAACAACCCTTTTCCTGAAAAGCCCATTATGATTTTCCTTTGTGTTTATGCCTTTTGCATGCCTGAGTCTGACATCACTCATATGCATTATTGAAGTCTTGCAGCAAGTGTCTGCTATCTGCTACAGTTTGAACTGCCTGCTTTCTCTTCAACATTGTGTTCATAAAGCAGCCAGATGAATGCTCATTTCATCATCACTCTGTTTTCGGATTCCCAAAATCTTCCAATGGAAATACATATTGGCTTGTGTATAAATCAGAAAGCTTTTGAAAATAAATTTTAAAGTGAGACAGCTGCTAAAAGATCAGGGGGAGAACCCTCAAATCTAAACTCAAGGAGACACATGTATATGAAACATGTTTTCATATACATATATATATATATTTAATTTAGCTTAGAAAGTGGTAGCAATCAAATACAATAAAAATAATAATGGCTATCATCTACTATCTATTAAGAAACTTCTATGTGCCAGGCACACACTCCCTCATTTTATCCTCAAAATAATCTTCTGGAATTGTCACTACAATCCCTATTTCACAAATTAAATGGGGGAGTGACAGATTGAACTACTTGCTGTTACTTACATAGCAAGAAACCAGCTGAATTTCAAAGCTAGGGTTTACATGACATCAAAGCTTATCCACACATTCTGCACTGCTATATAATTCCCAGCAATAACTACCTACCACTCACCAGTGCCAAGAACTGTGCTGATATTTCAGAATCATTAACTGATAGAGTTCTCCCAGCAATTCTGAGAGATGTTGCTATCCTTAATACAAGGAAACAGTTTGGAGAGGTGGAGTAATTTGATCAAGGGCACACATGGCAAGGTTGAAAAGCTCAAAGGAAGATTTTCCAATAACCTGCATAATTTCACATCCGCAACATTCCTGGGTTACTCACAGTCCAGTAAAGATAAGTATGGGCCTATTACTTCATTATGGTTTTGCAGTTTTACCTGGGAAATTATCATTACGCTTAGGAAAAGAGTACAGTCCCCAAAGAACTGATTTTCTTATCCTAAATGAATAAGGAAATCTCTTTATCAATGCCCATTCAAGTCAAAATGCCAGGATTCTGATTCTCTGCTTTCATAAACAAGAATAAATGACCCTTACTTTTCTGACAAATACATATACACAGTATAATGTGCCTAAAACTCTGAAAGGCATAAACAAATAAGTGTTTCTTTTAAAAAAAAAAAAAGTCATTTCCACTAATGAACTAAAGATACAGCTATAGTGGAATCTCTTTTATTTGACTGATGTGTATTTTAGAGCTCTAAGAATATACTATTTTTCCATATGGGTTAATTTGGTAATAACACCTAAAAATGTAGTATTTTTCCTTATCAATACATTTTGTATTAAGTTCAGATTAATGTAAAGACAAGTGTTTTTAAAAGAAATATTAACATATTATATACAATTATATACAATACCACAAGCCTCATTCAATTCATAATAACCAGTTAATTACATGCTTACTGGATTCTGTTGCTATGCTAGTTCTTATTCCAAATAAAATTGTATTATTATAAAGCAAGGTGAATTAAAGAATAGATTTTAGGCATGAAAGCTCTGAAAATAAAATGAAAAAGATGCACAATTATTACAATAGAGAAGGATGCAGAATTATTATATTTGTGTGTGTTCTGTGTTTCTGTCTAAAAATGAGAACATAACGCTTCAATAAGGCTTTGTTAATGCTTGCGATTGGAGGAGGGAGTGGCAATCCACTCCGGTATTCTTGCCTGGAGAATCCCATGGACAGAGAAGCCTGGTGGGCTACAGTCCATGGGGTCACACAGGGTTGGACACGACTAAGCAACTAACACACACACACACACACACGCACACACACACGCTTGAGATAGCAATCAATACGATAACATCCTGGAGATTCTCTGCTGCAAGCACCTATAGAGAGACTCCAATATATTCACATTAGTGGACATTTCAGAATTGGCATTTTAATATACCACCACAGTGTATGATAATGTAGACTCTAACACAGAGATTTCTAAAAACCCTGACAGAGTACAACTCAAATTCCATTGTGTACTAGAATCACCTGGTGAGGCTCATGTTTAAACTTTAGACTAAATTTCACAGAGCAAATCAGAGAAATTCTGATTCAGTGGACATAAGGATCTTAGGAGTCCTCGTTGTTACACAATTACCCGAGCTAACTCTGGTACCAGTGGTCCTTAAACCACACTGACCTATAATCTCAAGATCTAATAGACCGAATATGTGTATACGTATGTGAGGTATACATGTATGTAAATGTCACATTTGATTTTGTGAATTTGTTTTAGTAGAAAACTCAAAAAGAAACATGCTTCTTTGTACCTTTGCAGTGTTCCCTACCCTAACAATCTTCATGTTAATTATTTCCAATCCATCTTAAGAGGAAAACTATATAATAAGAAGACAAACAAGTACAGGGAAAATGAAGAGATAGGAAAGGACACTAACATGAGAAAAAAAAGTGTCTGTCTGTATTCAAATCTAGAACAGTGTTCCTCAAAATATGGGCCATGGGTCAGCACTGGGTCATAAGCTGGCTGTTAATGACCTGAGAAAAGTACAGAAATCACACATGAGCCTTCACAAGCTTTTACAGAAAGTTGTCAAGAGTAATTTTAAGTCTGTTCAATACAATAATAAAAATGTGGGCTTATATTTTGTGGATCTTATTTTTTACTCCATTTCATTCTTCTAGTAGCTTATTTTTATTCTAATTTACAAATGATCAGTGTCTGTGATAGATCTGACTAACCACAGGTAATCTGAGAAACTCTGGTAAACTCTAGATGGAAGAATCGGTCATGTTTGGGAGCCTCCTACCCCAGGGTTTGATAAAAAAGTGGCTTTCTATAACACAATTTCCAAAGGTTAGGGGCCAGAAACAATTTATTGACTGAATGTCTGAACTAACATCTTTAACTTTTCATAATAACTCACTCTGAGTCTGTCAGCAATGCACCAATCTATCTGTTACATTGAACTGACCGTCTTTTCTTTTAGCTCGTACCACCTCTTAGAATGATATTTTAGTAAAATTTCCTAGAAGTTTACTTTCAGGAACAAAAAGCAGTCCTTGTTTCACTCACGGTAAATGTGTATCTTTCAACTTGCAAAGAAACCCTTGAATTTTAATATTTGATAATTCAGTGATGAACTTTTATCACCACATCTACTGTATAGATATTATATCTGTGAATCTTTGTTGACATGAAACTATTGTTTCAGGCTGTTCTCAAGAAAGCAGCCTGGTCCTCTTAGCCTTGGGTCCCTATCAGCTATCTAATGATATCTAAACAGCTATCTAATTGCTATTTTTGGCTATGACAACAATAATAAGAAGCACAAAATATCAGCACATTGTTTCAGTCGTAGATATTTACATAGACACAGATCTCATTTTGCAGTTTTCCTGTCTCCTAGTAAAATCTGAATAATTCTCTTATTGAAGACCCACATTCTAAACAGAATTGAACCTAAACGCTAGGCACATTCCTACAGTTTCTGTTTCAGGTCAGTATATCCCTTCATGCCCCACTGAGTTGCTACTTTTGCTCCACCAGTGTTGCCAAAAATAACTTTTCCTCTTCCCAGTTAAATATGGTATTTATAAAAGGTGGGAATGGAGAATTTGGGAGCATGAATCTGTACACACAACAGACAAACTCACAATAATAGCAATTGTACTCCTAGCTGTCAAGATCTCTAGCCAGGAAGAGTGAAAAATTAAGGTGTTTTTTTTTTTCCTCTAAATTAATTATGCTCCCTTTTTAAAAGAGAATAAAGACATCTTTAAATATCTAAGTTTGTTCTGTGTTGCTTAGAAGTTATGTCACACACTAAATTTGTTAATTCTGTTTTCTTAACATTTTTAATCCATTTTAAGACGTTTTTTCATTTAGTGAGTTTATATGACTAAGAACTTTCTGACAGCTTGAAGGCAGCACAGAAAAGCACTGGTTCTGCTGCCAAAACGGATGCCTGTTAGCTGTGTGACACTGGCCCAATGAGTAACCTTCCACAAACTTCAGCTCACTCATCCCCATTTATAAAATGGGGATAATAACAATGTACAACCAGCACAATTTTGAGAGGATGGTAAAGCTATAAAAAGCAAGGAGACAGTGTGCCTGGCACAGAGTACTCACTCACTATTGGCAAACTCTCAGATTCAAGTGTTGCCTTTACTCTCAATAGAGAAGACGCTAAATCATTGGATTATTTGAAGAAGTTTTCAGAATTTTATTTTGGTGACAAATATGAATATTAAGTAGATTAATGACAATCACTAGGAAAGCAGTTGGCTAGATGAACTAACTTCAGAAGTCACTTGGAGCCAGTTTATCTAACATGACTCAACCAGGCTTCAATTTAGTACTTTCATTAAAATTCAAGTAACAATGTTGGAGAAAAAGAATTGCCTTTTACTAAAGAAATTAAAATTATGTCAATTCCTTTTATTGTACTACATACATTTGCTTCAGCTTCGGCAATCTGTTTGGGAAAGCAGAGTAGATAAAACTAAAATAAAACTAAAATCACAAGACATATTTGTAAAAGTAGATGGCATTCATCCAAAATGCCCTTCCTGGAACAAACTGTAACAACTTGATTCACTGCCGCCCTTTCCTACCAAACTATATTTAAGGACCTGCAAGCATTTCCATTATGAACAGCTATCATCAGGATTTGTCATTTTACCTTCTAATCTGTTTTGGAGTTTATGTATAAACATCGTAAATAACAATCTCTTTTCAAAAAGCTTTTGTTTTTTAAATTTAACAACTTCCTTCAGTAAAGAATCCTTTCAGTACAGCACTGAAGAATTCCTTCAGTACAAGGTGGGGGATACCATAAATAACAGAAAATTACAGATTATTTTGTATATGAAAGAAATGTTTTAATAAGCAAAATAAGATGTATGGTCAAGAAGTATGTGGCATCAGAGATTATATAAATTCAGTGGTCATTGTCTCATGAACTGCAATAATTTGAAACTAGAAAAGTGTCCAAAAAGATGAGGAGGTAAATAATGACACAGCCATTATATAGAAAATTATGTAGTTATTACACTATGTTCCCAAATAATTTTTAATGACATGGGAAGCATTCATAATATATTACTAATATGCGGGAAAATGTACTGCAGAGTTATATGTATGTGAAAGTCACTCATTGTGTCCAACTCTTTGCGACCCATGGACTATATAGTCCATGGAATTCTCCAGGCCAGAATACTGGAGTGGGTAGCCTTTCCCTTCTCCAGGGTATCTTTCCAACTCAAGGATTGAAACCAGGTTTCCCACACTGCAGGCAAATTCTTTACCAGCTGAGCCACAAGGGAAGCCCAAGAATACTGGAGTGGGTAGCCTATCCCTATCCAAAGGATCTTCCCAACAGAGGAATCGAACCAGGGTCTCCTGCATTGCAGGAGGATTCTTTACCAATTGAGCTATGCAGGAAGCCCAGAGATATATGCATAATATGAGCTTAATTGACCTTAAACATACACATGAAATTTATAAAAATAAAGTTGTAAAAGGAATATTCAAAATATTCAGAGTAGTTATTGTCTGGCAGGAAGACTTAAGGGGCTACCCAGGTGGCTCAATGGTAAAGAACCCACCTGTCAATGCAGGAGAAACAGGAGACTCGAGGTAGATTCCTGGATTGGGAAGATTCCCTAGAGGAGGAAATGGCAATCCACTCCAGTATTCTTGCTAGAGAACCCCATGGACAGAGGAGCCTAGCAGGCTATATAGTACATGGAGTCGCAAAGAGTCACACACGACCGAGCACACACACATGCATGCAGGCAGACTTAAATGTCCTTGTATTCTTCCATATTTTCTAACTTTTCAGAAGGAACTTGCATTACTTTGATGATTAGAAAAGAGAGGCTTCAATCTGGCCTAATGTGACAGAGAAATACAGAAACAGTAATAAATTTAAAAATGAAGTTTCCCTTACAGATCTATCTATCCTGACACTTGAAGATACTACTTATAGCATGAATTTATTAAGTACTCATTCAAAAGGAGTTGTTATTTATCAAATGGAGTTGGCCAAAAATAGTGACCTTGTAGCTAACCCACATTATCCATAAACCTTGTCTCAAGATACCAAAAACCACAAGTATCATCCATCACAAAAACACCTTCAGGAGAAAAAACACAAATTCAAGATGTATCTGATAAAGGAACTGTAAAAAAAAAAAAAAAATTGAAGCAAAAGATGTCACATGAAAACTAGTTTGACTCTGAGTTTAAAATTATATTTAAAACTCCAAGTACTGCATATTCAACAACTCAAAGAAAAATTTGCTCCGAATGGAATTATGACATCAATTTAAATCAAACATAAATATACTCAAAGAATTCAGATTCCCAGGCTATTTCAGTGCCTCTCTACCTTCTACTGTAAACACAGAGGTGTGCGCACACATATACATATAAACATATAACCCAACAGAAAAATCATAGTAAAATCAATAAACATTCATGACCATAGATATTTCCAGTTTCTCTTTTAAAAAAAGAAAACCTTGAATAAATTTTATTGAAAAAGCAAGTTTTACATTTTTCATCAAGATTACATTTTTTTTAATTTATATGGTCCATTATATGTCAGCTATTATGCAAAGTATTTTCACTTGAGCTCTATTTTTCAATATGTCCTCTTTCACCAATGTTAGAAAATCTGGTCCATGTGGATACACTGTCATACTCAATCCACTCTATCAGTCTGTGTTCTTTGAGATAAAAACACAGAAGATACTTTCTTAATCATCATATTCCAAGAATTATCCAGCACTGGGATACATCCAATATACATTTTTTATTAAATGAATAAGAACTGATTCTCTATCCCAGATAACCACAATAGTGTGATCACTCATCTAGAGCCAAACATCCCAGAATGTGAAGTCAAGTGGGCCTTAGGAAGCACCACTACAAACAAAGCTAGTGGAGGTGATGGAATTCCAGTTGAGCTATTTCAAATCCTAAAAGATGAGGCTGTAAAAGTCCTGCACTCAATATGTCAGCAAATTTGGAAAACTCAGCAGTGGCTCTGAACACTTCTGAAGATCCTTACTCTACCATTCAGAACTGCTTCTCCTCACAAGGATCCCTTGAAGATTACATTAAGTTTTTCCTATTGGCCTTCTCAGTTCAACGAGTTTTCACTTTCAGGAAGCATATATGTTTAAAGCATGATCCTTAGGAAACTAAAAAGTCCTTTATAGACAACGCTCTTTGACTGCAGACTTCACTGATAATAACACATGGTTATCATGTCACTGATTGTAAAGATCACTCACCACAAACTCATCCCTCCTAATGAAAAAACAATTAAGTACAACATGTCCTTCTGACCATGGGGGCTATGACAGCAGTTGCTATTAAATTTTTATCTTCATTTCATAATGCTTCTGCACCTTTGTTGTTAACAAGTTATGAATCAGTATAGCAAACAAGGTAAATGTCCATACACAATGTCCACTAAAAATGAATCAACACTGGAATTTTCAAGGTGTTCACTAGCTTATCATGGTACAAGGGACTACCAAGGGACAGATTCCAGTCTATTAATAGGCAGAAAATATTTCTTATGTCAAAATTAGTAAAAGTAGAAGAGAAATTCTGGGGAGTCAGGAAGCAGACACTTACCTCCGACCAGGAGGGCAAGAGTTTCCCAGAAACCAGACTCAGATGGGGTTGGACGCGTCATTAGTATGGCAATATCCTTACACTAAAGCTCTCTGTAAACCATGATTTGGAAGCTTAGTGTGATATTAAAAGGTGAACTTTCCTAAACTGCCAAGAGTGTACCATCTAATACAGAGAATGGCTGGCATTAATTTTTTAACTAGTTTAAAATGAAATAAAATTAAACATAACCTTAAACAAAACAAAATAATGAAGTTCCTTAAGAGTTAAGATTAAAAAGAGGTAAATGAATGAACCAGTATTCCCCTTTATGGTTAGGAGCAAACTTGCTTTAGGATCTTAAATAATCCTTCTAAAGCTCAAATCCTTGGATCCTTAAGGGTAGATTTTTGAAGATACTGAAATCCATAATAGAAAGTAAACTTTGTATGTATGTATACATTTTATTTTTCCCTGTAAAGAGGGCCCACAGCATTCATCACACTCTCAAAGGATTAATTATAAGTGCCATAACAGTAAATGTATCATAAATTGCACCTCAGTTCAGTTCAGGCACTCAGTCATGTCCAACTCTTTGTGACCCCATGAATCGCAGCATGCCAGGCCTCCCTGTCCATCACCAACTCCCAGAGTTCACTCAGACTCACCTCCATCAAGTCAGTGATGCCATCCAGCCATCTCATCATCTGTTGTCCCCTTCTCCTCCTGCCCCCAATCCCTCCCAGCATCAGAGTCTTTTCCAATGAGTCAACTCTTCGCATGAGGGGGCCAAAGTACTGGAGTTTCAGCTTTAGCATCATTCCTTCCAAAGAAATCCCAGGGCTGATCTCCTTCAGAATGGACTGGTTGGATCTCCTTGCAGTCCAAGGGACTCTCAAGAGTCTTCTGCAACACCACAATTCAAAAGCATCAATTCTTCGGCATTCAGCTTCCTTCAGGGTCCAACTCACATCCATACATGACCACAGGAAAAATCATAGCCTTGACTAGACGGACCTTTGTTGACAAAGTAATATCTCTGCTTTTGAATATGCTATCTAGGTTGGTCATAAGTTTCCTTCCAAATTTCATGGCTGCAATCACCATCTGCAGTGATTTTGGAGCCCTCCCCCCCAAAATAAAGTCTGACACTGTTTCCACTGTTTCCCCATCTATTTCCTATGAAGTGATGGGACCAGATGCCATGATCTTCGTTTTCTGAATGTTGAGCTTTAAGCCAACTTTTTCACTCTCCTCTTTCACTTTCATCAAGAGGTTTTTTAGTTCCTCTTCACTTTCTGCCATAAGGGTGGTGTCATCTGCATATCTGAGGTGATTGATATTTCTCCTGGCAATCTTGATTCCAGCTTGTGCTTCATCCAGTCCAGTGTTTCTCATGATGTACTCTGCATAAAAGTTAAATAAGCAGGGTGACAATATACAGCCTTGATGTACTCCTTTTCCTATTTGGAACCAGTCTGTTGTTCCATGTCCAGTTCTAACTGTTGCTTCCTGACCTGCATACAAATTTCTCAAGAGGCAGGTCAGGTGGTCTAGTATTCCCATCTCTTTCAGAATTTTCCACAGTTTATTGTGATCCACACAGTCAAAAGCTTTGGCATAGTCAATAAAGCAGAAATAGATGTTTTTCTGGAACTCTCTTGCTTTTTCAATGACCCAGAGGATGTTGGCAACGTGGTCTCTGGTTCCTCTGCCTGTCATGGTGGAGAGGTCTGACAGAATGTGGTCCACTGGAGAAGGGAATGGCAAACCACTTCAGTATTGTTGCCTTGAGAACCCCATGAACAGTATGAAATTGCACCTAGCACCGTATTAAAATGATTATACACTGCAGCCAAGTGGGATTTATCTCAGGGATGCAAAAGTAGTTAATATGCAAATTTCAATCAATGAAATACACCATATTAAAAAAAATGAAAAGAGGAAAGCCACCTGATTATCTCAATGGATGCAGTAAAAACATATGTGGAACAATCTAACATTCTTATGATAAACATACTTAACAAATTAGGAATAGAAGGGCATTTACGAAAAACACACAGCTAACATCATACGCACTGGTGAAAGACCGAAAACCTTCTCCTTAAGATCAGGAATAAGATAAGGACATCTGATATTGCCACTTCTATTCAATATTGTACTGAAAGTTCTAGACACAGAATTAGGCAAGAAAGAGAAATAAAAGACATCTAAATTGAAAAAGAAATAAAACTATTCATGGTAACATATTCTTATATAGAAAATCCTAAAGAATCCACAAGAAAAATACTAGAGCTAATAAATTAAGCAAAGTTAAAAGAATGAAAAAATTAAGTTTTATTTCTACATGCTAGCAAGAAACATCCAAAAAATAAGAAAGCAATTCCATTTACAAGAGCATCCAAAAGGATAAATTATCTAAGAATAAGTTTACGCAAGCAGGTGAAAGACTTACATGTACACTGAAATATATATAACATTGCTTAAAGAATTTAAAGAAGACATACAGATTATATGCAGTAACTATCAAAAGTCCAATTGATTTTTCTTAAATAAATGAGAAGACTGATTTCAAATTCATTTAGAATTTCAAAGGGCCCAGAACAGTCAAAACAATCTAGAAAAAAGATCAAAGTTGGAGACTTTGTACTTCTTAGTTGATCACATCAGATCAGATCAGTCGCTCAGTCGTGTCCGACTCTTTGAGACCCCATGAATAGCAGCACGCCAGGCCTCCCTGTCCATCACCAACTCCCGGAGTTCACTCAGACTCATGTCCATCGAGTCAGTGATGCCATCCAACCATCTCATCCTCTATTGTCCCCTTCTCTTCTTGCCCCCAGTCCCTCCCAGCATCAGCGTCTTTTCCAATGAGTCAACTCTTCGCATGAGGGAGCCAAAGTACTGGAGTCTCAGCTGTAGCATCATTCCTTCCAAAGAACACCCAGGACTGATCTCCAGAATGTACTGGTTGGATGTCCTTGCAGTCCAAGGGACTCTCAAGAGTCTTCTCCAACAGCACAGTTCAAAAGCATCAATTCTTCAGTGCTCAGCCTTCTTCACAGTCCAACTCTCACATCCATACATGACCACAGGAAAAACCATAGCCTTGACTAGACGAACCTTTGTTGGCAAAGTAATGTCTCTGCTTTTGAATATGTTATCTAGGTTGGTCATAACTTTCCTTCCAAGGAACAGGTGTCTTTTAATTTCATGGCTGCAGTCACCATCTGTAGTGATTTTGGAGCCCAGAAAAATAAAGTCTGACACTGTTTCCACTGTTTCCCCATCTATTTCCCATGAAGTGATGGGACCAGATGCCATGATCTTCGTTTTCTGAATGTTGAGCTTTAAGCCAACTTTTTCACTCTCCACTTTCACCTTCATCAAGAGGCTTTTTTACTACAAAGCTACAGTAATCAAAACAGCATGGCACTGGCATAAGGATAGATATTACAGATGAATAGAACATAACTGAGAGTACAGAAATAAGCCCATACATTTACAGTAAATTGATTTTTAATAAGATACTTAAGGACTTCCCTGTAGCTCAAACGGTAAAGAATCTGCCTGCAACGTAGGAGACCAGGGTTCGATCCCTGGGTCAGGAAGATCCTTTGGAGAAGGGAATGACAATTCACTCCATTATTCTTGCCTGGAGAATTCCATGGACAGAGAAGCCTGGCAGGCTACAGTTCGTGGGATCACAAAGAATAGGACACAACTGAGCAACTAACACACACAAGGATACTTAAGACTATATAATGTGGAAAGAACAGTCTCTTCGACAAATGTTTCTGAGATAGCCAGATATCCACATATAAAAGAATGATAAAGCTAAAACTAATAAGCACTGTGCAGGGCCATCAAGACGGATAGGTCACAGTGAATAGTTCTGGCAATATGTGGTCCATGGGAGGAGAAAACAGCAACCCACTCCAGTATTCTTGAATGGAGGACCCCATGGACAGAATGAAAAGGCAAAAGACATGACACCAGAGGAAAAGTCCCCCGGGTCAGAAGGTGTCCAGTGTGCCACTAGGGAAGAGAGAGGGCTTAAGATTACTAACACTCCAGAAAGAATGACGCAGTGGGGCCAAAGTGGAAATGATGCTGTTGTGGATGTGTCTGGTGGTGAAAGTTAAGTCTGATGCTATAAAGAAATACATTGCACAGGATCCTGGAATGTTAGGTCCATGAATCAAGGTAAATTGGGCATGGTCAAGCAGGAGATAGAAAGGTTGAATACCAACAACTTAGCAATCAGTGAACTAAAATGGGCGGGTCTGGGTGACTTTAATTCAGATGACCATTATATCTACTACTGTGGGCAAGAATCTCTTAGATGAAATGGAGTAGCCCTAAGAAAATGAAAGTGTCTGTCGCTCAGTATCATTTCACTTTTTACAACTCCATGGTCTGTAGCCCTCCAGGCTCCTCTGTCCATGGCATTCTCCAGGCAAGAATACAGGAGTGGGTAGTCATTCCCTTCTCCAGGGGATCTTCCCAACCCATGGACCAAACCCACATCTCCTGCATTTCAAGCAGATCCTTTACCATCTGAGCCACCAGGGATGCCCTCATAGTCAACAAAAGAGTCCAAAATGCAATACTTGGGTTTGAGTTCAAAAACAACTCTATGATCTCAGTTTGTTTCCAAAGGAAACCATTCAACATCACAGTAATCCAAGTCTGTGCCTCAACCACTGATGACAAAGAAGCTTAAGTTGACTGGTTCCATGAGGACTTACACCACTTTCTAGAACTAACATCAAAGAAAGATGTCCTTTTCATCACTGGGGATTAGAATGCAAAAATAGGAAGACAAGAGATACCTGTAATAACAAGCAAGTTTGGCCTTGGAGTACAAAATGAAGCAGGGCAAAGGCTAACAGAATTCTGTGTAGAAAACATGCTGGTCATAGCAAACATCCTTTTACAACAACCCAAGAGATGACTACACAAGGGCATCACAACATGATTAATATGATTAATTATATTAATTAATATAACTAAAATATCAATCACAATAATATGATTAATATGGAAAACAGATTGATTATGTTCTTTGCAACCTAAGTTGAAGAAGCTCTATAGAGTTAGCAAAAACAAGTCCTGGACCTGACTGTGGCTCAGACCATGAGTTCCTTATTGCAAAATTCAGGCTTAAGTTGAAGAAAAGAGGGAAAACCACTAGGCCACTCAGTCCAGTTCAGTCGCTCAGTTGTGTCCGACTCTTTGCGACCCCATGAATCCCAGCACGCCAGGCCTCCCTGGCCATCACCAACTCCCGGAGTTCACTCAGACTCACGTCCATCGAGTCAGTGATGCCATCCAGCCATCTCATCCCCTATCGTCCCCTTCTCCTCCTGCCCCCAATCCCTCCCAGCATCAGAGTCTTTTCCAATGAGTCAACTCTTTGTAAGAGGTGGCCAAAGTACTGGAGTTTCAGCTTTAGCATCATTCCTTCCAAGAAACACCCAGGGCTGATCTCCTTTAGAATGGACTGGTTGGATCTCCTTGGAGTCCAAGGGACTCTCAAGAGTCTTCTCCAACACGTTCAAGGTCAGGAGGGGTGGTGGTGAGGAGATACCACTCGTCCAAGGTAAGGAGCAGTGGCTGCGCTTTGTTGGAGCAGCTGTGAAGAGATACCCCACGCCCAAAGTAAGAGAAACCCAAGTAAGACAGTAGGTGTTGCAAGAGGGCATCAGAGGGCAGAAACACTGAAACCATAATCACAGGAATCTAGTCAATCTAATCACACTAGGACCACAGGCTTGTCTAACTCAATGAAACGAAGCCATGCCCTGTGGGGCCACCCAAGATGGCTGGGTCATGCTGGAGAGGTCTGACAGAATGTGGTCCACTGGAGAAGGGAATGGCAAACCACTTCAGTATTCTTGCCTTGAGAACCCCATGAACAGTATGAAAAGGCAAAATGATAGGATACTGAAAGAGAAATTCCCCAGGTCAGTAGGTGCCCAATATGCTACTGGAGATCAGTGGAGAAATAACTCCAGAAAGAATGAAGGGATGGAGTCAAAGCAAAAACAATACCCAGTTGTGGATGTGACTGGTGATAGAAGCAAGGTCCGATGCTGTAAAGAGCAATATTGCATAGGAACCTGGAATGTCAGGTCCATGAATCAAGGCAAACTGGAAGTGGTCAAACAGGAGATGGCAAGAGTGAATGACATTCTAGGAATCAGCAAACAAAAATGGACTGGAATGGGTGAATTTAACTCCGATGACCATTATATCTATTACTGCGGACAGGAATCCCTCAGAAGAAATGGAGTAGCCATCATGGTCAACAAAAGAGTCTGAAATGCAGTACTTGGATGAAATCTCAAAAACGACAGAATGATCTCTGTTCATTTCCAAGGCAAACCAGTCAGTATCACAGTAACCCAAATCTATGCCCCAACCAGTAATGCTGAAGAAGCTGAAGTTGAATGGTTCTATGAAGAACTACAAGACCTTTTAGAACTAACACCCATAAAAGATGTCCTTTTCATTACAGGGAACTGGAATGCAAAAGTAGGAAGTCAAGAAACACCTGGAGTAACAGGCAAATTTGGCCTTGGAATACGGAATGAAGCAGGGCAAAGGCTAATAGAATTTTTCCAAGAGAACATACTGGTCATAGCAAACACCCTCTTCCAACAACACAAGAGAAGACTCTACACATGGACATCACCAGATGGTCAACACTGAAATCAGACTGATTATATTCTTTGCAGCCAAAGATGGAGAAGCTCTATACAGTCAGCAAAAACAAGACCAGGAGCTGACTTTGGCTCAGACCATGAGCTCCTTATTGCTAAATTCAGACGTAAATTGAAGAAAGTAGGGGAAACCACTAGACCATTCAGGTATGACCTAAATCAAATCCCTTATGATGATACAGTGGAAGTGAGAAATATATTTAAGGGACTAGATCTGAAAGATAGAGTGCCTGATGAACTATGAACAGAGGTTCATGACACTGTACAGGAGACAGGGATCAAGACCATCCCCATGGAAAAGAAATGCAAAAAAAAAAAAAAGCAAAATGGCTGTCTGGGGAGGCCATTCAGGTATGACCTAAATCAAATTGCTTATAATTATACAGTGGAGGTGGCAAATAGATTCAAGGAATTAGATCTAATAGATAGAGTGCCTGAAGAACTATGAATGAGGGTTCATAACACTGTATAGGAGACAGTAACCAAAACCATCCCAAAGAAGAAACGCAATAAGGCAAAGCGGTTAGAACCAGACATGGAACAACAAGGAGGCTTTACAAATAGCTGAGGAAAGAAGAGAAGTGAGAGGCAAAGGAGAAAGGAAAGGCTATACCCAACCAAATGCAGAGTTCCAGAGAAAATCAAGGAGAGATAGAAGGCCTTCTTAAATGAACAATGCAAAGAAATAAGGGAAAACAATGGAATGGGAGAGACTAGAGATTACCAAGAAAATTGAAGATATCAAGGGAACATTTCACTAAAGGATGGGCATGATAAAGGACAGAAACAATAAGGACATAACAGAAGCAGAAGAGAAAAAGAAGAGGTGGTAAGAATACACAGAAGAAACACACAAGGTCCTAATGATCCAGATAACCAACATGGTGTGCTCACTCACCTAAAGCCAGACATCCTGGAGTCTGAAGTCAAGTGGGCCTTGGGGAGTATTATTGCGAACAAAGCTAGTGGAAATGATGGAATTCCAGTTGAGCTATTTCAAATCCTAAAAGTGCTGCACTCAATATGTCAGCAAATTTGAAAACCTCAGCAGTGACCACAGGACTGGAAAAGTTGAGTTTCCATTTTAATTTCAAAGAAGGGCAATGCCAAAGAATGTTCAAAGTACCATACAATTCCACTCATCTTACATGCTAGCAAGGTTATGCTCAAAATCCTTCAAGTGAAGCTTCAGTAGTGGGTGAACCGAGAACTTCCAGATGTACAAGCTGCGTTTCAAAGAGGCAGAGGAAAGAAAGAAAGAAAGTGAAGTCGCTCAGTCATGTCTGACTCTTTGCGACCCCATGGACTGTAGCCTGCCATGTTCCTCTGTCCAGGGATTTTCCAAAATCCTTCAAGCTAGGCTTCAGTAGTGGGTGAACTGAGAACTCCCAGATGTACAAGCTGGGTTTCAAAGAGGCAGAGGAACCAGAGGTCAAATAGCCAACATTTTTTGGATTATACAGAAAGCAAGGGAATTCCAGAAAAACATCTACTTGCTTCACTGACTATACTAAAGCCTTTGACTGTGTGGATTACAACAAATTGTGGAAAATTCTTAGAGCTATGGGAATATGAGACTACTTTACCTGTCTCCTGAGAAACCTGTATGTGGGCCAAGAAGAACATTTAGAACCAGAAATGGAACAACGAACTGGTTCAAAATTGGCAAAGAAGTAAGACAAGGCTGTATACTGTCACCCTGCATATTTAACTTATATGTACAGTACATCATGCAAAATTCTGGGCTGGATGAATCACAAGCTGGAATCAAGATTGCTGGGAGAAATATCAACAACCTCAGATATGCAGATGATACCACTCTAATGGCAGAAAGTGAAGTGGAACTAAAGAGCCTCTTGATGAGAGTGGAAAAGGAGAGTGAAAAAGCTGGCTTGAAACTCAACATTCAAAAAATAAAGATCCTGGCATCTGGTCCCATCAGTGCATAGCAAATAGAATTGGAAAAGTGGAAACAGTGACAGATTTTATTTTCGAGGGCTCCAAAATTACTTGGACGGTGACTAGAGCCATGAAATTAAAAGATGCTTGTTCCTTAGTAGGAAAGCTATGACGAACCTAGACAGCATATTCAAAAGCAGCGATATCACTTGGTTGACACAGGTCCATATAGTCAAAGCTGTAGGTTTTTCAGTAGTCAGGTACATATGTGAGAGTTGCACCATAAAGCATGCTGAGCACTGAAGAACTGATGCTTTCAAATTGTGGTGCTGGAGAAGATGCTTGAGAGTGCCTTGGACTCTTGGACTGCAGGGAGTTCAAATTAAATGAAGTTAACCCTGAATATTCATGGGAAGGATTGTTACTAAAGCTGAAGCTCAAATACTTTGGCCACCTGATGTGAAGAGCCAACTCGCTGGAAAAGACCCTGATGCTGCAAAAGATTGAAGGCAAAAGAAGAAGAGGGCAGCAGAGGATAAGATGGTTAGACAGCATCACCTACTCATCTCCAGGAGAGAATGGAGGACAGAGGAGCCTGGTGTACTGAAGTCCATGAGATCACAAAGAGCTGGACACTATTTAGCAACTGAACAACCACAATACCTGTTGGGAGGAAAGGAGACATTTGGAAAAGCGGGAGAGGTTAAAGGGAGACTTTTAATCTATACCCTTTTAAATGTAAAGAAACTTTTGAGCCATATGACTAGATCACTTAATCCAAAGAAGGCCTCTGTTACATGGTCATTCAAATGTGGCAAAATATTTTGTGATAAAATATTTTAACACAACTATTTTAAATAAAATTAGAAACTAGAGACCCTTTCAAATTTTGCAAATCACTGTAGTCAAGAGAAAGTTGATGAAGCCCAAAAGAATGGAAGGAGAGTCTGTACATTTGATTGGGAGAGTATGTTCTCTGTTGGCAGCAATGAATATTTTGTATTCATTTATAAATAATCTGGCACTAAAAAGAGATCTACAGAGGTTGACTCATATGGAAACTGAACTTCCATCTTTCTACACTATGATGGTCTTAAACCAGGGTGGTTGACATGATCATGCCATATTTAAAAAATATAATTGGCTTCAATATTAAAGAATTCTATTGCAGATGACAGCAGGACTACAAGTAATTTTTATTTTATTCTTTATATTCCCTGTATTTTCCACCTTTTTCCTGAGCTTAACCTTCATGATCAGGAATAAAATTATGTTTTTTATAGGACAGATGACCCTAGAGGCAGTATGGAGGAGGAACTGCAGCAGGAAGAGACTGGTAGTAGGAACATCAGTCAGAGTTCCTGGATGGAAAGTAAGGGGAAAGATGACAAGGATCTGAATAAAAACAGAGGTAGTGGGGGTACACGGTATAAACAGGTAAGATGAAGAGTGCTGACCAGGCTGAATGGATAAAATAATGAAGAAAAATTCAAGAATAAGTCCCAAATTTCTGAGGTGAACTAAACTCAGTAATATCATTGCTGAACTGCCACTAGCAATATTAGAGAAAAAAAGAGCGGGGCTGGTTGCAGGACCAAGATGGAGGCAAGTTCAGTTCAAGCAAGAGTAAGTTTGAGGGATTTGGGCCCATTCCAGTCAAGATGTCAAATCAACACTGGAAATACAGTTAAAAGCACTCAGAACTAGATGGATTGGTGGTCGAAATGTATAGATGTGAGCTGAAGCTATGGAAGAAATGGAAGAGATTGTTCAGAGTTTCAGAGCAAAATTAGAAGAAAATAGCGTAGGATAAAAGACAGAAGAACACCAGTCCTTAAGGTGAAAAGCAGTAAAGGAAGGAACAGAAATAAATGTAAACAGGTAACTAGGGAAGAATGGACTTATTTCCAAGAGAGAAAATGTAAGATCAACATTATCAAATACTGTAAAGTAATAAATAAATAATAAAAAAAAGGAAAGAAAAAAAATTTTCAAATATTGCAAAGGTGAAAGAATAAAGCCTGAAAATGTCATTGCACTTGGCAATGACGAGGTCCCCAGTGAGTTTAGTGGGAGCAGAAACAGTCCATTGTTGGGGTCTGGAGCTAGACTGCTATGGGCTGAAGAGTGAGATGGAAGATGAGTATTCCAACCAAACACACTCAGTTTTTAACTGAAGATACTGCTTTACAACAAATCTAATCGCTGAATATCCAACTTTCACACTGTATATATACCATTCATTGAAAATCTTTAATAAGTGAGACTAGAAAGTTTATCCTCTTTTTATTTGATGACAAAAGGTGAAGAAGTTTAGCTCAACAGTTAAATATATCCCCTGTGTTCAAGTCCTGTTTCTATCACTTATTGCTGTGTGACTTTGGACATATAATTTTACACCTCCATCCTTCAAAATTCTCATGGGTAAAATGGAGATGGAAATTGTACAATTTCAAGAGATTGGTGAGGAACAGATGATGTAACTCATGCAAAGCAACTAGTTGAGTATGGGCCCACTCAAGATTCAGATGTTATATTTCCTAATTCTTCTATCTGTTCAAAACCAGAAAGAAATCAAACCTGGATCTCCCCAACTGAAGTTCTAATTATTCCATTTAGTACTTCTCATTAAGCGTTCTCATTCACTAGACAAGGAACATTCACTGAGCCTCTTCCATGGACCAGATATGTGCTGGATCCCAAGGCACAAAAATGATTAAATTTTGGTTCCAACTTTTACAGGCCAGAGGAGGCACTGGCTACACTGAATAAAATCACTGATACATATTTCTTTGTGTTAAAAAAAAATCACAAGTTGACAAGTATAAAAAATGGAAGAGTTCTTATAAGGGTTACCTATAAGTTACCTATAAGGGTTGTGAAGAAGCAAAAAGAGAATACAAATGTGTATGTATTTACACAATAAAATGATGAAAAGAACACTTGATATACCCTGTACTTTTTATAATCTTTCCTTACAATGTCCCTAGCTAAGATTTAAAAAAATTCTAAGCTGCCAGTTGATTAATTTCTTTTGCATGCTTTATAAAATATTAATCACTTATTCTAAATACCTGTTTAATCTGTTTTATTTTTCTCTGCATTTCTCAATAGTTTCCTGGCGTTAACAATAAATCTCTTGACTCACCTGTTAGTTTCTTTTCTGTAACTCATATGCAATAAATCACATGGAATCTCATTAAGATGTAAATGTCTTCTCTGCCTTACAAACAACAGCTTATTTACTTAATCACAATATAAAAGTTATAGTTAATGAAGAGTATTCAATAAACCACTGAAAATAGAATTGAAGCAAATCTTTTAGTATGATCTCAGTAGAGAGAAATAAATATTTCAACCTGTAAAACACCTTCCTGAGATCCTGTATTATTAGTTACCCCTCTCCCTTAATACTATAAGCTGATACTATAACCTGCTAGAAAAAAAGCACACTGTTCTCCTAGATGGGACTCTAAAGACCTAGCTTCAGGTCTTAGAAGATCATTTATGGGCTTCCCTGGTGGCTCAGATGGTAAAGAATTCACCTGCAAAGCGGAAGACCTAGGTTCATTCCCTGGGTTGGGAAGATTCCCTGGAGGAGGGCATGGCAACCCACTCTAGTATTCTTGCCTGGAGAATCCTCATGGACAGAGGAGCCTGGCAGGCTACAGTCCATGGGGTCACAAAGAGTCGGACACAACTAAGCAACTAAGCACACATAACCTGCTAGAAAAAAAAGCATACTAGTCACCTAGGTAGGACTCTGAACACCTACCTGCAAGGTCTTAGAAGATCATTTTTCTGATCTAGGGTTAGTTCTTTATTCTGAACTTCAGTGAAGGAGTACTGAAAATACCTGTTGAGCCTAGCCACGGTTGTTGGGGGGAAAAAAAAAAAAAACCTAGAAAGTTTTATCAAGTGCTCTTCAAATTCCCAAGTCCAATACTAATGTGAAGTATTTTATTGAAATGTAACTTACCTGGACTAAAATAACAGCTATAGTAGATGTTTCTTAATTACTTGTTTTAAATTAGACCAAAGGAAACTAATCTGATGGGAAGTCAATCTCTAAATATCTGCCAAATATATTTCATTTACTATAAAATACCTCACTTAATGTGGAAAATGTCAGGACAATGCAGAGCTATGTATCCTGAACTTCTTTCCACTTACATATACAAATGTGCTACCTCCAACCCCATCCTGGAAACTGTTTGGAAAGAAGAAACATGAGTTATAACCTTATGAAGAACTGGACTAAGGAGAAAGTAGAATGACTAAATTCACTGAACAGTTATTTACTGACTGCCTATTTCATGCCAGAAACAATTCTGGAATACATGCATGAACTAAACAACAACAACAAAAACTCCTGCCTTCATGGAACTTACATGTAGCAAGAGACAGAAGACAGTGATAGACAATAAACAATAGACATAAGGAAAGTTAGGGAGTGTATTGGAAGGTGTAAAGTGTTTGGGGGAAACAGTAGAACAGGTTAGAGGTTTCAGAACAGGAAAGCAGGATAGAATTCATTCAGGAAGTAACACTGGAGCAAAAGATTGAGTAAGACTGGGGGGTTAGTCTCTATGATCTGGGCACAGAGAAAGAATGTGCAATGGTGCTTATGCAAGAGCTTGCTGGAAAATTCTTGCAGAGGAGCAAACAAAAGGAAAATTTTTGATGATTTAAAAGGAGCAGAGAAATTAAGAGCAACATAAAGAAAGATAGCACCTGTTTGCATTAGCTTTTCCTACAGTCACTTTACACAGTGTTGATCTGTCTTGATTGGTAAGCTGGATACTCCAGCACTGCAAGTTAGAAGAAGGCAGGAGAAATTTTAACCTTCTATGTTCTGAATCTTTTTTCAAGAAAAATGAAGGCCTCAGGGCCAAGACCATCTCCATCCTAGGCAATTTTTTCAAATACAACTAATGAATGGATTCTTTATATAAAGAGAAAAAAAATTCTGGCATGCTTCCTAGCATAGATAAATTCTTTTTACTATAATATTAAATATACACAAATGTATAACTAAATGCCAATAGTGCCAAACAAAATTATAAAACAAAAAATTCTTCATTAAATACAAGCAAAACTAGAAAACAAATAAAATTCTAATTAACAAAGCTCATTTACTGTGATCGATGATGGTGTTTGCTGGAACTATAATGAGATCATAACACTGACTACTAAAGCAAAAAGTTATGTTGAGTTAATCGTGAAAATAATGCATGTTGCTGGGCGATGACTCAGTTCTTCTCATTTTTCTTCATTAAAGCTACTGTGAAATTTTTGTTTGGGGCCCTTTCTTGGCACAAGCACATTAAGCTTACCTTTTATCTTTCTCATAAGTTCAGACAATTAAAGCAGTATTACATGGTGACAGCAACATTATAAGCACAAATGCTATAAACTGGTGAGCCTAATGAGTCACAATATGTTTAAATATGAATACTTTGGAGAAGGAAATGGCAACACTCCAGTATTCTTGCCTGGAAAATCCCATGGACAAAGGAGCCTGGCAGGCTATATGATCCATGGGGTCACAAAGAGCCGAACACGACCGAGCATCTGAGCACACGGGTGCTGGGTCCTAAAGAGGCAGATGATCCCAGGAGCAAAAACACAGAGTTTAAAATTCTTTGTAAAAAATAAACCCCTGAGAAGACACTTCACGTCCCCAGGGATCAGTACCTTATGGCCGTATTTCAGCCCACAGCAGAGGAGAGCCCACTAAAGTGTGTACGGTGTACGACACAGGTAAGAGAATAACAGGTCAGATCAGAGCATCCATCTTCCTTGCTGTGAGTTTGGGGATATCATTTAGCAACTTTGTTATTTCACTAAAAAGTCGCAGCAGTAGATAATTTTTATCAAAATCAAAGCCTTCATTTGTCTCAATTAAATAGAGTTTATGAATGCTGAGCTATGAAGAAACATTCCTTAAAATACAATTTCATTATTCTTATTTACAGAAAAGTCATTTTCTAAAGACTAATGTTTTGCTTTTTCATGACTTCCTTTAGGTATATGGATTTGACACTTTATATAGTGTGTATTATCTGTTACCCACTTAGATGCTATTATTATTCCCATATTATAGATGGTGAAACTGAGGCACAAAGAGATTGCATAATGTGCCCACAGGCACACAGCTGATTAGTAGCAGGGTCACACTTCAATTCAGATGCTTGGCTTCAGAGTACATGCGTTTCACTCCCATGCTATACTATCTGATCCTTACCTATGGGCTTTAAACATATACCTATTTTCTTTTTCCTTAATGTATTTATAGCATCTAATCATATGTATGATATTCAATATATAAGAAACCTAGAAAAATGTAATGAGGACTGAACTTTTCTGTGTATCAAAAGCAAAATATTCTGGCAGTTTTGCAGAAGTGAAACCATTAGGGTTACTACTTGTGTTTATTTCTCAGACTCAAGAGTCACAATCCACAGAGCTGCTTTTTGATTATCATATGTTATATGTTGGCTCCTGTTGGCTGGAAAGACTAGCACTGGGGGCGTGGCTACTGCCATGATGAAAAGCACCCCTGTGAAAAACTCACCAGAAGTATAACCTTTCTAGCCAACAGGAAAGCAAGTTCCTAGAACTGGAAGCATGGATAGATTGGTACATAATAAATTGTGATTGAAGTGCAATCTGTTCTGAGTTAGTCACTTCATGGGCCATTCGGGACAAATTTTTCACCTGTGTCTGGTTTCTCTCTCCAATGGCACAGCGACCTCATGCCATTAACTGAAGAACATTCCATGCATGAAATTAACTGTTGTACTGTGGAACTGTCCATTGCTGGCAAATGGATGTACTACCAAGAAGCCTTACAGAGAGACATTTCCTTAGTGCAGTATTTTCTAAAGTGCATCTTGAGAAACCTTAGTGCTTTGAGAAGCTACTAGGAAAAGCGGCTCCTGGTCAAATAAGATAGACACAACAGGCTGCCCCTTGGAGGTTCATAACATTCATTGGCAAATATCAATATAAATACTCCCAGAAGCCTTCTGACATCCATGGTATCTTAAACTGACTTGATCAGGGGACTCTTTACTACATATAGCCTGAGGACTACAGTTTGAGACTGTGACTTGAAATTCCCATTATTGTGGATATTCCTCCTGGTTCTGCAAGAAGTTTGGTCTTGTCAGGCTCCTACAAGTTAGTTAGAATCAGAACTGCAGACTAAGTTGACAAAGAAAAAAGCAGCTTGAAGGGGGTCTAATTTCTGCATCTTCTGGTCTTCTAGGAAAACTACACAGAAAGTCAAATTGTCACTAGAAGTTTGGTAGCAAGAAATCAAAAGTAGAGGAACAACTTCAGATGGTTAAAAGTCTCTGGCTACTCCCATCTGATACATGCACATCTGGCCCTTGGGACCACACAGCCCTCATCTCGAGCCAGCACATCCTCTCCCTGGACAGTGACTGGATGGACACTGCCATGGACTACACTGCTCATTCTACACTTCTGAGATGCCTTCTGATTTTTCATTACCTCTTTGGATTTTTTAAAACCTTAGTTCTAGCACAGCCAGGGCTTGGAATAATAATAATTAATTATTCAGTACTTCCTCGGTGTCAAGTATCTTATGAAGTACTTTTATTCATTAGCTTATGGTATTTTCCTTACAACAAAGACCCTCATAGGGTCTATGAGATAGACCCTACCATGGCACCCATTTTTCTTCATGAGGTACCTGAGACTCAAAGAAGCTATGAAACTTACAATGTCACAGACAAAATGTGGCCAAGCCAAAATTTAAGTCCAGGCCATCAGTTTTTGAAATCTATGCTCTTCAGTAGAAACTTCAGTGATTTAAAGACCTGAGAACTTGACAAGTTCTTTAAGATGACTTGGCATGATCAATATGGCAACTTTATAGTTTAATTCTGAGGGAATTACTTTTACATTCCTGTCAGAATTCCTTCTACTCCCCTAAACTATCACATATCATGACTTCTCAGCAGCCACTGATCACCTCTCACACAGAGCAGCAGACGTCACTGCATGGAATACTAAACACACTAGAAGTGACCCTGAGCAGGTTATTAATCTATTCTGTGCCTTGATTTTCTTATCTGTAAAACAAATTATACTTCCATTAATTCATAACATGGCAGGGATTTCATTTTCCTGTGAATGCATTTTTAGCCTCCTGGGGAAAATAATGCCATCTAAAATCTTGTTGTTTTTTTAATTAATACAACACTCTCATACAGAATGCCTATTGGGGCCAATGCATGCGCTCTTCTGGAAACAAATACACATTGCTACAAAACCTATCAGCATAAGAAACAAGATACTTGGACAAAAATGGATTAAGACTTCACAATAGGCAAGAATGTTGTTTTTATTTGTGATGAATGGACCAAGTATTTAGACCAGAGAATTTTCTGATTTGAACTTTGTATGTTGTCTAGGAAATTCCACATTGTGATATTCTTACACGCATTGGCATTGGTGATAGATTATCTTCCTTTGCCTCACTCCTACTCCCACCCACTTTGCATCCTTTTCTCTCTATTCTCTGCCCTGGGACACTGACTTGTACTGATTACATCACTGAACTCCATTGCTTTCAAGATTGAAATTGGATTTAGTCAATAGGTAGTATCAACAAGAGATAGAAAGGAGGGCAAAGAGGAAAGTTGGGGTATTAAACTCCCAGTCCTAAATATATAGCTCCTCGGCAGGTTATATACTTCCTACCAGGTGACCGTCTCCACCTGGCTCTCTTTGCCTCCAGGTTCTGGTAATGGCCCCCTCTTCTTGCATCTTCAGGCCTAGTTGGTTAATGGTACACACTCCACTGTTACTAACCATATGTCACCTCCTGTGATTTCCCTATGCCCTGCTCTTACTCTTGTAAACAATCCCTGTATCAAAGGATCTTCAAATTACCTACACTTAGATGGCCATCTGCATTCTGCATGGACCCTGACTGAGACAGAACTCGACAAAGAACACCCTTGTGCCATTTTTGCACTGAAATGAGTATTGTTCTCATTATAATATTTAATTCTTATGAATGTATGTTTTAGATTGTCAGGTCTCAGATTGGAACCCAGTGCAATCCTATAGAGTTTTCATTTTTGAGGTTTAATTCTTATATGCTTTCTCTCTCATAGTGTACTTGACTTTTGAGAACCAGAATCAGTGCAGTTCGGTTCAGTTCAGTCACTCAGTCATGTCCAACTCTTTGCAACCCCATGAATCACAGCATACCAGGCCTCCCTGTCCATCACCAACTTCCGGAGTTCACTCAAACTCACGTCCATCGAGTCGGTGATGCCATCCAGCCATCTCATCCTCTGTCTTCCCCTTCTCCTCCTGCCCCCAATCCTCCCAGCATCAGGGGCTTTTCCAATGAGTCAACTCTTCCCATGAGGTGGCCAAAGTACTGGAGGTTCAGCTTCAGCTTCAGTCCCTCCAATGAATACCCAGGACTGATCTCCTTTAGGATGGACTGGTTGGATCTCCTTGCAGTCCAAGGGACTCTCAAGAGTCTCCTCCAACACCACAGTTCAAAAGCATCAATTCTTCGGCGCTCAGTTTTCTTCACAGTCCAACTCTCACATCCATACATGACCACTGGAAAACCCATAGCCTTGACTAGAAGGACCTTTGTTGGCAAAGTAATATCTCTGCTTTTCTATATACTATCTAGGTTGGTCATAACTTTCCTTCCAAGGAGTAACCATCTTTTAATTTCATGGCTGCAATCACCACCTGCAGTGATTTTGGAGCCCCAAAAAATAGTCTGACACTGTTTCCCCATATATTTCCCATGAAGTTATGGGACTAGATGCCATGATCTTAGTTTTCTGAATATTGAGCTCTAAGCCAACTTTTTCACTCTCCTCTTTCACTTTCATTAAGAGGCTTTTTAGTTCCTCTTCACTTTCTGCCATAAGGGTGGTGTCATCTGCATATCTGAGGTTCTTGATATTTCTCCCAGCAATCTTGATTCTAGCTTGTGCTTCTTCCAGCCCAGCGTTTCTCATGATGTACTCTGCATATAAGTTAACTAAGCAGGGTAACAATATACAGCCTTGACATACTCCTTTTCCTATTTGGAACCAGTCTGCTGTTCCATGTACAATTCTAACTGTTGCTTCCTGACCTGCATACAGATTTCTCAAGAGGCAGGTCAGGTGGTCTGGTATTCCCATCTCTTTCAGAATTTTCCACAGTTTATTGTGATGGAGAAGCTCTATACAGTCAGCAAAAACAAGACTGGGAGCTGACTGTGGCTCAGATCATGAACTCCTTATTGCCAAATTCAGACTGAAATTGAAGAAAGTAGGGAAAACCACTAGACCATTCAGGTATGACCTAAATCAAATCCCTTATGATTATACAGTGGAAGTGAGAAATAGATTTAAGGGACTAGATCTGATAGACAGAGTGCCTGATGAACTATGGACAGAGGTTTGTGACATTGTACAGGAGTCAGGGATCAAGACCATCCCCATGGAAAAGAAATGCAAAAAAGCAAAATGGCTGTCTGGGGAGGCCTTATATATAGCTGTGAAGAGAAGAGAAGTGAAAAGCAAAGGAGAAAAGGAAAGATATAAGCATCTGAATGCAGAGTTCCAAAGAATAGCAATGAGAGATAAGAAAGCCTTCCTCTAACTTTTATTTTTTATAGCATACTATTAAGAATGGGAAAGACTAGAGATCTCTTCAAGAAAATTAGAGATACCAAGGGAACATTTCATGCAAAGATGGGCTCGATAAAGGACAGAAATGGTATGGACCTAACAGAAGCAGAAGGTATTAAGAAGAGGTGGCAAGAATACACAGAAGAACTGTACAAAAAAAAAAAAAAGAGGACCAGAATAAGAAGATATATATTCTAGCTCCAGATATTATATTAGCTCCCTAGGACTGCTATAAGAAAGTATCACAAACTGAGTGACTTAAAACAACAGAAAGTTATTCTCTCAGAATTCCAGAGGCAAAAAGCTTGAAATCAATTTGTTCAAAAAGTCAGACTCCCTTGCCTCTTCCTAGCTTGTGATAGTTCCTGGCAATCCTTGGTGTTCTTTGGCTTGTAGCTGCACCACTGCAACTTCTGCCTCTGTTTTCATCTGGACGTCTTCTCCATGTCTTTGATTGACCTCTCCTCTTCTTTTAAGGACACCAGTCATCAGATTTAAGATCCACCTTAATCCAATATAGTTATATCTTAATTAATGATATCTAAGATCTAATTTCCAAATAAGGTCATAGTCTGAGGATTCAGGCAGACATGAATTTTGGAAGGACACTATCTAACTTATTTATAGATATGCTATGTAAATTTGTTCAAATACTTTTATTTTCCAGATTCAGTTTTTATCTGTAAAATAGATTACATTAAGATTGGTAATAGAATATAATAAATGGAATAATATTGTCCTCCATCTCCTAGTCATGCTAATTGCTTATACAACTCTTTACAGAATAAAGTCTATATTTCACTAAACATAGTACTTTATGTAACTTCTACTATTCAATTCAGATAGGCATGTAAGATGAAATCTATTTTCTGGGTCAGGGTTATATAATCTTTAAGGATCCTTCTAGTTCTTTGATTTTAAGTTTTAAACTCATCAATTAAAATGCTATGTACAGAAGCTTAAAGAACTGTATCATATAAAAGAAATTTATTCTTTTAATAGTAAATGTAAATGTTCAAGTCAAGGACTTGGGAAAGGAGATCTGTTAGTGTTTAGTCAGCAGTGAAACACAACATATTCCATCTCTAAAAATCAGAACAGTAGTTTATAAACCTCAGAAGTAGGAAAAGTTCGTGAAAAACCATTACTCATTTCCCCTAATGAAACACAAAAATGACAACAGCATGTTTCAGAAATATTTCTGGAAAACATGAAATAAATACAAGAGCAACAGAAATCAACACTGAAACAACAGTAAACAGTGAAAAGGAAGACATGAAAATATCAGTGTTAGCACACAAGACTTACATATCTAGCAAATGACTCCAGAAAAAAATAATACAGATAATAAGAGCGAGAACTATAGAGAACTATGTGTTTTCTATTTCTTTCATTACCTAAGGTATAAGACAAATTAATTAGATAAAGGGAAACTAAGTTTTGCCATAACTAAGAATAATATACTTTCCTCCATCCTTTACCTAAACTTGGGGCTGGCTTTGTACCTATAGTGAGTCAATAAGCACCGTCCTTTAGTCCATGAGAGAGTTCAGACCATCTAAAAGTAGACACAGGAGCCAGACAGATGGATGATCCATCTAATATCCTGGATCGGAAAAATCATCTAACTTACACCAGATCATATAGTTAGTAGCAGCGCTAGACCTAAGCTCAGTTTTTATAATTCCAAAATTCAATATACCAAAATAACTTTCTAAGTGAAAGAAAAATGGATTTGCAAGTATTCTTTTTCAAATGTTTGCCACTTAATGGGGACAAAACAGTCTTTTGAACAAAAGGGAAAAGTGGGTATCTACATATGAAAGAATAAAGTTGGACTATTACCTTATACCACATACAAAAAATAACTCAAAATGCATCAAAGACATAAGCATAAGAGCTAACACTATAAAATTCTTAGAAAGCCTTGTAATTCATGATATTTCATGTTCAATGTAAACAACACGCAAATAATTCCATCCCAGTAGCAGACCACCTTGGGCTATACTTTAGAGGCCAGTGTTACTTATCCATCACTGTCTGAAGTAGAAATTTTCTGGTAAAAATCTCTAAGAAGCCCTATTTTAAGTTTCCACAATTTTAAGTTGCCAATTATAAGAACAGCAACTTACGCTCAAGCTCTTCCTTCAAGTCAAGTACAGTGATATATGCACTTTACATTTATTGATTTTTTTCTCCAGTCCCATAAGACTTATGGTGCCCATCTGACAGATGATGAAAGTGTAATTCATATAATGTGCCCAGGTCCAAGCTGCCAGTAGGTGACAAAGACGGAATTCAGATCCAGACTTACTGAACATCAATGCTGATGTTCTAACCACATAGTCTCCTACATAAGATTGAAAGATGTTTGAACTTGCAGGCCTAACTGTTCTCAAAAGGATACTTCAAGTTATAAGCAAATGTTAACACATCTTTGAATAAAAGGTTCAATAGCCTTAATGCTGTGCCTACTGACATTTTCAAGACAAGAAAATAGTGGCACTGGATGCTGCCAAACTTTCAGTACAAGGAAGGTTCTCTGGAGACTTAAATAAACTCCCGGAGAAGATGCTAATACAGTAGGAACTCAATATTATATTATGAATAATTGAACTGCAAGAGTAATGACTAACTGGGAACCACCTAGAATAATAAAAAATGCTAGGATCTGGAAATATGGAGAATCTGTCTAATAAGAAATTAATTGGCTTTCTCCCTCAGGCCAGTTTCTCAGGAACTTTTTTATAAATCTAAGAACGAAATCTCAGATGTTTAACAATCTTTCTAATCACAGTAAATAGTGTTTGTTGCTTTTGTAACCTTCACTGTGGGATTCTTGATGCCTTTCCAAAAAGGATAACCTAATTTTAACTGCCAACATTGCAGGAGAAATTGCATCACTCCTGTTACATACATCAGTAAGGAAATGGGACAGACAGAGGAAGGAACAGATTTTCAAGTTGGGGGGAAGGAGTAGAGCATATGACTAATGCCTGCATATCTCTGAAAAAGATACAGCATTTTCGCTGTTGAGTGAAAAGATAAGCTTGTGCATTGTATTAAAATCAAGCCCTTTGACTGAAACAGGATAGCCTAGAAATAGTTCAGAAGCACGGGATATTTGAAACTTGAAAATGGACTTTCAAAGACGCTATTTTTATAAACCAAATGTGCACAGGAAATTCTGTTATTCTACTTCTATTCCATAGCTTAAAGAGTTGTATTGTCCTAGCACAAAGATTTTCTTGGACTCAATCCCGGTCATGTTTACTTAAAAATCATGAAAATCTCACTAAATATATCTTATCCCAGATAGCATCTTCCTGACAGATGCCCCCTCCATCATTTTCCAAGGCTGAATGGTAACCCTTTTGTCCTCTCTCTGAGCCACTAACCTGCATTCTCAGGAAATGTAAATACAAAGTTTAAAATAATTTTATATTCTTATATTCAACTAGTGTCTACTTAAAATACAATTTTAAAATTTCCATGAAACCTACAAAGGTATACAACTTTATTTGTGATGCACACCTTAACCATTCAGCAGGCTTGTATCTGCTATCATTTGAGTGATTTCTAATTTCATTTCATAGCTAATAGTAGACTTTAATAAAATGATACAATGTTTCTGGAAGGATATTTTGCAGTATCCCGCAAATTAAATGTGCACATTCATTGCCTAGCAATTCAATGCCTAAAAAGTAATTTTTTAGAAATACTGATACAGATGCTCAAAAACATAAGTGTAAGAATATTTCTTGCAGTACTATTTGCAATACTAAATTTTGGCACCAACCCAAATAACCCTCAATAGACTAATGATTAAATAAATTATGGTACAAGTTTATTAATGAATATTACAAATAAGTTAAAAACAATACCAAGATTGATGGATGTCCAAGATGCACTGCAAAGTGGAAATAAAAGCAATTTACAGAATAATATATCTAGCAAGATACATTTTTTGGTTAAAAGTCTATTTTTGCATCTATATGTGTTCATGTGCATTATTACACATAATCCATCATTAATACTTCTTACCTTTGGTGGAGAAAGGGAAACAATCTGTATTATCTGTAATTTGTACAAAAAATACAATATTCTTGTAGCAGTTTTTAAATAAAATTTCTCTTTAAAAACTCTAGCTTTGAAAGTATTAATCATCCCCTCCTCTTACCTAATATTTCAAAGTATCATGTCACGTAACAATATATCTTTCAGGTAACAATAAAAAAATGTTTTCTACACACAGATATGAATATACTTTCACAGATGCTTTTAAATGAAACAAACTGGCACTCCACTCCAGTACTTTTGCCTGGAAAATCCCATGGATGGAGGAGTCTGGTGGGCTGCAGTCCATGGGGTCTCGAAGAGTCGGACATGACTGAACGACTTCACTTTCACTTCTCATTTTCATGCACTGGAGAAGGAAATGGCAGCCCACTCCAGTGTTCTTGCCTGGAGAGTCCCAGGGATGGGGGAGCCTGGTGGGCTGCCGTTTATGGGGTCGCACAGAATCGGACACGACTGAAGTGACTTAGCAGCATTTGTATCTTAGCAAAAAAATATTTTCTTAATGGCAATACTTATTCATCAATATAATTTCCAATAGAAAACAAAATTGCCCAGATGAGTGAAAATATTGAATCAAAGGATGGTAACTGTTTATGAAATCACCAAATGGAGGGAGTACCAGTGACAAGTAGGCAGGCATCCCAAGGAGAGAAACTTGCTACAAAAACCTTAAATTACTAAAAGGAAATGGCAAGCTTTCATCAGAAATTCAATAATCAAGCCTCTATATAGTACCTGACCATTTAACAGACCTTGGATTTAATTTGGGAGGGGGTCGTTTGCAGGCAGCATATTTTTTATTTTATATTCAAAAGGAAACTTTATAACTAGTGTCCAACATGAGGATACAAGTAGAGGCTTTTAGCCATAAAAGTCACGCACAAAGCACCTGCCCAGCACAGGTCACTTCAGCTACTTCTGCTCAGTCTCCCTAAGAGATATTATGCTCCATAATGTTTCCCTGTCAATCATTTAATGGCTTTTTTCAGAATGAATAATGCAGCATATTGAATAATGCGTTTTTCATGGTACCAAATACAAATTACCAAAGTATACCTTTGACAGTGGCCTGGAACCCCCACCCCAACTCTAGAAAAAGCAAACTGTAATAGAGCAGACAAAATTTCTATGGCTGACAATATAGTTTGGGAGACCAAATAAGTACTTATGAGGGAAACTTAAATATTTGTAAACCATATAAAGTAAGAATTACCAACAAATAAGTCTCTTTGCCTTAGTGTTTTTCATTCTTTTGTCACTCTCCCAACTAATAACCAGCTTTAACTGTGCCAGTTTAGGCAGAATCACAGGCAAAGAGACAGCTAGTAAGTACAGAACAGCCACTGGCTACCAAAATGATGCTCAACTAAATGCATTTTCATTCTTTATTTGATAGTTGATGTAATGTGCAAGAAAATGTTTCATAAATATGTTTTGAGGAACATTATCATACTAACAAAGTAACAGATCACTAAAGGCTTCTGTTTTCCACACACACTGAGATTACATATAAACTACTTCTAAGGAAAGGTAGACTCTACTATTAAAAATTCATCTCATGAAGTTAAAAAGAGTTTCCGTAAGTGTAAACCTTCAAATCTTCAAGATTCCATAATTTTCTAGATGTGCTTTCCAAAAGACATTTATACTATGCAGCTCATTTCTGCAAATGTGACTTGATTACCAAGTCCTCAGCAACTTACGTGATTTATTTTAGGGGACTGACTCATTTCCCTAAAGCTTTACAGCTATCTCTTGTTAGTGAAAAAATTCTAAAGCTTAAAAGCTCTCAAGGAAATGAACCAAAACATTCTGGAAAATACATTCTTTGCAGGAAAGATAACAATGGCTATAAGACCAGAAGGTATAAGGAAGTAACAGGGAAGGAGAATGGCAAAAGGTAATAGGACTCAGATCTTTTCTAGTAAATTTAAAAAACAGGAACAGGTCTGTCTCCCATCTTAATATGTGTAACCAGATTGTAAGCCAGACACTTTTTTAAGTTTTCACAGGTCGTATATCAAGCATGTTGTCCTAATTCAGCACCATACTGTCAATATTTTCTATAGCATCTTGTCTTTCTTTTAAAATTATGTTACAACAATATAGTTTGGGCTTCATATTCACCTAAGAGTAATGTTTTAGGTAGGTGCCATTTGACTTTGATAATGTACAATAGAACCATTTACTGGCTGTGGCTGGCTAACCACGTTATATTAGGTTTTGGCCACATGCAATTAAGTTTTAGGGAAAGTTTTCTGTGTGCACCCATACAGTAAACAGCTCCCTTACAATTGAAGGATCTGCAGCAACTTGCAGCATCCACATTAGATAAACCTGATTTTTGAAATCTTTGTTGATAGGTGGGGAGGCACACGGTGCTAGAGTAGTCCTGTTCTATGAACTCCAATAGTCAAAAAACATAATTCTGCCTATGACTCTCCTTCACGAATGTTTACTTATCTGCACAAAGTGTTAGTCATGTTTCTTTCTGCCATCTCTGCTAGGATAATGTAGCAATAGAGAGTCTTCAAAATCTTTTCTTAAATCTCTCAGTAGTAGAAAATGATGTTCTCATTTCCCAGCACCCAGTAAACTTGGCTTAAGCAGGCAGGAAAGTTTGGAGGGTCTTTGGAGCCTCTTCTCTTTCCCACAGCACACCTTATCTGAGTCACGAGGATTCTGTTGATACCATCTTCAGTGTGCCCTATACACATTCTACTTCCGTCAGTTTCTCCACTATCAGCCCACACTCTCTGTCACCTTCACTGCTACCAGACTGTGACCTACAATTCATTCTCCACCCGCAGCTAAAGTGATCTAAGAAATCAAACTTGTTTCTTTGCTTCTTAAAATCCCTCACTGGTCTCCCCTATATTTGGAATAAAACCCAAACTCCTTATGCTGGCTTATAAAGTACTCTGTGATCCAACTTCTGTCTGTCTGACCCCCATCATGTCTCATGTCCCCCTTATCTACTCTGCTCCAGCCACACTGGCCCTCCTTCTGTTACTGAAACCTGCCAAGCTCATTCCTGTCTACGAATTATGCTACAACTATTCCCTCTGCCTATAAATTTCCTATCTCTGACATTGGCATGGCCTTTTCCTTCTTGTCATTCAGCTTATAAGTGTCACTTTTCAGAGAGGCTTTTTTTGACTCCCAGTATAAATCTACCCGATCATTCCTATCATATTACTCTGATTTTCTATTCGCATTGTGCTTACTCAATAATACTGATATTTTATTGCTCACTTATTTTCTGTCTTTCCTCTCTAAAATACAAGCTCCACAAAAAGAGATCCACTCTGTCTTATTCACTGCTCTATCCCAGGATGGAGAAGGATGCCTTGCACCAAGCAGGCGTACAATAAATACTTCATAATGAATGCTTACAAGGAGAGCTCAAAGAATACGAGCTTTCTGGTACAAAAATGTTACATTTCCAAAATGACTATATTGCATTTATGTGGCAGACAGTACTTTCAAACACTTCCACAGTCATTTGTTTAATCCTCCCAACAAACTTTTAGAAGTTCACCATGATTCTTCCTTTCCCTAACACAGACAGAAGATGCTAAGTGATTTAAACCAGGTCATAGAGTCAGGCAGTACAGTGCTGCGACTAAAACCTAATTGCTGGAGTCCTTGCTCAGTGCTCTTCTTACTAAGCCTAAGCTACCACCTGAAAGCATATACTGAACTGGAGCCTTCTGCCATCATGTGCTCTGTGCATGCACTGCACTTAGAAGATTATACTGAAGTTATTTGTTCACATCTCCTCTCCCACATGCTATATGTTCCTATAAAACAAAGCTGATGTTTTATTCATCTGTTTATTCCCAGAGCCTAGCACACTGCTTGGCATATGGTAAGCATTTAAATGCTTGTTGAATTTAAATCAGAGCCAAGTGCTCTTCTCTGTGCAAACCAGACAGGTTATTCTCTATCTCAATACTGAAGGTTTCACTCTGAATACAGAAAAACCCTTTAATGGTTCTTTTGAAAAGCCTCAAAGTTCACATCATCCATCACCTTCTGAGTTCTCTCACTGACAACTCATGTACCACAGTTGTAGGGTTAAAAGTGAAAGTTGCTCAGTTGTGTTGACTCTTTGTGACCACGTGGACTGTAGCCCGCCAGGCTCCTCTGTCTACGGGATTCTTCCAGGCATGAACACTGGAGTGGGTAGTCATTCCCTTCTCCAGGGGATCTTCCCGACCCAGGGATTGAACCTGGGTCTCCTGTATTGCAGGCAGATTCTTTACTGCCTGAGCCACTAGAGAAGTCCAAGATGAAGGGCTTAAATGAGTCCAAATGAGTTCTTCCAAATCAGTATTCCAATTCACTTTCTATTTCTTAATGTGAACAAAGAGCATATAGAAAATCTAGGATTTATTTAATCTGAAGTCAGAGGCTAGTGACATAAACAATATTTTTGTCCATGCTCTAAATGTGAGAAAAAAAAATGGTCATAATGATTTAATAAGAAGAACACTGAATGGGATATAAAGAATTACAGGTTTCAATCTGAGGCAATGACTCTTAACAGCTATGTGGATATTGCAGGATATTTACATCAGTTTCTCAGTTTCCTCATCTATAGTTTACAAATTTTCTATTATCTTTAGGGCCCTTTTGGTTCTAAAGGCTTCCCAGGTGTCAATGATAAAGAATCCATCTGCTAATGCAGGAGATGCAGGAGACTAGAGTTCGATCTCTGGGTTCAGAAGATCCCCTGGAGAAGGAAATGGCAATCCGCTCTAGTATTCTTGCCTGAAGAGTTCTATGGACAGAGGAGCCTGGCGGGCTACAGTCTATGCAGTCACAAAGAGTCAGTCAGGACTGAGCACAGATGCCCCCTCCCTGGTTCTACAGAATCTGTTATTCTGTAAGCAGTCCTGATTATCGTGTAGTGTCCTCAGTATCTTATCCACATCCCCAGAGTCTCTGAACTCAAAACAGCTAGATGCTATAATTAGAGTCAAAAGTACTATAATTAAATTTGACTGTGGAGGTAATAGTCAAATATATATAAATCAATAAAAAATGACTGACTGACTAGGTGGATGGAAGGGGTTCCTCATCTTCCACTGGACTTTCTCTCAAGATGCAAAACCTTTTGAATAGCAAAATGTAAATTCCACTTGATTATTTCAAAATGCTGAGGAACCAAAAGAAACATTCCCTCTTAGCACTAAACATTTACTATCAAAGCTTAACTCAAGAGGACTACAAAGTCTTATGAAGAGATTAAAATCCAGGGAGTGTTGGACTCATTTTAACTGAGCTAATCAATAAAATGGGCTCTTATCTTAGTCTTTTATCTCCAATTAGCTCATGGGGCCTACCTATCTCACACAGCGTTGATCACTGATATGCCACCAGTAATGCCAAAAAGAACAGGCAGAAGAATACAACTGGTGGTGTATTGGAGCTGGTTGCTCATAGTTTCTGAAATTTGGAAAGCTGGTTGTTATATAGCTTGAAATTGGCCATGGTTGAAGTCTTTATATGATAGAAATCTATAAACACTACAAATCAGAGGATATTTTTTAGAGAGCCAGGTAATACGCTAATGCAAAGCAATTAGCTGAGCAACTAGCTGGGCTCACTCAAGATTGAGATGCTATATTTCCTAATTCTAGAATTAGGAAAGACTTGGGCTTCCCTGGTGGCTCAGAGGTTAAAGCGTCTGCCTCCAATGCAGGAGACCTGGGTTCGATCCCTGGGTCAGGAAGATCCCCTGGAGAAAGAAATGGCAACCCACTCCAGTATTCTTGCCTGGAGAATCCCCTGGGCGGAAGAGCCTGGTGGGCTACAGTCCATGGGGTCGCAAAGAGTGGGACATGACTGAGCGACTTCACTTTCACTTGCACTTTCCAGGCAAAACAGACAACACAAACCAACAGAAAACAGACAGAAGATTTGATTTCTAGCCCTGTATTTCCACTGATTGGCCATGATAACTAGAGTGAGTCTATGAACCTCTGTTTTGTTGACTAAAATGCAAAAGAAGTGGAACAAAGATCCCTTTAGAATCTAAAAGTTAGGATTTTAAGGTTCTCTATCTAGGTCATACCTACCCCAACTCCTGAGGTCTTCTTACAGGAAATGCTCCATGAA
This sequence comes from Bos grunniens, assembly GCF_055505025.1. Taxonomy (NCBI): domain Eukaryota; kingdom Metazoa; phylum Chordata; class Mammalia; order Artiodactyla; family Bovidae; genus Bos; species Bos grunniens. The sequence goes on along the minus strand of NC_141166.1, from coordinate 51,842,813 downwards.
ACAAAACCTGGATAGCACCAAGACAGTGCTCAATCTTCCCTCCATTGTGAGAGCACTACTTCAGTCTGATGCATTGGGCCAATCAACCATGCTCAAACCTGGCCAGTTTATAAATTCCCAGGATCTCTTAACTAATGAGCTGCATCCAAAAAAACAAAAAAAAAATTCCAGAAAGCCTCCTGCGCTGATTTAAGGATTTCCTTCAGATTTAAGCTAAAGGCTCAGAAAGGACTCCTGGCCATTTTGTCAAGCATCTGCTACTTCTATATCCTGTTGCCGCGGCGAAGTTAAATAAGGAGCCCTCTGGCAAGCGGGCAGGAATGAAAAGTATCATGCTGCTAGAATACGATGTAGAAGAAGCACATAATACCAGAGCTAATATCCTAATACAAGAGCTTCTGCCTTGAACCTAAGCCACCATCCCGAGCCCAACATACAATAAATCCCTTAAAGGCAAAGACTATTATCCACAAAATCTGGTATGAGAACCATGAAAGATCTGCTACAGTGAATTCCCTGTCTTGGCAGAATTTGAGGTTAATTAATCTGAGGTTGGAATATAGGCAACAAATAACATTTAGTTAAACATTTCTCCCAGAGCAGCAAAGGACTCCTCAAAATAGCTGCTCCCTCTTGAGAAGCCAGCACAGATTTATCCCACAATGTAGGATGGCAGTGTTATCCTGCATGATTGGATCATGAAAAGATATAAATACTCTTGTTGCTCTTCCAAGTGTTCTCATTTCTGTATGCAAGGATTTGTAAATATCATCATCATTCTACTGTCTCACTCTTCAAAATAAAAATACACATAACACATTTGGGGGGAAATATTTAATTGGTAAATAGCAACAGTACAGTTTGGACATAGTCCTGAAAGTGATAAGAAATATATCATCCAAGAGGACCAATTTGTCAGTGTATATATTGACAGCCAAAAAATTTTTTTAACATTCAGGCACAGAGAACAGAACTTAAAAATAGAGATTGGCTTAAATTTAGATTGGATTCTAGAAAATGATCATATATATCCAATCTAACTCATAGAAATAGATTTTTGAGAAATTATGGGAAAAGGCAGGGAATTATTCAATATATAAGTCCATCTGCTGTGTTTAGGTCCAGATAAGTACCTAAGCCATTGAAAACAATTTATAAAGTTTCCTAGGAATACAGGAGTCAAAAAATCTTGGAAATCCAGTCCACCACTAAAAGTATTCTCTAAATCAACAATACTCTGAATCTGAATTCTAGAAAAACACCTCAGGTGCAATACATCACTGAATTCAATTGTATGTCAAATTGAAATACAATCTATAGGACACAGAATCCTCAGTTTTTCCTTTTAAAATGATCATTGATTCAACAAACTCATATTGAATTTGAATTTGGTACTGGAACTAGGGATCCAAACGTGATTAAGGCATGGCCAGTCTGTGACCTCATAGAATAGAGCAGAAGGCACAGACCCACCAATGGTAAAGATACAGGATGCTGAGAGCTGTGATAACAACAGCCCATCCAGATAAATACAGACTCTGGAGCTTCAAACGCCATACAAGGCAATAGCTCAGCTGGAGGCAGCAGCATCTTGACCAGACTCTGTGGTGAATTCAAATAGTGTTCTTTCTTTTAAGTGGGTGCTACCATTTCTAAAATAACTTTTTTTCTGGCCAGAAGAAGAAGAAAAAAAAACTACAAAGCAGTGGAAGTTTAAAAAAAGCAATTCGGGTTCAATACTAAGGCTTGTGGAAAGGAGGACAGCCCTTTACATTACACAGGGTGCCAAAGTCCAGGCATCTAGGGGACCTTACATAAAAGGAGACACACCAAAGGATGCCCAGACTCAGGATATGATGGTGCTGGGGTGGGATAGGAGAGGGACGTTGTTGAAGTAGAAAGAGAGAGAAAGGGCAGCCTGAGAAGGCCTTAAAGCTCTTGAGAAAGCATTTTTATTTTTTTATTTTTTATTTTTTTTGAGAAAGCATTTTTAATTCAAAACTCACATGTTTGATCAGAATTACATTGGAAGAAGATCATGTTTTTCACTTTAAGAATTCTTGCTTAGTTACATTCCCAGCATTTAAGCAAATACCTATTGTATTCATTTCCTAGGGTCATTATAACGAAGTACCACAAATTGGATATTCTCAACAGAAATGTATTGTCTCACAGTTCTGGAGGCCGAAAGTCCAAAATCAAGGTGCTAACAGACTTCCGAGCACTGTGAGGGCAGGATCTGCCCCAGGCCTCTCACCTTGGCTTGTAGATGACTGTCTTCATATGTATATAGCATTCCCCCTGAATGGCATGTCTTTATCCAAATTTCCCCTTTTCACAAGGACAACAGTCATATTATTTTAAGGTCAATCCTAATGATCTTATTTCTAACTTGATTACCTCTGTGAAGACCTGCTCTGTAAATAAAGTCATATTCTGAAGTACTACAGTTAGGACCTCAGCATATAAATTTTCAGGAGACACAATTCAACCCATAACATCTATATTATAAAAGACATGGTCCCTGCCCACAAAGAGTTTATAAGCTAATTGTGAAGTCAGGAATGAGTCACATGAGACAATTCAAGAAAAGACATTCAGAGGATGTAATCAAATTATAAGCTCTGTGTTTTGGGCAAAAGTCTCTAGGGTAGTGGTTCCTAAACATACATGAGCATTGGCGTCTTCATAATTATTGCCACATCTTGGTAGCACTATTTACTTGGTGCTTTTTAATCTTTACTTAGGTAAAATACCTAAGTAAGTGTATCACAGTCCATTAATGAAAAAGCAGTATCCTTGCTAAAAATAGCAAGGCAAACTTAAAAGTAAACACACCATTATTAAAATTTTTAAAACAGTCCATAAACTATATGAAATCCTCTCACCTTATTTGTTAACACAGCAGTAAAGGCTAGTACACTGGAGAGAGCTCTTTGAATTGGGAAATCATAAGACAATTTTAATCAAATTTGTTACCATCAATCTAACCTTGGATAAGCAACTTAACCTACTGTGTTTCCTCATCTAGTTTCCACCATCAGGTGGCACAGTTAAAATTAAGTGGTTGGTTGCCATAACAATTATAGGAAACGTGCCTGAAAGAACTCTCTAAATATAAAAGCACTCTGAGCGCCGAAGAATTGATGCTTTTGAACTGTGGTGTTGGAGAAGACTCTTGAGAGTTCCTTGGACTGAAAGGAGATCCAACCAGTCCATTCTGAAGGAGATCAGCCCTGGGTGTTCTTTGGAAGGAATGATGCTAAAGCTGAAACTCCAGTACTTTGGCCACCTCATGCGAAGAGTTGACTCATTGGAAAAGACCCTGATGCTGGGAGGGATTGGGGGCAGGAGGAGAAGGGGATGAGAGAGGATGAGATGGCTGGATGGCATCACTGACTCAATGGACACGAGTCTCAGTGAACTCCGGGAGTTGGTGATGGCCAGGGAGGCCTGGCGTGCTGAGATTCATGGGGTCGCAAAGAGTCGGACATGACTGAGCGACTGAGCTGATCTGAATGCTCGGCAAAAATAAACCTATATTTATTAAATGTTTGGTGGTACTACAGAACATGGATTGGACTAGATGTCAGATTGTGCAGATTACTTATGCAGCTAATAATAAAGGCCTAAACAAAATGAGAAGGAAGAGGTGACAGTATAGGACTTCCCTGGTGGTCCAGTGGTTAAGATTCTGTGCTTCCAATGCAAAGGGATGCAGGTTTGATCCCTGGTTAGAGAACTAAGATTCCACAATGCCCTGTGATGTGGTTAAAAAAAAAAAAAAAAAAGAGGTGACAATGCCAGAAATCATTACTAAATTAAAACTAAAAAATATATATAGCATTTCCACTAACAAAAATAGGAAAAAGAAGAACTTGTGTGGCATGTCAGTCAAATTGTTTTGAACAAGCTGAGTGTGAGAAATGAGTAAGATATTCAGAGAGAAGTAATCTTGGGAGTTTTAAACAGAGGTTGGGACTTAACTAGTGGTGTGCTGGCAAACTAGCTCTGGGTAAGTGGGAGGAAGCTCTAATTTCAAATATTTGCCCCTTCCTGTGATGTAACTGCTCTCATCACAGCTGCCTTCATGCTAACTACAGGAGGACCTGGGAAGAGATGTGCAGAACTGGCTCTCATGAGCCAGGAAGTGATGGCTCCAGGCACCCTTGATGGAAATGAAGCTTTCTGCTTTGACTGGGAGTGAATGACACCATTCAAGGACAGATATATTAAAAAGAAGAGACTTCATAATAAAGCCTAAAGAATATTTAGAGGACAAGAGGGAAAAAGGAGTTTCAGTAAAGAGGAAAAGAAGAATTGCCAGAAAACTGGAGGAGCTGGAACAGCTTCACAGCCAATGAAGAAGCAGCTTCGAAAACTGGGGGCAGTAGACAGCCCGTAAGGCAGCAGCTGAGGACTGACAAACAGCTCAGTCCTGACTTCTAAGCATTATCACTGACTTGCAAGTGCACAATTCTGGCAAAGAAGAGGGAGAGAGAGACCATTGTAACCTCTTAAAAATAAGAATTCTCGCAAACAAGAGGGGGAGAGAGACTATTGTAACCTCTTAAACATAAGAATTCTCCACATATGTCATTATTTCTTCCTATCCCTTTCTTCATAGAGACATTAAAGAAATTTTGTTGAAATATTTCAGCTCATGGACACTTTTGGGTGTTGGTCACATCTGCCTTTAGAAAACTAGTTACAATTTAGAGAAAGATGTGGAAGTTATAAATTCATTGCAAAAGACTTTAATAGGAGCTATGTATATGTGAAGAACTGACTCATTGGAAAAGACCCTGATGCTGGGAAAGATTGAAGGTGGAAGGAGAAGGGGACGCCAAGGATGAGATGGTTAGATGGCACCACCGACTCAACAGATATGAATTTGGGTAAACTCCGGGAGTTGGTGATGGACAGGGAGGCCTGGCATGCTGCAGTCCACGGGGTCACAAAGAGTTGGACACAACTGAGCGACTGAACTGAACTGATATATGTGCTTCGTCGCTCAGTCATGTCCAACTCTTTTGGACCCCCATGAACTGTAGTCCACCAGGCTCTGCTGTCCATGGGGATTCTCCAGGCAAGAAAAGTGGAGTGGGTTGCCATTTCCTCCTCCAGAGGATCTGCCCAACCCAGGGATCGAACTCAGGTCTCCTGCATTGCAGGCAGATTCTATACTGTCTGAGCCACCAGGGAAGCCACCTAATAGGAGCTAAACAGTCATATTAGACCATCTCAGCCTTTCTTATGTTCAGAGCTTATAAACACACTCAGCCCCATGGATTTATTATCCCAAAGAATGGGGTGCTCTACTGCAAAAGAGCTGCAAGAAATGATAGTAATATTTAATAAGAGAAGTCAACTGAAACACTGACAGTTAAAAAGAAACTCATTCACTGAAGTTGCTCAAAGTGACAATAATTATGAGGGGAGGGGTATTTTAGACAGTGCTATAAAAACTAGTAAAAAACAGTTTATAAAATAAATTTCTATGAGCCTCCATTAAAGGAGCTAACTCAGGATACTCTACAGAATCTTCAAAGATGAATGGATGTTCAAAAGAGGCACAGCAAATACCCGTTTAGCATGTTCCAGTATAACCAACAAATTTACTCAAGACAAAGCAGAGAGACTGAGAAAGAGAACCATCTAAGCAGGGTAGGAATCATTCCAGACAACAGAGCACATGCTCCTTGGGGAGCATAAACTGTGCAGTTCTTCTAAGCATCCCACCAGGCTGAGTGGAATTTTAGTTTAAAAAGATAGTATATACATAAACAGCCCCGTTGGAGTAGAGAATGACACAGAGAAAAGGCTAATAGAGTTTTGCCAAGACAATGCATTGGTCATAGCAAACACCCTCTTCCAACAACACAAGAGAAGACTCTACACATGGACATCACCAGTCGGTCAATACCAAAATCAGATTGATTACACTCTTTGCAGCCAAAGACGGAGAAGCTGGATATAGTCAGCAAAAACAAGATCAGGAGCTAACTGTGGCTCGGATCATGAATTCCTTATTGCCAAATTCAGACTTAAATTGAAGAAAGTAGAGAAAACCACTAGACCACTCACTCAGGTATGACCTAAACCAAACCCTTTACAATTATACAGTGGAAGTGACAAATAGATTCAAGGGATTAGATCTGATAGACAGAGTCCTGAAGAACTATGGACAGAGGTTTGTGACATTGTACAAGAGACAGGTATCAAGACCATCCCCAAGAAAAAGAAATGCAAAATGGCAAAATGGATGTCTGACAAAGCCTTACAAATAGCTGTGAAAAGAGAAGTGAAAGGCAAAGGAGAAAAGGAAAAATTTACCCATTTGAATGGAGAGTTCCCAAGAATAACAAGGAGAGATGACAAAACCTTCTTCAGTGATCAATGCAAAGAAATAGAGGACAACAATAGAATGGGAAAGACTAGAGGTCTCTTCAAGAAAATTAGAAATACCAAGGGAACATTCCATGCAAAGATGGGCACAATAAAGGACAGAAATGGTATTCACCTAACAGAAATAGAAGATATTAAGAGGTGGCAAGAATACACAGAAGAACTATACAAAAAAGATATTCATGACCCAGATAATCACGATGGTTTGATCACTCACTTAGAGCCAGACATCCTGGAAGCAAAGTCTAGTGGGCCTTAGGAAGAATCACTAGGAACAAAGCTAGTGGAGGGGATGGGATTCCAGCTGAGCTATTACAAATCCTAAAAGATGATGCTGTGAAAGTGCTGCACTCAATATGCCAGCAAATCTGGAAAACTCAGCAGTGGCCTCAGGACTAGAAAAGATCAATTTTCAATTCCAATCCCAAAGAAAGGCAATGCCAAAGAATGCTCAAACTACCACACAATTGCACTCATCTGACACGCCAGTAAAGCAATGTTCAAAATTCTCCAAGCCAGGCTTCAGCAATATGTGAACCGTGAACTTCCAGATGTTCAAGCTGGTTTTAGAAAAGGCAGAGGAATCAGAGATCAAATTGCCAACATCTGTTGGATCATCGATAAAGCAAGAGAGTTCCAGAAAAATGTCTACTTCTCCTTTATTAACTACTCCAAAGCCTTTGACTGTGTGGGTCCCAACAAACTGTGGAAAATTCAAGAGATGGGAATATCAGACCACCTGACCTGCCTCTTGAGAAATCTATCTGCAGGTCAAGAAGCAACAGTTAGAACTGGACATGGAACAACAGACTGGAAAAATCGCTAAAGGAGTACATCAAGGCTGTTTTTTGTCACCCTGCTTATTTAACTTATATGCAGAGTACATCATGAGAAATGCTGGACTGGAGGAAGCACAAGCTGGATTCAAGATTGCCGGGAGAAATATCAATAACCTCAGATATGCAGATGACAACACACTTATGGCAGAAAGGGAAGAAAAATTAAACAGCCTCTTGATGAAAATGAAAGAGGAGAGTGAAAAAGTTGGCTTAAAGCTCAACATTCAGAAAACGAAGATCATGGCATCTGGTCCCATCACTTCATGGCAAATAGAAGGGGAAACAGTGGAAACAGTGACAGACTTTACTGTTTTGGGCTACAAAATCACTGCATATGGTGACTGCAGCCATGAAATTAAGACACTTGCTCCTTGGAAGAAAAGCTATCACTAAACTAGACAGCATATTAAAAAGCAATGACAATACTTTGCCAACAAAGGTCCATCTAGTCAAAGCTATGACTTTTCCAGTAGTCATGTATGGATGTGAGAGTTGGACTATAAAGAAAGCTGAGCGCCGAAGAATTGATGCTTTTGAACTGTGATGTTGGAGAAGACTCTTGCGAGTCCCTTGGACTGCAAGATCCAACAAATCTATCCTAAAGGAAATCAGTCCTTAACATTCATTGGAAGAACTGATACTGAAGCGAAACTCCAATACTTTGGCCATCTGATGCAAAGAACTGACTCATTTGAAAAGACCCTGATGCTGGGAAAGATTGAAGGTAGGAGAAGAAGGGGATAACAGAGGATGAGATGGTTGGATTGCATCACCAACTCAATGGACAGGAGTTTGAGGAAACTCCAAGAGTAGGTGATAGACAGGGATTCCTGGCGTGCTGCAGTCCATGTGGTTGCAAAGAGTCGGACATGACTGAGTGACTGAACTGAAGTGAACTGAAACACAAGCGAACTTCTTTTCTGACACTCAAGATAAAATGGGAGTTTGTTCCAATGTTGGAAGTAAAGCTACCAGCACTCAATACTTTTTTAAGTCTCATTGCCTTCCTAAGGGTTTTTTCAAGATTGATCTTGACTATACTCAAAAATCACCTGTAGGATTTGAATTTATAACCTAACTATCTTTAAAATGCAACTCCACTGTGGAGGAGATTCCACAGACCCTATTTTTTCTGACTATATCACTAAGTAACCATGAGTGCTGAGTGCTGAGTGCTAGGTCCCTTCAGTCGTGTCTGACTCTTTGCAACCCTATGGACTGTAGCCTTTCAGGCTTCTCTGTCCACGGGATTCTCCAAGAAAGAATACTGAAGTGGGTTGCCATGCCCTCCTCCATGAACCTTCCCGACCCAGGGATCGAACCCATGTCTCATACGTCTCCTGCACTGGCAGGCAGATTCTTTACCACTAGCGCCACCTGGGAAGCCATATATATAACATAACATATATAACCTTTATATATAAACTTGTCAATATGCTATATAACATATAAACATATAAACAAGAGTAACCATGAGTATGTTACTTAATCCATCTGAGCCCTTCGCTTCTCATTTATGAAATGAGACCAGTGAAGTAAATGATCACTCATTTCCTTTGTAAATCTAAAATCTCTATGACTATAACTGTACATAATACTATATATTGTCACCCTGCTTATTTAACTTATATGCAGAGTACATCATGCGAAATGTCAGGCTAGATGAAGCACAAGCTGGCATCAAGATTGGCAGAAGAAATATCAATAAACTCAGATATGCAGATGACACCACCATTATGGCAGAAAGAGAAGAAGAACTAAAGAGCCTCTTGATGAAAGTGAAAGAGGAGAGTGAAAAAGTTGGCTTAAAGCTCAACATTAAGAAAACGAAGATCATGGCATCTGGTCGCATCACTTCATGGAAAATAGATGGGAAAACAATGGAAACAGTGACAGACTTTATTTTGGGGGCTCCAAAATCACTGCATATGGTGACCGCAGCCATGAAATTAAAAGATGCTTGCTCCTTGGAAGAAAAGTTATGACCAACCTAGACAACATATTAAAAAGCAGAGACATTACTTTGTCAACAAAGGTCTGTCTAGTCAAAGCTATGGTTTTTCCAGTAGTCATGTTTGGTTGTAAGAGTTGGACTATAAAGAAAGCCGACCAGCAAAGAATTGATGCTTTTGAACTATGGTCTTGGAGAAGATTCTTGAGAGTTCCTTGGACTATAAGGAGATCAAACCAGTCCATCCTAAAGGAAATCAGTCCTGAATATTCATTGGAAGGACCGCTGTTGAAGCTGAAACTCCAGTACTTTGGCCACCTGATGCAAAAAACTGACTCATTTGAAAAGACCCTGATGCTGGGAAAGATTGAAGGCAGGAGGAGAAAGGGAAGACAGAGGATGAGATGGTTGGATGGCATCAAACAACTTGATGGACATGAGTTTGAGTAAGCTCCGGGAGTTGGTGATGGACAGGGAAGCCTGGCATGCTGCAGTCCATGGAATTGCAAAGAGTTGGACACAACTGAGCAACTGAACTGAACTGAACTAATGACTGTAACTTTCAAAATAAATTTCAATAGATGAATAATATATTTTAATGATTCCCAATGACAAAAAAAAAAAAAAACAGTACTTCACTACCACTTTGGGCTTTCCCAGTCGTTCAGCAGTGAAAAATCTGCCTGCTGTGTAGGAGACACAGGAGACATGGGTTCAATCCCTCAGTCAGGAATATCACCTGGAGGAAAAAATGGCAACCTGCTCCAGTATTCTTGCCTGGAAAATCCCATCAATAGAGGAGTTTGGGGAGCTACAGGCCATGGGGTCACAAAGAGACACAACTGAGCATGACGAGTAAGTGAGTGTCAACTTCACTTCAGTACTAGCATTCAGTTTTCTTAAATAAGTAACAAGGTTTCCTTACATTTGAATTAAACTTATGTGGGATGAGGAATTCCAGGGTTCTATACGTAAGGATGATAATATGGCTGCTTACTTAGCGATATTGCCATAGTTTCAAAGACAGACAAGTAATAATAATAATTTCTAGAAGAAATTTTGTTATTTTCATAGCACTCCATTCAGGCAAGTGAATTATGTGATGCACTAGAAAATTCTAAGTTAGCTGACATATGCTAACTGTAACCCTGCTCAAATCAGCATTTGCAGTGAGTCACGTGCATAGCAAAATTCACCTTATTTATCCCCTTGAAATGGCTCAGGAATGACAGATTTTGGCAGTTAAAGTGAACAAAGAAAAAAATGGCTGTTACACAGCCCCAAAGTAAGAATTTAACCTCCTTCAGATGTTCACTGAATTCTTAAGGCTTTCCCTTTTCACATGAAATGTTTCATCATATCAAAAATATGCCACAGGACTTACACTTACAGAAAAACCTATTTATTTGGATGCTTTAAAAAGATACATATTAAATACTTAGAATCCTATTAGTTATTGTAAATTTTCAGTTGGAAATTTCAAGATTTTTTTAGGTTAGTCTTTCAGTAACATATCTGCTTCTATATTACAGCTTAATGATGTAACTATAGTCTAAAAAATTGTTCTTCTTTTTGTAGAGTAAAAATATGATCATTCCTTGATCTGTCAATAATCATATAATAGCACTTTTTCATACCAGAAGTATAATAGTTATATAATGAAAATACAAGTATATATTTCTGAATATCAAAAACAGTACAGACATTCTTCATGTCAAACTCACAGTTTTCAGAAAAATATCCAAGTTTGCTTAGCGTGGAAGATGCATGTTTTGAAAACATGGCCAAAAAAGTGAGTGTTTGAAGCAGCAGAGTTCAGGGAGTAAATTTATTTGTATTTAAACATACAGCGTTTCCATATTAAAGATGGAATCCATGGGTAAGGAAACAGCAATCTAAAGGCCAATATATTGTATATAATTGGGAAAAAACTAGAATGACAGCACTATATTTTCTTAAATATAGATATTTAAAAATTTTTTTCAGATGCCTGCTACACAGTAAACTCCTAACATTGTTGAGCAAACAAATGAATGGATGAATACCAAAAATAATCTTTTGAATAAAATCATTAAGAGAAAACTACACAGATGGCCAACTGGCACATGAAGAGATGGTAAACATCGCTAATTATCAGAGAAATGTACATTAAAACCACCAGGAGGTATCACCTCACACCTGTCAGAACGATCATCAAAAAAACAAAAATGCTGGTGAGGATGCAGAGCAAAAGGAACCCTCCTACACTATTGGTAGGAATGTACATTGGTCCAGCCACCAGGGAAAACACTATGGTGGTTCCTCAAAAAACGAAAAATAGAAGTACCCTATGATCCAGCAGTTCCACTCCTGAGTATATAAACACTAATATTAAAAGATACATGCACCTTGATGTTCATAGCAGCATGTTCTACAGTAGTCACGAACAAATACTCTTAAGTGTATTTGATAGCTACTCTGGAAACTAAATACCTAATGCATACATTATTCCACTCGATTGAATTTCAGATTAAACTGCAGTTTTTCTATCGCCTTGGAAGTCATGCTGGTTTAGAACCTACATAATACTCAAATTAATATACTGCATTATTTAACAGTCATGTTTTAGGTGCTTTGTATAATCCCCAGAGCTCAAGCTCAAAAGAATGGATTTTGTTTTCTGTAAGTAGAAGTAACCCAGTATGTCACTTTAATCTGAAAATCCCTTCTTCTGGACTCAGTGGCTAAATTCGTGCTGCTGCTTTAAACTACCAAGAAAATGGTTTCACTATTATTAACAATAGCCAACATAAGGATGATAGTTAACAATCAGTAAGCTCTTACAAAGAGCCCAGGCACTTTGCTAAGGATATTATATGCATTATCTCATTTAATTCTCATAATACTGGTACTCTTCTTCATCCTCTTTTTTTTTAAAAAAAAGATGAGGAACCTGAGATTTAAAAACATTATACAATTCTCTCAAGCTAGTAGGTAGAGTTGAATTTACTAGTCTGTCTGACTGCAGAGCCTGAACTCTTAACCACTGATAACCTCAGAATTTCTCAAAGTGTGCTGCATGTGACAATCCTGGGTGCGCAGCCCACAGACAAAAGTTATTTATTAACAGTTAATGCATGTTAGAAAGAAAAACAGCTAACACAACAAAACTCTCCCAGACCCTGTGGCTTAGAACAACAAGGTCAGGGTAGATAACCAGTTCTTTTTCTTTAATCAGACGGTTTAAGGAAAAGGATAAATAGTACAAATGGTAATCCAACACTGTGAAAACCAAGAAAGTAATAATTAACTAAAGGTTGAAAAACACTGCACTATATTTTTCAACACACAAGAAAAAAAATGAAAACTGGTTCACAGGACACTTAAGCCCCAGTCTTGACTGCACCCAACTACCAGCATGGTTTCACCATTCTGGACCTTAGTTTTTCTTATCTATAAAACATGAGCTTAAACTTTGGGATCTTAGAGCTCAAAAATACATGATCCTAATGCCTTGGATCATTATTGCAATTTTATTGCAAGAGAAGACTCTTGAGAGTCCCTTGGACTGCAAGGAGATCAAATCAGTCAATCCAAATCAACCCTGAATATTCATTGGAAGGACTGATGCTGAAGCTGAAGCTCCAATACTTTGGCCACCTGATGCGAAAAGCCAACTCACTGGCAAAGACCCCCATGTTGGGAAAGATTGAGGACAAGAGAGGGGGCTGACAGAGGATGAGACAGTTGGATGGCATCACTGATTCAACAGACATGAGTTTAAGGAAACTCCAAGATATAGTGAAGGACAGGAAAGCCTGGCATGCTGCAGTTCATGGGGTCACAGAGAGTCGGACACAATTTAGTAACTGAACAACAGTCTTTAGAGATACAGTCAACACAGATGCTGAGAGGTATACTCAAACAATATTGGTAAATTATCTTTTTGCTACTGATCCATGACAAGAGAATAAGCTGATCCAGAATGTGAAATACAGTAAGCCCATTATTTAGTTTAGATGATTTTTTACAGCAAGATCTTCTCAATGAAGGAAGCTTCCACATTGATTTAAATTCTATAGAAAGTTTCTTACTGAGTCACAGATCAGTAACAAACAGTTCAGCCCATGTACCTGAAGTGGCCTGCACATGAGAAATGGCAAATAAAGCTTCTTGAAGTATTTTTCTTTTGAAGAATCCGAAAAACAAGCACAAGATAAAAGGTTAAGGGGAATTTAATAGTGAGCCTGAAACAAATTTAATATTTTCTGCCCCTCTTTAAAAAGTGTCCATTTGATTTTTCATGGAAAGCTGTCCGTGCTGATTGTCCAAGAGTTCTTACACAATAAAAGCATTTGGCTTTTTTTATTTGGAGAGTTTAGGTGGAGGCAATGAGTAGCAGTATTAAATTTGTGAGGGGTCAATTCTAATTTTGGAGACAAATTATAAATCTAGTGATTTCTGGAAGCTATCTGCAAGGTATTAGTGGCTATAATTTGGAGATTCAGGGCTATAGGTACATTGTGATCATCTCTGGAAATCCTGGGTGTACATGAGACTTTCTAGAGGGAGAAAATATAATTAGCTTCTGTTTTAAGAACAATGTTCACAGTCAAAGTTTCCCCAGATAGTGTTTTGACATTTTCAACATTTTTTCTTTGTACTCCCAATAGGATCTCTACATTGCCCAAACTGTCTCAAGATTCTTACTTCTGATCCAGAAGGACATGTTTTCCCTCCAGATTAGTAGGGCTAAAAGTCATTCAGAGCAAACTGAACAGTGCAAAACATCAGCAATTAGCTAAACAAAAACAAATCATACTTCTAGGTAGGAAGAAAATGTAAGCCAAGAGAAACAACAATCAAAATGCACACTGTGCCAATAAGCCACACCTCACCAGCCCTATATTCCACCCAAATCCTTCCCCTTTGGGACTTATTTCTATAGAGACCATCTCTCAGTTCCACAAATAAACCTAGATGTTGCTAGGAAACAATCCGGCTTCTCAGGACACAGCTGAAAAGGAGTGGCTGCTTCCTACTAAGAGGTATAGAAACCTGAAGCTATTCCTGCTGTATGTGCATTTATGAAACTTATTTCACAGAGCCCAAGAGAGAACATGTTATGCATATTCCTTTAGTCATGACAGCCTTAAATTCAGGACGTCACTAAGGCAGACGCCAACATTCTTTTCCCATCCTAGCCCTGCATTCATTCTTTACTTTCAGGTCTTCTCTAAATTCATCATCTACCCTATCTCCCTTTAACAGGGGCCAAGAAAACTGTTTTGCATATTTTAAAATTACTAAATACTCATTTGGAAGATTTTTCCCATCATGTCATTGATTTTATTAAACTTTGGAAAATTTCCACATAGGTTGGAGTTGCTACTTTGAAAATTTTATGTTAAATTTTGTTACTTCTCGTGAAAACAACCGAGTGGTTTTTACCTATATTAAAGCAGCCCAAACTATTTCTGAAGTAGTAACTACAGAGGTAGCCCACTCACTTTTCATCCTGCCTTTGACAGCAGTTGTGTTCCTCTTTTTTCCTTTCTCATCTTAATAGCCATCCCAGCGGCTCAGTTAGGAAGGACTGCTGGTACAAGAAAGGCTCACTCAGTTCAGTACAGTTCAGTTCAGTCGCTCAGTCGTGTCCGACTCTGCGACCCCATGAATCGCAGCACGCCAGGCCTCCCTGTGCATCACCAACTCCCGGAGTTCACTCACTACTGATGACTTAAACACGGGTGAAGATTTTTTCCTTTGGAGTGCCAGTCCAAGCTCTTTCTTTCTTCTCTGTAATCCTTGACTCTTAATCTTCCTGACTGACAACTTATGGTGGTTACATGTATATAACAAGTCAAGACATCACATCCTTTCACCAGAGTCACAAGCACAAGAGAAAGTGGGGCTTAAAGACTCTCTTCATGAGGCTTTGGCTTCTCCTTGGAAAAGGAAGTTGCCCCAAAGTCTTCCCTTTACACACCACTGGCCAGAACTGGGTCACATGTGCACTCCTAGACTACTCACTACTTGGACTGCCACATCAGTTTAGACCCTTCTTAAGTCTAGAGAGGGCCTACTTGCCCTGAAATCAAGGGCTTGCTGCCCACCTCCTAAACCCATAATGAAGCAGGAATCAGGAAATGGCTGTCAGTTAAAGACCACAGAGCTGCCATCCCTCCCTTACCACATGGGATGGCCAAGTTGTCACAGAAGTAAGGCTGTCTCCAGTCTAGAAGTCGAAATAATCCATCCAGAATGAGATGAACTAGCCCCAGGAGAGAAAGGGCTATCTCTCCTTAAATCAAGGCCTCTTACTCTCACTTTGAGGTCCCAGATAAGTCAATCTTTCTTTTAAACACAGCTGTGGTTCTGCAACTATATAAATGACCCATGCTTAATATTTCAGATGTTAGTACCTGGGCCTTTTAAAGTCATTTATTGTGGAAGACCTGTTAAAAACCAATAGTGTGTCTGAAAATACCACATATCTCATTCTACCTACATGATACTTCTATTCCTGAATTCTTGTTTCTGTGTTCATCCATCCCTTTAAGAGGTCTGAGGGCACTAACTCCTCACCCCTCTTCCATGCTAGGGATCTAAAACAATTTGAAAATATACTAAGGAGACAAACATATGGGACTCAAACTACCATTTATTATTTATTCAGAGTTCTCTGGAAATGGCTAGATGGGGAAATTAAGCGGAACCTCTTATCACCCATCCTAAATCAAAAGTAGGGGAGAAACTTCTGCTCCAGGCCATATTGTAGTAATTAGTTCCAGACTTGTCTTCCTAATGAAATGACTGTAAAACTAGTAAGCAGTTATTTTATGACATTGCACAATAGACTAAAATCCCAGAGAGAAGGGAAACTTATAAGGTGACTCCATAACCATCCTGATCTTATCTGGGGAACAATTTCCTGAGTGCAGCACAGGGAGCTAGAGTTCATGACAGTTCTAATGAGCTAAAGAGGCAGCAATCAGAGTTTGGGTCAACTGAAGTGGCTAGAATCTGCAGGCAAGGCACTGGAAAGAGTGAGGAGGGAATAAAGGGGATCCCCCACAAGCCTTTGGCCGTGGTCTGGCTGCATACGTGCAGGGTGAGACTACCAAGGCTTTCCAGAGAGTAGCTGCTCCAGGGCTGAGAGTGCAATGGAATTAAAGTAGTCAAGCAGTTCTGGAGAACAATGGAATTACATCCCAGCCAGAGAGAATGGTTAACGTTCCAGGCATCTGGCTAAGACATCAGAAATGGCATTACTTAGGAATAAGCACAAAGTCCTAGAGTAAAGCCCACAAAAGACCTACTCTAACAAAGCCCCAAATCAAGTCCTAACAAAATCCATAAAGGAGACTAAACCTGAAGACTGAATCCCACTAAGTTAGAAGAGCTGGATAACTATATTAGGCTTTCCACAGATACATTCTAACCAAGTGTTAAATCACAGCTAGTAAGTTCAGGGAAATAAATCATCCAACCAGAATAAAAATAAACATTAAAATTAAAAGTATGCCACAGAACTCAGAATTTCTACAATACAGAATCCTCAATGTCCACTGTAAAGTGAAAAAATGCAAAGAAACAGGAAAATGGGACTCAGTCAACAGAAAAACAGACAATAAAAACAGACCCTTAGACAAGCCCCCTCTAAGACTGGATATAGCAGAGAATTTAAAGCAGATGCATTCAAACCAATTCAAGTAACTGAAAAAAGATATGGCCTGACAGAGTTAAGATATACCAGACTCTCATAAGAGAAATTAAAACTATAAAAAGGGAAATGCATAGTCTATCAATGAAAAGTCAAATAACTGAAATTTTTAAATCCGCTGAACAGGACTAACAGGAGAATGAAGAAAAACAAAAAGAAAATTTGGCAAACTAAGTTGAATTCGAATACTAAAGAGATTAAAGAAAAATTAACTAGAGCCTCAGAACCTTAAAGAACAACAAGTAACATGTGTATAACTAAAGTCTCAGAAAAAGAAGTTCTCAGAAAAGAAAAAAATATCCAAAGGATTCATGACCAAACTTATCACAATTTTCATTAAAAATTTTTACTTAAAAAGTTTAAAGAATCCCAACCAATATAAATAAAAAGAAAATTACACCTAGGTACATTATAGACAAACTGCTGAAAACTAAGATAAAGAGAAAAATATTGAAAGTAGCCAAAGGGAAAAACAGAGACATTACATACAGGGAACCAAAAATGTGATGATGATTTGTAAGAAAGACACAGAGAAAACTTGAAATTAACTAAAGAAGAATAGCACTTTTCAAGAGATATATTTGCCAAAATATTTTCCTAGCTATATCCTTGGGCTAATTCTCAATTCAGACCTCTGATCTATACTCTAGAAAGTGAAATAAATACAAGAACACCAAGATTTTGTGACTTTGGTCACTTGGGAATAAGATAAACTTGGCCTTCCTTTCCTTAGTTCCTTCTCAGTTAAATATAGATAAGGAAATAAAACAAGAGGGATGCAGAAACAGAAAGACGGTGGGGGAAAAACTATAAAGTAATATAGTTTATATTATAATATAGTAATAGGAATCATTATCTTAAGTGATTCTAGCATCTTACAGATTAAATTGTTGTGGTTGTTTAGTTGCTAAATCATCTCCATTTCTTTTGCAACCCCATGGACTGTAGCCATCAGGCTCTTCTGTCCATGGGATTTCCCAGGCAAGAATACTGAAGTGGGTTGCCTTTCCTTCTCCAGAAGATCATCCTGACCCAGGGATCAAACCCACTTCTCCTGCTTTGGCAGGCAGACTCTTTACCACTAAGCCACCAGGGAAGCCCACAAATTAAAATATTCACACACAAAAAAGGAATCACTCTATGCAAGAAAATAAGTTGTATCCCAAAAAATATCACATAAAAAAATCATCTAAGAAAACACAATATGCTATTTGTAGCTTCATATTAAGCATTACAAAATCTTAAGTGAGAAAAAAAAGGAAAAAATATGAGAAAAGTGAAAAGAAAAATGTTTCATAAAATGTAAAAGGGCAGCCTATCATACAGAGTGAAGTAAGCCAGAAGGAAAAACAAATACAGTATACTAACGCATATATATGGAATTTAGAAAGATGGTAACAATAACCCGGTGTATGAGACAGCAAAAGAGACATTGATGTATAGAACAGTCTTATGGACTCTGTGGGAGAGGGAGAGGGTGGGAAGATTTGGGAGAATGGCAATGAAACATGTAAAATATCATGTAGGAAACGAGTTGCCAGTCCAGGTTCGATGCACGAAGCTGGATGCTTGGGGCTGGTGCACTGGGACGACCCAGAGGGATGGTATGGGGAGGGAGGAGGGAGGAGGGTTCGGGATGGGGAACACATGTATACCTGTGGCGGATTCATTTTGATATTTGGCAAAACTAATACAATTATGCAAAGTTTAAAAATAAAATAAAATTAGAAAAAATTTAAAAAAAATAAATAAATAAAAGGGCAAAATTACATCAAAACCACAAGAGTACCTCTAAAGTCACATCAAAACTGCAATATTCTTTTGCGAACAGAATAGATATTATATATAAACATATAATTTTAAAATTATGTATCTCCCTCACTATAAACATATATTTAAACACACCAGGGAACTCTGAAGACTTTTCCTCCCCTTTTTCTTTTTGTCATAAGAGGAAATAGAAAAATTAAAATTCATTGAATTTTTGTTTCGATTTCTTGCTATCTAGCATGATTCAGCATTAAAATTTACATAAGTAAATACAAATCAATTTTATTTTAGTCAATCTAAAATTGTCCAGAGAAACAAAGTGCAATCAAGGGTATTACTTTGCCTCAACTAGGGTTTCTCAACAGTGTGCGGACATGTGAGGATAGATAATTCTTTGTTGTGAGGGGGTGTCCTCTGCATTGTAAGATGTTTGGCAGCATCACTGATCTCCCATTTCCCCATCCAGTTCTGCCAAACAAAAACATCGCCAAACACTGCCAAATGTCCCGTAGAGGAAGTAGGCAAATTGCCCCTGTAGAGAAGCAGTGCATAAACTAGTTTCCCACCCTACTCCCACTCTGTTCACACACACACACACACATAAAGTGCTTGGCTTATAATCTACATTGAAAGGAACAATGTCTTCTGATAAGACATCTGTTGTTAATTTTTTTTTTTTTTTTAAAGAACTCCCTTCATGCAGCGATAAAGCTCTCAAACTTTGGAGAATGTTAAGATTTTCTTACTAGATTTGATTTAGATTTCTTTATGACTGGTTAGTAGGTTTTACTTCTGCTTTCAACTCAAGTAACAGATATTATATTTTCTGGGACATGGTTATTCATCATGAACTCACCTATGAAAAGAGATGCAAATCAGCTAAACAGGGTTGGGATACTTTCATTAAAACAAATAGCAACCTATTTCTAAGTCATTTGTTAGAAGACTATGACATTTTCTTTACCTAACTGATATAGGACCCATCAAGGAATTTAAACAGGGTTGGGATACTTTCATTAAAACAAATAGCAACCTATTTCTAAGTCATTTGTTAGAAGACTATGACATTTTCTTTACCTAATTGATCTAGGACCCATCAAGGAATTTTGAAATAAAAAGATACTTCAGACTGCAAGTTATTAATGTACTTCAACCTTATGAAAATACAGAACATTTTTTATATCAGTTATCTAAATCCAAACATCTTTTTCATTGGTTTAAAAATACTAGTAAATGTTTATAGCCACCTCTTTTCAAAATGCAGCTAATGATCAAGGGTAAAGTGAAAGTTTAAAAAGAAAATACTGCAGGTTCTGACGTTTAATTAGGGTAGAAATTAACCACAGAATTCATATCAGCAAAGTTATTTATAATTGTTGTTTCCCCTACCCCAAAGAAGAAAAAAATTTCCAGGATATGGCTGTTTTAATTTATGTATGTGAATTTCTTCCCAGGAGAAAACACAGAATAGTATAATGTCAGAGCAAAATGTATGCGCTAAGTCACAAGCAAGTCCAGTTCATTTGACTCACCTATGTGATACAGTCCTATCCAATCACTGGGATCCACCTCCTCTTTAATGTCCCAGAAGATGATGAGGTTCTGGGCTTGCCCCAGTGTGTACTCATACATGCTGGCCGTCAAGCTGGAGCGGCTCTCAGAGGTCACCAGATCTGTGTCGCTGTTGGCCCGCTGTAGGGTCATATTCTCGGTCATGGAGCTCTGGGCAGCCAGGCTCTGGAGGTTCTCTGGACTCAGGGTGTACCGCATCTGGGGATTTCGACGCCTTACAAAAAGCAGGTGCTCCCGGGCTGAGCTAGCCATCCCGTCTGCCTCTCTGAAGTTGACTTCCTACAAAGCTGTAGAGACAAACACATACAAAGCATTAGCATTACAATGCAAGGAATTACATTTAAGCTTCCCAGACAATGACTTTATGAGTGTTTGTTAAAGCCTAACCCATGCAATAATCTGCTGTCAAAATAAAACCTACTACTCTACTGTCAACTGATGATGTCAGAAACAACTTTCATAGGCTGAGGTCACCTGATGGCAAAGGTCATCAAACACCTGTGGCCTCAATTTCATTACTGGGCACAGTGTCCTCATAGCAATTAAGAAGGGGCTTTCCCTACCATCCCTTTTATGTCTATCCTTCCTCCTTCAGAAATAGCATCCTCCTCTCCTTCACCCAACTCACATATTTATTTGTTGATGCAATTTAATTTTAAAATAGCAAGACAGAAAATTTTGACCCATGTTAAACAGAGTTGAAATACACCAGTGAGGACAAGTTCATGCACTCAATTTCCTTCTCATAGGAATAAAACCCACCAAATCCTTCTTCAGGAACTTGCCCAAATGTTACCTCCTCACTTACATATAGTTGACCATTCCATTTAAAACTGCAACATCCAAGCATTTCCCACCCCTCCTTCCTTGCTTTACTTTTCTCAAAAGCAATTACTATGATCTGCTGTACCACAGAGCACCATGCACTTATTTGGTTCTTGTGTATTTTCCCCCACAAGAAGGTAAGCTTGAGGAAAGCACAGTCTCCTCAATAAAAGGTGATTGGAAAAACTGGGCAACCATGTGAGAAGAATGCAACTGGACCACTACCTTGCACCATACACAAAAAATCAACTGAAAATGGATTAAAAACTTGAAGACCTGAAACCATAAAACTCCTAGAAGAAAACACAGACCAAAATTTCTTTGACATAAATCATTGCAATATTTTTTTTGGTTCTGTTTCCTAAGGCAAAGGAAACAAAAGCAAAAGTAAATAAATGGTATCTAACTAAACTTAAAAGTTTTGGCACAGTAAAGGAAATCACTGATGAAACAAAAGAACAACCTACTGAATGGAAGAAAATATTTGTAAATGATATGACTGATAAGGAGCTAAACATGAGGAGATGATATATACTGATAAGGAGCTAAATAATCTGATAAGGAGCAAAAATATACAAAGAGCTCATGCAACTCAATATCAAAAAAAAACAAACAACCCAATTAAAATATAGGCAGAAGACCTGAATAGACATTTTTCCAAAGAACACATACAGATGGCAAACAGGCACAAAAAAAAAATGCTCAAAATTACTAATCATCAGGGAAATGCAATTCAAAACCACAATGAAATATCCCCTCATACCTGTCAGAATGGCTACCATCAAAAACCAAACAAATAACAAATGTTGGCTACGACATGGAGAAAAGGAAACTCTCCTGCACTGTTGGAGGAAATGTAAATCAGTACAGCCATTATGGAAAACCATATGGAGATTTTTCAAAATATTAAAAATAGAACTACCATATGATATAGCAAGGAGATCAAATCAGTCAATCTTAAGGGAGATCAACCCTGAATATTCACTGGAAGGGCTGATGCTGAAGCTAAAGCTCCAGTATTTTGGTCATCTAATGTGAACAGACAACTCATTGGAAAAGTCCCTGATGCTGGGAAAGATTGAGGGCAGGAGGAGAACAGGGCATCAAAGGATGAGATGGCTGGACAGCATCACTGATGCAATGAACATGAACCTGGGCAAATTCGGGGAGATGCTGAGGGACAGGGAGGCCTGGCTTGCTGCAGTCCATGGGGTCACCAAGACTTGAACGTGACTGGGCAACTGAACAACAACAACAACAGTGACACAGCAATTCCACTTCTGGGTATACATCCAAAAGAAATGAAACAGGATCTCAAAGAGACATCCACACTCCCATGTTCACTGCTGTGTCATTTGAAATAGCCAAAATATGGAGACAACCCAAGTGTCATTTAACGAATAAATGGATAAAGAAGATGCAATATTGATGTATGTATGCAATACATACATTGGAATATTATCCAGCTGTGAGAAAGAAGAAAATCCTGCTGTTTGGAACAACACAGCTGAACACTGAAGCATCATGCTAAGTGAAATAAGTCAGAGAAAGAAATTATCTCACTTATATGTGGAATCTAATTTAAAAAGAAAAGTCAAACACCTAGAAACAAACCAAAAGAGTGGTAACCATGGCCTGCAAGATGGGAATAATGGGGAGGTTGGTAAAGGCTACAAACTCTCAATTTTCAGATGAATAAGGTTTGAGGAGCTAAAGTGAACGATGAAGGACTACAGTTAATGACACCATATTATATAATTGAAATTTGCTAAGAGAGCAGAATTTAAATGTACTTATCAAAAAAAATAATAAAAGAGGTGATGAAGGTGTTCATTAACTGGATGGTGGGAATCCTTTCACAATGTACACAAATATCAAATCATCATGGTGAAATGTTAAATATCTTACAATTGTATTATCAATTATACCACAATAAAGCTGAGAATTAAAAAAAAAAAGAATGTAAGCTTCACAAATGCATGTTTGGTCACAGCTTCACCCCAGCGTTTCCAACAGTGCCTCGTAAACAGTTCAGTTCAGTCGCTCAGTTGTGTCCAACTCTTTGCAACCCCATGGACCACAGCACACCAAGCTTCCCCATCCAGCACCAACTCCTAGACCTTGCTCAAACTCATGTCCATTAAGCTGGTGATGCCATCCCATCATCTAATCCTCTGTCATCCCCTTCTCCTCCTGCCTTCAATTTTTCCCAACATCAGGATCTTTTCCAGTGAGTCAGTTCTTTGCATCAGGCAGCCACAGTATTGGAGCCTCAGTTTCAGCATCAGCCTTTCCAATGAATATTCAGGACTGATTTCCTTTAGGATTGACTGGTTGGATCTCCTTGCAGTCCAACGGTCTCTCAAGAGTCTTCTCCAACACCACAGTTCAAAACTATCAATTCTTTGGCACTCAGCTTTCTTTATACTTTATATAGAGTATAAAGTATATACTCTAGATACTTTATATATATATATACTTTATATATATACTTTATATATACTTTATAGAGTATACATACTCTATATACTCTATATACTAAAGAATATATACTTTATATATACTCTTTATACTTTATATAAAGTATACTCAGTATACCTTATACTTTATACTTTCTTTATACTTTCTCACATCCATACATGACTACTGGAAAAGCCATAGCTTTGACCAGATAGACCTTTGTTTGCAGAGTAATGTCTCCGCTTTTTAATATGCTGTCTAAGCCGGTCATAGCTTTTCTTCCAAGCAAGCATCTTTTAATTTCATGGCTGCAATCACCATCTGCAGTGATTTTGGAGCCCAAGAAAATAAAGTTTGTTACTGCTTCCATTGTTTCCCCATCTATTTGCCATGAAGTGATGAGACCGATGCCATGATCTTCATTTTTTGAATGGTGAGTTTTAAGCCAGCTTTTTCATGCTCCTTTTTTACTTTCATCAAAAGGCTCTTTAGTTTCTCTTTGCTTTCTGCCATAAGGGTGTTTTCATCTGCATATCTGAGGTTATTGATATTTGTCCCGACAATCTTGGTTCCAGTTTATGCTTCATCCAGCATTTCACATGATGTACTCTGCATATACCCAGCATTTCACATGATGTACTCTACATATAAGTTAAATAAGTAGCAAGACAATATACAGCCTTGACGTACTCCTTTCCCAATTTGGACCAGTAGGTAGTACAAAGTAGGTATCAATAAATGTTGAATAAGCAGATCAGTGACCAGTGAGCATCCTTCTCCAAGATACCCGTTAAGTTCCTAGGAGACACTCCTTACTATCTCCTAGATACTCATGAATTAACACCTTGAATCCCTTTTCTGGGCCTGTCCTTTGCCACCCCTGATTTCTAACTGGTCCACAATATTTCTACCGTCTAGATCATGATGTTATTTCCTTTGGCTCCCATCTAAAAGAACAAAGCCTTTCCTGTTTGAACTTAGATGCAGCCCCCTGCTGGCTCACTTTGAGTCTAGTCATAGATACCCTTTTTCTTCTCCATTGCCAGACTCTGACAGAGATTCTTTCCAAGACCTCTGTACTTTATTAAAAAAACGAAGATCATGGCATCTGGTCATATCACTTCATGGAAAATAGATGGGGAAACAATGGAAACAGTGACAGACTTTATTTTGTTGGGCTCCAAAATCACTGTAGATGGTTGACTGTAGCCATGAAATTATAATGTATGGCTCTACATAGAATGAATATGGCTCTCTTCTTCACTACCTCTTTCATGACTACTTCATTCACCAATAGGTTTATGGATTTAACATTTACTCTGCATCCCCAGTACCTGCTGGCCTCTTCAACATATTACATCTTTCAAAAGACCACTCCTGTAAGGTGTTCTAGAAAATTAACTAGAACTTCCATTAAAAAAAAAAAGTAATTCTGGGTTCAATGGTTACATTATTAACTAATAGTCTTGGATACCTAGTCTGAGGGAAGAAAAGAGAAGGATTCCCTAATTTTTCCCATCCCCTCATCCATTTTCACAAACACTTGGGTAAAGGGGAAAATTCTGCCACTGCCAAGGTCACAGTACTTGCAAATATATTTATTCAATTAATTTATGTGATAAAGTTGATCTCACACTTTTAGCACTATACTTGAATTTAAAAAATCACTGGGATTGGTGGGCAAGATGTCCTGTGTAAAAAGGACAGAAATAAAGTGAACAGAGAAACTAATACTCCTCTTCATAAATTTAACTATTGCTTTCTGATGTGGTATATAGTAATTCTGACATCATATAACCCATAACTGTTACACAACTTTAAATCCATGAAGCCTAAAATTCAGGTCAACCTCTAATGTGAGGTTTCATGAAATTTTCATTTTAGTGAATTTCAACAGGCCATTCTTTGTCTGTAAACCCAGAGTGAGCTCAGCACCACATCAGCTTCAACAAGCACTATAAATAATTAACTCCTAACACATTGTAGTCAAATAGAAAATGCAGGCTGTACGTAAGTAAGCTATTTCCCTGGAAGAAATAGGCCAGAACCTTTACTGCTTTAAGCAACAACAAAAAATACCCGAAAATTACTCTACTCTAGAAAGAAAAGGGGGAAAGGGATGTATACGAAAACTATTTTATTTTTTAATGACCTCTACTTAATTAGAGAGATAGGTAAAACACAATGGAAAAAAGAATAAGTTCCAAACTCTGATTATGGGTTTCAGTCATCTCTCTACTATTAAGTTGCTCTGTCATCTTGGAAAATTTATTTTAACTCTCTGTGCTTACATCTTCCCATCAGTATAAGAGAGACATAGTAACACCTGGTTGCAACATAGAATTTTGGAGAAAACTAAATTAATCAGTCCACGTAGAACATTTAGAACAGTGCCTGGCATATAAGTGCTCAATTGTGTTTAACTATTAATATTAATAATGTTACGTGATGACATTCTACTTTAATTATACCAAGTAGTACTGATTTTAATACTCCCTTGATCCCCACAATTATTGGGAGAGTAGATTATCAGCATCCTCAATTATTCAAAGCACAGTCCCAAAAACAGAAAGAAAAAAATAGCCTTGTAGGCAATGAGGAAAAGCTATCCTGAAGCCCAAGTCTTAGCCCTATAGCAAGGGCCTGACAAGGGCCACTCTCTTGTCCTCCAGCCAGAGATAAAGGTTTGAAATTTGATTTTCTCATCATTTTGGGTTCATTCATTTATTCACACATTCAACAAACTTTTATTGAGTACCTCCCTTGTGAAAGCCATTAAAGATAAAACAGAGCAAAAGATCAAATCCCTACCTTGTGAAGTTTCATTTTTACAAAGAGAGAAAACAATAGACAGGTCAAAAAAAATGAATAAATAACATTTATTTTTAGTGGAAAAGAAAATTAAGCTAGAACTGTGTGAATTTGCTAGCTAACTGAACCCTGCAAAAAAAAAAAAAAAAAATGTATGAAGCATCTACGACTGGCATAAAACTACAGAGTATACCAAACAGTAAAGAGAGTAAGTTCAGTTCAGTTCAGTTGCTCAGTCGTGTCTGACTCTTTGCGACCCCATGAATCGCAGCACGCCAGGCCTCCCTGTCCATCACCAACTCCCGGAGTTCACTCAGACTCACGTCCATCGAGTCAGTGATGCCATCCAGCCATCTCATCCTCTGTCGTCCCCTTCTCCTCCTGCCCCCAATCCCTCCCAGCATCAGTCTTTTCCAATGAGTCAACTCTTCGCATGAGGTGGCCAAAGTACTGGAGTTTCAGCTTCAGCATCATTCCTTCCAAAGAAATCCCAGGGCTGATCTCCTTCAGAATGGACTGGTTGGATCTCCTTGCAGTCCAAGGGACTCTCAAGAGCCTTCTCCAACACCACAGTTCAAAAGCATCAATTCTTCGGTGCTCAGCCTTCTTCACAGTCCAACTCTCACATCCATACATGACCACAGAAAAAACCATAGCCTTGACTAGACGAACCTTTGTTGGCAAAGTGATGTCTCTGCTTTTGAATATGCTATCTAGGTTGGTCATAACTTTCCTTCCAAGGAGTAAGCGTCTTTTAATTTCATGGCTGCAGTCACCATCTGCAGTGATTTTGGAGCCCAGAAAAATAAAGTCTGACACTGTTTCCACTGTTTTCCCATCTATTTCCCATGAAGTGGTGGGACCAGATGCCATGATCTTCGTTTTCTGAATGTTGAGTTTTAAGCCAACTTTTTCACTCTCCTCTTTCACTTTCATCAAGAGGCTTTTTAGTTCCTCTTCACTTTCTGCCATAAGGGTGGTGTCATCTGCATATCTGAGGTTATTGATATTTCTCCCTGCAATCTTGATTCCAGCTTGTGCTTCTTCCAGTCCAGCGTTTCTCATGATGTACTCTGCATATAAGTTAAATAAGCAGGGTGACAATATACAGCCTTGACGTACTCCTTTTCCTATTTGGAATCAGTCTCAAAAATGACAGAATGATCTCTGTTCGTTTCCAAGGCAAACCATTCAATATTACAGTAATCCAAGCCTATGCCCCAACCAGTTAACGCTGAAGAAGCTGAAGTTGAACGGTTCTATGAAGACCTACAAGACCTTTTAGAATTAACACACAAAAAAGATGTCCTTTTCATTATAGGGGACTGGCATGCAACAGGAGGAAGTCAAGAAACACCTCGAGTAACAAGCAAATTTGGCCTTGGAATACGGAATGAAGCAGGGCAAAGACTAATAGAGTTTTGCCAAGAAAATGCACTGGTCATAGCAAATACCCTCTTCCAACAACACAAGAGAAGACTCTACACATGGACATTACCAGATGGTCAACACTGAAATCAGATTGATTATGTTCTTTGCAGCCAAAGATGGAGAAGCTCTATAGTCAACAAAAACAAGACCGGGAGCTGACTGTGGCTCAGATCATGAACTCCTTATTACCAAGAGAGTAAGTTTTCCTTTCAAGTTCTTTCTTATCTTTCCCTAAGGCATGTAACATGGCCATTACTCTTCAAGAACTTTAAGAGGAAAGATCAAATAATTCACATATGAAGGAATTCAACCTGGTATTAATGACACTTCATGTACATGTACAATTTGTCCCCCAAGTATGTGATATAACTAGTAAATGTTCATGGGGCATCAGGAAGTGACAGTAATATTTATAAAATATTGTACATTTTCCAAAACATTTTCACTTCCATCATCTCAAGTGAGACCCCAAAATAATATGAATTAAGTTTGAAAAATTCTGTCATCTCCAATGAGAAAACTGAATATCTGCAAGACAAAAGATTGGCTGAAGGAGATCTGAGGTAAGTCTTAAAGGATAAGAGGAAAAGAATAAATGTATGAAAAGCATTCATACATCCTAACTGGAAGGATGGTTATGGAGAAGCAAGAAAGGAAGAGGATATGAGAGGGAAGAAACAAAATGAAAACCAGAAGTTCTGCAGACATCTGTGTCTCTTTTGCTGTCTCACATATAGGATTATCCGTACCATCTTTCTAAATTCGATATATATGTGTTAGTATACTGTATTGGTGTTTTTCTTTCTGACTTACTTCATTCTGTATAATAGGCTCCAGTTTCACCACCTCACTAGAACTAATTCAAATGTGTTCTTTTTAATTGCTGAGTA
This sequence comes from Bos grunniens, assembly GCF_055505025.1. NCBI lineage: Eukaryota > Metazoa > Chordata > Mammalia > Artiodactyla > Bovidae > Bos > Bos grunniens. Next base: position 51,814,151 of record NC_141166.1, on the reverse strand, counting down.
ATATTCCATTGTGTATATGTACCACAGCTTTCTTATCCATTCATCTGCTGATGGACATCTAGGTTGCTTCCATGTCCTGGCTATTATAAACAGTGCTGTGATGAACATTGAGGTACATGTGTCTCTTTCAATTCTGGTTTCCTTGGTGTGTATGTCCAGCAGTGGGACTGCTGGGTCATATAGCGGTTCTAGTTCCAGTTTTTTAAGGAATCTCCACATTGTTCTCCATACTGGCTGTACTAGTTTGCATTCCCACCAACAGTGTAAGAGGGTTCCCTTTTCTCCACACCCTCTCCAGCATTTATTGTTTGTAGATTTTTGGATAGCAGCCATTCTGACCTGCCTGAGATGATACCTCATTGTGGTTTTGATTTGCATTTCTCTGATAATGAGTGATGTTGAGCATCTTTTCATGTGTTTGTTAGCCATCTGTATGTCTTCTTTGGAGAAATGTCTGTCTAGTTCTTTTGCCCATTTTTTGATTGAGTCATATATTTTTCTGGAATTGAGGTGGAGTTGCTTGTATATTTTTGAGATTAATTCTTTGTCAATTGCTTCGTTTGCTATTATTTTCTCCCATTCTGAAGGCTGTCTTTTCATTTGCTTATAGTTTCCTTTGTTGTGCAAAAGCTTGTAAGTTTAATTAGGCCCTGTTTGTTTATTTTTGCTTTCATTCCCATTACTCTGGGAGGTGGGTCATAGAGGATCCTGCTGTGATATATGTCAGACAGTGTTTTGCCTATGTTTTCCTCTAGGACTTTTATAGTTTCTGGTCTTACGTTTAGATCTTTAAGAAATATACTGTGTTCATGGATTGGATGAATCAATATAGTGAAAATGAGTATACTACCCAAAGCAATCTATAGATTCAATGCAATTCCTATCAAGCTACCAACAGTATTTTTCACAGAACTAGAACAAATAACTTCACAATTTGTATGGAAATACAAAAACCTTGAATAGCCAAAGCAATCTTGAGAAAGAAGAATGGAACTGGAGGAATCAACCTGCCAGACTTCAGGCTATACTACAAAGCTACAGTCATCAAGACAGTATGGTACTGGCACAAAGACAGAAATATAGATCAATGGAACAAAATAGAAAGCCCAGAGATAAATCCACGCACCTATGGATACCTTATCTTTGACAAAGGAGGCAAGAATATACAATGGAGAAAAGACAATCTCTGTAACAAGTGGCGCTGGGAAAACTGGTCAACTACTTGTAAAAGAATGAAACTAGAACACTTTCTAACACCATATACAAAAATATATTTACATTTTGAATTCTAAAAGGAACTCAACCACAGCTCTTAAAGAATTGTTTCTATTTAAAAACAAAGTTAATTCCAACTTCCAAACCACCCACTTTAAAGGAACTTTTAGAGCCAGCACTTTCAAGCCAGTCACTGCGTGTAGTGTGATGTGAAACAAGGGAAAGAAGAGAAGATCAGAAGAAACTTGGGCAAAGAACATGAAGTAATTTACTTGGAACCTCACCAGTGAGCAGGGAGCCATTCCAGGATCTCAAGCAGAGGAACCAAAATATGAAATTTAAGCATGAGAAAGTTAATCTGAAAGCTTATGAAGGACTGATTTTAAGAGGAAGAAAACAGAGATGAGGAAAACATTTAAAAGCTAACTGATTAGTTAAGACATCTGGCACTGAGTGTTAAGAATAGATTTCATTAAGAATAGAATTCAGTTCATGTAACAGCAATATTTCAAAGTAATAACACAGTCAGTCAGGAATATTTCAAAGAAAGAGCCCCAAAACTTCGTGACATATTGAATATAGGGGATAAAAGTGAGGGAGCAAATTAAGACTCAATTCTGGATTTTTAATCTAACTGCAAACAGAATCCCAGAGGCATTGATGAGGCTGAGAAAAGCAATACTACTTTGGGTGTTTAAAATAAAAGCAATATATCTCAGTAACTCTGTCCCAAAGACTCTTGTGAAGGTAGGCCTGAGTTGCTGGTTATTATGAGGCCAGGGACAAAAGAAATACTCAAATGCAAGTTTCTGCTTGTAATGGTCTTAGAATTTATTAGTTACAATTGACTATGGCAATATATCTCTAAAAGGATCAGCTCAGTGTTTAAAAACCTCAGTTAGATGTTTTACTCTACATAACTTGGATTAGTGGAAAAGAAATAAAGTCAAAATGCTGAGATTACAATGAGGCTAATCATTGTAATCATTACCAAACCTGCTTTGGAAAACTTCATTTTTCCCTTATAATAAAAGTAGTGTATTTTTTAAGAGTTCATATCTCCATAATAAACAAGATCAAATACGATGTAGAAATCAATTTGCAAAGTTGCATAAAAATTTTAAAAATTAAACTACTCTACAGTTAAAATTTTAGTTTATAACTACAGTATTTCAATGCAATACTTCTTATGGGAAAATCAGTGTTACACAAACAACAGGTAATGACTGCTTCATATTTTCTGTTGATATCTAAGAATTCTTCATTGGTATCTTGGTTTCATACCTATGCTTTTTGTAATAAGAAAGACAAATTTTCTTTGGACTGTCATCCATGAAAACCTTTAGTAGATGAAGCTAATGGTAAGGGAAACTGATTAGTAGTCACCATATTTATTAAAAAGATAGCTGGTCCTTTAAAGCTCCTTAGACAATCCACCCCACTGTGAGGGCTCTATGTCCCATTCCCAAATGACACAATTTAACATGATATAACACTCCCTGGGTGGGGGGGGGGGGGGACACTCTCCTCTTCTAATTATGATTAGGTCTGCAATAGGTTGCTCTCTCACATTAACAGACATCTGCTCAAACAACAATCAAAAACAAAATCACCTTTATTCCAGAGGTCGAGAGAGTTATAATTACTATACAAACTGCAAAACACCTTAGTATATACAACTTCATTTCCAAAAGCAGCAGATTTTGTTTAGAAGATAAAGACAGCAGCAGATGACAAATACATTAAACAAGTGTTTTTATTTAAAATATATTTGTTAATGAATCTGGAGGTCAATTTATTAAATTTCACCTAAACAGCAAACACTGAAAAAATATTCATTATGAAAAGATTTTTACAGACTGGAAATGCACCCTCATATTTTAACTTCTTAGACTGAAAAAGAATAATGACTAACATCTTTGTTAACCCTTCAAATTTCTTCAAATACACCACATGCATACACATACACAACACATATACATATATTATACTTCAAACTCTATTTGTGTTTTACTGTATAAATGAGGAAAACAAAGTGGGGTGAATTATATTTATGACAAGAGACACTAAAGAAAATATAATGTGTCTGCAATATGCAGATATGTGAGAGGTCTGGGAACAGAAAACAGCAAGCCATTAGACCCTGCAAGGCAAGGTGTCACCTGAGATGAAGAAGTGCAAGTCGCTCAGTCATGTCTGACTTTTTGCAACCACATGGACTATACAATCCATGGAATTCTCCAGGCTAGAATACTGGAGTGGGGAGCTGTTCCCTTCTCCAGGGGATCTTTCGAATCCAGGGATCGAACCCAGGTCTCCTGCATTGCAGGCAGATTCTTTACCAGTTGAGCCACCACGGTAGCCGGAGATGAAGAAAGTTTTCACCAAATTCTCAACTAAGACCCCACTCTACTAGCTGTTCACAGTGCCTACTTGCTAAGAGAAAGAATACTCATTATTCATTGTTTATCATTCATAACCATAACCCAATGCTAGCTTACTCAGCAAGGAAGTGCTAATAAAATGATTAAGATCAGAAAAATCCCTCCTATACAGTCTACCAATAAATGATTTCAGGGCATTCAACAGAGAGCTTGGGGTGACTGAAGCTGCCCCTCATGTCCTCTTTTCAGGTGTTAAAGTACCAGTTCAGTTCAGTTCAGTTCAGTCACTCAGTCGTGTCTGACTCTGCAACACCATGAACTGCAGCATGCCAGGCCTCCCTGTCCATCACCAACTCTCAGAGTCTACCCAAACTCATGTCCATTTAGTCGGCAACGCCATCCAACCATCTCATTCTCTGTCATCCCTTTCTCCTGCCCTCAATCTTTACCACCTCCAGGGTCTTTTCAAATGAGTCAGCTCTTTGCATCAGGTGGCCAAAGTATTGGAGTTTCAGCTTCAACATCAGTCCTTCCAATGAACACCCGGGACTGATCTCCTTTAGAATGGACTGGTTGGATTTCCTTGCAGTCCAAGGGACTCTCAAGAGTCTTCTCCAACACCACAGTTCAAAAGCATCAATTCTTCTTTATCAATTCTTCTTCATCAGCTTTCTTTATAGTCCAACTCTCACATCCATACATGACTACTGGAAAAACCATAGCCTTGACTAGATGGATCTTTGTTGGCTAAGTAATGTCTCTGCTTTTTAACATGCTGTCTAGGTTGGCCATAACTTTCCTTCCAAGGAGTAAGCATCTTTTAATTTCATGACTGCAGTCAACATCTGCAGTGATTTTGGAGCCCCCAAAAATAAAGTCTCTCACTGTTTCCATTTTTCCCCATCCATTTGCCTTGAAGTGATGGGACCAGATGCCATGATCTTAGTTTTCTGAATGTTGAGCTTTAAGCCAACTTTTCACTTTCCTCTTTCACTTTCATCAAGAGGCTCTTTAGCTCTTCTTCGCTTTCTGCCATAAGAGTGGTGCCATCTGCATATCTGAGGTTACTGATATTTCTCCCGGCAATCTTGATTCCAACTTGTGTTTCTCCCAGTCCAGGGTTTCTTATGATGTACTCTGCATATAAGTTAATAAGCAGGGTGACAATATACAGCCTTGACGCACTCCTTTTCCTATTTGGAACCAGTCTGTTGTTCCATGTCCAGGTCTAACTGTTGCTTCCTGACCTGAATACAGGTTTCTCAAGAGGCAGGTCAGGTGGTCTGGTATTCCCACAAAAGTTTATTGTGATCCACACAGTCAAAGGCTTTGGCATAATCAATAAAGCAGAAATTGATGTTTTTCTGGAACTCTCTTGCTTTTTCCATGATCCAGTGGATGTCGGCAATTTGATCTCTTGTTCCTCTACCTTTTCTAAAAGCAGCTTGAACATCTGGAAGTTCATGGTTCACGTATTGCTGAAGCCTGGCTTGGAGAATTTTGAGGATTACTTTACTAGCGTGTGAAATGAGTGCAATTGTGCGGTAGTTTGAGCATTCTTTGGCATTGCCTTTCTTTGGGATTGGAATGAAAACTGACCTTTTCCAGTCCTGTGGCCATTGCTGAGTTTTCCAAATTTGCTGGCATATTGAGTGCAGCACTTTTACAGCATCATCTTTTAGGATTTGAAATAGCTCAACTGGAATTCCATCACCTCCTCTAGCTTTGTTTGTAGTGATGCTTCCTAAGACCCATTTCACTTCACATTCCAGGATGTCTGGCTCTAGGTGAGTGATCACACCAACGCAATTAACTGCATCATGAAGAATCAGGAAATGCAATTTTCCTCCAGGCTGCTGCCCTTTAGAAAAAGGCTCTTCTCCCCACAATTTTAGAAAATATGTTATGATCCACAACGTAATAATAGCCCACCTATAAATCTGGAAAAGGAGTAGACACAAATAGACAAAATTTTAAGTTTCAAAAGTTGTTAATTTTAAAGACTGAGTCCAACAGGACATTCAAGCTGTTGATTTAGTATTAAACCAATGGATATGCAGCCAGATAAGTAAGAGAAAATAATTAAGATTTGGTTTAACTGTTTTGAGATTAACTACAAATACTCTGTACTCCACAGGTACTTTCTTCCATTCCCATTGCCACAACAGCACTAAGTCAAATTCACATCAGACCAAATCTAGGCCATCATTTCTTTTTGTAAAGTTTTTAATGACTTTAGCATATTTTTTATGTATTTATTTTTATTTTTCGTCACACTACTTGGTCTGTGGGATCTTAGTACCCTAACTAGGGAGTAAACTCATGTCCTCTGCAATGGAAGCATCATGGAATCTTAACCACTGTACCACCAGGGAAGTCCTGGCCATCACTTCTTAAAAGACCTCTCCAATGCTTGTATTTTCCCTGAGACAATCCATCTACTCTCTCCCTGCAGCACTCTTTCAGTGACTATACTCCCAATCAAGTAAAACACATAATTAAAGGGCTACAAGAGAAGTGAAAAAAGGGGCAGGAGTGGGACCTGGTTTAGGCAGAGTGAGTAGACAGGCCTCTCACAGGCAGTGACAATTAAACTGATTAAGCTGAGACCTGAACTTAGCAGGCCATTGCACACTGCAGTGAAACGTGAGAACAGCATGGATTTGAGTGGTGTTTCTGGGGGTTCACGGTGGAGAAGGGAAGGTGGTTTTTAGTGGATTTCTTTATACTACCATAAACAAACACAAAGCTCTTTACAAAGTTCCTCCATGGAAGGGTAACTATCTGTTCCTCATGAAAATGCTTATAGCGTGCCGAGCATTGCTCATGCCATCCTTTCCACTTCCTGCACCTACTCCATCTTCAAGGTCTTAGGGTCACTTTCATCTTGAAGAACACAGAGACAGAAGGCAACATTCCTACTACTGAATTCTAGTGGTCTCTTGTATACCATTTGTATCACGGGTACTTCACAATGCCTCAGAATCTATAAATATTCATGTCTTGCCAGATTATAAACTCTTTGAGAACAAATTACTGTTTCTCTTACATGCTACATCCTCTATAAAATAATAACTTTTTTTACATAATTGTATTAGTTTTGCCAAATTTTTCAAATACATGAATGGATAGAGTTGACTCCTACTAATGAGAAAATAAGAATATAAAATAATTAAACACTATGAATACATGTTGAATTTCCTTTAGATTTAGTTACAATAGCCATCCAAAAAAAGATTAATACTGTATATTATCAACTATATGTGGAATCTAAAAAATGAACTAAATTATTAAAACAAAACAAACTCACAGATATAGAGGACAAACTAGTGGTGATCAGTGGAGAGAGGGAATGGGGAATGGCAAGACATAGGTAGGGGGTTGAGACACAATACTATGTATAAAATAAATAAGCTTCAAGAATACAGCCACTGATTGAAACATGTATAATATCATATATGAAACAAATCGCCAGTCCAGGTACCATGCATGATACTGGATGCTTGGGGCTGGTGCACTGGGATGACCCAGAGGGATGGTACAGGGAGGGAGGAGGGAGGGGGGTTCAGGATGGGGAACATGTGTATACCCGTGGTGGATTCATGTTGATGTATGGCAAAAGCAATACAATATTGTAAAGTAATTAACCTCCAATTAAAATAAATAAATTTATATTAAAAAATAATAAATAAAATAAAATGTTTGCTGAAGTATAAAAAAAAATGTAGTAAGATAAAGCTCGAAAAAGAATTGTAATATTATATATAACTACCAATAAATTGCTTTGGATATTCTAGAAGAAAAAAAAAGGAAACAAGAATACAGCCATTGTATTGTAATAACTTTAAGTGGTGTGTAACCTATAAAAATATTGAACCACTATGTTATATACCTAAAACTTTGTAAATCATCTATTACTTCAATTAAAAATAAAATAATAATAAAATACCAATACCCAAGATTTTCATGGTATATAGAATGATCTGGAAGAACCAAAAACTTAAATGAATATGTATTGTGTGGATAAGCAAATAGTTGTATTCAGTATCACGACCCTGCTTATTGATACCAAGCTTAATTTTCTTATCTTAATACCAAGTATTATTAAGATAAAAACTGTTTGGAAACTGTTCCCAAAAGGACTACCTACATTTTCATAGCACTATAGTCTCCAATATTTTTTGACAAAGAAAAACATCCTTTTTACCTAGGTATTCTTTATCCAGGCACACACTATTAAGAAACAATAAAATTTCACAAAACAATAAACTGAAGACTTTTTATATGAGTCTCCATTCACTTTAAGTTGATCCCTGCCACTTATATCTCTTTTAGTTGGTCCCTCACTGAAATTCAGATGTTCTAACAATAAACTGATGCAAAGAGAAACTGCATGAACTAATAAAAGACTCAGAATTTCATAAAAGTCAATTAAAATGATTTTGAAGAACTCGAATCATATGCTAAACCACTGATAATGAAGGGTCTGGCAAAGTTAGAATAGTTGGTAACTGAAGGAGAAAATTTTAAGAGCAATTTGAATGTCATAAGATTAAAAAGAGGCCATGGGAAGGCTGATAGCAGCCTGGCACAGTTCTCATAATATGACTTTCATGATTGGGTCAGTCAGTCAGTTCAGTCACTCAGGCGTTTCAGAATCTTTGAGACACCATGGACTTCAGCACACCAAGCTTCCCTGTCCATCGCCAACTCCCGGAGCTTGCTCAAACTTATGTCCATTGAGTTGGTGATGTCATCCAACCATCTCATCCTCTGTTGTCCCCTTCTCCTCCCACCTTCAATCTTTCCCAGCATCAGGGTCTTTTCAAATGAGTCAGTTCTTTGCATCAGGTGATCAAAGTATTGGAGCTTCAGCTTCACCATCAGTCCTTCCAACGAATATTTAGGACTGATTTCCTTTAGGATTGACTGGTTTGATTTCTTTGCAGTCCAAGGGACTCTCAAGAGTCTTCACCAAAGCCACAGTTCAAAAGCATCAGTTCTTCAGCATTCAGCTTTCTTTATGCTCCAACTCTCACATCTATACATGACTACTGGAAAAACCATAGCTTTGACTAGATGGACCTTTGTGGGCAAAGCAGTGTCTATGTTTTTTCATATGCTGTCTAGGCTGGTCATAGCTTTTCTACCGAGGAGCAAGCACCTTTTAATTTCACGGCTATAGTCACCATCTGCAGTGATTTTGGAGCCCCAAAAATAAAATTTCTCATTGTCTCCATTGTTTCCCCATCTATTTGCCATTAAGTGATGAGATCGGATGCCATGATCTTAGTTTTCAGAATGTTGAGTTTTAAGTCAACTTTTTCACTCTCCTCTTTCACTTTCATCAAGAGGCTTGACACATATCATATTATGTATTATACAATTTTTTTTTAAAAAATTAACTCCCCCAACCCTCTAAAAATAGCAACACTTCACTTTTCCTTTTTTCACTCTAGTAAGTAGACCATGTTTGTGATTATAGAAAAAGCCATATTGGATCAGTTGGATCATAGAAAAAGCAAGACAACGCCAGAAAAACATCTATTTCTGCTTTATTAATTACGCCAAAGCCTTTGACTGTGTAGATCACAACAAACTATGGAAAATTCTTAAAGAAATGGGAATACCAGACCACCTGACCTGCCTCCTGAGAAATTTCTATGCAGGTCAAGAAACAACAGTTAGAATCGGACAAGGAACAACAGACTGTTTCCAAATTGGGAAAGGAGTACGTCAAGGTTGTATATTGTCACCCTGCTTATTTAACTTCTATGTAGAATACATCATGCAAAACCCGGGCTGGATGAAGCACAAGCTGGAATCAAGATTGCTGAGAGAAATATCAATAACCTCAGATATGCAGATGACACCACCCTTATGGAAGAAAGTGAAGAGGAACTAAAGAGCCTCTTGATGAAAGTGAAAGAGGAGAGTGAAAAAGCTGGCTTAAAACCCAACATTCAAAAAACTAAGATCATGGCATCTAGTCCCATCACTTCAAGGCAGATAGATGGGGAAACAATGGAAACAGTGAGAGACTTTATTTTGGGGGCTCCAAAATCACTGCAGATGATGACTGCAGCCATGAAATTAAAAGTCACTTACTCCTTGGAAGAAAGCTACAACCAACCTAGACAGCATAAGACCTTTGCCCACAAAGGTCCATCTAGTCAAAGCTATGGTTTTTCCAGTAGTCATTTATGGATGTGAGAGTTGGACTATAAAGAAAGCTAAATGCTGAAGAATTGATGCTTTTGAACTGTAGTGTTAGAGAAGACTCTTGAGAGTCCCTTGGACTGCAAGGAGATCCAACCAGTCAATCCTAAAGGAAATCAGTCCTGAATATTCATTGGAAGGACTGATGGTGAAGCTGAAATTCCAATACTTTGGCCACCTGAGGCAAAGAACTGACTCACTGGAAAAAACCCTGATGGTGGGAAAGATTGAAGGAGGGAGGAGAAGGGGACCACAGACGATGAGATGTGGGATGGCATCACCAACTCAATGGACATGAGTTTAAGCAAGCTCCGGGAGTTGGTGATGACAGAGGAGCCTGGTATGCTGCAGTCTTTGGGATGGCAAAGAGCTGGAAATGACTGAGCAACTGAACTGAACTGAAGTGTAATTATAAAGTAAATGTTGGGACTTTCCTTGTGGTTCAGTAGATAAGAAACTGCCTTGCAATGCAGGGACAGCAGTTCAACCCCTGGTCCATGAAGATCCCACATACTTCAGGGCAACTAAGCCTGTAGGCCACAACTACTAAAGCCCATGCACCCTAGAGCCTTTGCTCCAACAAGAGAAGCCACCACAATGAGAAGCCCATGTGCCACAGCTGGAGAGCAGTTCCCAGCCGCCACAACTAGACAACACGTGGCACAGCAACAAAAACCCAGCACAGCCAAAAATAATAAATAAATAATCATTTTTAAAAAACCTAAATGTTATAAGTAAGTTTAACTGATTTCCATAATTTGACCTTTTGTTTGTGGAGTTTAAACCCTTTCCCCTACTTACTATGAAATCTGGCTTCCCCAGTGTAAATGGAGTCACTTTAAGACTCCTGCTTCTCTGGTATATCTTGTCTATGCTTGCTACCACACTCACTCCATGTTATCTCCATAACCACCCTATGCTGCTGCTGCTAAGTTGCTTCAGTCATGTCCGACTCTGTGCGACCACATAGACAGCAGCCCTCCAGGCTCCCCCGTCCCTGGGATTCTCCAGGCAAGAACACTGGAGTGGGTTGCCATTTCCCTCTCCATTAACCACCCTATGATGGAGCTATAAATCCAGATTGCATTTCCAGATGAGAGTACCACGCTAGTGGATGACACAGCTGAGGCCCACACTTAGGTCTTTCAAGCCTGGTTCTCTTCCTGTATGTCACAGCTCCTTGCGGCAACTATACCTAAGCCGTATCATGTGGTACCTATGGTTACCCACAAAATTGTGTGGGGGTGGGGAAGAAATCTTCTATTTACAGGATTTAAAATCAGTGCCTTAAATGCAAGTGTCAAGCAGCCTCCGGCTGCCAAAGGAGAGTTCCTGAGCTGACCTGTCATGCTTCATACCTGCCTTCTCACTCTCATTTTTGGCCCACCTACTATAAGCTTTGCAGACACAAAAAGTCATTATTTACTCATTTGTTATGAGCCACAGATTTATTATAAGTCAACTTCATAAAACCATAATATTGTTAAGAAGCAGCAAGTTCCCTCTCTCCAGACAGTCTCCATGGACTCTGACAACCATATAATGTGAAGGCATGAAAAAGAGGCCCCACAGAGTGGCTTTGCTGATAGGAGCCATGCCAGAATAGGACAAATCAGAAAAATCAAATCCTTTTTGCTCTTCTCCTCTCACCCATCCATTTTTTAAAAGAATAATGAATATGTATTAGGACTGTCTCTAAGCAAGCACATGAAAGTTTGTACATAGAAATTCTGTGGTAAGCAGAGACGTAAGGTTCTAACTCCCATGTCAATGTTGGGATTGGTTTTCATGGCATTTCAATATATGTTAAAAGGAAAACAGCGCTGGCTTCTTACCTTGAAGATACAGGGAGGAAGAAGGAAATTTGTGATGTCAAGTCTGGGAAGTTTGCCTGTCTAAACTACCAGCTTTCTTCTGCTCAAATGCCTTGATGTATACAACTAATCCTCAGGGACCCTAACAGCTCTCCAGCCAACTTCAGAATGACATGACATTAAGTTCTTACACAAGCAACTTGGTCTTTTCCACTTCTTTTCCTTCCCATTAGTTTCACCAAGATGTCCAGTGCAGTATCAGTGACATGGAAACTATTCAATGGAAGTGAAACAAATATGGAATGAAGCGAGGTTTAAGTTGGTGGAATCCTTCCCATAGAATAGACAATTCTTACAAAATAATCATAGAACCATTTTAGTTAGGTTATATATCAGATAAAGTTTTATAACTTTAAGTAAAATTGCCAACTTTTTTTAAAGATGCTGAAAACAATCATTAGTTTCACTGAGTCAAATTATTTTAACTTATTAAATTTTTAGAAATTGGATTCCTACTCCAAATTCAATATGCTACAAGAAGCTGCATTTTAACTAATGGATGAAAATCTACTCAAAGAAAAATCCATTCAGTTTATAGATATTTACTTTTGCTTAAAATGCTACACTATTAAATTTATAAAAGTACCACAGCCTTATAGATTCAAACATAAATCTCATGAAAATGTAAATCAATTATAACTGGTTGTAATTGAGGGAAAATCTCAAAACACTAGGCACTTATTCATTACCTCATTAATCTAATTCTGTTCTTAAAAGAAAGATCTCAGTGTAAAGCAAAAACTCACTCTCTGCCATGATCAATCTTTCTGTTGTGATATACAAGTAACTGGGATAAAGAAAATATTTTGAATCACAAGTATCAGCACTTCTCCTCTCTTTCTCTCCTACTCAAAGAGGAAAGTATTCTCCTCCTTGCCTTCTGGAGGTATGGAGACATTGGTGGTCAGCTGGGCTGAGAGCCAGGGAGATAGCTATGTTTTGACTCCAGCCTCAATCCACTGTGCCTGAGACCAGGCTCACCCCTGGGCTCTTCTGCCACTTTTCTTTTTTTCTCTTTTTGGCTAGGTAAGTTGGGTTGGGTTTCTGTCACAAACTTCAGTTCAGTTCAGTTTAGTCGCTCCGACTCTCTGCAACCCCATGGACGTAGGGAAAAACCACTAGACCATTCAGGTATGACCTAAATCAAACCCCTTACGATTATACAATGGAAGTGAGAAATAGATTTAAGGGACTAGATCTGATAGACAGAGTGCCTGATGAACTATGGACAGAGGTTTCGTAACATTGTACAGGAGGCAGGGATCATGATCATCTCCAAGAAAAAGAAATGCAAAAAAGCAAAATGACTGTCTGAGGAGGGCTTACCAAAGGCTGTGAAAAGAAGAAATGTGAAAAGCAAAGGAGAAAAGGAAAGATACACCCATTTGAATGCAGAGCTCCAAAGAATAGCAAAGAGAGATAAGAAAGCCTTCCTCAGATCAATGCAAAGAAATAGAGGAAAACAACAGAATGGGAAAGACTAGAGATCTCTTCAAGAAAATTAGAGATACCAAGGGAACATTTCATGCAAAGATGGGCTCGATAAAGGACAAAAATGGTATGGACCTAACAGAAGCAGAAGATATTAAGAAGAGATGGCAAGAATACACAGAACTATACAAAAAAGATCTTCATGACCCAGATAATCACGATGGTGTGATCACCCACCTAGAGCCAGACATCCTGGAATATGAAGTCAAGTGGGCCTTAGGAAGCATCACTACAAACAAAGCTAGAGGAGGTGATGGAATTCCAGTTGAGCTATTTCAAATCCTAAAAGCCACAGACTTAGGAATCCTAGACAATAAACTGGAGATGTCCCACCACTTAGTTACAAAACCTAGATAATGGGGGAAGCAGGGAGAGGAAAACTGGAAAGTCCAAAGAATCTGAGTTGACTTAAAAAAAAAAAAAAAAAAAAAAACAGAGAGGGGCAGGGAAAAAAAGATAAAAATACATGATGATGGGAAGGGAGATATATGTACAAATTTCCAGCTATAAAATAAATAAGTAGTTTTGAGGATCTAATGTACAGCGCAGTGATTACATATGAAAATTTGTAAACAGATAGTAAATTTTACCACCACAAAAAAGAAATGGTAATTATATCACATGACGGAAGTGTTAGCTAGCTATAGTGGTAATTAATCATTTTCAATATATATCAAATCAACATGTTATACACCTAAATTTACACAATGTTATGTGCCAATTATATTTCAATACAGCTGGGGCTGGTGAGGAGAGAACCAAAAGGGAAAGACTGCAGGGATTAAGCATGAAGAACATTTTCTCTGGGAGATTAGTATGAGGAAAAAGGCAGACAGGAGAAAGAGCTATCAGTAGTATGACAATCACAGAACGTGTCTACCATATTCTAGACCTCAACCCAAATCCTAACCCACCATGGGATGGGGCCCACAAATCAGATTGTTCACATGTTTCCCAGTTGGTGTTGACGAATGTTGAAATTTGAAAGCTACTGATGTAAGAATGCTCAAACTACCGCACAATTGCACTCATCTCACATGCTAGTAAAGTAATGCTCAAAATTCTCCAAGCCAGGCTTCAGCAATATGTGAACCATGAACTTCCAGATGTTCAAGGTGGTTTTAGAAAAGGCAGAGGAACCAGAGATCAAATTGCCAATATCCGCTGGATCATGGAAAAACCAAGAGAGTTCCAGAAAAACATCTATTTCTGCTTTATTGACTATGCCAAAGCCTTTGACTGTGTGGATCACAATAAACTGTGGAAAATTCTGAAAGAGATGGGAATACCAGACCACCTGACCTGCTGCTTGAGAAACCTGTATGTAGGTCAGGAAGCAACAGTTAGAACTGGACATGGAACAACAGACTGGTTCCAAATAGGAAAAGGAGTACGTCAAGGCTGTATATTGTCACCCTGCTTAGTTAACTTATATGCAGAGTACATCATGAGAAATGCTGAGCTGGAAGAAACGCAAGCTGGAATCCAGACTGCCAGGAGAAATATCAATAACCTCAGATATGCAATGACACCACCCTTATGGAAGAAAGTGAAGAGGAACTAAAGAGCCTCTTGATGAAAGTGAAAGAGGAGAGTGAAAAAGTTGGCTTAAAGCTCAATATTCAGAAAACTAAGATCATGGCATCTGGTCCCATCACTTCATGGCAAATAGATGGGAAAACAGTGGGAACAGTATCAGACTTTATTTTGGGGGGCTCCAAAATCACAGCAGATGGTGATTGCAGCCATGAAATTAAAAGACGCTTGCTCCTTGGAAGGAAAGTTATGACCAACCTAGACAGCATATTCAAAAGCAGAGACATTACTTTGCCAACAAAGGTCCGTCTAGTCAAGGCTATGGTTTTTCCTGTGGTCATGTATGTATGTGAGACTTGAACTGTGAAGAAAGCTGAGCACCGAAGAATTGATGCTTTTGAACTGTGGTGTTGGAGAAGACTCTTGAGAGTCCCATGGACTGCAAGGAGATCCAACCAGTCCATTCTGAAGGACATCAGTCCTGGGTGTTCTTTGGAAGGACTGATGCTGAAGCTGAAACTCCAATACTTTTGCCACCTGATGCGAAGAGTTGACTCATTGGAAAAGACTGTGATGCTGGGAGGGATTGGGGGCAGGAGGAAAAGGGGACGACAGAGGATGAGATGGCTGGATGGCATCACCGACTCGATGCACATGAGTTTGAGTGAACTCTGGGAGTTGGTGATGGACAGGGAGGCCTGGCATGCTGCAATTCATGGGGACGCAAAGAGTCGGACATGACTGAGTGACTGAACTGAACTGATTTAAGAAAGTGCCAGCTCATCTCTATACAGTTCCAAGTTTAATAAGTGAAATGCTCTCTCTCCAAGTATATCCAAGTTTATTAAACTAATTTTAAAAGAAGGAGAAGTCAAATGAGAGACTATAGTCTTTCTAAAATTTAATTTACTTTCCATAAAATTTAGAGCAACATAATCATTTAAACAATAAAAACTTAAATAACACAAAATCTTATTTATTCATCTTCATTCTTATTCCCAAAGTTTTTCATGGCATGTTGCAGTACAATTCAACATGCTAAAAAGAAATCAGTGAAGAAAAGCCAGGGGAAGCAAGCCAGGGATAAAGTTTACGCCCAGAACTCTTGCCATTCAGCACAACTGAGATACTAGAAATAGGCCATTGATTTGTTTCTAAATTTCCCATTAATAGCATCCCAACCAAAGATTCACAAAGATCACAAGCCTCATCCACACTGAAGACCCCAAAGCTCTAAGGAAAAAAAACATGGACCAATAAACACATCCTGGTATATTTTCTGAGCAGGGTTTACCAGTGGGCCACAGGCCAACGAGATAATCCTATGATTTCAGCAAGTCAATTCCTGGGGAGCGAATATAAAAACACAACTAAGCCTCAGCCACAAGACCAGTGAGGATCCATGATAAAATTGTGACCTCCAATAATGAGCCTATTTTCCAGTAAATTTGCTTTTAACAGTAATTAGTTCTATTCTAAGCAATATGTTTAGGAAAGTCAAAAAGACCTTGATTTATACTATTCTGCCCACAGAAACCACAATTTATAAGCAAACAAATTCACTCACATGAGAGAGGAGAAGGTAGACTCCATTCCCCTTTAAGAAAACAGACTTTTATGACTGAAACAGCAAATCACCAAGACTACCTGTAAGAAATCAGTTATGAATTCTTTTTTCTATTACATAATAAAATTTTAGGATATCCAACTGGGGTGATGCTACAATATATTGGACAATCAATTACTTCAAAAGAAGATTTTGAAAGAATACAGCCAATTAAATTAGTTTTAAGCATATATACCCAAAGTCTAAGTTAAAAAAAAAAAAAATTGCTCAAAAGCAGGGCATTACTAGCCAAGTCCAAACCCAGGGTGGGATGTGCAATAGAATACAAGTTCTGTGATGTTTTTACACCAAGCTAAAATTTAAGAACATTCTAATCAGGATTTGTATATATGATCACAAAGGAAATGTTTGACTGTTTGACAAAAGATTCAGGATTATTAATGACATTAGTTTACTTCAAATGCAGCTTTAAGATATTATCTGCTTTAATGTTTAGTAATAGCTTGTATTTATTTATTTTAACAGAGTTCTATCTTTATATGAATTGTTATGGAAAAATTACATTTAAATCAGGAAGCTCCAGTCAACTAGGGTGGGCTCTGGAGTTTAGCACACATCCAGAGCTCATTAGCCCCACCTAATGACAGCACATCTAGACCTCTACAGCAGTTTTAGAGTAATGAATAGAGAACCTTGGAAGTCAAAACTTCAAAAACAAAACTGTGACATGGAGCTTCAGGAAGAGCTCACATAAAATACTGCCCCCCATTCAGAAAGTATGACACTAAATTAAAACGTGCCAACCTAATTTTATCACAAAAAAATAAGAGTTGAGGGAATAAGTAAAAGAAAAACTTTTTAGGGCTTTTTTCCAACTATAAAAATGACACATGCTCAATATAAAAGTTCAAAAAAGATGAGAAAAGAAAAAGATGAATATCATCTATAATGCCAGCACCCAGCGATGCCAGCCCACTGATATTCTGGTCTGTAAACACATGAATAGCTATTTAAACATATAGATGAGATGAGATCATACTGTAGAGTACAAACTGCTTTGCAATATGTTCTTTTCATACAAATTCTAATGTGGACATTCATATTAATAAACATAGCACTATACTGTCCTTTTTAATAGCCATATAACATTCTATCATGTAATATTTCATAATTTTGTTAAATAATTCACTCAAGATGATTGTTTTCTCATTGCTGTAAACCATGGTGTAAACACATCTTCTCACTGACTATTAGGATAAATTAACTGACTACTGGGATAAATTATTAACAGTGGAACTTTTGGAGTCTAAGGTGATGAAGAGTGCTTTTTTTTTTTCCAAAAATAGGCACAATAAACATTCCTCACATTTGAAATGCAAGTGAGGTGGCTATTTTCCTTCCAGAAACTTTCACCGATACTGAATGTCATCAACCTCTGCAGATAGTTTAGTAAGGGAACAGTTCAGAGGAAGAGTTCTACAGTAGGGTTCAAATTTTAGCTCTGCCATGGACTAGCTCTATGACCTCTGGAAAGACAACATCTCTGCAGATTTCTGTGAAACACAGACTGTATCATTATACCTACAATAAAGAATTATTTTTAAGGATTAAATGAGTCACTACAACACCTGATACACAATAAGGACAAAATAAATATTCACTCATTATATTAGATAGTGCCCATCTGAAAGTGAAAACAAAGGTCATTTTTAAATTAATTTATTACTTTAATTGGAAGCTACGGTAGGTGTTGCGACAGAGCATCAGAGAGCAGACACAATGAAACCATAATCACAGAAAACTAGTCAATCTAATCACATGGACCACAGCCTTGTCTAACTCAATGAAACTAAGCCATGCCCTGTGGGGCCACCCGAGATGGGTGGGTCATGGCAGAGAGGTCTGACAGAATGTGGTCCACTGGAGAAGGGAATGGCAAACCACTTCAGTATTCTTGCCTTGAGAACCCCATGAACCGTATGAAAAGGCAAAATGATAGGATACCGAAAGGGGAACTCCTCGGGTTGGTAGGTGCCCAATATGCTACTGGAGATAAGTGGAGAAATAACTCCAGAAAGAATGAGGGGATGGAGCCAAAGCAAAAACAATACCCAGTTGTGGATGTGACTGGTGATAGAAGCAAGGTCCGATGCTGTAAAGAGCAATATTGCATAGGAACCTGGAATGTCAGGTCCATGAATCAAGGCAAATTGGAAGTGGTGAAACAGGAGATGGCAAGAGTGAACGTCAACATTCTAGGAATCAGCGAACTAAGATGGACTGGTGGGTGAATTTAACTCAGATGACCATTATATCTATGACTGCAGGCAGGAATCCCTTAGAAGAAATGGAGTAGCCATCATGGTCAACAAAAGAGTCCGAAATGCAGTACTTGGATGCAATCTAAAAAACGACAGAATGATCTCTGTTCATTTCCAAGGCAAACCATTCAATATCACAGTAATCCAAGTCTATGCCCCAACCAGTAAAGAAGTTTTCTTCAGAAAACTGAAGAAGCTGACATTGAACAGTTCCATGAAGACCTACAAGACCTTTTAGAACTAACACCCAAAAAAGATGTCCTTTTCATTATAGGGGACTGGCATGCAACAGTAGGAAGTCAAGAAACACCTGGAGTAACAGGCAAATTTGGCCTTGGAATATGGAATGAAACAGGGCAAAGGCTAATAGAGTTTTGCCAAGAGAACGCACTAGTCATAGCAAACACCCTCTTCCAACAACACAAGAGAAGACTCTACACATGGACATCACCAGATGGTCAACAACAAAATCAGATTCATTATATTCTTTGCATCCAAAGATGGAGAAGCTCTATATAGTCAGCAAAAACAAGACCGGGAGCTGACTGTGGCTCAGATCATGAGCTCCTTATTGCCAAATTCAGACTGAAATTGAAGAAAGTAGGGAAAACCACTAGACCATTCAGGTATGACCTAAATCAAATCCCTTATGATTATACAGTGGAAGTGAGAAATAGATTTAAGGGACTAGATCTGATATATAGAGTGCCTGATGAACTATGGACAGAGTTTCGTGACGTTGTACAGGAGACAGGGATCAAGACCATCCCCATGGAAAAGAAATGCAAAACAGCAAAATGGCTGTCTGGAGAGGCCTTACAAATAGCTGTGAAAAGAAGAGAATCGAAAAGCAAAGGAGAAAAGGAAAGATATAACCATCTGAATGCAGAGTTCCAAAGAATAGCAAGAAGAGATAAGAAAGCCTTCTTCAGTGATCAACGCAAAGAAATAGAGGAAAACAACAGAATGGTAAAGACTAGAGATCTCTTCAAGAAAATCAGAGATACCAAAGGAACATTTAATGCAAAGATGGGCTCGATAAAGGACAGAAATGGTATGGACCTAACAGAAGCAGAAGATATTAAGAAGAGGTGGCAAGAATACACAGAAGAACTGTACAAAAAAGATCTTCACAACCCAGATAATCACGATGGTGGGATCACTGACCTAGAGCCAGACATCCTGGAATGTAAAGTTAAGTGGGCTTTAGAAAGCATCACTACGAACAAAGCTAGTGGAGGTGATGGAATTCCAGTTGAGCTATTTCAAATCCTGAAAGATGATGTTGTGAAAGTGCTGCACTCAATATGCCAGCAAATTTGGAAAACTCAGAAGTGGTCACAGGACTGGAAAAGGTCAGTTTTCATTCCAATCCCAAAGAAAGGCAATGCCAAAGAATGCTCAAACTACCGCACAATTGCACTCATCTCACATGCTAGTAAAGTAATGCTCAAAATTCTCCAAGCCAGGCTTCAGCAATACATGACTTCCTGATGTTCAAGGTGGTTTTAGAAAAGGCAGAGGAACCAGAGATCAAATTGCCAACATGCGCTGGATCATGGAAAAAGCAAGAGAGTTCCAGAAAAACATATATTTCTGCTTTATTGACTATGCCAAAGCCTTTGACTGTGTGGATCACAATAAATTGTGGAAAATTCTGAAAGAGATGGGAATACCAGACACCTGACCTGCCTGTTGAGAAATCTGTATGCAGGTCAGGAAGCAACAGTTAGAACTGGACATGGAACAACAGACTGGTTCCACATAGGGAAAGGAGTACGTCAAGGCTGTATACTGTCACCCTGCTTAGTTAACTTATATGCAGAGTACATCATGAGAAATGCTGAGCTGAAAGAAGCACAAGCTGGAATCAAGATTGCAGGGAGAAATATCAATAACCTCACATATGCAGATGACATCACCCTTATGGCAGAAAGTGAAGAGGAACTCAAAAGCCTCTTGATGAAAGTGAAAGTGGAGAGTGAAAAAGTTGGCTTAAAGCTCAACATTCAGAAAACTAAAATCATGGCATCTGGTCCCATCACTTCATGGGAAATAGATGGGGAAAAAGTGGAAACAGTGTCAGACTTTATTTTGGGGGGCTCCAAAATCACTGCAGATGGTGACTGCAGCCACGAAACTGAAAGACGCTTACTCCTTGGAAGGTAAGTTATGACCAACCTAGATAGCATATTCAAAAGCAGAGACATTACTTTGCCAACAAAGGTCTGTCTAGTCAAGGCTATGGTTTTTCCAGTAGTCATGTATGGATGTGAGAGTTGGACTGTGAAGAAGGCTGAGCACTGAAGAATAGACGCTTTTGAACTGTGATGTTGGAGAAGACTCTTGAGAGTCCCTTGGACTGCAAGGAGATCCAACCAGTCCATTCTGAAGGAGATCAGCCCTGGGATTTCTTGGGAAGGAATGATGCTAAAGCTGAAACTCCAGTACTTTGGCCACCTCATGCGAAGAGTTGACTCATTGGAAAAGACTCTGATGCTGGGAGGGATTGGGGGCAGGAGGAGAAGGGGACGACAGAGGATGAGATGGCTGGATGGCATCACTGACTCGATGGACATGAGTCTCAGTGAACTCCGGGAGTTGGTGATGGATAGGGAGGCCTGGCGTGCTGCGATTCATGGGGTCGCAAAGAGTCGGACACGACTGAGCGACTGAACTAAACTGAACTGAACTGATACTGTATTGGTGTTTTTCTTTCTGACTACTTTAGTCTGTATAATAGGCTCCAGTTTCATCCACTTCATTAGAACTAATTCAAATATGTTCTCTTTAATGGCTGAGTAATATTCTATTGTGTATATGTACCACAGCTTTCTTATCCATTCGTCTGCCAATGGACATCTAGGTTGCTTCCATGTCGTGGCTATTGTAAACAATGCTGCGATGAACAGGTGTCTCTTTCAATTCTGGTTTCCTCGGTGTGTATGCCCAGCAGTGAGATTGCTGGGTCATAAGGCTGTTCTATTTCCAGTTTTTTAAGGAATCTCCACCCTGTTCTCCATAGTGGCTGTACTAGTTTGCAT